>NC_140585.1:418308650-420741150 GCF_964204655.1 Triturus cristatus | reverse complement strand
TAATTATAAGGAGGGCCCTTATCAAAGAAGTTTTATATGCCCTGGGGGTAGATAAATTGCACATTTCACTTTTCCCCATTGTAGTAAAGTGCCTCCCAAGATCAGCTGTGGTGCTAGGAGCACTGTGGAGTGGGAATCTACACTATATTTGTTTATTCAGGAACCCTAAAGACTCGCCTAGGTGTCCCAGGGGTGGGGGTCATGTAACTATAAGCAGGGCCTTTGTAAAATATGTTTTATATGCCCTGGTGATGGAGAAATTGCCCAGTTCAATTCCCCATTGTAGATACCTAGCCCCATAGTATAACGTTACAATAGTTTATGGATGCATAACTATTACTAGGAATTAAATAACATACCATTCAAGGACTTAGGAAAATGATATTGATACATCCAACAATATGCCATTGTTGAAGTTACCCTAAAGTATACAAAAAAGAAGTTATAAGACTTTCTTATCTTTAAGCCAAAATTCAGCCTTCCTGCCCTCTGATTGGTCAGAGATAACAGGATTAGCTTGGCTTCTATGATGAAGTGATAAGTGACTCACCCAGGAAGAGGCTATCTAGTGGGGAGAGCTCTGCTACACAGGAATGCCAGAGGAGGGGAGGGGTCATAAAGCATAAACCTTCAAACAGGGATAGGACAGGCAGAAAATGCCAGGTCCATCTACCCAGGTCCTATCTGACCTAACCAGATGGCAGGCTTAAGCCAGGAATTTGCAAATTGTAGGGGGAGGAGAGTTATGGAAATGAGCCATACTGGAGGTTGGTTTACTAGTTTGTCCTCCTCTGCTGAGATTTCTGCGATACAGAATTTTGGAAGAATAGAACTTTCTGGGAAAAAATATACCCCACATTTTGGAGGACGTGGCATGCTCTGGGGTGTTGCCTTGGACCTCATTGGGCAGGAGTGCTCTCCTGCTTGACCCCCGAGAACACTGAATAAATATGTGAGAGGTGCAGAGCCTCGCAGATCTGCTGTTAAAACTAGGAGAGAAAGAAGGCATGCCAAGCCGGAAACTTGATGTGCATTGTCAGGCCCTGCATTCTGACTGACTGACCCTTCTGCATTATCTGGAACTGCAGCCTTTTGGATGTATCTTGCTTCAAAAGTAATAAAGCTACAGGTTAACAGAGCTCACCTAGACCATCACCACCAAGAATCCCCTGCCAGGAGTGCGTCCAGTGAATTTGTAAGGGTTTTGTCCAGGGGCATGGTGAGAATTGTGGTTCCAACCTTTCAAGGAATATCTTGGAGATCCCAGACCCTTGGATGGTGTTTTGGACACATTAGACCCTCCAGAGGAACTTCAGGAAGAAGTTCCAGAAGTTTGTAGCAACTTTAGAAAAAAGCTCCATAAGGGGACCGACTCAACTGCAAGAGTTTGACCAGGAGCTCCCTGAAAAGCAAGCCGGTGAACCATCTCCAAATCTGGACTGGTAAAGAGCATTGAGGAACTCTGGCAAAAAAAGCTCGAGAAACGTTTCTAGGTCAGAAGGTAAAATTCTGACGTAGCCAACTGTGAGGAGTACCCAACCAGGGCTCCATCGCGGTCAGCCTAAAACTTTGACTTTGTCCTGGTCAAGTGCGACCAGATGTCCCAGGGTGGCGCTATAGGTTTCTAAGTGGTATATACTGCTAAATCTTTTTTTTTAAATCTTATCTCCGGTTCCATACATTGGATTTTTGTCATTTTGGTGTCATTGTAAAAATGAAAATATTTCGTATTTTTATAAATTGGTGTGGGATTTTTTTTATTGTGTGTTGTGTCCTAAATATTTACTGAATGGGTGTTTCTAAATGATTTACATACCTGTCTCCTAAGTTAAGCCTGCGTGCTCGCAGACAAGCTTCCCAGGGTTGATCATGGGAATAATTTACTGAGACCTGTGGCCTTAATGCCAGTGGTAGATGTATATTTACCACTACTAATAACCCACTTTCCAACAGTTCTGATTGGCTTTGTGACTCACAGTGACAACTTTGTGATTCTTAGAGTATCGCAATCAATCTGGTGCATTCAAAAAAAGTGAGCAGGTCGCATTACAATGGTCAGCATCCGTTCATACATCTGGCCCAAATTCCCTTTGCACTTGTCTTTGCCAGAATAGAAACGTTTTAAGGGCAAAACAATGCTCACCAATTGATTTACTTTAATCCTTGAGCAGGTATCTCACAGAAAGTCTATTGGACTTTTTAAGTGTATGCGTTGTTCTACATTGGATTTTATATTGAATTAATCCAAGTTATCAAAATTTAGAGTGCCACAAAGCACAATGATGTAAAAGAACACTTCAACAGATTCACTTTAACCTTGCTGCAAAAATTGGTTGTCATTACTTAGCTGCCAAATTCTTGGTTGTGGATTGTTAACATCTTTTTGCAACAATTAACTTCGTGGCTAGAATACTGGAGTTAGAACATTCTAGAAAGTACCTGCATATATTCTCAGTGGTAAACACAAGGAGATGATGGACGGAGCGCTGGCATTTTTCAGACACTCACCCCCAGTCAGAGATATGGGTTGAATCCATCATCGTTCTTTGGCTCAATTCGCCACACCAGTTCAGACACAGCCATATGCAAATCAGTCTTGACCCTGGTCCTCATGGGAACAGTCCACCCCGAACTGCCAAGCCAGGTATTCCATGAACTGGAAACCAGCATCTTGGAACTGGTGTTAGACCTGGCACCTTGGCGTGAGTCTCCCTTGCACTTTTTGTCGCTGTGCCTCATGTGTTTTCATGGTGTTGGCCGCTCAGAGCACTGTGCCACTGCCAACCAGTGCCACAGTGCAAGTGCTCCCTATGTAAAATGTATATCTTGGTTGGATTCCATGATTGGCTTATTTGGTTTACTATCAGACCCCAGTAAAGTGCACCAGGAGTGCCAGGGCATGTAAATACAAATGCCGCTGGTGGGCTTGCAGCACTGGTTGTGCCACCCACAGAAGCGGCCTGGTAAAATGTGTCTAGGTCTGCCATTGCAGAACCTGTGTGCAGTCTGGTACTGACATGCTGACTGGCAAGTGCACCCACCTGCCAGTCCCTAAACCTTCCCTTAACTTCATGTTAGTCACCCCTATGTTAGGCCCAAGGGCAGGGTGCATTGTAGCATAAGGTAGGACAAACCCTGATGTGTGTGGCATGTCCTAATA
The DNA here is from genome assembly GCF_964204655.1 of Triturus cristatus. Taxonomy (NCBI): domain Eukaryota; kingdom Metazoa; phylum Chordata; class Amphibia; order Caudata; family Salamandridae; genus Triturus; species Triturus cristatus. The sequence continues at coordinate 420,737,990 of NC_140585.1, read as the reverse complement.
GTGAATTACATCCATTTTCGTTTTTCACTATTGTAAGGCTACCCTGTTCTCATGGGCCAGAATGGGCTGTTAAGGTTGTTACATCCTATGATCCTAACAGACCCAGGGAACATGTTAGGAAATCGAGTTTAGTATGCCTGAACTCAGAATAATAAGGTACATCTTTTAGGAAGGTTTATTTTAATATTCTGCGGTTGCAAATGCCACTTTTAGAAAGTTGACCTTTGCTTGCCTAACCATTTCAGCCCGCCTCTGCATGATGTGTATCTGCTGTCTGGCTTGTGTGAGTGACAGGGCTGGGGAAACCCAGATGGGCAGGGCTAGGTAGCCTGGTGGTGAATAGAAAGATTGACCTGTAGATGGGTGGGAGGAGTACACCTGGACTCTGAATAGGGATGTGCTCTGCCATCACAATGCTGGCTCTGCCCCCTGTGGAGGGTCTGATGGCTCTGCCCTGCACCCTGAAAGAAGAAGCTTGCATTGCATCAACAAAGTGCTCCAGAACTGGACTGAACTAGGCAAGGGCCCCCCTGGCCTGAGAGAACAAAGGATTTGTGGTATAAATGTAGGAGCCCTGCGCCTAAGAAACTAGATCATGTCCGGCCAAGAAGACACCTCTGTCCGTCCTGAAGGAACTGGAAAAGCTGCATGGAGGAGTACTGTCCCTGACCTGGGGGATTGGCCTGCAGTGGTTGCCTTGCTGCTGAAGAAGAGGAAGAAAAGACTCAAACTTTTATTTGACTTGTGCTGAAGATCTCCATGGTCTTGTGAGTGAGCTTGCCCCCTGAACGAAGTCCCAGGAGCAGTGGACTTCACCGCTGTGAGATCCCCTTGGAAAACGGACCGTTTTCCCCAAATCTTCGACTCGAACTGCTGCATACGTGTTGCTGATCGGAGCGTACCCCCTGCAAGCTGGTATCTCGCTGTCCGGCCCGAACAACGTGACTAAGGCCCCTCTACGAGCCGTAGCTCGCACTGCAAAGGAAGGTATCGTCCGGTCTGAGCAACGCGACTAACAGGCACCTACGAGCCGTAGCTCGTACCGTAACGGAAGGACTGCGAACCGTACTTGCTTTTATCCCCTACGAACCGTACTGCCGGCGTACGCTCCTTTCCCCTGCTTTGGAGCTGCGGTGCTTACGGTAGTTGCGTACGTCTCCCCTGTGCGGAGCGTACTGTTCGCTTGTATCCAGTGCTTCGAATCAAGATTGCCGATCTCATGGTACGGCGCGAACGCCGCGACGAACATTGAACGCACCGTACCTATGCACCGTCCCCTGAAGCCCTGCACGCCCAAGGTCTACCGTACCGTAGTACGCATCGCACCAGGAGGACAACGCACCATACATCATGCTTGATCTCAGCGCAGCATCCGTGACGAACTCACCTGTTCGCACCGTAGGGTGTACGCTTCATCCCGAAGCGCCTACAATGCGTGTGAGACCCGTTCCCAAGCAGGTTTTACCGCGTACGAAGCATACGGACAGGAACGAAGCGCACAGAACTTTAAAACTAAAAACTCTTTGTCTAATATGTATTGTGGGCCGGCTAAACGTTATCTGGTCTTGTGCTAAGCCCAAACTATATATATAAAGTGTTATTTTTCTATATCCTATTGTGGAGTCCATTTGTGGGGTTGTCACTGAGTTACTGTGTGCGTGTTCACAAATGCTTAACCTGAACGCTCTGAGATAGGCCTTGTCTGCTCGCGCCAAGCTACCTAGAGGGTGAGCAGGGGTTATTGTTGGAGTGTACCCCCCTACCCTGACTAGAGGAAAGGTTCCCTGCTTGACACAAGTACCTACCTGTGCCAACCAGAGAACCCGGATTCTAACAACTGGTTTCAGGGTAGCAACCCTCATCAGCCAGGCTAGCTTGAATCCAGTGGCAAAGTGAGCAAGGGATCCACATCTGGGCATACCCTTCCAACTTTGGGCGAACAAGGAGATGATGGATGGAGCACTGAAACTGTTTAGACACTCGTCACCGATCTGGGTTGAATCCATCATCGTTGTTCTTTAGCTCACTTTGTCACCCCATTTCAGACCCAGCCATATGGAAATCAGTCCTGACCCTGTTCCTGATGGGAACAGTCCAGCCTGAACTATCAAGCCAGGTCTTCCCTGGCCCGGAAACAAGCATCCTATGACTGGTTTTGGGGTAACACCCATCATTAGCCAGGCTAGCTTGAATCTAGTGGCAAAGTGAGCAAGCGACCCAGTCTGGGCATACCCTGCCAATTTAGGGTGAACAAAGCAAACACAAGGAGATAATTAACTGAGCCAATATTGTATTCTGGCAGGTTTACTGGCCAATATTTATTACAGTTACAAGAACTGTGCCTCTGGTGGAAGCACTGGTGGAGATTCAGAAACAGGTCAGTATCCACAAAATAAGTTGCCTCGGTTTTTATGCTCTGAACGGCAATACACCCACAATGTGACCCGTGAGAATCTTTGGGGTGCTTTTTCGTTTATCTGGGTATATAGTTAACCATGGCCTGTTGTAAAGAGACCTTAGTAGGTTGCATATACCTGCCCATGCGCTTTCTCCACAACTTCATATTTGGCTAGTTGCTTGCACATTTCAGTAGCATGCACATAAATCTGTTGAAAAGTACGAATTTATAAATAAGCCCTTGAATGCTGTGCAGTTGCCTATAATCCATTTCAATACAATGCTGACCAAGATAAGAAAAATAAGTTCATTCATTAAAAAAAAAGGCGCATTTATGTCATTTTTTGGTGCAAAGCTTTTAAAAAATGATGATGACCAAAGCCATTTTGATATGTTTATTAAAAGAAATGGCCATTTTTGTCTCAGCTCATTTATTTTAGTATTCAGCATCAGATGGTTTAGTTCATCATAACACTCGGGCAATTCACAAATACCCGCCGGCTTCTGAAGATGCAATTTAAATGACATATGAGTTTATCAGATTCCACTTGGAAAAAATGCATGAAATTACTTTAAGAAAAAGACAGTCGCAACCTGTGCTTGCCGTTTCTCCTGTTCTGCTGCATAAACAGAACTGCGGCATTTGTTATGCTTTACTTTACTGCAAATGGTTCGGATTGTGCGCATAAACAATGTATTTGTTCTGTTCTGTTTGAAGGGCGCAATCAGATGTTCCCGAAGCTGTGTGATGTATGAACAATGGAGTGTTCGTGGAAGACTGTCCTGCTATTAGTGTGTGCCTCCCTGGGGATCCAGTACACCGCCATCAGATCCTTGCGAACCACCTTGAACTCCCCGTGCCCAGACATGGGAGCGGAGGCCCACTGTCCACAGAAAGAACCCAAAGGTGAGCGGTCTAGTTGTGCCGAAGGTATGATTTGATCTCTGTGCTCCGTATAGACTGCTGTGCCCTTGTTCTTTGTTCTCTAGAGCAAATCGCAACTCTTTGGACCAATATTTATACAGAGGTCATAAAATACGTTCAGTATAGACTGCTGCAAAGTTAAAGGGCTAAACTATTCATGTGCAGCAGTTTTGCCATTAAACATCTTTTAGAAAATTCTAACTAAATATATTATGTAGTTAAAAAACATTGCAATAAAAAACTTGAAATTTAACAAACAGTAATAAAATATACTAAGCAATTGTCTGTACATAATACATTCTAATAGTCGTTCACATCGTTTCTCGGGGGGGGGGGGGGGGGGAGTGATTAAAGTCTGTGGTGTTAAATTCTTATATAAAATCTAAAAAATTCACATCTGTACACTTTCTCAATCTGTCGAAGCTCCAAAAAGGAAAAGGATTTGCATCGTTTTAGTAATTTCCAGTGGCTATTTCTTGATAACTAAAATTTAGGCAACAAGTTAAAATGTGAACTTTCCATATATGTCGAGCGATGACAGCCTGCCAGACCGGTCACGCTCCTCAGCAAGGGAGAGACTGATCCTCCATCAGTCCAAATGGAACCACAACCCCTGCCACTACTCAAGACCGCAACTGCTTGTCCCTTTTTCTTGTGGATCCACCGTCTGTCTAGCCGGTTGCAACAGATCCTGGCCAAGGCCCTCTTCAAGACGGACATTCCCTTATGGGCAGGCAAGCTCTCTTCACTCTTTGACTACTGTTTGAGATGCTCTGTAATTCTGGAGTCATGGCTTGGGGCTATTATTAAACCTTTCTACAAAGGAGGTTTCAAATCCGATCCCAGCAATTATAGATTGATTGCTCTTCTGGACAAAAAAGCAAAACTTAAGGCTAGTCTATTGCTGAAGGATCTGCAGCAATAGGTGGAGTCGAGGGGGCTCATTCCGAAGAACCAAAGAGGATTTATTGAAAAATCTGGCCCATTGTCTAATTTGTTAGCCGCATCTATCCTATCTGATAAAGCATACAACGAATGCACCCTGTTGCATTGCTGTTTTGTAGATTTCAATGGCGGCGGATGACTGTGTCCCAAGGGGGGGTGCCCTCTGGTTAAACCAAAAGAAATACAGTATTTCATCGAAACTTCTGGAGGCCATCATTCAGTTTCATACTAACACCTGGATCTGCATCAGTGACGGATCCTGCATGTCGAGGAAAAATAACTACCACGCTGGGTGTTAAGCAGGGGTGCATGTTAGCCCTCCTCCATTATCAACAGTAATTTCCCAAAGATAGGAGGGGAACACATCAGCAATCGTGCACATGCAGATGACCTTGTCCTCTTAAGTTACACAAGTGTGGGGTTCCGGCGCTTGTTAAACCTACTGCACTCCTTTACCTCCGCCAACAGCTTGGAGGTTAACCTAAAGAAAACTAAAATCATAAGACTTGACAGGAAAACCTTCAAGGGGGGCTGCTGGTTTTACAATGGCAACAAGGTAACAAAGGAACAATCTTACCAATACCTGGGGATCCTAATTGACGCAGGGGGCACTTTTGTCTGGCAAATGGATGAAGTTGAATCAAAAGCTTTGGTCCTTCAGATGGCCCTGTCAAAAATATCAAGCACACTGTGGGGTGGGGGGGAGAAAGTGGTGTTTAAGCGTTCTCTGTCTCCTGAACGCCATGAGGGAAAAAATGATCCCATCTCTGACTTACGGCAGTGAAATCCTACTGGGAAGAGATTGTAAGCTCTTGAACAATTTTGTCACCAAAATATACAAATTCGTCCTTTGCCTGCCGTGATCTTCTTGTGTACCTCAGATTCAGCAGGAACTGTACCTCTGTGATCAGCCGGCTGCTAGAACTGGAGCTTTCTTAAACTTATGCCACAAATTTAAGTTTGCCAGGAGAGGACACATAGAGGCCCTATTGTGGGACGAGATTCAATCTGGTGGCCCAAGACTACCTTACTACTTGCACCTTGAGGAGTGTCTTAACGCCTTGAATGTGAGTTCTGAGCTTCCAACATGAGTCAATTGGCTTTCTAGCAATGTATCAAAAATGTGTGCACCTTTTTTCACATCAGGCTACTATGTATGTTTTAGCTAAACGTAAGCATGTATGGGCGCTCATTAATTCTTACTAACCAAAAGGCAAGATTTATTGCCCTCCAGCTCAGGGAATGGCCCTTCCTAAAACACCTTGCCAAATTGCGCCGTTCCTTATAATCAACAACTTATAGGGGTTGCGGACTGTATGAGGAATCCTTCTTACATATCGTCTGCAGCTGCCCAGTTCTCCTTGAGGATCGTAAAGCTCTCCCGAAGTTGGAATTAAACAAACTGGGTACTCACTCATGCCGTCAGGCTATTAATGCCTCTCTTAATCCCGATAACACCACCCTAAATATCCAGTTGGTCATGTGTTCCACCTAGCTGCCAAGAAACTCTTCTGTCCAAGGGTTCTACCGAGTGCCTTTGGTTCTTCCACCCTAGTGGATGCCTCCCCGGGACCACGATCATAAAAGCTCCTTTCTCTCTTTCTGTACTATTGGATGGTTAAAGTCAGCACTGTGCATGCTCTTGAGTGAAGCACTGTTTAATTAATAAAACCTTAGCCATTGAATGCTGCACACGTCTTTCATACGATTATTTCTGTGTCTACAAAAGGAACTTTGTTGTATTATCCTCATCATCCTAGTTCTCTGTACCAAGTTTTTGTTACTTTAATGCTGTCTTAGTGCTCTGTGTAAAATGCCTCTGGTCATAATTTCACTATGGGCGTTGTCTCTGTTCCCCCTTGCCCAGTTCCGTTTTTTACAATGCACTTTTTCCTTTTTTGACTTATTGGCTGGGCCAGGCCAGGGTGAGAATTTTCGATTTCCTTTTACCCAAAAATATTATCATCTTAGATGTATTAGCTAGCAAATAATTCTGACGGTTCTAATTTTTTAAAGCATTTTAGGGGTGTTGTGATCCAATGATAGTCAAGTCCATAATAATTGTCATCATTGTATTGCATAGTACATATTGATTTACAAAATTGGCCTCTAGTTCAGGGGAAACAGGTCACTTTTTACATAAAGTTAAATCTAAAATGAAGGGGTACCAATACACAGACCCGTTTTAGCTCAGTGTATGTAAAAACCTTATTTGTGGTGTATTAGCCATCTCCCTCTTTTACCACCATGCAAGTATCAGTGTGGTAGGACTGTATAGCTCTTAAGAATGGGTGAATGAGTACTTTACTTTGCAATTTTTGACTAGAATACTCCCCTGCTTACTCTGCCGAACACCTTGGAGAAATCCAATAGACCAAGATATAGTGATCCATTACTACCTTTTATGACAGTTGGAGTAATCATCAACATGTCCTCTCATTATTCATGGTGTCACAACCCACCCTGAAACCTATTTATTTTACTGAGAGTGTCCCCTTATCGCACGCCCAGCTTTGCAGCTCCACTACCCGCATTGTAGCATACATTTCCCTCTACATACAGTAATTGTATCAACCAAAACCTTTAGTTCCTTATTATAGGGTGGATAAATTATTGAACCTCTCCAAGAGTCTGGAATGTCAGATGCATGGAGATCGGACAAAATGTGGGCAACATTAAAGATTCTCAAACATCAGCATCATGCTTCAAATGTTCCATTGACACCCGGGGACCATGACATTCTACTAGGCCATATCAAGTTTAGAACGTTATCACGTTTGAAATTTATAGAACTAGTCATTTCTCCAATTGGTTCCATCTTAGATGTCAAAGGCCTTACGAAGAGACAACTTTCATTGGATGAATGCTGTTTATCAGTTATGCTATTCATGTTGGTAGATTGTTTCAATCCAATTCTAATTAAGCAGAATTGTATAGTGCCCTTTAGTTTAGCAGTCTCATGTACAGTTACCAAAGTATCAGAAGTATCAGCAACAACTGAACTGTCCTGTGGCTTACCATAGCTTCAATTTATACATTTTATTTGTTTTTTCTATTTGCTCCATTATTTCTGTAGCCACCATTCTCTTGACAGCCTTCTTAGCTCATGCTTACTTGTTCCTTTGATGACCCTCAATTCATTTGTGAACCATTTGTTCACATAATGCTTGTTAAAACCATTAGATCAGATAGCAGTTCTGATCAAATTGCTGGCCTTTCCCTGCTGGTGTTTCCTACTGTGTCAAAAAGGCCTAGCTAATGACCTTACGTTCTGCATATTTATTCAATGAATTACTTTTTCCCTTGCTGCACACTTCCTTCTCAACTTTTTAAGTCACAGATGCCCTCCAAATTCCCCAAAGATATGACATGTTGCACTATGGGAATATCAGCATGCTACTTGTGGTCTATGGTCACTGTTTATTCTGTCACATATCCCAAAATCAACACAGGAATTTATTGTAACTAAAGTGTAATCTAAGACTTATTGAAAAACAAAACGATGGGCAATCGTTTCATATTTTTTCTTCTAAAATGCACTTTTCACCAGATCACTTAAACAATTAAATCTAAGTACCAAATCTTTCTAGTGTGAATGATATTGACATTTGAAAGAAAACAAAATCTTTCATGTCTAAGCGTTTGTAGCCAATGGATTACTTGGTCAGAGTGTCTGTGTGGAGAAGACTTTGAAAAAAGATCAGGCAACACTCATACTGCAAGCTATCATATATTCTCCTTCTATGTGTCCCTGGTTTTATATCATTTATATGGAGAAATGCTTTGAGGGATTGATTTATTGGTATGCTGTGGATTCAGGGTATCCTCCTACATCTTGTAAGCCAACACAACAATTGAATAAAAAGGAATGCAAACACCTGTACATATATACTGGAAAAATCAATATCATAGCAGTAGAAGACCTGGATACCAGGATAATTGCAGATTCCTGATCAGTACCATAGAAAAATGTGCTGGACTTTTGAGAGCGCTGCGGCAGGTCTTCAACAAAAAATGATTTACTTTTGTAGTGAAGTATGGGCTGACACCAGCTAAGTACTGCTTTTAATCACAAAATATCTAGCAGATAGACTAGTACCACCAACTCCACAAATGAGGAAGAAAAATCTTACACTTCCTAATTATCAGTCAGAGAGTGGAACTGTTTGGTAAGCAAACGTCTTGTCTGGCAGTGGCGGCTGGTCAGTTTAAGAGGGAGGATGGGACACACGCACATGCACACATACACACTCACAGCCATGCATACACACACACACATCATGTGATCAAGGCCCATGGTCGGGCTGAAACGCGTCATGGCGGCAAGGTGATTTCGAATAAAACTTATTTTCTGCACGAAACTGTGGTCCGTATCCGTTGTCAGAAGCGACATTAGCGGAATTTCTGGATATATATATATAGATAGATAGATAGATATCCATATCCATATCCATACACAATACTCATTACCAAACTGAAGTGATGAGTAACACCGAAGAAAGACAGGCAGGCGTAGGCTCTTAGGTAAGGTCTTTATTGCAGCTCCATATAATCAGACCTCATCCTACAACCGACACAAGAAACTGACAATCTATTCAAGCAGTAACATTCTTAAATTCTAACTAGGAATGTAGCTCCATGGTAACAACATAGAACTGGGATAGAGAATAGGATTGAATACATAGCATAGCCTATACATGACGGGGAAGGACAAGAACACCACATCACCCCCCCCCCCCTTTTTCACCAACAAAAGAAAAAGATGCAAAGTTAATGCACAAATGAAATTCACAAAATGCAGTCAATAAATGCACAAAATACACTAACTGTAATCTCTTAAACGAAGAGGAATTTTCCTCACCCTACTAGGTCTCCTTTCCACAGGGCATGGATGAGCAGCAGGAGATGGCCCACTGGAGTTCTCCTCAACACATTTGGAAGGACACTTAACAATCCTGTTGAGGTTCCATACTCTGTGATCTTGGGTTTTTACCGCGTTCCCCAGAAGTTTGGTAACCATTATTGGTTGTCCAAACTTCGACTTACCAACCCTTCTTTCAGGGAGTCTCACTCTAACCCAGTCCCTAACTTGAACAATAGTCTTCTTCGCAGCTTTTCAAATATCAAACTCCAGCTTCCTTTTCTCCATCTTCTGTAGTTCGCGATCCTTCCATCCCACCGTGCGGTGAATCACGCCCCCAACTTCCTTTATTCTAGAGGTAACCCAGAGAGGTTTGACTAGCCACCCTTCCTTTAAACAGCGTGAAAGGAGAAACCCCAGTGGATGAATGTGGGGTAAACCTGTATTCACATACTTTTTTTTTTAATGGCCTCCTCCCAGTCACAACTAGAGACACCAGCCAATTGCATGCCTCCTTGAGCACTCTTACAAATCTTTTGACCACACCATTGCATTCAGGGTGGTAAAGGGCGGCGCGCTTATGCTTAATGCCCCTTTCACTCAAAAATTCTTCCACCGCACCAGAGGTAAATTGTACCCCATTGTCTGTTAACACAGAAGCTGGCAATCCCTCACTAGAAAAGAGATCATCTAAGAAACCGATCACAGAAGACGAGTCCACCGAACTGACTAGTTTAATCGCAGGCCACCAGGAAAACATATCCACGCACACCAATACATAACGATCCTGAGTTCTGATCTTCACAGGACCCAGGATATCCACACCGACCTCAACCCAAGGACCATTAGCTTGCTGTCTGATGACCATGGGTTGAGACCTACACTTAAGAGCCTTATCACTGTTGGAACATTGTGAACAAGAGCGCACCAATCCTTCAATCTGAACATCCATTGCAGGCCACCAATATGTTTCCCGGAGTCTTTCCTTTGTTTTAGCTATGCCCATGTGACTAGAATGGGCACACTCCACCAGTTTGTCACGCAGGTCTGAAGGAGCCACAAGCCTACTGCCTCTGAAAAGCAACTCGTTCGAACACGACAACTCCTTCACACACCAAAACCCTTTAACTTGGTCATCACAATCGCGCTTCTCGCACCAACCATCACGTACATAGGTGATGACCCGCTGGATCACTGACCAGACAGGCCTTCCATTCACCCTCTGTTACAACACCTTCAGTCACAACACACACTCTCAGGTCTTCCCCAGAGTCTTCACCAACAAACAGTCATCATCACAACCATCAAGAATAGATGAACCACTGAGCCTAGACAAACAATCCGCAAGAATATTACTTGCCCCAGGTAAGTAAGAGACATGAAATTCGAAATATTGCAGAGCAACTACCCATTTCCTAATTCTAAGGGAAACACAATCAATACCTTTTTTTTCAAACACCTCTTTTAGAGGTTTGTGATCTGAGACCACTTAGAAATGCTTGCCCCAAATAAACTTTTTGAGCTTCCGAACTGCCCAGTAGACAGCCAAAGCTTCTTTCTCTATCACAGAGTAGTTGCACTATGCACCTCTAAGCAGCCTGGAAATAAATAGAATGGTGTTGTCCATGTGTTCACCAGGTTGCAGGGGAACAGCTCCCAGCCCCTTAGAACTAGCGTCCGTCATGATGAACGACTCTTTTGCAGGATCAAAGCTAGATAGATTAGGAGCCTTGTTCAAGCAACTCTTGGTGAGATCAAACTCCTCACAACAAGACTTGTCCCAAATGAATTCACATTCTTTTTTTAAGCAGAGCTCTCACATTTTCCATTTTTTGTGCAAGCCAGGGACAAATTTATTATGGAATTCTGCCATCCCCAAAAATTTGACAAGCTCATCCTTGTTCACAGGATAGTTGAGATTGGAGATGGCTTCAACTAAGGATGGTTTAGGTTTGATGCCTGAACAAGACACCAGGTGACCCAGATATTCAATTTCCCTGACGTTGAATTTACACTTATCTAACCTGAGAGTGAGTCCTGAGTTTTGCAATTTGGACAAAACCTCTTTCAGTCTAGAATCATGCCTTCAATGCCGCTCAAAATATTCTCCATCACCCTTTGGAATACTGATGAAGCAGATATTATTAGGCCAAACTGCATCCTGAGAAATTTAAAGGTGCCGAACGCGGTGATGAAAGTGGTCAGATCTTGGCACGAGGGATGGAGTTTGACCTGGTGGTAGGCCGAGGAGAGGTCCAACGTGGGGAAATGGAAGGCACCACCCAAAGAGGACAACATTTCAGCAATGTTTGGTAGCGGATACCGATCAACAACTACAGATTTGATGAGCTCTCTGAGGTCAATACATAATCTTGCCTCTCCGTTGGCCTTGCGGGCCATCACCACCAGGGAGACCCGTTCAGTGGCCTCAACCTCTTGTATGACACCATTCTTTAACAATTTGTCTAATTAGAACTTCATTCTGTCTTTAACTAACAAAGGTGCATTTCTAACCTTTGCCACCTTAGGTACAGAATCACGTTTCAACTTGATCATGTGTGCATAATTTTTAAGACAACCCAGCGTATTATCAAACACCCCTGGAAACTTAGTAATCCACATGATGCGATCAGAGACAGCAGCCACTGAAGGAGGTTCTCTTAAACAAACAGAAGGAAACTCATTTGGGTCAAGATATACTCAAAGGTCACGTTGATGAGACCAACTAATAAGGGAATCTCCTTTCATGGATACGTATATTTAACCTGTAGTGATTCTTCCTTTAAAGTCTATGGTACCCATAAAATAACCCAACAACCTAATTATTTCTACACCATAGCCTCTTGGGACAATGTCTGGTTTAAACAGCTTTACTTTTCCAGACAAATGTTTCTCATAAAATATTTTAGGCACAAGGGTAATTTTCGCTCCTGAGTCGAACAACATCTTAACAGACTTATCATTAATTAGAACATGTTCCATGGGACCCTCAACCTCTTAATCGTTGACTTGACAAACAAACCAGATCATCATCATCTTGGTCGTAAATATCCACCTCCCTTACTTCCTTTTGATTTCTGTTTGATCTGCAGCATTTCGAAAAATGGCCCTTCCTCTTACAGATAGAACAAACAGTCTTCCAGCCAGGACAATCTTTAAAGTTAGCTACATGACCTGGGTTCCCACAACGGAAGCATTTTACGGAAAATGATTTGATGTTTGTAAAGGAACGTGTAGACTTAGACACTAAAGAAGAATTTTTTGGATTGGATTTGTGTGATTTGTCTGCTGATGAGGTTTTAACCTCTTTTACATCAGTGGAGGTACTCGTATGACTTTCTGTATCTTTGCAAATAGCTTCAACGCAGGCTTTGGCAAATTCATGCATTTTTTTATTTATTTATTTTTTAAATTTGTAAGGCGCTACAGCTACCCAAAAAGGGTTTCCCGGCGCCGATACACAGCATAAGGATGTCAGGAGAATTTACTAGCTATTCTTGTTATTGTTCGAATAGCCAGGTCTTGACGTAACTTCTGAACCTGACGTGGTTTTCCTCTTTTCGAATGAAAGGAGGGAGTGCGTTCCAGAGGGTTGGTCCAAGGTGGGCAAAAGATCTGCCTCCCATTCTTGCCAATTTAAATCTTGGTACACAGAAGTTGACAGCTGATTGCGAGCGAAGATTACGCTTGGGAGTATAGGGGTGAGCCAGAGCTAGAAGGTACTTGGGTGCAGTACCTGCTTTGATTCTGAACATGTAGTTCAGGGCTTTAAAATGGATTCTGCTTTCTACCCTGAGCCAGTGGAGATCCCGACGGTAGTTCGAGACTCCGGAAGTTTTGGGGATTCTGCACAATAGTCGGACTGCAGCGTTCTGGGCAAGTTGTAGTCGACCGACTACCGCTTTATTTGAGCCAAGGTACAGAATGTTGCCATAGTCAAGCCGTGATGTTATGACGGCATTGACTACGGTCTTTTGAGTGGAAGAGGGCAGCATCCAAATAATTTTCCTCAGCCATTTGATGATGGTAAGGCATAGACCGACAACTTTGTTGGCCTGTTGACTCATGGAAAGGGAGCTGTCCAAGATGACTCCCAGATTGCGAACTTGAGTCACTGGGGTAGGAAAAGTAGCCATCTGGTTTGGCCAGTGTGAGGGATTCCAAAGATCTTGACGTTTTCCTAAGAGAAGAATCTCTGTCTTGTCTCCATTGAGCTTTAATTGGTTTCTTGTCATTCAGTTAAGGATGTTTTGAAGCCCTGATTTGGGGAGAGATGGGGATGTCGGGCCGGGTTCGGATAGGGAGAATATAATTTGGGAATCGTCGGCATAGGTCATGAGGATGAGTCCAGATTTTTCGGCTAAATCAACTAGGGGTCTGAGGTAAAGATTAAAAAACAGGGGACTCAATATAGATCCCTGTGGCACACCGTGGGGGGCATTAAAGGTGTCGGAACAGGCCAGTGAGGATGTTATTTGGAAAGTCCGTTCCGCTAGGAAGGATCGAATCCAGTTAAGCGCTTTTCCACGGACACCATTTTTGTATAATGCCTTGATGAGAGTTTCGTGAGATATGGTGTCAAAGGCCGTGCTCAAATCTAAAAGCACGAGTGCGACCATCTGGATTTTATCGAGGAGATTTCGGATGTGTTCCGTAACTCCTAGAAGGGGGTTTCTGTCGAGAAACCAGCCCGAAAGCCCGATTGTGAGGGGTGCAAAAGCGAATTGTCTTCAACAAAGGTGGATAGGACCGCGTGGACATGTCTCTCCAAGCATTTGGAGAAGGCAGGGAGCAGGGATATGGGTCTATAGTTGGCTGGACTTTCCGGATTTGCTTTGGGCTTTTTTAACAAAGGCGTAATCATGGCGTGTTTCCAGAGGGTCGGCACTGTGGAGAATTCAAACGAAGAGTTGAGCGTATTAACGATGACTTCCAGGGAATGATCGTCTAGTTGTTTAATAATTTTAAATCGGGATAGGATCCCTGGGGGAGCCGGACTTGATGTTTTTAAAAATGGTTTTCAGTATATCTACCGAAATGGGAGGCCAGGCTTCCAGGGTATTTTCACAGGAGGGGGCATGTTCCGGGTCAGAAAGAGGTGGTGGTTCGTTTATGTTGGTGTTAATGTTCCTGATGATTTTCTCGATTTTTTTCAGTAAAGAAACATGCTAGATCTTGACATTGTTGAGTATTCAGTGGGGGAGCCGAGGCTGTGGTTTGTGCGCCTGCTAGTTCTTTGACTATATTAAACAAGGTTTTCGGCTTATTTGTTGCTCCCGTGATAGTATTAGAAACGAATGAGGCGCGTGTTTTTGCGCAGGCAGTATGATATAAATTCCTGGCTACATGGTAGGTTTTTTTTGCGTCAGGGGCGTAGTCTTTGCGCCATTGACGCTCCAGTGCCTTGCATTTCGATTTTTCAGTTTTTAAAAGGTCATTAAACCATGGGGCAGGGTGGCGGTGTCTATTTCCTTTGATAGGAGTGGTGGATAGGCAGTGGTCAGCGGCATCGCTGAGCTATTTGTGAGTAGCTGCCGCTAGGCTGTCCATGTTATGACCGCTTCTAGGCGGGTTTTCATGAAGTGCTGAATTTAATTTTGCCAAGTCCAGTAGCTTCCAGTTTTTCCTGGACGTAGATGGAAAGTCGGGTTGCATATTGGAGGTAGGTGGGAGATTTATGCTGAATTTTATTAGATGATGGTCAGACCAACAAATGGGAGTGGTGTTATGCCATTTTAGCTCATGCATATTGGAGATAATGGGGTCGAGCAGGTGTCCCTCTTTATGTGTAGGTCCAGTATTGACTAAGGTCAAATTTAGGGCATTCAGATCATCTAACAAATTAGAGCAAAAGGGAATGGAAGGGTCATCAAGATGTAAGTTTAGATCACCAATAAGTGAGAAATTTTTGGAGGCAATGTAGTATGGAGTGATATAGTTGGCTAAATTTGATGCCCATTTGGATGAATTTCCGGGGGGCCGGTATATCAATAGGCCTGACCTCGTGAAGTTCGGGTTCAGAGAAATTTTGAAAAAGCCGGCTTCGCAGTCGGGGATGGCAACTTGTTCTAATGTACATTTCAAGTCTCTGTTAAAGATGATTGCTATTCCACCACCTAGCTGTTTACTTCGATTTATCCTAGTGATGGCATAATTGGCGGGGAGGGCAGTAGCAACGTCGGGGCCAGCACTCTCGTGCAGCCACGTCTCTGTCAGAAAGAGGACACTAGGGTTAACATCCAATAGGAGGTTGAAGATGTCCAATTTGTGTTTAGGTAGTGAACGGCAGTTAGTACTGTAGAGCACGTACTTTTGTGCCTCAACATTACAAGACTGTTTCCGTTTCCTGTGCCTCCTTACAGCGTCAGGGTAAGGTTGGCGGATGGTAGTGGTCAGTTTGCAATTTTTACAGGCGGTAACTCCTGTTTTGTGGAGATTGAGTGTTGTACATCCCATATTAATAATTGGGCGTAACGCTGTAAGTTCCATAGGGGATCTTACCAGCTTTTCATGGGCGGGGGGAGCAAAGTCTTCTGCCCCATGCCCCGTACTGGCCCGGATGGGCACAGACGGGCTGGTCTTTGGCGTGTCTTCGGCGTGCTGAGGGCGTGCCCGCTGCGCTCGTCCGCTGCGCTTCCAAGGAGTGTGCATAGTTATGGGGCGGAGGAAGGGGTGTGGCTAGTTGTAAGGGCGTGGCCCAGTGTCTCGTGGGTGGTGATGGCGGCTGAGACTTCGCCCTTCCTACACCAGCGCTGGCTCCGCTGTGCAGGAAAGTGTCCCCAGAAGCCCAGATGCAACTGAACAAAGGTGAGCAATAAGAAACGAAAACACAATTTGTTTAAAAACAGCAATGTGCAAAATACGCGTTATTTAAAAATTGAGGAGCGACACCCCCGGCTCCCGCCTCAAGGGTAGCGGTCTATCAACACTGGCTTGTAACTCAGCTCGGCGTTTTAAGTGTCAGGGAGGGGGCGTGGCTAGTTGTAAGGGCGTGGCCCAGTGTCTCGTGGTTGTGATGGCGGCTGAGACTTCGCCCTTCCTACACCAGCGCTGGCTCCGCTGTGCAGGAAAGTGTCCCCAGAAGCCCAGATGCAACTGAACAAAGGTGAGCAATAAGAAACGAAAACACAATTTGTTTAAAAACAGCAATGTGCAAAATACGCGTTATTTAAAAATTGAGGAGCGACACCCCCGGCTCCCGCCTCAAGGGTAGCTGTCTATCAACACCGGCTTGTAACTCAGCTCGGCGTTTTAAGTGTCAGGGAGGGGGCGTGGCTAGTTGTAAGGGCGTGGCCCAGTGTCTCGTGGGTGGTGATGGCGGCTGAGACTTCGCCCTTCCTACACCAGCGCTGGCTCCGCTGTGCAGGAAAGTGTCCCCAGAAGCCCAGATGCAACTGAACAAAGGTGAGCAATAAGAAACGAAAACACAATTTGTTTAAAAACAGCAATGTGCAAAATACGCGTTATTTAAAAATTGAGGAGCGACACCCCCGGCTTCCGCCTCAAGGGTAGCTGTCTATCACCTCTTGAAGAGGGGGATTGTCTTTTTGCCAAAGACTGTCTTTTGCTTTATCCATAGAACAGCCTAGCATAAGCTGGTCCCTTAGTCTTTCATCCAGACTGCCAGCAAAAGAGCATGCTGAAGCAAGCTTGCGTAGAGCTGTGACATATTGCTCAACAGACTCTTCGTGCCTTTGCATCCTCATCCCAAAGTCATAGCGTTCTAAAATCATGCTCACTTTGGGAAGATAATGCAAGTCCATTTGTTTAAATTCAGATTTCGTATTCATTGAGAGAGTCAGCTTCACTGTCGGGAAGGTCTGGTAGGTGCTCGAATACTTCCTGTCCCTCCGAACCCAGGCAATGTAGAAAAAGTGAAGATTTCCTCTCTGCACTTAGTGATGTACCGCAAACCCTTGCATAGTTTGAGAATGAATTTTTCCACTTCAGCCAGAGAATGGGAGGATCACCAGGTGCGCAGAGAAAAAACGGAGGGGGAGTGAAGTTTTGCATAGCCCCCGGAGAGGATTACTTATGGGGTAAGACGCAAAATAACGTAATGAATCACTGTGAGAAATAACCAATTTCGTACAACACCCAATAGTAATTGGCAGACAATTATAAACGGTAAACCAGGCAAATCTGCAGTTTACTATAAGAGTAAATAAACACACAGGTTGTGCTGGTCAGCTTAAATACACAAGCTGTGCTGATCAGCGTAAGTACACAAGCTGTGCTGATCGGTGTAAGCACACAAGCTCTGCTGATCAATAAGTACACAAGCTGTGCTGATTAGCGTGGTGGATGTGCAGAACAATGACAACAGTTTGTAAACAGACGAGCTGTGCTGATCAGCGCGATGACAGTGGACGGCCTGCAGTACAACGATAAGTGTCTGACAAGGCTGTGCAGGTCAGCGCAGTGATGACTGAAAAGCAGTTGAGAGACAACAGTAAGCGAAGCACAAGGTGGGAGTTATGAAAGTAACTGTGATGATCAGCGCAGCAGAGATAGCAACGTCAACAAAGTTAACTTACCACCCGATTTTCAATGAAGGTGGAGAAAGGCAAACCTTATTGTTACCGATATGATGATGATCCACACGAGGGACGATCGGAACTCCCTGGAAGAAGAGACATGCAGCAGAGGAGGGGAAGAATGCCGAAGTCTCCGTGTTGAAGTTCGTGGTGATGTTGTCCAAAATGGCCGCCGTTACGTTGCGCGTTGACGTAATAGTGACGTAGCAGGGTCACGCACAAGCAAAGATGGCAGAAACAACATCTTGACGCAAGGTCAGGCAGTAGCACGAAGAGTGTTCCCAGGTTGCTAGGGAACGTGAGACTATGACGTTGGTAGGGAGATCCCTACGCTGGAGTCAGGCTTGGTCAGGCTGTTTTGTTGCCAGGTAGTGCAGAAGTGGTGAAAAGAAGACCACAAGAGTGCTGAGCAGGCCCGGTTGCCAGGCAGCGTTGAACACAGGGTTGCACCGGTACTAAGCAGGCCTGGCACGGCGAAAGAAGCACTAACAGGAGGTCAGTGAGGCAAATGAAATACTCCCAGGAATCCAGTGTGAAGGCAGCGATGATCCATAGAAGACACAGAGTGAAAGAAGGACACAGTGTGAAACAGGTAAGCTTCTGGATAGTTGAGTTGAGTTGAGGCCTGTAGAGATGATGAGTTGGTTTCCGCTTGTCGCCAAAATGAAGTGATGATTAACACCGAAGAAAGACAGGCAGGCGTAGGCTCTTAGGTAAGGTATTTATTGCAGCTCCATATCATCAGACCTCATCCTACAACCGACACAAGAAACTGACAATCTATTCAAGCAGTAACATTCTTAAATTCTAACTAGGAATGTAGCTCCATGGTAACAACATAGAACTGGGATACAGAATATGAAGGAATACATAGCATAGCCTATACATGATGGGGAAGGACAAGAACACCACACAAACATACATAAATACACGCGAGAACGCACCAAACATTAATTTTAAAAAAACACACACTTACCTACAGCTCTGCCTCAGAGGTCCCAGGAGGCTTGGGTCTACTGCCTTCACTCATTGACTGACCTAAGGTCAGTGAGACTGCTGACCCGACCTCACTCTGTGATGCATTGTCACTGATTAACACTCAACCCTAGACAATTCAGGGCTTAAAACGGAAGCGCCCAGGTGCAAGGCAATCAGTGGCGCTACCCCTCATCACTGTGCGGAGGGCCTCAGGGACCTTTGCTGAGCTGAGGAGATCATGCCCTCTGGAGCTGTAATTTCCTATGCCCAGCAAAGTTCACCTCAGGCAGCCAGGAGCCTGCACCTTAAGCGCATGTCTGGCTCCTGGCTGTCTGAGTGGAAAATGAACAATGTCTGTCAGGCTGACCTTTTGGTTAGCCTGACAGACACTGTATGTGAGGAGAAAAAGGTGGGGGGGTGACCCCTCAGCCCCAATGCACTGGCTGTTGTCTGGAAAGAGTAGTTCCTTTCCTCCTCAGCTTCAAGGTTTGTGGCACAAAATGGATACCATTATAAGAGTCTGTCCATGTGACTGGTCCTGCCCATATAGTTGGCCAATCGCTGTTCTGTCTAATCTTGAGAAAACTATGTGTGAGAAGAGGAAAGCTTGATTTAATTGATAAAAATATATCTCCCACAATTTAATGATCTGATGTTAATTACTTCAAAGCAGATTGCAATTTGTAATACTCTTGAACCACAACGCATTTCACTACAAAACAAAGAGTGGTACACAGGTGAGACATGGGTGGAATAACACTACACATATACATTCTTCATTGGCCTATATTTGAATCATATAGTTTGTAGTCTTGCAGAACGTAAGTAGGATTGGAGCTTAGTTGCAGATATTGAATAAAGAAGGTGTAGTAAGCCACCTGGCGGGAATCATAAAGGTAACGCTTCAATGCTGCATGCACTCCAAAGTCCGGCATGGCTGATAGCACAATTAAATGGGCCTCAGACCACTTGGGGTATGAGTCTATGTATAATATCCATGGTGTGTGTAACCTCTCTATTTGCACAGAGGTGGTGGCCTGTCAACCCCTGACCTGGAGGAAATCTTAGAGGTTTCCAAAAATTGCTTTCTGAACGTTTGGCATTTCTAGGTATATACAAACTGTATTTTGCAGTCAGTAAGTGCTGTATTAGATGGCTTGAATTTTCCTGGGGTACTGAGTGTTATTATGGGTGACTTTGCCCAGACTGTCTTGAAGATTGAGTGGCTCTCAATAAATAGGTAGCCAGTGAAGGGAAGTCATGACAGGTGGTGCGTGATCATGTCAGTGTTAACCTATTACTTATTATACGGCTGTGAGCACTGTGAGTTTGCTCATTTGGAGGCCTGCCAGTAGTGAGTTTCTCTGGTACACTCTGGCCTGGATTAGTACCAATATTATTGCTTGCACATAATTTCCGAGTGGTTTATTTTTTACCCTCTATATGTGGAAATCCCTTTCAGGGATTAATAGAATCTCCCATTTCTCTATGGGAGCTTGTGCTACGTCTGGTTTACGGCCATAGCACAAACTCCCATAGAGAAATGGAAGTATGTGACTGCACAATGTGCGGTCGCAATGTAATTGCGGTGACGGGACCACTGATCAGAGGTTGGTCAGTCCCGAGACCGCCACGGTCGGAAGCAACTCTGACCAACATCGTAATGAGGCCCTAAATATATTGGATTAGGATCTACAATGGGCATCAGCTCTTTGACTGAAAGTTTGAAAAGCACCTGTGAAGTGGCTGTTAATCATAAACATTTGTGAGTTGCATCATACAGTTATTTTTTAAGTTCTGTTAGAACGGTGGAATATTGGGAGCTCCGTTGAAAAAAATGGAGTGCTCCGGGCTCTGGTAAAAGCCCGGAGTTCCAACATTCGAATGTTGTCGTTCACAGCTGTCAATGTGATCAAGGGTCTCACTGTGCCTGAGAGAACTTCAATCCCCTCGGGCTCCATGAGGCCTTAGTTTTATTAGTTGGAACATTCTTCCTTCTAGTGGCGTAATGTTCTAACAGCCTTATAGCCCTCCTTAGCTGGGCTATACCACCAATAAAGTCCCGCCCCCCCTTGTTAAAGGCTTAACGATGGAGCGGGCTTTTAATTGCCCGTAAAGCCACTCCATCAGAACACTGCAATGTTGAGCCCTCCATTGAAGACAATAGAGTAGTTCCGTGCATCTAGTGGCTGGTAAAAGCCTGGAGCTCCAAAATTGCAATGTTTGTCTTTCACAGCAACAGCTGTGAACAAAGACCTCACTGGCCCAGAGGGGATTTCAACCCCCTCGGGGTTTTGTTTTTACTAATTAGAACATTTTGCACTGATAGGGCAGAATGTTTTAATACCCTTAAAGCCCCCCATAGCAGGGCTATACCAGCCATTTAAGGTCAGCTCCCTTGTTAATGGGCAGAGCCAAAGGATAGGGCAGTTAATGGCCGGTATAGCCCGCTATGGTGGGCTATAAGGCTCTAATACAGTTGCATGGCAATTGTATATTGATGCTCGCCAATCTAATGGCTGATCATCAGTCTTCCAAAAGGTGCCATGCAAACCTTGAAGGGCACAGGCCAGGGTGCAGATCCCTTTATTGATCTCAATGGCATTAGCACAGGTAGGACTTAAATCATCTGCATTGATAAGTTGATTGTGGTGATGCAGGAATAGCAAGTATCAGCCAAGGACTCTCCCACCAATGCCCATGTGGTTCAGCAGGAAGCTGAGAAGAATTTCACAGCCTGCTATTTGTAATGCTGCCTACAGATTGAGTATTTCACGTATATATGCATCTCCTGTATGCATTATACAGATAGGGTAATTGATGACATACAGTCTGCTTGTTTCCATGCTATATCCTGGTCTTATAAACACAAAGGCAAGTGGATCTCCATCAGACAGATTAGACCAATTCATCTGTATTTTTTAATGTCATGGTTATAAATGAAAAACTTGTAAAGGGCAGGTGTTTTTGAATCCATGTTGCGAATAGATTGATATTTCATGAGCATGGTTACACATTCTTTCATGATTCTGCCAGGGCTCCTCCATGAGACAGGGATGCTACCACTGCATTGAAAAAGAAAATATCAAAACTGTTGAGTATTGCTTTGAGCAGCAATCCAGTAAAAGGGTAACAAGTGAATGGTATTGCATGACCAGGACTTTCAGAGGTGTGGCATATGTTTTGGCTCCAAGACCTAAATTTCTCAGCAAAGAAGGAAATTATTCTTGGCACCAATCATTTTAGATTTAGCTGTTTTATTGTTGATTTCTTTCTTGCCCAGTGCTGCCCTATGACGCGTCAGAGCATTTGTATATAAATATAGTCGGTGTAGGGACAGAATTTATTAAGATATTATTACAATTCCTAAACACAAGACCACTTTAACCTTTATTTCTTTCAGTAATATTTCTTTTTTTTAATATACAGTAAAATGTCCATCACTATGTGTGGCTTGGGGTTGAGTGAGCAACCTCCCACCAAGCACGGGTTGGGCACAGGGCCTGTCCGGCAGCCAGGTTCTGCGGGCATCCTGCCCCCTGGAGTGCACGGCCTTTAGCAATTCGCAGCAAGGGGTTGGACGCACAGAGCTGAATAGGTGATGTAACAATGCAAAGGGTGTCATTTTATGTAAGATAGACCATCTGACTGACAAAGGGGCAGAACACCAAAATCTAATAAGCGGGCCTACTAGCTGTATCAAGAGATCAGAAGATCAACATATCTAGAGCAGATCTATTGTCTGTCATAAAGTCACCAATAATTATAATTAAATGTTTATTTTATAAATTCCCACACTGCAGTGTTTAACAAAAAGAATTACTAAAAAAAGAATCAACAGTATTTTGTTTATTTAAAAGTTTTAAGGCCACAAAATACAACATTAGAACCCACCAAAATTCGGCCCTACAATTACGTGAGGGAGGGAGGCTGCTGTCCTTCCTGCAGCCCCTTACGACATTAACCAAAATGGTTGTTGGTGCCCCTGTCTCTTCTAGGGGCACCACCAGGATGAAAAAATATAGTTTAATAAGCCCTAGGGCATTATGGGGCGTTTGTTGCTGGAGCAGTGAATGATAAATTAGCACCTCCTGCTCATTTAATATTCTTTGTTTGGCCTCTTTTAATTTGTAATTTATTTTTGTGAGCCCAATAACCCAACAACATATATATATATATATATATATATATTACACAAACATTCTAGCAATCTTTGGATGCTTTTAAGAAAAGTTCAAAAAGTTATGATGATTGTTCATGATTTTACGTTATCTGTCTTTTTACTAGTCTGTTGCCTATGTCTATGGCCATCTGACACAGGAAGTGAAACTCACCTTGCATATTTAAATCGTATTGGCAGCCTGTTGCTAGTGTGTGATCAAGGGCTCGGCTGTGCCCGAAACGCGTCACTAGGTGAAGGAACAGAATAAAATCTTCCTGCCAGCAATCGGGGTCCGTTTTCCTTTGTTCGCTGCTGATGCTGCTGTCGCGGTCTTGTAGCGGAGGTTCGAGGAGTTTAAGCAATTATTCATACAATTGCAGAAGTAGGTTGCTTCCGATAACGGGCCACCTCCCTTCGAGTTGGCAGCCGTCCACAACCGACACTTGATGAGAAATTCCGGAGAGGAATATTTGACGGCGGCCCCCTGCAGCAGCTGAAATTGGTGACTCCAACTACGGGACGGCGGAGGACGGGTCGGAGGACGCGCCATTACGTGGTTCCTGTTGGTGAGTTACTCGGCATTGGTGCGCAGGCGGGGAGGTGATTCAAGAACGGCAGTGTATGCGTGGGCGGCGGACGCCAACCGCGTTGTAAATTACCTTCACTTGATAGCATGTCTGCCAATACAGACAGAGAACGAGAAGCAGCGGCAGATGTATTATTTGGAAATCTGCCAATTGTAACTGCAGGCACAAGAAGCTTGCACGATAATGTTGTTGACGCTGACAAAGATGTTAAAGTTTTATTGAAAACCCTTGAGAAAAAAATGAGGAGTGAGACTACCAAATGGTGGGAGCACAAATCCCTTACAAAATATGAAGAAGCAGGTAGAGTCCCGCGTGGACTCAGAATTCTATTGGCACCCAGCTTTGAGGAGCCCAACCCGGAGATGCTCAAGGAATGGGGTGAGAGCAAACTGATCGCTTCTATGAACCTTGTAAAAATTCTGATTAAATATGCAGCCATTGACAGACAAAAATTACTCAAAGACATAGAGCAAATCAATGAGGAATTGGCCAAGTCTGAATTAAAGGAGTATATCACCAAAACCAGATCAGAAATCGCAGCAAGACTTTTGAAACATGAGGACAAAATTAAGAAACTCAAAGTGTTTAAATTTGCCCGTGATTTAATGGATTATCAACAGGGTCAAATCTACACATTTGCAAGAAAATTTGAACATGCCAAAAAACTACGTTTTGAGGATAGACGTGTTTGCAAGATTCCTCAGCCTGCCCACATGGATACGAATAAAGACAATGAAGCCTCAGGGACAGATGTCGAATCCCTAACAAGCGATTCTGGCTCGGAAGGAGATATATTGGCCAACAACTTGGAAGGAGATGTTTTGAGCCTGGGAGAAGAGATTGATTTTTTAGTCATCGACAGGCGCCACACGCTGAGACCGAGGAATCGGAACAATCAACCAAACGGAAGAAAAGAAATGCCAGAAGAAAAGCAAGACGGAAATGCCGGAAAAACAACACTAAAGAAAAAACAACAATGGCAGAGAAAGAGGCGATAATAGAACAAACTATAATCAATTTATCCAGTGTCGAACTTTCTAAAGCAGAGAAACAGCTTCTATCCCTAGGACTCAGCTTCTGTCCTGAGAGTTCTTTCAACCACGCTAATACTAGGATTGATATTTTTTGTTTCATCCGTAAACTCAAATTAAAAAAAAAAAAATTACGGTGAAAAATGCCATACAACGCAAGACATCTTTCCTGGAAACTCTGTGGGATTGCAAGCGTTTGACATGTCGACTCTCCTGACTATGCAAGAATTGAGTAATGAGGAATCTACAACACAACCTGGAACAGAAGGTGGTATCAACACCCAGAGTAGATTACACAATGCAGGAATCACTCAAATTGGAGCTGGAATCAGTCCGTTTAAACCGAAGAGCACCTTCATAGCTATGATGCCCAAAGACTCGGTGGATATATTCCATGACCGTGTAATAGATGATGTCAAAAAATTGTATATTCAGTCTAAGAAGAAATCAAAGAATGCATCTTTCATGAACAATCAATATGACCGACTTATGACCAAATTGGGTAAGAACAA
Source organism: Triturus cristatus (assembly GCF_964204655.1). NCBI lineage: Eukaryota > Metazoa > Chordata > Amphibia > Caudata > Salamandridae > Triturus > Triturus cristatus. The sequence continues at coordinate 420,713,055 of NC_140585.1, read as the reverse complement.
TGAAATTATCATCAATGCATCTGATAAAGGTGGCAACATTGTACTCTGGCCCAAAAGGGAGTTTATCACTGAAGCAAGAAGACAACTGAATAATCAGGAATGCTATGGGAAATCTAACCTCAAAGAGTACAACCATGCCAAAGAATCATTAAGGAAACCATTGTTACAATACAAAAGGGAGGGTCTTATTTCAGCATCTGAATATACATTTTTAGACATTGACTTCCCTGTAATACCTACATTGTACTTGATTCCAAAGGTGCACAAATCAACCCAACCTGTACCAGGAAGACCAATTATTTCGGCCATAAACAGTGTCAGTGAACATATTTCCCAGTACATTGATTTTTTTCTACAAGATTTTGTGAAAAAACTTCCCAGCTATATAAAAGACACTGGAGATTTCTTAAATAAGATCAAGGACATCACATGGGAGACAGATTTTCTATTGATTGCTTTAGACATTGAATCGCTATATACAAGCATCAATCATACGGATGGTCTTAATGCTGTCACTTACTTCCTTGACTCCAGGGGAGGTGAATTTTTTATGCACAACAGAATGCTAATGAATTTGATAAATTGGTGTCTGAATAACAACTTTTTTTTGTTTGGGAATGACGTCTATAAACAACAGAGAGGCGTGGCTATGGGATCCTGTTTCTCCCCCAGCTACGCTTGTTTACACGTTGGCTGGTGGGAGGAACAGGTCCTAAAAAAACAACATGGGGAAATTGTTAATAACCATGTGGTGCATTGGCTGCGCTTTATTGATGATGTCTTTTTGATTTGGAGAGGAGATGAGGAGAGTGCAATTAATTTTATCTCAACCATCAATCACAACTGTATGAATTTGCACTTTACCTCACAAATCAGTACATCTACAATTGAGTTTCTAGATGTCAGAGTGCTGATTGAAAATGGTAAACTTGAAACAACTTTATTTAGAAAGCCCACAGCAGGCAACAGCACCCTACATGCCAACAGCAGTCATCCCAATCACTTAATAGAGAGCATTCCATTTGGCGAAATACTGCGGATCAAACACATCTGCAGTACGGTGGAACAATTTGACAAGTGTACTAATGATGTGCTACACAGACTTAGGCAAAGAGGGTACAGTGATAAAATTCTGAACCGTGCCCTAGTTAAGTCCCAAGACAGACCTAGAGAAACACTGTTTCATAAGACAGTCAAAATGACTGATGAAACTGAAGTTAACTCATGCCCAAGGTTAATTACAACATACAGTAGACAGGAGAGGAAAATTAAATCTATTATTAAGAAAAATTGGCCTATTGTACTTACAGATGGGGTTCTTGGACCACGTCTCCCCAACATTCCTACTATCACTTTCAGAAGAGCAAAATCTATGAGGAGTCAGTTAGTAAAGAGCTGCCCAGAGATTGGAATCACTGGCATGTGGCTTAAACCAAGGAAAGGTTTTTTCAAGTGTTCTTCATGTCGTGCGTGCAAGTTTGGTGTCAATACCACTCATTACACCACCCCACTCTCAGAAGAAAAACATACCATTCAAGGGAATTATAACTGCCGCACTGAGTATGATGTGTATGTTCTGGCGTGCACCTGTGGCTTGCGTTACGTTGGAAGTACCAAGCTACAGGTGCACGTCAGGATATTGCAGCATATCCGGGCTATAGTTAACAATGACTCATCTTACCCTGTAGCCAGACATTTCAAACGAGAACATGACAACGATTTAAGCTGCCTCTCGTACTTTGTAATCAATGCGATTCCCCCCCAAAGAAGGGGTGGAAACAAAGAAAAGAAACTAAGACAATTAGAATCTCGCATTATTCTGGGATTAGATAGTAAAGTACCACATGGCCTAAATACAACAGAAGATTTACATAATTTCTTATAATAATATGTTGTTGTTTACCCTGTACTACCATGTCGACCTAAATTGAGATCTGTTATTCCTACATTGTTTACACTTTTTACACTTTTTACACTGTTTACACTGTTTACACTTTTTACACTTTTTACACTTTGTACACCGATGTCTTTTAGTCATCTCCGTCTATACGTGTGTATATATATATATATATACATATATATTATATATATTTTTTTTCAGACATCTACTCCTTCTTGATACTATATGTGAACAAATGTGTTCTTTGGAGTAAACAATGGGTTATATATATATTTTTTATATATATATATTTTTCATATATATTTCTTTGTCAGTGTCTGATACTCATTATAGAACTTCAGCTGCTTCTGCACTTTTTTCACATTTTTTGGCTTTTTATAGTTTTTAGGAATTTTTCTTGGTGTTTCACTCACAGTTGATATTCCTTGTTCAAAAGAGATGAATTTGAAGAAAGGATAAAATTTGCTATATTTTGCACATAGTTTATGGCACTTTATATTTATTTCAGACATGTTTCCAGACATATAACAATAACAATCAGGCCACAAATGCATCATTACAAGCATTTAGGCTGCTATGCAAGACTTCCGCTGGCTCATTATTGGATTATGTGGCACCAATTTGATACTGTTTTACTAGTGATATTTTATCCTATTTATTAACAGTTTTTTAATATGGTACACTTTTTATCCATTACCAGTGTTGATTTGTAAATATATTTATATATGTATTTGCTTTAACATCGTGTTCAATTCTATAATTGGACTAACTGATTTAGTTTGTTACACAAACATTCTAGCAATCTTTGGATGCTTTTAAGAAAAGTTCAAAAAGTTATGATTATTGTTCATGATTTTACGTTATCTGTCTTTTTACTAGTCTGTTGCCTATGTCTATGGTCATGTGACACAGGAAGTGAAACTCACCTTGCATATTTAAATCGTATTGGCAGCCTGTTGCTAGTGTGTGATCAAGGGCTCGGCTGTGCCCGAAACGCGTCACTAGGTGAAGGAACAGAATAAAATCTTCCTGCCAGCAATCGGGGTCCGTTTTCCTTTGTTCGCCGCTGCTGCTGCTGTCGCGGTCTTGTAGCGGAGGTTCAAGGAGTTTAAGCAATTATTCATATATATATATATATATATATATATATATATATATATATATATATATATAATGTTGCGGATTTCCTATGGAAAATAGGTCCTAACTATATCTACCTATTGGCAACCGCCAGTAGGTAATGTGTATATATATATATTCACTGAAAAAACCATAGGTTTCACACATGTTATAGTTAGCTGGACATTTCACTCGTAAAAAACCAATGAAATTCCCCCGTTATAGTTAGTGCAGGCAACTATAACTCACGTGACCGCAATCCTCTGCTGATGCTAATACTGTATTTAGACACTTATTTGCCCATGTCTTCTTCCATTAGATTTTAGCTATACATATATTACAAATATTTTTTTTTCATAAAGACACATATGTCATCAGCAGAGGATTGCGGTCACGTGAGTTATAGATGCCTGCACTAACTATAACGGGGGAATTTCATTGGATTTTTACGAGTTAAATGTCCAGCTAACTATAACATGTGTGAAACCTATGGTTTTTTCAGTGAATTTGCAAGGTTTTTTAAATGCTAATTCCTAACTATAACGTGTGTGAAACCTATGGTTTTTTCAGTGAATTTGTACGTTTTTTTAAATGCTAAGTTACTTTACGCCATTCGTGGCGTGCGCGCCCACTTAACGCAGTTCTTTCCGTGCGCGCCCACTTTACGCAGTTAGTGCCGTGGATGAGCCATGTACGCTCGATGCGCTTCGCGCACCGTGCGCACGTGGTGGACATATTATGCGCTTCGTTGTGAAAGATAAATATTTATATACAGTTTAAATTAGATGTTATATGCCATGCACAAATGGTGCCCTACGGGCACCATATGCACACGGGGTGGGGAGATTGTGGATATTTTTGTTTTTAATAAATGTTTTTACCGTACGCGTACGGTAAGCGTAATCGGCGAATTTTCGTAAAAAAATTAAAATGAATTTTTGGCCTTGGGGGTTCTTTGGGGACACATTTAGCAAGCCTAGGTGGTTGGGAGCTGTCTAAACAGTCCCTTTACATGTTTATTCTCTTTGTTTTTCATCCCCCCCTCAGAGTCCGAGAGAGAAAATGGCGGCCGCCGCTTCCTGGTTTCGAGCGATTCGAATGTTTACTAAGATCTAACAGCCAATCAGAATCGCGCTCGCGCACGTCACCGTACGCGTACGGTAAGCGCACCGTAAGCGCACCGTAAGCTGGCTCAGATATATATATTGATTTAAAGGCTATTTTCTCAGAATCTACTGAACAGATTTACACCAAACCTACAAAAGGCACTTCCTTGACCTGTAGACTACCTCTCTGCCAAATTTCAAGGAACTCTGTTCAGCCGTTCGGACTGTAGCTGTGTCTAAAGGTCCTATGGAAAAATGCATGGGAAAAACCCCGTTTTGGGACCCCCCTTTTATCTCAGCCCCCGCTTGACGAATCCCCCCGAGACTTTCAGGGTAGGAGCGGAGCGTAGCGCCCCACCTATTTTGAAAATTTCGCGAGGATTCGTCGACCGGCGCCAAAGTTATTCAAAATAGAATGTTGCGGTTTTCCTATGGAAACAGGGTCCTAACTATAACTACCTACTGGCGACCGTCAGTAGGTAATATATATATATTCACTGAAAAAACCAAAGGTTTCAGGCACGTTATAGTTAGAAATTAGCATTTAAAAAACCTTAGAAATTCACTGAAAAAACCATAGGTTTCAGGGGTGTTATAGTTAGTTGGACATTTCCCTCGTACAAAACCATTGAAATTACCCTGTTATAATTAGTTCAGCTAACTATAACTCGCGCCCCCGCAATGCACTGCTGATGACGTCACATATTACATCACTCATGATATGGTCAGTGACATCACTGATAACATCACTCATGACATCATCCAGTGACTGTGTGTTTCTCTAAAGTTTAAATATGTTTAATATATATAGGGAAAGACGTATTGAAGAATGAGTGGGTGTATAAGTGTCTGAATGAATGATTTACTAGGTGCGTGACTGACTCTATAAGTGAGTGATTAAACATATCTTACTGAATGCATGGGTTAGTGACTAAACTGTGTGAATCTCTGTATCCGTCTGTCTGTTGGTATGTAAGCGGCTGCATGAGTTTGTGAATAACTACATGAGTGTCTATATGAGTTATTCATTGGTTGTCTGATTATCTGTATGGGTGCCTGAGTGTTTGTGTGGGTGGGGTGTTGGTGTGACTCTGTGCATAGATGTGTGAGTGGGTCATTCACTGGGTGCATGGTTTCAAGACTGCATCTGTGATGGACAGTATGGGTGGGTGGGTGAGTGTGTGTATGGGTGTGTTAGTGAGTGAATGTATATCTCAGTGACACATGTGTGAGTGAGAGTGGCTGTATGGATGAGTGTGTGCTTGTATCAGTGATTGTATAAGAGCGTAAGAATGTGCTAGTATTTGTTTGATTAAGTGAGCTGGTGTGTGTATAACTGTGTAGGTGAGTAAATGGGAGAGTGATTAAATATTTGCATGACTGACTAGGTGTGTGAGTACATCTATGGATGAGTGGTGGTGTGTGAGTGTCTATATAGGTGTATGAATGCATATGATAGTCCTGTACTGAGTGACCGTAAGTATGAGTGACTGTACGGGTGAGTGAGTGGATGTATGTGTAGACTTAAGAATCAGTGAGCGGGTATGTAGTTATAGGTCTTGGAGTGTCTATGGTTTTGAGAATGGCAGTCTGTAATTTAGAGTGGGTGTATCAAAAGTTATATTACGGTGTGAAAAGATGCATGAAATTATCACATGGATGATGTCATTTGAGATGTCATCAGTGATGTCACTGACCATGTCATGAGTGATGTAATATGTGACATCATCAGCAGTGCATTGCGGGGGCGCGAGTTATAGTTAGCTGAACTAACTATATCGGGGGAATTTCAATGGTTTTGTATGAGTGAAATGTCCAACTAACTATAACACCGCTGAAACCTATGGTTTTTTCAGTGAATTTCTAAGGTTTTTTAAATGCTCATTTCTAACTATAACGTGCCTGAAACCTATTTTTTTTCCAGTGAATTTCAAAGGTTTTTCAAATGCTAGTTTCTAACTATGCCTACAGAGGAAGGACATGTGAATAAAGAAGAAAAAACGCACAGAAAGAAGCAAAAGAAATGCAGAAAGAAGCAACAGAAGTCCAGAAAGATGAAGAAAAGTGCAGGAAGAAGCAAGACATGTACAGAAAGAACCAACAGAGGAGCAGAAAGAGGCCTTGTTCCAAACATATCCTGTGCCCACAACTTTTTCAGACGGGTACTGGTGGTAACTGACTCTGACTAACCAGGCCTAGAGCCAGTGCTATGCTAAAAGGCACTTAGAATACAGTTAAAACACCTACATACACTAGGGAACACTATGCATTGGGGTACCCCTGTGATTAGCATGACCTCCTCTGTAAGTCCCTAGTACATAATAGGGCAAGGGATTAAAACTACCTCTTAAAACACGCTACAGTACGTGTTTGCACAGTGGTGAAGTGAGGGGGGGGCTGAGGTGACGTGTGCAAACACGCCCCGTGGGTACAAGGGAACTTAATCCCCCAATTTAAAATGCACCACAGAGAGCATTTGCACACTTGTCACCTCAGGCCCCATCCCCTCCTTTCCCCACTGTGTAAACACGCCCCATGGCCATTTTAAGTTGGGAGATTAACTCCCCTTGAATCCTGAGGGTCCCTAGGGTCCAACTAGCCCACTATATATATATACTACCACAAAAGTTGCAGGTCAGGCGCGTTCCTCCAGACCGAGAGGGCGTGTCACTTAGCCAGCACCTGCAAGCTGGCGAAAACACAACGTCCAGCCTCCCTTTTACTCAAAAAAGAGTGTGACACAGCTCCGGGGGAAAAACAGCGGCTTTATTGATTTTTTGCGCTGGTAATGCAATGTCCCTGAAACGCTGGGCAGACGCGTTTCAGCCTTTGATGGCCTCATCAGTGCCCGTTTCAGCTGCCTCGCTGTTCCTGGGGGTCCCTTATGTCGATGTAGAAGACTGTGGCCACTCCTACTCACGTGGTCGCTTGCCCCTCCTTTGCCTCACAGGTGTAAGGCACCTCGCGCTGCCTGCAACACCAATGCATGCTGGGCAACTGAGTACTCCCGTTGGAACCTCTACAGTGAGAGGGTTACCAAAGCAGCAAGTGATGCCTCCAAACGTTGTTGGACGGTAGTCCCACGCCGCAGTAGCCGGATTTCAGGTAAGTCCGTTCTTTGTCCCCCTTCTCAGGCAAACGCAATTTGCCTCCTCTCTCCCCTTGTGTCAGTTGCCTCCAAGTGGGAATCAAACACCGGGGGGGGGTACGCGCTGTATCGTATACTACCACAAAAGTTGCAGGTCAGGCGCGTTCCTCCAGACCGAGAGGGCGTGTCACTTAGCCAGCACCTGCAAGCTGGCGAAAACACCACGTCCAGCCTCCCTTTTACTCAAAAAAGAGTGTGACACAGCTCCGTGGGAAAAACAGCGGCTTTATTGTTTTTTTGCGCTGGTAATGCAATGTCCCTGAAACGCTGGGCAGACACGTTTCAGCCATTGATGGCCTCATCAGTGCCCGTTTCAGCTGCCTCGCTGTTCCTGGGGGTCCCTTATGTCGATGTAGAAGACTGTGGCCACTCCTACTCACGTGGTCGCTTGCCCCTCCTTTGCCTCACCGGTGTAAGACACCTCGCGCTGCCTGCAACACCAATGCATGCTGGGCACCTGAGTCCTCCCGTTGGAACCTCTACAGTGAGAGGGTTACCAAAGCAGCAAGTGATGCCTCCAAACAAAATATATATATTCTGCTCCAAAGGTTGTCCACCAGGTGAGTAGCACTCAATCAGTATGATAGGCAGGGACAAAGATCCGCTTGTAGAAGCCGCTCTGTAGTGGAATAGCCTGATGCGTTTCGAAGCTCCATATGCTTCTCTTCAGAGGCTTTAACGGAGACGGTATGTGCAAACGCTGAACCCACTTCGCCATTTTCATATTGCACACCCACCAATGGGAAGCTCGAATGAGACTGTGAATTGTGGGAAATATGGTCCGGATAGCACACAAATCTTGTCCTGTATGGACCTTGCAAGTGGACTCGTCCTCAATCCTGTTTGCCGCTGCTGGCCCACATTGCCGACATGATAGTTACCATGTCGAGTGGCCCTCATAACATTACGGGGTGGTGCACACTCCGCGGCAGGACGGCCGCGTATTACATTCTGCTCCAAAGGTTGTCCACCAGGTGAGTAGCACTCGATCAGCAGCTTTGTTTATGATAGGCAGGGACGAGGATCCGCTTGTAGAAGACGCTCCGTAATGGAACTGCCTGACGCGTTTCGAAGCTCCATGTGCTTCTCTTCAGAGGCTTTAACGGAGATGGTGTGTTCAAACGCTGAACCCACTTCGCCATTTTCATATTCCACACCCACCAATGGGAAGCTCGAATGAGACTGTGCATTGTGGGAAATATGGTCCGGATTCCATTAAGGTGCTAATTTTGTGTGGTACTTTGTCTAGATGACTACGAACTAGCATATTTTTTAATGATCGTGCCTTCTTAAAGGTGACCAATGGATAAGCTGGAATATCATTACGGATAATGTTATCTGTTTTTAAAATATGCCAGTTTTTCTTAAGCATATGTTTTTAGAATGTTGGCTTCTGCTGAATATGTGGTAACCAACCTGAATTTTCCCTCAGTGTCATTGGAGATGTTTTTACTCCTCTCCATCGGTAGTAGATCTCTAGGGATCCCTTTCACTTTCTCAAATGTTTTCTCTAATAGTTTGGATTTGTATCCTCTCAGAGTGAATCTAACTAAGCAGTCCTTTGCAGCTGCTTCAAAATCACACTCTCTTGAGCTATTTATTTCTTTTTAATCTTAAAAGCTCACCATATGGGATGCTATGTATCAGTTTAGGTGGATGATTACTGGTAGAAAACAAGGGTGAATTTCCTGCGTAGTTTTACAGTATAGGGCTGTGTTGAGCTTACCCTCTGAAGGTCCAGGTAGTCCACTGCCACTAGGCTAATTGTACCCGAAAAGTGCAGATTTAGATCATTAGTGTTCAGGACTTTAATATACTCATGTGCTGACTCATGTGTGCCCTGCCACACTATATAAAAGTCATCAATATATTGATGCCAAACAACAGCCTTCCCACTCACTGTCCCATTATCATATGTCCTGGACACCTGCTCCTCCCACCAGCCAACGAAGAAGTTCGCATAGCTGGGGGCGAAGCAGGTATCCATCGCCGTACCTGTGAGACAGAATCTGGTAAATTCAATCAACATGCGGTTATGCTCTGCAAAGCGTAGCTGTCGCTTATTCAAATAAAACTGTAAAGCTCTTATACCATCCTCATGGTTTATGCAAGTATACAAGCTTGTAATGTTCAACACCATTAGTTGATACGAGGGATCCCAAATCACATCAGCAATTCTATTAAGAAAGTCTTTAGTGTCTTTCATATATGATTCTAATTGAAGCACAAAGGCAGACAAAAAATGGTCAATGAACATAGATAAATGTTCGGTGAGACTCCCCTGCGACGACGCAATGGGCCTACCAGGTGGTTGCAGGCTGTCTTTGTGAAGTTTAGGAATATGATAGAAAGTTGGGATTACTGGATTCATGTTACGAAGAAACAAATGTTCCTCACTTCCCAACATTGATTTATCATACCACTTCCTAATGAGAGTTTCATAGCTCTGTAGGCTTTCTTGATAGGTTTCTCGTGTGGTGTTTTCATAATATTTTCCATCCGACAATTGCCGCAAAGCTTCCTCACAGTATTGGACTCTGTTTTTTAGAACAATGTTACCGCCCTTGTCAGAAGGCTTGATTATTATAGATGTGTCTTTCAGCAGATTTTCTAATGCCAGCGTTTCTTTCTTTGTTATGTTGTTCTTGATAGGTCCCTTAAATTTCTTAGATCTGAATTTTAGCAGGTCATTAATCATGGCCTCGGAAAAAACGTCAATTGCGTCAAGTGGCATTTGTGGTATGAACTGAGACTTGGGTTTGAGAGGACTCTCCTTCATTTCTTCATCTATTCCAACTTACATTGCTCTATATGCCATGTTCTCACTGCTATTGAGGTTATCTTCTTGTTCATATTGAAGATTTCCCAAAAGTTCAATGGCTGTCAGATCATGTCCCGTCAGCGTATCAGTCGCTGTAATTCTGTGCGACGCTTTTTTTGATTCTTTTATAGTGGGTCTCAATTTAAAGTACTTGTGTAGCTTTAATTTTCGTATAAAGCTAAAAAGATCAATTCTTGTTTGTGTGAATTCCAAGCGGCTGCCTGGGCAGAATGTTAGTCCCAGTCATCTCCGTGTCTGTTAGAAATTTGGGTGTGAGATTCACCACAGTCAAATTTGTGATATCTATTGCTGTTTGTTGGGTTTCCTGTTGTGCTGCACCCACGCAGGTACTTTACCTCTTCCTGCACCACCCTGATCTGCGCATTTTTCGGTGGGTTTTTCTGGTGGTTTGTTCTTCCCTCTTTGCAGCCATGACTGTCTGATTATTTAAAACTCGTCGTGAAAAGGGGTTGTTGTACTCATCCCACTCACCGGTGTACCAGCGTGCTCATCACCCGATTAATTCTCCGTTAAGTCAGACTCCGAAGTTTCAACTCTGGATGTCACCACCTTATTTGATTTCTGTATTCTTTTCTGGGGCCATCAAACTTAAGCGCAAATGTTAAAACTCTACCTTGTAGATAGTCATTTTCATCTCGCTCTAATTTCTCTTGCTTTCTCATTTTGATCTTCTGTTCATATTTCAGCAGTCGTGCCTTCATTTGCCCTCGCAATTCCTCAATTTTATTTTTGTCTTCTTCTTTTAATAGTTCATCTTCCAAATTTTTGATTTCACTCAATACCTTTTCTCGTTCGCTCCATGCATACTTGACCAATATGTTCAGTAGTCCTTGACAGTATTGTGCGGTATGTTCCGCCCACTCAAAGTAGGAGCGGGTCCGGGTTCTCGTGTGAAGGAACTGTATATACCCGAAGACCCCTCGGTACTCTGTTCTCGTCTATGTAATTTTGGAGGGAGGTTGCTTCCCACCATTGCGTGTCTCACGTTCATAGAGTCTCTCCAATTTATTCATAATGTTACTTAAACTGCTTGTAGGTTGTTGTTGGTCTATTGTATTTGGGCTTTCCGTTCCCCTATGTTTTTAAAATATATCTTTGGCCGGTTTGCGGCGAGCTGATTCACTGAACGTGTCTCCACAGTTCAATGAATATTTGCTGGAAATTCAAACTCGTCCCCTCGTCCTGCCGCTTTACAGATATAAGCATTGGAATGAAGCATGCGTGGCTCACGAGTGTACGTGCCCTCGATTCCTGGCGTTTCCACCGATCCGCGGGTCCTCGATACCACTCGTACCTGTGATGCAATCTTTTCACTTTACTGCTGCGGCAGTGCCTACCTCGTAAAATTAATGCTCGCTTTCCACCTCTTTGCGAAGCACTCTCGGACGGGTGCCTGTATGTGGCGGTGAACTCCGCAATTTATTGTCACTCTTTTTTCTTTGTGTAGAAAGAAAACATCACTCGCAGGGGCGTTTAGAAGATATTTAATTCTCCAGCAACAAACACGTTTCGGCTGTCTGCCTTCCTCGGTGTTACTGGCACACCGGAAGCAACCGTGTTTAAAGCCATAACAGTTGTACATAACAATTGAAAAGGGACAGACGCAGTGTTTGCAAAGTGAGCGCCATTTTGTAATGTCAAATATACATACACTGTTCACACACACAATACAGAACTTCATTTCTAATGGAAATTTTACCTTGGGCAATAATATAGGATTCAAATGACTAGGGCTGTGGAAAGGAGACTTCTCCTCAAAGTCACGCCCTTGTGCAACGAGTTACAAGAGTAAGTTTGCTTGTGTCTCAGTCTTCTCTTCTGAAGAAAAGCATTGAAAACACATGTACTCTGGGCATATGGATTCACAAGCACCAGATGAGTGTTGGATGCCTTTGGATAGTAAGTAATAAAGAAACATTGACCTGTTGAAGATTGGAACTATGAGATCTGACTGGTATAGCTGATCTAAATATGCCTTGGATGTAAGAAGAGACTCTAGTCCTCAGGTTCAGTGTGCCTTACTAGCACAGGGATGATGGAGACAGAACACTTTGGAAAGAGTGGACTCTGAGAAGGTAACCACTGAAAGGACATTTTATGGTCTGAGATGACGATAACTCCCATGGCGTTGGGTTGAATTTGATGGAGAGACTTGATGGAATTACTAATGAGACTCTGAACAGGTGGCTCACCAGTAGTCCAAGCAAAAGATCACCTCTTATACCAGAGAGGCCTTATGGTTGACAGAGGAAGCTGTGAGGCTCAGCAGTGTTGGAGGTCTCATATTTGACTGCCTCCATAATGTAGGCTTCTCCTGAGTGTCTGCATCATAATTTCCTCAAGGTTTTGACCTGGGTCACACCCACACCTTACATACTGAGCCATAGAAGAGACAGGGCTAGTAAGCATATAAACAAGGCGAGCATGACTTTGGTCTTAAACTCACTAGCAGTTTTCAATCACAAAAATATTTTAAATGTCCTCAAAGGATTATTGGCTCAAAATCAGGGTTTTTAATAACTGGAATTCACCTTGTTGCACCGCTAGGATAATGCTGTTCACTAAAGGGGGGAACAACCTTTACAACGAAACTTTGACAACGCATGCAGTTACATCGCTGATTTTACAACGAACGCGATTTAACCACGCAATGCCATTACAACGCAAGTCTTTACATCGACTTGCGCTAGATGGCGTGCTAACATTACAAATAGTGTAGTTTACTATCCCAACACCTTCCCTACTGTTAAGTGGACTGGAGTTGGAATAGTAAATTACACTTTTCTAATGTTAGCACGCCATCTAGCGCAAGTCGATGTAAAGACTTGCGTTGTAATGGCATCGCGTGGTTACATCGCGTTCGTTGTAAAAACCGTGATGTAACTGCACGCGTTGTAAACACACGCCTTGTTACGTCATACATCCACTAAAGGAAAAAAAACATTGGTAGATTTAAGCCTACACCTTTCTAGTTTCCCGCTCTCATTCTTATTGCTTTTATTTTTTACTGCTGGTTATGTTCATAGTACCAACAGAGAGCATTTAGCATACAAAAACTTCAGTTTTCGATGCAATGTTATGTTGCCATGAAAAAATGTGAGCCAGTGACTGTCCACCAGCAGAAAATCAGTGAGGTCAAAGAACATTCAATGTATATATCGTTCCTTCTTGAGCACCGCAGAAGAAATGGATCAATCCTCAGGGAAAAAGGTTTCATCCTAACATAAGCGTCCTCTAAATTAGAATTTAAATCCCTTACACAAAGAGGCCACCATAGCTCTTTAGAAAAGTGACCATGGGTTAATGTCCCTCATTGATGTGTAAAAGCTGTTGATCAAAGAAGAGCTGCTAATAGCAGTGGGTCAGTATAATTTCTTACCAACATTCCTGACATTCATTGGCTCTTATTTTAATAGAAAACGAAAAATTCAGCGATCACTTATGATGAAATTCAATACTCGCATTAATGTTACTCTACTCGTCAGCTCCGACATTTAATTAATTACTTTTGCATCATTCTCAGCTAGCAAGAGTGACGGGTGACTTTCTTAAGGAACCACAAGTTGATGATGCAATTGGAAAATTAGCTTTTCAGTCTTTTGTCTAGGTCTGGGAGAAAATCACGAAATTTTCTTTGCAGCAACTATGCGAAATTTCAAAGCAATTATGCAAAATTACACAAAATACTAAACCAATAGTTTGTGCCATTTCTAGCACGACATGCATCCTTGCCCCCAAAATGGCTACATGAATCTTGATCATATTTCTCATACCCGTTTTAGCTTTACCTCACTAGTGTTTATCACTTACAGATGTCAAAGCAAAAAGTAAAATGAAGAATTTCCCCCTCTCTTCACCTTGTTTTTTTCGTATTTTGTAGTTAGGCATCACTTTAAAATATTAGGGTGCCTAAGAACATTCAGACTCCCTGTTGCTGGGCAACTAAGGGCCTAGGAACAGTATTGGATTGAGCATCACTTCCAGGTTCATGCCCCGCCATGCACACTTTAATCCCTCAGCTAGAAGATCAAACAATGCTTTGAAACTTTGCTCCTACTTGACCAACTCCTACCAGTAGCAATGCTCCAACCCTAATAGGACACTTACTTGCTTCATCCATTTGCTCAGGGTCACATTTTACATGTGAACATGTTGATGGATGCTGGCTTCCCCTTGCTGCTTCCAGCTTTCATTCCTGGCTCCCACACTGTGTGAGAGTGGGGATAGTGACCACATGCAGTGCCCTCGTTAAGCGAACTGTTCCGACATCACCCTAGTCTCCATTCAAGGCCCGATCAACGAGAAAGACCTTGAATACAGTAATTTGTTTGCCTCAGTCAAGAGATACCACAATTTATTTAGCCTGACTTGACTTGACAAGTACAGTACGCTAAGGTGGCATCAGTGGAAATGAAGGGACCGCAGCATCATCAGAGCCTTCATTTCAAGCTATGCCAGTTTCACAGCCTTCTGAAACTTCAGCCACACTGGTAAACTACACCCCACATCAAATCTAACAGTAATGAAGACTCAACTATCATAGTGCTCAAACACTTCTTTGGATGATGCTTAGACTGCTCAAACTATCTGAAAAAAATGATGAAAGCTTCAAAGCCACTGACTACTGGATAAAAGTTGAAAACTAAATAGCATATGTGTCTAAAATCCCTGAAACAAATATACTTTCTCTGTGTAACAGAGCAATGCCTGAAATCCCTTGACCAATCATCCCTGGGCGCCTTACACTGTCTTCCCTGTGACACTGGTCCGCGTCTCCCTGGGCGCCTTACACTATCCTCCCTTTAATACTGCTCAGCGTTGGATGTTAATGTTATTCCTTCACTTGCCCATTTCTGCCAGGCACGTGATTCAGAGGAGGAACCTCAGCTCAGATGGCGTCTCACCCCGCTGCGGCCAGCGGCTGGCCTTGTTGCAACTGGTTTGGAGAATGCTAAAGTGAGTTTAGGTTGTATGGAGAGACCTGATCATCTCTTTTTCTACTAAAATGGAATCTTCACAGACGGATGGGTATTTAACCCTACCTTGTCTGAGTTAAGAACATGAATGGAACTATCTTGGAAGATGGGTTAAAAGATGCGATCAATAACTAAAACAATGCAATGCCTACTATAATGTATTTTTTTTAATGACGCCATTTTGTTTCACTTACCCCTTACCTCCAAACCTGTGACCGCTTTATGTATGCACTAGAATACTTTCTTGTCTAGGCGCTGTCTACTCCTGAAGGCTTGGGACATAATCCAAGAATTATCATAAGCATATTGGAAATAAAAAAAATATATATTCTAGCACCTAATATTTAGAACTTTTCATGCAGGTAATCGATTTCACATTAACAGATATGGTTCTGTGTCGTCTAATGCTTGTTTATGCAAATCAATACCTCTTGTTCACGTTCCAGAATGTACTCAACCTCTCTGTCACCTGTCTACGTGCTGGAAGATGCACTTACTTCCTGAAGATGATCAGATATAACTGAAATTTGTTTTTTTTTTAAAAAGCAGCTATGCTGTTAAATTCCCTTCTTTGTGTATTGAAACTAAATCCAGATTTTTGCTATGCTTCCCCCCCAAGTTTGCTCATTACAATGTAGGTGTATATTTGGTAGGTATACTCCACTCCCGGAGTTAGGTAGAGCCTAAATAGTCCCAAACACACATTAGTGAGTTCTGTGAATTTCTGAGGTCTCCTGGTGAAATCAGTGCTTAATTTGAGCTAGTGGTTTCCCGTGCTCAGCACCGCAGCAGTGCATTTCATGAGCCCCAGTTAAGGACACATTCATTTGCGGGGAGATTAAGTGATTTGCTCAGAATAACAGTATGTTGAGCTGATGCCGAGACTCGAACTTGGTTCCCCAGCTCCGAATTCTGCAGCTCTGGTCATTATGCCACATCCTCTCCCCACTTTCATGTTTAGTATTTGGTTCTGTTTTAGGTGGCGCTGACAGGAGAAATGGGGTGGTGCAAGCTACCTCCTGACAAGAGCCCGAGCACTCATTTTTTTTCAAACCACCCACTTGGTAAAATGCTCCATTGGTCCAGTAATTCCAGTTTCTAGCTCCTCTGTGATTACCCGACCATCTGAAATGAGGCCCCTAGCATTTTAATTAGGGAGAGTCGAAGTTTAAACTTCATAAAGTTGGGAGACTTTGTTGTTCAGGAAGGTGAGTGAAGTTTCGCAGTTTCGTCTGATTTTGCTTGAATCCAAGGGGAACACTCCTGCCATGCCTCATGCAAGCTGTGATATTTTCCTGCTGCACAAAGCCATAACCAGAGAAGGGCGTGACATCCTGTGGCAGGGCGTCATGATTGGAACCTTCAACAATCGACAAAGACAGCGGGTGCCCGAGGTTTTCCAGGCAGAATACAGGTCAGTTTGTTCAGCGAGGCAGAATGCGCTAGAGGGCTGTGGGCAGGATCACTGTGTAGTTGCTCAAAATGCAGATAAGAGAAGAAAGGATAAATGTGTCAGCCTAATTTTAAACCCTAGCATTTTGAATGTGGTTCGTATCTAGGGGTGTATTTATGGGAATGGTGGCGCAGGGAAATGCAGAAAGTTAAGTTGCTGTACTGCCCTGCATCACAGGGAAAGGGCAGAAATACACCGCATTTATCCAATACAGTGTATTTCTGTCTTTCCCCCTATGCTGGTGCTGTTTCGGCAGCCTAGCACCAATGCAGGCCCCCTTGCTCCATGGTGCAAAGCCTGTGTTGTAGGCAGGATTGTTTTTGTACAGAAAGGGGCACCTTCCTGTACAAAAACATTCCATAAAGGAGTTTTTCTGTTACTATGTGTTCTGAAGAACTCAGCACACATAGAAAGAGGGAAAAACGAGGAGAAATAGACCTACCTGGCCTCGTTATGCTTCACCTGGGGAGGTGTATCTTTTTGGCCCATTCACAGGTTTTCCATGTTTAGTAAATTTGTGAATGTGTAAAAAACCATGGGATTTGCATTGGAACATCCACTGCAACGGCCTTGCGCAGAGTAATGCAACACAGCGATTTGTGCTATGTTTCATGACTGTGTGGCTTTGCATGACTTCATAAATATGACTTGGAGCTTTGCGTCGCACATGTACCTGGTTGCGTGGTGCAAGCATGACATAAGGCCCTCATAAATATGTCGCTTTGTTTTTTCACTAGGAGCAGGCAAAGTTTAAACTATGACTGTAAATTCATGAAAATTCAACCTTCCCAAAGGTGGTTGAAGTTTCCCAACTTCACCAGCAATAAAGCTAATACCTTCTAGGGCACTGATGAAAATTGCCCTAGAAGGATGCGCCACCCATAAAGGGCAAGATATCCTACAGAAATAATTCAAGACTGGAAACCTTCAAACAGTCACCAAAATGGGCGCATGGAAATGGGTGGGTCTCAGGCAATGTATCGTATGGTGTTCACACGGGGGTGGAGGGAGGTGAACAGGAATGAAGCAGGTTGCAAACAGCAATGTGGGTGCCATGTGGACAAGAATTGTCTCTCAGAAAGATACCATGTATATGGCATTTGGCCTCGTTCTCCATGCAGGAAACTTTGTCGGTGGGTACAACCTAGAGCAGGGCTCGGTAGTCCTGACACTCAGTAGTCCTGAGTGGCAGCTACCCAGAGTGTCAACTGGACAGTTTGCAGCACCAAAGACATTATGTAATGTCTGCTGTGAAAGACATTTTGCCTAAAAGTGATATTTAAACAGCTTTAGTAACTTTATAGGTTTGATGCTCCAGATTCACTGGCATTCCTAGTTATACTTGGTGGTTTTAGACCAGAGATTTTTAACATTAGTTTGATTGGACGAGGTGTAGCCTCCCTCTGCTGACTTCATTTATTAATTTGTCTTTAAACACTGGATGCGAGAGCCTGGCTTTCCTCTCTCTCTCCAGCCTCCTCACCATTGCACACCGTCCTACCTGATAGTCTGTTGTTTCCCCCACTTCATTGTTTACTTTTTATTGTTTCTATACAATTGTGTGAAGGTCCTGCAGCTGTATGCTGCTACTTGGTCTCCTGCTTCCCTGGCACGTTGCTTCCTACACTTCCTGTTGGTTTTTTTTTTTCATTATTCTTTTTAAGTGTTGCCTAGACATCGCATGTGCTGTGTCTTCAAGACCTTTTGTTTTCTAACAGTGGACTTGGAGGGTACCCCCATTGCTTCGCATTGATTGGCTTCATTGTCACCTATTTGCTTTCTTATTATTGTTCAGCTGCCATAGGCCTCCTTTCTCTTTGTGTGTTTGTTCCTTCCCTGGAGCATGAACCCATTACTTCTGTCCTTCCACTGCTAATTTGTTTAGGTGCCACTTGTGTTGCTGTGTTCAAGTAGTCTACCAGAGTGCATCTTCTTTAGCTGCCTTCCTCATATCCTCTCCCCACTCCGTCTTCCTCAGTCCCTCATCCATATTTATTGGCCCCATCCTGCACCCTCCCTTCATTATTGTTGCTTGACCACAGCCACTCTCCCTCTTTCCATTGTTGTTGCCTGCCCCCACCCACATTTCCTCATTCCTTATTGTTG
This sequence comes from Triturus cristatus, assembly GCF_964204655.1. Lineage (NCBI taxonomy): Eukaryota > Metazoa > Chordata > Amphibia > Caudata > Salamandridae > Triturus > Triturus cristatus. The sequence goes on along the minus strand of NC_140585.1, from coordinate 420,694,405 downwards.
CTGCTTGCCCCCAGCCCCACTCTTCCTCTTTCTGCTATTGTTCCATAATCTCAATCCTTCTGTTATTGCTGCTTGCCCTCAGTCATACTCCCTTCGTCAACTATTGTTGTTTACCACCAGCCATTACCACACTCTGTTGATCAGCTTGCCCTGCCTACCACCCTCAGTTGTCCGTGTGCTTGCTCCCAGTAACTCTCTCCCAGACCACGTTGCCCATGTTGCTCCCTCTGTCAGTTTTTCTATCTGCCTCCGTCCCTTTGTGTTGCCTCTCACCCCCTCCCTCCATGTTGCTTTCTGCCTCTCACCCCCCAATAAACAAAAAAAAACACCTACTGTGGCTAGTGCTGGCCATATCATAAGGGTAGTTTCCCAGACTCTCCAATCCTCCCTTGCCTTGTCTGTGTTGCCTCCCACACACCCGATCTCCCTCCATGTTGGGTCCTATCCTGCCAACACTGGCTGCATCATAGAGATTTCTTTTTCACCTTCAGTCATGCTGCATAGAAGCTGGGATGCTTTACAGCATGGTTTCAAGACAATGACAAAGCCAGTAGCTCGCTCATGAGCAAGACTTTGATCGCCAGTGAGGGTCAAGCTTTGGCACACTGTGACCAGGTCACTTGCTTTTTTTTTGTTTTGCACAGCATTAAGCACATATTGTTTTTCTTTAATTCACCGTTCTAAATTGGCCTTTGGTCATGTTACAAAAGTAAATTAAACTTAAAAAAATAAATCAAAAATGGCAACTGGCGTACCAAGACACATGCACACGGGTGTGTTCGAAAAATCCTTGCAAAATAACTGCCAATTCGTATGTACTTGTGCCTATGTGTCGTGACACACTAGTTGCCATTTTGCAACGTTTTCTCCTAAGCAAAAAAAAAACAAGCATTTGCAATGCACTCGTGCTCGCATTTATGAAAGTTATAGCTATTGTCGTAACTGACAATGTTTTTTACTTTTGTTTAAAGTGGAGTGATCACATTTGCATAGCGCTATTGCCATTCATATGATCTCGTGGCACTGGAGAACCAGATATTGGGAAATAGGTTACGAGGGAGGGAGGTGGAAAATAAAGGACACCAATGGAAAAAGGAATTTAAAAAATAGGTAAGGAGTTGATGTGAAAGGGTCGGGATACTGCAGGACAAGAGATTGCGTGATGCCAGAGCAGGATATGTACGTGAGAGACTGAGCGAAAGAAGGTTTACAGAGAAGTTGAGTGACAGGGAGAAAGGGATGGTTAGAGAAGAATGAGGCATGGGAAAGGTAGTGAGGAACAGAGGGCAGTTGCGAATTCGTAAGGAAGAGACTATAGCAGAATGGATGAAAGAAAGAGCTGGGAAAGTTGCTTGGGAGTAGTCAGCATTCATACATCAGCTGAAAGATCTGAATTTATGGGTACATGATTAATGGTATGGGACTGTGACACGAAACATTTCAGAGGTACCCAAATGGTCAGGAGTGTTGTTATGACTATATTACAGGTTTTGGTTAAGAAATTACTTTTTTAGGTGAGAACTTAGGATAAAACTTCTCAAATATGGTATATTGAAAACATCGCTTGTGTTTTAATTCACATGGTATGCAATGCGGTTCAGAAAAATCAAGACTATCGTTAATCAGATGCACTCTAATAAAAATAAAAGCCATTCCCCAATCTCAGGCATGATACTGTCTGAAAAGAGAAACTGTGCCAGATTTTTGAGCAAATCCTGTGCTGGTGGGTATCCTTAATATGGTAATATTTAAAAGTGCACTGGATTTGACGCATCCTATCACAAAGTTACTGGGGAACTGATGCTCGCCTTGTAATGAACTAAATTCCCCATATCAAATGGCCACAACTCCAGTCTGTTATTGTTGTGTATGTTCCTGGAGTCTTGCGTGTCCTTTCTAGCCTGCGCTTCTGACTCATTTGCAACTGTTTGATGTTTCTATGGATAGCGGTTGAACAGCCCAAGAGAGGGGGCAAACCACACCGCCGCCGTAACCCGTAGCCCCCTTCCTTCTCCGTGTGCAGCCAATGATGGACAGGCAAAAAAAAACAAAAAACAAGCACAGTAAATCCAATATGTTAATATTTAAAAGAGCACTGGATTTGAAACATCCTATTGCAAAGTTACTGCAGAACCGATGCTCGCCTTGTAATGAACTAAATCCCCTCTTCCAAAATGGCCACAAATCTAGTCTGTTATTTTTGTGTATACTCCTGGAATCTTGAGCGTCCTCTCTAGCATGTGCTTGTGACTCGCTTAAAACTGTTTGCTGTTTCTATGGATATGGGTCGAGCAGTCAAAGAGCGAGCAAACCACGCTGCCGCCGTGACCCGTTGCCTCCGCCTTTCTCCATGGGCAGCAAAAGATGGACGGCACAAATGAAACGTGGACGGGCAAAAAGAAAAAAATACCCAAGCACACAGCAAATCCAATATGGTAATATTTAAAAGTGCACTGGATTTGAACCATCCTATGGCAAATTATGGAAGGCGCAAATGAAACATGGACGGACACAGGGAGTTACAACGTGAGGAGGAGGAAAGAGGGAGGAACAGGAAACGAGGGAGCATCGGTTGGATGTGGCGTAATGACCAGAGCGGCCCGACCTTGAAGCTGGAGAACCAGATTAGAGTCTCGGCCTTTGCCCAGCCTGAAAATGTATTGTCTGTCTGTAATGTAACTGGTGGTCGTGTAAAGTGCTCTGATACCTTTGGGTCGAGTTTGAGCTATATGACACTGCAGAAAAAACAAGCATCGCGGCACCGACGCTTTACTTTGAATGTTATAAGTAAAGCGTGGGTGCCGCGATGTTTCCCAAAGTAAAGAAATAGAAAAAAACATCTATTTCTTTACTTTTGCTATAATCGCGGCACCCGCGTTTGACTTTTTTTTTTTTTTTTTTTTTTAAACTTATTTTTATTGCCATTTTCACATTTCATACATTGTACATCATTCATATTCTTCAAGTGGTCGTGTCCGATCATACATCCTGTAAGGATACTTAACAACTGTATTGATTGATGATTCGTCACCAGGAAGCATAAACAGTGCATACAGTTATCGTGACGTTCACATCCCACGATCTCGGGTTCCATATATGGCAAAGGAACTGGGGTTTAACATAGGTATAAACTAGGGAATGAATATGGAAGAATATATCCAATTACACTAGTGGGGGAATGCAGCGTCGTGATGGTGAGGCACCTCTGATACTCATGTTTGCCTATCCTAGTCGTTACGACCGAGAATCGTAATAGTGTGCCTGGAGCTAGGGTTTGTCAAGACCTCGCGCGACTGGGAGCCTACGGATTCAGGTGGGCAGAGCCTGTGACTGTGTACTCCGGATTAGTTGTGTAGATGCGTCATCTGGTGGGTCCGCCCCCGGGGAGAGCTGCCTAAACTGGTATAATAACATGGCCCATTCCATTGATATAGGGTGCTTGCGGGTCCCTTTCACCTCCTCCTCCCGTAATGTCTCCTCCTCCGCCGCCGCCCATTTGTACGTAGCTCCCACCCATGCCGCCACCGGAGGGCCGGTGGGGGAACGCCAATGCATGGCTATGCTGCGTTTGGCCAAGAGCACCGCTAAGGAGAGGAAGCGAGTCTGCACCTTGTGTTGCTTACTTACGCGAAAGATGCCTATGGCACTGGCCTCCCAAGTGTTCATGCAAGTTAGCCCAGTGAGGGTACTCAAAGCGGTGTGAATGTGGTGCCAGAAGATTTGAATGACGGAGCAGCTCCAAAACATATGCCGAAAGTCTGCATTTTGTTCGTGACATCTGGGGCATAGGAACTGAGTGTCAGGGTAGAATCGTTGGAGGCGTGCAGGTGTGAGATAGGCCCTGTGTAGGATGTAATATTGGATGTTTTTAAAACGTGCGTTTCTGGAGACTTTCTTAGGGTGTCTCAAAGCCTTCTCCCACTCCCCCTCATGGAGCACCCGCCCGATTTCCGCCTCCCAGGTGGCCCGGAGGGTCGCCAATGGTTTATTAGTCAATTCCCGTATGGCTTTGTAAAGCCATGTAGTTAGATGGCGTCCTGCTCCCATATGTAGGATCGTGTGTAGCACTGGGTGTGGGTGTGGTTCCCCGTTACTTAGGTCCTGATGCGGTCGGTAGCTATCTAGGAGTTGGCGGTGAAGCAGGAACTGCCCTGGGGGAAGCTCGTATTCCTCCACCAAACTAAGGAACGGTCTTAGTTGCCCGTCCTCGAAAAGGGACGCCGCTTCCGTTAAGCCACACCTCGTCCATGTGCGAAGCGCGCTATTCGTGTAGTAGTGTTCCCGGTTGGGCCATCCTACCAGAGTGAGTAAAGGGGAGTACAACGGGGTCCCCGGGGACATGCGGTGTATCCGCAGCATGCACTTACGTGCGACCAACACCTGTAAGGGGTACGTGGGCTTTGGGTGTGTGCCAGGGAGGAGCAAGCGACGGATCTCCGGAACCGATACCTGTCCTGCGATGGTATGAGTTTCCACAGTGTACCTGTCTGCTGTCCAATGAGACAGCCATTGCAGTTGTGCTGCTAAGAAGTAGGCTTCGAATGATGGGGCTCCCAAGCCACCCTGCGTGGTGGGCAGTTGTAGTTTTGTCAGGGCTATTCTGTGCCTGGTGGACCCCCAGATGAGCGCACTAAGAAGGGAGTCTAGGTCCCGGAAAAAGGTCCTGGGCGGGATTACGGGCAGGTTGGTAAAAAAATACAGCAATCTCGGAACCATGATCATTTTGGCCAACGCTACTCTCCCAATTGGAGCCAATGGGAGGCTCTTCCAAAATCCGATCGTAGCCCTAATGCTCGCCAGTGCCTTGCAATGGTTACCCTCGAACATATCTGTGGAGGAGTGGTAGAGACGAATACCAAGGTATCGGGGGGCCTCCGCGCTCCAAGGCACTCGCTGGGTTCCTATGTGAACCTCCTGCGGAGGTAGTCCCGGATGCAGCGGATAAATTGTGGATTTATCCCAATTCACTCATAGTCCTGAGGCCGCAGTAAATTCCTGCAAAGTTTCCCAGAGGGGTGTCAGATCGTCCGCAATGTCCCGCACATAGATCAGCAGGTCATCCGCGTATAAGGAAACACTATGCACCGTGCCTGCTATCGGGATGCCCCAGCTCTCCCCTTCCCGCCGGAGTCGTATGGCTAGAGGCTCCACCGCCAGGGCAAAAAGAAAAAAAAATCTAATTCTTTACGCCCGCGAGTGGTGCTCGTGCGCGACACAGCGAACATGTGTTTTCAATTATCGCGCCCGTGTCTGGGCACGATAATTGAAACCACATGGCCTTTGGTGCGTGTAACAGACACCAATAGGCCATGGGCGTAGCAATGCAACCGCCTTTGGCCTATTGCGTGCTGTCTTAGTCAAAAACACACACGCAAAGGCCAATAGCGGGCCACAAAAGGAAAAGCACACGCACAAGCGTGTGCAATTCCAGGCTCTGTTTCTGAACCCCACACAAAAGGGCTCTCGCTACGCGAGCCCTAAAAAAACATTTCAGGTTTATAGCCCTGGCAAGTGTATTCATAATCATGCACCAGTGGTAATTTGGGGTGTTGGATTTCCTTTTTGATACTACCAGTGAAAACAAGCATTGACAAAGCCAATAACTAAGCAATAACCTATTAAAAGGCAAAAACTACTGGCTGGTCACTACGTGTTTTTTTAACTGCTCCTGCTACAGGATAAAATTCAGCTATAAAGAATTTAATTTAATCTTTCATAGGAAATTGCTTTCAAATAACATTTAAACATGAAGGCAAAGTGAGCTGAAAAGACTGAAGATGAAGTTAAGTTCCTGTCATCTGTTACCTATATGCCAGTTTTAAACTAGGAAATATATTTGGCATTAGCATACTTCAAGAGCATTTTAAAAAACATAAACAAGAATATTTACAAGTACACCCGAATCACACATTTGTTGGCTGTGCCTGCCACCTACAATTTCAAAGGACTGGTGCCTTGCATTGCTCTCTGTAATGTGGTCCTTGGAGCTTTTGCTCAATTTAATACAAGATTTTAATACAGCATTTAGGGCCTGAGTTAGAGTTTAGTGGGTTGGTTACTCCATCACAAATGTGATGGATATCCCATCTGTCACTTTACAAGTGCATTGCTCGTAGACCTGGGTGCAATTTACATTATACCAGTGTAATCTTGCATCGTTTGCATTACTCTTGCTATGGGAAATCCATGCAATTACTGTATTATGCCATACTGTGTAACTGTTGGAAGTCTGTTTTAAACTGCTATGTCAGCCTGGTAAGATAGCTCTTTTGCCAGGCCTAAAGCTTCCTTTTAGTTGCTTATGAATCACCCAAAGATAAGCTCTAAATGCCCCAGCAAGAGTGCATGGTATTTTAAAAGTAGGACATGTATATTTAATGTTTTACATACCCGGCAATAAAAAGCCTCCAAAGCCGTTTTTCAGTGTGGGCAGGCTGGCTCTCCCACAGGTTAACACTGGTTTACACTATTACCCCTAAAAAGTACTAAAGCCAGTTTGGGAATCGCTAGGGACATGGTTTAAGGACTCATTTTAATAGTAATTTACAGCCCAATGGTCAAGTCAGAGTTTATAGTACCATTTTAGAAATTAAACTTTTAGAAATCTGTCCTATTCCTGTCTAGAGCAAATAGCAAGTTACCAATCTCCTTTGACTGCTGATAGCTCTCCTGTGGTCAGATGTGGCTAGCTCCCAGACCATGAACAAAGGGCATGAGTGTGGTGAGATGTTGTTCCTTTGCTAAGTAGAATGGCCTGGGGCTATGCCAAGCCCCTTTTTGAGCTTCAAGGATGCCTAGCCTGTCAGTGGCTGATGTACCTAGGCTGCCTCCCTTTGCCTTGCTTGTCAGCTTGGCTATAAATCCAGTGGGGGGGGGGGGGGGGGAGAGATCTGCCCCAGAACTTGTTTGGAGTGTCCATTATCCTAGCCACACATCTGGGTGGACAATGGGAGCTCTGACAAGGGGATGAAAGGTTCTGCCATATTAGATTTATGTAGAAAGGGCACTGGGGTATAGATAATAGTAAAACACTCAGGAGATGCTGCAAAAGTGGGTAGGTTCACCCCTGTGAACTCTTATTTCATTGGTTAGGGAGTGGCCACGGGTGGACCTGGGGATACATGTGGCATCCACAGTACCCTTCTCCGAAAACTCCTGCAGAGAATTAGAATGTCCCTACTGGCTGAAGAACTTGAGGGATGACTGGACTTGCTTACCTTTAACTCAGGACCCCAGAAGTCACTCTATGGGTCAGTTGGCTAACCTCCTGTTTGAGCTGCACACACATAAAAAGCTTCTAGAGACCTAGCTCCCTGCAACTGTCCAGCTGACCAATTCAGTTGGAACTGCACTTTAACTTGCTTCTGGCATCTGTTAGAGTGAGATCAAACCCACAAGTGATTCCCCTATGATTTGCACTCTTGTCTGGTGTTAAAGTGCACTCCTCCTGTCCACACTGCAAGAAGTAGAACGTTGTGGCAACTTTCTACCTGGAGATCCGATGAAGACCAGGATCGCCGTCTCAGCTTGCTGGTCTACCCATCTGAAGTAGATCTGACTTCCAGAAAAGTATCTAAGTCCAACTTTCGAGGGCTTCATCATGTTCGATGCTGAGCAGCAACCATTCAACTTCAAAGCCTTCCTGTGCTCAGACTTCGGACTTCGCCTGCTAGAAGCTTTCCCACCTTCATTAACGATCACACCAGGGCCCCACTTTCCAGCAACCCACTGTTCACAAGCCTTGTTTCATATACAACTTGCCCCACAACAACTGGTCTACGACCACTTTTTCCTATAAAAGTTTTAAAGTCCATAGGTAAGCTTTCCACTGGAACCCTTCATCCAACCAATGATCCATAGTTGTTGGACCAAACTTTTGACTTTGTGGCACTATTTTTGATTAGAGGTGGACAGAAGTTACATAAACTATGATTTAGCGAAAAACCAGCGCAAATGGCACCACTCGGTGTGCTAGAGGGACACACTACTCGAGCTGATTTTGCTGCTACTCAATTTAATTTTCTACTCAAGTGACTCTCTTCTAACCAAGAACAGTCACAGCCTCCCACATTAGAAAAAAATCACTGGATGTCCTCCTAGTGACCAGAAATTACGCCAAAATCTCACTTGCGCTTGGCAACTTACTGATTCGGAGCATTGTGCGAGAAAACATTCTGCCACGCGGTGATTGGCGAGATGTGGCTAGAACTTCGTGTTACCAGAGTAATATAAAGTCAACAAATTCTGACAATTCCGCAAGCATAATAAAATATTCCACCCACTCCTATTTTTAATCTCAAGTTTGAAAACACATATCTTTGGTTCTACTTTTTGGATGTTTGTCGTTTGGGTGACATTTTATTTATTAAATGTACTCTATTTTTCAAAATTGGATTGGATTTCTCTTGTGTTTTCACATTATTACTGGTTGAGTCCTGCTAAATAGTTTACATATTGCCTTTAAGGTAAGTCTGACTTCTTTGTGCCAAACTACAGAGGGAAAAGTACAGGTTAATTCAGTTACTTTAGCGGTTCACCCTGAATAGCATTATGATTATTATTTGAGGTGGGTTCTCACCACTCTCAACTAATACTCCAATTTCTTATAGTACCTATGTATCATGTATTCAACTTGCCCTGAAAGCACTGGAGCAATGCAAACCACCCAACGTGAAGGGCTGGTGCTCGCAGTGCTTTTGTTCTTTTCAACATTTTATTTAACAATAATCCATTCTCATGTTCAAAGTGGATGCGGAGATGCATTTCCTGTTGAAATACAGAATTAAATATCAGTTTTCTATTTCACATAAGTACGTACATTTACAAGTAATTTTTCCAAAAGTTTGCGTAAATGTACAAAAGCAAATTACACAAATTGTGCACACCACTAGTTATGGCACTTGTAATAAGGTAGGATATCTATTATGTTTGTAACAGAGAACTCCTCTGCCAAACTCTAAATCATGCCCTTAGTCTGTAGACATTGATGCTTTAATGAAAGCGATAGCGCCTCCATTCTTAGTTCCGAACAAATGGGATGGCCTAATTTAATCTTGTGATATACCATAATTTATATTTGATAAACAGATAAAATACAGCGCTAGTATCCTTATGAGCTTCTCCTCTGGGGTATTAGCTCGACCTCCACACAGGCTTCTGCTTTCAGATGCAAGACATGACCTTCTCGCTGCATGAAGCACTGGCTTCACTCTAGCCTCTTCTCCAGAGTCCCATTCACAATTCGCTCGAGGGCACATCCATATCCGCTTCTTCGACAGCTGTTCTTCTTGCTGTAACCAGCTTTTTCTTTTGCTTTGACCCCCAGCCCCTCTGCCTACAGGATCTCTCCTAGAAATGCTCCAACTAAAGCCCCAGGCAAATTCAATGTCATAAAAAGTATCAAACAGCTTACAAAAATTCCGCCCACTAGAGAACAATATACATAGCAATTGAAATCCCACTTGCGCATTCGATTGGCGTTATGAGCCCCCGCCGTTCTTGTCTCTCCCCTTTGCCCATCAATCATTTTCCAGTCATTGTCATCAGCTTTTTTCACATGTTAACCGACAGAGAGAAGCATTTTGTGTAGATGCGAATGCAGAAGTGCACGCAGAAGCCAACTCTTATCTTTTTTTTTTATGCCTTCTTATATGCAGAGGCAGGCATTTCTGAACATTTGCTAAGAGTTGCTTTGAGCTACGTAAAGTTAAATGTTTTATACGTGCTGGCCAGCTCACATCACTCGATTAAATCAACCTCATATACTGTACATGTATAGAGCATTAAAACAGTTTCAAAACGTTCCCAAAATATTATGATTAAATGTTTTAATTCAGAATATTTTGTGTATTAATATTTCAATATATGTCTGGCAATGGAGGATTGAAATTAAAATGTTAGTGCACAAAATATTTGCCATTGGCTGGAACAATATTTAACCATGAAAATGAGGATGTAGACAGGTCTCGGGTGCACAGATCAGGAATAACATAAATGCAATTCTTAATTGGGCTGCTGATTGAGAACAGTAAAATGCCCTGGAGCCAGAACTGTTGTTTACCACAGAAATCCATCACAAACAGGACTGAATTTGGTAGAACAGGTCCTGAGGTTTCATGGCAAAATTAGCTTTTACCCTTCTGAACTTTCAAATCATCATCAACATCCATGTTGTACCAGATACTGATCAAAATGATGCTATCGTGCCTGTATCAATCTCTACTTTCTCTTCAGATCACATTGACCTTCATGCTAACTTTAAAACATGAGTTTGACATCTTCATGTCAAATGTTTAGACTCGACTTCCAACGTCAGAGTCACAAGAAGCAGCCACACCTGATTCAACCAACAGAACTAGCTGCCACTTTGACTCGCTCGCCCCAGATACTTTGAAGTCTTTATGCTGTAGGTGTGTCTTTTAATGTAGCCAAAGATGGAGCCACCTACAAATGTGTGTCACAATAACCTGCAACCACCAGTCATCTAATTTGAAGGCATCCTTTTGGCGGCTCATCCCACTAGACTGAAAACATTTCAAGTCAGAAGGGACAAACCCTTGGTGCTGTCTGCAGACTTGAACCAATGGGCTGGGCTGTTTCTGTGAACTTGTGTTGCTCTCTTTTTTAAGAACTTTGAATTAATGTTGCCCCACTTTATGTTAAGGGCATGTTTCTATTACTGTTTGTGACTGCCGTGAGCAATCTCTTTTTTCAATGATTGTGTCTTTTTTTTATTTACACTCGGTGAGGCACTTTAAGGTCTCTTAACAATATTTTTATTTGGTTTTGCTGTGAACATAAAACATCATGTATATTCTCTGGGGATTGCTTTACTGCTCTGGCCTAGCTAGCAAACGTAAGCCAAGGAAACCTGTTTAGCCCTGTTAACTGGACTGGGGAAATGTCACTTTCCCATTATGCCCCCAAGGCCTCAAAAGTAACCTAAGGCGCCGTGTTTGTAGTTTAGCCACATCCCACTAGTATTAAATGCTTATCGTAGCATATTCAAGCGAATGTGGGGTTTATTGGAGAGGTATGATGACTGGACCAGCCCAATAAAACACGATCATGACAGATCGCAACACAGTTCGATGAGACATTCAGCTCAAACCTGTGCAAATATGTACGGTTATGAAGATGTTTTGTACAATCTAAATATTGTAAGAATACTTCTCAAACTGATGAATCTGCAAATATTCAAATGCTATTTTGCTTATGTTTTTTACCACCAATTATTGTTGATTACTGTGTGCTTTCTGGTATTGGTTGAAATGTTTGTTGCAATAGATTAATTTTTCTTTGGACTAGCTTTTGTGCTATTGAAACATCCTTTGTAATAGCATTAGCGTTATTGGTACCTCATAGTTATAGTTGACACAATACAATAAAATTATCGAACCAAATTAAAAAACCTAGAAATATTCCAAAGCAAAATTTTGAGGTACAAAGTGGTTAAAAACAGCATAATGTCTATTACATTATTTTTCACAGTAGACCAAATGTGATGGAGCAGGGAGTGGGTTCAATCCGTAAAGGTCATGGTAGTCCAAAGTTTTTCCTTGGGATACTTTTACTTTTTAGTTCTTAGTTTCTTCAATTGGGGCAAGACATGATGATGAAGCCAAAAAGAATCCCTCAAAGTCAACCTAAGCTCGGTGTGAAGATATTTAGTTTTGACGCCAAGAAATCGTAGCAAAAAAGGCAATATTTCATAGGCACAGAGGTGGCTTTGTTCCTGGGATGAAATTGTGGCCTCACCTCGGTGCCAAGTCTTTCATTTGGACTTAGAGTTTTTTTAAAAGTATGCAGTGCTAAAGATGCATGTGCTCTCTTCTCTAAACATGGTATGATTGGTTTACACCAGTTTGGCATATTTAGTTTACGTGTAAGTCCCTCATAAAGTGGTATATCATATATCGAGGGCATGCAAGTTAAATGCTGGTAGTAGGCTGCATCGCTGATTGCGCCACCCACAGAAGTAGCCTTTCAAACCTGTCTCAGGCCTGCCACTGCAGTGCCTGTTTGTGCAGTTTATTGCCACTTTGATTTGGCATTTAAAACTACTTGCCACTTCTTTAACTTCCCTTTTATTACATATAAGTCACCCTAAGGTAGGCCCTAGGTAGCCCTAAGGGCAGGGTGCTATGTAAGTAAAAGGTTGGACATGTACTTGTAGGTTTTATGTATACTGCATGTAGTGACAAATCGCCGATTTAGTTTTTCACTACTGTGAGGCCGAACCCTTACATAGGTTAACATTGAAAAATCCTTAAAACCCTTTTAAGCTGTAATTCCTAATCGGAGCGGAATAGCTTCTTCATGTTTCCTATGTTTGGAATGGTATTGATACATCCTACTTACTGGTAAAGTTGGATTTACCTGTACTGTTTTAGAAATGCCACTTTAAAAAAGTGGACAAATCTCTGTACCTACTGCTCTGTGTGCCGCTCTGTGTGCCTTGCAGCCAGTCTCCAATACACATATGGGCTGGGTGACAGCTCTACTTTAAGCTTTCTTTTCAGAGAGCCACAACCACAGGAGGGCTAGGTGTATCTGAGTATACATATACATTCATCTCCATTATGATGGCCCTGATTGGGCAGGATAGAAAGGATGGGCTAACACTTCACTTGAATAAGTAGTGTCCTGTCCCCACACAAAGAGCTGATTTAACCCCCATAGACAGCCTGGCAGACAGGACTGGACTGAGAAGGGAACATGTGCACTTCAGATAGCTGCTTTGATGTCACCTCCACTTCAAAGGCGTTTTGGGGTAGAAGTACTGGGTCTCTGACCCCCTAAAATCAGATACTTTTGGATTTGGAACTAAAGCTCTGCTGGAGGAACTGCTGGACTTCTGGTCTTGAAAGCCTGCTTTTCTGTTTGTTGGCATGCCTCTTGTTGTTCTCTGACTGTGCTGAAGGAGAGCTGGACTCTGCCTTCTCCCAAGTGTTCTCCTACGGCTAGCTGTCTAGCCTCCTGTTCTTCTGAAGCCTCAGGGACACAACAGACTCAACCTATCACTTACAGCTCCCAGGCCCATCTTCAACTCACTCCTGACCCTCAAGAGGCACCTCTGCAGTCTTGAGGATCTTGGAAGTGGGTATTGGGTATGTGAAATCAAGCTTTTGGACTCTTTGCAGCTGTGAATGGCCCCATTTGCTCTGGGACTGTGCCAGTGGCTCGAAGGATCAGCACAAGCCGCTGCATGTTTATCTCGTCGCACAGCAAGCATTGCCATTCACAACTGCTAAGCCCCGTTTGCTGTCCACCCCGCCTAGCCAAATGTCCATGCCCGCAACATCTTTACTAGCTACGCTTTACTTCCTCCCAGCAACAGTCTCCCTTGAGTGGTGGTTCCTACCTAGTCTGGGTTCATACTTCACCCAACCAGGAATCCCAGTTCTAACAGTCAGTGACCCTGACATCCTTGGAGTTTTCTCCCTGCAAGTAGAGGACCAGTGAGCTATTTCTCTGTCTGAGACCACTGTGCTGCGCTGCGCATAGTGGTCTCGGGCTGGGAAATCTAGTGATGGTAGCTGCCCTAAATAGGGCTGGGTAATCATCATTATGAGGAAATGGCCCTCTTATGAGCGGATCTGGCTTTTAACTTCAATGATTACATCAGTGGAGCCAGTGGAGACTCTGAGGGTGTAAACCAAGTGCTTCCCCGGCTCTAAATAGAGCATGGGAACTTTCAGCTTGGTGAGGTGGGAGCACTGCCAATTTACAGTATTGCTTCTGCTCCATCAAATTCAGAATGAGGCTGTGAAACTTGTTTCTGGCTCTCTGTTTTCATTAGCAGGACAAGTCAGGAGGCTGTAGCGAAGAGATGTCCTCAGGATGTCCTGCAGTAGCCTTAAATGCCAATGCAAATGCTTGAGCAGGACAACCAGAAAGACATAACCAGGTGCTTACGCCTTTCTGAGGGGTTCAGATGCCTTGTCCTGGGCATCCACAAGTCACAAATAATGGCTTAAACTCAGTATTACTTAAAGCTGAGAAGTAACACAGGATCTCTCCTACAGCTCCCTGTTTATCAGGGCAGGCTTCTATGTTCCAGGTCTCTCCTCACACCGGGCTCCCGCCGGGTCTCTTGTGATGTCCACCCCTAACTTAACAGCTGCTGTTTTCAAGCAAGATGTTTGGCTTTTGTGTCCCTAAAACGGTTAGCAGGAGATCAGTCAGCTTTCCCTTGTTTGATTGTGATAGAGATCAGGGTACCTAAAATAAACCCACTTCCACGGATAGAGTAATCTCACAGTTACACACACATACATTCATCATACACTAGGGCCCATTTCACTAACATACACTCAAATACTCTACCAGCAATAGACCTGTGGGAAGAAAACTCCAAACCACCCTGCATCTATATCTAGGACGATAGGACCTGATTATAGTGGTTGTCCTTAAACATACTCTATACAATCTATACAATAATGATCAAAATGTACACAATAATTGACAAGAAAGGAAATTCAACACCATGTTTAAAAGTTATATTGCTTTATCTAAAATTAGTCAAAGTAAAATCAGAATAAATCATTTCTCATAGTTACCTATTCTAACTAAGTGTCAGAACGGGTCAGGACAAGTCTCTCGGTACGAAGTCCCTCAGCATCGATCCTCAGCAACGCAAGTTCACGCAGCAAAGGTAAAATGGCAAGTGGCAAAGCCCTCCCTAAGCTAACAATTCTTATAGTGAAAATTACAATGGAAACACACATAAAATTGGCAGAATAAACTGTATCACTGAGCAGAGCGAGAAGGAAGGGATGTAACATTGCTACATCTGAAAATCTTCGCTCAGGAAAAGTCACAAGACGTGAACTACGGAACAGGAACCAAGAAACTATTAAAGTATCCAACTTGTTCAACTTCCCTCGGCAGCCGAGCCACAGTTCTTTGTCCATTTCTGAAGCTCCTTTGTTTGCCAAGGACGTTCCATTTCTTTGGAGATCCTCCAAACTGCTGATGTCCTCATGGAAATTTACAACAAGGACCATGGTCAGTTGTCTTCGACCTTTTTCCAGCAGGGGTCTCCCTTGCCACATCACAGAATATGCCACAGCCAGGCTTCGAAATACTGTCAGCTCGGTTAAGGCCTTCATAGGCCACAATAGACCATCTTAATTAAAGAGACAAAATAAACGTTACTACAGCATAATAATTAAACAGTGTTAACCCCACTAATACCCTTATGTGTATGTATTTATCTAGCTTTGCGACATAAAAAGCATTAATTCAGACAGCATTTTGTGCTTAAAATAAATAGCACACAGCAACGTTTAAACATGAAAACTTGCACGTTATTATTAAACAGAAACAGCACAAATAAGCTAACCCTCGTATAACTTTCTCTTATGTTAGAACAAACGGATTGATTAATAAAATCACACTTGCACAAGACAAATAATTAATTGTTATTTATTAATAAATTAATAAAACGCATAGACATGCCAGAGCTTCAAAAGCCCATGAATTTTCTAAAAGAAAACTCTGCTCCAGCAATCCCCCCTTTGGTGATTTTATCACCAAATAAACCCCCAAAAAAAAAAATAGTGAACATTTAGTCCCATTTTAGGAGAAATCAGAAATGTCTTTTCCCCTTACACAACATTAAACACCAGTCACTCTTTCATCATCTCTCTTTGTCTCTAAATAAACACTCTCCCTCAATTCTTCTAATTCAATCTCTTGTGGTTCTCTTTTCGAAATTTTCAAATTCTTATTTTTCTTTTCATTTTTCAATTTCTCTTTCCCTCTCCTGTTTTTACAACACACACACACTAATCTTAGTATCAGTAAAGCAACAATTATACAAGACAAGGGAAACAATATTCTACCTATAATAGTACTACCTATTTTTTGCAATAACATCCTTAACAGCTATCATCTTATTAGCTATTTTAGTCCATAAACTCCCAGTTTCAAGTGGTACTAATTCTTCATGCAAATCAGTAATATTTTTGATATAGACCTTCAGGTCTTTACTTTCGTCAGGAATGTAAGTACAACAATGTTGAACTTTCAAAATTCCACAGACTCCACCCTCCTTGGCCAATAAAATATCAAGGGCAAGTCGATTTTGCATTGACATGGCACGTACGGCACTTAATTCCGTATTCACCAAAAGAAACCCTCCTGCGGTATTCGTCGATAAGCGATCAACCACTGTGGACAGTTTCCGAATTCCATAAGCATTTAAAGAAATTCCCACTGCTGGAATCAAAACCCCAAAAATGTCACCCACAATTTCAGACCAAGTTTCTCTCTTAAAGCGTGTTAATAAGTTAATATCTTCTACATCTCTTATTTTATCTGTATGAAAAATCTTAGGAAAAACCAGGCCCACATAACACGTGCCATACCAATGGTCAGGCAACTTGTAATAAGCCTTGTTCCCACAAACATAGTACACTCCCGGAAAAATCGTATCTTCTCCACCTCTGAAACCCCAACCTGTCGCAATGAAGTATGTATCATGGCACTCACTAGTTCCCACAAAATATGTATCATATTGGGATTTCCTTCTGGTAATGCAAAGTTTACCCTTCTGTGGCACATCTAGAGCTAAAGTTGGACTAGCCCCATTCTTTAATTCTTTTCCCATCTCAATGTCCCAAATTGTTTCACTCTCTTCATATTTTCTCCCTTTCTCATGCATGTTCACTCTCCTTTCTTCTACCATATCCAGGAAAGCTCTCTCCTCTTCTTTTAAACTGCAAGTTAAATTATTCTTAAAAATATAATCTAATGTTAATCCTTTTTCTTCAATAAAAATCTCACCAAAAGTGTTAGCTTCTTTAGCTGGATTCAGCTCTTTGTTCATTGGCAAGTGCCCAAAAATACTATCTCTGTTAGACATCTTATAATCTATTTTCCCTAACAAATAAAAAACACTACTTAAAATACTACAGGAAATACCATATGTAGCTGGTAAATGGTGATAAGTAACACCCTCTGAAACGGATGCAGGTAACTGCATGCAGACATAGCAATCCCTTACTTCCATTGTCTTCACATATTCATATAACAGTTTAGAAAAAACATTACTAGAAAAATTATTAATCGACCTATCTTTGTGTATGTAACTACTACTTCTAATTGGAACTACTTTTTGTGAATTCTTCTCTACATTTGTCACATTTTCTATATTCATTCCAAACTCTACTCTAAAAGTAACTAATAAAACTAAAACACCCCATAGAAGCATTAATAATCCAGTACAACAGCAGCACATTCTACACCACCTCTTAAGGAAGGCACATCTATTTCTATTATCTTCTATGTTAGCCATTTTAGTTTAGCCTCTACTACTCGACTACTTTTTGAACTTTTCAATTCCAATTCTTCAGCTTTCAGTTTATCCAAATGATCTTTTCGTTCACTTGATCCAAGTGAATCCTTCTTTCACTCAGTTTGGATACTTGTCATTCTTCACTTCAATTTCTTCAACATCAAATTGTATCAGATCTCCAACGTCAGGATCCTCAGTACTCGACTCTTCTCCAATGTCAGTCAAGAGTACTTTCAGAATTTCACCAGTATCTTCCTCAACCACTTCTCTCAAGACCACTTCCGGATTATCTCGAGTCACTGTTTCTTCTTTTCCTTCTTCAGACAGTGTCACATAAGACCATTCCGGTGATCTGTACTTTTGGTTGGGTCTTTTAACTCTTTTTATTTCTACTGGTTCTTTCGATCTCTTTGATTCTTCTCCTTCAGCCTTTGAAGTTTGACTTGATATTTCATTTACTTGTTCAGCTTTCGATGAATTTGCTCTTATTACTCTGTATCTCACCCTTTTAACTCGGTTGTTAGGCCAACGATCTCCTTTCACAACCTTTTTCGGCTTTAATTCTTTAACACTCTTTTCTCCAATCGAAGTTCTCTTTCTCAGAACTCGACCCTCTGTTTGTTCATTTTCATCATCCGATTCTGTTTCAATTGCCTTTTGCTTTCGTTTCCTAGCAGTTTTCTTTTCTTCCACAGATTCTTTCACCACTATTTGAGACTTCCCTACTTCTGTCCCTCCTCGGGTCTCCGACACGCAATCTTCTTGCTGTCTACTTGTCCCTTCACCTAGCTCCTCATCAATGTTCCCTACACCTCCTCGGGGGTCTTCCGCAATCTGTCCCTCTCTATCTTCTTCTGACCCTGTTTCTTCAAGAATAATCTCAAGTGGTTCTTCAATCTCCTCCTCTTCTGATTCAGGAGTAGTCTCTGTGTGATTTCTTTTTTCTTTTCTTTTCCCTCCACTGCTACTTGAAACTTCAGGCTCTTTAACAGAATCTGATCTTCTCTCTGATACTCGCAGTGATTCTCTTGAAGCTCTCTCTGCTTCTTTTCTCACTGATTCCGTATCTTCAGGATCTTCACCATCACTGGAATCTGACTCTTCAAAATACTCTTTACCAGTTCCTTCTTTTGGGTTTGGAACTCTCAGAGTATGACTTGCATGTACCCAGTGCTTCACTCCAGCACACTTTACTGCAGTCGTTGTAGTCAGAATAACTTGTCTCGGCCTTCCCCACCTTGGAATCAAGCAATTTCTTCTTCTGTGCACCTTAATCCTCACCCAGTCTCCTGGACTTAGATCATGGGCTTGCTTCTTCTCAAGTGTGGTAGCTTCTTCTCCAACCTGGTGAAACACAGAATGAACTGCGTCAGCCAGGCCTTTACAGTAATCCAAAATCATGTCATCAGTTATTGTCACTAACTTATTGACAGGCACGAATGCATGGCGCATAGCACGTCCCATGATTATTTCATGCGGGCTCAAACCAGTAGTTCTATCTGGAGTAGATCTCATAGTCATCAGAACTAGAGGTAACACATCTGGCCATTTCATGCCAGTGGCTAAACACATCTTTCCAATTCTATTCTTGATTGTGCCATTGATCTGCTCAACCACACCAGAAGCCTCTGGTCTGTATGCACAATGTAGCTTCTGCTGTATTTTCAATGCTTCACAAATTAAACCTATGAGTTCATTTTGAAAGTGTCTACCCCTATCAGATTCAACTGTAACTGGAAACCCGTACCTAGGAATCAACTCTCTCAACAGTAATTTTGCCACTGTTAATCCATCATTTCTTCTAGTCGGGTAAGCTTCCACCCACCTTGAAAACAAACAGACTACCACCAAAACATACCTCAGTCTGTTTACTTGGGGCATTTCAATGAAATCAATTTGTATTCTTGTAAAAGGACCTCCTTCTCTGCCAATTGTCCCTAGACTCACCACTGTCTTTTTCCCAGTGTTAAATTGCTGACAAATTAAACACCTTTGACAGATGCTCTCCGCAATTGTCCTGAACTTTGCATTGTACCAGGTCTGCTTGAACGACCTTACCATCGCATCCCTCCCCAGATGTCCCTGGCCATGATACATCCTTGCCATTGACGACAAGATAGAGTTAGGCATCACTGGTCTGCCATCTCTGTAGACCCAAACATGGTCTGTTTCTCTTGGAGCACATCCTGCCTTAATCCAATCTTGTTTCTCTTCATCTCCTGCCTCATCTTGTAACTGTTTCACTTCATCCCAGGTCTCTAGGACATTAGTAAACATCACAGAAAGAAAAGACATTTCCCCCTCTCTTTCCCTATTAATTGATTGATTTGTCTTGGCACAATATTGTGCAACATCATTCGCATAACGGTTTCCAACCGTTATAAAATCATCCCCTGGACCATGGGCAGCACATTTTACAACCGCTAACTCCTTAGGCAGCTGTATCGCCTCAAGCAATTTTCCAATCAATTCAGCATTCTTTATCGGAGTCCCACCCGATGTCAAGAAACCTCTTTGTAGCCACAGTTGGCCAAAATCATGTACCACTCCAAATCCATACTGACTATCAGTCAACACAGTTGTTCTCAAATCTTTCCCAATCTCACAAGCTTTTGTCAATGCTATTAATTCAGCAACTTGCGCAGATTTCACCCCTTTCAATGGTGATGCTTCCATGACCTCTGAAACTTTGCACACTGCATATGCTGCACATAACACACCATTATCATTCCTCAGGCATGATCCATCCACAAACAACACATGGTCATTTTCAGGTAAGGGAATATCCCTTATGTCTGGTCTCGGTTTTGTACAATACTCAAGCACATCCAAACAATCATGATCATCTTCCATCTTTATACCCACATTTTCAATATCCGGCAAAAGTGTCGCTGGATTCACATTCACACATCTCTCAAGAGTCACATTTGATGCACCCAGTATCACTTTTTCGTACTTAGTCAACCGACTATGTGACATGTACTGAGTTCTGCTTCTTGTCAAAAGAATTGCCACATTGTGAGGTACGAATACCCTTACAGGATATCCCATTATGATCCCCTCACTTTGTTCCAGGCTCCTGCATGTTGCAGCCACAGATTTTAGACAACCTGGTAAACCCACAGCTACAGGGTCAAGTGTCGATGAGAAGTATGCAATAGGCCTTCTCAATCGTCCATGTTTCTGGATTAACACTGAAAGTGCACATCCATTTCTCTCACTGCAGTACAGCTCAAATTCTTTCTCATAGTCAGGCATACCCAAAGCTGGAGCCTCACACATTTTACTTTTGAGCTCTTCAAATGCTGCCAATTGTTCTGCATCCAGATCCAATGGATCTGTCATTTCACTTTTTGTTAGTTTAATCAGTGGCTTTGCTATCAGGGAAAAATTAATTATCCACTGACGACAATATCCCACCATACCCAGGAACATTCTCACTTCTCTCTGGGTTTTTGGAGCTTTCATTTCTCTGATTATTCTGATCCTGTCAGTAGTCACTTTTCTCAGACCTTTTTCAATATTGTGTCCAAGATAATGAACCTCTTTCTTGCAAAACTGCAATTTGGCTGGAGATACCTTTAACCCTCCATCCGCCAGATGATTCAGTAAAGCTATGGTATCTACTTCACAAGCCTCACGTGTCTTTGATACCACAAGTAGGTCATCAATATACTGCACTAACACTGAATTTTCAGGCATGATCAGACTTTCCAATGATCTTTTCAATAACTGATTGAATATCGAAGGACTCTCCGTATACCCCTGTGGGATACGACACCATGCTAAAATACGCTGGCCAAACCTAAATGCAAAAATCGGCTGGCTGTCATGATGCAATGGAATTGAAAAGAACGCATGACACAAATCAATCACTGTATACCACTCAGCATCATGTGGAATTTGATACAAAATCACTGATGGATTTGGCACAATAGGACAACATGCCACCACAATTTGATTAACTTTTCTCAGATCTTGCACGATCCTAAATTTGCCATTGGGCTTTTTCAGTCCCATTATCGGTGAATTACACGGACTACTCAGTAGTTCTCTCAGAACTCCTTGCTGAATCATTTTCTCAATTATAGGAGTTATCCCTTCAATTATTTCTGGTGTCATTTTGTACTGAGGAATGTTAGGATATATAATTCCCTCTTTCACTGCAATTTTCACTGGATCTACATTATTCATCAATCCCACATCCTCTCCTGTAAAATCCCAAACTGCTCTTTTCACTGTGTCTCTCAGCTCTTGAGGCAAATCCTCCGGATTGAACACAGCAAATGCACCAATTAACTCACTTTCTCTATTTTCTAGAGTCATTCGGTAGAAAACATCATCATCTGGTGTCTCAAAAGCTATTCCATCTGGTGTACAAAAAATTGTGCAATTCATCTTACACAATAAGTCCCTACCTAACAGGTTCACTGGACTCGTATCACAGACAATAAATCTGTGCATGTCTGAAAATTTCCCTATCTGTACTCTTACTGGTTCAGTAAGACGTGTTCTGATTTGTGTATTTGCTACACCAACTACTTGGATTGCTTCATCCGAGAGAGGAAGATTTCTAACATCTGTTGACCTGACAGTTGATCTTGTCGCACCTGTGTCTACCAAAAAAGTAACACTCTCCTCATTTATTTTCCCATCCACAAATGGTCCTGCCTGGTCTATTTCTAGAGTTGCACCAAGTATGCACTCTTCCTCCTCTCTTCGGCACCGTCAATAATCACCCTCAGACTCACTCCCTTCACTCTTTAACAAGTACTGCTGTACTTTGTTAGAACGTATTGGTTTGTGTACCTGCTCATCATTGAAGAATCCCGAGTCCTGATTGTACTTTTGTACCCCTCTATTCTGCGGCAAGGGCGGTTTTGGCTCCTGACTCTGCTGTCTCACAACTTTCTGTTGCTGTTGCTGCTGGTTATTCCCTTCATTCTGCACCTGTTGATTTAAGGATTTACCCTCATTATTCACTAATGGTGGATTAGGACATTCCGATCTCCAATGTCCCAGTTGGCCACAGTTGTGACACGGGAACTTTTTTTTCGCTTCCTCCAGACTTCCCTTTCCTTTTCCTGCATATCTCGGTCTATTCCCTGCATTATTTCCTGGATTATTTGCCTGTTCCACCAACTGTGCTTCCTGTCTTTCTGCAACTTTCACTTGTGCCCACATTGCTTTCTCTTTCAGCTTTCTTTGTTTTGCTTCAATTTCATCACTGAAGTATTTTGCATGTCTCAGAATCTCATCTACTTTTTTACTCTGCCAATCCACCGTGTGCTCACGAATTCTCTCACCAATTTCAGGTCTTAAACCATATACAAATCTGTATACAAAATGACTCAAATCCTTGTCACCCAGGTGTTCATCTCCACTGAATTGTTTAAATGCCAGTATCAGCCTCTCGTAAAAAGCATGAACTGATTCTTTTGCTTCCTGTTGTGTTCGATCTATCTTAACCCAGTCTGTCTCTTTTGGAGGAACTTTACTCTTCAGGTATACCATCACCTGATCATACTTCCTCATTACTTCTGGATCTGGTGCCCCTGTTCTTGGATCTCTTGGATATTCCTCAGTAGGCCAACTCACAACTATTTTACACTCAGTCCACAAGTCTGCTGGAACAATTATATCAAACAGACTATTCAGGTCAACCCACAGCACTTTTGACAATTTTACAAACCTATCTACCTGCCTATACCACTCGACGGGCTTTTCTCTCAATCGAGGGAAATCATTCGTAAATGATAAAATATCCTGTCTGGTCCATGGAACATGTACATATCCTCCTCCAGGTATTTCTCTCATGGGATAATGCTCCACTGGTTTCTCCTTTTCTCTCACTGGAAATGCTGAATAAGTTGTTCTATCTTCAGATTCCTCTCTTTTCTTATACCACCTATCCTTCCACTTTTCTACATCACCCCATTTTCGCAATAATGCCACCATTTCTTTAATCTGTCCTGTTCTACCAGAAGTATTCAAATTTTCTATGTCTTTCTCTGTGAAATCCATCCTGTAAGTTTTCTGCAAAACCTTTACTTTATCAATGTCAACTCCTTGCTCATTTGCTATCGCTCTTAGTCTATCATGAGTATTTCTTGCTCTCCATGTTATGCTTTTACACATAAACATTAATTCACCATCATGATGACTCTTCAGAATTTCTGTTGGAACTGTTCCTGTCACAAGCTCCTCTAATTCTATACGCAACTTAACCACATCAATAACTTGTGAATCCTTATCCTTTTTCTGAAGAACCTTCATCCAATCATTCAAATCATCAACTGTTATTTCAGCAGTTTTTCTCACTGGAACCACTTTTTTCTGCGGTTCTAAAATTGGCATCCCTGAACAACTGGGTTCACTAACATCCAATAGTTCACTACATGTGTCATGTCTTGTTTGTCTCAGGTCACTTCTTTCTGTTCTTTTATCTGAATCCCCTGAAAGACCAACTGAATTTGTCAGATTATTCCCAACATATGGAATCACTAGTCCATTCTCACCTGTTCTCTGTTTGTCAAACACAGGCATAACTGGACCTATTGTTACAGGCACCGTAACAGCTTCCAGATTCTTCGTTAACTCCCTAATTTTCTCAGTCAGTTCTGTTGTCGTTTTTGCTAATTTTCTGGCATTTTCCTCACTACTTCGATTCTCTCTCTCCCTGAAAGAACTATTACTTCTTGATTCAGGTGTCATTTTTTCTTTTTCAATAATACAGACTGTATCTCTTATCGGAGAAACAACTGGTGTACTCTCATCTGGTTCTGGTCTATATGGAGGTGGTCTCTTGTAAATCATGTCATTTAAGACCTCATCATCATACTCATGAACTCCAACTGCTCCCTCTTCAATTGTTCTCATAGGATATAATCCCTCTGACATATTAACATCTCGCCATCTTTTCATTCGATCATGATGTGTCTCACGATCATGTCTCCTCCCAAACATATTCCTGTAATACCCTCCAGATCTTTGCTTTTCTCGCTCATGAACTTCCTCTTCCCATTCCACTAAAGCCTCGAACTGTGTAGGTCTCGGCTTCGGGTCCAGACGTACCATCTTTTCCCGTAAATTTCTCAACACGGCCAAATTAAATGAACCATGTTCTGGAAATGCTAGAACACCATCTTCTTTAGTATACCTAACCCAATTCTGCAACCATATACAGGTATGTAATCCATATTTCGCAACCATGAAGGATGCAGGTGTTTTCGCTGGAGGTAGCAACTCACCCTCTCTCGTTTTAACCTCTTTATCCTTGGTAAACCACCTTTTAACTTTCCCAAAGAACGTTTTTTCCTTTTTCTCCTCTTGATAATACATTTTAGCGCTTACTAAAACTCTCTACTCTTTCCGTATTATAAATATACAATACGAGGTTAGGTTGAAAAGCTCGATTCCCACTAACGCACCAATCCTGGAGCGTTTACGTCACTAAACAGCTCTTCCAATCCCTGCGCGACTCACACTAACGCACCAATCCTAGTGTTATCCAATCAGAGCGCGAACCTTCTGACGTCAACAGCCGCTGCAGTCTCTGTCTTCTGTCTCTGTCACTCGTCTACCCCTCCTTTACAAAACTTTCAGTAGACTTCGTGTTCTAATTTCTACAAAATCTATTAGTTACAACATAAAAACATCTCCATTGTCTGCTTCGCTAACCACAGAATAGTAAAAAGAGACTATTTCTCAAGAGTCAACAAACTTTCATACATCTCATAACTGTTTCCTCTAGGACTTATCCAAAGAGTCTTACAATCACTTAATGTATATACATTCACGCACATTCATACAAGAAAAATATAGTACATGCACACAGAATCCTGCTTCCCGAGAACAGCGCACAATCTGTCCCACTACAGAATTATAACATACATTAACTAAGCAACTTTGCCCAGTTCCTCAAACAAGCTCAGAGAATACCTATTACTCCTCCCGCGATAAGCTTTAACGGCAATCCTTACGGATCCCTGGGACTTAAGACCAGAGTTTCACAGATAACCTTCACTACAATACACACTCCTTTTATACCAGAAATGTTTTCTAATAGTAACATACAATAATGTCACTGATTCCGAACCCAGACAATGTGAACGCGCAACTTTAATTGTCACACGTTATTCCTTACAATCCCGTCTTTCCCGAGAGCAGCATATACACCTTCCTCTGCCCTACTACGGAACTGCTACCAGCTTCCAAATTCCAGAAGCACTACATATAACTCAACATGACGACTCCAACATATAGTATTAGTACATATACCAACATCAACCAAAATAAATCAATAATCAATAAGCTAATATACAAGCAATCTTATCTTATCAGATCAAGACAACCATCTATAACCATCCTCTGCTACCAGAGAAATTGATAGAGATCAGGGTACCTAAAATAAACCCACTTCCACGGATAGAGTAATCTCACAGTTACACACACATACATTCATCATACACTAGGGCCCATTTCACTAACATACACTCAAATACTCTACCAGCAATAGACCTGTGGGAAGAAAACTCCAAACCACCCTGCATCTATATCTAGGACGATAGGACCTGATTATAGTGGTTGTCCTTAAACATACTCTATACAATCTATACAATAATGATCAAAATGTACACAATAATTGACAAGAAAGGAAATTCGACACCATGTTTAAAAGTTATATTGCTTTATCTAAAATTAGTCAAAGTAAAATCAGAATAAATCATTTCTCATAGTTACCTATTCTAACTAAGTGTCAGAACGGGTCAGGACAAGTCTCTCGGTACGAAGTCCCTCAGCATCGATCCTCAGCAACGCAAGTTCACGCAGCAAAGGTAAAATGGCAAGTGGCAAAGCCCTCCCTAAGCTAACAATTCTTATAGTGAAAATTACAATGGAAACACACATAAAATTGGCAGAATAAACTGTATCACTGAGCAGAGCGAGAAGGAAGGGATGTAACATTGCTACATCTGAAAATCTTCGCTCAGGAAAAGTCACAAGACGTGAACTACGGAACAGGAACCAAGAAACTATTAAAGTATCCAACTTGTTCAACTTCCCTCGGCAGCCGAGCCACAGTTCTTTGTCCATTTCTGAAGCTCCTTTGTTTGCCAAGGACGTTCCATTTCTTTGGAGATCCTCCAAACTGCTGATGTCCTCATGGAAATTTACAACAAGGACCATGGTCAGTTGTCTTCGACCTTTTTCCAGCAGGGGTCTCCCTTGCCACATCACAGAATATACCACAGCCAGGCTTCGAAATACTGTCAGCTCGGTTAAGGCCTTCATAGGCCACAATAGACCATCTTAATTAAAGAGACAAAATAAACGTTACTACAGCATAATAATTAAACAGTGTTAACCCCACTAATACCCTTATGTGTATGTATTTATCTAGCTTTGCGACATAAAAAGCATTAATTCAGACAGCATTTTGTGCTTAAAATAAATAGCACACAGCAACGTTTAAACATGAAAACTTGCACGTTATTATTAAACAGAAACAGCACAAATAAGCTAACCCTCGTATAACTTTCTCTTATGTTAGAACAAACGGATTGATTAATAAAATCACACTTGCACAAGACAAATAATTAATTGTTATTTATTAATAAATTAATAAAACGCATAGACATGCCAGAGCTTCAAAAGCCCATGAATTTTCTAAAAGAAAACTCTGCTCCAGCAATTGCAACTGGAAAGCAAGAGCCATCCAGGCGTATTTTAAAAGCTGTCCATTTAGCGTTCTGCTTCCTTCAGATATCTTTTTCCAGGTTCAGAAATGTGCTGAGGACTTAGTCGTGGAATGCCATTTTTATTCTTTGCACTAACCAGTGATTGAAGGTCTCCAGAGACCTAATCCCTGCAGAATGTTCACCAAAGTTTAACTGGATATATTTACTAAAATTTCTTCCAATGTAGCACAGCATCCAAAGTTGCTGCACTGTGTTGCTTGAGAGGGAGAGAGCAGGAAAGCAGCAGATCTACAGAGATATGGCACTATCCCGCTCTGTCCCGAATGCTGGTGCACAATCGGTTCCAGCACCATGCACACACCTTTGCACCATTCCACAATGGTGTCTGTCATGTCCAGCATAGGTTTTCTACTGGAAGGGTATCCTTCCAGTACAAAATACTACACTTAGGTTAACTTTTAAACTTTTCCTACTTTAAATTGTGCTTCACAAATGCAAAGTCGAAAAAGATTCGAAAACTAAAAATATTTCTCCTGGATACCACCAGTGTCAACAGAGCATTACGTATGGATGCAAACCCCTGTCTACTTTTTTTCAGTTGCTAGGTTTCTGCACCAAAAACCATGGATGGTTGCATGTGAATTCCCTTGGAATGGCCCCTTGATGCTAAGTAATGCGAAGCAGCTATAGGTGCTACTTTTCATTACTTTCAGGTAACTTTTCATTGCAAAAAAAGTTTTGTGCTGGAAAGTAAATTTCAAATAAACATTTTTGCCAATTTGTGTCACGTTTATGACACAAAGCCAGTGCAAAATGTTAGTAAATATACTCCAGCATCTTGTCAATATTTTCCTGTCTTACTTGACCGTAAATCTTCACTGAGGCCTCTATTAAAAATGGAAGAATCGTGTTCCCCTCCCTAGAGCCGAGTCCCCTCCTGCATCGAGTGCTATGAAAAGGAGGAATCAGAACTACCCTGGTATGGAACAACTATCCCTCATGCTTTAAGCGGAGACGAATGTCTGAGAGACCCCAGTGGATGAAATACATCTGACACATAAGGCTCCTTATGGTACCTTCATGTAAAAATAAAGGTGGTTGCTCTTTTCTTTTGTGATTCATTGAGTTGCTTCCCCCTTCCAAAAGGCTTTTCTCAGATATGTGGTTCGGTGTTTGCCCTGCAACGGTCTTTCTGACTAGTGAAGATGGTGTATTGTTCACATGCTGCACAATTCTACATGTGTAACTGGAATGCAGATTACTGTAAATTGAGAAAAAGAAAGTGTGGAGAACTCATTTACCTTGCTTACCTTTTAGGTAGCAAAAAGTGTGATATTTAAAAAATAAATTCCATTACAGATATCAACATTTTAGTATCTCCACTTCACTGGAATACATTTTTGACAAGTAAGCAAAAAGAACTTTCATATTAAATTTCTCTTATTTTCTTAGGCAAAAATATAAACATAGACTTTTAGTAACAATGAGATCCTCTCATAGGAAAATGCAGTTTTACCAACACAGTCACAAACAGCTTTTTAGAGGCATACTTTTCTTAAATATTTATCGTGTCACTTTTACACCTCTAGGCTGACGTCACCCAAAAATACATGAAAATCTTATTCCCGGAAGACATCGCCCTGGTCTGAAATACACTCTCAAAGATTCAAAACTGGATGTCCAACCAACATTTAAAACTCAACCCAACAAAAACAGAATTTCTTTTGATCTCACCTCTCAGAAATCTAAAACCCTTGTACAAGAATGGATGGCTAACCTTCCCGCTCTGGATGGCTGCCCCACCATTGTCCCGAGTGCCAGATCACTTGGCATCACCGTTAATAGTCATCTAAACCTTCACAGACACATCCCAGCTATGGCCACCAGCACACTAGACCCTCTGAAGCAGGTGTGTGGCATCAGACAATTGATTCCGGAACAAGACCTCAAAACAGTGGTACAGTCTCTCGTTCTCGCCAGACTAGACAATGGAATTGCCCTTTGCTCAGGCATTCCCAAAGTTCACTTAGGCCCACTGAGAGCAACACTTCATCCTGCAGCACGCTTCGTTTTAGTTCTCAATAAACCTAACCACATTGCCCCTGCTCTTCTAACCCTCCAATAGCTTCCCATTGAAGTGCGGGCACAATTCCAAACAGCTTGCATTGCCCACTGAGCGCTGCACTCATCCTCACCCTCCTAGCTAAATGAGAAACTGAAAATCTCTGTAGCAAACAGGGGTTCCAGAAATACACAATACCTGCTCCTGGAACTCTCCCTACCTTCAATTGAGAATGATACATAAACCAGCTTTCTCTGGTAGAGCCACTAAATCTGGAACTCTGTCTCCCTCCCTCCACCTAACCTCCTGCCTAGTCACCTTCAAAAAGGACCTGAAACTACTCCTGCTTGACAGACATCTTGGTTAATAACCCTTGAGCAGACATAAGTACTCTCTTTAGTGTGATCTGAAACCGATTCATTATATGACCCCACCATCTACATCTTACTGTGTATGTACTCACTGTACCTGTCTCTTGTGGTAACTCCTGTACTCATCTACCGATAAAACATCTGAGTTTAATTACCATAACTGCAACCCACTGTAACCAGTGTATCCTGCTGTAAAGCGCTCTGATGCCTTCAGGCCAGGTTTGCGCTTTATAAAACTGCAAATTATTTAATTTAATCTTATGCCTTAAGCAACTAGCTTTGTGAGTATAGAGAGCACATTTAAAGGTGACTTAGTTAATGTATGAAATTAATTAAATCAATGTTTGATGTTTTTCTACATGGCAGAGCACTTTTCACTGCTTTGTGCTTCTGCACAGTTTTAAACTGCAGCCTCTCATTGTGCCTCTGGAGCTATATCTTTTCATTATGCATGTGAGGAGCGTGAATATACACTACATCCAACATATGCTATTTAACTTTCACATCACTGGGTTACTTCCTATGCCATCTTATCATGGTCTTGCTGGAAAGTTACATAAGCCAATGATGTGTAACCAACTATACATTAACTTTAGAACGTAAGAGCCTCCACCTTATGACAATAAATTCAATTTCATACAGTACAGAGCCCTAATGCCATCAAAAATCCAAAACAACGCAGAAACCACTCAAGAAGATGCCCTTTCTCGCAGAACTATTTTGTAATAAACCATCTGCAAGTCATTCATTTGAATATTGGCAAAGGCAACTCCGCCTTCCAAGGTCGGTAAAATGACTACTATAAACCTAGGTAATATCTACACCAATTAATTACAGCTCTTAGAAATGGCAGTTGTGTTTTAAAGTGCTTTATGAAACACAAAATTAGGAGGCAGGATGAGTAGTTTAGTATTAGGGAAGTGCTACTGGAGAATGGTTAGGACAGGCCATTGATGGGTTGAAAGGTCAGGATCCAAAGGTTGGGATTCCTTATGAAGATAGGTTTGTTTATGATGGTTCTTTTTCTTTTTATTCAGAATTATTTCGGATGAAAAGTTAAGATCCCTTTTCTTCAAAGTGGACTTGCAATGCAGAGATAACATTCTGAAACAGATGTCTAGGTGCATACTGATAGCCTCTGTACCTTTTTTGGAACTCATCAGCCTGGTGTAGTTGACAAGCAATATGGATGTTTGATTGAGAACAAAACGCAACCGGAGCATGCAGGTGATATCAACCATAGTTTTGACAATAGTTGTTACTATTACCCAAGTTAAGGGCCCTACTTTTACCCACCTAGGTAAGAGGAGCGGCTCAGGGTTTCCTGACATCAGGGCCTGGTGGTAAGACACACACGTCTGCAGGAGACATGTTTAACCATTGAGCTAGCCTGAAAGTATTTGCACTCATTGCTACTGTAATGTAGTGCAATGCATCAATGAATAACTTTTTGCTCATTATGCAGTGTTTTAGCACATGAGCAGGTAATAGATGCGATTACTTTAAAGGGATTGATGGCCCAGCCTGGGATTCGTACTTGTGGCCTTTCCTTTTTATCGCTGCCTTTTTCCGCAGCAAGATGCTACCGCACTGTGCCATCTCGCCAGCTCAGTAATCAGACATTTCTCTGCAGGAAAAAAGTGTTTCTCCAATTCCATAGAGGAAATCCGGGATCTTTCTGCCTGACCCCACAAACCTAAAGCGCATGATTTCCATAGACCTTTTCAAAAAAATCATCTCATCCTTGAAAGTTCAAATTAGAGTATAGGTCTTTAGTCTCCCAAGAGGAGGCAGAACGGATTCGGTTCAAAAATTAAAACAAGATTTCCAGGAGAAAAGCTGTGTTTCTTCGCACTTCGAGGCTGTTAGAGTGATTTTCCTCTCCTCCCTAACCGGTCAGGTGCGAAGAGAACACAGCAGAGTGGGTAGAGAGGCTACTGGCAAATCCCCGAAGTACTCGGAAAACAAGCACTCAAATCATTTTGTGCTTCAAACACTGCCCTGCTTTCGAATTCAGGAAATAGATTTCAAATGCCCTGTTTGCGTGTTCGCAGTCGATTTGGAAAAAATCTCGCTCTATTTTGTCTTAATGTAACACTGTCATTGCGTCTCGTTCAGCCGACCTTCTTTTCAGAACAGCATCCATTAACTCTTCCAACCCCACACCAGCTCAGCTCGAGCCTCAAAGCTTGTTCTTAAAAAACAAGAGGCGTGAATGCGTGATGATTCGCAGCAGGACTCCACCCAAACCCGGAACTAATTATATACATATTTCGCAATGTTTTTCTCTTCTTCTTTTCATAACCTCCTAATATAGTCCATCTGCACACCTTTTCCCACACGGATGCTGTTGTGTTTTTAGGCTCTGTAACATGGGACCCGGCTAACAAGGCACTAGTGAATGTGCCCCGACCCCTAAAAACGTATTGAATGGGCTAACAACCATGATGGGCACATTTAACTCACCTTTAAGTTACTTGTATATGGTAAACCTGGTACCCAGGACCTTTAAGTTGAATGGCACTAGTGGACTACAGCACATCTTGTGCCACCTATAAAGTGACAGTACACAGCATATCTTCAGTTCTGCCCCTGCAGCCTGGGTGTGGAGTTTGAAAAACTGCAAATTCGACCAGCTCACCTTCCTTTTTACTACTTATAACTCACCCAAAGGTAGGCCCTTAATGCCCATAGGGCAGGGTGCATTGTATTAAAATAAACAAAAAACAGGGCATGTGTAACTAAGATTTAAATGCCATGGCACTGAAAAATCTTCAAACTTATTTTTCAATGTGGCAAGCCTGACCCTCCCATAGAAAAGCACTGGGTTGCATTAGAACAGCTTAAAATGCATATCTTCGGTATGGGAATAACCAGAACAATGATTCAAGGATTCTAATTAATAGTAACTTAAATTCCAATCTAGTGATCAAGTCGGATTTTAAATTATTATTTTGAAAGTGCCCTTTTGTGAAAGTTAAAAATGAACAATGATGGACGTAATGCTGAATCAATCGAAAATGTTCCCACAGTCACAGATCTGGGTTAAATCCATCGTTTTTTTGCATGCCATGCCATTCCAGTTTAGACCCAGACATGTGCAAATCAGTCTTGACCCTGTTCCCCATGGGAACAGTCCAGCCTGAACTGCAAGGTCAGTTCCTCCCTGACCAGAAACAAGCATCCTAGGACCGGTTTCGGGGCTTCCCCCTCAGAATAGCTTGAATCTGGTGGCGTAGCGAGCACGGGAACCACGTCTGGGCATACCCTTCCCACTTAGAGCATGGCCACCTGGCATACTGCCAGCTCCTTGCAAGGAGGTGTGAATAGCTCTCAGTAAACGGAACAAATGGGCCTTGGGTAGCAGGATGTGTGACCTCCTCTGACAGGATCGCCTGGGAGATGTGCTCACCAACTTTATAAGCATCAAAAGGGCATCCCCTGTCACAGGCAGACGTAACTCAAACCTAGGCCCATCCTACCACTGTCCAAGTAGCTAGAGTGGCAGCAATCCTAGTGGGCAGAAAACAAATTTCAGAACTGGTGTGCAAAGGAGTGCTTTCATTTCCATAGACACACCTCTGGGGTGTGGCCAGAGCTCTGTCCAGGGGATGAAAGGGTCTGCCATGTTGGGTTTTGGTAGAACAGCACATTGTGGGATTGTTTAGGGCTAAGTCCACAGGAAGTGATCTCATAGTGGTTAGGGTTACACCTGGTAACATTTTCCCTATTGGTAAGGGAGTCTCCCTCACCAAGACATGCGCACTTTGAAACCTCTGTTGGAGTAAGCGCAAGTCTCAATGGCACTGGGGAGTGCCAAGTGAGGCTGCTCTGTTCAATCAGTGCGCTGCTCTCACAGTCTAAGAGTAGGGCAAGGATTGGTGCCCGCACTGTAGCATCTGTTTCAGAAGAGGTCCAGTTCAGTGGACGTGTGTTTAGGTAAGTTAAAAAAATATTTATATATATCTATTTGTGCACGCCCAACCCCCTCCTGCCCCGTAGATGCAGCCGCCACTGTGTTAGAGTATAGTCTTTTCCCTTTCAAAACTGCATGACTGGACACTTGGACATCTTTTCCTAACATTTCACTAAAAGAACTAGAGGCTACAACCAGACCACTGCTAGCCAAACTCAACTTGCTGATCAGCCACGGATGACACTTTGAGCTTTTAGGTGCTAGAATTGTTTAACACTTCCATAAATTGTATCTCTGGTTTCCTACATCTGATTTTAGTTTTTTTGTCGTCTATTTGCTCATTAATATTCACTCTATTTTTTATAAATTGTTGAAGGATTGATATTTTTCTACTTTTTGACTGTTTTGGTAATAATAAATGATTTACACATGTCTCTTAAGTTGCGCCTGTATGATTTGTGCTACAGCTCCTAAAGGTTGAGCTCAGGTTTAAATTATTGACACCTAACTTGACCTAGTAAGGCAGTGCTGACACCTCCGCTAAGGCGGAGGAGTGTCACTCACTGCTGTAAAGCAGTGAAAAAAAGAACAAATACAATGATAATAACTCAGGGTTATTATGACTGTATTTGTTTCTGCTGCGCAGCTTTGCGGGCGGGGTTGCTCTGCTCAGAGGGCAGGGGAGGAGTGGTTTGCCCACTCCAAGTGGGCATGGCTCTTTAGCTTTCCCTCTTGGGCCAGTCAAAGAATCATGCGCATTTCGCACGTTATCCATGCAGGCTGCACTACAGCCCATGTCGAGAACATGCCCAAACCCCCATTCCCTGGCTGAGTGCCGAAACACAGCACTCAGGCCAATCACAACTCTGCATTGCAACA
This sequence comes from Triturus cristatus, assembly GCF_964204655.1. NCBI lineage: Eukaryota > Metazoa > Chordata > Amphibia > Caudata > Salamandridae > Triturus > Triturus cristatus. Next base: position 420,660,174 of record NC_140585.1, on the reverse strand, counting down.
TTGTGATTGGCTTAGGGGAGGGAGCCTGACTGCTTCCTGTTGCCACCCCGGAGAGGAGAGACTGCAACGACATGGGAGAGAGCGGGAGAGCGGCGAGGAGGTACGTTTTCTTCTTCTTTTTTTTTTTTTACATTCCAGCTTCCCTCTACCCTTCCGTGGGCCGTCCTGCTATTCCCGATCTGTGCCTGCCACTGCTGTAATAAGGATTACTGCCATTATTACTTCAAGAGGACTATTACCACTTCTAATAATCCACTTTCTCACCCTTGAGCTAACAAAACAGAGTTTTCATGCAAAGATGCAGCTTACCGCATCATTGGTGCACTGTTAATGCATCACACAAATAGATATATCCCATTTGCACAATGAGGAAACATTTGATACAATTTACTTAACACACTCTTTGATTACAACAAAGGTCTAATTGGCAGTCTAATGCCATTATTCAGAGTTACACTAATACTAAATGTGGGCAGAAATAGGGATTTCTGCCTGCTTCAGTATCAGAAGTACTGAAGTAATTTCACTTCTGGTATTCCTGCAAATGGTTTTCCAAGCAAAACGTTTGTGAATTGTTCACTGGTAAATTCTTGAATTACTTGTTGAAGTGAGTGCATTGACACCAATTCCCTTTTCCATTGGTGAAAAGTAATTTCGCATCTTGGAATCTCTGATCCAAGCAGTAGCCAGAGTTTTGTTTGAGAAGTTACTGCATGTGGAGTTTCACATGATTCGAAATAAGTTCTTTGGAATTATATTTCACTGTGTATTTGTTTATTCACTCTCTAACATGTGTTAAATGCATAATAATTTTAAGGATTTATTGTTCTTATACTGTGCTAAAGCCTGGATGCAGGTATTTTCTTTCATGTAATTTCACAGATTACTGTAGTAAACAAGGGTTTTGGTGATAGTGATCCCTCAAACAAACTGCGGATAGGAAGTAAGCACTGGAATAATACTTGATAGAAGAGATAGTAACTTGTTATCTTGTGTGTAAGTTTGTGTGTGTTTTATTAGTAATCTCAGACAGTGAATGCCAGAATGAGTCAGTGCACGGCCGGCCGATTGGATTGATGAAATGAAATGAAATGAAATGAAAAATTATATTTATATAGCGCGTAACTACCCGGAGGCCTCGTCGCGCTTCAGCAATTACTATGACGAGCTCCAAGGTACACTAGCACGCTTTCGCAAACAAATGGGTTTTTAGGACTTTCCTGAATGCCATCCTATTGTTGATCTGTCTAATACTCACAGGAAGGGAATTCCATAGTTTGGCGGCAGAGTGTGAGAAGGAGCGACCGCCCCAACGGGCTTTGATAACCTTTGTTGGAGTTACTAAGTGCAGTGAGCCGGAACAAAGGGCTCTGGAAGGGACGTAAGGCACTACAAAGGGGAACAAGATGGCAGGGCCTGTTCGATGAAAAGATTTGTGCACTATGCACATCGCCTTAAACTGAGCTCTGGCAGTCATTGGGAGCCAATGAAGCTCCTTAAGGGCTTTCTTAGCTGATTGCCAACGAGGAATATTAAACAATAGCCGGGCGGCACAGTTTTGGGTGACTTGGAGCCTTTTGGTCACCGCTACAGGGGCGCCCAAATATAAGGCGTTCCCGTAATCCAGGCGAGAGAGAATCAGGGCCTGAACCATGACTCTCCTCGCCTGGAAAGAGAGCAAAGGAAGAACCTTGCGGAGCATTTTCATTAACCCAGCACAAGTTGAGGCAGTCTTGGTGGCTTGGACCGAGAAATCAAGCGCCCTGTCAAGCCAGATTCCAAGGCTCTTTATCTGGGGCTTAGGGAGGGGAGGAGTGCCAAGGCATGTAGGCCAAATAGAGGCCAAAGTGTTCGGTAAGGAATTACCTAATAACATGATCTCCGTCTTCTCCCCGTTAAGTTTAAGACAAGACGCATGCATCCACTCAGCAACAGCCTCTAGACACAGACCCAGGGTGTTAGATGACCCCTCCGAGTGGTCCAAAGAGACCACCAGTTGGGTGTCGTCTGCGTAGGTGACGATACGCACACCAAAGGGCTGAACTATATTTGCTAGAGGTTGCATATAAACATTAAAAAGAGTGGGGCTCAGGGACGAACCCTGCGGAACCCCACAACTGAGTGGTTGCTTGGCTGAGATCGTCTCACCCTCGAACACCTGAAAGAAACGCTCATCCAGGAAGGAAGTCAGCCATTCCAGGGGCGCGCCCGACACACCCATGCCTTTCAAACGATGTAATAGGATGGCATGGTTGACAGTGTCGAACGCGGCACTGAGGTCGAGTAGTATGATGGCTGCTTTTCCTCCCTGGTCCAGCACCGCTCTAGTCTCTTCTGTTACTGCTATAAGGGCAGTTTCAGTTCCATGCTGAGGGCGGAAACCCGTCTGAGAGACACATAGTAGGCTATTAGATTCTAAATAGTCCACTAAGATGTTATTAATGTGTCTCTCAAGAAGTTTGCTCATCCAATGGATGCATGAGTGCAGCAATGAGTGGCAGAGTGCATGTATGTTGCCTTTTTCGGTATCTAAACCAATCAATGACACAAAAGGCACTTTCAGTCATAAGACAGACCTAGTGTCTCTTATGATGCACACCCTCCCTCCCAGTAAAGTGCAGCACATTAAGTGCTAGCGAAAAGGTACATTATGCCTTTCCTGATCACATAGCCATTACTTGAATTGTAGTTGTTATGGGCTACTAAAACCTTTCAGGAGCAGATTTTTGTGATATTGTCACTGTACGTTTATAAGACGCTATGTGCAAACCAAGGAGCCACCTTTGACCACTATCTCATTATTAGCTTTGCTCTTTGAGACGGATCATTGTTTCCTCCATATGGTGATCCGACTGAGTTTATTACAGTAATTACTGTGCCATCAACAAGGTTAGACGAGAAAAAGAGTCCCCGAAACTGTTAATCGGAAAACACTGTATTTAAAAAGGATTGAGATAAAGTTTGTTTTGACTCCTTTAATTTGTTAATTCAAACAGAACAAATTAATGACGAGCTACATTTCGTAAGGTTTTTTAATACCCAATACAGAAGTAATATAAGTAAACATCATGCGCTTTTTGCCGTCACCTGCCATGAATTGCTTTTTAACCAGTTCTGCAAAGTCAACCATTGGGGCCTACATTAGTTAGAGCTGGTAAAACACCTCCACTATTCCCATTGGCATGGATCTAGCGATGTTCATTGAATGCACTGAGTGCCTGCAGACTCAACCCCTATTCAAAATGCACGGTAGTCACAGCAGGGGTCACATCAACATTGGGATTGTGTGCATGTGCGTGAGTAGGTGGAGGTTTGCGCCAGTACAATATGGACAAACCAGGTGCACGTGAATGCTCATTTCTCATATATGAAAAGCTATTCATCTAGACTGGTTTCCTTTCGGTTTGTACATGTGTCTAGTGCAGGGCCGGACTGGCTGTACCGGGCACAGGGTGTTTCCCCAGTGGGCTCTCAGGGTGGGGTCTGATTTTAGACCCATGGGGGGCGTTTTTGTTATCGAGGGCCAGTTTTACAGCATAGCTGCAATATCGGTCCCCAGCAGCAAAAGCGGCACAAAGCTTTCCGCTAGCACCCCCTTGCTGGCCCCCCTCCCCCCATCCCCTGGAGCCAGCCGAGCTCTTTGCTGGGGCCGGCCCTGGTCTAGTGCCATAATAACAATGGTGCCATACCCGTTATACCAAGATTAATATCTTTGTCATCTGTTTATCTTACTAGTTCTCTTTACATGTCTGTGATTCATACAAAATAAATTTGTAACAGATTCATGTTTTTATCTTATTATCTGAGAGCTCTATGCCAGCTGATTATTAGTGAGTCATTATTCATTTACTTAGCCACTTTTTGCTTTTATTAATGAACAAAGCTACTAGATAAAGCTACTTTTCTATGATATTGTGTTTCGGATGTCATGGACTGGCTGTATCCATCTGAAAGGCTTCAGGCCATTGTGCACACTGTTTCTAGTCCTTGACGTTTTTTGTGATCGCCTGATTCACTCTGAGTGTTGCAGTCTTGATTTGCTTCCATGGGACTAATTAGACTAACATATATTTTGATGAATGATTTTCAAGTGAGAATTTCATGAGTGTGTCAGAAGTCCATGGTGTGTATCAGCTGTTGTGAAGTGTGTGTATCTGCCATCTGTGTCAGGCATGTTTATCAGTCGGAGCATATACATAGTTAGGAGTGTGCGTGTTTTATCAGTGTGCATGTTAGCAGTCATACGTGTGTGTCTTTCAAGAGTGTGTATAGTCAAGAATATGTAGAGAGGAGTGGTGCATCTATGTCACATTAACTGTGTGTGCTGGGTTTGGGTCTTATGTTGATATGTGTACCATGTGTGTATGAACTATGTTTAGCATACGTCCTAAGTATAGGCTGAGGGCTGTTGGTGAAATCAGCTATGAAGGTTTCTTACTAAGGTTTTGTATGGGTGCTTGCATGGCTAAAAGGGGCTAAAAGTATTGCCTCAATGTGTTTGGCATTATAAAAGTTGGGGATGTGGTGGAAAATAACTCACAAGTGCACAGCTCCAGGCAAGTCTAAGGGGCATATGTACAACAGACAGACAGAGTGTGGCGTTAAGCAAAACTTGCTAAAGCCACGCTCCACCATTCTTACAATGCAGGGATGCACCGTATTTACAAAGATACAGTGCACACCTGCGTCTTCCCTAGCACTGGCCCTAAATTAAGTTGCCTAGCACCAACGCAGGCACCATTGTACTATAGTGCAAATTTGCCTGCATTGGGGTGAATAATTGTTTATGTGCAGGAAGGTGTCCCTTCCTGCACATAAACAATCACAAATAGTGATTTGTAACTCCTATGTGTGCAGCAATGTGCAGCACACATAAAAGTTGCAAATTGTCATGTTTTGAATGATTTTTTATGTGCAGGAAGGGACACTGTCATAATAAGTGACGTTCCTGTGGCGATAGGGGCTTGTAAATATGCCCCTAAGTTCGCAACAGTTTAAAGTGGTTGTATGTACTGTTAATACGTTTTAAACTTAGTTTGCACGCTTTCAGCAAATTTTGCAAGTTTTTGGAATAGTACAAAAAAAGCTGTTTGCTAACGTCTGAGAATTTATACATTATAGTTAGGGCCATGTTTCCATAGGAAATACATTGATTGGTTTGCTTACAACTTTGGCACCATTTGCCAAATCTTCACACACCTTTTCAAAAAACAGTCTCATCCGCCTAAGCTCCTTCTTGGAATGTTTAGAGATGAGTCTTTAAGTAAGGGCAGAAAAAAGCAGGGGGGGATGGGGGAAACTCTAAAATGTGTTTTCCCTATGCTATTTCCCATACCAAAAATTAGACACAGCTACACCCAAAACAGCTGAAATTATCTACACTAAACTTTCCAGATAGCTAGATCTTTTTTCAGAAAGTGTGCTGTTGGTCTGAATTTATTCAGTAGCATTTGAGAAATTAAGGTTAAAAAAGGAAGTGTATATATAGGGACGTGGAGGATCCACGGATGCAACAGATCAAAAAATAAGATTTTATTGGCTCCACCACATCAGCAAAGATGTAGCAGAAGTCATTTTAGGACCCAGGTCTTAGTCCCCATTTCCACAAAAAGATTTGAAAAAACATATAGGGGGCAGGTTGAGGACACAATGACCCCTTAGGCCTGGTGCCTGGTTTAATCAGTTCCACGGCTTTTTGAAATATAAGCCAGCTGGGGTAGGCCAGGACAAGGAGGGGTCAGTGCAATATAAAATTAGGAGAGGAGGCATGCCCCCCCCCCTCCTAGAGCCACAAACTGGCACCCCAAGCCCTGCGGACTAAATTATGTTGCTGTGGGTACCCTAGTTCCACCAGAGACACCCACAGCAACTGGAGGCCTTTGGGCAGCGGGGGAGGCCCTTGGCCCCTGTGGTTGCTGCTGGCTCCCTTGCCTGCACCCATTGTGGGAGCAAGCTACGTTTGTTTGCTCCCACCCAGCAGGAGCAGCTTTTCTTTCTTCTCCCGCCAGGTGGAAGCACATCTATGTTTCCTGCTGGCAAGAGCATGGAACTTGTAGTTGAAGTTCTTCCCTGCCCAAGCTCTTTCAGGTAGAAAACAGCAGTGTCCTAGGAGATGGGTCTCTGGGGCACTGCTTCAATCAGGCCCTGGGGAGGGGTGGGAGGGTCGCTGTGTCCACTGGATAACTTGGGGCGGGGACCTCACCCTCCAATTACTAAATGCTTCTTCCCCAGGGGATAAGGTGCTCAGCCTTCAGAAGGCTTGGAAAAGGGGGCTGCATATTAAAAACGTTATTGGCACTGGGTAATTGGGGTCCCCTGTGCCTTCAGAACATTAGGGGAGGGGAGCAGCATACAGCTCTCCCCATTAAAAAAAGTGATCGGCACTGAAGGATGGGGGTATATATATTCTCTACAAACAACTAACTTTAACGTGACCTCATAGTTAGGAATTGTAAGAATATCTTACTTTACATTATAAAAAAACTTAGAAATTCACTGAAGCTTCATATAATAGAGCAATCTGGGTGGTCGAGGCTGCCTTTTTTCCCACTAACCACCTCACTCTTGCAAACTATTGCGTAAGCTCAAGCTATGAGTGACTGGCCGCAACATGAAGAGAAATGTTGCACCTGCATTACAGTCCCTATGTCCTAACATTTTTTTAAACGTTCAATAAAACAAAAGAGGGCAGTTTAGGGGTACACTAATCCCCTGGACCATGTGGGTGGATCCAAATTCAAAAATAATTTTTGGGGGTGGTTTCCATGATCCAGTGGGTGCCCTGCAGGAGCTAGCGTAGCCCTGTGGACTCCCTTGGGAGGAGGCAGGGCATTGGTGGCTGCGGTTTGTTGTCGCAAACAGATGAAGGCCATGCATGGTGGGGGGGTTGGCTGCCCACGGGGGGTGATCACATTGCTCATCCACACAGGGGGTTGAATTGCTGATAGGTTGGACGCAGGGCCCTCATCGAAGGCCTTGTCTGCTGGGGGTCGAGGGGTTGGGCTTATGTGATGACCCAGGACCGGTTTTGCTCTAGTTATGGGCTCATCAGCTGGATACAGCTTGGTTCTAGTGACAGCATACCCATGACACCCTAAATGGCATGGGTATGCCCAGACATGGGTCCCATGCACACTATGTCACTAATTCAAGCTATACCCAGCTGATGAGCCCATAATTAGGGCAAAACTGGTCCTGGGTTGCTTGTGTTCCGGTTCAGGGAGGATCTATTCAGGCAGTTCGGGCTGGACTTGTCCCATGAGGAGCAAGGTCAAGAGTGCTTTACATATGGCTGGGTCACAACTGAGATGGCATGGTGAGCAAAAGAATGATGGGTTGGCATGCTACGATTGCCATTGGTAGGCAAATTACAAGCACTCCTCCCATCACGTTTTGTGTGTATCCACTGCCCTAAGTGGCATGGGTATGCCCAGATGTGGGTCCTTTGCTCACTGTTCCACTGGAATCAAGCTATACCCGGCTAAAGAGCACATAAATTGGGCAAAACCAGCCCTGGGTGCCTTGCGTTCCTGTTCAGGGAGAACCTGGTCTGGTATTTCGGGCTGGACTGTTACCATGAGGAGCAGGGTCAAGACTGATTTGCATATGACTGGGTCTAAACTGAGGTGGCATGGTGACCAAACGAACGTTGGGTTGGGATACTATCCTGAGTGATTGCCATTGGCTAGGCAAATTGCAAGCATTCCTCCCATCATGTGCATTTTAATAATATCTTACTTTACATTAAAAAAAGAACTGTAGAAATCCACTGAAAGAAGGTTAAAGTGGTGTTACGGGAAGGCCCTGTAATAATATAAAAACTATGGTTTTAAATTAAAAAACAATGAAATTCACCAATTATAATTTACTGAGCTAACTATAACTTGTACCCCACCATGTTCTGCTTATTACCTCATTAATACTACATCACTCATGACATGTTAAATGGCATAATTGATGACATCACGGATAACATCTCAAGTGACATCATTGATAATATCACTGATGACATCATTAATAACATCATTGTCATGTGTAGTATGAAGTTACTGTGTTTACACATGTGGGTTGATAGCATGGAAATAGCATAAGCCCAGGTGACAAGTTCAATTGTGCATTTTAAAAGTTATATGATGCACTGTAAATCAATGCAGAAGCCACCTCACACCTCTAAATCGAATTGCCACTGCAACAGGTGCATAAATTATAACTATTCCCCTGCATCTGTGTTTGAGGACAGTCACCGTCTCTGTACAGGTATATCCTGTTTGCATTACATACTATGCATAGTTCACAAGGGGTAACACATGGGTATGTTCCCTGTATGTACAGCATGCATTTCATGAAATTGGGCTATGCCCTACATATATTGAGCGGGCATGACCAAAGGTCAAACTTTCTGCCTACTAGTCAGTACTTTCTGTTCACATTGTGCAGTACGTAGTAGGCACAGTAAATGTGTAATAAATGCTGGTACTGTCTATAGGGCCTTCTACACATACACTATGAGTAGTTCTCTACCCATTTGTGACTGCACCCGCAAATCTATGTTGACCTTAAACTTTGGTTTATCAGGTTACATTGATAGTGTTAGGTTAAGTAAACTTTGCATAAACTGACCCATCATGGTAAACTCTGACCCCAAATAGAGGTTGTTGGATACGGCCCTTTCTGTAGGGCCACCCCAGATTTTCCTTTACTGCACCAATTTATGTTGTCTTTTACGACCCTTTACAGTTTGCACCTGTTAACTAGAGATAAAGTGGTTGTGCCTTCTCCCTTAGAAATGCCAAAATTGGTATACACCTAATTGGCACTTTTAAATTACTTATATGGTAATTGTAAATCGTACCACATGTACCTAGGGCCTGTAAATAAACATACTATTAGTGGGCTGTAGCACTCATTGTGCCACCCACTAAAGTAGCACTGTAAAACATGCCTTAGGCCTTCCATTGCAACCTGTAGTGCAGTTTTTTCCATTTTGACCTGGCAGAAAAATCCTTTTCCAGGCCTAAACCTTACTTTTAAAGAGGGACAGCTCCTCTGTTCAAGTGGAGCAGCATCGCCCCACTTAAGTTATCCCCCAGAGAGGAAATAAAAATGGTAATACAATACCATTTATTTTTTATCCTCCCGTCCTGACACAAGCGTTAGGACGGGGGCTGGGCCGCTGCTGAATGACAGCAGCAGGGAGGAGGGTGGGCTGTGTTTGCACTTTTCAAAGTGCGCATGTCTTTTTGATCGCCCATCTTGCGACAGCCAGTCACACATGCGCACTGTGAAACCTGTAACTCAGCTGTCTTATGACAGCTGGTTCAGAGTAAGTGCAGGAATCCAGTGCCCTCGGAGCAGCGAGTGAGGCCACTCCCTCCAGTCAGGACACTGCTCTCACAGCGTGAGAGCATCGCCAGGATTGGTATCCGTGGTACAGCATCCGGTTGAGAAGAGGTCTGGAGCTGGGGAAGTTGGAGGACGTCGGTTGAGGTACTAATTTGTTTTACTTCACATATTTGTGCGCACGTGCCTCAAACCGCCAGCTCCCTTCCCCCCGGTGATGCCAGCCGCCACTGATTTTTAATACTTATAAGTCACCCCTAAGGTAGGCTTTCAAGGCTCATAGGGCAGGGTGCAAAGTATTTAAAAAGTAGGACATGTGTAATTAAGTTTTGCATGTCCTGACAGTGAAAAGCTCCTAAATTATTTTTCACTGTAGTGAGGCTAGACCATTTCTCTAATAGACTAATACTGGGTTACCTTATTACGCTTAATAAGGGATAATTTCAGTTTTGGAACAGATAGAGAGATACTTCCTCCACAATTTGTAATTTTAAATCTTCTTTAATAGTAGAGTCAGATTTTAAGCTACTATTCTGAAAAGGCCACTTTTAGAAAGTTGGCATTTTCCTGCCTAAACTAAATGTGCCTTTCTGCCAGTATCCAGGGTCGCATGTCTGTGAATGGCTCTCCTGTGGTGTGCTGTGTATTTCTTCAGACATGGGAATGAAACGGGTCTGGATGTGGAGGGAGAAGGTCTTCCTAACATGATGGCTGGGGATGAATTGTGCCTTGCACTAATTACACCTCAAAATGACCCTATCTGCAGCACACACAAAGGAACCTGACACCAGGCATGCCCTTGCGTTTGTCCCCGGAGGACAGATTGGTGCCGAAGCCAGGGAAAAGGGGATAACTGTCCAGAAGTAGTGTGGGAGTAGGCCAGGGATTGCCACCACACAAAGATTGGCACTAGGAATAAATGTCACACCCTCAGAACTTCTCAGGAAAAACAGGAGAATACCCCTGGACCTGTAGAAGATCCAGAAGAAGCACTGCCCTGCTGTCTGAAGAAGGAAGACTAGATCTGCTTACCTCTGAACCAGGATCCACAAAATAGACTAGTTGTCTGACGTCCTGTTTGAGCTACAATGACACCCCAAGATCCCAGAGGACTGCCCTCCAGCTGACAAGCACCACCTGGACCTCCTAGTGGCCTCTGATCCTCAAGACGGGACCCCCAGGTCCTGGGCCTTTGGTTGGCATCAGAGTGTACACATAGTGCTTCAAATCTACAAAAGCTGCAATCCAGGTGAAAATCCAGACATTTGGGTCTCTTCGCAGTCATGCGTTTGCTCCTCACATCAGTACTGATCTCCTGCCAACAACTGGTTATTTGGAAAGGGACCTGCTTTTCATGTCAAACAGCGCCCGCTTGCATCACCCGCCAATGTGAACCAGCTGTGACTCCCCAAGTGGACTTGTACTTTAGAAGGTTAACTCTTCACCAGGACAAACTTGGTCCCTGTATCTGACAATAGCTCCGTCACAGTTGAGCTGAACTTGTGAATGTGACCCAGTCCAGTGTGACTGATCCAGTTAAGTGTGACCTGATACCAATAAGTGTTGCTTTGTGCTTTTTGGTGCTATTTTCACTTGGAAATTGAAAAACTCATAATTCCGATTCTACTTATTGGATTTATGTTACTATGGTGACATGTTTAAAAATTTAAATTACTCTATTTTTCTGAATTGGTTTTGGATTTTTCTTGTGTTGTGTTTTCACCTCATTACTTTGTAATTGCTGCATAAATACTTTACATGTGGTCTCTAAGTTAAGCCTGACTGATTTTTTTGTCAAGCAACCAGAGGGTTTAGCACAGGTTTATTTGGTGACCTACAAAAGTCACTCTAACAAGGACTGTGTGTATTACTTAAGTGGGGCTTCAGCTCCTCTCAACTAATAACCCAATTTCTTGCAGAGGTAAATTTCACATATTTTGTACATTTAACGACTCCCAATTTCCAGCTCATGGTAATATGGATGCTTAATATCCACCCATATCAAAATGGTCAGAATAGGGTACTCACGATCCAGTCTGCTGAAAAAAGATGTCAGACAAACGTTTCTGCATATAATCATTAATACTGCTATACTTTTTTCATTCGAACATAGCTCATAACTACAGATTAGATTTACACCAAACATACAAGCATTGTAAAGTCAATGGGTCTGGTCTATTAATTAAAGTGCTTCTGTGGTGTTTTTGTGGCATTTTCTGAATGCACGAATATGAGAATGTGTCAACAGTTGGACAAATGGATAGATGAGTAAATTGGTAGATGAAGGGACGAATACATGAGTAATCAAGTGTATTGATGAAATAGAGAGTTTAAGGATGGCTGGCTAGATGCATGAAGGAAAATTGATGGATAGTGAGTGAGTGGTAAGGGCAGTGTGTGCTGGAGCAAGGGCAGGGTGATGAGGCTAGGGAAATGAGTGTAAAAGTGTGGGATGAAGGGTAGTGTAAATTGACAATATGAGTAGGACAAGCTCACCGGTGTCAGGAACGAGGTGTGTAGTCTAGTGAGTGATACATCATGAGGCTGTGTTTAGAGGCTGTGCAAAATAGTTGAACTTTATAATGGCAACATGAACAACCAACAAATAGCTGTTGTGGCTGGCAGCTCCTAAGCTGGGCTACAATCACTTATAAAGTATTAGATGTTCTCTGCACTCCTCTGCCCTGAAATTGGACAGACCATTCAGGTGGTTTTGGGGCGCCTTGTAAAACACTGTGCGATCCACAGGATGAGTTTTTTAAGAATAAATTAGAGGACTGCTAGAATTGCTTGAAGAGCTTATGAGAGTGAGCCGGAGCTGCAGCCTTTTTGGCAAGACATGTTTGGGCATCGTGGTAAGCAGTTTTTTCTGAAAGTCCCATCCTAATAGTTATGATGTACAGTGAACGTAATTTGATACATTAACTGTTACCCCCTGAATTGCCCAACATTAGGATTGCTAGGTGCAGTAGCAGGTTACCATTAAAGTCCAAGGGCAAAGCGTAGGACACTGCTAGGCAGCATCGTAGGAACCTCTATCCTGACCCACTGGGAACTCAGTAACTGTAGTGCTACTGTGGCAGCTAATTTGCATGGTAGCTTACCCAGTGATGCTGTCACTAGCAGCTGTCCTCAGGTTCATTGTATGTGAACCGTAGCACGGTCCTACTAATGGGGTGGGCTGGTCCTCAGTCCCTTGCTGATTCCCCGATTCTCCATCTACCACTCTCCACCACGCGACATGGGTGATAATAAAGGTTGTTGACATCCAAATATTGACCCCTCCCTAAGGTTAAGGAGGCAGGTTTGAGATTTTCCGAGTCTCCGCAAAGCAGCCCACTGCCAATGGAAAGTGGCAGGGAATTGGCGCAATGCTTCTGGCTGGCTGTGCGGGTCTGCAGCATAGCTATCCTGGAATGAGTTGCTTCTGTGTACTCATGCAGCTTTTTCTGTGTTTTCATTTCAGATAACAGTGGTGGTCTATTGTGTGAAGACTCTGGGAATGTGCATGACGCTCCGCAACAACAAAGCAGAAAGCATATCATTATTTTTGCAACTACCCGTAGTGGCTCGTCATTTCTGGGACAACTTTTCAACCAACATCCGGAAGTATTTTACCTTTTTGAACCACTCTATCATGTCCAACAGGCTTTCACTAACTCAAGCGCCCGTGTCAAAGGTCATTTGGACAGAAGAGCCCTGCTTGGAGCATACAGAGATCTACTGCATAACTTGTATGATTGTGATTTCAATTTTCTAGAAAATTACATCAAGCCAGTGCCAAGAGACCATGAAACATTTTCCTTTTTCCGCAGAGGGGCGAGCAATGCTTTGTGTTCAAAACCAGTTTGTGAAAATGTGCCTGTTTTGGAAGAAAACCTATGTGCCAAAAAGTGTAAAGCTGTCAACTTGACTCTGGCATCCAAGGCCTGCCACGCAAGACGGCACATAGCCATAAAAACAGTACGGATACCTGAAATCAATGACATTCGGACACTTGCAGAAGATCCTCGACTTAACCTGAAAATTATTCATCTGGTACGGGACCCTAGAGGCATATTAACTTCTAGGATAGGGACCTTCACGGATCAGTTTCGCTCTTGGAAAATTTGGAATAGAACAGGGAGAAAACCTCACAGTGTTGATCTGTCCCATGTAACAACAACTTGTGAGGATCTCAGTAAGTCAGCAGAGACTGGATTTAGTAGGCCTTCATGGTTAAAAGGAAAATATATGCTTGTTAGATATGAAGATTTAGCTAGGTACCCTGTGAGAAAAGCCAAAGAGATATATCATTTCATAGGCCTGGACTGGGAGAGCAATGTACATAGGTGGATTCTACAAAACACCAACGGAAGTGGTTCAACTGGAAACTATAAGTTCACCACCAGCAGGAACTCTGCAGAAACAGCAGAGAGCTGGAGACTACGTTTGTGCTTCAGTATAGTTCAAAGCATCCAAGATTTATGTAATAACACCCTGGTCCAACTAGGATATCAACTGGTGGACTCTGCGGCAGAGCTGAGGAATGTCTCCCACAGTCTTGTTGAACCCAAAACATTTTTGCCATTCTCCTAGCAGATAAAAATAAAATTTTAAACAGATTTTCCCATGGACAAGATCAATTATCAGTCTTATGCCCACATACAACTATCATTCACTTGATTTTCTCATGAATCAATCAAATTGTATGTTGACCAATGTTTGTAATTGTAAGCAGTGGCATGACATAAATGACCAAATCTAACCAAGGGTCTGGTTCAGAGATTTGCGGTGATGAATTTGTAGGAATGGCTAAATGAATCCTCAACAATGAGTGATTGATTGCAGAATGTTAGTCCAAAAGACTGAAAAGGCACAAATTCTTAATGCAAGATTGAGGTCTGGCGTTCAGATCAATGTGTCTGCATAATGCTTTCATTTCCTTTTGATGATGTGATCAGTAACATGATATGTGTATTAGCTGTTTTCAAAACCGGCAGGGAGAAGGAATATTATTTTTCCCCCCCCAGATTCATGGTTCTAGGACTATTCACTGTTGGACAGTCACTCATGCATGCGATGGGGCAGTTACTATCCTGCCCTGAAATCCCTGTCAGCAGGTTAGTTCCCAATTCCTCCAGTCCATGTCTATTCGTTTCCATGTTCCACCTTTTCCAGAAACTGTACTTTTTAGGCAAAGACAGCATCATGGGATAGCTGATTGGTGGTAGGCTGAAGCCATGAAAAGCTTTAATTGACAATCTTCATCTTGAGGTTCACCTCTCATCTTTTTGCCATTTTATTGACAAGGAGATCCTTCCCATCTCCTCACATTCGTTTCTTTGTTTTACCCTCCTGCACTGCCAAGATGTGTGCTACCAAAATAAGGAGCAGTCTGGGAAGTGTCCATCATATGACTATCTACTGTAATGGTAGAATGTATGACTGCAGGATTAAACCCTGTGGAGGCTCCTAGGCAGTCAAAAGTCTGGGGCCCCCTCCCAAATTATCTCCTCATACATTTTTTATTTTACCCACCAACAATTTTAATAAACCAATTTTACTGCACAAAACTAAACATTAACAATTATTAATGTTGTTAAACAAAAATTAATTGGAAACAATTTAAGAAAACTTGATTGTAATTTTCTTTCAAGATCAAATCAATATTATTTTGATCCATTGTCGCAAGGCCCATAAAATGAGTGGGGCCCATAGACTGGTGCCTACTTTCCCTTTTTGGTAATTCGGAACCCTTAGTGTGCATCAGAAAATCCATAGTATTTTGGAAATATGTGATTATATTGGGGAAGTTCCAAAGTTTTAAAGGGTATGGTTGGGAAACGTCCACTGCAGCACCTGCAACATATCTAATGGTAGGGGGACTGACTTATAAGTAAGAGGAAGAGATAGGAAACAATAAAAAAGTGTAGTGCTGAACAGAAGAACGTTTCCCTCTCACCCTTTCTTGCTATTTCTCTTTTTTTTTTCTTCTTCTTCCTTTGTTTATATGGACGCTTACTACTAGATTTTCGTCTTTGGTCAACTTCTCAATATATGTTCTTTGTATAATTGTATTTGAGGCAATGAGTTCCTAGGTAGAGATTATAGGTTTGTTTGAAGATATTGTTAGCAGTGTGCAAGAGCCCTAGTTATAAAAAGAAGAGGAAATAAGCATTGGCAAAGCCAACAAGTCTCGCTTACATGATTTAAGTGTCTTGTGATTGATTTTGCCAATGCTTGTTTTTATGGCATTGTTGAAACAAAAAAAGCAGAACAAATAAACTACTATAAGAAAGGCAAACACAAATCTTAAGCATCTGAGAATTGTGCAATGAATTTAATATTGTAAATATTCATAAACTGCATTGTTTCTTTTTTCAAATACTTTTCACACAGGAAACTATGAACAGGATTAAAAAAGAAAAAGGTGTCCGAATTTATGCGGACCCGCTTGCCAACGCCTAATTTTCTTTCCAGAGATCTCAAAACTGAAACAAATGCTAGAGCCATGATGTGCTTGTCTGCACCAAATTTATGGCGCTCCACAAGAAGAAGACATGCTAAGTACACTTTCTGACTCAAATGCCAACTACTTGAGTGCAGCATCTCCCCTTCTCCTTCCTCTGCCTTTGTGTGCCAAGGTCTGGGCTTTAATGCAACATGTGGAAAGCAGAAGATAAAACAGAAAATCCGTTCAATAAAGTTAGTAAAGTCTGCTCTTTAGTCAAACACTTGCAAAAATAAATGTGTTGCTCTTTTTATACAGAGGAGTTTGGAGGTGTGGGGAGCAATACTGAGATTGTGTGGGGCAGGACTGGATGTGTGGGGAAGCAGCACATGGGGTAAGAGCAAGAAAACAGATGCGGTCGCATGGAATGCTCAAAGAAAAACGCAGTTCCCTGATGTGATCTGTGACAGGATACAAGTCATCTATTCAAAATGACTGTAAAGAATCTATGCTCCATCAGACAGACAAACGCAAGAAGAGGAAGAGATGCCATTGAATAAGAAGCTGGCAAATTAAATTGACGAGAAAGCCACAAAATGATTAGCAATAGGCTGATGCAAACTCCACTCTATGTACCGGTGTTGTACACACTACACCTTCAGCAACAACGTGTTAAAGGCAGTCTGTTATTGATATTAGTGGGCTCACGAGAATGCCAGCTAACAGGAAATATCGTACCAATTGCCGTGATTAATATAGGGATAATTAGTTTAATTATTGTGAATAACCGTCTTCTAAGTTTGTAATTATGTTTACAAATTAACTGAATCCAGTAATCTGCATTTAATATATGTGTGCGTGTGTGTGTGTGTGCGCGCGCGTGTGCATGTATATAAGTTCTACTGCAAAGCTCTTAACAGAAACCTTGCACAGATCAGCAAGGACAAGTGTATGTGTCCATTTGGTTGTAGTAGTAGCTACAATTTAGAAAACAACTCATAAAGAGACAGTATGAGTTGTATGGGGCTACTGTGCAAGAAGTATCTGATTTAATTGGCTCCTACAGCGGTTTGGGAACAAATTGTCTAGTGAATTGGGTGATACTTCTGCTTGAGTTAAGTTGATCTGCTTTGATTTTAGTAAAACATGTTACAGTGAAGCACATGACAAACAAGTGAGCTAGTGCACAAATATTTGACTCTGAATGCTGTAGCTTGCATAAGGAAATGACTGTGACGCAGAGAGGCCAGTATGATAAGTTGCACCTTCTCCAATTCATAGCACAAATAGAAAGAGGAAAGAACAAGGAGAAATAAAGATATTTCTCCACGTTACACCTCACATGGGGGAGGCGTAGGTTTTTGGCACATTCCCAGGATGGTAAACAACGTTTACCCCGAAACTTTTTCCCCGCTTGGAATCACAACGCGGTCGTTACAACGACTGCGTTGTGATTCCCCTACCATTACTCCGCAAGTCGGAAGAACGACTTAAGGAGGGGGGGGAGGTGTTGGATTTAAAATCCAACACCTTCCATAGTGTCCGCACAGACTGGAGTTGGAATAGTAAATTATACTATTCCAACATCCAGCGCCCCCCCCTCCGCAAGTCGTTGTTCCGACTTGCGGAGTAATGGTATGCGGAATCACAACGCGGTCGTTGTAACGACGCGTTGTGATTCCAAGCGGGAAAAAAGGCGGCGGAATAACGTCGTAGATTCTCCCAGGACTACCACTTCTGGTGAATGTGTCTAAATCCATGGATGTTGTACAGGAAGACCCATGGAAATTCCTCCCTGGTGAAGTGTAAGGCAACACAGCGATTTGCGCTGCATTGCATTACTCGAGAGTTTTGAAAGCTACTCAGGGTCATGCTAGGTGCCCTTGCGCAACTCTATTCATCTCATTATTAAGTTGCGTGGTGCAAGAGCGACGCAAAGGGGCTCGTAAATATTTCACTAATCGACTTTAAGTTGGGTAGTTCCATGTGCAACTAGTCTAGACTAATGACCTGAATCCTCGCCGAACTTGAAAGAAATAAAGCTTTCTTCAGGGCATGGTTTGTTAGCGAAAACACTAAATGCATTCTATATATCTGAATTTCTGTAAAAACACAAATGTCTTTATTATATATACAGATTAATTTAGTTTCAAATGCAATTTATTACCATTGTTTAGTGTGGGAGGAGCCATGACTCACGAGAGATGAAAGGAGAATGAGTAATCATGCCACACCCATCAATCATTATTGAAGTTAAATAGTACATTCTTCTCTGTGGAGCTGTGAATATGGTTTATTTGCAAAAAGCCAAACCCAAAATTAAGTAAATATGAAATTGAACCTTGCCACTGAATTGTTCTAAAAAAATCCAGAAGTTTGATAAGAATGAATCAATTGAAGATAGACGGAGAATGGCCAGAACAACGCGGGCAGAGCCACGTGTTCCGGAACCACGCAAGCGCAACCACGCTTGCCTGAATAACACATCTGCATTAACCACTCATATACCTGGTTAAGGAAGATAGCGGTCTAGTATTCAGGAGGGGGGGAAGAAGAAGAGACCGCATCGGAGCAGGAGGCTCCAGATGCGGACAGGTAAGTGGGGCTGGGGCCAGGTTTGGGGGGTCATTTTTAGGGGTGGGGTCGCTTTTAGGGCTCAGGGTGGGAAGGGGGCCGGGTTACTTCTGGGAAGGGGCAGGTTTTTAGGGCTCAGGGCAAGGGGAGGAGGTTGGGGTCGTTTTAAGGGCTGGGGTTGGGTTTGGTGGGTGGTTTTTAGGGGTGGGGGTTGCTTTTATGGGTCAGGGCGGGGGGTTGGGGTACTTTTGGAAAGGGGAAAGGTTTTCAGGGCAGAAAGGGGGTCCGGGTTGTTTTAAGGGCTGGGCTTGGGGAGATTTTTTTTAGCAGTGGAGTGGTTTTAGGGCTCAGGGAGGAAGGGGATTTGGGTAGTTGTTTAATTTGGGGGCAGGGTTTTAGGTCTCAGGGCAGTGCAAGGAGTTGGGGTAGTTTTAGGGCTCAGGGCAGGGGAAGAGGTAGTTTTAAGTGCAGGGCTGGTTTTTGGTTTCAGGGTGGGGTGGCAAGGTAGGGGGTTAGAGTTATATGGCTTAGGACGGGGGGTCGGGGTAGTGGCAATCTTAACCACGCACCTCCCTTACCACAAAATTGCATGGTAAAGGCATGCATGGTAAAGGAATGTGTGGTTAAGACGCATTTGTGGTTTGGTCTGCGTGGTAGAGGCACACGTGGTTTAGCCATGCGTGCCTCTGTCATACAACCAAGATTGACAGCACTAAGAGTGCTCTTTCCAAAATGATAGAATATGTGTGCATTGGTCATCATTGGCACTGTGAGGCAGGGTAAGTGTACCACATGAAGGGACGTAGAAAAGTTGCTAAGAAAAAAAAGCATTGAACACTGCTAATCAGTGTGGCTTTTGTAAAGTGAAGAGGCGTTTACCATGTAGCATTAACATACGACATAGGTGCAGCATCGGCAGAAGTTGTCCAAGCTTGCGTCCCTCACAGAAGAGTAGCAGCAGAGCAAGGAAGCGCAAGGCTATCACAATGTAACCTTTACTGCAACACAGAGGAATTACTGAATGGCGGCAGCAGTTCAAAATTCCTTCTATCTCACAAAGAAAGTTCAGGCAACAGCGGTTTCCAGGCTACACACAAATTCAGCTGCCAGTTGTTTTGGCCCCTGTCTCTAGGGTCCTTTAACTTTGAAGTGGATACATGAACGCTATATATTACATTTTTAGGTTTGACCTATAGAGCACTTTAGATGTCTTGCCAGATTCATGTAATCAAAAAGAATCATAAAAAAAAAAAATGCATCCATATACACACATGTAGAGGGGCGCAGCATCAGACCTTCACATTTTACCACAAAAGCAGCAGCTAGGTCCTAAAAATAAAGGCAATAAAATTAAATGCCTGTGAGGGAAGGGGAAGAAACATAGGAGTTGTTGGTGGGAAAGGAAGATTGTGGGATAGAGTAAAACTAAAGCCATGTTGGGGGAGTAGGGTAAAAGCAGCACATGCGGTAGAAAAGACACGGAGTGTGGGTGTAGTGGGAGAAGCAGATTGGAGACAGCAAAGTGGTGGGGTGGGGAGAAGCACATGAGAGCGAGGACAACATGGAGTGTGAGTGAGTGGCGGTGGGTGCATAGGAGCACACAAGGGAGAACCGGAAACATCATGCACTCTCATGAGTGGTTAATCAAAGAAAAAAATGAGCTCCCCCAAAGTGAGCGGTGGAAGGATAGAAGACAACTAGTCATCGAGATGGTAAAGTGGCTATGCTCCAGAGGATGGACAAACATGAAATGGGACAAAGAAAGTTATTGAATGGGATGCAAGCAAATGAAAGTGAAAAGAAAGACAACCAATGGTAAGCAATGGACAGGCTACAAGCCACAGTAAGCTCTTGATAAGCCCACAATAGGTATTTTGCAACCCGACAGCTTGCACTGTCTGGAAGACTTGACCTAAAAAGAGTATTCAGAGAGAGGCTTTGCTTAGGTGCCTTTATTGAGGAACCTCTTTGTGCTGTCTCAGAATTTGTCTGACAGAAGTTGTGTTAGTCCACCCAGGGAGTGCTTCCATGGTAGTTCGAGAAGCTGTAACCATTGAGAGAAATTTAACATGAAATTGAGGACTAACTATAGAAATGGACCAGTCTGCAAACCCAACTGGAGCTTCAGGTAACTCCTCTAAGGTTGCCACTGCTTCGATGATGATACCCATAGCAACAACGCACCATAATGAGAGAGCTTGAGCATAATATATAACATCATTTTGGCCTCACATATCTTTATGGTCATCTTCCTTCATACAAACAAGCTCTGCCATCAAGTCTTACTTTGGCTTTTTTTTTTGCATAATTTACTCAACCCTGCCGAGTAATTCCAGTGGCCCTGACTGCAGCGAACTGTTTGCAATACTTTCGATATGGCAAGCTCAGACTAGGACGATCGGTTGTCAGAAGGGCTAATATTCTTGAAATTTTGAAAAGCAAGCCACATCTTCGAGGGGTTTGTTCTGTGTATGTTGCACAGGTCGGATCTAAATTGCACTACTGTGAAAATTACTCTATAGCTCTGCGAGCCGGTGGGTAACAGCGCACACTCGTACCCGGTGAACACATTGTATAAAACAGGCATAGCCACAGAGAAACGTTCCAAACAGCATGTGCGCATTTGTGCCTGCCTGCTTGCGGGCATTAGTACATTAGAGCCAGGAACATTAGCTTTACCAGTGCCTTGTTTCCTTTTGATTCCAAGAAGTTGTTCCTAACTTTGCGACCGCTACGTGAGAAGCTTATTTTGGTTGAAGGTGGGCAACAATAGGCTGTGATTTATTTCACTGGAAGTACTGTGGACGTTTACTGTGGACCCGGGGCCAGTAACTTTCAAGAATGGAAAGAGTGCTCCGCATGACGAACGAGAGAACGCCGCGCGCTCTGAGTTTCACGGCTCTACGTGTGAGCGTCACCGAAAACAATACTGACACACGCACAGCGCAGCGCTGGCCACGACTACGCACGCAGGCGTTGCCAAGCGGGGATACTGTGGGATTTGTGTATTGTTTGTTTTGTTAGGCCATTTATGGAGCGTGAAAACAAGGAGAGGGGCTCCGCTGCTCAAAAGGGACAGAGCACCAATAGATAGACTCGACAGTCAAATATCAATGTTCCCTTTTAAGATATTCCCAGACATCAATTCATACACATGAAACAATTGGTGACTGCACAAGACGTGTGTGACTATTTGTGTTTATGTATTGATGTCTGGGAATATCTTTAAAGGGAAAATTGATATTTGACTATTGCATTTATGGAGCGCACAATTACCTGGCGCTGGCAGTGTATTAATGATCAAGTGGAAGAATCCATTATCAAAGAAAACAGGGCAAGAGTGGTCGGCCTATTTTCAGAAAAGCCAGGTCTATGAGGCAATCCTAAACTGTAATAGGGAAGGCCTATTGGGTAAGGTAGGGCCATATTATCAAGAACGGCGTTAAAATTATCACCGCTTTAGCGGCAGGAAACTGCTGCTAAAGCGGCGATAATGGGCTTGATAATATGCCGCAGAGAATTCCAATAGAAGCCCAGGTTCAAACAAGAACATGGGCATCTATGGGAATTCTCAAGGGCATATTATCAAGCCCATTATCGCCGCTTTAGCAGCAATTTCCTGCCGCTAAAGCGGCGATAATTTTAATGCCGTTCTTGATATTATGCCCCTTAGGGGCCTATTAGCAAGAAGTTGCGATATTTATCGCAAAACGCGCTTAGCGCGTTCATTTTTATCGCTGCCTTTCGCTGGATATTTTAGCGGGGAAAACATGCTATTAGCAACGTTTTTCTCCATTGTGCTAAAATATCCAGCGATAGCGGTGAAATGCGTGAATATTGCTGGAAATCCATCGATATTTACACCAATGGAGACTTAACCTGAAGATCCACCTCCCATTGGATAAACAGGTAAGTCATGTTTTTAGCAGGCGTAAGGTTATAGCGATTTTTTTCATCGCTTCGCCTGCCTTGCTAATAGGCGATAGCTGTGTTAGCGACTGCTTTCAGTCGCTAACAGTTTGGGTACGCCCCCTTTGCATGTCATTTGCGATAAATATCGCTGACATGCAAAGCGGGCCCCAAACCGGTCGCTATTGCCTAAAAGCTGTCACTAACTGCTGTTAGCGACGGCTTGCTGATAGGGCTATAGAAATATCGCCGCTTTAGCGGCAAAAAGTGCCGCTAAAGCGGCGATATGGCCATTTCTAATATGCCCCCTAGTTCGTCGAAAGTTTGGTTGCTGCGACTGAAAATGCTTTGCTCCACTGAGCGGCGGTTTCGATAACTACTTGCTGCGCATTTTTGGGAAGAAAACAAAGGCAGAATTTTCATAGTAAAATATTCCTTCATATGTTTGAACTACTATGACTTCCTTTTTTAGATCAAAATTAAGTTAGATGCTATATATCAGGGAGAAAGAATTTGCTTGCAGGAGAAATGATTGAGAATTTTCAGGATCTGAAAAAGAGCTACATTTTTGTATTTTAACCCCGTACATTTGTAATGTATTCATTTTACCCAATGTGAGATTTTTGGGG
This sequence comes from Triturus cristatus, assembly GCF_964204655.1. Taxonomy (NCBI): domain Eukaryota; kingdom Metazoa; phylum Chordata; class Amphibia; order Caudata; family Salamandridae; genus Triturus; species Triturus cristatus. Next base: position 420,637,290 of record NC_140585.1, on the reverse strand, counting down.
GATTTTTGATTGAAAACACTTCATCTATGTTAATATTAGTCTCAGTCTTTTTCCATTAACTCATATACTTTGCAGTGCTATTTCTAAACATAAATGTCAGCTTTTCTTGTCTGAAATTGGCCTCACTTCATGCAGAAAGTGGGGATTAATGGTTGGCATACACATTTTAGAAGATAAGAATAGGTGTACACCTTCTGCACACAAAAAGCTATGCAATGTAGATCACCAGGAGAATGCAATAGCTTTAAAAGAGTTTGGTTAAATTACACAATATCGTGGTAAACAATAATAGTTGACAAAAATATTGTGTTAAAGATATCATTTACTGAAATATTGTGCTCCTAAACTTATAATGGAAATGACAAAAATGAAGAAAAAAATATTGTGGACAGTAATGTCACCCAAACATAATTTTCTATTATTTTTCTAATATATATATATATATATATATATATATATATATATATATATATATATATATATACAGATTGAAGTGCAAATGTTAAATATAATATGTAAAATAATATAATGTAAAGCAAATAAATACTACTAGTTATGTAATATTATATATAAAGATATATTTAAATCAACACACACATAGATGTGTGTGTTTATATAAATATATCTGCAAATATATGTAAATATATATATATATATATAGTAAAACATCATTAATAAAACATATTTATTATACATTATATTAATTTTCATTTTTTCAATATTCAATATATATATATATATATATATATATATATATATATATATGTATATATTGTACCAAATAGATACACAAATCAAAAACAACCATACAATATATAAACAATTCAATAACAAAATATAATATTTCGCAAAATTGTAGAATAGTAAAATATTAAATCCCCCAAAAAACATTTACTAAAAATAATAAAACATTTAGAAAATAGAGAAAAAAAACAGCCAATGTTTTAATTTTTTTAAATTTTTTCTATAGTTTTATATAGCGCGATCTAGACCCAAAGATATCAGAGCGCTTTACTTGAGCACCAGTTTCGTTACAGATGGACACATTCATTTTTGTTAGGCACAGGGAGATGAAGTGATTTGCCCAGAATTACAAGATGTTGAGCGTCGTTGCCGAGACTCAAACACAGTTTCCCAGCTTCGAGGTCAACCGCTCTAGCCGTAAGGCTAATGTTAAATACAAAAAAAGAACAAATAATCATAAACATTCTATTTCACCAATATTAGGAAAATGTTGGACTCCAAAAAGATTACATATACTACTCCCACTCCAGTTTAAACAACAGTAGGGAAAGTGGTGGACTTCGGAGGGGTTTGTTTTCTACTCCCACTCTATTGTAAACAACAGTAGGAAAAGAGTTGGATTTCACAAGGTTGGGATTTACTATTTCCACTCCATTCCAAACAACAGCAGGGAAAGCGGTGGACTTTGCAGGAATTAGATTCACTGTTCCCAATCCAGTCTAAACAACAGTCGGAAAAGTGTTGGAATTTGGAGGGGTAAGATAAGCTATTTCCATGTCACTCCAAGCAACAGTAGGAAAAGTGTTTGACTTCAAAAGGATTGCATTTATTAATAAAAGTCCTATTGTTTAGTTATACATTTTTAACAAAAATTAAAAAACATAATATATAAATTTAAAAAAAGGAAAAATGCAATTGCATATAATAATATCCACTTTCCTAATTAGCAAGCAATAAAACAATAATGAAATAATTATATTTATTTAATTTCAATTAATATTAAAAAAATAAAAAAACTTAAGTAACAAATAGTTTTGCAACTACAACATTTCACAAAAACTTACCATTAAATAAACAAAACATTTTTAAATAATTATAAATATGAAGAAGATACATAATTACCAAATAATAAATTGCATATACATAGCAATTACTATACAAATATTACATATTTATTTTCTTCCCAACCTACTCACCTAAAACAAATACAGCATTAACAAATACGTATGTAATAAACATAAAAAGACTTAAATGCAAATTAAAATACACAATTATTAATACATTACGTAATTTATATAATTATTAATCAGATAATATTTAATTGAAAAATAGCATTAAATGAAAATACGTTTAATTTTATTTAACGTCCACCCTATTCTCGTACAAACCCAGCAATCCACAACTATAGTAAACCTTAAATAAATCAGTATAAACCTTATAACCTAGGACTCTAGGGACCGTATGTTATCCACCTATCTGGCATCTTATGACCTCAAGAGTGTTATGAACAAGCAACACCAGGTCGTACCAACTTACAGTGGTAGAGGTTGGTGTTCTGTAATCCACTGTATATTTATGTCCAGAAGTATGCATAACTATGTCTCTTACAGAGAAGTCCTGTCTAGATTACATGGTGATCATATGTCCTTAACTGTTTCATTAAGTTTGAAAAAAAAAATCTGAGGCTTCACATGGCCCCAGACCTCCCATTTCAACCAAAGATTCTGGACGTAGCCTGTCAGCAAATATGGATTTAACCCTGCCAAGAAACATTATTGGCAATAGGGATCAGATTAGCTTTTTTCTGTCTAATGACAGCGACCCGCTCCATACTATTGATAGCTTCTGCAAGCTGAATTTTAAAACTAGGACTCCGCTTACTAGGCCACTGGATAATAAAACTGTCCGCAATCCATCGTGGTTCGATGGGGTATGTAGAGCAGCAATCGCTAGGCATAGAAGGGAATTGAAACGCTTACCCAGGAACAGAGAAGCCATCAATGGCGGCCTTCATCGAACGGGGGTGGTGAAGTGGGGGCAGGGCTGTGAGGGGATGTAAAGTAAAAAGAAAAAACATACCTTATCGCTTTCGCACCTCTCCTCTGTGACAGGACTCTGCTGGCGCCAAAGAGGAACCAGGAAGGACCCAGGCTCCCTGACCAATCACAATGCTGAAATGCAGCGTTGAGATTTGTACGAGCACCGTGGATCTGTGCTCAGCCAAGGAATGGGGGCTTGGGCATGTTATCCATGCAGGCTGTAATACAGCCTGTATGGAGAACATAAAGTGTGCATTGCTCCCTAGGGCAGTTCAGACAGTCATTGCTCACTTGAAGTGGGCAAACCACTCCTCTCCTGCCCTGAGAGCAGAGCAGAAGCGCCCGCAAAGCAGCACGGAAACATACAATGATAACTTTGTGTTAGACCTGACACAATTGGCATGGGTCTCCCCTGCATTTTTTGCTTCCTTTGTTTTGCTGTGTGTTGGACTTGATGCTTTGGGCACTTTGTCACGGCTTTTCAGTGCCAAAGTGCAAGTGCTCCCTTTGTAAATAGTTGTTATGGATTGGTGTTTCCATGATTGGCTGATTTTTTTTACTAGTTAGTCCCTAGTACAGTGCACTGTGTGTGCCCAGGGCAGGGCCTGTAAATCAAAATGCTGCTAGTGGGCTGCAGAGCTGATTGTGCCACCCACATAAGCAAAAAGAACAATTGATGGACAAAATGCAGAACAATATCATACATTCATCCCAGTGCAGAGATCTAGGCCTAAATCCATTGTTTTTTTAGCTCCCCATGCTATTCCAGTTTGGACCCAGCCATTTGCAAATCAGTCTTGACCCTGCGCTCAATGGGAACAGTCCAGCCCGAACTGCCAGGCCAGGTCCTTCCTGGACTTGATACAAGCATCCTAGGACCGGTTTCAGGGTTTCACCCCTCATCAGCCAGGATAGCTTGACTCCAGTGGCATGGAGAGCACGGGACCCACGTCTGGGCATACCCGTCCCACTCGGGTTGACAAATGCAAAAAGAACAATTGACGGACAGAATGCAGAACAATGTCATACATTCACCCCAGTGTAGAGATCTGGGCCTAAACCCACATAAGCAGCATGTAAATGTAACTCTGGCCTGCCATTGCAGTGCCTGTGTGCAGTCTAGTACTGCCATGTCGAGTTGCCAAGTGTACCCACTTGCCAACTAACTTAACTTGCCCTAACCTTGCCCTAACCTTCCCTTTTCTTACATGTTAGTCACCCCTAAGGTGGGTCCAAGGTACCCCTGTGGGCAGGGTGCAGTGTATGGGAAAAGTAGGACATGCCCTGGTGTGTGTGGCATGTCCTGATAGTGAATTACTGCCAATTTCGTTTTTAGGTCTCGGCTAGCGATGGCTGCGCTTGCGCAGTCTCGCTCGCGAGACATAATGACTTGGGTGAAGAGGGGCTTGAACCCGCCCCTCTTCTTCCCTGTTCTCCATCGGCTGGCCTAGTAAATGCTGGCCAGCCATTGGAGAAGAGGTCCCGTCACTCCAATCCTGCCCCGTCCTTTTCGGATCGTGGGGAGTGTTTTTTGCGAGAAGTCTCAGGGAGGAGACAACAGCAAAACACGCCCCCCAATCCGAAAAGGACACTCCCTTTCTCCGAGGCATTTTCTGCTGTGCCTCGGAGAAAGGCGGTGGTGTCCCGGCGTCCGGACGCATTTGTTAATTGCCAGGTCGCGATCTTCTCATTAGGTGCGTGCTTGTTGTTGTATTTTGTCAAGCTGGACATTAAGGTCTATTTATATTTTAAACATTTTTATATGTGCGTATGTATAGCCTCACGACTGCCTCTACGTAACTAGCGCGTAGGACATATCGTCAGTGGCGTGGAGCGAAGACTGCTCCGTTGATTGGTTTATTTTGCTCGCAATTTTTGTTTTTGATTGGCCGCAAATGTTACAGCTTATCCTCAGTGGTTGCCTTCTTCAGTGCGGTACATGATTGGCTGTTAAGATTTGCGGGGCGGGCGGACTCGCCCTCATACCGCCTCTTTTTTTGCAGGAGATAATGAGCGGCAACTGAACGAAAACAAACAAGGTGAGGCGCGCCTGGTAGAGGGGGGGGTACTTAAGCGCAGCGGCGTATCACAGGAAAATGGAGGATGCTCTAGGCCTACAGCCTGTGCTCGAGTAGTTTTGGGGGCGGTTTTCCCAGTACTTCTAGGCTAATTACGCACGCTGCAGAGACTACTGACAATGGTATCCGTGAACGAATATTGGTCATGGGGCACGAGATGCGTTTAAAAAAAAAATGTATTAGTGTACACCGTGGTCAAGCGCACGTACTTGACCGACAGGATGTTTTATTGTTCGCCCCGTTCCCTTTAACCAGCAATCACCCAGCCGCCCCTCCACTCTAAGCGTACTGCTTTTTAGCACCGCGGGGGAGCACTGATGCTAGAGTTCTGCCCCGGTCTTTTTCAGCTCTCTCTCCACTTCTAGCTCTCTCTCCCTCTATTGCTTCGCTCCCACCACCTCTGTGTTACTCTCCACTGTCTGCTTCTCTCTAACCCGTACCGCAACGTGTTGCTGTCCCATCTGCCTTTTTGGTGCCCCCTCTGCTTCTCCCCATCCGTGGGCGTTGGTCTCCCGTTACCATACATGCCAACATTTTAGAAATTGAAAATGGGGGATTATGAAAAGAATACCAGGGAGTGTATTTTCCTCATTGACTTCTATTGAAGCAGAGGTTAATTTCAGGCAGAACTTGAAAGACAGCCCAAAAAAGTAAATGTTTGGCTTCGAAATTCGGGAGTCTCCCGTCTGAATCTGGTATAGTGGCATGTATGCATCACCTGTTTTACTCACCCTCAACGGATCCATGTTGCTGTCCCATCTATTCCCCCCGTGTGTTTGCTCATTGTCTTATCCGTCTCCCCTGCGTTGTTCTACCCAGAGTGCGTTTTTTGCTCCATCCCGCTCTGTGTTGCTCCCACCCTGGCCAGCTCACTCCCCACCCCCCAAACAACACAACGCACTTTCACCCTACTATTGCAACTTTTTTTACATTTACCAGTGCATCGCAGATCTGTCCACTAAAAAAACACGCTATTTTGTAATGCACGCACATGTATAATCATGCATGTCGCAATAACTTGCCTCGCCGAGCACATCAATTTTTTTAATGTATTAATAAAAATGCCGCATAGCGTCAGCTGCCAACGCTGTACAGCACTGTCAAAAATAATTGCCAAATCCAATAGGTCTGTAAGGCAAGACCTATAGGTTTTATCATTCTTGTATTTCCAGTGGGAACAAGCCAATTTGAAGGTCATTTGTTGTAATTTGGCGCGCTCCTTTGACTATGTATGGTGGCATCATAAAGCATCTGCGTACAATAACCTTAACGCCCCATGGCCTCTTGAATGCTATCCTGGAATTGCAACGAAGTACATTGTTCCTGCATTTAAAGAACGCTTATGGATCTTTAATGAGCTTTGAAAACTTTATAGATTGGACTGAACTGTTTGCTGCTGCGTTATAATTATGGATTCCTGTTACGTGTTCTCCCATCAGCCTCACTTGCGCTGTTCTGATTAGATGTCACCAGGTCCTCAACTAGGGTGAGACCTTTGTATTTTCTCGGCTGAATCTTACTGTTTGCACAAAATCCTAATAAAGACTTTCTGAAATAAAAGTAAGTCACAAGAGTAAACTGTCCCGGTAATGACTGGCCTTTGGAGGTGGTGAAATAGACCTATTTAATATATTAAAAAGAAGCAATGCAGTCATGAGAACCAGTGGCATAACGGTAAATGATGTCCCCCACACCTCCTGCAGGATGACCATAATCCAGATATACATAGGCCTCAGGCTGAATGGGGGCCCCCTCCGCCGGAATACACGCAAGAAATGAATAACGTTTGTGCAGTCTAAGGTGGTGGTTTGTAGTTTATTCGAGGTTCAGTATTGGATTTAAGACCGATGTCATGTATCATGAATGTAGATAGTTGCTTTTCCCTTGACTGATGCGCTGTACATCTTGTCAAGTATGCAGATGTTTTAACTCTCTGCGAAGGTTGAAAGTGCATTTGTGTGATGGTGTTTATTTTGTGTGTTTTTGTAGGATGATTGACTGAACAAAGCTTTGCATTATCTGTGCAGAGTAAAAACAGAAACCTGTATGTAAGTCATGAGGTTGTTACAGGGGGCAGACCCCAGCCCCTCCCTGTAATGCACAGGGCTGTAAAAGAGAGAGCCACTTAAAGGGCTGTAAATGGCGTTTGTACTGAAGCCGGCCCTTCCTCTGTGTAACTGAAAGCTTTATAGGGCGCTCTGCTGGGACATCACCTCCACTGTTTTCTTTCTGTGTTTTACTGTAGTTTATAAAGCGCTGTAAGCTGGGGGGATTAAACCTGGGTGGCGGGGTCCTTCCTGTGTTTGATTCACCAGTGCAGGAAGTGAGCTTCCCTTGTGATGATGCGCATCCTGGGGGGTCTGCAGCTTGGGTCCCTTTACAGTCTCCTCTGCAGCCAGGGCCTTGCCCGTCTTTCGACTGTTGCTGACAAGATGTCGGATGCCCCTGCAAGGGCCGCTCTTTAAACGGTGGCTTAGAGCTGTAGTGGATGAAATGACCTGAAAATGTAAGATGCCTACTCTCCTCGATGGCTCTGAATGCCATCATAACCCTCTACAACGAATAGCCAGGTGCCCTGCAATGAACCTTGGATTCTGTTCTCCCACTCTGGGCAAGGTGGCAATGGGTCGATTGTCCATCTTCCATGGCAGATAACAAATCCAGGTTTCTCTGGTATCTTGCCTTCCTGCCGTAGAGTACCAAACAAGCATTTACAATGCAACGGTCTCGGCATTGTTAAAGTTAGAGCTATTGGCATTGCGCATGACAATGCCGTTTCTTTAAATGTTTAAAAACAAAAACATAAACAAAAATAATGTCATGAGCAATGCCAATAGCTCTAACTTTACCAATGCCGAGACCATTGCATTGTAAATGCTTGTTTACTATTGCAAGGCTACCTGTTCCCTAGGATTTGTTTATAACATCTTATAAACATAACTACCCCTGGGAACAAGGTAAAAAAATAAAGTTTAGTATGCCTGAACTCAGAATGTTAAAATGCATCTTTTAGTGAGGGTGATTTTTACATTCTCTGTTTGAAAATACCACTTTTAGAAAGTTGGTATTTTCTTGCTTAGGCATCCATTGTGCCTCTGCTAGGTTTGTGTATTGCATGTCTGGCTTTTGGATTAAGGGTGGGCAGTAAATTCCATTCCGCTCGCGGAATTTGTGAAATTTCGGCAATTCCACGCGGAATTGCCGAAAATTGCGCGATCCGCGGCGTAGCGTAATTTGTGGGCATGAGGTTAGCTTAGCTTTCTGCAGACTGAAGAGAACCATCCTGGATTGAATGCAGCTGATCACTTAAGTGTCAGCCCAGTGAATCCATGGAGGAGACACACACGTGCCTGGGGTGGATCACCACAAAGTCCCCACAGGGTCAGCCCACCGGAAGTGGAATGAAGCAATGAAGTGCAGGGAGAGATCTGGGGATCTGAGCGGTCAGGCTCCAGATCAGAGGAGGAGGTCGAGAACCGAGTGATCTCTCCCTCTGTGGAGACAGGACAGAGGGGTAATGTCAGTGTACCGGCAACAGACAGAGACTTACTGGCAGCAGGTGTGGTATCAGAGTACAGGCACAGAGGGGTAATGTCTGTGTACCGGCAGTCAGTGTACAGGTAACAGATAGTCACAGGGGGGTAATGTCAGTGTACCGACAGTCAGTGTACGGCAGTCAGTGTACCGGCAATAAAGACTTACTGGCATCACGTTTAGTGTCAGGGTACAGGGACAGAGGGGTAATGTCAGTGTACCGGCAGTCAGTGTACTGGTAACAGAGACTTACTGGCATCTGGTGTGGTGTCAGGGTACGGGCACAGAGGGGTAATGTCAGTGTACCGGCACATAGTGAGGTACTGGCAGCAGGTGCGGTGTCAGGGTACAGTCAGAGAGATACTCCTGTGCCAGAAGTGATACCAGGGTACAGATGGAGAGGTGTATGCCATCACTGGGGCCTGGATGGTCCACCTCTGCGGGATGCCATTGCAGTGAGGCGTCATCTTTGCCCAAGCGCACACGGCGGGGGTGAATGGTCCCGGAGACAGGCAGTTCAAGTGGGTAATTTCCCGCCCTTTTCCTGCCTGTCTGTCCCGCCTGCACGGCTCTTATCTCCCTGGCAGCCGGCCCAGGTTTTTCTTCTATTTTATTACAGCGGCTTGAAGGTGGGCTTGAAGGTGGGCTTCATTTATTCTTGGATCTGCTGGAAGAGTGAGGGTCATGCAGCTGCTGCGCATCAACCTGTTGCTGCCAGCCAGGCGGGTTCATGGAACAAATGACATTGTCCTGCCGCGTCACAGCGCGCCTCCAAACAGCAATTACAAGGGCTTGTCTAGATGGTGTGGTCACCCGAGCGTCCAGGGCAGCGACTGGACTTTCTCAAGCGCAATCCCCGTGTAGTTCCTGTGACCAGGAGGTTCTCTTTCCTCATCTGCTGCTCTGATCGGTCTCTGGACCTTTTATGAACAAGAGGCAAGTGAACTCGCATAGAAGTAGCCCCGCCCCACACACACTAGCGGTCTGCAACGTCTTCCCTCCCTTCATCCACTATGATGGACAGCTCATTCAAGGGACCCCGGCGCCTTTCGGCGCGGTGGCAAAGTTACAGACACACATGGTCACTGGAGACAACAATTCTTCTGGTGGCACAAGCAATTCCGCGAGCTCGCAGAATTCTGCGTGCTTGCGGAGATTTTTTGCCATTTCGCGGAACTGTGCGTAGCGCGACTACGCGAATTCCGCCCACCCCTATTTTGGATGACAGGGGCTGGGGAGAAGCAGTGGCTCCAGAGTGCCCCATGAGTCAGGGCTGGGCTGAATAGACCTGGTCTGCATTTAGAGTAGGGGGAGGAAACTTCCTTTCACCTGAATGGGCCTGGTCTGCCTTCTACAATGCTGTCTCCAGCTCCTACCAGGAAGCTGCACCAGAGAGGACAGAACCGGTTTTGACCAAGCACAGGGCTTCTCTGCCACCAGAGAACAAAGGATTTTGTAGCAGAAATATTGGGGCACAGACCCCAGAACTTTAGATTACTTCTTGGAATCAAGAGGAACCTTTGCCAAGGAGAAGCTGAGGAGGAATACTGCCCCTGTGCTGTTTGCTGTCTGGGGTTGGCCTGCAGTGGCTACTTGTTGCCAAGGAAAAGAGAAAGGACTTTACTGTGTCCCATGCTTGAGAAAGATCTCCAAGGTCTTGAAACTGAGCTTGCCTCCTGTTCTGAAGTCGCAGGGCCCCAAAGACTTTACCACCAGCTCCCCTGAACTTCCTTGCGGGGAGTTCTGACCTGCAAAGAGGTGGATGTTGTTGTTTTGGACCTCTAGAGATTGTTTTCCAGTGGGAGATGGAAAAATCAATGCAACACGAGAAGCGTGACGCATCCGTACCTGTTTCCGATGCATTGCCCAAGAAACAGTTGCAGCACCTGCCGCAGCTCGAGAAATCACCACAACCCGCATCGAGTGCAACAATCTCCGAAGTCCGAGATAACCGCACCGATTCTGACGCAAGCCCTGCTGTGCAGCTGCAAGAATCCACACATCGTCCTGAATAGTCGCATCGGTGGGGCACACAGTAAGAAACCGACGCATCATCTCCCCACGCAGTAAGAAGCCGACGCATCACCTCCTCTCCGGTAAGAAACACACGCATCATCTACCCTGCGCAGCAGAAAATAACCGACGCGTCACCTCCCCAGAGCAAGGAACCGACGCATCACCATCCCTGAGAGTAAGGAACCGACGCATCACTTTCCCTGCAGCCCGTTTTGTTTGTTTGTGCGATGCATCCATGGTACTTTGTGTGAAAAGTGTTGCATCTGCAATTTGCTTTGAACTGAACTATTTCTACCATCGGAAAGTCATATTTTTATTACTGTATTGTGGATCTTTGTCGTTTGGTCTTGTATTGGTTTAGATAAAGATTACTTTTTTTTTTTAACTGGTGTGGTGTCCATTTGTATTGTTTTCACTGTATTACTGTATGTATACACAAATGCTTTACACCCTGCCTCTGAGATAAGCCTGTCTGCTAGTGCCAAGCTACCAAGGGGGTGAGCAGGGGTTATTTTAGAAGTGTATCCCCCTTACCCTCACTAAAAGCATGGGGCCCTATTTGGACAAAGGTACCTACCTCTGCCAACTAGAGTCCCCCATTTCTAACACTTTGGTATTATCATTTTATGTTTCCTTCATTTGCACTGCTTAAAAGCAGCGAGGAATCACTCCTCCTCCTTAGCGGAGTAGCTGCCACTGGAAGCCATTAGAAACTGAAGGAATACATATAAGAAGGCTTTTAAAAAGAGAAAGGCTGATTTAAAGACTGAATGTTAGGAAAAGTTGATGTACGCCTGTAAACTAAGAGACAGCCCAGCTTTCTGGAAACTAGTCAAAGCTAATCTTTCTCTAAATGCTTCAGGCAACAGGGCACAATGGAATGTTGGCCCTGAGGATGACTTCAGTAAAATGTATTGCCTGATGATTCTGCAATTGTCCTTTGCGCTGAGATTCTTCTAATCTTCTTTTAAGAAATATCATTTTACCAAGAAGAAGTGCTTGTGGCTATAAAGAACAGTCCCTCAACAAAAAGACCCCTGTACCTGATATGATCCCCATGGATTTATGTGAGGAAAATCCTGAATTCTGGACCCCTCTACTAGCAAATATTAATAATTCTGTGTGTATGGTTGATATTCCACATTCCTGGCGTTTACAAATAATTATACCTGTATTTAAAAAGAGGCACGTCCAGGAGTCGAAATGCTACTGTCCCATCTCTTTACTTGATTCCATGGTTAAGATCATTAGTAGATTTGTTCTGTATGGGCTGTTACTTTGGACCTTGGAGAATAATACGCTGTCCATATGTGTTCAGGAAAGGAGTAGGAACAACTGAGCAATGCTTGAATTTACACCTATTAGTGAATAAATATAAGTTTTCAAAATGTAGTTCGCTCCATTTAGCATCCATGGATCTATCCAGCACGTTCAACTGTGATAATAGATCCATTGTGGGATATGTTATCAGTTATGGGACAAGAGGAAGTGTTGATGGCCCTTTTGAAATCATTGTATACTGACCTTGTTGGTTTTGTAAGATTTGGGATGGTGGGGAATGGTCTGACACCTTATCTATAAGGGGGTTGGGGTGTCTATCTGGGATGTGTTTTGGAGGCTATATTGTTTTTGCTTTACATAAATGGGCTAGAATCTGTACTTGTGAAGGAGTTGAACTTTCCAGTCGCTAAAAAGAAACCCATTGCTGAGCTTCTGTATGCAGCTGACACAGTCTTGCTTACTAGAACAGTAAATGGTCTAAGCTCATTGATTGCCTCCTTTGCAGGTTAGATGAAACATCAGATGCGGAGGTAAATTAATCTAAAACTTTCATCATGCTCTCTGGTCCCAAAAATGTGAAAACATGTTGGATGACTATCAAGGATAAGACCATTGAGAAAGTATAACAGTTCCTCTATTTAGGGTTAATGTTTGATAATTCATGTACTTGGGCCCCCTGTATTGTGAACAGGAAATATTGGTTCCTGCAAGCAGTTGGCTTGATCTTTTCTCTTGCTTTTTCCATAGGGTAGAAGCCGATAAGCTCCATATTGAAGATTTACAAGAGAAAATACATGTGGTGAAAGTATATAGAGTTATAAGGATGTGGGTATCATTCAAGTCGAAGAGTGTGCTGTCACATCCTCGGGGCTCCTCTAACAACTTCGCACTTTGCTGCCCATCAAAGTACTGGGATTGGAATATGTTGAAGACCTGATTAATTTAGCACCCCTGCAATTGTGTGTTTGAGCCGGTGTAATGAGCAAGCTTCTTTAAACAAAGAGATAATATTAGATCGGCTCTCTTCTGACTATGAGAACAAAATACCCTGGCTTAATTATTCAAAATCTTCTACTGCAGTCCTTTGCTGCCCATCCATCTTTGAGAGCCCCACTAAACTTAGCAAGAAGGACAAAGGGTGACTCGTTTGGTGTTTTATGTCTGATTGTAGAGCACAGAGGGAGGGTAAATAAATTACTAAGCCTGCTGTGAGAGAATACTGTATGGTACACTGGGTTGGAGCCTTACTTGGACATGGTTCCGGTCACATGGGCGGGGATGTTTTTGACCTGGTTTAGGCAGGTATCTATTAGGTGGATACTGTGTGTTCCCCATGGGCAATATGGGACATCTAGCATATGCTCTTGCCCATGTGATGAGGTTTCTACCCAGACTTTGTTGCACTTTATTTTTTTATGCAAATTTTAATAATCTTTTACTAAATGATATTTTAATGTCTCCCATTTGGAAGTGCAAACTTACTAAGTGCAGAGAGAGCTTGTTATATCTGCAACAACTAAACTGTCCAGAAGTTTGCTCAGCTGTGGATTAAAAAAAAAAATCATCTGTATGTTTGCATAATGCTTTGATCTTTTATCCAGGTTTTACTTTTGGACAGTTCATTTGGACATATTGATGTCCTCTTTCCTACGTCTTTTAATTTGGCGGCAGATTTTATGTGCATGAATTGATTATATTTATGTTTTATTGGACTAGAACCAAGTAAACCTTTTGGTTTTTATTCAGTGTTTTTACATCTATGTATCTGTATATGTTATCTTTTATGATCTGCTTTTTAAGTGATCGAATAAAGATAAATTGAATTGAATTGAAATCTGTATCAATCTATTTACATAATTTACAATCGATTAAATAATTCATTAACTATTAAAAAGTAATTAACAATAATTTTTACTTATTTATATTTTAATTAACCTCTCAACCTACCCCCTTATAAACTCAACAACCGGCTACTAAAATATAACTTACTGTTACTAATAGTAAAATTGAAAATAAATATTTTAAATTTTAAATTAAAAATATAATACAGCACCTTAAAAGAATTACATAATTAATAATTAATTGATAAATTAACAATAATGAGCGAAGTATCATTAAATTAAAAATATTTCTAATTTAAATACCTTATTCCCATACAAACCGAATAACCCACTACAATAATATGTTACTAATAAAACATTTTTTTAAAGTAAATCACGTAAAATATAGTTATACCAACAATACTAGCAACTAAAATATATTACCTGAAATCACTAAATAATTAAACAACAATATACTTTACTGCTATATCGCTGAAAACGATATGAAAAACAACAATATTCTGAAAAACTATGTTATTTTCAAAAATACGATATTCTTGAAATAAATATTCTATGCCACAATATTTTTGAATTACAATATTTTTGTCTGATATTTGTGTTTTCTGATGTTTTAAACTCAATATTTTGTGCAAACACCTATTTCGATGATAGAGTTCCTTCTTTCTACTCTTCACTTCAGATTACATTGTTTCCATGCTTAGGTAAGCAAGTGAATGAGTGAGAACACAGCTATAAACATTTGGTCTGGTCAACGTCTCTGAATTTGGAGATGTTTTTGCTTTGTATGGGTTCTATACAATGCCAATGTAGAGAACACTGGCCTTAAAAATCATTTACTTGCTGCTATGACTTCACAGCAGTGAAAAATACGTTCCTATTTGTCATTGCAGTAGAAAACTGAGTTCTTTAGCATGTGCTGTTTTGCAGTGCTAACACTGTCACCGCCGTGAGCTGTGGATCAGTGCAGACCCACACTGGCGGGGAAATGGAGGCCATGCTGACAAGCAGCTTTCACAGAGTACTAGTTTGGGTGGGTGGGGCATTGAAATTAGGGTGGTTGGCAGATTCTTTTTTGCATGGGAGAAGGCTGAGGGGAGGACATTGTCTAAGTGGGAAGGAAGGGTGGCAGAGTACCAGGTATTTTTTAAAGATTGGGCAGGGAAGCTGAGGGTTGTGGAAATGGGGAAGGTCACCAGTTCTTTGTTTGATTGGCGAGGGAAGGGAGTGTTCTCCCAGGGTGTTGGAAGAGGGTGGATGGTCCCCATGTAATTTTTGGGTTGTGTGGGTAAGGGAAAGATTTTCCTTAGGGTGATGGGGTGGTAGCGTGATGCCAAGTAGTTTAAGGGGAGGTCTGAGAGAGTCTGAGCCATCCTGTGTGTTTCGTCTGTGAGTCCTTTACACACTATACTACGCACAATAGACTTCATACTAACATCTTATAATGTGTCCATCTTTGTGCAGAATTTTGAGACACATGAACTGTACTTTAGAGACCACCTTCCTGAAAACATACAGCTATGTGCCATTCAGTAGGGGTCTAAAAATATGTGCAGCCTTGCGACAAGAGACAGCAGGGTGGTGTATATAAATTGATCCTGCTGTAAGAGGAACTTGGTTAACCCCGAAGTATTTTTCTGTAAGATGGTTAGTGAGAATAGAAATTTGCTGAAAACCTGCCAGAATGAGAGTGCACGGACTTAGATATTAAACAGGCCTTTTCCGCATTGCCTAACTATGTAAAAACAGAATTGATGAGGCCAGTGGGTAGGCAGCCTGTAAAACCATTGAGGGGAGGAGGGCATTGACCATACCTAGACATGCTTCATGAAGAAAGGACTATAAACTAACACTTGCCCAGAGAATAAAAGAGATTAAAGAGGAGGCATGGGCAGTGCTGGTCACTGTTAGTAATGAAAAACACAGTACAGCTCTCTGGCAAGTTGAAAATCATCAGTATTTAGAGAAGAGCATGCTTTTCATTTAGGAAGTGTTGATCCCGACACAGGAATGGGTAGCAGACTTTAGTGGGAAACATTGGACGAAGAGATGAACTGAACTAGAATATGAAGTTGTTAACCTCGCATACTGGGGAAGGATCTTTGTTTGTGCCCAATTTGCAGTAAGTGTCTATGGCTATAAATAAGTACCATAATGCAAAAGCTCCCAGGTGGGATATAATCCTGTCGGATCTATTTAAGGATAACACTGATCTATGAGCCTCTCTGTTGACCAATGTCCTTAGAGCCTTTTGTAAAATAGGAAAATGACCTACTTGGTAGGAGTTGGTGATAATATCAATTTATAAAAGAGGAAATCGGGATTGACCCAACCTGTTACCTACCAATTTCACTTTTGGTTGTCCTAATTAAAGTACTATGGGGAGTTCTTCTAGGAGGGCTGTAAGAATGGATGGAAGAGAACCAAATTCTGTCAGATACTCAGCGTGGGTTTTGAAAGGGCATTGGCTCTGGGAAGCAATGCTTAAACCTGTCCCTACTGATTAATAATTACACCATTGCTAAAAAAAAAAAGGTACCATGGGCCCGATTCACAGAACTAACTTAAGCCAAAATCCTAAACTTACTACCATTTTGGTATTCACAGAAGGCACTTACTCATTTCGGTATTCACAGAAGTTAGGAGTCAGTTTAACTTTACTACTCCTAAACTGAGAAAAATCCTAACTTTAAGACTTTCGGTATTCACAGAAGGCATTTAGGAGTCCTAAAGTTTGGAGTCCTAACTTTACTACTCCTAAACTGAGAAGAATCCTAACTTTAAGACTTTCGGTATTCACAAAAGGCATTTAGGAGTCCTAAAGTTAGGACTCCTAACTTCTGTGAATACCGAAATGAGTAAGTGCCTTCTGTGAATACCAAAATGAATAAGTGCCTTCTGTGAATACCAAAATGGTAGTAAGTTTAGGATTTTGTCTTAAGTTAGTTCTGTGAATCGGGCCCCATCTATTTAGCTTTCATGGACCTGCCAAGCACATTTGAGTCTGTTTTGCATGATAAGTTATGGTTCTTGATTGTGGATATGGGTGTGGATATGTCTATTTTAAATATACTCAGAGACATCTATACTGGGACCACAGCCATGGTACGGTTCGGTATCAATGTACTGACAGGTTTCATATTGCCGGGGGGTGGGAGGGTCAGGCAGAGATGTGTCCTTGCACCATTCTTCTTTACAATTTATATTAACAACTTGCAGAAGATGCTGGTGGAGGGATGCACAAACATGCCTCAGGTTAGCTGTCATCCAATCCCCAACCTTTTTTATGCAGATGATGAAATCCTAATGGCCTTTACACCAATAACCCTACAATCTTTACTGGATAGTTTCAAACTATTCATGGCAGATTTGGACTTTAAGGTGAATCTATCCTGGCATTAAAACAGTTTCTTTTGTTGGGAGATTTTAATTACCATGTGGAAGACTCCTATGGCAGATTGGCCTGCACCAAAGAGGTATAAAGAGGTATTGAACCAACTTATGCTGCAGGGCACACGTTAGACTTAATCTTTTCTAACGCCTTCTCTGTAAGTTGTGAACAACCCTAACCTTTACTCTGGATGAACCACTCACTTATCTGGTTCAAGATTCCCAAGCTAAATGAGATTGACACCCAAAGCTCATAAAAATGTATCCAGACACTGGCGGAAAATCTCCCCGGACTCTTTCGCTAAGGAGTTTGAGTATACCATCACATGGCTTAGATGTCATTCAAGCACTCTTAGGTTATCATAGAGCCCTAAACTTGGCTCTGGGCAAGATTGCCTGTCTTAAACTGTGTCCCAATTCCAACCTACATCTCCAGCCAAATCTCCCAGGCTGGAAATTCGTCCAAAGGGCTATGGAACGTGCTTAATGATATCATAATCCCTAGTGCCTGCAATCAAGAAATACAAGCGTCACAATCAATCAATCAATTGGCATTTGTAAAGCGCAACTCTGTCACCCCTAGTGGTATCTGGGTGTTGTGTCCCAGTTGAAGAGCCAGGTCTTGAGTCTCTTTTTGAAGTCTGCCAGCGAGGGGCCCATATGGAGCTGGAGGGGGAGGTTGATCTAGGTCTTGGATGCAATGTAGGAGAAGATGCAGCTGCCAATGTAAGTGCGGAGGGTGCATGTGAGGGCGAGTGAAGAGGAGCGTAGGTGTCTAGCGGGTTGGTGGGAGTTCAGTTGACAGTTGAGGTAGGTAGGACGTGGGACATGGAGGGCTTTTTAGGCGTGTGTGAGGATCTTGAACTGCCATCTTTTCTGGATGGAGAGCCAGTGGAGGTCTTTCAGGTGGGGGGCGATGTGGGTTTCTTTGGCCAGTCCAGGATGAGTCTGGCTGCAGCCTTCTATATGGTCTGGAGTCTTCTGAGGAGCTGGATGGAGATGCCGGCATAGAGGGCGTTGCCGTAATGGTGGCGGCTAAGGACAAAGGCCTGAGTGACGGTCTTTCTGGTGTTGGTTGGGATCCATCTGAAGATTCAGCAGTACATGCGAAGTGTGTGGGAGCAGGAGGAGGCAACTGCGTTAACTTGTCATTTCATGGTCAGTTGGCTGTCGAGGATGATGTCAAGGTTGCGTGCGTAGTCAGTGGGAATGGGTGTGGATCAAGCTCTGCAGGTCACCTGCTATGGTTCCATACGGGGTTGTTCTTCCTGAAGATTAGTACTTCAGTTTTGTCAGAGTTGAGTTGGAGGCAGTTGTCTCTCATCACTTTGGCTACGTTGGTCATGGCGTTGCAGAAGTTGCTTTTGGCATTCGCAGGGTCCTTAATAAGTGAAAGGATAGGCTGAGGGTTGGCTGCTTAGGAGATTATGTTGAGTCTGTGTGATCTGCCAACATCTGTGAGGTGGGGTCATATAAATGTTGAACAGGGTGAGATGAGGGATGATCCTTGTGGTACGCCCCTTATGATGTCTTTGTATGGGGAGGTGATGAGAGACAATCGGAATTTCTGTGTGCGTCCTGTAAGGAATAGAATTATTTTCAAAATTTGCTGCCTCACTCACAATGCCCTGACAGGAAAAGGTCCCAATTACCTAGCTTCAAAGCTTAGTTATTATCACCCTTCCAGACTCCTCAGATCTAGTAACAAAGATCTGTTAACTGTACCACAGGTCAGAAAGTCCTGATATGGGGGCAGGTCGTTCTCTTACCTACCTCTTTACTGGAACAAACTGCTGCTTCATATTCGAATATGCTCTAATCATTTTGTTTTCAGGAAAGCACTTAAGACAACACTGTTCTAACTTAGCTGCCTTCTCTTGCCTATGACCTGTTGCTGTACCAAGATACTTCTCCCGGGGTGATTTGTGCACGTTATACATTAATTTAAAGAAAATCTGTTTAAGTTGTTCACCGTGATTTTTGGTATCAAGAGAGAACCACCTCATGCCCTTTCTATATGAAAGATACACAATTTGCTCAAATTAAGATTTTTGGGTTCTTTTTCATTCACAGGGATCCTGAAAACTACAGATAACATCCAGAAATGATCAATTTGTGAATGCCTCCAATGCTCTATTCACAATTTCTTCCAGTTTAGGCATGAAATCAATAAGGGATTTATGTATGATAGACCAAGCTGAATGTACAACTGTGGCAACATACGGGGCAGGCGACTGGGGACACATGAATGTAAGCAGGTACTAGCAGTCAAAAAATGTATATTTTAAGAGACTGCTCTCAGTTCAATCTAGTTGTCTGTTGGTGCTGTGCCATAGTGAACTCAGAGTTCCTATTGTTGACGACCTTATTAAGGTACAACCTCTATTACTGTGACTCACAGTATCAACAAAGGCTGAGGCTAATTTAAACAGAGCAATAATGCAGGACTGTCTATGTCTAGATCGGGCAGGTCACGTACCTTGGGTAAGATATAGTAAACATTTCTGTGCTAAAGTTGGACACCTGTACCTCTTGGAGGAACCAAGTAACCTGGAAAGGGTGGGAAGGAGAGGACTAAAGATCATAGGCCTTTAGTACCGAGCAGAGGCTGAAGAGGGAATGCAATCTTACCTGGCCAACATCAGGGACAGCTATCAAAGATATTTACTAGTATGATTTGAACTAAGAGTTTGACTTATACTTTGGTGGATGGGAAACTTAATCACAAAACATGACAGATATCCCGTCCACCATACTGCAATTACATTATGTCCTGTGCCATTTGTAATACAGAAAATGGGATGTCCGTCACATCTGTGACGAGTCTCCCATCCGCCAAAGTATAAATCAGGCCAATAATGTGATATTTCATATGGTGACACTCCCAAATCAAAATGATTGGTTGAGAGAGTTGGTGAAATGCCTGTGATAGCACCCCCACTGAAGGGATGCTCCATTTTAGGTTTTCTGCCAATGCCTTGATATGCCCAGACGTATATTTATCAAACCAGTGTTAATGAAATATCAAATTAGACACTGTAATGCGGCACTGGTGTGTTTTTTACAAAATCTACAAACAGAGGAGTTCTGTGTCTATGTATCCTCCTATGTTAGACACTTTGTTAATAGTAGACAGAAACTGGAGGACCGGTTTTAAATGGTTTTTATGTGTTTCATGGATTTAGATTTCGCAAATTTTTAATTGTGCAGATAATGTTTTTAATGTGATGATATGAAATGCTGAAACATAATTGTAGTTTTATGATTTCAAAGTCTTAAAATCGAATAAAGTTTATTGATTGATTCACTCCTTTGCTACTACACTGTTGATCTGCTCAGAAAAAGAGGATTTTTGAAGGTCACACACAATATAACATTGAAGATGGGTCAGTTTCAATAATATGCAGTTATTCACCTCTGTGTTCCAAGGTACACCACGGATAACTCGAGCAGTACTCTTTTCTGTTTCATGTCCCTTGGAACACATTAGTGGAAGACCATCCTCTTATTGACAGCTTGTCATTTATAATTCTGTGTGTTTCAACTGTTGCACATGTCAGTTATATTGAATGTGATCAAAAGCAAGAAGTGACTTGCAAGAATCAGCTTTACTTTACCACCCGTTTTTCTTACCAAACAGCACCCCTTTTCTTCGGATGAGAACCTATCATTTAGCTGTACCATACAAAAGGAGATCTACTGGAATATATGAGGGTGTACGCAGCATGTGTGAATCTATTTTTAGGTCGAGCCTGAGCTAGCTCACAAGTGCTGATCTGCGAAGATCTGTGGTAGTTCAGTACGGAGAGAAGCTTCGCCCACTCCCCTTCCCTTATTTTTCATTGGCTTGTGCGTTTGTCCTTTGTAAATGCTGTCTTCTGATTCATTATGAGGCTTGTTAGTCCCGCCTTAGTACAGCCATGTCATCATTTGCATCCTCCCATGGCTACTGGCCCCTTTACTTGGATGTTCCACGGTTCATGTACTTTTTGTTTATTGAGCCAGGACAATGGCGTAGGCCTCGCAGAGCGAGGTGTCCCGCACCACGCTCTCTTCCTTCTCCTGTGACGCCAACTACTCGGACCGCCTGGAGCGAGAGGACTTTCAGTTGCTGTGTGCTGAGCTCCACGTCAGCCCAGAGGAGACCGAGGCCGTCTGCAGCAGCTGGACACTGAACGCGACGCGGCCATCGTTTTCCAGGACTTCCCCATGGGCTTTCACGGGACCCGGGGTTCAGCCTGGCTGCAGAGAGGAGTCTCAGGGGCCGATGCGAGGGCTCGCAGCGAGCCGGAGAACGAGCATGGAGGGGACCCCTTTAACCCGGCTTGTCCTGTATTAGTAAATGCTTGAATGTTTGCTTATAGGTACTGTTGCTGTAAATCACTTGTAATTGAGCCACACAGATAGTGTGTGACGCCACTCGAAGAGGGCTCGTGTTATGTGTAAATTAACGGGAAGCAAAGCTTCTGAGCGTACCAAAACAGGTGTGCTGCTGTCGTCCATTGTAGGTTGGGTTGCAGGTTGTGTTAAATGTGGGGTGCCAAGGCACCAGTTTTCCCCGGTCTGGGCTTGGGAGGGACGCAGGAGGGGCCCTGGGCTCTTTGGAGGTCCACCCTTTGATCCGTCATTAGTCAGGCTGCTCTGAGGATTAGCTCACTTCCCAGGGGATTTTCTGCCAGATGCGCAGGCTGTCAGATGAGGGACTACATGGGAAGAGGCACATCTATGCTGAGGAAACACCTGAGTCCCAGGATTATTCTAAAAATCGAAGATGGTGCACGGGCACAGACCGGGAGTGCGCCAATTTGGTCAGCGGGTTGGGAGAGTACACCAGTTACCTGCTGTACTTACCCTCTGTTTCTAGAATGGTATTGCCTCCATTTGTGTGCTGTGTGAGTAAGGGCTGGCTCAGTTGGGGAGCAGGGGTGTTGCTATCAGCGCACCTTTGATTACCCAGCTAAAGGAGTATAGAGGCGGTTGTTTGCTGATGGAGTTCTTTCTAACACAGTAGACAATTCCAAAAGGTAGGCTCTTGTTTAGATTTTTTTTTTTTAATTCCGTACGGTCAGTGTTTCTGCTTCTGAGTGATAACAGGAGTGCCTTGTGCAATGCTGACCTGCATGGTTGTAGTTTAAACTGGATCGGGCGGGCCACCGTGGCTGGCAACAGTCCAAAGTTCTACAGAAATGCTAAAACCTTGCACTGTTTATCTGAACAGTTTTTAATGAGTCACCAGACTTTCCATTTCATTTTGGACAACACATTTTATCTCAGTTCAAATGATTTTCCTCTGCGCAGTCTTCATTATTAATTAATTACCAACAGGTCAGTTACCAGGGACCCGTTACCTTGTGCTGTTTGTGAGTGCTTCGAAGTCTGATGCTGATATGAACTTTATTCATGTATTCATGCTTTGAACAAGAGCCTGGGTGTTTTGGTGCTTTGTGGTGGATTTTAGGCGTGCCCTGGAGTTCAGAGATATCGCTGGGTGTTCCCATGCCCAGGTAATTTTTCACTGGTTTAGGTATTTTTGAGTTGTAGTAAATGATTACTTCGAACCCTGTGCACTCTTGTTGTTTAGTGGGAGGGACCTGGCGAGCGCCACGATTGACACCCAAAAATGCAGCAGAACTGCCCGAGACCAAGACATTTTATTTGGTTGAAGAAAAACCTCTCAGGCCGCACTTATAAGAGCATTGCATAGGAAACATATGGGGCATTACAAAGAGAAAAACGACACCCACCTAAGAACATGCACCAAAATATACTTGTACAAAACACCTGTTGAAATCTGTACATCCTGGTGTCAAAAGAGGCCGCACCAATAAGGGCTCCCACCCTGCCAACAGTACCACCACCCAAAGCCTGCCCAAACTTTCCCACCGGAGCACACCTTGACACTTTATCCGGGCCGGGATCAAAGGGCCTGAAGGTCCCTTAGGGACAGCCCAAATGTTAATATTAAATGGAGCATTCCCAGACCTAAGGAATAATAGCTAATGTTTATGTTAATTGGTAGCCTAACGGTTAGTTCCTACGGGGCTCTAGTATATTTGTGCGTGCTTTCTGTAACGTACCCTGTATCCAGGTTAGCTGCAATAATGTGATGCTTGGGCGCTTACTCACAATTATAGAATAACCATCCTTGCCACATAATCCACCATCTGCAGCGTAAATTGCAGCTGTACCAAAAATGTTTGAAGCTGCAGGAGGGAGTTTCAACTAGAGATAAGCGAACACTTCCATTATCTTCAACTCAAACACTGGGCTACTACCCCTCATATATGAGATGCTGCCACACGAGAAAAGACGAGCTTTGAAAAATTTGTACTGAAGGTAGGCTCTATGAAAGGGATCATTTATTTTCTATATAGCTCCCTCCTTGCCACACCCACTCTTCGTGGCCTAGATATATGTCCATGTGGGAGGGAATGGTGCAAAGAGACATAATCAATAAAGAACGGGCAGGGTTGTGGTCCGACATCGCCAAATTTAATCACTCCCTGGAACTGCGAGAGGCCCATGTAAAAACTTTGATGGACTGGTACCTCTACCCCACCAAACTTAAACGGATATTCCAGAATACATCAGATCTGTGTTGGAGAGGGTGTGGACTCCTCAGTGACTTCCAACATATTTGGTGGGACTGTCCCACAATCAGATCTTTTTGGGAGGAGATACTAGCCCATATTAAACACATGTTAGGGGATCGCGGCCGCCTGGAAGAAGAAGGCAGCCCCCACCCTATCCTCATGGCATTCGAGACTCTGGAAGATACTGTGTCTCGAGAGAAAGACGGACATCTTCGGGGATGACTATAAAAACTTTGAATACAAATGGGGTCCTTTAGTCACATATCTTACACAAGGTTTGCCACTGGTAGTGTGCCCTCCCTCAATCAGAGAAATGCATCTTTTCCAATTCTAGATCCAGAGTCCACAGCCACCAGACGCATCCTCAGAGTACCCCCAAAAGGAGCACCCAGAAGGGAACAATAAAGCCTTGTACCGTCAAGGGACTTACTTCAAACACGACTGGTATACAAAACGCACTACGTAATGGTCACCACCACCACTCAATTTGGTAGCGGGGAGGAGGGGAGGGTCTCTTGTTTAAGGGGAACCTTTCTTGTTGGAAGGGTTGGTTTAAAAGCGTATTGCAAACCATAGATAGGTTGGGCATGCAAGTTTGATTGTTTTATGGACTGCCTAATGCCTTTACATTGTTTGACACTGTACCTGTATCTCTAGGTTCTAAACAGAGAAAGACCGCGGTTGTTGCATATATGGAGGCTCCACCTAAGTGAAATTCAGTGTGCTATACTCTTTGACCATGGTTTAGCACCATATTGGATGTAGCATTATGAAGTGTATACCAAATGCTAATAAAAATAAGTTTGACAAAAAAAATGTTTGTTTCTATTTCGAACGGATCGCAAGTTACTAAAAAAGCCCAAATCTGGGTTGGCTTAGTCGCAGACCTATTGCAAAGGTTAACAGGAACCCTTTCAGTTGCTGTATTGAGAAGTTGATAAGATGGAACTTGAGCAAACAGTCTTTAGACTAATACTGCCTTAGAATGTGCTGCATTATGCTGTTTAATTTAGTCAGTTATGTCATTCCTTGCCATATAATTGCATGTTAAAGAACAGTAGATGTTTCAGGACCCAGGCTAATGTGCTGCATAGCTAAATACATATTAGGTCCCAAAGGCGAGACCGATTGCATTGCAAATGCTTGTTAAACAAGTGCTATTAGTTTGGAGCTGCATAAGGCATTTGGAACTTTCTTAGGCAGATGGGCACATGACCCTGTATTACTGGAAGCTGTACTGTTCATATGAGGTTGTAGCTGGTCAAATGAGTGTGCTTTGCCATACAAAAGTGCATTTAGCATATAATTGCAGTACAAAAGTATGTTTGGATGTTACTGAGCAAGAGCTGTTATGCTTGTGCATGAGTAACTTTGTCAGGGTGTTTCAATCTGTGCCTGGACTTCGAGGCTGTGCCCCAACATGTGAGGCTGTACCTGGGCATATGCTGTTCCATTTGGCAATCGACTGCTGTTGCTGGCCTCATGAGACTATCCTTGGTTAAGAGAGACTTTACCTGGTCACATGAGGTGTAGTCGTCCTATGTGAAGGCTGTGGTGGGATGCAATACGTTGTGTATGGCAGATGATGGCTACACCATGTATATAAGGCTTTTTGTCATTAGTGTCAGTACGTGGGCCTATGAGGCTCTGCATGATGAATTCCTGGACTCCATGGCTTTGCCATAGGCATTTCCTAGTTGAACTTTGGTGTAAAGTAGCTGGCCGCTAGAATAGTATGCATATGCTAAGCATCTTATGTTTTAGTTATTTTATGAATGACACATTTTATTGCATTTTGGTGATATCATCACAGTGAAAGTTCACGTAGTGTCAAATATATTATTGAAGTCAATGGGTACGTCAAGTCACATTTATTTTTCTTGTGATTTTCGTTACTGATACAGACTTACCACGGGGGCTTCTTTTTGCCTCCTTCTGGACTGCTTTTCCAATTCAAGGATTTGGACATTAAGTGATTGGATTTCCTGCCGTTATTCCAAATGAGGCTCGCATTTTCAATCGTCAGTCTGCAAGCAGCCTAAATCTACATGAAAAGCATAGGTGTATGCTGGATATTGAAATAAAAAAGCATTGAGCAAGTGAAGAGCAGTGAAACAAGCTAGCCTACACCAACTACACCAAGTCCAGGAACGTTACTGCTAAGCCAAACAATTGCAACAATCACTATGACAATCAACATATTGCTGGTAAATCATCACATACAAACCTTCAAATTGTGAATCCATCGGCATTGCTCTCTGCAGCCTCTTCAACCACAGACCACACTAATCTTGCCTATCACAATATGCTCTAATGGTATGCTGCTCTCCCGTACAAGGAAACCATTGCAAGGAACAAAGGAGCAGTTAGTAGATCGTTACGCAACCACTATGTTGCACCCAAGATAATTGTTTTCCCATTCTTTTCCAGCCTTCCACTCTCTTCTCTCGCCCTCTTTGAAAGTAGACTTTGTCGCCACTGAGATCCTATGTATTCCAAGTTAACAAGAAGCATCATCTGTTTTGCTTATGCCGCTCTACTTACCATCTCACTGCCAATCAAGCTAGAGCAACCACTAGTGCAACTGCCAGACTAACCAAGCAAACCTCTCTGCCAGCAACGTCTAAAGCCACAGAGGCCAGAACAGATTTATAATCTAAAATTCTGAATGCAAGGCCACATAATACGGTCAACTGTGGTGTAAAGGCGGGAGCGTGGCTAAGGAGCCGTGCATGGCGGATGCGTGAGCTTGGAGCTCCCCGCTAGCCCGCCAATTATTAGCTGATTCCTCGTGGGCCCGAGCCCGGGATTACCTTGGTGGGGGCCGGACGACCACAGTGCCCAGGGTGTCTGGTCCGGACGGTCGTGGGGGTGCCGGAGCGGACGTGTGGTGCCTGAGTCCTTGCCGGCTGTGGACGCCGGTGTTGATCCAAAATGGCAGCCCGGAGTGATCTTCCCTGACTGCGCAGTGGCTACCCTGGAGCTCACACACGCTACGGCCCGCTGTTGACAGGGAGGTGCGGTAAAGGCGGCTTAGGCTGTGAGGCCGCGGCCACCACAGTGATGTGGCTCGGGCCCACCTGCGGTGCATGAAGTGCAGTTAGGAGGGGCGGGCCCGATTGCCTTGGAGGGTGACGACTTCTGCCCCGGAGCTGCTAGGACGGCAGGGGCCTCCTGAGGTGAGAGGACTGCGGTGGCTGCTTGGGGGAGGCCTGTAGATCATCGGGCTGTGCCTGCCCCCCTTTCCTCCCCCATTCCGGACGGGGGGAGCTGTGCGGGTGGACCGGCCTGAGCGTTTGCGGTTGCTCAGTGGCCTTCCACAGACTGTGCTGTACGGAGTGGAGGGGCCGACCAGATTACTTTGGCGGATCGCGGAGTGCCTGCTAGAACTGCCATGATGGTGGGGACCCGCAGTGGTGTGAAGTCCGCAGTGCTGCCCCCCAGGGAGGCCCGTGGATTGCCAGACTGAGCCTTTCCCCTTCTCCTCTTGCCCGGGGGTCCTGGAGCTGGGCTGGTGAGGTGGCAGGAGTGGTGTGCGTGGCCCTGGCGGACGAGTTCTGCAGCCGGCTGGAGCCCGCCTGCCGCTGACCGAACTCCCTGTCTCAGCCCGGTGGCGTGGGGGTGCCCAGGCCTTGGTGGGACCATTGTCAGCCCTGTGGGTGTTGTTTTCATTGAGGGTCCTGTGGCGTAGGAACAGTTGCCGAAGCTGGTGTGTGGCCCCCCCCCCCCCCGGAGATTGGGAGTGTGGGGCAAATTCGTGGAACTGCCTGTGGGCCCGATCTCCCCTCCCCTGGTCACGTTGGACATTCGACAGTCCGCCGTCCATCATGGGCAAGCTGCGGGCCTGGCAGGTCGGGACCTCCCAGGACCCGGAGGACAGTGCCTAGGATCAGTCGCAGCCGAGGCAGGATGTCTCGCTCCAACAACAGGTGAGCAAGATACTTGAGGCCATTGCAGATATTAAGGCCACCCTTCACCAAGACATCACCATGATGGCGGTGGGCCTGGGTCTCCTGTGGGAGGATTACAAGAACCTGTCAGAGGGGGTGAAAGAGACTGAGTCCACCATTGGAACTATATCCCTGGCCCACAAAGCCCTGGAGCAGCAGGTGGGAGCCCTCACAGATAGAGTGGGAGTGCTGGAATGGCGAGCTGAGGACGCGGAAGGCCGTAATCGCCGGAATAACATCCGAATCCTGGGCCTACCAGACGGAGTCGAGGACAATGATATGGTGTCCTATCTGGAGTGCTGGGCTGTGAGAGGTGGTGGCGCCATAGGGCTTGTCCACCTTCTACACCCTGGAGAGAGCTCATCGGGTCCCGGCCCGTCCCCCGGTGCTCAGAGATAGGAACCTGCTCCTGTGGAGGGCGCGGACGGATGACCCCTATACCGTTGACAACAGTAAGGTTTCCCTCTTCCCGGACTACACTCTGGAGGTCCAGTGGAAACAAAACTCATTCTTAGCATCTAAGAAGGTGTTGAGGGATGAGGGCCTCAAGTACTCATTGATGTTCCCAGCCCGGTTGTGGATATAGCTGGATGGCTACTCTCATTTTTGCAATAGTCCAGAGGAGGCGTGGGAATGGATTGAATGCTACAGGGCTGGGTCTTCTCGGCCGGCGGGCCCTCGGCCTCCGGGGCAGGATAAGGCAGAGCCGGTGAGACGATCGAGGCGTTGCTCCAGTAGGGGGGCTCTCAAGAAACCGACTATGTCCCAAACTGAGCGTGAAAGGGCGGATGCCCTGCAGGCTGTGGCGGCGATTATGAGAAGCATGAGTGCCTCCCTGGGGGCTGGGACCCGTACGTCGAGGGGCACTAGGGGTAATGACTCGGACTCATCCAGCAGTGGTAGCATGAAGATGCTGGTGGACTTGCACTGGTTTTGTGAGTCATGGCTGGCCTGCTGCTGCGGGACCCTGGTCTTGGGCCATTTGGAACCGAAGGGGCCGGCGTGCCCGTGACAGTTTGTGTGTACCCTTTCTTTGGTGTTCCTTTCTATATGCGCTCCTTTGCTCACACCCTCCTGGGTTCCTTGCTAGTGTGAGGTTTCCCTCTATGAAATGTTCTGTACAATGTTTGGGCGACTGTTCATTATCAGATTGCCCTGAGTTCGGGTAGTTGTTCACAGTTTGGGATTGATTGGTTTTTCTTTGTTTGTTTCATTGCAGGGGGGAGAGAGTGTGTGCGGGCGGAGTGCGGGGTATCCACCCGGTGGGCGCCACAGGGTGCACTTCTGTGAGTATGGGGGGCACACCTGAGGGTCTGAGGTTCCTCACGTGGAATATCCAGGGAATGGGATCGATGCCCAAGAGGCACAGCACATACTCCTACCTAAGGTGCAGGGAAGTCCACATTGCGTTTCTTCAGGAGATGTATTTGAACAAGGAGGAGGCTGGGAAATTAAGGAGGCGATGGCGGAGTCAGGTATTTGCGACCACCTACTCTGCCTTTGCCAGAGGAGTGCTGATCTGGGTACGTCCTGGGGTCCCCTTTGCCCTCGACTGCACACAGATTGATGTGGATGGACGATGCGTCTTACTTACGGGGCGACTGGCAGGGTGGGAGGTGACACTGGGCACGGTTTACGTTCCTAATCGGGACCAAATTGGTTTTCTGGAGTCATTCTCTGCCTCCTTGGCCCACTGTCATAAAGACTCTCTTATATTGGGGGGTAACTTCAATTGCGTGGCGGACGTCACCACGGACCGCTCCCACCCGCCTCTACCTGGGACACAGCTGCACCGCATGGCGGCTGGCTTCCGGTCCTGGTCATCTGACTGGGGTTTAGAGGACACCTTGCGACTGCAGCACAGGACAGATAGGGAGTATTCCTTTTTTTCAACAGTCCATCAGGTCCACACTCGACTGGACACATTTCTCTGCTCTCCAACCCTTAATGGCCTGGTCTCGCACATGGAATACCTAGGGCGAACACTATCGGATCATAGCCCACTGCTGCTAGTGCTCCAGCCATTGGGTCGCTGCCCTCCGATTCCCTGTCAGGCTTCTTTGTCCTCGCTTGCTTAGATGTATTTCCCGGCTAATGCCGGCACCCCCTCTTGGCGCAGATAGTGTGGGAGGCGTTCAAGGTGGTGGTGAGGGGCCACTGCATGGCCCAGTTATGTGGGGAGCACAGGGAAATGACTAAGGAGCTCTCGGATCTGGAAGGGACCATCCGCCGATTGGATAACTTGCAAGGTAGAGATGACTCAGCTTGGGTGTCCTTGCAGGAGGCGTGGACCCGATACCATGATGTGTTGGGTAGACTATGGTGTTATAGTTACAAGGACTACCTGGACAGGGTGCAGAGGAAGGAGGGGAGGGCGGTTCGATTGCTAGCATGCCTTATACGACCTGAGTCCGGGGGTATGCCTATCACGCGCCTGGGTTTGGACTCGGGTGAGGTGTTACATGACCCCGGGGCCATTAACGACTTCTTCCTCTGCTATTATGAGCAGTTGTATAGCACCCCGACAGCAGCCCCCCTTTTGGATATACAACACTTCTTAGCACCCTGCGGCTCCATACACTGGAGGAGGAGGATAGGGAGGCCCTGGCTGGTTCCATCTCCGTCCACGAGGTCAAGGCAGCGATAGCGGTATTGGTGTCTGGTAAGACTCCTGGGCCGGACCGCCTACCTGCTGAGTTCTACCAGCGACTTGCCGATATACTGTCCCCGCATTTGGTGACTTTATATATGGAAGAGTTTGAGGGGGTGGGGGTTTGTCAGATACCACCCAGTCGGCCCTTGTGATACCTCTCCCCAAATCCAAGCAACCTGACGCGGGAGTTAGGGACTACCGTCCATTCTCCATGCTCATCCTGGATTTCAAGATCCTGAGTAAGGTAGTGGCGGGTAGGCTCCTTCCCCATATGAAGGCCCTTATCCACCCGGACCAGAACGGGTTTATCCCCTCACGCAGTACCTCATACAATCTTCTCCGCCTTTACTCGGTGCTTTACCACAAGGGGGCACCCACGCTCCAGAAGGCGGTAGTGTTGTCGGTCGACCTGAAAAAGGCATTCGACACAGTGTCCTGGGAATACCTCTTTGAGGTGATGTGCCGTTTGGGTCTGGGTGATGAATGGGGACGATGGGTGCAACTCCTGTACGCTGTGCCTACGGCGAGAGTCAAGATGGCTGGACTATATCTAGAGCATACAGGATTACTCGGGGCTCTCGGCAGGGGTGCCCCCTGTCCCCGCTTCTTTTTGCGCTGGCTGTGGAACCACTGGCTGAGCAGTTTCGTTTGGGCTGGAGCGGGCTGGGATTGATGCTGGGCAGGCGGCAGCACCTCATTTCTTTATATGCGGACGATCTACTGCTGTATCTTTCGTGGACAGTCGAAGGGGCAGCGGAAGCTCTGCGGAACCTGGGCGACTTAGCTTGTCTCTCGGGCCTTTGGGTTAATAAATCCAAGACCTTCCTGTTCCCTATGGCGGGAACCCTGCCTAGGCCGGTGGCGTTGCCAGCTGACACACTTTGGGTGCAGCGCTCCTTTAAATATTTGGGCATTAATATTTTTCACGACCTAGAATACCTGCGGAACGGGAACTTGGGTCGTGCGATGTGCTCTCTTCGTCCCTGTGTCCAGTTCTGGTGCACATTGCAACTGCCCATCATGGCCAGGATCACGCTGTCCAAAATGATTATGCTGCCCCGGCTGTTATACTTTTTTGTAAACCTGCCGGTCTTGATGCCGAGGGGCTGGTTTCGACCATTGCATGCACTCCTGCAGCACCTGGTTTGGGAAAATGGACGCCATCGATTGTCCCTGCAGACCCTGCAACACCCTCTGTCAGTGGGAGGACTTGGGGTACCTAATTTTGAATTTTACATGCTGGCGGCTCAGCTACAATGGTTAGCGCAGTGGATGAAGGGAGTGAATGAGGTGGGCACGTGCCTGACTGAGCAAGAACTAAGTCGCGGGTTGGTGATTACGAAGCTCTTGCTGCCGTCCACCCCCGTCCCCTACAGCTCCCTACTCCAAAACACGGCCTTCCAGACGTGGAGGCGATGCTGCAGCGGTCGACCGCATGGTGCAAAATATTCCCCCATTTTGCCTCTGGTAGGGTTGCCGCATGGAGATCCTCAAACCACATTTACAAGCGCCCAGCTGGCCAAGTGGTCAGAGGCCGGGCTCGACAGCGTTGGGGACTGCTATTTGGATAAGGAATTGATTCCTTTCGCGGATTTGGCTGAAGATAGTGGCCTTCCCGCAGGCCAGTTCCTGATCGGCAAGGCGCTAATGCGCAGCTTTTCGCGACTGGAAAACTGGAAGGGCGGAGCCCGAAACACACCCTGTCCTATACGCACTGCTCACCCTTGGTACGGCGGGCTACCTGGTGAAATGGCTCTATGTTGCACTGGTGGAGGCTTCCACCATCCCCCTTGATGGACTGCGGGCGCGTTGGGAAAAGATTGGGGATAGGGCCCTGACAGACGCCGGATGGCGTAGAGTTCTGCGTTATGCTGGGAAGGTCTCCCGAAACACCCGATTGAAATGCACACAATTCAACTACACCCACATGACGTACATGACACCGCACAGTCTGAACGTGACGTATGGAGGGGATGTGCGACAATGTCCCAGGTGTGCTCTCCTGAACGCCGACTTTGCCCACATGACCTGGGAATGTCAAGGGGTGCGCCCCTACTGGGAGGCGATACTGGCCAAGATCAAAGACGTGCTTGGAAGGGAGTTGGCTCCTACAATTCATGCATGCTTGCTGGGTGTCTTCCCTAGGCCCCCTAAACGTAAAGTGGGAAACCGCCTGATAGACCTTGCGCTGTGCCTTGCTAAGAGTAGGATAGCCATGGCCTGGAAGTCACCTAGAGGGCCACAAGAAGCGGTCTGGAACAGAGATGTCATAGCATGGGCAGGGGCAGAGGGCAGAGCGCTGGTGTTGGAAGAGGCCAAAGGTGTGAGATTGCGCCCAATTGCAGACCAATGGAGTGAGGTGCTGGCAGAATGGGAGAATCTGAGGGGAACTAGCAGTGAAGAGGATGAGGATGAGGTGGAAGTGGACAGCCCTGTAGACACCGGAACTGATACCCAGCACGCGCTCTCTCCCAATGCCCAGCGAGACTGAACTAGACAGTGCGAGGTTTGGAAGTACTTAGGCCTCATATGCACTGGACCAGATATAGGACCTGGGGTGGCCCGGGGTTGGAGGGGGGTCCCCCTGATACCTCGGCTCTCAAGAAGTTTCACGATACGTTCTCCACAGTGTGAAGATGATTAGCTGCGCGCACACCACTCCTCTGCCTGCCTGATTTAGTTTCTTGTTGTTTTCCCCTTTTTTTAAATTTTATTTCTTTTTTAATTGTTTGCTTGTTCTGTTTTTCCTTAAATTGGCTGCACTTTATTGTTTCGGTTCTACTTTATTCCTGGTATTGACCTATATGCCATCATACAGTGCTTGGACGGTTAAAGTATATTTCATTGCAGACCTGTATTATAATTGATCGGTGGTGGAGTGTGCTCCCCACCACTTCTGTAAACACACCCGATGACACGGAATACGCCCTCCGGAACGTAGACATATGTTATTAGTATGTCATGTTTTTCAATTGTGGTTCTTCTTTGTGCATCCAGTGTATAACAATTTTTTTAAACCACTGTGGTGTAAAGGCACTCTGTACTAACATTCCTATAGCTACAGCAGTAGAAAAAAGGCACCTCTGAATATATGACTACATGAGGTCCCCACTGAGCCCATAATCAAATTGGCAAATCTAGCATTAACCAGAAACTATTTCATTTTAGGAAGCACTTCTATATACAAACACATGGCTAATGGTTGCTCCTACGCTTCCAGAGCTGGCAAATTTGTATATGAATCTACACAAGTAGATGTACTCGAATGATAAAGCTTTAAAAATTCCTAAGTGATATGAATGCATAAAAGATATGGGGCAAAGAACACAAGAAAGTCTCACACTAGTCCGTGAATGGATTAATAACAGAACTCAAAATGTAGTGATCTAAAGTTTACCTATGACCATAGCAAGTGCCACAATAATTTTCTAGATTTACTAATAAATCAAAAGGTGATAAGAGGGGCGTGGCCGGGCAAGATGGCCGTGCGGACGTAGACCGCTCCGGCTCCCGGCCCACGCATGCTCCGGCCCCGATCTCAGAGGTGTAGCGCTCACCTGGTGGGAGCTCTGGCCATTTCCATGCAGCGGAGGCTGCGAGGCATCTGTGGGGCCGCGCTGTGAGCCACGAGTACCGCAGGAGCTGCGGAACTTTGCGAGCCGCGAGACAACGCGGCGCGGCTCAAAATGGCAGTAGGCGCCTCCCCGAGAATGAGCCTGCCCTCGGCCCCCGTTCGGAGGTTCGTCTGAGGCCTGGGATGTGGTGCTTTTGGGCGGCTGCTGTTGGTCTGTGTCTGCTGCGGGGGCCACATTCATGGGGCTAAGCTGGAGGTGCCCGGCGGTGTTCACATCGTAGCTTGCCTGACCCTAAAATGGCGTCCGCTGGTGACATACGAGGAGTGCTTGCCCTGCTGCCCGGCTTACTGTAGGCAGCGACTGCCTGTCTTGGTGGTCAGTGGACTACCCCTGGTCCCTCCGTCCTTGTCTGGCCGTCGCCTGGGGGCTGCTGCTGGCGCGGAGTGGAGCTGAGGCATTGGGGCCCGGAGTTGGATCTCCTCGGAGCCGGCCAGCGGTGGTGGCGCCTGATGAACGGTGGCGACCGCGCCCTGTGGACACCTTCACTTTTGCTCATTTCACCCCTTTGGGCTGCCACTGCGTAAAGGCCAGGACAAGGTTTGCTCTACTGCCATTAGGGGGCCTGTCTTCTCCCCTTCACTTTGGTTGGCCAGACGACGGTCTCCTCAGCTTTGCGGCACCATTGATCCCTTGCGTGGTGCTGCTGTGGACGGCTGAGCTGGGGTGGTATCCAACGGTGTGCCCCTAGTAGAGAGTTCAAGTATCCCTTAAATGGCCTGGGACCCGATCACCACTGGCCGCTTTCCTCTTCACACGCAATTGCCCGCATCTTCGGACCCGGACTCCGTTGCGGCCCTTGCTAGCTGGGTGGGGACCGGCCTGCTCCTTGCCCCATGCCGCCGAAGAAGCCATCAAGCAAGCAGAAGGGTAGGGTCTCCGACTTCTTCGCTTCCCCGGACCGGCACCCGGTGGTGCGGGGTGACGCAGGGGCCACGGACATGGCGATTACGAAGGCGGATCTGGCGGCTATCTTTCAAGATTTTAAAGTGGAACTTCGCAATGATCTATGTCAAGACATTCAATCTTCTATAGACCGCCTGCGGACAGACCTCACTGAGCGCTTGACCTCCCTCCAACAGGATGTTGATGCGGTGGACACTAGAGTCCTGGACTTGGGAACACGCTCCCAGGAACACGAGCGGCTATCCACGGATCTCCGAGAAGATGTCCGCCTTCTCCAAGAGCAGCTACACCAGTCCCTACTCAAGGCAGAGGACCTAGAAAATCGGTCACGGAGGGAGAACTTATGTATTAGGGACCTGGAGGAGGGCGCGGAGGGGCCTGACCTGGAGGCTTTCGTGGAGGGACTGTTTGCGGAGGTGCTGGCTCCCCAGACCCTTAAAATCAAGCTGGACAGGATGCACCGCGTGGGCAGCCTACAACCTGGGGAGAAGAGGAGGCCGCGTGATGTTCTGGTGAAGTTCCATTCCTTCAAGGTCAAGGAGGCGGTGTTGCAGGCGGCCAGAACAAAGGGTTCCGTCTCCTTTCAAAATCACTCGTGTTCTGTTTATCAAGATCTGGCGCCGTCCACTCTGGCGCGGAGGCAGCAGTTTCGAGACATTACTTCCAGACTACGAGAGGACGGCATTCGTTATAGATGGACGTATCCATTCGGCATCAGCTTTGAGTACAAGAACAAGGGGCGGCATATTACCGACCTGAAGGAGGGGCTGGAGCTACTGGGCATCGCGACGGATGCCTCGAGCCTGGTGCGTACCGCTGCTGGTGACTGGTCTCAGGGCACTCCGGCGACCTCTGGGTGGTCGGTGGCTTCCCGCAGGGGCCGACGCTGACTGGCTGGGGTCCGCTGTGTGGCTGTTGGATCTTCTCCCTTCTTCGCCCGTGGGGTCTCCCGGAGCTCCCGGATGGATGGGGCGGAGAGCTGGGGTCGCTCTTGCATTCAAGCGGCTGGACAGGTTGCTCACCGACAAGACCTGCTGGACCATGGTGCCTGAGGTCCTGGAGGCGCAGAGGGGGCTCCGACTACTGCGAACTGCCTTCTCTCTAACCGTAAGAAGGGTGCCTTGGTTTGGGGTTGGTCACCAGCTCTTTGTAGGTCAGGGGGCACTATTTGTATGCGTAGTCTCGCTAAATGCACTGGACCTGTACTGCTGGGGTTTATATGATGCTTGAATTAGTTTTTTTTCCAATGTGCAGGCGATCTGTTAGTGCCTCTAGGTTGGGAGGGTTCCATGTCAGTGCTTGTGATTTACTTACACGTTGAAATTGTTCTGCTTTAGTCTCTTCAGTTTGTTGCCGGGGCGGGCGTGGGCAGGGTCCTCGGACCTGATGTCCCCCTCTGTATCCGTGGGGGATTCATGCTCCCAGCGGAACTCCGTTAACGAGTTGTGGATTTACCCTTCAGTTATGGGTGTTTCCTTGTTTATGGGGGTTTTGGGGTGGGAGGGGGGGACATGGTGGCGGCTTTGTGGCATGTAGCTCTAGTGAGCTGTTTGTAGTTTCTGAGTTGGTGGATGACGGGGAGGGGCAGCTTTGGCCCGTGAGTACCCCAGTTGGAGGGGCTCCCATAGAGAGGCCACGTCACCCATTTCTATTATGACACTGACCTTCGGAACTTGGAATGTCAAGGGCCTTAATTCCCCTCAAAAGCGACAAAAGGTTTGGAAGTAAATCATCGACCACCATTTGGATGTCGTGGCGCTCCAGGAAACACACCTAGCCAGGGCTGAAGATATACGGCTTAAGCATAAACAATACCCCTTAATCTATAGATCTTCAGCCCTTACGAAGCACAGAGGAGTGGCTCTTCTCTTTCGCTCTACCATACAATTCCAGCCCCTGGGTGTCCTTAGCGATAAGGAGGGCCACTGGCTCATGGTAAAGGGTCATTTGAGAGGGAAACCTTTGTCGCTCTATATGCCCCCAATTCTGGGCAGACACTGTTCCTACATACTCTACTGGGGAAATTGCTGGATTTTGTAGAGGGACAGGTAATCCTCATGGGCAACTTTAATCTGACCTGGCACAGAGACCTGGACAGCACCCACGCACAGCGCTCGGACATGGGCTCCTTTTCCTTAGATATCCAACAACGCATTCAGGACCTGGGCTTGCTAGACTCTTGGCGCACTCTTTACCCCCACAATCGCGATTTTACCTTTTATTCCCATGTTCATCGCACTTACTCCAGGCTCGACTATATCTTTATTAGCCAGTCTCTGTTGGGTTCTCTCCGGGAAGCTAAAATATTCCCCCTATCAGTGTCCGATCATAGTTTATTCTCTATTTGCATGTCTTGGTCTGGCGGCACTCCAGTAGAGCCCAGATGGTACTTCCCGGCTTCACTGACGCGGGACAAGGCTTCTTGTGCCTCGCTTAGAGATACCATCCCGGAATTTTTCGCCGTTAACAAGCCGGAGGATACATCGGGGTTTATCACCTGGGACGCATTTAAAGCCATCTTCCGTGGGAGGTGCATTGCTCTTAACTCAGCGCAAAATGCGCAACGAGCGAGAGAGCGGGAGCAACTGGAGCAGGAGTTGACCGCTGTTGAAAATGCCCACAAATTGCATCCCACCCGGCACACTCTTCGCAACCTAACAGCGCTGCGCGGCAAGCTACGTGCCAGTTATAATAACAGGGCTGAGCTCACCCTTCTGAAACTCCGCCACTTGGCTTACTCGCAGGGCAACAAAATTGGTAAACACCTTGCCAGGCAGTTAAGAGATAAGCGAGAGAGAGAATACATAGGGGGTTTATTGGGCCTAATGGGGAGGTTACTCATAGGGACGAGGACAAGGCAGATGTTTTTGGGACATTTTATGGCACCCTTTACTCTGGGGATGACCTGGATGGAAACGTCCAACAGAACTACCTCCAAACACTGCCCCTACCTCAGATTTCTTCTGAATGGAATGAGCGACTCTCTGCTCCCATTTCACATGACGAAGTCGCACTTGCAATTAAAGCCCTCAAGCCCCATAAGGCCCCGGGTCCAGATGGCTTTACCGCCCTTTTTTACAAAATCTTTGCCCCAGACATCTGCCCTTACCTTACGCGGCTCTATAACCAGATGGCTGAGGAAGGTGACTCCCCTACCTCCATGACTGAGGCTATGATTTCAGTGATCCCGAAACCCGGGAAAGATCCCCTGCACTGTGCCTCTTATCGCCCTATAGCCCTTTTAAATCTTGATGCGAAATTGAATTCCTCCATCATCGCTAAGCGACTGAATGTCCTCATGCCTGACCTTGTGCACCCCGATCAGTCGGGTTTCATTAAAGGGCGGCAAACTCATGATAACACTCGTAGAATTATTCACCTCATTGAAAAGGCCAACAGATGTCGGATACCTGCTGTGTTGGTGGGTTTCGACGCTGAGAAAGCCTTTGATCGGGTTAACTGGGCTTTTCTATTCCACACCCTGAAGGCGTTCGGCTTCTCGTCTAAATTCCTATCCATGCTTAGAGCTAATTACCAGCAACCTCGCTCTATGGTAGTAGTCAATGGGGCGTGCTCAGCTACCTTCTTCCATTCTAGGAGCACCAGACAGGGTTGTCCCCTCTCGCCCCTACTTTTCGCTCTTGGCATTGAACCCCTAGCATTAGCAATCAGAGAGAATTCTAATATTCGGAGCATACCATTCGCTGGGGAGCCCCATAAAATTTCCCTCTTTGCAGACAATGTCCTATTGTCGCTTTCCGACGTGGCAACCTCTCTTCCAGCCCTACAGACCGAACTGGAACGTTATGAATTAGTTGCAGGCTTTAAAATTAATTTTAGTAAATCTTATATCCTCAACCTCACACTGCTGCTACAAGAGGTTCATAGGCTAAAACCTCTTACTCCTCTCATATGGGCTTCCTCTTCCATCCAATATCTGGGGGTATGTTCGACTCCGACGATAGATAGGCTCTACGCGGCTAATTTTCCTCCCATTCTCTCTCGCATTCAAGCCGAACTTGCAAAATGGAAGCCCCTTTTCCTGTCTTGGCTTGGCAGGATACATGCAGTAAAAATGGCACTCCTTCCAAAGCTCCTTTAACTCTTCCAGGCCTTACCCATAGAACTAGAGAGAGACTTCTTCCGCCGGGTTAAGACGATGATCCTTCACTTCATCTGGCGGGGGGGCGAGCCCATTTCGCCTTTAATCTTCTGCGTCGCCCTCGTGGAGAGGGGGGAGTTGGTCTCCCAGTCA
This sequence comes from Triturus cristatus, assembly GCF_964204655.1. Classification (NCBI taxonomy): domain Eukaryota; kingdom Metazoa; phylum Chordata; class Amphibia; order Caudata; family Salamandridae; genus Triturus; species Triturus cristatus. The sequence continues at coordinate 420,598,381 of NC_140585.1, read as the reverse complement.
TTCAGTTATATTACAAGGCAGCGCAGTTGCGAGTTCTGGTTGAGTGGTCAAAAGGGGAGTCCGACAAACATTGGCTGCATATGGATCATTGTGTGACTGGGCAAACTATATGGAATTTGGTCTGGCGCCCCAAAAAAGACCGGTCCAAAAATGCCTACATTGCTGCGCCCATACGCACTACTCTGAAAGTCTGGGACACGGTAGCGGGAGATGAGAGGTGGACCACTTTCCCTTCACCATTTACACCACTTCATTTTAACCCAGAGTTTCCACCGGGTATTCAGGAGGGTCCCTTTGATGCCTGGAGGGTTGGAGGATGCCTAGCTTTGACACACCTTTTTCATAACTGTGATCCCCTCACTTTTGACACTTTTCAGCGAGACTATGCGCTAGACACCACAGAGCGATACCACTACCCGCAACTGATGCACTGGGCCCTAACGCCGCAGGTACATGATGCTGCTACCCGCCCCCTCACGCAATTTGAATCCTTTCTTACTAAGACCTCAACTATGAAGAGGGCGATTTCGTTTATTTATAAACTCCTACTCACCACTGCAGTTTCCCCGCGACCACGGTACATGTACATGTGGGAGAACATTTTACAACGCGGTATTTCGGACACTGAATGGGGCCATCTCTGGGCTGACATATCACGATTCAATCACTCCTCCGATCTACGGGAAGCCCACTTAAAGACCATGATGGACTGGTATCTTCACCCCTCTAGGCTCAAACAAATCTTCCCCTCTGCTTCTGACAGATGCTGGAGAGGGTGCGGATTATTGGGAGACTTCCAACATATCTGGTGGGATTGCCCGTCTCTCCCCCCCTTCTGGGAAGAAGTACTTGCCCACATTAAGGATATGCTCGGTTACCCTATCCCTACTACCAAGACGGGTGTCCTTCTGGGTTTACGTGATCCAGCCCTAGAACATCAGACTTGAGCAGACAAAACCATCATGTGGTTGTGCATAGGTGCAGGGAAGGTCACCCTGGCAGCCGCTTGGAAACAGAGGGCGGCACCTGCGATCTCCTTATGGTACTCTAGACTGTGGAAACTGCTCAGTATGGAACGAATGTCAGACATCTTTCGGGATGATTTTAAGAACTTTGAATTTAAATGGGGTCCCCTGGTTGCCTTCCTCTCACGAGGTCTTCCATCTGCTGTATGCCCTTCATCCATCAGAGCTCTTCATCTTTTCCAACTCTAAACTGGTCTCACTCGGCCTTTGTCAGGCTAGTCGCTTGATCGCGGCCGTCACCATTGTCGGGGGAGGGTTTTTTATTTTTATTTTTTGTTATCCCCAGGTTGGGGTTTGTATCTGCACCGCTATAAGCTGACCAGGTGGCCTCTCCAAATGAGGAAGTTCAGATGCTTTCCATCGCAATGGAAATATGAGACATACTCAGGTCTGTTGGCTCTCATTTCATGCTATTACAGATCTTGCCCATATCCCGTTAGAGTGAGAAACTGTGACTCTCTTTTAGCAATCCAGTGATACCGGGATTGGACTGATAATGGATGTTATGTGTTGTTAGCTACTCATAGTCTCATTGTATTCAGCGTTTCCCCCTGCGAGGGGTGCCTGGCTAGCATTGTTATATGATGTTGTTTGTAAAAACCTAATAAACATATCTTTGACAAAAAAGGTGATAAGAAATGACAAAGAGACTGTATTCAGAAAGGTTAGTGAGGCACATTCTTAAAAAAACTTTGTGTGCATAAGTGAAACATTACTGGCCCTCAGCACAAAAGATACTGATGTGCCATTTATACATGGACCATATTCAGATCTGAGAGAAACAAAGTCAAACAGCTAATACGGCAAATTGGAATATTTTATTTTCACTTAAATTATAAAAATAAACTATTTGCCTTTTAAAAAGGAAAGAACCTAAAGAAAGCGTTGTTTTGAGCTTACAGAGATCCCAAGAACAAAGATGAAAAATTAAAGTGCTCTCTGGCCTACCACCAGTAAATGGGTGCCACCATCAGAGCACATGAACAGTATATGAACAAACCATAGAAATTGATGTATTCACCCACAACAATAACTACAACTTTGTATGTATTCACCCAGATCAATTCCAAGAGCTTCATGTAAGGATATGCCTTTGTAATAAGCTCTGTGTAAGGTTTGTGTCAGAAGGTGGTTTATGAATGTGAAATGGGGGAGCTTTCCCAATTTAATAAACATACCACTTACAGTCATGGCACAAGCAGTATGCAATTCCTCAGAGAAATGTGTGTGACGTCTAAGCAGTGCCAACAATTTAAAGTAAAGAACTAAACACTATAACATTTCCAAACCAATGTAGAAATATACAGAGAACTTTACTGACTAACACAACACCACAATGAAAACAATTGGATTGGGGAAAACAAGATTTTAAGGCAAAAAGAGCCGATAAAAAGTAAAGTGCTATTGAAAAACAACAGTTTGCACTTGACTTGGACTTAGATGCCATTCCAGCCTGAATGTGATGGAGTGGAGTCTGAATACACTAAGTGAGAGATCCTGGTCGAAGCTTTTTGATTTAGGACCTCATTTAGAGACTGGAGGATGGGGTAGCGTTCATTAAGCTAGTGAAGGACTTAATGGTTGCCACCAGTGGCGTAACGAAACCCACGGGGCCCCCCTGCAAAGTACAAGGAGGACACCCCTTACGGCTTACTCAGAAGCTCTCAGGCCAACATACATTGCTGAGGGGGCCCCCTGGAGCTCGGGGCCCCCGCACTGCAGGGTTTGGGGGGGCCTTTGTTACGCCCCTGGTTGCCACCCTAGTGGACAGTTGTCCGAACTATTAAGAGATGGCCTCTGGACCAGCAGTGATCTCTGTACATTGAAAGGAACAGCTGTCATGGTGGTTTCCTTCAAAGTGCAAAAGGTTTGGTGGACAGCTGCTGCCTGTATTGGTGGCCGTCCACCAATCTGTAAACTGCAATTAAAAAACAATGACCCCCCACACAGTGACAGTTTTCTCCCAGGGTATGGGGTCAATATGTTTTTTTCCCTCATCACCAGATTTTTCCTGGTGAATATGGACAGAATAAAAAGCAGACTGTCTACTCTAAAGAGTGGGAGCTGGGATGACTTTGCTACATCGACCCCAACTCCATCAAGCTCTTAGAGGTGGCTTTCCATAGACAGAGATAACCCGGGCTTTGCCAACAAAAATCTGACCGTCCTCCCATCTCTAAATAAGGCAGGCCGACCATGAGTTTGAGAGACTCAGTACTCTGTTGTGTTTATGTTGGAGTACCATACCCCCAAAACCCAAAACTAGGTCCTTAGTCTTTTTTTCTAGAAGTCAGAATCCACCCACAGAGCCACGGTTCAAGGATTGAAGCTGGCGAGGGAACTTGAATTTGGATATTGTTCTCAAGCTACAGCTGAAGTTGTTGGTTTGGCATCAAAAGTCCTGAGCTGGACAAAGCTGGATTTTGTAGTGAACAAGGTCACTTTGTCTCTGGGATGATTTACTGCCTTGTTTAGTCCTAGGTTTTACATTCAGACTTAGGGTAAGATTTTGAGCTTGGCAGATAGGTTGCTCCATCCCAAACATGACAGATCTCCTGTCCACCTTATTACAAGTGTATTATATCCTATAGCATTTGTAATAAGGAGGATGGCATATCTATCAGGTTTTTGGTGGAGTAACCCATCTGCCAAAGTCTAATTAAGACCCTTACTTGCTTTTTGGTTTCCTTATTATGAAAAAGGTCTGTAAACAGTTGGAACACCTGTGGTGGAGAAGTTACAAAGCAGATGATAAAATTACTTACCTCAATGCATTGAAGGAATATCACAAACGAATAAGAAGTACGCACACCCAATTCTCTCTGCCTCAGCAACCACCGCCCACTTCCTCAGAAAGTTTTCTCAGTCTAAAGACCTTAACCGTGACCGACACCTGCATGCTACTCTCTAAAGTGAAATCAGTGTCTCCTCTTGACCCTGCTTCTCCTGCCATGCTGGTGCCAAGCATGGAGGCCATTGCCCCCTTGCTCTGCAATCTACTTAACCTATCTTTCTCTACTGGCCGTGTACCATCTGCCTGGAAATACGCTATGGTGGGCCCTCTGTTGAAGAAGCCTTCGCTAGATCCCATTATACCTGAGAATCTCAGACCAATATCCCTGCTACCACTTTTTACTAACGTTGCTGAAAAATATTTTAATCAGAAGCCGACAAAATAAATTGAAGAGAAAGAACTACTCCACGAGATTCGATCTGGTTTTAGGCCTCTGTTTAATACTTAATCTGCTCTCCATTTTGCCTCTAAATCTCTTCGACTCACTACTTATGAAGGCAAGATAGCAGCCCTGGACATGCTGGACCTAAGTGTGACCTTTGACACCGTCTCTCATGGTCTGCTACTAGAACGGCTCTGGAAACTTGGTATGGGTTGTCATGCTCTTGGTTGGATTGCCTATTTCCACCCAGACCGCACCTTCCTGGTCTTTCAGCAGTCTTACACCTCAGAGACTTCTCCCCTGCAGCAGGGAGTGCTACAGGTTCAGCTCTGAGTCTAACCCTGTTTAACCTGTATATGCGCCCCCTGGTGGAGGTAATAGAGTGTCATGCTGTCAAGTTAGTGTCATATAGGATAGGATAGGATAGGATAGGATATATGCTTGTAGAGCGCTCGTATGCCGTGGCGTCTTGGTGCTAAGGGAGGTAAGAACCTAATACGACCAATAGACTATGTTCTGGCAAACAGCAGAGTTTTCAAAGCTCTCCTAAACGCCAATCTGTTAGGTTGCAGACGCATGGCTACAGGCAGTGAATTCCATAATAGAGCCGCACGGTGTGAGAAGGCTCTACCACCCCATCTTGCCTTCCTAATCCTATCCAGGCAGAGAAGATTCAAGGTACCCGATCGTAATGGTCGGGCTGGAATATAGGGTCTAAACAACATACGCATAGCCCTGGCACAACCTCCATAAAAAGCTTTATGGACCAGACATAAGGCCTTAAATTCAACACGATGCTGCATTGGAAGCCAGTGCAAGGTTCGAATGGCCACAGAGGTGGGTTTTCCTCTGGAGATGTCCAAAAGCAGTCGTGCAGCAGCATAACCATATATATAGCAGTGATGATCAGCCAAGTAACCCACTACCCAGCCCCATGCTGGCCACTGTAACATATGGAATATGTAACAAAGAATCAAAGGTCTTCTCAAAATCTACGAAGATCACAAGGATTTCTGGATGATCAGGCAGTGGGGTGTGCAGTACTTTCACCAGTTGTCTGATATTAGGTACTGTGTTATGTTTAGGTTTAAAGCCTGATTGATCGTCATGACAACGTTACCTATATGGGGGAGTTATCTACTAACCAAGATTTTTCTTAGTATCTTGTAATCCACATTAAAGCTAAAAGGGGTCTATAAGAAGTCACTTGATCTCCAGGTTTATCTTTTTCAAGAGAGGTACAAGTAAGGCCTCTTGTAACGTTGAAGGGAGGCAACAAGAGGCCCTAGCAGCACTGAAGAATTTAGTAAAGAGAGAGGCAAAGGCATTGACATAGTTAAAGTAGAATTGCGATTCTCCTATTACCATGACTAGAGAATCTGGATTTCATTAAAGACTCGGAGGCTAACATTATGCATATTTCCTTTAATGCAGTTCCAAGCAGCCGCATACATCATAAAGTAAAAGGGTTCCAGAATAGAACACTCATAACAAATAAAAGGCATAAGCCCATAACAATCTACCTCTTTTAAAGGCGAAACATAGGATAAGTCTCGATAAATGAAAAACTCCAAACAGTTCATGCTCCAAACAGTTCATGAAACCATAGCAAAACGAAGAACAAGCGGGGCGAAGAATGTAGACGAGGTTGCATCACAAAAGATTATCTGAAAAAAAGGAACGAAAAATAAGTAAATTTGAAAGATTAAGATAATAAATAAGACAAGAAGTAAACAATTCTTGGAGTAGCACACTGAAAATAAGGTACAATAAAAAAGAAAGAGTGAAAATACTTTAAATATACTGTAATACACTCAAATTAAACTGTAAACTTATGAAAGATCGGTAGTAAAAAATTCAACATTAACAGTAAACTTTATAACGATAAAAGGGGAAGGGAGGGTGGGATAATGTTAACTTCCGAGTCTTTAATGAAATCCAGATTCTCTAGTCATGGTAATAGGACAATCGCAATTTCATTACAAGATCGGAGGCTACCATTATACATGTTGGTAGCCATGTAAAACAACATCAGACATATGAGCAATTGGTTTGCAATAATGCTGAGCGAAAGTAGTAGCATTAGACCAGTCAGCGGCCCTTTAGGATATCATTCAACTTAGCACCAGACAAGAAGGATTTACTGGCCATAGCACCTCTGATCGAGTGAGATTTAAACAAATATTTAAATCGATGCCAGCTAAATTCATAGCTATTTTGACCCATCTAGAAATAGAAGTAGAGGTTATAGCTTTGTGCGGTTAACAAAGGAGATAAGAAGTTGATTCACACCAGGGGGGCGAATAGCGTACATTCTGAAGTCATACTCTTTCATACAGTCAACCACGTAGAGTTTTTTGCATAAATCAAAACATGGATAGAAAATAGAATCAGACATAGTCTTGGTTCTTCTAAACAGATCAAATTTGACTCCAAACATATTATTGGATCTATTGGAAATTTCAAGAGCTTTAACATCTGAAACTCTACAACAAGATATAAGACAAAGGAGAGTAGCGAGTTTGATGGAAAGGTTTTTTCTATTTAAGTGAATATTATCGGGCCAGCTAGAAAAAAGGTCAAGAATAAGGTTAACGTCCCAGAGGGACTGATATCTGGGTTTAGGAGGTCTCCTGAGTCTAATGCTTTTGAGGACTCTACAGATAATGGCGTTCTTACCTACCGTTTTACCATTAACGAGAGTGTGACCTGCGGAGATAGCTGATCTATAACAATTAATGGCTCTATAGCTGAGACCCCGATCAAATTGTTTGACAAGGAAGTTGACTATGTCAACAAAAGGTGTTTCCACAGGATCCAAGTTCCTTTCCACGCACCAACGTGACAATGATTTCCATATGTTGTTGTACCGGTAGTGTGTACCAGGGGCACAAGATTCTCCGAGGAGAGTTGCAGCTGTTGACGAAAGGCCTGAGAGATCGTTGGATCTCCTGACACTCTCCAGGCAAGTAGGTTCAAATTCCCTGTTTGAACAAGTGGATGAATCTGACCATGTACGTCTGTAAGAAGGTTCTGTAGGGATGGAATTAGGAGGGGAATGTCGTAAGCCAGTTCCAAGGTTGTGGGGAACCAGGCTTGGGATGGCCAGAAAGGAGTCACTAGGACAATGGAGCATTGTTGATGTCTCACCTTCTGGAGGACTCTCTGGAGCATTGGAGAAAAGCGTTCACTGCTAGAGCACCGGGGTCGGGCATCCAGCTGTAATAATTCACCAGTTGGAATGTTAGTCTTCTCGCAGAGAGATCTATTTCCAAAGGACCCCATATTCTGTCGAGCGATCTGAAAACAGAGACGTTGATCTTCCAATCGCCGTGATCCAAGAGGAACCTCGAGTTCCAGTCCGCAGATATAGTGGATTTCCCTGGCGGATATTCGGCTTTCAGAGCGATCGTGTGTTCCAGGCACAACATCCAAAGTTTCTTGGCTAAATTCGAGAGGTCTGCGGATTTCGTGCCTCCCAGACGGTTTATATAAACAACTGCGGACATGTTGTCCATCTTCAGAATGACAGATCTGCCCTGAATGGAATCTTTGAAGCTCATCAGTGCATAGAGACCGGCAGTGAGTTCTAGATAATTTATGTGGTGAAAGGATTCTTCTTGAGACCAAACACCGCCAGTGTTCTGGTCTAGGAGACAGGCTCCCCAGCCATGAAGGCTCACGTCTGATTCTAGAATAAAGTCTGGTGCAGAGCCAACAATTGCCTTGCCATTCCAGGTATTCAAGTTCTCCAGCCACCATGTCAGTTCCAATCTGGCTTCCTGGTCCAGGGAACTGAGATCTCCGTACCAGAGGCCAGATCTCAGAGCTCTCGCTTTTACTCTCTGGAGAGCTCGGTAGTTCAGGGGACCCAGAAAGATAGCTTGAATAGAAGAGGAAAGGAGGCCCAGGAGCCTGGCGAGTTCCCTTAAGGATAAGGTCTGCAGATTCAGGACGTGTCTTATCTCTTTCCTGATTTTGGATATTTTCTTTGGAGGGAGTAGGAGAAGGCAGTTCGAGGAATCTATGGTGAAGCCTAGGAATTCTAGAGATCTGGAGGGAGATAAGATCGACTTTTCTCTGTTTATGATAATCCTAGGCTCTCTCGAAGATCTATTACGGTCTTCAGGTCCAGAATGATTTGAGAATGGTCCTGGGAAAGGATGAGGATGTTGTCTAGATATATGATTAGATGAATTACCTTTTGTCTTAAGTGGGAGGCGATAGGTCTCATCACCTTGGTGAAACACCATGGGGCGGAGGAGAGGCCAAAGGGGAGTGCTTGGAATTGGAAGAGGTGATTCTTCCACAAGAATTGGAGGAAGGGTTGGTGCACCTTGGCCGTAGAGATTGTGAAGTAGGCGTCTTTTAGATCTAGTTTGACTAGCCAATCTCCTTCCAATAATAGGTCTCTCAGAAGGTGGATGCCTTCCATTTTGAAATGTCTGTAGACAAGGTATTTGTTGAGTTCCCTTAGATTTATTACCGGTCTCCAACCTTTGTCCTTTTTCTTGACGAGGAAGAGAGTACTTAAAAATGTAAGCATTTCCATAGGGATTTCTATTATTGCACCCTTCTGAAGCATAGAGCGTATCTCTTCTTCTATTATCTTCTCCTGCTCTAGGGTGAGAGGAATGTCCCTGGGAAAGGAGGACTGAGTTGGAGTTTGTGTGAAATCTATCATAAATCCTTTCACAGTATTCAGGACCCAAGGATCTTGAGTAATCAATCTCCCAACTTTGGGGAAAAAGAGGAGGGAAGAGGAAGAAAAACTGTTCTCACTCTGGGTGTTTTTGTCGTTGGAATATCCTCTAGATCTGAAGCCTCTGGAGAGGAAACCTCTTCCTCTTTGAGGGTAGAATTGGGGGGTATTGGAGGGTTGATAACCTCTTCCGAATCCTCTCGATCTTGGGAAGGGCCTGCGGTTGAAGCAGCCAGAAGAAAGGCCCCTTGTCCCAGCCCTACCGAAAAGGTCATTGTTGAAGACCCTTTTCATGTTTTGATGGGCCTTGTCTAAGGCAGTAAATGTCGAAACGTATTTTTTAAGGGTCTTGATAAGATCTTCCCCGAAGAGTAATCCCTTGGAGTTTAAGGAGGGTTCTTTATCAGCCAGGTCGCCCAACTTAGGACTGATTTTGGTGAGAACCACCCTTCTCCTCTCGGAATTGAGGCTGGCGTTTGCATTCCCTAAGAGAATTACTGCTCTCTGGGACCAACCTCTAATAGCTTCGGTGTCCAGAGGTGTGCCAGTGGTGTGGCTGAGCTCGGCAGTGTCGATGATCCTTGCCAGAGGACCCAAGATGTCAAGGACACGATCCTGGCAACCTTTAAGGGACCTTTCCATTCCCTTTCTCGGGTCCCTCCCGAGCTTGAAAAGGTATTTGATTAGTTCGGGGTCGAGATTGGGAGTTTGGCAGGCTTTGTCGTCTATGCAGGACCTTGAACATTCTGCTCTCAAAACATTGTGAGTATCTCTTTCTAGTGGGTTTCTAAGCCATTTTTAAATAAATTTGATGACATGCTACTGCGGGTACCATTCAGAGCTACGAGGGTGCTTTATATTAAGGGGTGAGAAAATTTCTTCTCCTGAAGGGTCCACGATAGCATCTTTGGAAGTAAAAGGGGGTTCGTCTCCCAAGGATTGGTTATAAAACTCTTGGTCATCATCGTCTAAGTCCAAGACGTATTCATCTAAAACATCAGAGCTATCATCATCTTGTGAGTCATCATCTCTCATAATATTACGTGGAGCACTTGGATAGTTTGTGCCGCAAGGGACACCCATACATTTTGTGTTGCTGGGGACACCATTATAAGTTGTGCCGCTAAGGACACCCAATGTATTTGAGGTGCGGTGACCTCCCATAATAGTAGAGGTGCTTGGACCTCTTTGGTGCTCCTGGGGGTTATATGTTCAATATTTTTATTTTTTCTAATCCTTTTTCCCCTTATTTCGATGAGATCGTCAGATAGGTTAATTGGCATGTCGCTGGAGTCATCCTCCATGCTAGGGAGTGACCTTTTGGGAGCCATAACTTAAGACAAAGTCTCCAGCATGCAAGATCTCATCTCATCGGGGATGATGCTCTTAAAGGCTTGGTTATCAAAATTAGGGATAGCCGTGGTGGCTTCATCAGATTCTGCATCAGACATTCTATATAATTTTTTTGGGGGGGGTAAAATACGATAGAGGACAGCACCCCTTTTCTTTTTTTAAAATCTAAAACGAATGGCACCTTAATTAATGGATAAGCGAGGGTGAATATTTCAGAGCCTCCTAAAAGCACATTCTAAGCCCAAAATCTTCTTTTATTTGAAGAGCATAGTTTAAATCGCCAGCTGATCGTTAGACGCGAGCAACTGAAAGTTAGCTCGAGCGGCCGATCAGCTGGGCTGGTTGCCAGGGTAATCTGTGTAAGGTAGAGGAAAGCTCCCTGGCAACGCATGTACGCGATGTGGGCGTTGCCAGGGTAAATTCCTCTAATGGCGGCCGAGAGAACTCCGAAGACAGAGAGAATGGCCTTGAGGCGGCAAGGGTGTCCGCCAAGATCCAGATACGGCAAAGCCGCAAAAGGTTAGTGGTATGGGGAAGTGGAGCCCAAGGGTGGCAATCCTCTCCCCCGTTTGGAAATCAAAGCAGTACGGAGGGCCAACGGATCGATTGGGGAGGGGGTCGAGCGCCGGTCTCCGTAAATTGGAGAGCGGGGAAACAACGGCAATAAGGGGCGAGGAGAAGCGATAGCGTTGCGCCTAATAAACACCGAAAGGCCTAGGCAAGGCAAGTTAATGTAAGGGTAACCAAAATAATGTATGCTTAGAACATTAACAAGCAACACATGGCAAAATGAAGCAATACATTGGTAATATGAAGCCCTGGTAAGACAAAATATTCAGAAATGGAACACATCAATATATCAAATAGGTAGGCATAACAACCAGTCAAAGTAGCAAGAAATGTAGAGAACTTATCTGCTTGGAGCCGCATTTAAAAGAGGCATATTTTTATGGGTTCATGCCTTTTATTTGTTATGAGTGTTCTATTCTGGAACTCTTTTACTCTATGATGTATGCGGCTGCTTGGAACTGCATTAAAGGAAATATGCATAATGGTAGCCTCCGATCTTGAAATGAAATTTGATGAGTAAACCATGTGTACCAGGTATCTTACCCCTGGCCAGTGCTGTGATGCCTCTCCACACTACTTGAGCTGTTTATAGCTCTCTCAGGAGGTAACTACTGCAGCAAGTAGCCTATTCATTTCAACAGCTATGACATAGTTGTAGAGGGCTTGGGTGTCAGTTGTGCCCTGCTGTGTATAGTTAGTTGTAGTAATCCAAAGAAAATGCATTAATGTCAGTTTGTGTATACACTAGTTTGCTGTTGCGTCATGCATCCAGAGGATCTGGGAGCTCCATTTGTCAAGGTTATCCAGCGAAGCCAACAATCTCCCAGTCTTGTCACACTCAATGGTCATAATTTTTGAGCCGCTCTAATAATTCAACATGCTTTTCCCTTTCCATGCTAAGGCAATACGAGGGGTATACTGGGTACCAGAGCATGTCAATTCCTGCTTTGTTAAGAGGTCATTTTTTCAAGTTAGCTCATCATGTAATTGGGTACAGACCCCTGCCATTTTAGCAATGCAATGACCAAGATTAGCTAATTTTAATGCCTCAAACTCCACCAGCGGGGAGGAAGCTGTGCCCTTACTCTCATTGAAGTAGTTTAGAATTGCATCCTCAAAGGTCAGATTTAGAGACTGGTTTATCCAGGGCATTAATGTTAAGCTTCCATGTTGGGATGCAATATCCTAAGTAAAAGTCAGCATCAGTGGATTATGTTTGGATTTTCACAAGGTATTCCGTTAGTCACCCATTCATGCATTTGTGCAGAGAATAGGAATGTATCGAGATGGATAGACAAATCATGCATGGCGGAATAGCAGGTGTAAGTAGTGCCTCATGGTTGTTGGCACTCCAGGAATCAGTGAAACTCCACTCAGTAATCTAACGGCGAAAGAAGTGAGTGCTCTTGTGTACTGGGGAGGCAAGTTGGGGGCGTAATCTGTCCAAACTAACATTGGCGATACAGTTGAAGTTCACCCCCACGAGTGGTGAATAGTGTAGCACTGCTGTGATGTTATGTGCCAGGGTTGACAAGAAAGTTGGTTGATCAGTGTTTGGGGCATAAACATTATGGAAAGCTAAATAACTTTACCATCAAACTCAACCCTCCAAGCAGCCAGGAGTTGGCTAGTACACTCCGAATATTATCATGGAATGTGGCCGGGGTAAGACCTAAACTGTTCCTGCCGCATTGGATTCAATTCATCTAAACTTTCGATATTTGCATACTGCAGGAGACATGGAGTCCCTCTCCCGTCTATGTCCCTGGCTATGTAACCTTTTCTCATCCAGCATCTTTAAATAAACCAGGTTGTCCAGCCGGGAGTTTGGTAATGTGGGTTACGATTGCACTCCATTGCCCATGTCGAGAACTTCCGTTCGATATTGCACACTATGCAGCTCAAAGGCCAGAATGGTGCCCTGCTTAAAAGCTATGTAACTTTCCCATCATGTTTGCCCCCTAGTACTATGTACTGACCACCTGGGTTGATGACCTCAATTTGGGATAAGAAAGGAGTCCCAGGAAGCACCCAAATTGCCACCCCTATAGCAAATGCCGAATAAGCAGTAGTGTAAATTCCCCCCACCAGCGCTTCTGTAGTGCATGACTTCCATTTTAATGGGGTGGTTTTCTTGGGAAAAAGTGATCTGCACCTACCACCTTTTAATGAATGTACAGATTCTGAGAGTCTTGCTCTGGGAATTAAGGCCTCGCACATTCCAGGTAAATTCTTTCAGAACAAAACCAGCACCAGCCATGGTAAAAGAAAGAGAAACTGGTTGGCTGAACCTCACCCGCCCCCACCCAGCACACCCAACCATGTAAATCGTACATGAAGGAAAGGTACATCCCAGTGGGAAAAAACCCCATAATGGTGCATAAGAAACAAGAACACACCCAACAAGACCCCCCGCAAGAACAGTCACGCCATGGCACTTGTCCAAACCATGCTGGGGCCAGACACTAAAGGGTGCGGGAGAAAAAACACTTAAAAAATCACTTAATGCACAGATTGAGCCCTCTCACCCCAAAGTCTCCCATCAAGGGCAATAAACACCTTGAAGGATCAATGGTTGCCTGGGCCTTGTATATCTAATATACAAGGATATAGTCCCACAGAACTTGTTTCCCCCACGAGCTTCAGGCGAGGGGTAAAATTGCTAACTAATATCATACCCAGTTCTAGGCATAATCTTAGGCAACAAAACACTTGAGTTGAAGCCTATGACACTCTCAGTACCAGAACCAGATTTATCAACAGAGGAAGGTCCACTTACCCTACTCTCAGCAGGTCCCCCCACCAATGCGGCCAAGGCCCTGGCCTGTTGTGTGGAGTGGGCGCCTCTGTGCCTGTTTGAATGAGTCAGTTTGTGCCTCCTTGGTGTAGGGACGTTTGATAGCTGCTCACAGTAATCATGGACATTATCAGTTTCAAGCCAGTTCCATGCCTCAGTGGGAGTATCACAAAAGGTAGAATTGCTGTCAAGCTGCATTATGAAGCAAGTGTGCTGCAATTAGAAAACATATACAAATAAGCAAAGTAATCAACATTACTACCAAACTGTTCACAATTAAAAACCCGAACATGGTAAATGATATAACTGTGTAAGCCTAGCCTCACTACGTGAGCACAGGGATATATTAGTAATCTTTGGGATTAGCACCAGACCCCATACCTGGTATTTTGTATAAGGTGCTCTGCATCGTGTCAGCTCAGTTTATGCATGGCTTGGGTGCCCTTTTCATGACCTATCCCTATGCATGAATTCTCCTTTCTGTTTTCAAAAAGTCAAGTCTCGGTTTATATGATAAAAAGTGCCATGTTTATGTTTTGTCTAAAATGTTAAGCGATATTGCCGACCAGTCACAAGAAAGCTGTGCACCATGTTGTTCAACCTTGTACGGAATGTTCAGGCTGAGTCCTGAGAAAGAAAACTACATAACACATAACAAGTGCAGCGTATTTCTAAGATAATATTGTGGCACAAAAACAAATGTGTTATGTGTGTCTTTACAAAGTAAAAGTCAGTCTAAAATGTGTAATATGCATGGTCCAGAAGGGAATTTACTACACCCCCTCCTTTGTCGGGAAAGTAACTTCGTGGTTAACAAAATAATAAAAAAGCACAAGCCGAGATAAGCAAATTCAAATCCATGCTAATGAGCACATTATACAAAACAATTAATAATAAAAAACAAAACATGTAAATTTGAAAATCGTGGCCAAATTTAAGTAGATCCGGAGGCATATGAGATATCTTCCATAAGATCAATGTTTAGTGAATCCAGAACGGACTCCGCCTCCGCCTCCGTAGGCGATGATTCCGCAATGGCCCAATTTAAAATCTCAAAAAAACAAATATGATGCTCATTAACAGCTGTTGCTGAGGAAGTAGCCTGCTCTTCTGCATGATTTGGTAATCCTGGTGCTGAAGCACCATCTCCCCCGGAGGGAGTGGCTCGTACCAAGCATCTTGAAGCAGCCGCTAGTTATTGGTACATCTTCGAAAATGGGTTGTTATAGTACTCAACTACAGGTTCATGTCCACGGGAACCGGCATTTGCAGCGCTAGGCAGACTTCCAGTTCACATTGAAAAGCACACCACAGGCAATGAAACATGGGTTGTACCAGGTAAACCAGGTGGGTAGGAATGACAATGACCAGTCAGTGTCCACTTCCTGGAGAATAGGGGATCCAAATAATGTGTGTAATGCAGAGAAGTTGAAGTGGTTATCGGGTCCGTTGTGGCCTAATATCCCAAGATACATACCTAAATGGTAATGAGTTGTCAGTGTAGAAGACACTGGGTGTAGTTGTCTGCTGTGTTGTGGTGCTGGTCGTGAGAGATCGTCGACAGCATAATTGAGATAGGGACTTTATCTTTGTGCGATTGTGAGGTGTGGTTAGTATAGTGAATCTCAGTGCACAGGTTGGAAGTGTCTCAATCCTGGTGAGATGGAACTGTATCAATCCAGTTGAGATCCACCTGGTCAAGGTTTCATTTGAAGTGAATGTCATAGTAGCTCAGAAAGTGTTGCTCCAAACTGGTTCTTGTGTGTATGAAAATCTTTAATTTCATTAGAGGAGCCGTGTGTTGTTGGAATGGCTTTCATTTGTTTTCGCATGAATTGCGTAGAGAAATGGGCTCATGATATTTGGAATGGGGGGTGAGCTGCTGCAAGGACTGAAATTGACGTCACAGTGTGCCGTGAGGGTATTGGTCACTTGGTGTAAAGCTGTGCTGGTATTGGTTGGATACGTAATAGAGAGCTGGTATTGATTGTGGTCGCTGAACAGAGAATTGTGGTTTAAACAAAAAGCATTTTGTGCATTTTGCATATCTGATCAAATTAAATTCTTTAAAGCACTATAAAATCTAATGAATCTAATAATGACTGTACCTATTGGACAGGAGAAAGAGGCACCACTCAAAGGTTTGCCAGGTCATATTATGGCTATAGACGTGGGTCTTCACATGTGTATCTGGCTCGAACAATGGGATAAGATCACTGAGAAAGATGGTCATTTGACATTTCCTTATTATGGGGCATTTAATTTGAGACTCTTTGAACATTTAAAGAGGACATTGTATGGCATGAAACTGCCTCCTGAACCTACACAATACAAAGCACTTAATGCCTGGGAACATACAGTTCATCTTAGGCAGAGAGAAAAATTTCAAGGAAGGGTCAAGAAAGCCATACACACTTGTGAAGATGCTCCACTCAGTAATCTAACGGCAAAAGAAGTGAGTGCTCTTGTGTACTGGGGAGGCAAGTTGGGGGCGTAATCTGTCCAAACTAACATTGGCGATACAGTTGAAGTTCCCCCCCACGAGTGGTGAATAGTGTAGCACTGCTGTGATGTTATGTGCCAGGGTTGACAAGAAAGTTGGTTGATCAGTGTTTGGGGCATAAACATTATGGAAAGCTAAATAACTTTACCATCAAACTCAACCCTCCAAGCAGCCAGGAGTTGGCTAGTACACTCCGAATATTATCATGGAATGTGGCCGGGGTAAGACCTAAACTGTTCCTGCCGCATTGGATTCAATTCATCTAAACTTTCGATATTTGCATACTGCAGGAGACATGGAGTCCCTCTCCCGTCTATGTCCCTGGCTATGTAACCTTTTCTCATCCAGCATCTTTAAATAAACCAGGTTGTCCAGCCGGGAGTTTGGTAATGTGGGTTACGATTGCACTCCATTGCCCATGTCGAGAACTTCCGTTCGATATTGCACACTATGCAGCTCAAAGGCCAGAATGGTGCCCTGCTTAAAAGCTATGTAACTTTACCATCATGTTTGCCCCCTAGTACTATGTACTGACCACCTGGGTTGATGACCTCAATTTGGGATAAGAAAGGAGTCCCAGGAAGCACCCAAATTGCCACCCCTATAGCAAATGCCGAATGAGCAGTAGTGTAAATTCCCCCCACCAGCGCTTCTGTAGTGCATGACTTCCATTTTAATGGGGTGGTTTTCTTGGGAAAAAGTGATCTGCACCTACCACCTTTTAATGAATGTACAGATTCTGAGAGTCTTGCTCTGGGAATTAAGGCCTCGCACATTCCAGGTAAATTCTTTCAGAACAAAACCAGCACCAGCCATGGTAAAAGAAAGAGAATCTGGTTGGCTGACCCTCACCCGCCCCCACCCAGCACACCCAACCATGTAAATCGTACATGAAGGAAAGGTACATCCCAGTGGGAAAAAAACCCATAATGGTGCATAAGAAACAAGAACACACCCAACAAGACCCCCCGCAAGAACAGTCACGCCATGGCACTTGTCCAAACCATGATGGGGCCAGACACTAAAGGGTGCGGGAGAAAAAACACTTAAAAAAACACTTAATGCACAGATTGAGCCCTCTCACCCCAAAGTCTCCCATCAAGGGCAATAAACACCTTGAAGGATCAATGGTTGCCTGGGCCTTGTATATCTAATATACAAGGATATAGTCCCACAGAACTTGTTTCCCCCACGAGCTTCAGGCGAGGGGTAAAATTGCTAAATAATATCATACCCAGTTCTAGGCATAATCTTAGGCAACAAAACACTTGAGTTGAAGCCTATGACACTCTCAGTACCAGAACCAGATTTATCAACAGAGGAAGGTCCACTTACCCTACTCTCAGCAGGTCCCCCCACCAATGCGGCCAAGGCCCTGGCCTGTTGTGTGGAGTGGGCGCCTCTGTGCCTGTTTGAATGAGTCAGTTTGTGCCTCCTTGGTGTAGGGACGTTTGATAGCTGCTCACAGTAATCATGGACATTATCAGTTTCAAGCCAGTTCCATGCCTCAGTGGGAGTATCACAAAAGGTAGAATTGCTGTCAAGCTGCATTATGAAGCAAGTGTGCTGCAATTAGAAAACATATACAAATAAGCAAAGTAATCAACATTACTACCAAACTGTTCACAATTAAAAACCCGAACATGGTAAATGATATAACTGTGTAAGCCTAGCCTCACTACGTGAGCACAGGGATATATTAGTAATCTTTGGGATTAGCACCAGACCCCATACCTGGTATTTTGTATAAGGTGCTCTGCATCGTGTCAGCTCAGTTTATGCATGGCTTGGGTGCCCTTTTCATGACCTATCCCTATGCATGAATTCTCCTTTCTGTTTTCAAAAAGTCAAGTCTCGGTTTATATGATAAAAAGTGCCATGTTTATGTTTTGTCTAAAATGTTAAGCGATATTGCCGACCAGTCACAAGAAAGCTGTGCACCATGTTGTTCAACCTTGTACGGAATGTTCAGGCTGAGTCCTGAGAAAGAAAACTACATAACACATAACAAGTGCAGCGTATTTCTAAGATAATATTGTGGCACAAAAACAAATGTGTTATGTGTGTCTTTACAAAGTAAAAGTCAGTCTAAAATGTGTAATATGCATGGTCCAGAAGGGAATTTACTACACCCCCTCCTTTGTCGGGAAAGTAACTTCGTGGTTAACAAAATAATAAAAAAGCACAAGCCGAGATAAGCAAATTCAAATCCATGCTAATGAGCACATTATACAAAACAATTAATAATAAAAAACAAAACATGTAAATTTGAAAATCGTGGCCAAATTTAAGTAGATCCGGAGGCATATGAGATATCTTCCATAAGATCAATGTTTAGTGAATCCAGAACGGACTCCGCCTCCGCCTCCGTAGGCGATGATTCCGCAATGGCCCAATTTAAAATCTCAAAAAAACAAATATGATGCTCATTAACAGCTGTTGCTGAGGAAGTAGCCTGCTCTTCTGCATGATTTGGTAATCCTGGTGCTGAAGCACCATCTCCCCCGGAGGGAGTGGCTCGTACCAAGCATCTTGAAGCAGCCGCTAGTTATTGGTACATCTTCGAAAATGGGTTGTTATAGTACTCAACTACAGGTTCATGTCCACGGGAACCGGCATTTGCAGCGCTAGGCAGACTTCCAGTTCACATTGAAAAGCACACCACAGGCAATGAAACATGGGTTGTACCAGGTAAACCAGGTGGGTAGGAATGACAATGACCAGTCAGTGTCCACTTCCTGGAGAATAGGGGATCCAAATAATGTGTGTAATGCAGAGAAGTTGAAGTGGTTATCGGGTCCGTTGTGGCCTAATATCCCAAGATACATACCTAAATGGTAATGAGTTGTCAGTGTAGAAGACACTGGGTGTAGTTGTCTGCTGTGTTGTGGTGCTGGTCGTGAGAGATCGTCGACAGCATAATTGAGATAGGGACTTTATCTTTGTGCGATTGTGAGGTGTGGTTAGTATAGTGAATCTCAGTGCACAGGTTGGAACTGTCTCAATCCTGGTGAGATGGAACTGTATCAATCCAGTTGAGATCCACCTGGTCAAGGTTTCATTTGAAGTGAATGTCATAGTAGCTCAGAAAGTGTTGCTCCAAACTGGTTCTTGTGTGTATGAAAATCTTTAATTTCATTAGAGGAGCCGTGTGTTGTTGGAATGGCTTTCATTTGTTTTCGCATGAATTGCGTAGAGAAATGGGCTCATGATATTTGGAATGGGGGGTGAGCTGCTGCAAGGACTGAAATTGACGTCACAGTGTGCCATGAGGGTATTGGTCACTTGGTGTAAAGCTGTGCTGGTATTGGTTGGATACGTAATAGAGAGCTGGTATTGATTGTGGTCGCTGAACAGAGAATTGTGGTTTAAACAAAAAGCATTTTGTGCATTTTGCATATCTGATCAAATTAAATTCTTTAAAGCACTACAAAATCTAATGAATCTAATAATGACTGTACCTATTGGACAGGAGAAAGAGGCACCACTCAAAGGTTTGCCAGGTCATATTATGGCTATAGACGTGGGTCTTCACATGTGTATCTGGCTCGAACAATGGGATAAGATCACTGAGAAAGATGGTCATTTGACATTTCCTTATTATGGGGCATTTAATTTGAGACTCTTTGAACATTTAAAGAGGACATTGTATGGCATGAAACTGCCTCCTGAACCTACACAATACAAAGCACTTAATGCCTGGGAACATACAGTTCATCTTAGGCAGAGAGAAAAATTTCAAGGAAGGGTCAAGAAAGCCATACACACTTGTGAAGATGCTCCACTCAGTAATCTAACGGCAAAAGAAGTGAGTGCTCTTGTGTACTGGGGAGGCAAGTTGGGGGCGTAATCTGTCCAAACTAACATTGGCGATACAGTTGAAGTTCCCCCCCACGAGTGGTGAATAGTGTAGCACTGCTGTGATGTTATGTGCCAGGGTTGACAAGAAAGTTGGTTGATCAGTGTTTGGGGCATAAACATTATGGAAAGCTAAATAACTTTACCATCAAACTCAACCCTCCAAGCAGCCAGGAGTTGGCTAGTACACTCCGAATATTATCATGGAATGTGGCCGGGGTAAGACCTAAACTGTTCCTGCCGCATTGGATTCAATTCATCTAAACTTTCGATATTTGCATACTGCAGGAGACATGGAGTCCCTCTCCCGTCTATGTCCCTGGCTATGTAACCTTTTCTCATCCAGCATCTTTAAATAAACCAGGTTGTCCAGCCGGGAGTTTGGTAATGTGGGTTACGATTGCACTCCATTGCCCATGTCGAGAACTTCCGTTCGATATTGCACACTATGCAGCTCAAAGGCCAGAATGGTGCCCTGCTTAAAAGCTATGTAACTTTACCATCATGTTTGCCCCCTAGTACTATGTACTGACCACCTGGGTTGATGACCTCAATTTGGGATAAGAAAGGAGTCCCAGGAAGCACCCAAATTGCCACCCCTATAGCAAATGCCGAATGAGCAGTAGTGTAAATTCCCCCCACCAGCGCTTCTGTAGTGCATGACTTCCATTTTAATGGGGTGGTTTTCTTGGGAAAAAGTGATCTGCACCTACCACCTTTTAATGAATGTACAGATTCTGAGAGTCTTGCTCTGGGAATTAAGGCCTCGCACATTCCAGGTAAATTCTTTCAGAACAAAACCAGCACCAGCCATGGTAAAAGAAAGAGAATCTGGTTGGCTGACCCTCACCCGCCCCCACCCAGCACACCCAACCATGTAAATCGTACATGAAGGAAAGGTACATCCCAGTGGGAAAAAAACCCATAATGGTGCATAAGAAACAAGAACACACCCAACAAGACCCCCCGCAAGAACAGTCACGCCATGGCACTTGTCCAAACCATGATGGGGCCAGACACTAAAGGGTGCGGGAGAAAAAACACTTAAAAAAACACTTAATGCACAGATTGAGCCCTCTCACCCCAAAGTCTCCCATCAAGGGCAATAAACACCTTGAACGATCAATGGTTGCCTGGGCCTTGTATATCTAATATACAAGGATATAGTCCCACAGAACTTGTTTCCCCCACGAGCTTCAGGCGAGGGGTAAAATTGCTAAATAATATCATACCCAGTTCTAGGCATAATCTTAGGCAACAAAACACTTGAGTTGAAGCCTATGACACTCTCAGTACCAGAACCAGATTTATCAACAGAGGAAGGTCCACTTACCCTACTCTCAGCAGGTCCCCCCACCAATGCGGCCAAGGCCCTGGCCTGTTGTGTGGAGTGGGCGCCTCTGTGCCTGTTTGAATTAGTCAGTTTGTGCCTCCTTGGTGTAGGGACGTTTGATAGCTGCTCACAGTAATCATGGACATTATCAGTTTCAAGCCAGTTCCATGCCTCAGTGGGAGTATCACAAAAGGTAGAATTGCTGTCAAGCTGCATTATGAAGCAAGTGTGCTGCAATTAGAAAACATATACAAATAAGCAAAGTAATCAACATTACTACCAAACTGTTCACAATTAAAAACCCGAACATGGTAAATGATATAACTGTGTAAGCCTAGCCTCACTACGTGAGCACAGGGATATATTAGTAATCTTTGGGATTAGCACCAGACCCCATACCTGGTATTTTGTATAAGGTGCTCTGCATCGTGTCAGCTCAGTTTATGCATGGCTTGGGTGCCCTTTTCATGACCTATCCCTATGCATGAATTCTCCTTTCTGTTTTCAAAAAGTCAAGTCTCGGTTTATATGATAAAAAGTGCCATGTTTATGTTTTGTCTAAAATGTTAAGCGATATTGCCGACCAGTCACAAGAAAGCTGTGCACCATGTTGTTCAACCTTGTACGGAATGTTCAGGCTGAGTCCTGAGAAAGAAAACTACATAACACATAACAAGTGCAGCGTATTTCTAAGATAATATTGTGGCACAAAAACAAATGTGTTATGTGTGTCTTTACAAAGTAAAAGTCAGTCTAAAATGTGTAATATGCATGGTCCAGAAGGGAATTTACTACACCCCCTCCTTTGTCGGGAAAGTAACTTCGTGGTTAACAAAATAATAAAAAAGCACAAGCCGAGATAAGCAAATTCAAATCCATGCTAATGAGCACATTATACAAAACAATTAATAATAAAAAATAAAACATGTAAATTTGAAAATCGTGGCCAAATTTAAGTAGATCCGGAGGCATATGAGATATCTTCCATAAGATCAATGTTTAGTGAATCCAGAACGGACTCCGCCTCCGCCTCCGTAGGCGATGATTCCGCAATGGCCCAATTTAAAATCTCAAAAAAACAAATATGATGCTCATTAACAGCTGTTGCTGAGGAAGTAGCCTGCTCTTCTGCATGATTTGGTAATCCTGGTGCTGAAGCACCATCTCCCCCGGAGGGAGTGGCTCGTACCAAGCATCTTGAAGCAGCCGCTAGTTATTGGTACATCTTCGAAAATGGGTTGTTATAGTACTCAACTACAGGTTCATGTCCACGGGAACCGGCATTTGCAGCGCTAGGCAGACTTCCAGTTCACATTGAAAAGCACACCACAGGCAATGAAACATGGGTTGTACCAGGTAAACCAGGTGGGTAGGAATGACAATGACCAGTCAGTGTCCACTTCCTGGAGAATAGGGGATCCAAATAATGTGTGTAATGCAGAGAAGTTGAAGTGGTTATCGGGTCCGTTGTGGCCTAATATCCCAAGATACATACCTAAATGGTAATGAGTTGTCAGTGTAGAAGACACTGGGTGTAGTTGTCTGCTGTGTTGTGGTGCTGGTCGTGAGAGATCGTCGACAGCATAATTGAGATAGGGACTTTATCTTTGTGCGATTGTGAGGTGTGGTTAGTATAGTGAATCTCAGTTCACAGGTTGGAACTGTCTCAATCCTGGTGAGATGGAACTGTATCAATCCAGTTGAGATCCACCTGGTCAAGGTTTCATTTGAAGTGAATGTCATAGTAGCTCAGAAAGTGTTGCTCCAAACTGGTTCTTGTGTGTATGAAAATCTTTAATTTCATTAGAGGAGCCGTGTGTTGTTGGAATGGCTTTCATTTGTTTTCGCATGAATTGCGTAGAGAAATGGGCTCATGATATTTGGAATGGGGGGTGAGCTGCTGCAAGGACTGAAATTGACGTCACAGTGTGCCGTGAGGGTATTGGTCACTTGGTGTAAAGCTGTGCTGGTATTGGTTGGATACGTAATAGAGAGCTGGTATTGATTGTGGTCGCTGAACAGAGAATTGTGGTTTAAACAAAAAGTATTTTGTGCATTTTGCATATCTGATCAAATTAAATTCTTTAAAGCACTACAAAATCTCATGAATCTAATAATGACTGTACCTATTGGACAGGAGAAAGAGGCACCACTCAAAGGTTTGCCAGGTCATATTATGGCTATAGACGTGGGTCTTCACATGTGTATCTGGCTCGAACAATGGGATAAGATCACTGAGAAAGATGGTCATTTGACATTTCCTTATTATGGGGCATTTAATTTGAGACTCTTTGAACATTTAAAGAGGACATTGTATGGCATGAAACTGCCTCCTGAACCTACACAATACAAAGCACTTAATGCCTGGGAACATACAGTTCATCTTAGGCAGAGAGAGAAATTTCAAGGAAGGGTCAAGAAAGCCATACACACTTGTGAAGATGCTAGATGGGATGCAGAACAGAAAACTTCGAGAACTGATATGATCAAGGAAGCTATATTATATCTTGCACTAATGAGTGAGGAAGAAGGGAAAGGTAAATAAAAGGATAAGAAAAAAGAAGAAAGCGGTAGATGATTCAGAGGACGTAGCTGAGGACAGTGATAGTGATTCAAATGAGTACCCGAACTGGAGGAGAGAGCAATGTACATATTGGTGAAACTTTTGATTTGCCTATGGCACCAGTAAATGTAAATTCTAATCGAATGGGAGAGAGTTCAGAATGACAACCCCTTCAAATTCACCTGCTCTAAATGCCCCACAAGCACTAACTGTTCCTGTTATAATTAGTCCTGTAGTTCCTTTGTATAACCCTGGAGTGGTAGGAAATACTGCACATACTTTGACTGATTTTACTGGAATGGGTACCTCAGGTGGAAACCATGTGGTCTCGACAATAAGAGCAATTCCTCAAACTCCTTTTATTTTGACACAAGGGAATACCCCATTTGCTGCGAGTGCAGCCCATACATTAAATCGGACAGGGTTTGATCAAACTGGAAAGTTTTCCCAAAGATCGCCACCCTTTTTATGCCTAACACAAATGTCCTTCGAAGTGTTAATAACAGTACCCCCAGGACAGAAATGCCAATCAGTTTGCCAAATTCTGACATGACCCTTTTAAATTTACCACCTGATGTAAATCGTGGTTCCTTTAGCAGAGAGATATTTCTTAACACTCCAGTAGAGCAACAAGGGCTTACTGCCTGAGCAGTCGGTGATTGCTTCAGAAGTATAGACACCACAACTGGTAGCGGAATCCCCAGAACAAGTGGAAGGGATACTCAGGTCCCAGAGGCAAAGAACACTAGATGTGGCTAAACTGAAAACATGATACTGGGAACTCTAGACATGTCCCAATTAAATGTCTATCAGGACGATGAGCTATTGTTCATGTGTAAAGACATTACTAGACGTGCAGGACAAGCTCATGAAAGATTGTCTGAATTGGGTTTCAGATATGAAATTGACATGCATGAATTTACAGCTCTACATAGAAGTTACCATTTAAGTTTTAATGACAAGGATCTTGCTAACATGAGACCGTCAGGAATGACGTTACAGATCAAAGAATTAATTGCTTATGTTAAAAAATTGAGTGAGGGGGCGTGGCCAAGCAAGATGGCCGATCGGACGTAGACCGTCTCGGCTCCCGGTCCGCGCGCTGTTCCGGAGCAGATAGCTGTGGTTTTACAGAACCCTGAAGGCTGCAAACCGCTCCTGTGCCCGAGCGGCGGATGTAGAGCACAAGCGGAGAGACCTCACCAGCCTCTAGCGCCGCAGTAGCGGTCCCAACGCGACCCAGCAGGAGAAGGCAGGTGCCTGCCAAAATGGCGGCTATCATTTGGGGGTAGTCGGAGTGCTCCGCTGGATGCTGACGAGGGTGGAGCGTGGGGACTGACTGCGCCTGCCTGACTTTAAAATGGCGGCCGGAATGTAAATATCGTCGCCGCCGTTTGATCTCCTGGACTCGGCCCCCGTGTCCACTTACTAACAGGCGCTGCTCCAGAGGGTACAATAATCTACTTCTCACTCTCGGCTCTGAGGCAGGATCGCCGGCGCTCCATGATCGACTCCATCACAATTAGTGCAACCCCTATGTATGCCCCTGCATCCACAAAATGGCACCCATTCCGCCTCGAGAAGGATGCCACATACAAGGTGGTGACTGACATCCGCGGGACCCGCATATGCTGAGCGTGACAACAACCTGTGGCTGGACGACTGGCATTGATTCCAGAGTGAGGCCTTTAATGTAGTCTGGTGCCTTGCCACTCCTCGCCGAGTGTAGCGTGGGAAACCACATCATGCCTTGCCTTTACTTCCCTCGAGGAGAGCGCGCTCCCACCCAGCAGCGCCAACTACACAGCAGGCCAACTTGTGCAGCATTCGGGGGTCCAACCAGTGACGCCTCGCCCATGTGCTGACGGTGATCTACCCGCTCTTCTGGGTTACTGGCGGTCCCCATTTACGCTAATCCTCCACATAGAGGATCCCTCGCTTTGGATCTTGAGCCCTCCTGCCGCTTGCATTGCTGCAACAAGGGTCCTCCTGGGCCAGCCCGTGTGCCACCAAAGAAAGGGATGACCAGGACATCCAACAAGGTATTGGACTTCTTCACACCATCAGATAAACGCCCGACGCTACGCGGAGACGTTGAAACAGCCAACATGGCCCTCACGAAGTCGGCCAGGACATCAAATCTTCAATGGAGCAACTGAGGATGGATCTTACGGTGAGACTGACATCCCTCCAACAAGACGTGGACTCTGTGGGCACTAGAGTATTGGACCTGGAGACACAACACCATGACCAAGAGAAACTCTCCACTGAATTACGTGCAGATATCCGCGCCCTCCAGGACCAACTATACCAGATGCAGCTCAAGGCGGAGGACCTCGAAAATAAGGCACGGAGGGAGGATCTACGTATCGGGGATCTTGAGGAGGGCGCGGAGGGGCCGGACCTGGGGGCCTTCATGGAGGGGCTCTTTGCGGAGGTCCTGAGTCCCCAATCCCTCAAAATAAAAGTGGATATGGTCCACCGTGTGGGAAGCCTACAGGCCGGCGAAAAGAAGAGACCCCATGACATACCGGCGAAATTCCACTCCTACAAATTTAAAGAGGCAGTGCTCCTAGCGGCCAGGACCAAGGGGTCCATTTCCTTCCAAGACCACTCATGTTCCATATACTAAGATTTGGCACCGACTACCCTGGCACGGAGGCAGTTGTTCAGACCCATCACTTCCAAACTGCGAGATGATAGAATCAGATACAGGTGGACCTATCCATTCGGACTCAGTTTCAAATTTAATAACAAACAGCGTCATATCACTGACTTAAAAGCTGGCCTGGAACTCCTAAGTCTCCCCCTAGAGGAGATTGGCTCAACACACGATAAAAATCGGGAGCCTCTTAGGGGACCCCCATCGACAACTGTGATGGAGCAGGTAAAAGCAACATTTTGTATACCTTCTCTATTTGCATAACAAAATACTAATGACGTAACTATTCTAAATATTAACCTGTATTAATTGTTTGAGTGTTCGACTAAATCAACCCTGCACCTTAATAAACATGAATTATACGTGGGGCTAAATTGCTAATTGCATGGCCAATAATTCTAATGATTAACTGTGGTACGCATATTAACTGTAGGACTGTTTTGACGGAAATTGCATGATTTATATTGCTTTTGTAATGGTTTGCGTTCCCGGTATGGCGGAATGGTGAGTATTATTGCTTTAAATGTTGCTATAAGCTAGGAAACTACTAATACATATTGGGATTAGTATGGGTTTAAACATTAGAATCTTCATTTCCGTATATTAATTCCTTTTTATGTTTGTTTCACTTAAGTTGGCATTCGGGCCTACTAGGCCGTAAAATTCAAAATGGAGTTCAGAAGTGGCCACTGTCGTGTGAGCGCGATGTCTACTGCGCAGACTCGGATGGCTCTGAAGATCTCCAGGCAACCTTCCATGTGGGTGCTGTGTTCCTCGTCAAGGATAGGAACGTGGAGGATTGCCAGAATTCAGCCAGAGTAAATGACCGAAAAGACAATGACAACCTATACTCAGAGGTCTTCATATTGATGCTTCAAAACTTTTCGCATGAGAACTGTACAAGCCAAAGTATGACATATTCAATTCCCTGAGAACCAAGAAAACCTGGGAACAACGTCCCATATTACAAATTTGAGGGGCTTAGCCAATCAGAGTGTTTAGATTTTAGAGAATGCTGCCGAATATCTTAGAATTTATTATAAAAGGAGAACTTAGATGAGGGTAGTGTGTGTGCGTTCCAGGAGTGCGTTTCAAGTGTGCGTTCCAGGAGTGCGTTTCCGAGACTCTGTTGGTGATTACTGATCGATTTGCTTGCACGATTTCTTGGTCCTGTGGATACCTTTGGGACTGAGGCGTGCCGAGCGAAATAACTTTTCCCGGACTTACGTGGGTTTTAGCATGCATTCGATTGAGAATTTTACCAGAGGGAATTGATCTATGCAGGGCTGATAGGTTTTGAAAATGGTCACCAATATCAAAATTTAGGTAAATATACTTATATGTCAATTTGTGCCAAATATTCAATGAAATTATGCAGATTTGATTAAATGCTGACTATGCCAACGAAAGTGAATTAATTAGATAAACTAAACATTGGTTAACAGAAAATGAATTTGTGATTCTTTTAAGGTATTAATTAAAGGTTCCGAAGCTTTAGATTTGTTTTAGCTGGTTCTAAGTCACCATCAACCAGTCCAACTAATTGGTCCGTCGACCAAGTGGTGGAGTGCCTTGATATTAAGGTTAGGATTCTATAGGGACTGGTGTAAATTATGTATATATTGTAAAGAATTTTACTCCTACAGGTAACAAGGTACCCCACATGTCCAGCGCCTCTGTCCTCCTGTGTGCAGATTCGGAGTGAGTCGTATGAGTGTTGGTGTTATGGGCCCCACCAATGAATGAGTGTATGAATGAATAAGCGTGATGACGGGTCTGTGATGCAGGGAGGATATGTAAATTTGCCCGTCCCGCTGGAGCAGTTTTCCTGGTAGCAGATTGGTTTGGTGATTATTGATTATTGCTTATTGATTTATGTACTAACATTCTACGTTGAGTCGTGATGCGTTTTAGGTTGTTTTGAAGACTTCCGGGATGTAGGAAGTTGGATGCCCTGTAGGTACACTGGGAAAATGTGTGGCAAGTGAAGTCGCACAACGCATTGTCTGGTTTCGAGTTGGTAACATTGTTGTGTGTTATCGTTAGGGACATTTCTGTGTGAATGTGCGTGAGTGCAATAGCAACAGGTTCTCTCGTGAAACTCTGGCCTTAATTCTCAGGAGCAGTGTAGTCTCCACATGTGTTTTATTCCCAGAGAAACGGTTAGTTTTTTTGCTTGCTAGAAGGGTAAGGTAGAGGGAAGTACTACTTTATCGGCGAAACTGAATAATTCTGTGGTAAGGTAGAGGTAAGCGCTGCCTTCGTGAAATACAGAATTCTTGTGTAGCTGGACAAAACTATCTCTTTGGTTTAGCGAAACAGGCAATTGTGGTGTTTTTATGTCGTTATTAACAGATGTTTGATTGAAGAGAACGTAAGAAAAATTTTGCCGATAAATTTTGTAAAGGAGAGATCAGCAGAAGCAGGAGTAGCGAGACAAGCTGACGTCAGAAAGACTGCGCTGGGATTGGCCAGCCATAGAGAGACGAGGTTGTCACGGATTGGTGCGCTGGTGTACTCCGCGTTAGGAGTGGAGAATTGCTAGTGTGACATAGACGCACAGGATTGGTGCGTTAGTGTGAGTCGCGTTGCGATTGGACAACAAACAGAATAGTCATAGAGAAGCGATTCAGGAAATCTAGTGATTTGGGATTAAAGAATAAGAGAAAATTATGTTTTACGATCCACCAGAGAAGGAGAAAAATTCATGGTTTGGGAAGATTAAAAGCCCATTTAAAAAGGATAAGCCAATTGTGACTAGGGAAGGACAGCTACTTCCCCCACCGAAATCGCCTGCATCCTTTATGGTAGCGAAATATGGGTACCATACATGTATTTGGCTAGATAATTGGGTGAAGTATACCAAAGAAGATGGAGTTCTAGCATTTCCAGAAAGTGATTCGTTCAGTTTAGCTGTATTACGGAATTTAAGAGAAAGGATGATGAGGTTAGAACCAAGACCTAGACCTACTCAGTTTGAAGCTTTAACAGAATGGGAAGACGAGATGTATGAAAGAGAACGGCAGAGAAGTGGCGGAAGGTATAATTAAATGTTTGGTAGACCATGTGGACAGGAAAGTCATGATGACAGAATGAGGAGATGGCGGAGTGCGAACATGACTGATGGGATGTTTCCCTTAAGAAACGCCAAAGAAACTAGAGGTAGAAAGAGTACAGAGAAAAGAAACAATACAGGGTCCGAAGGTTACAGGTATGGTGTGAATGAGTCGGAGGATGATGTGCTAGAGGACATGTTTTATAAAAATCCTCTCCCGTATCAACCAAACTCCACGTTGCTGACGCCAAGTGCACCAGTACAAGACACACCGAGAAATAAAACCTTTGAGCGAACGCCACCTGATTTAGGGAAGAATAATCCATTTAGAGACTCTGAAACAGCACAACCTGTTAGGATGGCAAATTAAAATTAAGCTGAATTGCCTAGAACTACCCTGGAATTAACTGAGAAGATTAGGGAATTAACCAAAAATATGGAAGCTGTAACGGTACCTATAACTATAGGACCAGTGATGCCTGTCTTTGATAACCAGAAGGATAGTGAGCATTGTTTAACAATTCCTTATAATAGTAATAAACAAATCGAGATGGGAAAAAGAGACTTGGAAGAGAATTCATGGGGAAATTTGGTAGGAACCTCAGGGTTAAGTACTCCTAAAAATCTGACAATGAATCAAAGTCCAGCAAGTAAGACACTAATGACAACAGAATCGGCACCAGAAACTCCAGAAAGAAGTATAGAGTGAGTAAGAAATGAGACAATTCCTGTAGGTCCCACTTCTGATGAATTACACGATTGGTTAAGGAGTTTACAGCGAAAAGATACAGAACCTCAAACTTTAGATGTGGCAAAATTAAAAATAACTTTAGAGGAATTAATAGTAGGGACTATTCCAAATGAAAAATTAAAAGCACATCAGGATGAAGAGCTAATGATTCTTTGTAAAAGTATAACTTGGAGAGCGAGGAGTTTGCATGGGAAATTGGAAGAAGTGGCGAGTGAAATGGGCATTGATTTTGAGAAAATAAAATCATTACAGAAACCATATAGAGTAGATTTCTCTGAAAAGGATATTGAGAACTTGAATACTGCAGGAAGATTAACTCAAATTAAAGAACTGATTGCATTGCAAAGGAAATGGGGTGATGTGGATAGATGGAAAAGTAGGTGGTTTCGAAAAAAGGGATGATGCAACAGATAAGACCTTTTCGGCATTCCCGGTAAGAGAAAAGGAGACGGTGGTAACAGAATGTCACATGAGAGAGATCCCAGGAGGGGGTTATGTGCATGTTCCCTGGACTAGACAGGATATTTTGTCATTTACAAACGACTTCCCCAGGCTCCGGGAGAAGCCTGTGGAGTGGTACCGACAAGTAGAAAGGTTTGTTAAATTATCAAAAGTGCTATGGATAGATTTGAATGGTCTGTTCGATATAATTGTGCCAGCAGATCTGTGGGCAGAATGTAAAATTACGGTAGGTTGGCCCACTCAAGAGTATCCTAGGGATCCTAAAACAGGTGCCTCTGATCCAAAAGTAATGAGAAAGTATGAGCAGGTAATTACCTTTTAGAAAAATAAAGTGCCTCCAAAAGAAACTGATTGGGTGAAAATTGATAGAACTCACCAGGAAGTTAAAGAATCTGTCCATGCCTATTATGAAAGATTGTTGTTAGCTTTTAAACAATACAGTGGGGATGAGAAATTAAGTGAGAAAGATCTAAGTCGCTTTGTATATCGATTTGTGTATGGGTTGAGACCTGAAGTAAGTGAAATGATTAAACAGCATACAGTAGATTGGCAAAATAAAAAGATAGATGAAGTATTGAGACATGCGAAATATTTTAGCGACGAAATTGAAGCAAAACCGCGCAAACTGAAAGAAAAAGCCATGTGGGCTCAGGTTAAGGTAGCGGAAAGGCAAGAAACTCAGCTGACTGAACAAGCAAATGGCATGGGACCTGTGAGACAAAAACCGAATATTGGAAAAGGAAAAGGACAGATTAGTATAGACGAAGCCAAAAAGAAGTGGCCATGTCATAATTGCGGAAAATTAGGGCATTGGAAATCCAAATGTAAATTGCCCCCATGTGCTAATGGCGATAATGCATCATTGAATCCACAGGTGCAGAATGAGGTGAGTTGTCAACCGCAGCGACAGTAGCAGGTTGTTGCCCAACAGTGTCAGGTGCCAAAGCCACCTTTTCCACAGAGCGTAAACCCTCAGAGATACAGTAATGAGACAGGATTCTACATCGAGGAACAGGTAACAAAGCTACCGCATGCTAGTGCTGTTTCGCAGTATTGGCTGCAGCGCGATGAGTGTGAGTCAGAAGAGAATTATTGACGGTGCCGAGGAGAGGAAGAAGAGTGCGTACTTGGTGCAACTCTAGAGGTAGACCAGACAGGCCCTTTTGTGGATGGAAAGGTAAATGATGAAAATATTACTTTCCAAGTAGATACTGGTGCTACTCGTTCGACTGTTAGATCAGCTGACATCCAAAATCTTCCTCTCTCGGATGACACAATCCAAGTAGTTGGAGTTTCCAATCGACAGATAAAAACGTATCTTACTGAACCTGTTAAAGATAAAATAGGGAAATTTACTGATATGCATCGCTTTGTTGTTTGCGACACCAGCCCTGTAAATTTCTTAGGGAGGGATTTGTTATGTAAGATGAACTGCACGATTTTCTGTACTCCTGATGGCATAGCTTTTGAAACTCCTGATGAGGATGGACTGTATAGAATGACCATGGCCAATATGGAACCCGAAGTTACTGAGGCATTTGCTGTATTTGATCCAGAGGAATTGCCTCAGGAATTGAAGAAAACAGTGAAACCCGAGGTATGGGATTTCACGGGAGAAGACATGGGATTGATGAAAAGAGTAGACCCTGTGAAGATAACTATAAAAGAAGGAATAAGTTACCCGAATATTCCCCAATATAAATTGACACCAGAAATAATTGCAGGAGTAACTCCTGTAATAGACAAAATGATTGAACAAGGAATTTTGAGAGAAATAATGAGTAGTCCATGTAATTCACCAATCATGGGTTTGAAAAAGCCTAACAGAACTTTCAGGATAGTGCAAGACTTGAGAAAAGTGAACAAAATTGTTGTACCATGTTGTGATGATTCCCCATAATGCAGAATGGTACACGGTCATTGTCCTGTGTCACGCTTTCTTTTCAATCCCATTACACCCTGACAGCCAACAAATGTTTGCGTTTCGATTCGGCGAACGTACCTTGGCATGGTGCCAAATCCCACAGGGGTATACAGAAAGTCCATCGATAATTAATCTGATTCTAAAGAAATCCCTGGAAGATTTAAAAATGCCAGAAAGTTCGGTACTAGTGCAATATATCGATGACCTACTGGTAGCATTGAAAACACAGGAAGCCTGTGTAGTAGATACAGTTGCATTACTGAATCATTTGGCGGATGGAGGACTTAAAGTATCCCCATTGAAATTACAATTTTGCAAGAAAGAAGTACAATATTTAGGTCATAAAATTGATAAAGGTCTAAGAAAAGTGACTGCAGACAGGATTAGAATAATAAAAGGAATGAGAGCACCAATGACTCAAAGAGAAGTGAGAATGTTTCTTGGAATGATTGGATACTGTCGTCAGTGGATCAGCAACTTTTCATTGATTGCTAAACCTTTGGTACGCTAGACAAAGAGTGATGTGAAAGACCCCCTTGAATTAAACAAAGAGGAATTGAAAGCTTTTAAACTATTGAGAGACAGCTTGTGTGAAGCACCAGCTCTTGGAATGCCTGACTATGAGAAAGAGCTTGAGCTCTATTGCAGTGAGAGAGATGGATGTGCACTTTCTGTGTTGGTACAGAAGCAGGGAAAATTAAGACAACCAATTGCATATTTTTCAGCTGTATTAGATCCTGTAGCTGTAGCATTGTCTGGTTGTCTGAAAGCAGTGGCTGCTACCTGTAAGAGTTTGGAACAGAGTGAAGGAATTGTGATGGGATACCCTGTGAGAGTGTTTGTACCACATGATGTTGCGATCCTTTTAACAAGGAGCCGCACCCAATTCATGACGCATAGTCGTCTAACTAAATATGAGAAAGTCATATTGGGTGCTACGAATGTGAGTCTTGTGAGGTGTCTCAATGTGAACCCCTCAACATTGCTGCCTGATGCTGTAAATGTGGAAGTGAAGGATGACGTGCATCATGATTGTTTGGAAGTGCTTGACTTCTGCATCAAACCGCGTCCAGACATAAAAGATGTGCCTCTGAAAGAAAGTGACTATGTGATGTTTGTGGATGGGTCATGCCTGAGAACGGAAGAAGGAATATTGAGTGCAGCGTACGCAGTATGTACTGTAGCAGCTGTATTAGAAGCGTCTTGTCTGAAAGTAGTGAGATCCGCTCAGGTTGATGAATTGTTTGCATTGAAAAGAGCATGTAAATTGGGAAAGAATCTGAGAATAACTGTGATTACTGATAGTCAGTATGGATTTGGAGTTGTGCATGACTTTGGGCAGATTTGGTCCCAAAGAGGGTTCTTGACATCGAGTGGAACTCCAATAAGGAATGCTGAAGTGGTTGGGAAGTTGCTTGAGGCGATACAGCTGCCTAAGCAATTGGCAGTAGTAAAATGCGCTGCCCACTCGAAGAATGCTGACTACGTGTCGGCGGGAAACAAATTCGCAAATGACATAGCGCAATATTGTTTCGCGCAACCAGAATTCAGTTAATCGGAACAGGGAAAAGGAAATGAACTCATGTCCCTTACTTTTTACTAACACTGTGAATATGTGGGAAGAGGTGAGGTAGTTGCAGGAAGAGGCAGGAGAAGAGGAAAAGAAACAGTGGATAAAATCAGGATGTGCACAACGAGAGGCAGATGAGTTTGGGTTTATCGGGATGGAAGACCAGTTATTCCTGATAGCATGATCTCTACCATGGCACGGATGTACCATGGACAGGCACATGTGGGCAGAGATGCTATGATCAGACTTTTCAAACAGACCTGGTATAATGTAAAATTCCGGCTTGTAGCTGAGAGCCTTTGTCAGAGATGCCTAATATGTCAGCAATACAATCCAGGCAGAAAAACAGTGGTGAGCTTGGGAACAATAGTCTGAGAGGGAGGTCCTTTCACCAGAATGCAGATTGATTTCCTTGAAATGCCCCCATGTAATCGGCTAAGGTATGTTCTAGTAGTTGTTTGTCTGTTTTCATGCTGGGTGGAGGCGTACCCAACCAGAAGGAGTGATGGGGTTACAGTAGCGAAACTCCTATTGAGAGAATTCATTCCCATGTTTGGTTTCCCAGTGACGATTGAATCAGATAGAGGAAAGCACTTTGAGAATGAAATCATAAAATTGATTTGTGAAGCATTGAATGTACAACAGAAACTGCATTGTGCCTACCGTCCAGAGGCTTCTGGAGTGTTGGAACAGATGAATGGCACCATTAAACACAGATTGGGGAAAAATGTGTTTGGCCACAGGTTTAAAATGGCCTGATGTCTTGCCTCTAGTGCTCATGACTATTAGATCGATTCCGGATAGGAATACTGTACTGAGTCCCCATGAAATTGTAATGGGTAGAGCGATGAGACATGTTTTCATTCCTGTCAACAAACTACTGCCTATATCTGATGACTTTGTGTTGGATTATTGCAAGGGGTTGGCTGATTCCGTTCATTCTGTGTTTCATCAGGTTGGATCGGATGCAACCACCCTTGAAAAGAAGCCAGCTCATGATTTGAGTCCAGGAGACTGGGTGAGGATCAAAGTGCATAGAAGGAGAAATTGTCTGGTACCACGTTGAGGAAAACCACAGCAAGTGATTTTGACCACGACGACGGCTGTGAAATGTGCCAGAATAAAGAATTAGATTCATGCGAGTCATACTCTCCGAATCCCGAGTCCTGCAGGTAGACCTGAAGAAGAATATCTGGGAGAGTTGGATACCAGTTCTGAGTCAGATTCCGAAGAAACCAGAACCACACCAACTCCAAGAGGGGGAGAGTTAGAACTAAGCCCAGTTGCGGAACCAGAGAATTTGCCATTAAGTAGACGACTGGAAATTTCTGATACTAGCTCCGAATCAGATACTGAACAGGTGAGAATACAGGAGAAGGTAAAAGAAAATATTGAGGAAACTGAATAAGAGATCCTTGATAAAGAGGCCCCACATGCAAGTACGAGAGAGATTCCACCTGAGGTCATAGAAGTAGAAGGTGAGGAATTAGATACAGAGAGAGAGGGTAAGATTGTTGCGAAAGACCCCCGAGGAGGTGTAGGGACTATACACATCCAGGTAGAAAAAGGGACAGTAAATGTAATTGAGCTTATATAGCGCACAGCTACCCGCAGTGGGTTTCCCAGCGCTTGCTTAGGGAACCCGTCCTGGTATTCCCCTGTGAGATAGCAGGGTATCCACAAGGTGAAAGTCAGGCATCCCGCCGCGAGGGGCCATTGTGGAGATTAAGCAAGCTATTGCCCAGAGTCGCAGAGTGTGAACCCGTGAGTCGAGGAGGCACCGGGGCAAGAATTATCGAGTCCGTGGAATTTTTAGCCCAAGACCCGCCGAGGCGGGGAATTGAACCCTGGTCCAGGACCGATCTCAGCTTCCGGGTCTGCCGCCTCTAACCCCTGAGCCACACTTCTCCACATAGTAAGTAAGTCAGCATGAAGATTGCGTGGAAGAAACACAAGGAGGGACAATTGTAGATAAGGAACAGGAGATCGTGAAAGAAAAACTCAAAGAAGGTAAAGGTCAAATAGAGACAGAATCTGAAGAAAGTGAAGGAGAAGCACAAGAAGGACGAGTCTTGAGGAAGAGAGCTTGGAAAACCGAGCGAGGTGAGAAGGGAACTAGGTTGAAAAGGCTGGCAAAAGAGGAAATTTGGCCAAACAAAATAAAAAGACTGAGATATCGATTGACTAGAGTGAAAACACCAAACGCAGAACAAGTAAATGAAGTGTCTAGCCAAGAGAAATCGGGAGACACTGATCTGACACACTTGAAGACAGAGAAGCAAACTAAGAAACCCAACCAGAAGTATAAGTCACCGGAATGGACGTATGTGGCACTTCCTGAAGTACAAGAGGAAGCAGATAGCCAAGAAAGACTAGGTGTGACTGTACCAGAAGTGGTTGAAGAGGAAGAAGATTCGGGAATCCTGAGAGTTATCTTGTCTGATATTGGAGAAGAAACGGATGTTCAGGAAATTTTGAATCAAGATTGTGAAAACAAGAACAAAGACGATCAAATGCCAGAATGAAGTGGCAAAAGAAGATGCAGAGAGATTGAATTTCTGGATGAGACATATAACCGAAAGGAACCAAGTAGGCGCTTAGACCCTTGGATTTAGACAAAAGTTAGTTGTGAATAAAAGAGGCTAAGTCAAAAGACACTGATCATTTCCAAAATGGCAAACACAGAAGGTAGAAAACCTACATGTGGGTTCCTTCGAAGATGGTGCAAAGTGTGTCGTTGTACAGGATTACTAATGCTTCTGTGGAGTATATTAGCTATAATATTTTTGTTTAAAGTAACATTTGAGAAACTAGAAAATCGCACGGAGAATAAGACTAATATAGAAAGAGTTTATGGTACTCATGCATCTAGATTGGTAGATAGGATTGACTTACATAAGGATAGATCTATAACTGATTTTTCTAATAACGTTTTTTCAAAGTTATTGTATGAATATGTAAAAACTATGGATGTTAGAGATTGTTATGTTTGCATGCAGTTACCTGCATCAGTGTCAGATGGTGTTACCTACATCACCTTCCTGTGACATACGGGATAACATGTAGTGTACTAGCAAGTTTGTTTTATAAAAAAGGGAAATTAGCATACCGTTATTATGATGTAGATAATGTTTTCTCATAAGTACCCGTAGTTCCTGAACTGAATAAGATCAAACCTGGTAAAACGTTAGGTGAATATTTCCTAGAAACTAGAGAATTAACTTTAGAAGAAGTGTTTAAGAATAATCTTACTTGTAGTCTGAGAAAAGAAGAACAGACCTTTCGGAACATGGTGGAAGAGAGGAGAATTAAGATGCAAAGAGAGGTACCTGAGGATAAGAGAGATTCAATAGTCTGGGACGTAGGAAGAGAAAACCTTTTAAAGGGAGAAAGGAGTCCAGCAATGGCTTTGGATTGGGCTCAGAGAGGGAAATTGTGTATCAGAAGAAATGAAACTGTTTATGATAATTATTTTATAGGTGCGAGTGAATGCCATGATACATATAGAATCATGGGAGGATGGGGATTTAAAGGAGCAAACAATCCGGTATTCCCTGGATTATATTTTATCTGCGGGAACAAAGCGTATTTTCAGTTGCCGGACCATTGGTATGGCACATGATACCTAGGCCTGGTCTTCCTGAAAATATTTCATGTGGGAAGGGGAAAAGATGGTGTGCACAAGATAGGTAGACCACTAACACGTAGGAGGAGGGAAAGTTGGTCAGAAATTGTAGGGGATATTTTTGGAGCACTGATACCAGCCATTGGAATATCTCTGAATGCACATAAAATTAGAAAATTGTCTACAGTAGTGGATCGCTTATCGACAAGCACTGCTGGAGGGTTCTTACTGGTAAATACCGAAATGGTTGCCATGAGAGCCATGGTGATGCAAAATCATCTTGCCCTTGATATCATTTTGGCAAAAGAGGGAGGGGTCTGCGGAATGCTGAAGGTGCAACATTGTTGTACTTACATTCCTGACGAGTGTCAAAATTTAAAGAAATATATTAAGAATTTAACAGATTTACATGAGGAAATTCTTCCATTACAGGTTGAAAGTGTTTGGGAAAGGATTGGAAAAGGGTTTTCTGCTGTAAAAAGATTCTTAATAAAAATAGGTAGTTCATTTGTAGGTAAGATTCTAATGCCAGTGACTTGTGTGGTAATACTAATATTGCTTGTGAGATTAGTGTGTGTGTGTGTAAAAAGAAGAAAGTTGTGGAACAAAATAAAAAGAGAAATTGCAAAGAAAAGAGAGAAAGAAACAAGGGAAAGAGAAATGGGAGATATAGAATTGGAAGAGTGGAAAGAAAATATGTTTAAGAAAACAAGAGAGGATGAGACAGGGGAAACAATGATGTGACGTAACCAAAATTAACAGACCCGAGAAATCATTTCCATAAACATAAAATTTAACAGAAATTTAGTGGGATTTGTGGTGATATTAAAGAATCACCAAAGGGGGGATTGATGGAGCAGGTAAAAGCAAAATTTTGTATACCTTCTCTATTTGCATAACAAAATACTAATGACGTAAC
This sequence comes from Triturus cristatus, assembly GCF_964204655.1. Classification (NCBI taxonomy): domain Eukaryota; kingdom Metazoa; phylum Chordata; class Amphibia; order Caudata; family Salamandridae; genus Triturus; species Triturus cristatus. The sequence continues at coordinate 420,559,533 of NC_140585.1, read as the reverse complement.
TATTCTAAATATTAACCTGTATTATTGTTTGAGTGTTCTACTAAATCAACGCTGCACCTTAATAAACATGAATTGCACGTGGGACTAAATTGCTAATTGTATGGCTAATAATTCTATTGATTAACTGTGGTACGCATATTAACTGTAGGATGTGTCTTGACAGAAATTGCATGATTTATGTTGCTTTTGTAATGGTTTGCGTTCCCGGTATGGCGGAATGGTGAGTATTATTGCTTTAAATGTTGCTGTAAGCTAGGAAACTACTAATACATATTTGGATTAGTGTGGGTTTAAACATTAGAATCTTAATTTCCGTATATTAATTACTTTTTATGTTTGTTTCGCTTAAGTTAGCATTCGGGCCTACTAGGCCGTGATATTCAAAATGAAGTTCGGAAGTGGCCACTGTCGTGTGAGCGCGATGTCTACTGCGCAGACTCGGATGGCTCTGAAGATCTCCAGGCAACCTTCCATTTGGGCGCTGTGTTCCTCGTCAAGGATAGGAACGTGGAGGATTGCCAAAATTCATCCAGTGTGAATGACCGAAAAGACAATGACAACCTATACTCAGAGGTCTTCATATTGATGCTTCGAAACTTTTCGCATGAGAACTGTACAAGCCAAAGGATGAAATATTCAATTCCCTGAGAACCAAGAAAACCTGGGAACAACGTCCCATATTACAAATTTGAGGGGCTTAGCCAATCAGAGTGTTTAGATTTTAGAGAATGCTGCTGAATATCTTAGAATTTATTATAAAAGGGGAGCTTAGATGAGGGTAGTGTGTGTGCGTTCCAGGAGTGCGTTTCAAGTGTGCGTTCCAGGAGTGCGTTTCCGAGACTCTGTTGGTGATTACTGATCGATTTGCTTGCACGATTGCTTGGTCCTGTGAATACCTTTGGGACTGAGGCGTGCCGAGCGAAATAACTTTTCCCGGACTTACGTGGGTTTTAGCCTGCATTCGATTGATAATTTTACCAGAGGGAATTGATCTATGCAGGGCTGACAGATTTTGGAAATGGTCACCAATATCAAAATTTAGGTAAATATACTTGTATGTCAATTTGTTCCAAATATTCAATGAAATTATGCAGATTTGATTAAATGCTGACTATGCCAACAAAAGTGAATTAATTAGATAAACTAAACCTTGATTAACCCCTTCGATGCTGCGCAGATTCCGCCGCTGTGCTGGCGGAATCTTGCGCGGGCGTGGTCATGACGGAATGGTTCCGTCATGAGCACAGCTCAACCGTGGGTCATGACGGAACCATTCCGTCATGAGCACCGAAGGGGTTAATAGAAAATCAGTTTGTGATTCTTTTAAGGTATTAATTAAAGGTTCCAAAGCTTTAGATTTGTTTTAGCTGGTTCTAAGTCACCATCAACCAGTCCAACTAATTGGTCCGTCGACCAAGTGTGGAGTGCCTTGATGTTTAGGTTAGGATTCTATAGGTACTGATGTAAATTATGAATATATTGTAAAGAATTTTCCTCCTATAGGTAACAAGGTACCCCACATGTCCAGCGCCTCTGTTCTCCTGTGTGCAGATTCGGAGTGAGTCGTATGAGTGTTGGTGTTATGGGCCCCACCAATGAATGAGTATATGAATGAATAAGTGTGATGACGGGTCTGTGATGCAGGGAGGATATGTAAATTTGCCCTTTCCGCTGGAGCAACTGCATGGTCTGTGGGCTCGCGTAGGGGCCGCAGATGAAACCCCAGCGATCGCATCATAGGTATGTACTGTCCATGATCTACAACCGGCCTGGGACTCATAGTATCACGGAAGCTCACACTAGGATTTACCACATCTGGCTATATCCTGTTGATGTTGGCAGCTCTGGGGGCTGTTCGGGGGGATTGACAGTGATCTGCTTCTATACGCACTCCTGAGCTTCGGATCCCTCTATGGCCCTGCTTCCCGGGCTCATGACAGACAACCGTGATATGGAGATACTGCAACCTAATTCGCCTCTATAATTAAGAGCAGTGACTTTATCTCTTTTCTAATGGTTGTTCTGTTTTGATACTTGCATCATAACCACATGATGGCATCTTCTTTGACTTACATCCGGAGGGGCACGGACGGGGTCCTCGGGGTAGGATATCCCCAGCTAGGGAACTAACGGCGGCTTTCCTGCCGCATCTTTGGTTGATATCCGTTTTGCTGTTTTGGAGGTTTGCGGGGAAGGGATGGGAGGGTAATGGTGGCGGCTTTTTAGCATTTCTCCTTAGTGGGTTTTTCTTTTGCATTTGTTTATTCACAGGTAGCACTCGCTTGGGGGACAAACATTTCTGGGACTACCCTGGGGCTCACACCGGGCGGGGACAGTTGGCATTGGCTATGAGACACTATTTCACCCTTTAGTGCAATGACAATCACCATTGGATCCTAGAATGTTAAAGGGCTTAATTCCCCTCAAAAACGCCAAAAGGTATGGAAGTATATTACGGACCATCATCTTGACATAGTGGCCCTCCAAGAGACGCATTTGGCTAGATCAGAGGACACACGTTCCATCACAAACACTACCCACTGATATATAGATCTTCTGCACTTACGAAACACAGAGGGGTGGCACTCCTATTTCACTCCTCCACAAAATTACATCCTCTGAACGTCATATTTGATAGAGATGGCCGCTGGGTTATTGTCAAAGGCCGGTTGATGGGCAAACTCTGTACCTTCGTGGCAGTGTATGCACCTAACACTAGACAAACGGTGTTCTTCAACACTCTAGTGGGGAGAATTTTAGACCTCGTGGAGGGGTCAATGGTACTTCTGGGCAACTTTAACCTGGCTTGGCAGAAGGACCTCAATAGCACTCACCCACACCGCTCTGACCTGGGCGACTTTCCTACTGAAACTAAACAACACCTCCACGACCTGGACCTGTTAGACGCGTGGCCGACTCTTTACCCCCACTCTCGTGATTACACATTCTACTCCCACGTCCACCGCACGTATTCCCGACTCAACTATATTTTTATTATCCAATCCCTGCTGGGCGCGCTTCAAGAGGCTAAAATATTTCCCCTCTCAGTGTCGGATGATAGTCTCCTTTCCATCTGCTTGGCCTGGCATGGTAATGTTTCATCAACCCCCAAATGGTATTTTCTGACTTCTCTCACGCAGGACAGAGAATCCTGTACCAAATTGAGGGCAACCATTACTGAATTTTTGGATCATAACAAACCTGAAGATACCTCAGAGTATATCACCTGCGACACATTTAAAGCGGTCTTCCAGGGGAAATGTATTGCCCTCAACTCGGCACTGAACGCACAACGAGCTAGAGAAAGGGAGGTATTGGAAAACGAAGTAGCTTCTATCGAACGCGCCCATAAATTAAACTCCACTAGAGAAACCCTTCGCCATCTGACATCTATGAGGGGCAAACTTAAAGCTATTTGTAATAATAGGGCAGAATTCACGCTACTCAAACTCCGACACCTATCTTACTCACAGGGTAATAAGATTGGCAAGGATCTAGCCAGACAGTTAAAAGGCAAACGAGAGCGAGAATGCATATGAGGTATCCTTGGGCCCACTGGGGAGATTACGCATAAAGATGAAGAAAAGTCCGAGATCTTTGGCTCTTTCTACAAAACTCTCTACACTAGGGACCAGTTGGATCCCGACGCTCAACGCGAATATCTCGGGACATTGGGCCTCCCCCAGGTTTCACCTGAATGGAATGACACACTTACTGCTCCTATCACCTCCGAAGAGGTAAACTCAGCCATACAGGCTCTCAAGCCCCGTAAGGCCCCGGGACCAGATGGATACACCGTCCTGTTCTATAAAACCTTTGCCCCTGACATCACCCCTCACCTCACGCGACTGTTCAATAAAATGGCGATAGAGGGAGAGACTACTGAAACATTGTCCGAGGCTAAACCAGGGAAGGCCCCTCACTTATGCACCTCGTACCAACCCATCGCCCTATTGAATCTCGATGCGAAACTATACTCCTCCATTCTAGCTAAACGCCTGAATGACCTCATGCCCGATCGCATACACCCAGACCAATCGGGGTTTATCAAGGGACGACAAACACATGATAACACCCGTCGTATTGTTCACCTCATAGAGAAAGCTAACAGTTGTCATATCCCGCGGTATTGGTAGGCCTGGACGCCGAAAAGGCCTTTGATAAGGTTGACTGGGCATTCCTATTTACTACCCTCACGAGCTTTGGGTTCACTCCTAAATTTCTCACTATGATTCGGGCCAACTATGCACAACCTCGATTCCGAGTTCAAGTCAATGGAGTATCTTCAACCTCCTTTTTTCACTCTAGAGGTACCCGACAGGGGTGCCCCCTCTCTCCCCGACTCTTTGCCTTGAGCATCGAACCCTTAGTGGTGGCTATTAGAGCCAACCGCGACATTCAAGGCATACCCTTTAGTGGGGACTCCCATAAAATTTCCCTCTTCGTGGATGATGTCCTTTTGTCACTCTCCGATCCTGCCCAGTCTCTTCCCCCTTTACAATCTGAACTGGAGCGATTTGAGGTGGTGGTGGGCTTTAAAATAAACCTAGGCAAGTTGTATATTCTCAACCTCACTCTCCCACCAGCGGAGGTGCACAGGCTTCAGCCCCACACCCCCCTGCAATGGACCGCTTCATCCATACAATATCTGGGCATCCAGTTAACATCCAGGGTGGAGGGACTTTATGCTGCCAACTTTCCCCCCAGTCTCACCCGGATTCACACAGAACTCGCGAGGTGGAAACCTCTCTTTCTTTCTTGGCTTGGCCGAATACTTGCTGTCAAAATGACACTCCTTCCTAAACTTCTCTACTTATTCCAATCCCTGCCAATAGAACCAGAGAGGGACTTTTTTGGCCGAGGTAAATCCATACTCCTTCAGTTCATTTCGGTAAGGGGGATGTGCCCGCTTATCATTTTCTTTATTGTGATGCTCTCGAACGGAGGGCGGAGTAGGACTCCCCGAAATACACTTGTATTATAAAGCAGCACAGCTGAGGGTACTGAATGAGTGGTCCAAATGGGAATCCGATAAACATTGGTTCCATATGGATTGTAGTGTTGCAGGGAGGACCATATGGGACCTAGCTTGGCGTCCCAAGAAAGACAGACCCAAGAATGCGTACCTTAGTACTCCTACGCGTGCCACCTTGAGGGTGTGGGATTCTGTCACGGGGATGATCGATGGACTACTTTCCCCTCACCATTTACACCGCTGCCTTTTAATCCTGCCTTCCCCCCAGGCCTACACGAGGGACCCTTTTACGCTTGGAGAGAGGGAGGTTGCCTTGCCCTGACGCACCTTTTTTATATCAGTGACCCCCTGACTTTTGACAACTGCAAACAAGACTACGGCTTGGACAATACAGAACGATTTTACCACACCCAGCTACTACATTGGGTTCTCACTCCGAGGGTCCGGGATGCAGCCACTCACTCACCTACCAGATTTGAATCCTTCCTCTCCAAGACCACCACAATGAAAGGGGCAATCTCGTTTATATATAACTTTTTACTCACCACCACAAACTCACCGCGTCCACGATACATGGTTATGTGGGAGGGGATTTTACAGCGCGATGTGTCAGAGAGGGAATGGTCACATTTATGGTCCGACATCACTAGGCTCAACCACTCTGTAGACCTCCGGGAAGCCCACCTAAAGACCATGATGGACTGGTATTTACATCCATCTAGGCTCAAGCAGATCTTCCCCAACACTTCTGACAGCTGCTGGAGAGGCTGCGGCCTCTTGGGTGACTTCCAGCACATTTGGTGGGATTGCCCGACTATACGCCCCTTTTGGGAAGAAATATTGGCACACATTAAAGATATACTGGGGTATCCCATTCCAACTACTATGGCAGAGATCCTTTTGGGGCTTTGAGAGCCTGCCCTAGAACACCAGTCCCATGCGGACAAGGCCGTCATGTGGCTTTGTATAGGTGCGGCTAAAGTGACCCTAGCAGCCGCCTGGAAGCAAAGGGAAGCTCCGGCGATCTCACTTTGGCACTCCCGGTTATGGCGGTTACTCAGCCTGGAAAGAATGTCTGATATTTTTCAGGATAATTACAAGAACTTTTAATTCAGATGGGGGGCATTAGTTACCTTTCTCTCCCGGGGGCTACCGCAAGCTGTCTGCCCTCCTACTGTCAGAGCACTACACCTCTTTCAATTTTGCCCCGAGTTGACTCTACCAAATCAATCTTGCCGCCACCATTGTTTGGGAGGGGGGATGGGGTTCTGGTTATTTTTGCCGGGGAGTTGTTTTTGTATGACACTAGTACTCCTCATGAGATACCTTCCGGTTGGAAGGATTTGATAGCACACCATCACAGAAGAACAATGAGACGCCCAATTAAGTTGTTACATTTTATATGATGACTTCGGGGGACTGCCCACACCCCTCCCTTGTTAGCTGCTGTATCCCTCATTTTAGCATTCACTTTAGATTTGGGGCCAGGGCATTTTCTAGGTAATGTGTTTATATCAGCCTTTTCCGTCTCGTTGCTATTCCAACGCTCACTGCGATGAGCAAAATGATGGTGATAACTTACGATGTACTTGAAAAAAGTTCAATAAGCACATGTTTGTCAAAAAAAATTGAGTGAATTGGATAGATGGGAAGGTAAATGGGCAATGAAAAAGGAACTGAAGAAAGTTAGAATACAGCTCCCTCCATCTGGAACTAAGAAAGAGGATGAGGATATACACATTCTTCCAACAGGGAAGTGCTGGCTGGAGTATATATTCACATACCTTGGAGAAGGACTGACCTTGCATAATTCACAAATGATTTTCCGGAATTCAGAGAGAACCCAGTGGAATGGTACAGACAGGTTGATCGGTTTCTTAAAGACATCAAAGGTTCCATGGAATTATTAGAATACCTTAATTGAAATTTTGTTCCAGGTGATATGTGGGTAAAATGTAAAGTTGCTGTGGGTTGGCCCGAGACAGTGCCGAAGCTCATGTAATGCCGGTTCCACAAGCCCCAGTGCCACAACAAAAAACGTTCAAAGTTGATTTGAATCAAGTTCCCAATGTAAACACCAATCTTTTTGTGAATCAGGGTGTGTCTCAACAGTACTCTATGATACAGACAGTCGAGGATTACAGCTCAAACCTGTCACAATGACTGAGCCTGAGAGGGGAGAAGGATTGGGTGATCGGGGTAGTTCATTCTTGTACGACGAGGTGAATGATTATCCGATATCACTCTTGATTGACGCTGTTACTACCTCGTTAGACCTGGCCCTTTTTGCAGGTTGATCCCTAACCGTTTTGCCTTTTGCCTACTATTTTTCTGACTATGTTTTCGTTGGCTAGAGGACCCTGAGCACTTTACCATGGCTGAACAGTGCTAAAGTGCACATGCTCTCTGTGTAAGATTGTGAATATAATTGGTTATCTAGGATTGGCATATTTGATTTACTAATAAGTCCCTGGTAAAGTGCACTGTTTGTACCAGGGCCTGTAGATCAAATGCTACTAGTGGGCTTGCAGCACTGCTTGCGCCACCCACATGAGTAGCCCTGTAAATGTGTCTCAGACTTACCACTGTAGTGTCTGCGTGTGCAGTTTTAAACTACCATGTTGACCTGGCAAATGCACCCCCTTGCCAGGCCCTAACCTTCCCTTTACTTTCATGTAAGTCACCTCTCAGGTAGGCCCAACCTTCCCCCAGGGGTAGGGTGCAGCGTATGTGAAAGGTAGGACATGTACTGGTGTGTGTTACATGTCCTGTTAGTAAATAACTGTGTATTTTGTTTTTCATTGTTGAAAGGCTGTCTGTCCCATAGCAGTGTAACCTTTTAAGTGTGTAACTTTCAATTGGGACAGGATTGAAAAATTGAGTTTAGGCTCTATGGGGCATATCAACAACAACCGGCGATAATTATCTCTAAGCGCACTTAGCGCTAGGATAATTATCGCCGGCTTGCGTGAATTTTTATCGCTGAGATAGCGTGCTATTAGCAACGCTTATCTCAATAGCGATAAAAATCCTCACGCTAACAGACTAACGTGAGATTATCGCTGGAAACCCAGCGATAATCTCACGTTACCTTGTTGATAGGGACAGGCAAACTTAGCCATGATATCCTCCTTCCATAGGATATCATGGCTAAGTCTGAAAAATACCAGACGTAAAAAAGCAGCGTTAACCGCGGTTAGCGCTGCTTTTTTTGTCTCTAACAGGGTTAGCGACATTCTTGATAATAGGAGAAATGTCGCTTAGCGACATTTCTCCTATTATTTTACTCTGGAACACCCCCTTTGCATCTCATTAGAGATGCAAGGGGAAGCGTAGAGTAAAAGGGTGCTAACATGCAAATTTGCATGTTAGCACCCTGTTGTTGATAGGACGCTAGTTTTATCTCTCCTTTTTTGGCTTTTAAAGCCAAAAAAGCAGAGATAAAGCCCTTGTTGATATGCCCCTATGAACTCAGAATTTAACTCAGAATTTAATAACACCTTTTAGTAAAGGTGGTTTTTCAATTATGTGTTTGAGAATGCTACTTTTAGAAAGTGGGCATTTTCTTGCTTTACTATTCTGTGAGCCTCTGATTGTTTGTGTATCGAGCATCTGGTTTTAAAGTGACAGGAGCTGGGGATGTGCATTCACTCTACACAGTCTCAAGGGGGGTTGGGGTGTGTCCTGCCTTGCCTGGGTGACTCATTGCTGGGCAGAATAGACCTGGTCTGCATTTAGAGTGGTGGAGGAGTTTCAATAGCACCTGAATACGCTGAGTCTCCTTTGGACAATGCTGTTGCCAACCTCTGTGGTCATACTGGACCAGGGAGGACAGAACTGGTTTGGACTGAGCTCAGAGACCGCTACCAAGAGAACAATAACAAAATGGGGTATAAGTATTGGAGCAAAAAACCACTAGACATTAGATTACTTCAGGAAACAAGAGGACCCTGCCAAGAAGAAGAACTGAAGAGTTGTGTGAGGAGAGCTGCCTTTTCAGTGTGAGGGGAGGGTTGGCCTGCAGTAGCTGCTTCTGTCTGTGGTGGAGGAAAAGGACTGACTCTTTTTGCCCTGCTGTGGTATCCTGCTTGTGAAGAATCTCCAAGGGCTTTCCTCCTGTTGGGAGTCTCACTGAGATAAAAGACTTCACCAGATCCTTGCTGATCTCAAAGAAAACTTGCTACATCTAAAAGGAGGGCTAAAGAGCTGTGTGAGGAGCACTGCCCCTTATGTGTGAGGGGTTGGACAACCTGCAGTTGCTCCTCCTGTCTGAAGCAGGAGAAAGGACTTGACTGTTCTCTTGCCACTTTGCAAAACAGCGTGTGACGAGAGCTGTATTTTCCATCTAAAGAATGAGGATTTCCTTCTCTGTTCTACACTTTATTTTGAAGGGTCCTGGTGCTTTCACTTTATTTTGAAATTCCTGGTGCTTTTCTGAACTCACTTGTGCTTTGCTGAGGAGTTCATGGGCCTGTTCTGAAACACCCTGGTGCTTTATTTGCGTGAAAAAGCCTCCCTGGGCTTGTATCACTTGTATCACTGGGAAGCCTCCTCACGCTTCTATTATCACCAACCTGACATGTCCCCCCCCTTCAGCTACAGTGTGTAGGAATGGAGATGCCGCCCGCCCTTCCGTATCATGAAGAGAAGGACTGAGAAACAGGGCATGGTCGCCTGGCAGGTACCTATGCGACTGGAGTGCTGCGTTGCCCTGGTAACCAGGAAACAACCGCTGCGGTCGCCATGCGGTGCAAGACATAGCGCCATGGTCCACCTGCTGGAAAGGAATGGGTGCAGATGTTTCCTGACGGAAGCAGAAGCCTCCCAGCCTCACCAAGCTGACGTGCTACAAGATGCAAAGACCCTCGCGCCTTTCGTCTCGGAGACCTGAGGAGGGCTCCCAATGCTACAGTTGTGTTCCGCTTCCTCCCTCTCAGAGGATCCACTGAGGTCATTGTACTTGCTTGTCGTCTAGCCGTATTCTTGAGTGTGGTAAGGGCTGGAGGCCCAAATACCAATGTCAACGCCCTGACACTGGGACGGTGTGCTCAGGGGCGGTTAGCATTGAGGTGCTAATCCCATGGTGGGGACCTTTGCAGTTTTCGTTCCTTTCCTTTCACCATTGTTATTTGTACCTTTTGCCTCCTACTGCTGAAAAAAGGTGGAATATTTCCGTGTAGCAGAAGCACCCTGGAGTGCACAGGGAAAGTGATTCTTTTGAAATAAGCAACCTAAAAGTGTGTTTTATCACTGTTCTTACTGTTATGACACTTTCCTAGTTGGGAAACGAACTATGGTATATGTGATTGTGGTCTAAAGTGTGTTACATATAATAGAAAGCGATGTTTTATATATCCATGTGTGGAGTCTCCTTTGTGGGGTACTTTGTGTGTCACTGGCCTGTGTGTTTTAAACAAATGCTCTACACATTGCCTCTGGGATAAGCCTGACTTTTCTGCCAAGCTAACAAGGGGGTGAGCAGGGGTTATCTTGGTGTGTAACTCCCCTATCCTGACTAGAGTGGTGGGTTCTGCCTGGCTAAGGCCTAGCCAACCAGAAACCCCATTTCTAACCTACCCGCTCTACTGTAAGAAAAGCAGACATACCCATCCTACAACTCTCAGGAAAATGAATCCAAGTTGTAGGAGTTGCAAACAAACAAATGACTAGCTCAGTTTCAGTATCTGTCAAAATAGGGTTCTTCCAGGAGAATCACCGATTTGTGGTGTGTGATTTGAGTCCCTTGAATCTACTTGGATGAGGCCTTTTGTGCAAACTAAGTTGTTCCATATACTGTACACTAAATGTCACAGAATTCCATACTCATGATGAAGACATTGTTTTTAAACTTTTCTATCAGATCGAACTGTACCCCATGTTGACAAAAGATGATCTGTTCCCTGAGCTTTGAGACGTAGTGTTACACTGAAGTCTGGGACTTTCCGGCGAAAGATATAGGACTCATAAAGGGTGTTCAACCAGTCCTCATAATAGTGAAACCTAATGCTGCGTACCCAAGAATCCCACAATACAATCTGACCCCTGAAACCGTTGCTGGGATTCCTCCTGTGATTGACTCAATGATTGAGCACAGCATTCTGAATGAGGTTATTGGGAGTCCATGTAACTCACCCGTCACGGGCTTACAGAAACCCAAGTACTGCCTTGTTCAAGACATGCAAAATATCAAATCCATTGTTGTTCCTTGCTGTCCTGTGGTACCCAATCCAGCTGTGATTTTGTTTCAGATTCCATTTGAGGCCAAGTGGTTCTCTGTCATTGGCTTATGCCACCCAATTCCTCCTTGCATTTTGGTTCGGCAGTCGTGTTTTGGAATGGTGCCAAGTCCCACAAGGGTATACGGCGAGCCTGTCAATTTTAAACTAGATACTTAAGAAGAATCTGGGGTGAATGTCTGGTAATGTCCTATCACTCAATTATGGTCCAATACATTGATGACCTATTAGTGGTATCAAATTCTCAAGTAGACACAATTACTCTGTTGAACCACTTAGCTGAGAATGGACATAAAGTGTCCCCAACCAAGTTGCAGTACTGTCAGGAATAAGTTCTGTACCTGGTACATCACACCAAGAAAGGAGTGAAGAAGGTGTCACAAGAGAGAACATCAGCAATTCTGAAAATGAACATGCCAAATACCCAGAAAGAATCAGGATGTTCTTGGCAATGATGGGTTACTGTTGACTGTGAATTTTTAACTTTTGCCAAGTGGGCAAGCCTTTGCAGAGGCTGACATACAGCGATGTGTCAGATCTGGTACCATGGGATGACAGCTGCACGCGTGCCTTCACAGAGCTGAGAGAATGTCTCTGTCGTGCCACGCACTGGGAATGCCTGATTATAGAAAATGTTTTACTTTGTTTTGTAATGAGGGGGAGGGCTGTGATCTCTCAGTGCTAACTCAGATGCAAAGGAATGCTCGGAGACCCATCACAAAATTTTCAGCCACACTTGATCCAGTAGCTGCTGGTTTGTCCGGCTGTCTCAAAGCTGTGGCATCCACAGTTGTCAGCATTGAGCAGTGGAAGAGCATTGTTATCCTTGACAGATTTTGTGCCCCATTCTGTGGTGGTATTGTTAACACACACCAGAACTCAGTACTGGGGCTGGGCAGAATTCATGGAGTTGCACTATGCTGAATTCCATGGAGTTGCATAAAAATTCTGTGGAATTCAATTGAGTTCCTCTCCACCCTAGTTACAGCCTTGAAGCTCCCAGGTAAACAGTTACTCTCTCTCTTGGTGTGTTTGGGGGATGGAACCACTTACATGTGGCTCCTGTGTGGCCAGCAGTGCTCCTTCCAAAGTATGGAGTTGGTTACAAGTTAACCATCTACCCTTTGTAAGTGGGAAGGTTAGGTGCACTGTACCAGTTCATGTCACTTGCCTTTTGTAGTGTTGTATGGTGGGAGGGTGTAGCCTCTTACCTCCTTCCCGGGACTCTGAAGAAGCCCCTAAACAGGTCATAGACACTCATGGTGAAAGCAGAGCCCCTTGGGGACTGAAAAAGGTATGGTTTAAGGCCGCCAGGAACACAGAAACCACCAGTGCATCAACTGAGCCTGCTGGGACTGTCACACTGCCAGAAGACAGGCAGAGCCGGACGGACGTTGTAAACTGCTGCCCTACTGAAAAGCGAGAGGTAAAGACAGTCGTAAAATCTCACCCTTGCTCGACTAATGATGCCCTTTAAGCGTCTCCCAGGACCAGTGTTTGAAGCTAAAGTAATTAAGACAGAGCTGCTGTCTTTGGTGTCAGGGGGGGAAGTGGAGCAGCGCTACTCGATTGGGTCACAACTATTAAGGCTGTTTTTTTTTTTAATTTAGAAGTTTTGGGGCAACCTGTTCAAAAATGGATTTGTGCCCATGTTTAAAGGCACAGTTATGTTGTGATCAGTGAGAGTGTGGCAGGCTGTTCTATTGACACAGTCGTCCGTTCTTTAGGCACACCACAGGAGCCTACTTTTCTGTGATGCGTAGGTGGGGTTGAGAGTGTGGTCTATTTCAATTATTTACTCGAGCAAAGTAATGCAACTGTAGCTCAATCACCTCAGATGTGGGCGCAGGAAGAAGGTCTTATGTTTAACGTGGCTGCCACCTTGTGGTCATAATCAGTGTAGGTTCCAGTACAGCGCAGCACGATTAGCCTTGAGTATTTTCAGCTTTGGACAGGGCTCATATCTCTCTAGATGGGGTAGGCGGTGGGGCAAACGCCACCATGTGGCAGAATCTGAGTTTTTTGCCAAACTCGGGCTGCCAGCAGAGCGCGGATTTGGAAAAACTCTGCAAACTCCACTGGAGGAGTGGAGTTCACCACCCACCCCTACTCAATACCTCACCAACATTAGTCTCACTAAGTTTGAGCAATTTATACTTGATGCGGATAACGTTACCCTCAGGAGATGTACTACACTTAAGCCTGCTACTCTCTTGCCAATACCTAAAAATGATGTTACTGAAGGTGAAGTTGAGCATGACTTTCTTAATGTTACTGAACTACTCACCAAGCCGAGAACTGACATACAAGTTGTGCCACTACCAAAATCAGATTATGTGATGTTTCCTGATGGCTCCTGTTTACGAGACCATGAAGGAACCCTGAAAGCTGCCTACACAGTCTGTACTGTCTTAGGTGTGGTTGAAGCCTCCTGACTTCAGGGAGTATTTTCTGAACAAGTGGCCAAATTGATTGTTCTTATTAGGGCATGCTGTGTTTCAGACCAGATGAGAGTGACCATTTTCCCTGATAATCAGTATGGCTCTGGTGTTGTTCATGACTATGGACAGTTATGTTCGCAACGCGAATTTATGACTTCTTCGGGGCATACAATCCAAAATGGTGATAGTGTGCATAACCTGTTAAAATCTTTACAGTTGCCTGCCCAGTTTTTTTTTGTGAAGTGCGCTGCACACCGAAATTACACTGACTGTGTTACTGTGGGCAATAGATATGCGGACGAAACCACAAAATATTGTGCCCTGAATGCTTTTACCTTTAACAGGGAATATCACAAGGAACCCAGAGGATGAGCCAAATTTCAATCTGTTTTTAACGGCAGAATTATCAGAAGCAGAACAGCAAGGCTGGATTAAAGCAGGTTGTGTCAAAAGAGATGAAGATGGCATTTGGGTTTCAGGAGATGGAAGACCTGCATTGCCAGACAGCTTGTTACCTCCAATGGCAAGACATTATCATGGATCTGCACTAGTAGATAGAGATGCCATGGTGTGATTGTTTAGGCAAACCTGGTTCAATCCTAGGTTCACATTGATGGCTGAAGGGTTATGTCACAGATGTGTTGTGTGCCAGTAACAGAATGTAGGCAGAAGAAATGCAGTAACACAGAGTCACATAGGGAGATCAGAAGGTCCCTTCAACAGTATGCAACTGAACTTTATCGAGATGCCTATGTGCAATAGGTTGCGATATGTCCTAGTGATTGAGTGCATTTTCTTGCGGTGGGTTGAGGCTTACCCAACCAGAAAATGCGATAGTCTCACAGTGGCTAAGTTGTTGTTGAGGGAGTTAAAACCAACGTTCGGTTTCCCGATTTATCTAGAGTCAGACCGAGGAACTCATTTTAATAATGAGGTCCTGAAGATGTTGTGCTCAGCATTGCAAGTCGAACAGAGGCTACATTGCAGGTACCAACCGGAGGCTTCTGTAATTGTGAAACCAGTCAATGGAACTTTGAAATCCAGATTTACTAATGTGTGCGCCTCACCATCTCTGAAGTGGCCTGGTGTTTTATCTCTTATGTTGATGAGCCTACTCAGTACTCCAGACAGGAGAACAAGACTGTCTCCCCATGAAATCATTATGGACAGTCATGAGACTGCCAGCTGTGCCTGCAAATGCGCCTGCGAATATTACAGATGACATGATTCTTGATTACTGCAAAGGACTGACTGATGTGATGCGTTCTGCGTCTCACCAGGTTGGCGAGGTTACAGCCCCAACTCAACAGGAAGAGTGCCATGACCTCAAAAACAATGGATTTCATCCCAGATCTCTGTACTGGGGGAATCAATGACATTGTTCTACATTCTCTCCATCAATTGTTCTTTTTTCATTTGTCACCCCAAGTGGGACAGGTATGCCCAGACATGGGTCTCGTACTCTCCATGCCACTGGAGTCAAGCTATCCTGGCTGATGAGGGCTGAAAGCAACCTTGACAAAGCAACATGGAGGGGCAGAGCGTTCATTGAAGAGCCCTATTCAGCAATGTTACAACATGGCTTGGTTGAACAAGGACAATGTCATTCCCATGTTCAGTGTGGGACATCTCATAAATGTTGCAGCTTACAACATGAGAATGGAAAAGGACAATCAAACCCCTGATGATGTGAACCAAGGGGTGGTATCTGAGTGATTTTGGTGCAAATAACTGGATTCTACACTGTCTGATTTGCCACCACTTTCTCTTGGACTTTGAGAGGTTTAGACTTCTTTGCTTATTCCCTTTGACTCTTGATGAGTGTGCCCTAGGTTAACACTCAATTATCCCTGACCCAGGAAAGACTATTGACCGAGCTTCTGCAATGCTGACACCTTCCTTCGTTTCTTCACATTCCATTATTTCCTTACTTGCAGAACTTTCCCGTGTTTTTCCTATTTTTCTGTAGTTCTTTGAATTTTGAGATTCCTTAGACTATCAAAACATCCACTTAGTTTGGACTCTAATTTTGATGATTCTTGAATTTATTCATGTACAGTTAAGAGGAATAGAAACTCTTCTCCGAGCACTATATCTTGTTATTGATCTTTTGTATTGCTGTGACTGAACTTCTTGTTTGTCTTATACTAGTATGCCTACATTTCTTTAGGAGGTTGAGTTTCCAAGTTATTATTCTGTATCTTTATATCATGGTGCTAAGATTCGTGTACCTTAACTTGATTGCTAATTTGCAATAAACCTTCTTAATTATAGTCACTGATTCCTGGTCCTTATTGTGTAGTCAAATGGGTTACACTATTAATTGAAACTGATTGATGTAATGACAAATGGCAAGAGGGTTACCCAGAGCACTGGATCACAGCCAAGTAGACAAACCTCAAAAGGACACAACCTAAACAGTATGACGTAGATGACCAAAGTGAAGAAGACCCTGTACTCCAAATAGAATGCCATCAGGAACAAGAAGGACCCACAAAATGTAATATGCATCGTGACTGTGCTGTTTGTTTTTTCTATCTTTTGAAAGGGTACATCCTTTTCAATAGTGCCTAACAGAATTTGTATTTGGTATATAAATTCAGTTTTATCCTTGCCTTGCGTAGAAGTAGCCTGCAAGATAAGTTTTTCAAAACTGAAGTGTAACAAAACTCTACTAAGAAACCAAATTATTAAGGTAAACCTAGAAGCCATTATGCTGATGACGGTTGAATTAAATGTTCCAGTTGAAAATGATGCAAATAAAAATGTATTGCTGCTGAATCTATTGATTCACTAATACTGAATATCTATTGCCCAAACTTTAAGGCAGAAACCAGATGCAAGCAAAAGTATGTTTTTGTAAATGGACAGTGCCTGCTGGACATGGATCTAGTGTTAGCCTAATTATCACCATATTGCCTTGATATTTCTTCCAGTATTCGTTATGTCCTAGGCTGTCTTCTCCAGCTTTGTAAAATAATAGGAAGCACCACAAGAGTTTTAGATTACCCATCCCTATGCTAAAGACTTTCAGGTAAAAGACCACATATTATGGAGTCAGTTGTTTTCTGTTTTTATGTCGTTTTGTAAATCTTTTTGTTCCCCAGATGACATGTAAACATTATTTATTTTCTCTTTATTATTATAGGTTATATTCAGTAAGGCTCTCGCTCACAAATCAGAACAAGATGATTATTTATATAGCTGTTGTTTCAGTCACTCTAGCTCCAGGTAGATAAACCATTAAATTCTGACAAATGCCATATATTGTTTTTAAAAAGAGTGTAAATTGTGATGGATCCACATTTGTTTTACTTTGAGTTTTCTTATTTTTTGGGCGTATCATTTTATAGGTTGTCATCAAGCACTGTTTCATTTCTTGCTTATAATAAGGTCTATTCACCAGGAACTCTTCCCTGTGAATCAGGGCATGACACAGACCCACTGAAATGTTTGTGTGTTGTAACCATATGGAGCTAAACCACTAAATACTTTAGACAAAAGCCGATAATTTGAGGTAAAAAATAACAAATTGCAAGAGGGCGAATGTTTCTGTTTTGCAGTTTTTATACATTTTTTAGGTGAAATTTAAATATATATTTTTCCCTCTCTTCTTTACAGGCTCTTTTTTAAAAGATGTCTCCCTTGTAAAGCAGAGCATGAAAAGTAACCACAGAAATTAAAAATTTACTCTAGTCCTTTAGATTAAAACTGGGACAAAACAAAAATACTTACAGGTAAAGTTTATACCTTGCGAGTGAGCTACATTGTGTTTTTTTGGAGGTTATGTGCACTTTATTTCTATAGGGAACAAGTATTTATTTCTTTACTTATTGCTACAGACTCTATTTTTGGAGCCCCACCCATTGAATCTGGACACAGAAATTGTTCATAGGAACGCAAAAGCGTTTGTTTCATAGACCCACTACCAAAGAGAGCCAATTGAAGTCCTCAGACATAAAGACACTCACATTCATGACATTGAGGAAAAGTTGCAATGTATTTAGATTAATTGATTTTTATATTTTTGCAGTTTTTGTGGGACCTAATACAGCATTGTTTCTTATCTCTGTCACAGTTTATATTCTCCGAGACCTTCCATCTGTGAATTAAGATATGAAATGGATGCACAGAAATTTCAAATCCACTCTTGCCCTCTGAATATAATCTAAAGTGTATGTTGAACAAAAGCTAAGTACTTTCTGGATGAAAACCATTATATCAGTCAATTAGATTGCATTTATTTGGGGGGTTTGTAGACTATTTCTGTAAGTGAGAGTTCTTTGCTTTCTTTGGTATGGGGTGTCTTCTGTCAGGTCAGCGACATTTTCAAGTAAACTACCAGGATTTGTTAGGGATTCACATTAGAGTTTTGTATGATTTTGTTTATGGGTGATGTGTAAACTTAATTTCTTCTTTATCTCTTTATTTTTGCAGGTTTGCTTCTCTGAAACAAACACCTCCATTGTGAATTGGCTAGACCCTATGAGAATGTATTTTCCTCACTGTATGTTCTAGTCCTAGTGATGCTTGACCTAGCCCTCTTTGCCCTTGCCTTTCTACTAGGTTTCTAATTTGCGTAAAGATGAATGTCTAGGGCACAGCTAGTTGAAAGCAAGTATCTTTCTGGCTTGTATAAGATGTTAACTTGTAACTAAGTATGCACAGTTAATCACTTTTCAGCTTAGATCACATTAGCAAGCAGTTCTATTAGGTCCTATTTGACCCCTCTAGTTAAATCCCACAGCTACTGGAACTTACCAGTGCTGATTTACAAATACAATATTTACTTTCCATTGCTAGACATTTAATCATAATATATTTGTGAATCAATGCTTGACAAGGATCCACAGTAATGTTTCACAGCTAATCAAAGCCTCTGGAGATAATACAGTAAATACTTTAGGCAAACGATACATACATTCAGGTAAAATACCAGAGGGATCTAGATTTGATCATTTCAGGGAAGTTGTAAGTTTTTGTTTTCCATTGGTCACTTGTAGACAGGTTTTCTTTTCTCTCTTTGTTGTTACATGGTTATTTCTCATTGGCCATCCCCAGTGGCTTGTGACAAGGATAATATTCACAAGAATTTCAGAGCCATTTCAGAACCATATCACTCTACCATTAAGGAGATAACGTAGCTAAGATTTGGAGCAAAAGACTCCTACCCTCACTGAAGATCAAAATTGGTGAGGGAGATTCATTTAATTGTTTTACAGATTTACTAAGATTTGTTTTTTCATGGGTGATATGTAAAATTTATTTTTGGACTGTGCATCATTGAAGTTGTTGTTGTCCAATCCCGATGAAGTGAATAATCAAGAGGAATAAACTCAGAGCTGATATTTCTCTTTTTTGCCATTGTAGGTTCTATTTCTAAAGAACCTGACCTAATTCATTTTCCCCTGTTTTTTTCCAGATTTCTTGTTTTGTGTGATATTCAGAGTTGAGGACATAGTTGATTGTGAACAGGTATCTCGCTACTTTGTGCAAATGTAGCACACATTTCTCCACAAATTAGACCCCGGGTACTAGTGTAGGTGCACATGCCTATCACTTACATAATCTGCATGAAAGCGGCACCCAGTAGCGGGTTCAGGATGGTGTTGACCTCAAGAATAGATGAGGCAATGTGTCCCTAAAGCAAGATACAAAACAGCATTACAAAAATATAGTGAATAAGAAGAGAAAACTGACGCAAAATGTTTGAGATTAGTAATTTAGGAAAATCATGAAGTTGTATTAAATAGTTAAGCATAATACATAAGTCAAATATATAATTCAATCAGAGTGCATAGAAAATCAATTGCCACAAAGGCTCTCTGTGATAAAAATAGATGCAATAATGAACAAAATACGAAGAACAGTACATGTCGAAACTATAGAACAAACTGACAGAGATTCAGGCAGCATCCCTAGTAGAGACCACAAAGATCTGTCTCATGCCAATTTGTTTCAGGGGCTTTTTATCATAAAAGCAATACAAATCTTACAAGGTCATAATAATCAGAAGAGCAAATGCATCATTTCATTGGTATGGTCAAATTCAGTTCAGCATTGTAAAACGTCTTATAAACCCTCTATGTTAGCACTATTCCATTCCATGAATATTGATTCGCCCCTTTCAACCTAATGTCATTGGAGGTAACTGAACACATGTGGCACAATAAACAATTGAAAACTCAAACATGTTCTGTCTACAGCACGTGAGCAGGAAGAGCCTTGAATGTAGCAAATATTTCCTATGGAGTTCTTCGAGAACATATATATCATTACAAAACAAACAGTGCACATTTTGATGTGCGCTGTCAAAAGTATGAACACACAATGAATGTTATATATTCCACTTTCCTCAAGCCACGAGCAATGGAGGTAGACATAAAAAATGGAGATAAAAACCAGTTTTATTTTTTGACCTCTTGCTTTATTTCCAAACTTAAAGCATATTTAACTTATGAGAAGCTTATTTGGGAGCAGAATAAATTCGCCTGGGGACACACTCAAACCACAATATGAGTTTTTTTATTGTTGAGGTTTTCCTTTCTTGCTCTCAACTCATTATAATGCGCTCTTGTCGCACGTTTTACCCTTGCGAAGACGCAATCCCTGCACTTTCTCCTGCACAAGTTTCGCCAGGTATTATCTACGTTTGGGGAAACAGTACACCACGGGTGAGGGTAAAATGACTGCACCAATCGCAGCCTGAAATTAGGTGCAAACAACGTGTTTTTTTACATTTTGCTTGGTACTCGGAATTAGGGCATTATTGTTAACAATTTTGGCCCAAAAATGGATACTCGCAACTGAAGATGAATATGCAAAATCGAGGACACGGAAAGCAAGTGCTGCTGCATTTTTGCTATCTTTACTGTGATGGCACCAATAGAAAATGAATGCTTTTTGTTATGTTCCTCTCCGTGTCGTTTATGTCCTCCAAAGCAGCGCCCTGCAGCGAGCATGGACAACATGGCGTCTAAATCATAGCCCGTCTCCTTGTTGCTTATTACCAACTCCTCCGGGAGGCTTTCAATTTCTGCTGCCTTCTCGCTACTGGCCCATTCATGAAGATTCATGTGAGGCTGAGGGCTCCCGGGTCCCTGCTGGGAGCTGGGCCCATGCCAAGGAGGGCCGAACAAAGCCTTCTCAGCACTTGGCAGCATTTTAATAGGCCCGAGAACTTCAGTTTTTAACAGATGAAGGTGAACTAGAACTGCCAGAGGTTCCTCTGTGCATTGTCAACGCTCCATCTCAGGAGACAAGCCACATGCAAATACTTCAATAAAATGGCGGAGCCGAAGCTCCCAATATTAAGAGTGTAATTCACACTCCCTTCATGTGGTGTCTGCACAGGGTTAGGAATCTGAAATAGCAATCAGTAAAAAACATAAGTGCTGTAATCATCAAGAACATTTGCAATTGCAAATGTTCCATCATCATGGCATTTAAGCAATTAAAGCTGCATAGGAATTCATTGGCCTAGTTTTGCATCTCTGTTATGAGACAGGGAGCCGGTGACCTGCACTAACAACTGCTCAGAATCACACATTCCCATGTAGCAGGTGCTGGGAAGCACACCTCCACTTCACACATTTACAAGACTGCAGAACGAGCAATGCTGGAAGTGAAGTGAAGCACAGTCGCCACACACAACGATGGCGATAGCTCGCGAAAAGCTGACTTTGCAGATAAAGTTCCCACCTGCAGATAACACGACTGAGCTCTGATAGAAGAGCAACCAAGTGGGCTGTGCGAGGGAAAGGAAGATCTAAAAGAGAGAAGATAATGTGTGCATGTGTGTTTGTGACAGGAGCACGTCCATGGGAGGTCAGTGCGTGGGGGATGATTGCAAAAGGAGTATGTTGGACAGAAATGATGATCTTTGAAAAAAAGGTATGAGGCGAAGATGAGACTAGAATATATGTCAAAGAAAGATTTGGTAAATGTGCGACGACAGTGAAGTGACTGTTGGGTAGAGTAGTGAGTGATTAGCTTACTGGAAGCGAGAAGGATAGAAAGCAGCGTGTCAGAGGATATACAGAAATTGGTGTTCAGATAAAAAGTATGAGATGACAAAGAGGGGTAGAGGGGTGAGAAGGGAAAGTGCGTAGATCATGCGCTTAAGGAGGCTAAATGTTAAAAAAAGAGATCAAGAGAGTAGATGTAAGAAGAGAGGACGCTATGAGACACAGGAAAGCCTAGGCTAGGCTGGAACCTGCAGGTGGTGTTACATTAGCAGCTCAAGCAACAAAGGTGGCACTGTGGCTAGAGTGCTTGGTACAGCAAAATTTAACTTGAACTAGGATGACAAAACTCCTTGTGATGGCCGCAGGTGGTACAGGAGAAAGAAGTAGTAAAAAATATGCCAGAGTAATTTTGGTAATTCCATGTTACTCTTTGACATGGAATTGCCAATGATTATGCGTTTAAACCTGCTTGTATAATTAAGAGTAATTTCAGGGGAAATAAGCACAGAAACAACGAATGTAGCAAGAACAAGCAGCTTCCCTGGGCTCTGCTAACCAGGCCCGGGCCAATGCTATCGTTAAAAAGATGCATGTAATAGGGTACACGTACAATTGGGAATGAGGGATCCTATATGCTGGGGCGATGGGGAGCAATGTACTTGTAAGTCCTTAGTATTTAATATGGCATGGAGGTTTAGAGGCCCTGCAGATTATCTGCACTTGCATGTGTGCCCTGACGTGTGCCTGCTGTGCACCTGCTGTGCTTTTAAAGAAAGTCCTGTCCTGCAGCCTGTCTTTAAAAGTAAATTCTCGCAATTGGTATTGACAGACCCTATATGCCCATAGTATATAATAGGGCTAGGAGATTCAAGCTACCTAAAAGTCCCTAGGGGCAGATTTACAAGAAACTGACGCATCTCTGCATTTTAGCAGAGATGCGTTAGTTTACTTGTGGCTCGCAAAAAAAACCTTGCGCCACCATGGATGCGTTGCATTTACAATACAGCACACCATGGCGCAAGGATTGACAGATGCGTCAGTGAAATCTTGTAGATTTCACAGTTTCACTTTTAAGAGGCTTTCTTATGTCCGAACGCCCACCCTGCATACATTATACCTGGAGCAGGTATAATGTGGCGCAGGGCTTTACAATTTGACGCATCTCCCTAGATGTGTCACGTTGTAAATGTGTCGCAACATGGCGAATTGCTTATGCCACCACTGCGTCATAAAAGTGATGCAACAGCGGCTCAAAAGTGTCGCAAGGGACTTGTAAATCTGCCCCCTAGTATATAATAGGGCATGGAAGTTTAGGGGCACAGCAGATTTCCTTCACTTGCATGTGTGCACTCCTGAGTGCCTGCTGTCATTTTAAAGGCAGCCTTGCTTTGCAGACTGCCTTTCAGTAAATTGTATTCAAATTTGACTTTGGTGGAATGGGCCATTTACAAGTGATAATCTACCTTATTTTTACATATTAGGCAGACCGTCCAGGATTTTGCGATTTGCAAAGAAATCGCAAAAACTGCAGTTTTGTAAAAATTTGAAAAGTGGGATCATTTTTTAAATTTTGTCTGGAAACAATTGTAAGAAGTGATAGATGACTATATCACCAGTGAGCACAGGAAGCACTATTCAAAATGGTTTGAGACAATGCAAAGGTTTACTATGGTGATCCTTTTGGGTTTATTTATGGGCCCATAGCTTGTTTGCCTTGTGAAAGACCGGACTGCAGATACCAACAGCAAAAGCTATTCTTTGCACCTAATGTTTTAAACAGACTTGAGGACAACGTTTTTTTTTAATCCCACTGACTTCAGGGATGAACACAGAATCCAAAAAGATCCGAAGCAGATATAAGAAAACATGCAAGTGAGAAGGCAAATTTAAGCTGGAGGCATACAGGGCTTGTGAGAACTAGCCGGTCATATAGGCATGAGTGGACATTATCAGCTGAATAATTATATGCTGATAAGTCTGAAAACCAAAAAGCGACAAGTGGAAAACATGGAGGTAACAGCAGGCTTTCACAGTCGTTTCTAAAGGAGTAGAACATAAAAGCACTCACAAACCAATTAACTCCCTCCTAATGACCTACCTTGTTATACAAGAAGACGCCCCTGAGCGGTATATAAGTCTGTTTTTTGACGAGGCTGACAAAGAGCTGTGAAAACACAACAGATAGTTTCACCTCTCAATTCCCAACTTTTGGGAAACAAGGACCTCTTGTGGCCATCGTTTGATGTCCACAATATGATGAAATGGTGCAAAAAGCAGCAGAAGAGTAAACAATTCTCAAACCTTTTAAGCTGGGGTCTAGAAAGTAATCCTTTCTGTATAAGCCACCTCTCAAAACTCTTCAGGACATGAGTCCCTTTCGAGGCCAGACTATGTTTGGAAACAAAACCCAACTTAGCATTAACAGTCCAAGAAATTACTACCTCGAAGTTGGGGCAAAGTTAAGACTTTTCTATCATGCTTGGAAGAACTGTAACATGGACCATTGGGTGCTCCAGATAGTGAAGACCTGTTATCGAATTCCATGTGCCCAAAATCCTCCCCGTCCTATTAGACCTATCCTGTGGCTAAAGAAAGAGTTGAGAATTTAGGTAAAGATAATAGGGGTTCAAGCTCTTCTAGAGAAGAAGGCACTCATACTTGTGCCTTTGCTTCAGAGAAGAAAATTATTATATTCTGTCCTGTTTTTGGCTGCCAAATCCAACTGGGAATAAAGCCTGTTTTGAACCTGAGGACCGTGCCCAATTACATCTCAGGGGCCGATTCCGATCCGGGTCGGAAAGCACTCCGACCAAGCGGGATCCGGAGTGTTTTCCGACCGAGCCGGAGTCCTGCAGTCTGACCGAGCGAGTACGATGCGGCCGTATGCTGCCAGACTCGGTTCGGTCAGACTCCCATAGAAGTCAATGGGAGCCGGTCGCACGACGCGTACATGGGCTCTCATTGACTGAATGGGTACGTCGCGGACAAGGGCGCCTCCTACAGTGGGTATGCGTCGGTGCCATCCGCACCGTACATGCCTGTGTTGGGGAGACCCATGGGTCTCCCCCTGTGTCCGAGTCGTAGGGCTGCGGGTGACAGGGGATCCGACGCGGACCCCCAAAGGCAACCACCCGGAGAATTTGCGAGCTGGACACACCAGCTCGCACAGGCTGTCCGACGCGTGCATCATACTGGCTCAGTCGTGAATCGCATCCATTGCACGCCACGGTTAGCTTACGACCGAGACGTGCGGAGCGGTTCGGACCCGGAAACGAGTCGGTCGGTGAATTTCATGTAGCTCGCATCATACTTGCTCGCTCGTACAGCTGTAAGAGTCAGCCGGAAAACACGCATACGGCTCGTAGTTTTTCCGGCCGGATCGCGTTCGGTGCTCTTCCGACCCGGATTGGAATCGGCCCCTCAGTGGACATATTCAAGATGATTTTCCTCCAAGAAATCACCCCGTACTGATGTGAACGATTTCCTGGTGACGTTTGAGCTTCAAGACGCATCTGGATTCATCCCTCCAATCAACAATTTCCTGGGTTTGCTGTAAGAAACCAACATTTGCAATTTCAAGTCCTGCCTTTGGTCTGGCAGCATCTCCCAGGATCTTCAGCAAGGTACTAGCTCCTGTTGTTGCTCATCTTCCATTGTATGGTGTCACAATATTCTAATTTATTGATGATTAGTTGCTTTCTGCTCCGTCTTTTTTGAAGGCTCAAGAAAATGTTGGAATGGTGACTATAGTTCTGCACCAACTGGGTTTCATTATCAGCAACCATTAGTCTTGAGCCAACTCAAGAGAAAATATTTATTGGGGCCCAAATCAACACTGCCCTGGGCCGTGTCTTCCTGCCTTCTCTAAGGATTGTGTCAATTCAACATGTTACTCGTCTTTTGAGTCAGTTTGCTTCAACAGCGCACGGCTGGCTGAAAATCCGGGGGCTACTGGCAGCCACAACAGCTGTTGTTCCTTGGGCACAGACAATATCATTCGAATTTTGTTGTTAACACAATCTAAGCTGGTGGTTGCTGGCCATGCAGGATTACGAGGTCTTTATTCCTGTGACTCTTGACATGTCTCAAAAGTTGGGTTGGTGCATGGTTCAGGGCGATTTGTCTGAAGGGGCAGTATGGTTATAGGAGGTTTTTGCCAGTCCTGAGTGATAGCTGGTGCGTCCCTTCATGGCTTACTGTAAAAGACCCAGCAGGTGCAATTAATTGCAACTTGGTATTCTGCTTCACACTGACAACTTCCTCTTTGGTTTTAAGATGCCTCTGTGTATTATGCACAAGGAATAGTACCAGGGTGTTAGGTGTATGCTCAAGTCACCCTATGAGGAGTGGACCAGGTAAGCCGGAGGTGACCTCCCTATGTAGTCTGTCTCACTTATTTGGATCAGCCACTACAATCCTACGCCCTAGGGTGCTTGAGGAAGAGCTGTCCTGCCTCATGGATCCGGAGGCAGTGGTGCCCCAACAGGGGTGCATACATGGGCACTAGAACATCCCAGGGAGAAATACGGCTCCCTCCCACGAGGTTAGGACTGGAGCTGTGCTTCCATAGAACTGCAGACACTTTAAACATGCCTATTTCAAATTGGAATACTCTACTAAAACAGTATCAATTGATTTCAGGCTGAAAATGAATGATTATGAGTAAAATAAAGTGCCACAAAAATGCCGCTAATTTTCCATATTTGTGAAGCTAAATTTTCATGTTTGTGCCGCTAAATTTGCTAATTCATGCCCGCAATCTGGGGGGTCTGATTAGGCTCCCCCAAGGTCCCCCACCTAAGTATGTCCCAGGGGTGTGGGGCCATGTAACTATAAGCTGGGACCTTATAAAATATGTTTTATATGCCCTGGTAAGGGAAAAACCGGATATTTCATTTTTCCTTATTGTATATACTCAGTTCCATAAGCTAACATCGCAATATTTTATTTAGGTATAACTAGTGCTTGGAAAGGAGCAAATATTACTCAAAGACTTAAAAGATTGGTATTGATTAATTCAAGAAATTGCCACTGTAGAATTTATCATAACCAGTAAAGAAGAAAAGTTATAGAACGTTCTCTTCTGTAAGCCAAAATCCAGCCTTCTAGTAGTCTCTGTTGATTGGTCAGCCTTAACAGGCTTAGCCAGACTTGATTAGGTGATAAGTGGCCTGGCTGGAACAGAGGTTATCTGATGTAGACAGCTCTGAAGTTGCGGAGGATAGGTCATACAGAGGGGACTAGGTAAATCAAACTGAGCTCAAAGAGAGAGCAGGTCAGTAAGGAATGCCAGGCCTACTTAACCCCACATCCTGTGCCCCAGTCAGATGGCAGGCTTAAGGCAGGAATTTGCAGAGGTCAGGAGGAGGAGAGCTAATGGAAATGAGCCGCTCTGTGGGTTGGTTTAGGCAGCTCTTACTGCTCTGTAGAGTAGAGCTTTCCAAACTCTGTGTCGCGACACGTTACTGTGTCGGCTGCCATGTGTGAGTGTGTCACGCAATGATGACGAGACATGGTCTATTCATCATGCAGGACGGTACTGCACATGTTAGTGATGCAGTATCTGTTCCTGCAGAAGGTGGAAGAGGAGGAGCATCACGCTGCAGTTCTCCCTCCCGTATGTAGCCGAGGTTGAAGTATAAAATGCACTGCTCATGATTGTGTGTGTTTTTTTTCCTCCAAGTTATTACAAATATTTTAATCAAACTTGACATGATAAGGAAGGCTCACATTAGTGTGGAGGCCCGTCGGCCTCCTGCCCAACCGAGGAAGGACCCCCGTCCCTATTGCAGGCTGGGCTAGGCACGCCAATGAAAGTAACGCACGTTGGGGTCCAAACTGACATTTGCTAACGGTTCTTCCCCGCCCTTGATGGAACCGGAGCAGCCCTGCCAAGTGTCACTCATCTGCTGTTAAGCTAAATTGAATACCTTATTGTTACCGTATTCCGGAAATGAAATATTTTGTCACACAAATCATAGCCGCAAAAGTTGCTCAAATTACTTGTCCCATAAAACATATTTGTCAGCTGCGCACTGAGCATGTCGACTGACCTGGTCTTTGTGACTTAAGGTTTTAACTTCTGCTGCAGCTCCTGTGACCATGCCAGGTCACGGGGTGTCAGGGTAATGCTGCCGGAGACTGGCGTTTTCCCAATGCACATGAGCGTCTAATTATCAGACTGAATTACTGTGTCGTGAAATTATGGATATCTAAAAAGTGTGTCACCAACATGAAAAGTTTGGAAAGCACTGCTGTAGAGAAATCATCCACGTTGGATTTTGGAAGTGCAGTGCTTTGTGAGACAAGAAGATGCCACACTTTGGAGGACGTTGTCATGCTTTTGGGTGGCACCCAGCAGGTCATTGGGTAGAGGTGACCCCCGCTTGTCGCCCAAGAACACTGAATACATATGTAAGAGCTGCATAGTCTCTCAGATCTGCTGCCTGAAACTACAAGGAGGAGAAGAAGGACTGCCCTGCTGGAATCCGGATCTGCACCCAAAGGCCTGCACTCTGAATGATTGCGCCTGCTGCACAATCTGATATTGCAGCCCTGGGGACTGTGCCTTGCTTCAAGAAGGATTCAGTGGTGGACCCCCTGCAAGCTACAGGTTAACAGAGCCCACCTGCATCATCCTCACTGAGAGTCTCCATCCTGGAGTGCATCCAGTGGACTTTTAGTGCGTTGGCCAGGTGCATTTTGGGAATTGTAATCCATACATCCCAGAGACCATCTAGGACATTCAAGGCCTTTGGATTGGTATTTTGGACTCTTGGAACCTACAAGAATACCTACAGGAAGCACCTACTGAAGTCTGGAGAACTTTTGTGAAAAAGCTCCATGAGATGACCGACCAGACGCGACATCTTGAGTCTAGCCGACTACC
The DNA here is from genome assembly GCF_964204655.1 of Triturus cristatus. NCBI lineage: Eukaryota > Metazoa > Chordata > Amphibia > Caudata > Salamandridae > Triturus > Triturus cristatus. The sequence goes on along the minus strand of NC_140585.1, from coordinate 420,531,025 downwards.
TTCAACCGCGGTCTTGCCAGGATTTTAGGATCATCCAGCTGAAATCTCCAGAGCTCCAAACGTCTAGGATTTGGCCGGGGCCTCTCAGAAAGTCAAGCTGACGAACCCTCTCCGATTCTGGCCTGCGGTGGAGGGTCAAGCGACGTTAGATGAAAAATCTCCAGAAAAGTTTCTAAGTGTCAAGCCTCCCGCTTAGAACTGTTAGAAATGGGGGCCTCTAGTTGTCAGGTTGTTACCATGTCCAAGTAGGAACCCTTCTTCCTACTCAGGGTAAAGGGGATACACTTCTACTATAACCCCTGCTTACTTCCTTGGTGGCTTGGCACGAGGAGTCAGGCTTATCTCAGAGGCAGTGTGTAGAGCATTAGCACATAACCAACAGTAATACAGTGAAAACACTACAAAAGGACACCACAAAAGTTTTAGAAAAATATCCAATATTTTAAACATGCAAACAAGACCATAAAGTATAAAAATCCACCATAGAGTTCTAAGAAATATCAATAAGCTCAAATAGAATTAAAATACAGTTCCCTGAAGTTGATAGCTCCGTCCTAGGCTATCACGCATCGTGAACAACAAATCCAAACTAGCGGGCCACCTGTGGTGTTGGGAAGACCCTCAAAACAGTACCTTTAGAAATGCATGGTGTCAGTGAGCTTGCAGGGCATCGGTTCCGGAGGTCAGTCCAGGAGTCGTTGGGTCCTTGAAGTCACATGCATTGCAGATTGAACTCTGTGCGGTTGAAGTCAGGAGCGCTGGTGTCAGTGGGCGTCAGGTCTGCTGTGCAAAGTGTAGCAGTGTAGCGTGCAGTGCCTTCAGGTCACGGTGCATGCAACGGCTTGGTGAAGGTCGTCCAGCGTTGTCAGTGAGAACAGGGCTGTGGTGCAAAGTGGGGTATGCTCGTTGCGGTGCTAGCAAGTTACGGTGCAGGCAGCGGCATCGTCGTTGCTGATGCACTGTCGTCCGCTGGTGGTAGGTCAAGGCAGCCGGGTGAGATGGGGCGGTATGTTTTGTAACTTACGAGCAGTGCCTTTGAACCACGGTGCAAGCAGCTGCGTCGAGATTGGCGTGAAGCATCGTTGTCGGGGATACCAGGAAAGCGGTGTGAAGGGAAGTGGTGATTAGTGCGATGCCCACAGGTCACGGTGCAAGCAGCGGCGTGGCAGCGAGAGTTGTCGTCAGTGAGACAAGGGTTGCTGATCGAAATGCGGCGGTGACCTCTGCGGTGCCTTCAGGATACGGAGCTGGCAGTGGTGTTGTTGAGAGAATCGGGTTGCTTTTTCTTCTGTTGCAGCACAAAACACACAGTTCCCAGTGCTGGTAGCAGATGAACTTGAAGTCTTTGCTGTAGCTGATACTTCTTGAACAGGGGGCGAGCTCTACCTCAAGCCATTGGAGAAACTCAAATAAAGAAGTTGTAGAAAGTTCAGTCCAGTCCTTTCTCTGCCCAAGACAGAAGCAGCCACCGCAGGCCAACACAGCAAAGTGGTAGATCTTCCTCACAACTTCTCCAGCTCTTCTTGGCAGGTTCCTTGATCCAAAAGAGTTCTAAAGCCCCAGGGTCAGGGCCCTAATATTTATACCACATTTACTCTTTGTTCTCTATGTGGCAAGGGTCTCCAAGCCCAGTCCAAACCTGTTCCTCCCTCTCTGGCCCAGCTTCATTACAGGAGGTGGAGACCGCATTGTGCAGAGGAGACCATGCCTATTCAGGTGCTAGGGAAAACTCCTTCCACCACTCTAAATGCAGATCAGGCCTATTCAGCCCCACTATGAGTCACCCAGGAAAGGCAGGATCGACTTCAACCCCCTGGTGGCTGTCTACAGTGAATGCACATCTCGGCCTCTTTTATTCCAAAACCAGACAGTCCATACACAAACCAGCAGAGGCACACAGAATGAATAGATAAGAAAATACCCACTTTCTAAAAGTGGTATTTTCAAACACATAATATAAAAGTCATCTTTACTGAAAGACGCATTTTTAAATCAGGCATTCTAAACTCTATCTCTCAATCTTGTCCCAATGGAAAGTTAGGCTTGTAAGATGTTACAAAACAACTCCCATGTCAATAGTGAAAACGAAATTGGCAGTATTTCACTATCAGGACATGTCACACACACCAGGACATGTCCTACTTTTCACATACACTGCACCCTGCCTATGGGGGTATCTTGGGCCTACCTGGGAGGTGCCATACATGTAGAAAAATTGAACTTTAGGGCCCAGCAAGTGGGGCACTTGCCAAGTCGACATGGCAGTAAAACCTGCTCTCAGACACTGCAGTGGCGGGTCTGAGACAGCTTTGAATAGCTACTTGTGTGGATGGCACAATCAGTACTGCAGGCCCACTAGCAGCATTTAATTTACAGGCCCTGGGCACACACAGTGCACTGTACTAGGGACTTAGTAGTAAATCAATTAAGCCAAACATGAAAACACCAATCCATAAACACAATTTACAGTAGGAGCACTTGCACTTTAACACTGTGAGAAAGTGCGCAGAGGCATTAAACCAGCAAAACAAAGTCCAACATACCATTGAAAACAGGAGGCTAGAAAGCAAAAACACAGGGGAAACACTCCAAAAGATGGCAGGTCTAACAGTATTTGACCAGGGCTCCATCGCGATCGGCCTCAAACTTTGACTTTGTCCCGGTCAAGCGCGATCAGATGTCCTAGAGTGGCGCTCTGTGCTATTAAGAACTGCAAAGTGGTTAATCTTTAAAAATTCATATCTCCCATTCCCTACATTGGATTTTTGTCTGCTGTGGGATTTTTATTGTGTGTTATATCTTACTTATTTGATGTATTGGGGTTTTTAAATGCTTTACACTCATGTCTCCTATGTTAGGCCTGACTGCTCATTGTCAGCTACCAAGGGTGGAGCAAGGGGGTAATTTACTGAGACCTTTAATGAACCCTACACTGCATTGGTGGCCTTATTACTAGTGGTAGGTGCATACTTACCCCTATCAATAACCTACTTTCCAACAATGTGCCAACTTACTGATGCTTGGAGACCTTCATTGTTTTTACCTTTAATTGGTGTTTAACAAACCAATACACAGTCAACCATTCAGTGTACAAAACATTAAATGCTGTCCATCAGAACATTTCACCGGAAAGTGTGGCTTTTCACATGCAGGGACTTATGGGTAACTGCCCGATATTGCATGCTGGCTAAAATGTCTTCCGAATGGAAGGTATGACTCTCTCTGAGCCAGTACTATCTGAACATGAAAAAACCCTTTAATCACACCAAGTACTCCCCTGATACCTTAATCGTTTTCCACTGGATGAATCCTGATCAAACAGAAATGGAAAGTCCCTAAATGATGCTATGAAAAAAGCACCACTGGGAAGTGGGAAAGGAAGCAAGTCCTTTTTGTTTTATATACCCTCACACACCCTAGTGGTGTCATGCTTCATCATTGGGTCACCCTGACGCCTAAAAGTCAGGGTGGGCTCGACCGATATTTCAGGGAACTCTTAGAGAATTGTTTGGCCAGGGGGAATAAAGATTAAAAATCACCGACAGATTCCAGTTTCCCTTTATTCTTGGATCTGTCCGAAATATTAAAATTTGAAAACAACAAAAAGGGTTGTTCGGGATAGTATGGTCCTAAGACCCTAGTGCCAACATATTTCAGTCCGCTAGAGCCCCTCACGGGTGCTGGACTTTCTTCAGGGCGACAATGTAGAACCCCCTAGAAAAAATCATGATAAGGGAATTTCCCTACACTATTTATAATAAGGGCAGATAGCTGCTTATTTCACTATTGCCAGAGTTTTTTTAAATATAGTTGCCAGAATTTTAAAAAATATATTTTCAATCACTCCATCCCAATGCGGGAGAGCTTTTCCTCCATGTGGGACCTCACATTAAATAGGGGTAGCTCTGTAGTCATACTGCCTTCAAGGGTCCTGCCCTGTAATCACCTATTCGGTGTGGGTCCCGCCGGCTCTGTGTCCATGAAAAAACCCTACTTGCTAAAGTGGAACCTGTCTCCCATGAGTTGGATATCCATGAGGCTGTATCTGGCTCCCATATCTGGCTCATTGTTCTTTGAAGCAACAGGCTCTTTTTCTTCAGGGCTCATGCAATCACCTCATTCACTCTGCAGTTCATCCATTCTAGCTACTGTAGTGCTTTTGTCAGGATAGAAATACTCCCTTTTCATATAATTGCATCTCTAATCTTTCAGCCAAGCATGTCACCGGTAAAGGGGAGGAATTTCCCAGCTCAGGACATAAAACAGTGAGTATGGGGCCCTCCCTTTACAAAGTATGAGGGCTCGGGTTAACCCTTTAAGTAAGTACTTCCCTGGGAACTCGAATGTCAGAGGGCCCCCTCAGGTAACATTAGGAGGTGGTCAGCCCTGCATAACCTGCTACTTCACCTCTTTATTTTAACTCACTCTTTCACTCATACCCCTGCTCAAAACATTCTAATAATTACATTTAAGTCTCTCACTAATACTTGCTGTAAGTCACACGTAATGGTCACGCTCACTGAAAGGCAAATACCTTCTGATGAAAATCTAACTCCCATTGAATAAAACAAATTCGAGACTGACCCCAAAATCAAAAACAGGCCACCTACACAGTAAGACCTGCACGAGAATCCCTTCACTAATCTGAAGCACAGAAACACGGTCTGACCAAACTGACATGTAATTCACGAGCTCGCATCTTTTGCATCCAGCATTCTTTTGATGCTTTTGTGGCAGTAGTTTTCTATAACAGTTACGTCTTATTGGTTACGTTGAACGTAATCAAAATTTAAGAAATAAAATCAAAATTGTATTGAAATTGTGAACTGATTTGGACTTGTATCTGTTTACTAAATATCAATGCTGCCAGTTCATCAATTGTTTTGCCTGTTTATAATTATGAACTGAAATGCAAATTCTGTTTGTCATTAATTTAGAGGGACAAATATGAGCAGTCATTATTTTCTGCTGAAAAACTGAACTGGCCACTGCAGAACGAAATATACAACGTCACACTTAGCTTGCGTTTCTGAACTTGCCAGCAGGATTTCGGCGAGAGAAATTCACTTTTTCCAAAGACCATTCAGTTAAGGTAGCAAGATAATAAATTGCTGGTGTCAACACACACAGTGGTGCTGAAAGGAGTGATTTGCAAAAACATTCAACATTGCAATCCAGAGACAAACACTTCATTCCGCTACATTTCTTTGCTTGTCTCTTTCAGAGCTGAGACTGGCTCTTTCCCCTTCTGCTTAAAAGATATTCAGGCAAATTTGGGGCCTTTTTACAAAAGGCTGGACTGCTGAAGGTAACCAGGTTTAGTGGATTTCCCTGGGAGGAATATAAAGAAATTTTAAAACATAGCAAAATTGTTTTTACAAAAGGGAAAAAAGCTGCAAGCTTTGCTGACATCATCCTCTTACCAACTTTCACGAAGAGACAGAGTTTAAAAAACATTGTTTTTACACAGTTTTTGCAATTTTCAAAGCGGTGGTCAATTGTTCATATTTTTGCAGTTTCTACCTATCTGCATTTTGTAGGGGAAAGGGTGTGAAATCTGTAGGTGAACCTGGAAAGCTGTACATTTGTCAAATGTAGAAAAGATCTTAAGTTCAGAAAGGAGTCATTTACGTAGATTACTCTTGATTCTCCCAAAGAATGTAATAATTGAAATTCTGAAAGTGAGTAAGAAAAGTAGACATAGGTAAAAGTCTTTAAATATGTAATTTTTTGCACTAAAAACTGATCTACAAAAGTAATATCCCGTTACATCCACCAGAATCTCTTGATCACAGAGATATTTTGGCTGCTCAAAAAAACTCAGTACCTAAAGTCATCAAAAAAGCTGCTTTTAACAAATATTTCTCATTGTCTTTCAAGCATCCGTCAATTCATAAGGTAAAATCTAATTAATAAAATATGGTTATGAAGGAAAGATATGCATTTTTTTCTTTTAACAATAAAGTTTTATTGAGTTTCTTTCGTACCAAAAGGGAAAAGCCCAGCAGAGATAAGACATAAAAAATGCAAGTGGTAAAGTATGTAAATAAAACCCATATGGTCTGTAGAACAAAAGACCAAACACAATCCAAACAACACCAAACACACTTGTGAAGCATTACACATACAATGTAAATCAATGTCCATCCACAGGAACACACGATCAGCACACTACACAGGTATATTGCTAATACCATTTGTTCAATGGGGTCATGAGAGGCAGACTGTGACAATGGGGGGAGATCTATACCTCTGTACGTGACCAAGCGGGCCCATATCTTCTTGTGCTTCTGTAGGCACCCTCTCGCCTGAAACACCACAAATTCGGCCGTCATACATCTGTCCAAGGCCTTTTTCCAGCTGGACACACTGGGCGGGTAGGGGTCTTTTTCAGTGCTGCGCTATGTCTCGTTTGGCTAAAGTAAGGCCAAGAAATAACAGATGCTGTTAATAGCAGTTCCCGCCGATGTTGTCCGCACCATGTAAAAGTACCAGTCTAGGATCCACCTGGACAGTCCAAGCCAGGACCTGACCCAGACAAGACACCACACCGGTCCAGAACGGCTGTATCACCACATAGCTCCATACCGTTTGTAAAAAGGATCCCTCCTCTGAGCTACAGCGGAGGCACATAAGGGAATGAATCGCACCCATTTTCCGCAACCGATAACGAGTGCAATACACCCGGTGGAGGTACTTAAACTGGATGAGCCTGTATCTCGCAGACGCCGCTGAGTAACGGGGGCTGGCCAAGGCTTCGGCCCAGTCGTCATCTGTGAGGGCCGGCAGATCCGCCACCCATGCTGTTCTGTTTTATGGATCGTTGTTCTAGTGTGTGTATTGAGTGTCTGGAATATGTGCCTAATTTTGTGGTCCCCGATGTCTCCCATCAGTAGGCACCCCTCTAACGGGTGGAATTCAGGCAAAGCCTACAGGTGGCGTATCAGAGGATCAAGGGCATGTCGCAGCTGTAGGTAATGATGAAACTGTGATTTATGAAGGTCAAAATCTAACTGCACCCCTTGAAAGGATTTAAGGGTAGTGACCCGCATGATATCCCCCAGCGTGGAAATCCCGTTGTTGTCCCATTTGCGGAAACCGCAGAGTGCTGCAACAGGCCGGAGAATGGTGCCGTGCCATAGGGGAGTGGAGCGGGTCAGTCTACCCCACCATCCCATGGACTGTACCGTCCACCTCCAGATTCGTATGACTGTCTGGCAAGCCGGTGGCAGGGTGTCTAGGGACGCATTGCTATACAGGAGGTGTAGCAAGGGGATTCCAGACAAAGCGATCCACTCGACTGCGTAGGCCGGGTCGGACTGCGACCCATACCACCACTCGTTTATCACCAAGAGGTGTGAGGTGGAATAATACGCTTGGACATCTGCCGCAGCAATGCCCCCGTGTTGGACTTGGCCCTTTTTGGCTAAAGTTCCCTAAACATTTTGCTTTCCCCCCTAGACCTTCTTTCTGACATGGTGTTGCCAACTTAGATGCTTTGGGCACTTACCCACTGCTGATCAGTGTCTAAGTGCAAGTGCTCCTTGTATAAGTATAATGGTAATCGGTTGTCCATGATTTGTATGTTTGCCTTACTAGTAAAGTCCCTAGTAAAGTGCACTATGTGTGCTAGGGCTAGTAATGCAAATGCTACTAGTGGGCCTGCAGCAATAATTGTGCCACCCACACAAGTAGTCCTAAAGAGAGAACTCAGGCCTGCCACTGCAGTGCCTGCGCACAGTTTGTTAAACTGCCATGTTGTCCTGACAAGTGCACCCACTTGCCAGGCCTTTCCCTTCCCTTTTTATGCACATCAGACACCCCAAGGTACCCCCCCCCCCCGGGCAGGGTGCAGTGTATGTGAAAGGTAGGACATGTACTGAGGTGTGCACCATGTCCTGACAGTGAAATACTCTCCATTTCGTTTTTCACTGTTGAAAGGCCATCTTGCCCATAGGACAGAATGGGGGAGGCTGTATAATATGTTTCCAGCCTATCTTCCCAAAGGCTTAAAATTGAGAGGTGATGTTTAGTGTGCCTGAACTGAATGTAACAAAACATCTTTTTATGAAGGTGGTTTTTGCATTGTGTGTTTAGAAACCCCACTTTTAGAAGTGTCTGGTTTGTTGTGTTCTAACAATTCTGTGTGTCTCGGCCTGGTAGTGGATTGACTGTCTGGATTTGAAAGTGATAGGATCTTGGTAATGTCTTGACCCAGGGGAGGAGGTGAGACAGCAACAGGCTGACCTGCATCTGGAGTGTAGGGGGGAGGAGTAGCCCCTGGAGGTGAAGAGGCCTGGGCTGCTGCCATAAAACAATGGCTCCATCCCCTGCTGAGTGATTAAGGACCCAGACCCTCACTATCAAAGGAATAAGGTGTCACTGGCAGGGAGACGCCCAGAACTGGTTTGGACAGGGGTCAGTGCCCCTCTGAACACGAAGACTTCAAAGACATTTAGGCGTATAACTATGAGAGCTGAAACCCCTGAACGTTGGATTGTTCAAGACTGAAAAGGATTGAAACTACTTTGTGGTCAAGAGGAACCTCTGCCAAGGAAGAAACAGCTGAAGAGACTGGAGGAAAGGACTGACCCTTGCTGTGTGTTCTGGGTCTGGCCTGCAGTTTGCTGATTTAACCAAGGAGAGTCTAAGGGACTTTGCTGTGTGCTGTGTCCCCCTGCTTGAAAGGACTTTGCTGTGTGCTGTGTCCTGAAGTAACTTATCCCCAAGGGCCCGACGAGAGCTGGCTCCCTGTTGTGGAAACTTAGGAACACAAAGGTTTCCAGGTGTGTCTCAGTGACGCTGTGTGCGTGTGCTTTTTGCAGCCTGAGACCCTTTAATAAGTGGGGACGCAAAAAGTTACTTGGGAAGCCATTCGGGCCGGGGGCCCTACCCGGGTGGATACTTGCCAGCGCCGCCTGCAGGTCATCGACCGAAATGGGGCTATGCAGCTGGTCGCGCATCTGGTCAGACAGCCTGCAGGGGAAAATATCTGAGAGAAATTCATCTATTATAGGCTCCGCTAACAACTCACGCTCCTTGTACAGCTTGGAATAGAAGGAGGCAAACACCTGTACCACCGCATCAGGATAGGAACATAGTGTGCCATCCGGGGCTCGCAAAAGAGGAACCTGTACCAGAGTTGATCTAGTCTGGCACAGCCGATTCAGCATTTGGCTGGACTTATCGCCCCATTGATATATCCTGTGCTGGGTTGCCAGCCACGCCTCCTTGGCTTCGTCTATAAGGAGCTGATGAATTTGTTGCTGAACATGGAGCAGGTTACGTCATGAGCTGGGGTCCGATCCCTCTAATATTTGCGACTCCAGCTGGCTTTGGCGGTTCTCTAATTCCAGCACTTGCGGCAGGTGCTTACGTTTCTCCCCTGTGTGGAAGCTAATGTCAGTCCCCCTAATCGTTGGCTTGAGAGCCTCCCATAATGTTAACGGCGATGGAGAGGTAGCCACGTTAAACCGGAGATGTTCCACAATAGTGAGACGGACAATCTCCGAATACGTAGCATCCCGGAGGAGCAATGGGGACATGCACCACCTGCACGAAGTCCGGGGGGCCTGTAGGCGCAGCTTGATTTGAACAGGCGAGTGATCTGAGAGTCCTCTAGCCAAGATCGAAGCCTGTGCCAGTCTGTGTGAATAACTGCGTGGAAGGAATATGTAATCGAGCCGTGAGAGTGTGTGATGGACGGCTGATGCATACGAAAACCCCGCCTTGGTAGGGTGAAGCCCGCGCCATGTGTCGGACCATCCTAAAGTGTGCGCGACTTGGATGCAGAGGGGGATCTGTCTGGCTGCACCACCCGCCATCTATCTTGGGGGCCCATGGTATCATTCCAGTCACCACCTAGAATCATAAATCGTCAGGAAGGTTGCCCCACAGTTGCGTAATTTTGTTAGCAAAAGTTTGGCCAAACGGAGGGTGGGCATAAACACTCCCAATCATAATTTTCTCCCGGGCCAATGTGCCCGAGACTATGGTAAAGCACCCACTGGGGTCTAGCCAGTGTTTTTAGAGATGTGGAGTGGCACACGTCTGTGAATAATGACCGCCGTGCCTCGTGCACCCCGTGAAAACCCGGAATCGTATATAATGGCAAAGCCAAACCTGTTAAGGCAATGAACTTTATTTCCCAGGAGATGTGTCTCCTGCAACAGAAGGACATTGGCCTCAAAGCGTTTTGCCAGTCGGAGCACCACCCCTCGCTTGATCTTGTTCAGTAGCCCTCGTACATTCCAAGAGATTATGTTTAACCCTCCCAATGGACTGTTACCTGTGGGTTGTGTCATCCCCTCATCGCTGTCTATAGCTATCGATGTAATACCTGTCACATGAAATGTGCAGGTGTGTCTGGTGCGTAAAACAGTTATAGCAAAGAACCCCCCAACCCCCAGCACCCAACCGCCCCCCCAACCCCATACATCCAAAAACAAGGAGTACCTGTCGTGGTGGAAACATAACTCAGGCCCCAAACGTGAAGACCCAAGAGGTCCCCCCAACCAACCCCACCCAACCCAACATCAAAAAACATAACCCAAGATATCCAGGGGCAAGGACAGCCATCGTGCCTTGAGCCAGTACATGGGACCCCAGTACATTGTAGCTCATACCCCGAGGAAGGGCAAATGGTCGAAGCATGAAGCCAACGAACAATTAAGGATCATGTCACTCAGTTGTTACAGACTGTTCAAGACCTCTCCAGTTGGAGCTGGATCTATGTCGCTGTCTCGACGTGCCTCTTTCTGGCTTCTCCTGTGGGACCCTGCGAGGAGTCCGAATTCACCGGTGGCGGCGAATGTGGCTTGAAGTGGCGCCTCTCATCAGTTCAAGCAAATACCTACTCTGGGGAGTTGAAGAAGTATGTTTTGGCATTAAAAATTACTTTCATCCTGGCGGGAAACATCAGCGCATAGGACAGATTCAGTTCTTGAAGTCTGCGTTTGGCAGCCGCAAAGAACTGGCACTGCTGCTGCACCAGTCTGGTATAGTCCGGGAATACTATAAATGCATGAGAGTTATGAATCATTTTGTCTTTGTGAGACCGGGCAAGTCGAAGGATAGCGTCACGGTCAGCATAATTGAGAAGCCGGGCGATCACTGCCCTCGGGCACTCTCCGGGGGGGGCTTCTTGGCCAAGGCGCAGTTGGCCCGCTCAGTCACAAAGCAAGAGGACATGACATCGGACGACAGTATGGACATAAGCCAACCAGTGAGGAAGCCAGCCACAGAGGTACCCTCATAACCCTCCGGAAAGCCCACCAGGCGGATGTTGTGTTGCACCCTGCCTTCGGCGACTTTGACCCGCGAGGCCAACTCCCGTGAGACAACCGCAAGCTTGTCGACCTTCTGCCGAAGAGTAGTGACTGTGTCCTCCACGGTGGATACCTAGGTTTCCGCCTCTGTAATCCGATCCACACCTCTGAGTCGACTGCCCTGATCTGGGTTTCGAGAGCTGTCAGCGACTGGGTAATGGCCACCAGCAGGGCCGCGTTGTCTGGAGATGAACCCTCGGCACCCTCATTACCTGTACCTGTGGTGGTATACTGGTCCATCGTGGGTTGCTTGGAGGAAGCTGCCCCACTTTATCCCGGCCCATGGCTGGAGGAGAGAGTGTGCGAAGGTATGCGGCATAAAGTGTAGAACAGGAAGAGGCAGATCCAGTGAGCCAAGGCGCCCAATCCGATCGGGGCAGAGCTCCAGGCCAGGCCTCACGGAATCTGGCCTCCCCGGCAGCAGGCCGCACCAGGCCTAGCCCAGCCGCTTCCGGAGCCTGGGGAGGGCAGCCAAGTAGACCCCCTATAGGGACCAGACTCACTGGACCCCCACCCTAGGCATCCACCCCTGGCAGGTGTAGTCAGGATCAGGTCTGCCTCGACCTCGTCTCGGTACGGGCCGTACCCCGCTTCAGTTGGCCTAGGTGGTGCCACCGCCGAGGGAAACCTGGCACATCTTGTGCTGCTCGAACTGCAGCTTCTGCTGTGTTTTGTCCACTTAGCCCGTGCTTGTGGGGCTTGGGACAGGGTCAGTACTTTCAAACCGTGCTCCACCTTCGATTCCGCAGCGAAGGGACTCTCAACGTCAGCACAGGTAGTCCCAGGCAGGAGACGCCCACACAACCAGCCCGACGTGAAGACCAGGTAGACAGTTAGTGCAGAGTCAGTCCCGTATGTGTGAGTCAAACCCAGCCACCAACAACTGGCACTCTGCAATTAATACGCGTAATTCTCATGCTCTGCAAAATATGTGTACTTGCACGGGGGGTTGGCATCCCCAGGCCTTGACAATCCATCTATCTTCCTCGAGTGTGCAGAAAAGCTGCTAGACACTCAAGGATAATATTAAAGATAAGGGAGTTCGGGGGGGCAGCCAACTTAGCAACCTGCCCACTCATATGCTCCTTTGGATAACAATTTGAGGTATTTATTTTGCATCTCTCCACCTTAGGGGTAGGATACCCGCTATATGCCAGGATTTCTTTTTCCTTCAAAATGGATGGGTAGTGAGTCGGCCCATCTTTCCCATGGCTGAGTCTGGATGGGTGGTCAGTTTGGGGGGTTTAGTTTTAATTTGTGGGGAATATAGGATGGTATAGATTGCATGGACCCGACATGATGTTTCACCAAGAATGTCTTGCATGCATCTAAACAATGCATAAAATTAAAATGTCCCTCCCACCTGCCGTGTGTGCTCGCTGCAGTTTTGGGGCTCAGAGTTAGTTGACCCATAGGAAACCCCACCCAACCTGGGAATTTCCGAAAACTAGAGAACAGAGGCTGTACATGGTGGCATGGCCTGCATGAATCCCAGCAACAATTCTTACCCAGAATACTCTACAAATCTCAAAGTACAGGTCAAAAAATGCAGATTACCAACATTTATTTAACAGAAATCTCAGGTCCTTCAGCCAATGGCAAAAGTCTTACCAGCATGCATTTCCACAAAATATATTCCTAAAGGAAACTACCAAACTCTTCCCATGCAAAGACTACATTGACTTGATATGGTTCAGGTTTTGACCAGTTCCTTTACAACAGGCCCAACCTCAAATGTGGTGGAATGTTTCCTTCAGGAGAAGTGTGAGAATTCAGAAAAATATGTTTGCTGTTGGCTGCAAGTCCTGGGATTTGCTGTCACATAAATATGTGTTTTCTATTTATATTTCAATATTCATGGTTCATGTTTGATAAGACAAAATGGTGAGAGCCATGCAAGTAATCTACACCATTCTGGACGCTAAAGTTGCCCAAGTCTGAGTTTTGTCAGTTTCCCTGGATTTGATTTTTTAGGCACAGCTATGACATTTGCACAGCATTCTGGTTAAGAAAGCATGCTGGGATCCAGGAAAGACACAACACCCTGAATTTCAGAGGATCTCTAGATTTCATAAAAACACAGGGTTGATGGTGTCCTGCTGTTGCTGGCCTGAAAACTGCAGCCAACCTACATGGAATGTGTGCGGAATTTGGGTGTTTTAGGCAAAGTTACAATGTTTGTAAGGCATTCTGGATTTAAAGAAAAACTTAGTGGATTCATGGAATTCACACCACCCTGGACTCACCTGTGTGTATAGTTTTCTACAATCTTTGGTGTTTGTAGGATTTCATGAGTGCTGCCTTCCTCCACCCAGAATACTGCATCTACCCACATCCCCGGAATGACTAATATTCAAAGCAAATGTGTTGGTGTGTCCCACCTGGCATTTTGGGGCCTTTCTTGTCGCAGGCAATAGCCTCACCCAGACAAGTGGGATGCAGTTTTTCAGGAGAAGTGTAGAGACAATGGGCTGTAGGAAATTTGTCAATCCATGCAGAATCTGGACTTTTCCCTTTAACAATATAAGAATAATCTATGGGGCATATTTATAACGGACTTGCGCCACTTTTACGCCGCCGTTGCGTCACTTTTGTGACGCAGCGGAGGCGTAAACCATGCGCCATGTTGCGCCTTATTTACAACGTGACGCATCTAGGGAGATGCGTCACGTTGTAAAGCCCTGCGCTACATTAAACCTGCGTCAGGTTTAATGTATGCAGGGTGGGCGTTCCATCGGAAAAAGCCTCGGAAAAGTGACGCAGTGAAATCTACAAGATTTCACTCAGTCACTTTTCCGACGCTGCTGTGTCAAAACCTTGCGCCTGCTTGAAGCAGGTGTAAGGCATGACGCAGCATGTTAGGTATGGGCAGCCCCTAAACATTGCTGGAGTTGCGTCGTGCTTGCGACACGACTCCAGCAATGCGCCGCCCTTACGCCATCAGATGCGTCACGCATCTGTTTATCCTTGCGCCACGATGCGCTGCATTGTAAATGTGGCGCATCTGTGGTGGCGCAAGGGTAAACTTGCGTGACGCATCTTTCCTGGCGCATCCCTGCTGATTTGCAGGGATGCGCCAGGAAACATAAATCTGCCCCCAAGATTTTAGCCAAAGAGAAATATTTGCAGGGCATTCTGAGTAAGAACAAGTAGGTGGATCCATGCAAGTCACATCAATCTGGACTTGTCTGGGTATTTAATGTTAGAAATGTCTAGGGTTGGTAAGTTTCCTTCGGTGCCAGATGGACCCCAGGCACAAATACCACAGTTTCTCACATCATAACAACAACCAAATTTCAAAGGCAAACTCTTGATGTTTCCTTGTTCCATTATGGGGCCTATTCTGTTGCAGGCGCTAGTCCCCTCCACCCATCCCAACCCTCCCCACACATACATACACACCTAGAGACCAATTTTTATCAAGAGAATTGTGAGAACTCTGGATAGTAGAACTTATGGCAATCCCAACAGATTCCAGACTTCCCTGGCAGAAGTGTGAGGAAATGCCATGATTTTAGCAATTGCCGTTTGCAGGGCATTCTGGGTAAGAAACATTAGTGGGATCTATGCGCGCTACACCACCCCAGACTTACCAGGGTAACTAGCTTACAGAATTGCCTCAGGTTGATAGGGTCCCACGGGTACTCCCCCAAATTCAGAGTGGTACGAATAACCACTAAATCCCATTCTTTGGCACTTTTAAAAATGCATATCTTGGGGGCGGAGCTTGCCTGGCTTAAAGATGGCCAATCTCATTCTTGTTTTCCATATTTTCCCTTTTTCTATATTATTCTCAACCTTGGCAGAAAGACAGTAAAGGGCTTAGATGGTAGCACGTGTCTTTCTACCCCCTTCCTTCCAGGCCAGGCAGATTGGGGATCAACCCCCAATATGCAGCCCAGGGGGAAGAAAGACTGTGTTGGCCATATTTGGTGTGGAAGCATTAGTTCGTGCCTGGGGCATGGTCCCCCCATGATTCTCCTCCCTGCTGGTCCATTGAGTGGATTCCTGCTCAGGAATTGCCCCCTACAGTGAGAAAGAATTAATTAGTCAGAGGTACCATTGGAAAGCTGAGGATCTTCTCTTTCTCACAGTTCTTTTCTCATTGACATTGGTGCTCGGGTGGATTGAGCAGCGCCCCTTATCCCTGAACAGAATGAAACCAGAAGAAGCTAGAAGGTTTCTTCTGCTTTCACTCTCAACAATGACTTCAGCTTACATTGAGCACTGATCATCATTTACAAAAAAAAACTGATGTTGCTAGGGGAATCTCTTCTCCAGCGTCCTGAGGTGGGAGCCATTAAAGGAAAGCAAAGGAAGGCCTCTGGTGTAAGCACCAGATGGTTTCCGTGCACTTTATGCAAGGACTTTACGTAGGTAGTGCAGAGGATGTATAAAGTCATGTTCAACGCACTAACAACACAATGCCAGCCTGCTTAGCCATACATTATTCAAGGCAATTGAATGAAGCAAAAAACGACAATATTAAAACAATTAATGATGTTATGTTATTGGACTCCTGACTCTTGAGCTGCCTACTTTATCTATCTATCTATCTATCTATCTATCTATCTATCTATCTATCTATCTATCTATCTATCTATCTATCTATCTATCTATCTATCTATCTATCTATCTATCTATCTATCTATCTATCTATCTATTCATTTCTTTAACATTTTCTTGAAGTGTCACTTAACCTGGATGGTACCAGCATACCGTACAATAAAACAATTACAGGGGTCACAAGGCAACCCCTTCCATATGACTCAGTAAATCATTTGTCATCAGAATTCATAAGATTACATTGTTAATGTTTTAGCCTCCATATAGGTTAAATTTGCTAAGTGTATTTAAATAGTGAAAACCAATAAAAAACGAAAACAAAGAAAGTACAGAAAATTCTCCTTTCAACAGTCTTGAATATGAGCACAATTCTGAGAACATAAGGACTCCATCAAACAGAAAATTTCTCAACCTTGCCTCCAGTACTAATTTTTATCCTGTTTGATGCAAATGTCTTGTGCTAAGATACTATGAATATGCCATAGAGCTATCACACTTAAGGTTCAAATAGATGTATTCTGACCACGTCCACTAATGTACTCAATGAACGTGAAAGACAATTAATATTTTTGCAGTAGATGTTGCAATAAATTGTGACACTGTTGGAAGTATGGTGCTTATACTACACAGGTACGTGTGTAGTATAAGAACCATACGTGGTACAATTAAATACATGTTGGGAGGCCTCTGGTCAGTCTATCATGCCACCACAATGTTTAAGTGACAGGAGTACCAAGCTAGACTCCACAAAGTTAGTAAATAGGGATCTTCAGCTCTGTCTACACTAACATTGGATGATGAACACTATTGATTGTGAGTGCAAACATCTCTGAAGTGGGGCAATCATGCTCTCAGTGTAATGCCTACCCCATTTAAATTACTTAGTTTGACAAACCCTAGGGATGCCCCCATACTTTAAGGGAGTACTGACCCTAAGAAAAGAAAAGCAGTTTACCAAGTGCTGGACCTGGTTCTTTTTGCAGGATTATCAACAAACGTTTTGCCTCCTTCCTCCTATTTTTCCTGACCTGTTTTTGTTGGCTCTAGGACTCTAGGCACTTTACCACTGCTGATCAGTTCTAAAGTGCATATGCTCTCTGTGTTAATGATACTGATGATTGGTTAACCATGATTGGCATATTTGATTCACTGTTAAGTCCCTAGTAAAGTGTACTGTGTGTGCCCATGACCTGTAAATCATATGCCACTAGTGGGCCTGCAGCACCCATTGTGCAACCATCATGAGTAGCCCTGCAAACATGTCTCAGACCTGCTACTGCAGTGTCTGCAAGTGCAGTTTTAAACTGCCAAGTCGACCTGACAAATGAACCCATTTGCCAGGCCCAAACCTTCACTTTTATTACATGTAAAGCACCCCTAAGGTAGGCCCAAGGTAGCCCCAGGGGCAGGGTGCAGTGTATGTGAAAGATAGGACATGTGCTGGATTGTTTCACATGTCCTGATAGTGAAATACTGCCAATTTCATTTTACAGTATTGTAAGGGCTATCCCTGCCATAGGTTATCATTGGAGATGCTAGATGCATCACTAAGATAACCTGTGCTCACCCTCTGGTAGCTTGGCACAGAGCAGGTAGACTTAGCAAAAGAGGCAATGTGTAAAGCCTTTTTATAATACACACACACAGTAACACAATGACTACACCATAAAACGACTCCAAACAAGTTTATAAATGTAGCTTATTGTATTATAAACAGAACAAGACCAAAATGACAAAAACCCAATCAGTACTTTGTGAGTTATGACTTATAAGCATACAAGTAAACACAGTGTCTAAGCAGCCCTTACGATGACAAACCTATTGGCAGTTGCGGGAATATGGTGAGAGAATTACTCCAAGTCTATTCGAGAAAAAGTAAGGGTTATTTCCTCGTTGTGTTGTGGTTAAAATTGGGCCCCAAGAGGCACTCAACGAAAGTTCTGCGCTGGTCCCTCGGGATCGGAGTGTGCAGGAAAGGTCAACTGCCCGCAAGCATGCTGGATGGCTACATGGACCTCACAGGTCCAATTCACTGAACACAGTGCCTAGGCAGCCCTTACGATGATAAATTTATTGGCAGTTGCGGGAGTCTGGTGAGAGAATTACTCCAAGTCTATTCAGTAAATACTAAGTGTTATTTTCTCATTGTGTCGTGGGTAAAATTGGGCCTCAAGAGGCACCCAAAGAAAGTACTACGCTGGTCCCTCGGGATCAGAGTGTGAAGGAAAGCTCAGCTGCCCGCAAGCGTGCAGGATGGCTACACGTGCCTCGCAGGTCCAATTTACTGAACACAGTACCTCTTCCCCAGCCAAGGGGCGGGATGTTAACCTCACATGTCTCAGGTGCGGCAGTGGGCTGCTCTGGGATTTCGGGGCATAGACGGGACAGACTTGGTGTTCCGATAACAAAATACTGAGGTGGTCATCTCTCCTGGAGGGTGGGCCCCTCCCTCGGGGTTGCAGCGAATGGTTGACATTGTCGGGGAACTCTGCCCGGCAACACGGTGTGGCTGCACTAGAAGGGCTTCCTTTGGCGCTGCCACACCTGCTCAAGATCAAAGACAGTGTTTTTCAAGAGCAGGACCGACATGGCAAGCCCAGTCAGTGCACCACAAAGGTGGGGGCAAATGTAAAAGCAAGTACAGCTGTAGAAATGGCAATCTCGCTAGGAGGGCTGACACAGCAAGCTCAATCAGTGCCAATTAAGTCTTTTATGGCCCTTAGACTTCTTTGAACAGGGGGCAAGCCAACAAGCCCTTGGAGAAAACTACAGTCAAAGACAGAGTCCCACTTTCATTCAGCACATGTAGAAAGCAGCAGGCAGCAGGGCAACAGCAGAGCACAGCTCGCCTTCCAGGTCAGCAGTTCAAAGATGAGTTCTGTAGGCAGCACAGCAGTCCTTCTGGCAATGTGCATATGTCGATCCAGCAGTATGTGGTTACAGGTCCAAAAGTATCTAATTTTAGAGGGGTTAGAGACCTAGTAATAATCCCCAAAAATGCCTTTTATGTAGGGGGTGACTTCAAAAGATTTCTCTGAAGTCCACATAGATCCCTTTCAAAACAGTCCTATAAGCCGGGCTAACCCTAGGAATAAATCAGTGCTTTGTGTGTGGACGGAACACTACCTATTGAAGTATAAGTATCAGCCCCTCCCACTCCTCCCTGCCCAGAATGCAGATGATTCTGTGTTTGTGGCTGTCTAGAGGGAATGCACAAAGTGTAGCTGTCACCCAACCTAGATGTGTATTGGTGACAGGCTGCAAATCACACAGCGTTATAAGCACAGAGAAATGTGCACTTTCTAAAAGAGGCCTTTCTAAAACAGTAATTTTAAATCCAACTTCACCAGCTAGGAGGATTTGTCATTACCATTTCAAATATATGAAACATGAAAAAGCTAGCCATCTCTGGTCAGGAATTACAGCTTAACTGTGTATTTAGAAATTCCCAATGTTGGCCTTGAAGAGGGGTAGGCCTCACAGTAGTGAAAAATAAATAGGTTGTTTGTCAATAGGACATGCAAAACATAAATGTACATGTCCTACCTTTTACTGACATAGCACCCTGTCTTTAGTGGTATCTAGGGCCTACCTCAAGGGTGACCCAGAGTCAATGCTACTCTCCCCTGCTGCTCCTGTTTACCAGCTGGCGTCTGACTGCCTGAGGCCCCTCTCCTAGCAACATTCTCCTTCGTTCAAACTGTGGTGTGTGTATACTGTGTGGTTTCATTTAAACTGTGTTGGTGTTGTTTAGTTTAGTTTTCAGTATTCCCCTGACTTTCTCACCTCTCCTAATGTTTTTTCTCCTGCTCCTGTGCCCTCCCGCCTCCCACCTCCTGCTAGCCCCTCCCAGCATATGGATGCCGCTGTGCAGACACTCCCAGTGGATGCGTCGCGGGCGTGCCAAAGGCAGGACAGTCTGTGCCTGTCTGCGCCTGGACCGCACTCCTCCCCAGAAACCTGGCTCCTCCATCTCATGCTTTCACACCTCCACTGACCTCCCAGCCCTGGATCCTGGGAGCACCAACAAAAACCACTGCTTCCCGCGCTTCACCATGTACAACTAGAGGACCTTTCTTCTGCCAGTACTACTGCTTCACCTGCAACTCAAAAGCAACCAACAATGTTGGAGACTCCACAAACACGACTGCGTCTACTGCACTGACTGACCGCCATGGAACACACCCTGTGTATTCTACTCAATCCACGATTGCTCAGCAAAACACTCCATGGAGATTTGGGACACGATCTGTTCCCTCACCTCGGACATCATCTTCCTCACAGGTCAAGGACACTTCGCTGAACCCTGCTTTTGTGCTGGACATCACATTCGACACCCCCGAAGGCTATAAGATAACATACTGGGACAGAACCAACAAAAACAGAGGTAGAATTGCCATAATTTACAAAGACACCATCCGCTGCATGACCAACCCAGAAGTCTCGATAATGGAGCATCTCAACAGCCAACTCCGCAAGGACGGAAAAAACACCATCGGAGACACTCTCCCGTAGAGACCACCAGGCCCCAGGTTCTGCACCACCATCTCTGACCTCATCGACCCAATCGCCATGGACTCAGTACATTACATCTTCCTAGGGGATCTCAACTTCCACATTGATGACCCCTGCAACACCAACACAACCGACATCCTGGAAAGCTTGAGCAACATCAGCCTCAAGCAACTTGGCACCAACCATACCCACATCACAGGACACATGCTCGAGTCATTTTTATGTCTAGCAGCAGAGTCAAGTACAACCACATCTCACAGCTCCCCTGGACTGACCACTACAGCATCCACTTCACCATTTTAGGACAAATCAACACGCCACCATGCCCCTCAGCTCCATGTACAGAAAGTGGAAAAAAGATATCAGAAGACCAGTGGAAGAAGGCTCTCAACTCCCACCTCCCTGACATAACATCCAACCCAGATCAGGTTGCCAAGAATGTCTCCCAGTGGATCAGAGAATGCGCTGACACTATCACGCCGGCCAAGCTAGCAAAACCCAAAAGACTGGCTAGAAGAACCAGCTGGTTCACTGGAGAGCTGAAATCCACCAAACATCACTTCTGGCAACTAGAAAGGAAGCAGGGAACCAGCAAAGGGACCAGAGACCACACAACCATAATAACAACAATCAACAAGTACCACAGCCTCTTGAAAGAAGCAAAGAAGAACGCCCTAGTAGATTGCACTGAAGTCAGCACCAACCGCAGCAAGGAGCTTTTCACCATCCTGAAGGAGTTCTCTAGCCCCACAGCTACAGAGTATGACATCAACCCCTCCCTAAAACTATGTGACACCCTGGCAAACTTCTTCAATTACAAGATCTCAGTCATCTATGTAAACTTCAAACCCCATCCTCCCGCCGCCAAGAACATCAGCCTACTCTCACCCTTTGGGACCCTCTCACTACTCAAGCCACATTCTCCATCATGAACTCTGTGCATTCAGAGCACCCATGGAACCCTGGCTCCACCATGTCTTCAACGATTGGTGACAAGATCAAGAAAGTCCTGAACACCTCCATCACCTCTGCCTACTTCCCAGAGTACTGGAAACACGCTGAGGTGAAGCCCCTTCTAAAGAAACCTTCTGTCAAGCCAGCAGATCTGAAAAAGTACTGGCCCATCTCTCAGCTCCCCTTTCCAGCGAAGGTTCTTGAAAAGGCATTTAACCAGCAACTCACTATACTCCTGTGAACGTAACAACCTCCTGCACCCCTTTCAATCAGGATTTTGAGCTAACCACAGCACTGAGATAGCCCCGTTTCCAGCCATCAATGACATCAAGGCCCTCTTGGACCGAGGGGAAACAGCAGCTTCCATCTTTCTGGACCTGTCAGCCACAATCAATACCGTCCCACTTCACATCCTGATAAACAGGCTTCACCACATTGGAATACAGGGATACACCTTCAAATTGATCGACTCATATCTCCCCAGCAGAACCCAGGGAATCAGTCTCCCACTGTTCTCCTCAGAACCCAAGAATATCATCTGCGATGTCCCCTAAGGATTGTCCCTCATCCCTACCCGCTTCAACGCTTATATGATCCCCTTGACCAACACTGTCAGATTGCATAGGTTCAACATTGTCTCCTATGCTGATGACACTCAGCACACCCTCTCACTGTCAGAAAACTCCTCCACCACCAGAGTCAACTTCTACAGTTGCATGATGAACATCGCTGACTGGATGAAGGGCAACTGTCTCCAGCTCAAATCTGACAAAATGGAAGTCCCATCATTGGGAACAACACCTCTCCTTGGTATGGCGAATGGTGGGCTGCTCTGCTCAACCCATCCCCCACTCTGACAGACCACACTGCAAACTCGGCATCATCCTGGACAGCAAACTCTTGATGAAGAAGCAGGTCAATACAGTCTCATCTGCCTGCTTCCACACCCTACTCATGCTCCACAAGATCTTCATGTGGCTCCCAGTCAACACCAGAAGGCCCATCACCCAGGCACTAATCACCAGCAGGTTGGACTACTGGAACACACTCTATTTAGGAATCCCTGCACACCTCCTAAAGAGACTAGAGACAATACAAAATTAATTCACACAACTCATCCTTAACATCTCCAGACACACCCACATCACACCCTACCTCAAGAAGCTACACTTTCGCCCAATCCAGAAAGGATGCCAGTTTGAGATGATGATACAAACAGGTCCCTACACAAGGAGGGACCTGCATACATCAACAAATACCTGTCCTTCCACGAACTGACCAGACACTTACTATCTACCTCCCTCTTCCTCACAGACACCCCCCAAATCCATAAAAGCAACAGTGGTGATTGCTCCTTCTCACACCTGGCAGCCAAAGCTTGGAACCACCTTCCCCCTGTGCCGCAAGACAGCATCATTGCTCCTGCAAGTCAGAAAAGGACTCAAGAGCTGGCTGTTTGAATGAACAGATCTCCATGAAGCAGCTAGCAATCCCCTGCTTCGAGACCCTCACAGGGGATTTGCTGCACTTTATAAATCCCTGATTGATTGACTTCTATGTAATAAATGGGGAGTTTATGACTTGGCGAGTAGTTTTAAATGCCAAGTCGAAGTGACAGTAAACTGCACACACAGGCACTGATATGGCAGGCCTGAGACAGGTTTGAAGGCCACTTCTGTGTGTGGGCAGGCCCACTATTAGCAATTAATTTACAAGCTCTGGGTATATAGCATACCACTTTACAAGGGACGTAAATCAAATATGCCAAACAGTTGTATAACCAATTCATCATGTTTAGGGGAGAATCACATGCACTTTAGCACTGATTAGCAGTGACAAAGTGCTCAGACTCCTAAAGCCAACAAAAAGATAGTCAGAAAATGAGGCAGAGGAAGGCAAAACGTTTGTAGTTACCCTTCATAGAGGGCCATTTTCCAACACGGGGGTACTGGACCTGAGAAACACACTTGTTGAATAATGCCACTCACCACGAAATGTGTTCAGGGATGTACAGCACTTGCTGCAATCACATTGGGTCATGAACACATAATCGATTGGGATTAGAAGCATCATTAAAAGCTGCATATCCCATAATTTATTTAGAGGAGGGGTGCTAGCAGGCCAGAAGAATGCTCTCACCCCCTACTGTTAAGAAACCAGAGATCAATAGTTAACCTGGAATTAATCCTTGGTTGCAATGGAACAAAGCAGCAGGTTTCCTCAGAGAAATGCAGGCTACTTATTTATGCAAAATACAAAACAATCAAGCAATTGCAAAATTCAAAAAGCAACATAGCAGAAATAAGGTACTGTAATTTGTAGTTATTAATGCAAGTCAACAGTGGCAAACATGGACTAAGGGAATCAGGTAAAAAAAAGAAATTTGAAGCAAAATGCCAAAGACACCTGTCAGAGGTATCCGACAATCCACTTTGTGGGGCTGTAACATTTTATGTTGGTCAAAATGCACTACCAAAAGGGGTGAGAGGGCACTCTTGCACCATAACAATAAGGGGTAGTTACCAGTAGACTGTCCTGTCCTGACACATGTGGCAAGAGCAGCAGTGGTGTAACAAAATTTGAGGGGGTCCCCTGAAAGATTCATGGAGGGGGTCCCTCAAGCTCCAGGCCCAGTCAGAAGCTCTTAGGTCAGGGGCCCACCACCCATGCACAGTGCAGAAAGGGGCCCCCTGGAGCTCAATGGCCCCCTAACCACAGAGAGCAGGTACAAAGTCAGTCATCTTTCAGGCTGGTATACCCAAATGCTTACAGCTTTACTGATATGTTACTTGGTGTGTTCAGATGCTTCTCCAATAGGAGTCAGACTCTTTCTTCAGAGTCCCAATTTCTTCAGAGAATGGATTCATTTATTTTTTTCTCTGCTAATGTTCCCAGACTGCTGGGACACTCTGTTAGAGGCTAGGCTATGTTTCAATAGTGAGAGGCAGACTCAACCTCTCTCTAGCACACTTTTCAGTGCAAACTTGTCTACTGGTTCTTCTTCCAAGATGCCCTGCATCCTTTTACCTTCAGATCCTTACGTCCTTGAAAAGCCCACAAAGCCCTCCACGACCAAAGGCCCACCTACAGGAACCACCGCCTGCCTGTCCACTGACCCCACAAGAACCTCGCCCTAACACAGATTCCGCGCATCTGCCACTGCTGCTCTGGAGGGCGCTACTTCTCCCACCTTCATGCCAAAGCCTGAGACGCCCTCCCACTCAACCTCCGGACTGCACCCTCTCTGACCCCCTTTAGGCAGGATGGGCTATTCTGAGTTAATGAGGGGGGGAACTGTCACCTACCATAATTGCACATTGCAAAGGCTCCACCCGAGCACTCTCATAAAGGGTTTGACACTGTTTTATTGTGACCCCAGACAAACTAGGGCCAGTACAGGGAGAAAATGCATGTCTGACACCTTACTGGGGGTGGAAACCTCTAGAAGCCTCCTCTACTTCATAGTGGGCACCATGTATAAATATTGAACCATTTGACGCAACTCTTCCATACACTTATGGGCCTGTGGACTTTTCCAGGAAAAAGGACTGCTGTGCTACTGAAAGCACTGCCACTCTGATGGCCTGCTGCTCTGAAGGACTGATGCCCTGCTGTGCTGACCTGCTGTCTGCTGCCCTCTTGCCTGGGTGAGAAGAACTGGACCTACATCTGTTGAACCAAGGACCTCCTGAGTGACTCCAAGGGCTAATTGACTGGCCTCCTGACTACAGCCTCAGGGACAGAAGGCTCCAGCCACCTTGAACCCGGCACCCAGATTCTGCAATCTGTGAGTCTTACCCTACCAAGTGGTGCCACCCCACCCCTGGGTTTTTGGAGGAAGGCCTGAAGGTGATCTGCCAGCCCAACTGTGGAACCAGCAGAACCGACTCACCTCCTCTGGTACACGATGCAACCCTCAGTAGAGCTGGTGCATCGCCTCTTCTGTGTGGACCTTCCCAGTGCAAGGACTTTGCAGCCCGCAGTCTCATCCATACCACTGCTGTGAAAAGCATCCCTGGTGCAGGCCCTCTCACAGCAAGTTTCTCACAACAGCAGCCACAACGCAGGACTCCACATCATAAACCCCACAGCTTCTTCGGAACCAGCGGGTCCACGATGCATCCTCGACACAGGACTTTGCATCACAAGCACCTCATTGACGGCCTCCTCAACAACGATGCAGGTCCTCGCATCGCAGCCTTGAAATTCCTCAGGGCTGTCGCTCTCTGAGGCATCCTCGACGCAGGACTCTGCAACTCTTCGCAAGCATGATTTAAAGGAATTATTGTGCAGCAGGCCTAGCTAGGTCTCTGTTCATGGTTGGGCCAACCTTTTGTCTTTGTCTCGCTGTATTTTGGCCAAAAAACAAAAATCCTCTTAGGCACAGTCAGACAACTCAGTTACAACACTACAACATTCCCATACCGCATCATCAGAGCATAAATGTGCCAAGTCTCAAATGTTAAAAGCAAATATTTATTTCATGTGATAAAAACAAATTAATGAAGACATTTAGTGTAAAAAAAGGCTTAAAAAGATCTTTGCATATCTTATAAGTACTCAATTATATACATACAGACAAATAACATAAACATCAGACAAATATACAGTTCCACAATATTTATACACAAAAGCAGGAGAGAACAATAGATAAACACAGTTCGTATCAGTATATAGAGTCACTAGTAACTGTTAGATTATCTGTTTTAGTGATCTAGTATCTATACATAACAAGCATCGACGTGTTTCGGTGGGTAGCAGTTTGTTAGAACCACGTATTGTAGATTTGAATAGCCAAGAGACATCAACAATCCTGAAAAAGGTGGTTCTAACAAACTGCTACCCACCGAAACACGTCGATGCTTGTTATGTATAGATACTAGATCACTAAAACAGATAATCTAACAGTTACTAGTGACTCTATATACTGATACGAACTGTGTTTATCTATTGTTCTCTCCTGCTTTTGTGTATAAATATTGTGGAACTGTATATTTGTCTGATGTTTATGTTATTTGTCTGTATGTATATAATTGAGTACTTATAAGATATGCAAAGATCTTTTTAAGCCTTTTTTTACACTAAATGTCTTCATTAATTTGTTTTTATCACATGAAATAAATATTTGCTTTTAGCATTTGAGACTTGGCACATTTATGCTCTGATGATGCGGTATGGAAATCTTGTGGGGTTGTAACTGAGTTGTCTGACTGTGCCTAAGAGGATATTTGTTTTTTGACTAAGAGTCTATTTGGTGCTTCACCTCTTTTGGCTTTAGGAGCCCCTCTCTTTTGTTGAGACTCGCTGTATTGTGACCAGATATCCACAGTTGGCACTTTGTACTTTTGGGGGCTATTTTCACTTAAATCATTACAATTGTACATCCTATGTTCTACTGATTGGATTTTTGTTGTTTTGAACTTGTTTTATTTTTTACAATTTACTCTATTTTTCTAAATTAGTGTAGGATTTTTCTTGTGTGGTTTTTTCACTTTATTACTGTTAGATTAGGGGGTCTCTAGTTGGCATAGCTAGGTACCTGTGACAAATAGGGACTCTTGCGTCTAGTCAGGGTAAGGGGGTACACTCCTAAAATAACCCCTGCTCACCCCCTTGGTAGCTTGGCACAAGCAGACAGGCTTATCTCAGAGGCAGTGTGTAAAGCATTTGTGAACACATACAGTAATGTAGTGACAACACTACAGATGGACACCACACAAGTTTTATATAAAAAATAAGTATTCTTTATATAGATTTAACATAAGACCATAAACGACAAAAAACCACAATACTGTTACTTTAAAATGGTAGAATTTAGCTTAGTTCTCTTAAGATGGTAAATGCAACACTCAGAGTTCAATGTACCTTAAGATGCGTAACGCAAGACAACGAAAGTGTTGCAAGGACGGTGATGCGTTGAAGATCTGGTGCAAAGAAACAAAGATGGCGCTTTCTTCTTGATGCGACACGCTTCCCGGTGATGCGGCGGCGTCTGCTGCGACGTCGATCCTCTTCTCTGGCGATGCAAGATGCTTTACACGATGCGAGCCGCG
This sequence comes from Triturus cristatus, assembly GCF_964204655.1. Taxonomy (NCBI): domain Eukaryota; kingdom Metazoa; phylum Chordata; class Amphibia; order Caudata; family Salamandridae; genus Triturus; species Triturus cristatus. The sequence goes on along the minus strand of NC_140585.1, from coordinate 420,503,610 downwards.
ACAGGCCCTGCGACACGCTTCCCAGTGAATGCGGCGGCATCTGCTGTGACGTCGATCTTCTCCCCTGGTGATGCAAGTTGCTTCCACAATGATGCAAGCCGCGACAGGCCCTGCGACACTCTTCCCGGTGATGCGGCGGTGTCTGCTGTGACGTCGATCCTCTTCTCCGGCGATGAGCCGTGACAGGCCCTGCGACACGCTTCTCGGAGATGTGGCGGCGTCAGATGTGATGTTGATCCTCGTTTCCCACGATTAGCCGCGACAGGCCCTACGACACGCTACTCAGCAATGTGGTGGCATCTGCTGCGACGTCGATCCTCTTCTCCTGGCGATGCGAGGCGCTTCGGTTGACCTGCGATGACTCAACGATTCTTCTGCGACATGCTTCCTGGTGATGCGGCAGCGTCTTATGCGACGCCGATCCTCTTCTCCGGTGATGCGAAGCGCTTCGTGTTGTGAAGTGGCAGCGGCAGTTCGGCAACATGCTTCTTGTTCTTGAGTCGCGCTTCCAGCTCCTTGCGACACGCAAGTCCTCAGAAAGTCCAGCACAACTGCAGGCACTTAAAAATAACTCTTGGGGAGCTGGTGGGTGAAGTCTGTTGGCCCTGAGACTTCAGCAGGAGGCTAGCTCTTTTCCAAGCCCTTGGAGATCCTTCACAAGTTGAATAAAGTGCACACAAAGTCCTTTCTCCTTTCTTTGGCAGTCAGGCAACCACTGCAGGCCAATCCCCAAGCAGCACTTCAGCTTAGGGATAGTCTCTCCTCAGTTTCTTCTGGTTCCACTCATCAGCAAAGGTTTCTTCTTGTTTCCCAAAGTGATCTAAAGTTCTTGGGTTTGGATCCCAATATTTATACTAAGTTTCTCTTTGTTCTCTGAAAGGAGAGGCCTTTGCCTAGTCCAAGCCAGTTCTGGTCAGTCCTGGAGCACTTTGTTGACAAGACTCCTTCTTTCCTTTCAGAGTGCAGGGCAGAGACATCAGACGCACTACAGGAGGTGGAGCCAGCATTGTGGAGGGAAGGCACAGCCCTATTCAGGTCCCAGGTGCAACTCCTCCCACCCATCTAGATGCAGATCTCTCTATTCAGCCCTGTGCTGACTCACCCTGCCTCCTGGAATTTCCCCAGCCCCTGTCACTCAAACTCCAGACAAGGAATTCCCAGCCTAGCAGAGGCAGGTTTGGATGGTTAGACAAGAAAATACCTACTTTCTAAAAGTGGTATTTTCAAACACAGAATGTTAAAACCAACTTCACTAAAAGATGTATTTTATCATTCTGAGTTCTGGCATACTAAACTCGAATTTCTACCATGTTCCCTGAGTCAGTTAGGATTATAAGATGTAATAATCAAACTGCCCATTCTGGCCTATGGAGAACAGGTAGCCTTGCAATAGTGAAAAACAAAAATGGCTGTAATTCACTATTAGAACATACCACACACACCAGAGCATGTCCTACCTGGGCCCTTGGGCCTACCATAGGGGTGACTAGTATGCAGAAAAGGGAAGGTGTAGGGACTGGCAAGTGGGTTCACTTGCCCAGTCAGCATGACACTACCAGACTGCACGCAGGCTATGCAATGGCAGGCCATAGACACACTTTTACAGGCTGCTTCTGTTGGTGGCACAACCAGTGCTGCAAGCCCACCAGCAGTATTTGGATTACCAGCCCTGGGCACTCCTGGTGCACTGTACTAGGGTCTGACAAGTAAACCAAACCAGCCAATCATGGAATCACTAATCCGTGCATCAATTTACATAGGGAGAGCATATGCACTTTAGCACTGATCAGCAGTGGTAAAGTGCCCAGAGTCATAATACAGCCAACAACAGGTCATAAAAAAATCCAGGAGGAAGGCAAAAAGTTCAGGGATGACCCTGCAAAAAAGGCCAAGTCAAACACAACCCCCTTCCAGCCAAAACGCAGGGTAGACCAATCACTACCTTGATGGGCTTCCCTGTTTTGGGTAATAGAACCTGGACCTGGCCCGCAACTGCAGGGGTATACTCCAGTTCTATGCCAATCTGAACCTATTGGAATCTCTCTGTCAACACTCTCAGGGCCCACCAAGCTAATCCATGGGGAACCCTTCTCCTTAACTGTGGACACCATCTGTGCAGCACCTAACCTTAACTTGCTCACAGCAACCACAGTGGCCACTGACAGTAGTCAGTGATGAGACCCAGGCCTTATGCCTTTCAGGGCTCTCAAACCTCTGTGGCATCAGAGAGCGGGAGGCAGTAGCCCCAGGTGTTTGGCACCCTTTGTCCACTCTCCCTCCTGTCAGGTCAGGTATGACATCCTGGCACTGACCAACCAGCCCTGGACCTGTACCCGACGGCTAGACAGGAAACTGGGGTGGCCGTTCCCACACCCGGTCCTCCTCCTCCTTGTTGGGGCTCTGCACCCTCTCACCTGGAGTGGTACCCCCTTCCAAAATTGCCAGGGCCCCTGTGCCAAGTGACCTGTGCAATTTGCCCACCAGTTCAGGGGTTCTATCCTGCAACTGGGCACCCAGGTCAGGTGGGACACCCTGAACCTGGGCCTTCAACCTAGGGTCTAAACCCTCAGGCTGCACCGGGGTCAGAGGCGAGGACTCCCTCTGCACCCCATTCCAGAGTGCTGTACCTCCCACCTGGATTGGTACACCTATAAGACCAACTGGTCAGGACACTGTTTACAGTTGTCCCTCCCTCCAGGTCAGACAACACCTGAACCTGGATTCCCAACCCAGGGACCAGCCCAAGCGGTTGAACACTCGCCTGGGGCACCAGGATTTCCTGGGGAGCACGCATGCCCCCCCCAAGGGTAACACATAACTCATGTGTTGTGTCATAGTCTGCCTGTCGCAGATCTCCCGACCCCTGTCCATCTGACAGTGCGCGAAGATCCCCCAGGACAGAAGTGGTGTCACCATGGTCATTCATTGGTGAACCAGCCCTTCTGGCTGGCCCCTGACCCACTGGTTCTTCCACTAGGGACTCTTTCCCCCTCTCACCCCTCATTCTGGACTTCTGCACCCTCCACTTAGTAGTGGTACTGCCAGACACCAGAACGGATGGAGGCCTGCTTACAGACACTTCCAGTTCACCAGACACTAGGGGATCCCACACAACGGGCAGCCCCTCAGGACAGACTAGGCTCCCCACCTGGTGTTTCCTTATAGAACCATCCAGGCCCTGAGACTGGGTTTCGGGCACCTTGGGACATGCAGCCCCACATTCACTCCTTCTCCACTGAGACAGGACGTGAGTCTCTACACCCCTCTCACTATACTGGGACCTAGCTGGGCTACACTGAACCTCTTCCCCCACTCTGGGTTGGAAGATACCTGAACCACTCTTCTTGGGATCACTCCCCAATGCCTCTCCAGACCCTCTGGAATCCACTAAAAGGTCTGCCTCCAATGTCAGCTCCCTGCGGTCAGAGAACTCACTCTGCAACAGGTGTTGGCATAGCTCTGGAAAACAGGGATTTATGCTCTCCCACAATTGGATCACACAGCCCCCTACAAGGGTTAACCAAACTATCCTTCACCTCACCATCCAGTGCCTCGCACACATACTCCACACCACTCTCCTGAGATTGGCAAGACAGTATCTGACTGTCTCTGTCACTCAACCCACACTCTTCTGGGCGGTCTTCACACTCACACACCAGCAGCAGCGGTCCGTGGAGGGAGTTCCGTGGGGCGGAAAGGCGGGGCGGGGCGGGGGAGGGGCAGGGTGGGGGGTACTAAACACCGGAACATGGATAATTGTAGGTAAGTATACAATTAAATAAATAAAACTAATTTCGTAGCGCGCGCTGCACCGCATTTTGTGATGCAGGGCGCGCTACGAAATTAGTTTTATTAATTTAATTGTTTACTTACCTCCATTTATCCATGTTCCGGTGTTTAGAACCCCCCACCCTTTCCGCCCCACGGAACTCCCTCCACGGACCGCTGCTGCACACCAGAACTTCAACCATGGGGGAACCCCTCTCTCTGCACCTCTATTCCAGAGTCAGTAGAGTGTCCCTCCCGCCACCAGGACTATGAACCCCTGTGCCAGTTCCCCAATCCATCCCAGGGACACTGCGCACCACTGGAGCTACCTCATATCCTTGAACCTTCTGGTGTAAATGAACCCCCTCCTTCAAGTCAGGCGCCACATCTCTGGGTGTGTGTACTACTCTCTTAGCACTAGATAACTCTATTGCTGCCACCATCGGAGTTGGATTCCACCTCCAACTCAGCAAAGCTCACTCTCTGAGCTACACATATTTCTTGTTGCTGGGCTGAGACATTCATGGCCTCAAAACTCTGGAGCTCTAACTCAAGCTCCCTCATTCTTAACTCATGCTCAAACTGTATTCTCTTTTCCTCTAGGTCCAATTTCCTAATTTACAATTCAAATTCCAACTGCCCGTTTAACTTGAGCTTGGTCAGCTCCATTTCATGCATCCTACACTCTTTCCTGTCCTCCAACTCCTCTGGAGACAGGCCTTTGGCAGAAACACAGTTACCTATTGGGGAAGTAACTCTCCTCCCCGCTGGACCCACTGGCCCACCCAGCTGCTCCTCTGCATTCTCAACCTCTTCCTCATCATCAGAGGTATTTCTAGCTGCGACCCAGGCCCTCAGCGCCTCCTGGTACTCATCCCTCTTGGAGAGACCGGTCATTGCAACTTTGAATTTCCTGCAAAAGTACTTCAGCTGTCTGATGGTATAACATTCCAGTTTCTCCTCTTCCCAATCAAGATCAACAGATGCTATGGATGCTGCTTTCTCCTTGGTTGTTAAACTTGGCAGTTCTTTGCAAAATTAGAACGTCCCAGAAAAAACAATCTACCAAAAGTATGTGGTTGCATTCTGGTCTGCACTCACTAATAGTGTTCACCAATCTCTGTACATGAGTCACAAATGCAAGTCTACAATCTTCACCGCTGACCACCAATGTTAGATTTGGGGGTCTCTAGTTGGCATAGGTAGCTACCTGTGACAAACAGGGACCCTTGCGTCTAGTCAGGGTAAGGGGGTACACTCCTAAAATAACCCCTGCTCACCCTCTTGGTACCTTGGCACGAGCAGACAGGCTTATCTCAGAGGCAGTGTGTAAAGCATTTGTGAACAAATACAGTAATCAAGTGACAACACTACAGATGGACACCACACAAGTTTTATATCAAAAATAAGTATTCTTTATATAGATTTAACACAAGACCATAAACGACAAAAATCCACAATACTGTTACTTTAAAATAGTAGAATTTAGCTTAGTTCTCTCAAGATGGTAAATGCGACACTCAGAGTTCAATGTACCTCAAAATGCGTAACGCAAGACAACGAAAATGTTGCAAGGACGGTGATGCGTTGAAGATCTGGTGCAAAGAAACAAAGATGGAGCTTTCTTCTTGATGCGAGACGCTTCTCTATGATGCGGCGGCATCTGCTGCGACGTCGATCCTCTTCTCCGGCGATGCGAGTTGCTTCCACAACGACGTGAGCCGCGACCGGCCCTGCGACAATCTTCCCGGTGATGTGGCGGCATCTCATGCAACGCCGATCATCGTCTCCCACGATGAGCCGTGACAGGCCCTGCGACACGCTACCCAGTGATGCGGCGGCATCTGCTGCGACATCGATCCTCTTCTCCTGGCGCTTCGGTGGACTTGCGATGACTCAACGATTCTTCTGCGACACGCTTCCCGGTGATGCGGCGGCGTCTGATGTGACGTCGATCCTCTTCTCTGGTGATGCGAGGCGCTTCGTGTTGTGAAGCGGCAGCGGCAGTTCGGCGACAGGCTCCTTGTTCTTGAGTCGCGCTTCCAGCTCCTTGCGACAAGTCCAGCATAACTGCAGGCACTTAAAAAGAACTCTTGGGGAGCTGGTGGGTGAAGTCTGTTGGCCCTGAGACTTCAGCAGGAGGTAAGCTCTTTTCCAAGCCCTAGGAGATCCTTCACAAGTTGAATAAAGTGCACACAAAGTTCCTTCTCCTTTCTTTGGCAGTCAGGCAACCACTGCAGGTCAATTCCCCAAGCAGCACTTCAGCTTAGGGATAGTCTCTCCTCAGGTTCTTCTGGTTCCTCTCCTCAGCAAATGTTTCTTCTTGTTTCCCAAAGTGATCTAAAGTTCTTGGGTTTGGGTCCCAATATTTATACTAAGTTTCTCTGTGTTCTCTGAAGGCAGAAAGGCCTTTGCCTAGTCCAAACCAGTTCTGGTCAGTCCTGGAGCACTTTGTTGACATGACTCCTTCTTTCCTTTCAGAGTGCAGGGCAGAGACATCAGACGCACCACAGGAGGTGGAGCCAGCATTGTGGAGGGAAGGCACAGCCCTATTCAGGCCCCAGGTGCAACTCCTCCCACCCATCTAGATGCAGATCTCTCTATTCAGCCATGTGCTGACTCACCCTGCCTCCTGGAATTTCCCCAGCCCCTGTCACTCAAACTCCAGACAAGGAATACACAGCCTTGCAGAGGCAGGTTTGGATGGTTAGTCAAGAAAATACCTACTTTCTAAAAGTGGTATTTTCAAACACAGAATGTTAAAACCAACTTCACTAAAAGATGTATTTTATCATTCTGTGTTCAGGCATTCTAAACTCGAATTTCTACCATGTTCCCTGAGTCAGTTAGGATTATAAGATGTAATCATCAAACTGCCCATTCTGGCCTATGGAGAACAGGTAGCCTTGCAATAGTGAAAAACGAAAATGGCTGTAATTCACTTGTAGAACATGCCACACACAGCAGGGCATGTCCTACCTTATACTTACAATGCACCCTGCCCTTGGGCCTACCATAGGGGTGTCTGATATGAAGAAAAGGAAAGATTTAGGGACTGGCAAGTGGGTGCACTTGCCCAGTCAGCATGACAGTACCAGACTGCACACAGGCTCTGCAATGGCAGGCCTTAGACACACTTTTACAGGCTGCTTCCGTGGGTGGCACAACCAGTGCTGCAAGCCCACCAGCAGTATTTGGATTACCAGCCCTGGGCACTCCGGGTGCACTGTACTGGGGTCTGACAGGTAAACCAAACCAGCCAATTATGGAATCACTAATCCATACATCAATTTACATAGGGAGAGCATATGCACTTTAGCACTGATCAGCAGTGGTGAAGTGCCCAGAGTCATAAAACAGCCAACAACAGGTCAGAAAAAACACAGGAGGAAGGGAAAAAGTTCAGGGATGACCCTGCAAAAAGGGTTAAGTGCAGCAATTACTGTTTGAAGTACTCCATAAATACTTTACACATTGCTTCTAACTTAAGCCTGACTGCTCTGTGCTAAGCTACCAGGGGGTTGAGACAAGATAATTTTGAGTCTGCTTGTGCCTCACCCTGACAAGGATTGTGGTTCCTGCTTGTGTATGGTTTCACCCCCCTCAACCAGTAATCCAATATCCTACAGTGCTGCGCCAAGGGCATCCGTGAACTCGCGCTGCCCTTGGGGCAGTGCATTCAAGTGAAACACAGAGCGTCTGCATCAAAGCCGCTCCTTGTTTTACAGTGCAGGCGGCATGCTGCCTGCACTTTAAAGAGGGGAGAGAGATCCCTTTGCAGTCAGGAGCAGTGAGTGGCTGAACCCACCTGCAAGGGAGCCTGGGGAGTCCATAGGCCTCCTTTCTCCTCTCAGAAAGCTGCCTTTAGAAGGCTCACTGAAAATGTGCCATCATTTTGTGGCACACTTTCAGTTTGACTCCTAAAAGCATGTTTGCCTCTGCGCTCACATCGGTAATATATAGCAGGCACACAGGCAACGGTGTTTCCTCATCTCTGCGGCCCCTTCTGAAATACCATTATGCCCTGAGAGTACATAAAGCAGTTCACAAGTTGGTTGTGCTCCTGGGTAACAATGTATAATACGGTGTGCCTATTCAGAGTGTGTTTGCGGAAAATTACAGTTTTGTATTTTGCTGTTATTCAGTAACATACCTTCTTATAGAAGTAAGGTGAGTGCTGTTTTCATAAACCAATCAAAATCTCTGATCCAGCCACAAGGCCGACATTTTGTTCCGTACGCCTTGTAGAAGTTGGGAGCAAAAGAACCTTATAAAATCGGAGTGGCTCATACACTGAGGTGAAAGCTGAAGAAAATGCTTCCTGGCGGTGACTTGTTACAAATATTCTGCTCAAGAATTGGGACTTATGGACGAGTGAAAAGAAAATCTTTATCTCAGTTCAACTGAAAAAAGATGCTCACCTGGTGCCACCTGAACGGGAAACAGTCTTTACAACGCGATATTTGCATTGTAGTGTCTTTATCACACATTTATTTTTAAGCAAGGTTTTGCCATGTATAGGCCTTTACCATGCGTGTATGTATTTAAACTTATCTTACAAATACTTACCTTATTTAAACTGATAATGTGTGGTAATGGCATGCGAGGTAAAAGCATTTGCAAGCTAAACAAAATGCAGGATAAAAAGTGTTTTGTGAAGGCATGCAATGTTTTTAAATTCCTTTGTGCCATCACACACCTCTTCCAAATTTGCCATGGCATTGACCATTCTTTGATGCTCAATCTCAAGTGATCAAGTCACATTTCCACACACTCCTATGCTCCTAAGTAAAGAATTCTAGCCAAACTACTTAATTTTTCAGGCACCTCGGTTTGGGATGGCTTGAGTTTATTTCTCTGGTTAAGGTTTATAATAAATATATGCTTGTTACTTTTGAATGCATTTCTCCAAGGCATTAAGAGCCTGATTTACAAAATTATTTCAACATGTAGTTTAGACATATGGCTGCAGAAAAGTTGAAGCTGCGTGCAAAATGTTATCCTGATTTGAAAAAGCATAGGTTTCCATTCAGAAATGTCACCTTTAAGCGCAATAGTACCAGCAGTGACTGGTGTCAGGGAAATTTGGTGGGGAACATGGGGAGGGCTGCGGAGAGGGAGGCTGCGCAGGTGGTGCAGCAAGAGGCGGCTCAGATAATAATTTTTTTTAAACATATTCTGCTCTCCGGTCTTCTCCTCCTCCACAGGCAGAAGCTCCAAGCTTCCCCTGCGGCCAATCTTGACGCTGCTCTCACCATGAGAGCAGCGTCAGGATTGGGCAGAGCACACTGGTTTTGCGCTCCATCGGAAGCTCGGCGCCTGTGTCTGCTGATCTCTCCACCCAGCAACACAGCTGTGTTGGAGAGATGTCAGTGCGCATGATGGTTTGTCTGGACTGAGATGGCCGGCCAAACTGTCATCCTCCCCCTGCTGCAGTGCTGTGCCCCCCACCCCATGACTCAGCCGCAGGACAAAAAATAAAATGATCTGCATTTAGGTCATTTTGTTTTTCGTTTGCTTCTGCGGGCAGTGTGGCAACACTCCTCCACCATAGCGGAGGAGCCCCCTCCTAATAGTACTACCAGATGTTTTGATTTTTCAGCAGTTCGGTCGTAATTTCTAGGAGACTATCAGGAGAGCGGGCTATGCTAACAATCCTTTCTCTAATTCTAAACATACTTTTAAATGGCCTGATGGAGGTGGAACAGTAAATGAAGTAGAGTGCTAAGAATATCTGTATATTTCATGGGTGTGTGAGGTAAGGAAAGTCTTGGCAATGTTTTTTCAGTATGAAGAAAGAGGAAAACTGACATTTGAGACATTTCTCAAATAACCTTAACCTACCTATATGGATTTTCCTCACTGTGAACATGCACACATTTGTTAGGTGAAACCTAACCTGTTATGAGGCCCAACAGCATACCCAACAATAACGTTTTGCAAAACTTATGACAAAGCAAAACAAGAATTGACAACGCCAAAAAACTGTCAGCCAATGCAGACCTTTTGGCTTTGCTAATGCTGGCTCCATTGCCAAGCTTTTCTATTGTGCTCTGCCTTGCTAGTTTAAGGATGCTGATACTTACAACGCAATATCTTAGTAAAGTTGTTAAAGATTTTTCCCCATTGGTTGTATGGACCTTTGTTGATTGACTTGAAGCGCTGTAAGGAAGTAGACATCAATAATTAATTTCTGGCTTGTGAAACCAAGGTGACTCCACAATCAGGTCCGGGAATCACCAAATATGGTTAAATGGATTTTATTTTAGGATGCTAATCAATCCAGCATATAAGCAGAATAAAAATAAGTTCAGGAGATGCAGCAGTGCAGCAGGTAAGCTGAAATATCTCAGTAGATTGAGTCATTATAAAAAGAGATACAGAATAGTGACAGCCACAATAATAATGAAGCAAATTAAACAGATGGTCCAAAAAGAAACATCCCTCCTCTCTTCTAAACCTAGATCAACCCATGGACTATCTGTCCACAAATTCTATTTAAGGAGCTTTGAAGGCGTCAGTATAATATTGACTTTGGTAGACGTCTTGGAAAGGAAACAAGTGTTTATCCTAAAGCTTCACACTTGTAGGAAAAAGGTAAGCAGAGAGATCTGTCCCTCTCCAAGTCTAAAAGGAGTCTGTGCGACCTCTAACTGTGGGAACGCCAATAAAAATAACAGGAGCTTAAGAAACATCCTTATCTCCTCTCGCACCACTACTACTCCAAGATGGGTGTCCACCACCAAGGAGCAGCATAGTAAACATAGACCATAATGTCCTTTAAATCACTATGAATGCACATAAGACACATGTGTCATGATGCTAGGGCTGCTGTGGCATAATGACCCATCCATATGACGCATGCACATGTATGCATCAACATGCTTTTTAAATATTTGTTGGTGCTATTCAGCATTGTAATATGGCAGGAACTTTTTTGTGGAAAATTGAAAAAAAGACAATAGGTCGAAAAGAGCAAGAAATATTTGCTCTGCCAGTGTTTGCTTAATGTAGTTTTATTCAGCATTATGTTTTATCTGTTGCTAGTTATAGTTTTTTCTTTTACTTTTTTGTGGCACTTGCAGTTTACTTATTTTTAATTTCATTTAGGTCTATTTATCTCTTCATTATTACCATTTCTCTTGTTGTTGTTCCCTCTAAATGTTAAGGTCATTACTCATTCAGCTACTTTACACTTGCGCTTTTACCTCGCTTAACAGTTTATGTTTTTCTAAGTTGCACAATTTTCATTATTTCTTTTCATATATAATATTTAGTTTTCTCCTGAACCCATGTACATTATTATTTCTATCTTACAAAAGTCATACTTTCTTCTCCCGCCTCTAGAATATCAAAATATTTTCATTGAAAATATCCTTTTTTAATATTTGCTTTACTTATAATGAAAATAGAAGCAAAACTGATATTCACGTTTTCACCCGCCCTGCCTGTCTCAAACATCTACTACTTGCTTTTTAATGTAGCAGGGTATTTGTATTCTACTTGCTTTCAATAAAGGATCAAACATATTGCACAGCTTATTTCATTTTAAAATCCACGTTCTATCAAGTCTCTAACACTGTGTAGTTTGGGAACATAGATTGAATTCGAAAATCTCAATTATAGAGAGGAAAGCTAATAAAGATTTGTTTTCTATGCTTTCTCTATGGTTTGCAACGATTTACTTTATTTGCTGTTATTGGGCACTTGACTGATTTAACAAGATCATTGACAAGTTATTTCAGTATTAAGTAGCCATAAAGTGATATGGTACATTTGGCTTTAATATGTAGTCCACATCCTACCCTGGGGAGCTGTGAATCATCAATAATAGACGAAAACACAACTCAATCTTTCGCAAGCTAAAGTTTTTTTCCCCTTAGTTGTCAATCTTGCACATAACTGTCACATGTAATTGATGAGTTAGTTAATCAAGAGGGTATAGTTCAAGTTTTCCTGACAATTTGATTTGTGTAGCTGCCTGAAAAATGATTAAACACAGGCTAATGCACATCTCATTTATTTTTGGCACTGCACAATGGGCAGTCGTTTCAAAGTGATTAACTTTATTTAACTCAACGCTCTACTCGTAATTCCACGCAGAGCAGCACAACTCTGTCCTTGTTAAGTCACCTAAATTGCTTTATGTGTAGGCTGACGTGCATTCTTAATAGTTTACCCACGTTCGCAAGAGTACTCAGTACAAGTCAATGACAGTCACACAGAGACACTGATGCATCTTTCAACATTTTCAAATGAAATGATTTGATGTCTTGTCACTCATGGTAAATATTACTTGAATATCATATCTAATTTATAGTAAATGACGGTGAAATAAAACTTGAACTTTGCAAACATTTTTGACAGCTTTGCCGAAAAATACAAAATTACGCTGTCGAAGGGACTTTGTGTGTTTTTTACTGCAATGCAATTACCATAACGGACGCCATGTTTTTTTCTTGCTATCCCACCACATTTACATTTGTTATCACTTTTGACTTTTGAACAATTTTGAGTGTAGATAGGGAATGATAAACCTCTTTAATGAGATGTCCTCTACCCACAAAGTGATCTGTTAAATGGAGCTAAAATGCTAATAATTATGTAAATTGTAGTGCTCATTCTGCCATTCAAATCGCAGTCTGAAACTTAGAAACTTCTTTTTCATTATGTAGAATGTTAAAACCAGACAATTATTCACTTATTGACAGCCGCAAATGTCAAATCATTCTTAGTACTGGCACGTGCAGCAGAAAGTTTACACATTCAAACTATTTCAGCTAAGAACTTGAAAGTTAGTTTTTCCGCTTCAGAAACAAGCATTGACAAAGCCAATCTCTCCAGCCTTTCATATGTGAAAGTCCTTCGTATTTATTGGTGAGTTTATGTGTGTGCTTGTGTGGATGGGTAAGTGAGTGAATTTGAGAATGAGTCAAAGGTTAAATTGCTGATGAGATGCAAAGATGGATGTAGACAGATAATCCCCTATTTTACATGGTGAGACCACCGACAGCAGTAGTAATAATGTCATTGAAAGTATAAAAATAACAATAACATGACAGTGCAAGGATAGGTTATCATCCCAATACTGCCTACAATAAATTAAGAATCACAAAAACAGCTTTGGATCCAGAAGGGGAGGGGAAACTATGATCCGGGGCTGAAATCTTGTTGGTTCAGGGTTCAGTAAAAACATAATGTCGTATGTAGAATTCTGGATCAGGCCGAAAACATCGCAGTCTAATGGGACTGGGAATTATTGAGAGTAAATGCCAGTTGAGAGTGACATGTATTGGAGAGGAGACTGTGTTTTGGTGCTAGAGTCTGGGTATAGTTCAAAGTGGGAGCAAAATATATCAGAATGAGGTGGAGAGGATTTAAGGCATGCATGTTGGAGTGAGACCCAGCGAGGCAAAGTTAGATGAGTAATATGGTTCTGTCATGACATAAAGATGAAAAAGTTATCATCACATGGCAATCGTTGCAGCCTGATACTCGTTCACAAATAATACGCCAGTGTTGTCCTCTACGATCCTTGATCATTGTCACGTTAGGATGGGATGTCGTTCCATAGACAAGCATAGGATGGACTTCTGAGTTTAGACTGTCACAATACATCTGTGGTGGTGCACCCTGGGTACCGTTAATCAGTTTCAGTAGCCATAGAAATGTTTGTTTTGATATGCCAGCGAAACTTGACATTGTCAGGTGAGCATCAAAGAATCAGCACTAGAAATACCACACTTATGGTCCAGGTGCGGGGTGAGATGAATCACGTATGCATTGTGAGGTGTACCTGAGAAATCCATGTCTTTGCCAGCTTTCAGAAGTGCAAATTTGGCAGCCAAGATTGGTTGTTCCCAGATTAATGAATGTAATCTAGAAGACAGAAAGTCAAGGTTAGTGACACACCATTCTAACATCGGCTTATTTAAAATGAATGACAGGCAGAGAAGCAATGAGAAATGTAAACTAAATAATTTTGTGAGAAACCTGTGAAGTATTAGAAAAATTATATAAACAATGCGTTTCGTGATAAAGAGTATAAAGGCAACAATAATTTGGTCATCGCTAAATGGCCTGAGAACAGTTTGAGAAAAAAAAACATAAGTCTGTGATGCAACAAACTTAAAGAGCACGTGTGCAACAGGCTTCAAATATCTTGTTACCAGTGGCATAAGATGAGCCTAATAACACAAAAGTGTTGACTACTGTGAGAAATGGAGTGATCATACAATCACCTAGAAAGTTAAAATAACTGAATACTGTTGTACCAAATCCTAAAATATTAACCGATGAATACCTCTCAGACAGCTGTACTAAAAAACTAAATAGAAAAAGGCTGACCATAAGATAGCACATTCGTGGTGAAGTCAACCTACACCAGTGTCGCAATAGTTCTTTTTTAATGACCCATTCCCCTTTTCTCTGCGGACACCACCTGAGACATTGTACTGGTTATTCGCTGGCTCCTGAGGTATTGGCAGGTGTGTGAGGGGGGGGGGAGCAATGCTCCTGCTGTATCAGACACAAATGCTAAGGTTAATGCAATTGGTACTTGGCGGACAGGTGCTAAACTGTGTGCAGAGGAACATAGTCAGATTTACCTTTGACACCCCACCAGTGCATCTGCTTGACGTCCACACCAGTGCTTGCATTATAATGGTGCTGCACATCCGACAAGTGAAAACAAGTGGTTAGTGTGACAAATAATTAATGTGCATTAACTCATACAGCAATTGGGGCTTATTGTTTGATAAAATGATTGACACGGCCTGAGAGGTCACGGGCATACAAGTTTATCAGAGATTTCCATCTCATACATTATATCATTAATTTGACAACAGCCCCTGACATGTAGGTGACTGCAAGGTTACCATAAATAGCCCCATGTCATGAGAACACCTCGTTCCTCAATGATCAGTCCTTAGTCCAACGTAGATGTAATAGAGAACTCTGCTATCACAATATGCAATAACACCCACATTTATATAAAAAATGTCCTGCCTCACTGACCTTTACTTCGTAAAAAACTGCCCATCAAACATTCATAAGTGGATGGTGAGAAACTCCCTTAGACTGCCTTAGACTTAACACCAACAAGACAGCATTTATTTTATGTATTTATTTATTTATTTATTTCATTTATTTCACATACAAGACAGTTTGATGATAACTGGCTATCTGGACTTCAATACGTTGAATATACACCCGAGTGACAGAGCAGATTATAAAATATACAAAAAACAGTCTCTTCTTCCTGAAAAAACGAAAGCCTCTTCTCCAACTCAAAGTTTTTCACCTGATCAACCAATTTCTCGTCATTTCATGACTTGGCTAATGAAACTACATTGTAATCTGTTTCAACAAATCCACCTTGTCGACGTTTATTGCCTTGATGAACTCCACTGCCAGACTAACGTCCGGTGCATCACCCAATCTATTGTGATCTACTCTGGCTTCCAACTGAAGCTAGAATTGCAATCAAGCTTGTCTGAATTATGTTTAAAACCATCCACCAACACAATCCAGTCTACCTATCTTCCTTTTTAGGTCGTGCCTGAGCCAGCGCGCATGCGCTTCTCTGCGAGGCTTGTAGTAAGGACTTCCATCTCACACATCTTTTCCTCATGTTGTTTTTTTCCCGTCCACACATTTGATTGGCCATTTGCGTAAGGCTTCCACAAAAGAAATCACGCAAATGGCCAAAGGCTCGGGTATGTCCCGCCTTACCTTTAAATGTTCCCTTCCATAGCCTATGTGTCTCGGGAGCGAGCGCAGTCATCAGCAGCGCGCAGTGTGCCAGCTGGACGGCAGGCTGCATTCCAGGTTACTTTTGCCACCACAACCGCAGACCCTGAGCCCTCTCGCCCTCTCTCATTCACCAGCCCCCCTCTCCCCCGCTCTCTCCCCCATCTTCCTGGCACCTCACGCGGCGCTCACAACTCCCGGGCTTGTTTTTCTTACTGTATCTCAGCCCTGGCACTGCCAGGGCTGGCAGCCTCTGACTTAGAGTACGAGCTAGGGGCATTCTCAGACAAATGCAATGCCTCTGCTGTGTATTATTATGCCTCGGAAAACCGAAGATAATGGGTTACGCTCATCCTTGAAGTGTTGTGTATACATTTAAAAATGACAAAGTCAAACTAAAAAATATGGGAAATCACAGCCGGTGCCCTTCTCCTCAACATGAGGTTGCCGTGGCACAACGAGCACGGAGTCTGGTCTGTGGATAGCGTAATGTCGGCGCGTTCCTTTACCTGCTTGGATTAAAAAGCACACAGTTACCCACTCACACCTGCGCCACAGCGTGTAGCATTGACTTGCAAATAACGGGGGCTTGCCATGACCCGGCATTCTGATACATGGCTGTAGGAGCACAAAGGCCTGTGTATGACAGAGACAAACCGTGTGCGTAGCCAAACACCGGCATTTCAAAACGCATTTTTATGAATAAAGAACTCGATAAACATAGCGCTGCCACATAACGATGAGAATGCAAACAATTCCAATTAGCATATGTGACAAACGGTCCACTATGTTCACGCTGACGTATAGAATATTTTCCAGGATCCTCTCAAACACAATCGCGATAAAGTATACATTTCGTATTTTTTCCAAAATATGACTAATTGGAGAGGGGAAGGTTGCAGTTATGAGGTTTAAAACAAGAATTCAGAAGCTCCGGTTTCTGCTACTCCCATGACACCCTGTGTGCTTTGAAGGAAATAACTCTGTTTTCCAAAATCTGGGCTCCTTTCATTTATGTGGGATCCTTTACAAGTTGGGATTTTTCCACATAAAAAAATACATTACTTTCGGATTCCCTCCATGCAGTGAGTGATCTGAGCAAAACACAATAGCCTCTGAAACAAGCATTTGCAATGCAATAGGTCTCGCAGTTAAGTGAGTTTGAGCTATTGACATTGCAAATAACAATGCCTTTAAAATAAAAGTTAAAATGTTTTAAAAACATAAATAAAAGGCTTTGTCATTTACAATGCCAATAGCTTAAACTCACGTAAATGCGAGACCTATTGCATTGCAAATGCTTGTTAAAAATATTCAGAGGATGCAGAAATGTCCAGAATACCAAGGTTTTCAGACTTGAATCTAAAAAATTCAAAATGGTCTTTGCTGCAACTCAGTGTTTTAATGGCCTCCCCATCTCCTTGGAACACCCTACCTAAAGTCCTCAGTCAACATATGAAGTATCTTCAATTCTAAAAAATAAAAAGAAATCACCTGTTCAGGTTATAGCTTGATCTGTAAATATGTTTCCTATTGCTTGCCCTATAATTACTCTCTCCTTTACTCAATTTCTCCTCTTCATCTTGCTTGTCTTTTCTGGTTACATAATGCCACCTAACTCCTCCTGCATGTCTCACTTTTCTCATTCTTATTCTCTGCAACTTGGCGAATTTTTGCCTTTTCTTGCTCAACATTAACTTTTGTGCTTCCATTTCCTGTTTGTTGATCCTTTTTCCCTTTCTCATATCTCTGATTCACTCCTCTCAATCATCTCCCCTAGCTTGTCCATTATTATACCTCTCTATCGTCGACCAAACTCCCCCTTGTGTGCATATTCACCCATTGGACCCTTGACCTTTCCTCTCATGTCTACTTCTTTTTCTAATCTTCAGTTTAATAAGTGATTTTCTACATGCATTTAATGTTCTTCATTTTTCTCATATTTCACCACAATGTAATGTGTATTCCATTTCCTATGTTGTTTTACTTGTAAAGCACATGGGCACTCCGCTTGGGGTGAGTCGCACTATATAAATATGTGAAATAAATAGACCATTTTCACATATATGTTGATTGTGGTGTTAAGGTGGTTGGCATGGTTTGGCACAGGTCAAGAATTTCAGACATTACGGGCCTCATTTATGAAAAGTGATGCATTGCTGCGTGAAAACAGCGATGCATCACTTTTCATTGCGCCCTCCTTGCGACATGCTGGATGTGTCATATTTACAGTATGACGCATCATGTCGCAAGGAGTTACAGATACGTCAGTGCAACAATGACGCATTACTGGAGTGTGTCACAAAAGTGACGCAACTTTGGCAGTGGGTCATTTCACATGGGCAAATCCCATTTCTAATGTGCCTGTGTCAGTCTTAAGCCTCCTGTGAGGCAGGTGTAAGATATTGACGCATTTGCATCCTAGAATTGGCGCAGTGAAATCTCATAGATTTTACTGCGTCACCTCTATGAGGCTTACTTGTGTCGGAACGCCCGCCCTGCATACATGTGGCGCAGGGGTTAACAAAGTGACGCATCTACCTTGTAAATATGACGCAACATGGTGCATTTTTTAGGCCGCTGGTGCGTCTCAAAAAGTGACGCACTGGCAGCGCAAAAGTGACACAAGGTCTCATAAATAAGACCCTAAGTTGTTAGGCAGAGTTTTGACAGATCCCAGCACTACTGTCATGAGCTATTTCTTCACAAGCATGCTGCTGTAATACCTTGGATCATGCTTTGTGCCATTTGGCCTTTAAAGAAGACTGCTTTCAATGTAAGCAAGTGTGACACATCTGAGGTATTCTGGACCACCATTTTGTGCCTCATTATGAGTGGCCTTCACATTTGCAACATTATATTAAAATTAATGCTGCAACAATATCTTTGATTCAGTACATTTTCTCACCAAATCACTAATGAACTCAGCATGGAATTTGATAGCAAGTTCTGGAAATTTGTTCCGTTAATTTCCTAAATTACTTTAATTTCCTAAATTACAAAGGACTGCCATTTTGTTTATAGCCATCTCAAATGAAGTCGCTCTCTTATCTCGCTTGCTTTTTTGCTGGTGCCGATATGATCTTTCAAATTGTAACTAACTAGTTTTGTCAACTTTGTTATTAGGAGAAATTGCTTACTACTTATTTTCAAGCAAATTGGTATAAACCGTGTTCCAGCAGGAGAGTGCTAATTGCCTCTTTATGAGATCCTGTTGTATTATAAGCTGACTTTATTTATGCTATGCTTTATTGCTACATAAGCAAACAAATCTCTTAACTGCTCAATTGAACACAGGTCTATAATACAGTTAAGATAGTTACTTGTCTTGGATGCTGGCATTATTCTTGTTGATTACAATGTCGGTGGGACCCACACTGACGGCATGTCAGTGTCGGTCTCACAGACATCGGAGGCCGCGGTTAGACCACCATAATACGATGCAGTCGGTCGGACGGCATAGGTGCAGAGACTGACCGACAGCTTCCAAAGGGCTCAAGGAGCCCGTCAGGCAGTTTGTCAGATAGCATTACCCACAATGGAGGTGGTGCTTTCGCTGGCACCGCCATGGGGATTACGATTCACCTTTCTGCTGGCCCTTCCATGGCAGTCCGCCTGCCATGTAGAGGCAAGTGGAAAGTGACTTTGGGGGCTCCTAGCAGGGCCCCTTACCCCCTGGCCCACCGCTATGGAGCCCCCCTAATCATCCCTGTACCATGTGGCAGGCACCACATGGTGCCTGCCACACAGTGCAGAGATGTTTGAAAACATAACATTTTCTATTGCAGCTTGTGCTGTGGCCCTTTTACGGCCACCACAGGGGTTGCAATAGAAAAATAGATGGTTCCGGCAGTTTCCTAGTACAGCTAGTGGAATAGCTGGCTAATAGTCAGGCGGCTCCATTCCTGCTGCGGTGTCAGTCAGACGAGCATCGTAATGACCACCTATATGTTTTTTGTGTTGTTGGTGGTGCCTTGGTATAAGAGTGTAATTATTAGGCCACTTGATAGTTGTAAATCCTGACTCCATCAGAAATGTATTCTTTTCAGATTATATTGGAAGGACTGACAATCATGTTATAGCTTATAAAGGTAAAGGATCCACTTTGACTATTCCCTCAGATTCTAATCTAAAAGAGTCATCCTGTTTTTTCTCACTGTAAGTCTTTGCACCTTTATAATGTTACTCTCTCACCTGTGTCACCATTGAATAACCCGATTTTAGATAACATTTTGGATGAAGTCAGAAAGGTTCAAACTTTCATGAAAGCTAAAGATGAGAAATGTCAAACCATTAAAGATAGCTGGGTAGTGACAGAAACTAGACTCAATGAGATGGAACAATGCATCACCGATGTACAAAAGATTTTTTCAAAAATTACAGGTCTAGACTGTGACATTAGAGAGCTACAACATCTCACAGAGGATCTAAAAAATTGAAACAGGTGGAATAACTTCAGGTTGTATGGTTTATCGGAGGCTTTGAAGGTCAGGATCTCACTACATTTCTGAAAAGATTTCTTCCTGAGCTGATTGATCTGCCACTCTCTCTTCATATTCAAAGAGCAAGGAGACTAGGGGCCAGATGTAAGACCTGCCAAATAGCGACTTGCAAATTGCGTCGC
The DNA here is from genome assembly GCF_964204655.1 of Triturus cristatus. NCBI lineage: Eukaryota > Metazoa > Chordata > Amphibia > Caudata > Salamandridae > Triturus > Triturus cristatus. Next base: position 420,483,467 of record NC_140585.1, on the reverse strand, counting down.
TTTTGCGACTCGCAATTTCCGAATCACTATTTGGCATGTACCACAGTGTCTTGGACAATGTTTGCGATTCCCAATTGGGTCGCAAAATGTGAAGCTCATGCATTTTGCGACCCCTTTTGGAATGGCTGGCCCTCCCAGGGATGGTGGTCTGCTGGGCTCAGCAGACCACCATGTCTGGGACTGCTTTTAAATAAAGCAGCTCTTTTTTTAAAATGCAGTCCGTTTTCCTTAAAGGAAAATGGAATGCATTTAAAAAAAAGAAAATGAAACATTTTCGTTTCATTTTTTAAGGGCAGGCAGTGGTCCCCGGGACCACTGCCTGCCCTTAAAAACATAATTTTGCATTTGTGAATGCAATAACACCTACTTGAAGTAGGTGGTAATTTGCGAGTGTTTTGCGACCGCATATGCAGTCGCAATGCCTTAGCACATGGCTATGGTGTTGCAATTTGGAAGGAATATCGAGTCTCAAAACAGTATTTTGCGAGTTGCAATTTATTTGCGAGTCGCAAAATACTGTTTGTACATGGGCCCATGGTTTGCGCACGCTAAAAACCATCGTACATCTGGCCCTAGGTCAATTATCATCCAAAGTGTTCCTCTCTGATCCTCGTGGCATAATTATGCTATTTTTTGGAAATACATTTCCCCTAAAACTTGTCTTGACCTCAGATTTCACCTTGGATGAATTCTCCAATGCTACTAATGCCAGCAAGAACAAATTCTTGGGACTGGTTCTATGTCAACAAACTATAAGATATGGTTTTGGACATCCATGTTCTTTCAAGAATTCTTGTGTTTTTCAGTTCAGGGTTCATCCCCTTGAACTACTGTGCTTTCTTTACTTTTCTGTTTAACCTTAATTATATCTTCTTTTTCTTATTTCATCTTCCATGTAGACTTTTATAATATAATATTTTCGTTTGATTAAGTATGGTGTTTTTCACTCCTTATTATTTTATATTATCTGTGCTGGTTGTCATGTTAGTGGTCTGTATCCTGATTGTGCCAGTTACCTATAGTTAACCCCTTCAGTGCTGCGGGAATTCCCCCGCGGTGCTGAAGGGTTCGAGCGCGGGCGGGGCCATGACGGAACGGTTCCGTCATGAGCACAGCGCAACCGATGCTCATGACGGAACCGTTCCGTCATGGGCATGGAAGGGGTTAATATGGTCTCATGTAATGCTTGTGGTCTTGGTAATCCTTTTAGGAGTCAAAAGATATTATTAAATCTTACTACATTAAATGCTTATGTGATAATAACTCATTATAATGTCACTGAATCTTTAAAACATAAATGTCAGCGGGTGGGTGTTAGATTTGGGGGTATCTAGTTGGCGGAGGTAGGGACCCTTGCTTCTAGTCAGGGTAAGGGGGCTACACTCCTAAATAACCCCTGCTCACCCCCTTGGTAGCTAGGCACGAGCAGGCAGGCATATCTCAGAGACAGCGTGTAAAGCATTTGTGAACACATACAGTAATACAGCGAAAACACTACAAATGGACACCACACCAGTTTAGAAAAATAAGTAATCTTTACTAGACTCAACACAAGACCAAACGCCAAAATCCACAATGCTTTAATCAAAAATAAGTCTTTAAAATGGTATAAAATAGCTTAGTTCAATGTAGATGGTAAATGCGACACTTTACTCTCAAAGTATCTTAGATGCGTCATGCAATGCAAACAAAAGGGTCGCAGGGAAGGTGATGGGTCGGTTCCTTGCTTCGGGGGAGGTGATGCGTTGGTTCCTTACTGCAGCGCAGGAGAGGTGATGCATCGGTTCCTTACCAGAGAGGAGGTGATGCGTCGCTTTCTTACTGCGTTCCTGTTATGATGTGCCAAGATGGCACCTCGATGCGATGCGACGATCCGGTGTGATTCGACAAAATGGCGTCTTTGATGCGACAACATTGGATGAGATGCGTGCATGCCCAATGGCTGTGCGTCGAACTCTGAGCTGCAACAGGCCCTGCGACACGCTTCTCTGGGGTTGCAATGGCGACCTCTGCGGTGGCAATACGCTTCTCTGGTGATGCGACACGCTTTGTCAGTGATGCGACAGCGAACAGCTGCGGCGGCACGCTTCTTTGACGGTGCGATGGCAACTGTTGCGGCAGCGACACGCTTCTCCTTGTTGCATCGCGCTTCCAGCTCCCAGCGACACACAGTCTTCTCAGAAGGCCCAAACAACAGTAGGCACCTCTCTGCAGGTAGAATCCCCAGCAAGGGAATTCAGGGGAGCTGGTGGTGAAGTCTTGCATCCCTGAGACTTCAGGCAGGAGGTAAGCACACTTCAAGCCCTTGGAGATTCTTCTTTAAGATAATGAAAAGTTCACAAAAGTCCTCTTCCCCCTTCCTTGGCACATAAAGTAACCACTGCAGGCCAACCCCAGAAATAGCACAGGGGCAGTCTCCTCCTTCAGCTTTTTTTGGTTCTTCTCCTTGGCAAAGGTTCGTCTTGATTCCAAGAAGTGATCTAAAGTTCTGGGATCTGGGCCCCAATATTTATACCAGTAAATCCTTTGTCCTCTGAAGGCAGAGGGTGCCTGTGTCCAGCCAAAACCAGCTCTGTTCAGATTCCTGGCAGGAGGTGGAGTCAGCATTGTTTGAGAGGAGACCTGGCCCTGGTAGCTGAAAGGAAATCTCCTCCCCCTACTCTCTGTTCTATGAGGGCTCAGGTCAGTGAAAGGAAATCTCAACTCCCCTACTCTATATTCAATGCAGGTCCTATTCAGCCCAGCCCTTACCTATCAGACTGCTTGATCCAAGGCACTCTCCAGCCCCCTGTCACTCACAAATTAGACATGGAATACACAAACCTAGCAGAGGCATGCTGGATGGTTAGGCAAGAAAATACCTACTTTATGAAAGTGGTATATTCAAACACAGAATGTAAAAATCACCCACACTAAAAGATGTATTTTAACATTCTGAATTCAGACATACTAAACTCGAATTTCTACCTTGTTCCCTGGGTAAGTTAGGATTATAAGATGTTATAATCAAACTGCCCATTCTGGCCTATGGGAACAGATAGCCTTGCAATAGTGAAAAACCCAATTGACTGTAATTCACTATCTGGACATGCCACACACATCAGGACATGTCCTACCTTTCACATATAATGCACCCTGCCCATGGGGTACCCTGGGCCTACCTTTGGGTGACCAACATGTAGAAAAGGGAAGGTTTAGGAACTGGCAAGTGTGTGTACTTGCCATGTCGACATGGCAGTCCCAGAATGCACACATGCTCTGTAATGGCAGGCCTGAGCTATACTTTACACGCTGCTTCTGTGGGTGGCACAATCAGTGCTGCAAGCCCACCAGCAGCATTTGATTTACAGGCCCTGGGCACACAGGGTGTTCTGTACTAGGGTCTGACAAGTAAATCAAATAAGCCAATCATGGAGTCACTAATCCAATACAACACTTTACAATAGGGAGCACTTACACTTTAGCACTGAATAGCAGTGGCAAAGTGCCCAAAGCATCTAGACCAGCAAAAACATAGCAAAAACACAGGAGGCAACAGTGAAAAAATGGAAGGGAGACCCACGCCAATGGTGCCAGGTCTAACAGTGGGTAATTTATTGTGTTCTCCTGCTACAGAATGTACCTCAGGAATTGCTATTGGCATTTGTTGTTTCTTTTTTAAATAGGCAGAGACATGAAAATGTAACACAGTTCAAACACGTGTAACCAATGTCTTGCTCACTAACTGAACATGACTTATGGGGTGCTAGTGTCATCTCTGCGGTCCTGCACCTTGGACATAACTTGACAGTATATTAGCAGTAGCCCGCGATTAGAATTTCCATGTTACTAACATGGCCCATTACATTTGCCTACTTTTAGGGGGTTTGTACTCTTATGTTGTTTATATAAAGATGCATTGTCATTTGCCAGGTATCCTCCCTGTTTTACATTTATTTAGAACTTGTATGTGTCCTATTTAATAGGCCTGGGCTAAAATTCCGTTCCGCTCGCGGATTTGACATTTTCGCGTCCCTTGGAGAGTGCGAAACTGCCAAAATTTCCGCAATCCGCATTTTACCGGAATTTTTTGCTTGCTCGCGCTGTAAAATAATACATTCTCGCGTGCGCGCGATCGCCTTACCTGAATCCCCGCGTTCGCCGACAAGTTTTCCCGATCTGGTCGCGTTCTCCACGAGATGTTGGATTGTTGGTAGCCATTTGCGCTGTCTCGCGACAGTTCGCGCCCGCAGTAACGTCATTCGTCGCGCGATCACGTCTTTCTTCTCGCGATCATGAACTGCGAGACAAGTGAAAACAAGATGGCCGCGCCCGTGAGCAACCGCAAGGGTAAGTTGGTGAGCCGTGACCACGCAGAAAATACTGCGAACGGGCGGGAAAAAACCGGCCGCATTTACGCGATATTTCCGCGTGTTTGCGGAGATTTTTAACATTTTCGCGATAATTTTCAAAAGTGAATTTCGCAAATTCCGCCCACCCCTGCTATTAACCAGACAACTAAATAAATGTGTAAATTGATTATAGGTTTTGTAATAAACACTACGTGGTGTCACGTTTCAGAAGACTTTCCAATGTTTAGTCAGAGCTTTAGATTTTAAATGTATATAATAATGTTTGAAATTGCAACATATTGTTTGCATTTGTTCTTTTTTGTCATACAGCCCTGATGACGTTCCATTTATATATGAGCAAAAAGCATTGCCTGTTCTGTGTATTAAGAAGAAATATAATGTTGAAAAATATAGGATTTTGACCATAGTGTCAAATAACCGGCTGTTTCGATCTTTTTCATACATACTTGATATGGACTTACAGAATTTTAGAGACCATTGAACGAAACGCAGAAATTGCATGTTAGCTAGTATGATTTGATATTGTCTCTCTATTATTGTATTCATTATCTGACATTGTTACACAAGACCCTGTTGCTAATTCTTTTTTGTGTTGCCTTCTAGGGAGATATTTTATAATAGGGGTAGGCGTAACTTGTATAATTCAGTGTAGCGTTATCACATGGTTTTACCTGCGAATTCCACAAGGTTATGCATCATTATGTGAGAAGAGTAATTCTGTGTTTAATGATATTTCTTAGCACAATAATTCCTCTTCACCTCTAAAATGGGCACGAGAATGCAGTTTGTGCTAAGAAAACGCGCTAAATGCAACAGAACAAGAATATTGAGCGTGAGCAGCTGCTTGCACTCGCTAAATGTGCTCTCGGGGAAAGATTTCTCCCTAACTTTCTAATGGCATTTAGCACTATTTTCTTAGCACAAAATGCCCATTCACTTCCTAAATTTGCATAAGAATACATTTTGCTCTAAGAAATTGTGCTAAATGTGTTCTTGTGGCAGGATTTTCTCCCAACTTACTCTCTTCATTTAGCGCTATTTGCTCAGCATAAAATGCACCATTCCATCCAAAATGGACACGGGATGCATTTTGCGCTAACAAATAGTGCTAAATGCAGTAGAATACGAATAGCGAGCTCATTTGTGCTAAATGTATTCCTGCTGTAGGATTTTCTTCCCACCAAATTACTCATAATTAAGCAAGCAGGAGCTATCGTATTGGTAATTCTGCGTCAAGAGGAACACAGAATTACTTTGATTGCTCTGGCGGTATTGAAATTCCACCCAGGCCTACTTTATATCTGATGCAAAAACAACAATTGATGGACAGAATGCAGAACAATGTCATACATTCACCCCAGTACAGAGATCTGGGCCTAAATCCATCGTTTTTTTGCTCACCATGCCATTCCAGTTTGAACCCAGCCATATGTAAATCAGTCTTGACCCTGTGCCTCATGGGAACAGTCCAGCCCGAACTGCCAAGCCAGGTCCTCCCTGGACTGGAAACAAGCATCCTAGGACCGGTTTCAGGGTTTCACCCCTCTTCAGCCAGTATAGCTTGATTCCAATGGCATGGAGAGCACGGGACTCACGTCTGAGCATACCCGTCCCACTCGGGGTGACAAATGCAAAAACAACAATTGATGGACAGAATGCAGAACAATGTCATACATTCACCCGGGTACAGAGATCTGGGCCTAAATCCATCGTTTTTTGGCAGGGTATGCTCAGACGTGAGTCCCTTGCTCACCTTGCCACTGGATTCAAGCAAGCCTGTCTGAAGACGGCTGAAATGTCAGAAACTGGTCCTAGGAAGCTTGTTTCCGGTCCAGGGAAGACATGGCTTGGCAGTTCGGGCTGGACTGTTCCCATGAGGCACAGGGTCAGACTGATTTGCATATGGCCATGTCTGAACTGGGGTGGCAGAGTGGGCTAAAGAACGGTGATGGATTAAACCCAGATCAGTTGACTGGGGGTGAGTGCTTGCAATGTTCAACACTCCGTCCATCATTCCCTTTGGTTTTGCTTTGTTCGCCATAAGTTGGCAGGGTATGCTCAGACGTGAGTCCCTTGCTCACTTTGCCACTGGATTCAAGCAAGCCTGGCTGAAGACGGCTAAAATGCCAGAAACCGGTCCTAGGAAGCTTGTTTCCGGTCCAGGGAAGACATGGCTTGGCAGTTCGGGCTGGACTGTTCCCATGAGGCACAGGGTCAGACTGATTTGCATATGGCCATGTCTGACCTGGGGTGGCAGAGTGGGCTAAAGAACGGTGATGGATTAATCCCAGATCAGTTGACTGGGGGTGAGTGCTTGCAATGTTCAACACTCCCTCCATCATTCCCTTTGGTGTTGCTTTGTTCGCCATAAGTTGGCAGAGTATGCTCAGACGTGAGTCCCTTGCTCACTTTGCCACTGGATTCAAGCAAGCCTGGCTGAAGACGGCTAAAATGCCCGAAACCGGTCCTAAGAAGCTTGTTTCCGGTCCAGGGAAGACATGGCTTGGCAGTTCGGGCTGGACTGTTCCCATGAGGCACAGGGTCAGACTGATTTGCATATGGCCATGTCTGAACTGGGGTGGCAGAGTGGGCTAAAGAACGGTGATGGATTAAACCCAGATCAGTTGACTGGGGGTGAGTGCTTGCAATGTTCAACACTCCGTCCATCATTCCCTTTGGTTTTGCTTTGTTCGCCATAAGTTGGCAGGGTATGCTCAGACGCGAGTCCCTTGCTCACTTTGCCACTGGATTCAAGCAAGCCTGGCTGAAGACGGCTGGAATGCCAGAAACCGGTCCTAGGAAGCTTGTTTCCGGTCCAGGGAAGACATGGCTTGGCAGTTCGGGCTGGACTGTTCCCATGAGGCACAGGGTCAGACTGATTTGCATATGGCCATGTCTGAACTGGGGTGGCAGAGTGGGCTAAAGAACGGTGATGGATTGAACCCAGATCAATTGACTGGGAGTGAGTGCTTGCAATGTTCAACACTCCGTCCATCATTCCTTTTGGTTTTGCTTTGTTCGCCAGAAGTTGGCAGGGTATGCTCAGACGTGAGTCCCTTGCTCACTTTGCCACTGGATTCAAGCTAGCCTGGCTGAAGACGGCTGAAATGCCAGAAACCAGTCCTAGGAACCTTGTTTCCGGTCCAGGGAAGACATGGCTTGGCAGTTCGGGCTGGACTGTTCCCATGAGGCACAGGGTCAGACTGATTTGAATATGGCCATGTCTGAACTGGGGTGGCAGAGTGGGCTAAAGAACAGTGATGGATTAAACCCAGATCAGTTGACTGGGGGTGAGTGCTTGCAATGTTCAACACTCTGTCCATCATTCCCTTTGGTTTTGCTACTTTATATCTAAAGCAGTTCATATTTATAAGACCATTTGACAAATGTGCCCTTGAGATCTAAACTGAGCGTTGCATTTGCGTAGGAGCATGACTTACACATTTTATGTCTTACCCACATTTGGAAAAGAATATGGACAAAAAATGTTAAAAATTCCAAATTTGCTAGCTTAACTAAGGCATTATTTTTTATTTATAATAGACCTCTCCACTCCTGCTACTTTCATCCCAACCCTGTCTGCCAGGCTATCTGTGGGGTTAATCAGCCCTTTGTATGGGACACAGGACACTGCCTGTTCAGATGTAAGACACAGCTCCCTCTCCCTTTTCCTGCCCAGGAAAAGCTATCAGAATGCTATCAGATGCAGATTATTTCAGATGAGTTCTCTGTCACTCCCACCCTTTGTGGCTGTCTAGAGGGAATGTACAACATATAGCTGGCACCCACCCCAGACGTGTATTGGAGGCAGGCTGCAGACACACAGAGATAAGCTAAGAGCAGAGAAATGTCCACTTCCTAATATAGTAATGGGAAATCTAACTTTACCACTAAAGAGGATTTGCCATTACTACTCCAAAGATATGAAACATGAGGTAGCTACTCCTTTCTAATCAGGAATTACAGCTTAAAAATGTTTTAAGGAATTCCCAATGAGAGCCCATGATAGGAGTATGCCTCACAGTAGTGAAAAATGAATGTAGCTATTTGTCACTACCAGGACATGGAAAGCTTAAAAGTACATGTCCTACCTTTTATTTATACAGCACCCTGCCCTTATAGCTACTTAGGGCCTACCCAAGGGGTGACATGTTTAATAAAAGGGGAGTTTAAGGCTTGGCAAGTGAAGTCGAAGTGGCAGTAAACTGCACACACAGGCCTTGCTATGATAGGTCTGAGACAGGTTTGAGAGGCTACTTGTGTGTGTGGCACATTCAATGCTGCAGGCCTACCAGTAGCATTTATATTACAGGCCCTGGGTATATGGTATACCACTTTAGAAGGCACTTATATGTAAACTAAATATGCCAATCAGGTATACACCAATGTCACCATGTTTAGAGGAGAAGCACATGCCCTTTAGCACTGGTTAGCAGTGTTAAGGTGGTCGGAGTCCAAAGGCCAACAAACAGAAACAGCAACATGTGGAGGTAAGCAGGCAAAAAGTTGGGGAAAGACCACCCTAAGGATGACAGGTCTAATAGTATAGCATACATTTTATGGAATTCTGAATACCAACATTCAACGTTCTCCTCAAAATGTTTTACCTGGTTATTTTGTCTTTCAAAATTATAAAATAGTCTCAGTATAAATATACTGTTGATCTATTTATTGTAATAGTGTTTAAACAGATTATATATTTTTGGAACCTTTATCTATATTACCTTATCTTTCATTGGGTAATGGGGTCTTTGATGTTCCTAGAGTTGATTCTGCATTTGCATGTACTGTTCAAACAACAATTAAGAAAGGTCTGCATTGGTTACCAATACTTCAGTTTTTGAATAACAAATAACCTTCAAACCTTATTTATAATTAGAACTATTGTTTATATTGTTCTTATAAATAGAATGTGTATATGAATATTTATAGCTTAGAAATTTTACTGGTAGATTATTTTAATGTTGTGTCTTTTTTTCCGCACTATTTCTTTTGTTTCTGCTGTCTCTAAATGTTTTACTTTATTAGTTCAATAGTTTTTTTAATATGAATATGCCTTGCTTTTAATATTATGCTTCCAATTTTATGTACATGCACTATATTTTTTTATTAGCCTACATATTGTTGTTTTGACATTTGGTATTGATTATATGAACTCATGCATGAAGTGTCCAGGCTTTGGGATTATGGAGTGACTCATCCGTCTGCATTGTCCTCTAACATAATGACTTGTCAGTAAGGGTTCAAACAAAACGAATCAGTTTGGAAGTCCTACTTTCCTCGATAGAACTTTCACTCAATTATCCAAACCTTAGTCTCGTTAAATCTAGATGGAGGCAATGCCCTGCTCAATGATATCCTGAACATCACCTAGACCTTACATCATGCAGACACTCACTTGGTGGCAGTACAAAAAAAACAGGAAGAAGCACATAGTTCCATCCTAATAACACACTCACTGGTTACTTGTTGCAGCCTTAGTTAGATTAAAGACTATCTGGATCTTTGAGGTTAGAAAATCTCCAATTTATGGTAACTCTTGTTCATAGATACATACCAGAAAGAGTAGATATCTAAAAGAAATGCAAGAAAAGGAGATAAGCATTATTCACCTCCTCTGTTAGTCTTCTGGACAAACACCCAATAAAATGAACACTAGACATTTCACTTATATCAAAATGAAACCTCTTCATTTCATACAATACTTTCCACTCCTACTTAGTAACATATTTGGAACTCCACAACAGGAGTGACGGAAGTGAGGCTTATGATACATATTGTTTTATGTATAGAACACCCATGTCGCCCATATAATCCACTTTTAACAAATGCAGCTACACTGAAAAGCTGTAACATTCGCCCAGTGACGCTATTACACAAGCTCTCTGATATCATCAAAGTTAAGATTAGTGCTGCCTAAATAGCCTTAAAGAAATAAATAAAGAATACAAAATTACATCTCATCTCACATCTAACATCAAACGAGATGAAGCAAGAATGCCCTAGCTCTCAAAAGCTCTTTGTCCTTTTAAAAGAGCTCCTGTTGAAAATACTTGGAAATATACCCAGTAGCTTTCGAATTAAAATTGCACAAACAAATACGTAATAATATTGAATGCCGACAATATTTTCTACACATAACTGACTTCACCTGTGTCATGGAATACATGACATGACAAGCTAATCAGCTCACGGTGGAAAATAGATGGCTTGTAAGTGACTATGTGCAGCATGACTTCTGCACTTCCCCATCCAACTTGTGTGGTGGTGGGTGTCAAATGGTGGCTGTTTGGTGGATTGATGGGTGATGAGGTTTAAAATATGAGCAGAGTAAATGTCATGTCATGTGAGTCATGTAAAGAACTATGGAACTCTTGCTAAATTGCTGGACATCAACAATTGGTACAAGCCCCTACTCATCAAGGGGGCCATAAATGAGACCTTATGTTTTCCCCTGCTGGCCTGATATCAGTAAATGAGATCACCTCTCTTTGCTGGGCTGCCCATGCATTCATTACTTTTGACCTACATATTCAAGAATTACTCCCCTTCAAGACGGTTGCGGCCCCTTGGATCACAGGGAATGGCACAAACTTATCAGGCCCTCTCATAGTCGTGTTCTAAATGTTTCTAACTCTTTTGATCGCAGGAATTCCATTGAAACTAACTGTAAAATCTTTGCTGAAGAAATTTCTGCAAGGTTAGATCAAATGATCCACCTCAACAATCAAAAATCCCGCCCCTGTCTATCTGCTCCGTGGTATAGTGAGTTATAAAAAACAACTAAATTAATCTGAAGGCAACTATAAAGGAAATGGTGCTGGCACTATTTGGAAGAAGACAAATAATATTTAAAGACTGCCTTAGATAGATAAAAAGGAGGTTCAAGAAGCAAAGGCTGACTTCTACACATACTGTATTCTAGTAGCCTCATATAGTGCTTTGACCTATCTAATCCCTACTACTTGAAACAAGAAATAATACCCTCTCAGGAATTGTGTAACAATCTGGCGGTCTTCTTCGAAAAGGAGATTAGTATGATTTTAGAGGATAGTCAAGGCTTCACTGATGTAGATCAGTCAGCTGCCTCTCGGCTTAATAATAATGACTCAGAGACATTTAGTCTCAAGAATTGTTCTAAACAGGATTGCTCTGGGAGTACTAACAGTCCAAGACCTTCAAATGGATCCCCCCGATTGCAGAAGGACTGTCACCCACACGCTCATTACGAGCAGACTGGACTACGAAAACGCCCTATACGCCGGATTCAACAGAACTCCTCTGCACAGACTCCAGACCATCCAGAATGCCACGGCCAGACTTGTCCTCGGGACACCGCGTCATGAACACATGACCCAACCCCTACGAGACCTCCACTGGCTCCCCGTCAAGAAGAGGGTCACCTTCAAAATCCTCACCCATGCCTACAAAGCCCTCAACATCGAACCCAAATACCTGAACGAGAGAGTATCCTTCCACGTACCCAAGAGGAACCTCTGCTCTGCCGACCTCGCCCTGGCAGAGGTCTCCCGCATCCGCAGAAACAGAACAGGCGGGCGAGCCTACTCCTACATCGCAGCCAAGACCTGGAACGAGCTCCCTGTGAACATCAGACGCTCCCCGAGCCTGCACACGGTCAGGAAGGACCTCAAGACCTGGCTCTTTGACTAATCCGCAGCTGCCTCCCCCCACCCCCAGCACCTTGAGACCCTCACGGGTGAGTAGCGTGCTTTATAATCCACTGATTGATTGAACAGTAAGATTGAAGGTTTCAATCCAATTTCGGAGGAAAACAATGTCCTCAGTATTGCTATGGCCACTATGTCTGGATCTCCCCTAGATCCTCTTCTCCCAGATAGTAGAAAAAGTGGGCAGATGAGCTAATGCTACCAATGACACTACTCTGCAACCAATCGCTGAAATCCGGGGTTGTACCTCGATGCTATAAAAGGGCCATAGTTACACCTCTATTGAAAAAGCCTTCAGCGGACCCAGTGGTTCTGGGTAACTATAGGCCTATCTGTCTCCTTCCTTTTCCGGTGCAAATACTGGAACGCCATGTCAGCAGGATCTTATCCCAATACCACGAAGAGCATTCCTTACCGGAGGAGGAAAAATGTGGTTTTAGACCTGGCCATGGCACAGAGAGAGCCTTACTGAGTGCCATGGATGAGATGCGCATGAGGGTAGACAGCGGTCAATCTACAGTGTTGATTCTTCTTGATTTGTCTGCGGCCTTTGATACAGTTATCCTCCACACCCTGCTAGCTAGATTAGTATCTTTGGTTGTTGGTGGTACCGAAATTAAGATGGATGAATGTAAACTCCCTTAAATTAAATGGCCCTATCAAAAGTGCAGACCTTTGTAGGGCCCTATGTGGAAGCCACTTCACTTTCTCTAGATTCCTGGATAGCAGAGTACAGATCTGATTCATTGACTGACCACGTGTACCAATAGAAATCCCAAAGGCTACTGATTTTCACAGAAGTGGCCTCTGGCAAACCTAAAAACATCAGTGGACCCCAGACCCTAGTGGCATGGCAAAAGTCACACAGGAGTCAATCTTCAATTAATTTACCTCCTTCAAGGTGTACATAAAGGCAGCTTTGGGGAGAACACAGAAACAAAATCTATCTGTTCTGATATCTCTTTTTTCCAGTTTAGGGCAGACTCCAAATTGCAGCAGCAGAGGACTAGTTAGCTCGCATTAACAGAGTGCTTGACTCAGGCCCTGAGCTTTAGACCATTTAATAGAAGGAAGTGGTCTTGGACGGCAGAAACTAGGATCTCAGGCATTCAAGAGATAGCAGAGGGAGATAATACTCTGTGCTTCTTGTGACCCTACCTTTTTGAACTACTGAATTTGACTGTTTCATCTGCATTGGAATTCCAGATGGCCAACAACGTCCATTCAAGATGTGCACCAAGGCTGGGGCTCTGCGATATATCCTGGCCAGCTTTCTCCATCATCTACAGGCTAGACAGATTATCGCAGGCATGTAACGCAAGAATGGGCCTTTCCTTTATCAAAGCAACAGGATATTCCTTTTGGTAGATTTGTCCCAAGAAACCAACAAGAAGCAGGCAAAATTCTTGGCCCTAAGCCACCAATTGAGGAAATGAGGGAATTCACTATTGCTTGCTTAGAGGCATCCACTATGCTAACTGACAGAAAGAACAAGGAATGTTATGAGCTAGAGAATCCAGAAAGGTTCCTGAAAGGTTTTGATTTAGGAGCCATGGGCACATCCCAATCACTACAAATGCCCTTGACCTCTTAAGAGCTGTGACCTCATGATTCAAGGCTAGATGATGATGCACAACTGACTGCACAAAGAGACAGACTGAACTCTGTCACTAAATGATGAGCTTCCAAGGAGCAACACACAAATGTGGCTCCATCTAGAGGCACCAATTCAGGTACCAAGCCATAACATGTTTGAGTGTTTCAGTTGTTTGTACTGTTTTGCTTTCCCTTGCCATCTTTAGTAGGGATGCATCATTGAGGTTTTATAACAGACGTATTGCTTCAACTTATCATTCCACTCCCCTTTTGATTGCCTCTCCCTCTCTTATTTGGTTCCCGATAATCTATATTCCCCTCACATATTTTGCTACATGAATAGTGCAACATTTCTTATCCTCCATTGTGTTCTCATCTCATAACTAGTGGGACTCATTTGCCTGTTCTACTTCATATATATTGATACAACTATTTTAATTTACTGCCTTTTATCTCTCCTTCATTCCCTTCTATGCCTTCCACCCCCCCTGAGGCCAGAGTTGTATCCCAATGGTTGACTACATTCCACCTGCACCTCTCTTATGTTTTTCTGGAGATCCCCCATTCGCAGAGTATCCGTGCACGTATGTATAGGTTTAGGATTAATTGTCTCAGGGACAGAGGGGAGTGGCTGAAAATGGGCTATACTCACGACTAAAGGGGAGGAAATTAGGGAATTGTACTTTACCACAGGGAGACTCCAAAGGGGGGCTAAAGATGTTGGCATAGTGGAGATGTCGAATCGCCCAGGCAACCCCCTACCCATCCATAATTAAGCAGAATAAATAGAGGGATTGCTGTGCTTAGGTGGAATTCTGGCACGAGAAAACAAGAGAGTGTGTGTGTGTGTGTGTGGGGGGGGGGGGGGCATTATTTTCAAAGCAATGTACTAGCCCTTGCCCTGCCCTTGAAAACGGTGATACGTCAATACGGGAGTATACAATACTCCCCATAGTAGCAAGAAAATAAAGTCAGGGTGCACATTCATCCAGTCCAGTAGATGATGTGCCCTCCTGTAGGTCAAACCACATGCTAGAAAAATAAAAATAAGAATTGTTTAGAGGGTCAGAAGAACGATGGAATCCCTGTAAATGACAAAAACGCAGACAAGGTCAGACAACTTTCTATAAGTATCTCAAAAGTCGGCTTTGGACTTAACTTATTTCCACATTTCACATTTGAATAAATTAGTGTTTGCAACATTTTCTGCTTTTATCACTTGCTCTGTGCCGATTTGCCGAATCCAATTAAATCCAAATCTACTGTAAATGTCACAATACAAAAGCAGCCTAAACGAGTCCAGTGCTGAGCTGAAAAGACAGATTAACCGTGCCATTACACAAATTCTACATTTTTTTATAAATCTGATTTCGTATTATTCTGTTTGCATGCGTCGTTTTAAAGGAAACCAGGTAGCAGTAAGTATATTGTTGACTTTATGAATGCGTCTTTCTTTATGGTGCTCAGATATCATAGCTGATTGTCTACAATACACAAACCTTTTCCATCAGGCTTCCACTGAAATGGAAAGGTGAAATATTTCATCAGATTTTCGGTGGCCACAGCTGTGCAGCGATAGGTGATTTGTATTCAAGGGGGTAAATAAGCTCAGCACATGTCACTTCACACTCAGTCTAGCTCCTGTTTACAGTGAGAGGGTGCGAGGTGCCATGACACGGAAGTAAATGACAGAGGTGTCTGTGCCGCGGGATAAACGAGGATTACAACCTACCTCAGAGGGGCTTGCGTATCGGGAGCACTGGAGCGACACAGAAGCCTGACCGTGCGGCCGGGTGTGCTGGCCATCTCAAAATAATGTGGAAGCGACTGCGCATGCTCCTCCTCCTAAAGCAACCGTTCGCCCTACCTAGCCTGGCACTCTAACGTGGAGACAGAAACCCATTAATTGTCGACTTAGAATAAAGGTGTCTTAAGCTCAGGTTTGTCAGAACTTTTGATGGTCTTATTTTATACACATGTACCACAACTTATTTTATACACATATACCACAACTTTGACACTGCTTAAGTTGTGTGTATCTGCATGAGAAATGAAATTGTCTTCTTTACAGATTCATTTATTCCTTCGTCCTCTCAAAAGATAACTTGAGGGGTTATTCTGTAGGCTCTTCCCTTGAACTCCAGCCAAAACCTGGCACAGAGAAGGCTGGCTTTCTGAAAGCCACCTACGATCAAATGATAGGTAGCAGGTCAATAGCAAGGGTTCATTACAGAAGAGATAGGTGTTTATTAGGAAGATAACACCATTTTACACAATATGGGAAGTAAAGCACTGCTAAATATATACTTTCAAATACAGCAAGGAGGCAATAGGTAAAGTACATGAAAAGCAAAATAAGTAGCAATAGTAAATTTTACCTCTCCACAATCCAACACTTTCCCTACTGTGGCACTGACTGGATTGGGAATAGTACATAAAGCAGTATTAAATGAATGAAGTCATTTCGCTTACAATGATTGATTGATAGACTGATACTTTTTTAGAATGTAAACTTCTCTGGGTCTACCTGTTCCTGCCTATGTTTGGATGCTCAGAATAGAGATCATTATAGACAAAAGAGTTTTGCTCAAAATGTACTGACTGGCCACAAAGAGCAGAATTCCCTGGCACTGTTGAATTCAATTGGATTTACACTTCAAAACAGATCAAATTAGAATTCATGAATGCATGGGGTTGAACGATATAGCTCTCAAATGGTTTAACTCATACCTATTGCCTGGATAAATCAGCATTCACAAAGAAACGTCATGCTTGGACAGTCATCACCACGTATCAGAAAATGGAGCTCCAAGCATTTCTGATAAATCACTTCTCATTGGCTCAAAATCCTCACTTCCTGATGTTTCGCTTCAGCCAATTTGATACAAAAGACCTTGTACCGTCCTGGAAGAGTTGCCCAATCGAAACAGTAATGTGGATATAAACAAGATAAATCTCCCACATGTTCTGCACCTGTCCAACTATTCTAGAACAAAGAAGGAAGTCACTAAAACCAATATTCTTGCAACTGTGAATTTGGACCTGCAGACAGGCAGTCATCGCCTGGCTGAGCGGTATCCCAAACCCCCTTAGCTTGCTGGGGTACTTTCTGAATCAGTTGAAAAAATTATTGGGCAAATTATAGTATCAATATACTCGGACAAAAGCTAATTTGGGCAAAAATGACTCATAGCACAAAGCTTACGCAATAGCATCCGCATCACGGAACTGATGAAGGTTTTAGCAAATCACAAGGACTTGGGTCATGTATTAGTGAAACTGAAAATGTGCGATTGTCACGATGCACGTTTCAGTTATTCTAATTTGCTGCAGCTTGTCTTATGCTATGGTAACACTTATCTTTTTACTCAGAGTGGAGTGAGTTAACACCACGATTTTTGTAATAGTGTTTTATCAACTTCCACTCTGTCAAATCTGTGATTCTCCACTCTGTTTAGAGTAGGGGATCCACGGTGTTACAAAGGCAAAGTGTTCGCTTTCTCCACCGGTGATGACCCTAACCCAGTGGCTCACTTCCAGACTTTGTTTTCTATGAACAAAAATGTTTACAGAACAGGGGCTTAAACAGGGTGCCCGCTTAGCAAATATTTCATACTGTGAAGGGAAATGTTGTTGCAGCGGCTCTCTTCACATGCAGGTGCATGGTTAATTGCCAGTGTGCCAGAGGTGATGACGTCCACACCCATTGAAAACCAGAGGTCCAGCCACCAGGATCTATATAAGGCCCTAAGTAATTTCTAGGCACTCAAATAATAGATGATAATATTGTCAAACTGTTTGGCCCCTTGTGCGGTTGTATGTCACTATACTGAGTTTGAGAATATAGAGCTACAAAAATATTTGCATCTTCTACATCGCAGGGCAAGTATATATTTGGATCACTTAACTCCACATACAATATGCAATCATACTTACACTAGACTTACCAGTAGCAAATAGATCTATATACTTGATGCAACATTTTTGTTGTTGATAAATCGATTGTAATGTAGTGGCCCTGTACCGGATTTTCTCACCTTCTGAAGAATAAAGGGCTGAGTTAGACCTACTGGGCCTGGAACCTTAGAAAACCTGGACATCAGAAAACAGATATTTCAGATGATTTTCTTTTTTCAATCACAGGAATAAGGAACAAGGAACCTCTATACTAGCAAGTTCCCTATTTAGTTTTGTGGGAAACCTTGGACCCCCGTACTTGAAACTTAAGACTTGCTCTTGGACATTACCTACATCCACCGAAACAGGCCTTACATTTTATACTCAATATCCTTTTTATTTATTGTGATCACCAAGAGTAGTTTGACAAGAAATGCTCTGCATGGCAACAGGAAGATGGTGCATGAGGCCATCAACCCGACTGAAAGTTTTTATTCAAAAAAGTGTTGTACACAATGGTTATGAATACAATTAAAATTACAGACACACAAAACATTTATGATATAGAAACACTGACATTAGGGACATTTAAGAGAGACTGAGAGGTGAAAGAGTCAAGATAAGCATTAGGGTGGAGGTTCCTTTATGTTTTATTGCTTTCTATCTGAGGAGGTTTGAGCCAGCGCTATGTTTGAGCCATTCTGAAAAATCGGGTAACCCAATAGTGATCGTGGACCTGGGTTTAATGTGGTACAAAATACAATGGTCCTGGACCTAATTTTGTAGATGATACAAATCACAACCTACAATAATTACTGAGTCATTTCCTGAGCCTATACACTGTTGGCTCACAGTAATGAATACAATCAGTCTACTAAAGTGCAACTACCAATTTGTATGAAAAGCAAGGGCTTTATTCCATCATAATTAATGCAACAGTAGATTCCTTACTGCAAGGGACAGAGTGGGAAAGGGGAGAGGTTGCTCCAAGGGAACGTGCAGAATGAGAGAGTGCTCTAGTGTTGGAAGGGTGAATAGAAATTCAGATAATGTGATCAAGTAAATAATTACAATTGTTCATTGGTTAGACTGATAATGAATTCTCAGTCTCTTTTCAACCTGGCCACATTCTTATCATTCCAATTCCGATTACATTTGATTTTAGATTACACAAATTAATTCTTGTGTGGCATGTTTCAGTTGGGGGACTCGTGATCCAGGTAGGTTATATATGGGCGTCGACGTTTAGACCCGTCTTGGGGCTCAAAGGGTAATTGGGGGCCTGGGCCTGCGGGTCTTCCTCAGGACGGTGTAGGGCAACCTGAGTGCAGATGTGGTGTCTGCGTCACACACCTGCTGGGTAAAGGGAAGGGGTCATGGTTGTGCACAAATTTCAGGACCTAAAATGCCTCCAGCCAGGACTTGAGCACATAGGTTATTGGAGAGTACACCACAACGATGGAACAGCAATGGAGCCACCCCCTGAACCCCTTCTTCAAGAATACACAAACATGCCCCATAGAATTATCCAACCTCCTTATTAAGGGTTTCATCAAAGCTCCAAAAACCTCTGCTGAAGAGCAATAAACACACACACAAGCACACTTCCACGAGTGTAAGTGCATTCAGAACACACACACAACACAGACTACAAATGCCTGGAAGAAAGGACAGCCAGTGCAGTTAACCAGACATCCCACCAGACACACAGAATCATGTGCAAAAACACACACACAACACCCATATAACACACATTTGAATATTATTGACACATTTACTGAGGTAGCTATGCACATGCACCAGCACACACTGGCCATGCACACATCACGAGAAAGCACATAACACACAGACATGCTACCTTCAAAAACAGGAGTGGAAGTATTTAATTTGTCAGGAGCATCAATGAGAAAGAGAAAGGGTACTAAGGCCAAATAACTGTTAGCGTAGACCCAGTGAAAGATCAAGCAGAATCACGCCAAACAGGTTTTGCAATGGACAGCCAGTCAGAAACCATTCTATTAGATACCTCACCTGACACTCTTTCCCATAAGATCATCTTAAGTTAATTCAGATCATTGTTGTTGTACTATGTAAGATCGTCAACATTGCATCTTATTGGTCTCCAATGCATTCTTAGAAGGATTGAACATAAGAGTATTCCAGGACAAAGTACAACGTTCTGGCTGTGTAATCATTACCCATTGACACAAAAGCAAAATGAGATGTGCACAGGGAGAGGTTAATTATAGAAGGATCTTGGCCACCTAATGAGGCTTGGACGTATGGAGGAAATGGGCTCTCTTTGACAACATCTGCACAGGGCCAAGGCTGTGCGTAGTAGGGGCTTGGCCACCTAAGGGGGCTTGGGTGTCTGGAGATGAATGGAATGAAAAGTTGAGGCTTAGCCACTGAATGGGCCTTTGCTGTCTGGAGGGAGTGGGCTCTCCCTGACGAGTTCTGTATTAGATGAAGGCTGTTCATGGGAGGTGCTTGGCCCCCTAATGGGGATTTGGTGTCTGGAGGTGAAGGTTGTGTGCAGTAAGGGCTTGGCCACCTAATGGGGGTTGGCTCTCTGTAGAGAGTGGGCACTCCATGAAGACTTCTGCATAAGGGGAAGGCTGTTCATAGGAGGGGTTTGGCCACCTAATGGTGCTTAGGTGTCTGGAGGCAAAGGCTGTGGTTAGTACAGACTTGGCAGCTTAATGGGCTTGTGTTTACATTTTATTTTTTTCACCAGGTCCATGGGGGTCGAGTGGAAACCAATCAACGGGCGATACCTTCCTGGACACAGACCTGGCCCTTCATCCTCTTGGTGCTTCTCTGTCTTCATTGATGACCGCAAGGGAGCCCCTCTTTTCAGTAAAATGCCATCATCGAGCACCTGCTTTGGATCCAGCCTGCAGCTTGCCTCACTGACAAATCATCAATGACTACTTTTGACCGTAAACATTTCAGTCCGAACGTAAGCCTTCCAATTGGATGAATCTGCTTCCTATTTACGATCCAAGATCCATCACAGTTGGCAATAACTTTTGACTTCACCCCCCGTCTAGTGCAACCACATAACCACTATTGGCACTTTCTAACTTTTGGCATATTTTTTATTCAAACTTTGAAATATCATATCTCCAGTTCTAATGATTGGATATTTGTCATTTGGTGTCACTTTATTTAATAAAAAAACCTCTATGTTTCTAAATTGGTTTACAATTATTCTTGTTTTGTGTTATCACTTTACTACAGTTTGAGTGCTGCATGAACACTTTACACATCATCTCTGAGCTAAGCCTGACTGTGTTTGGGCCAAAATACTGAAGGGTTATGCACATGTTTATGTACTGACTTTCTGGTTCACCCTGACATGGATTTTGAATATTATTTGACACGGGATATTAATCCCCTCAACTAATACTCCTCCAAGCCTTACAGAAACTCTGGAGGCCTAATTAAACTGGCGCTGTATATATATATATATGTATATGTATATATATATAATTGAGAAAGTCAGATTGACGAAACGCGTCTGTCAGTGCGGAGTGGTCTGTGCACTAATAAATAAACTTCTATAAAGAACCTGCAAGTGCTCTTCCAACTACGTTACTGGAATTGCCGTACGTATGGAACAATATATATATGTATGTGCATGTATGTGTGTATATATATATATATAGTTACATATATATAGTAAACAAGTCTCCCTTCCACCTCGATTTCCCGCAAGTGATGACTGGCTATCATTGGGTTGTCCAAAGAAACAGGCAGCACAGACAGGTCAATTTACACACATATATATCTATATCTATATCTATCTATCTATATCTATCTATCTATCTATCTATCTATCTATCTATCTATCTATCTATCTATCTATCTATCTATCTATCTATCTATCTATCTATATATATATATATATATATATATATATATATTCACTGAAAAAACCATAGGTTTCACACACGTTATAGTTAGGAATTAGCATTTAAAAAACCTTGCAAATTCACTGAACAAACCATAGGTTTCACACATGTTATAGTTAGCGGAAATTTTACTGATAAAAAAACAGTGAAATTCCCCCGTTATAGTTAGTGCAGGCAACTATAACTCACGCGACCGCAATCCTCTGCTGATGCTAATACTGTATTTAGACACTTATTTGCCCATGTCTTCTTCCATACATTTTTAGCTATACATATATTACAAATATTTTTTTTTCATAAAGACACATATGTCATCAGCAGAAGATTGCGGTCGCGTGAGTTATAGTTGCCTGCACTAACTATAACGGGGGAATTTCACTGGTTTTTTATCAGTAAAATTTCCGCTAACTATAACATGTGTGAAACCTATGGTTTTTTCAGTGAATTTGCAAGGTTTTTTAAATGCTAATTCCTAACTATAACGTGTGTGAAACCTATGGTTTTTTCAGTGAATTTGTACGTTTTTTAAAATGCTAAGTTACTTCACGCCATTCGTGGCGTGCGCGCCCACTTTACGCAGTTAGTGCCGTGCACGCACGGTGGGCACGCGGTGCGCTACGCGCACCGCGTGCCCACATTACGCTAGATGGGCCATGTACGCACGATGCGCTTCGCGCACCGTGCGCACATGGAGGACATATGATGCACTTCGTTTTGAAAGGTAATATTTTAATTTTTCGTAATTTTTATAAGCCATGCACAAATGGTGCCCTTCGGGCACCATTTGCACACGGGGTGGATGTGTGGATAATTTTTTCTTTTATTATTTTTGTTTAAAATATTCTAGTTTATCACACCTCTGATAAGCCATGCGCAATTGGTGGCCTGCGGCCACCAATTGCACACGGGGTGGGGAGAGTGTGGATAGTTTTTTTTTTTTTTATAATTTTTTACCGTAAGCGTAATCGGCGAAATTAGCGAAAAAATAAAAATTGCATTTTTGGCCTTGGGGGGTCTTTGGGGACTCCCTCAACATGGCTATGTGTGTGGGAGCTGTCTAAACAGCCCCTTTACATGTTTTTTGGCTTTATTTTACAACCTAACTCTCAGTGCGAGAGAGAAAATGGCGGCCGCCGCTTCCTGGTTTCGGCCGATTCTAATGTTTACTAAGATCTAAGAGCCAATCAGAATCGCGCTCGCGCACGCCACCGTACGCGTACTGTAAGCGTACCGTAAGCGCACCGTAAGCTGGCTCAGATATATATATTGATTTAAAGGCTATTTTCTCAGAATCTACTGAACAGATTTACACCAAACCTACAAAAGGCACTTCCTTGACCTGAGGACTACCTCTCTGCCAAATTTCTAGTAATTCTGTTCAGCCGTTCGGGTTGTAGCCCTGTCTAAAGGTCCTATGGAAAAATGCATGGGAAAAACGCGTTTTGGGACCCCCCTTTTATCTCAGCCCCCGCTTGACGAATCCCCCCGAGACTTTCAGGGTAGGAGCGGAGCGGAGCGCCCCACCTATTTTGAAAAATTCGCGAGGATTCGTCGACCGGCGCCAAAGTTATTCAAAATAGAATGTTGAGGATTTCCTATGGAAACGTGGTCCTAACTATAACTACCTACTGGCGACCGCCAGTAGGTAATATATATATATATATATATATATATATATTTTGCAGAACAAAACACTTTCGATGCTGACACACTGAGTGTGGATTCTCTTATAAATATATTCACTGGAAAAAAAAGGTTAAAGGTTAGGATTGTATTCAAGTCTTACTTTAATTATTTTTTTTAAAACCTTAGCAATTCACTAAAAAAACCAAGGTTAGAGGGGCATTATATTTGGGTCACAATGTCAGTTAAAGCATACTGTTTTAAAAGAAGAAAACCACAGACATTTGGCATTTATAGTTATCTCAAGTAACTATAACTTGTGTGCTCGTCATGCACATTGATGTCATTAATGGTGTCATTTCAGGTGTCATCAGTATGTTGTGAAATCTGTACAGGGGAAGAAAGGTTTTGCCATGTTGGTTTTGGGTGGAGGTGGGCACTTTGAGATAGTTTACTGTAAAACACAGAGGAAGAGCTGCAAAAGCCACTAGGGTATCCCTGGGAACGTTTACCCCATTGGTTAGGGTGGTGGACAGGAGTTTTACACTACCCACATGATGTCACTGGTAATAAATTAGACACCACAAGTTCCCACTTCAGAACACATCTGCACCTGTGGAAGAGTGAAGAAGGACTTCACCTGCTGTTGTGAACTGTGAGGAGAGTGAGGAGAACCCTAAATGATGGACCTGCTCCTTCTTGTACTTAGGTAAAAAGAAAGGACACCAAGGGTCAGTTGACTAACCTCCTGTGTGGCTACAGGGAGACAAGATCTGTAAATGGCCTTTTCCTGGAAGTACCCAGCTGACCTTTGGCACCAGGATCGGGACTATATCTTCCTGTTTGCCTCTTTCTGACACCTTCTGAGTCTCTAAGTGCCTCCCCTGAGGTCTTGAGAGGCTTTAAATGTGTACTCCTGTGGCAAATTAGGACTTAAAATACCAAGGGTCTCATTAAGATGTCGGTCGGTAAGTCTCCGACCTCTCGTCGTAGGCTTACCGACCAACATCGTAGGTTTACAGTCCGACTGCTGAATTTCAATGTCGGTGGTTCTCCGACCGTTTACATTAAAACTGCTGGTTAATCCGACTGGGTTCCGACAGGTTCAAGGAGCCCGTCGGCCAGTCGGCAATCGTTCATAATCCCTACAGGACATTGTTTCTGCCATCGGGAATATGATGTCGGTTTCCGACAGCCTTTCCATGTGAGGTTTTTCCTCTGCAGGCTACGATTGTGGCAGTGGGGGCACCTATTGTGCCTCCCTGTAAATCCCTTCAATGTGTGGCAGGCACCATGAGGTGTCTGCCACACTGTTCAGGGATTTCCACAAACTCCCATTTCTCAATAGGAGCTTGTGTTGCGGGCGGTTTCCGCCGCAGCACAAGCTCCCATTGAGAAACAGGAGTTTGCAACCACACCATGTGGGGTCGCATCGTAATAGGGTGTACGGAACCACCGACCTATGGTCGGTCGGTTCTCACACAAAAACGGTGTCGGTCCGAGGCAACTCCAACCAAAATCGTAATAGGGGCCTTAGTCAGAACGTAAAATCTCTGACTGGGAAAAATCTTCTTGGTGTATCTGGCACATGCTCCATCGCTGTCAGCTTAAAATTGTACCTAGGTCCCGGTCTAGCGTGACCCTAGGCTATCTTTGGTGCCTCGTGCTTTTTCGCACTATTCCTACTTAAAACTTAAAAAAATCATATCTCTAGCTCCCCTTATTTGATTTTTGTCATTTTGTTGTCATTCTGTTTATAAATATTTCCTCTATTTGTCTAATTCAGTTTGAGTGTTATATTGGTTGGCATTGTGACTATTAGGCACTGCATAAATACTTTACACATTACCCTAGCTTAGGCCTGTCTGCCCTGTGCGATAGCTACAAGGGGCTTTAGCTCAGGTTAATTTAGTGACTTTAAAGATTCACCCTGACACAAGGCGTGATTATTTCTTGATGTGTACAGTAACCTGCCTTAAATAATAATCTAATTTCTTGCAGTGCCACATTTAAAGTACCCGCTCTGTAATCTTTTTGGTTTTCCAGAAATAAATTCCCAAAGTCGGAGTTTATATCATGTAGCTAAAACACTAATGGCCTTGATAAGCAGGGAACATTTTCTGTCTGTGGGCGTCGCAGAGAAGGGCAGGGAGAATAAATGGCAGGCATTCCGGTCTAACTAGGGCGGAAGGACTGTCACTAAGACCCATCGGACTAATGGGTCAAGGGTTACCACCGGCAGAAACAGTGAAGGTTCTGCTGGCAGTTACCCAGTGGTATCCACAATTCTAAATAGAGTGGAGAAACTGGGGATTTAGTAGGCCAGGGGGAATATCCTAAAATATTTTACAGCATTTCTCCTGCTCAGCCAAACCCGAAATATGCCGGGTGTGCATCAACCAATGGCCAGAAGTGGCTTCAGCTCCCTTAATCAGGTGCCATGAACTGTGCCAATGCTGCCGGATAATAACATAGAGTTTTGCAATGGCCATCTTAATGTCATGCAATTCATAGTGCAGAAAACAAGTCTCTGCATTTATCTGTTTCTTTCTTTCTTTTAGTCGCTTCCCCAGATGGGACCTTTCATGGCATCATAGCTTCATCTGCATGACAACAGTGACGCTCAAAGTTAGGCAAAGGGTGAAGTTAAAGTAGACCTCTCCATCCAGGAATGAACAACAGGGTAGCCTTCAAAACCTACAACAAAAAGGGTAATACGCTCCACCATCCACAATGGCCTTGCTTCTTTTGCACAGAATGGAGCATTGACATCTTTTGAAATATGGGCACTGACTTGGTGTTTGAATATCACTTTGTGGAAAAATCTGATGCATGCCTTTTATTTCCCAATTCTGTCTCCATTATTTAAAAAAAATAATTTGGGAATTATGCATATTGCCAGTAAGTCATTGTGATGTGATTTATGCCTGTGTTAACTATCCAAAGTTTGTGCTTCAAATAGGAATAAATATCAGCTTTTGTTGAGGTTCCAGGTTTTCTATTATCAGCCTTTACTTAAAAATACCATCCAACAGAATGACCAGATGGCACCTAAATGGGAAAAGTACAGCACTGAGGGGACAATCTGATGTGAAGATTGTCCATCTCCCTTCAAGAAATCGAATTACGGTAGAACACTGCCCTGGTAAAGAACACACCAATGCTGATGGTCTGTCCAGATTCTTCCACCTTAGTGATGTGAACTCCCAAGAGGGTGGACTGTTCTCTCCATCTTACAGCTGGAGGGGACACGTGTTAGACTTGGCATCTTTGGCGTAGTTTCCCCTGAATCTTTGCCTCTTTCTCCTGGATTTTTGATGCTTTGCTGGATTTCGTTTTTGCTGGCATAGATGCTTTGGGCACTTTGCCACTGCTGATCAGTGTCAAAGTGCAAGGGCTCCCTGTGTAAATTGTTGTTATGATTGGTTCTCCCTGATTGGCATATTTGATTTACTGGACAGACCCTCGTAAAGTGCACTGAGTGTGCCGGGGCTGGTAAATCAAATACTACTAGTAGGCCTGCAGCACTGATTGTGCCACCCACATCTGAAACGGTAACTCAGACCTGCCACTGCAGTGTCTGTGCACAGTTGTTAACTGCCATGTCGACTTGGGAAGTGCACCCACTTGCCAGGACTTAATCTTCCCTTTTCTCTTACATTTCAGTCACCTCTAATGGTAGGCCCAAGGTACCCCTGTGGGCAGGGTGCAGTGTATGTGAAAGGTAGGACATGATGTGATGTGTGTAGCATGTCCTGATAGTGAATTACTGCCAATTTCATTTTTCACTATTGCAAGGCTACCTGTTCCCGTAGGACTGAATGGGGAGTTTGTTTACAACATCTTATGAACATAACTCCCCCTGGGAACAAGGTAGGAAAATAAAGTTTAGTATGCCTGAACTCAGAATGTTAAAATGCATCTTTTAGTGAGGGTGATTTTTACATTCTGAGTTTGAAAATACCACTTTTAGAAAGTAGGTATTTTCTTGTTTAGTCACCCAGTGTTAAACAACAACAATTAGACCTAATCTGTTCAGGCAAAAATCATATTTACTTCATGAGTGGGAATGGAAGTTTATTTTCTTACTCAACAACAACCCTTCACTTTTTATAAGTATTGTCCCTACTCATACTTGCCCTGTATCTTATTATTAAAAGAACCAACCTAAGAGTCAGCAGTCACTGTGTTCAAGCAAAATACCCTACACTTTAACAGGTGTACATAACACACAAATGTGCACCAATGTGAAAACATTGTGAACAAACGAGGTAGCACCTCACGTGCGCATCACCAGAGGGGCTTGCTGGTTAATTATCACCAGTTATGCCGACGTTTCTCATCATAGGTTGCTACCTCGTAAAAAAAAATAGTTGGTGTCCAGAAAAGCAGTGAAAACAGTGAACATGCGTCTAACAATAACATAATTCAACCCCGTGTGATTAAAATTGATATAAACCACACAGTCACCAAGGAGCCACTTTTATTCTAAACTCGTGGGCTTATTCAAAATAAAGGCATGCTGCATGTTTGTAGACCAAGTAATGATGGGCCGACATGTTTCATTGCCTGTCAATTGTAGTGGCAATTTCTTCAGGGCACGAGGACTTTGTCCACCTTTTCTGGACCCTTATTATGAACACACAGTGACTGTTAAAACAAAAGAAGGGTCATTAAAAGCACATCCAGCCAGTACAGAATTCTGATTACTGCATTCAACCTGTAAGTCTTCGCACCCAGACATGCATAATTACCCGGTAGTAGCCAAGGCCCCTCGTACCAGCTAGCCACCTCGTCACACAGGGACTATATATTCTTAATGGCCCTGTTTCATAAAAAGGATACTTATGTTGTCCATGTTCTGCAAAGATAGACAGGCATTAGTGACTTCATGTAAAGCAGTTTTCTCATTTAACATTTTTTTATATGTAAAGATACATGCAACCGACTGTGAGCCATTGTAATCAATCTAAGACCCTGTTCAAATTCAATCGCTGACTGTACAGCCTACCCATTTACTCATGTCAGAATTTCAATCAGCTACCAATGTGAGCAAATACCCACGGTAGTCTCAGTTGTCATCCCACTGTGCTGCTAAAAGCGAGACAAAAACACTTTCAACTTGTTTCACACATTACCAACGTGCATCTTACAAACAGTCTAATGCAGCCAGTAACTCAGGTTATGATTCCGTTCTACAATCTATGTCTCCCAAAATTATGAAGACGTTGGACGCAAAAGCGGAAGTTTTTGTGAAAAGAAGTTTTTGCACGTTCCAGTCAGTATAGAATAATTAACTGTTTTCTTGATACCCACCCACACCAGTCTGGTACATTAGTACTAGGTTCCCTATTAGGTTTGAGACTATATAGGATGGATAGACATTGTTTAGCCTTTTCAGATGACCAGATAGCTGCCATTCTGTCAGGTCCTTCCCTCTTCCCTGAGGCATCATTGGCAAGCTCTACATCAGCTAGGGAGAAATGGGAGAAATTGAGTACCCTTAAGAAAAAACAAGTAAGGATAGCCCTGCATGGTGCGTTGATGACAGAATATCTTAGAGCAGGTGCAGCCCCAGCGAGCCAATTGGTGCGGATTGAACCCAGAATTTTTCGGGACGACAGTCAGTTCCGGGTCGATTGGAGTTATATTGCCAATAAATGTACTCGGGACTGGCTGATCCTTATTATTAACACAGCCAAGAGGCTCAGCGAAGAACTCCTAAAAGAGATTGTTGACTTGGAGGAGAGTATTAAAAGAGACACCACTCTTGCTGATACAAAGGAGCAGTTGGCAAGGATTCAAGAGGACCTGTCTGATTATAAAATTATATGATTAATCAAAAAATAAAAGGCTTAAAACGTAACCTAGAACGGTTTACCTACGCATGGGCATTTCCCTATATTGAGGATAGTTATTACCAACAAGTAACAGAACCAAGACAACGGGGTGTCCTGGCAAGGGGAGCAAGACAACCAGCTAAGCGTACACCATACAACTGGACGTTTGATAATACTTCCAGTGAAGAGGACGAGGCAGGAGGACAAGCAGACAAAACCAACAGGGTTAGATTTAACCAGCAAGAGCAATCTAATGAAGATCTGGGAGCATTATTGCACTCTTTTTTAGGACAAAATCAGAGAAGCCACAGAGGGGGTGGTCAAAGAGGCAGAGGACAAATATGACAGAATCAGGATCGGACATGGCAAACCTTCTCGCCACAAATTACTCGCAGCCGGGGGAGGAACCAACTGTGAGTAACATTGTGGTTAATTTGTCTCACCATGTGCTTACATCAAATGAACTTCAGGTATTGAATAAAGGGTTGGGATTTGTTCCCACCCCTACACATGAGTCTTTCAAATGTCGTATTGAATTTCAAGAAACTATGAGAAAAATTAAACTCAAAAAGTTCTTTGCAAATAAAACACAGGATCCCCCTTCTCTATTTTGTACCAACTTACATCGGCAGACACAGTTTTGCCCTCCCTCTTTGAGTCTAGGTCCGGAGGTACTTGTGTTTGAACATAAAGAATTAGATGAGATCACTTCCATAGAGCGTACCTATAACAACATGAGCATAGATCACTGGCGGGCAGTTAAGAGTCTACAAGAGAACCCTTTGATCACTATAAAATCAGGGGACAAAGGTAGTGCAGTGGTTGTTATAAACACCACTGACTACGAGAATGAAGTAATGAGACTGTTAGGTATGTGGGAGAATTACTGTCCGTTGCCTGGTGATCCTGTGAATGAATTGCTGGAAACTATCAAACAGCTTGTAGGCGAGGCAAAAGAGAAAAAATGGATCACTGTTACAGAAGCCGAGTTTTTGGTTAATTCCAAACCAAGAACTCCGGCGTTCTACATACTACCGAAAATACATAAGGCCCAGCGGCCTCCGCCGGGTCACCCAATTGTTTCGGCATACAGTCGGTCCTTGAGCCCTTGTCACAATTTGCAGATTTCTTTTTAAGAGAGTCGGTTATAAAACAACCTGCATACGTTCAGGATACCAGCGATGTCCTTAACATCTTGGAGGACACACATTTTGATTCACAGTGTGAGTTTTTGGTGACAATTGACATTGAGTCACTGTATACTGCATACCCCAAGATGCCACGCTGGTGGCAGCAGCGCGTGCTCTTGGGGAGCAAGAGTGGTTTTACG
Source organism: Triturus cristatus (assembly GCF_964204655.1). Lineage (NCBI taxonomy): Eukaryota > Metazoa > Chordata > Amphibia > Caudata > Salamandridae > Triturus > Triturus cristatus. The sequence goes on along the minus strand of NC_140585.1, from coordinate 420,453,224 downwards.
ACACTCCACAATCCTTTGTTTTACAGTGTATTGAAATTGCTCTAACTAGAAACTATTTCAGTTACAAAAATGACCTTTTTCTGCAAGTCTCGGGGACTTCTATGGGCGCGACTTTCGCGCCCAGTCTGGCCTGCATCTATGTGGCCCAGTTTGAGGAACACTGCATATTTCATCCGTCGAATCCCTTCCAGAGGAATATTCGCCTCTGGAAGCGGTATATAGTCGATGTTCTATGTATCTGGTCAGGCACTGAGTCAGTGCTGCTTGAATTTCTGAATTGGTTGAATACCTTAGAGAGCAGTCTTAGGTTTACTTGGTTTTTCAGTAACCAAAAAGCAGTGTACTTGGACTTGGACACAGTAGCGAGTAATGACAAACTCTGTACTACAGTTCATCAAAAGGCAACTGATAGGAATTCACTGCTGCACTACAACTCATTCCATCCCTGGGCACTTAGAGATACCTGTAGGGCAGTGTCTGCGGAACTGCAGGAACTGCTCATCCACGAACGACTATGTACAGCAGTCAGAGGTGTTATGCGATAAATTGGTGGAGAGGCAGTACCCCAGGAAGATAGTTAAGAATGCCAGAAAAGGGCTTTGAACACTCCACAAAGTGTGTTGTTGGAGAAAAATGTAAGCTCTAAAACGGATTGTCTTCCTGTGGTCATGACTTTCGACCCCTTGGCGAGCAAGATCCGTCAGGCCATTCGGAAACATTGGGCCATACTGTCAACTACGGATTTTAACATGCCTCAACCTATATTTGCCTTCAGAAGGGCGTGCAACTTGAAAGATAAGTTGGTACATTCTCGCCCAAAACCATGCCCCAAAGAATCCACACTCCCTGCTGGACATTACCCATGTGGGTCGTGTTCGGTTTGTGATCTGACGGAGAGGACAAATAAAGTGGAGTTGTTTGATGGGAAGGTATGGCACTTGACAAAGTTTACAAATTGCAATACAGTGAATGTGATTTACCGGCTGACGTGTGTGTACGGTTTACACTACATAGGGCTTACATCCAGAAAAAAAAAAGATTCACATTCAGGAGCACCTCAGTACGATCAGAGCAGGGAAACTCACGACAAGGCTTGTACAACACTTTAAAAATGAAAATCATGATGCGAGGTTGTTGACTTGGGTTGTATTGGAGAAAGTGGTGAGAGACACCTTTAATATAGAAAAAATACCATCCAAAAGAGATGCCCGCTGGATTTTTTTGGAGAAAGCAGATCAAGTGGTGTTGAATGATTATATAGAGTGTAATAGGGTCAGTATATGATCCATTATATCAGGGCTCTGATATAGATTGAGAACAACTGCTTCCCCTTTTTGTTCAGTAATGGGTGTCTCTTTGAGAAATCACGCCAACAATTCTCTGTAAATGTGTAGCCTGGCCTTTCCCTGGATGTTACTGTTTTCCCAACAGAATTAGGGAACATACAGTTTAAAAGAGCTGCTTAGTTTGTCCCCATGAAAATTCTGTGACAGGGAGTGATTCTGCTTAACATTGTGGGACTTTAAAATACGGCATTAGTCATTCTGGTTACATAGGCATTTATTGAATGGTACTGACTTTGTCATCTATAAATGAATGGCTACAAATATTTGACTTGCTGAGTGTTAATAAACGTTTTTACAAAATTTAACACCCGAATTGTAATAGGATGGATCATGTTTGGTATCTGTTTCGGGTCTCTTTGGTTAATAGTACCATTCCAATATGGGCTTTGATTTCAGTGCCGATCATGTGACCTGAAAGCAAGGCATCTCCCCGGTGTTTTTTCCGCCGCATTTAAATGAGGCGTCCGCGTCCGTGCATTGTGCTGGAGCGAGACAAGACTCGTTGCGTGTCAAGACGCGGTAAGATTGTTGAGAGTTATTCATGAGGTATGGGTTGCCTTTTCGAAACACAATATCGTATCCAAGCGTAGATGCTTCATCCGTAATTTACTTGGAAAGAAATCAGAGCGCTTTTGTGTCCAACGTCTTCATAATTTTGGGAGACTATGGGGCATATCAGCAACGAGGCGAAATAAAATTATCTCCGCTTTTGCGTCCGTGTACGGGCGAAAAGCGACGATAAATTTATCGCCTAATTAGCAAGGTCACGCTATCGCGTGAAGCCTTGCATTAGCGCCCAGATTCTTAACGTCCAGCTTTGCATCTCTAATGAGATGCAAAGTGGGCATTCCTGACATGACTGGAGAAATGTCGCTAAGCGACATTTCTCCTATCATCAAGCCCCACGCTATGAACCATAGCGGCAAGAAAAGTAGCGATAACCCCTGTTATCGCTACTTTCCTTACGCCTGCTTCAGGACTGACTTAGCCATGATATCCTATGGAAGGTGGATATCATGGCTAAGTATTTGAGGCCCTATCACCAAGCTAACGCCACACTTCGTGAGATTATCGCTGGGTTTCCAGCGATAATCTCACGTTTGGCAGTTAGCGCTAGGATTTTTATCACTTTTGAGATAAGCGTTGCTAATAGCACGCTATCTCAGCGATAAAAATCCACGTTAGCCGGCGATAATTATCCTAGCGCTAAGTGCGCTTAGCGATAATTATCGCCGGTTGTTGCTGATATGCCCCATAGATTGTAGACCGGAATCGTAGCCTGAGTTACTGGCTGCATTAGACTGTTTGTAAGATGCACATTGGTAATGTTTGAAACAAGTTGAAAGTGTTTTGGTTTCGCTTTTAGCAGCACAGTGGGATGGCAACTGAGACTACTGCGGGTGTTTGCTCACATTGGTAGCTGATTGAGATTCTGACATGAGTAAATTGGTAGGCTGTACAGTCAGCAATTGGGTCATAGATTGATTACAATGGCTCACAGTCGGTTGCATGTATCTTTACATATAAAAAAATGTTCAATGAGAAAACTGCTTTACATGAAGTCGCAATGCCTGTCTATCTTTGCAGAACATGGACAACATAAGTATCCTTTTTATGAAACAGGGCTATTAAGTGTATATAGTCCCTGTGTGACGAGGTGGCTAGCTGGTATGAGGGGCCTTGGCTACTACCGGGTAAATATGCATGTCTGGGTGCGAAGACTTACAGGTTGAATGCAGTAATCAGAATTCTGTACTGGCTGGATGTGTTTTAATGACACTTCTTTTGTTTTAACAGTCACTGTGTGTTCATAATAAGGGTCCAGAAAAGGTGGACGAAGTCCTCGTGCCCTGAAGAAATGGCCACTACAATTGACAGGCAATGAAACATGTCGGCCCATCATTACTTGGTCTGCAAACATGCAGTATGTTTTTATTTTGAATAAGCCCACGAGTTTAGAATACAAGTGGCTCCTTGGTGACTGTGTGGCTTATATCAATTTTAATCACACGGTGTTGAATTGTGTTATTGTTACACACATGTTCACTGTTTTCACTGGTTTTCTGGACACCAACTATTTTTGTTTTTACGAGGTAGCAACCTATGATGAGAAACGTGGGCATAACTGATGATAATTAACCAGCAAGCCCCTCTGGTGGTGCGCACGTGAGGTGCAACCTCGTTTGTTCACAATCTTTTCACATTGTTGCACATTTGTGTGTTATATACACCTGTTAAGGTGTAGGGTATTTTGGCTGAACACAGTGACTGCTGACTCTTAGGTTGGTTCTTTTAATAATTAGATACAGGGCAAGTATGAGTAGGGACAATACTTATAAAAAGTGAAGGGTTGTTGTTGAGGAAGAAAATAAACTCATGAAGTAAATATGATTTTTGCCTGAGCAGATTAGGTCTAATTGTTGTTGTTTATGACTTTGAGTGGAGGGCGACCTAATCTGATTGTTCCCTCTTTAGCTCCTTATTGTATAGTAGTCACCCAGTGTGCCTTTGCTAGGATGTGGATTGACTGTCTGGGTTTGGAGTGTCAGGGGCTGGGGCTGGAGAGGAGCAGTGGTTCCAGAGAGCCTGATGAGTCAGGGCTGGGCTGAATAGACCTTGGCTGCATTTAGAGTAGGTGGAGGAGATTTCCTTTCACTTGAATGGGCCTGGTCTGCTTTCCACAATGCTGTCTCCACCTCCTGCCAGGAAGCTGCACCAGAGAGAACAGAACTGGTTTTGACTGGTGTTAGAAATGGGATTTCTGTCTGGCTAATGCTTGCGCCAAAGCCAGGCAGAAACCACCACTCTAGTCAGGGCAAGGGAGTTACACACTGACGATAACCCCTGCTCACCCCCTTGGTAGCTTGGCACGAGCAGTCAGGTTATCTCAGAGGCCATGTGTAAAGCATTTGCGCACGTACACAGCCACAACATACCAGGCACACCACAAAAGGAACTCCACACAAGGTTATTTAAAAAATAGCCTTTGTATTCTCATAACACATTAGAATAGTAATCATATAATATACATTGTGCCACCTGGCACTAGGTAATATCGACAAGGGATTATATACACCTGACAGGGCCAACTGGACCACTGTCAGAACCATCACTTAGTAAAGATAGTAAATGTAGAACATGTGATAAACGTAGAACACAACCAGTAATTACTGGCAAACACTGTACTCAGCATCATCCTGTCTCATAAGTCTAAACGCATTAGACCCTAACCTCCTCAGCATAAACACATTACGCAATGGGCCTCTCCCGCATCAACACATTATGCAGTATATTACGCCTAAATCACATTGCGCCTAAATCACATTGGCATTATCGTCACATTAGGCAAAGGTACAATATGCATAGATCAGGAGTGCACCACAGTATACTGACCAGGAGCACACCTCCTCTCCGGGCCCACACAGGTACCAAAACCTGACCCCAGGCCAACTGGCCTCTCTCTATGGTTCAAATGCCCTATGTCCAGCCAAGTCAGGGCTGCCAATGCAGTAGGAACCAAACACGCTCAATTGCGCCGGGGCAGAGGAGTGTCTCTCCCTCCTACCTCCTACAACAACACCCCCTAAGGAATGCTGGCCTAAACGTGGCAGCTGTCCACTAATTGATGGGCAGCTGTAGGACTCTCTGTAGGCATGGGCACTCCGGGTGCCCGTTAAACAAATATCCGCCACGTTGCAGCAGCCCACCACAGAAGTGCAACGGTGAGTAACAAAGAGGCCCTGGCACCACGCTGCCCTCGGGACCCCACTGGGTCTCTCTGAATGAAAACTTCCCCCTTGTTGCAGCTGCCCTCGGTGAAGTGGGGCAGCTGTGAAAATAGCCACACTTAGGAGAGTCAGGGCCCCCCGGGCCCTCTAGACCCCAAAAATCGCTGTACTCAGATCGTCCAAATAGCGCTTTTCAAATCACCACAAGCGCGCTTTTCAAATCACCCCGGAGTTCACTGTTCAAATCTCCCAAATATTGCTCCCGCTCTGTCACTTGCAGCTCCCGGTGGCTCCCCACCCGCTCCTGGCCTCGCACCGACACAGCGCAGCTGGAGGCGTTTACCTGAGCTGTTCTTGCGACGTCTCCTCCTTCCCTGCGGACCTCTCGACGGGAGTCCTTCTCCTCCTGCGACACGGCTGTTGCGGGGATTGGACTTTCTGCTTCTGCTCTGCTTCAAGGTGAATAGCCGTGAGAGTCCTGGTTGCTAGGCAACCCTCCGGCTTCAGTCCTACGGCAACGCAGATCCTCTTGAATCACGGACCCTGCCTTGTGCAGGCTGCTCGAGTAGTGGCGGTGATTACCAAATCAAAGGCAGCACTCCTGGCAATCGGGGGCCGATGGGGAAGAAATACCGGCCCTCAGTGCACTACTTTGATCTCGGGCCGGAGGCGGTGATTCTCCTTCTCTTGGTGGCAATGAGTGGTGGGCTCCATCGTAATTTAAGTTATAGAGTGCGGTGGGCACCCGCATTAATAATGCACGCATAAGCGGGGTGGGCACCCGCATATAAGATTCCAAAATAAGGGGTGGGCAACCGCTCCTCCTCAACTCAGGGGAATCCCTACGCCAGGGATTCCCTCTCCCTCCTCATGCAGCGCTGCGCTGCAAAAGCCCACATGCTCATCCTAATTAGAAATGTAGCACTCACGAGGCGCTAGGGCAACAGACAGTCCTTCAGGTCCTTAGTAATCAAGGGGACCATGCTGGGCCCAGGGAGGCAGCCCTCCTGGCAGGTACTCCTGGGCCCCAGCAGCAGCATGTCCCCGCAGGTGTAGGAACAGGTACAGCCTGAACAATTTCATGGGGTCACAACCCCTACATTAATACCCGGATTTCCTTTGTATTTAGTGCAGGGCTTGGGCAAACCAGTTGCAACTGGTTTAGGGGGGATTTGGAGCACTTTGTTTTGGAAGCTCCATTTCCCCTTTGTCAGGTGGGGGCTAGGTGATCAGACACACCACAGGGGGCGGAGCCACCATTGTAAAGGGCAGGTACCACCATATTCAGAGTAAGGGGTTTACCCCTCCCACTACTCCCAGCCCAGATGTCCTATTCAGCCCAGGGCTGACTCTCCCTGCCCCTCCTGGAGCCACACACACCTCCCAGCTCCTGTCACCCACAAGCCAGACATGCAATTCACATCAGGCAGGCAGACACATAGCACACAGAAATGGCAACTTCTAAAAGTGGCATTTCTCCCATAGTCATAATAAATCTGCGCCCACCATTGCGCAGCATTTATTCTCACCATTTCATACATACTAGATTTGACCACACTGCTCCTCTCATAACAGGAATTACCACTGACACACCTTATCAGGGAATCCCTAATGCATTCCTATGGGAGGGCAGGCCAGTCTCACCCCACGTACACAGAGAGCGCACGCACTTTACACTGGACCACAGTGCTAAAGTGCCAAGAGGCCTAAAACCACCAACACCAGGATACAGACAAGGCAAAAAGTTTAGGGGTGAACCTGCCAAAAAGGGCCAAGTCCAACAACTGGGCACAGGGTTTCTCTGCACAAAGAGAACAAAGACATTTTGGGGTATAAGGATTAGATCTAGAACCCCTGAACTGTAGACTACTTCTGGAATCAAGAGAAACATTTGCCAAGGAGAAGAGCTGGAGAAACTGGGGAGAAGTACTGCCCTTGCTCTGTGTCTGGGGTTGGCCTGTAGTTGTTGTTTCGGCCAGGAAAAAGAGAAATGACTTTGCTGTGTGCTGTGTCCCCTGCTTGAGGAAAGTCTACAAGGGCTTGAGTCTCAGGAACACAAAGACTTCACCCCCAGCTCCCCTGAACTTCCTTGCTGGGAGTTCTGACCTGCCAGGAGTGCCTGTGACTGTGTGGGGCCTCTGGAGGTTGTTTCTGCTGCTCGGAGTTGGAAAGCAATGCAATAACTAGAAAATTGAGGCATCGCTCTTCTTGCAACAGTTTTTCTGACGCAGCACCGTGGTATGAGAAGAATCTACCCGCATCACCGTGCCACTGCTGAAACCAATGCAGTGCCTGTCGCTGCTGCAAGAATCGACGCATCGAGGGATTGCAGCTAAAGAAATCGAGGCAGCGCCGCACAACGCCGCCGCATCATTTGCTGACACATCCCGGATTTCCACGCATCGTCCCTGTGGGGCAAGTTTTCCCCGACGCATCACTCGTAGATCGGAGTCGTCTCAGAATTGACACATCGCTTCCCCCTACAGACCAGACCTGATTCATCGCTTCCCTGTTACCAGCGGAACTGTCGCATCGCATCCACGAAGGTTTCAGGAATTGTCGCATCTCTGATTTTCGACGGTTCCCATCTCTGCGGCTGTTTGGCTTGATGAATTTGTTGCAGCAACAGGTACTTTGCAAGAAATCACACATCCATAGTTTTCTATGGACTCAGTTGCTAAAACCATGTGAAAGTCATTTTTCTTAATACTTATATGTTGGATTTTTGTCGTTTTGGTCTTGTTCAGTTTAGACAAAGATACTTTATTTTTCTTAACTGGTGTGGTGTCCTTTTGTGGTGTTATCACTGTGTTACTGTGAATGTGGGTACAAACACTTTACACATTGCCTTTGGGATAAGCCTGTCTGCTTGTGCCAAACTACCAAGGGGGTGAGCAGAGGTTATCTAGAGTGTGTATCCTCCTTTCCCTGACTAGAAGCAAGGGTCCCTATTTGGACAAAGGTACCTACCTCTGCCAACTAGAGACCCCTATTTCCAACAGGTTCTACACATAAAAGGTCACAAAGGAAGCTTTATGTAGCGAAAATAGGGCTCTCTGTGCTGCGTTGGCGTGATCTGAATGAATTACACATAGTTCTTGACCCAAACAGCAAAGAACAAGTCTTAATCCTGTATAATGGCACAACTATGTTGGAGTTTTTGTTATAGAAATTTCCTACTGTATTTAAGAAGGAGTCCGGTAACCTGATAGAGTTTGAGCATAAAATCCAATTGAAAGAGGATGCGTGCCCCAAAGTACATGAGGTTAGGAACATGCCCATAGCAATAAGGGAGGAAGTGTCTAAAGAATTGGAGAAATTGATGTCATCTGGAGTAATAGAATTGGTAGAGGCATCTGAATGGATTTCTCCTGTGCTGTTGGGCTTGAATAATCATATTATCACTGATAGATTTCCTCTACGTAAAATCAATGAAAGGGTTGCATTACTTAAAGATACCTGGTTGTTATTGACAATTGACCTTTTATCTACATACCACCAGGTTTCTCTGACTCCAGATTCGAAGAAACATACCGCCTTTATTACCCCCAAATGGCTGTTTTCAGTTCAAACGGATGCCCTTTGGGCTAGCATAAGCTACAGCTGATATTTTCCAGCGATTAATGTTTAATCTCTTTGGCAAGGAAAAGGACATCATGTTCTTTCAGGACGGCATTCTGGTTTTTGGGTACACCAAAAAAGAACATGATGTCAAGTAATCTAGTTCTGAGCGTTTATCTTAATTGTTTTACTATTTATAAATTGAAAAAAATTGATATAATTTTCCTATTACATTTTATATAGTTTTTTTTTATTTTCCTATATCTCTGTTCTCCTCTCTTTTTAAAAAAATTCAATTTGTTGGTATTATTGATTGTTAGTAAAAATTGTATGTCTATGTAAATGATAATTTAATGTAAAGTAATCTAAGGCTTTGTCCATTCTGGAAGCCAAGGGATTGACTATGAGGTTTTAAAAATGGAAATTCGCAGAACGAAGTGTAACCTATCTGGGTCATCTGATTTGCGAATCAGGGTTTAAAACTAAGTCACCCTTGGTGCAAGCAATCAGAAATGCAGCATTGCCCAAATACAAGGATAATGTTCGGTCTTTCCTAGGACTGGCAGAACATTGTGCAAAATGTTACCAAGATTTGCAGAGAAATGTTATCAGATGGTCAAAATGCTCTGCTCCCGGTCGCGTGTGCGGCAGGAGCAGAGCAGCACCAGAATAAAGCCGGCGGTCAGCAGCTGCCTGAAGCACTAGCAGCTGAAGAAGGCAACGTGTTTTTCCAAAACCTCCTACAAGTCTGGCCAAAGGCAGTGGTGGTAGGACAATTTTCAAGTGGTGCTGTCATCAATGTTACATCACTGATGCCACAGGGCTTGTGAGAAATCCAAGTTTCACATAAAAAACAAGTGTAGCAAATGAGCCAAGCCAAGTCAGCGCAATAGTGAGATGAGTGTATGCAGCTAGTGGTGCATTTTGGAGCCCACTGTCACAAATATATTACTAAAGCATGGTTGCGTAGCTCACTGTCATTAACAGACCACACATGCTTCCTTTGAAATGCTCACTACATTTGGCAGACATGCAGTTTTGCTTATAAAACTATAAGTGCACAACTGATAAACTAGGTTTCAGTGAATATTTACCATTTGTGCCCTACCACGTAAAGTGTCTTGATTTGTTTTGATCGTATTAAATCTTTTTTTCATCCCTCACAAATTACAAAAAATGTGCTTCATTTGTACTTTTCTAAAGCACATATATTTTGAAATATTTGAAATATGTGTACAGTTCATTTAAAGGCATTTTAAATTGTGTTAGAAAAAATCACATTCTACAGTCTTTCCTTCACACTCTTGGTACACCAGCAATATTGTCACATACTTCACTTTACTAAATCCCCTCTGTTTGCAGTCAGAAAAAGACAAGTAAACACAAATCTCCATATTAAAAGAATAAGCAGATATTTGTCAGATGGCACAGCAAATGTGACAAGCTAAAAAAAATGTATAGGCATCTTTTTTGCATGTGTACCTTGTGATCTCCGGCACTATTAATCTGGGGCTCCTGCAGCACCCCGCATCCCAAATTCCAGTACCTATAAGGACAGTCCCACTTCCTTCTCACTTTTGCATGCTCATTAGGGTAAATGTTGCCTGAACAGACACGAGACTTCAATAACAGTAAGGAAGGACTCATTAGACTCTAAGGGAATGACTTCATGAATGATGGTCATTGCTCGATATCATGACACACCATCCATCTTAAATGAGGGGATTCCCATCAGAAACAAATGCAACCCCATTGGACTCTTAGGTGAATCGCCTCCTGCAAGATGGCTACACACCATGACAATGCCATTATGTGACAGTTACCTTAAGTGAGGGGATTCTCCTAAACTTCAACTGGCCTGAAGATCACGCATGGCACAGTCCAGCACCAGTTATTGTTACAGGAGCCAGAGCTGGTGGAGCCTGCTTCAGGGACAGACAAGTGGTACCGCACTGAAGAACAGAGATCAAAGAACTTGTTGCTCCCTCTGCCTTCCAGCTGCAGTCAGACTGAAGCGCTCCTGAGTTCTTGCAGGCTGCCTCAGACAGAAATTGATTTACAAGTCACTGCCGCAAAATGTGCAACGGCTGGATTCTCCTGTAAGCCGACCTAAATGTGAGACAGATAGCAAATGGATGAAAAGGCACACCCAAAAACCCTTTTTTTGTTTTGTGTTGACATAGCGCTTTGAAAGACATCGTGCTTCCTCTTTGAGACCTAAAAGGCTAACAGGGGTATAACAGCAATGTTTATTTTTTCTAATTTCCCTTGTGAGTGCACAATTCATTTGCAGCAAATAGAGGGCTGTTGGGGGTGAAGGGTGGGATAAGGGGTCAGCCTTGTGAAGCCATCAGTAGTTTAAAGATGAGTGATATAATTTCCGTTACCCCTGTGTTGAAAAGTGGGTTATTGGTAGGGGCAAATGTAGGTCTGCCACTGGCAATAAGGCCACAAACACATGATAGGACTCAGCATAGGTCTTAGAAAATTATTCCTATGCTCAACCCTTGGTAACGTGGCTGCGAGCAGACAGGCTTAACTTCAAAGACAGGTATGTAAAGCATTTCAAAACACCATTTCAGTAAATAATCAAAAAAACAACACATAATAAAAATCCAAAACCAATTTATAAAAATAGGAAATATTTTTATCTTTAAAATTACACCAAAACGACAAAAATGCAATGTAGGGAACCGGAGATATGAATTTTCAAAGATTTAATAAAATATAGCACTTAGAAGATTATAGCACCATATTGTGATACCTGCTCGTGATAGACCGGACCAAAGTCAAAGTTTCAGGCCGGGCGCGATGGAGCCCTGAGCGGCTACAGCTCCCGACAGGTCCCGGTCTCAGTTTCTACCTTCACAATTAGAAACTTTTCTGGAGCTTTTCTTCCAGAGTATCCTCAAAGCTTCCAGCCAGCCCGAATCCGGTGAGGGTTCGCCAGCTTGACTTGTGATGAGGTCCCAGTCAACTTCCCTGGAGCGGACTTAGAAAATATTTCAAGATTGCTTCAGCGGGACAACCCAGGAATCCAGGCCGACATGCAGTGGAAGGCAGGCAGCTTGGCTCTCGCGTTTGCCCCCGATCACCTTTTCTACGAGCGGACTTAGAAACTTTTCTGGAGCTTTTTCTCGCGCGGTCTCACGATACTCCTCATGTAGCCGGATCCAGTGAGGGTTCACCGACTTCCGTTTTCTTCTAGTCCGGTCAATCTCTGGAAGTTGGAGAGATGGAGATTTTAGCGGGTCGAACCTGGTTGGCTTGGCCAGCTCGCGGTTGAAGACAGGTGGCCTGGCTGGCCAGGTTGAGTCTGTCCCTTTATGGAGTTTTTTTTCAAAGTTTCTCCTAAGTTCTCCAAACTTCTTAAACTTTTTCCTGAAATTTCTCAAGGGGTCCCAAAGTGTCTCAAACTTACTCCAAGGGTCTGGAAGCTCCAAGATGGCCCTTGAAAGTTGAGGACGTCAGTTCCCACAATCCACTGGTACAAAACCCTTACAAATCCACTGATGGTTCTCCAAGGTGTAGATTTAGTTAGTGATGTTCCAGATGAGCTCTTTTAACCTGTAGCTTTCAGGGAGTCCACTCTTTAGTTCTTTTTCAGCACAATAATCCACAGGGCTGTAGTTTCAGATGGTGCAGTTTTCAGAGGTCAGGCCTTAAAAATCTTGGCACAGCAAAACTTCTCAGCAGGGCACTTCTTGCTTCAGTAAGTTTCAAGCAGCACATCTGGAGGGCTCTGGCCCTCTCAGATACTTATTTCAAGTTCTCGAGGTCAGGCCTTAAAAATCTTGGCACAGCAAAACTTCTCAGCAGGGCACTTCTTGCTTCAGTAAGTTTCAAGCAGCACATCTGGAGGGCGCTGGCCCTCTCAGATACTTATTCCAAGTTCTCTGGGTCATGCAGGAGGTCACTTCCGACCAATGGGAGCAGGGTAACTCCTCAAAGTTATGACCACATCCTGGAGAGTGTGGCATTATTTTGTCCCAGAGTGCATCAAATCTTCCAAATCCATAATGGCTGATTTTCCAGCAAGGAGGTAAGAGCTGGCTAATTTGCTTAGAGTCTCCCCCCTGCATCTGCTCATACCTTCCTTAATCCTACCATCTGCCTAAGGTGGGAAGTTCACTGCTGTAAATGACAATGGTCTCTACTCTCCGAAGAACATAGTTTACGACTCCTCCCCCTGGCCTGGCATTCCTATGGAACTCTCAAACAAAATAGGGGGACTCGAGGGCTTGATCTGGGGTCCAGCATACGTGCCCTAAACAGTACTCAACAAGAAAGGTATGCTGTTACCACAGGGCAGACAAAGAGAAAGAGGGCTAGAGGAGGGGGTCCTCCTTGTCGGAACTAGAGTCCTATATATATATCAAAACAAAGAGAGAGAGGGAATCTCTTTATCTCCACTCTTAATCCCCAGAGGTATACGTATAAACAACAAAAGAGTGAAGTCAGTATGTCAAGGGCTATGAACAAAAATCACTCATGTTTTTTAAAAAGGGTCCTCACTCACCAACCTGGTTGGTGACATGCTTCATCATTTTACCCCTACCAGAGAGGCCAAATGCCTCACCAGTGTGCTTCAACACCTGATTATAGCAAAGCAGGATTTTTGAGTGTTGATTGCAAGTGATTGCAAGTTTTTTAATGACAGGGTAGTAAGACTAGGTTAATAAAGTGTATGGTGGACATTGTGACTGATTAGATTGATCAGCCACATTCAAAATTACAACATTAGATCGACATGTTTCAGCCTCTGTGTGCCAATTGCGAGGCTTTCCTCAGGACCAGGGACCATGGCGGTATGCACTCACTAAAGTGCAACCTAACCTATGGCCAATTAGAGAACCGGTTTACTCACGGTTCTGAAGGACACGCCTTCAGCACTTCTGAATGTGTAGCATATCTGTAAGGCAAAAGGAACAATAACATACAGATACACAAGACAAGACACACATAGACAAATCGCCTCGTGTACAATTTTAACAAATGAGCGATGAAGTACAACCGTAAATGCCCTTAAGAAAGCATATGTGTGCTTTCTATGTTCAACAAAAATCCAAATGGGCCCAGTAGGCGCGTGATCATACCTAATAGTATCTCTAATGTAGGATTCTAGGCATGATTATGCATGTGCAGCATTAAAGTTGCCGGGTGTACCGATATATCAATTAAGTTTATCGTATGTGAAGGAACTCTACTGTCGTCGGGTAATTACCTATAACCGGAGTTGGTCATCAATGTTCGACTAACCTCGAGAAAAAGTGCCTATACTGACAACGTGGAACAAAATGAAAAGGAGGCAGGAGGCTTACGATTCAGAATGAAGAGATTAGGCAGCATGGGTCCTGGCAGGGGGTGGCGACTCTAAATCACACGCTGGCGGGTGGGAGACAGAAAAAGCGGTAAATGCGATGACACGCTGCAGGAGACATACCTCGTGTTAACCGGTACAACCTGTGCCACTTACTGTATCAGAGCCAGCCAGCCGCGTTGCCTAGTTCTCTGCCCGTCTTTAGGACCCGAAGCTAAGAAATACTCTCTGTCTCCTGGGCGGTGCGCAAAGCGACGGAATGACGTCTTCACGCATGCTCGAACGTCAATCCCGTCAAAGGAGTGCACCGCTAAACCGGTGTCAGGATGTGCAGCCATCCGGAAGGGAGTAACAACCAAATGAAATGATGGACGGAGTGTTGAACATTGCAAGCACTCACCCCCAGTCAACTGATCTGGGTTTAATCCATCACCGTTCTTTAGCCCACTCTGTCACCCCAGTTCAGACATGGCCATATGCAAATCAGTCTGACCCTGTGCCTCTGTCCATCAATTGTTGTTTTTGCATTTTTAACCCCGAGTGGGAAGGGTATGCCCAGACGTGGGTCCCGTGCTCTCCATGCCACTGGAATCAAGCTATCCTGGCTGAAGAGGGGTGAAACCCCGAAACCGGTCCTAGGATGCTTGTTTCCAGTCCAGGGAGGACCTGGCTTGGCAGTTCGGGCTGGACTTGTACCCATGAGGCACAGGGTCAAGACGGATTTGCATATGGCTGGGTTCAAACTGGAACGGCATGGTGAGCAAAAAAACGATGGATTTAGGCCCAGATCTCTGTACTGGGGTGAATGTATGACATTGTTCTGCATTCTGTCCATCAATTGTTGTTTTTGCATCAGCCATCCGGAAGTGGACACATTTGTATTGTATATTATGTTGGCAAATCAGTCCAATCAGGGGAAAACCATTGTTGATTAACAGAGAAAGGGAAAGTGCAAAGTACGAGCAGGGTGAGCAACCATCACTAATGCCCAAGAAGATGGAGCACGCTGCAAGCTTATGGCACAGAATGTGCATATTAGAGTAAATGGAGGACATATCCCTGATCACTAAATGAGTGAGTTGTTAGTCTACCATGACTGTGAGATCATACCTGTGGCTAATCAGAACTCCATAAGTTCAGAACAGGCTTGTATACAAGAAAGGTCTTAAATAAGGTGCTCCCTGCTAAGGCCTATGGCGTGACATACCTGGTGGTATAAGAGTGCCTGAGAAATAAAAATCATGCATCATAGTGAACAGTAGCCACTCACGATGTTTAGGGCAAAGGAGTCCCTAAGTGCTGGTTAGTCATTTCCTCAATACAGATCCCCGCGGGATATTATCATTCATTCCCTGCTTGTGAGTGGCCAAACGATATATCCAGCGTTGCTCCTTCTCAAAGAGGGAGCTTTGTATATTTTTTCTTTGCTTAAGTTGTTCAATTATTGTCCAATGCATGTCTTTGGTGTATGGTTGGCCTGCAAGAAATGTTCAGTTAGTTTAGTTGTGTTCTTTTTACACCGGATGTTGCTCCCGTGTTCACAGATGCGCTGCTTCACTTTTCTTGTCGTCATACCCAAGTAGCGTAAGACACAGGGACATGTAATGAGATAAACTACATTATTGGAATTACAGTTTGTATGCGCTCTTTTGATCCATGTTTTATTAGGCTCAAGATAAAGGGTCTTGGAAGCTGAAGTCAAGTGACAGACGCTGCATTGTCCACAGGGGAAATGTCCATCTATACTTAGCAGTCGCCAAGCATTCAGGACCGATGGATTGTCACTCAGTATTGATTTTTTAGGGCGGGTATGGACCAAACAGTCCTTGACGCTCCTTGCCCTTTTGAAAGAGAATAAGGGTTTGTCCCATTTCATATTACCCGTTTCAAGGATCTTCCAATGTTTGTTGATGGTTTTTGTGACTGCATTGGAAGCTGTGCTGTATGTGGTCACACAAGTCAGAGGTACTTCTTCCGTGATCCTTGGGTTGTCTTCCAAGAGAGTGTCGCAGTGCTGGTTTCTCGCACGCTTATAACTTTTTTTAAGGATATGTTCCGGGTAGCCACGGTTCCGTAGCTTTTCTGACAAGTTAGTGGCCTGTGAGCGATAATCATTAGTGTTGCTGCAGTTTCTCCTGATCCTCAAATATTGTCCATATGGAAGATTTTCACTGAGTGTTCTGGGGTGAAAACTGGTGAAAGCTAGGAGGTTGTTTTTTGATGTTGGCTTGTAGTATGTTCTTGTAACTAGTCTTTCATCCTCTCTCGTGATGGTAACGTCCAGAAAAACCATTTCCTTCCTGTCATGAGTATAGATAAACCGTAAGTTGGTGTCACAGGTGTTTATCCAGTTGAAGAAATCCAACAAAATTCTCTCTGGTCCTTGCCATATGATGAAAACATCATCTATATATCTTTTCCAGCAGTATATATAGGATTTGTACGGGTTGTCTGCGGCCAGTACGTACTTTTGTTCAAAGTCATAGACGTACAGACCTGCCACACTCGGGGCAAAAGTGCTGCCCATCGAAGTGCCTGTGATTTATAAAAATAATTGACCTTCGTACTCAAAAAAGTTCCTTTTTAGGGCCAGAGTGGCACACTCGATGATAAATTGTCGTGGTACATTGTGATCCCATTGTGTCTCTTACAGTGCCTTTGTCAATGCCATAATAGTTGCGTCTTGCGGGATGCTAGTATATAGACTTTCTATGTCCATTGAGAACAGGATGGTAGAGTCTGCATCCACGGTGGTATGTTGCAAAAAGGCAAGTAAAGACTTAGTGTCCTTTAAATAAGTGGAAGTTTTCTGTATCAGTGACTTTAGATAAAAGTCACAAAATTTGGACAGGGGCTCTAGTAAGGACCCGATTCCAGAAACAATTGGTCGTCCTGGTGGTGGGAGGACGTTTTTATGTGTCTTTGGTAGGGTGTAAAAGTAGGGGATAGTGGCTTCCCCTGTGGTTAGAAAATCTGCCTCGTGTTTGGAAATATGCCCATTGACTTCAGCTGAGTTGACTAGCCTGCTGATCTCTGATTTAAGAGATGCTGTGGGGTCTGATGTCAATGGAGTATAGCTACCCCTATCTAGGAGGAGGCGTCGGCATTCTGTATGATAGGCATCTTTATCAAGGATGACCAGACCACCCCCTTTATCTGCGGGCTTGATTACAATTGCGTCATTGTTCTGCAGATCTTGGAGACTTTGAAATTCAATGGCACTCATATTTTTAAAAGTTTCTGGTTCATCAAACTTCTCCAGATCATTAAACACTGCTTGTTCAAATGTCAATATTTCCACTGGAACTAAATGTGGAGGTGGAACAAAAGTAGACTTTAGTCTCAGGCCAGTTTGTCCTGTGGAAAAGGGTGTATCCGTGAGTTGTTTCTTGTCAAAGTAGGCCCTCAGTTTCAGTTTCCTGAGGAAATCTGACAACTCGCAGTGAAGACGAAATTTATCAAGTTGTGCTGTGGGAACAAAGCCGAGACCCTTTTCAAGTACCCTCAATTCAGTAGGGGTGAGGGTTACTTTTGAAAGGTTGGTCACCAGACTCTCTGGTTGCTTGTTCCCGCTGTTGGTTCTGTGGTCTTGCTGCATGTGTTGTTCCCTACCGGGTCTTCTTGTTGCCAGTGGACCTGGTTCGTTCCCCTTCTTCTTTCTCTTCCCCTCCTGCCCCTCTCTAAAAAAGGGGGTCTGTATGTATTCTGGGGGAAAGGGGACACGTGCATGAATGCCGGATTCCAGCCCATCATAAGATGTTGCGGTGGTTGGAAATGGTTGGGGAAATATCCTCCCATAGTCGTAGTGAACTGTGGCCATGGTTGTTGTTGGTATTGTTGCCTGGCCCTACCCCTACCCCTTTGTCTGGATCTGGAACTATCTCCACTTGAACCACTGGACGTGGAGGCATCATCCTCTGAGACATCAGAGTTATTCAGGGGCTTATTAGGAGGGGTGTAATCCAGAGCCGCATAGGCGTAAACTTTGTTGAAAGAAAAACGTTTAAGATCTTTCTGGAATTTTAATACTTTGGTTTGCGTCAAATTCTCTTTATATTCGTTGATCTCTTTGTTGAGTACGTCAAGCTTTTTTTTGTAGCCAGTCAGTGTGGCTCTGAAATGCGTCTCAGTTAGTTAGATTTCCACTAGGATGGCCTCTGATAGTCTTAGTGCAGTTTTAATTATAAGCACCAACCAGTCGCGGGTACAGTCCCACTCAATCTGTGCCCATTCTTTTCTAAAGACGGCGTCATCCAAGAAAATTCTTGGGGCATTGGTTACTAGAAGTCCCCGGGGCGCCATGTTGTTGCGCAGGTCTTCAGTTAAAATAGTACCATGTAAGATGGTCCTAATGCGATTGCGCTTCTGTTCAGTCAATTTTTCCCATTCTGATGTTTGTGAGATGGTTTGTGCTATAGAAGGGTCCAGAAAAAGGGATGAATCTGCCAGGATGGCGTCCACTTCGGCATCACTGAAGGTGAGGCCTTGGTTCTCCATTGTGGTGTTGATGGCCACAGGGCTCGTATTGTTGGAAGAAAAGTAAATATAAAGTTCCACTCTTGAAAATAGGCAAAAAACAAGGAGAAAGACGAGAAAGGTCTCTCACAGCTGCACGCTGCCAATGTAAATCAAAACAAAGAGAGAGAGAGGGAATCTCTTTATCTCCACTCTTAATCCCCAGAGGTATACGTATAAACAACAAAAGAGTGAAGCCAGTATGTCAAGGGCTATGAACAAAAATCACTCATCCTCACACACCCAGCAAGCTAGATGTCATGCTTTATCATATGGACTTGCTCCTCGTCAGGCCGGCGCTGCAATGCCCGACGGGCACCCTAAAAGGGGCTCTTTAGCGGAGATCTTTATTTCCTGCCGTTTGGTGCGTGGGTGTGAGGGCCCTGAAAAACAGTGTAGATGTGGTGCAAGTGAGTGATGTTAAAAAAGGTTGGATAGTCCATATAAACTCTTTATTAGATTGGTAATCCACCTTCTTAAAAACAAATTCAGTGGCTGCTCTCTGGCTTTATGGTTCAGTGGAGCTCAGCTCATCTCATGTGAAGTCGTCGATATGTTTCATGCGTAGCGGTCAATACTGATCCATCGCATTTCATCAGGACCTATTATATTCAGTACTATCTACACGTGGTGGTGGTGGGCAAGAATGCTCCTACCTGCCACACTCTTTGGATGCGAGCACGGAGTCCCGTCAATCCTAGTGGTAACCTATACATGGAGGATGACATAAAGAGACAGGATACAGTCACTAGATAAATTAGTCTAGCAAACCGAACTCTGTGTCCCCTCAAACCCTCATCTCTGGTGTCCATTATGTGATCAATCTTTGATCGTAGTGTGATCCCTAGTTAAAAAGACATACTTAGCAGTTAAGTGAGTTTAAAATTTCCTTCCAATAAAAATAGTCGTGAGACCGGACTTAAAAGCAACAACAAAAGAGGGAAACGTAGCTAACAACGTGATCAATCATTCTACAGTAATCCCAATGTAGGGAGTGCAGACTGGCAAGAGGAGACTCACCTAGCTATAGGAAGTAACTCACTCCATTAGCTAATGGTCAGGGCTTAAGACACCCGAGTGGTGGTGTCCTATAGATCCAGAAGTGAGGAAGAGACTGAGATTAAACATGAGCAATGCAGCACTTGTAATCATGCTCATTATACAATATGTGCCTTGGGGCACGGCTGCAAGAGGTGTCCGTGCTGGCAGGAGGAAGGGGGCTCACTCCATCTCCTCCCATGTCCGTGACGGCCAGTCGCCCCAAGGACAACCCCACGAGTAGCTTCACAACGGAGGATCCACCGCCCCGGGCCCGGCCATGGTCGGGGAGGCGGCAGAACCCCCAGAGCGGCCGCCAGACGCGGAACAGACCAGGGAGCCACAACAACACTCACTAGCCCGGGGGGGCCGCACTTTGGTGCGTGCAAAAATGGGTCGGAAGAGCATTGTCCTCCCTCCCCAGTGTCGGGACCCAGTCGGTCCGTGTAGCACTAAAGGCAACCCCATCAACCCCAACAAACAGCGCCCTCACTTACCTGTCCGCTTCAGACGTGCGCTGGTACACTTCCCGCGTGTGAACAGCACACTGCCCTGCCAGCATAGCTGGCTAACCCTTTATCTCTTTAACACCTCTTCAAGGCAGCCTGGCTAATCCACTTAACTCTGACCAATCAGGGCAGATCACTGGAAGGCTGAATTTGGACTTACAAACAAGAAAGTCTTATAACTTCTTGTATGTACACTTTAGGAAGAATTCAACAATATGATATTGTTGGATTTAATAATACCATTCTGGAAAGTCTTTGAATGGCATCTCTAGCCCTCTCCTATCCATAGTTATTAATTAATAACTGCCTACCATGTTAACCCATGTAACAGGGGATTTGCAATGGGAAAAATGACTTGAGCCATTTTTCCAGCACCGGGACTTATAAAAACATATTTTAAAAGTACTTGTCTTATATCTTCAGGAACCCCACCCCATGTGCAACTAGGGGAGACTTTAGGGGTTCTGAATCTGTAGAAATATTGCATATCCTCCATCCACAGTGCTCCTAGCATCAAAGTCGAATTTGAGTAGCACTGTACCACAATGTGGGGAGTGAAATGTGAAATTTCACTTTACCCAGGCATATAAAAACTAATTGTATAAGGGTGTACCTTATAAATATCTGACCCTCCCTCCCCCCCTGGATACCTAGGGGAGACCCTGGGGGTTCCTAAAATGCCAAAACATTGTAGGTTATCCATTTTAAGTGCCCCAAACACCAAAGTCGAGTTTGGGCACAATTTAGCAGTCCTGGCACCCTATGCTGCTTTTAAACAGACCTCAGGCCTCAGCAGTGCACACATGCAGTTGCAAAAAGAGCTGCTGGCCTCTAAACTGCCATGCCCCAGGGTTTTAGGGACTTCTCGGCAGTTATAATCCCCCTGCCCTAATATATACTAGGGGCCTATAGGGTAGGTCATGCCAATCACAGTGGTACCCCACCATACCATTGTGTACCCTAATGTATGTAGGTGTTTTAACTGTATTCTAATGTGTCTCTTTCAGCATAGCACTGGCCCTGGGCCAGGTTAGGCAAAGCCCAGAGTCAGTCAGAGTCAGTTACTGCCAGCATCAGTCAGCAAAAGATTGAGGGGTGCCCAGGGCACAGGATGATTTTGCAACACCCTGGATTTTTGATGAATCCATATCTATGAAGCTGCAGATATTCCTATAATAAAATGTCAACATTGTTAAGGCAGAAACGTTTGACATTTTTTATCAAAGGCAACACAGTGTAGTATTGAAGCGTGTCCTGGTTTAAAGCTGACATGGTGACTTGTCTGGTTTTAGTTCTAGCTGTCATACCTAATCGGGTAATACCTTGATTAATATATACCACATACGACACTCTGCTTTTAATAATGTGCGTGCACTGCATTAAGATTCATAGGACCCATTTTTTTTCTTCGCCTATTTTTCGTGGCCTTTGTTATAACACATTCCTGAGCTGCGGGGGAGCCATGCACATCACTCCTTCAGTGGTCTTCTAGGAGAACCAAAACCAATCTGTAATGACCATCCACGCAGGGGCTTAATGCAGGCCCCTGCAGCTCCTGCGCTTTAGGGGGGCCCTGCCCTCCAGTGGCCCATCATCCCTTCAGTGGGGGGGGGCAATCTGCTGTACGCCAATGAATATTTGTGACATATGAGAGACTCTGTGGCCCCTCTTCACATTCTGCACGGGGGTGGGGGCATAATTTTACCTTACGAAACTGAATCCACGCCCCTCCCTCTGAACATGTATTATCATCATGGCTACCTGATCCTCTATCATCGAAGGGGCTACGTAACCCCATAAATTAAGCCTCAGAGCCTTACGCGTCACCGACGCGACCCCTCTTCGAATGGCCATCGGTTTCCACGTGAGCGCCTCTCCAGACCCCCAATGCCAGACCCTAGGTCATTGCCTGCGCCTGTGCCCCCTCCGCGCTGGCCGCTGGCCGTCATCTCCTGCCTGCTGATTGAATCCTTCCATCTTCATTCGCCTTTAAATTGAAGTGAGCAGTTTCCTCTCTCCCAGCCCCTCACTTAACAAGCTGTCTCCCGCCCCATCCCAATTTTCATCAGTTCAACCTTTTCAGTTTTTGTCCCAGACGACCTTAAGCATCAGAAGCCTTGAGCAAAGCGCAAAGGTCGTGACAAGAACAGAAGCACAATTACAAGAAAGGAAAAGGGAGCCTGGGTGTCCGTGCTCTCGTTGCAGAAGAGACCTGGGTGCCATTTTCCACATTGGCTGCTTTACAGAGACAAAAGGCTACTGAACTCATGTTAACGGGTCCAGAGGAAATGGACCTTGTTCAATCAGCAACCAGTCCTGCATATACATTTTCTAGGGACCCAAAATAACGAGAGACTTTGTCTTTGATCATTTGCCTAAAATCTTGTACACGCAAAAATGCCCTATTTGGTTAGAATATTCCCAAAGTGCATGAATCTTGTAATGAGCGAAAACACTTGGGATTCCACAAGTTGAATATTTGGAACAAAAGCCCATTGGGCCTTCTAGTAATCCGTGCATCCTATTCTTGCCTCAGATGTGCTTGGCCTGTATTAGTGTAATTATTTTAGAGGAACTGATGGGCGACCTTCACTCTGAAGTGACTGCATAAACTGTTGATTATCGTCCTTACTGGTGTCAACAGGTAGCTCAAACAACTAAAGACGTATTAATGGCCAAATTGACGGGAATGCATCAAATGTGTGGCAGGAAAGCACAAGACAATCGTACATTCCTCCATATCGTGCACTTATCAGTATCATGGAGAGTTATTCCATAACACCAGGAGTGGTGATGTGTTCATAGAGGTTGAGGGGCCATGCTCCCTCACTTTTTGCCCCTAAAGCAGAGTGTCTGACAGACTGTTGGAAAACGAGGCATTAGTTTTGTGACCTGCAAATGTACTGTGTCTACATTTATCCTCCACTGGTAACCAAACACCCCATTGTAGTGCTTCACTCTCATAGGGTAGCGTTGCTGAGCTGTCCAAGGCCTACTGAAGGGAGGCAGTGTGGGCTAGTAATCACCATTCACAGACACGAAGTAATAACACTCAATAAATGACTGTCCAGTTTGTGCTTCTCTTTACAAAAAGGACATTTATTACACACACACTACTTAATACTATGCAACAATTTACAAATATATAGATTACTTCTTGATGGCATTGCGTAAACGTTCACACCCCTCTCCTCGGGGGGGGGGGGGGTGTATAACCACCACTCACATGTATAAACATTATCTTGTCTCCAAATACGATGGGTTGACAATAACTTGGAGAGAGGGCCCTTACCACCGGCACCAAGCGAGTGGCTGCTCACTGCATTATTTCAACAAGCATTTCATAATAGGAACACATACCATAGTTACATATAACCCTGACCGAGAGCACCTAATACTGACAATAAAGTATACAAACTTAAATCACAGTGGTTGACAGTCTTGTTATTCAACTAAAGCATTAGTAAGAACACATGTCTAAGCATTTCTTGGAGTGAGGTGTCCTTATCATAATTGTTAGTATAAATAGCACAAGTCAATCACAGCCCCTACAAGGCATCACCTTAATAATTATATGACTATGCAACTATAATCAGGCACCCCTAAAGAATACTAGCAGCATATGCTCAGGTTTAGCAGAACATACTACATGTGAGTCTTAATCTCCAAGGGACAACTTCAACATAAATGCACCTCTGCGCAATTACACCCTTAGAGAATGTCTCCAATATGATAACTCATATTATCCCTCTCACACCTGGGTGTAGCCCTAATCATCTTCAGGGGGAGCGCGATGGCGCCTCCGACTTCGTCTTCCTTGGGGCCCCGGGATGAGATCCTGGGCCCCCGAGTACCTTTCAGGGAGGGGGGTTGCGATGGTTCTCCCTGACTTCATCTTCTTTTGGGTCACTTCTAGGGGAGCACCCGGTTTTGTCCTCCTCTGGGGGCAGCCCCCGGGACCTGACCAACCCCAGGGGGTACCTCTCTGCCCCTGTTCCTCCCTTCCTGCACATGCCTCTGGGATACTTCAATATGGCGGCGTTCAGGGGTCCTCTGCCCCATGGCCTCTGAAAAGGCCACTTTATCCACTGACTGACATCACAGCCTGGGCCTGGAACCAGGGCCGGCTTTAGGGCGGTGCGACCGGTGCCACCGCACCGGGTGCTGGCTTCCTGGGGGCGCCGTGCTTGAAAGTTTATTATGCTTTTGAAGCACCTGCTGCAGCGTTTCTTTCCCCGGCAATTACCAGGCCTCACATAAATGTCACAATAACTCCTGTGATTAATTATCGTCCTGGAGAGAGATCAGCATTTTGCCTAGTTGAGGTTTTGACTTATGTGAAGTTAGTGCAGAGGGTTAATATGCCTGCTGCAAAGATCGTGTACCAAGTAGATTACAGAGTGCGTATGATGTAAACAGATCAGCAGGTTACTGCTTTCAAAAGAGACCTCCTTTTGTTACTTGCAATTTATAACTTGAAGTTCTAATATAGAATAGTGAACTATTAACTTTCATCATAGGACTGCATACACACTGCAAAGTATACATTATTAGAACATTGATTAATGTTGCAAAAAGGATTAATTTGGCTAGAAATTGATTCTTATTATTAAAGAGAACTCCCAACTATGCTGTTTCTTTTTCGACTCTGAGTTTGTGCTTCTCCACACCAAGCACTCTTAAACTATACTGCCTACCAGTATGGATGACATGTGACTCCTACACTTTTAGTCCTTTGGCTTATGTAACATTTCCTATACACTGATTTACACACATATGATTGATTGTCTCTGTGTAATGTGTGTGTGATGCAAAGTGCTCGGACACCCTACACTGGTATGAGTGGCGCTGTATAACTAATTCAATGCATCTGAGAGAGTGTGGTTATGGAGACTTCGTCACTGTTAAAGGGTGCTAATGAGAGAATCCGTGGTGGAGGTGGTCATTGGGGGGGCGCCAACAAACATTGTCGCACAGGGCGCCACCAGCACTAAAGCCGGCCCTGCCTGGAACAGGCCTGGTGCCTGGCAGTGGGTGACAGCTGGCTGATTGATACCCCGCAGCTTGCCCAATCTCGTCCTCCTGGAGAGAAGAGCTCAACCCTAGGGAATGATTGTCAGGCGGGGCTAGATCTCTGATGCTACAGCTTGGGGAGGAAGGTAATTAATCCAGCCTGGCAGGGTCAAACAGGGCCTTGGCGGCTCTAGTTCTGAGCTGAGTCAGAGGAATATGACATATCTTGATGACCCATAAGTGGTACAGATATGCTTTTGGAAATAGCAGAATAGTTTTATTCACATAACTTACTGTGTACTTTCCTGCCTGTCTGGAGTTTATAGGTCCAAGGGAACTGAAACTACCTGTGTGGTCTCCTTTTCCATAGTAGTATAATGGAGTGTTCCTACAGTAAAGCACATTGACTATCCTATACATGTGTACCCCCACATATCTCTTCTGCGCCAGTCTATCTGTACCCAACTTGTGAGCTGAGCAAGACAGGAATCTCCCCTGCACAGCCCTCACATGGGGGGACACGTGTGTGCACATGTGTCCACATGTAACCAGCCCGGTGCCCCTACCCTGGCTGCATCGCAGTGGCTTTATCTCACAAGGCGGACACTGGCGGAAAACACATACCGTCCATTTTGCCATGAGTTTACCATGTGGGAGTCCCAGGTTATGAGGCTCTCCCTACAATCAAAGGTAAAATGTCAAGTGATCAAAAAGCGAATAATCTGGACTGCTCAGATGGCCAGAACGACCTTCTTACACAGACACTCTTCATTTTCAGGTCAGGTAGCCAGAAGCTAGACATGCACTAAATGTGCAGGCTCCTGGAAGCCTAAGCTGAACTCTGCTGGGCTGAGGATGTCACAGCCCCAGTGGTCATGACCTCCTCAGCTCAGCAAAGGTTCTCGAGGCTCTCTCCCTTGTGACCTGGGTGCTTCTGTTTTAAACCCTGAAGTCCCCTGGGCCGAGTGTCAATCAGTGATGCCTCTCCATAGAGTGGGATGGGGTCAGCAGTCTCAGTGACCCCATCCCACTGTAATGAGGTTGGGACTGCTGAGGTCAGCCAATGAGGGAAGGCAGCACACCCAACGGCCCGAGGACCACCAAGGCAGAGCTACGGGTAAATGTGATTTTTAAAACAAATTAATGTTTGGTGTGTGCATGCATTTATGTTTGAATATTTGGTAATGAGTGTTGTGAATGGATTTGTGTGTGTGAACGTGTGTGTGTGAATGCATGGGTGTGAGTGAGTGAGTGTGTATGTGCACGCTTTAGTTCCATCCACCCCCCCCCCCTTAAAATTAACAGCAGTCACTGCCATTTACACTGAGAGGCCATATAAAGGGCAAGAATGCCCTTCTTTACACCTGAGACCAGGGGTTAAGGGGAGCAGTGCAAGGAGTATCAAATGACAAGCTAGGGGTAACAGCAGCTACCCACAGCTACTCTAATTGTTGTTAACAGACTGTAACTCTTATTTTTAAGTTAGGCATGTAAGTCTTCAGATAGTATCTTCACTCTATATTTTTATTTGGTTTTTTTTCAAGGTCATATTATTTTTTCTGTTTGACAGTACCTCTTTTACTCACAGGTTCCATGACTTCAAGCTTATAACATCTGTGACAAGTCAGAATTGTTTTGATGAAAATACCTATACGTAGTGGTGGCTTGTGAACTTTGAAAGTGGAGGGCGTATATACCTTTCTTTAACTGGAGCAAATGAACGCCTGAATTGAGCGAGCCTGAACTCCTTAAGGAAGATTTGAGGGAGTTTTTTCTCTCCTTGAGAAGATTTTGAAGAAAAAACAGGCAAAAAGCTGCATTTTACAACACAATTTTCACAGACCTTTGATAAAAATGCTATGTCTTTAAGGGGCACTAGTATTATGCTGTGATCAACAAGTTACCTTCCGAAGGGATCACAAAATTCATCCTACCTACGAAAAAGTGTAACAAAATGGTTGTTAAACAGTGGGCTTTTCAATGTAATACCTCCTAAAAATTGGTTAGAGCATTATTTATTATCGGCAGTACACAAATTCTGAGTTTGCAAAGTCAAATATCTACTTTCAAAATGCATATAGCTTCTTTCTGTATTTTATTTTCCCATTTATCCCCTTTAAGTAGTTCCTCACTCATGTCAGGCTGAGACTCTAGATAGAAAGTTACACAAATTTCAATCACAGGATGTAGACAGCCCAGCTAGACAACTATTACAGGTTGACACAGCTGTGCCATTGTTTGGATCACATGATCAGACAGCAATTATGTTTGGCTACCAAGCATCACATTGTAATTTTCACCTTGCAATCACACACACCAGTTCAGATTCTGCCTTCCATGTCCGTTCATCATCAAATAGTAGGTCTATCATATGGTAAATATTTCACCATCCTTATACAAAGATTGCCAAAATTGTGACACAAATAGAATCAGCAATTCAAGGATGTGCCCAGTCTAATCGAAGAACAGACTGTATTTTGTTTGGAATGACTGCAGTTTGGAAGGAATAGGCTGGTATTAGGAAAAGGAAAGTGAGAATGTTGCCAGAAATGTCCCCAAATGTCACTGCTCAGCCAATATGTAAGGGTTATCCACTCTGCTCCAAAGAATGCACAAAGGTATTCCGAATGGGGTAGGGGCTGCAGTGATTGCCAGTGACAGTGAAAGCAGGCATTTCTTTGTTCATGAACGTGTGAAAATTAGTATTTGGTGGTAACAACCACACAGTGGGGGTTGTACTAGCCAGAAGCAGATGTGGGCAATTCCAGGTCACCTTCATAAGGTGAGGACACAGGTCAAGGGGCCTCGTTCACTGTTAGCCCACAGTTGCCTACTGCTTGCTGGCCATTAGCTCCCTTGGTGCTCGCTCTGCCGAAGCTGCCGGACAACACTAAAGGGTGATTATTATATTAGGGTTAGCCAGCATGTCCCGAGGGCTACCCACTGTCTGATCTCGCCTTCTCTGCAGGGTCATTCCCTAACCTTTTGCCTTCACCTCTCCTGTTTTCTGAATTACATTTGTGTTGGCCTTAAAACTCTCTGTATTTTACCACTGCTAATCTGTGCTAAAGTGCTTGTCCCCTCTCCCTAAAGCATGGTAAAATCGGCTTCCACCCAATTGTCACATTTAATTTACTTATAAGTCTCTAGTAGAGTGGTGCTACATGTACCCAAGGGTTGAAATTAAAAACTACTAGTGGGCCTGCAGCACTTGTTGTTTCATCCACAAAAGTAGCCCTTTAAAACATGCATCCCGCCTGCCATTGTAGCCTGTGTGCAGATTTTAACTGCCAATTCGACATGGAAAAATCACTGTTTTGTCAGGCCAAAAATTCAATTTTTTAATACATATTAGTCACCCCTAAGGTAGGCCCTAAACAGCCCATAGAACAAGGTGCAGTCAATTTAAAATATTGGGCAAGTACCTTTAAGTTTTACATAACCTGGTAGAGAAAAACTCCCAAATTCTTTCTTCATTGCTTTGAGGCCTAACTCTCTCAGAGGATAACATTAGGATACTGTATTACATTTGATTAGTGAAATGCCATGTTCAGTCTCAAAAGAATTGTAATTTAAAATCCTCTTTAATGGTACAGTTGAATTTTAAGTCACAATTCTCCAAATGTCACTTTTAGAAAGGTGAAATAAACAGAGTGTCGCACTCTGGGTGGTAAAATCAAGGTAGTAAGTGCAGTAATAAGGTCAGCGGTGTAATCAGGTAAGTCCTCCTGAGTATGAGGATAATAGTGGAATACGATCGCACTCTCTTGGGCTAAGAGTGTCTCCCTCTCGTACTCAAGAATTAGGTTCAATAGTTCATCTTGAAGTAAATAATTATTCTGGTCGTGTTAGTTTGACTGTTCTTTTATTTTCATCTTTGGGTTAATCAATAAACAATCTTTTCCTTTGACACGATAATAAGTGCTTTGAATTAGAATTCATTCAAAGTGCCCAATGCATTTCGGGCATGAGAGCCCTTCATCAGGGGGGATGTACTAGGCAGCCATTTTAAAGTTCAGCTGCTCTGTCTAGGACTGTCCTGCTCACGCTGCCAGAGGGAGACACTCTCTTAGCCCAAGAGAGTGCGATCGTATTCCACTTTTAGAAAGGTGCCATTTTCTTTTCCTAACCATTTGATGCACGCAGCCTAGGTCACATGACCGTGAATACGTTGGCAGTTGGCTTTTGTGTATTCCTCTCAGGTAGTAAAACAAAGGGGGACAAGGTGTTGGCAGGATAGGACATCCTGCCAGGAGAGGAAGGGCAGAGCTGTTCCCTGTCCCACTTACATTTGAAAGACGCTGCTTCAGCACACTCATACGAACTTCACACCAGTCTTTTGTCACCCAAGACCTCTTGGAGCCTAGGCAGGAAGGAAAGAAATTCCAGAACCATCTGTGGGTGGAAAACTCTAGAAGTTTCTTCCACTTCAAAGCTGGCACCATGTATAAAAAAGAGGGCGTCAGACCCACTCTTCAGGTCACTCATAGACTTGTGGATGATACTCAGAAGATCTGCCTTATACTTCAGAGGATTGCCCTGCTGGTCATAGAGGACTGCCATGCTGCTTGAAGCCTGCCTTGCTGCTTGCACCCAGGAATAGCAGAGTGACTTCAACAGCTAGTTGACTGGCCTCCTTTTCTTAGCTACAGGGACACAAAAATCTCCAACAATTTGCACCCCGATCCAGGACCCTGCCTAAAGTGAGTGCCCACCAAGTCCTGGACCCTTGGAAGTGGTGCTAAAGGTGTCCCTACAACCAAAACACAAAACTTTGGAATCTTAAGCCAAAAAGTGCTCTGAGGACTGCTAGGAGACTGAGACCTACCTGTTTGCCGTTCCACCCAAGGTGCATCGCCGGTCAGCCAGACCTTGCAGTAGCTTCTACTAGGGTCTTCTCTGCAGCAGCAAATCCTGTTCAGAGACTCTACACAGAAGGGGTATCCTGTCTCGTGGAGTCTTATTCGGCTACAGCCTACAGCTTAGTCCTGCAGGAGATTTTTTACTTTCAATAAAGTAACAAAGTCAGTAGAAATCTTAACCACGACCTCATCCAGCAACTCCCTGTCGACTACGCCACCTCCACAGACATAGCTGGCTGCCTTTCTCCACTGAACTTTGCCTTCTCAGACATTTTTCTTCAAAATTTCTTCTAAGTCCGAAGGTAAGCTGAGACGTGGCCACTCCACCTCATATATCCAAACCGTGCTCCATCACGGCCGACCATAACTTTTGACTTTGCAGCAATCTCGAGCGACTATGTCTGTGGTTGCTGCTTTTAGGCACTAGTTATGACTACATACATAACTCCAGCTCTATTGATTGGATTTTTGTTGTTTTGGTATCAAATAGTTTAGTAAAATGTTCTCTTTCTGGTGTTGTGTGCTCACTCTATTACTGTGCGCTGCATAAATACTAAACACAGTGCCTAAGTCCGACAGCTTTATTGCCAAACTACCAGAGGATTAAGCACAGGTTAATTTAGTGACTTTTTTGGTTCACCTGGACAAGGATTGTGGTTGTTGCTTGAGAAGGGTTACCCCCCCAATCAAAACCTCAATTTCTAATACTGGTGCTCAGTGGTGAGATACAGTACTGGTGTTTGTGCAGTCCCACACATAGATTTGTGGGACGGGGGGGACTCAGTCTGTCCTAAGAACCCAGCCACTGGAGGGATCTCTAAGAGGGTGGCCAATATTGCCTTAAAGGGTAAGTAGTCCCTAGGGGCAGGTGGTAGAACATGCCATGGTCTTCCTAAGCTAGGAGGTGCACTCAGAGGGTAGACTTGTGATGCCTGAGGATGGAAGGCATCATTTCCACTAGGTCACAATAGATGGGATCCCTGTCACTGCTCTGAACGACAATGGGGCAAGCTAGACCATGGTAGTGCAAAGGCTGGTTGCCCTAGAGCAGTCCATCGGACAAGTGTGTAGGGTAACTCAGACCTGGACAGTACTTTTTCCACCCCATTGCTCTGGTCCTGGAATGGGGTGGGGGATGACCCAGAGAAGATTCATAGTTAGTCACCAGGTGCCCATTGACTGTATTATGGCAAATTAATTCTCCACCAGTGCTATAACAGCTGGGAGGGGTGCCTGCCCATGGTGCCCTGAAAGCTCTGGTTTCTGGGGCTACCATTCCCAGAGAGCACGGGGTCCAGATGAGGGGCAGAGGGTTGGAAGGACTCACCCCTGTTCTATGTTCAGCCTCAGGGAGCCGATCCTTGGCTGGAGAACCAGTATCAGGCTCCCACCCCTGGACTGGTGGGAGAGATAGTGGAATTAGAGTGCTTTATCTCACCCATGGATTTCCCCCCCACTCTGAGAGTCCTTAAAGGTCAGTGAACCCTCAAGAGCAGTTAGAGAACTCCTTGCGAGCCCCAAGGCCAGAAATGTGGCATACTCAAGGCCCCCACATGGAGCCTCCATCTGGGAGTAGATGGCCTTGGGACTGGCTCATGAGGCTGACAGCTGTCAGTGACCATAATTGGCTGCTGTCCTTAAGGCCAGAGTTGTCCTTGGGTTGGCGACTGAAGTGTGATCGAAGGGACGGAATGGGGCACATCTCTTTGTAGCCATGGTGGTACTGCCTACCTACAGGGATGCATCTGTGAGCAACTTAAGGTTATGAGTTTCACAGGTGGGATTCACAGGTGAGGAAAAGGGTTCCCTGTTGTCAGACCAGTGGTGTTGGAAACTGTGAACAGGGGGATGCAACAGGGTTCAGAAGGGCAGAGACATGACAAGACCCTCTGTATTAGAGGACCATTGTAGAGATTCTCTCGCCTAAGCAGGGAAGCCCACCTAGTTATAAATTATCTACCATTGCTTTAGGCTACAGGGGTGTTATGTTGGAACTGGCCCTCTCTGCAGGGTCATCACCAAAGATTTTGCCTTCACTCTTCACATTTTTACAATTTTGTTTTTGTTGGCTAATCAACTAAACTGCTAAACAGTGCAAAAGAGCTTTTGCTCACTCCCTAAAACATGGTAAAATTGGCTTCCACCCAATTGGCACATTAAATTTACTTGTAAGTTCATAGTAGAGTGGTACTATATGTATCCAGGGCATGTAAATTAAATGTCACTAATGGGCCTGCAGCACGTATTGTGCCACCCACCTAAGTAGCCTTTTAATCACTGCCATTTCTACCTAGCAAAATAATCTACAACCACCCTCAGCAACATGCCGAAATCCTGTATTCTTCCAGTACTTCAGGAAGATTCTACCCAAGCTATCTCTTCCTGCATGAATCTGGTTATGCAAATATTTGCACATAGGTAGCAACATCGAATCTGGCAAAAAATATTTCTGTCTTGAATTTACATACAAATCCTAATGCTTCTTTTTAAAGCCTAACCTTTCCCATTTTCTTTTCTCATTTTAAGGAGCATTTTCCTGCATATCGCTTAACTAACTTAGAGGTGTTTGCATCAAATCCATTAAGAAACAACTCACATTGGTGGCACTCTTTACAAATTCAATCACCTTTTTCATGTTGTTGTACAATTAATTGACTCCTCCTGAAGGGCTTGATACTTGACCATCTGGTTTGTATATCTATTTCCCAGAGTGACCATATCCTTGCCAGTCTTATGGGCTAGGCATTTAACCACAGCCACTTCTGTTTTTTAGCTGCATTTCACAAATCCAAGATTTACATTCCATTTTTAATCAGAGCTCCTGAAGATGCCATGAAACCACTCTAGGGCCCATAGTTGCCCATAATCATGAACAACACTAAAACCATTGTTGAAGAGATTATATTTAGTCTCCATTTTGGCTTTCCTTTTTAACTTAGCATGTTTCTCTGACGGTGGTTTGCACATGTTTTCCCCTAATACTAGAATGAGTCATACACGCATTTATTCTTGGTAGGCATTGTCACCCTTCAGTCTGCACAATTAATTGCAGGGTCATACATATTAGAACACATTGCCCTTGGTTTTTTTTTGCTTATAGGAGACAACTCTTCCGCCTCAGACTAGCTAAAGACATTGCTCAGTGCCTCTGGCACAGTACGATAAGCTTGCTGTTTTCTTATAAAAACAGCATTTATGCTTAAGTCAGTGAGAAGTTCTTCACTTCCCATTAGAGTTACCATGCAAGCTGCTGTGAGTTGTGACTGAAATGCAGCACTGCAGTCCATGACCTTCATCCTGAAAAGGAAGATAGCCTTGTGAGAAAAGTGTACAGGCATGCACACTCAGACGGGGTGCCTTCATTAATGAACTGAGGCCGGCATCCTGACACACTGTACCAAGGTATGGGGTTAGATCATTCCAACAGGTCTAGCAGATGGGTAGTACTGACATGCTCTCTTTAGCATAGAGGTATTAGTGATAGATAGGAGTAGTCTTAGTAACATTATGAACAATTAACATGGTTGAATTGTTAGTGCTTTTCAACCATTCTAATAACGCTCATAACAATGATGTGTATCATCTTTCTAATAATTGCAGTTCATGTTTTAATTACAAAGATTAGAGCTTTTTAATAAATACTTGAAAATGCATTATCGTATCTTTTTTGTGACACCTTGGACATGCAATAGTGTCAAACTAAAAGGTTAGATCTGTTTCCACAAATTACTTGGGAATTAGAGTCATTTTTGAGGTTACCGACTACACCTATAAATCTGTACGATTAGGAGTTTAGATGTGGTACTGTGAGCTAGCCGAACAAACCAACATTTTCTGATTATGTAAGAAGACTCAGTGTCTGTATTGTGTGCCTAATACATAGTCCTACTAAAGTCGTAGGAACTGTATAACATGGTGCCACCAACGTTCTAGGTTTGGTATCTATTTAATGGGTCTCCTGAGTAGTTTTCTTGCATGTGCTCAAGGCTCCTCTAGAACCTTTATAAGGAGATGTCCATGTTAATACAGATGTATCCTCCTCAGCTTAATAGGAAGCACCTATTTATGTCTGTAGGTTAATCAAGCTTGATTTGTTTAAAGGATTGTGTTCCTTTCATTGAATTCTATTATGTAAATATGGTGCAACTAACTGATTATTCCTATTAATTGTAAGGAAGCAGCAACTGCTTACTTAATTAGATATGGTCTTGCCAATGGCGGTGGAGAGGTTACCTTCGTGGCTGAGGCGTAGCGAGAGTATAAATGTGAAGTTTTTTTATTCCTAGGTTTATTTTCCAGCAGTCTATGCCAATTCACACACACAAAGTATCCCAACTAATATTTTGACACTGTACTGTGTACTACTGTTATCAGGTGGAACTCCGCCTGTCTAGAGGTGGGGAAGGAAAGGATTCCTTTTCTTTAAATAACCCTCACACACTCTAATAGTGTCATGCTTCATCGTCGGGTTCACTCCGACTCCTAAAGGTCAGGGTGGGCTCGATCATGTTCCAGGGAGCACTTGAAAGGAAAAAGACCAGGGGGCATAAAGATAAAAAATCCTCCGGTTTACTCCAAGGTATCCCTTTATTTGTGGAGCATTCAGGGATAGTAAAAAGAATATAAGGAGGGTATTAGGCCTATGGCCCTATACCAACATGTTTCAGCCCTACTCTATGGCCCAAAAAGATTGAGGGCTTCCATCGGGGTGATTAGAATCATCTCTCTCGTGTGTGCTTTCTGTGCAGTATTTAGTTCATACACAAAAGATGCATGTAACTGACTGCATCTAGGGGCGAAGTGTATACTTACCCTTCTTGTTACTTTTTTTCTTTTTTCTTTGTGAGTCCAACCTGTTTTAAAAAGGCCATATTTCATACCAGTATTCGTAGTATTTTTTTCATGAATATGAAAGGCTGGTGTGTTACATCGAATCCCAATGTAAGATTTCATATCATAACATGCATCACCCAGTGCAAGCTCACTTTGTGGATAAGTTAACCACTAGGTTATCATCAATAGAGTGCCTGAATGTTAGGCTTTCTCATCAGGTCTTCTGTAACAATACACATGTGTTGAGTACCTACTAATTCAGCAAGATATTTAGTGTATCACTCATATAGCATATCATCTTAATCATAGTAGCCTTAACAGTGAATGCCTATTCGTGACACAAACATCCGTCAATTCCACTTAAAGAGCTGAAGATGCCTTCGTTGGTCAAAACATGCCTTACGTTTGAGGTATGTCTAATGATTGTTAAGATTCGCGTAATTTAGTCATGAAGTAGAAACACACATACACATACTGCACTCACCCGTTGGTATTGAATTTATTGTCTCTCTGGAGAGCGTGGAGACGAGGGTCGCCCTGTAGTCACACTCTTTGTATTTACAATGGAGTTTAAGGTACAGGAAAAAAAAAATGCATTCACTTCTTGTGACACACATCACATCCTCGCACCAATGCGTATACATGCAGAGACTCACTTCGTCAAAAGTCCTACCCTGCTGCCATTCCTATCTGGGTTCGCTGCTGCTGGATGTCAATTTACAAACATTTCATACAAACACTAAGGCTGCAGTTCCAGCTGCATATAGACCTTATGAATATTTAGAAATACCATTAACTTACAAGGAACATCATAATATGTTCCAAGGTGCCATCCCATATACACTTCAAAATGTACCATTGGGCCCTCTCAGTAATGAAGGGGCAACCAGGCCGCCTTATCCGCATGTGAATGCACTAAACCAGTGTGATACACTTGCTCCCTTGTACCATTTGGTTAGGCTGTATCGACGTCTGATGCAGTATGTTATGCATATGTTAACTATGCTCCCAGCAGGAGCTTCTCAAGCTGGTCAGGCTCAGTTAGATGTCCATGCAATTAGTTCTATTACAATCAATGCCATTATGGGTAAAGTCCCTACCAAATGTGATCAAACTCCATTTTAAATTCAACAAAAAACAAATCAGCCTGATGCATTGTTTCCCCATAAAAGACCCAAAGATAGATGTATAATTCACACTATCTGTCTTCCACTAGGTATGGTTTCCCCAGTTGACGAGTGTAATGCATGGGGTATTGTATTTGCTGGCATTTATACCATTGCTCATGGTACTCCTTCAATTGCTGTTTTACCTGAAGTCCTTGAACAGATTAAGGCTGAACATGGAGCTTTTCCTGCTCCGGATTTGGGGAGGAAACTCATTGGTAACTTTGGCACTGTGTCCTCAATTATTTTAAGTAACATTAAAGGGAAGGCAAACTCTTTGGCGATACTCCAACGGTTTGCTTTAGTTCACCCTGTGGAGTAGGAACGCAAGCTTTCTAGAATAATTTCACCTATACATCTATAGGTTATGATAGTTTGGCCTAATAAGCTACAACTTAAAGGCAAATCTGATGCCGGTACTGCCAAGCAGACACATGGGTTTTCTTAAAAGTGCTGGGATAAATATATAGACAGAGCTAAAACTAAAACTCAAACAAGATCTCTGCAACAGGGGTCTTCGGAATAACATTACAATGTATTTAACCGTGATGTACTTACACAGCCTAATAGGCACAGTATTCTGATACACATCCTTGCAGGACTCTGCACACAGGTGGTCATAGAGAGTGGACGAAGCAACGGCAGACAGGAAGAGTGTGTGAAATCAAAAATGGACTTACAGCCTTCCTCTGATGTCATCATAAAAAAGTAAGAGAAACTTCCACTACAAAAAGCACAATTTAAAAAGAAGAAAGTGGCAGGAAATTCCGCTAAATATGCCACAAATACTCAGAACTCTTTTTTGGAACAAGCCATGGGTAAGAACTCTTCTTGACAGCGCAGCAGAGGTCACCAACCTGTTCAAGAATTTCTGGTGGGGAGACCGACTAATGACTATTTTCAAATAGAAACTCCAGATCACAGACTAAGCCCTCTTGATAGACTACATGTTTTGGACATACAAATTGAGGGTGACATACCGTAATATTACAGTAATATTCTGGCAGAATTTTACTAATGAAGACTGCATTCTCTTGTCTGAGGTGGATTGGTCAACATAGTTTGTTAGAAAATTCTCACAAGGGGAGGTTGTAATAATACCTACCTTTTCCGTTCTTGTTCAAGAGGAAGTTAAAGCAGCACATGCTGCAGAATGGGCTCTTGTGCAGGCTCCAGCGTTAAATCACAATCAAGTGTGTTGGGATAAAGGCTCACCTTATCATGTTATACCTACAAGCCCTGCAGTAAAGGGTGTCATGAAAGATTGTGTATTTCAGGCACAAAAAACATATACAGAAACTTTGTGTGACTGTACCGCTCAGCTGACTGAATTAAAAGCTTTGGTTCTTGCTTTGCAGAATACAGATTCAGAATTTCTCCCACTTATAGAGCGTGATTCCTACTACTTTGTCCAGGCTTTTAATAATAATATATCTTATTGGCACTTGAATGGATTCACAAATTCTAAAGGAAAGCCTATCAAGAATAAACTTCTTTGGGGAAAGGTTGCAGTACTGAAAGGATGCTTCACCAAGGACTCATGTGAGCCACACATTGAGTCATCAACGTGTTGGTATGCACATTGCAGGTAATTAGCTGGCTGATGAAGCTGCCAAAGCGGTTATTCATACAGTTTTAGTAGCTGTGATTACTCATTCACATACGTGGATTGATGACATAATGGCTGCAGTCTCTGCTTTGGTAGTGGCGAGCCCTTACCTAAAGGTTATTCAGCAAAATATTTGTATCTATTGAGTCCCCAAAATATTCCTTTTGTCCGCATTACCACAGTGGGTGATCGAGTGATACCCAACTGGGACAGCAGGTTTGATTTACCAATAGCTGCTCATGAGGGATTGGCGCCTGCCAATACTGATGCACTGGCTACATTTTCTTTACTACAGACACACTACTGGCGGCAAGGTCTTTATAAACAGACAAAAAATGTGTCCTCAGCTGTGACATTTGTCAACAAATTAAAAGTTCGACCATTGCACACTCTCCGCAAACACCACTTTTAGTTTCAAATAAGCCATTGCAATGTGCCTATTTAGATCATTGCAGACCAATCCATTTGGATAGTGCCTGTCAACATTTCTTAGTGGCTGTTGAATCTTGCTCTCGATTTCTAAGGATGTGGCACAGCAAACAGCTGACACTCAAACGTTTATTAAAGATTTACAAGTCTTTCTCGGTTCATATGCAGTAGTAGCATTTCACTCGGACCAAGGACCGTCTTTCTCCTGTAAGGCTTACCGGGATACTATATGCACCCTGGGTGTTGCTGTGCATTATTACCCCATTTATCTTGAGGGAACTTTGATAGTAGAGTGGAAGAACCGTGACTTAAAACAGTCCTTAAAGCTAGAGTATGAGGTTCAGGTCGTAGTTGGATCCATCACCTGTGTGAAGTCTAGAAAGCGTTAAATAATCTGCCTAGATGGTTGTTGGGTGGTCAAATTCCCTATGAGGTATTCTTTGTGGTCCAAATGTTTGTTCAAGATCTTGATAACTTCGGTGCAGTGGCCGGAGGAGCGCCCTTTGGCATCAATGAACATTTCTCATTCTTACAGAAATTACAAAACTTTTGAGAGGAGCACTCCAATTTGAATTCTAAACGTTCTGCACTGATAAAGTGACTTAGCAATCACTGGTTTCAGGTTGGATTTCTAAGGTTAGGGATCTAGTATAAGAGAAGATTGCAAATAAAAAAAGAGTTTGGCCTATCCTTACATGCACCGGAGCCTGTCCTCGTTGTTTAAAGTACTCAAACTGAGATTGCTACTGCTTGCTGGTTGTAAACAGAAACGAAAAATTTCCATTGATTTGATCAAGTTAGAACTTGTGGACAGTTATCCATAGTTTGCCACTGGGTTTCTGGGTAGTTCCTTGTCACCTCTCCCTACCCGACATGAAATCCCTACATTGGCACTAAGTAGTTGAAATCTTTCTTCCCCACCCGGCTGGGGTCTTCAGATGCTGAACTTTCAAGTGTGCCAGTTAATGATGAAAATACAGGATCTGTTTCTAATATGATGTGCGTTTTCTGCTGCTGTACCTTGCAATGAAATTATATACTATCAACCAATGTTGGAGGTGCCTACCTGCTCTCCTTTGTCTGATGAGGTCCCTGTTTTTACTCAGACTGCCTTCAACTATTTTTTTTATATTGGTAATTTTTATTCAAACTCTTCTCATATCTCGCTGTGTGGTGTGCTTGGTGTGTGTCGTCCTACTGTTGGACTTTTCTTTCATTATTGAGATTGGATTTGTTACAGTTTCTTTCTACTATTGAACAGAAACTATTTCCTAGATAGTACTCCTCCAGAACATGTAGCTGAGGTGCTTACGCCCTATTCTTGATTTTTTGTTTCTTTCTAATGGAAGCTACTTAATTTTAAATGATCAGTGTTGTTTCTGGATGAAACAAGGTGTTCCTTATGTAGTCACTCTTTCAAGGTTTGTTACTAGCTGTATGAAAATTGTATATCCTCCCACACATTCCCTCAGGAAAATTACTTTGTGGCCGAAGTTCCCTGTTTCTCAAATTAACTTTGACTGATTAACCACTGAAAGCCTTATTGTTTCAAAATGATGTGGCACTGACATCTGCCCGAGAAACTTTTGATATTCAAGTAGCACCTTCCTCTTCTGAGGTACGATCACTTTTGCAAACTCAATTGCTACCGCGTTTTGGTGAATTTCTACACCATATTTTCAATTCTTCTAACACCAATGAGGTAGCCCACCGTTTTAAAGTGATTGAGTATGTATTTGTTTCTATGTATCAGACTGTGCCTGGAGTTAACCCGTCTTTTTTACATTTGTTGTTTTCCGGCAATTTTGGAGGAATTCCATTTGTGTTATTCCTTCTGGTTGTTATTTTAGTTCTATTTTTATTGCTCCACAATGGATATTCCACAACAAGGTCTAATGGTAATGGAGCTGCCATATGCCCTCCTGTGTCGTGAACACATGTTACAGTGTTTTGGAGAGTCTTTGTTATCGGAACTGAACGAGAAGTGGTCTTTGTCTTTCCAGCCTGTGCGGTTTGAGAGTGCAGCCTGTGTTTCACTGCCTGTGGTGCTATTTCAAGTGCGCACTCGATTTGTGCCTTGCTATGCAATTGTGAATGCACTAAACCAGTGTTATACACTTGCTCCCTTGAACCATTTGGTTAGGCTGTATCGACGTCTGATGCAGTATGTTATGCGTATGTTAACTATGCTCCCAGCAGGGGCTCCTCAAGCTGGTCAGGCTCAGTTAGATGTCCATGCAATTAGTCCTATTACAATCAATGCCATTATGGGTAAAGTCCCTACCAAATGTGATTAAACTCCATTTTAAATTCAACAAAAAACAAATCAGCCTGATGCATTGTTTCCCCATAAAAGACCCAAAGATAAATGTATAATTCACACTATCTGTCTTCCACTAGGTATGGTTTCCCCAGTTGACGAGTGTAATGCATGGGGTATTGTATTTGCTGGCATTTATACCATTGCTCATGGTACTCCTTCAATTGCTGTTTTACCTGAAGTCCTTGAACAGATTAAGGCTGAACATGGAGCTTTTCCTGCTCCGGATTTGGGGAGGAAACTCATTGGTAACTTTGGCACTGTGTCCTCAATTATTTTAAGTAACATTAAAGGGAAGGCAAACTCTTTGACGATACTCCAACGGTTTGCTTTAGTTCACCCTGTGGAGTAGGAACGCTAGCTTTCTAGAATAATTTCACCTATACATCTATAGGTTATGATAGTTTGGCCTAATAAGCTACAACTTAAAGGCAAATCTGATGCCGGTACTGCCAAGCAGACACATGGGTTTTCTTAAAAGTGCTGGGATAAATATATAGACAGAGCTAAAACTAAAACTCAAACAAGATCTCTGCAACAGGGGTCTTCGGAATAACATTACAATGTATTTAACCGTGATGTACTTAAACAGCCTGATAGGCACAGTATTCTGATACACATCCTTCTTGCTCCTTGCAGGACTCTGCACACAGGTGGTCATAGAGAGTGGACGAAGCAACCGCAGACAGGAAGAGTGTGTGAAATCAAAAATGGACTCACAGCCCTCCTCTGATGTCATCATAAAAAAGTAAGAGAAACTTCCACTACAAAAAGCACAATTTAAAAAGAAGAAAGTGGCAGGAAATTCCGCTAAATATGCCACAAATACTCAGAACTCTTTTTTGGAACAAGCCATGGGTAAGACCTCTTCTTGACAGCGCAGCAGAGGTCACCAACCTGTTCAAGAATTTCTGGTGGGGAGACCGACTAATGACTATTTTCAAATAGAAACTCCAGATCACAGACTAAGCCCTCTTGATAGACTACATGTTTTGGACATACAAATTGAGGGTGACATACCGTAATATTACAGTAATATTCTGGCAGAATTTTACTAATGAAGACGGCATTCTCTTGTCTGAGGTGGATTGGTCACCATAGTTTGTTAGAAAAGTCTCACAAGGGGAGGTTGTAATAATACCTACCTTTTCCGTTCTTGTTCAAGAGGAAGTTAAAGCAGCACATGCTGCAGAATGGGCTCTTGTGCAGGTTCCAGTGTTAAATCACAATCAAGTGTGTTGGGATAAAGGCTCACCTTATCATGTTATATGAATACGGATCTGCTTGTGCGCCCTTTGCGGTCATATCAGTTGTGTTGTCCAGTGATGATGCTTCCTTTGCTGCGAGATACCTATCATGAGCCACTTTTGCCAATGCTGAGTGTTCCTCTAACTTCAGGTTTCCTGGCAACTGGGACCTCTTTAGTGGCTGCACTCCTGACACTGTTGCCTTCGTCTTCTGCTGAATGGGCTTGTGAGGACTCTCTTTGCTCTTCGGATCTTGCGCTACAGGCCTCTGTCGCTGTGTTGTCTGCAGATGAGGGTTCCATCCTTGGCCGCAATGGCACTCTGGAAATGGATGTGGTGGATGATTTGAAGATGTTGTTTTTTTGAATTGTAATGCCTTCTAGAATCTTTGATTGGCTTTTTGATTTTCTGAAATTTTTTCTTCCTGTTTTAGTAGTTTGTGTGGTGTTTCAATTTGGAATTTTTTTATGACTTTTTGCATCTGGTTATGTTGCTAAAGTGTTTAAATGAAGCGCAAGGCTTTTTACCTATATCTGTTGCT
Organism: Triturus cristatus; assembly: GCF_964204655.1. Taxonomy (NCBI): domain Eukaryota; kingdom Metazoa; phylum Chordata; class Amphibia; order Caudata; family Salamandridae; genus Triturus; species Triturus cristatus. The sequence goes on along the minus strand of NC_140585.1, from coordinate 420,411,187 downwards.
ACTGCTTATTTTTATACCGTTGCCTCATCCGACCAAGGAGAGGTGTTGTGAAGATTACATTTAGTCTCCATTTTAGCTTTCCTTTTTAATTTAGCATCTGTTTCTAATGGTGGTTTGCAGTTTGCACATGTTTTCCCCTAATACCAGAATGTGCCATGTACACATTTATTCCTGGTAGGCACTGTTACCTTGTAGTCTATACAATTATTTCTAGGATCATGCATATTAGAATGCGATGCCCTTGTGTTATTGTATTTTTGCTCGGAGGAGACAACTCTTTCTCCACAAACTAGCTGAAGACATTGTTCTGCACCTCCGGCATATAAACAGCATCCATGCCAAAGTCCGTGAGACGTGCTTCAGTTCCCACTGGAGTTATCATGGAAGCTGATGTGAGCTGTAACTGAGATGCAACTTTGCAGGCCCGATCTTCATCCCGAGAAGGAAGATAACCATGCGAGAGAAAATTGCAGGCCTGCACACTCAGACAAGGTTAATGCACTGAGGCACACTTCCTGACACACTGTGCTAAGGTAATAGGGTTAGATCATTCCAGCAGTTCTGGCAGATGGGTACACCTGACATGCTGTCTTTAGCATAGAGGTATTAGTGACAGATAGGAATAACTTTAGTTACATTACGAACCATTAAAGTGGTTGAATTGTTTGTGTTTTTCATCATTCTCATAATGCTTATAACAATTTGTCTCATCTTTCTAATAATCGCAGTTCATGTTTTATTTATAAAGATTTGAGCTTTTCAACATACATTTGAAAATGTATTATTGTATATTTTTGTGACACCTTGAGCTTGCAAAAGTGTCAAACGAATGGGTGATATCTGTTTCCACAACTTTCTTGGGAATCAGAGTCATGTTCGAGGTTCCCACAACATCTATAACTCTGTAGGGTTAGGAATTTAGATGTTATACTGTGAGCGAGCCAAACAAACCTACATTTTCTGATTATATCAGAAGACCCAGTCTCTCTATTATGAAGTTTTATTGATCTAATGCACAGTCCTACTAAAGTTGTGGGAACCGTATAGCACCATACTGTCTTTCGGTATAAATTGTCACTTTCAAATGCTCTGACAAACCACATGCTCTGGTTAAGTCAATTATTTCTGCTACTTGCGCCAATGTCACATTTAGTAAGGAGGATGATTCAAGTGTCTCTGTACTAGGGTTTACTGCATAATCAGCTCTCAATCCTCTATATTGGTCTCTAAAATAAAAAACAAATAATTTCAAGTCTGCTAATTTCAATGGAATTTCCTTTATATCTGATCTTGGTTTTGTGCACATTTCGATCACCTCTATACAGCCATGATTGAGTTTTTCTTTAAAACCATCCTCCTGCCTTCATTTGGTAGCGGGAATCTGTAATGATCAAACCATCTTCTTTTCTTTGATTAAATTTGTGATTTTATACTACGTGCAATTTACATTTTAAATGAGCTACTTAAAATGTTACTTGCATGCATTGATTTTGGATCATTAATACAATAACGAAACTTTCTAAATGGGCGTGGCCAGGATCACTAATATGGCGGTCGCATAAGAGCGAAGCGCCATCCCGTGCCGGGATAAAATCCTTTAATGTCTCCATATTAGGGCGATGAGGCAACTCCCCTAAAGGGGATAAAACAAAGCAGTAGTGGCACAGAAAGCCAGAATAGCAAAAAGAAAGAGCTCCAGAGACTGCTGGAACACAGTGAGGCGAACAAAGAAACAGCTGCGGGCCTTAGGCCTGAAATGCCGGAGATCAGCCAAGCGAGATAAACCTTCTGGAGACCCCCGCTTGACCTTGCATAGCAACGGACAGCACTGCAGTGAAATAGTAGCAGGTTGCCAGACAGAGGTACGGACATGCTGAGAGCGTGGAGCCCCTAAATGGATGGAGCGGCTGAGTTTGGGAGGCGGCAGGAGGAGCACATCCTCGGTCCGAAGCCCAACACAGGAATCTGCACAGAGCTCAACTCCAGGCACCCAGCAGATACACCGGGCAGACAAAAGCACGACTCAGCGAAACCAGTCAGGCCGGGCGGCCGCAGCACAGGAAGCTAGTGGTTGAGGAGCAGGGATCAGGTCCTTGAGTCCCCGGAGGCTCCTGCCTGGGTGGGGGCCGATCTGAAACACAATACGGCATGCAGCCCCAAGCACCCAGCAGACCTGATCATGATCCGGTGAAACCGGAGAGGCCTGATAGCGACGGCAAGGCCGGAGAGAGGCCGGGGGTTGAGGGATCGGATCCTCGAGACCTAAGAGGCCCACAACTATGTGCGTCCGGCGGCAATAAAATGAGTGTGCGGCCCAAGCAAGACAGCAGCTACGTGAGTGAGACTGAACCCCTCACGAGAAGAAGGGAGAAGGAAAAATCAAGTGCTGTGGGGGTAAAAGAACTTTAAAGACCCACAAGAGGCCAGTGACACAAGTGCGAACGAGGAAAAGCCAGGGTGCGAGGCAAGGGCACAAAGGTGGCGCAATAAGACCTGAGTATTACTGGGCCTGATTAAGTGAGAGACAAGGCCTGATCGGTGATATAAGCAATCCCAACCACAGAGCCCCGAAAACGGCAAGCCTGTTATAAGAACGGGGGATAGGACCTGGAATCAAAAGAAGAGGGAGAGGGTCCCCCAGGAGCAGCACTAGCAGCGAAGTAGAAAAGGCCAATCCGAGAGGGGTAAGTGTGACCTGCAAAGCTGACAGAGGTGATAATGACGCTGGCGTGAAGAGATACGCACAAGATAACGTGGATCTTGGCAACTGGATGTCTCAATTACTGAGGACAACCGAATCAGTGGCGACACTAATGATATATGCAACTAGAGATCCCCTGACTGACAAGATTATAGAAGGGAGGGACTTGAACTTTCAATCCACATCTCACCCTCAATAGCGGATACCAAGATGCCCAAACCAAAGAGCAAGACAGGGAACACACAGCCGGACACACGTAAACCCTCCCCACTGCCTACTGAAAAAGATGGTGGTGAACCTGCGGACACGGAAACCTCATTGCACATCAACCTAGACAAAATTCTTGCAGCGATAGCAGACACTAAGGTGGTGCTACAACAAGATATAGGGGCAGTGTCAGTGGGTCTGGGATTATTACAGGCGGAACAACGTAAGCTGTCCGACAGGGTCAAAGACGTTGAAACCACAGTTGCCAAACTTCTACCAGAACACAAACAAAAGGCCTTGCGCCTAGATCACCTCAGCACAAGACTGACAGTCTGGAACAACGGACTGAGGACGCCGAAGGGTGGAATAGAAGAAATAACATCAGGATAGTTGGCATCCTGGAGGGCACAGAAGGCTCGGACATCTTAATGTTCCTGGAGAAATGGCTGAGAGAAGAAATGCCCTCAGGCTCCCTCTTCAAGTTCTTTGCCATGCAGAGGGCACACCGAGTACCTGGGTGTGCACCTGTCCCAGGGAGGCCCTCAAGACCAGTGATGGCCAAACTTCTACATTATAGAGATAGGGATTTGATCCTACAACAAGCACGCACCCATGGGCCTTACACCCTGGGCAACAGCAAAGTCTTGATGTTTCCGGACTTCACAGCCAGAGTGCAAGCACAACAAACATCGTTTATCGAGGCCAAGAAGGCCCGTAGGGTGGCCAGTTTGCAATACTCTTTGATCTTCCTGGCAAAACTCAGGATCATCCTGGATGGCACCACATATTTCTGCAACACACCAGAGGAGACGTGTTCTTGGCTGGAGGCTTACATGAAAGGCACATCCCTGCCCAGACTGCAACAGGGCCCCCGTGGGACGAAACGGGTAGCAAGGAATAGACAACGTTGCCCCAGGAAAGTGAGTGCACTCCAGAAGCCCACATCCTCTCAGAAGCAACAGGACAGAAAAGCTGCTCTGCTAGCGGTGGCATTGCTGATGTCTCTCCAAAAGTCAGACAAACTGATAGGTTCATCCTCAGAACAATTAGCACAATCATCCGATTCGGATGACAACACAGGAAATGAGTCAGACTTACCGAAAGTTACTCCGCACATGTGGATGAAATAACTTAACAAAGACGACATCTGGAGGACTTTGCTTACATAAGGACCTGGGAACCAGAGACTTCAGACACCGTAACTCCAGGGGCGAGCATTGGTTGGCCTCCCCCACGACCGGAGGTACCGGGACAGAAACAATGCTCTTCCAAGGTTCTTTGTCTTACCCGCCCCCACCAGAGTGAACATCCTGAGGAGGTGAAGGCGGTGTTCTTTCTGAACTGATGTTTGTTTGCAGGTTTGGGCAGCTGGCCGTTGCCGGTCCCCTCTTTGGGTTTGAGGGTTGTAGTGTTGGGATTGTTGTTTGCTACTCTGGGGTTCACCACACCTGGTCCAGGTCGAGACTTGATGTGGGGAGTAGGGGGTTATTTAACATAACTCATGGCTTTCCCACCAGGTAGAGGAATTTAAGCTGTTATCATGGAACATCTGGGGCATGGGTTCTCCCTCTAAATGTTACAGTGTCCTAAATTACATTAGACGCAGAGACGCACAGATAGTGATGCTTCAGGAAACACAACTGCCAACGTTAGAAGTTACCAGACTCAAGTGTAGATGGTGAGGCCAGTTGTTCGTGGCGAACTAGTCAGCATATGCTAGAGGGGCCCTTACATGGATCAGACCCAGCACCCCCTTTCAAGCAACACATAAAATTATTGACACAGATGGGCGATTTGTTTTAGTGAAAGGGAGACTAAAAGGGAGAGAAATAACACTGGGGAGCATATACGCCCTGAATCAGGATCAGATTCAATTTCTACAGTGGCTTGCCAAACCTCTGTCAGAAATAACATCAGGCTACTAAATACTGGGGGAGACTACAATTGTTTGGTTGACCTGGACATGGATAGATGCATGCCACCATTGAGGGGTACAACTGCAGTGATGATAGCATGGGGCCTACGGAAATGGATATCCAGGAAGGAGTTGTTAGACATTTGGAGGCTACAGAACAAACAACGAAGAGAATACTCCTTTTATTTATCACTTAATGGCCTGCACACCAGATTAGATATTTTTCTCTGTTCTGAGTAAGTAGCATCCACCCTGACAGGGGCAGAATATTTAGGATGTTCCATTTCGGACCATAGTCCACTTCTTTTGAAATTTGCAGAGAGAACCGCTATCCCATTATAGAGACCAGACCCCAACTTACTCGAAGATCTTTCAAGCAGCCGCTGTCCACTGCCATTACGACTTATTTTGAACAAAATCGAGGCACTGCAATCACCCTCTTAATAGAATGGGACGTGTTTAAAGTGGTGGTGAGGGGACAGTGCATGGGCCAGCTGGTGGGCGCTAGAAGGGAGATTAACCAAGAGCTCCAGACATTAGTAGCACAGATACAGATACTAGATAAGACTGCCGGGAATGGGGAAGAGGACAAGGAACGACTAGCTGACGTAAAAAGTAAATACAATGAAACTTGGGAACGACTGAGGCTCCTAGATTCTGCCACATATCAGGAAAGGCAGCATGTGGAAGGGGAGAGGGCTGAGAAAATGCTAGCATGGTTGATTCGACCCAAGAACAAGGGCTCCCGATCCCGAGCATACTAGCACTGTAGGGTTTGACGATCTTCTCCCCCAAAATTATTAAAGACACTTTTAGAAAATGTTATGTTAAACTGTATGGAAGGCCAGGGGTAGTACAGGAAGAAAAAATTGTGGTTTACCTGGAGGGCTTGGGACTACATAGTGTGAACCAGGCAGCAAGGAAAAACCTGGTGATGGCAATCAGTGTACAGGAAATTAGTACAGAAATTAGGGAAATGGCTAGAGGGAAGACACCAGAACCGGATGGCTTCCCGGCAGAATTCTTTTATACTTACGTAGCGTTCCTGGCCCCCATTTGAAGAAAATGTATGTTGCGGCAATACAAGTAGGCTTCCTCCCGGTTTCCACTAGAGAGGCATTGATGGTCCAACTACCCATGCTACTGTTGATGCTGAATCTCGATTTGTAACATCGTAAGCAGGGTGTTGGCCACCAGACTTATGCCACACATGCATAGTCTGGTGCACGGAGACCAACATGGGTTTATCCCGACCAGGTCAACCTCTAACAACCTGAGGAGACTGTACCGTGTCATATTTCATAAGGGTCTGACGAAATACCCAGACGCCGTGGTGGTGGCGGTCGACCTGGAAAAAGGCCTTTGATTCACTGCGGTGGGATTTACTACTACAGGTGATGAAGATAATACGGCTGGGAGATGAGTGGATGTGATGGTTTCGTTTATTATGCTCAGACCCCACGGCAAGGCTTCGCACTGGTGAAGTGGTGTCCTTGCTTCATTCCTTACACAGGGGGAAATGGCAGGGCTGCCCATTGTCACCACTGCTCTTCGCTCTGGCGATGGAACCTCTAGCGGAACGCTTCAGCAATGAGGGAGGGAGCAATAGAATAAAGTTGGATGGGTCGGTGCATATAATCTCATGATATGCAGATGTAATTTTATTATACATCAGGAACGGAACACAGGGTATACAGAGAGCGCTGCACATCTTAGAGCGAAAATGTCAGGTCTCCGAGTTAACACTCGGAAGACCCAGATTTTCCCGGCAAGGCCCGTACTGACTAGACCCATTGACCTACCCGAGAGACCTGCCTGGTCACCGTGCTCCATTAAATACCTAGGTATACAGGTGTTTCATATCCTGATTGCCTTGTTGGAGGGGAACTTAGGCAGGGCTCTTTGTGCATTAAAAGCAAATGCGTCTTTCTGGCACTCCCTCAGATTTTTGGTCATGGGCAGAATAGTGCTCTCCAAAATGGTTATTCTACCTAGGTTAATATATTACTTTGTGAATCTCCCTGTGGTGATTCCCAGGAGATGTTTCAGGGACTTGGACACCTTGTTGAGGGAACTAATGTGGGGTGGTGGTCGGAATAGAGTGTCACTCATGGTCCAAAGACAAGGGGGTTTTGGGTGCTCTGGATTTTGAGGCATACTTCTTGGCGGCACAACTACAGTGGTTAGCACAGTGGCTAGACAGGAGAGTACTTGAGATAACAACCCCAACATGGGCTACTACTACCTAGGATGCTGAATCCCAAATATAAGATTAAAAATATGGGAGTACTGTTAAAAGTGGCCCTAAAATGCTGGGACTGGTGTACAAAACGTGGAGCAGGATTGCCCCTCCATGCACCTGACCTACCTATAGTGGGACTGCACCGAAAAGGTGACGATTCCCCCTTCACATAGGGTCAGTTGAGAGAGTGGATGGAGGCGGGAGTGACCACAGTCAGGGACTGCCACCAAGATGGAGAATTACTCCCCCTTCCAGAATTTCTGGAGTATTATGAGATAGGGCCAGGTCAGTTCCTAAATTATCACAATGTCCGGGGAACTCTGGGCACACTCTGGGGCAGGGACGCACACAAGCCCAGCACGCACCCGGCCCTCCAGGCAATGGTGACGTTGGGATCTGCCACACATCAGGTAAAATGGTTAGACGAGGTGGTAATGGCAATGACGGAACAGACCCTGACTCACTTGCAAGAGAAATGGGAAGACCTGGTTGGTAGACCCCTGACTAATGCGGGATGGAAGAAAACCTTGGGGAGCCCTAAGCAGATTTCAAGGAATGCCAATTTTAAACTTATACAATTCAATATACTCCACATGACTTACCTCACACCACAGAGGCTTAACATCATGGATGGGGTCGAGGATCAGAAATGCCCTAGAAGTTAAGAATCAGATGCCAATTTTACACACATGATCTGGAGTGGCACATTACTACTAACATACTGGCAAAAAGTCATAGAGATCCTCAACGGCGTGTTACCGCGCACCTTGACTAGCTGCCCTGAAGTTTGCTTGTTAGGTTTATTCCCTAGGCCTAAGGCCAAAAAAATAGGGATTAGCTTTGCCCCTAGCCAAAAGACAAATTGCCCGCAGATGGCGAGCGAATGTCGGCCCCAGAGTAACTGACTGGGTGAGGATGTGATATACTGTACTAAAAGATAGCATATACAGCCAGCAGAAGGGTCTGCATGGGCCCTCTCCCCCCATGACCCCTGCTTGCTCCCCCCTTGATGTGAGTAAGAGTCAGGATTTACGAGAAACAAATGAAGAAGTAAGTGAGTGTGGACCCCGGGAAAGAGTAGTTGTTATTGGTTTAATAAGTTTATCATAAATAGACAAGACTGGAAAAAAGATATTAGCAAAATCTACAAACTCCACAACTAAACTTTTATTATACCAGGAGCGTGTCCACAGATTATAAGGAATAGCATGTCTAAGAAGGAAAAAGTTAAATAAGGCATATGAAAGCAAATTGTATTCTAAGGTATTTATCTTTTGTTCTCCTCCTTTCCCCTCTGTATGCGGAACAATTATAATGTACAAGCAACTGTGCACATGGTCTGGAAGTTGAAATGTAAAATGTTAAGTAATGAAAAATGCTTAGTAAATGCTTATTAAAATTATATATTTTTTTTTAACTTTCTAAATTGCCTGAGTTTGTTATTATGTCCTGATGTTCTTCCTTTAAACTGTGCTATTAGTTTGATTCTAAATGCGTAACTGTTGGCCCTTTTTTGCAGGGTTATCCCGAAACTTTTTGCTTCTTCCTCCTATTTTTTCCAGACCTGTTGTTGGTTTTAGGACTCTGGGCACTTTACCACTACTAATCAGTGCTAAAGTTCATATGCTCTCTCTGTAAATTATAAACATGTTTGGTTATCCATGATTGGCATATTTGACTCACTGGTCAGTCCCTAGTAGGTGCACTAAGTGTGCCAGAGCTGGTAAGTCAAATACTACTAGTGGGCCTGCAGAACTGATTGTGCCACCCACATAAGTAGCTCTCAAAAGGTAACTCAGACCTGCCACTGCAGTGTCTGTGCGCAGTTGTTAACTGCCATGTCGACTTAGCAAGTGCACCCACTTGCCAGGCCCTAACCTTCCCTTTTCGTACATGTTAGTCACTCCTAAGGTAGGCCCAAGGTACCTCTGTGGGCAGGGTGCAGTGTATGTGAAAGGTAGGACATGTACTACTGAAAGGCTATCTTGCCCCATAGGACAGAATGGGGAATGCTTTGTAAAATTTTACAAGTATATCTTCCCATAGGAATAAGATAGAAATATAAAGTTTAGGCTCTTTGAACTCAGAATTTATAACACATATTTTGCTAAAGTTGGTTTTTAAATTGTGTGTTTGAAAATGCCACTTTCTAGGCATTTTCTTGTTTAACCATTCTGTGTGCCTCTGCCTGTTTGTGTATTGACTGTCCGGTTTTGGAGTGACAGGGGTTGGGGAGGTGCATTCTCTCAGACAGCCATGGGGGGGGTAGGTGGGGGATGGTTGATGTGTGTCCTGCCTTTCCTGAATGAGTCAGGGCTGCGATGGATAGACCTGGGTTGCATTCAGAGTTGGCGGAGGAGTTCTCACTAGCACCTGAATAGGCCCGGCTGGTCTGCATGTGGAGTGGTGGGAGGAGATTTCCCTTGCACCCGAATAGGGCCTCTCTGCCTACACAATGCTGTATCCATCTCCTGCCGGGCAGCTGCACAAGAGAGGACAGAACTGGTTTGGACTGGGAAAAGAGACCCTTGCCCAAAAAGAACAAAGACATTTTGCGGTATAAGTATTAGACCTGAAAACCCTGAACTTTAGACTACATCTGGAATCAAGACTAACCTTTGCCAAGGAGAAGAGCTGGAGAAACTGAGGAGAAGTACTGCCCTTGCTGTGTGTCTGGGGTTGGCCTGCAGTTGCTGTTTTCTGCCAAGGAAAGGAGAAGGACTTTGCTGTGTGCTGTGTCCCCTGCTTGAGGAAAGTCTCCAAGGGCTTGAGTAGAGCTTGCCTCCTGTTTTGAAGTCTCAGGAACACAAAGACTTCACCCCCAGCTCCCCTGAACTTCCTTGCTGGGGGTTCTGACCTGCTAGGAGTGCCTGTGACTGTGTGGGCCTCTGGAGGTTGTTACTGCTGCTTGGAGCTGGAAAGCATCGCAACAACAAGAAAATCGATGCATCGCTTCTTGCAACAGTTTTTCAGACGCAACGCCTAGGTGCAAGAAGAATGTCCCCGCACCGCCGCGCCGCTGCTGAAACCGACGCAGCGCCCATTGCAGCTGCAAGAATCGACGCATCGCATCGAGGGATTGCGGCTGAAGAAATCAATGCAGCGCCGCTCAACGCCGCCACATCATTCACCGCCGCATCCAGGATTTCCACACATCATCCCTGTGCTGCAAGTTTTCCCTGACGCATCACCCGAGGATCGGCGTTGTCTCAGAATCGATGCATCACTTCCTCCTACAGACCGGACCTGTCGCATCCCATCCACAAAGGTCTCAGGAATCGACGCATCTCTTTGTTTTTCGAAGCTTCCCATCGCTGTGGCTGTTTGGCTTGGTGAATTATGTCTCAAGGACAGGTCTTTGCAAGAAATCACGCATCCATAGTTTTCTATGGACTAAGTTGCTAAAACCTTTGAAAGTCATTTTTCTTAATACTTGTATGTTGTATTTTTGTTGTTTTGGTCTTGTTAAAGTTTAGATAAAGATACTTTATTTTTCTAAACCAGTGTGGTGTCCATTTGTGGTGTTATCACTGTGTTCCTGTGAGTGTTGGTACAAACACTTTAAACATTGTCTTTGGGATAAGCCTGTCTGCTCGTGCCAAGCTACCAAGGGGGTGAGCAGGGGTTATCTATAGTGTGTATCCCCCTTACCCTGACTAGAAGCAAAGGTCCCTATTGGGACAAAGGTACCTACCTCTGCCAACTAGAGTCCCCTATTTCTAACAGTAACCGGGATAGTTTTCAGAGCATCGAGTTCTGCTGCTATTATTTTGTGTGGCGACTGCAGAGCTTTTGGTTTGTGTTATTTTGGTTAGACTAAACTTCTTTAGGAGGTTAGGTCTTCCAACTGCAATACTTTATTTCTGCAGTATGGTCCTGAGAGTAGTGTATTTCATCCTCATTTCGAACCTGTGACTTGGCCTCTAATTAAAGGTCCTCTTTAGGTGGCTAAGATATCTATGATACTCCTACATATGTGACAAAAATGGAAACCATGTTGAGTGATACACATCTCTACTCATTAATCAATAGAGACTCTACTGCGTACACGGTTGGCAAAATACACAAATTAACTAACCGTGCTTTGAAAAATGGAGAACTCTGTGCTAAGGAACACTCTTTCCTCAACATAGACAATCCAAGGCTACCTAGTATTTATGGCATACCTAAGGTCCACAAGAGTTTAACTGATCCACCTTTGAGACCGATAGTTACTACTATCGGATGAGCAACTGAACCACTTTTTAAATATGTCGACGCTATACTTAGCCCTCATGTATCTCGCACTGCTGCATACGTACAAGACACGCGACACATTATAAATCTTATTGAGAACATTGCTTTCAATCCAAACACTCAATACCTGGTAACCATGGGCATAGAAGCACTTTACAGTAATATACCCATTGATGGAGCAATATGTGCTGTCCAGTGGTTCATACATGCCTTCAATATCAAATGTCCAACAGTGTTTGTTCTAGAGTGTCTTAAAATTGTCTTAACTGACAACATATTCGAATCTACCAACCACATATACAAACAGAAACAAGGCGTCAGCATGGGGGCATCTTGTGCACCTACGGTGGCCAATATATACATGTCCTTGTTGGAACAAAAATTCATCTTCAATGAGGTAGCACCATTTTATGAATTCGTGACCAACTGGTCAAGGTTCATAGATGATGTTTTCTTTATCTGGAGCGGTTCCTATGAGGACCTGTCCCAATTTTTGGAATGGATCAATCTATGTGACTCAAACATCTGTTTCACACACACCATTAGCACTGAAAAAGTTGAATATCTGGATGTGCTAATCCAAAATGAGGCTGGTGTTCTGATTGTAAATTTATTTGTCAAACCCACAGCCAGAAACACACTACTTCATTATGATAGTTATCATCCCACTACACAAAAAAACAGCATTCCGTTTGGCGATTTTTTACGCGTCAGACGCAATTGTACCAACATTGAAGATTACGACAGCAAAGCTCAAGATATGAAGAACAAGTTCTTAGCGAGAGGCTATCCCAGAAAGATAGTAAGAGATGCGTACAAAAGAGCACGGTTCAATGACCGCCAACATTTATTGACTAAAACCAAAAAGAAAGAAGATCCTCAGCTGATCTTTGTAACTAGACACTCGATGCTCAATGAACGAGTACGACAGGCAGTTTATTCTAGTTGGCCAATTTTGAACATAGACAGATTTAACAATTCTGAGTCAATCCCTAAACCACTATTCGCATACAGGCGTAACAGAAATCTCAAAGATCATGTGGTTCACTCATGAATGAGTAAAACCGCCTGTTAGCAACAGAAAAGTATAGATGGTACAAAACCAGGGGTAGGGACTTACAGATGCACCACTTGCAAATCTTGTGACACAGCTTTACAGTCATCTACCCTACATTTGAACGGTCAAGTTATTCTCTCAACCAGACTCAACAATTGCAAAACATCTGATGTAATTTATTTAATCATATGTCCTTGTCAATTAGGATATGTGGGAGTAACAGGCAGACAAATTAACACTAGACTCACAGAGCACAGATCTGCCATCAGAACCCACAAAACTTCAGCTCCGTTGGTGAAACATTACATTGACATGAATCACACACCAGAAGAAATGCAATGGTACATTTTGGAAAAGATTTTCCATAGATCAGGTACCACCACAGAAAAAAACAGAAAGGTTAGGGAGGTTTACTGGATTTTCATTCTGGGCACGTCAGTCAGGGGACTGAATCAAGAGATACCTTGGGATCAAGCTATCAAATATAACAAATAAAAATCCATCTTTCAATTTCAGACATATGAACTTCAGTGAGACCTTGGTTAGTGTTTATGCTCAGGGAATATATAAATAAGACACACTTGAAATCATCTTTTTCCATCTGGTGATTCACTCACACATTGTTGATTTAATCTACAGGTAAAGAAATGAAACTAACCTTAAGTGTAACCTTTACTTTATTCAATACGTATAGCCTGAATGATTAGATAGAATTGCTATTATACACGTTTATATCACTGTTTTATTTATATAGTAACACCATCATGGCTCCCACAGTTCCTCTAGTCATCCGTTGTTAGCAGTACTCAAATTGAAGCTCTTCAAGCTAAGCATTCTTTGTAAATTTAAAACATTTTTCGGTCAGGAAGGTGTCACTTGATCATTTCTACCGTGACAATACACTTAAATTAACCATTCTAATATGGCACCCACTTAGTGACCTCAAATGGACATAAATCATTGACATCGGCCAATGACGTGATTAACAGTGCGACGTTGGCGGATTTTAGTCTATTTTCATTATGCCAGCATATTATAATCAGCAATTTCTATTTGGCGCCCATCCATAGACCATATATGGGTGTCAACCTGGAGAGACGTATATCAAGTCTCGTATAATCAGTACAGGCTATGATATTTCCCTTAAATAGTATGCAATAAAGGTAGTCAATCGTGATCACTTGAGCTAATTATTATCATTTTTGGAAAATTTTAACACTTTTCGACCAGCAAGGGGGTACTAGCCTAATTTTATTACGCCAATATATCCCATACAGCCATTCTAATATGGCGCCCACCTTGTGATCTCCCATGGGCAGGAATTCGAAGAGCTTTTCAGCAAGTTCCGTATAATCAATACAGGTCAAAACATTTCTCATCATCTTCATGTAGGCATGGTAGTCCATCTTGAACATCTGAGCTAAGTATTTTTTGTAAATTTAAAATATTTTGCGGTCAGGAAGGTGTCACTAGATCATTTCTACCGTGACAATATACTTAAATCAACCATTTCAACATGGTGCCCACTCAGTGACCTCAAATGAGCGTAAATCATTGACATCGGCCAATGGCGTGATTAATAGCGCGAATTTGGCGGGGTTTCTTCAGCTATTTAAAGCCTATCATTATAGCCGGCATTTCTTGACATCCATATTCGGCGATCGTCACTGCACGCATACCTAAGGGTAGGTGATATTATTGTTTGATCATTTAATACGTTCGTCATTTTATTTTAGAATAGCACTTTTATATCTATTTTTGAAATCATAGTCTTGAGCCATATACGAGTTTTTGTCTACTTATGCTATTTTGTTAGGGTTAGGTCATACCTTATACGTATTGGGACTTGAGTCAATGGACATCAAAACCCTTCTTTAACTATGATCTTAAAGATTTAGATACGTACTCCATGTCAGTAGGTCCCAGTGCAAATTTGGGAACCTATACACTGTGTCAACTTGCATTATGCGCTCCCTCAACTGGTATATCCTTGTCAAACTAGACTTGGTCAGGACTTTTCAGTCAGGGGACTAGTCAGCCGAGAATGTGAACATCAAATTCCTTAAGAGAGAGATGTACCATATAGTGAAGTTTCACCTTTTATATTTTCGTTCACATATTTGCAATTTTTTCTTGTTTCTCAAATAGTGTGAAGAAAATTATCGCCTCGTCACATCAGAGTCAACCTCATTTTAGTTAAGGGACCTTAACATCATTTTGGAAGTATACATACTTAAAATGCCGAAGGTTAGTACAAACTATACAAATGAATAGGAACCGTCGAGTTCATAGATATTTGCATCTTCTTCTTAAAAAAATGTTTTTAAATCTTATTATAGAGACACGTTCTCCGGCACAACTTCTATTATTCACCTGTAGTATAAAGTGGCAAAGCTTGACCGAGTGACATCATTACCTCAAGACATCCAATTACGAGGAGAAGGAAATTGTTATTCATGGTAAGATTACCAGCGGGACAGCTTTACATCCCCAATATAATAGAACCAACATAACTATCATAATTGCTGAATCACAACTCTAAAGAATTGATTCTAACAGATATTATCCTGCAGGTTATTAAAGTATAACGAGGGATTTGCAACTTGACCTATCTTGAAGTGCCACGTTATCCCTTTCACCATTCAGGTAATTTTAGCTTTTCACATCTTCCTTGCTCCTCATATTCACCAATATTGTTTGTATATAGTGGACATTTCCTAGAATCACCTATAAGGCAGAGACATTACTGTTTGCATACTTGTCCCTTCCCATTGAGCTCTCAATTTTAGGGAGATACTAGTCATGTATCAGAAGGTGGTATAAAACATTCAACTTTTCTGTTTCAGCATGGATTAGTACAGGAAACCATTTTTCCCAATCTGCGCTATTTGAGAATTGAATATTCTTTCATGACTTTATCCATCCCAGAATAGACTCTCTTCCTCTTCCCTGGTGACTCGAGATTTTGAAATCCTACATCAGTCACTTGTGTATTTTACAGTATCGATTGAAGCTGTATTCAACTATTGTGCAATTGCGTAAAAGAGCAAATTTATATTTTGGTTCTTACACATGTATATACCTATATTTCATTTTTTTCTTTTGTTTAGTTAACCACAGTGATGGAATCCTGATGAAGGCATTGCCGAAACGCGTTGGTTTTCCCATTAAGGGTCTTCCCATCATTCGTCACTGAAAACTTTTTCCCTTTTCATTCTTTGCATGTATATTTGGACTTGAGAGTGTTTGATCCAAGCATTGGAATGCTGGCAACCGAATCATCATGTATATTGTAAATATTACATTATGCCAACTTTTTTATAAGCTGTCTAAAATCATTTTTGGGTTTAGATTATTATTATTATTATTATTAAAATTTTTATAGAGCGCGTAGTCACCCGGAGGTATCCCAGCGCTAAAACAAAATCCCTACACCAGTGGGGGGGGGGGGGGAAAGGGGGGTACAGCAATTTTAGACAGAAGCAATTTTAAACAGAGCAAAAAAGAAGTGGTTAAAAGCTGTTTTAAGGAAACAAGTGGGTTTTGAGTCGTTTCCTGAATCGTAAATAGTTTGGTTCTTTCCTCAGGTCTCGAGGAAGGGCGTTCCATAGGCGCGCTGTGTGGATCGAGAAACGTCTTCCACCCGTGCGGGCTTTTTTGAATCTGGGCACGGTGATGAGGGACTCCCTGTCCGATCGGAGAGATCTAGGGGCTTTATAGGGTTGTATGAATTTCCTCAGAATGGGGGGGCCCTGATTCTGCACTAGCCTATGAGCCAGGCTTAAGGCTTTGAATGTTATTCGTTCTCTCACTGGAAGCCAGTGAAGGAGCTTCAGAGCAGGTTTGGCTGAAGCTCTGGCAGGAGTATGTGTGAGGATCTGGGCGGCAGCATTTTGAATTTTCTGCAGTTTATTTAAGGTTGCTTCGGGTGCGCCCAGGTATATAGCATTGCTATAGTCAAGCCTGGACAGAATAAGGCCTTGGATGAGAAGTCTTTGCGATGTGGGTGGAAGGAGGGGCAGAATCTTTCTCATCGCTTTGAGTAGGCCGAAGCAGGTGCCTGCTACTCTTTTGGCCTGCGTAGTAAAAGAGAGATCTGTTTCAATCCATACTCCCAGGCTTTTTACTTCCTGTTTGGGAGCAGGGGGGGGGCCCAGACAGGGTGGCCAGGTGTTCAGAGGGAAGGTGCAACCTTTCTGACCCAGAAGGAGAATGTCAGTTTTAGAACCATTCAGCTTTAAGGCTGAGTTATTCATCCACCCTTGGATCTGTGTTAAGCAGTTGAATAGATCCGCTGGCTGTTGACTAGGGTGGGAGAGGGAGACAACTAGCTGTGTGTCATCCGCATAGCTGACAATGCTCACTCCGAACGGGATGACGACCTCCTCCAATGGGGACATATAGATGTTAAACAATGTGTGGCTCAGGGAGGAGCCCTGAGGCACCCCACATTGGAGGGGAGTATCGGAGGAGCGGGTGTTATTTTCCCAGATCTGGAAGGAACGTTGGGCCAGAAAGGAGGAAAGCCAGGATAGAGCGGTGCCTTCTACTCCTACCTTCTTAAGCCGTTTAACCAGGAGTTGGTGGTTGACGGTGTCGAAGGCCGCGCTCAGGTCGAGGAGGATCACTGCCACTGATCCTCCCTCGTCTAAGAGTGCTCTGGCCTCCTCCACTGCAGCCAGGAGGGCGATGTCAGTGCCTTGTCCTGGGCGAAAACCTGTCTGCGAGTTTTTTAGCAGATTATTAGATTCAAGAAACTGGGAGAGTTTCTTATTCACCAGTTTCTCTGCAACCTTGCTGGTCCCGGGGAGGAGGGATATAGGTCGATAGTTGGCCAGTTCAGCTGCGTCTAAGGAGGGTTTTTTTAGCAGCGCCTTAACGACTGCCGCTTTCCAACTACGGGGGACGACTCCCTGTTGAAAAGAAGCGTTGATCAGCTGGGTGAGGGGGGGGATGATAATGGGAGCGACTTCTTTAAGGGTTCGTAGCGGGGCGGGGTCCCTAGGGGATCCGCTTTTGATGGATGTGAGCGTAGTCTCTACCTCTTCGTTGGTTATTTGTCCCCAGGAAGTTAGACGAGGGGTGATCAGAGTATCGGGGGGGTCGTCCGTTTCGCTCGAATTAGTCGGAGGGATGGAGTCCAGGATTTTTGGGATTTTTCCTTGGAAAAAGCTGGCTAGCTGATTACATTTTTCCTGATCTGCCTTTGGATCTGGGGGGTTTCTAGGGGCTGTGTCGGGAACCTTAAGGAGTTCTTTGAGGATGGTATATGTTTCTTTACTTGAACAGGCCGCTTTTTCGATTCGTTCCTGAAAGAATCGACTCTTTGTTTTGTCGATCATAGATTTGTAAGCTGATAAGGAGGTGGAGTAGGCGTCCTTATTAGCGTTGGATTTCTCCTTCCTCCATGACCGTTCAGCTCTCTTGCAGTTCTGTCGCAGCAGCTTGAGCTCTGGGGTATACCATGGGGCTGAGGGTATACGTTTATTGTGTCTGAGGATGGAAGTTTTGGGGATAAGGGTGTCGAGGGAGGAGGTGATCCAGGAGATAATATGCACATGTGGTTTTGATTAATGATATTGGCAGATGCATCCGTCAATTCTAAAAAAAAATGTTTGTATATATGTAAATATGTACACATGTATGTTTTTTCTATTTTTGATATGAGAAATATTCTGGAAAACACAATCAGCAAAAAATAATAAAAAATCAATATAAACATAATCATGTTAAGATTATCATTTTCTAGAAAAAACAGGATTCATAGACTTTGAATAGATGGTATATTCATTTGATATTTGCTCTTTCTTGCATAGCAATTAATTTTTATTGTTGGTCCTTCCTTTTTTCCAATCCAGTCTTTTCCTTGGTAGGTTCTCATCCTTTTTCCAGGGGCCCCGTTTGTTTTCAAAATTTAACGATTTGGGCATCCTGAAGTCTCACCCCTCACTATGACAGAAAAAGATTAATCAGAGGACCAATGCCTCTGTGGGTGTAGTGTAAAATCTGTGTTCCGTAGAAATTCAGAATGACAGTCTTATGGGCCCAGTGCTGTTGCGGAAGTAGAAAAAAAGTTTCTGCTGGAACACCACCTAAAATATCCAGATTTATCCCACTCATAGCTTTTGGGGGCAAAACTGACGACTTGAGTGAGAGTTCAATCATGATGTCTCTGACTATGAGGGACCCTAACCAGCCTCACCCTTAGACTAGCTCTGCTGAAAGGTTTTGACATCTATTTCAGAAATCAAGTTCAATGGGAAAAACTGTAACATGTAATTTTGTAATTTGTAAAGTGCATATAGCCATCAGGCGTCAAAGCGCTAGAACTGGCAAGAACAAATTGGGGAGACCAGCAAAGGCCATTATTTTTGTGTGAAAAAACAGGTTTTCACATGTTTGCAAAATGTAGAGCAAGAATTAATGGTAACAATGTGTGCAAGGAGAGTGCTCCATATCCTGGCCGCTGCCACAGAGAAGGCACGCTCACCGCATCTCGCCTTCCTGAAACAGAAAGAAATCACTTTCTTCTGCCCAGCTGTTCTCAAATGTCTGCTGAGAAGATAGCAGTTGGAAAACATTCTTAAGTAAAAAGAGCCAAGCTGGTTGAGGGCATTATAAGCCAGACACATGGCTTTAAAGATCAACAGCTTCCTCACTGGGAGACAGTGCAGTGTTCACAGTCCCTCCCTCACCGAGAGATGTTTAGGAATGCCCAACACCAGCCGCGCAGCCATATTTTGGAAAACCTGATGTTTGTTAAGTCAATACTGGTTGGTGTTCAAACACAGAGCGTTACTGTAGGCAAGGCACGATGTTATGAGCGCAATGAACACTGAAACTCTTAACTCCTCAGGAAGGAAGGTGAAGATCTTCTTCAGGCTCTTGATGATCCAGAAACAGGAGCTCTCTGTCCTATTGACCTGTGACTCGAATGTCAGAGTGTTATTGAAAATCACCAGGTTTTTAGCTCAAGTTCCCATAACAGGTAGGGGAACGCATGTCCACGGCCACAAGCGGTCATTGCAAACCAAGTTGTCCGCCCAGAAGACCACAATCTCCATCCTCTTGGCGTTCATCTTGAGCCAATTTTCTCCCACCAACGTGCTGACTCCTACCATACACGACCTAAACTTGTCCTCTACTCCAGCACAGTCGCCGCATATAGAAACAATTATTTGAGTATGGTCCACATAGGATGACCCACTGGTTGAATGCGACCTCTGCTCCTTCGTAGTCAGCCTGAAATCGTGCCTAGGTCCCCCATCACCGACAAGCTATTGTCTTCAATGCTGCATTACTTTGTCTAAGCTTTTTTTTTTACTTTTAATTTCAACAATTTTTCTCTCAGGCTCCCCTCATCTGATTTTAATGTTCATGGTGTCTTTTTGCTCATTAAATAATTTTGCTCTATTTTTCTAAATTTGTTCGGGATTTTATAGTATTGTTTACTGGAGTTTAAAATTGTTGGCGCTTCTTAAACTTAACACCCTTTTCTCTGAGGAAATGCCTGGTGCTTGTGCCACAGCTACCAAGAGCTGAGCAGAGGTTTGAGGCTCGTGTTGAGACTTAACCATGGTCTGTTTATTAAGTTGATAAGAGTCAACCCTTTACAATTAATAACCCACTTTCTTACTTTGCCTTCTTGACTGTGGCCCTTTGTCGAATATAGTGTTCCATGTTGGCTTTGTTGCCGGTGATTTTGGGAGCATGAATAGCATCTTTCCCCAGTGGTCTGGATCAATGTTTTGGTTTGAAGGGGCACAATAGTAATAACTGATAGTAACTGCTGATTGATGTGGTGTATTCAATTAAAATTAAGCAGACAGGCTCTGATATGTCTTGTACCTGCCACACTTTTGTTACACTGAGATTTCTTGCTAATAGCGCCTAACAACACTAATCTTGCTGCTTGTTGAAAAGATTCTCTTTAGGAAACAGTGGAGTGTGATGTGTTACAGACACCAGGAATTCTAACATGTATAGTCCAACAGTCTGGTATCATCTTTGAACACTGATACTAAATTTAGGTAAAGTATTTCATTGCACAGAAAAAAAGCCAGAGAATACTTATCAATGGATCTTATCACTTTACTCAGACAGTTCACCATTGCAGAAAGGACTCGAACCAAAAGCAGACTTGGCAAAAATGTAACACCCACGACACAGAGTGCAGTGTGGGCAAGTGTAACGACTCAACACAATTCCTCTAAGAAATGTTTGCGCAAAGACTGGCGTCATACCATGCATTTCAGATCACATTTGTAAAACGAATAGGCTCTCTAGGCATGACAAAAATAATAGAAACAAAGGAAAGATCTGCAGCCTCAATTGATAATATAATTATGAGACAGATTAGGTATGTGAGGGTCAGTAACTGGTAGGACAATGCTTGGAATGTTGACTTCAATGGCAGCCGTAGGGCAGGTTTGGAGTAAAGGTGACTGGCAGAGCTCCACATAACATATCTACGACAGCATTCCCAAAGCCCTTCAATAATGAGATGCGCTGGTAAAGCTGGTGGACGCCATTTGGCATTTGTTGCACTCTAAAAGTCTCTTTCATTCATGCTGGTCAAACTTTAGTTGGGTATCATTATATCAAAAGAGTTTGTGCACTGGCACTGCTGCCAATGGGATGGTTGATAAGGAGAGCAGTAGTTCCACGTCACTAATGCACGATGGAGCTAGCCCTCACCCTGCCAAAGCGGTCTATGCCCTCACGCAGCCTGTGGCACCTGCAACAAACCTCACATTGCAAACCATCAGCCCATTGCAGGAACTGTAGAAAAGAAGAAACCTGAGCTGCAAATCCCAGTTTACAAAATGATGTCCATTAAAAAGCCAGAAAGGGTGCAAAACACAACAAAGTGCATGGCAAGTATGTAATCAGGCTAATGAAGGCTCCATCGTCGAGATGATCAAAATCCTGATTTAATTTTACAAAAAGTGGTGCAAGGATACCAGCGACCTGAGCGTCCCTCGCCTCAGCTGCTTGAAAATTGTGTTTAGCTGCCCCCTCCAGCAACTGAGCCGGAATAATAAAAAAAATACATCTTCAGAAAATCTCTGTTCGTAATAAAGGAGATCGCAGAATTCTCTCTGCCCGACGGCACAGGAGGCCAGGCGCCCCGCGGGGGTGGAGAGACTTCAAAAACATTAGGAATTATTGTTCGGCACTTGTCTCGGAGAAGCAGTTCTCAGGGGACCCAGGACTTCGAGGCCACGCACAATAAAACCGGTCACAGGGACGCAAGGCAGCGACCACAAACACAAATCCCTCACCACAGGCCTGGAGTAAAACGAGCCTCCTCGGGAACGCACTGACCTCACAGGGCTTGGTTTGGAGAAAAAGTTCGACTTTTTGGAAGTCACGAATAAACCTTGGAGCTCGCCTGTGACGCTGCAGCAGTCACGGGCACACATACAGGAGAACTTCTGGAGTTCTGGCGTCTACAGTAGTCAATATCCAGGCATCGCATTATCGAGCCCTGGCTTAACTGTTTCCCGAAGGATTTTAGTTTCTAGATTTTATATCGCTGTAATCACTCATAATTTAAATAAATAAACTATTAACCCGTGCTACATGCACATTTATTAATTTAGAAAAAAGACTATATAAACTGGACACACTGATAACATTGGATAAATTGCCACTTAATTTTGGGGCAAATAATTCCTTTTTTGAGGGATATTTAAATGTTCTATTTTTGCAGGAGATGTTCGAACCCCTTTAAAATAGGGGTATCCAACTTTGGTGCATATGGGACAGACCCATGTCAGATGGAAGGATTTCCATGTATGATATTTAAATAGTGAGTCCGCATGCTGAAAAACTGACCTGCCTACTGACCTTCTGGACTTAGGTTTCACAACTCTGCTCTGCAGTCTGCGTTTCAATCAATATTTACCCTTTTTTCATAATGTTTCTAGTAAGTCGTTTTAAAAGTATATAGACCTCACATCTCTGCCCTAAGTCCTACAAATTTAGGGCTTGAGTCACAAAGATTTTTCCCATCAGGGTTAACGCAGGTGTAGAAAAATTAATTTGTGGAATGTGAATATTCTGAAAACCAATATGCTCCCTTGCAAACATGGAATGGCAATTTGCCCTTGAACACATACATCTGCTCAAGAATGCTGCATGCATATGTATGCCTAGCAATTAATAGAGATGAACACCTCAAGCCAAGGTGATGGGATTGTTACAAACACCCCTCAAAACTAAATCTGAAATCATTCTACATAAAATCTCCATCGTTCATACAATAAACAAACCTTAATTCCTAAATTTAAAAAATACAACTGCCAGTGTACTAAGAAAAGATAATTGTCTTCCTTACAATTTATCACATTTCTCTGAAGAAAAACAAAAATTAGACTGAATTACAAACATGAAATACATAAATATCATGTCAGCCTTTATATTACATGCATAATGTCACAAAACCCAACGTTAGAAAAACAGATACGCTGTTTAAAAACCTCCTTTCAGGGCCATCTTGACCCACGACAAAAACCACGATGCTATCCAGCTCAGCAGGGAGCACCTTGCTAACTTTTATCCTGAATCACTCCCTTCACTGCGATTCCCCTGGAGGCCGCCATGTTGGGGCTGCTTAACATGACAACTAGACTGCATGCTTTGTAGAGCTAAAACCACAACTATTATTAAAGACAACAACCACAGTTTAGACACTTTCTGATGTCCCCAAAAGCAATCTGCAGGATCATTTTAGCAATCCGCAGATATGTGCAACACACCATAACCTGCAGTTACGTTTTAGCAACTAAATGGGCTGTTTTTACCATGACACTACAAAAAATAAATCAACAAATTAATATGAATCCATATACCGCAGAGTTGATCTTCAACAACACAAATGAGGGATGCAACTCCACTGGATTCTTGCCTGGGTCACCTCTTTCCCAGCCACATGGGTGACTGGTGACCACGGGTACCCCTGCTGGGACCTCAATGGCAGTGGGCGTGCCTGCCAAGAAAAGTCTTTTTGACATCTGGTAACCTACACAAGAACTGCCTCTTAGGTATGAATCTATTCTGGTTGCCAATTTCAAGTGTAATTTGCCCCCAAGAAAATGTGATGTAGTGAAACGAACGTGTTTATGTAATTGCATCCCGCCATATGCAAACCACCCTGATGCCCTCCAGGTCTTGCTATCAATATGCACAACTGCTACCAAATAAATAAATTAATAAATAGATCTGATCAATGGGCAAGAAAAAATACAGTGCTATTTTAGTGGGATTGAAATTTGTCACCCGCAGATTACAGTCAGTTCTAGGGAACAGCTACTTCTTAGGTGCCCCAAAGATATTGAAACCAGTATTTGCAGCGGGTCATTAACCTTCTAAACTTCATATTGAAGACTTTAATCTGCAAGGTACACACAACTCCTCGTGGCATACACACTCTGCCCCCTCAGCAACCTCTTTGGAACTAAAGATATATTCTGCAAGCTACTTTATACATGTCCTACAGCAGGTGTTCTCATTGTGCCATTACCTTGTAAACTTGTACTTTTAGTATTTGACTACAGGTTTTCTACTCATTGTGCTATTATTTTGTTAATTTATGTTTTTACTATTTGTAGCAAGCTTTCACTTTTTGGCCTCTGTATTTTATCTCTTGACTGGGGTGAGGCTCCCACATTGAGTTTCACTCACTGAAATGCTCTGTGTAAAATGACTTGGACTTGACCCCTTCAGTACCTATTTTTAACCTAAGGTCTTCTTCCGGTGCTTTGAATAGGTTGCTCATGACACAGGTAGCACTTTGCAGCATGGGGCCTGTTAGATCTGGGGGTCTCTAGTTGGCAGAGGTAGGTACCACTGTCCAAATAGGGACCCTTGCTTCTAGTCAGGGTAAGGGGGATACACTCTTTAGATAACCCCTGCTCACCCCCTTGGTAGCTTGGCACAAGCAGACAGGCTTATCAAAGGCAATGTGTAAAGTATTTGTACCAACACTCACAGTAACACAGTGAAAACACCACAAATGGACTCCACACCAGTGTAGATAAATAAAGTACTTTTATATAAACTACACAAGACCAAAACGACAAAAATCCAACCTACACAGTTCAAGAATATGGTTTCAAAAAGAGTTCTTAGCTTAGCGACAAAATCATCCACCTTAGCGTCAATTTTAGCCAACAGTACCTGGTGATACGATAAAAGTTCCTAGCGGCGCTCAGGCGTCGAAAAACAAGCAACAGCGTCAGTCCTGAGACCCTGGGGTGGCGACGCGACAAACCCGCTGCACGCAGCGGGCATGGGCGACGAATCTAGTCTGTATGGGGAGTGAGATTCCAAGGTGCAGCTTTTCCGGTAGAAATTTACTCGCTAAGGCACGATGAGATAAAATTCGGCCCGCTAACGAGCGGGGCGACAATTTCACCAGCGATGATCTGGGTTGGCTCTGTGATGATATTCGCAGCGATAAATCTGCCCGCTAACGAGCGGAGCGGGGATCTGGTCTGGCTCTGCGACGATGTTCGCAGCGACAAAATTCGGCCCGCTAACAAGCGGAGCGATGGAAATGTTCTCGCTAAGCGGGCTGTGTGTGAAAAAGTGTAGATCCTTTGCTTCTTTCTTCTTGGTCAGCTTCCCAACAGCAGGCACAACTTCCAGAGGCCCCACAATTGGATCAAGCATTCTCGGAAGGGCAGAACTCACTGAGCAGAGTTCAGGGGGAAGCTGGGGGTAAAGTCCTTTTTTTCCTGGGACTTCTTAACAGGAGGCCAGCTCTTCTCAGGCCCTTGGAGATCTCTTCAAGCAAGGGGACACAGCAACAGCAAAAGTGCTTCCTCTCTCCTTGGCAGCAAAGCAACTGCAGGTCAGCCCACAAACACACAGCAGGACAGTCCTTCCTCTTCAGTCTTCCAGCTTTCTCCTTGGCAGAGGTTCCTTCTTGATTCCAGGATGATCTAATTTTCTGTAGTCTGTATCCCAATACTTATACCCCAAAATCCTTTGTCCTCTGAAGGCAGAGGGGCCTTGGCCTAGTCAGAACCAGTTCTGGCCAGTCCTGGAGCACTCTGTTTACTTGGTTTCTTATTTCCTTTGAGAGAGAGGGGCAGGGTCTTCAGCCGCCCAGCAGGGGGTGGAGCCAGGATTGTGGAAGGCAGGCACAGCCCTATTCAGGCCCAGGTGCTACTCCTCCCACCCATCTACAGGGGAATTTCCCTATTCAGCCCTGGGCTGGCTCATTCAGCCTCTGGGAGCCACCCCTGTCCCTGTCACTCACAAACCAGACAGTCAATTCACAAACAGGCCAAGGCACACAGAAAGGGCAGAAAAGGAAAACAGCCACCTTCTAAAAGTGCTGTTTTCACACACAGGATTGAAAAACCATCTTTCCTAAAAGATGTGTTATTAAATTCTGAGTTCAGGGATACCAGACTTTAGCTTTCTATCTTGCTCCTATGGGAAGATATGCAGGTAAACATTATACTCAGCATTCCCCATTATAGCCTATGGGCAAGTTAGCCTTTCAATAGTGAAAAACGAAAATGGCTGTAATTCACTACCAGAGCATGTCACCTACACCAATACATGCTATACCTTTCACATACACTGCACCCTGCCCAGAGGGGTACCTAGGGCCTTCCATAGGGGTGTCTAATGTGTACAGAAAGGGAAGGGTTAGGCCTGGCCAGTGTGGACACTGGTGAGGTCAGCATGGCAGTTAGCAACTGCACCCAGGCACTGCGGTGACAGGCCTGTGACACCATTTTAGGGCTACTCCTGTGGGTGGCACAATCAGTGCTGCAGGCCCACTAGTAGCATTTGAATCACCAGCCCTGACACACTCAGTGCACTTTACTAGGGGCTAACAGGTGAAACAAATATACCAATCATGGATAACCAATCAATATAACAATTTATACAGAGAGCATATGCACTTTAGCACTGATCAGCAGTGGTAAAGTGCCCAGAGTCCTATTGCCAACAACCACGGGTCAGAAAAAATAAAGGAGGAAGAAGCAAAAAGTTTGGGGATAACCCTGCAAAAAGGGCCATTTCCAACACAACCCCCTTCCAGCCTAAAGCCAGGGTAGACCAAGCGATACCTCGATGAGATTCCCTGCTTAGGCCGATAGAACACAGAAACTGGCCCAAATAGCAGGGCACTATGCCTGTTCTACGCCTTCCTGAACCCGGTTGGTTTTCTCCATCCATACTCTCAGGGTCCACCAGGCCAACCCATGTGGAACCCTTCTCCTCACCTATGGACACCACCTGTGCCGCACCTCACCTTAACTTGTTCACAGGTGTGTCCCAACAGACAGACAGCAAGCTGCAGTGACCACTGACAATGGTCAGGGATGAGATCCAGCCCTTATGCCTCTCAGGGCCCTCAAACCCCTGTGGCATCAGAGGGTGGGGGGCAGTAGCCCCAGGTGCTTGGTACCCTTTGTCCACCCCCCTTCCTGTCAGGTCAGGTCTGAAATCCTGGCACTGACCCACCAGCCCAGGGCCTGTACCCGGCGGTTGGATAGGGGGTGGGTTGGGCTTTCCCATACCCGGTCCTCCTCTTCCTTGGGGCTCTGTACCCTCCCACCTGGAGCGGTACCCCCTTCTAGAATAGTCAGGGCACCTGTGGCTGGGGTCTTGCACCATTCACCCACCAGTTCAGGGGTTCTATCCTGCAACTGGGATTCCAGGTCAGGGGGGACATCCCGGGCCTGGCCCTCCAACCTAGGGTCTAAACCCTTCAGGTGAACAGGGGTCAAAGGCGAGGACTGCCTCCCTCTGCACCCCCTTCCAGAGTTCTGCACCCTCCCGCTTGGAGTGGTACCCCTAGAAGACAACCTGGTAGGGCCACTGCTTACGGATGTCCCTCCCTCCAGGTCAGGCAACACCCGAACCTGGCTTCCCAACCCAGGGACCAACCCCTGCGGGTGAACACTTGCCCAGCGCACCAGGACTTCAATCACAGATGTGTCCACACTGGTAGACAGCAGCCACCTGGCCAACACAACGGTGTGGCCCACTCCACCCCCAGGGTGTGACTCCTGCCCCCCTTCCAGGGGGCAACCCTGTCCACCAGGACAACCAGCCACAGGGGCCACTGACAATGGTCAGTGATGAGAGCCAGGCATCATGCCTGTCAGACCTCTCTAACCTCTGTGGCATCAGAAAGTGGGGGGCAGTAGCCCCAGGTGCCTGGCACCTTTCCTCCACTCTCCCTCCTACCAAGTCAGGTAGGGCATCCTGACACTGAGCCGCCAGCCCAGAGTCTGTACCCTCAGGCTGACCAGAGGTCATGGGTGAGGCTCTCCTCTCCCTACCTCTCCTTCTGGGGTCCCGTCCTCTCCTCCCCGGAGAGTCACCCTCAAACATAACTCGCCTACAAGTTCAGGACCTCTTTCCAGCAACTGGTCTCTCAATCTAGGGCCTAAACCCTTGGGTTGCACCGGGGTTAGAGGCGAGGACTCTCTCTCTCTGCACCCCCTTCCAGAGGGCTGCACCCCCCCAACTGGGGTGGTACCCCTGGAAGAGCAAACCGGTCAGGACACTGGTTACAGATGTCCTTCCCTCCAGGTCAGGCAGATCCTGAACCTGGCCCCCCAACCCAGGGACTAAACCATGTGGTTGCACACCTGCCTGACATGCCAGGACTTCTGGGGACTCACACAGTATATCCCCGAGGGTGACACATGACTCATGTGTCTCGTGACAGTCTGCCTGGCGCAGATCTCCCGGCCCCTGTCCAACTGACAGTGCGCGAAGATCCCCCAGGACAGAAGTGGTGTCACCATGGTCACTCCCAGGGGACTCAGCCCTTCTGGCTGGTCCCTGACCCACTGGTTCTCCCACTAGGGCACACATCCCCCTCTCACCCCTCAGTCTGGACTTCGGCACCCTCCCAACTGGAGCGGTCCCGCCAGACACCAGAACCACTGGAGCTCTGTTTACAGAGGCTCCAGGTTCTCCTGACACTAGGAGATCCTCCTCAAATGGCCTACTAGCACCGTCTAGGCCCCCAACCTGGTGTTCCCTTAAGGAACCGTCCAGGCCCTGAGACTGGGTTTCTGGCACCTTGGGACCCACAGCCCCATACTCACTCCTTCTCCACAGAGACAGGACGTGAGCGCCTACACCCCTCCCACTACACTGGGACCTAACTGGGCTACACTGAACCTCTTCCACCTCACAGGTCTGGAAGATATCTGCGCTACTCCTTTTGGGATCACTCCCCAATGCCTCTTCAGACCTTCTGGCATCCAACCAGAGGTCTGCCTCCAATGCAAGCTCCCTGGAATCAGAGAACTCACACTCCACCGGGTGTTGGCATAGCTCTGGAAAGCAGGGACTTAAAATATGCTCTCCAACAAATGAATCACACAGCCCCCCACAGTTGTTAACCAAGCTACCCTTTGCCTCACCCTCCAGTGCCTCACACAAGTACACCACACCGCTCTCCTGAGACTGGCAAGACAGTATCTGACTGTCTCTGTCACACAACCCACACTCTTCTGGGCGGTCTTTACACTCACACACCAAGGTTTCTACCATGGGGGAACCCCTCTCCCTGTACCTCTCATCTAGGGTCAGTAGAGTGTCCCTCCCACCATTAGGAATATGGTCCCCTGTGTCAGGTCCCCAATCTACTTCAGGGACACTGTCACCACTGGAACTACCTCATAAACCTGAACCCCCTGGTGTATGTCAACCCCCTCCCTCAAGTCAGGTGCCACATCTCTGGGTGTTTGTACCTTTCTCTTAGCACTAGAAACTACAATCTTGCTGCCACCATCTGAGATGGACTCCACCTCCAACTCAGCAAAGCTCACTTTTTGAGCTAACCATTTTTCTTCTTCAGCTGAGACACTCATGGCCTCAAGGCTCTCGAGCTAAATATCAAGCTCCCTCATTCTTAATTCATGTGCCAAGGTCAATTTCAATTCTTCCATCTTCTTGCTCTCCTCTGCTTTGTTCTGGGCTTCTATTTCCATCAGCTTTGTCTCAAGCCTCATGACTTCTAACTCATGATCTCTAACACTTTGGTTTTCCTCCAACTCCTCTGGGGAAAAACTTCTAGCTAAATGGTTGCTGCCAGCCCTGGAGGCTGCTCTGTACACAGGCAGATCCAGTGACCTGAAACCATCCCCTTGTGCATCCTCATCCACCTCTGCATCACCTGTCTCCCCAGCCTCTTTGGCTTCCCACCAGGCCCTTAAGGCCTTCCGTAGCTCCTCCTTCCTGGAGCTGCTCTCCATGGGACATCCAAAGATCCTGCAGAACTGCTTGAGTTGACCTACTTTGTAATCACTTAACATTTCAATATCAAACTCCAGTTCTGCAACATCACTTGCTGGTTTACCCTTCTGAGACATGATGCGTGGATGACTCAAGGATCAGATAAAAAATAGAACCAAAAATACAGTATGTGGTTGCATAGTGGTCTGCACTTAAACTAGTGATGTACACCAATTACTGTGGGTCAAGTACAAATACAAGCTCTAATCCTCACCGCTGACCACCAATGTTAGATCTGGGGGTCTCTAGTTGGGAGAGGTAGGTACCACTGTCCAAATAGGGACCCTTGCTTCTAGTCAGGGTAAGGGGGATACACTCTTTAGATAACCCCTGCTCACCCCCTTGGTAGCTTAGCACGAGCAGACAGGCTTATCAAAGGCAATGTGTAAAGTATTTGTACCAACACTCACAGTAACACAGTGAAAACACCACAAATGGACTCCACACCAGTGTAGATAAATAAAGTACTTTTATATAAACTACACAAGACCAAAACGACAAAAATCCAACCTACACAGTTCAAGAATATGGTTTCAAAAAGAGTTCTTAGCTTAGCGACAAAATCATCCACCTTAGCGTGAATTTTAGCCAATAGTACCTGGTGATGCAATAAAAATTCCGAGCGGCGCTCAGGCGTCGAAAAACAAGCAACAGCGTCAGTCCTGAGACCCTGGGGAGGCAACGCGACAACTCAGCTGCACGCAGCGGGCATGGGCGACGAATCCGGTCTGTATGGGGAGTGAGACGATACTTGTATGGATTCCAAGGCGTAGCTTTTCCGGTAGAAATGTATTCGCTAAGGCACAATGCGACAACATTCGGCCCGCTAACGAGCGGGGCGACAATTTCACCAGCGATGATCTGGGTTGGCTCTGCGACGATATTAGCTGCGATAAAATTCTGCCCGCTAACGAGCGGTGCGATGATTTTGGCTGGCTCTGTGACGATGTTCGTAGCGATAAAATTCGGCACGCTAACAAGCGGTGCGATGATCTTGGTTGGCTCTGCGACGATCTCACCCAGCGGCAGCAGGCTCTGCGACGATGTTTGCAGCGATAAAATTCTGCCCGCTAACGAGCGGAGCGGGGATCTGGGCTGGCTCTGCAACGATGTTCGCAGCGACACAATTCGGCCCACTAACGAGCGGGGCGACGATTTCACCAGCGATGATGCGGCTCAGCGGCAGCAGGCTCGGCGACGATGTTCGCAGCGATAAAATTCTGCCTGCTATCAAGCGGAGCAATGGAAATGTTCTCGCTAAGCCGGCTGTGCGTGAAAAAGTGTAGATCCTTTGCTTCTTTCTTCTTGGTCAGCTTCCCAACAGCAGGCACAACTTCCAGAGGCTCCACAATTGGATCAAGCACTCTAGGAAGGGCAGAACTCACAGAGTTCAGGGGGAAGCTGGGGGTGAAGTCCTTTTGTTCCTGGGACTTCTTAACAGGAGGCCAGCTCTTCTCAGGCCCTTGGAGATCTCTTCAAGCAAGGGGACACAGCAAAAGCAAAAGTCCTTCCCCTCTCCTTGGCAGCAAAGCAACTGCAGGTCAGCACACAGACACACAGCAGGACAATCCTTCCTCTTCAGTCTTCCAGCTTTCTCCTTGGCAGAGGTTCCTTCTTGATTCCAGGATGATCTAATTTTCTGTAGTCTGTATCCCAATACTTATACCCCAAAATCCTTTGTCCTCTGAAGGCAGAGGGGCCTTGGCCTAGTCAGAATCAGTTCTGGCCAGTCCTGGAGCACTCTGTTTACTTGGTTTCTTATTTCCTTTGAGAGAGTGGGGCAGGGTCGTCAGCCGCCCAGCAGGGGGTGGAGCCAGCATTGTGGAAGGCAGGCACAGCCCTATTCAGGCCCAGGTGCTACTTCTCCCACTCATCTACAGGGGATTTTCCCTGTTCAGCCCTGGGCTGGCTCATTCAGCCTCTGGGAGCCACCCCTGTCCCTGTCACTCACAAACCAGACAGTCAATTCACAAACAGGCCAAGGCACACAGAAAGGGCAGAAAAGGAAAACAGCCACCTTCTAAAAGTGCTGTTTTCACACACAGGATTTAAAAAACATCTTTCCTAAAATATGTGTTATTAAATTCTGAGTTCAGGGATACCAGACTTTATCTTTCTATCTTGCTTCTATGGGAAGATATGCAGGTAAACATTATACTCAGCATTCCCCATTAAAGCCTATGGGCAAGATAGCCTTTCAATAGTGAAAAACAAAAATGGCCGCAATTCACTACCAGAGCATGTCACCTACACCAATACATGCTCTACCTTTCACATAACTGCACCCTGCCCAGGGGGTACCTAGGGCCTTCCATAGGGGTGTCTAATGTGTACAGAAAGGGAAGGGTTAGGCCTGGCCAGTGTGGACACTGGTCAGGTCAGCATGGCAGTTAGCAACTGCACCCAGGCACTGCGGTGGCAGGCCTGTGACACCATTTTAGGGCTACTCCTGTGGGTGGCACAATCAGTGCTGCAGGTCCACTAGTAGCATTTGAATCACCAGCCCTGGCACACTCAGTGCACTTTACTAGGGGCTAACAGGTGAAACAAATATACCAATCATGGATAACCAATCAATATAACAATGTATGCAGAGAGCATATGCACTTTAGCACTGATCAACAGTGGTAAAGTGCCCAGATTCCTATTGCCAACAACCACAGGTCAGAAAAAATAAAGGAGGAAGAAGCAAAAAGTTTGGGGATAACCTTGCAAAAAGGGCCATTTCCAACAGGGCCTAAACCAGATTTCCTACACTACTGCACGGGGATACTAGTCGAGGGTGTAGGAAACACCTTGTGAAGATCTCAGTACTGGGATACCACCGCATGGGCGGCATAGAGGTGCATTGCGTGATCTCTGCTTAAGACTGAATATTCTGACATCAGTGCATGGTGGAAGTCAATACAGTGATTGATCAGAGGCAGATCCATCAATCAGAGGTTGATGAATATCTGAGTATTGCGAAGACAGTGAATTGTACAGGTTTATATAGCCAGGCACATCATCAGTGTGAACCCAGCTAATGTCTCAGTTCTGAGATATTTATGCATCACGAACACAAGCTCTGCATAACCAAGGATTCGCCTACATTAACCACCGCCTGAACTTCCACCAACCATCAAGAAGAACACGCTCTGCCTCCCTTTCACTTGCTTGTCCTTCCTGCATCTACCGAAACAGAACTGAAGGATGCTCTTTCTCTCACATTGCAGCAAAGTCATGGAACAGCCTCCCCAGGCACTTGTGGACCATCACCTCAATTCTGGAATTCCAAATAGCCCTCAAGACCTGGCTGTTCAATTAAGTCTCTGGGCCTACAAGCTCCTGGACACCCTATCAGGTGATTAGCAGCACTTTATAAATCCTGATTGATTGATTGATCATGCAGGGTTGTGCTGATGTCCACTATGAGAGCCCAGTGCATGTCTCAATACTTGGCTATTGAAGAATCCTTAATCCAAAATCTGAGTGGTATTGTAAGGAGTCTGTATACGTCTCTATACAGGGATGCCAATGCATTATGAGAGGTTGGTGGATGTTTCCTCACTTGAGGACCTATTGCATGGTGAATGTTATAAAAGAGCTGTGTCCTGGGAGCTCTGTTGTTTTGTTATCACTTGGAAAGCTCTCTGTTATGGTCAGGACAGAGATGCATTTTTAGAGTCTTTGTTTTCTGGGATTACAGTGCATGATTCAATTCAAACCTTACGAGTGCCTCCATACTGGCACAGCGATGAAAGATACAGGTCTGAATGGAGGTATATTGTGTGAGCTCTCTTGCTGTCCTAGTGGTGTCTTGATTTACCCCTCATTTGCCTGCTCCAGAGGCAATAGCGTTCTGTTTATAGATTTATTGTGTCTCTGACATGTATATACTGTCACTGACTATAAATGGAGCATGGACTGTCACTTACTATAAATGGAGCATGGACTGCAACTGACTATAAATGGAGCATGGACTGTCACTTACTATAAATGGAGCATGGACTGCAACTGACTATAAATGGGGGTGAGATAACAATTTCCGCTATAAGATGCCTTTGTATTCTGTTCTGCAGCAGTGCATTAACAACTGCATCTGATTAGCATGTTACACTGTCTATTGTGTTTTCAGGCACTGCACTTGACATATACTGGGGTCTTTTTGTTGTGGTTTACAGTTGTCAAGAAGGGCAGCTTTCACTGGGAATTCTGAATTACACATTTACTTCCTTATGCACACCAACCTGCTTTCATTTGTTACATTGGTTTTATTGTACATGCACTCTGTCTCACGAGTCAACATTTTACAACATTTTTTCAGATCATATCTGAGTGTACCTTGATTGGGTACAGCACTCCATGTTATACACCAATCAAGATCTGTTTTTCTAATATGTACAGCTTTATCTGAGGTCAGTATGAGTAGGTTACTCCTGTAAAGTCTTGCCCCACTCATATCTAGGAACGTATTGTATAGAGAGGTTCCTGTTCCGATTGTCACCTACTTATCTGGGACATGTGTGAGTGATAGACATAATGCAATCACTGGACCGAGTTAAACATAAACAAGCTATGGAGCTCTCAGCTGGCTACAATAATATGTACATTTGTAAAATATAATCAATGTTTATCTCATATTATTTTGATTGCATACATTTCTCCGTGTATGAATGTATCCAAATTATAGCATATTATAATTTAATATCTCGGTTGCTTTGGATTAGACTAATCGCAATATGCGCTCATATATCGAGTGACAAAACCCGCATAACCTGTCCCCTAAGTATTTCCAAGT
Organism: Triturus cristatus; assembly: GCF_964204655.1. Lineage (NCBI taxonomy): Eukaryota > Metazoa > Chordata > Amphibia > Caudata > Salamandridae > Triturus > Triturus cristatus. Next base: position 420,376,760 of record NC_140585.1, on the reverse strand, counting down.
GAGGTATTTGTGCACAGATCACCTGTCCAGCTCGTAAAGGACAAAATGACTCGTGCAAGGAAGAAACAGAAGAAGATAAGGAGGAGAGGCCATCAATTCTCTTGGAGTCAAAGCTAAGTGTGTAAAGACTACTCTGTTTCACAGATGTCCAGTGACAAGACTGGGTAGGCGGCATTTCACTGTCTGCCCACCGCGCTCTACTTGCACCACAGTTATCTGATACGTGTGAGGTGATTGGGTAAGGGGAAAGCAGGGATGCATGGGACCTCTCTAAGCTGGAAGAGAGATAGCTGAGCATCCGATTAGGTGGGCCTTATGAGAGCAACCAGAATGGAGGAGCTTTGTGAGTCTATTTAATGGATTTAGATGATGAAATGCTACCTGGCTAGAAACTTCACAGTTCAATGTGTTATCCCTATATCTAAAACGATCTTGGCATTTCACTTTTCAAATATTTTCAGACGTGGGTCTAAAAGGTGCAGTGTTAAATAAGTGTATAAAGTGGCCATTTATGCTAAATCTGACTAGGTAAACTTTCTAGATGTATTCCCCTGAATGAAGTGTTATGTTGGTTATATGTGCAATTCTTAATGTCACCTTAAGGGTGCATCAGAGTGTCTTGGGCTAAAAATATCTCCAGGCTCTTCAAAAACATATTACATTTGTTCCAGAATTATTATACAGTTCTACTATTACAACAAAATCTTCTGCTTCCACTAAGCACCCACAACCCTCCTACTCATACACATCCCACACAGACACAGAACCAGATCATGAGGACGGGCATTCCCTTATAGCATTCCTAAGGTGTGGAACGGCCTCCCACTCCACATCAGAGCCTCCTCTCCTATCCTTGAATTCCACAAGAAGCTGAATACCTGGCTTTTCAATTCATACACCTACTATAGACAGGGGTCGGCTCACACACCTGCTCATCCCCAGGACCCCCTCACAGGGGATAGTGAGTTTTACAAATACATAAAACATAACATGCTGACTGTCTAGCTTACCTCATTTGTGTTTAGGTTCTGGGGTGTGGTGTTCGCTAGATGGAGTGAGCTGAGGAATGTGGGGTCGGGGTGGGGGAACATTGCATGTTTTACTTAATCAAAAAGAATGAGGCCACTGAGAAGGGACCTTACCTATGTACCAAAATTACCTCAATTTTCATATCATGTCAAAGTACTTGCTGTGAGAAAACTCTTCAAAGACCGCCATGATTGCGAGGGCATGATTTAACTATGCACCAAAGTCAATCTAAATGCACGTCATACCTGAGAATCCAATTTAGCTTTGGAGGATTAGATACTTCCTTTTCATCTCTTTTAGGGGCGGCTGAAGAGAAATCTCCCACCTTCCTATGAAGCAATGACATTTTTCTCTTTAAAAAAATCAAAATCCACTCCTATAATTATTTCTGGTTTATGTGGTTAGCAGATGCCTAATTAATGAAGTAAGTACTGTGGTTGACTAGGTAATGAGTGGTGGGCGAAGTTGTCATTACGTCTGGGTAGATCACAGACGTTGGCACTTTGAGAGGTATTAAGTTTTCTACATTTTCTCGAGGGTGGTATAGTTTAATTTCATCCACTCATTCAGCGGACTCCTGCAGCGGATGTCCCGACCAGCATGGACGGAATGTGAGGCTGCAGGGTGTTGTGTGTCCCAGTTGTCAACAGTGTGCAAGCGAGGAAATGCCATGGCAGCCACTGAGCAGCGTCATCTCCTATCCACACTGACGGAAGTCCAGCTATGGTACTTCTGGCCGAGGCAAAGGGTGGCTAAGCCATTTAAAAGGTAAGCGCTTACTGCTTCAAGCACTGTGCTACACTCAGATCCAACTGCAATGCAGACCCGCTTTTTAGTTATTTATTAAAAAAAAAAACTTGCCAACTTAGGAGCTTGCAAAGTTGGTTCCTCCTAAAAAAATATTGCAAAGGTCCAAGCCCACTATCTTTGCAACTTTGCCCGCCCGATAAATACATGAATGAATAACTCAGTTGTATCCAGCACCCAAATCCACAGTAAAACTCCTTCAAAGAGGTACCAATGTATATTTGCAAAATTGCAAGAAAAAAAAAGCATAAAGTATTTGGCCATTGATCATATGGTATATATAGCTATTTAGCTGTGGCTTGAAATCACGGTTAGCAGCTCTTTAAACACTGCATGCTGTCACCACTGTTCTGAAATCTGAGTAATGCTTGTAATATGACATAGAAAGCATTTCAAATATAATGTGCCAGTCTTGAGTTTGCTTTTCTATAGTTCAAAAATGAATATTATTGAAAATAGAGCCAGTTGTATTCTGCCAGTGGCAGCTTCTTACCTGCGGCAGTGCAGGCTCCTGGCAAGATATAAATTGTATTCATCCAAAAGACTCGCGATCAAGGCGAGTCGTTTCTGAAGTTTCATCACCTGATAAATGCAAAACCCGCAATCGCTGCTGTGCTGCGAATTCCCAAATTAGATTCCAAATGTCAGAATTTCAATATAATTCGCTGTTCTGTTTTCCTGTCGTTCTTTTTTGGTTGTTGATAGATAGCGACACAGCAGCCAAGAAAACGGAATTTCATTTTAGCAACACATAATGGAAAAAATAGAATGGACTTATTACCAATTTTCCATTTGTGAAAAAGATGGAGTAAACTAACCAGATGTACATTCTACAAAGAGTATGAGTGTTATTCTAGGGACACTAGCTGTCACATGCAGACAGACATGTGCATGTCTAATTGTTATTTCTCTCAACTAGGTCCTTCTGAATTTGAGTCTGTAAGTATTATGGGATCTCAGAAATTCACACATCACACTGTCAGGTGTCTCCACCCAAGCATGTGTGTTAGTGTACTCCTCTGGTGCAGGATTGCCCGTCTGATCGCATGCTGCTCTCAAGTCCCAAGTGAACTGCTCTGCACCCCAAGAGGGCCACTCAATGCAATGTTGGCACATTTGTACAGCTGAGGAAGAATGATCTACCTTCTTGTGAAGCAAACCAGCCAATTCACATTGTGCCACCATGTGTCACACTGCAACAGCTATCTTCACAAAGTCACCCAGTGAAGAGCTGATATCACATGGTGACCACAGTATGAGATGAAATCTCTTGCGAAGAGTTCATTTCGAAGGGTTTGCAGCTCGTCTTTGGAGGCTCAACACAGCTGATGTCCCAAATGGGTGGGATTGCCTCAGAAGCTTTTGTGTTTTTTTTTGTTTATTGTTTTCTTTTTCTGTTGGGAGGGAGTGGAGGGGCTAAGTGCTGTTTAGGCGGCGCTCAGCACAAAGCCCTCCCCCCTCCATTGCTCCACCTCCTCCTCCCACTGTAAATAGTTATTAAAAAATGGCAGGTCTGTGTTATGGATGTTTGGGGAGTGCTTATGAGGGCCTGGAGATAGAGCTTGATGGCACTTTTGACCTCAACAGATTAGAAGGCAAGGTCACTTTTTACAGAGTTTGGTCGAACTCATTGGAGTTTTTTATTTCCCTCAAACACTTGTGAACACAAAAATGTTGGCAGCGATTTTAAAGGCTTTCAATATGTAGACCAGGCTCTTTCTATCTTTGACATTTTAGGCCATAAAGAAAAGTGGCCAGTGTTGGACTGGTCTGTTGGGCACTCAAGTCACTTTGGCACACCTGATGACCCGGCTTGAAAGAGTCAGTGTAGTTTTTTTGTGCTGGCCATGATGGGATTAAAAAAGAGTGCCCAATAGGCTAGACCAGCAGTAGCCACCTTCGCGTACCTGTTTCATAGGCATGGAGTTCAGCTTCACCCAGAACCTATTTAAGGAGGCTATCCAGTTGTAGCAAAATCTGTAAAAACGAAAAAAGACAGCAAGAGAGAGGTTAGTTTTTACTTTCTGGAATGTGAGATCATGACAGTTTAGTGTCTGTTCTCGAATTTTATCTCAAGCACAAGGTGAATGTTATACAGAAAAGAGGAAAAGAGCCACAAACTAAGCCTTTTAAAACATTTCTTCAGTGAAGCACCACAACACTAAGGGGGTAATTCCGATGGCGTAACAATCGCCACAGCCGAGCTGGAGGTGGCGACCGTTACGCCATCGTAACGAGTAATACCCCAGCCATATTATAATGGTGGAGGGTACCGGGGCGGATGCAAAGTGCGTCCGCCGCTTTCCGCCTGTCAGCAATCGTTCCAATTGCCGGCCGGGTGGACTTGGGCCACTAATATGGTGGCGGTGCCTAGCAGGCACCACCATCCATATTAGGATGTGTGCGGAGAAAGGCCTTTCCATGGCGTTGATGCCGCCATGGAAAGGCTGGAGGGGATTTGCTTTGGGGGCCCGTTGCGGGTCCCCGGTAGGATGGGGGCTGCCAGGGGGGTGCCATGGTACCCTCGTCCATTTCCATGCACAAAGGGGAAGGCACCGCACGGTGCCTGCCACATTGTGCATGGAAATGCACAACATGGCAATTTGACATTGCGGCAGGTGCTGCTATAAGCATCACCCGCGCAATGTTAAACTGTGGAATGTCACCGCCAGGGTGGCGGTTGCTTCCTAATTCGTGTTGCTGGACTGCCGCATGTCTGGCGGCCAGTCCCAACACCGCAAGGATGGCGGGCGGACTCAGGTCCGCCCACCAGCCTAATCGACCCCTAAGTATTCAAACCATTAGACACAATAGTAAATTTCTTTCTATACACCCAGGATTTGGAATATCAATCATTCATGAGGATTGCCCCAATGCTGCTCCAATTGGGAAAGAGTTTAAGGCTCACCTCTTTAAAGAACAGTACCTCACACTTTATTAACCGTCTACAAATGAGCTCAGTGTCCTCTCCTATTGCTCACTGACTTGATGTTAGATCTTTGAACCTGTGAAGTGCTGCTTGGTTGTTAGGCTCGCACTGTAGAAATCCCATATGTGAAAATACAGCTATAATTATTTGAGCACTTGTAAAGCAGAGAAATGAGAAAATAAAAGGCGCAGCATTTTGTCACAGTAGCATTAAGTATTGTTATGGAGTCCTAAGCGTGGGAGGAAGGCACACATTGAATTTGTGTTGAATGCACACATTGAACTTATGTTGTGTAAGACACTTGACGGCTCATCTCCTTGAAACCAACCTAGCTACTTTGTTGCATGAAAATAAGTGCTCAGTGATTCTGAGAGCTTGCAATAGTCAATCAGTGGAGTCAGAGAAAAGAAAAGATTAGTTAGGCAACAGAGCTGCATAGAACCTTGAAGTAGAAAGTACTGAATACTTTCTATAAACAAGCAATTAGCAACCAGCAACATTTTTGCACAGAAAGTGGTTTGAAGTCAATATGTGATTTTACATGACAAATGAATGGAACTTTAACATTATTATTGTGGCTAATGTTTTGAATACTTAGACAGTGCTTAGACGAAGAAATGATTCAAAAGGGCATGCAGCAATATAAAGAAAGAGGAGGCAAGCAAGCTGAACATGTTTTAGTCCGCGGCCAGGTATTAATCGCATTCAATATGTTAGGAACAAAACACTAGGAAGAAATAGTGCATCAAGTTATCCTATTTTTTTTTTTTTAAACACTTTATTAAGTTTTTCATGAGAAGGAGCAATGGGTTACAAATTGCATGAATCGCATTTAACATATATATGGTAGAGGAGACAATGCAGGAGACAAGTGCCAACCTGTAAACAAATGTAGAAAGTGCGAGATTGCATTCATATAACGCCTCAGGATAACCTGAGGTCCACCAATCATGTACATTGCTTTGTATTACATACCCATCCTTCAAGATATTGTACTCATGGGGGGGCAGTGCCCCCCCAAAATTCCCACAACTTCCGAAACTCCCAATCCCACCCGAAACCCACCCACCATACCAAACCATGCCGCAAATAAAAATTCAGTCTGAGTGTCTGTAGGCACTCCCCCGGGGGGGGGGAACCCCCCCAATCAAGGGGGGGGAAGAGAAGAGGGGAAGGAAAACACATCCCACGTGCGCGGCAGGGGAAGGAAGTCGTCTGAACAGCGCCGCATTAGGGGAGTATTAGATAAATGAGAAACCAAGAGGGCACAGGGGAGGCGGGAGGTACAACCACTCCACACCTGAATGCGGCCTCCATCAATTAGGACACGTCCTCGCCCAATGCTAGGGGACAGGTTCCATCAATCAAAACGATGCATCAAGTTATCCTAAACAATAATCTTCCTTAGTAGGTGAAGTAGGGAGGGGAGAGTGTGCGAGAACCTGATCACGGTATACATACAGTTAACGTTTGGCTGTGTTTACTTATTTCTCATCCCAGTCTTGCCCCGTTCTCCTTTCTCCTTCCCCTTTGCCCTTTTCCCTTTAGCACCAGTATCACTTTTGGAATTGAGGTAGAATTAATCACTTATGCCAGTCCTGTATACTCAAGTTAGTGCTTGTATCACACCCTTGCTTACCTTTAGTTCACCATCAGTCTCAGAGGCTGTGACACCTCAATGTCTTTGTGAGAACAGTGTTGTAACGTTAACTTGTTGGACCTTGTAAACATATTTTATGTATTTTCTCTTTGTCCTCAAATAAATTCTGCTACTATTTCAAATCTGCTAGATCCTCCGATGGATCTTGTTCTGTGCTGAAAGGGATTGGAAAATCTTAGGAGATGAGCAATTATCATATGATGACCTCGAATAGATCATTGCTAATATTCAATACAAGGAATAATTTTGATGTAAAACCCAAACTCAATTAGTTAATCATCAAATCAAATTAAAAATTCGCCACAACCAAATAAATGATGCAGAATCAGCAGAGAATTGATCGTAATATGTTTTGATTAAGTATAGAAAGAGTAGCATACAGCCTCACTTTTCAAACTAGATCAGGTTTAATAAACATTAAGAAAATCTGTAAGATTCAATATCAAGAGAAACATTTCCCTCAGCCAAGGGAGATTATTCTAAAGGAAATCAATTAATAAAAATCAATTGAATCTCATACCAACCCTCTAAGAAAGTTCAGTGATGATCAAATTACCAGTTCCAGTTCATAGACAGAATTGTCTGCCTCTGTCAATACTGCAGCATCAATGCCACAATTGGTTTGTTATGAACCCTTTCAGCCGAAAAGGTTCCCCTATGATAGCATACCAGCTGTCAGCAAACGCAGTATTTCATCACAGTTCACGTTGTTTTGGAAGTCCCAAATCGTCAGTCTTTTTACCGCAAGATGGGTAAAGGGTAGACACCCTTTAGTTAAAAATGTAGGCAATTATACTCTATCAATTCCAGGTTATACAAAAATACAAATCGAGAACAATTAAGTTATCCACTACTAGCAAATTCCCTAGGACAATGTAATCTTGTCATATGATTGTTTGTTGCATTTAGAAAGTAGGCGTGTTCATGCGCTCATCTCTGAGTCAATCCATTCTCAAGCATTGCTCTGGAAAGTAACAATTTTGTTGCAAGCCTAGCCAAGTAAGCTGCAAACATGAAAGGAGACGATTGAGTGTTCGAACACAAGTGGAAACTTCTCAAAAAAGTTCCCAAAGGCTTCAGACTATTCAGTTCATAAGCTCATACTAGAAAGGGAAAAAAAGTTTGAGGCCTTCATGAAATACAGCTTGTGCACATTGAATTTGGGCTAAAAAATGAATCTCACATTTCTTAGAACAGTGCTTTAATTCTAGGGGTGGGCGGAATTTGCGAAATTCACTTACGCAAACTATCGTGAAAATGTCAAAAATCTCCGCAAACACGCGGAAATATCGCGAAGACGCGGAAGTATTTTTCCCGCCCGTTCGCGGTATTTTCTGCGTGATCGTGGCTCGCCAACTTACCCATGCGGTTGCTCACGGGCGCGAGATCTCAATCATCTCATACTCTCGCGGTGCATGATTGCGAGAAGAAAGACGTGATCGCGCTACGAATGGCGTGATAGCGCGACAAATTACATTAATGCGGGCGCGGACTGTTGCGAGACAGCGCAAATGGCTACCAACAATCCAACTTCTCGTGGAGAACGTGACCGGATCAGGAAAACTTGTCGGCGAACGCGGGGATTCAGGTAAGGCGATCGCGCGCACGCGAGAATGTATTTTTTTACAACGCGAGCAAGAAAGAAATTCCGGTAAGATGCGGATTGCGGAAATTTTGACATTTTCTCCGCGGAACGTGAAAATGTCAAATTATCGCAATTTCCGCGAGCAGAACAGAATTTTAGCCCAGGCCTAATTAATTCCTCAATTTGGCAGATTATTATTGCTTCAAACTATTTGTGATTAATTCATGTAAGTTTAGGGTGCTCATTTAACCTTTAACACTCATTATCATTTCACAATAAGTTTTTTAAGTCTTTTTTGCACGTTATACATTAAAACATCATAAGCACATCAGAAATAAACTTCTACGAAGAGCAAATCACAACATAACCTTGTGTAACACCTACTTCTCTTGTCAATGCCAGTGCTCACATTATGCATTCTAGTGCTATTATCTGTTTTCTAAGATATGAAGCATTTTATTTTAACATAGAAATTTCTGTGTTATCGTTTATCTACCACATTCATTTAAGCATAGAACACGTATCACTAAAATGGCAAATTTCACATGTACTCATTGACTATTAGGTGTTATCAGAAATCTACTTCTAACATTCTGCATATTTTTACGATGCAGTATCTAAATCAGAACATCATTTGTGTTTATTTTGTAATGTGGAACCTAACGTGCGTTTTGTCATCATCAGATAAAATAGTGTCACAATCCATTTCTTACGCAAAATTTATAATGATAACATCTCTGCTCCATCACCTGCAGACCAACAGTGAATATGAGTCTCTTTGTCCTAGATTACTGTCACAGTCTTTCTCTTTTCTTTCTGTTAAATCTTCTTGGGTCTAATTCACAATGGTAAGTATCTGTCCCTTGAAATATGCAAGCTTGGAAGTACGCCTACAACTGTCCCTATTTCAATGCTCAGAAGTACTTGACAGAGATGTTTTCATGTTAGCAGTGTAATTCTAACACCTCTAGGTGCATGTTGGTACTTGTGCTGTGTGTTGAATAATACACTATTATAATTTAGGTTGTTGTTGTCTATGCAGATGGAAAACATTTGGTATACGATTATTGGGTTTTGACTTTATTTATATATTTATTTGGTGAAAGGACATGCCATTTCTATGTATCATATAAGTTTGTTGTGTTATATTTCAGTGTGTGTGTGCGTTTGTGTCTTTTAGCATGTGTAAAGTTGTGAGCTGCGTCAGAATCATCATGTGTATTGTTTTTATGATTGCTTAAAAAAAAGTTAATATTTGTTTTGTTAGGATGCCCATCTTCTCTGTTAGCATTTTTACAATATGTTTTGTGTGGGTATCAGCAACATTTATAGTAATTTCGTATTTTTAACTAGATATTTTGGTGCTTGGCTTTGTGCTGGCAGCTTGCACATGTGTTTCTATTGATTGATTCCATTGCTTCCCTTGCAGTACTTGTGAGTGAGCAAGTATAGTGTGTGACATACTGCAAGGCTTAGTTGGAGTAAATTTGATCTTGCTTAAACTGTAATACAACTTAAGGACGTTTGTGTAAATATTAAAAATTGCAACTGGCTTACCCTTTCATAGGTATGCTTCTGCATTTTCACATCTACATTCCTCCTTTATTTTCGTTTTTCTATACCCACTTTGCAGTAGACATTCCTCATTCACCAGCCACTCCACCTTGCTACTCCCACATTTGCACCTAAGATACAGAGCATGGATGTTCTTACCTTTATCCCTTACCCCCAGCCCCAGTATTCTGTAACTTTGGGGACATCTATGGAACATATCTGTGACCTTAAGACATTACAATAAAGTCTCACCAACATTAAGCTTTATGGTAAAATGTCTTTGAGCTGTAACCTCCATTGGCTACTTGCTAAAATAGAGGATATAACTCTGCACATGCTGCCCTTTAACATACACATGTGTGCACAAGTGCAGGCTGAGTCAGGAACATACCTGACTTAGCCTAGCATCTGCACACAGGTAGGATAGTCATAGATGGGCTCAGAGTTAGTATGATATTAACTGGAGTCTAAAGGGGACTATTCCAGCACATTTTGGGCACAGGGCAATATGTAATGCGTGTTACTGTGCAACGTATGTGTAAATTGTGTTTAATTGTTATCTACAGATTGAGTAATGGTATAAAGATCAGAGTCACTGTAGTGTCTTTCCAGATCTAGTTACTGTCACTGTCTTCAAAAGCTAGTTACGCTAGCTTCCTGGCTCCCTCTCAAGAGCAGTGGAGGCTGGAGTTGATGTAAACCACGAATGAGAGTGAGCCCTGGAATACTGTGGACTTGCCCTGCTGTGGATGCCTCAGAAGTGGGATCTACCGTCTCTTGATAGCAGTGCTTATTTGTAAAACAATAGGTGTCAAGACCTAAATTGTTGCTCAGAAGCCCATGAACAGCACTACAGAAGGTCGGTAGTCCGTAATCTCGATGCCTCCTCATGCCACTTAATTCACCACCAGTTGCAACCTACCTACTTATCCCCTGCTTTATCCCCTTATCACTGTTTTTCAACTTCCTCTTCAACTTTCTTTCCCCCTTTTGTGTTTTTCTCTCTCTTGTTCTGGATCAAAGTCTGTTGAGGAAAAATAAGTGCTGGTCATCAACAATAAGTACTAGTGTGCCACACTTGCCACTTCCGGCTCAAACTAAGCACTGCTTGTTGGGCATCTAGACACCATGCTCAAGTAGTGAATGCCTGGGTGTCAGGTAAGACCCATGGTCAAGAGACCACCAGAGCTGGACAGGAGGTCAAGTCAAAATCCTACAGCAAAGCTTCTGCTAAATAGGACAAAGTAACAACAGAGGTTGTTTAACCCCTTCAGTGCCACGCCCTTTCCCCGCCCTGTGCCGGGCGTTACATTAGCGGGCGGGGTTCATGACGAGATAATCTCGTCATGGGCACAACGCAACCGTGCTCCATGACGAGACCATCTCGTCATGGGCACTGAAGCGGTTAAAGGCTTTAGGGGTACCTCACTAACAATTAGGATGAGGGTCAGGAGGTGTAGCTCAATGTCTGTAGCTTTGTGATTTGCATTTATGAGTGTGTGAAGTACTGATTGATTATAACTATACATACTTGTAAATGCTTTGCATATTGTCCTGTCTATGCTTTGTTCTTCTTTGTAGCTTTATATAAAAAGCCTCCATTTGAGTGTGGCTACAACAAAGCTATATTTTAGTTTATTCACATTAACCATTCCCTAGCTAGCCAAGCTAGTATATGCCCATGGTACCAAGAGTTCCTAAAAACGATCAAGACAGATTTTCAAACTGTGGACTTTTTCCAATTAAAATAGCTTACAGGATAAAATAGCTTACTGGATGTGTCTTAATCTTCTGAATATATGCATATTTATTCATAATGCTACAAAGCGTGCAGGTGATGTTTAATATCCTGAGGCTTGTTTTCCTGAAAATCTCAAATGATCCCCACTACACTCATGCGTTTTTGAATTGAGAATTAAAGGTGTTTCTTGAAGACCCCACCTTCTAAGTTGCTTAGGTAATTTAATAAGATTGTCTCGAGCTGGAATCAACCTAGTTCTGATGATAAGGCTCTCTAAAACCAGTATGGACCTTGATGCGAACCTGTTTGTGAAGCAAACTATGTTTTCAATTAGATCCCAGTGATGCAAATATGAGTTTCAAGGAGTTAATGTTGAGCCTAATTTGGCGTTAAAACCATAAGGTTTGACTCCATTTTAAGCTGTCAAGACTCAAAAATTCACTTTTTTTTTGCAGAATCATCAACATGTCTGCTTTGACACAGGTGTTGTCTGTCCTTATCTTTCAAAGAACCAATGAAAGTGTCAAATTACTCAAACATTGACATTTATAAGACACCTGATGCAACCGCAGTCTGGACCAAGTACCTAGTTAACTCTATTTCAAGGTCAAAAAACAATAGCCAAAACACTGTAATCTAAATTGTAGTACTTTTACCTTATTTGTTTATAAGGATGTGTCCTAGACTAGCATCTTGATGCACATTAGTTATGCCAGACAATCCTAAGGTAATGTTGGAAACTTTCATCATAGATAAAATATATATCAAGGGCCCAACTCCTGACCACTTGTCAGGAGATTTCCTTCACCCCAGATTATCACGCAAGAATCTGCCAGAGAAGAGTCTAATCTCTGTTTAGGTAACTCAAAGGCATTTACACCACTTAAACTATGTATCGGATTCTGCAGTGCTACAAAAACCTGTCTTTCAAACCCATGTGTTGGTGCATTATACTGAGTTCAAGCACGTCACCCGGGGGTGTGCAAACAAACCTTGTAGACCTGAGCCAAAGTCTCAGTTTACGCAACAGATTCACAGAAAAAGTGTAAAAGTACCTGAGAAGATCTAGACCTCGTTGGAAATGTCCAAAAGAACTCACATAGCTGATATAAAAAAATCTTGTGCCCAAGTACCTAGTTGAATCTAAAATTCCATAATAAAGAAAAATGCTGCAAACTGACCTATACTCTTAATGTCTACCTTTAATTCTATTTTGTGCTCGAGTAGTATTCCTTTGTCCTGGAAATGTTCTATTTTGCAACCCTTGTATAAACATGGTCACAAATCAGAACCCAATAGCTATTGTATGATGGCTTTACTTGATGCGGATGGATATATTTATAGCAAACTATTAGTCACAAAATGAGTATTTTGGGCAGAACGGTCTTCACTAATTACCTGCATCAAACCAGTTTTAAATCAATTTGTTGACTATGAATAATATTGTTGGTATAAAATGCTTGGCTAAAAATACCTTTTATTCCATAGCAAAAACGTATTTGCCTGTTTTATAGATTATTCTAATGTATTTGATAAGGTTTATCAAAACCACTATGGTCAAAATTGGTAGGTTGGGGGCTTGACAATACACTTTTTTAAGTATTGAGCTATATTCAGATATCTAGGTTTAGGTTAAATTGAGTGACAGCAGAGGTTTGACACAATGTATTAGAACTGCAAATGGTTTAGAACAAATGTGCATTTTAGTTCCTTCCTTATTTTCATTATAGATTGCTGTTCTTTTTTCAACTGTAAATAACAAGGAAGGGGACAGTCTTAAACCTCTCGGCCTATGAAAATCTTGTTTTGGTTCCTAAAGCTCAACTAGGTCTTAAACAGTATTAACTGCAGCTATTATTTCTGCAGAATTATAATCGACTATAACCAACTATGAGAAACTAAAATGATGTGCTTTGGGAAATCCAAGCTTTCTTTCAAGTGAATGATTGAATCTTTGAAAAATTGACGCTGTAAAAAGCTATATTTATCTGGGAATAGTTATACAGGATCCTTTACATTGATCTTTAGCAGACTGTGAATTTGAAAAATAGATCGTGGTAAATCAGCATTGGCAATCAAATATTTTGCTCCAAAATGTGGCGAAGGTGCCATTGGTTCAACTACTGTTGCAATCAAGTCAAAAATAGTTTCGCCAGTAACATGTGGATCAATCATAATGAAATCTACTTCGTTAAGGAGGCTAGACAGTATTTTGTATAACTGTGAAACCCTTTAATCTCATACAATCTACTCTCCATGCTAGACTGTGATTGGAATTGGAGCTAAAGTCTATTTTGTCCCAAAGCAAAATCGATTTGCTCAACTACATCTGAGACTGTGAATCTGCTAAAGAGAATTCAGGAACAGACACAGTTAAGTTGGACATTTAAACCACTAGTAGGTCAAAATATGTTTTCCCAATCATCAGGTATCTGCTTTGCTGACAAGTCATAATCTACCATCATTAATTAATCTTGCTGATGTTGAGAAATATTCAGGGCTAAAAAATAGCTATTATGTCCTACATTCCTACAAATACATACAACAGGATTATTTAGATTCACCAATATATCCATCAGTGATTAAAAGATTTTTAAGGTTACATCTCTTCAATATTCCACTCATCCAATTCGAGGGTTTATGGAATGCATCAATGAATCAGATATTGTTATGTTGTTTGTGCCATTCAAGTAATGAAACATGAACATGATAGCCCTATCTGTCCAAATTTGCTAGGTTCTGTTTTATGGGAACCGCAGCAAAAACAATTGGATGTGTGATGACATTTATGTGCATTACAGAAGAACGTTTTAAACATGTCATTTTATTTTTATTTACTAGTTCTGTGATTTTAAACTGATGTCTTATACAATTTGTAATGCATTGCGTTTTGTATTTTTATTGTAAATGATTTTATGAAATCTAAACAATAGACTAATTAACTACTTAGCTGCTAGACCTCCACTTGAAAATATTAAAAAACATGTTTGCAATTCAGGCACGGGTTTCCGGGTATGCTACTGGGAATGTCACGTAACATACTTCCCTGGCTCCCATTTCCCCAGTGCATAATTTTGCAGTGTGCATAATTAGACACCACCAAGTAATCAGGTCTGACCTGGGATCAATGACATATGCACTTAATATCATCAACAGAAGACGCAGTCCCTGGACTCATTACTTCCACAGTGCCATAACAACCTTAAATCTTATTAGGGATAGCTTAACTGAGCTAGTCTTAACACCGCCAATTTTAGAGATCGTGTGAAAAAAGCAAGAAAGGGTTCTGTCGAAGGACAAGCTCTTTCTATGGCTACACAGATCCCGGGCGCTTTGGGTCTTTAAAATTCACACATGGACACGGCCTTCCAGCCATACTTGAAAGCTGCTTTGGGGAGGAAGGTCCATAGGACCATTTTGAACACCAGGCTCTTGGCCTTGCCAATTTGTGAGTTTAGAACACACTGGAAAATGCAACTAGTAGGCCCACAGCAGTGCAGACTGTGCTCCAAGGCCATGGAGTCAGTGATCCATCTATATTGTGTTGTGCCCCAAAGGCGCCACCTACTAAGGTCAATATTTCTGCAGCAAGGAATTAGATCATGTAAGGAGACTGTTTATTACGTTTATACATTCACGACTCCTATGAGCTTAGTAAGATTTTTCAAGTTCTTCACTAGAACAAGAGAAAAACGGAGGCCTCAAAGTTAATATTTTCTAAAAAATAGGCCAAGCAAAAGAGGATGAATCCAAGAATGTCTGTAGTACCATGTAGGACAGTAATATGACTCACTTACATAATCGTCCATATATTTCTCATTTCCTCCTTCCCCTGAACTTATTCTAGCCTATATGGCCCCATGAGCTAGACAATGTCAAACTGTATCTGTGATGTCAGGCCTAAGATGATGTTGCTAAAACTGTCATTATTATTGCATGCATAGCCTCAATTTCTTTGACCGCACCCTTAGCCTGGAAGGCTTCAGTGAGTCAAACAATGTTAAATCATATCTGTGACGCCCTGTTCAAGACAATGCTGCTAAAACTACCATTACTGCACACATAGGCCTATCTCTCCAATGCACTTTACCCTCTATGGCCCTAATGAGTCAAATACCGTTGAATTACATCTGTGGCACTAGGCTCAAAACAACGCTGTTAAAACCGCTACTATTATGAGCACACATATAGCCCTTTTGCACTTTAGTTTGTAGTAATTTAGGGGCATATCAACAACAACCGGCGATAATTATCGCAAAGCACACTTAGCGCTAGGATAATTAACTCTTTTCTACATTCCCCCCTCGACTCCAAGAAGCCGAAACACGCATTTCCAATTTGGAGGATCAAATGATTAAGGTTAAAGAAGATACGAACCAGCTCTCCCTCGCTTCACGTTCACTTGAAACCAAACTGGACGACTTAGAGAATTATAATCGCCGTTCCAACCTTCGTATAGTGGGGGTTCCTGAGGGCCTTGAAGGCCCCAGCACGTTGCAGTGGGTCACCTCCTTTCTAAAAACTAAAGTGATTCCTAATTATGAGGGTGACTTGACCATTACGCGAGCGCATCGCGTTCCTGCTCAACCTTTTCCTAATTCTTCTCTCCCTCGGACAATTTTATTAAATTTCTCTGACACACGGATTAAGGAGACGATTCTTTCCACGGCAATTCAGCAAAGACAATTTTTTGTTAATGAAACTGTGAAGTGCCGCATTTTTTCAGACATGTCTGCTTCTGCAGCCCGCAGAAGAAAAGAGTTTGTCCAGATGCTTCAATTATTTAAAGCTAAAGGAGCTCAAGCCACAATAGCACAACAATCCAAGCTTAAAGTTTTAGTTAAAGGCAAATTCTTTATGCTATCCGATATTGCAGCAGCACAGGAATTGCTCAGGGAAATCTCGAATTCATCTTGAGGTTAAAAATCAGAGGAAATTACATGGAACATTATATGGAACATTATATGGAACATTATACGGCGCATTTGTTCTCTGTTTTTCTCTTTTTTTTTTTTTTTTTTTTTTGGAGGGTGTGAGTGGGGAGGGGTCAGTTGAGCAAGGAAGACCACGGAACTCAGGGGGCCCAGGGGGTGCGACAGGTCACCCTGATGGCAAGGGGTAGGATCCGATGGTATGCGTGGGAAGGAGAAGTTCGACCATCGGTGGGGAGGGTGGGGGGGCACAGGGGGGGTGAGGATGGTGAGGATGGCGAGGGTGGTCACGTAGGTTGGTGGGAGGGTTGTAATGAAACTAAAAAGAAACTGATTGTGTCTGTCTGTCTATATTACTTATTTTTCCTATTTGTTAAGATGGATTCATTGTACTCACGGGGCCAAGAGCAGATAATTCTTTATAGACAATTTAATTTTGGTCTTAATGTCTAATAAGGAGAGTTTGAAGTTGCTTTCTTTGAATGTTAATGGTTTAAATAATATTAAGAAAAGACGCGCTATGGAAGTTTGGTTAAAAGCTGAGAATCCCTCTGTTATTTTGTTACAGGAGACTCATATTCCCTCTTCTAAACTAGATGGGTTCTCTATGCTTAAATCCTGGGCCTCGTTTCGGTGCCTTTCATCATGTGATTTATCTCAGCGTGGGGTGGCAATATTTTTAAATAAGAATCTTTGTGCAGACATTATTCAATCACAACAGGGTGGTGCTGGACGTTGGTGTTGGGTCTTATGCAGAGTCAAAGCTAGGCAGAGACCTTTTATTTTTGTTTGTTGCTACGGGCCGTTAACAGATGATGCTAGTCTGTATGAGGACTTGTTTCAATCTCTATTGATGGTCTCAGGTGATATCGTGATTGGCGGGGATTTTAACTTGTTAATGGATCCGCACTTGGATATATCATCCCAATTATCTAAACAACTTAAACCGAAAGTTTTTCAAACCATCTCACATTATATTAAATTATTCGATCTCTCTGATCACTGGCGGGTTGATAATCCCTCTAAACGAGATTATACCTGCTGGTCGGGTAGATTTAAATCCTCATCCCGCATCGATTTTTTTTTGGCTTCAAGTAATCTTAAACTCGGTTTTTCTAATACGGTGTTCAATGTATTTTCTGATCACGCTATGCTTATTCGGGAGTTCGTTTTTGGGGACATTAGAAGATCCCCTAAAAGATGGGTCTTCAATAGAGCTTATCTCAGTGATGATAAATGGGTCTCTGAATTAAAAAATAAGATTAAAGACTTTATAACTCTTAATACGGGCACTGCCCCCATAAGTATTATTTGGGATGCCCTAAAGGCTTTTATTCGCGGAATCATTATAGGGAAAGACGCAGCTATGTTAAAGGCATCCAGGGCTCAAATCGAACTATTGCACTCTCGTATTCAGACACTTAGCGTCCAGAGGCAACAAAACCCCTCACGATTGGTCAAAGAACAATTAATGGAAGCTAAACAAAAATACACTACTTTTTTATACGATCAGGGGGAGGCATTTTTTCGTACCCAATATCAAAAAACATATGAAGAAAGTAATTTCACTGGGAGATTCTTGGCTTGGCAGGCCAAGGCACAAGCAGCATCTAATTTAATTCGGGAGTTAAAATGTCCGGTCTCACTTCAATCCACTACAGACCCCGATACAATAGGTGCGATAATGCTTCGTCATTATCAAAATATATATTCACACCAGCTTAACATTAACCAGTCCAAATTAAACTCTTTTTTACGGCAGTTTGAGATTCCTTCTCTTTCCCACCCCGAAGATTTAACCATGGCAGATGGATTTTCTTTGGAAGAAATAGAGGGGGTGGTAAAAAACCTTCCATCAGGGAAAGCTGCCGGTCCGGATGGACTCCCTGCGGAGTTTTTTAAGGTTTTTTTTTCTTCTTTTTCTAATCTGTTGGTACTTTTGGTCAACTCTATGTTGTCTGGAGCTTCAATCCCTGACTCTTTTCGCGAGGGGACTGTGGTCAGTTTCTTGAAGAAGGGGAAAGATGCTACTGATCCTAATTCATATCGTCCCATTACCCTCTTAAATTCAGACTACAAGATCGTTACTAAATTATTGGCTATTCGATTTAATCGCATCTCTCCTGATTTGATCCATACAGACCAAAATGGCTTTATTACCGGTAGACAGCTTATGACTAACACTCACTATTTGGCAGAAGCTTTGGATTACCTGGAGACACGGAGAATCCCTGCACTTATTTTGTTATTCGACGCAGAAAAAGCTTTTGATTTGGTGGTTTGGGAGACACTCTTTGTTATTTTGCAGCATTTTCATATTCCAGGCATCATTATCAATTTTATTCGTAATCTTTATTCTGGCGCAAAAGCTAATATTATTATTAATTCACATCTGGTTGGATCTGTTGCAGTTAACCGTGGAACTCGTCAGGGGTGCCCCTTATCACCGATTCTTTTCGCCTTTTTTATCAAACCCCTCGCAATAGCTATTCGTAAGTCCGCAGAGATTGCACCTCCAATCCCATTTATGTCTAAGATAAAACTTTATGCTGACGACATCATGTTGCTCATTAAATCCGATTTGCAGTCTCAAGCTCAGACACTTCGGATTTTTGAGCAATATGAATCTTTCGGGGGCTATAGGATTAATAAAAAAAAGACCGAAATATTGATTTGTGGCAATCACATTCCAGAATTACATCCGGATCTACGAGGTTGCATAAATAATAAACCTAAAAGATATCTGGGGGTGTTTTTTTCTTCTTCAGCAACGCTTATCTCAATAGCGATAAAAATCCTCACGCTAACTGGCTAACGTGAGATTATCGCTGGAAACCCAGCGATAATCTCACGTTAGCTTGTTGATAGGGACTCACAAACTTAGCCATGATATCCTCCTTCCATAGGATATCATGGCTAAGTCAGTCCTGAAGCAGGTGTTAGGAAAGTAGCGAGAACAAGTGTTTTCGCTACTTTTCCTGACGCTATGCTTCATAGCGTGGGGCTTGATGATAGGAAAAATGTCGCTTAGCGACATTTCTCCTATCATGTCAGGTCAGGAACGCCCACTTTGCATCTCATTAGAGATGCAAAGCTGGGCGTTAGAAATCCCCACGCTAAAGCAAGGTTTCACGCGTTAGCGTGACCTTGCTAATACAGCGATAAAATTATCGCCGCTTTTCGGCCGAAAACAGCCGCTAAAGCGTAGATAATTTGTTATCGCCTCGTTGTAAATATGCCCCTTAATGAGTTGTAACTTTGCCAAACTTCATTCGTTAAACTTGCTTGTGGCAAGATTGCAAACATAGCTCCAAACCTCATGAATGGATTTTAACTTGATGCTTACATCACCATGTTCGCGTGCACAACTCTTAGCCCTTTAAATGCACTTTAGTCTGTATAGTTTTAATGACTACAATAATCTCAATTTGCACTTATGGTCACACGGTTAAGATAACACTGCATCTTAGTCTGCTTGGTTTTAATGAGTATGATTGCTGTCTATGGAATATTTTTATTAGTAATTTTATTTTTTGTGAATATATTGTGAAGAATGTAATTAATCAGACAATAAACTTAAACCTGAAACTTAATTAGACACTAGGGAAATGCAGCCCGATGTGTAAATGCAAAGGTTTTCTTTTTTTTCCATGTAGAAATGATTTTTAATAATGAAGAAACCTTTTCCACACATCTCTTCCAAGCTAGGAGGACAACTCATTCCCCTTCTCACCCTTGAAAGGAAATTACTCCAGTCCTTTGCCCTTTCTAGGGTGCGAACAGATTAGATCAAATTTTGTGGATGGCCACACAATTATGGGACTTTGTGCGTTCCCAACCTTACAAGGAAAACCACACCTTGTTCCAGCCACTCCAAAACACTTGTTTGGAGTTGAAAGTGTCATCGGACACTTACGGGCCCATTAGGATGGCGGTCGGAAAACCACTCTGACTGCCATGGAAGCGGAAAACAACCGCCCGCCTGCACCGTGGAAAAACCGGCATCCAAATTAGGAACATCCACCCAAAAACACTGACCGCAGCGGAACGGGGCAAAGAAAAACCGCCCGTAGTTGGTGGTGATGGTCAAAATCCGTCCGCAAAGGCAGCCATTGGATGCATTTAAAAGATGCACCATCACGGTAGCGCACACCGGGCCCCAGCGGTGTGTCACCGCCATGGAGCATGCCCTTACAGCCAATGGGAACCTTGATTACGGTGGCATGATGCAATTTTGAAGTTCACGGTAGGCGTGCTCCGCGACTGCGGAGGCGGTCATTGGATGCATTTGAAAGAGGCAGACCTGGACCACCAATTGCTGCAGCTTGGCACCTTTGAAACGACCCCAGGGGTCTATATATGTGTGGGAGTGAGCCTCACATTTCCACTGCTCCCAGAGCCTGCTGCCTGAGACCCCTCACCTGCTGCTGCCTCCAGGGACAGCTGCCTGAGACCCCTCATCTGCTGCTGTCTCCAGGGACTGCTGCCTGAGACCCCTTACCACCCAAATTCCCCGCTGTTGTCTCATGTCCACAGTGATGGCAAGGACAGAGAAGATCCATGCCAGTCCCTTCATGAGCGAGGAGCTGGAAATCCTGGTGGACTATATGGTGCCCCAAATGTCGTGGTAAGTCCTCAACAGTGGCGGAGAGGGCAGGGGGCACACATGTGGTTAGACTGATGCAGTATGTGCCTGGGATTGTTGGGTTGTATCATGCTCTTCCTAACATGCTGTCTCCAGGGGGAAGGTGTGTGTACCCAATGCCACAGGTTTCCCTGCCTACACATGTCTCTATGAGTGACCTGGGTCGTGTTGTCAGCAATAAAGTGATGCAGAAGGTTGT
Source organism: Triturus cristatus (assembly GCF_964204655.1). Classification (NCBI taxonomy): domain Eukaryota; kingdom Metazoa; phylum Chordata; class Amphibia; order Caudata; family Salamandridae; genus Triturus; species Triturus cristatus. Next base: position 420,355,680 of record NC_140585.1, on the reverse strand, counting down.
TCATGCAGGAGTCAGGACACTGATTGCTTGGCTGAATGGCTGTGTATGCCCCAGTAGTCCATCTCAGTGTGAGCCCACATAGCCAGCACAGTCCCCGCCCACAGAGACAAGGACACATCACTCCACTTACAGAGTATTACATCAATCTTTTCTCATTGCACTCCAGCTATGGGTCATCTCAGCACTGTAGGTTGCACATGACCGGCCTTGTGATGAGGATTTTGGATTTGTGAGATCATGTCCCTCAATGTTACAATCATGACACAGTTATCTATTCACAGGGCAGGTACATTGGGGGCTGCGCAGTCTTGGTTACAGTGAGTCCACCCCAGACACAGGTCGATATGTGATGTATGTGTTGCTCAACCCAACAATGGACTGGAGATTTGGGCAGGCTACCTAGGTGTTTCGGTGCTGGCATCCTGCATGTGTGTGAGATGTGCAGGGACTGTGTTCCCCCTCACACCTGCTTGCATTTACATCAGCTTTTCCCATGCAGATGTACCATGTGAGATGTACTCTAATCTCTGATTGACATATCTTTGGATTTGTGATGCATTTGTATCTTGTTGCTATACTGATAGATGTCGGTACAAAACACTGTGTCACTGATCATTTCCCCCTCTTGTCTCCCATGCCTGCAGCTCAAGGTACACCAGCGTAAGGCCGTGTGGAGGGCCATTGCGGCCAAGGTGCAAGCTCTGGGGGTCTCAAACCGACAGCGCACCCACTGTCACAAGAGGTGGGACGACATCAGCCGGCTGGCAAAGAACGTGGCGGAGATGACCTTGCGCCTGCCTCCTCGCCCTGGGCATTTGGCACGGCGCAGCATGAAACCACTATTGGGGCGCATCTTGGCGGTGACACAGCCTGAGCTGGATGCACTTTTGAAGGAGCATCAGCAGCAAGCCAGGGGCGAGCATTTGGGGAGAGTGACTTTGGCTGGGACTGGCTGCATGTGTACAGAGCCTGTGCCAGCGCTGGCCTATGTGATATTGGTAGTGTGATACAGTGGCATGTAAGTGGCTGCTGGGCTGGGTGCTGGTGTCATGCATTTGCCATTCCTGTACTTACGAAGGTGATTTGAATGCTGCGCATTCCCATCGCATTCTGAGTTGTACTCTTCAGGTTTCTTCTGCATTGGGGTAGTCTTGGGAATCCCATGGGAGGGAACAGCAGTGTTCCCGATCTGAGTGTGCCTTCATCAATGCGTCCATTGCATGCACCCCGATTTTGGAGGCCTAGACATCTGACAACAAAGTGCACCAGTCTTTATTCCCCAAAGTACAGCATGTTGGGTAGCATGGGCTAATGGCCATTGTGGACTATCATGTTGTAGTCTGTGTCTGTGTTGTCCCCTCCTGTTCCATCCAGATCTGTCAGTGGCAAAAAGTAGTGTGCCCCCATTATGTCCCTAGGTGTGCTCAGAGCTAGTTGTGTGTCTGGTTGAACAGAGCCACAAGCAGGGTGTTGTGCTGTGTGGTCATCACATGGCTCACTCATGCCTGAATTTCTAGTTTCCACACACTGTCTGAGTCTATATAGTGAGTTGGCACAATGTGATTGCACAGGGTGGTGTGCAACATGTAGACCTGGTCATCTTTTGTTAGGCATTGCTTGCATATGTTTGTTCTGTTGCTGCCACTGACCTGACCCTACATCTCTCTCTCTCATGCAGCATCTCTTATGGTCACGGAGGGACAAGAGACGGACACCAGTGGGGGTGAAACTTGCACGACAGCTGCACAGGAGCCGAGTGACACAGATGTCACCAGTGCCTCAGAGGGGGACAAGAGTCTGCTGGAGGAATCCCAGCCTGAGACGCAAAGTACCACATCATCTGTTGCCAGCGGGGATGCATCCATGCTGGCGGGCACAGAGAACGGGGACTCTGCATCATCTTCCACCACACAGCGGCCAGTGCCCACCCTCCCAGTCACTTCCTCTGTCCTACCTCAGTAAGAGGGGAAGATTCTCCTTCACCCCTGGCACCACTGCCCCTGCCCCTGTCCCCCCTGCTGCCATCAGTGCTGAGTCTGTGGACCTTTTGCGCCAGCTGTGTGTAGGCCAGCCAGCTCTCCTCAATGCCTTCATTGACCACGACAAAAAATTGGCACAGGTGGTTGCTTTCATGGAGGGTATACATTCTGACGCGGGTGGGCTGCACCAGACTGTCCAGGCTTTGTCCTCCACAGTGACATCTGCCCTTCAGCAGGCACATACTCACAGTCACGATACGGCACACGAAGCACACAGCAGCAGCAACCCAAGCGGTCCCGGGCGCAGACACCATCCACACAGAAGACCAAAGCCACCCCAAAGCGCAGAGAGAAAAGCCCATCAGGTGACACCAGGGGACAAAAGGCAAAGCAGCAGACCTCAGGCAAACATGCCTCAGAGGCATCCCCATCCAAGGACTCTCCTGTCCCTAAAGCAGCTCGCAAAGAGAAGCATACAGTTTCTGTGCCCACCGAGGATGTGGTGCATGCCAAGGGTACACCTAGGAAGGGCTCCAAGGCAGATTCACCCACCACCTCGACTTCCATTCCAAGTCCAGTGAAGCAGGGGAAGGAGGGCACTGTAGGGGTGACACCTAGTAAACAGGGGAAGGGGGGGGCAGAGGCGAAGCCAGGCAAAGCGTTCTGCTGGATCCAGCACATCACCAGAGGGGGTGCCAGCGTCTGCACCTGATGCAGCTTTGGTGGTGAGTGTTCCTGTTGTACCCACATCACTTCCCATTGATCGAAAGTCAGGCAGGCCATTTAGGATTCCCAAAAAGTGGAAAGACACCCTTCCACAATCTCCCAGCCACACCGTGTCTCCCGTCTGCATAAGTCTGCATCCATGTGCCACTACTCCACCTGGTCCAAGGAGCCCTCTAGCTTGCCAAACCACTGATAGCTCTACCTCAGCTGGTCCGCTCTCTTCCTGGTCAAGTGCCCCGACAGTCCCTGAGACACAGCCAGCTCCCAGTCCGCATGACAGCCAAGTCTGAGTGGTAGTCACCCTCACACACCTGTCTCTCCCACAGGTGGGCCTGTACTGCACATTGTTACCCCTGACTGTGTTGCTGACCATGGAAAGGTACAGTCGCACACATTCCCTGTGCAGCATCTCCTGGACATACCCTGCTCTTCATTTTTGCCACTGGCCTTGTTGCTCTTTGCTGTGTTCAAGTATTCCCTGTGCAGCTTCTCATGGACATGCTCTGCACTTAGCCCTGGCCACAGGCCTTGTTGTTCACTGCTGTTTCCCCCTTGCCTGTGCAGCCTCTCATGGACATACTCTGCACTTAGCCCTGGCCACTGGCCTTGTTGCTCATTGCTGTTTTGCCCTTGCCTGTGCAGCTTCTCATGGACATGTTCTGCACTTTGCCCTGGCCACTGGCCTTGTTGTTCACTGCTGTTTCCCCATTGCCTGTGCAGCTTCTCATGGACATGCTCTGCACTTTGCCCTGGCCACTGGCCTTTTTTTTCACTTCTGTTTCCCCCTTGCCTATGCAGCTTCTCATGGACATGCTCTGCACTTTGCCCTGGCCACTGGCCTTGTTGTTCACTGCTGTTTTGTCCTTGCCTGTGCAGCTTCTCATGAACATGCTCTGCACTTTGCCCTCGCCACTGGCCTTACTGTTCACTGCTGTTTCCCCCTTACCTGTGCAGCTTCTCATGGACATCCTCTGCACTTAGCCCTGGCCACTGGCCTTGTTGTTCACTGCTATTTTGCCCTTGCCTGTGTAGCTTCTCATGGACATTCTCTGCATTGTGTGCCTTACTCTTCTCTTCTCATGGTGCCTATCTGTGCAATATGTGAATAAAGACAGTTGCTCCTGTTGTCTATTTTGTCAGTGTCCTTACTAAATAAAGTTATTTTGCTGTGTGTATATGGTTTACTGTGCCACATGGTCTGTGTGCCACTTCAACATAGTCAATGTTTGGGCTCACTTACTCTATTTTTTACAGGGGTGACAGGGTCTTCAGTTCTTCCTGACCCAGATACTTGTGGGGGCAATGGTGTCAATTTTCAATGGAGAGCAGTTGTCATTTTCTCATTTTGTTCATGTTGGCTTTATTGTACACATGTCAGGTTGGGGGGCACTGCAAACACAGAGTGGGTTTCTGCACACAGTATTGCAGGCAGGCTGGCCAGGGTCATCATGTATGTGTATTCGTCCTTTATGTGTGCCCAGTGGTGTATGTGTGTGGTCATCTTGTGATGGCCAGTCATCCTAGTCCCAAGGCTTACTTTCCATGTGTGCTCTTGGATGGTCAGGAAGTGTGCAGTGTGAAGGGGTGAGTGTTGAAGTGTGCATGCCCCTGCATTGTCAACTACACACGTGTCACCCAGGAGTTGGTTGCCTGTTGTTTTGATTGTTCAGCCCTGTGGATGTGGTTGTATTCACATGTGTGAGTTGTATTTTGTGCACTGTGCAGTGTGTTGGTGTGTCCTTGCAATTCTGACTGACTCCTACTTGTTGTTTTTGTCACTTGTGAGTATGCAGAGTGTGTGACTGGCAAGTCAGTGTTGTGTTTTGTTGCACATCCATGTGTCTTGTTACTGTTTGTGGAGACTGTGCAGACCTGCTGTTCCACACTGCCATTGTGGTTGTGTTTTCTCATGCATTGCTGTCACATGTTTCCTTCTTGCCTCCAGTATGGCATTTTATGTGTGTTGTCATACCATCCCCTATCTGTGCTTCAGATGCCTACCCATTGTGGGTCTGCACTCCCTCTCGTTGTGTATGGTACACTCCTGCCATGTCCCCTACTGACATGCAGTACACTTCACTTTGGTGTCAGCTGTCCCCTTGGTTTACATGTGTGTGTGTCTCCCCATCACTTCATTTGTGACACTGTGCTTTGTGGTGCAGTTCTTTGGCCAGGATCAATGTGTCACTCAGGACATTTCACCAATGGGTTGTATGTGATGTTCTTGTGCTGTTTGGCAGTCATGGTTGCTCCTATGCAGTTCAACTGTGTGTGCTGCCCAGTCCTCTGGTCAAGTTGTTTCCACCTTTGTGTCCCAGACTTGTGCATCTGTTGGTGTTGTGTTGGATGTATGTGTGTTGGCTGTGTTATTGCTTCACTTCCTGGGTGTGCTGTTGTCTTTGTGCTGTGCTGATTGGTGATATGTGGGTTGATGTTCTGTCACTCATGTCTGTGTGGGGCTGGTATGCTTGGTGTGCACACACTGCTTGTCGTGCATGCAGTGCTGTGTGTGTATGTTGCCTTGTCATTGCCTCGTGTCCATCCCCTGATGTCCAGCTGTATTTGCTATGTGATTTTTCTGCCTGTGCATCTGTTGTTTGTTTGATGTGGCTATGTTGTTCTGTGATGCTGCACTTCTTGTTTGTGTTGTGGTATGTTGTCTGTGCATTGTTCCTGAGTGATGAGGTTGCGCACTCCTGTTGTGTCTGTGCTCCCATTGCCTTTTCACAGTTTAGCTGCACACATGTCGGTTCTTGTTGTGGTTCTGTGTGTGTTTCTGTTGGGTTACGTGGTTGTCTGTTGTTTTTGTGCAGACATTTGTTCTGGCATCCCTGTGTGTGTGTGATGTTTTTGGCTACCCTCAGTGTGTGTGATCATTTGTGTGTGTATTGACTGGCAAGTATTGCCAGCCTTCAGTGTATTTGACACTGGTGTTGTGTGCTGCTGGTGTGAGGGGGGTATGTGTGTAGATTCCTACTGGTGTTTGTCAGTCATGAAGTGTGTCAATGGGCCCTGTGTGTAGTACTGCTGGTGTACTCCTGTGTAGTAGTTGTATAGATGTGTGGCTGTTTACAGTTTGACTTCAGGGCCTTCCTTTCGTCTTTGTGCCTATACATGGTTTGCCTTGCTGTCTCCTTGTGTTGTTGCACTGTGATGTCTGTAGTTTGACCTCACTGACTGTACCAGCCATGTGTGCTTTGATGGTCTGAGGGTGTTGTTCTCTGTTCCTTATCTTGCATGTGATGTACACATGCTTGTTGTGTGTCTCCATGGCCTTCCATTTGTGTGCATCCCACTTTGGCTTTCTTATTTGTTGTGCTCCATTGCTGTTGGTATGTGGGGAGTATATGTGTCTGTGTGTCACTCTGTTGTATGTATGTGTGACTATGCAGGCTGTGTGTCCATTTGGATGTTTGTTCCTTGTATATGTTCATTTGGTGCTTGTACTCATTTTTGTTTCCCTGAGTGTGGTGTTGTGGTGGTGTGTGTGTTTCCCTGGCCCGGTGCTACTGTGCTGTGTGTTGTGTGTTCCTGTGCAGCCACTCCTGCAGTGCCTGTCTCCCTGGTTGTTTGTTGTGTGGTGCAGGGTGTGTATTCACCTGGCTTGTTGTGCATGGGGGTGCACAGGAGAGGCACACGGCATGTGCCTTCATGGGGTGTGCTAGTGTGTGGTGGGAGGGGGTGTGGCCCTGTGGTCTTTGTGCCCGGCCCATGCCTGGCACTGGCCCTGCCTTCTGCATTGTGTGCATGTATTTCCTTGTGTTCAGCGCTGCGGTGACGTGACCAGGACATTGCTGCATGGTCGCGGGAGATGTGTGTCCAGGATGCAGAGGGGTGACTTGGTGGCAGGTTGGTGATGTGTGGGTGCCCTTGTGGATGTGTTCCTGTCCCCACCAGGGTGTCTGAGGTGGATTTGGACTCTGTGTCAGCCCATGTGTTGTGTGTTGTGTTTGTGTTATTGCATACCTGTGGCAGCGTCTGCGGCAGTCCATGTGTTCCTGGTGATGTAGCAGGTACAGCACCGGAAAAACATGTAGAGCTGGATCCATGGCGGTCGTGACCGTGTGGTGTGTGCCGGAACTCTGGTTTTACGCCCCGCTGTCGAGCTTTCGCCATCTCTGGTTGGGCGGTTTCTCCTCTGCGGTGCGTCTGCTTGTTTGGGGCATCCTAATTTGTGCAGCGGGGCGGACGTCATTCCGCACGGAGGTGAGTCTCCATTGGCTCCCACCGCCGCGGTGGCAGGCGCAGTTTTATGGCGGGTGGAAAATGCATTTTTCCGCACCACCGGCACCGTGGTGGTGCCACCGCCCAACATCCAAATGGACCCTTTAATCTCTGTCAGATCATTAAGGCTTAATCTTCCGACCGCTGACATATAGATGAGATAGGTTTATGCAGAGGAGGATGGGGGTCTACACACAATTGTTCGAAAAATTTAATTTATATTTATATTTAAAGTTATTGGCCTTCTGTAATAATGCATGCTCCTTAAATGAATATTCACTCATGAGGGTTGGGGGAAGAATTAATTAATGCATTCTGTGTCTTCGCCTGAACACAGAATGGAGCTGTGATCCAGCAACAATTGCTCTGCATTTCTGAGCCATGCAGTCGGCAGCACATGCACTAACATACAGAGATACAGTGTTAATGCATTTTCTGTAGACTGACAATTTCTTAAAAACAGCAGCCCCACTGTTTTCTGCACATTTGGTCAAGAGGAGAACATGTTCAGGTAGTCTTTGTCCTATCACATTTGGATTTAGCGAAACCATTGCAAATTAGGATTTTCACTTACAAAATTAACATAAATGGGCATTAAACCAACAAAGAAATGTGTTTATCTTTTATATCTTAGTACTTTCTTTAATGTATACATTAATACTAGCCTTTCAAACTAGAGATGTATGAATTTACAAAGTCTGGTGACTCACAAATTAGGGCCCGATTATGAGTCAGACAGAGTAGAATTCCTGTGTAGAATTCCATTCCATCCAATCACAAAATGCCCGGTGTTTTGCACGTCGTAATCAGATCTGACTGCCCCAATACTCCATCTGCTGCTCTGGGCAACAACATCAGCTACGTTTCTATCTCTGACCCTATCAGCACAATCTTTCACCTTTTCTCCCTCCCTTTCCCACCCTCCCCAACCCCTTTCCTCCACCCTCACCCTTCAGTGACGCTCCTGTCTCCTGACTCTGCCCTTTGCCGAGAGTGTAAATAGGGAACACCATGCAGAATGTGCACAGTTATTTCCCATTTTGAAGAGTCTAGCTCATAATAGGTGTAATTCCATGTGGCCCGTAAAAGAAATTGCTGCAGTTTTGTGTTTCTTTTATTATCCTTTGACATGAAAAGCTTGCAAAGTTTAAAAACACAAACATTGCAAAGTCAATTGGTCTGGCTTACAAGTGAAAGTGATTGTAAGTAATAGGGTTATGGGTTGAGGGAGGAGGAAGCCCCACTAAGGCAGCAAGCATAATCCTTGTCAGGGTGAACTACAAAAGTCACTGCCAAGTGTAAAGTTTTTTTGCAGCACACAAACTGTAATAAAGTGAAAACACGCACAAAAATGACCCAAACCAATGTAGAAAAATAGAGTACATTTTAATAAATAAAATGATACAAGAACAACAAAAATCCAATCAGTAAAACCAGAGATAGGCAATTTCAAGTTTTTGGTAGATATGCCGCCTAAAAGCATACAGCACAGTTCTCAGTCATTTAGTTGTGCTAGCCCAAGGAAATGTCACTAGTTCAAGCCGACTGCGATGGAGCGTGGGCCAGATAAAGGGACCAGTTTAGTTCTGCTGAAAGAGTTACCTTCTCAAAGTCTGGAGCGAAGAGTTCCGTTCATGGCGGAGGACACAGCGAGGAGCAAGTAAAGCATTGCTGATGGTCATTGTTGTAAAGCGAAGACCAGGCCGAGCAGTGTGGACTGTCTTCAATGTAGCACGAAGAACCAGTCATGTGTCGTTGACAGTCGTTGCTGGATCTTCACGTTGACGGTCACTGAAGGCTGTTGTTACTGTAGAGCGAAGTGCAGATCTTGCGATGGCAGTCGTCACTTTTAGTGGCTCTTGCACGAAGAGTTGGGTTCTCTGGAGCTTCGGGTTGGCTGTTATTGCGGGCAACACTGGTTCAGCATGACCGGGCCCATTCCCGAAGAGTCCAAAACTTCACCTGTTTCACAGGAGGAGCTCAACTGATGCTAGCCAAGAGCCTAGAGGGTACCTCTTGGGGATCAGAAACACACTCCAGCAAATGCCAGCAGGTCTCAGACAGGTCCAGGCAGGTCCAGTGCAGCAGGTCAGCTGGGCAGTTGCAGGGAGGCCTCTGGAGCTTGTTGTGTCCCTGTAGCTTAGACAGAAGTTCAGTCAAGTGACCCTTGGAATCACCCAGGTTAGCATGGGATCAAGGGAGCAGGTTCAGTCTTCCTTCTCAGAGAGCAAACTAGTTCTTTAGCAGCAGGGCAGCCCTCTAGCAGCAGCAAGGCATTCCTCTGGGGAGCAAAGCAGTACTTCTTCTTTAACGTCCACAGGCCCACGAGTATACTGATTAGTGGCTCTGAAAATCCAATATTTATAGCTGGTGCTGGCCTTTCAAGTAGGGGCATTCCCCCACATCTAGTTCTGGAAAGTTGTTCTCTTCCTCTGTCATGGCTCCATGAGGTCTGGGGTGACAAAAGAATTGTGTCCAGTTCCTTTGTGTGTGCTGGAGGCAAGCCCTTTGAAGTTTAAGTGAGGCGAGTCACAACTCTACTCCCAGTCATGCTGGAACGATGGTCCACCCTTCCCCCACCTAGTCCCCTTGGTGTCTCTGTCTGGAGGCATTACTCAAACCCCTACAGCAGAGCCATTCACAGTCATGTGACCCAGGATGCTGGCTTAAGGGCCTAATTATTAGGACAAGAAAATGCCAACTTTTACTGGGTAATAGAGAAATATCATGTTTATTTAGAGGAGCAACTTTTACACCGAAAAACCACAGAAGCATCATTCATCACGTATTGACTGTTTTTCATTCATTTCGTTTTTCATTTTTTGGTGCATAAATGTTGTTGATGGTTTTAATGAAAGTTTATTTTATTTTTGTCTAGTCATACCAGTAACAATGTGTAGTTTGATTTTTGAAAATATGTACTCGGTGTACTTTACGTGTTAAACTGTGGATGTACGTTTTTCTTCTGTTTCTTTTCCCTACGTATGGTCACGTGTTTTGTTTAGATCAATAGAGTGCACCTAAGGGTGAGTAACAGGTTTATTTATTTAGTCAGTCTAGGAAGGGCACTTCACGAATAAGGTCACGCTGCAAGCGTTGGTGTTAGCAGAATCAGAATATAAAACCGGAGCACGGTGAGTTCATTGTTTGGTGGGTTGGGGATATCAAGCACTTGGCTTTTTTTATGTAGAGTGAATTCAGCATGGGGAATTGTATTTCGTTTTTAACATTGACTTTTGAAGAGTGTGTTAAGCAGGGGCATGTTTTCATTTAGATTACTCTTTGTTAAACCAGCAGTGTTTAGGCAAAAAATCAACAGAGCACTGATGTAGAGGTTTTAGAGGCACTAATAGATAGAAATTGGGTTTTTAAGGACACACACTTGGTTTGCGCATTTAGTTTACTGAATGTTGTCTTTATGCTTTTTGATTAATTGACTGTGGTCCCTGATGGGCTTCTTTTATATTATAGACCCCTGATGAAGGGCAGGGCCGGACTGGGAACTGAAAGCAGCCCTGGCAAAATTAGCCAGACCAGCCCCCGTCTGGCGTGTAGGAGCGAGCGCAGCGAGCGAGCCCGACTGCTACTAGGGAGGTTTGGGGGGGTTCTCCCCCCAAGAAAATTTTGGAAAACAACCGACCACAATGGTGAATTTTACAGCACATTTTTCATTACATATTCAATTGTATCAACTTTCAAAGCACAGTAAATAGTAGATGATGACCTTCAAGAGCACCAGGTTACCCACCCAGTCATATGTACCCATAGACATTCTTCCAGAGAGCACCAAAAATAGGTACAAGTAGTAAATCAGAGAGAAGTAAAAGTGAGACCAGCCCCTACATGGTGTGTAGCGAGCAAGCACAGTGAGCAACCACTACTAGGGGGAGTTTGGAGGGTTGAACTTGTCCCCCCCCCCCCAAGAAATTTGGGAGACAGAAAAAGCCAAAAGATAAAGAATTTTTCAACACATTTTTAATTATATATTAGATTGTATTAACTTTTAAAGCATAGTAAATGATTACCTTAAGGAGCACCAAGATACATAGTCATAAATCACAGACATTCCTACAGAGAACACTAAAAAATGAAATGTCGAGCACGAAACATGAATTTAAATATAACCAATTTATTCTTCATATAAAATAGCATAAAGACATTTAAAAATGCACTTAACTTCACACAATTGTGCAAAGGTTCAGAGTAAATAGTGTACAAGACAATGTGCAAACATTAAATGATTTTTCCATCCTGAGTTTTGTAAACAGTGCTCAAAAAAAGCATCTTATGTAAAGTGCAACACTGCACAACATTATGATTGTGTGCATATTGACATTGTAAACAGTTAACATGACCTGCCTGTAGTAGCAAATCCTTAATATGAAACACTGTAAAAACATAATAACGTACTTCTTCTCAAAGAAGTGATTTATTCAATTGCACTTTGTATTAATTTGTGTCAAGAGGATGTTTCACAGATGAGATGTGGGAGCAAGTCCCCAAGCAACCACCCATGGGTTTTGATGTTACCTACTAACAAAGGTAGACCTAGATTTAAGACAAGCATTGGATTTTGTAGTGGATGTATATTGAAACATCTAACCTAATTGAGGAAACCATGCGGACTACACTACAACAACAACAACCACCCTGATGTAAGGATTGAACGCGGCCCAACCAGGCTGACTGCCACGTGTTGGCAGTATGTTCTGTTAAACTCGGTAATCCACATGGCTCGGACTCCATCCCAAAAATCAGACTTCATGTTCAGGACAAAGCCTTTGTCCTGAACATGAGCTAAAAAAGGCCCCTCACGTTAGGCTAAGCGGGGCAAGTGCCAGAGCCCAGTGGCAACACCAGGCAGTGGCCAGTGGAAAACAAAACAAAAAGGACTCAGTCATGTTAAAAAAATAAAAATAAAAACACTAGAAAGCCCTGTTGTCTGCTTCAAATATATTTTTCCGCACAAGCCCCAAGTTGGGGCTTGTGCTGAAAAATACATTTTAAGCAGACTTGCTGATCCCAACCTTCGCCCCAGATACAGCCCCCCAAGAGTCAAGCAGCACAACAGCGCCACCAAAGGGAGCACAGTCACACGTATCCACAGTGCTGCACTAGCATAGCCAGACTCTCGCAGGCACAGGCAGGCAGGGCAGGCAGCCACCCACCCACCACCACCTTGCTCCGGCAGCAGTGGACTCTGCCGGTGGAAGGAGAAACCAAAGGGTTGCCTGCAAAAGGGAGGTGTAGGTAGCAGGCCCGGCTCCAGGAATTTTTGTTTGGGTGGGCCAAAGGTACATTCGGGTGGGCCACTGCTGGCCTGATTTATCGCTTATATATCTAGCCAGGCCTGCTTCAGGGCCCTCCTTTTATCTCTCCTTAGTCTTACAAGGTACAGTAAAACACACTCTTTTCCAAGTCTCTTTCTAAATGTTATCACTCTCAAAAAGTGCTTTTCTTCCATGTAATGTCCCTTTGATGGGAAGAGGAGGTTTCTAAGGTGGGAGTATCTAGCAAGTGACTCTACTCGGGCTCCCTCTGTGCGAGCCTTCAGGGAGAAACCCTCTTCATTACTACCTCCACCTGACCCATGACTGTGCAGACTTGATTATCGACTTTTCTACCACCCCTCTCCATTGCACCTTATCTCACAGCTGACCTTGGGACCCCGCCCCATATCAGGCACCATCGGGCTCCACTTTCATTATTCCCAGTAAAAAACAAAAGTAAAATCACCTTCAAACTTGAAACATTGAATATAGCAGTAAATGTAATCAGCATGCATGTTAAAGTATGCTCAACAGTTGTACTAATCACCTGACTGTTAATTAAATGAACACAAACAGAAAGGCCATGACAGGGCCGGCTTTAGTGCTGGTACAAAAGTCTTTTTAACCTCTTTTTTGACCTCTTTCTCTGTAGATAACTTACCAACCACCCTCCAACAGTGCTCTTCATCTCTCCGTAGCCACTCCCCCTCATGGCCTCTTCCTCACACCCTAACTACCACCCTCCACCAGTACCTCTCATCTCTCTGTAGCTCCCACACCCCATGAGCTCCTCCTCAGATTCCCTCACTGCTCCCTCCACCAGCGCCCCTCATCTGTCTGTAGTTCCCCCCATGCCCCACCCCATGACCTCCTCCTCGGATTACCTCACTGACACCCTCCACCAGTGCCCCTCATCTCTCTGTAGTTTTCCCTCCACCCCGTGACCTCCTCCTCGGATTCCGTCACTGCTCCCTCCACCAGCGCCCCTCATCTCTCTGTATTTTCCCCCCCACCCCGTGACCACCTCCTCGGATTCCCTCACTGCTACCCTCCACCAGTGCCCCTCATCTCTCTGTAGTTCCCCTCCAGCCTGTGACCCACCTCCTCCTCAGATTCCCTCACTGGCACCCTCCTCTAGTGCCCCTCATCTCTCTGTAGTTCCCCCTGCCCCATGACATCCTCCTCGGCTTCCCTCACTGCCACCCTCCATTAGTGCCCCTCATCTCTCTGTAGTTCCCCCACCTCATGACCTCCTCCTCGGCTTCCCTCGCTGCCACTCTCCACTAGTGCCCCTCAGCTCTCTGTAGTTCCCCCCACCCTGTGACCTCCTCCTCTGACTCCCTCACTGCCACCCGCACCCTTCATCTCCCCGTAGCTCCCCCCCACCCCATGACCTCTTCCTGGTATTCCCTCACTGCCACCCTCCACTAGTGCCCCTCATGTCTCCGTTGCCCCTCTCTCATATCCATTCCATTCATTGTATTGCGCTACTCATATGAGTGTAGGGTAGGGTGTCACAGTACTTTACATAGCACACATTATACAGAGACAATAAATCGGTTTACACGAAATGTCACATAAACTAAGGAGGATTACAAGGTGTAGAAATCAATTTATCCATTCTGGTGGGTAATATATTTTATGGGGGTTTGGTCGGGAGAAGCACAAACTCAGGATTTAAAGAGTACTCCAGTGGTCAGGGTTGGCTTTACTAATAAAAATGTATAACTGCCCAAACTCTTTTTAGTAACATTAGAATGAAAGAATGGAGAAGTTCTAACTACATCACAACACAAAAAAGCGAAGTTTGCACGCAGTTCTTTGATGACCGTTCATAGGTCACTGTCTTATGTTATGATAGCAACTTCTGAACTGCAAGTAACACAAGGATCTGTGACAAAGGCGTAACCTACTGAGCTATTCCCATACAATTCAGTTTATCTGCATTTAAAAACTACCAACAACAGACAAATGGTTGCCCTGCAGCAGCCAGCAGGATCGTAAAGACAAAACAAGAACCGTCCTGGTAGGTAGTCAGGGGCCGCCCAGGGCGCTAGTGCTCTGCTGCTGCGCAGAACCGGCCGGGCCGGGGGAAAGGCCTATACCCTTTGTTAATTCTGGCGGGATTAACAAAGGGTATAGGTCTTTCCCCCGGCCCGGCCGGTTCTGCGCAGCGATTCCTTCCCGGCCCCTCGGCCCGGCCCACAGAAGTGACAATTTTGCATGTTTGGTGATAATAAATAATTCAATTGCCTAAAGAGTGACACACTGACTCACCTCTGCGTGCGGCGGCCGGCGGGCGACGAGTCGACGACGGATGGACAGTCCCGGACTCTCGGTACTAGAAATAAATTATGGGGTGCCCGTACGTTCCCTGTCTTTTTAGTGGCTCAGCTGGCTGTTGTTCTGGAATGCTCCGTCTCCTCGGTCGGGGTCACGAGTCACGCGCACGTTTTGTTGGAACCCCAATGCGCATGTCACCACAAGGTGGGTAAACTGAGACCGCGCACACGTGGGGGCTGGAGCCGACGGAGATATCTGCGACTGCGCAAAGCGCGCGAGCGCGACCCGACGACCCACCCCCCAATATTAATGCAGGTGATTAATAAATGATTGAATTTGCAGGCGAATGCGGCGGCGCTGCCCAGGCAGTGTAGAGAGCCTGAGAGTGTGTGTGAACAGTGATGTGTGCGACAAACGCCGTCGTCGCGTCCGCGCGTCGGATCTAAAAATCGGCCCCCTACCAAAAAACCGGCCCCCTACCAAAAAAACGGCCCCCACCCCTGGCAGCCTACCGGGGGATTGCCCGGTGCCCGACACTGCAAGTCCGGGCCTGATGAAGGGCTGCAAATAAAGGCCTGGATGGGCATTTTTGCAGCACTGAAAGTGTGGAATTACACAGCCTCTGCGCAAAACTTGGTAACCATGTTAAAATTGGAATAAAATGGAATGCAAAGGATAAACTGGAGTACATTGTTCAAATTATTGCGAATTCTGCAAGTATGGCGTTGTGGCTTGTGTCTGGTATTAGTTGTTGCACCAGCAAATTTATGAACTTTCTAAAAGTGGCATTTTCGGATTGTAATACAAAATCAAACTTTACCATTAAAGAGGGTTTTAATTTACAACTAATTTGAGTGTAAACATATCGCTATCTGCTCCCAGTCTAAAGTTATCATTTAATTAATGTAATTAATGTAGTAAATGAACTCAGTATTAAATGATGGGGGGCATGCCGTAATTCCTACATTGAGTGTGTTCCCGTAGTCAAGCCTACTGGTGACGAGGGCCTGCAAAACGGCCCTTCTAGTGTTGACTGGGAGCCACCTGAAGATCTTACTGAGCACACCTACGGTACGGAAGTAGGAAGATGAGACTGCATTTACCTGTTTCTTCATAGATAGCTCGCTGTCCAAGATGATGCCAAGATTGCGGGTGTAATTGTCGGGGTGGAGGATGGGCTGAGTCAGGCCACCATGCATCGTTCCATGGTAAGGCGTTGTTCCTAAACATTGATTGCCATCTCAAGAACCTTCACTGGAAAGGGGAGCAGGGAGATGGACTGGTAGTTCTTCGGTTCTTCTAGGTCGGCGGATGGTTTCTTCAGGATGGGCCTCACTGATTCCAGTCCTCTGGGAAAGAGGCTGAGATGATGGAGGTGTTCATTCCTTTCTTGAGCTCGTCGCCAATCGTATTGCTCCCAAGGTTGAAGTTGTGGTGAGGACAGGAGTCTGTGGGTGCTCACGATTGCACGGAGTTCATGATGAAGATTGTGGCTTGAGTTGTGAGAGGGTCCCAATGGGTGAGCAGGTGTTCGAGGTTTGTGTTCATGGGTGTCAGCAGGTTGATGCTGTCAGTAGAGGGGGTTTGAAGTTTTTGTAGCTGATTGAAATCTTGTCAGGAAAAAAGTCTGCAAGGGTGTCACACAGTTTTTGGGAGGGGGTGATGACGTTCTTGCCGGCTGCGGGGTTGGAGAGCTCCTTGACAATGGCGAAGAGCTGCTTACCTCGGTTTGTGCTGGCTTCTATGTGGTCTGCTAGGGCATTCTTCTTTGTTCCTTTCATGAGGCTGTGGTACTGGTTGAGTGCTGTCTTGAAGGTGGTATGGTCTCCTGTCTTTACGCTGGTGCACCACATCCTTTCCAGTTGCAGGCAGTTGTATTTGGTGGATTTCAGCTCCACAGTGAACCAGCTAGCTCTTCTGGCAGGTCCTTTGGATTTGTCTGGCTTGGCGGGCGATTGTGTCAGCGCATTCTGTGATCCATTGGGAGAAGGTCTTCGAGCCTGTTCTGGGTTGGATGTCGTGTCTGGGAGGCGGGCACTGAGAGCATTGTTGCACTGGTCTTCTGATATCTTTATCCAGTTTGTGCACGTGGAGCTGGGGGGGAATGGCATCATTGATGGTAGGTGTTAGAAATGGGTGTTTGTAGTTGGCACGGGTATGTAACTTTTTCCAAGTAGGCATCCTTTCTTCTAGTCAGGGTAAGGGGGATACACACTTTAGATAACCCCTGATCGATCCTTGTTAGCTTGGCACGAGCAGAGACCCAAATGGCAAAAGTCCAACATACATATCTCAAAATAGTATTTAAAAATAGTTACTTGCAGAAATAGCGCTTGTAGATACAAATAGCTCCACCTGGGCTATTTCGACGTTGTGACATGCATGAATCCAAAGTATGGTGCCGAAAGCAAGCTGTGTGGCATTAGGCAAGGATTCACACAGACCCCCAAACAACAGTACCTTGGAAAACTGAGTCTATGGATGATGCGTGGCATAGTGGAGGTGAGGCGTTGGTGCCAAGGTCGAGGCTGATTCCCTGGTTGCCATGGGAGAGGCGAGGCATCGTGTCCATGAGGAGCCGACGTGTTGAGTCCAGGACAGGGGAAGACTGCGGCATCGGCATGAGGCATCGGTTCCGGTGAAGCGATATGAAGTTGAAGAGTTTGTGAAGTCACCCTCGACGGTTATCAGCTCCGCGATAACGGGATGCAGGCACTGGTGGTGATGGCGTCGGTGCGAGCGCTGGTGCCGGGAATGTTGATAACTGCAGCTGTTGAAGGGCATCAGAGCTACGGTGCAGGCGGGGCAGTGCATCGTGCACTTCACAAGCAGTTCCCCTGGCCTCTGTGCAAGTTGTGGCATGACTGGCGGCGAACTGGCAGTGTCGGAGTTGTTTTTCTTGCTTTGATTATGTTTCTTCCAGCTCCCAACAGAAGGAACAGCCTCCAGAAGCCCAAAACTGGAACAGGCTCCTCCTGGCAGGTCAGAACTCCTAGCAGTGTAGCTTGTGGTAGCTGATGGTGAAGTCTTTGTGTCCCTGAGACTTCAGAACAGGAGGCCAGCACACACAAGCCCTTGGAGATTCTTCTTCAAGCAGGTTCACAGCAAAGTTCCAGTCTTTGCCCTCTTCCTTGGCAGAAGCAGTCACTGCAGGCCAACCCAGCAAAGCACACAGCAAAGGGGCTGTACTCCTCCTTACAGCTCTCCTGCTCCTCTCCTTGGCAAAAGGTTCCTATTGAGTTCAAAAGTGATCTAATTCTCTGGGGTTTAAGGACCACTACTTACACATCATGTTGTCTTTGTTCTCTTTGTGGCAAGGGTTTCTCAGACAAGTCCAAACCAGTTCTATCTTCTCTAGTGCAGCATCACTACAGGAAGTGGAGACAGCATTGTGCAGAGGAGACACTGCCTATTCAGGTGCAAGTGAAACTCCTCCCACCACTCTAAATGTAGCCAAGGTCTATGTAGCTCAGCTCTCAGTAACTCAGGAAAGGCAGGACACATGTCAACCCCCCTTGTGGCTGTCTACAGTTAATGTACATCCCCAGCCCCTGTCACTCCAAAACCAGTCAATACACAAATCAGCAGAGGCACACAGAATGGTTAATTAAGAGAATGCCTACTTTCTAAAAGTGATATTTTCAAACAAACAATTTAAAAACCATCTCCATAAAAAGATGTGTTATTAAATTCTGAATTCAGACTCCATTTCTATATCTTTCCCCAATTGAAAGTTATACTTTAAGATGTTACAAAGTAACTCCCATCGAAGCCTATGGGACAGTTAGCCTTTCAATAGTGAAAAACGAAATACACAGTATTTCACTATCGGGACATGTCACACAAACCAGTACATGTCCCACCTTTCACATACACTGCACCCTGCCCATGGGGGTACCTTGGACATACCTGAGGTGTTTCTTACATGTAAGAAAAGGGAAGGTTAGGGCGTGGCAAGTGGGGGCACTTGCCAGGTCGACATGGCAGTTTAAAACTGCACGCAGACACTGTAGTGGCAGTTCTGAGATACCTTTAAAGGACTACTCATGTGGGTGGCACAATCAGTGATGCAGGCCCACTATTAGCATGTGATTTACAGGCCCTGGCACACTCAGTGCACTTTACTAGGGACTTACCAGTAAATCAAATGTGCCAATCATGGATAACCAATCACAATAACAATTTAAACAGGGTGCACTTGTACTTTGACACTGATCAGCAGTGGCAAAGTGCCCAAAGCATCTAAGCCAGCAAAATCGAAATCCAGCACAGCATCAAAAATACAGGAGGTAAAGGCAAACAGTATGGGGAAACCATGCCAAGGATGCCAAGTATGCAGTAGGTCTTGAAATGGTGAAGTGTACTCTGTAGTGGGCAGTCCAGGTGAGCTGTGAGATGTGGTTGTACTTGACTCTGTCGCTGGACATGAAGATGGGGTCGAGTGTGTGCCTGCGATGTTGGTAGGGTCGGATACAAGTTGCTTGAGGCTGATGTTGTGCATGCTTTCCAGGAGTTCGTTTGTGTTGGTGTCACTGGGGTCATCGAAGTGGAAGTTAAGATCCCCAAGGGAGATATTGTGCTCAGAGTCGATGGCGATCGGGGCTATGAGCTCAGGGATGGCGTTGCAGGAGCTGGGGTGTGGTCTAGGTGGTCTGTTGGTGAGGATGCCTCTGATGGTACTTTTTCCATCTGTGTGGTGTTCGAAGTTGAGCTGCTCCATTATTGGGGTCGAGTCATCTGAAGAGGTCATGCAGCGGATGGTGTCCTTGTAGATTATGGCAATTTCACCTCAATGTTTGTTGGTCCAATCCTGGTGTGCTATCTTTCAGCCCTCAGTGGTGCAATGGCAATGTTCGGCACAGAGGCGGGGGTAAGCCAGGCCTCTGTGAGAAAGATGACATCTGAGGTGAGAGATGAGATTGTGGCATGCTTGTCGAGTGATCGTGCATTGAGTAGGATGCACTAGAGGCTAGAGCAGTGCCGTGGTGAATGCAGCTGTGCTTGCGGTGTTTACGGCGTTGTTGGTTGCTTCGGTGTCTCGGGTAAAGTGGCAGTGCTGGCAGGAGAACGGTCCTCTGGTGGTGCATGGAGATATCCGGTAGCAGTTGATGTTGTCGCTGCGGTCGGGATCTAGGGTTCGGAGGTCTGCAGCGGTGTATCTGAGCGGGGTGGAAGATCCAGGATTCCTTGCACGAGACATTGTCCAAGTGCAGAAGGGTGCAGACGGGCTTGCCTTTGGCACACCAACAGTGCGCCAGCAATATAGCTGTGCTGCAGCCTCCATTAGATAAGTCCTGGGAGGAGGGAGGGGCGCAGGGAGGCAGGATCAATGAAAACAGGCAGGAAAGGGCAAGCAGCAGAAAACAACAACAACAAGCAATACGAAGACTGTGAAGCAGATTCAATGGAATCAGCAAAACAACAGAGCAAGGTTATTAAATCAGAAAATGTTTATCAATACAATGCAGGCAGAATACAATGCAAGTAGAATACAAAGCAAAATACAGTGCAGGCACAATACTAAAATAGGCAGGTGGGCAGCAGTGGAGCGCACAGTAGAATCAGGAGACCTGCATGGCAGAAGTGAGGGGGTGTAAAGTCAAGGACATACTCAATGGGGTCACACTGCCGCCTCCATTAAGTTGGTTCTGGAAAGAGAGAGGGTGCAGGGAGGAGGGAGCGAAGAAAACTAGAGGGAAAGTGAAAAGATGCAGTACAAGTAAGTCAAGGCAAAGCTTTTTCTTTATTCTTTAGCATCTTAGAAAATGGACTGGCAGGGAAGCAGGCTCAAAACAACTGCCTCTTCAAATTCAAAAATATACATTGCACGTGCATGGAAAAGATCCAATGTGGCATTCTAGGTTCCTCCAACCCAAGAAAGAACAGAACCCAGCACATCTTTCCCCTTACACAGGGCAATTAAACAATAGATAAATTAGAATACAAAATAACAGAAATTACAAATGGAAATCACCTAAACTTAACTCATGCGTTCAAAAACTAAACTCAATATTAGTATTTAACACAAAACATACATAACTAAGAGTCTAAATAAAAACTCAGGGAGCTGCAGATTGAGTATGCTATGCTATACCGCCCAAGGAGGCCCAAGACTTTGTCAAGCGGATCATCACTAGACGTAAGGAGCAACGACGTGTGGATCAAGGCATGGACTCAAACTGAGGATGGATGTGCAGGACAGTGTCATATTTGTGATGGTGGACACAACAGGCCACGGCTGAGGTGGCGGCAGCGGGGGTTGCACTGGACGCTGCTGCACAGGAGATAATGACTGTGGGGGGCTGGTGTTGACCTGGGAGCGGTATGTCAGTTATCGCACACATGGGAGGTAAGCTGTAGACTATGCTGCTCATCGGGTGGACACGAGCGCTCTCCCAAACGTTTTGGAGCATGCGACACTGTGAGTGAGATAACAGGAGGTCTGCTGGGTAAGACATGCCGGGCGACATTATGGCGCACGATACGCTGGCTCACCGCATAAAAGATCACTGTTGGGATGTGTACCTGTTGTTCTAGCTAAGGAGGGGAGTACTGGGATCTTGCATGGATACCGAATGAAAAACCGACCACATCCATTAGGTTGGATGGAAATGTGTGCTCTTGGTGGATCCCCCGCGCGGGTGTTCCCCAAACCAAGTTGGGTTGAGATGTTCCATTGTAATGGGGAGTGTCTTTGGCAGAGTTGGGTTGCTGAAGTGGGTGGAGGGTGGTTGGGGGGGCATTTGGGATCGTTTAGTAGGTTGTGGTACGAAGGGGACGTTACAGATAGAAAGGGTGGTATTGAGACACGAGATCGGAGGGGGAATGTATGGGTTGACTGTGCTGGCAGCTGCTGTAGGCCAGTTGCCGTTGTAATGCGAGATAATAAGGAGGAAGATGGTAGACAGCACGATGCGTAATACACGGTTGTCATTTCTGACATGGAATGTGCGAGGGCTGAACAACCCCAAGAAAATAAGACATGTGTTGGCGTACTTAGATCGTCATTGCATTGATATTGCTATGTTACAGGAGACGCACGTCACGCCAGCAGCACCTATGCTAATTGGGAGTAGATGGGCGGAGACGGTGCACCAATCGTCGTACTCCTCATATTCCAGAGGGGTAATGATTTTGATTAGAAAGGGGGTACAGTTTGATGTGGACACTACGTATAAGGATGAGGTGGGACGATTTGTACTCGTAACAGGGAGACTGCGGGGACATAAAGTAGCATTGGTTAATGCATATGGTCTAAATGTGGACGACCCGGGATTCTATACTGAGGTGTGGAACAAACTGGGTGAACTACCTGACATGCCATTGGTCTGGGGGGGTGATTTCAATATAGCACTGCAGGATGGGTGGGACAAGTCGGACGGCACGGCTGAACCTCATACAAGGGCTAGGAGAAAATTGCTTGCTATCATGGCGGACAGGGAGCTTGAGGATATATGGAGGACAAGGAACAGGGAGAGCAGAGAGGCGACGCATACGACAGCAGTTAGTAATAGCTGGTCCAGGATAGATTATTGGTTGGGGTGTGCGGAAACACTCTTGTGGACAAGATCCGTGTGTCATTTACCTAGAACATTATCGGATCATAATCCGGTCAAACTCGCTATTGAACTGCCGAATTATATGCCCCCCGTCTAGTTGGAGTTTCAATGCGAGAGCACTGACTGACCCATTATATGCTGACGCAATACATAAGGCAGTTACAGAGTACTTTGAACTGAATGCGCCAACGACGGAAGACCCTGGGTTGCTTTGGGAGACGTTTAAAGCTACCATTAGGGGGATTTGCATTGGCACGAGTGCTGGAATACTGAAAGATATCTGCCAGCAGTTGGTGAGCCGGGAGGAGAAAATAAGCAAATTAGAGCGAGAATACGAGCGTACACAAAATACTAAACTGTTAGGTGACATACGACACATAATAACTGAATACCAAACACTCGCAGAGGACGAGCTCAAGTACATATCGAAGAGACAGGTAGCCAGAACATATGGCAAGGGTGGTAGGCCAGGTAAAGCATTAGCAGCTAAAATCTGTGCGGGGAAGGTACCGCAGATAGGACGTGGGGTGCATAATGAGCAGGGGGACATGCAGTACGGGGCGCGGGATATCCTAAGGGAATTCCGTGCCACATATGGAAAATTGTACGAGGCACAGCAGACAGCATCGTAAGAGGAAATTGGGGACTATCTAGAGGAGGTGGCGATAGCATGGCTGTCGGATGCACACAGAGAGTACTTAGTGGAACCTATTACAGTAGAGGAAGTGTCAGAGGTGATTAAGTCACTGCCAAACAGGAAAACGCCGGGCCCAGATGGGTTCACGGGTGAATTTTACAAAGCATTTATAGACCAAGTAGCACCTCAGTTGGTTGGGATGTACGGGCATGCCCACGACCAGATGCTGCTACCCCCCACGCTCCGTGAGGCGCTTATCATTGCGTTATTGAAACCAAATAAGGACCCTGAGAGATGTGAATCGTATAGGCCTCTGTCCCTCATTAATGTTGACGTGAAGATTCTTGCCAAACTATTGGCGAAACGGCTCCAGCCGCTAATGACCCGATTGATATTGCCGGATCAGTCGGGATTTATCCCCACCAGATCCACAACGCACAACACGCGAACATTATTTGCATTGTCGCACTATTTAAGGCCAACGACCAAAGCAGCTGCGGTCCTCCTGGATGCTGCGAAAGCATTCGATTCTCTAGAATGGCCTTATTTGCACAAGGTACTGCGCCGGATGGGATTTCCGTTGCGATTTCTGCAATGGATGCAGCTGCTGTACACGGCCCCGACAGCCCGAGTTAGAGTAAACAGATATGTATCTGGGCCGATACCTATTAGCAGGGGGACAAGGCAGGGTTGCCCGCTGTCCCCCTTGCTATTCGCGCTAGCAATGGAGCCGTTGGCGTGTAGGATACGGCAGAAGCATCACTATTCGGCGCTGCAGTTTCCTCAAAGGCCGCTCCATATATCGTTATATGCAGACGATATGTTGCTTTATGTGCGCGATCCTGAGGTGAATTTAAATGCATTGCTGCGGGAGTATGTTAGGTTTGCACAGACGTCCGGGATAAGCATTAATTGGGCTAAGTCGGTCGTTGTCCCATTATCGGACACTACTCACCCGCACCAGCTGGACTATCCAATTGAATGGCAAACAGACCCAGTGCGCTATCTGGGAGTCTGGTATCATAGGGACCCGGAGGTGGTGATTCGAACCAACTATGGCAGGGCGGTCGGAGCGCTCGAAGGGAAAATTGATAGATGGATACAGCTGCCACTATCGCTGGCAGATAGACTGGCCATTGTTAAGATGGTCGTTTTGCCCAAACTATTGTATCTATTCAATAATATACCGATACAGCTGCCGGCCGAAGTGTTCCGTAGAATATCAGCAATGGTGCTTCGACTGATTTGGGCGGGTAAACAAGCCAGAATTGAAATGCGGGCACTTACGCTGCCGTATGCTAAAGGAGGGTTTAAAGTGCCGGATTTTTTGTTATATTATCTATGTGCGCAGGCGCAATTTGCGCACTACTGGTACCATCCCGTCCCGTTCCTGACGCACACGGCAGTAGAGGAGGGTGATGCGGCGCCAGTTCCACTGCGGCCAGTCATTACGCATGTGCGCGCTCCGCTGCATAAGCGTGATATAAATACAATAGATACGACAAATAAGGCGTGGCGAGTAATGGGGAAGAAAGCACATAAATTGCCATTATACGCGCCGGCACTGCCTCTATCACACCATCCGGAATTGTCGGTGACGCGGGAGAAGGTAGGGATGGGGCTTTTGCGGCAGGTAGGCATGACCACGATGGGAGATCTGTTTAATAATGGAATGTTTCAGACAATAAGTGAGCTTACCTTTATTAGTAATCAAACGCTGCTGTTTAAGTTCACATATTACAGACTGCAAAGAGCACTGAGGACACTTTATCCCACGTTTCCTGAAGTGCCGCCACAGTTGCTGGCTCTGCAGTTTCTGATAACAACACCCACTGCCACTAAATTGGTGTCGAGGCTGTATGGTAAACTGCAAGAAGACATAGCAGGCAATACGCAGAAGTCAATGGAAAAATGGAATAGTGCATTAGATGACCCGCTGACGCTGGAAGAATGGGAGACAGCCTGTTCACTGACTGAATTGCTAACACCTAATGGTAATCTTAGAATGCTGCACTACAAATATCTGCACCAGACCTATTATACACCGGCTAGACTTTGTAGGTATGGTTTACGGGAAGACTCGCGCTGCTGCCGCTGTGGGGAGGAGGGGCGGATTTCTGTCACCTGGCTTGGAGATGCGCGAGGGTGGCAAAATATTGGGTGACGGTGGTGGGGATGGTGGGCAAAATGGTGGGAGTAGAACTGGAATGTTCAGAAAAGACCTGTTTGTTGGGGATTCTGCCTGAATTGCGTTCTATTAAACGTAAATTTGCTGTGATAGCACTCTTGATGGCCAAACGGCGAATATCGCTCTGCTGGAATAGTAAGCTAGCCCCTACGGTTAAGCACTGGATCAAGGACTTAACATTATGTAGAGATACTCTCAAAACGTATGAGGAGGAGCTTCCTGGAGGGTCGAGGCCCCGAGACTATTGGGTGTACTTAATTGACTATTTACGACTTCATCCGATTGAGTGATCATGCATGACTACATTGGGGTGCTAAGGCTGCTTATGCCTATTGAGACACTGGCTGCCAGGTACAGGTGTAGGCCTGGAAGATGGACGATATTGTAACATGACCTACTTGTTTTTTTTTGTTTTTTTTATGTATGTTGCAATGTTGATTGCATTTCCAAAATGTTAATAAAAAGAAAAACAAAAAAAAAAAAAACTAAGAGTCTAAATATTATGTACACTAATTAATGAAGCTTGTTCACCTTGAACCTAGCACATAATCCTGCAACCTGGAAGGCATATTAGAATTATTGCTTGATCTCCTGACAACAACCTCCGGGATTGCATCCTGCTGTTGTGTAATACCCTGATCATACACATCAGACGTCTGTTTCGTTGACCCAGAAACACACATTCTACGAGCCACAGACAGCTTGTTTTTATTCCAGCACTTGCCATCCTCCAATTTCACAGAATATTCACTAACCCAAACCGGTTGACCCTCTTTGTTTCCCTAAAAGGAAGTTTCACCCGCACCTAATCTCCTTCCACAACATCAAGTGTTTTGTACACTGAAGTGGTATGCTTGCTCCTTTGCCCCTTGTAAAACTTCAGCAGGAGCCTTCTTTTTGTCCATCCACAATCTGTTTATTTACCTACCAGGTAATCTACCTTTGAGTAACACAAAAGGAGACATTTTGGTTTCTGTATTGGGTGTAGTACGAAGAGCCCAGACTAAATTCTTTACCTCTTGAATTCAATCCAAACCACTCACACACTTAGCTGTATGTTCTCCTTAATTATTCTGTTGCAGCACTCAACCAAACCATTGCTTCTTGGGTGGTACTATGAGGTTGTAATTTGCTTAACCCCAAAATTAGAGAGAAACGCCTCAAAGTCCTGAGAAACAAACTGTGGACCATTATCCATAACTATTTCATCAGAAACTCCCTCACAAAAGAATCATTTCATCAAGACATCTTCCACCACAATAGCAGAAATGTTGTTAACAAAAGCCACTTCCATCCCTCTAGTATAGTTGTAAACTGTCACAATACAATATTTCACATTACCATGGCTCACACCAACTGGGCCAATTATGTCCATGGCCACTTGAGACTATGCAATCTCCGGAAAAGGAACAGTAACAATGGGACTAGGAACAGTGACCTGCATTTTGTCACTCACAAAAGAAGCCTTGCATCCTCTCACATGCTGTCCCAATTGTCTATCCACACCCGGCCACCAAAATAAGTCTCTTACTCTTATTTTCATTGCTTTCCTGCCTATATGACCCCCATGAGCCAGCTCCAGAACCTTACTCCTGAGAATACTAGGGACAACTAAAAGATCAGATCTTCTCAATAGACCTCACACAATGGATAACTCAGATTCAATTTGTCTAAATGCATCAACCAACTCATCTTGCCATCAGGCCAATCTTCACTGTTATATTTCATGACTTCCATTATGGTAGTGTCATTTCTCAACGCCTAATGGCACTCTAGGTAATGCTCATTACCTCACTGATCACTATGTCATCCTGCCCCAGGGTACTGTGATCTTCCTCACCAACAGTCACAGGAATTCTTGATAAACAATAAGTCATTGCATTCTTGATGCCAGGAATATACGCCATCCTGCATTCTATACTGCCATTTGGCAATCCTGGGGGTCGCCCTACCAGCTCCTGTCTTCATAAACATAGGTTTATGATCCACTTTAATGACAAATTCTGTGCCCCACAAGTATTGTCGAAAATGGTTCACTCCCCACCAACACGCTAGAGCCTCACGCTCCACAACCGAGTAGCATGCCTACGCACCCTTTAAACTACAAATAGCAAATGCCACAACCTCTTTGTAAAAACACAGTTCCCAAACCATATTGGCTAGCATCTGTAATAATTACATTAGGATCTCTGGTATAAAACGGTTTGAGATGGATCGCATTGGCAATTTCTCTCTTCACATCCTTAAATTCTTGCTCATTTAGCTCATTCAACTCAATTCTCCTATTCTTCTTCAACAATTGAACATGGCATGTGTTCTTTGCACACACCCAGGAATGAAGTGAGAATAAAATGTCATCAATCCCATCAATGACCTCAACTGGTCTTTTCCTGGGGGTACCGCTCCCTCAACAATGGCTTTAACCAAACTATCCTTGGGCTCCACACCCATAGCAGATAACTTATGACTCAAATACATGACTCTTGTCATCTCTAAGTGTGACGCCTTTCTGTTCTAGTAAAAGACACACAGATGATGGACGTTATGTGGAGCAAATCAAACATTCACCCCAGTCAATAGATCTGGGTTAAATCCATTGTTCTTTTTCTCACCATGCCACCCCAGTTTAGACCCAGTCATCTGCAAATCAGTCTTGACCTGTGCTTTATGGGAACAGTCCAGCCCGAACTGCCAAGCCAGGTCCTCCCTGGACCGAAAACTAGCATCCTGGGACTGGTTTCGGGGCATCACCACTCATCAGCCAGGCTAGCTTGAATCCAGTGGCACAGTGAGCCTGGGACCCATGTCTGGGTTTACCCGGGGCACTTAGGGCAAGAAAGCAAAAGACACACAGATGATGGACGGAATGCAGAGCAAATCAAACATTCACCCTCATTTAATAGAAATAGATCTGGGTTATATCCATCTTTCTTTTAGTCACCATGCCTCACTATGCCACCCCCTGATTTGCACATGGTTGGGTTCAAACTGGAATGGCATGGGGAGCAAAACAATTATAGATTTATGCCCAGATCTCTGCACTGGGGTGAAATTATGACATTGTTTTTCATTCTGTCCATCAATTGTTCTTTTTGCATTCGTCAACCCGAGTGGGACACGTATGCCCAGACATGGGACCTGTGCTCTCCATGCCACTGGAGTCAAGCTGTCCTGGCTGATGAGGGGTGAAACCCTGAAACCGGACCTAGGATTCTTGTTTCCAGTCCAGGGAGGACCTGGCCTGGCAGATTGGGCTGGACTGTTATCATTGGGCGCAGGGTCAAGATTGATTTGCAAATGGCTGGGTTCAAACTGGAATGGCATATGGAGCAAAAAAACGATGGATTTAGGCCCATATCTCTGTACTGGGGTGAATGTATG
Source organism: Triturus cristatus (assembly GCF_964204655.1). Classification (NCBI taxonomy): domain Eukaryota; kingdom Metazoa; phylum Chordata; class Amphibia; order Caudata; family Salamandridae; genus Triturus; species Triturus cristatus. Next base: position 420,327,433 of record NC_140585.1, on the reverse strand, counting down.
ACATTGTTCTGCAGTCTGTTCATCAATTGTTCTTTTTGCATTGTCACCCCGAGTAGGACGGGTATGCCCAGACGTGGGTCCTGTGCTCTTCATGCCTCTGGAGTCAAGCTATCCTGGCTGATGAGGGTTGAAACCCTGAAACTGTACCTAGGATTCTTGTTTCCAGTCCAGGGAGGACCTGGCCTGGCAGTTCGGCTGGACTGTTCACATTGGGTGCAGGGTCAAGACTGATTTGATTATGGATGGGTTCAAACTGGAATGGCAAGGGGGGCACAAAAGCAATGGATTTAGGCCTAGATCTCTGTACTGGGGTGAATGTATGACATTGTTCTGCATTCTGTCCATTAATTGTTCTTTTTGCATTTGTCACCTCAAGAGAGACGGTTATGCCCAGACGTGGGACCCGTGCTCTCCATGCTACTGAAGTCAAGCTATCCTGGCTTATTAGGGGTGAAACACCAGAAATCGGTCCTAGGATGCTTGTTTCCAGTCCAGGGAGGCCCTGGCCTGGCAGTTCGGGCTGTACTCTTCCCATTGAGCTCAGGGTCAAGACTGATTTGCATAAGCTGGGTTCAAACTGGAATGGCATGGAGAGCAAAAAAACAATGGATTTAGACCCAGATCTCTGTACTGGGGTGAATGTATGACATTGCTCTGCATTCTGTCCATCAATTGTTCTTTTTGCCTTTCTGTTCTAGGACATTCAGTGCATGGACCAACCGCATGTCATGGTTAAGTTTGGAGTTACCAAACATCAACACATTATCCTGGAAGCACAAAATACCCTCCATTGAACAACACCTCCATGAGCAGTTAAAAAAACAGCAGATGCAGAGGCAACCCAAAAGGCATCCTTTTGGAGCGAGAAGCTCCCTCTGGTGTGACAAATGATGTAGAATAGCACGAGTCCTCATGCAGAACTATCTGATGGTATGCCAAAGACATGTCAAGAGTCGAAAACGACTTGGCCTCTTTAATTGATGATAGCATTTCCGTAATGTTGGATAAAGGAGGATGATCTACCCAGATCTTAGCATTATGATTCCTGAGATCAATACACATTCTCAAGCTCCCATTGGGTTTAATCACCAGAACAATGGGTGACAACAACTCTGAGCTTTCAATTGGTTTTATAATATCCAGGTCTTGTGGTTTGTCCAATTCTTTCCGTAATTCTGCCCTGACAGCAAGAGGGACCATTCTCACTATGTACACCTGGAACAGCTCCAGATTTCAGCTGTATCCTATGTTTGAAGCCCTCAATCTTTCCAAGTTTCCACAAAGACCTTGGGAAATTGTGCCACCCATTCCAATGGTTGCAGCTCACACACGCCCAAAAATTATTTCTTCAACATCAATTGGTCTGGACTGTTGGGGTCCAGAATGATTCCTAAATTTTGATGTCCCAACCACCCCAACAGTGATGAACCATGCTTAGCCACATACAAAATGGCAGAAGTGGAATTTCCTTCAAAAGGAAGAATGGCATTTAAATAGTCCCAGTACCTCAATCGGTTTACCACCATATGCTCGAAGTTTAACCTTACTAAAACTTTTCCAATCATCCATACCTACTAATGTACATAGAGATCCAAGATTCTACCATCATATTAACTTCTGTACTATTGATCAATATTTAACAATAAGGCCTTTTAATTGTGTTAACATGCACTTGCAACATTGCCTACTGTTTTAGGTTTACATTTTATGTAATTTCCGCAAAAGAAAATATGAACGTTTCTTGCATCCCTATCAACTCAGTCATCCATCATGCATGTGTCTATTTACCCAGCCATCCATGCACTAACTCACCTGTAAACATGCATGAACGAAGTAACTCATTCATCCAATCATCTACACGCTCATAAATTCAACCATTGACTCATTGTCAAGGGAATCAATAAACTGAGTACTTGCTAAAAAAAAAGTGTTTTGGGCCTTTTTTAAGTTATAGGAGGGTGCTATCAAAGTGCTATAATACAGTTTCACTTATAGAATTAGCAGATATTCCGGCTTTACCCACATTTGCAATTGTTGCATATCATTTTGAGGTGTTTAACACAGAACATAAATAGGTGGGAAGAGTCTGGTGAAAACAAAATTACAGTAGAAGAACAATAGCTAGTTTATCTTATTGACTGTGATTTGAAGTCAATTGCGATGATCACCCGGTTTTATTATCAAGGACTAAATTTCAGATTGAAACTCTGATCGCCATGTTTACAAGGTGAGAAATTTTACCATTTAGCTACTTCTGCTGACCTTTTGTATGCATGAATTCTCACTAGGCCTAGTTATTATGCCCTCACCCCCACCCCCCCATAACTTCATTAGAGGACTATTTAAATCATTGGCAGCAGAGCCGTCACAAAGGGGGGATAGAAGGGTCATTGTGTCCCTGTACCTGTGCTCCCTCAAAACAATGCATTTATAGATTTTAAATTGAAAGCAAGCCTTACATCTTCACTAATAAGACTGTCTATATGGACATATCACTAGATGGTGCCAGATTCCATGTTTCTTTCGTTGACGTACATTTGAATAAGTGGTTATGACCCCTAACAAAAATGGAAGAAGCGTTCAGAAGTCCACATATTCATATTATGACCGCAGCCTCTCAAAAACCTCTGACAAGCCTGACTTCCAACATAGGGGCCGATTCCGATCCTGTATTGTTTTTTTCCCGTACGACTCGTATCCGTATTTTTTTCCGTACGAATCGTACAAGTCACGTCCGACCCGTGAAGTACGATTCGTACGGGAAAAAGTACATACGGATCGGCCCGATCCGTACGAATCATAGCGGGAAAAGTTGTACGAGACGGACCCGGACACTTTTCTGTACGATTCGTAAAAAGACAGTCCGAGCGTACAAGTACGATCCGGACCGGCTTTCTGATTTACGATTCGTACGGAAAACGTCCCGTACACGGGGAATGACTTGTACATATGCAATGTCGGTGTACGCACCGTACATACGCAATGTTGTTGTACGCACCAATTTTGTATTATGCACCATACATACGCAATGGCGGTGTATGCACCATACATACGCAATGTCGTTGTACGCACCAATGTCGTAGTACGCGCCGTACATAGCAATAGCGGTGTACGCACCGTACATATGCAATGGCAGTGTACGCACCGTACATAGCAATGGCGGATAGCAATGGCGGTGTACGCACCGCACATAGCAATGGCAGTGTAGGCACCGTACATAGCAATGGCGGTGTATGCGCCGTACATAAGCAATGGCGGTGTACGCACCGTACATATGCAATGGCAGTGTACGCACCGTATATAGCAATGGCGGTGTACGCACCATACATATGCAATGGCGGTATACGCACCGTACATAGCAATGGCTGTGTACGCACCGTACATACACAACGCATGGGGGTGTTTGCCTGTACGACTCGTACCCCTGTACCGTACTGAACCACGGACACTGTAAAACAGCACAAGGAGGGTCTATTCGACTCGCACAACACCACAAAACCCGTCTACAGTGCACTAAAAATGGAAATGACTGACCTGGACACATCCAAACAGGCAAACAGAGGGGCAAACTCACAACCACCCCTTATAACACACCCACCAAAAATTCAAACTGAGGCCCACCCACAAATGGACCAATAAATAGGGCCCACACACAAAAACCATGAGCCTTTGCAACAGACTCACTGCAGCTAGAGAGCACACACCAACAACTGCACCCATCCACCTTAACATATACACCGTCACACAACCTCCTTCACACATACCCCCTCTACACATTCACACCCACACCATCACATTCAGACCCACACACCCACAACCATCCACACCCTCACCCCACACCATGCCCACAGACAAGAATCCAAAGTTCACAAGGGAGCAGCTGGAGATCCTTGTCAATGAAGTCATCAGAGTCGAGCCACAGCTGTTTGGAACATTGGTCAGACAGACCAGCATAGCTGAAAAATCACGCCTGTGGCAGAGGATCGTCGATAGGGTGAATGCTGTTGCACCCATCAGAAGGACCAGGAATGAATGCCAAGCCAGGTGGTACGATCTGCGGAGGGCGGTCAAGCGCAAAATGAATGATGACTACGCCCAGAGCAACATCACTGGAGGTTGTGCGCCCCGCAGACCAGTACATTACCATCCCTGGGAGGAGAAGGTGATGGCCCTGCTTCCGCCGGTGGGAGTACTTGGACTGCAAGGACTTCCAGAGCCTGGTGAGTACACAAACAACTTACGTAACATGGGGGTAATGGCATCCACAACCCAACTACACAAAATGCACGCAACTACCCCCAAGCCATCACCGGCCAGAACCACAGTCAAAAATAACGCTAATGCCACTAACATGTGTATGCTCCATTGAGAAAGCAAGGCCATGCTATGTCCCATGCTACATGAAGCAGCAACCCAAGAATGGATGTCCGGTATGCTGGGAGGATGGGTGGCACAAAACACATTGTTGAACTCCAAATCAGACACAATTGCCCTCATCCCATATGGCCCAGGTACATACCCATGCACCATGCACAATGCACAGGGATTGGGAAAGTACTGACAAGATAGCTCACACTCGGCCCGGGTGTAGGCAGCACAAGGCCCTCCAGTGACCAGTGCAAACACAAACACCAAGACAACCAGGTCAGATATCTAGGACAGGAACTCACACTCACTGTCATGGAAGCATGCTCCATGGGGGGACAGCTACATCACCTGGGAGCCCCAGTGCCAAATCACACTACACTCACCAGCAGGCCCTGTCACACACACCCCTTACACAAACAGACACCCCCGAGACAGGCAATGGATTTACACACTGTCACAATGGACATGTAACACAACAACACCAATACATAGCCAAAGAAGCATCCAAGCCAAAAATCTACATGTCAAAGACTCAGGAGAACATATCAATCTGTCCCCCACAACCTACCCATCCACAATCAATCAATCAATCATATCACTTGTATAGCGCGCTACTCACCGGGAAGGGTCTCAAGGCGCTTGGGGGAAGGGGGCTGCTACTGCTCGAACAGCCAGGTCTTGAGTTGTTTCCTGAAGGCGAGGTGGTCCTGGGTCAGCCGAAGGTGGATGGGGAGGGAGTTCCATGTCTTGGCCGCCAGGTAGGAGAAGGATCTGCCTCCGGCGGTGGCTCTTCGGATGCGTGGTACGGCGGCGAGGGCGAGGCTAGCGGATCGTAGCTGGCGGGTGGGCGTGTGGAAGGTCAGGCGGTCGTTGAGGTACTTGGGGCCCAGGTTGTGGAGAGACTTGTGTGCGTGGGTGAGGAGCCTGAACGTGATCCTCTTGTTGACGGGGAGCCAGTGCAGGTTCCTCAGGTGGCCGGAGATGTGGCTGCGTCGAGGGATGTCTAGGATGAGTCGGGCGGAGGCGTTCTGGATGCGTTGTAGTCTTTTCTGTAGCTTGGCTGTGGTTCCGGCATAGAGGGTGTTTCCGTAGTCCAGCCGGCTGGTGACGAGGGCCTGGGTAACCGTCTTCCTGGTTTCGATCTGGATCCATCGGAAGATCTTGCGGAGCATGCGGAGGGTGTGAAAGCATGAAGAGGAGATGGCGTTGACTTGTCTGGTCATGGAGAGGGAGGAGTCCAGGATGAAGCCCAGGTTGCGTGCGTGGTCTGTCGGCTTGGGGGCGGTGCCCAGGGCAGGGGACCACCAGGAGTCGTCCCAGGCGGAGGGTGATGGTCCAAGGATGAGGACTTCCGTCTTGTCTGAGTTCAGTTTCAAGCGGCTGTTCTTCATCCACTCGGCGACATCTTTCATCCCTTCGTGGAGGCTGGTTCTGGCGGTGTTGGGGTCTCTGGTGAGGGAGAGGATCAGCTGGGTGTCGTCGGCGTAGGAGATGATGTTGAGGTTGTGTTGGCGTGCGATGGCTGCGAGGGGTCTCATGTAGACGTTGAAGAGGGTGGGGCTGAGTGATGATCCTTGCGGGACGCCGCAGATGACTTCGGTGGCCTCGGAACGAAACGGGGGAGGCGGACTCTCTGTGTTCTTCCAGCTAGGAACGAGATGATCCACTTCAGTGCCTTCACTTGGATGCCGGTGTTGCTGAGGCCTTGGACTAGTGTGCGGTGGCAGACAGTGTCGAACGCGGCGGAGAGGTCTAGGAGGATGAGTGCCGCTGTTTCCCTGTTGTCGAGAAGGGCTCGGATGTCGTCGGTGGCTGCGATGAGGGGCGGTCTCGGTGCTGTGGTTGGCTCTGAAACCGGACTGCGAGGGGTCGAGGGATCCATTCATCTCGAGGAAGGCAGCAAGCTGTCTGTTGGCGATCTTCTCGATGACTTTGGCAGGAAAAGGGAGGAGCGAGATGGGGCGGAAGTTTTTGAGGTCGGTGGGGTCCGCTGTTGGTTTCTTGAGTAGGGCGCTGAGCTCGGCATGCTTCCAGCTCTCCGGGAAGGTGGCGGTGTCGAAGGAGGTGTTGATGACGTCTCGGAGTTGGGGTGCGATGGTGGAGTCGGCCTTGTTGAAGATGTGGTGGGGGCAGGGGTCAGTCGGAGATCCGGAGTGGATGGTGTTCATCGTGCGGGCTGTGTCTTCGGTGGTCACTGCGGTCCAGATGCGGAGGGTGGCAGTGGGGTGCGTTGCTCCGACGGTAGGGTGCGAGGATGGTGTGTCGAAGCTGTTGTGGATGTCGGCAATCTTGCGGTGGAAGAACGAGGCGAGGGAGTCGCAGAGATCTTGTGAAGGGGTGATGTCGTTGTTGCCGGTGCTGGGGTTGGAGAACTCCTTGGCGATGCTGAAGAGTTCCTTGCTGTCGTGGGCGTTGTTGTCCAGTCGATCCTTCAGTGATTTCTTCTTGGATGTGCGGATTAGCTGGTGGTGCTTGCGGCTCGCATGTTTGAGGACGGTCATGTTGTCAGTGGTCCGGTCGAGGAGCCAGGCTTTCTCGAGGGTGCGGCCGGTCTTCTTGGAGTCCTTGAGTTCTTTGGTGAACCAGGGGGCCTTCTTGCTTCTGGGTTTGCTGGGGGGGTTCTTCAGTGGTGCAAGGTCGTCGGCGCAGGCGGTCAGCCATTGCGTGAAGTTGCGGGCTGCTTCGTTGGGGTCTGGTGTGCTGGCAGGTGGGTTCTGGCTGAGGGAGGCGAACCTTGAGGAGAATGCTAGGCACATACAACTACCTGGAGGAGCAGTGATAACTTGAATGTGTATGATACATGCATGTTGCATGAAACAGCATTAACATTGTCTGTCTCTCACACACAGGGCAACATGATGAATCTACCCCCAACAATGGGGGTGAAGATTCACAGTCCCTGGCCCGGGAGGAACCTGATCCCACCGGCAGAGACGCCTCTCAACATTCCGCGGATGATCCCGACTGACCTGGACCCTCTGGTGTCCAAGCCCCTGCAGAACCTGGTTCAGGACCATCTGTGCCAACCACCACCCCCATTCCTGTCACATCCCAGGAGACACCGAGGAGCCCTGCCCGCAGTGAACATCTGAGACAGTCTGACCAGGAGGGACAAGGAGAGCCGGGCACCCAGGAGGAGGCAGACAACACTGCCACTGCCATCCCTCAGGGGTCCCGTAGACCCGGTGTGCCCACAACCGCAGGCCAGGCTCATGTGGGCAGGGGTGGTGGGAGTGGAGGCAGGCGGAGGCGAGAACCTGACGAACCAGCTGAAGGGACCGATATGTCACACATACACAACATCATGGAGGCATACCGGCGTGACACCAGGGAGTTCAGCCAGGTAGTGGTGACCATCACAGAGATCAAGAACCAGCAGGCCGAGCAACACGCCAGTCAACAAGAACACCAAGGACGGATGGAGGCAAGACTGGATGAGCTCCTGGTGGTGCAAAGGGACATAAGCCATTCACTCCGTCGGATCGCCGACAACATGGGCAACCCTCCCTGTGCCACCAGGAGAAGACCACCACCAGCCACAGGGAGGGAGGAGGAGGAGGAGGAGGAGGATTCGTCCGACGGAGTGTCCCAAGCATCGTCAAGGCCTGCATCTGAGGTTCCCCGGAGGAAGGTGGGTCATCCACGGAAAAGACCGTGAGAGGCAGCGGACCATCCACATCTCCCAGGTCACCTGGCCTGGCACCTGGCCTTCATGTGCGACAGCATCACCTCATTGACTGACATCATCTGCCACATGGACCTGCTGGTCACAGTCTGACTAATGATGCCAAACACTGTGGTCTGGACTCTGATGACTTCAAATGGCAAGGATCCCATCTCCCCCTGTGAACTTTGGATTCTATGGTCCCTGCATTGCACCTTTTTCAGTGCACAAATCACGCCCCTGACCTATAATTAAATAATTAATATGTGAAATTTAATGTTGCAGTCATTTAGCATGAGTCCACAACATACGTGTGGGGATATGTCAAAGTATGCCTGAGTGTGGAACTAACTCCAGCCATCCATACACTTGGATCTGAGTCTGGTCGAGGACACACATGTGTTTCAATGTGTCACCAAATACAGACATGGAGCCCAATACTCACCCGAGATGGCCTCAAGCTGCTGAGGGGGGGCTTGCAATACTGCTCAGACAGACCAATTTGGAAGAGTATCATGAAGGTGTAGAGGTCATGGGTCATGTTGATGTGCCCGGGGAGGGAGTCCCAGGTCTGTTTGGCGAGGTGGGAGAACTATCTCCTGCATGCAGTGTTTATGTGGATGTGATGAATGGTGGCCAGGGCAAGGTGAGCTGCACGGAGTTGGGCCAACGGGGTGTTGGATGACAAACGTCCAAGGTTTGTTTTGGGTCTGGGGTTGTGGACTGCCTCCTGAGTGTGGTTGAGGAGTCTGAAGGTGATCCTGCAGCAGACAGTGAGCCATTCTAGCTATCTCAGGTGGACGGTGATGTGGCTGGGGCTGTGGATGTTGAAGATGAGGTGTGCAGATGCACCCTGGATGTGGGCAACTTCTCCTGCAGTTTTGCTGTTGTTCTACGTAGAGGCCGGTGCTGTAGTTGAGCCGGCTGATGTCGTGGACCTGGGGGACGGTCTGTCTTGCCTTGTAGTGGATCTATCTGTGGATCATTTGCAGCATGCGGAGGGTGTTGCAGCATGAGGTACAGATGGTGGTGAGTTGCATGGTAATTGTCAGCGATGGGTCCATGATGAACACCAGCTTGCATGCGTGGCCACTGGGTGCTGGTGCGGTGCCCAGACCAGAGGGACACAAGGAATTGACACAGCCGTAAGGGGACAATCCTCAGATGATGACCTCAGTCCTGTCCAAGTCAAGCCTCAGGTGGCTGATGTTCAGCCATTCGTCAATGGATCTCATGCCTTCTTGAAGTTTGGATCTGGCAATGGCTGACTCTTTGGTGAGTTTGAGGAGCATCTGGGTGTCAATGGCATACGAGATGATGATGAGGTCGTGTGCGCATGTGATGGTGGAGAGGGGGGTCATGGAGACATTGAAGATCGTCACGCTGAGAGAAGAGCCCTGGGGCATGTGCCACATGACCCCAGTGTACTACATGCTGCAGGGTGGAGGCAGACTCCCTGGGCCTTGCTGATGAGCTACATTCTGATTGAATCCTGGGCCCTCCTCTGGATACCAGTGTTGGAGATGTGTGAGCTGACAGTGTGGTAGCACATGGTGTACAATGCCGTTGAGAGGTCAAGGGGGGTGGGCTCACCATTGTTGAGCAGGGCAAAGTTGTCGTTGGTGGTGGCAATGATGACGGTTGCAGTGGTGTGATTACTGTGGAATATGGTCTGGTGCCGGTTGCCTGGAGCTGGTTGCGTGGAGGAAATATGTCAGTTGCTTGTTGAGTGTCCTCCGGATGACATTTACTGGGTAGGGAAGCAGGGTGATGTATCAGGAGATCCTGCAGTACTGCCGTCCGTTGTTTAGGAAGGGCCTGGGTCTCTGCATGCCTCCAGCACCCATGGAATGTGGCCAACTCAAAGGAGACATTCAGGACGCGCTAGACGTGGGCTTCAAGGATGGGGAATGATGTGGTTGAGATGTTGTGTGGGAAGGGGCCTGATGGAGAGCCAGAGTGGATGGTGCACATGAGCCAGGTGGTATACTTGCTGCTGACGGGAGTCCAGAACCTGAGGGGGGTTTGTCCTGCGGATAATAGTGCTGTCTGCCTCTGTGTGCCAAGGCTGTTGTGTATGGCTATGAGCTAGCAGTGGTAAAAAGTTGCAAGGGATGTGATCTGCCTTGCAAGGGTGGGGTGTCTTGGATGGAGATCTTCTGTCAGTTCACTCACAATGCTGATGAGCTCCTTGATGTCGTGTGTTTTGGCGTCTCAGCACTATCTGAAGGATCTCCACTTGTCCTTGCTGATGATATGGTGATGGCTGTGTGTGGTCTTTTCCAGGCCTGTAAGGTAAATGATGGCTCTTTGTGTTGCAAGGTGTGCACAAGAGTCCGGCTACGTCTGTAGGAGTCCAGTAGGTCTGCCTTGTCCCAGGTGCCTTAACTATTGTTGTGCTTCACAGGAAAGTCCGTCAATGTGGAAAGATTGTTGGATCAGTTGCTGATCCAGTGCGTGAGGTTTCAGGGTGTTGCGTTGTGTTGTTTTGAGTGTCCCACACAGCTTGTCTGTGGTGACTTACATCAAGCATCTTTGCAAGGTGTGGGGCAGTGTGTTGCTTGTTGGAGACGTTGACTAAAATGTTGATGGACCAATGATGGATGGTGGTGTGGTTCTCCTCCAGCCAAAAGTTACTGGCATCCAGCCACATGTAGCCTGTGGAGGTGAGGGCGTGCGTGCAGATGTACGTGTTGATGGCTTAGCGCAATTGTGGATGTAGGCCTGGATATCTGTAGATGAGTGTTACTCTGAGGGTTGCCAGTGTTGCAGGGATTCTGCTTATGCACAGAACTATGCGCAGGAACCCAGGCCCTCAGTGAATTGTGGTGTACCAAAAACTCACCTCAGAACCCAGAACCCCTTGTCCGACCAGCATCAGTGTCCCTTTCGTTATCCGAGGTTTAGCTCGGCGGTCCCAATGTATAGACAACCCAGAACAAGCGACTTAGTGTATTTCTCAGGAATGGTGGGAATCAGAAATACCTTTTCGTAATTATTCTCATACCAGTCCACAACAGAATAAACAGAGACACGGTAAAAGTTTAAGGATTTTATTTTATAAACCTCGTGTCCTAAGATGCAGCAGTTTGGCTAACATAAGCAGACAAACGATTAAAATCAAAACCATCAGCATAGTTGCAATACCATAGAAAATGAAAGGAGTAATCATACTAAAATGACAGCGGCTCTAAGCCACCTTCCTTTCGCTAGCAAGCTAATAGTATTATTATTAGACTAATAAAAGGTCTCTAGGTTTGAATGGGGAACCCCATACCGTAAAGATCAGCTCAGTGAGATCACATCACAGGATCAGCTATGCTCTGCTCCTGGGAAAGCTCTTCTTCCGAATGTAATGAAAACATGTAACACTGCAATATTAAAAGCACCTGACTTTCAGGCATTTGCAGCTGCGTGCGTGTTATGGCTAAACTAGTGGGTCGATCAACCTGAACTCAACAACATGCACCGTCTAGCGACCCAAACTGTTTCTTTACACTGTGTACAGACCAAGGTCACTGCTCACTGTTTGGGATGTGAATAACAGACAGTTCTCATGTGAAGCAAAGTCGAGTAAGCATTTCTCAATTTAATAACATGTGACTACAGTGTCGTGTGCAAAAGCAACAAAAGTGGCAAGATGGCTTTCTAACATCTAACGCGGTTGTGCTAACTTAGCATTGTACATATATAGATAACGATCTTCACCACACCCCCCCTTGATCGGACCACTAACCAGTAGGGGCGCATTTGCAAGAACGCAGAGTTCAAGTTTGATAGAACGGATCAAGGGCATGAACTGTAAGTCCATATAAGGTAAGTGAAAAAGTTCAAAGAAAAATATAAAGAAAAAATTAAAAAGGTGTAAAAAAACCATTTAGAGGATAAAAAAAACATAATTGAAGGACGTAGGACAAAATGAAAGAACAAAAGTCAATCCATTAATGTATAGGCACAATAAATTGCAACAGCTTCCAAGAGGAAATCATTGGAGCGTTCCGCAAAATTATCTGCCATCCAGTTCAGGACGGGGATGGAACATACATGCTCCTCAACCACCGGAGCCTCCAGCACCAGATGAGGACAACTGGCGTGTTCTTCAAGATAACTTCTTGCTAAGAAGTCAATCGCAGCCGTTCCGATGTCCCAATTCCCAAGGACTCCATGTGCTGCTCCACAGGCCATAATCCTGATGCCAGAACAGTCCAACTCATGAGTCAATCATAATCCGGGGCAGGAGACACCGAGTTCGACAGACACAAATCCAGAGCCCATTGGAACGGACAATCTAGGCAATGAAAGACGGGCTGCACACAAGTAAAGTAGGGAAACCGGAAAGACAATCCATAGGCTATGCTTAAGGTCGCCAGTGGTAAAGTGCCATAGTATTCAAGCATCCGGTTACGAAGATGGAGCAGCCGGGACATGTTGTCGTGTGACGCAAGTTGTGCATCCATAGCGCAGGGCGCAGATCAACAAAAGTATTCCAGCTATGAGGGCGAGAAGCAAAGGGAGACCTCCGAAGACACTGGAAAAAATAGAATGAAAAAAGGGATCACACCAAAAATAGTTTGAAAGGAGGTCACGAGGCCGGAGCCCACAATTTAAAAAAAAATGAGCCATGCCACTTGTTGACGAGGCATTAAAGATAGTCTGAATCAGGGTCCCAAAATGAAGTGGGAGATCAGTATTCAAAAGTGCTTGCACCTCAGTGCGGGTGTTTGCTACGTGAAGGACAAATGTTTCCCGGGATGAAGTCAACGCGACTTCTTTTTGAGACAATAGAGCCCTTATTCTGCTCATCTTGTTGAACTCTGCTTTCAAGGTTGGAATGGAAGGCCAGATGGATACATCGAGGCGTCCATGCGGGGGCGGGAAAAGGACGTTATTACAGCAGACTACTCTCTGTGATACAGTCACTATGTAGGGATTTCCCACTAACATCCCACAGCAAGCTTCATTATTCAAAAGCAAATAACTACCGTTAGCAAGCAGCGTAAAAGACGATGTTATAACTGGCACAGGGATCCCTTTCAGGACGCAAGCTAAATTAGGGGCGTGCACATTACATGCACCATGCAATTGAATGTGCCTACACACAACAGAGTGATCCGGAGAGGAAGTGCACTCTTCACCTTTCAAGTAAACCTCCTTGCCGTCTCTCACACATCTATACGTGAATGGGAGTGACCACAATTTGTGCAGAAAGGCAGTACCAAGTTGTTTATATCTGCCCAGAGCATAATGTTTCATGCACAAACTGAACTTAAACAGAGGGAACGGTAATGTGGTTAACCCATGTATAATAAGTAAAGTGGCCTAGACCCTACGTGGTGACCAGGACAGCAATCTGCACAGCTAGTTAATTTTTTAGCATTCAATGCAATTTATTATTCAATTGACATTTGTAATGTTAGCGTTATGAACATAATCAACAATCAATGTTTGTGAATCAGGCATATATTTCTATGACACTCTTTCACATCATTAATATTTTACATTGTACAATTTATCATCACAATTGCTGTGGTACCAGAACACTGGTGGCAGAACCCAATGCATTTCGGGACACGAAGTCCCTTCGTCAGGAGTATTTCTAGAAAAAAGGAAACGAGGAGACCATTCTCAGTTGGTGCACTTTCGCAATAACTTTTTCAATTGTCATGTTCCCTTCACCATCGTGTTGTATCACCTTAAATGTGTATAGCTTTCACTTACTTTATTTCTGTCACTAAATAATCCTTCCCTGCAAGAAAATAGAAAAGTAGACCATGACCAAAAGTCTTGTTGACCCAGACCGTCAATCAGAGAATGATGAATTTACATTTCCATAAATACCAAACTCATACCTGATAGCAATATGTATGAGTAATCAATGTTTCAAAATTCCGCCCCCTCTCCGGAACATCTAAAAACGTAAAGTGTCATTTAACGTACCAACTTAATAACGCATAATTCACGCAACAAAATAATGGATCGACAAGGCTGAAATAACAAAGCTAGAAATAAACTCACCTCATTAAGAGCATGAATGTGAGTTAAACGTGACCGTTTAAAGCGATATGCGTGCTAGATTGCCAATATGTCTGCAGTGCATGTGTATTATTAATAAGTAAAGTGGCCTAGACCCTACGTGGTGACCAGGACAGCAATCTGCACAGCTAGTTAATTTTTTAGCATTCAATGCAATTTATTATTCATTATTATTGTCTACAACGCGTGATGACGTTTAAATACAACACGGGAAGTCATCCCAGGGTTATGGATGTTAACGCGGTTTTTTCATTATTTGGGAACGCGAGATTGATATCGAAGCCAATTCTTCGAGATTCTTGGTAAGTGATTAGCGACTCTATAGAGAGAGATAATGGTAGTAAATATCTGGATGTATATATTCTTTGACTCGGGTCTTTATATGTTTTTGAGTGACGCATAATATTGGGTTACCGGAGAATACAATCATTCAGTGAAACACACAGCTTGAATCTTTCTAAACGGTCGCGTTTAACTCACATTCATGCTCTTAATGAGGTGAGTTTATTTTTAGCTTTGTTATTTCAGCCTTGTCGATCCATTATTTTGTTGCGTGAATTATGCGTTATTAAGTTGGTACGTAAAATGACACTTTACGTTTTTAGATGTTGCGGAGAGGGGACGGAATTTTGAAACATTGATTACTCATACATATTGCTATCAGGTATGAGTTTGGTATTTATGAAAATGTAAATTCATCATTCTCTGATTGACGGTCTGGGTCAATAAGAATTTTGGTCATTGTCTACTTTTCTATTTTCATGCAGGAAAGGATTATTTAGTGACAGAAATAAAGTAAGTGAAAGCTATACACATTTAAGGTGATACAACACGATGGTGAAGGGAACATGATAATTGAAAAAGTTATTGCGAAATACCCCTGACGAAGGGACTTCGTGTCCCGAAATGCATTGGGTTCTGGCACCAGGGTTCTGGTACCACAGCAATTGTGATGATTAATTGTACAATGTAAAATATTAATGATGTGAAAGAGTGTCATAGAAATATATGCCTGATTCACAAACATTGTTTGTTGATTATGTTCATAACGCTAACATTACAAATGTCAATTGAATAATAAATTGCATTGAATGCAAAAAAATTAACTAGCTGTGCAGATTGCTGTCCTGGGCACCACGTAGGGTCTAGGCCACTTTACTTATTAATAATACATATGCACTGCAGACATATTAGCAATCTAGCACGCATATCGCTTTAAACTATTTTTAATTTTTACACTGAAACTGAGTGCGCTCTCCACCCACATTGTTTTAACCCATGTATAAGCCACACAGCAGAATTCAATTCAGCAACAGAGAAAGGCAAAGGTTCTAATTTCTCAATGTGTAGTAATGAATATGTAGCATCTTTCATGGACATGAACTGTTGTTTCGCAGTTAAATTAAAAGGAAGGAACAAAGACGAAGTGTTCATGTAATCCCAAGGGACCTTCCCTGCCTTTAGCGTTTGCAACGTCCATGCAAACTGAATAACAGAACGCAACTGATTTTGACCATGATACAATACAGACAAATCATCCTGCACAATGTCTACCTCAGATGATACAATATTATCTAAGGCATAAATTCTAGAAGATAGGGTGTTAATACTATTATCTATTACAGCCAACACCTTTTCCATACTGGCTTGATCAATAGCACGTAATCTGGATGCAGCCTCAATTTGTGATAACTTCCAAACTTCGTTATAAACAGCATACACCCATCTTTTGGACCTGCCAACTGCAGGACCCTTAACAAAATCATTCAAATCTATTTTGTCATTTAATCGTGCTAAATGAAGTTTAACAGATGCTAAAGTGGAATGTTGCAGCCAAGACTGGCATAACTTCCCTACTGAGTAGGTAGTTACAGTGTGAGAAGATTCAAAACGGGGGTCTACACGAACCTGTGTATACCCCTGCTTTAAATCCAGAAACCGATGTTGAAATGAGTCCGAACTCGTTTGCCACACCAACCACCCCTCCGGATTTAATTCAGTAATATTGAAGGATGTGTTGGAAACCTGTGTCTGCAACATAGCATGGGACAGATCCGTATGATTACCCCAATTAGGATCAGCACCCAGAACTGGAATGGAGCGAGAATTCAATTTTTTGGAAGTAGCCAATCCAAAACAGGTGGTCTGAAAAATGGACGAATTTAAAAATAACATGTGATTCGGGATAAGACAGGCACGATGCAAAGCTTCTGTTCCCTGTACTTGCCACGGTTTGGAGCCCCAAACCGATTTAAGATCGATAGTAGCTTTCCATAGATCATACCCTCCAATTGCCAACTCGTCCATAAAGGACTTGGAATACAACAATTTGGTGTGTGTCAGGCGAACTTTAGAAGCAGACTCTGGCGCAACCTTAAAATAAAAGGAGGCCGGATTTGACACACTGAAATCAGAAAAATAAGTGAATTTGTCCACCAACGTGGCGGAGCTGCCCAGCCTAGGGGCGGGACAGTGTTCCCATTGTGTGAAATTTACAAAATTCCTAAACGTATTTGCTTTGTGCAGGAAATGCGTGCCATAATGTTGATAACAGAATTGCTCATCATAATTAGCAGTATCTAAATACAAATCCTCAGCATCAAATGCAGCATAATATTTCAAATCAGAAAACAGTGCTTCTATGGCTTGAACATCCCAGTCATCAGAGCGGATGTTCTGCTTAACGACATCACCCATAGAAACACGAAATACATTTGGCACATTAATTACTTCAGTGAAGCCATGAATTTGAAATTTTACAGCATCCCAGGCGATCCCATCACGTACAGGCCAGGCAGTAATGTTCACAAAAGTCTGGTCCCTTTTCATAATATGTGATGAGGAGTGGGGGGCCAAAGTTCCATCAATTAGTCAAATGGTAGATCTTTCTTTCAGGTAGTGTCCATTGATAAGTCTAAAAAACACTACCACAAAGCCAATGGACATAAACAAAAAAATACATATGAGCACCAGCCAAATGTAAGTCCAAGGGGGAATTAAAAAATGTCTTTTGAACCAGGCCACAAAAATCGAAACTTTGGACGGGGCATTGGAAGTCAATGAGTTAGAGTCAAAAGAGTCTTGTGAGTGGGCAACTGTGGTGGATTGTAAAACAGGTAATGTAACATCCGCAGGATAAGCATACTCAACATCTTCAGGCACACCACCAGGTGTCGGTGGCAATAAAGGACCAGTAACTGTGTGCATCTCGATGGCAACATCAGGCACAGTGCTAGAAGCTCGGGCCACAACTGAATTTCTCAGCATCGAAGGGCAAGAAACCGCCGGAGTCATACTAAGAAGAATCGGCCACTCGCTGTAGCTTGACATTGTCAATTGAGATGTACCTGTTATCCTTTCGACCAGGAAGTGGAGGTAAAATGACTGTTCTAGTACCCTGTACTCCAAGCACTGGAACTGTTGCACGATAAGAGGGGCCGAGCTCCTTCTTGTTAAAGTGGAATGTTGCAGCCAAGACTGGCATAACTTCCCTACTGAGTAGGTAGTTAGAGTGTGAGAAGATTCAAAACGGGGGTCTACACGAACCTGTGTATACCCCTGCTTTAAATCCAGAAACCGATGTTGACAGGAGTCCGAACTCGTTTGCCACACCAACCACCCTTCCGGATTTAATTCAGTAATATTGAAGGATGTGTTGGAAACCTGTGTCTGCAATATAGCAAGGGACAGATCCGTATGATTACCCCAATTAGGATCAGCACCCAGAACCGGAATGGAGCGAGAATTAAATTTTTTGGAAGTAGCCAATCCAAAACAGGTGGTCTGAAAAATGGACGAATTTAAAAATAACATGTGATTCGGGTTAAGACAGGCACGATGCAAAGCTTCTGTTCCCTGTACTTGCCACGGTTTGGAGCCCCAAACCGATTTAAGATCAATAGTAGCTTTCCATAGATCATACCCTCCAATTGCCAACTCGTCCATAAAGGACTTGGAATACAACAATTTGGTGTGTGTCAGGCGAACTTTAGAAGCAGACTCTGGCGCAACCTTAAAATAAAAGGAGGCCGGATTTGACACACTGAAATCAGAAAAATAAGTGAATTTGTCCACCAACGTGGCAGAGCTGCCCAGCCTAGGAGCGGGACAGTGTTCCCATTGTGTGAAATTTACAAAATTCCTAAACGTATTTGCTTTGTGCAGGAAATGCGTGCCATAATGTTGATAACAGAATTGCTCATTATAATTAGCAGTATCTAAATACAAATCCTCAGCATCAAATGCAGCATAATATTTCAAATCAGAAAACAGTGCTTCTATGGCTTGAACATCCCAGTCATCAGAGCGGATGTTCTGCTTAACGACATCACCCATAGAAACACGAAATACATTTGGCACATTAATTACTTCAGTGAAGCCATGAATTTGAAATTTTACAGCATCCCAGGCGATCCCATCACGTACAGGCCAGGCAGTAATGTTCACAAAAGTCTGGTCCCTTTTCATAATATGTGATGAGGAGTGGGGGGCCAAAGTTCCATCAATTAGTCAAATGGTAGATCTTTCTTTCAGGTAGTGTCCATTGATAAGTCTAAAAAACACTACCACAAAGCCAATGGACATAAACAAAAAAATACATATGAGCACCAGCCAAATGTAAGTCCAAGGGGGAATTAAAAAATGTCTTTTGAACCAGGCCACAAAAATCGAAACTTTGGACGGGGCATTGGAAGTCAATGAGTTAGAGTCAAAAGAGTCTTGTGAGTGGGCAACTGTGGTGGATTGTAAAACAGGTAATGTAACATCCGCAGGATAAGCATACTCAACATCTTCAGGCACACCACCAGGTGTCGGTGGCAATAAAGGACCAGTAACTGTGTGCATCTCGACGGCAACATCAGGCACAGTGCTAGAAGCTCGGGCCACAACTGAATTTCTCAGCATCGAAGGGCAAGAAACCGCCGGAGTCATACTAAGAAGAATCGGCCACTCGCTGTAGCTTGACATTGTCAATTGAGATGTACCTGTTATCCTTTCGACCAGGAAGTGGAGGTAAAATGACTGTTCTAGTACCCTGTACTCCAAGCACTGGAACTGGTGCACGATAAGAGGGGCCGAGCTCCTTCTTGTTCTCCACCTTCTCATGGACCAGATCACCAACTCGAGGTAGCCAGCCGACTACGGGAACCTGAAGCACAGCATCAGATGAGGAGGGTACATGTTCCTTCGCTAGACTGTCTCTGGCTTCCTGAAGATTCTGAAAGACAGCACAGTGTTCATCTACGTCAAAGGGTGCAGCTGACGCCGCCATGTCTAGACCATCAAGGTCTGGGACAAACATTCGTACACCAAAGAGCATCATGTATGGGGTCCGCCCACCCAGAGACCTTCTAGGGAGATTATTAAGTGCACGTTGCATGTCATACAAGTGGGCTAGCCAGTTCCGGCCAGTACCTAAAACTCTGGCTGTCAAAGATTGCTTTAAGTCACGGTTCCTTCGCTCCACTACACTATTACCCTCAGGCCGGTATGGAGATGAAAATTTGACTTGGACCCCCAAATTTCTCATGGCTTCTTTGTATGCCTTAGAGGTGAACGCAGGGCCCTGATCAGAATGAAAGGTACCACATGCAAAACTTCCAACACACGCAAATCTTTTATGACAGTGCGAGAATCACCACTCCTTTGTGGCCACACCCACAGAAAATGTGTGCACGAATCAACTGCAACCAAGATGTATTTGTACGCAGTATCAGAGGTAAAAGGACCGCAATGATCTAAATAAACACAACCCATTGGTTTATTAGATATGTACAACTGAGTTTGTGGTGGGCGCGCCGCAGTTGAAGGTTTAATCTGCTGGCAAATGTCACAATTAAGAACATAAGCTCTGGCCTGTTTATACAAACCGCACCACCAGTAACGTTGTTGTAGCAGAGACACAGCAGCTGCAACGCCGGCATGCGCGGACGCCATGCCCTCGTGAGCTGCTAATATCAAAGATGGTCTGCAGTCCGCGTTGGGAATCAATCTGTCACCAACGTCATTAATCCTCACTAATGGGATGTTATCAGGACTTAAGCGATAATGGTAACGAGCAGGGAAACCTCTCAGAAATTTAGTTCCCTGCTCTGTAGCAGCAATAGCTGCCAAGATGTCATCATCGATCTTACCTTTGGATCTTGTAACTGCTGCTACTAAGTATGTTGCCACTGCTGTTTTTGCTGCCTCGTCAGCTAGGCTGTTGCCGACAGCATGGACACCAACTCGTTGGTGACCAAGAGTGTGAATAACATTCACGAGAGGCAGACGTTCTTTAAGATCTGCCACTCGAACCCAAAGCAGTTTATGCTTAATCGTGCTACCTTTGGAATCATGGTAGTCATTCTGAGACCAAAAATGTAGATTGTCGTTGTACGATTGGACACAATAAAAGGAGTCACTCACTATAAGGGTAGTGACTCTGGGATCAGCAAACTCTAGCGCTAGCACTGGAGCACGAAGCTCCGCCAACTGCGCGGTACAATCACCCAATGACTGCGTATGCACCACATCGGACTGGAATTCTCCATTTACGAAAGTACCAACCACAATTGCGCAAGCCGCTGAATAGGCATGCTTTGATCCAGTTGCCGGTTGCGCAGAACCGTCAGTGTATATGACACAATGGTAATCCTCGAGCGGGCGCAAGGACAGAGGAGCCGGATGAACGAATTCATACTGCAAAAACTCCTGAGTCTGAAGTGCCGCGTCAAAGATATATGTGACGTCTGGCGATGTCAAGGAAGTGGCCCATTGTATCCACCTTGGATGCAAAGCCTTAGAATTCAGTACACTTGCTTTTGTCACCGCCTCAAGGGCAGGATATGGTATTACCACCAACATGCGTTTACCTTGCGATAGCGCTCGTTCTTTCAGAATCACCATCTGCACAGCCGTCAGAACCTTCTCGACAGCGGAAAATCGCAGTTCAGCCGAAGTGTACAGGTGTGATTTGTAAGCAATGGGGACGGTGTCGCCCTCATTGAACGTTAAGTATGTGAAACCAACTGCGCCGGGCACAATTCTTATGACCAGGTTAGTGTGGTTATTACGCGTCAGTAAGTATTTTGAAGCAAGAAGATCAGCTTGCAATGACTGCAATATAGCAGAATGCTCTGGCAGCCAACAACATTTGGAAAAAGTAGGTTGTACCAAGGCATAAAGCGGCTTGATACGCTGGGCATAATCCGGGATGTAAGTTCGTCCGAAATTCAGAAAACCCAGCAGAGATTGTAATTTCTTGAGGGACGTAGGAGCACGGAGGCATGCGCACTTCTCTAGAAAGTGCGGAGCCAATCCTCGACCTTCATTGTTGAGTTCGTACCCCAAGAACAACACCGTATATTCTGCAATGTGAGACTTCGCAAAGTTGAATTTGTAACCGAAGTCTGCAAACAAAACAATAATGCGATCAAGGCGACGGAGATGCGGGTCCAACTCGTCATCTGTGAGATAAATGTCATCCACATACGAGTACGCATCAGGGTCTACACCCTCTAAGAGAGAGACCACGCGAGCGGCAAAGACTCCAGGGCTGTTCTTATAGCCCATTGGTAATCTTTTGAATTGTTTTTGTTTGCCACCCGAGGTGAACGCCGTCCACTCACTACTAAGAGAGGACAGGTTATGGCTATAAAAGCCATTTGAAATGTCAAGTGTGGTTTTAAACCTTTTTCTCACGAGACTATCGACGAGAGCCGAACTGTGGGTATTTTGTACTGCACATGTCCGGCAATGAGAGTTTAGGTGCCGGTAATCCAAAACTAGGCGGTACGACCCGTCAGGCTTCGTCACAGTGAACAAAGGATTATTCATAGGTGACACACATGTTTCGATTACTCCTTGATATTCCAATTGTTCAAGGATCGACGCGACGTGAGGTCTAGCTTCGCGACGCATGGAGTATTGGGGTTGAGGTTGGGGCGTAGTCCGCAACGGAATCTCATGGCCGGGAGACAATTTATCCCAGCCAACCTGATTTCGATATAACGCAGGTGCTAGCACCTGAGCCCATTCCTCGGCGTACTTTTTAGCTTGGACCTTCGGCACTGTGTGTGCAAAGGACGGGAGGATTACCGCCTCCCCTCTAGGAGCATCTAAAATGAAAGCCGGGGGCCAATCTGCCTCCGCCAACAGAATATCATAGGAAGTGGTCAGATTATCCCAAAAAAAACCTTGAATTGTACGTTGTATGTCACCTTCAATTTGAATGACTATATTATGAGGCCTATCAGGGGGAGACACCCGAGTATCAGCAGTTTCAATATTCACGAATATATCAGTTGCTGTCGCCACCAGATATGGACGCAGTGCTCGTCGCACTACTGTAACTTCCGCCGCACTGTCTAGCAGCGTTAGCGCCCATGTCAGGTTCTGAAGCTGCATCCGTACCATCTGAGGCATACCTCGCTGTCAGCGCAGCAACTTTCTTCTTCTGAAACGGGGGTCTTTGACGCGCAGATTCGCCCTGCTTGCCTTTGCCGTTTGACTGGCGGGGCTGGTCACGACTTTGAGCATCCCTTCCTTTCCCACGGTCTCCGCCACCGGATTGTGAAGCCGATGTTTCCTGTGAAGAACGAGGAGAGCGTTGTTCAGAAACCTAAAATCTATCAGGTGACTTAATACGAGATCGATCGTGCAGATCATATGTGCGTTCGGTAGACGACTGTACCGGTGAGGCAGGACGTGACCCCTGTTTCTGTTGCTGTTTCCCCTGTTTCTTAGCTCTCCAACTTTGCTTAGGAAAGTTGGGGCGTTCGTCTTTTGTAGACGAGCTCACCTTAGTTTGCTGTACTATATCAGGAATGATCACAGTCGGTTTTACACCCAAGGCACTACGACCCACAGTCCTATATGCCTTCGCAATTACTTTAGCGAACTCTTTGGGCTTGTCCGCGTCGTCCACACGGTCCATCATATTTGCAACTTGGAACTGCATGGCATCTCCTTTGAGGTTGCCCATAACCATGGAGCATACCACATCGAAGCTGTCGACAAGCCTCATTCCCAATTCAATAGCAGCCTCCGCACCATGATTCTCCTGAACCTTTTTGATGACGGATGGTAGCACAGACATAGACGGAGTGCCATAGCACTTCGAATAGGTCGCAGCAAAGACCTTACCCCAGTTGTCACAATCGGCCATATCCGGGACCAGGTCTTTAGGCAAAGTAATGGTGAGGATCCTGTGTTTCTCGACAGGAAATGTATTTGGAAAAACTGCTTCTAACTGGTCAAATTTCTCAGCAAGCCAATAAGGAAATTCATCCTTACTTTGGGGGCGCTTGCTGACCACCGAATTAACCATAACAGGACTAATAACCACTGCATGGTGGTCCGTAGGTTGTCCCGCAACAGCAGGTGCCCCCACCTGCACGTTGCGTGACACGTACTGCACTAAAGCACTATGGACCGTAATCAGGGCTGTGTGTAGTACCCCCAAGTCAGCCACCGCCACCGTGAGATAGCGGGGATGAGGCGTAAAGCCAGCTAGCACCGGCTATGTGGCCCCTGCAATAGACAACGGGCCCATTCTCGCCGGTGCAACCACATTGGGAAGGGCGCCAATAAACCAAATAGTATGCTGCCAGGCAGAAATTGGAATTTCTTGTGTCCTATATGGGGTATAGACCGCAGGCAGCTGTGTGGCAGTATAGGTATGGAACGTATCATCGTCATCTACCGCCGGAAAAGTCACCCATGAGTAGAACAACTCATACGGGTATGACGCATCAGCGCTTACCACAAAAATTACAGCCATGCCATCATCTGGCACCCCATACGTCGTCAAATGACGGCGCAGAGGTGCACGACTATGCGCGGCTATGTCAACCGCCATTAGGACACACTAAAGAGTATCAACGATATCAACAGTAGCACTGGGGTTCAGAAAAAATAACCTTTTTAATGATCAAGCTTGAAGAACCTATTAGTCGAAACAGAGGTAGGTTAAACCGTCACTCCCGTTGTCCGGAAACCAGAGTGAGGGTGTTGCGGACTAATACAAGCACTACTAAGGCATTTCAAATCAATAGACCAAACGTTAGGTGCGCCATGTTGCAGGGATTCTGCTTATGCACAGAACTATGCGCAGGAACCCAGGCCCTCAGTGAATTGTGGTGTACCAAAAACTCACCTCAGAACCCAGAACCCCTTATCCGACCAGCATCAGTGTCCCATTCGTTATCCGAGGTTTAACTCGGCGGTCCCAATGTATAGACAACCCAGAACAAGCGACTTAGTGTATTTCTCAGGAATGGTGTGAATCAGAAATACCTTTTCGTAATTATTCTCATACCAGTCCACAACAGAATAAACAGAGACACGATAAAAGTTTAAAGAGTTTATTTTATAAACCTCGTGTCCTAAGATGCAGCAGTTTGGCTAACATAAGCAGACAAACGATTAAAATCAAAACCATCAGCATAGTTACAATACCATAGAAAATGAAAGGAGTAATCATACTAAAATGACAGCGGCTCTAAGCCACCTTCCTTTCGCTAGCAAGCTAATAGTATTATTATTAGACTAATAAAAGGTCTCTAGGCTTGAATGGGGAACCCCATACCGTAAAGATCAGCTCAGTGAGATCACATCACAGGATCAGCTATGCTCTGCTCCTGGGAAAGCTCTTCTTCCGAATGCAATGAAAACATGTAACACTGCAATATTAAAAGCACCCGACTTTCAGGCATTTGCAGCTGCGTGCGTGTTATGGCTAAACTAGTGGGCCGATCAACCTGAACTCAACAACATGCACCGTCTAGCGACCCAGACTGTTTCTTTACACTGTGTACAGACCAAGGTCGCTGCTCACTGTTTGGGATGTGAACAACAGGCAGTTCTCATGTGAAGCAAAGTCGAGTAAGCATTTCTCAATTTAATAACATGTGACTACAGTGTCGTGTGCAAAAGCAACAAAAGCGGCAAGATGGCTTTCTAACATCTAACGCGGTTGTGCTAACTCAGCATTGTACACATATAGATAACGATCTTCACCACATCAGGGAGTTGCTGCAATCCCGGATTTGTGACTCTGAGGGTGTACTTGTGAATCAATTGCAATTCATCCTCCGGGATTGTTGGTGCCGTCCCTGCGGGTGATCTTGTATCCGTCTGAGATGGCAATGAAGAAGTCGTGTGCTGAGGATGCTCATGTCCAGGTTACTGTCATGAACGTGATGTGTGGGCCTGTTGTGTTGAGGAGGTAACAGAGTCCAATGGCGTGCTGGTGGATGGAGCGGGTGTGGAGTAGGAGGCACATGACCTGGTTGTTCTCACAGGGTCTGGTAGGCTGGGCAGCGCTGTGTAGGCAGTTGGAGTTGCACACTCAGCATGCGAAGGTGTCGTGTGTGCGCTTAGGGGTTGCCTGATAGCAGGCGGATGATTGTGTGGAGGACATTGCTTGGAGGTTGGCTCCAGCATGAGCCTGTTGTGTGACGTGGGTCATGCAAAGACCAGAGGCTCGGGCACTGTGCACATTGCAGGCGTAGACGGTCATGCCTTTGGTACGGCGTTGGCACTATAGTGGCACAGACAAGCTCCTGGCTGCATTAAGAATGGGTGGAGGGGGGAAGAGAGGAGCATTTTGGAGGTGTGTGGGTTGCAGAATCATGGCACTCGGCGGGGCGGTGCCGCAGGTGATGCAGCAGCAGGCGGAAGGGGTGAGAAACTAGGCAAAAAGTAGCACACCAAGACAAGGAGGTCAGAAAGGCACAGTGCAACAGGTGTATGTAAAGGAAGGAGTGTCAAGTAACTCATGGGTCACTACGAGAAAATGTATGACTAATCACCAAAAGTCACAGGGTCAGGCAACAAAATGCGGAGCTGCGCACAGGAGACACACCATCAGCATGTGTTCATGTCCCGTTGTGTGGAGCAACCTGCACAAATACATACACAACCAGGGACTTCATGCACAATAGATATTATTAGCCATGAAGATCTGCATGCATGTTGCCGAAGTAGACATACACATATGCTCAATATTTGACAAGTATGCCATAGATGACGCATGCAAACTGGCAAGAGAGCTGCAGTGACAGAGATGAGGCACTTTGGATTGTGCTGAACACCTTTATTCCACATACACACACAAAGGGAAATGCATCCATGTGAACAGACTCACATTTCAGTTGACAGAACATGTGGGACACGGATGATGTCAATCCCAATGAACTGGCACACAAGTCAAGGGGATGAGCCAAACACATCCTGCTGCAGAACGGAGAGGCTGCAATTCCCCATAGAGCCTGTTGTTGTGATGTCCCACACTATGTCCACCCATAGCATCCGCAATGTTTCAGAGCCAAGGTTTACACACATTGATGCCTTCATCAGACGCCGCACTCCACTACAGATGACAGTCAAGAAGGGTGACTATCATGTCATGGAAGTGATGCACCATGTTATATGCTCCATGGTGAGAAGACATGTATGCATGGTACTACAACATGCACAGAAGCAGGCCCACACATTCCCAACCCGTACCACCACCAAAAAGACTTGCTGCTATCCTTACCCAAGCTGTCATTTCTACATGTCCGTGCATGGAACACTGATTCAGCACATGTTGCAATCCTCACGAGGAATAGCAGAAAGACAAAGATGACACGAGCAGACAACAGGCGCAAAAACCTGGGAATGACAGACACACAAGAAGTCACCTAAAACAATTCTCACCGCACACAGGGACATTTACAAAACATGAACAATGTTGGGCACATGTAAATTTCAAAGAAAGTCTCTCCGCAAAACTGTGTGGCATGACATCATCACTCGAGTGACACATCAGAACACACATCAAAGTCACTTTGCATTCAGTCAGCTGGACACACACATTGCAACACATGCCACTCAATGCTACAAGCTTGCACACTCATACCCAGTAACTCACCATTATGAGAAGAAGTTGTGTATCAGCTGACTCCGGATATCATCCTCCTCCTCATCACTAGCCTTGTGGGCAAGCCCTTGATCCTCCACGGGTGGATGTTCCTGCTCATCCGGATCCAGGATGAGTGGCACTGCCTTCTCAACTGCCATGTTGTGCAGCATGCAGCACACGAGGAAGATTCGGCAGACCTTCTCCGGGGCATAAGGGAGGGACCTGCCTGTCTTGTCCAGGCACCGGAATCGGCTCATCAGGAGGCCAAACATCCTCTCAATCACTCGCCTGGTCTGCCCGTGTGCATTGTTGTACCTGTGATCTGCAGCTGTTCTTGGGTTGCGGAGAGGTGTCATTAGCCATGGCATGTTGGGATATCCAGAGTCCCCTACAGGGAAACATCATGTAAAAAAGTGGGTCAGGAGATGCCGTAAGAGCCAAAGATACCGCAACACACAGGACAAACAGAGTATACCCACCAACAAGACATGCTCGTTCGTTGTGCAGCCGCAGCATCATTTGTGGCACCCTGCTACGCCTCATGATGTAGGCATTGTGTGCTGATCCTGGAAAACGTGCACAGACATGGGAAATCAGCATGTTAGCAAGACACACCACAAGGGCATTTATCGAGTGGTAATGTTTTCTATTGTGATAGGCTTGTTCCTGTGCCTGTGGTGGTACCAAAGCCACATGTGTACCATGAATGGACCCAATGACATGGGGCATCCCTCCCTGGGCATAGAAATCACCCTTGACATCTGTCAACTCCTCAGGAGTAGGAAATGTGATGAATTCATCAAGGTGCTCCAACATGGCTGCTAAAACATCACGCAGGACACGGCTGAACATTGTCTGTGACATGCCACCAACACCAGCTATGGTGAATTGAACGTACCTGTGGCAAAAAAATGTAGGGCTGCCATCACCTTCATCTTTGGGGTCAGCGCAGTAGGATACCTGTGTCGTGGTTGGAGGTGTGGTGCCAGCCTGTCGGTCAAGTCCTCAATCACCTGTGGAGTGAATCTGTAACGTCGGATGCAGGCACGTTCCCTCATGGCACCCAAGTCTGGCATTGTTCTTGGGACAGGCGGGGCCCTGCAAGATATTGTTTGTAAGAATGAAGATTGAGAGTCTGCCAATATCAATGTCAATGAACATAGCACATGCTACACTGCTAATACACATCAGGTAACTATGGAGTCGGGTGTGTGCAATACATACAGGACACATATGCCAGCTTGCTGGCACTCCTACAAAAAGCCAGATACACCTGTTGATTGTCAAGTCTACATGACATGCCCTGAAATGAGTTGGTGGCCAGTCTGAGTGAAGAGCCACAGATATCACCGGAGTGACACACAACCACATAGCTGCATTGGAAGGATGTCATCTCATCCACACAGCTGACTGCAAGGCACACACACAGGTCACAAGGAATGTCAAATGTACATATCAAACACATTGCGATGAAGGGGTACACGTGACAAGAGAAAGACACAGCCATTGAGACAATGCAGACATGTATGACTGGGAAAATATGATGTCCGATGCGCACAGACCCTACAGCGGTGGGAATCCACATGTGGCATGGTGTGCGTAGATGTGTCCCATGCCCATCTCCACACAGACCCATGTTGGATGCAGCAACAGCAGATGCAGTTGACGGAACACTGACATCAAGCTCATGGGAACACATGACACACACCTGACATAGTCACAAAGGGGCACGCAGATCGTGACATGTCAGTTGATTGAGTGTCCCTGTCCCTGGTAACAGGAGACAGGTGCGGGTGGTGATGACTGTGCCATCCCACTGCTGCTGTGCATGACACAGTTGGACTACAGACACACATGTGGCAAGTGTCAAGGTGATGTGTGCCACATAGTGCCCCATCACAAATGACATGTATCCACAGGTCATCACACATCAATTGTGCAACTAGATGAGATGACCTGTGCAATATCACTGGCTGCCACACCTAGGGCCTGCACATAACAGTATGCAATGACAAGTACTTGATGGACATCCTTGTGCGATTCATAGCCCTCCACTCCTGGCATGTGTGCGCCTGTATTACCATTGTAAGCATGTGAAATGCGTACCCGTACGTGTCAAACGCACTGTACTACTAGTGCGTACCTGTAAGTGTGAACTAGTGCGTACCCGTAGGTGTCTAACGCACTGTACTACTAGTGCGTACCCGTACATGTGAACTAGTGCGCACCCGTAGGTGTCTAATGTACTGTACTACTAGTGCGTACCCGTACGTGTGAAATAGTGTGTACCCGTACGTGTCAAATGCACTGTACTACTAGTGTGTACCTGTACGTGTGAACTAGTGCGTACCCGTAGGTGTCTAACGCACTGTACTACTAGTGCGTACCTGTACGTGTGAACTAGTGCGTACCCGTAGGTGTCAAACGCACTGTACTACTAGTGCGTACCCGTACGTGTGAACTAGTGCGTACCCGTAGGTGTCAAACGCACTGTACCACTAGTGCGCACCCGTACGTGTGAACTAGTGCGTACCCGTAGGTGTCTAACGCACTGTACTACTAGTGCGTACCTGTAGGTGTCAAACGCACTGTACTACTAGTGCGTACCCGTACGTGTGAACTAGTGCGTACCCGTAGGTGTCAAACGCACTGTAACACTAGTGCGTACCTGTACGTGTGAAACGCACCGTACACCCGCTATCATCGCGTGTGTATGCTTCGTTTCACCATTGTACTTGTGCCGTAGGTGTACATGTGAAACGCACCGTACAGCCGCTATCATCGCGTGTGTACGCTTCGTTTCACCATTGTACTTGTGCCGTAGGGGTACGTGTGAAACGCACCGTACACCCGCTATCATCGCGTGTGTACGCTTCGTTTCACCATTGTACTTGTGCCATAGGGGTATGTGTGAAACGCACTGTACCTGTGTGTGGATTTCAAAATAACATAGGGGACACATAAGGGACAAGTATTAGGCCCTAAATGCATGTTGGTTGTCATGGAGACAGAGTTTTCAGTTGAAAAGTGTCGATCATGTGTCCTGGAACAGTCAGTTGGCCACAAAATACAATGTTGAAAAGTGGTTGTTGACTTGACATGATGCTCAAAATTTGAACGATGCGAATGCTGTCATTGGTGTATGGTTAAAGGGATTGGAGTAAACGTAGGATGCGAATGAGTCTGACCAATCACTATGTACTCCTCTAAATGAATGCCCCTCAGCAAGACAGATATAAGGCAGCCAGAACCCATGAGAGGGCACTTTCCTGCACAACTTTCCAGTCGACCACACTGCTGCTGTCACCTATGGACCATGTCATGTACTGTGGAGAGGGCCCAGCCATTCACCCAGGAGGAGAATGAAGCCTTGCTGGATGTCCTCCTCCCACAGTACACCAAGCTGTATGGGAGACCAGGGGAGCAGGTGAGTGCTGAGTCTACTAACTTTGCCTATGCACCTGTTGTGTGACTGTCAATATTGTGTCCAGCTGGGACAGACATGCAATGTTGTTTAGAGTGGGTCCCAGGGGGGGCATGCTGATGTCTCTCATGCAGAGCATGATGTAGTTCCTGTGTGCACTCCTCACTTGCATTGTGCTTATTGTGACTTTCACTGCATAGTGCATGATACTTTCAGCCTGGAAAATCCTTGGTGTTTTATTTTCCTATTGTCCTGAGGTGATTCAGCGGTCCCCCCGGTGTGACAGGTGACTGTACCCACAGATGTGTATGAGTTGAGTGGCCCTGTGGTGAGAGTGTGCAAATGATGTGTACGACCTCATGGAAAGTGATGTGTGTGAATGTTCCTTGTTATGTGGGTGAGTGTCTGTGTGAAGTGTTGCACCACAGCTGCATGGAGGAGGCAACAGATCAACCCATCTGATGTGACAAGTAAGCCGTGCTGTGTGTCTGACTTGCAGAGCTACAGGAAAAGGGTGCGTTTTTGCGCACCCAGCTGCTGCACTGCTTAAGTGAGAACAATGCTCAATATAGACCTTTTTTTTGGGAACTCGACCATATTAAATCCATAGTAATCAATAATCCTCAATTCAAGTCGTCAACATCTTGTATATTCATGGCATCAATCCGGAGACAGCATAATTTCGCAAAATACTTTATTTTCGCATATTCAAATACTTTCTGTTGCCAATCCTGGCTTTAACATGAGTATGTGCGGCCAGTCGTATTACCTCAGGACTCACAATAAAACCCAATGCATTTCGAACCTTTGCGGTTCTTCGTCAGGGGTCACTGCAAAACATTAAAAGAATCCGCTTAACCAACCACTCACAGACAGACCTTTCTCTGAGACTTCCAGATCGTAATAATCCCGCTTACTCTACCCAGATGTCACCTCCCAATTCCAACCCTTTTTTCACCGAAATAAACAAAATCCTTTCTTAAAAACGAAACGTGCTCAGTGCTTAAACAGTTAATTCGCCTCTAATTCCCCAAGAGTCACTCCCCTTCATCATAAATTCACATTCTCATAAATCAAAATGACAACAAACCCCAGTTACCTCTTGTAAGCCGTGTTCAGCATTGTGACCTCTAAATACCGCCCTTCATTCTCAAAAAGTCATCTCGTGCTTTCTTTCCCTCTAATTATACTTGTGAAACTCCCACAGGTGTTTTCAATGTAACCACGTGATTCCTGAGCTCTTATGAAATGCCTCCATTCTTATGAGCCTACTAATTCAACTACAGATCCCACAATGCAATGTCCCACCCAAAATCAAACCAAAACGCATTCCACCCTGTGACTTCGAAAATCATAACACATACTGCATAGAATAATAAACAAAAATGCTGCATTAGTAAATTAAATCAGTTGAGCTGTAAAACATTAGAATGCCACCAACACGGAAACCTCAAATTTGTCAGTGAAAGTCTATAATTTGAGGTGGTTCAGATGCAACGCTGTTCGGACTTTGTGTGCTGACATCTGTGTGTACATTCTGGCTTGCCATGAGGGTGTCCCCACAGTACAACTAGGCTTTTTTTCTACCCAATTTCAGGCCCATTAGCTCATGCATTGTCCTGGGTGTGGACATGTGTGCCACTCAAGATGACAGGCAGTAGGTCATATGTGTAGCCAACTGTGTAATCAGGTGACGGATGGCCATGTGACAACTGACATAATTCAAGTTGTTACTCTTAAAAAATTGTACCTTGGCACTCACAGCACTTGTCAACAGTTCTTCATGTTTTAAATGTGGAAATTTGATGATTTGTGTTAAGAACACTGATGTGCCGGCATGAAAAAAGTCGCCAAGGAAGTGCACACCAAATGACATTTCCACTTTCATGGAACACACTGGCACATTTTCTAAGAACCCACTGTTAGAATTAAATGGTGTTGCAGATTCTCCATATACATGTTCCCACAGTGCTCTTGATTTTGTGAGACTCCTTTGTTGTTGGTGATACAAACTGACGAGTCTCAAGACATCAAGACCTCCGAGGGCCCATGTATATGTACTTTCTGCAACACCATTAATTTCTAACAGTAGCTTCTTAGTAAAGGTGCCAGCTTCTTCAATGACAGTGTAAATGTACTTTTGTGTGCACTGCCTTGTGCGACATATTTCATGCAGGCACATGAGTGCTCTTTTCACGAAATGGCGAATAGACACATTCAAAACATGTAGATTGTGTAAAGTATTGTGAGTCCCAAGGTAGCATCATTTTTTCGTTTTGTGTTCCAAAGTACTTACAGGTCTCTGAGTGTGGTGACACCTTGAGTATTGAGGTGTGTCAGTTTACATTGGGTGCACCACTACTGTTTCTTACAGGTTAAACAAGAGGTGGCATGACTTCATTGTATTGTTGTGCTCACCGGTTCACAGACACTAGCTTCTCAGTGTATTTCTCATTCAAGTTGTGGCATTTTGTGTTCTTTTTTTCCTGGTGTCCGAGTGGCCTAGTGGGTCTACCAACTGGGCAGTACAGGGCATACATATGTGTGGAGTTATCTATCTGTTACTCATGATGCATTGCCTGATATGCACTGTGACCAATTGTTCTTGTGCTCATGTGTCAGATGTATACAGGTGACTGATGCATTTAGGTTTCTTCTCCTTGCCCACAGCATCATCATCCGCAACCGAGGGAGACACCTGCATGGACCTGGAGGAGGGACCCAGCGACAGTGCTACCAGTGCTGTGGAGTCAGAGGAAGCCAGTGGCACGGAGGGCGAGGGGAGTCAGTCGGAGGACCTGTCTGGAGGCGAGAGCAGCTACGACGCTGACGGGTCCGAGGCTGACCTCCCTGAGGAGGCAGAGGCTGCAACACCAACTGGCAGCATCCCCACATCCGTCCCCGCCTCCTCCATTACCATCTCCGCCCTCCCAGTTGATCCCGTCCCTTCTGTCCGTGCAGAGTCCCACCATGTCTCCTTCGGCCCAGGCACCGCACCCCCTGCCCCTGTCACCCCTGCTGCCCTCAGTGAAGAGTCTGTGGACATACTGCGGCAGTTGCAGGTTAGGCAGGCATCGGTGCTGACTGTCCTCCATGGACACACTAAACTGCTCACACAGATGGTGTCGTTCATGGAGGGCATGTCAGCAACGATGTCTGACCAACGCAGGTTTCTGCGGTCCATGGACTCTTCCCTGACGGCAGCAGTTTCTCTCCTCCAGCGCTCCGCCCCCCCTACCCCAGACCCATCCACACTGCCCGCTCCCATGCCTGCCCAACGCACACCCAGACAGTCACGGGCATGCACGCCACCAGACACCCAGCACACCCCCAAGTAAGGCACAGCACACACCTCCTGGCACGCACACTCAGGGGGATGTAGGCACACCCACAGGGGCTGGGGCAGACGACATACACCCAGCCACAGTCGCAGTCCGCAGTCATCACAACCCTGTTCCTCCAAAACCACTTTCCTTAGCTCCCCTGCCAAACTCTCACCTAAGGAGACCTATGTGGTTGAGCTGGGCCTCGCCCCCATTGAGCCACCACCCCACAAGCGGGCGAGGAAGTCCTCGGGCACGGGAGTTGAGTCCCCCACCATGTCCACCCCCTCCCCCAAGAGTGCTGCACCCCATTCCTCGCACACCACACCCTCCATTGGCCTTGGGGTATCTTCAGGTGCAGGGGTTAGGATGGAGGCCCTAGCAGCAGTGTGCAGCGCCGAGCTCACCTCCACCTTTGGTGCTGCCCCACCCCCTATGGTGGAGAAGTCCACCCCTGCACCCACCACACCTACCCCTCCCCCTCATGTCCCTGCGGTGTCTGGTCCTGCCACAGATGATGCCCCCCCCGGTCGACGAACCTTGAGGTTCCTTAGTGCAGGCAAGGTAGGGGTGGACGCGGACCCCTACATCCACCCTTGGACTTGAGAAATGGACTGGCCATTGGCCTTTGTACATAGTATCTTTTAAATGTATTTATTTTTGGTGCTGAATATAGCCTTTTCTTTTACTTTCAACACTATTGCATTTCAGGTACTTGATGTTGGTGATGAGGCTCCGGGAGTTGGAGTTCTGGTAATGTGTTAGGGTTCTGAAAAATGTTTTTGTATGATGGTCCTGAGGTGGACCATGGTATCTGTGTTCCATCACAATGTCTCTGCAAAGAATCATTGGTAGTGTGTGTTCATTTAGTTTGGAGACATTGTCCCAAGGAGTGTTCCTTCCTCTGTGGCACCTGACATCTTCCCTGCAAACAGTTGCACAATTGTTGTGCTGACCTGTGTCCACATTTCCTTTTTTGGTGACAGATCCCTTCAACAATGGCCATGCCTGCTCACCGATGTCTCCTGCTGAATCGTCTGTCCCCTCCATGCTAGTCACTGTACTTGTGTTTTGGGTATGTAGGAATGCTTTCAGGGACAAATTGGCCCTTTTCAGCACTATGCATGTGTGTAATCACGGCCTACCACACAAATGATACTTGTTATGCAGGGTATTTGGGCACCTGACTCACAATTGTGGGCATTGTATCTGGTGGAATGGAACCCTATTCCTTCCATGAGAGACAACATCTTGGTGGCTGGACCAGCACCTGTACATTCCTAACACTCCTGGGATGTGCTTGACAGTGTGTGTTCACTTTGGCTATCTCAGTTTTTTATGCAGTTACATGACAATACAGTCTGTTGACATGAAATCAGGGTGTGTATTGTGCTGCATCCGCCATGGGTGGGTATGCATGTGTTATATGTCCTCACACCCACATGTGGTGTGTCATGCAGTGTGTGACAGACATCCATGGTCCTGGGAGTGGGACCCTGCTGTCAGGGATGTGTTGTAAAAGCACTAAAATCATAGTCCAAAGTTAGGGATGTGTCCATACCACCATGTAGGTGTTAATGTTAATGTTAATGTTAATGTTAATGTTAAGGGGAATTTATTGAGCGCACTGTCACCATAGGTTTCCTGGCGCTGATAGACTACCAAGGTAGGACAGGAGAAACTTAACGGGAGTGTGAGAAGAGCAGGGTTTTCAGAGATTTCCTAAAAGGCAGAAGACAGGACTCAGTCTTAAGGGAAAGTGGGAGAGAATTCCACAGCTTAGGTGCCAGGTGGAAGAAGCTGTGTCCGCCTAACCTAGAAAATTTGAAGCGAGGGATGACCAAAAGCTGGAGATTAATAGACCTCAGGGTACGAGAGGGACAGTAAGGGGTAACCAAGGACTTCACAAAAGCCGGAGAGGAGCCAGTCTGGGCTTTAAAAACCAGGCAGCAGACCTTAAAGGCTATTCTTTCACTGATAGGCAGCCAGTGTAATTGATGGAGCAAAGGTCTAGCCGACTGCCATCTTGGGATCTTGAAGGCGAGTCTAGCGGCCTGGTTTTGAATAAGCTGTAGCCTGGATAACAGGGATTTTGGGAGGCCGAGGTAAAGGGAATTGGAGAAATCCAGACGGGACATCACCAGTGCTATTTTGACCTGTAGTAAGGCTTCCGGGGTCAAAAGGTGGGCAACTTTCCATATTCTGTAGAGCTGAAACATACAAGTGGAAGTTACGGCGCTCACCTGGGCCTTGAGATTGAGCTCAGAGTCAATAATGACCCCGAGGCTCTTTACACAGTCAGCTGGGAGAGGCGAAGGGCCGAGCTCAGAGGGCCAGAACTGAGGGCCCCAGTGGGAAGCGCTCCTCCCGGGAAGGAGGAGCTCAGTTTTCCCAGGATTAAGCTTTAGTTGGTTTTGATTCATCCAATGCTGGATGTGTGTCATGACCGCCTGGAAATTGGTAATAGCATCAGGGGAAGTAAGGGGAAAAACAATTTGTAAGTCATCCGCGTAATTGAACACGGTGACGTCCCACCTACCCAAGGAGTGGATAAGGGGTTGGAGATACAAATTAAAAAGGAGGGGAGACAGAGATGAACCTTGGGGGACGCCGCAAGGTGACGGAACACTGGTAGCTCTGAAGGGGCCCAGTTTGACAGCTTGAGATCTTCCCTCGAGGAAAGACCTGACCCAGGTCAGAGCGAGCCCACGGATTCCAGCTGACTCGACACGGTGGAGTAAGATGGCATGATCCACCGTGTCGAATGCTGCCGACAAATCCAGAAGGACCAGTGCCTGGGGGGAACCTCTGTCAGCATTGCTTCTGAGGTTATCCATCACGGCGAGGATGACAGCCTCGGTGGAATGGGTTGGTCTAAAGCCGGCTTGATTTAATTCTAGAAAATTGGATTCCTCAATAAATTGCGAGAGGCAGGCGGTGACGTGTGCCTCCAAGATTTTAGACAAGTAGGGCAGGAGGGAAATAGGCCGATAGTTTGCGAGGACCGCAGGGTCCGCGCCAGGCTTTTTCAACAGAGGCACCTGGATAGCCTCCTTGAACGACCTAGGGACTATTCCGGAGCTAAGAGAAGCATTAAGTAGGGATAAGACGCTATGCGGGAAAGTGCGACAAATCTCGCGGAACACAGAAGGGGGGCAGCAATCCTTAGGGGAGCCAGATTTCACGCGCGTAGCCAATTTGGCTAGAGAGTCGGGATCAAGGGTCGGAAAACAAGTCAAGGTGGAAGTATTAATGGAAGGGGCTGCGACAATAGCCATAGAGGGAGAATAAGGAATAGAGTTTTTGATTGCCGAGATCTTATCGATAAAGAAAGAGTTCAAGGCATTACATGACTCAGCAGAAGGGGCCTGGTTGTGTAGTGTCCTGGCATCAGATGTTAATTCAGCCAGAACCTTGAATATCTCTTTAGATTTATTAGGGGCAGTTAGTATTCTCTTAGAGACAAAGGCAGCCTTAGTGGTAGTGATGGCGTTTTTATATTCCTTACGTGCAAGCACGTACACCTACCTGTCGGTGCTCAGATAATTACGTCTCCACCTACGCTCCGCTTGACGTAGCTCGAGATGCTGAGATTTCAGAGCTGAGTTGAACCATTTATGAGAGTTACTGTGTCGGGAGCGGGGAAACCGAGAGAGGGGGGCAAATTGGTCGCTAGCCATTGTGAGCCAGTTGGTGATATTGGCATCCAGAGCATTAATGCCTGAGCTGTTGCTGGGAGTGGGTTGAGTCTCAGCAAGAAATGAAAGAAAAGCAGGGAAGTCAAGAGCATTCCATTTCCTAGCGGCCCCGCCCTCTAAAGGCGGGAGTCTAGCCAAGCCCTTCACCAAGATGGAGGACTCGATCAACGAGTGATCTGACCAAACACATGGAGAAACAATCGGACGAGAGAGTGATACCCCCAACGTCCAGATGTGATCCAGGATGTGACCCCCAATGTGAGTGGGAGTGGTAACATGCTGGGTCAGATTTAAGCTGAGGAGTGTCTCGAACAATTCGGTAGCATGGGGGCCGGCGTTAGCCTGATCATACCAGTAATTAAAATCGCCGAACATGGCGATGCGGGAAGAGGCAGTCAGCAGAGCAGCAAGCTGTTCACTGAGAGCTGCGGGAAACAGAGGCATGGGTGTAGGGGGGCGGTACAGAGCAATGAGAGTCAAGGCTCCAGCTTCAGAAGCTAGGCTGATGACGAGATTCTCAACCTCAGGGAGGCAAAGCGAAGAAGACGCAATAAATTTGAGATCTTTGCGTATAATTACTGCCACTCCTCCACCACGGTGGGCTGTAGACCGGTTAGCATTCAGCATATAATAGCTAGGTGGCAAGGCTGCCAGAATATCAGGGAGGGAGGAGTCAGACAGCCAGGTCTCGGTGAGCAGCAAGACATCAGGGTGTGGTCATCTGATGATAATATACATCCCCCCATATCTCTGTCCACGGCTGGGAGTCCTCTGCACCCACCCCTCATAGGTCTGGACACTGCTGGGAGTCATATGCACCCACCCCTCATATGTCTGGACACTGCTGGGAGTCATATGCACCCACCCCTCATATTGCAGGACACTGCTGGTAGTCATATGCACCCACCCCTCTTATTGCAGGCCACTGCTGGTAGTCATATGCACCCACCCCTCATATCTCTGTACACTGCTGGGAGTCATATGCACCCACCCCTCATATCTCTGTCCACTGCTATGAGTCATATGCACCCACCCCTCATATGTCTGGACACTGCTAGGAGTCATATGACTATAATCTCAATCAGCTTGTTCTGGTCATATTTATTGTTTTCTGCTGCATCTCGGCGCCGGGAAACCCTTTTTGGGTAGCTGTTGCGCCTTACAAGTTCTAATAAATAAATAAATAAATAAATAAATAAATATGCACCCACCCCTCACATTG
Source organism: Triturus cristatus (assembly GCF_964204655.1). Lineage (NCBI taxonomy): Eukaryota > Metazoa > Chordata > Amphibia > Caudata > Salamandridae > Triturus > Triturus cristatus. The sequence continues at coordinate 420,288,812 of NC_140585.1, read as the reverse complement.
CAGGCCACTGCTGGGAGTCATATGCACCCACCCCTCATATTTCTGGACACTGCTGGTAGTCATATGCACCCACCCCTCATATGTCTGGACACTGCTGGTAGTCATATGCACCCACCCCTCATATCTCTGTCCACTGCTGGGAGTCATATGCACCCATCCCTCATATTGCAGACCACTGCTGGTAGTCATATGCACCCACCCCTCATATTGCAGGCCACTGCTGGTAGTCATATGCACCCACCCCTCATATCTCTGCCCACTGCTGGGAGTCATATGCACCCACCCCTCATATTGCAGGCCACTGCTGGTAGTCATCTGCACCCACCCCTCATATTGCAGGCCACTGCTGGTAGTCATATGCACCCACCCCTCATATCTCTGTCCACTGCTGGGAGTCATATGCACCCACCCCTCATGTCTCTGTCCACTGCTAGGAGTCATATGCACCCACCCCTCATATTGCAGGCCACTGCTGGGAGTCATATGCATCCACCCCTCATATTGCAGGCCACTGCTGGTAGTCATATGCACCCACCCCTCATATTTCTGGACACTGCTGGTAGTAATATGCACCCACCCCTCATATCTCTGTCCACTGCTAGGAGTCATATGCACCCACCCCTCATATGTCTGGACACTGCTAGGAGTCATATGCACCCACCCCTCATATTGCAGTCCACTGCTGGTAGTCATATGCACCCACCCCTCATATTGCAGGCCACTGCTGGTAGTCATATGCACCCACCCCTCATATTGCAGGCCACTGCTGGTAGTCATATGCACCCACCCCTCATATTGCAGGCCACTGCTGGTAGTCATATGCACCCACCCCTCATATTGCAGGCCACTGTTGGTAGTCATATCCACCCACCCCTCATATTGCAGGCCACTGCTGGTAGTCATATGCACCCACCCCTCATATTGCAGGCCACTGCTGGTAGTCATATGCACCCACCCCTCATAGGTCTGGACACTGCTGGGAGTCATATGCACCCACCCCTCATATGTCTGGACACTGCTGGGAGTCATATGCACCCACCCCTCATATTACAGTCCACTGCTGGTAGTCATATGCACCCACCCCTTATATTGCAGGCCACTGCTGGTAGTCATATGCACCCACCCCTCATATCTCTGTCCACTGCTGGGAGTCATATGCACCCACCCCTCATATCTCTGTCCACTTCTAGGAGTCATATGCACCCACTCCTCATATTGCAGACCACTGCTGGGAGTCATATGCACCCACCCCTCATATTTCTGGACACTGCTGGTAGTCATATGCACCCACCCCTCATATCTCTGTCCACTGCTAGTAGTCATATGCACCCACCCCTTATATGTCTGGACACTGCTAGGAGTCATATGCACCCACTCCTCATATTGCAGGCCACTGCTGGTAGTCATATGCACCCACCCCTCATATTGCAGGCCAATGCTGGTAGTCAAATGCACCCACCCCTCATATTGCAGGCCACTGCTGGTAGTCATATGCACCCACCCCTCATATTGCAGGCCGCTGCTGGTAGTCATATGCACCCACCCCTCATAGGTCTGGACACTGCTGGGAGTCATATGCACCCACCTCTCATATGTCTGGACACTGCTGGGAGTCATATGCACCCACCCCTCATATTGCAGGCCTCGGCTTGTAGTCATATGCACCCACCCCTCATATTGCAGGCCACTGCTGGTGGTCATATGCACCCACCCCTCATATCTCTGTCCACTGCTGGTAGTCATATGCACCCACCCCTCATAGGTCTGGACACTGCTGGGAGTCATATGTACCCACCCCTCATGTGTCTGGACACTGCTGGGAGTCATATGCACCCACCCCTCAAATTGCAGGCCACTGCTGGTAGTCATATGCACCCACCCCTCATATTGCAGGCCACTGCTGGTAGTCATATGCACCCACCCCTCATATCTCTGTCCACTGCTGGGAGTCATATGCACCCACCCCTCATGTCTCTGTCCACTGCTAGGAGTCATATGCACCCACCCCTCATATTGCAGGCCACTGCTGGGAGTCATATGCACCCACCCCTCATATTGCAGGCCACTACTGGTAGTCATATGCACCCACCCCTCATATTTCTGGACACTGCTGGTAGTCATCTGCACCCAACCCTCATATCTCAGTCCACTGCTAGGAGTCATATGCACCCACCCCTCATATGTCTGGACACTGCTAGGAGTCATATGCACCCACCCCTCATATTGCAGGCCACTGCTGGGAGTCATATGCACCCACCCCTCATATTGCAGGCCACTGCTGGTAGTCATATGCACCCACCCCTCATATTGCATGCCACTGCTGGTAGTCATATGCACCCACCCATCATATTGCAGACCACTGCTGATAGTCATATGCACCCACCCCTCATATTGCAGGCCACTGCTGGTAGTCATATGCACCCACCCCTCATAGGTCTGGACACTGCTGGGAGTCATATGCTCCCACCCCTCATATGTCTGGACACTGCTGGGAGTCATATGCACCCACCCCTCATATTGCAGTCCACTGCTGGTAGTCATATGCACCCACCCCTCATATCTCTGTCCACAGCTGGGAGTCATATGCACCCACTCCTCATATCTCTGTCCACTGCTAGGAGTCATATGCACCCACCCCTCATATTGCAGACCACTGCTGAGAGCCATATGCACCCACCCCTCATATTGCAGGCCACTGCTGGTAATCATATGCACCCATCCCTCATATTTCTGGACACTGCTGGTAGTCATATGCACCCACCCCTCATATCTCTGTCCACTGCTAGGAGTCATATGCACCCACCCCTTATATGTCTGGACACTGCTAGGAGTCATATGCACCTACCCCTCATAGGTCTGGACACTGCTGGGAGTCATATGCTCCCACCCCTCATATGTCTGGACACTGCTGGGAGTCATATGCACCCACCCCTCATATTGCAGTCCACTGCTGGTAGTCATATGCACCCACCCCTCATATTGCAGGCCACTGCTGGTAGTCATATGCACCCACCCCTCATATCTCTGTCCACAGCTGGGAGTCATATGCACCCCCCCCTCATATCTCTGTCCACTGCTAGGACTCATATGCACCCACCCCTCATATTGCAGACCACTGCTGAGAGCCATATGCATCCACCCCTCATATTGCAGGCAACTGCTGGTAATGATATGCACCCACCCCTCATATTTCTGGACACTGCTGGTAGTCATATGCACCCACCCCTCATATCTCTGTCCACTACTAGGAGTCATATGCACCCACCCCTTATATGTCTGGACACTGCTAGGAGTCATATGCACCTACCCCTCATATTGCAGGCCACTGCTGGGAGTCATATGCACCCACCCCTCATATTGCAGGCCACTGCTGGTAGTCATATGCACCCACCCCTCATATATCTGTCCACTGCTGGGAGTCATATGCACCCACCCCTCATATTGCAGGCCACTGCTGGGAGTCATATGCACCCACCCCTCATATTGCAGGCCACTGCTGGGAGTCATATGCACCCACCCCTCATAGGTCTGGACACTGCTGGGAGTCATATGCACCCACCCCTCATATGTCTGGACACTGCTGGGAGTCATATGCACCCATTCCTCATATTGCAGACCACTGCTGGTAGTCATATGCACCCACCCCTCATATTGCAGGCCACTGCTGGTAGTCATATGCACCCACCCCTCATATCTCTGCCCACTGCTGGGAGTCATATGCACCCACCCCTCATATTGCAGGCCACTGCTGGTAGTCATATGCACCCACCCCTCATATTGCAGGCCACTGCTGGTAGCCATATGCACTCACCCCTCATAGGTCTGGATACTGCTGGGAGTCATATGCTCCTACCTCTCATATCTCTGGACACTGCTGGGAGTCATATGCACCCACCCCTCATATTGCAGGCCACTGCTGGTAGTCATATGCACCCACCCCTCATATATCTGTCCACTGCTGGTAGTCATATGCACCCACCCCTCATATTTCTGGACACTGCTGGTAGTCATATGCACCCACCCCTCATATTGCAGGCCACTGCTGGGAGTCATATGCACCCACCCCTCATATTGCAGGCCACTACTGGTAGTCATATGCACCCACCCCTCATATTTCTGGACACTGCTGGTAGTCATCTGCACCCACCCCTCATATCTCAGTCCACTGCTAGGAGTCATATGCACCCACCCCTCATATGTCTGGACACTGCTAGGAGTCATATGCACCCACCCCTCATATTGCAGGCCACTGCTGGGAGTCATATGCACCCACCCCTCATATTGCAGGCCACTGCTGGTAGTCATATGCACCCACCCCTCATATTGCAGGCCACTGCTGGTAGTCATATGCACCCACCCCTCATATATCTGTCCACTGCTGGGAGTCATATGCACCCACCCCTCATATTGCAGGCCACTGCTGGGAGTCATATGCACCCACCCCTCATATTGCAGGCCACTGCTGGTAGTCATATGCACCCACCCCTCATATTTCTGGACACTGCTGGTAGTCATATGCACCCACCCCTCATATCGCTGTCCACTGCTAGGAGTCATATGCACCCACCCCTCATATGTCTGGACACTGCTAGGACTCATATGCACCCACCCCTCGTATTGCAGGCCACTGCTGGGAGTCATATGCACCCATCCCTCATATTGCAGGCCACTGCTGGTAGTCATATGCACCCACCCCTCATATCTGTCCACTGCTGGGAGTCATATGCACCCACCCCTCATAGGTCTGGACTCTGCTGGAAGTCATATGCACCCACCCCTTATATGTCTGGACACTGCTGGGAGTCATATGCAACAACCCCTCATATTGCAGGCCACAGCTGGGAGTCATATGCACCCACCCCTCATATTGCAGGCCACTGCTGGTAGTCATATGCACCCACCCCTCATATTTCTGGATCCTGCTGGTAGTCATATGCACCCACCCCTCATATCGCTGTCCACTGCTAGGAGTCATATGCACCCACCCCTCATATGTCTGGACACTGCTAGGAGTCATATGCACCCACCCCTCATATTGCAGGCCACTGCTGGGAGTCATATGCACCCACCCCTCATATTGCAGGCCACTGCTGGTAGTCATATGCACCCACCCCTCATATATCTGTCCACTGCTGGGAGTCATATGCACCCACCCCTCATATTGCAGGCCACTGCTGGGAGTCATATGCACCCACCCCTCATATTGCAGGCCACTGCTGGGAGTCATATGCACCCACCCCTCATAGGTCTGGACACTGCTGGGAGTCATATGCACCCACCCCTCATATGTCTGGACACTGCTGGGAGTCATATGCACCCACCCCTCATATTGCAGGCCACTGCTGGTAGTCACATGCACCCACCCCTCATATTGCAGGCCACTGCTGGTAGTCATATGCACCCACCCCTCATATGTCTGGACACTGCTGGGAGTCATATGCACCCACCCCTCATATTGCAGGCCACTGCTGGTAGTCACATGCACCCACCCCTCATATTGCAGGCCACTGCTAGGAGTCATATGCACCCACCCCTCATATGTCTGGACACTGCTAGGACTCATATGCACCCACCCCTCGTATTGCAGGCCACTGCTGGGAGTCATATGCACCCATCCCTCATATTGCAGGGCTCGGCTTGTAGTCATATGCACCCACCCCTCATATTGCAGGCCACTGCTGGTGGTCATATGCACCCACCCCTCATATCTCTGTCCACTGCTGGTAGTCATATGCACCCATCCCTCATAGGTCTGGACACTGCTGGGAGTCATATGTACCCACCCCTCATGTGTCTGGACACTGCTGGGAGTCATATGCACCCACCCCTCAAATTGCAGGCCACTGCTGGTAGTCATATGCACCCACCCCTCATATTGCAGGCCACTGCTGGTAGTCATATGCACCCACCCCTCATATCTCTGTCCACTGCTGGGAGTCATATGCACCCACCCCTCATGTCTCTGTCCACTGCTAGGAGTCATATGCACCCACCCCTCATATTGCAGGGCACTGCTGGGAGTCATATGCACCCACCCCTCATATTGCAGGCCACTACTGGTAGTCATATGCACCCACCCCTCATATTTCTGGACACTGCTGGTAGTCATCTGCACCCACCCCTCATATCTCAGTCCACTGCTAGGAGTCATATGCACCCACCCCTCATATGTCTGGACACTGCTAGGAGTCATATGCACCCACCCCTCATATTGCAGGCCACTGCTGGGAGTCATATGCACCCACCCCTCATATTGCAGGCCACTGCTGGTAGTCATATGCACCCACCCCTCATATTGCATGCCACTGCTGGTAGTCATATGCACCCACCCCTCATATTGCAGACCACTGCTGATAGTCATATGCACCCACCCCTCATATTGCAGGCCACTGCTGGTAGTCATATGCACCCACCCCTCATAGGTCTGGACACTGCTGGGAGTCATATGCTCCCACCCCTCATATGTCTGGACACTGCTGGGAGTCATATGCACCCACCCCTCATATTGCAGTCCACTGCTGGTAGTCATATGCACCCACCCCTCATATCTCTGTCCACAGCTGGGAGTCATATGCACCCACCCCTCATATCTCTGTCCACTGCTAGGAGTCATATGCACCCACCCCTCATATTGCAGACCACTGCTGAGAGCCATATGCACCCACCCCTCATATTGCAGGCCACTGCTGGTAATCATATGCACCCACCCCTCATATTTCTGGACACTGCTGGTAGTCATATGCACCCACCCCTCATATCTCTGTCCACTGCTAGGAGTCATATGCACCCACCCCTTATATGTCTGGACACTGCTAGGAGTCATATGCACCTACCCCTCATAGGTCTGGACACTGCTGGGAGTCATATGCTCCCACCCCTCATATGTCTGGACACTGCTGGGAGTCATATGCACCCACCCCTCATATTGCAGTCCACTGCTGGTAGTCATATGCACCCACCCCTCATATTGCAGGCCACTGCTGGTAGTCATATGCACCCACCCCTCATATCTCTGTCCACAGCTGGGAGTCATATGCACCCACCCCTCATATCTCTGTCCACTGCTAGGACTCATATGCACCCACCCCTCATATTGCAGACCACTGCTGAGAGCCATATGCATCCACCCCTCATATTGCAGGCAACTGCTGGTAATGATATGCACCCACCCCTCATATTTCTGGACACTGCTGGTAGTCATATGCACCCACCCCTCATATCTCTGTCCACTACTAGGAGTCATATGCACCCACCCCTTATATGTCTGGACACTGCTAGGAGTCATATGCACCTACCCCTCATATTGCAGGCCACTGCTGGTAGTCATATGCACCCACCCCTCATATTGCAGGCCACTGCTGGTAGTCATATGCACCCACCCCTCATATTGCAGGCCACTGCTGGGAGTCATATGCACCCCCCCTCATATCTCTGTCCACTGCTAGGACTCATATGCACCCACCCCTCATATTGCAGGCCACTGCTGGGAGTCATATGCACCCACCCCTCATATTGCAGTCCACTGCTGGTAGTCATATGCACCCACCCCTCATATTGCAGGCCACTGCTGGTAGTCATATGCACCCACCCCTCATATCTCTGTCCACAGCTGGGAGTCATATGCACCCCCCCCCTCATATCTCTGTCCACTGCTAGGACTCATATGCACCCACCCCTCATATTGCAGACCACTGCTGAGAGCCATATGCATCCACCCCTCATATTGCAGGCAACTGCTGGTAATGATATGCACCCACCCCTCATATTTCTGGACACTGCTGGTAGTCATATGCACCCACCCCTCATATCTCTGTCCACTACTAGGAGTCATATGCACCCACCCCTTATATGTCTGGACACTGCTAGGAGTCATATGCACCTACCCCTCATATTGCAGGCCACTGCTGGGAGTCATATGCACCCACCCCTCATATTGCAGGCCACTGCTGGTAGTCATATGCACCCACCCCTCATATATCTGTCCACTGCTGGGAGTCATATGCACCCACCCCTCATATTGCAGGCCACTGCTGGGAGTCATATGCACCCACCCCTCATATTGCAGGCCACTGCTGGGAGTCATATGCACCCACCCCTCATAGGTCTGGACACTGCTGGGAGTCATATGCACCCACCCCTCATATGTCTGGACACTGCTGGGAGTCATATGCACCCATCCCTCATATTGCAGACCACTGCTGGTAGTCATATGCACCCACCCCTCATATTGCAGGCCACTGCTGGTAGTCATATGCACCCACCCCTCATATCTCTGCCCACTGCTGGGAGTCATATGCACCCACCCCTCATATTGCAGGCCACTGCTGGTAGTCATATGCACCCACCCCTCATATTGCAGGCCACTGCTGGTAGCCATATGCACTCACCCCTCATAGGTCTGGATACTGCTGGGAGTCATATGCTCCTACCTCTCATATCTCTGGACACTGCTGGGAGTCATATGCACCCACCCCTCATATTGCAGGCCACTGCTGGTAGTCATATGCACCCACCCCTCATATATCTGTCCACTGCTGGTAGTCATATGCACCCACCCCTCATATTTCTGGACACTGCTGGTAGTCATATGCACCCACCCCTCATATTGCAGGCCACTGCTGGGAGTCATATGCACCCACCCCTCATATTGCAGGCCACTACTGGTAGTCATATGCACCCACCCCTCATATTTCTGGACACTGCTGGTAGTCATCTGCACCCACCCCTCATATCTCAGTCCACTGCTAGGAGTCATATGCACCCACCCCTCATATGTCTGGACACTGCTAGGAGTCATATGCACCCACCCCTCATATTGCAGGCCACTGCTGGGAGTCATATGCACCCACCCCTCATATTGCAGGCCACTGCTGGTAGTCATATGCACCCACCCCTCATATTGCAGGCCACTGCTGGTAGTCATATGCACCCACCCCTCATATATCTGTCCACTGCTGGGAGTCATATGCACCCACCCCTCATATTGCAGGCCACTGCTGGGAGTCATATGCACCCACCCCTCATATTGCAGGCCACTGCTGGTAGTCATATGCACCCACCCCTCATATTTCTGGACACTGCTGGTAGTCATATGCACCCAACCCTCATATCGCTGTCCACTGCTAGGAGTCATATGCACCCACCCCTCATATGTCTGGACACTGCTAGGACTCATATGCACCCACCCCTCGTATTGCAGGCCACTGCTGGGAGTCATATGCACCCATCCCTCATATTGCAGGCCACTGCTGGTAGTCATATGCACCCACCCCTCATATCTGTCCACTGCTGGGAGTCATATGCACCCACCCCTCATAGGTCTGGACTCTGCTGGAAGTCATATGCACCCACCCCTTATATGTCTGGACACTGCTGGGAGTCATATGCAACAACCCCTCATATTGCAGGCCACAGCTGGGAGTCATATGCACCCACCCGTCATATTGCAGGCCACTGCTGGTAGTCATATGCACCCACCCCTCATATTTCTGGATCCTGCTGGTAGTCATATGCACCCACCCCTCATATCGCTGTCCACTGCTAGGAGTCATATGCACCCACCCCTCATATGTCTGGACACTGCTAGGAGTCATATGCACCCACCCCTCATATTGCAGGCCACTGCTGGGAGTCATATGCACCCACCCCTCATATTGCAGGCCACTGCTGGTAGTCATATGCACCCACCCCTCATATATCTGTCCACTGCTGGGAGTCATATGCACCCACCCCTCATATTGCAGGCCACTGCTGGGAGTCATATGCACCCACCCCTCATATTGCAGGCCACTGCTGGGAGTCATATGCACCCACCCCTCATAGGTCTGGACACTGCTGGGAGTCATATGCACCCACCCCTCATATGTCTGGACACTGCTGGGAGTCATATGCACCCACCCCTCATATTGCAGGCCACTGCTGGTAGTCACATGCACCCACCCCTCATATTGCAGGCCACTGCTGGTAGTCATATGCACCCACCCCTCATATGTCTGGACACTGCTGGGAGTCATATGCACCCACCCCTCATATTGCAGGCCACTGCTGGTAGTCACATGCACCCACCCCTCATATTGCAGGCCACTGCTAGGAGTCATATGCACCCACCCCTCATATGTCTGGACACTGCTAGGACTCATATGCACCCACCCCTCGTATTGCAGGCCACTGCTGGGAGTCATATGCACCCATCCCTCATATTGCAGGGCTCGGCTTGTAGTCATATGCACCCACCCCTCATATTGCAGGCCACTGCTGGTGGTCATATGCACCCACCCCTCATATCTCTGTCCACTGCTGGTAGCCATATGCACCCATCCCTCATAGGTCTGGACACTGCTGGGAGTCATATGTACCCACCCCTCATGTGTCTGGACACTGCTGGGAGTCATATGCACCCACCCCTCAAATTGCAGGCCACTGCTGGTAGTCATATGCACCCACCCCTCATATTGCAGGCCACTGCTGGTAGTCATATGCACCCACCCCTCATATCTCTGTCCACTGCTGGGAGTCATATGCACCCACCCCTCATGTCTCTGTCCACTGCTAGGAGTCATATGCACCCACCCCTCATATTGCAGGGCACTGCTGGGAGTCATATGCACCCACCCCTCATATTGCAGGCCACTACTGGTAGTCATATGCACCCACCCCTCATATTTCTGGACACTGCTGGTAGTCATCTGCACCCACCCCTCATATCTCAGTCCACTGCTAGGAGTCATATGCACCCACCCCTCATATGTCTGGACACTGCTAGGAGTCATATGCACCCACCCCTCATATTGCAGGCCACTGCTGGGAGTCATATGCACCCACCCCTCATATTGCAGGCCACTGCTGGTAGTCATATGCACCCACCCCTCATATTGCATGCCACTGCTGGTAGTCATATGCACCCACCCCTCATATTGCAGACCACTGCTGATAGTCATATGCACCCACCCCTCATATTGCAGGCCACTGCTGGTAGTCATATGCACCCACCCCTCATAGGTCTGGACACTGCTGGGAGTCATATGCTCCCACCCCTCATATGTCTGGACACTGCTGGGAGTCATATGCACCCACCCCTCATATTGCAGTCCACTGCTGGTAGTCATATGCACCCACCCCTCATATCTCTGTCCACAGCTGGGAGTCATATGCACCCACCCCTCATATCTCTGTCCACTGCTAGGAGTCATATGCACCCACCCCTCATATTGCAGACCACTGCTGAGAGCCATATGCACCCACCCCTCATATTGCAGGCCACTGCTGGTAATCATATGCACCCACCCCTCATATTTCTGGACACTGCTGGTAGTCATATGCACCCACCCCTCATATCTCTGTCCACTGCTAGGAGTCATATGCACCCACCCCTTATATGTCTGGACACTGCTAGGAGTCATATGCACCTACCCCTCATAGGTCTGGACACTGCTGGGAGTCATATGCTCCCACCCCTCATATGTCTGGACACTGCTGGGAGTCATATGCACCCACCCCTCATATTGCAGTCCACTGCTGGTAGTCATATGCACCCACCCCTCATATTGCAGGCCACTGCTGGTAGTCATATGCACCCACCCCTCATATCTCTGTCCACAGCTGGGAGTCATATGCACCCACCCCTCATATCTCTGTCCACTGCTAGGACTCATATGCACCCACCCCTCATATTGCAGACCACTGCTGAGAGCCATATGCATCCACCCCTCATATTGCAGGCAACTGCTGGTAATGATATGCACCCACCCCTCATATTTCTGGACACTGCTGGTAGTCATATGCACCCACCCCTCATATCTCTGTCCACTACTAGGAGTCATATGCACCCACCCCTTATATGTCTGGACACTGCTAGGAGTCATATGCACCTACCCCTCATATTGCAGGCCACTGCTGGTAGTCATATGCACCCACCCCTCATATTGCAGGCCACTGCTGGTAGTCATATGCACCCACCCCTCATATTGCAGGCCACTGCTGGTAGCCATATGCACTCACCCCTCATAGGTCTGGACACTGCTGGGAGTCATATGCTCCTACCTCTCATATCTCTGGACACTGCTGGGAGTCATATGCACCCACCCCTCATATTGCAGGCCACTGCTGGTAGTCATATGTACCCACCCCTCATATATCTGTCCACTGCTGGGAGTCATATGCACCCACCCCTCATATGTCTGGACAGTGCTAGGAGTCATATGCACCCACCCCTCATATTGCAGGCCACTGCTGGGAGTCATATGCACCCACCCCTCATATTGCAGGCCACTGCTGGTAGTCATATGCACCCACCCCTCATATTTCTGGACACTGCTGGTAGTCATATGCACCCACCCCTCATATCGCTGTCCACTGCTAGGAGTCCTATGCACCCACCCCTCATATGTCTGGACGCTGCTAGGACTCATATGCACCCACCCCTCGTATTGCAGGCCACTGCTGGGAGTCATATGCACCCATCCCTCATATTGCAGGCCACTGCTGGTAGTCATATGCACCCACCCCTCATATATCTGTCCACTGCTGGGAGTCATATGCACCCACCCCTCATAGGTCTGGACACTGCTGGAAGTCATATGCACCCACCCCTTATATGTCTGGACACTGCTGGGAGTCATATGCAACAACCCCTCATATTGCAGGCCACTGCTGGGAGTCATATGCACCCACCCCTCATATTGCAGGCCACTGCTGGTAGTCATATGCACCCACCCCTCATATTTCTGGATCCTGCTGGTAGTCATATGCACCCACCCCTCATATCGCTGTCCACTGCTAGGAGTCATATGCACCCACCCCTCATATGTCTGGACACTGCTAGGAGTCATATGCACCCACCCCTCGTATTGCAGGCCACTGCTGGGAGTCATATGCACCCACCCCTCATATTGCAGGCCACTGCTGGTAGTCATATGCACCCACCCCTCATATATCTGTCCACTGCTGGGAGTCATATGCACCCACCCCTCATATTGCAGGCCACTGCTGGGAGTCATATGCACCCACCCCTCATATTGCAGGCCACTGCTGGGAGTCATATGCACCCACCCCTCATAGGTCTGGACACTGCTGGGAGTCATATGCACCCACCCCTCATATGTCTGGACACTGCTGGGAGTCATATGCACCCACCCCTCATATTGCAGGCCACTGCTGGTAGTCACATGCACCCACCCCTCATATTGCAGGCCACTGCTGGTAGTCATATGCACCCACCCCTCATATGTGTGGACACTGCTGGGAGTCATATGCACCCACCCCTCATATTGCAGGCCACTGCTGGTAGTCACATGCACCCACCCCTCATATTGCAGGCCACTGCTAGGAGTCATATGCACCCACCCCTCATATGTCTGGACACTGCTAGGACTCATATGCACCCACCCCTCGTATTGCAGGCCACTGCTGGGAGTCATATGCACCCATCCCTCATATTGCAGGCCACTGCTGGTAGTCATATGCACCCACCCCTCATATATCTGTCCACTGCTGGGAGTCATATGCACCCACCCCTCATAGGTCTGGACACTGCTGGAAGTCATATGCACCCACCCCTTATATGTCTGGACACTGCTGGGAGTCATATGCAACAACCCCTCATATTGCAGGCCACTGCTGGGAGTCATATGCACCCACCCCTCATATTGCAGGCCACTGCTGGTAGTCATATGCACCCACCCCTCATATTTCTGGATCCTGCTGGTAGTCATATGCACCCACCCCTCATATCGCTGTCCACTGCTAGGAGTCATATGCACCCACCCCTCATATGTCTGGACACTGCTAGGAGTCATATGCACCCACCCCTCGTATTGCAGGCCACTGCTGGGAGTCATATGCACCCACCCCTCATATTGCAGGCCACTGCTGGTAGTCATATGCACCCACCCCTCATATATCTGTCCACTGCTGGGAGTCATATGCACCCACCCCTCATATTGCAGGCCACTGCTGGGAGTCATATGCACCCACCCCTCATATTGCAGGCCACTGCTGGGAGTCATATGCACCCACCCCTCATAGGTCTGGACACTGCTGGGAGTCATATGCACCCACCCCTCATATGTCTGGACACTGCTGGGAGTCATATGCACCCACCCCTCATATTGCAGGCCACTGCTGGTAGTCACATGCACCCACCCCTCATATTGCAGGCCACTGCTGGTAGTCATATGCACCCACCCCTCATATCTCTGTCCACTGCTGGGAGTCATATGCACCCACCCCTTATATCTCTGTCCACTGCTAGGAGTCATATGCACCCGCCCCTCATATTGCAGGCCACTGCTGGGAGTCATATGCACCCACCCCTCATATTGCAGGCCACTGCTGGTAGTCATATGCACCCACCCATCATATTTCTGGACACTGCTGGTAGTCATATGCACCCAACCCTCATATCTCTGTCCACTGCTAGGAGTCATATGCACCCACCCCTCATATGTCTGGACATTGCTAGGAGTCATATGCACCCACCCCTCATATTGCAGGCCACTGCTCGGAGTCATATGCACCCACCCCTCATATTGCAGGCCACTGCTGGGAGTCATATGCACCCACCCACGCACCCCCTAGTAGCAGTACACTGCTGGCCTGGACCTACACACACACCAATATGAAGGTAACATGCTGGGCCAGTCTAAGCCCACATTCCTGGTGTGTGTACGCCTCGTATCCCAAATGTACTGGTGCCGTAATGGGGTACGTGTGACACGCACCGTACCCACACATTCATTGTGTGTGTACGGTCCGTATCACTGTTCTAATGGTGCCATAGGGGTACGTGTGGTACGCCCCGTACCCACGCGTTCATTGCGTGTGTACGGTCCGTATCACAGTTCTACTGTGCCGTAGGGGTACATGTGGTACGCACCGTACCCATGCATTCATTGCGTGTGTACAGTCCGTATCACTGTTCTAATGGTGCCATAGGGGTACGTGTGACATGCACCGTACCCATGCATTCATTGTGTGTGTACGGTCCATATCACAGTTCTACTGTGCCGTAGGGGTACATGTGGTACGCACCGTACCCATGCATTCATTGCGTGTGTACGGTCCGTATCACTGTTCTAATTGTGCCGTAGGGGTACGTGTGCAACGCACCGCACACGTCCATTTCCGTTGTTGCGGTACGCAGGGGTTGCTGGCCACGCCCCCCCAAGTGACCAGACCCTGGTGGTAATGTATGGCCTCCATATTATAGGTTTGGCTTTGAGTATGGGGTTTGTTTCCTGCCCCTCACCCCCACCCTGGGTGTTGTTCTCACCTTCTGCGGCGTGTGCGTTGGGTGCGGTGCACCAGGTTAAATGTTAAATGTTAAATGTTACCGGATTTCTAAAGCGCATGGCTGCCCGTGAGCCGTGAGGTCGTAGGCCAAGAGGACCGGGATGACACGTACGACGGGGTTCATGGCGTGTACGTCGCGTACCGTGGCTCTGTTGCGTAGCGGTTTGCGTCGGACCCTGCTTTTCCGGCTGTGTTTGACTCCCGTAAAAAAAAGAGCCGTACGGAGTGACGTAGGAACGAATCGTACTTGCTGGGCCGGAAACAGCTGCCTGAATACGTCCGTACGTCGCGTACAAGCTGTTCCAGATCAGAATCGTAGTTTTTTTTTACCCGTACGGGCTTTTTTACGAAAGATACGGAAATAGGCTTTCTGTACGAATCGTACTTCCTAGGTTGTACGGAAAGTTTACCGGGTACGAGTCGTACAGGGTATACGCGCCGTACAACGATTCGTACAGCCTTTTTACAGGATCGGAATCGGCCCCATAATGTGTATTTGTAAAGTGCACGTTTGCCCAAGGTTATCTTGGCTCTGAATAAGAGATGTTTATTGTTACCCAACTCAATGGTACTCATTTCATCGACCTCAGAAGGAAGAAAGGTTGAGTGGACAGGTCAGGATTTGAAACTGTTACCAGGAGATCAAATACAGGCCCCCTACAGTGGACGGCTTAGGCCACTAAGGCACCAAACCCAACTACTAGGAATTAAAAATGAGATTACTGTTTTATAAATTCAGATTTAGAGTTTACGGCTGTATTTTTCCTTTACTGTTGTAAAAGGAATTCACCTATCTAATGGGCTTTGTTTGAATGGGAATCATTTTCCTGTTAGCGATTGTGTATGTAAATGTTCCTTTGATCTACTGGTGCTTATTCTTTAAGCAGTCTGAAGCTCAGAATGATCTTGCACTTAAGATCACGGATCCTCAACAAGATAAGGCATTTCCAGATATATGTTAATTGTGGGTGAAGGTTTCCTAGGCTCGTGAATATCATTCAGAGGTTGTCAGAGATGGCAGCTGCTCTGAACATACATAGGCAGGAGAACAATTGCTTATGCCCTTATTGGCAATGGAACTCTGAGGTGACTTGCAATATACTGCATACTTTAAAGTAAGGGGGAGAGGAGTTATCCCATATAATATGTGAGATTTTGTCCTCTCCATCTTGAACCACATAACATAGCTAACAATTGGATCTGCCCCCGCCTTGCCAATCCAACAACCCATACCAGGGACCCGTACTTAGACTGCTGAGTACTCCGGGCGGCCCGCGGTTGCATTCTTCTACCGCTCTCCACCACACACTGCCATAAATTGTATGTAACCAGTCCTGATGATGGCCTAGATTTCCACAGGCCGAAACGTCGTCGACTTCAACAGCGAAAATCCTGGCGCCCCCTCATTACGGACATCCTACTCATTGTTTATTATAATTTACCTACCATTGACTGTTGGTTGTCCTGATTCTGTAAAAATTATTGTACTACTTCATTCTTTGTTGCGCCTTTCACTACCGCTGTATATACCACTTCATGTGTCACTTGCGCCATCACAAACCTCATGAGCACTTGTGCACAGTATCCTGTCAGTTACATTTCCAGTAATGTAACGCAGTGCCTGTTCTACTTTTGATTGTACATATGATGTTGAATATGTGCAACATGTTTTAAAATACAGAATATCCCACATATACTTATCTCCCTGTGTTTTGCCCTACACTGATTGATTCTTTAGCAACTCGACTTTGCCTTTCACATTTGTTCCCCAATTGAAATCCACTCTGAGACATTGTTGTTTCTCTCTACAACACTACCCTAAATCCCTACAACACTACCCTAAACCCTAATACACTACATTACACTACAAAAACACACTAAAACGTTAAAAAAAACACACAGAACACTACTTTTACACTACCCTAAACCCAAACAATTAACTCCCACCCCAAGCGCAAACCCCCTTACCTCTCTCCTCTCCAGCGTCGCTGTGGGATCCTGCTTCCTCCTTCCTGCTTGCTTCACGTCGTTGTGAGGAAACAGCCTGAGTTTCCTCACAACGACTTGAATAGCCGCCACATTACATCGCATGCGTTGTAAAAGCGCATGCGATGTAATGGTATGCGTGGTTTTACCATGCGTTGTAACATCGCATGCGTTGTAACGCATGCGATGTAATAGCAACGCGTGGTAAAACCCGCGTTGTAATGGCTGTTCCCCCTTCCCATCGATTACCCCTATAAGCTCCACAACAACCACCTAAAATTAATTACACAATTGCCATAACACATTTTTAATTTGTTTAATTAATATCAATTAACAAATAATGATTATTAAAAAATAAATAAACTACTTAACACCCTTTAAACCTATAAACACCAAAACATACACCTACAATCAACTGCACAATTATCATAATTAATTACCAATTAATTAATTACCAATATGAAAATGTGGATCCTGCTGGTAGTCATATGCACCCACCCCTCATATCGCTGTCCACTGCTAGGAGTCATATGCACCCACCCCTCATATGTCTGGACACTGCTAGGAGTCATATGCACCCACCCCTCGTATTGCAGGCCACTGCTGGGAGTCATATGCACCCACCCCTCATATTGCAGGCCACTGCTGGTAGTCATATGCACCCACCCCTCATATATCTGTCCACTGCTGGGAGTCATATGCACCCACCCCTCATATTGCAGGCCACTGCTGGGAGTCATATGCACCCACCCCTCATATTGCAGGCCACTGCTGGGAGTCATATGCACCCACCCCTCATAGGTCTGGACACTGCTGGGAGTCATATGCACCCACCCCTCATATGTCTGGACACTGCTGGGAGTCATATGCACCCACCCCTCATATTGCAGGCCACTGCTGGTAGTCACATGCACCCACCCCTCATATTGCAGGCCACTGCTGGTAGTCATATGCACCCACCCCTCATATCTCTGTCCACTGCTGGGAGTCATATGCACCCACCCCTTATATCTCTGTCCACTGCTAGGAGTCATATGCACCCGCCCCTCATATTGCAGGCCACTGCTGGGAGTCATATGCACCCACCCCTCATATTGCAGGCCACTGCTGGTAGTCATATGCACCCACCCATCATATTTCTGGACACTGCTGGTAGTCATATGCACCCAACCCTCATATCTCTGTCCACTGCTAGGAGTCATATGCACCCACCCCTCATATGTCTGGACATTGCTAGGAGTCATATGCACCCACCCCTCATATTGCAGGCCACTGCTCGGAGTCATATGCACCCACCCCTCATATTGCAGGCCACTGCTGGGAGTCATATGCACCCACCCACGCACCCCCTAGTAGCAGTACACTGCTGGCCTGGACCTACACACACACCAATATGAAGGTAACATGCTGGGCCAGTCTAAGCCCACATTCCTGGTGTGTGTACGCCTCGTATCCCAAATGTACTGGTGCCGTAATGGGGTACGTGTGACACGCACCGTACCCACACATTCATTGTGTGTGTACGGTCCGTATCACTGTTCTAATGGTGCCATAGGGGTACGTGTGGTACGCCCCGTACCCACGCGTTCATTGCGTGTGTACGGTCCGTATCACAGTTCTACTGTGCCGTAGGGGTACATGTGGTACGCACCGTACCCATGCATTCATTGCGTGTGTACAGTCCGTATCACTGTTCTAATGGTGCCATAGGGGTACGTGTGACATGCACCGTACCCATGCATTCATTGTGTGTGTACGGTCCATATCACAGTTCTACTGTGCCGTAGGGGTACATGTGGTACGCACCGTACCCATGCATTCATTGCGTGTGTACGGTCCGTATCACTGTTCTAATTGTGCCGTAGGGGTACGTGTGCAACGCACCGCACACGTCCATTTCCGTTGTTGCGGTACGCAGGGGTTGCTGGCCACGCCCCCCCAAGTGACCAGACCCTGGTGGTAATGTATGGCCTCCATATTATAGGTTTGGCTTTGAGTATGGGGTTTGTTTCCTGCCCCTCACCCCCACCCTGGGTGTTGTTCTCACCTTCTGCGGCGTGTGCGTTGGGTGCGGTGCACCAGGTTAAATGTTAAATGTTAAATGTTACCGGATTTCTAAAGCGCATGGCTGCCCGTGAGCCGTGAGGTCGTAGGCCAAGAGGACCGGGATGACACGTACGACGGGGTTCATGGCGTGTACGTCGCGTACCGTGGCTCTGTTGCGTAGCGGTTTGCGTCGGACCCTGCTTTTCCGGCTGTGTTTGACTCCCGTAAAAAAAAGAGCCGTACGGAGTGACGTAGGAACGAATCGTACTTGCTGGGCCGGAAACAGCTGCCTGAATACGTCCGTACGTCGCGTACAAGCTGTTCCAGATCAGAATCGTAGTTTTTTTTTACCCGTACGGGCTTTTTTACGAAAGATACGGAAATAGGCTTTCTGTACGAATCGTACTTCCTAGGTTGTACGGAAAGTTTACCGGGTACGAGTCGTACAGGGTATACGCGCCGTACAACGATTCGTACAGCCTTTTTACAGGATCGGAATCGGCCCCATAATGTGTATTTGTAAAGTGCACGTTTGCCCAAGGTTATCTTGGCTCTGAATAAGAGATGTTTATTGTTACCCAACTCAATGGTACTCATTTCATCGACCTCAGAAGGAAGAAAGGTTGAGTGGACAGGTCAGGATTTGAAACTGTTACCAGGAGATCAAATACAGGCCCCCTACAGTGGACGGCTTAGGCCACTAAGGCACCAAACCCAACTACTAGGAATTAAAAATGAGATTACTGTTTTATAAATTCAGATTTAGAGTTTACGGCTGTATTTTTCCTTTACTGTTGTAAAAGGAATTCACCGATCTAATGGGCTTTGTTTGAATGGGAATCATTTTCCTGTTAGCGATTGTGTATGTAAATGTTCCTTTGATCTACTGGTGCTTATTCTTTAAGCAGTCTGAAGCTCAGAATGATCTTGCACTTAAGATCACTGATCCTCAACAAGATAAGGCATTTCCAGATATATGTTAATTGTGGGTGAAGGTTTCCTAGGCTCGTGAATATCATTCAGAGGTTGTCAGAGATGGCAGCTGCTCTGAACATACATAGGCAGGAGAACAATTGCTTATGCCCTTATTGGCAATGGAACTCTGAGGTGACTTGCAATATACTGCATACTTTAAAGTAAGGGGGAGAGGAGTTATCCCATATAATATGTGAGATTTTGTCCTCTCCATCTTGAACCACATAACATAGCTAACAATTGGATCTGCCCCCGCCTTGCCAATCCAACAACCCATACCAGGGACCTGTACTTAGACTGCTGAGTACTCCGGGCGGCCCGCGGTTGCATTCTTCTACCGCTCTCCACCACACACTGCCATAAATTGTATGTAACCAGTCCTGATGATGGCCTAGATTTCCACAGGCCGAAACGTCGTCGACTTCAACAGCGAAAATCCTGGCGCCCCCTCATTACGGACATCCTACTCATTGTTTATTATAATTTACCTACCATTGACTGTTGGTTGTCCTGATTCTGTAAAAATTATTGTACTACTTCATTCTTTGTTGCGCCTTTCACTACCGCTGTATATACCACTTCATGTGTCACTTGCGCCATCACAAACCTCATGAGCACTTGTGCACAGTATCCTGTCAGTTACATTTCCAGTAATGTAACGCAGTGCCTGTTCTACTTTTGATTGTACATATGATGTTGAATATGTGCAACATGTTTTAAAATACAGAATATCCCACATATACTTATCTCCCTGTGTTTTGCCCTACACTGATTGATTCTTTAGCAACTCGACTTTGCCTTTCACATTTGTTCCCCAATTGAAATCCACTCTGAGACATTGTTGTTTCTCTCTACAACACTACCCTAAATCCCTACAACACTACCCTAAACCCTAATACACTACATTACACTACAAAAACACACTAAAACGTTAAAAAAACACACAGAACACTACTTTTACACTACCCTAAACCCAAACAATTAACTCCCACCCCAAGCGCAAACCCCCTTACCTCTCTCCTCTCCAGCGTCGCTGTGGGATCCTGCTTCCTCCTTCCTGCTTGCTTCACGTCGTTGTGAGGAAACAGCCTGAGTTTCCTCACAACGACTTGAATAGCCGCCACATTACATCGCATGCGTTGTAAAAGCGCATGCGATGTAATGGTATGCGTGGTTTTACCATGCGTTGTAACATCGCATGCGTTGTAACGCATGCGATGTAATAGCAACGCGTGGTAAAACCCGCGTTGTAATGGCTGTTCCCCCTTCCCATCGATTACCCCTATAAGCTCCACAACAACCACCTAAAATTAATTACACAATTGCCATAACACATTTTTAATTTGTTTAATTAATATCAATTAACAAATAATGATTATTAAAAAATAAATAAACTACTTAACACCCTTTAAACCTATAAACACCAAAACATACACCTACAATCAACTGCACAATTATCATAATTAATTACCAATTAATTAATTAACAACCAATTATTAATTCATCAATTAAAAATAAATTACTTCCCACCCTTTACACCTATAAACACCAAAACACACACCTAAAATTAATTACACAATTACCATAATTAATTACCAATTAATTAATTAACAACCAAATATTAATTCTTCAATTAAAAACAAATTACTTCCCACCCTTGACATCTATAAACACCAAAACATACACCTAAAATTAATGACACTATTACCATAATTAATTACAAATTAAATGATTATTATTAATTAACAACAAATTATTAATTAATTAATAATAAATTAATTTACGCATTTAACACTATAACATCTCAATTAAACAAATGTTAATAAATAAAAAAGAATCAATTAATGTAATATAAGATAATTACTTCCCACCCTATTCACCTATAAACCCACAACATTGCGGCTGTTGCTGCTGCCAGCCTGCCACCTGGTACAGGGACATGTAGCGCGGTACCATGGGTATCCCCCCAGTGCACTCACACACACCCCCAACACATTGGGGGCCTGCAATTGTCCCCCAGAGACATTCTCCGCATGCCTTTCCATGGCAGTTCCACCACCGCGGTACGGCTGGCTACTGCCAGCATCATAATCATGCCGGCGGAGCCTGGCTCTGCAGCGGCATCATTGTAGCAACGCCGCGGTCGTCACCGCCATTCTAATGGGACTGGCGGTTTTCAGGGTTGCGATCGCGGGCGGATGTCCGCCGCCGGTCCGGCAGTGGGCGGCAGCCATTCGCCCGCCATCCTCATAGACCCCTATGTTTTTGCAAACGATATGAAACACTTTGATATTTTTAAAATCGATCTTACTTACCTTAAGTCGATATTCTTTACCACGATATTCTTGCTGTCGATATTTCTGAACCACGATATTTCTGACTTGATATTTGTGCAACTCGCTATTTTAAACACAATATTCTGTCTGCACACCATTCGCGATACCAAGTGAATGTACTACAGAAAGAACTTATGAAGTAAGAACAGTGTCCACAAGGAACTTATTCACAAACAGTCATTAACAATTTTGGAGCAAAAATTAAACTCCCAACCGATTTAATCCACAAGCCAAACAAAAGTATCTAGTTACTCTGGAGTACTTATTTATTTAAACAAAAACAATTAATTGCACAATTCACAATTATATGAAAAAAACATTTCAGTTTTCAGGCACAAAGAGAAGTAGTGAAGAAAGTGAAAATAGAGCCCAGTGTGAGTAGTAGTAGCCTACAAGGTGAAATAGGTGTATAAAAGGTCTTTCTTTAAAAAAACAATGAGGAGCATATAAGCGTGTAACGAGTCTTTTTTGCTCTCCCTTTGTTGGAGTCGACGACGTTTCAACCCTCTCTGGGTACGGGGTCTCATCAGGACATTATCTGGGGACTACAAACAAGCAAAGTGTGAGTGCCCGAATTGCACTAATTATATAAGTGAATTTAGGACTCCAGTAATTCCTTGGCTTACCTAATTACGTTCAATTTGAATTTGAAGAATGGTAGATAGTATCTATCTGACGAAATCTAAAATGCAAAAATGATATATAAGGAATTTCACAAGTATATCCTTATAGATATATATTTCTTTATACTGTCACTGAAAAACGGGAGTTGTATCACTTATCCGGCCCATAAAGAGTTATTCAATTCATAAAACTAAATAGGACATCTTCCTAATACGGGCTAAAACCATTCTGGTATAGTTCCTAGGTGTTTATCACACTATAGTAATCTACATGGAACAATACTTATCTCCGCTATTCACACCATTATGTATGTCACTTACTTGGAGTATTAAATATCTCCGCGTTCTCCGTTTAAACAATGGCAAGGCTTCCCAATTTACAAGTGCTATTTTGGCCAATCCGTATGATGATCTATATAAAAGCAATATAATAAAGGACAATCGGTGACTGAGGTTATACTAAACCGGTTTACCTTCTGTTTGTGAAAAAATATTACTCACAGGGCTGTTGTGAGGATCCAGGGTGCCCTTGAACCAATTCTGGCTGTATTTAATATGCCGGTAGTAAATACCTATAGAGCAATGAGGCCAAAAGTTAAAGCCAAGCCTTCACCTAGTTAAATAATATAAACGAGGCGGTGCGCGTGAATAACTTACTTTTCCAATAATACACGAATAAGAAATCCAATTGCAGGATGATTCCAGCATCCAAGTCGCCCGCGCAAGTCGGTGAACCCTGACCCTGGGGGCGGAAGTATTTACACCACCTGGAGGCCTGCATGTGTACAGGGGAGGAGCCAAATTCATTGGCGGCCATCTTGAAGAGGGGTTTTCTACTCGTATCATTAAGGATAACCAGGATCAATCCGCCGTACAAGTGGCTGCACGCTGACCCCGGAACCGGAAGTGTTTGTTTCCACCCCGACTCGTGCGTATGTACCGAGGAGGAGTAGGGTTACATGGCGGCCATCTTAGAGGGGGGCTTTAGTAGTCAATAGTAGGTCCTTCTGTGTGAGGAGGACTCGAATTTTTTAGAAAACGATGTATTTGGCAAATATGAAAATGTAAAACCAAGGGTTGCGTGCAAATACGGGAAATATGTGAACCCAAAAATTGCGCTCGAAAAAGAAATATAATTATATATTTCAATCAGACCAAATGAAAACGGTGTACTCTGGGGTAGTTGAGGGGTCCATACACCTGAATAAAAATAATTAGATAGGCAACTATGTCCAGGAGAGCAAAATAGACTAGTTGGAGGTTATCGATGAGGTATCATCATACATTGTTCATACACATGATGTTTAATCATACTGTTAGACGGCGATCTCAGGAGAGCCCGGAAGGGGTCCTGACTACCCTGAGACCCACCCTCAAAGTATCGTAGCCGGGCACTGGCGGGAGACTCCCCAAGGGGAGGAATCTCGTAGCTAGGATCGTACTTCTGGCACCACACGACACAGAGTAACCACACCGGTTATTCTCAGAACCAATCTTTATCAAGTAGGTTATCACGGCAAATATGTACAAGATGTGCACAGGCTCAAGAGTCTCGGAAAGGTAGGGGGGGTAGCGGGACAGTCTTTGGCAAAAGTTCAAGCAGGGACGTATCCGGCGCGCAGCTCACAATCCTCGAGCCGGGGGATACGGGGTCGTAGTCGGGGTCCGGCGGGACCGTGAGAGTCTGGGGGAGCCGCGAGTCACTCAGCGGGCTCCGGTACAGGTTCAGAGGTGTCCGATCTCCAAGGAGCCGCGAGTCACTCAGCAGGCTTAGGCACAAGTTCGGAGATGTTACGATCTTCCAGGAGCCGCGAGTCACTCAGCAGGCTTAGGCACAAGTTCGGAGATGTTACGTTCTTCCAGGAGCCGCGAGTCACTCAGCAGGCTTAGACACAGGTTCAGAGGTGTTACGATCTTCCAGGAGCCGCGAGTCACTCAGCAGGCTTAGGCACAGGTTCAGAGGTGTTACGATCTTCCAGGAGCCGCGAGTCACTCAGCAGGCTTAGACACAGGTTCAGAGGTGTTACGATCTTCCAGGAGCCGCGAGTCACTCAGCAGGCTTAGACACAGGTTCAGAGGTGTTACGATCTTCCAGGAGCCGCGAGTCACTCAGCAGGCTTACGTTGTTCCAGCGTCGAATCTGCCGGACCGACCCAGAGCACCCCTTGTTATAGGTCGCCCCCTCTTTGATGTCCGGGGTCGGTGGAGGCAGGGGTCTTGTCACCTGGGGGCCGCTTGTCGGGGTTTCCTGCTATTGTCTTTTGATCTCGTTCAGGGCCGGGGCGGGAGGAGTCCCAGACACCCAGCAGGCGTGGAGCCAGCTCTCAGGGAGGCCGGAGGGCCGATCGAAACCCATCGTCCCAGGGGAGTCCAGAGGTGCGATAGAAACTGCTCCTCCCTCTCTCATCCCCCTGGAAGTGTGATGTCCTCCAGCCGGAGTGGCGCCGCTAGGCCAGGGTCGCGCTGGGGCCGGGCGGCCATCTTGACGCATGAAGTGGGCATGCGGGCCCGGGGTGGCCGAAAGGAGAGAGGCCATGGACGAGGATGTCCGGGCCGGGTGCGGGTGTTCTGGTAGGAAGGACCGGCTGGGCCGGGTGGTTGGGGCTGCAGGTACCAGGTTTCGGTGGTGCGGGTGCACGGAGGGCCGTTCTGCGAGGCCGGGTCCAACACGCGTCCCCCCCAGCTGAAAGCCGGAGAGAACTGCCCATCATCTTGGGGGGTTCTCTTCGCTGAGGCGGAAGAACCGGGAGAGGCCGTCAGCGTTGGCGTGGTCCGTACCAGGGCGGTGTTCTACGGTGAAATCCATCCCCTGGAGGGAGATTGACCACCGCAGTAGCTTGGGGTTTTCCCCTCGCATCTGCATGAGCCACCGCAATGGCCGATGGTCAGTTTGGACTCTGAAATGCGTGCCGAACAGGTAGGGTCGTAGCTTTTTGAGTGCCCAGACCACGGCAAAGGCTTCGCGCTCTATGGTGCTCCACCTCTGCTCTCGGGGCAGCAGCCGCCGACTGAGGAAGGCGACGGGCTGGTCTAGGCCTTGGTCATTCACTTGGGACAGGACGGCCCCAATGCCATGTTCGGAGGCATCGGTCTGGACTAGGAACTCCTTGGCATAGTCGGGAGCCTGGAGGACGGGAGCAGTGCACATGGCCTTTTTTAGAGCATCGAAAGCCTCCTGGCAGGCAGCCGTCCACTGCACCTTCTTTGGCTGTTTTTTAGATGTGAGTTCGGTGAGAGGGCCGACCAGGCTGCCATATCCCCGGATGAAGCGTCGGTAGTATCCTGTGAGTCCCAGGAAGGCTCGGACCTCCGTCTGGGTGATGGGTGGTTCCCAGGCCAGGATGGCATCGATCTTTGGCTGTAGAGGGGCTACCTGGCCGCTTCCGACCCGGTGCCCCAGGTAGACTACGGAGCCTTGCCCGATCTGGCACTTGCTAGCTTTTACTGTGAGGCCTGCCTGGCGCAGGGCGGTTAGCACCCTCCGGAGGTGCTGGAGGTGCTCACTCCACTCTGAACTGAAGACGGCGATATCGTCTAGATATGCCACGCTGAACGGTTCCAACCCGGCCAGGACCTTATTCACCAGTCGCTGGAAAGTGGCCGGGGCATTTTTCATCCCGAAGGGCATCACGCGGAAGCGGTAGTGCCCGTCGGGGGTGGAGAAAGCAGACCGCTCCTTGGCCCCTTCGGTGAGCGCAATCTGCCAGTATCCGCAGGTGAGGTCGAATGTGCTGAGGAACCGGGCTGCCCCTAGTCGGTCAATGAGTTCGTCGGCTCGTGGAATGGGGTGGGCATCGGCTCGGGTAACGTCATTGAGCCCCCGGTAATCCACGCAGAATCGGAGCTCGGGGGCGACACCGGGGGCCGCTGCTTTCGGGACCAGGACCACGGGGCTGGCCCAGGGACTGTCAGAGGGCTCAATCACCCCCAGGGTCAGCATCTTCGAAACTTCATCTTGAATGCAGGACCGGACCCGGTCAGGAACCCGGTAGGCTCGGTGTCTCACCGGCGGGCTGTCCCCGGTGTCCACGTCATGAACACACCAGTTGGTGACCCGGGGGGTCAGAGAGAAGAGGTCGGCAAATTGTCTTAGGAGCTGGCGGCAGTCCGCTTGTTGCTGGGCAGTGAGGGCTGGGGAAAGGTTCACTCCCTCTACGGAGCCATCCCGCTCCTTGACACACAGGAGGTCCGGGAGGGGATCCGACTCATCTTCGGCCCCGTCATCGGTGGCCAGCAGGAGGCTCAGTTCTGTCCGCACGAAGTGAGGCTTGAGTCGGTTCACATGCAGGACCCGGAGGGGGTCCCGGGGCGACTGGACGTCCACCAAGTACGTAACTGGACTCTTCCGCTCAACCACCTTGTAAGGCCCAGTCCATCGGTCCTGGAGGGCGCCAGGCTTCACGGGGGCCATGACCCACACCCGCTGGCCCGGCTGGAACTCAACCAGAGTGGCATTCTGGTCGTACCAGCGTTTCATCTCTTCTTGACTCGCCTCCAGGTTGGCCTCGGCCAGTTCTCGGAACTTCCTGGTCTGGTTCCGGAGGGCCAAGACATATTGGAACACATCTCGGGGGGTGGTCTGGGGTGCCGCCTCCCACTCTTCCTTTACCAAACTGAGGGGACCTCGGACGGGGTGCCCATAGAGTAACTCAAACGGGCTGAATCCTAGGGACTTCTGGGGGACCTCTCTATACGCGAACAATAGGCAAGGGAGCAGGACGTCCCACTTCCGCCGGAGGGGCTCTTCTAGGCCAGCGATCATCCCTTTCAAAGTCCTATTAAACCTTTCTACTAGGCCGTTTCCTTGGGGATGGTACGGGGTGGTGAACTTATAGGACACCCCACATTGTTGCCACAGGGACGTCATATACCTTGAGATAAAATTAGTGCCGCGATCGCTCACGACCTCGCGGGGAAACCCCACCCTGGAAAAGATCCCCATCAGGGCCCGGCCCACCACAGGGGCCGTAATGGTGCGCAGGGGGATAGCCTCCGGATAGCGGGTGGCGTGGTCCACTAGGACCAAGATAAAACGGTGGCCTTGGGAGGTGGGGGGGTCCAGTGGTCCCACGATGTCGATCCCGACCCGTTCGAAGGGGGTACTGACGACCGGGAAGGGTTGGAGGGGAGCCTTGAGTTTCCCTCCACTCTTTCCACTAGCCTGGCACGTGGGGCAGGACTTGCAATGGGCCTCTACCGCTGCTCTCATCTTAGGCCAGTAAAAATGGGTCACAAGTCGGTTGTAAGTCTTGTCCTGTCCCAGGTGACCGGCGAGGGGGACGTCGTGGGCTAAACCCAGGAGGAAATCTCGGAAGCGGAGGGGTACCACCAGTACTCGCCCAGATCCCAGCTCCACCGACCTCTGCTCACTGTACAGGATGCTATTCTCCCAATAGATTCGGTGCGTCCCGGTCTGGTCACCTGCGGCTTGGCCCTCGGCTTGGCGCCGCAGCCCGACCAGGGAAGGACAAGTGGCTTGCTCCCTGCAAAACTCCTCCCGAGTGGGTCCGCCCTCGTGGCGCCATTGGGCCAACCCGGGTAGATCGCCTAACTCAGGGACCGGGTCAGGGTCGGATGGGGTGGGTTCCTCGCTAGCGACGGACCCTTCTGATGGGGGGACGGAAGGACCCTCGGCGGGGACTGTTCCGATCTCTTCGATCGGGGTGCTCTCGACTTCTCTCTGGGGAGTGAGTCGGGCGGACATAGATCGGGTGGTGGCGCACACCCACTCGGGGAGCCCCATCATTCCCAGGTGGGCCTTACGCTCTACGTGCTTCCATGGGGAACTCTCTAGGTCGTTCCCTAAAAGGCAGTCGACCGGCTGGGAGGTTCTTACGGCCACCTTGAGTTTGCCTATCACCCCTCCCCACTCGAATGGCACCAGGGCTACCTGGCACATGCTCTCTCTATTGTCTGCGGATATTACAGGGCAAAAGACGTTGGGGAGGATCTGCTCTTCGGGGACTAGGTGCCTGAGGACACCGGTGATACTGGCCCCGGTGTCTCGCAGGGCCTCTACCTGGTGGCCATTGATTTTGACAAGCTGCCCATACTTCTGGGTGTTGGAGGGGAGGAGGCTACCAGGGATCATCTCCCTATCTCCCAGGGATACTAGGGCCATTGCTGCGGGTTCCCACTCTTCAGCTTCCTCCACCCCCTCTCCCAGGGCTACGTTGGCTATCTGTCTCGTCGGGGGGACTTGGGTGGCCATGGGGCACTCTGGGTCATTGGCGTAGTGCCCGGGTTTCTGGCAGCGAAAACATGTGACGGTCACCCGGTGTCCCCGTTTCCCAGGGGGCCCGGTTACTGGTGGAGGGGGCGCCGGGAAAGGTGGAGGTGGTGTCTTCGGGGGGCTAGGCTGGGACTCTCTCGGCCCTCCCTGGTTCCCTCCTCCTCTCTGGCGGGGTGGTCCCTGACTGGTTCGGGGGTACTCTCCTACCATGCCCCGGGAGACCCGGGTGTTGGTCCAGCGGTCGGCCTCCACAGCCAGCTTCCGGGGATCTGTGAGCTTACTGTCCAGCAGATGCTGACGTAGTTCTACGAAGCAGTTCGCAGCTAGATGTTCCCACAACATGAGGTCAGTGAGTTCGGCCAGGGTGGTGACCTTGCTGCCCTTGGTCCACCCATCGAAGGCCCGACTGAAAAAGTTTACATATTCCACCCAGGTGGTGCCCGGGATCTTCCTGCAGTCCCGGAACCGTTGACGGTACATTTCTGGGGTGAGGCCGTATCTTGTGAGTAGAGCCTCTTTCATGTGGCTGTAGGAGGTCTGCAGGGAGAGGGGTAGGTCGAGCAGGGTGTCCCTTCCTTCGCTCAGAAACCGCCCCCACAGCCCCGCCCCCCAGTCCTTCTGCGGGATCCGATGGGAGGTCATGGCGACCTCGTAGGCCCGAAACCATTACTGAATGTCATCGTTTTTATAATATTCCTTGACCACATCCTTCGGGATGTGGACCTTCTGTTCCGCTGGGGAGGCCGTCTCTTGGTTACTTGGGGGCCTCCCTTCCTCGTTTCGGGCCTTGAGCTCGAGTTCCTTTAAGCTGCGTTCGTGCTCCAGCTGGAGCTTTCTTCCTTCGTGCTCCCGTTGGAGCTTTTTCTCCTCCAGTTCACCTTGTACACGCATTTGTTCTACCGCTAGCTTTTTTTCCGCTAACTTCAATTCGCCCTCAATTTTGAGTTTGGCCAGCTCTAGTTCATGATTGCGGCTTCTCTCTCGGTCCGCGAGTTCTTCTGGGGAGAAGCCCCCGTCTGGTACGCCTCCTCGTACCTGATTGCTGCTGCTTTCACTTTGGGGGGGTTCGGTTTCGTCGGGGCGCTCCCCCGTGCCTTCCGGGCGGGAGGCCCCGGTCTCCACCCAAGTTTTCAGCGCTTTCTGCAAATCTTCCTTCGTGTTGAGACCAGTGGTAGCGATTTTAAGTTCTTTGCAAAATTGCTTCAGCTCCTTGTGTGTATATTCTTCTAGATGCTCCACCTGGAACACCCTGTTGGCGTTGGTTTCTGCGGGGCTCATGGTGCTTCCTTCTGCCATCCCTGTCGGTAGTGCGTCTGTTGTTCACGGTACGATCTCTAGGTGATGGGCCCGAATCCCGTCGCTTGCCACCAATGTTAGACGGCGATCTCAGGAGAGCCCGGAAGGGGTCCTGACTACCCTGAGACCCACCCTCAAAGTATCGTAGCCGGGCACTGGCGGGAGACTCCCCAAGGGGAGGAATCTCGTAGCTAGGATCGTACTTCTGGCACCACACGACACAGAGTAACCACACCGGTTATTCTCAGAACCAATCTTTATCAAGTAGGTTATCACGGCAAATATGTACAAGATGTGCACAGGCTCAAGAGTCTCGGAAAGGTAGGGGGGGTAGCGGGACAGTCTTTGGCAAAAGTTCAAGCAGGGACGTATCCGGCGCGCAGCTCACAATCCTCGAGCCGGGGGATACGGGGTCGTAGTCGGGGTCCGGCGGGACCGTGAGAGTCTGGGGGAGCCGCGAGTCACTCAGCGGGCTCCGGTACAGGTTCAGAGGTGTCCGATCTTCAAGGAGCCGCGAGTCACTCAGCAGGCTTAGGCACAAGTTCGGAGATGTTACGATCTTCCAGGAGCCGCGAGTCACTCAGCAGGCTTAGGCACAAGTTCGGAGATGTTACGTTCTTCCAGGAGCCGCGAGTCACTCAGCAGGCTTAGACACAGGTTCAGAGGTGTTACGATCTTCCAGGAGCCGCGAGTCACTCAGCAGGCTTAGGCACAGGTTCAGAGGTGTTACGATCTTCCAGGAGCCGCGAGTCACTCAGCAGGCTTAGACACAGGTTCAGAGGTGTTACGATCTTCCAGGAGCCGCGAGTCACTCAGCAGGCTTAGACACGGGTTCAGAGGTGTTACGATCTTCCAGGAGCCGCGAGTCACTCAGCAGGCTTACGTTGTTCCAGCGTCGAATCTGCCGGACCGACCCAGAGCACCCCTTGTTATAGGTCGCCCCCTCTTTGATGTCCGGGGTCGGTGGAGGCAGGGGTCTTGTCACCTGGGGGCCGCTTGTCGGGGTTTCCTGCTATTGTCTTTTGATCTCGTTCAGGGCCGGGGCGGGAGGAGTCCCAGACACCCAGCAGGCGTGGAGCCAGCTCTCAGGGAGGCCGGAGGGCCGATCGAAACCCATCGTCCCAGGGGAGTCCAGAGGTGCGATAGAAACTGCTCCTCCCTCTCTCATCCCCCTGGAAGTGTGATGTCCTCCAGCCGGAGTGGCGCCGCTAGGCCAGGGTCGCGCTGGGGCCGGGCGGCCATCTTGACGCATGAAGTGGGCATGCGGGCCCGGGGTGGCCGAAAGGAGAGAGGCCATGGACGAGGATGTCCGGGCCGGGTGCGGGTGTTCTGGTAGGAAGGACCGGCTGGGCCGGGTGGTTGGGGCTGCAGGTACCAGGTTTCGGTGGTGCGGGTGCACGGAGGGCCGTTCTGCGAGGCCGGGTCCAACAATACTTAAGTTAGTTTTAACCAAAGATGTATTAATCTTTCAGTACTTGCCACTGTACCGATCAATTCAGGGCAACATATCATTTTTTGGTCAAGATACAATTTACATTAGTATGATTTTGTATGTGTGGAGGCATCTCATGAGGACATCAATGAATCAAACATTACAATCAAAAATCAAGTTTAATCGAAAATCGATGTAATTTCGAAAGCTGACAATCTACCTAATGAAGTTCTAATATAGGCCCCATAACCTTTCATTTCCAAGAAATAATAATAAAGACTGGGCACATTATCATGGCTAGAACTCTTTTCACTTGTGTGTTAATGAAGTTCTAATATAGGCCCCATAACCTTTCATTTCCAAGAAAAAATAATAAAGACTGGGCACATTATCATGGGTAGTACTCTTTTCAATTATGTGTTAAAGTAAACTAATGAATTTCCGCCATTCTTCTAGACTGTTAAGGCCCTGAGTTGTCGATTGACACTTATCGATCCATTTACATTCCAGTGTCTGTAGCAGAATTGACATATCCCCTCCCCTGGGTGGCAGTTTAGCTTTTTCAATAACTTGCCACCTGATGTCATCAGGTGAGTGAGCCTTCTCCTTATAATGCTCAACCAGTGGGGCATTTTCAGTAGAGCACCGTATTCTGCTTCGGTGTTGGCAGATGCGGTTTTTGACTGGTTGTGTGGTCTGTCCAATGTAAATCAGCTCACATGGACACCAAATGCAGTATATAACATTACAGGTTGCGCAACTGGAAAAATCGCGCAAGATGTAATTAATGTTGGAATGTGAGAAGGACTTGGTTTCCTTAGTGAATTTACAAGCGATACAACTACCGCATTTATGATGTCCAGTTATAGGAGGTAATGACCAAAGGTCCGTGAGGCTACTTTTCGTTTCCTTGATACTTGTATCGGAATGGACCAAATGGTCTCGTATGTTTTTCCCTTTTCTAAAGGAAAACATTGGCAACTCACGGCCGATGTTGAGAGTATTCAATGTGAGCCAGTGTTTCTTTATGGTCTTTTGAATCTGTGTGCTTAAGGGGCAGAAGGTGGTCACACATATCAATTGGGGTGATGGTCTTTTTACAGATTTTTCCAACAGTGTCTCGCGAGGACTAAACCATGCGCGTTTCATTGAAGTTTTTATTAATCTTTTTGGATAGCCCCTCTCTTTAAGTCTGGCACTCAGAATGTCTGCTTCTCTGAAGAAATCCACCTTCTCCGTCCAGTTCCTTCTGAGCCTTAAAAATTGTCCATAAGGAAGGCCATCTCTCAAGGCTCTAGGATGATAGCTCTTGTATTGTAGGAGGGTATTTCTATCCGTAGGTTTACGGTATAGAGTTACATCTAAGTGATTGTTGTTGTTTCTGATTTTCAAATCCAGAAAAGGGATAGACTCTTTTCCCGAGTTCGTTGTAAACTTTAAGGATGTTTGACATTCATGTAGATATTTGATGAATGATTCAAGCTCCCCTTCATTTCCCTTCCATATGAAGAAAATGTCATCAATATAACGCCTCCAACACCTTACGTTGTTAATAAATGGGAAAGCTTTCTCTTTGCTATAGCAAAGTAAATACGGGAAAGCTTTCTCTTTGCTATAGCAAAGAGAAAGCTTTCCCGTATTTACAGGAAAATTATTACAACCAACCTCAACAATACAAAAAAAGTGTCACGTGGGGCAGATATAGAAATAATAACCTAATAGGTTTCTCAGAATCTTCAGCAGGGTCCACTTCCTCAGACGACGCGGGGGAAGGCCCTAGTGGATTACAACAACAGAAAAATCAACCACTTCCACATACCTCCCTACAGCAGCCTTTTTTAGGACAGGGCCAGAGGGGCAGAGGTACCAATCGGAACCAGAGAAGGAATTGGCACCAATTTGCAGGCGAAAGGCAAACTCGACGCCAATATTACACATGGGGTCCTCCGGGACAATAGCTGTAAAATCAATACATGTTAGAGATCAACTACATGAGCCTGTGATTGATGTGATTGACATGACTACTAGAAATCTAGACAACACTATCCCTGTCTTTAATTTGTCAGCACACCAACTTAGCATCAATGAACTATCATTATTGAACAAGGGCCTTTCATATGTTCTAGCAGAATCTACTGATTTTTTCAAACTACAGACGGAGTTACATAGATTTTTTAGAACACTGAGACTAAAGGTGTTCTTTAGTGAGAGAGAAACAGTAGTCCCAGACCCAAATAAACTCCAGATGAGACCAAAATCCACATTTTTCCCATCTAATAGCATGATGCCTGCAGAGATTATGGCATTTGAAAAGGGAGTTCTTGCAGATATCCTGAAATTGAAGAATACAAAAATCTTTACCCCCTTTAACATCTCCAAATTGGAACGTGAAGCCCTTAACACGTTGAAAAAGGATGAGTCTATCATTTTGAAACCGGCAGATAAGGGGGGTGGAATTGTTATTCAGGAGAGAAAAAACTATGAAGCTGAGATAATGAGACAATTAAGTAACGAGAATCATTATAAAAGACTACAAAGAGATCTCAAAAATATCTCTGACAATGAACTACTTCAAGTTTAATAGCTCATTTTTTCAACAATGCTCAGGCACGTCTATGGGCGCTATTTTTGCGCCAAATCTAGCAAATCTTTATGTTGGCACATTTGAGGATAAATACATCTATGACGCCTCCAACCCATTTATTAACAACGTAAGGTGTTGGAGGCGTTATATTGATGACATTTTCTTCATATGGAAGGGAAATGAAGGGGAGCTTGAATCATTCATCAAATATCTACATGAATGTCAAACATCCTTAAAGTTTACAACGAACTCGGGAAAAGAGTCTATCCCTTTTCTGGATTTGAAAATCAGAAACAACAACAATCACTTAGATGTAACTCTATACCGTAAACCTACGGATAGAAATACCCTCCTACAATACAAGAGCTATCATCCTAGAGCCTTGAGAGATGGCCTTCCTTATGGACAATTTTTAAGGCTCAGAAGGAACTGGACGGAGAAGGTGGATTTCTTCAGAGAAGCAGACATTCTGAGTGCCAGACTTAAAGAGAGGGGCTATCCAAAAAGATTAATAAAAACTTCAATGAAACGCGCATGGTTTAGTCCTCGCGAGACACTGTTGGAAAAATCTGTAAAAAGACCATCACCCCAATTGATATGTGTGACCACCTTCTGCCCCTTAAGCACACAGATTCAAAAGACCATAAAGAAACACTGGCTCACATTGAATACTCTCAACATCGGCCGTGAGTTGCCAATGTTTTCCTTTAGAAAAGGGAAAAACATACGAGACCATTTGGTCCATTCCGATACAAGTATCAAGGAAACGAAAAGTAGCCTCACGGACCTTTGGTCATTACCTCCTATAACTGGACATCATAAATGCGGTAGTTGTATCGCTTGTAAATTCACTAAGGAAACCAAGTTCCTTCTCACATTCCAACATTAATTACATCTTGCGCGATTTTTCCAATTGCGCAACCTGTAATGTTATATACTGCATTTGGTGTCCATGTGAGCTGATTTACATTGGACAGACCACACAACCAGTCAAAAACCGCATCTGCCAACACCGAAGCAGAATACGGTGCTCTACTGAAAATGCCCCACTGGTTGAGCATTATCAGGAGAAGGCTCACTCACCTGATGACATCAGGTGGCAAGTTATTGAAAAAGCTAAACTGCCACCCAGGGGAGGGGATATGTCAATTCTGCTACAGACACTGGAATGTAAATGGATCGATAAGTGTCAATCGACAACTCAGGGCCTTAACAGTCTAGAAGAATGGCGGAAATTCATTAGTTTACATTAACACATAATTGAAAAGAGTTCTACCCATGATAATGTGCCCAGTCTTTATTATTTTTTCTTGGAAATGAAAGGTTATGGGGCCTATATTAGAACTTCATTAACACACAAGTGAAAAGAGTTCTAGCCATGATAATGTGCCCAGTCTTTATTATTATTTCTTGGAAATGAAAGGTTATGGGGCCTATATTAGAACTTCATTAGGTAGATTGTCAGCTTTCGAAATTACATCGATTTTCGATTAAACTTGATTTTTGATTGTAATGTTTGATTCATTGATGTCCTCATGAGATGCCTCCACACATACAAAATCATACTAATGTAAATTGTATCTTGACCAAAAAATGATATGTTGCCCTGAATTGATCGGTACAGTGGCAAGTACTGAAAGATTAATACATCTTTGGTTAAAACTAACTTAAGTATGATTAAACATCATGTGTATGAACAATGTATGATGATACCTCATCGATAACCTCCAACTAGTCTATTTTGCTCTCCTGGACATAGTTGCCTATCTAATTATTTTTATTCAGGTGTATGGACCCCTCAACTACCCCAGAGTACACCGTTTTCATTTGGTCTGATTGAAATATATAATTATATTTCTTTTTCGAGCGCAATTCATTAGGTAGATTGTCAGCTTTCGAAATTACATCGATTTTCGATTAAACTTGATTTTTGATTGTAATGTTTGATTCATTGATGTCCTCATGAGATGCCTCCACACATACAAAATCATACTAATGTAAATTGTATCTTGACCAAAAAATGATATGTTGCCCTGAATTGATCGGTACAGTGGCAAGTACTGAAAGATTAATACATCTTTGGTTAAAACTAACTTAAGTATGATTAAACATCATGTGTATGAACAATGTATGATGATACCTCATCGATAACCTCCAACTAGTCTATTTTGCTCTCCTGGACATAGTTGCCTATCTAATTATTTTTATTCAGGTGTATGGACCCCTCAACTACCCCAGAGTACACCGTTTTCATTTGGTCTGATTGAAATATATAATTATATTTCTTTTTCGAGCGCAATTTTTGGGTTCACATATTTCCCGTATTTGCACGCAACCCTTGGTTTTACATTTTCATATTTGCCAAATACATCGTTTTCTAAAAAATTCGAGTCCTCCTCACACAGAAGGACCTACTATTGACTACTAAAGCCCCCCTCTAAGATGGACGCCATGTAACCCTACTCCTCCTCGGTACATACGCACGAGTCGGGGTGGAAACAAACACTTCCGGTTCCGGGGTCAGCGTGCAGCCACTTGTACGGCGGATTGATCCTGGTTATCCTTAATGATACGAGTAGAAAACCCCTCTTCAAGATGGCCGCCAATGAATTTGGCTCCTCCCCTGTACACATGCAGGCCTCCAGGTGGTGTAAATACTTCCGCCCCCAGGGTCAGGGTTCACCGACTTGCGCGGGCGACTTGGATGCTTGAATCATCCTGCAATTGGATTTCTTATTCGTGTATTATTGGAAAAGTAAGTTATTCACGCGCACCGCCTCGTTTATATTATTTAACTAGGTGAAGGCTTGGCTTTAACTTTTGGCCTCATTGCTCTATAGGTATTTACTACCGGCATATTAAATACAGCCAGAATTGGTTCAAGGACACCCTGGATCCTCACAACAGCCCTGTGAGTAATATTTTTTCACAAACAGAAGGTAAACCGGTTTAGTATAACCTCAGTCACCGATTGTCCTTTATTATATTGCTTTTATATAGATCATCATACGGATTGGCCAAAATAGCACTTGTAAATTGGGAAGCCTTGCCATTGTTTAAACGGAGAACGCGGAGATATTTAATACTCCAAGTAAGTGACATACATAATGGTGTGAATAGCGGAGATAAGTATTGTTCCATGTAGATTACTATAGTGTGATAAATACCTAGGAACTATACCAGAATGGTTTTAGCCCGTATTAGGAAGATGTCCTATTTAGTTTTATGAATTGAATAACTCCTTATGGGCCGGATAAGTGATACAACTCCCGTTTTTCAGTGACAGTATAAAGAAATATATATCTATAAGGATATACTTGTGAAATTCCTTATATATCATTTTTGCATTTTAGATTTCGTCAGATAGATACTATCTACCACTCTTCAAATTCAAATTGAACGTAATTAGGTAAGCCAACGAATTACTGGAGTCCTAAATTCACTTATATAATTAGTGCAATTCGGGCACTCACACTTTGCTTGTTTGTAGTCCCCAGATAATGTCCTGATGAGACCCCGTACCCAGAGAGGGTTGAAACGTCGTTGACTCCAACAAAGGGAGAGCAAAAAAGACTTGTTACACGCTTATATGCTCCTCATTGTTTTTTTAAAGAAAGACCTTTTATACACCTATTTCACCTTGTAGGCTACTACTACTCACACTGGGCTCTATTTTCACTTTCTTCACTACTTCTCTTTGTGCCTGAAAACTGAAATGTTTTTTTCATATAATTGTGAATTGTGCAATTAATTGTTTTTGTTTAAATAAATAAGTACTCCAGAGTAACTATATACTTTTGTTTGGCTTGTGGATTAAATCGGTTGGGAGTTTAATTTTTGCTCCAAAATTGTTAATGACTGTTTGTGAATAAGTTCCTTGTGGACACTGTTCTTACTTCATAGTAATACCCAGTTCACAGGGACATATGGGTTGCTCTTGTTTGTTATGAATACAGAAAGAACTTAAGCACCAAAAGAAGAGTAAAAAACCTTCCCTATTTGTAGCTGGTAATGATAAAGGAAAGTGTGGGGGGTTGCACATTTTGCGCCAGCACAAATGTCTTTAGGAGAGGAACCCTTGAAGGCCGCCCAAGAAGACGAAATCTCTCTAGTTGAACAACCCTGAATATCTTCAGACAAAGAAACCCCTGCTTTCTGATAGGCCAAAAATATTAAGGTTCAAACCTACTGACTTAAGGTTGCAGTCGTGGGCCTTTGTAAGCAAGGCTAAAAGTGAAGAACAGAATGTCACCTTTCTTGAAGGAAGCTGTCCTCTGATTTATGTAGAGCTCTACAGAGGTCTAGAGAGTGCAGAAGGATTTCCGGTTCTGAAGTAGGGGAAGGAAAAACCGATGGCAAGACAGTGTCCTAGAGCAATGAAAAGAAGAAGACATCTTTAGTAAGAAGGGCAGGTCTAGTCTCAAAATCACCTCGTTAGGGAAGAAACACAGAAAAGGATCTTGACATAAAAGAGCCCCAGTTTAGCCTAAACTCCTCTCTGAAGTGGATGGGGTACCTTTAAAATACCTTTAAAGTTGGAAACCTAAAAGAAATAATAGACAAAGGTTCAAAGGAAGAGTCCTCTAGCATGTTGAGTACCAGGTGAAGGTCCCAAGAAGGAACCAGAGTGTGAACTACTGGCCTTCTTAAGAAAAAACTCTTTAGTAATCAAGATGCTAAGGGATCAAATAATGCCAGTGAGGAACCTCTGATAGCCTTAACTGCTGCCCACTGGTTGCAAAGTGTGGAAACGGCCAAGCCTAGCAA
This sequence comes from Triturus cristatus, assembly GCF_964204655.1. Classification (NCBI taxonomy): domain Eukaryota; kingdom Metazoa; phylum Chordata; class Amphibia; order Caudata; family Salamandridae; genus Triturus; species Triturus cristatus. The sequence continues at coordinate 420,249,247 of NC_140585.1, read as the reverse complement.
AAACCGATCTCAAAAGAATTCTTCAATTTTTCCACCCTCAAAGACAGAAGGTAAAATATTCCTACTAGAACACCAATCTGAGACGTTTTTCCAGTAACTCTAGTAAAGTTTTAGAGTGGTTTTTTTCAAGACTTTTCTATAGAGAGAGCTATATTGACGAAAATACCACAAGCCCCTAATCTCCACCTCTAAAACTCCAGGCTGCTAGAAAGAAATGAAGAAGAGATCTCTCCAGAATGTCTGGAAACCCCAGAGGAGATGGGTTTAGAGGGAAAAACTGCAGAGGATGTATCACCAATTGATTGGGCAGTGGTCACCAATGGTCGAAACCACCAGAAGAACCTCCGTTTATTATGCCCTGATCTTGGCTAGTACTTTGGAAGTGACTGGGAAGGGGGGACTGCAAATAGGAGTCTCCTCTGAAGCTCATTTCATCCACCCTCCAAGCTGCCTGGCAAGGGAGAAGAGAGCGGAATCTGGGTAGCTGAGAGATCCACACACAGCACCACAAATGTTCTCATGATTTGTTGGAAAACCTCCAGCTCTCTGGGTTGGACTGATTGGTGTCAGAGTTGCCTTCCACCCCAGACTGATCACATCTGTAGTAAGTGCCTGAGGAAGAGGCAGTGATAGTATAACCCTTTTACTAAAATTGTTGGTCTTCAATCACCATCAGAGCTTCTGAGTCATCTCCAGAAGAACTGGCAACATAGTCTTGTAATTCTCTTGTAATTGAAAGAGGTTGGGTCCCAAAACTGCACAAAATGGTACACAAGATGGTAGAGATGAAGGAGAGCCCATGGAACCATAAACAAGGCCACTGATATGTCTTTCCGCACCCTAGACCAGTATCTTGCTGGAACCACTGTAGAGTCCAGAAGATTCCTTAGGCACCGGATCAGCTTTTTTCAATGCACAGGTGGGAAAAAAAAATTCCCCAGGTTGGTTTTGAATGAAGCGCCTATGTACAGTCGTTCTTCTGAGGAACCAGATGTCATTTACCAGCATTCAGAAGGAAGCCATGGGATGACAGGTACTCATAAACCACATGGACCACTTTTTGACCCTTGGAAAAAGAAGAGGCATAAATTAACCAGTGACCGCACCACTGCCGCCGCACTCTACACAACTGAACTTCTGACTGCACCACAATCTTCATCCCCCTCAATAAAGTCTCGAAGCCCCACACCAAGAAAGCCAGCTCGTTTTCCACCAAACCCTGAGACTCCAGACGCACCTGCAGACAACTCGAAAAACTGTGGACGAACTCCAAAACCCCAACTGACCTCGACAACTTCAAAACAGCTACCGAGATCCACCACAAGCTCATCAGACTCTCAAGGAAAAAAGCACTTCAGGACAGAGTCTCCACCAGTGCTCACAACAGCATGGAACTCTTCGGTATCATCAAAGAGTTCGCCCAACCCAACAGTGAGTCCACAGACATCACTCCCTCCCAAGTCCTCTGCGACTGACTCAAGGCTTTTTTTCCATCACAAAATCAAGACCATCTATGACAACTTCGATGACAACAACCCCCAGGAGGAACCCCCTCCCACCGCTCCCAGCAGCACGCAGCCGACACTTGACATCTGGACCGCCCTAAGCATCGATGACACTCTGAGGATCAGAAGACCACCCACTCCAGGGCCCCTGCTGACCCCTGCGCACATCACATCTACCACAAAGCCGCAGACATCATCCCCCCTAGCTACAATGTATCATCAACCGCTCCTTTGAGACGCCTCCTTCCCTGACGACTGGAAACACGCCGAGAGCAGACCCCACCGACCTCAAGAATTTTATTCCGATCTCCCTACTCCCTTATCCGACCAAAGTCATGGAAAAGGCCGTCAATAACCAACTTGCTGCCTTCATCAAACACAACAACAGCCTCGACTCCTCCCAGTCAGGCTTCAGGAGGAACCACAGCACCAAAACCACACTCCTCACAGCAACAGACAACATCTGTGCCCTACTTGACAGAGGAGAGACTGTGACCCTCATCCTGCTTGACCTCTCTGCGGCCGGACCTCTTCACGGCCTTCGACATTGTCTCTCACCGCACCCTAGGCCGCAGACTTCATGACGCGGGAATCTAGAACAAGGCCCTCGACTGGATCCTCTCTTTCCTCTCCAGCAGAATGCAACGAGTCAGACTCCCTCCATTCCTCTCAGAACCGACTTCAACCACCTGCGGAGTCCCACAAGGATCCACAATCAGCCCAACCCTGTTCAACATCCACATGGGCCCGCTCGCATGCATCGTCTATGCCGGGATCAACAAGAACCTCACCCGCAAACTACAGAATGTCCAGAATGCCGCCGCTAGACTAGACTGTTGAGAAGAGAATCACCTTCAAGATTCTCACCCACGCACACAAGGCCCTCCACAACACCAGACCTGCCAACCTGAACCACTGCCTCGTGTTCCATTCTCCCCAGCGTTCTCTCCGCTTGGCCCAGCTCTCCCTCGCAATGGTACCTCGGATTAAGAAAAGCAGAACAGGAGGGCACTCCTTCTCCCTCCTCGCGGCCAAGGCATGAAACTTCCTCCCTCTCCACCTCCGACAGACTGCATTGCTCCCTAAGTTCCTAAAGGACCTCAACACCTGGCTCTTTGATGGAACTCAGTGAACATCCGCAATCTGCAGAACCCTCCCATCGCCCTCCTCTCCCCCAGTGCCTTGAGACCCATTCCGGGTGAGTAGCTTGCACTATGTAAACCCTTGATTGATTGATTGATTGATTGATTGATTGATTGATTGATCCAAGTAAGGCAATACTGTGAATCCTCGGGAATGGAGATTCCCCACCAATGGCTCCTTGGTGCTGAGGAAAGGTCAAAAGCTAGGACACAAAATTGGTAATGTTGACCCAGGGCAAAAAAATCCTAGAAACTTCTGAGAGCAGAGATTCATTGGGTTGTGCAAGTAGCCATCCAATAAGTCAATTGACGCTAAAGCATGCCAGTAGAAATGCGAAGTAGGATTTCATGAAGACTCATCATCTTGAAACTCTGTTGTGGTATGAAGAAGTTGACCCATTTTATTTCTAATACAGGACAAAACTTCCCTGAAGTCTTATGTACCAGGAATAAGAGGGAATAACACCCCAACCTCTCTCCCAAGCAGGCACCAGAATTCTTGCTCCTTTTTTTAGAAGGTCTTGTATACCTTCCACAATCCTTGAAGCCTCATGTAGTTGGAACAAAAAACTCTTCTGGAGGAGAAGAAAAAACAATTTTGTCGCTCCTTTCAACCACGTGGAATACCCAGGCATCTGACACATCCGCCTTCCAGGCTGCTAAAAAAGTCTTTATTCTTCTCCCCACTCACTACAGATAGTCAGGACTTGGAGAATGAAGAGGTAGACTGTGGACCTGAAGGTTGCTGTTGGGATTTCTTGGGGCAGGGAGCACCCCAGCCATGAACCCTCCATTGAAAGGGCTGACTACCTCCTCTGTCTGAAGATCTTTGACCAAAGGCTCTGTGAAAACCAAGGCCTCTTTCTCTGGTGGGAGTTTTTACAGGAGTGAGGAGCTTCAGACCCTCCAACCTTTTCACAAGATCTTCAAGGTGAGGGCTAACCATTTTACACCACAAAATAGAAGATGATGTACCAGGCATTTGGGACAATATACGCTTTCCATGCCCACATCCAAGTGTGCCTACAGGCGGCAATATCTGAACTTGCAGAAGCCACAGCAACCAAAAGAGAGTCAAACTAGATGGCCAGTCTTGAAGCTCTGTATTCTCCTTGGCTGATTTACTCAGCATGAGCTTGAAAGTTGTGCAATCCGGACTGAATAGTTCCATCTCACATTACAAAACTGGTAGCAGAATAAGATATTTTAATTGCAGCCCCTACTTTCCTGTCCACTTGGGCAAATAGAGTGGTTTCCTCAGAAATTATGGAACCACTCCAAGCCAGAGCTCCCATGAGGGAATTTACCTCTAATTTCAGGAATTGTATTAAAGAGTAGCACTCAGCCAGAAATCTGGGGAAAGAAGCATTTTCTATGTCCGACTACTCTCAGAAAAGTAGTCTTCTTAAGGCCGTATGAATGGGTAACTACTCTGACTGCTTTTTTATATATTGAAGAAAGAAGGAGCATCATTCTGGCTAAAAACAATGGGAATTAAAGGTTGTCCCTAAGGTGAGCCAACACCTCCTTGAGCTCAGCACCCTGCATGTATGTTCTAATCTGTTTTCCCTCATCCTCCAAGTGGTCTGAAACATCCTTATCCTCTGCAAACATCTGTGCCTCACAAGCAGGAAAAGCTGCCTCCACAGCTTTATTGATCATCAGCTGTAGAACCTGTGGGACACAAGCAGCCCAGGACCTATCAACCGGGTACAGCTTGTATCCAGTGACACAGGGTGCACTGGAACCAAGCGATATCTGGCTGAAGAGTCCTAAAGAGGGTAAAACCGGTCCTAGGTTACTTGTGTTCTGGTTCAGTGAGAATGTGGCCTGACATTTTGAGGTGGACTGTTCCCATGAGGAGCAGGGTCAAGACTTATTTGCATATGGCTGGGTCCACACTGAGGAGGCATGTTGGGCAAAAACTGATGGATTGGAATGCGGCTAGAGCAATTACCAGTGGGTGAGATAAATTCCATCCATCACCTTGCTGTTTTTGCATTTCATCCATCTAAGGTGTAGCAAATTAATACTTGTTATTATGATATGACATATGATGGCACTGAAAAATAGTTGGTACAGTCCTAAGTATTCCTTTTAAAAATAATAATGAATTCTGGGAAGACAGTCGTGATTCACTTCAATTGAAAATTGCACTGATGGCTCTACTCTCATTGTGGCACTAACCTTGCTGTGACTTGTATGTTAGGGAATATTGCAGTACTAGTATTTGCTATGTTAATTCTGCCCTTTAATTCTCCGTTGAATCTCTTCTTGCATAGAAAAGCAAGCATTAGCAATGTAATTGGTCTCGACTTTGGGACCATATAGGTATTTTGCTATGCAGCACATTATTGTGGGTACAGCAACATTTACTGTTGTACTGTGCATGAAGCAGTGAAAGGGTCCAGTACCACAGGCTGTCACTGTGTGTCCCTTGGAACCTCTTTTGGCCACATAAGGTACTGCACCTTGCAACATGGTTAGAGATTGCAAGCCGGAGCGAAAATTGCTTGTGTCCAATTGTGCCTGCTCCTGCATCATACTACAAACCCACAGGCCCGCCTTCTGCACCTACCCGTGTGTGCCTGCTGCTGTGCCACACTACAGACCAGCAAAAAGACCCGCCCTCTCTGCCTACTCATGTTTGCCTGCACCTGCATAAAATTACAGACCAGAAGCCCCCCCTCTGCGCCTACCCGTGTGTGCCTGCCCCTGCGTCATACTACAGACCAGTAGACCCGCCCTCTGCTCCTGCCCATGTGTGCCTGCTCCTGCGTCATTCTACAGGCCCATTGGCCCGCCCTCTGTGCGCACCAGTGCGTGCCAGCGGCCCATCACACTGCAGACCCTCGGGTCTGTGCCGGCTGGTGCCTCACACTGCAGACCCTCAGTCTGTGCCAGCTGCTGAACTGCACTCAAGCTCGAATGAGGGCTGTGGAGCAAGAGCTGTGGGGGGTGACCTGGAATTGAATTACTGAAAATTACAAGAAGGCAGTAATTTTGGGCAGCGGTATTCTCCGCAGAATTATGGATTTGCTGAATTTGCCACATAATACATTATCTGCTGCATAGATATTAACGAAAAAGCACAAACGCACCAAAAATGACTAAAAACGTGACAACAGTTGTTGCTGCATAAGGCACGAGGGAGAGGAGTTGGCCTAACGAGTAGGGCAGTGGACCTCGAATCTGCGGAACCCGGTTCGAGTCTCGCCAATGACGCTGAACATCCTATGATTCTTGGCAAATCAAAAATGAATGTGTCCTCATGTAATTAACTGGTGCTATGTAAAGCGCTCTGATACCTCAGGATCGCGCTATATAAAACTCAGTAAAAAAAAAAATAGCGCTCTTACCAAAAGTTGACGGGAAACCTTCGCATTGCCTATTGGTGCATTTGGGTGTTATAGAGATACTACTACAGATGCAGAACGTGCTAAAACAGGGTAAACATGCAAGAAAACAGCAACACAGTGAAGCGATTAAGCAGCATAATCTGCCTTTTACCCAAATCGTTTAGTCAACTCTGCTGCGCAATATGTTCCTCTTGTGCCGCATAATTCCAGTGACCCTGTCAATAGCTAAGGCTTTGAACCATGCACGAAGTGGGCAAACCCACTTCATGTGACCACCCCGGGTGCGCACTATTTCTGCTTCAGAAAGTTCATTTACCACATTTTTGAGGTGAGTGACAGGGGAACATGCGGCCGAGTTTTGGAGCATAATCGCTTCGCGCTCTCTCGTATTGAAATTGTAGGCAAAGGAAATAGCGGTTTCTTTTTTGAGAAGGCTATTATTCTAGAATGATCTTTATTTAAATTTGTAACAAAAATCACAATTTGCAAGCAAGAGTCACATCCTACATTTTTTTAAAACATATTTGCAATAGTGTCATAATTGGTTTCCTCTAGTCTCTGGTTCACATTCAAATTGTTTATGTGACATGGACTACAACAAAACAAGCATTTGCAATGCAATAGGTCTCGCATTTACGAGAGTTTGAGCTTGACAATACAGTAGCTTAAACTCTCATAAATGTGAGACCTATTCCTTTGCAATTTTTTTTTGTTTACTAGCGTCCATGAGGCGCTTCCACATTTATGGAGCCTGTGCTCCTTTCTTTAGACAAGCCGTGTCTAAAGAAAAGGGCGTGGCCGACATTAAAGTGAAACCGTGGAATGGGGGCTTTGACAAAAAAAGCATCTGTTTGTCAAGCAGATTTTTTTTTTGTTGTAAAAGCGCCCATGCTGCGCTTTCACTTTAATAACGGCCGCGCACCCTTCTTTAGACACTGCTTGTCTAAAGGAAGGGGCGTGGTCTCCATGAATGTGAAAGCGCCGCATGGGCACTAGTAAACAAAAAAATAACAAAGGGGCATATCAACAACAACCGACGATAATTATCCCGAAGCGCACTTAGCGCTAGGATAATTATCGCCGGCTAGAGTTGATTTTTATCGCTGAGATAGCGTGCTATTAGCAACGCTTATCTCAATCGCGATAAAAATCCTCACGCTAAGTGGCTAACGTGAGATTATCGCTGGAAACCCAGCGATAATCTCACGTTAGCTTGTTGATAGGGACAGACAAACTTAGCCATGATATCCTCCTTCCATAGGATATCATGGCTAAGTCAGAAAAATATCAGACGTAAAAAAGCAGCGTTAACCACGGTTAGCGCTGCTTTTTTTGTCTTTAACAGGGTTAGCGATATTCTTGATAATAGGAGAAATGTCGCTTAGCGACATTTCTCCTATTATTTTACTCTGGAACGCCCCCTTTGCATCTCATTAGAGATGCAAGGGGAAGCGTAGAGTAAATGGGTGCTAACATGCAAATTTGCATGTTAGCACCCTGTTGTTGATAGGGTGCTAGTTTTATCCCTGCTTTTTTGGCTTTTAAAGCCAAAAAAGCAGAGATAAAGCCCTTGTTGATATGCCCCAAAGTAAGTATGCACGGCCGCTATACTTAAAGCAAACCGTCATTAGTAAGTAAAAGAAAGTAAGAAACGCGACCGCTATAGTCAAAGCAGACCACCATTAATAAGTAAAATAACAGTGGGGAGTGCTGCGACCTAGTGGCTGGAATAGGGGAAAATCTTTAAACAAAATAGTGCTCACAGCCAAGATAAAGCAGACCGTGTAACAAGACACGCAAAAGGTCCAGTCGTTATTGGAGGTAACAAATGAAGACAAGGCTATACCAAGGAAGGCCTAAAAAGCCTAAATACGACTCAGAAGCCAACTTTTACGAAGGACAATTACACAAGCCAATTAAAAATATGTGCGGAGAGTGGACAGGGCTTCAGAGCCATACACCACGACTGCATGCCTCGCAGCAGAGCATGCACTGCCCAGGCTCGACCTAAAAAGCTAACACACTGTATCTATGAGACACTGGTTGAAGTACAGAAGCATTCAACACGGTTACTGTGCATTTGCCCTGCTGATATCAATCAGTTACCCCTCAAGTGTATGTTGTCCCCACCCACTGTGCCCCTGACCTGAAGAATACAAGTTGTGGTTGATACAACACTCGTTTTCAAAGAAAGCTACTTTGACAGGGTTTTGACTGCATTCCAGTGAAATGCAATTCAAATAGTGATCTCAGCCCCTACCGGCTTAAACTGGGAAACAAAAATATTAACTGTTGTGAAATGTCAAGATTTAAAAGTGTTTCACTTCACTGGCCTATGTGGCCCTGTGAGTAGTAACTGAGAAGGACCATGACGCCAGACTAAGGTGGCTCGCTGCCAAAGAGCACATACTTATCATGCTGGTCCTCAAGTGACATTATAAAAGCGTTCCACCTTAACGGTGTAAAAGTATAGCCCATCTTGTATAGGCTCTCCAAATTTAAATTTCCTCTGCTGCCATATCTTTGCTCTACCAAAGTGCCTTCACACCGTCCGTTGTCACCTGTTCCCAACAGTTTCAAGGAACTTCCAGATAATGGGGTTTCTCTTTTGTGCAGCCATTGCCGTAATACAAACTCAATGGATCAATCCAACGTGCATCTACCTATACAGTCTTTGCATCCCCACACACGGGTACCAATCAGCAATCTCAGGGCAAAGCAGGGGCGTTATGAACTCCGCGCTTTAGCAGCTTCAACGGAGGTGGAAGCTGATAAAAGTCGCTAACAAGGAATACAGCCTCAATCGAAGAGTAAACAGGAGCAAGGAAGAATAAAAGATGGGTGAATAGCAGAGAGAAAAGGGAATGAAGGGTGAAAGTATAAATGAGAGAATGAATAAGTGGGCCAAAGGATGAGTGGGTGAAAGGATGAGTGAATGGATAGGTGAACTGACAAGTGAAAGGATGGCAGAGTAAAAGGATGGAGGAGTAAATGGATAGGTGAATGGACAGGTGAAAGGATGACAGAGTAAAAGAATGGATGGATGAGTGGGTAAACAGACAAGTGAATGCATGGCAGAGTAGATGGATGGGTGGATGGCGAAGTGGAAGACTGTATGAAGGATGAGTAGGTGGGTGGATGGCAGAATGGATGAATGGTAGGTGGACAGGATGTATGGATAGCAGGCAGAGTGGATGTATGGGGTGGCAGGCAGCGAGGTTGCATAGCTGGATGGCAGAGTGGATGGATGGCAGAGTGGAAGGATGCATGATGGATGGGTGGCAGGGTGGATAGATGGAATGATAGATGAATAGCAGAGATGGAATATGGAAAGATTGAATGGATGACAGAATGTAAAGGTGAAATAGTGGATATCACTGGATGGATGGGTAAAAGGATGAATGGATAGATACTTGGATAGACGAGTGAAGGGAGCTCTTCTAGGGACCGTTGGGCTCGCTTGGTGCCATCAGAGGTTTAGTTCAAAGTTGGGGGGGGTGGGGGTAATTTAATTTTCAGGCTACTCACTTGGGCAAAGCTCATACTGATGAAAACTTGTGCTCACTAGACTTACCATCAAAATGTACCCCACACTCTAAACTGTGCCTCCCACTGAAACCCTACCACCTCCCAGCTGCAAAAATATGCCCTTCACCGATCACAAGCAGATCTACAGCCTACAGGCCAAGCTGTCAGGCCTCCTACGAGAAACTCTACAACTACATTTACGACTTGAAAATTGGAGCACTCAAAGCCGAGCTGATCTGCGCCTGATGGGCCTATTACCACCAGCGCTGTTACAGTTCCCGCCGCAGAGGAGCGCCCAGAGGAGCCCGTGCTCTGGAATGTCACGAGCCACAGCGCTCGCGCCCCTCCCCGCGCTTGACAGCGCCATTACTGTTTCCAGACGCTTGACAGCTGCAGCAATAATTTAGCACACTAAATTACACTGTATCTTTTACACGTTTTTGACAGGTAAGTCTAATGTGGTCAAAATAATTTTTATGATGTTCAAGTCAACAGCCCCAGGGCGGTGCAGTCTTAGACACCGTGGCACTCCAGCACCAGTAAAAACAGGGAGAGCGAACACAGTCGCACTGTCAGTAACAGAGCGGCTCTACGGTAGAGACACTGAATCAGTCTGACCGAGGTCGTGGTTACGGAGAGATGTGAGGACTCGACTGGAGCACGCACTAGTGAAGAGAAGACGACACTACACACAGCCGGGCTCACAATGTCTTTTGTCAGATTAAAGTCGCTAGTTTATAGGAAAATACCCAGTTTGTAGTTTTTCTTTGAAAATAAAAGCGAGTGGCTAACTCTGAATGCGCTGTTGCTGGGGGACTGGATTTAACCATTGGATGCATCAGGGCCCAGCACTCGAAACAAGAGTTGATGGATCCAGGGAGCTGTGTATTATTTTGGGGCGGCAGCATACTCAAACATCCTTGCAGTAGAGATAGATCATTAATAATGAACAGCCCTTTATTTATTAGCCCTGACGCATACACTGGGTGTTGAACATCAAACCGCAGCGTGACAGGCACCTTTGTTTGACAGAGTGCTGCTAATGCTTTAAACGTGGAGAGCTGTATTTACTATTCGGATCTCTGGCCGCTTGTTTAGAATACTTTGTAATTTTAACAAGTGACATTCTTATAGGGGAACTGAGAAAGTCAGAGTACTTCAGAGGTTTTCCTACAGATACATAAAGACGTGCATGCGTTACAAAGTAAAGTACAGCTCAGCTACAGGGAAAGTACAATCAAGGCACTAAAGTCAGGTGAGGTCGATGACCAGCACCCTTACTCTAAACACATTTCCAGCACCACTGATAGCACGGGTTTGAAATAAATCAGCACTATAGATTAAACCTTTACTAGCACGTTCACAATCTAGCCCAGTATGCATTTCATCATGCGTCGTTACAAACTACAACAAGCACAAGCGAGTGCACCTCGCGCGGCAGCAGGGGGAGGGGAGAGAGGAGGGGGCCTGCGCGATTCCCTTTCAGGAGCGAGCAGCAAGGTGCGATAATTGATAACATATGGCACCAACTGCTCGCTCCCGCAAGTGAATCACCAGACGTGCACGCGTTGCCATTGGAAGCAATGCAACACGTGCACGTTTTTGCCGGGAAAGCTGTGCCGATTACTAAAGGACTCTTTCCTATGCAACGCATGCGCGCTGCATAGGCGAGACCTAAAAATGTTTGTTTCCCATTCCCAGAAAGGCACACTGCACCTCTCCCATCACTAGTAACTCGCACGCTACGCTAGCCCCGCCTCGTCTTAAAGAGCCTGTTACCCAGCTGTTATGGGGACCCCGATTCACACGTGTCGCCCCAGGCTGAAAAGCTACAGTCATTCCCTGTCTCAGTTTTTGGGCCCAGCCTCATCCTTCCTGGTTGGTTGATACCGTGCAGGCTCGGCCCATATATCCCACATGTGCGCCCACAACCCTACATCCCACCTCATTATTTTTAAGAGCATAAAGCGGCCAGTCTGCATGCAGCTGGTCGGACCATAGTGTATTAGGCGGCAAGGCAAGGGTTAATACGGTCTTAAGGATGCAGGTTCAAAAAGTCTGCCGGGGTGGCATGCCTTTCATCAGCCCAAGGTCAAGGAGATGTGTTTGATAAGAACAGTTTATAATTACGGAAGCACAGCGGAGGTAGACAGGCATAGAGGCCGCTGCAATGAAGTGCATGCTCGGCATAGACAACCTATTTCAGTTAAAAGGTCGGCAGGGCCGGGGCTGAGCAGTCACTGTGCGTGAGGAAGCCAATAAGACCAGAGTAGACCCCAATACAGGCCCCTGTCGTCTCAAGGGCACCAAACAAAATAAACACAGAATTTCTATAAATGAAAATAAAATAGAATGGAGGCCATGGAGACACATGGAGGTCCATTAGGATGTAGGGCGGAAAAACACCATGACCACCATGGAAGCGGAAAACAACCGCCCGCCGGCCCCGTGGGAAAACCGGCGGACAAATTAGCATTAACTGTAAAAAAAATACGACCGCGGCGGTACTTGTCCCATAATAACTACCCGTAGCGGGCGGAGATGACCAAAATCTGTCCACGTCGGTCGGAATCGGGGCGGAAAAACAACAACCCGCTGCAAGTATAGCGGAGACACCGCCCCGGAAATTAGTATATCCCCGACGGTCCCGCGGTACATACCGCCGTCTCTGACCGCCGCGGTCGCACAATGGAATGAATGGGAGAGTCAGCGGGAGAGCTGAAGCACAGCCTCCGCGGTAGACGAACCGTCAAAAATATGGCGGACGGAGCCAAAACCCCACAAGAAGGCCCAAAAGTGCACACAGAAAACGAGACATGCCTACCAAATACACAAAACACACCCCAATGACACAGCCACATGGCAAAACGAAAAATACAAATCCCAGGACAACACACTTGTCAGCAACACCCCAATTGGACACACCTTCATAGCTGTGTATAAAACCAGCCCCTTCACTGATCACAATCCCTTGCAAAACTCCAGGAGAGAGGGGACACATACCCCAGCTGACAGGAGAGGCAAAGGACACAACATCACCAGCCACACCACACACAGCACCACCACCACCTCCAACCCAGCACAACTAACCCCCCTGCACAACACACACCATACACAGCACAACCACAACCACCACTCACACCCCTGCACCCACAATCACTTTGCACACCACACACCATGGCCACACAGAAAATGCCCTAATTCACTGAGAGTGAGTTGAAGGTCATGGTAGATGAGATAGTCAGAGTGGAACCACAGCTTTTTGGTACCCTGGTCCAATAGACACCATTAGCCACAAGGACACAAATGTGGGCTAGGATAGTCCAAAGGGTCAATGCACTAGGGACCACCCCAAGATCAAAAAAGGAGATCATGAAGCGGTGGCATGATCTGAAGAGGGTGATCAAGGAGAGGAGGAGCAAGAACCGTGAGCTGGCTCAGAGGACTGGCGGTGGCCCTCCCATTCCACTAAAAACATTCACACAATGGGAGGAGAAGGTGCTTGCCATACTGCATCCAGAGAGTCTCACAGGAGTAGCTGGGGGAGTGGAGGCTGGTAAGTACAAACAAATGACTACCACCACTCTGCTATGTACTGTCTTGCACAACTACAAAGCTATACCACCTAGGACACACACCATACATCTGCACCCCACACTCACAAAAACATGGCTCACAGATCCAACATACACCCACTCCCATTCACCACGAACATAGCTAACAACATAACCATGGGTGCATGTGTACAGGCAGACAGCACTACAACAACCACCAGGCCCCCTGGCCCAAACCTGAGCAGGATGGATCCCTCCCCTACCCCACCCAGGAGAAGTTGGAAGCCATTGCAGTACAACAAACAAACTTACAGGTAGGTAGCCATCTTTACAATGAGGGTGTCTGTGGGTGGGGGGCCTGCACTACTACTCCCAACATTCCCTGTGTCCCACACCTCAGCAAGATGGATCCCTCCCCCACCCCACCCAGAAGCATGTGTCAGTCATTACAGAACCCTCATCAAACTTACAGGTAGCTAGCCATCTTCCCTGGGAGGGTGTTTGTGGCTTGGAGTGCTGCACTACTACTCCCAACATTCCCTGTGTCCCACACCTCAGATGGATGGATCCCTCCCCCAACCCACCCAGAAGCAGTTGGAAGCCATTGCAGTACAACAAACAAACTTACAGGTAGGTAGCCATCTTTACAATGAGGGTGTCTGGGGGTGGGGGGGCTGCACTACTACTCCCACCATGCCCCCTATCCCACACCTGAGCAGGATGGATCCCTCCCCCACCCCACCCAGGAGCAGTTGGAAGCCATTGCAGTACAACAAACAAACTCACAGGTAGGTAGCCAGTACGTGCACCCACACATTTTTCCCAAATTAAATGGTGCCATATGACAACACCAGCCCTCACATTGCACAAAGAGCCATACCTACCCATTGCCAAGCACAGTGTGCACACAGGTAAGCCAAGGAAACTGTCACAACCACCAAAGTATGACACACCAATGTACAAGTAGAAGAAAGCCTGGGCACATTCATACAAAACAACTAGTTACATGTGCATCACCATGGGGCAAGTGCAACAAGGACCATTCTCAAAATATGAAAGCATGTGTGGTGGCATAAATCAAGATATGCACATGACAGGACAAAGGGATGCAGGAGATGACAATGGCCAGTCCATGGCCAGATGTGACGTCTGCTAGCTCAGACAACTAAACCATGAGTCCACAATTAAACACATGTTGTGCCAGGCCCTAGATGGCATCAAGTCCCAGTAAACCTCAATTGGACACTGTTTGCATGGTATGCCCTGACCCCTCGCACCATGGACAAGTAATGCTTGTACCACTGTATCATGTCAGGGAGCACAGTACTGCACACAGTCAACAATGTGATGAAATGTCAATTGTGCAGTGTACATAATGTGAATGACACACAGCTAACCCAAAGCTTGACGGGTGCACGTCAATGACCATTTCCCATCTGACCCACAGGTGACCAAGAACTCACTGCAGAGGACAACACCAGCAACCTGCAGAGCCAGTCTCCACCCCCGGTACAAGGACTCTCGGATGTTGACTCCCAGGATTCCGTGGACGATGAGCTCGAGGCTGGCCCATCTGGTGTGCCAGGGAGCAACAGGTCCCAGGATCCCAGCGTCCCCCCCACCTCATCTGCAGCAACAACAACTCCACAGCAGACCCCTGCTGTCACGGCCTGTGCAGCCACAGCCACCACCACCACCACCACCACCAGTGCTGCCGGCAACACCCTCCCTGTCCCAGAGGATGCCCCGCACACACCACCCATGGAGGAGGGCAGGTAGAGGATGCAGGTGCCCACAGTGGTGAGGCAACAGGTCCATGGCAGCAGGGCAGGTGGGAGGGGCAGGGTCACCCAGGGACACCAGGAGGCTGGGACCCACTCCCTGGAACACATCACCAGAGTCCTGGGCACATACGAACAGGCCCAGGGACGAACGGGCCGGTCGGACGATCAGTTGCACGAGCTCATCCTGCTGATGAGGTCCATTGACAGACGCATGGGACAAATCGTGGATCTCTTGGGCCAGCAAGTGGCGGTACTGAGGGACAGGCATGTGCCCCAGACAACACCTTCGCCTCCCTCTGGTGGGCTGCACACTGACAGTTCACCATCCTCCCCTGCGCCCACAGAGAGGGGTGAGTCCTCAGACCCCACCGGCCCTGCAGCAGGGCCCCCCCTGCCAAACGACAAAGGGGCCGTCCCAAGAAGACCCTGGGAGTATCTGGAGGCAAAGCACCTGCCAGACGCAAGTCACGGAGCCAGCCATGATGGCAACCTTCTCCACCACTGCATTGGTCCTTTGGACTGTCCTACCCCACACTGCCTTGTGAATGGCATCTGCCTGTTGGCCTGGGTCACCACTATTCGACCATCTCATCTACCACGACTGTCAACTCACCCCCTCAATGGAAATGTACACCCCCCCTTGCATCTCACCATAGTAAATAAAATATCCTCACACACATGTTGTTGTGTCTGCTCCGTCTTTATTGCAGGGTGTACAGTCTTCAACATGATCACAATGTACCCGGACCATGGGCTGTATGTAGGCAAGGAGAAGTCAAAGGCACCAATGGAAACACAACAGAATAACTGTCACTGGTCTGGTTGTGGCATCACAGACATCACACAAGCCCTAACACCAGGATAACCCAACATGCACATGTCACAATGGCCCCCAAGTGTCAACATACACGTCCCGTTGATGTTCACAAGTGACATGTCCTAGAAACATTTCCAACCACCACTGAGTCTACAACTGGCTGATGCTATAATTCTCACATGCCCCTTCATGACAACAGCAATCACATCAGACAATGGGTATGTTGCATATTGCCACCCACCCTCAAGTGAAGTAGCCGGTGATGAGCTGTTCATGCAGGTCAACACCTTCCTCCTCTACACTGTCCTCATCACTGGACACGGCTTGGTTTGCAGGCTGGGGCCTTGGGTCCTCACCATCATCCAGGAGCAGGGGAACCTCCCTGCGAATGGCTAGATTGTGGAGCATGCAGCATGCAACAACAATCTGAACACACCTTCCCAGGCGAGTATGCCAGTGCACCTCCGGTCTTGTCCAGGCACCGGAAACGTGGCTTGAGCAGGCCAAAAGTGTGCTCCACCACACGACGTGTCCTCCCATGGGCCTTACTGTAGCGGACTTCAGCCGGGGACCTGGGATTCCGCAGTGGGCTCAGCAACCAGGGACGGTTGGGATATGCAGAGTCACCTAGGTATGACAAACACAAACAGACATTGCAATGTCGCAGAGTCTCAGGGGAGCAGGTCACACACACAGCATGCCACATGACTAGGCATACTCACCCACAATCCATGCAGCTTTGGAAGAAAATTAGCCATCAGCTGGGGCACTATGCTGTTCCTCAGGATGTAGGCGTTGTGGGCCGAGCCTGGGAATTTGGCACACACCTGCGAGATGGTCATATCTGTCAGGCACACCACCTGCACATTGATGGAGTGGTAATGCTTGCGATTGCGGTAAATGTGCTCACTTGCCTCTGGTGGCACAAGAGCGACATGGGTGCAATCAATGTCCCCAACAACATTGGGGATGTGTCCAAGGAGATACAAGTCTCCTTTCACAGCTGGCAATTCAGCACCCCGGGGAAATGGATGTATCTGTCCTTGTAAAGCATCATGGCGGACAGTACATCACGCAGCACCATGCTGAACATCGGTTGTGACATCCCACCAGCGCTGGCCACAGTCTCCTGGAACGATCCTGTTGCAAAAAATGCAGGGCTGCCATCACCTTATAAGTAGGGGTGAAAGCTGTTGGACATGTCCTGTGTGGCTGAAGGTGGGGCTCCAACAGTTCACAAAGGGTTTTCAGGGTGGCTCTGTCCAGGCGGCATTTCCGTATGATCTCAACATCCTCCATGTCCTCCAGCACCGTCAAGTGACGAATCAAATTTGGCCTCCTCCTATTGGAGTTGATAGTGGACACATGTCAATACAATACACCAAGAGATGTGCACAGCATATCACGTTCAGGATGACACAACGACAACAATGACTGACATCTAGAGTGACTAACAGACCAGCTTACATGGAGGGACACCTTCAGCTACACAAAGGGCACACGTGTCAACTTACACAAGACAAGTACCTCAAACACCACCTTTGGCTTTGTGAATGCACATAGGGATATGGCCACAGTACACATGTGCACGCCTGGGAGTCTAGCATCCAGCATACGAGTAACTAATCAAAACCACTGTCACCTACCTAGCTGCTGTACCGGTCACACCTTGATGCGTCATTATAACCAGGGACACATCCACCACACAATGACCACAGCCGGCGCTGGAATGATGAATGTGTTCATGAGCAGACATGAGAGGCAATGCTAATTAGATAAACATTCATCGAAACGAGCATTGCTGTGATTGTCACTGGACCTCAACACATTGACATGTGTACACATTGTACAGTCCAGGACTACACTGTCCTGCCTACACCAACATCAAATCCTCAAGTGACATGTGAGTGGGTACAGTCAAATGTATGTTACACACACACAAACATGGAATGTGTGGCCATCAGTGGAGTAAATTGAACATTGTCATTGTGTGCACAATGATGTGCCATTGAACATGTTGGCACTATGCACTGTTGATGTGTGACAGATGGACATCGCCATTGCATGGTACCCATATCACGGTAGCTACTGCCTGGCACCCTCATTCACACAAGTGCGGTACTCATAGGCATGTAGACATGCCCATATGGCAGTTGGCATGCTCCGCCGCCTGAATGGCGGTGCCTCGTGTCAATGCATGGCACCCATATCGCGGTAGCTACCGCCTGGCCCCGGCGCTGTGTCACCAGCACCCCCATTCACACAAGTGCAGTACTCATAGGCATGGAGACAAGTGGAAATGGTGGTTGGCAGGCTCCGCCACTAAAATCGCGATAGCGCACCCCGGGCGCCATCGGTGTTACACCGCCATGGAGCTCGCCCTAGAGCCAATGGGAAGCTCAATAGCGGTGGCATGATGCAATTTTGAAGATCGCGGTAGGCGTGCTCTGCCACCGCGGAGGCGGTCATTGGCTTCATTTGAAAGATGCACCTTTGCGGTAGTGCACCCCGGGCCCCAGCGGTGTTACACCGCCATGGAGTTCGCCATAGAGCCAATGGGAAGCTTGATAGCGGTGGCATGATGCAATTTTGAAGATCGCGGTAGGCGTGCTCCACCACCGCGGAGGCGGTCATTGGCTGCATTTGAAAGAGGTAGACATGGACCACCAATTGCTGCAGTTTGGCACCTTTGAAACGACCCCAGGGGGCTATATATGTGGGAGTGAGCCTCACATTGCCACTGCTCACAGAGCCTGCTGCCTGAGACCCCTCACCTGATGCTGCCTTCAGGGACTGCTGCCTGAGACCCCTCACCTGCTGCTGCCTCCAGGGACTGCTGCCTGAGACCCATCACCTGCTGCTGCCTCCAGGGACTGCTGCCTGACACCCCTCACCTGCTGCTGCCTCCAGGTACTGCTGCCTGAGACCCATCAACTGCTGCTGCCTCCAGGGACTGCTGCCTGACACCCCTCACCTGCTGCTGCCTCCAGGGACTGCTGCCAGACACCCCTCACCTGCTTCTGCCTCCAGAGACTGCTGCTTGACACCCCTCATCTGCTGCTGCCTCCAGGGACTACTGCCTGGGTACCCTCGCCACAACAATCCCCTGCTGTTGTCTCACGTCCACAGTGATGGCAAGGACAGAGAAGAGCCGTGCCAGTCCCTTCACGAGCGAGGAGCTGGAGGTCCTGGTGGACGAGGTGCTCACACAGTACCCAAGGCTATATGGTACGCCAAATGTCGTGGTGAGTCTTAAACAGTGTTGTGGTAGGGCAGGGGGGCCACACATGTAGTGGACTGATACAGTATGTGCCTGGGAGTGTGGAGTAGTGTAATGCACTGCCTGACATGCTGTCTCCAGTGGGAGGGTGTGTGTACCCAATGCCACAGCTTTCCCTCCCTGCACATGTAAGTATGAGTGACCTGTGTTGTGTTGTCAGCCATACAGTGGCACAGAAGGTTGTTCATGCTGTAGTCAGGACAGTGATTGCTTGGCTGGATGGCTGTGTGTGCCCCTGTAGTCCATCTCAGTGTGAGCTCAGCTGTCCTGCACAGTCCCCATTTACTAAGACAAGGACAGATCACTTTGCACTCCAGCTGTGGCCCATCTCAGCACTGTAGATTACACACAACCGCCCTTGTGAAGGGCTTTTTGTATTTGTGAGATCATGTGGCTCAATGTGACATCCATGACACAGTTATCTATTCACAGGGCAGGGACATTGAGGGCTGCGCAGTCTTGGACACAGTGGGTCACCACCCCAACACAGGTTGATATGTGATGTATGTGTTGCTCAACCCAACAATTGACTGGAGATGTGGGCAGGCAGGTTTCAGTGCTGGCATCCTGCATGTGTGTGAGATGTGCAGGGACCGTGTTTACCCTCACACCTGCATGCTTTAACATCAGCTTTTCCCATGCAGGGGTCACATGTGGGATGTACTATAGTCTCTGATGGATCTATCGTTGGATATTTGATTTGGTTGTATCTTGCTGCTATACTGATAGATGTCGTTACATGGCACTGTATACCTGGTCATTTCTCCCTCTTGTCTCCCATGCCTGCAGCTCAAGGTACACCACCGTAAGGCCATGTGGAGGGCCATTGCAGCGAAGGTGTGAGCCCTGGGGGTCTCAAACTGACGGCGCACCCACTGCCACAAGAGATGGGATGACATCAGCCGGCTGGCAAAGAATGTGGCAGAGATGACCCTGGGGCTGCTTCCTCGCACTGGGCGTCTAGCACGGCGCAGCATGACACCACTAATGGGGCGCATCTTGGCGGTGACACAGCCTGAGCTGGATGCACGTTTGAAGGAGCATCAGCAGCAAGCCAGGGGTGAGCATTTGGGGAGTCTGACTTTGGATGGGAGTGGCTGCATGTGTACAGAGCCTGTGCCAGCGCTGGCCTCTGTGATGTTGGTAGTTTATGTTTATGTTTATGTTTATTTGTTTCTATAACGCTCGAATGCCGAGGCGTCTTGGCGCTGAAGGTGCTGTGGCAGGGAAGGCAGAGTTCCGCGGCCTATGTGGCTGCAAAGAGCTTAGTTTTTAGATTCTTTCTAAACATCTGAAGGTTGGATTGGAGCATCATGGACTGGGGCAGCTTATTCCAGAGTCTGGCAGCACAGTATGTAATTGTGCAGCCCCCCCAACCTTCTCTTTTGATCTTTGGTACTCTGACTAAGCCTTGAGTGGCTGATCTTAGGGCGCGCAACGGGACATATGGTACGAAGAAGCTTTCTAGGTCTTCAGCCGCTCCACCGTAGATTGCCTTATGCACGTAAGTAAGTGATTTAAAATCTATGCGTTGTTTTATAGGCAGCCAATGTAGGGAACGTATCCCATCTGAAATGGGTTGCCCTCTGTGTAGACCCAGAGTCAGCCTGGCTGCCGCATTCTGCAAGGATTGAAGTTTCAACAATTGGAACTTGTTTATCCCCAAAAAGAGGGCGTTTGAATAGTCCAGCTTTGAAAGAAAAAGGGCCACCATTTCCGTTTTTTGAAGCTCCTGAGGTATGAAGGGGAAGATTTTTCTTAACGTCTTAAGTAGAAAGAAACACGAGGACGTCAGGCTGTTAACTTGAGCAACGAAGTTCAGCTTGTTGTCAAAAAGGCCCCCCAGGTTTCTAACCTTCTCTACAGGGGACGGGCATTCACCCGCCTCCACCGGCCACCATGATTGGTTCCACAGGGGTAAGCCTGGTCCGAACTCCATCACCTCTGTTTTGTCAGTATTTATTTTTAAGTAATTCTGGCCCATCCAGGACATGATTTTCGTGAGGCATGCATGAAATCTGCATGCAACGGATTCAGGCTGATTGATGGTGGATATAATTAGTTGGGAGTCATCAGCATACGATACCAACGTAAAACCATGTTTCCTGACGAGGTCAGCTAGAGGTGTGACATATAGATTGAACAGAGTAGTAGATAGGGCTGACCCTTGTGGCACTCCGCAGGGAAGGTGGAAACTATCAGATTTCATACCTTCCCAGAACAGCCTGTGCTCTCTGCTCTCTAGGAAGGAGGCTAGTAGGGCCAAGGCGGTTCCTCCCACTCCCAGGTCCCTCAGCCGCTGCACCAAAACAATGTGATTAATGATGTCAAACGCGTCCGATAAATCTAGGAGTACAAGGACCGCCCTCCCACCGCCATCCACTACCCTGCGGATCTGTTCAACAGTTTTGATTAGTGCTGATTCAGTCGAATGGCGTGGCCGGAAGCCATGTTGAGAAGGGTCGAGCAGGCCATTTGTATCTTAATGAGCAGTAAGGGATCCGTTCAGATGTTTTTCTAGGACCTTGGCTGCGAGGGGGAGTCCTGCGATAGGACGGTAGTTGTTGGGGTTACAGGGATCCAAACTAGGTTTTTTTAACAGAGGGGTGATGGCTGCCTTTTTCCAAATGGCGGGATATTGTCCAGAGCTCATGATTTGATTTAAGATTGGGGTAAGGTGTTCAGTGATTGGGCCTACCGCTTGATGCATAATGGTCGGTGGGCATGGGTCAGTAGGTGCCCCTGACTTTAAAGAGAGGAGAGTATTGATTGACCTCTTCTTTGCTCACCGGCTGAAAGCTGGTCAGAGTACAGCTGGAGCATATAGCGGGCCCAGTCGGATCCGGAGGCTTCATGGTGTGCGAGAAGTTGTTGTATATTTTATTTGCCTTCTCTTGAAAATGTTCCGCAAGGATGTTACAGAAATGTTGGTCTGGCTTGAAGGTACTAACCTGCTGGGGTTTTGCCAGCAGGTTGATCTTCTTAAACAGTTCCCTAGTGGAATTTCCTGTATCCTTGATTTTAACTGTGAAGAAATGTTTTTTGGCGTCTACTATCGCTTCTTTATATATTTTAACAGAGAGGCAGTATGCGGTTTTCTTTTGGCTGTCATAGTCAGTCCTCCAATGCCGTTCCGCCTTTCTGCATTTGGTCTTAAGGTCCTTGAGTTCGAGAGTGTACCATGGAGCTGATGTCTTTACTCTCTTTGTTTTAACCCCTTCAGTGCCACGCCCTTTCCCCCTCCTGTGCCGGGCGTTGCACTAGTGGGTGGGGTTCATGACGAGATAGTCTCGTCATGGGCACAGCACAACCGTGCTCCATGACGAGACTATCTCGTCATGGGCACTGAAGAGGTTAACTATTTGTACAGCCTTATTATTGTCGTGTTCTGACTTGATAGGACCTTGGTCGAGCGCTAGTTTGGATGTTCCGTCCTTAATTTTATCCCATCGTCTAATTGGACGTTTAACTGAACTTACTTGTGCTTAAAGCTGAGATTGAGATCTTTTAAGATTGAAATAGATAGCCCTATGGTCAGACATGGCACATCTAGTAGCTGAGAGAAGCTTATATCTGGGTCATTGGTAAAAATCCCATCCAGCGTATGACCCGCTGTGTGGGTGGACCCAATTATGATACCCTGAAAGGTCTGCGCATTGTAGGGTTTTATACGGAATTGTAGTGCCTCTGCCGGGAGGGTGGAGATAGATTCTACCTGAACTTTAAAATTTGCTCGATAGAGAATGGCTATCCCCCCTCCCTTGCCTGATGCTCTGTTTTGAACTGAATACGTATAACCATCGGGGACAGCAATATTCCAATCGGGGATGGAGGCATTATCCGTCCAGGTTTCTGTTAGAAAAACTAGATCTGGTGTAGTGAGCTAAATGACGTCCTCTAGTTCGTATTTGTGTTTAGCTACGGACCGAACGTTGACTAGGAGACATTTAATATACTCAAGTGTGTCTCTATCCAAGTTGTCAAATGTCTGCTCTGTATTTTCCCCCCTGGGGCCTGACTCTGCCTCCTTATTGTTCTGAGCATTACCCCCCGCCCTCCACCTCCGGTCATTTCTCTGTGGGTTGGGACTCAGTCTGAAGGTGCAGCCTGGGCACTCAACAACCGTTCTGATGTTCTCCGCTACCAATAGATTTTTCTGGGCGCATGGAGCAGGCATTAGGTCAAATAGAGCTTGCCTGCCGTAGCTAACTGGGCCGTAAAGACCAGGGGTCCTGGCGCTGGTCGCGCTCCGGGCGCCAACGGGCGCAGACGGGCTTGCCGCTGGCACGACCGCTCCAGCGTGATTTAAGTATCAATGGTGGCCTAACGTCTAGTGCGTCACCTCGAGTGCAGTGCGGTCCTGATCTACTTCCGGGAACCGCAGGGGTGGAACTCCGAATGTAGTGTGATGCTGTGGCATGTAAGTGGCTGCTGGCCTGGGTGCCTGTGGCATGCATTTGCCCTACCTGTACTTACAAAGTTGATTTGGAAGCTGTGCCTTCACATTACATTCTGAGTTGTGCTCTTCAGGTTTCTTCTGCATTGGTTTAGTCTTGGAAATCCCATGGGAGGGAACGGCAGTGTGCCCAATCTGACTGGGCGTACATCAATGCCTCCATTGCATGCACCCATATTGGGGAGGGTTAGATATCTTACAGCAATGTGCAGCATTCTATTGTCCCCAAGGTACGACATGGTGGGTGGCATGGGCTAATGTCCGTTGTGGACTGTCATGTTGTAGTCTGGGTCTGTGTTGTCCCCTCCTGTTACATCCAGTTCTGTCATTGGCAACAAGTTGTGTGCCCCCATCATGTCCCTAGGTGTGCTCAGAACTAGTTGTGTGTCTGTTTGAACAGAGCCACAAGTAGGGTGTTGTGCTGTGTGGTCATCACATGGCTCACTCATGCATGAACTTCCAGTTTCCATGCACTGCTTGAGTCTATGTAGTGAGTTGGCACGATGTGATTGCACAGGGTGGTGTGCAACATGTAGATTTGCTCAACTTTTGTCATGCATTGCTTGCATATGTTTGTTCTGTTTTTGCCACTGACCTGACCCTACATCTCTCTCTCCCATGCAGCATCACCTGTGGTTACGGAGGGACAGGAGACGGACACCAGTGGGGGTGAAACCAGCACCACAGCTGCCCAGGGGCCCAGTGACACAGATGTCACCAGTGCATCAAAGGGGACAGGAGTCTGCTGGAGGAGTCCCAGCCTGAGACACAAAGCACCACATCATCCAATGCCAGCGGAGATGCATCCATGTTGGAGGGCACAGGGAACGGGGACTCTGCATCGACTTCCACCACACAGCAGCCATTGCCCACCCTCCCAGCCACTTCCTCTGGTGCTGCCCGTGTCCGCCTCAGTAAGAGGGGAAGAGTGTCCTTCTCCCCTGGCACTGCTGCCCCTGTCCCCCCTGCTGCCATCAGTGCTGAGTCTGTGGACCTTTTGCGCCAGCTGTGTGTAGGCCAGACAGCTCTCCTAAATGCCTTCATTGACCACGACAAGAAATTGGCCCAGGTGGTTGCCTTCATGGAGGGCATACATTCGGACGTGGGTGGGCTGCACCGGAAAGTCCAGTGACGTCTGCCCTGCAACAGGCACATTCTCACAGTCCAGCTCCGGTCCCTTTGTCTACCCCCTGGCAGTGGCCACGTCTGACGATAGTGACCATGGTCCACATACATCAAAGTCACGATACAGCACACGGAGCACACAGCAGCAACAACCCAAGCGGTCCCGTGCACAGACACCATCCCCACAGAAGACCAAAGGCACTACAGAGCGCAGAGAGAAAAGCCCGTCAGGCGACACCAGGGGACAATTAGCATAGCAGCAGACCTCAGGCACACATGCCTCAGTGGCATCCCCATCCAAGGACTCTCCTGCCCCTAAGGCATCACGCAAAGATAATCGTACAGTGTCTGTGCCCACCAAGGAGGTGGTGCATGCCAAGGGTACACCTGGCAAGGGCTAAAAGGCAGTATCACCAACCACCTCGACTCCCATTCCAAGCCCAGTGAAGCAGGGGGCGGAGGGGACTGTTGGGGTGACACCTAGTAAACAGGGGAAGGGGGGCAGAAGTGAAGCAAGGCAAAGCGTTCCGCTGGGTCCAGCACATCACCAGAGGGGCTGCCAGTGCCTGCACCTGCTGCAGCAGTGGTGGTGAGTGTGCCTGTTGTGCCCACACCACTTCCCATTGATTCACAGTCAGCCAAGCCATTTAGGATCCCCAAGAAGTGGAAGGGCACCCCTCCACAATCTCCCAGCCACACCGTGACTCCCGTCTGCATGACTCCACCTCCACGTGCCACTACACCACCTGGTCCAAGCAGCCCTCCAGCCTGCTAAGACACTGATCGCTCTACCTCAGCTGCTCCGCTCTCTCCCCCTTTAAGTGCCCCAACAGTCCCTGAGGCACAGCCAGCTCCCAGTCTGCCTGACAGCCAAGTCTGAGTGGTAGTCACCCTCACACACCTGTGTCTCACACAGGAGGGCCTGTACTGCACATTGTTGACCCCCGACTGTGTTGCTGGCCATGGAAAGGTACAGTCACACACATTCCCTGTGCAGCTTCTCATGGACATGCTCTGCACTCTGCCCTGGCCACTGGCCTTGTTGTTCACTGCTGTGTTGGACCCTTGCCTGTGCAGCTTCTCATGGACATGCTCTGCACTCTGCCCTGGCCATTGGCCTTGTTGTTCACTGCTGTGTTGGACCCTTGCCTGTGCAGCTTCTCATGGACATACTATGCACCCTGCCCTGGCCACTGGCCTTTTCGTTCACTGCTGTGTTGGACCCTTACCTGTGAAGCTTCTTATGGACATACTTTGCACCCTGCCCTGGCCACTGGCCTTGTTGTTCACTGCTGTGTTGGACCCTTGCCTGTGCAGCTTCTCATTGACATACTCTGCACCCTGCCCTGGCCACTGACCTTGTTGTTCACTGCTGTTTTGCCCTTGCTTGTGCTGCTTCTCATGGACATGCTCCGCACTCTGCCCTGGCCACTGGCCTTGTTGTTCACTGCTGTTTTGCCCTTGCCTGTGCAGCTTCTCATGGACATGCTCTGCACCCTGCCCTGGCCACTGGCCTTGTTGTTCACTGCTGTTTTGCCCTTGCCTGTGCAGCTTCTCATGGACATGCTCTGCACTCTGCCCTGGCCATTGGCCTTGTTGTTCACTGCTGTGTTGGACCCTTGCCTGTGCAGCTTCTCATGGACATACTATGCACCCTGCCTTGGCCACTGGCCTTGTTGTTCACTGCTGTGTTGGACCCTTACCTGTGAAGCTTCTTATGGACATACCTTGCACCCTGCCCTGGCCACTGGCCTTGTTGTTCACTGCTGTGTTGGACCCTTGCCTGTGCAGCTTCTCATTGACATACTCTGCACCCTGCCCTGGCCACTGACCTTGTTTTTCACTGCTGTTTTGCCCTTGCCTGTGCCGCTTCTCATGGACATGCTCTGCACTCTGCCCTGGCCACTGGCCTTGTTGTTCACTGCTGTTTTGCCCTTGCCTGTGCAGCTTCTCATGGACATGCTCTGCACCCTGCCCTGGCCACTGGCCTTGTTGTTCACTGCTGTTTTGCCCTTGCCTGTGCAGCTTCTCATGGACATGCTCTGCACTCTGCCCTGGCCACTGGCCTTGTTGTTCACTGCTGTTTTGCCCTTGCCTGTGCAGCTTCTCATGGACATGCTCTGCACTCTGCCATGGTCACTGGCCTTGTTGTTTACTGCTGTTTTGCCCTTGCCTGTGCAGCTTCTCATGGACATACTCTGCACCCTGCCCTGGCCACTGGGCTTGTTGTTCACTGCTGTTTTGCCCTTGCCTGTGCAGCTTCTCATGGACATGCTCTGCATTTTGTGCCTTACTCTTCTCTTCTCATGGTGCCTATCTGTGCAATTTGTGAATAAAAACAGTTGCTCCAGTTGTCTATTTTGACAGTGTCCTTACTGAATAAAGTTATTTTGCTGTGTGTAAATGGTTTACTGTGCCACATGGTCTGTGTGGCACTTCAACATGGTCAATGTTTGGGCTCACTTGCTCTCTTTTTTTCAGGAGTGACAGGGTGGTGTGGTGGCAATGGTGGCAATTTCGAATGTTTAGCAGTAGTCATTTACTTGATTAGCTCATGTTGGCTCTATTGTACACATGTCAGGTTGGGGGGAATTGACAGCACAGGGTGGGTTTCTGCACACAGTATTTCAGGCAGGCTGACAAGGGTCATCATTTGTGTGTTCTTCCTATATGTGTGCCCAGTGGTGTATGTGTGTGGGCATCTTGTGATGGCCAGTCATCCTAGTCCCATGTCTTACTTTCCATGTGTGCTCTTGGATGACCAGGTATTGTGCAGTGTGAAGGGGGTGAGTTTGTGGGGAGTGTTGATGTGTGCATGCCTCTGCAATGTCAACTACACACATGTGTCACCCAGGAGCTGTGTGCCTGTTGTTTTGATTGTTCATCCCTGTGGATGTGGTTGTATGCCCAAGTGTGAGTTGTATGTTGTGCACTGTGCAGTGTGTTGGTGCGTCCTTGCAGTTCTGTCTGACTCCTACTTGTTATTTTTGTCACTTGTGAGTATGCAGAGAATGTTACTGGCAATTGAGTGTTGTGTTTTGTTGCACATCCCTGTGTCTGGTGGATGTTTGTGGGGTCTGTGCAGACCTGCTGCTCCCCACTGCCATTGTGGTTGTGTTTTCTCATGCCTTGCTGTCCCATGGTGCCTTCTTGCCTCCAGTGTGGCATGTTGTGTGTGTTGTCATGCCATCCCCTATCTGTGCTTCAGCTGCCTACCCATTGTGGGTCTGCACTCCCTCTCTTTGTGTATGGTACACTCCTGCCATGTCCCCTACTTACCTGCAGTACACTTCACTTTGGTGTGAACTGTCCCCTTGGTTTGTATGTGTGTGTGCCTCCCCATGACTTCATTTGTGCCACTGTGCTTTGTGGTGCAGTTCTTTGTCCAGGGTCAATGTGTCACTCAGTGCATTTCTCCAATGGGTCATGTGTGATTTACTGGTGCTGTTTGTCAGTCATGGTTGCTGCTATGCAGTTCACCTGTGTGTGCTGCCCAGTCCTGTGGTCAAGTTGTTTCCACCTTTGTGTCCCAGACTTGTGCATCTATTGGGTGTTGTGTTGGATGTATGTGTGTTGTTTGTGTTATTGCTTCACTTCCTGGGTGTGCTGTTGTCTTTGTGCTGTGCTGTATGGTGTTGTGTGGGTTGCTGTTCTGTCACTGATGTCTGTGTGTGTCTGGTATGCTTGGTGTGCACACACAGCTTGTTATGCTTGCTGTGCTGTGTGTATGTTGCCTTGTGATTGCCTGTTGTGCATCCCCTGATGTCATGCTATGTTTGCTATGTGATTGTTCTGCCTGTGCATCTGTTGTTTGTTTGCTGTGGCTGTGTTGTTCTGTGATGGGGCACTTCTTGTGTGTGTTGTGGAATGTTGTCTGTGGATTGTTCCTGGGTGATGAGGTTGGGCACTCCTGTTGTGTCTGTGCTCCCATTGCCTTTCCCCAGATTAGCTGCACAGGGCATGTCTGTTGTTGTTGTGGCTCTGTGTGTGTTTCAGTTGGGTGATGTGTTTGTCTGTTGTATTTGTTTCCACATTTGTGGTGGCATCCCTGTGTGTGTGTGTGTGTGTGTGATGTTTGTGGCTGAGCCCAGGGTGTGTGGTTGTTTGTGTGTGTATTGCCTGTAAAGTATTGGCAGCCTTCAGTGTGTTTGGCACTGGTGTTGTGTGCTGCTGGTGTGAGGGTGGTATGTGTGTAGATTCTTACTGGTGTTTGTCAGTCCTGAGGTGTGTAGATGGTCCCTGTGTGTAGTGCTGCTTGTGTACTCCAGTGAAGTAATAGAATGTATGTGTGGCTATTCCCAGTTTGAGTTCAGGGCCTTCCTTTCATCCTTTCATCCGTGTGCCTATACATGGTTTGCCTTGCTGTCTCCCTGTGTGGTTGCACTGAGCTGTCTGTGGTTTGATTTCACTGACTGTGCCAGCCATGTGTGCTTTGATGGTGTGTGGGTGTTATGCTCTGTTCCTTGTGTTGATGTGATGTACACATGCTTTTTGTGTGTCTCCATGACTTTCCATTTGTGTGCAGCCCACTTTGGTTTCCCTATTTGTTGTGCTCCATTGCTGTTGGCCTGTGGGGTGTGTATGTGTGTGTGTCAGTCTGTGATATGTATGTGTGACTGTGCAGGCTGTGTGTCCATTTGGATGTTGCTTCCTTGCGTGTGTTCATTTGTTGCTTGTCCTCATTGCTTTTTCCCTGAGTGTGGTGTAGTGTGTGTTTCCCTGGCCCTGTGCTACTGTGCTGTGTGTTGTGTGTTCCTGTGCAGCCACTCCTGCATTGTGTGTCTCCATGA
Source organism: Triturus cristatus (assembly GCF_964204655.1). NCBI lineage: Eukaryota > Metazoa > Chordata > Amphibia > Caudata > Salamandridae > Triturus > Triturus cristatus. Next base: position 420,219,907 of record NC_140585.1, on the reverse strand, counting down.
ATGTTGGTTGTGTGGTGCAGGGTATGTATTGCCCTGGCTTGTTTTTGTGCATGGAGTGCACAGGGGGGCACATGGCATGTGCCTTTATGGGGTGTGCTAGTGTGTGGGTGTGGCCCTGTGGTCTTTGTGCCCTGCCCATGCCTGGCACTGGCCCTGCCTTCTGCATTGCGCATGTATTTGCTTGTGTTCGCCGCTGCGGTGACGTGACTGGGACATTGCTGCATGGTGGCGGTAGCTGTGTGTCCAGGATGCTGCGGGGTGAATTTGTGGCAGGTGGGTGATGTGTGGGTGCTCTTGGGGATGTGTCCCTTTCCCCCCTAGGGTGTCTGATGTGGATTTGGACCCTGTGTCAGGTTGTGGGTTGTGTGTTGTGTGTTGTGTTATTGCGTACCTGCGGCATTATCCGCGGCGGTCCATTAGTTCCTGGTGATGTAGCAGGTACAGCACCGGAAAGACATGTAGAGCTGGGTCCATTGCGGTCGTGTCCGGGTGGTGTGGACCGGGACGCTGGTTCCGCGCTCCGCTGTCGAGTTTCCGCCATCTCTGGTTTGGCGGTGTCTCCGCTGCAGTGCGTCTGCTTGCTTGAGCCATGCTAATTTGTGGACCGGGGTGGACGTCATTCTGCACGGCGGAGGGTCTCCATTGGCTCCCACCGCCGCGGTGGCGGGCACACTTTGATGGCGGTGCGTGTCGCACTGCAGAGGTCAGGAATTGGCCTATATTTGACCATACTAATATGGCGGATGGGATTTCCGCTGCTAGCGGGCGGAAAATTGCATATTTCTGCCCCGCCAGCGCGGCGGTGGTCCCACCGCCCTACATCCTAATGGACCCCATAGTTTCTAGTAGGACATCTTCCAACACAAGTGAGAAAATAAACAAGCAAAAAACAACGCCATGATTGCGTCCGTTTCCTAAAGTATAAGCACATTGCCTTGCGGCGCTTTGCATGGATTTGGTGAAAGCGGGGATTTGCATGGATTTGATGAAAGCGATAGTGCTTTAGGTGTGTTTGGGGTGAGTGACAGGCGCTTTGTGGGAGTTGGTGCAAGTGAATTTTACTGGAGGGAAGATAAAGGGACCTTAGGTAGATTTTTGAGGGCTTAAATGACGCCCGAGTACCAACAACGGAAGCTCACACCCACCACTATGTAAATCTTAATACGCGTCCCTGGCTAACACGCTGTAGGGAGTCTGCAGCAGAACTCAAACACAAAGGGAAACGTAGGGAGGCCGGCAAGAACAGGGCCTGTTGTGGTACCTAAACACCAGGGCATGCCCTGCACTCATGCAGTACATACAGGGCCCTAACCAACTGTTAAAGCCCTCGGCTGGCGCGCAACCAAGATGGGCGCGTAGGTGCGAGGCTCCCGAGGACCTCCGCAACCTCCTACGATTATCCTGACATTATCCTGCCCTGGATGAGGGGACTACGTTGGTGAACCTGAGCTGAGGTGGCACCCGTTTCCTGCTTCCGAATCGGACCTCGGACACCGGAGTGAGCACCGATTGAAGTGTGCGGCCTTCCCCTCGCCGGACCCCGGATTTGCGCTGTGGGGTGATCCAGTGACAAAGTGAACAACAGCGGCAGGCAGGGCCTGGCGACTCGCGTGCCCCGCACTTTCGCTTTCGCTTTCGCACCACCTTGTCGTCTCTGCGAGGTTGGGTCGCGGAGCCCTTGGTGTTGGTGTGGTGTGGCCTTGCTGGGAGACCCTGCCTGCCTGCAGGCTGTGATCCACCCCGCTGCCCTGAGGGGGCCCCCCCGGAGCTCGTGTCTGCTTTCCTGCCCTACACGACGTGGCTGGTGCGACTGGGAGACTGGTGGCCATGGCCACGAAACAAGATGGAGACCGGGCCAAGACCAAATCGACCCGGCGCGGCGCCGTCCATCAGGCCAACAGTATGGACCGCTATACCCTCCAGAAGGGATCGCCCGATGGACCGCGCAAGTCCCCTGAGAGCCCTCCTGATGCCCCAGACCTGCCCGCAGATTTGACTCTGCAAGATGTTATGGGCGCCATTGCCGAGATGAAGGCCTCGGTGGGCCAGCGGTTTGATACATTGGCGCAGAAGATTGACTCGGTCCTCGTGGATGTTGGCCTGGTGAGGGCCGATCTTTCCAAAACCAATGACCGAGTAGAGTCTTTGGCCCACACCGCATCGGGCCTAACGACAGATGTGGCGGCCTTGCAAACAGAGGTGCGCCGGCTTAGTCAGGCGACTGCGCTAATAGATCGACGCCTGGAGGACTCCGAGAGTCGGGCACGGAGGAACAACATCCGCATTATCGGGGTGCCCGAGGGACGCGAGGAGGCGGCGGCGGATCTCTTTGTGGAGGACCTGATTGCTACCCATCTCCAGCCACGGGGGCTGAGCAAATTCTTCACTGTGGAGAGGGCTCACAGGGTTCCCGGGGGAAGGCCGAATGTCGGAGACCCTCCGAGACCTCTCATCGCCCGGATTTTCAATTTTCGGGATAGAGACGCTATCCTGCAAACCTCCAGACTGCATGGACCGGTCAAGCTTGACAATATGGAGGTTAATTTCTATCCTGATTTCACCCCAGCGGTCCAGAAGCAGAGACTGAGCTTCCTAGGCGTCAAACGCCGTCTTCGGGACCTAAACCTCAAATATGCCATGCTTTTCCCGGCCAAGCTGCGTGTGGAGGTGGATGGTCGCACGCATTTCTTTGATCGTCCCGAGGCGGCCGGGGACTGGCTGGATACTCTGCCCGGGGATCGTGATCGGGGGGGCGGGGGGAGGGCGGCGGGGGGAGACGGCATGCTGGATCAGGACTGAGGGTCTAATATTGGGCCTCACTCTGGACGAAAATGATGCCACTTTTGATTCTGCGTCAGTTTTTTGTAAGTTCCCCTCCTATGGAGGTTGTGCTGGGTCTATTGGGGGTTCTCCCTCCTCCTCTAGGGGGTTTAGTTAGTCTAACTACATATGGGGCGACAGGCACACTGCACGTTGGGGGGGCTGTTTGGGCTCATGCAGGGGTGCAGGGAGGGGGGAGTTCTGTTGGGGTGGGTGGGTAGGGATGGGGTGTTGTTCGTTTTTATCACAAGGCAAACGTATTATTGTGTTGGTTCTAAAGTGCTCTCCGGGGTACGAATGATGGCTTTTGTATATGATGGGGGGTAGGGAACTAACTTTGTTGTCCTGGAATGTGAATGGACTGGGGGACAGGATCAAACGGGGTGTGGTCCTGCAGTTTTTGAAGCGAATCTCGCCGGATGTAGTCTTTCTGCAGGAGACACACCTCATTGGTAACTCCTTCTGCGCTATGAATCGGCGTGGCTATCGCCTAGTGGCTCACTCGGGCTTTACGTCCGGCTCACGGGGTGTGGGCATCATGGTGAAGAACTCGCTCCCGTTGGAGATTGACGAGGGGCTCCACGATGATAGGGGACGTTATACGGTCTTGGTGGGAAGACTGGAGGGCAAAGTGGTTGTCTTTGTGTCAGTATACATCCCACCGGGGCTGCAGTCGACCACTTTTGCGGACCTTGGGCGCCTTCTCCTTGGCCTTCCGGGGGGGCTTTTAGTTGTGGGGGGGGATTTTAATGCGGTGGTATCTGGATCTTTGGATCGTCACCCCCCTAGGGACCTCCCCCGGGCACAGGCGTGGCTACTCGGCCTCTTGGATACATTTGGATTAGTGGACTGCTGGCGTTTAAAACACCCCGCGCAGCTGCAGTATACTTTCCACTCGGGAGCCCATGGTAGTCTCTCACGACTAGACTATGTCCCTGTCCCGGCGGCCTATGTTGGGAGGGTGGGAGAGGTACGCCATTTGCCACGGGGTATTTCGGACCACTCCCCGCTCCTACTGCACTTTGATGTCTTTCCGAGGGGTGAGGGTAGGGTGGTCCCAATCAATCCTTGGTACCTGCGCGACCCCTCCATTCGCGCTGCATTGATTAAATCCCTTCAGCGATATTTTGATGAGAATGTGGGGTCTGTGCCTTCGGCCATACCGCTATGGGAGGCCTTCAAGACAGTACTCCGAGGGGAGGCCCTATCCCTTATTTCCCATGCCCGGAGGCGCGAGCGGGAGGAGGTGACCCGGATGGAGGCTGAAATAGCCGAGTTGGAGGGGAATTTAGAAGGTGGGGTGACGGATGCTGCATTACATGTCCTCCAACTCAAGCAGGCGGCCTACAGGGCCCTCGTCACGGAGGCGGCCAGGGGCCTCAGTAGAGAGCAACAGGGGCGCCTGTATGATGTGGGTGATAAGGCTGGTAAACTTATAGCGTGGTTGGACAAAAAAGAGAGAGCGAATCGTGTGGTCCCGCTGATTGAGAAAACGGATGGTGTGTGTGTAACTGAGCCAGAAGAAATCGTCTCCTGCTTCGCAGATTATTTCCATGGGGTGTATTCCCCGGTGTCTCCCTGCTCGGAAGAGGATTCCCTTGCCCTGCTCAGTGATATCGCGCTGCCGTCCCTTTCCGGGGAGGACAGGGTGTCGTTGGACGCCGCTCCCACCTCCGACGAGATCGCCCTCGCCATACGCTCGGTCGCTTCCGGCAAGGCCATGGGTCCGAATGGTCTCCCTATCGAGTTGTACAAGTTACGACCGGATACGCTGGCACCCCACCTCCGGGCTATGTTCCTGGCGGCACACTCGGTGGGCTCCCTCCCGCCGGACCAGCGTCTGGCTACAATCGTGGTCATCCACAAGGAGGGGAGACCTCGGGACCGGGTTACATCCTATCGGCCCATTTCGCTGCTGAATGCGGAGCCCAAGATTCTCGCTAAGGTACTGGCCAATCGGCTGGTCGGCGTGGTGGGCGATTTGGTTCATCAGGACCAGTCTGGCTTTATTCCTCATCGCAACACAGCCCTTAATCTGCGGCGTTTGCACGGTGTGCTCGCACGTGCCCCGTTCATACGGGAGCCGGCCATTTTGGCGTCCTTAGACGCCACCATGGCGTTTGACACGCTTGAATGGCCATATATCTGGGCGATGCTTGCGAAGTTTGGATTTGGCCCAGGGTTCATCAGTTGGGTCAAATTGCTATATTCGGGCCCATTGGCGCAGGTGGTGGTGAACGGAAGAGTATCGGCTCCGTTTGAGCTGGGCCGGGGTACTCGACAGGGCTGCCCCTTATCGCCGCTCCTCTTTGCACTTGCCTTGGAGCCCCTGGCGGAGTGGCTGCGGTGGGAGCCTTCCATCCGTGGTCTCCGCTGGACCCCCGAGTATGAGGACCTAGTATCCCTATACGCTGATGACATCCTCTTGTACCTAGCTTCCCCACGTAAATCACTCATAGTGCTGGTTGATGTTCTGCATTCATTCGGTCGTAACTCCGGTCTGGTCATCAACTGGGCTAAATCGTGTGTGTATGTTCTCTCTGGGGAGGCTCCTATCCTCCCGCGGGGCTGTCCGATCCAGGTCGCCCCGCAGGGATTTAGGTACCTGGGTGTCTTCATTACTCTGGACCCGGAGGCTCGGTATGATCGGAACTTGCTTCCCCCCCTCCAGCGTCTGAAAGAGGATGTCGCGCGCTGGCGGCGTTTGCCGCTTTCGCCGCTCGGCCGGGCGGCATTGTTTAAAATGATGTCGTTGCCGCGTTTCCTATACGCGTTGCAGAACACGATGGACCTCGTCCCAGCGCGCTACTTCCGCGAAGTGGAGAGTTTGCAGCGCCGCCTGTTCTGGGACGGGAGGCCACGTATTGCCCTGGCTAAGCTGATGCTCCCCTGGTATGATGGGGGGATTGCCCTCCCGGATATTAAACGGTATTATTGGGCCTCCCAGCTAGCTGCAATTAATCAGGGCCTATATGGGCCAGCCTTAAACCCGGCGTTTGAAATGGATAGGATGCTACTTCCAGGTGGTGACTATAATCGAGCGCTCTACTCTAGCGCGCCCGACGCTCGCCTAACGGGCCCCACGCGTGTCATGGTGCGAGTGTGGCATGCGGCCAATGCTGCAATGGGGTGGAAGGACCGTTTGACCCGGGCGTCACCACTATACGCATCTGAGCGGTTGGGCTCCTAGTGGACCTCGAAGGGCTTTGAGAAGTGGGATTTAATAGGCATCAGCAAAGTGGGGGATCTCTGGACGAGGGGAGGATTTAAAACGTTCGAGATGCTGCAGACGGAATTTCAGTTGCAGGGCAGCGAGTACTTTCGGTACTTGCAGGTCCGGCATGCGCTGGGCTCCGTCTTTCCGGACGTTGCCTCCATCCCGGAGTGCTCCCCCCTGGAGGATAGAGTGCTGGATGGACACGTCCCTGACAGCACGATCTCACTGATCTACAAAAAACTGATCAACGATCGCTCAGACTTGCTGACTGCCCTTCGTGAGGCTTGGGTAGCCGATGGGCTGGAGCTGGACGACGAGGACTGGATCTCCGCAGTGGCCTCCCCGAAAGAGGTGGCCATACCGGCTCGCCTTCGTTTCGTCCAGCTCAAGATACTCCACAGGGTCTACATGACGGGGCCAAAGCTCCTGCGTATGGGCTATGCTGAGGACGGTTTGTGTAAGCGTGGGTGTGGTGCGCTGGGGACTTTTCTGCATATCCTGTGGGAGTGCCCGGAGGTGGAGGGGTTCTGGCGAGGTGTGCATGAGGTGCTGCGAGTGGTCACGCATGTGGCGCTGTTGCCCGAAGCGAGGAGATGCCTGTTGAATGTGTGGGAGCCTACCGATTACTCGGTGCCGCAGACGTGGTGGGTGACTCTGGGGTATATGGTTGCCAAGCGTGATATTGCCCAGCTGTGGGGATCCCAGAGGCCCCCGACTGTCTCGGCCTGGAAGGAACATATGGATTGGTGCATGTTTCGGGAAAAGGTGGTGTATGTGGCGAGAGGTAAGCCTGCGACATGGGTGAAAGTGTGGGGCCCCTGGAACGCCTACCGCGGGGGAATCTGTGCTCCACCGTTATTGCCCGATCCGTCGCCGGCCCCGTCCCCTTAGCCAACTCATCCCCCCGGTACCTGGGCATAAGGTGTCCCCAACCCTAGTTCTGATCTCTCCCCCCCCTCTTGAGATTCCTATGGATGGCTAGAATCCCCCCTCTAGGGGAGCAAGTGTTGCTATTCCGATTGAGGATTGCCTTGTGGGTTTGTTTGTGTTTGTTGTTCTTTAAATTTAAAATGGAACCGTATAATGGGGTCTGGATAGTGTGGCGCGCAACGATGTTACCTCCTGTAAATGCTCGGCCGCAGCACCATGTGTTTTATAAATGTATATCGTATGCTCCTTTTATTGCTAGCGGCCGGCCGGAAGGTTGTAGGCCCATATTTGTATAATTTTCTGAGTCTTGTAATAAACGGTTTAAAAAAAAAAGCCCTCGGCTACCTTGATGTTTGGTTTTGCTTTGTTCGCCCTAAGTCCCTTGCTCACTTTGCCGCTGGATTCAAGCTAGCCTGGCTGATGACGGCTGATTAACCAGAAACCGGTCCCAGGATGCTTGTTTGCGGTCCAGGGAAGACATGGCTTGGTAGTTCAGGCTGGACTGTTTACATGAGGCACAGGGTCAGACTGATTTGCATATGGCCATGTCTGAACTGGGGTGGCGGAGTGAGCTAAAGAATGATGATGGATTAAATCCAGATCAGTTGACTGGGGGTGAGTGCTTGCATTGTTCAACACTCCGTCCATCATCCCCTTTGGTTTTGCTTTGTTCGCCCTAACTTGGCAAGGTATGCCCAGACGTGGGTCCCTTGCTCACTTTGCCACTGGATTCAAGCTAGCCTGGCTGATGATGGCTGATTAGCCAGAAACCGGTGTTGTGTTTATGCCCTTATATAGGTACAATTCACATTGCCCTTATTTGGACATAGAAATCCGGCCCTTATTTAGACATTGTCCGTACAAACCAAATACAGGCATGGCCACCTACATCCGTCCATCCATGTCACAACGAATTCTTGGAAAGCCAGACCCATAAGCCTTTAGGAATTTCCCTCAGCTTGAATATTGATTTCTCCAAGAACTCATTAAGTACGCATGAACATCTATTCCTTAGGGGTTCATTCATGACGTTCTTCTGCCTGACTTTTACGTCAATACTGGCATTCCTAGACACCTTCAAGGTATAAATATACCAGCACTTGCCCTGGCAAATTGCGGTTCCCGGAGGATTCGATCCAACCCAGACTACGCGGTTCACCACGGCAAGTTCGGAAGGAGATCGCGTTGCAGCCTGATGCACTGACCTGACGCTGCCATCCTCCTCGCAGAGAATCCAGCTCCAGTGCTCTCTGACTTCCCTTGCGGGGGTTAGACTATCGAGTCCAGAAAAGAGATTCCAACCTCTCTCATTCTTAGGTATGGAGCTGACTAGAACTTAGAGAAACTTTTGGCAAGTCTTGGCTAAACTAAAATATAGCTAGCTATACTTTAGAAACAGCACCTACTTCAAACCTCGTACTGCACTTAGGTTGGGTACACTGGGGTAGAACAATTTAGAAGCATCAGATGAGTATCACATTTTAGCATTATGTTATTTATGTATGTATTTTGATTAATATACAAACCATGCTATTGCAGTATTATTTTATCTTACTGCTAACCTCGTACATATTGTACTTCACAGTCTGTCTGTCTTACGATTGTAGCAATTCATATCTCTTGCATGAGAAATAAGACTGTTCAATAAACCCTTTTATTGAAACGCCCGTCTCTCTATTTCTGTGCAACTCTGTAGAAACGAAGCATGCACGATTGACTGAGTGAAAGGGTTATCTATTGTTTCCACGATTCTGACATTGTTCCGATTCTAAAGGGAAACAAAGTTGTCATGTTTATATCGTTGTCAGAGACTAATCCCTTCTTGTATATTCAAGAAATTTTTAGTGACCTCTGAGTTAGCTGGTACACACAAGTAATTAAGTTTAATATACTCGCTAGAGACATACTGACCTTAGTCCTATATCAAATCTATAATGTATGTTATTCCAATGCGCAGAGCCTATCAGGGACACAGGAACTATACTACATGGCGCCCAACAGTTTGGTAAGGCACTAATTTAACGCAAGATACTGAAGTAACTCAGTCATGCTTTTCTCAGAGACCCTCTACTCATAAAACTCCATAAGACGTCTGGAGTGGGTAGGGATAATATCCGACATAGCTGAGTAGGACGAAAGTCCTATGTATTAGCTGTTTGGTTTTGTTCAACATTGAAGGATACAGTGTTCCAAAATATTGTGCACCTTATCTTTGTTTCCTTGAAACTTGCTCTGCAAACTTTCATTTAAACAATGTCTGGCCTGCGGCTGACGTTACAGGTTTTAATGAAAACGAAGTGGTGTTATACACATCCCACCAAATTTAAGGAGAGCCATCACTCTAAAACTTATAAAACATAGCCTAACACCAAGAGGTGGTAGAGCAGTTCGCGTGATAGAGGCACATGAATCTCACCAGACAGAGGTATTCGATTCATGGATAGTATTCCCAGAATCAAATCCAGTAACACACTTGTTTCACTTCTACAAAGAAGATGAACCACCAGAGGAATATATTCCTTTTGAGGATATTGAAATTCCACTCACATACCAGGAGCATGAGCTCTGATTTAAAGGCACCCTAAAACATTACAATCACATTACCAGTCTCGGTCCACTAGATAGACCAGGAGCAACATGGCCGATTTTAGCCGGTTACACACCTCACCCTGACGTTGAAGAAATATCAGATGTGGATCTACTAGCTCAACTCAAAGAGCTAATCAAAATTTATAGACAATTGGTTCAATATGTCATGTGGACTTTCACAGTCCAACCACCATTAACAATTCAAAATCCAGCCCCTCATCAGGGGAATACACTAAAAATCACTCCACAGACTTTACTCGCAGTCATGGGTAAAATGCCCACAAAACGTGAACAAATTCCATTTTGGATAGCTCAAAAAATTACTCAAATTGAAGCAGTATTTCCTAATAATAGCCCTTAGGAGAAGCACAGAATTCTAACAATCTGTTTACCAATGGGGATTACACCACATCTGGAAGACTGCACCTCTTGGGGCACAGTCTTTGCTGCTATCTACACAAAAACACATGGTGTTCCGTCTATGGCGGCAATACCTGATGTCCTGAAACAGATTCAAAACGAGTACGGGGCAGAGCCTGCTCTGAATTTAGGTATGAAGTTACTTAAAATTTTCGACCAGGTCTCAACAATAATATTATCTAATATTAAAGGAGAAGCAGCATCAGTGGCAATCTGCCAAAAACTAAGGGAATTTGATGTAACAGAACAACCTCAAGAACTAGCCAGAATAATTGAAAAATCCTATGATGAATTAGGCAGAGACAGTCTGGGAGGGAACCAGTAAAACCACATCTGTCTGAAAGTCCTGATAAGGTCTTTACTAAAAACACTCCTACCTCTTCTAAAAAGAAGTGGGAAAATAGCAAACAGAATTCCAAAGAGAAGCGTTCTCATTCCCGAGGCATGTCTCCTCCACAGAAGGAGCCCTCTGAAAGGAGGTACAACCTCAGGAATAGGGATAATTTAAGAAAACCTGACAGATATCAAGATATTGATACACGTTCCTCTCGTACCTTTCAGATATCGTCACAGACATCCGAAAGAAGAGGATGGTCAGAAAACAAGGAAGAACGCGTGAAGTCCAAAGTCGATCAATACATTCACAAAAATAAAGCAAAACCTAAATTCTCCAAGAAAAAGGTAGCAGGTCTAAAGATCAGACATGCCGAGAATACGGAGAACCCAACTCAGGAACGGAGAATGGGCCCAGACCATGCTGGACAGTGCAGTAGAAATTACAATAGCTCGCTAGAACCTGAAGGGACTTCTGGAGACAGTGGACTTGAATGAAGACATACAAGTTGAGACTGTAGACACCAGGGTTAGTTCTCCACATAGGTTATATGAAATAACACTCCGGATGGAGGGAGACATACCAAGAAAAGTGAAAGGACTCTTTTGGGAGCATCTTTCAATGGGTTATGATATACTTCTAGCAGAACAGGACTGGCCACCAGAATTTGTCAGGGAGTGCCCACATGGCGAGGCCACCATTATGACTGCCTTCTCCAACCATATTCCAGTTCATTTAAAATATACATTAGCCAGTAAATGGGAAGTAGCCCAAGCCCCAGCACTGTATAAAAATCATGTAGGATGGGATGAGGACTCACCTCACCATAAAATTCAGTTTAAAAAAAATCAACCGACTGCACAAAGGCAGTACCCAGTTAAGCAAGAAGCTAAAAAACAGGTCAGGGAGATCTTAGATCAACTTGAATATCAGGGGGTGATTGAAACATGCACCTCATCAATGAATAATCCTTTGTTTCCTGTCTCCAAAACAGACAACACATATCGTGTAGTTTTGGATTACAGACACTTAAATTCTTGTTGCAAAACATTTGCCGTGCAAAATGCACACAGTACAGCATTAATTAATAACATTTTGCATAAAAAATATAAAACCACATTAGACATTTCAAATGGTTTCTTTTGTCAAAATATTGCACCAGAAAGCTGATATTTGACCCCTTTCTCAATAATGGGGACCCAGCGTCAATTTTGTCCACTGCCCCAGGGATTCAAAAACAGCCCGGGGTTATTCTCAGCAAGGGTAACAGAGTTACTACAAACTTCTGATGACGAGGCATTGTCATATGTCGATGATATATATCTGACAGATGATGACCTGGAACTTGAACAGGCACTTGAACAGGGTGAGCACCATAATATTGGGCTTCGTCTCAGAGGGTTACAAATTCAACTTTAAAAAGTCAAGACTTGCCCACATCAACATCCTTTTCCTAGGATATGAACTATCAAGTGAAGGCAAAAGCCTGGCAGCCAACTTTTTAGAAAAGTGTGCGCTGCTCCAACCGCCAAAAACGCTGAAAAATTTGCAGTCGATTCTAGGTTTCCTGAATTTTTGAAGAACTTACATTTTAAATTATGCAGAAAGGGTTAAACCTCTCTACGAATTAATCAAACCTGATTTTAAAATCACACATTGGACACAAAAACACACAGAAATTTTGCGTTCACTCCAAACAGACATGTTAGTGACAAAATACTTGCAAATACGCGTAAACGTACGCAACTTAGTGATCCGAATAATTCCGGATCAATGCGGATTCACCTACTTAACTTTTAACGAAGGTGAAAAAGGACCAATTGCATACAAATCCCACTTGTATACACAAGCAGAAATGAAATTCACTTCTACAGAAAAAATTCTGACAGCAGTTCAAACCGCTGTAGCAAAAGAACGAGCCCTAGCACAGGGGAAATGCATTATGGTTGTGACTCCTGTACCAGCCCTAGAGGCAGTTACAAAGGCTAGCATTCCAAATGCAAAAGCTTTACATCCGAGATGGATACAATGGGTTAATTCTCTTGCTGCAACTAATGTTGAATACGTTTTTGATCCATATTTAAAAACACAAGCATTCCTGCAATATGAACACGAATATCCTCTGCCTACTGACATTCTCCCTCTTGACCAGTACGAATTTATAATTTATACTGACGGATCTGCACAGCCTGCTACGGGGAGTAAACAGGCTTACAGTGCAGCGTGTGCTATCGTTAAAGGTCCCATGCGAGATGGAAAATTCAGACCAATGGTCACAAAAACCCAATCTCTAGGAGATTGTACAGCTCATCGAGCTAAACTATAAGCATTCAAGATGGCACTTGAAAATACGGATCGCGAATTCCCCACACTAATAGTGTGCGATTCTTTTTACTGTGTTCAATCTTACAATGAATATTTACAGAATTGGATTCAAAATGGTTTCAAAGATGCAAAAGGTGGCACAATCAAGCACCAATTGCTTTGGGAACAATTAGTCCAGTTGCGAAACGGACTACAAAACACTCACGTGATACACAAGCTGAGTCACCAACGTGGTGGCGTTCACATTGAAGGGAATTCATTGGCTGATGAAGCCGCGAAAGGGGCTGTGCAAACGGCTTCCATAGATGCAATCACTCGTTCAAAAATGAAAATAGACAGCGAAACAATGCTGGCTGTCAATGCATCAAGCAAAGGCAGCGGTGAGGCATTACCTAATAAGTTTCCACTCAAATACTCATATATAATTGATGCAAATGGCGTTCCGTTTGCTCGAATCCCTCCAGTGGGGGATAGAGTCATTCCAAACATGGAACATAGACTAGGGCTAATCCTAGCAGCACATGAAGGGCTCGCCTCTGCCCATGCAGGTGTTCCCGCCGCAGAGGTACTGGTGGCCCGGCATTAGGAAACAGACTAGAAATTATGTTTTGGACTGAGAGATATGCCAGAAGATGAAAGTCTCTACTGTGAAAAGTCCTGCGCAGACACACCTGTTAATTTCAGATAAACCATTAGCCTGTGTTTACCTGGACCACTGCGGTCCCTTACAAAGGGATGGGAACTATAAATATATCATGGCCGCAGTGGATTCGTGCTCTAGGTTCCTATGGATGTGGCCTCAGGGCTCGGATGACGCTCGAACTGTTATAAAAGATTTGCGAGTCTTTATCGGCACATACTCAATAGGCACACTACATTCTGACCAGGGTCCTGCGTTTAGCTCTAGGGCTTACAAATAAGCCATGGCCAGTCTGGGCGTAGCATTGCGGTATTCTTCTCCATTCCATCCTGAGGGAAATTATGTTGTGGAAAGAAAAAACCGGGACATAAAGCAGTCTATAACAGCTAGGGTATTAGGTTCAGGTGATGGGTGGGTCAAACATTTATATGGGATCTAGCGCGCACTTAACAACTTGCCAAGAAGTTCTCTAGGGGGTGTCACTCCACATGAGGTCCTGTTTGGGACTAGAATGTTGGTTCCGGACTTAGATATGTAAGGCACAGTGGTGGAAAACAAACAATTTGATATCAAAGATCGTTTGGCTGTTTTACAGGACTTAAATGAACTTAGAAAGCAACAAAGTAACGTGATCCTGAAGCCAACCACCACTGAGAAAAATCTGTCCGTCCAAGCAAGGCCTGTCCTGATCCCAAAGCTTGGGGATCTAGTCAGAGAAAAGAAGGAATTTGGGCCTTCTTACAGACAACCAGTACCTGTCCTAGCAATCCACAGATCAAGAACAGTACATTTGCCACCCCTTGCTGGTAAAAAGGAGAAAATATTTGTGTCCATCGACCTGATCAAACCACACTATGTGGCCGATACTGAACAGTAGGCCAAGTGGACTCCGCCAATGTAGCAGACGCACTCCTCTAGCTACAATCCAAGAGGTTCAAACTGAGAGACTCATCACCTTTGAAGATTCAACAGTAAGAAATAGAGGACTAAGCAACAATGCTATGGACCTTGTACCTATTGAGACCCAAATAACAGTTCGTCCAGATACACCTATTTACAACGAAGTAACAAGTGATCAACTGGTTCCAGCAATTTCATCAAATGCGGATGCAATTCCAACCATTGACAGAACTGCTTCTGGCTATTTCATGAACTTTGATACGTTTTCTGAGGATCCCAGTGAGCCTGAAACGATGCCAGTACAAAGAACTTTCAAAGAACAAGCAACAGACTTTTTTCATCTACTGAAAACAATTTATCTGGTTTCACCATGGATTGAAGTATGGATTGTTTTGGGGGTATTCTTCTTTCTACTTTGGTTAGCTCTGGTAATAACTCTGGGTATGCTGATTAATGGAAGATATGTTCAAATGGACACAGCAAGTAATAGAGTGAACTTACTTCTCCAGCCACACAAATCATCCCATCGTGAAGCAAGAGACTTATCAGCAGTGAACATCACAGCGATTCCTATACCAGATGGTATAGTTTAGGACAAAACCGAATATGACATTTTTGGTCTGTCTGAGCTTTTGAAGATTCCACATTTATTTAAAATTTCATTAAGTGACTTTATTACCTCCAGTACCTTTTCTGATGATTGGGACTTCGAGACTGTTAATAATATGATGTCTGATCTAGAGATGTCAACTGCATTTACTAATAATGAATTTTTACAAGGTTCATCAGACTATGAAAAATTGTATTGTTATAACCACTATGGTCATCATTTCTTGCATAAATCTGCAACACCTAGAAATGTATATATGTATAACCAATGGGAACATTGTCCTATGCCACCAAAGGGTAGCTCGAAAACATTTGCAATGACATTTCCATATTTTTCAGGGTTAAATATCTCAAATGCAGAGACATTTTACTTTAAGAATGTCAATAAGACAGGAAGGAAAAGTATGTTAACGAATACCAAACAGATTTATTCTACAGCCTTTATTACCTAACTGTCTAGACAGGACTACGACTTTTGGAAAGACAACATTGCGACAAAAACTGACTGGGGTACTAAACATTGGCAAGTACAGGGAATAGAAGAGCAAATTATGTTTTTGAACGACACTGTCCAACAAACATCATGCCTTGGAATAGCCAAGATAAAAGACATGAACACTTCGTCTTTACCTGCACCTACAAGTGAAAGCACTACACAGTGGGAGGTCGATGTGCATACAATTTTGAGAAATAACAGATCAGATCCTGAATGGAAAAAATGGTTGCTCTGGCCCTTAGACACAAACAACTGTCAAGATAGATTCCTGAACAAAACACAAGGTTTTACCTTTCATAGGCCAGACCCACGTTATGTCCAAAGACAACATCCGGGGGTAGTAACAACTTACAGTGTAAGGAAACTTTGCCTTGATTGGCTACAGAAAGCTACACTAGAGGATGTAAAACAACACTTATCTTTACTTCAAGAAGGCGCAGACCTTAGGGAATTCTTGCTAGGACCAAGAAAACTGTGTCAAAAACGTTTCATATATGCCGGTATCTACACTGCTTATAACGAAGCATGGAAGGTCACCCAAGCAGAGACTGCAGAACGAATATGAGAAATTGATCGTATTAATTTAGAGAAATCTCTCTCTGTAGTAGACAATGGGTTAACGACTCTGTCGTTCAGGATATATGCCTCCCATTGACTCCCCAAATTCCAAGATCCAAGTGATCACTGGTTTCGGAAGAGACCCTCCATGCACAAAACGCCCTAGACCACCTTTCCTCACCTCCCTTCCTAGGGCGCCCAAGGGAAAGAACCCTAGCAAAAAAGAGCTTTCCACCAACTGCCTGCTCATCAACTGCAGATCGACGTCCATGCATGCAACCGAACTAGCAGAAGCCATTCTCTCGCAGGACGTTGACATTGCGTTCATCACGGAGACCTGGCTCAATGAGCTCTCCTCACCATGCTTAGACATGCTTGTGCCCCCAGGTTTTTCCATTATCAACAAAAACAGAAAAGACCAACGAGGAGGTGGGGTAGCTATCATTCATAAAGACAACTTTGCCATTATGGAAAAAGACTCATGCAAGTACAACACCTTTGAATGTCGCTCCGCCAACATAAAGACCAAAGATAATGGAACACTACTCTGTCACCTTCTTTATCACCCACCAGGCAACACCGCGGCATTCGGGGAACAATTATCAGACCGGATTGCTCACTGTGCTCTCGGAGATTCCAACATTTTAATCCTTGGCGATCTTAACCTGCAGTGGAATGAAACAAACAACCCGCTAATCCAATCTTCTCTGTGACAACAATTTAACCCAACACTGCACAGAGGAGACGCACTACAAAGGAGTTACCTTGGATGCCATCATTGCCCAATGAGACACAATGAAAATCGAACACATACTCCGCGTGGACTGGTGGGACCACCACATGATCCTATTTCATATCAACCAACAAATTCTCTCTCATCCACCTATGCAAGACCCCCCTAAATGGGTCAGAAACCTCTCCCATATTCCCATGGAAGTCCTCGAAGAAAGGATAAGCTCACTCCTTCCCGGCACCAACGATCACCTTTCCACAACCGAATGCACCACGCGGTAC
Source organism: Triturus cristatus (assembly GCF_964204655.1). Lineage (NCBI taxonomy): Eukaryota > Metazoa > Chordata > Amphibia > Caudata > Salamandridae > Triturus > Triturus cristatus. The sequence goes on along the minus strand of NC_140585.1, from coordinate 420,203,055 downwards.
AACTCTAACTTGGTGACTAAGCTTGATCAACTCACTCCTCAAAAGCTGAAAAAAAGCCGAGCCATTCCGTCCAGGTCATGATTCAACACTGACATTAATTCCGAAAGGAGAAAACTAAGAGCCAAAGAAAGAAGTTGGAGGAAGAACCCTACCTCCACCCTCCGCGAATAACTCAAAACAGCTCGTAGGAAATACAACAATCACATCAAAAACAAGAAATCCTTGTTTTTCCGCTCTGCGCTGGACAGCGCAAAAAACAGACCCAAAGAGCTCTATAGCATCATCAGATAACAAACTTCCAAGCCCGTGACCTCCTCTATACAGGCCTCCAAAGAACTCTGTGACAACTTCGCCAACTTCTTTAACGACAAGATTACTAAGATCGAAAACTCACTTGACACCATCAACACTCGACCCACTAAGAGCATCATGTCCGGGGCGGACGTCATCGCTCCCTGCCCCCTTCCAAACCTTGGCTAAGCTTCCGCCCCATTCAGGAATCTGAGATAATCACGCTGATCTCCGCCTCCAAAACCTCTTCTCATGTCCTTGACCCCATTCCGCCCCTACTAACCAAAAAACTGAAGCGCTCCCTAGCACCGCTTTGGTGCATGATAATAAACAGCTCCATGAAAAATGGTGACGTTCTAGACTGCCTTAAAGTAGGACAAGTCACATCCTTGCTGAAAAAACCCGGCCTCGACATAACGGATCTGAATAACTTTAGACCTGTATCTAACCTTCCCCTTCTATCCAAAACCCTAGAAAAATGCGTACTCCAACAGCTAACCCAACACCTGGATAACATCAACCTCCTGGACTCCCACCAATCTGGCTTCAGAAAAGGCTGTAGCACAGAAACCGCGATACTCAACATCATCCACGATATACACAATTCACTAGACTCTGACCAATGCTGCCTCCTCATTCTCCTTGACCTATCGGCAGCATTTGATACAGTAGACCACAACCTCCTCATTAGGGCTCTCAAAGAAAGAGCCGGTCTTGGTGAGGCGGTCCTCCAATGGTTTTCCTCCTTCCTGCACAATCGCACTCAAAAAATGAAAATCAAAAACTTTGCTACTCACCTTGTCAACAAAGGAATCCCTCAAGGCTCAGTGCTCTCCCCGCATCTCTTTAACATCTACATGGAACCTCTCACCAAACTACTCAAAGCAGCCAATATTCGTTTCCATCTTTACGCAGACGATACTCAGATATATCTGGAAATCACCTCCCTCAGTGATATTCAAAGACTCAATGACGTACTGAGAGATGTCCAACACTGGCTGTCATTGAATCACCTTAAACTAAACCCCGACAAAACCGAGATCCTTCTCATCTCGAACAAGGAGGAGAACCCTCAGATTGTTGAATGGCTTAAGGCCATTGATGCGCTCAACGGGAATCTTATCCTAGCTGACTCTGTCAAACCACTAGGCACCACACTAGACCCGAAACTGGACATGACCAGTCACATCAAAAACTCGGCCAAGAGTGCTTTCCTTAACCTTAAACTACTGAACAAAATAAAACCTTTCATTCCGCCCAGTGATCTTAAACAGGCCACTCAAACACTGGTGCTGTCAAGATTGGACTATGGGAATGCAGTCCTCTCAGGAATTGCAAAATCACACCTAGCTCCCATCAAAACAACTCTGAATGCGTCAGCCAGAATGGTCAACGGAATCAAGAAATTCGACCACATTTCCCCTGCACTCAAAGAACTTAAGTGGCTCCCAGTCGAAATGCGGATCAGCTTCAGAACAGCCTGCCTCACTCATAAAGCCCTTCATACCGGCAAACCTGATTATCTGGCAGCCAAACTCAAAAAAGCCGGTCAGGCCAGGAACCCCAGAAGCTCAAACTCCCTCCTACTCATCCCACCAAAAACTCGAAAACAAAAAACTGCGGCTCGTTCCTTTGCCGGAAGCACGCCCAAAATCTGGATCCATTTCCCCTCACATCAGAACCATTCCCTCTTTTGTAAAATTCAAAAGCCAGTTCAAAATCCTGTTCCTCAACCGCGCCCTGGGGAGTCGATAGGAGCATTCGGAGCGGGGTAACTGACACCTCGCACTGCTCCAACATCATGTCCCCGAGACTACAAAAGAGTTGTCCCATGACTACGGAGCAGACCCCTCAACCAGCGCCCTGCAATGTTAATGTGTCGTTCTTTTGTCTCGTTTGTTGTGAATCTCTGCAATATATGTATCTCATGCAAAGCGCTCCAATATTCTCGGGTCAGGCCAGCGCTATATAAAACTTCTAAAATAAATAAATAAATATATTCTTTGGACAGCATTTATTCCTCTGTCATAGACATCATGGAACAAGACTTGGCCATGTTGCAACATGGTCAGTCTCAGCTACGTTCTATCATTCTATTAACCTGCATTCTGGCTATGTGCCTTGGCGTTTAATCAATACTACGTCACAGTTTTCAGAATTGAATCTCACTGATAGACAGATCAAAATGGCACAAAGGGGAGCAGACTATACGGTGCTGAGCATTGAAAAACTGGAGAAATTACCATTCACAGTGGCAGAAAAACCAGCTACTGAGTGGATCATACATGGTAAGATTACTCTGCCTGTTACGACTTTCCATTTTCAGTATTGCCTAAAAAATACACCAGCAGGCAAATATGAAAGGTTGTGTAAAGAATACATCAAGAGATCCTGGGATTTACCTTACACACAGATGTTGGAGTGAGGGACGTGAAGTGTTTCTTAGCGGTGAAAACTGTGAACACGCACTAAGCGGTTCTCTCCTTTGTCAGGGTATTAACTCACACGGGGCCTGTGACGGTTCCACAACAAACTTATCCTGCCACCTGCACGGTTCACCAGCAGCAGTGATTAATCCAATCTTTGGTCAACTTTCAAATGGGAGTTACATTATGTTGAATGATCACAGCTGCTGTGTCATGCTGCCAGGTATCCCATAACGGTTACATCCAGGGTCACTTGCTGTATGCAAGTCCTGTTTCCACAAATAGACATAGTCAGGGAGTCGCCTTTATGGCCTTCACTGAACATCTCTTCTATACGAATTGATACTCTAAGCAGAATGAAAGCCATTCTTTTACAAAAAAAACTGCGCCTTTGACCTCTGCCAAAGGAACCTATGATCTCCAAGTCGCAAAGACTTTTGCGGAGATACATACCGTTTTGTATAAAAACTGCCCTGTGCATTTCTCAGAAATGTTAGGTCGTATCTTAAACATGTCTGATACGAGCGGTATTGTACATGTATTTAAGAACGTGTGTGCAGGACTGTTAGCACCTTTTCAAGCTGTCCTCGGAATTTTTCCAAACTTCATGCACTCTGTGTTTGGCGGACTGCCGCTCCTTTTAGCACTCATTGCAGGGATATTATTTTTGCTCCTACTGCTACGAAATGGCAAGCCAAATCACCAGCGACACCCAGTTCACCATGGAAAGAACTCTATTGGAGATGAAGTGTCATGAGCGCATCGTCCAAATTCTGGGTTTTACCTCGTCTATGAGAATTAAACACCACTTGGTTTCTGTCATTCAGACCAATTTGGCAAGATTGCATCTTACCTGTTCTACGCTGCCTGCTATGCGGTGAAGAATGTGTGCTGGACATTTGTCTGACACTCCCATCAGTCATGCCTACGGATATCGATACTCTGCTGGACCCGATAACGGCCCATGCTATTTGTTGTCCCCAGCGGCTACCAATCCTGATGGCGGCATTCATTGAGATCTCACAGACGCAACATGCTACTGCTGAGGTATGAGAGGAAACACCAGGTGCGCAGGTAACATCCAATAAGGATATTGCTGATGCTTCCCATGCTGAAGGCGATAGTTCAAATCTATGTGCTGTTGATCTTCTACACAAGGTATTCCAACTCTCATCCACAATGGTAGATGACTTGTTGTCTACAGGATTAGAAAATTTTATGTTTCTCCATCCCCACAAACTGACTTTTGATTCAAACACACAGTGTTCCGGAAAGACTCTGCATTTGGCCTTCATTCTTTTTCAAACGTAATACTTACTGCGGAACAATTTTTTGTTTTTCTTCCCCGTCACAAAATTGTATTTTTCATTTTTTGGCACAGTAGTCTGCTTATAGTAGAACTATTCATAGAGAACAGATTTCTTTGATAACACTTCCAGGGACAGTATGCCACCTTGTCATGAATAACAATTTGACTTATGTAACCTGATATAAAATTGTTTCGGCCCTTTTTTCTTCTGTATTTACGACCCATTTTATCACATGTATATATTTTGGTTCATTCATTTAGCATTCCAATGTGATCCTATGCTTAGAATGGTACATTGCCTCTAATATGTACAACACTTTATGCATAGCAATGGTTTTATAATGTATTTTTAGAACATATGTTTTAGATATGTTTTTAGCTTATTTTAGCAAACCCATGCGATACTCTGTTTTAAGGTATGTTTAGAACGTTTAGGATTTAGTAACGTCATTCATACGTAACTGGAGTGGGTGTTGTGTGCAGATTTAGATTCTGTATATAGATTTCCCGATTTATGCCCTTATATAGGTACATCTCACATTGCCCTTATTTGGACATAGAAATCCGGCACTTATTTAGACATTGTCCGTACAAACCAAATACAGGCATGGCCACCTACATCCGTCCATCCACTTCACAACGAATTCTTGGAAAACCAGACCCTTAAGCCTTTAGGAATTTCCCTCAGCTTGAATATTGATTTCTCCATGAACTCATTAAGTATGCATGAACATCTATTCCTTAGGGGTTCATTCATGACGTTCCTCTGCCCGACTTTTACATCAATACTGGCATTCCTAGACACCTTCAAGGTATAAATATACCAGCACTTGCCCTGGCAAATTGCGGTTCCCGGAGGATTCGATCCAACCCAGACTACGCTGTTCGCCACGGCAAGTTCGGAAGGAGATTGAGTTCCAGCCTGATGCACTGACCTGACGCTGCCATCCTCCTCGCAGAGAATCCAGCTCCAGTGCTCTCTGACTTCCCTTGCGGGGGGTTAGACTATCAAGTCTAGAAAAGAGATTCCAACCTCTCTCATTCTCAGGTATGGAGCAGACTAGAACTTAGATTAGAGCGACCCATGACCCTGCTAGGTAGGTCGCTTCCCCTCCGCACATCACTGCCTGTGTGTTCTTGCCCCAGCTGCCGCTGCTGAGGAAGATCGAGGCCCTCCTTAACCCGCAGGATGCCACCTGCGCCTCATCCCTTGTGGCCAGTGGTAGGCCGAAGGTTTGTATCACCATCTGTATCTCATTGCATTGCCTTTATTGTTATTTGGTGTCTGTGACTGCTGTTTTCAGTCTTCCCCCGGTGCCTATACTTGGTCTGTGCCCTCTTTTTCCTTCTGTTCCACTCGCTGTCCCTGTGTTGCTCTGCCTGTCTTGCCTTGTTACCTTCGTTGCCCCGTAATTTTTGTGCCCGCTTTGCCTTCTGTTCCCTTCGTTGCCCCGTGTTGCTCTGCCCGCTTTTTCCTTCTGTTCCCTTCGTTGCCCCGTAATTTTTGTGCCCGCTTTGCCTTCTGTTCCCTTTGTTGCCCCGTGTTGCTCTGCCCGCTTTTTCCTTCTGTTCCCTTCGTTGCCCCGTGCGTTTTGTGCCTGCTTTTGCCTTCTGCTCCCTTTGTTTCCCCGTGTTTCTCTGCACGTTTTTTCCTTCTGTTCCCTTCGTTGTCCCGTGTTGCTCTGCCCGCATTTGCCTTCTGTTCCCCTCGTTGACCCGTGTTTCTCTGCCCGTTTTTACCTTCTGTTCCCCTCGTTGCCCCGTAATTCTGTGCCCGCTTGCCTCCTGATCCCTTCGTCGCCCCTCACCGCTTCCGCTCCAGCCGCTGCATCCCTTGCGGCCCGCCCCCTTACCACCCATTTGCTGCCCCTGCCCTGCCTCCCGCCTCCCAGCTGCTCCTCCCTCCCACCTCCCCATATATGGCAGCCGCTGCGCGGTGAGGAGAGCGACCCTTGACCCTGCTAGGTAGGTCGCTCCCCCTCCGCACAGCACCGCCTGTGTGTCCTTGCCCCAGCTGCCGCTGATGAGGAAGGTCGAGGCTCTCCTCCACCCGCAGGCTGCCACCTGCGCCTCATCCCTTGTGGCCAGTGGTAGGCCGAAGGTTTGTATCACCATCTGTATCTCATTGCATTGCCTTTATTGTTATTTGGTGTCTGTGACTGCTGTTGTCAGTCTTCCCCCGGTGCCTATACTTGGTCTGTGCCCTCTTTTTCCTTCTGTTCCCCTCGCTGTCCCTGTGTTGCTCTGCCCGTCTTGCCTTCTGTTCCCTTCATTGCCCCGTAATTTTTGGGCCCGCTTTGCCTTCTGTTCCCTGCGTTGCCCCGTGTTGCTCTGCCCGCTTTAACCTTCTGTTCCCCTCATTGCCCTGTAAATTTGTGCCGGCTTGCCTTCTGATCCCTTCGTTGCCCCTCATCACTCCCGCTGCAGCCGCTGCATCCCGTGCATCCCTGCCCCCCTGACTGCCCATTTGCAGCCCCTGCCTCCCGCCTCCCAGCTGCTCCTCCCTCCCACTGCCCCATATATGGCGGCTGCTGCGCGGCCATGCCGCTGGCGTGCCGAAGGCGCGCCTAAGGCAAGCCTGTCTGCACCTGTCCACGGCTGGACCGCGCCCAGCGCCAGAACCCCTGGTCCCCGTGCCCGCCACGACGACCACAACCGCTACCATGCCAGCACACTCCACGCTCTAAACTCCGACGGACCCACACCTGCTTCAAAGCCGCCCCGAAACGCACACAGGGTCCCTTCACCTGCCGGAACTGCAGCTACACCAGCCTCAGAGCCGCCAAACCACCCGCCAAGAAAGACCACAATCACCTCCGATGCATCCTACTGAACACCCACTCCGCACGCAAACATGCCGTCGAGCTCTGGGACCTGCTCGACACTTCATCTCCGGACATCGCCTTCCTGACAGAGACCTCTCCTCCGCACCCGACATCGCCATTGCCATCCCAGACGGCTACAAGATCACCTGCAGAGGCCGCCCCAACGGAGTCAGAAGAGGAATCGCCATCGTCCACAAGAACAGCATCAGGGTCTCGACCAGCACCGACGACACTCTCAGCACCGCCGAACACATGCATTTCCAGATCCACACAGACCCCCAACTCCACCCTCAGAGGCACCCTCGTCTACAGACCCCCCGAACCCCGACCCCAGTTCAGCGACCCCATCGCCGACTTCATCAGCACGCACGCCCTGAACTCCACCAACTACGTCCTCCTCAGAGACCTGAACTTTCACCTTGAGAACAACAACGACAGCAACTCCACCACCCTGATCGATAACCTCGCCAACCTCGGACTGAAGCAACTCGTCACAACGCCTACCCACTCCGCCGGCCACACGCTCGACCCCGTTTTCTCCTCAAGCTCCCACGTCTCCTACAGCCACACCACTGAACTCCACTGGACCGACCACCACTGCATCCACTTCACCTTCCAGAAACCCACCACCGCACCCAACAGATCCCTCGCTGCTGCTGGAGCAAAATCACCAAAGACCAAAAACACGCAAACCTCGCCCTCAGCCCACCCACCGAACCCTCCAACACCGACGCCGACGCCCACAGCCTCAGACACTGGATCAACAACTGCTCAACACCCTCGTCCTGCTGAAGAAACCCTCCCACAGTGACACCAGCAAGAGGGCCAGCTGGTTCACCCCAGAACTCCTAGCCTCCAAATGAGCCTGCCGGAAACTAATGAAGAAATGGCACAGTGAGCAGACTCCGGACAGCCACGCATCCCACAAGGACGCCATCCGCAACCACCATCACCTCATCAGGACTGCCAAGAGAACCTCCTTCAAAGACCTCCTCGACAACAATGCACACAATAGCAAGGAGCTCTTCAACATCGTGAAGGAACTTTCCAACACCAATGACATCCCGCCGTCGCAAGCCCTATGCGACTCCCTCGCGACTTTTTTCTACCGCAAGATAGCAGACATCCACGACAGCTTCAACACCCAGACAGCCCCAAAAGACATCAACACAACAGACTCTCCGCATACCATCGACCACGACACCCTGCTAGCCTGGGCCAACGTGAGCCTCGATGACACCATCAAGACCATGAGCACAATCCACTCCGGCTCCCCGTCAGACCCACTCCCGCACCACATCTTCAACAAAGCCAGCAGCTCCATCGCACCCCATCTGCGCAATGTCATCAATCTCTCCCTCGAGACCGCGATCTTCCCAGAGAGCTGGAAACACGCCAAGATCAACACCCTAATCCAAAAAACCAAGGCAGAGAATTTCCAGCCCATCTCTCTGCTCCCGTTCCCGGCCAAGGTCATTGAGAAGATCGTCAACTGACACCTAACCCGATACCTTGAAGAAAACAGAATCCTGGACCCTTCCCAGTCAGGGTTCTGCAGCAACCACAGCACTGAGACTGCCCTCATTGCCACCACCGACGACATCAGGACCATGCTGGACAGTGGTGAGTCCGCCGCATTCAACACCGTCTGCCACCGCACACTACGCGCACGCCTCCCCGCTGTAGGGATCCGAGACAAGGCTCTGGAATGGACCACCTCCTTCCTCTCCGGCAGAACTCAGAGCGTCCACCTCCCCCCATTCCAATCCGAAGCCTCCAAGATCATCTGCGGCGTACCCCAAGAATCTTCACTCGGCCCGACACTGTTTAACATCTACATGGCCCCGCTCGCACACGTTGCCCGACAGCACGACCTCAACATAATCTCCTACGCCGACGACACTCAACTGATCCTCTCCCTCACAAAGGACCCCATCACTGCCAAATCCAACCTTCATAAAGAAATGAAGGCTGTCGCCGACTGGATGAAGATCAGCCGACTGAAGCTGAACACGGACAAGACGGAGGTCCTCCTCCTCGGCTCCAACCCTGCAGCCTGGGATGACTCCTGGTGGCCGACGGCACTGGGGGCACCCCCGACACCCACCGACCACGCACGCAACCTGGGAATCATCCTCAACTCAGTGCTCTCCATGACCAAGCAAATCAACGCCGTCTCCTCCTCCTGCTTCAACACCCTCCACATGCTCCGCAAAATCTACAGGTGTATCCCGATAGACACAAGAAGAACAGTCACCCAGGCCCTCATCAGCAGCAGACTCGACTACAGAAACGCCATCTACGCGGGAGCCCCGACCAAGCTCATCAAACGTCTGCAACGCATCCAAAATGCCTCTGCACGACTGATCCTCGACATACGATGCCACAGCCACATCACCCCCCACCTGAGAAACCTGCACTGGCTCCTGGTCAACAAGAGTATATCCTTCAAGCTCCTTATCCACGCACACAAGGCACTCCACAAGACCAGCCCAGCCTACCTCAACAGACGACTCTACATCTACATTCCCAACCGCCAGCTCCGCTCTGCCAACCTCGCACTTGCCACTGTCCCTCGCATCCGTAGAACAACCACTGGAGGAAGATCTCCACCAAGACCTGGAACACCCTCCCACTGAGCCTACGACAGACCCAAGACCTGCTGACCTTCAGGAGGCTACTCAAGACCTGGCTGCTCGACCAGTAGCGCCCCCCCCCCTCCCAGTGCCTTCTGACCCTCGCGGGTATGTAGTGCGCTCTGCAAATGATTGATTGCTTGATTGATTGATTAGATAAACTTTTGGCAACTCTTGGCTAAATATAGCTAGCTATACTTTAGAAACAGCACCTACTTCAAACCTCGTACTGCACTTAGGTTAGGTACACAGGGGTAGAACAATTTAGAAACATCAGATGAGTATCACATTTCAGCATTATGTTATTTATGTATGTATTTTGATTAATATATGTCATAGCTACAAACCATGCTATTGCAGTATTATTTTATCTTACTTCTAGCCTCGTACATAGTGTACTTCACAGTCTGTCTTACGATTGTAGCAATTCATATCTCTTGCATGAGAAATATGACTGCTCAATGAACCCCATTATTGAAACGCCCATCTCTCTATTTCTGTGCAACTCTGTAGAAACTAAGCAGGCACGCTTGACTGAGTGAAACTGTTATCTATTGTTTCCACGATTCTGAGACTGTTCCTATTCTAAAGGGAAACAAAGTTGTCATGTTTATGCGGTTGTCAGAGACTAATCCCTTCTTGTATATTCAAGAAGTTTCTAGTGACCTCTGAGTTAGCTGGCACACACAAGTAATTAAGGGGCATAATAGCAAGACCGGCGATAAAATTATCACCGTTTTAGCGGCAGGACACTGCCGCTAAAACGGCGATAATGGCCTTGCTAATATGCGTTATAGAATTCCAATAGAAGCCCAGGTTAGATGTGCAGGACATCTAACCTGGGCTTCTATTGGAATTCTATAACGCATATTAGCAAGCCCATTATCGCTGTTTTAGTGGCAGTTTCCTGCCGCTAAAACTGCGATAATTGTATCGCCGGTCTTGCTAATATGCCCCTAAGTTTAATATACTGACTTTAGTCCTATGTCAAATCTATAGTGTATGTTATTCCAATGCAGAGAGCCTATCAGGGATATAGGAACAACACTACACCGGTCCCAGGATGCTTGTTTCCGGTCCAGCGAAGACATGGCTTGGCAGTTCAGGCTGGACTGTTCCCATGAGGCACAGGGTCAGACTGATTTGCATATGGCCATGTCTGAACTGGGGTGGCAGAGTGAGCTAAAGAATGATGATGGATTAAACCCAGATCAGTTGACTGGGGGTGAGTGCTTGCATTGTTCAACACTGCTTCCATCATCCCCTTTGGTTTTACCTTGATGTTTGTAGCAAACACGCATCTGCAATTATGCACCAGGAGGCGGCATTGTTGCTGTGCACTGAATACAAGCACTACAAGGCCTTACCATGGGCAGAATAAGTGCTGTATAAATCACTACAACATAATTAATATGTACAGTATTTTAGTCAACGTTCTCTGCACATATGACGTGATCACAGCAAACCTGGACGGGATAAGGACCTGTGGGCGGTGCAGGGCTCTCCTGAGGATTTCAGCCTGACTACTGACTCCATGCCCATCATGCCCAAGATGCACTTAAATCTGTTTTATCCAATGGAGCTGTTTTTAATCAGCATTAATATTATTAACACTATATTTAAACATCGGAGTTTATTACCCAAGGCAAGGGTCCTCATAATGTGTCCGCTGTACGGATGAAAGGCAGATTGTGCCTCATAGGGCCTCAGACACGTGGCACACAGCCCTCTGCGGTGGGGGTGCAACCTCCTGATGCACCTTCCCGTGTTTCCACCTTATAGCATGCTATCACCAAGATTACGCCAGGCAGGAGGGTCTAATTAGTAAATGTGAGCCCACGGCTGCTAGGTGAAACAAGTTTTTCATAGCGCATACTAGAAATTGAGTTGCATGTAGGTGCCTGGATGGATTTATACTGTGGACTTGGCTAAAGGGTAGGGTAGTAGGCCTCGAGCGTCCCACATGAGAATGCACTTCTCGTGCCGCCTTCGGTGTGCCTCGAATCGACAGAGGCGCTAAACTTCTATATCATTGGCTCTATCTGCCTCCCAAGATGACATTGTGAGCCTGAACCCTGAACCAGAGAAGCCAAGGGCTACACGCAGGGCCTTCAGATGCGTCATCCTCAGTCAGGCGTCACACATGGTACCAGCTGACTGCTTTGCCTGTCTGAGAACCGAGGCCCCCCGCGACCCTACACACAATCTAGGGCCCTTTCACAAAGAAAACACATATTTTTCGGCCTGTCTACTAAAGGCAGCATTTAACTCTGTGTCACTTTCTTCTAAGTGGACAATTTGTACCACATCCCCTCTCTACACCAACCTCTGAAGGGAGGAGATCTCGAGGGTCACACTTTATAACCCAAAGAAAGACAAACACATTAAACAAGCATTTGCAATGCAATAGGACTCTCATTTACGCAAGACCTATTGAATTGCATCACGGACAACGGGAGGGGGGAGGCACAGACAAAGGGAGTGTGGGCGTGGGGAGTGGGGAGAAGGGGGCGAGAAGGCACAGACAAAGTAGTGCTCACAGTCAAAATAACACGTACTGTGTAACACTCAAAGTAAAGGGGCCAGTAGCCATGGGCGGGTACAAATGACGACATGGCCATAATAAGGAGGGGTAATAGAAATAAAATTCCCTTGGTGGAAAGTTAAATTAAAGAACTAAATCTTTATGTTCTAACCACAAACTGAAGCCCATGTATTAGAACATATACAATATTGAATAGAACCATACCAGTTGTAAAGTTAATATTAAAAAGTTATATTTTTATTAAAAAACACAATTAAAAATAGACATGAACCGTCTGTAATCATGACACAAATTAATATGCCAAATACATATATATGTCACACACACTTAATAAAAACCTGTTTCATTTGAGGACAAAGCTTATGCAGAATAATAATGCAGGATTACACTTCTTAAAAACTCAACAGCAAAATAACCTATGCCTAAATTCTATACTTCAACACAGAATTGACAGAGAGACAAAAACAGACAGTGCATTTTGTCATTAAATAACACATCCGTTTTAAAATTCCATTAGCTCGTCCTAGATACAATCTAATCGTTCTATATCTATAGGAGAAGCTGTTCCCACGGATTGTGTTGGGTGCAGCATAATAAGGAGGGACTAACAAGCCTCATAATCAATCAGAAGGCAGCATTTACGAAAGACGACACGAGCCAATTAAAAACATGGGTCGAGAGTGGGCAGAGCTTTCACCGCATACTCCATTACTGCATGCCTCGCAGAGCGAGCAGCGCATGCGCGCTGTCACTAGAGGCTCAACCTGAAAAGCTTGAATAGCACATTCACTTCTGTTTTGTGTGTGCTGGCGCTATGATGTATTTGCAAAGAGAATTGCCCATACCAATATGCAGGGATGAAAGTAAAAGATGTATTCAGGTCTGACGAAGAGCGAAGCTGTTCTGCATGGAGTACACCTTTCATGCCCCCTGTGCTTTTTGGGCCCTATTGTGTGTTGGCATTCAGTATGACGACTGTGATTTGGTTCCACCAATTAGACTCAGTAAGTAAAGTGAGATTGGCTCGGAATACGATTTTCAAACAACCTGACCAATTCACTGCAGTGTATGAAATACTGGAATAAATATGCAGGCCCCGATTACAAGTTGCTCAGTACCTGGGCCACAGCACCATCACAAGTCATGTTACCCTTACTGCCTGGTAAAACCGCCTCATTACTGTGCATTTACGAGTTGAACCCATGAAACGATGCATTGCTGCGTGGGCCCCATTTTTCCGTCAGAAAACCACAAGGAATTTGCAGTTCCATGGGGTTTTACAGCAGACATTTGCCGCTTGTTCTGAGTAGGTGATAAAGATTCGAGTGGGCATGTGGGTGGGGTGGGAGGCAACGGAGGGGTTAGAGGAGTAGGGGAGGAGAGGGGAAGCTTTCTACCAGCAGTGAGGACTGGAGCATCATATGCTCGTCCTTGCTCGACAGATAAATGCAGAATGATGCTTGGCTACTGCTGCGGCCAGCACCGCCTGCTGTTTTCGTGTCTAGAATTACTGACTGGAAAATGAGGCCTGGTACTAGCACACACGATAAAACTGGGTGTGGCAAAAGCTAAAAACTCATAATTAGGTAGAATACAATTAGCGCATTAAAACGCGCATTAACTTTGCTTTGCCTAATTTGTAATGATGGCCACCGTACTCATATGTGAAAAATAATTGTGCACATGTTCCTTATCATCACCACAACAGTCTTCCAAACTTCTTCAGCAAGTCACCATTTACTGGAATTCTTAAGCTATCCAGAGGCGAAGTGATTCACATTTTGGTACTTGTAGTTGTGCTTTTCACGTCATACATGAACAACTCTGTTGGTTAAAAAATACTGAGGAATAAACTCGACTGGATGAGTTGCTCATGCCTGATATATGGAGATGTGACCCATGCACATGCTGCCCTGGTCTTTCATAAGCACCAAGAAGCAGTTTTATGATGAATGTGGTACTTAATAGAGGAGTATTGTATGCTTGCTAAAAGACTGATTAGGGACAATAACTAAATTGGGCACAAAAACAAATCGTTTTTAACCCAATAATGAGTTTAAAATACAAAACGAGGCATCTTTGGAGTTTAGTCTTTTTGTTACAATTTTAACAGTTTTGGCCTATTTTTTACCACTCAGTACTGGTTGAAAATCTATTTAAAATAACAACCGTTACTTGCCTTGCACTCATTGTGAGCTCTAATGGGCTACAAAAATTATTTGTGCTCACTTTTGTGTTTTGAGTCCAGCTCACGTTGGGCTTAGTGTTGCCTATATTCGGTAAATCTAATAATGTCCCCCACTAATGGAAAGGGGGGGCTCTTGGCCCCCCCGCCTGCATGGCGGTGCGGCGACCTCCCCCGGACTTCTCGGTGGTGGGGCGTGTCCACTGGGGCGCGCCCTGCCACCAATTGGCTGCAACCGTGACCCGGATGTCGTTAATCGACATCCGGGTCGGAGGGGAGGGGGGCGGGGCCACTGTGGGATAAAGTGGCGGGGAGCGCCCAGGTGACCCCCTTGTTGCCTGGACGCTCCCCCACAACGGACGTGCCCCGGCGTTCGGGGCTTCAATTTTTCTTTTGTTTCCCTGCAGGTTCGCGGTCGGGGATTTCATCGGTAAAGCAGTATATGCATCACCGGTGGCTGTCTACTACGTCGGAGTCATGGGCGAGGCTTTCTCTGGGCCGCGAGTACAGCGGAAGCAGGCCTGCGGTCTCTCTACGTGGTCGGCGGCGGGAGTTCCATGGGAGAGGCGCCTTAGATCGAGCTATTGGCTCAGTTAAGTATTGTTGTGGTGATCGGGCCCATAGTGCACGGGTTCGATTCCTTGTGAAATGATTGGATGGGTTTCATTTCGCTGGTGGGGGGGGGGGCCGAGGCTCACTGGGGGTGGACAGGAGCGCGTGAGTGAATGCTGTTGTGCACCGAGGGTGCTCATTGTTATATACGCGGAGGTTGCTGATCGCTAATGCTGTTGTTCTTCGTGGCGAATGCATGCTGCGTGATCGGGCACGATACAGCTGAGCCAAAAAGTATAATTGCACGGAAATGTTAGGAAGAATAACATGCGGCAAAGATGATGGTTAATGACTAGGAGCTATGATGACTAGGAGCTATAGCTCAATTGTACGTCTGGGGCCTGTGGTTTTAAAGTGTCTCTCAGGACACGGGTTCGGCTCCCGCAAACGCCGAAAAAATGTCATAAGCTGACAACATTTCGAACTCTTCCGAATGTTGTGGTGCGAACGGTTAGCACGTTCGCCTGCTTAACTTTATGGATGGTGATCCGAAGCACACCCGGGGAGGTTGTTTCAGGATTCGATTAGGGTGGGGAGGTGGTCCAACTCTGGTACGGGAAATTTGAGGTAGAGCCTCAAGGCGCGTCCATCCTGTGATTCTGGGCTAATTACGTAATCACCCCGTGCTATAGAAAATGTGCAATGAGAATGCGGTGTGCGCGCAGGAGCTACCCCAGGTTAGGACCTTCGGTCACACACCCGCGTCCATGTAGATATTACCCGTTTCAGTAGGGTTCAATTCCCATCAATTTTGTCAGTTGGATTACGCTGTTTTTAAAAGAATTGACACCTGGGGACGTGCGGCTTCACTGGGGAGATAGCTCGGGCGGTTAACGCGCCGAGAAAAAATTAAGACCAAATAAATGGGACATTTTTTGCCAATACGGCCCCGCACCCTCAGGCGAATAAGCAACAGATTCATTTTCCAATAATACGGCGGTCAGTAGCTACTTGTAAAACTGCACTTGCCAGACCATGTTTGATCGCGTTTGAAGCATGGAGTTGAGGTATGATGGCAAGCTTTCGTTAATGCGGGGAGGAGCGGCTTGAAGCGAGGGTTGCGAATTCATGGTTGGTGACTGGGAGAGGCATGGATGCCTGTGCGGTTGCTGGCCTGTGTGCGCGCAGGTGCGTTGTACGTCCTGCTGCGCTGGCGTCTGCGCGCGTTTGTGTGATTGTTGATGGGAACATGGGTCGTGGTGTTCTGAGCGAGTTCACGCTGTAATGGGAACTCACGCGTACCTCGTATTTGTTTGTTTGGTCATTTGCATTGATTTGGCGTGAGAGTCGCGGATTCCTGGTACGTTCCGGGTTGTGGTGACTCCACTTCAAAGCGTAGTGGAGTATGGTGTGTGTCCCTTTCGCAACTTGGGGATGCTGGAGTCTGGACACTCGGGGGATGGGTGGGTAGCAACGTGCACACGTTCATGCGTTTGATACACCCAGCCATCTTGTTTCGGGCAATTTTCAAATGAAATACCATTGGGCCTGAGTCTGGCGGCAGGTTTGTGGTGATGCCATGCACTACACCCACAAAGTCTGTTGTATATGAATGGGGTGAGAAACAGTTCCGGGCACGGCTTCAAGGAGTTGCTCGTGCGACGTTGGGGGGGCCGTTGTGCTTCAGTTGAAACAAGCGCCGTGTGTAGGTGATGTTACTGCTCTAAACTCCGGTATGAGAATACAGCGCTAGTCGACCAGTATTGCGAGAAGTCTGTCTGGTAGGTGCAATGCCACTGGGGTGATTCTGACTAGCCAAACATGAACCTAGGTGAAGGGGCTTGTGAATCGTCTACTTCCCCCACATATTTTCAGTCCCCGTTTCTGTTGGTTATAGGTTTGGCCACTTTACCACTACTGATCAGTATTAATAGTGCATCGGCCCTCGGTATGAACTGGGACAATGATTGGTTTGCCATGAGTGGCATATGTGATGTACTGCTCTGACCTACATTTCCTGACCATGTTTCGGTTGGCTATCGGTTTGGGTCACTTGACCACCAGTGAAATTGCTAATAGTGCATATGCACACGCCTTCCTTTTGGGGTAGTGCCTTACATATGAGGCCCCATAAGGTAGGCTCCAGGTACCCTCAATGACAGTGTATGGGATAGTAGTAATAGGGGCTAGCATGTGAAGGCCAGCTGGGTTTGTCAACATACAGTACAGTTCATATGTGCTCTGGGTTAGTGCATCGCAGCAGTGCTCGGCCTAGGGATGCCAATGATGTGGGCATAACATGAGTACTTGGCGGATGGGTAAAATTGCTTGTGTAACACTCGGTTGGAGTGTTGTTGAAATAGGGAATTTATCAACAAGCAATAAGGTCAGCTTATGGATAGTCTATCAGTGGTTTGTCAGGGGACATACAGCGATATTATTGAATCTGTGCAAAGCACACACCGTGTAAGTCGGCCCAATATGTGTTATATGCAGGTTAATGTTAATGTTGGGGCTGCGACGCTGAGGGTTAAAGGCTGTGTTCCCCTTTTTTATGTCCTGGGGGCACCTTGCTACAGAGAAATGGGATTGTGCTTGCTAACCTTATAAAAGTTTCTTTTAGTTCAAAATCAGGACGTCATATAAAAGAAACGGGAGGGGTCTTAGTGGGTAATTTTGGCAGCACTATTAATGATCTGCAGCTATATTCCACGTTGAGTGGGTCCTGGGGGCTTAAGGGACTAACGTGTCCACTTTAGAGGCTCGTGTTTGAACTCATGTTCCGGGTTCATATCTCAATGGTTCACTCAGTCTTTATCCTTCCGAATTGATAAACTGAATACCATTGAGTTGGGTAACAATACACATCTGTAATTCAGCGCCAAGTTGCCCTCTGGTGAATGTGAGCTCTGCAAATCGGTACGGGAAGAAATTGAAGTTAACAGATAATACTGCGTAGAAGGCACTTCTCTATACCACAGCGCCTCACTATCTGTGTTCTCAAGGTAAAGCAACATCGTGGGCAGAGGCAAGAGGCCGTTAAATTCCACGGAGCAGTGCCGATAGGGCATATGCTCCCTATCTGGGGACAGGGATTGGGTTTCTACCATGGGTGGCATATGGGATCTACTGGAAAAACCCTTAGAAAAGTGCACAGTGGGTGCCAGACACTCTCATTTGAAGTCACATGCAATGTTCCCTATCTCATAAGCGGTCATAAGTGTTCTTCAGGTAAAGCAACTGGAGCTATACTCGGCACGCTGGGAGTACCGGCTTTGGCGCCATACTGGGTACCAGGTGGGTCGCCCAGCGGTGGCCAGCAGGATGGAGGACACGGGGACTGACCACCAATATTTGCTTTCTGGAGCTCTTCCCGATATGGGTAGCGTTGATGGTCTGGCCGGAACACTTATGCAATCAATCCGTGGTGTTCTGGTCGGATAACATGACGGTTGTGGAATGCATAGACCAGCAGGGGGCACGCTGTCCATTCATACTCCGCTTACTGAAGGAGATTGTGTTGCAATGCTTAAAATGGAATGTGGTTTTCAGAGCCAAGCATGTCCCTGGCGTCCTCAACAATGCAGCTGACTCCCTTTCTCGCTTTAAAATGCAGGTTTTCAGGGAACATCTTCCTGCAGCAGATCCCCAGCCGACGCAATTCCCGGCAGTACTTTGGCAGATTGGTGCCCCAGATTACAGGACCTCGCGGTTGCTAGCTTAGCCCCCAGGACCAAGACAGCTTACGAAGGGGCGTTTTTGTCTTACCGGGCTTTTTTGGGGCAGGAATGGGAGGCTAGGTGGGCCCAGGAGGATAGCTTTGCAGCTTACCTAGAATCGATGCACAGGGAAGGGCGCTCAGTGGCGACTGCGAACAGACATAGGGCGGCGGTCTCTTTCTTTGCGCAGGGTAAGGGTATGCAAGATCCCACTAACACCTTTCTGGTGCGCAAGGCCTTGAGGGGTTGGCGCCGTTTACAAGGTTACCGGGGCGATAGGAGAAGGCCCATTGGACTGGCGCGGCTGACGGCCTTATTGGGGGCGCTGCACAGTGTTTGTAGCTCCCAGTGGGAGGTTATTTTGTTCAAGGCGGCATTCTCCCTGGCCTTCTATGGGGCTTTGAGGGTTGGGGAGGTAGTTGCTGGGTCAAAAGCTGATAGAGTGGGTGGAATACGGTGGGCCGGTGTGGAGATCAGGGAAGACGTTATGAGAGTAACAATTCAGAGATCGAAAACTGATCAGGACTGTCGGGGTCACACCATAGTACTCCACCGGGCGCGGGCCAACCCTTGCTGCCCGGTTTCTCACGTGGAGGCTTTCTGCAGGCAGCGGGAGGGCACGGCGGGGGACACACTGCTGTGTCACGCCGATGGTACACCATTGACCAGGTACCAGTTTAGGCGAGTCTTGGAGCTAACGGTCAGACTAGCAGGTTTCGATCCAAGGGAATTCGGCACCCACTCATTTAGGATTGGGGCGGCAACTGAGGCAGTGGCGAGGGGTCTCTCAGTGGAGAATGTGAAGAGACTGGGGAGATGGTCGTCCGAACGTTACAAGAGTTATGTACGAATTGACATTTTGTGACAGGATGGTGCTCACGCCCGGTATGTTTCTGGTTTATTGCAGTTTCTCAAACCTGTCACGCAGGGGAGGAACTCGCCACCGGGCGCCAACGACCGACATCGGCACAGCACGGAGGACACAAGAAATTGGTGACTTGGATTGTGGGCCACTCTTATGTTAAGCGTGCGGAACATGTTTTTCTTTCAGGAGACCATAGGACGAGTGCAGCGCAAAAGGGGTTTGATATCTCATTTTTCGGGAGGGGGGGTTTATGCCTCAGCCAGTTTCGGAATTTTTTCCAGGGACTCTTAGCTCAGCAGCGGCCCCCCCCCGTCAGTGGTGATACTTCACCTGGGGGAGAATGATTTGGCAAAATTGGGGAGGCGCGTGCTTATTGAGGAGATCATTTCCACTGCGGGGTGGGTGGCCAGGGCTTGCCCGGGTTCCACAGTAGTTTGGTCTCAACTTATCCCTCGGTGGCAGTGGCGAGGGGGGGTCTCGGTCAGGGCATTGAATCACTCGGTACGGAGGGTCAACACACAGTTGAACAAATTATTTCGGACCCCCCAGTTGCAGACGATTCCACATGGGTGTATCTGGGGCGAGCATTTTTACTTGAGGGACGGGGTGCATTTGACTGAGGCAGCGAACGTCTTGTGGTCTAATAAGGTTTGGGCCTGGTTGGAGGGATTTGCAAGGTAAGCGCGCTCCTGGTTTAGGTCTAGGTAAAGGGGGAGGCCAGATCGTCGGTTAACAATGCTGGCCTGTGGCGGTAAGGTCATGACCGGTGAGCAACTATTTGAAGGTCTGAGGGGGCGGGCATCATCCTACGGAGGTGCCCGCCCAGGGGAGGGGCCATTGGCCCCTCCTAGAACTTCAGGGGCAAGGTAACTGGTGCTTCAAAGGGGCGCGGGTTGGGGAGTCACGCTTTCCTTAGGCTGGTAGCCACCCCGCGCGCGCATACTCATGACGTCACCGGATGGCGCAGAGTAAGGGCCCTCCTTTAGTGGGTAAATGGAGTTCACGGCGTGGACCGGGTAATTACCGGGCCCGGCTGCGGATGCGCACACCTGTAGGGGCGGCGCAGCTAGTAGGACCTGACACCGGTTAGCGACCTTGCCATACGGCCCAGAAATGTTAGTATACAAAAATGCAGAGGAGGATGTTAGACTCGGTTAGGAAACAATCTGTATTAGAGTCTTTGTTAAGGATAGTCACTCACACCTGTTGACAATAATGTATCTAATGTCCTGCTGATTTTTGTATAACTGTTTATTATGCAAATTCAAATTTTTATTGTTTTTAACTTAATAAATACGGCCGGGGGGTCTTGCGACCTCCCGCCTTCCAAAGATACCACGTCTATGTTCTGTGTCCGGGGGTGGTGAGGTCATAGGGGGAGGGCAGTAGCCAGTCACTGACCATGTGGAAAGGGGGGGCTCTTGGCCCCCCCGCCTGCATGGCGGTGCGGCGACCTCCCCCGGACTTCTCGGTGGTGGGGCGTGTCCACTGGGGCGCGCCCTGCCACCGATTGGCTGCAACCGTGACCCGGATGTCATTAATCGACATCTGGGTCGGAGGGGAGGGGGGCGGGGCCACTGTGGGATAAAGAGGCGGGGAGCGCCCAGGTGACCCCCTTGTTGCCTGGACGCTCCCCCAAAACGGACGTGCCCCGGCGTTCGGGGCTTCAATTTTTCCCCACCCACCATCCCTGGAGTACGTGATTGATGCGTTACTAGTCCGACTAGCGGACATTGGGCGCGGTAAACTGTTCTGAAATGTTAATTTCTGATGAGGTTTTCTTTTAGGATTTTTTCTCCCATTGTAGTGATTAATATTGTATTGTGAAGTTATGTTCTTGATTATGCTTTCTCGTAGGCCTTTTTCTCCAAAGTAGTGAATGATACTGTATTATGTGTAACTGGTGCAGTCGTGTTTAGGCCTTTCTTCCCTTGTAGCTTTATGGTGTTATACATGATGTGTGATTTTAGTCAGGGTAGTTGTCCTTTAGAATTTTCTCCCATAGGTCGTCGTATTTATTAGGTATGGGGCATGCGGTAAGGTCATGACCGGTGAGCAACTATTTGAAGGTCTGAGGGGGCGGGCATCATCCTACGGAGGTGCCTGCCCAGGGGGAGGGGCCATTGGCCCCTCCTAGAACTTCAGGGGCAAGGTAACTGGTGCTTCAAAGGGGCGCGGGTTGGGGAGTCACGCTTTCCTTAGGCTGGTAGCCACCCCGCGCGCGCATACTCATGACGTCACCGGATGGCGCAGAGTAAGGGCCCTCCTTTAGTGGGTAAATGGAGTTCACGGCGTGGACCGGGTAATTACCGGGCCCGGCTGCGGATGCGCACACCTGTAGGGGCGGCGCAGCTAGTAGGACCTGACACCGGTTAGCGACCTTGCCATACGGCCCAGAAATGTTAGTATACAAAAATGCAGAGGAGGATGTTAGACTCGGTTAGGAAACAATCTGTATTAGAGTCTTTGTTAAGGATAGTCACTCACACCTGTTGACAATAATGTATCTAATGTCCTGCTGATTTTTATATAACTGTTTATTATGCAAATTAAAATGTTTATTGTTTTTAACTTAATAAATACGGCCGGGGGGTCTTGCGACCTCCCGCCTTCCAAAGATACCACGTCTATGTTCTGTGTCCGGGGGTGGTGAGGTCATAGGGGGAGGGCAGTAGCCAGTCACTGACCATGCTACATTACAGGCTAATGCTCAGATGATGCCTAACAAACTGTTAAATATGAAGGTATTCACGCTGCTGAAAGAAGCATACCTGATGATGTCTGCCATCTTTCCCCCTTTTCCCCTTTGGCATCGTGGAGAGTTTTTTCTCTGTGTCTCAGTGTGTAGTTCTGATGTCCATAACATGAATGAAAATGGCATGCAAATGTACAAGCTTTTTACATATTTGAAATTTAACTTTTGTGCTGCCTTGTCCATTTTGTTTTCTCATAAATATGCCACAGATACATGAACAGTTAAGATATTTATGGTCACATGTTAACAAGTTGGCCGCCTACAACTGACCCTTTTGTTGTGCATTGGTACCTAAAAGCAGCACCATGGTTAACAAATAGATGCCAATGAAGCTATATTTTGATCTGATTCTGTAAGTATTTACTATTCTGTTGTAGTCTTGCATTAATTGTAGGTTTTTCAAACGTTTAGTGGTTCACTTTCTGTGATGTCATCAGAGCCAAATGTAATGTGACATCATTTCCTTGGATGTCAACAGGGGGTGAAAGGGCATGTGTTATTACTTCCACCTCTCCTTGTGAATTGATGTCTGTGCTTGGAAACAAAGGCCGAGGCTGGTTCAAAACCCCCCAGTTATGAGAGAATTGCTGGCTATGTCTGACTAATACAGCTGGTAGGCAGCAGCTCCCAACCCACAAAGCAGTGGAAGTAAAGCCACTTTAATGAACTGACATAAACTAGAGCGCTGAAAATTAATGCAATTTCTTTTTGTTAGACACAGAAATGGAAAATTCTTTTCTCTGTCCACCCAAAAGAAACTGCAAGCAATGTCATAGTCGCTGCAAAACTAATTAAAATCTTCAGTGCAGTTTTTTTGCACTCTTTTGCAAGCAGTGGGTTTTTAATAACAGACGTTTCATAAATAACAATGGAGGTCTGCTAAAAATAATATTGTTAGGGGAAGCTTCGTATTGTTTTGTTCATAATTGTTTAGTCAACATGTATTATTGAAACTTCTAACCCTCCCTGAAGCTCCAGTAATGCGATCTGCCCCTACCAGCTCCTATTTTCCCTGTTCCACTGCAGAGGCTGTGGCTGCCACAGACTCAGTCCCTCCCCTCAACCCTGCCCTGCGGAACCTCCACCCTACCTGCCACCCAGAGCATAGAGCCAACGAGCAGCGAGCTGTCGCTTCAGTTTCCCTTTCTCTGCACTCATGCCCTGAGGCTGAGACAGCCGGATGTACCGGCTCACAATGTGCAGAGGAATTAGAATAGCAACTCGGGAATCAGCATTCACTATGGGCCAGATGTATGAAAGCATTTTGCATTTGCAAGTGGTGCGATTCGCAAAATTCTTCCGTTTGTGAATGCAAAATGGCCTTTCCTCATGTATGAAAGACTTTTGGAATCGCAATTTAGGTAATCGCAATATTTTGCGATTACCTAAACTGCAAATGCAAATAGGGAATCGCAATTTGCGAACGCCTAATGCACATGTAAGCAGCCTTTCCTAAATGCAAACTGTGCATTTAGGAAACACTAATTACCATCAACTTCGAGTTGATGGCAACCCTGTGCAAACTTTGAAAAAAGCACAAAAATGCCTTTTTCGAAGTGCCATGTAGCTCAAACATGCTCCCAGGGCATGTCTGTGCTTTACTTGTGCACACTTTCTTTTTTTGGGGTGCTTCAGGGGGACCTTAGGCCCTCGGGCACCCTTTGCTGTATATTAACTAATTTGCCATTTCCTATTAGGTAGGCCTGGGCGAAAATTTCGTTCCGTTCACGGAAATTGCGATAATTTGACATTTTCGCGTTCCGCGGAGAGCGCGAAAATGTCAAAATTTCCGGTTTCCGCAGCTTGGCGATAATTTGTTTCTTGCTCGCGCTGTAAATTAATACATTCTCGCGCGCGCGCGATCGCCTTACCTGAATCCCTGCGTTCGCCGACAAGTTTTCTTGATCCGGTCGCGTTCTCCATGAGATGTTGTATTGTTTTTAGCCATTTGCGCTGTCTCGCGACAGTTCGCGCCCGCAGTGACATCATGCGTCGCGCGATCACGTCTTTCTTCTCGCGATCATGCACCGTGAGACAACTCAAAACAAGATGGCCGCGCCCGCAAGCAACCACATGGGTAAGTTGGCGACCCGCAACCATGCAGAAAATCTTGCGAACATGCCGGAAAAAAACTTCCGCATCTTCGCGATATTTCCGCTTGTTTGCGATAATTTTAAACATTTTCGCGATAATTTGCGAAAGTTAATTTCGCAAATTCCGCCCACCCCTACTATTAGGTTATCACAAATAAGCTAATGCAAACCCATTCGCACCTATGGGCCTGTAAACCCATAGGAATGAATGGAGTTATATTACCTAATAGCGATTCGCTATTTAGTGAATCGCTATTAGGTAATATTAAGGAATCGTAAAAGTTTTACTGATTCCTACATACATAGCATTTTACGATTCCCAAATAGTGATTCGGTAAAAATCGCTATTTGGGAAATCGCAACATGCTTTTTTTAAACATCTGGCCCTCTGTATCATACATCCAGATTTTTGATATGCGATTCGGGATGATTCTCATTCTCAAGTTACCGATTCTCTAACACAGAATCGGTTAATTGCCCAAATTGAGGTAGTTGCAGTTGGATACTGTTTGATTACCTCACAATCAGCAATTGCCTATCACTTGCTCCGTGGAGGCCAGCGGAACACAGAGGAAGATAGACATTGTTTACTGGGAAAAAATTAAAGGGATTTCTGCCATCAATCTCAAAATATTGACACCATGCCAAGAGAAGAGGGAGAAAAGGATGCTGAGGAAAGAAAAAGAAAAATCATATTCATTGTGAAGGAGTTTGAGGTACTCACTGAAGAGAGTGCGGTTCATAAAGATTTATGGTGCCAGACTTGCAGAAGAAAAAAACATTGAAAAATATTAAGGACAAAATCAATTCTGTAGGATTAACTCAGTGTACCATAGAGGAGATTCACAAAAGATCCTATGATCTGAAATGAAGAACACAAGACAAAATTGGAAATCGCCTAACAGAGGCACGTGGTACAGGTGGAGGGCCCTCAACTCAGCCACAACCAACACATCTGAAGGTCTTAATAGAGTCCATCTTCCAAGATGAGAGCATTGTGAGATTAACTGATAACACTTCAATCCCACCCTGTACATCTACAGGTAAGTTTAAAAATAGTAACCTTTACTCTTGAACTTTTGATTTAAAATTAATATTATGAATTACAAAATATGTAACCTCAAGTCCATTTTAATGTTATCTTACTGCTGTTTTATGGGAGATATAGCACATAGATTTAAGTATACCTATACAAATATTTTCTGACTTTTTTCAGAATATACATATCTAAATGTGAAAAAAACACTTTAGAAATGTATATAGTTAGGATTATGTATTTTTTTTTAAATAAAAAACTCAGTTTCTTTGAATATCAGTAAAGCAGCAGAAATGTTTATATAACAGATGTGTCATCACAGATAGGGCAAGAGGCAAAAGCAGAGGCATCTCAATAGAGTCAATTAATGAAGGAAATAAATGTGCCACCACCCACTATTTCACCAACCTGTGCCTTCAAGCACAGACCTACAGTTTCAACACTTTCGGATTTTCCTGAAGAGTCTGAGGGACCTAGCACAACCAGGCAAACACCACAAACTGTTTTAAGAGAAAGACAAATGGACATGAGGCTTTTACGGTGGTGTCACAGCGCTTGGACTCAAAGATCAACTGCTTGTGGACCACCTAATGATGGGGCAAAACTAGAGGCATCCACTTGTTAGTGCAGCGCCTACTAAATAAAAATATAAATAAAAGTCTCATCTCCATAAAAAATGCAGCAGGTGGTGGTCTCAGCAACTGGTAATATTGCAGCACTAGAAAAGGGAAGTCTTAGGAGAGGGAGAGGAAATCATTAGAAAAATGTTCTCAAATTAGTAACTATTTGGATACCCTTTCCTACAAATTGGTAATGTCTTATCGTCGTGCTCTTCCTTCAGCTACGCTTGAAGTATCTTGAGGTAGAAGTGATAGTGTATTCAGTTATTATTCTCGGGCCTGATCTACATGGCTGAAGGTGGTTGGCCAAAGCCTCTATTGGTGTTTATATTGGTTTTTTTCATGTGATCTATGGTAGACAGCTGAAGCTCGCTGTAGCTAGACATAAAGATAGCAACTTAAGCAGCCCTTCACAGCAGCAGGAACCTTTCCCTGCTGTCATAAGGGACCATCAGAGGCAGTCTCTAGACAGGTCCCCTGTCGGAGCTCCCATGCCTCCTCTTTTGCAGCATCAGTCCAATACTCCCTCCACAGCATTTATCTCCATTCACCCTGCCCCATGTTTTACTGGGCCAATTCCAGCCACAGCATGTCCTGCCTACTGTCATCAGGATATCCTGTGCCTTGAAAACTGCCCACTGTACAGGCCCCGGGAGGGATTACATTTTGCCTCAGTAAATTCAGGTAACATCAGGAAACATCAATTGCCTTCACATGCAAAAAGTTTCCTGACTTTGCCTGACTTAAAATATAAGATAATAACTTTGCATGGTATGTCTGAAAGACTGAGGCTACCATTGTCCAATTCTTGACCATACCACTTTCTCATAACCTTCCCAAATATTCATTGATATTCTGGATTTTTTAAAACAAGCAGCTGGGAATCGAATGGAAATTCTACAGTGAATACGCCCGGAATCAGCAGGGTTTTTGAGGTTTTAGAAGTATTATGAGAACATAAGTGAAGCAGTTCCCTTTAAGGCTGAGGCATACCGACCTAAGGTAGTTGTGGTGCTATGAAAAACTGGCCAGCCTGGGTCAAGGACGGGACTCCTGGGTCACAAAGGCAGCACCAGTATTTAAACTTCAGGAAGATACTGGGATGCTTTCTGACAACTTAGGGGTCGATTATGTTGGCGGGCGTATCGCCAACGCCCGTATGGCGGTGGCGATCCGCCTGCCAATTACCACCGACTGCCTACCATTTCCCCCCACCACATTACGATGGCGGGGGAGACCCCGCCATGGAAAGCCAGGCGGAGATCACTGTCGGGGCCCATTGCGGGCCCCCAGGATGTTTGGGGCTGGGAGGTGCACATGGGGGGTACCAAGGTACCCCCCTGCATTTGCATGCACAAGGTGGCAGGCAACACGCAGTGCCTGCCACGTTGTACATGCAAATGCACAACATGCCTTTTTTACATAGCAGCGGGTGCTGCTGACAGCACCGCCCAGCGCAATGTAAAAAATGCAGGATGCGCCCGCCAGTGTGGCGGGCGCATCCTAATTTGAATCGCGGGACCGCCGCACATATGGCGGCGGTCCCTTTTGCCGTTACGGTGGTAGGCGGACTTTGTCCGCCCTCCATCGTAATGGACCCCTTAGTGCGGTATTGGCTATTTGCTGTCGCTAGTTCATCTATCATTCCTGTCCCTCACCTTTGCTATTTTCGCCCTTTATAGTTCCTCAGTTCCTTCACCTCCTTCCCTCTGTACCCCAACTTTGTTTTGTGGATTCTATTGGGCTTTGGTATCCTACTATGGCCTACTTTTTTATGGCTCTTTGACCTGCTGTCTGATTACTCTGAACTTGCTATTCGGAATCTATTTTGTTCTGAGGTTTTCCTATGGTTTTAACTGGCAAAGTCTCTGAACATTTTCCCTTATGATGCTGGCCTTGCTCACTGCACTCTTTTTTAGCTTTGTTGTCTGGCTGTATTTCCCCTCCCCTGACATTTACCGAGTCCTTGCCTGAGTTTGAGGATTACCAGCTTTACTTCCTCCAGGTTTAGATGTGACCCTCCTTTAATAATGCCGGTGAGCATACACACTTTATATATTTGTAGGGAACATCATGTATTTTTGACTAACACCAAAATGCTGCATGTATCTACATACTAAGACTCTCCAGGATACCTCCACTGTGGTCAACGATGGAACCCCAGAAAGAGCTGTCCCAAACAAAGCTGGCCGGACTGCTTGGCTTTATCTCTCCATTCCCCTATCCCTCTGGGGTTTGATCCCGTCAGGTGCAACCTTGTTGGCCAGAGAGGGGGACAGGTGTCAGAACACATCAAATGACATTTGCAAAACCTGACAGAATATTCCAAGCATGTTATTTGTATGATAATAGACAGGAGTGTAACTAATATTCAAGCAGCAGGTGCCGAGACACCCAGGTTCAGAGGAGATTGCAGTAGCCATTGCACCTCAAGTATGGCTGTCTTTTAGTACCAAACTGGGGGACATGTGAGCCATTTGCCATGCTTATAGACATGCATGCACTGCCATAATAAAATATTGTCTTACATAGTCCTTCTGGTTAGAAAATAACATACTCAATTTCAGTAGCGCTGCTACCGAACAGGGGTGGTGGGGCGGGAGGGGGTGGGAAATAATAAAATATTTTAAAAAAGCACTTACCTATACCGCCCACGCCACCTCTTCTTCCTCCGTCCTCCGTCCACCTTCCCAGGAAGCATACTGCCTCCCAGAATCCCCTGACCAATCACAATGCTGTCTTAGCAGCATTGTGATTGGTCTCAGCGCTGTGGTTCGGCACTCAGTCAGGGGCTGGCAGGCTGTGCATGTACTCCATGCAAGCTGTAATACAGCCTGCGTGGAGAAGATGCAGAGTGCACATGGCACTTTGACCGGCCGAAGACGGCCGGTCTAACCAACATGCGCACTTTAGGTTGTGCCGCCACTCCTCCCCCTGTGACACGGGAAGCCTGCCCTCCTGGTTTCAGCTGCAAGTTGAATACAGAAAACAAAATGATAATAACAAACGTTATCATTTTATTTTCTGTATTCAGCTTGCGGTTCAAGCAGTGGGGCGACGCTCCTCGACCTTAGCGGAGGAGTCACCACTGCCCAATTTACATGGTAAAGTCATATTAAACCATTCAGGACGATAGTCACTTTGAGAGTGGATGCCTTGGTCCCTGGAAGTTGTTAGTCGATCCAAGATGTGTGTATGGTGTGTAATGTCATCAGTCGAATAGAACAGGTTTTGACCAGTGCCACTTATTTTCCTTAACATTTTCAAGAACACATATGCTCCCACTTCCAAAATGTAAGATGTTCCATGTATTCAAATTCAGGTGAAATCTTCTGGAAGAAAATTGAGAAACGATGAGATTTAGTGACATATCTACGAAGCATTTTTGCTGTTTGAAACAGACAGTTGGGCTGTTTCCGGCTGCATAAATGCTTTTACCATATGTACAAAACACAAACTGTGATTCAGTAACATGTTACCAAATCACAATTTGTGTTTGTGATTCTGTATTTAGAAGGGGAATGTTTAGGGCGTCTCTTCCAAATACCGAATCTGAATGAGATGTATGATTGTTTTGCGACTGATTTACGGTTGCAAAACATTCATATTTTACTAACTCCTTGACGGAAGTGGTAACCCATTCGCAAAGGGGAAGGAGTCCCCAGGGGACCCCTCTGAGAATGGAAAACAAGAGCACTGCCTGCTCTTAAAAATTGAAATGCATCCCATTTTCCTTTAACCCGTTGCGTGCGTCGGCCAACGGCCATCACGAGCACTACCTCGGTAGTGCTGCGCACATCCGTTGGCCAAGGCGACACCGCCCACTCAATAAAACTCCCGCACCGCGGCGGAATGTGCACCGCGGTTAAGGAAAAAGGCTGCATTAAAAAAAAAAGATTGCTTTATTAAAAAGCAATCACAGACATGGTGGTCTAATGGGTCGCACATTAATATGCATAAGGGAGGTCTATTTGTGACCCACAAGGAATCGCTAATAAAACTCAAAAGAGTTTCATACATTAGGAATACCGATTTCCTAACAGCGATCGCTGAGAATCGCAATTTGGAAGTCAGTATTCCTAATGTTAGTACATCTGGCTCAATGTTTCCACTGGGGCCATCTTGGAAGAGGTCATGTAGCACTTTATTAATCTGCACATAGCAGTGAACCATCCTTAAGAGATAAACACAGATTATCGCCTAAAAATTCTTTAAGAACAGTATTACAAGCATTAGAATCAGTGTACACCTTAATCGAACTTCTCTTCTGTAAAGGCAACCTTATTTTAAATTGTTTCCTGCATAACTTCTGTTCACCCATCATAGACATTCGTATCCACCTAAGTACTCCATCCTCAGACAAGATTGTCTGGGTAAAGTAGCTGGGGTGTAATGCCTCCTTCAAAAGCAATATTGCTTTTGCTGCTCCATTGCTCCTGCTTTATCATTCTCTTCCTCATCAAAGTTGAGCACTAATAAGACATATGTTTAAAAACACATTAAATAGGTAAACATGGAAAAGGAATTAGATGTTGAGAGAGAAAAGCTGCAGGTTCTCCATGAGCATAAAACCTTCTATGCTCATTGTGGACTAATCGTTTGAGAAATGCAATAAGAATAGGAAATGTAAAGGGTGGAGTCGGCATTCAACTGTAAAACTAGCTCAAAAGATCAGGTAGTTAGTTCAAGGGAAGAGTAACTGAGCTGGTTCATTGACACCTTTTTGTGTCTGGACTATTGCAAAGCTTGTCACAGAGGAGAAGTAATAAATATCAATTAACACAAGGTCAATAATTGATCTTGCTTCCCTTGGGCTTCCCTTGGGCTGAACGTAGTTCTGGCGGGTAGCCCTGAACTGCTGACTAACAGTGAACAATTCAAACCGTTCCTACCAGCTTTATTGTTCAAGGAGCACAGAGGGGTATTCAGAAGCCCCAGTAGCTTGTCTATTTAGCAAGGTTGATTCAATTTACATCAATAACCCAAATAAAAAAAATGCTTTATGGCTTCTTTCCTAGGCATACAAATGTGCATCAGAGTGGGAGCATGTCAGGCAGCAAGGTTATTTTTTATGTTACGTTCTCCTTTAAAGGTTCTGCCTTTATTATTATAAATGTATAGTGTGACACCACTAAAGATTTGTTGGACCAATTCTCTGATATGCATGCAATGTCAGCCATTGAGTGAGTTCCCAATTCAATTCTGATCACATGTTGTTGCCCAGTGCTCATTTGCCATTATAACTAGGTGTGAGGAAAGTGGTTTATTATGTGGTGTGGTTGTGCGACCTCACCATGTAATAAACCCGCAAACCCTTCTTGGGTCCAAACAGGCTCATTTGCAAAACCTTAGCTCAACCCTGGGTAGCTGCGGCTTCGAGCAGTCAAGCTTTGTCAGAGGAATAAGTTCAAAGCAATGAGAAGTACCAAAACAGTTGAACAAGAAATAAACATGACACTGAAGAAAATCCAACCCCAATTTATGAAAATAGCTCGTGTTTTTATGAATTTTTAGATCCCAAAACAAGCAAAATCCACCGGAGGGTTCCAGGATATAAATTATTAAGCAAATAATACATCACTGCTTTTCATTCAAATTACAAGCAGACATTGGTAACTACCTGCAGTTAGCAGTTACTTGGAAAACATTTGAAAACTTTTGAGTGAATTACAAGAGCCAATGAGGCTTTGCAGGACAGTAGCCTTGCAGTCAAAGCATTTCAAGTCCGGTTCCAGGTTCTATGGACGAACGACCAAAGACATTAATGGAGTGGTCACTATTCAAGGGATACAGGATGCTGAGGATGCTGATCCAGTGAAAGTGGTCTTCTTGGGGCCAGCCCTCAGTCCACAAACAGGGTGGGGTGACTTTGGCCACAAGGGGTCAATGTTCTCAAAGCCAGGTTGAAGCCCAGCCAAAAACCAGATGCCACTGTTCTACTGGTCTACGTTTACAACAAAACCAGCGGTTCCCTTTAACCCTGGATAGTGTTTGTCTTGGACCACAAAACTGCACTGCAATGACTCTCCCGAGTCCAGCAGACTCTGGTGCATTGGATCTCGGTCTCCCAAGCTGCACTTCAGCAGTCAGCGGTGGTTAAGTGATTTTGGCTATTAACTCACCAAGACAGGCTTTTTCAGCTTTGGTGGCCCTGTAGATGGGACAGGAAGTCAGCTAGCTGACTCTTGGAGTCACTTCTTCTGTATGGGGCTTGCCGGACAATTATATGGTTACCTGGAATGTGATGTGATTTCTAACATGTTACTGAGAAAGCCTGGATGGGTATTTCCTGTGCATTAAAAGGTTTGGATGTAACGTGGCCTTTGCGTGAACTCGGAAGTTATTGAGTAAAGTGGATAAATTATGGATTAAAACAGAACTAATTGGATAAAGAATGGATTCATGCTGTTTAATTCTGATGGCTTTTGCCTATATGGCAGTGCAGCCTGTAACTAGTGCGCGACAGCGTACCAGATATCTTTGGAACTCAACACTTGCTTTGGGACAGAGCATGCCATGAGCTGCACAACAAATATCTTGCCTGAGAGCACATTCTTTTAACTTGATATAAGACTAACAACTGGTGTGCATTTCATCATTTGTTTTATAACTTTCTAAAGTTGCCTTTTACTTAAACTTTAAATTAAATTTGACTTGAGCATCAAGTAGGGTTTAATTAAATAATTATTTTGATACCATGAAGTACCAACTTTACTAGTCTCACCCAGAAGTTAGCACGACTGAGTTGTCAACGTATAACCCTGTGCGTGCCAATGAAGCTAATGGCCCATCTGCAGCAAAAAGGATAATTTGGGTTTTTTACTGTTAGGACATGTAAAAACACATGCCCCACTTTTTATTATACAGCACCCTACCTCAGGGCTCGATATGCCTGGCTTATGGGTGACGTATATTATAAAGAAAGGTATGGACTTTGTCATTAGTTTAAATAGCATAGTTGAGTTAGCATTCCAAAAACTGCTCTGTCAGCCACCAATGGCAGGCTGGGAGTTTTGCTTTGTGGTGGCACAAAAAGTACTGCAGTCCGTGAGGGAAGAGGTTCCATTGGACCCTCACAAATTCCCTGCAATCGGATGCAGTCTTTCACTGCACCAGCCTGCAAGGGGGTCACAGTCTACCTTTAAAAGGCAGTCCATTTTGCTGCCTGCAAAGTAAACAGTGAATCTGCAGCTTCACAAAGCCGGCTAACCTTTCGCTAATGTACTGCCTCCAAGGCAGGTGCATGTTTGCAGCTTCCCTTGGGCCATCGCGTTGAATGTCATAAAGTGCACTGACTCGATCTCTGCTCAGCATGCCCTGTATAAGGTGCACTGTGGTTCAGACCAAGGCAGTGCACCCTAGCATAATGCGAGCCCTGCATCATGGGCTTCTTCTTGGTTGAAAGTAAATATTTTACTGTGCACCTTGGCTATCATGCTCGATCTGCACCCAGGACTCATTTTACTACTCAGATGTAATATTCAGTTTCAAAGGTTGAAAACAGCTTGAGTAAGAAAAAAGGGCTTACAAAAGAGAGACAATTATCTGTTTGAAATACTTTTTGATTGCTAAATCTAGTAGGAGGTGAAATATTAGTATGAAGCCAAATATTGCTCTCTTATTTACGCTTTTGTTGTAGATAAACTGTCCATGATGTAATCTAGCATGCTTTTAAAACATATGCATATTGTTAATATTTCTATGAACTACATTACTACACTGACTTATAACTCTGATGTATTTAATATACTTTGATGTAGAACTGAATAGCTTGTTCTGGTGTAACATAGTATTACATGACAATAGAATAATGACATAGTTTTCTAGTCTGTCACAACACATTTCTAAACTTCTCTTTGAAGTCACTCTGTGCAGTCTGACAATACACCCCTGCATTTTATATACAGAGTCTATAGGAAAGGCTTTGCAATGTGCTTCTTCCCCACTTTGACTGTATTCACTGTTATGTTTGTCTTTAATTACCTACTAAATAATTAATAATTGTTCATTTTCAATTGGTAGCAGGCAGGAATATCAAGTTTGGTGTCCAAAGAATTATCATTTAAACCCCGTTTAATGGTAAAGTCAGATTGTAAGCCACGATTCTTGAAAATGCCACTTTCAGAAAGTTGAAAATTAGAAAATTACTTGATGCGCCGTTTCGCATCAATCCGAAGTGCACTGCCTAAACGATAAGCAAGAATCCAAAATAATCCAAGTAATCCAAAGTGGTCAAAGTTACCTTCAGGGTTTTCCTTTTTATTTCCATAGTTCTTTCAGAGGCATAGTGATTCCAATTTTCAAAATGCTAATGGTGTGCTCATCCAGGCTTCTCACCACAGCATGTCCAAATACACATTTTCATCTAAGTAGACATGATGGGATACCTAATGCATTTCGGGCTGTTGGCCCTTCTTCAGAGGTATTTATAATACACAATAAACACACCAACCCATCAGTTGGCAGTGGGAACCACAGTTCATTAGAGTTCTTTTCAGTTTCAGTCGAATTTGTGGTGTTAACTGAGCATTGAATTACTGAGACAATAAGGGTGATATTATTTAAGCAGGGGTTTATGGGGCAACTTTCTTTCTTATGCACATTTTTGAAGGCTAGCAAACAATATACTCATTAAGGGCATGTCACTGTTGGACTTGGCCCTCTTTGGCTATAGTTCCCTAAACGTTTGTCTCCCCCCTAGACCTTTTTTCTGACATGGTGTTGCCAACTTAGATGCTTTGGGCACTTTGCCACTGCTGATCAGTGTCAAAGTGCAAGTGCTCCCTGTATAAAGTGTAATGGTAATTGGTTGTCCATAATTGGTATATTTGTTTTACTAGTAAAGTGCACTATGTGTGCCAGGGCTGGCAACACAAATGCTACTAGTGGGCCTGCAGCCCTAATTGTGCCATCCACAGCAGTAACCTTCAAGAGGGAACTCAGGCCTGCCACTGCAGTGCCTGCACGCAGTTTGTTAAACTCCTTGTTGTCCTGACAAGTACACCCACTTGCCAGGCCTTACCCTTCCCTTTTTATGCACATCAGACACCCCTATGGTAGGCCCAAGGTACACCCCTGGGCAGGGTGCAGTGAATGTGAAAGGCAGGACATGTACTGAGGTATGTACCATGTCCTGACAGTAAAATACTCTCCATTTCGTTTTTCACTGTTGAAAGGCCATCTTGCCCATAGGACAGAATGGGGGAGGCTGTGTAATATGTTTTCAGCCTACCTTCCCAAAGGTGTATAGTGGAGAGATGAAGTTTAGTGTGCCTGAATTCACAATTTCACATCTTTTTGTGAAGGTGTTTTTTGCATTCTGTGTTTAGAAACCACACTTTTAGAAGTGGCTGGTGTTTTGTGTTCTAACAATTCTGTGTGTCTGTGCCTGGTTGAGGATTGACTGTCTGGATATGAAAGTGATAGGATCTGGGGAATGTCTTGACCCAGGGGAGGAGGTGAGAGAGCAACAGGCTGACCTGCATCTGGAGTGTAGGGGGGAGGAGTAGCCCCTGGAGGTGAAGAAGCCTGGGCTGCCGCCATAAAACAATGGCTCCATCTCCTGCTGAGTGATTGAGTATCCACACCCCCTCTATCAAAGGAAGAGGGTGTCACTGGCAGGGAGACACCCAGAAATGGTTTGGACAGGGGTCAGTGCCCCCCTAAACACAAAGACTTCCAAGACATTTAGGGGTATAACTATGAGGGCTGAAACCCCTGAACATTGGAGTGATCAAGACTGAAAAGGATTGAAACTAATTTGTGGTTAAGAGGAACCTCTGCCAAGGAAGAAACAGCTGAAGAGACTGAAGGAAAGGACTGACCCTTGCTGTGTGTTCTGGGGCTGGCCTGCAGTTTGCTGATTTAACCAAGGAGAGGCTAAGGGACTTTGCTGTGTGCTGTGTCTCCGTGCTTGAAAGGACTTTGCTGTGTGCTGTGTCCTGAAGTAACTTGTTCCCAAGGGCCCGAGGAGAGCTGGCTCCCTGTTGTGGTAACTCAGGAACATAAAAGTTTCCAGGTGTGTCTAAGCGACGCTGTGTGTGTGTGTGTTTTTTTGCAGCCTGAGACCTCCGTAAGAACTGCCCTGTGATCATGTGCACCCGGAGTCCAAGTGAGTCTCAGCGACACTGTGTGCGTGTGCTTTGTGCAGCCTGAGACCTTCGTGAGGTTTGTCCTGTGATTGTGTGCACCCAGAGTCCAAGTGAGTTTTAGCGACGCTGTGTGCGTGTGCTTCGTGCAGCCTGAGACCTTCGTGAGGATTGCCCTGTGATCGTGGGCACCCGGAATCCAAGTGAGTCTCAGCGAAGCTGTATGCATTTGCTTTGTGAAGCCGGAGACCTTCGTGAGGATTGCCCTATGATCGTGTACACCCGAAGCTCAAGTGTGTCTCAGCAACGCTGTGTTTGTGTGCTTCACGCAGCCTGAGACCTTCGTGAGGATTGCCCTGTGATCGTGGGCACCCGGAGTTTAAGTGAGTCCCAGCGACGCTGTGTGCGTGTGCCCTGTTGCAGCCTGAGACCTTTGTCATTGCCATCGGCCCGGACCAGCCTCCCCAGAGGAGCTGTGCTGCCGGCCCGAGCCTGCCTTTGCCGAGGAGAGACCTCAAACCATCCGCGTCGGGGGGGTCCGTATTCCACTGCCCAAGATCAACAAAGTCGCATTGGAGGCCCAAGCCACGAGGAGAGGAGAGTGAGATTTCACCCCCCCCCCGCAGGTAACTCTCAGCGAGCGTGTGTGAGTCGCTGCCTGGAGCAGGGTGCGGGCTATGAGAAAAATGCTCTGGGCCTTTCCCCACTTTGCAGCGCAAGCCTCCGCTGAAGTCTGTATTGCGGCACGTACTTGCGCAGGAGTGGCAGTACCGGGGCCGGAGCGTGGAGCTACACTTTGTTTTCCTTTATAAACCGTGTTGGGGGCATATTTTGGCAGTAGCAGACCGCGAGTCAGTAAGAGTGGCATAGAGATCGAACAGAGCACCGCGATCGGTGCCGGAGTACATTATTTTGGCATTACGAACTGCCTGATTGTTGCATTACGCATTGCATTATTTTTGCATAACGAACTGCCTGATTGTTGCATTACGCATTTAATTATTTTTGCATTACGAACTGCCTGATTGTTGCATTATGCATTGCATTATTATTGCATTAAGCACTGCCTGATTGTTGCATTACACATTGCACTATTTTTGCATTACGAACTGCCTGATTGTTGTAGTACGCATTGCATTATTTTTGCATAACGAACTGCCTAATTCTTGCATTACGAATTGCATTATTTTGGCATTACGAACTGCCTAATTGTTGCATAACGAACTGCATTATTTTCACATCACGAAGTGCCTGATTCTTGCATTACGAACTGCATAGCATTGCATTAGGACTGGATTAGATCATTGAGAATTGCTCATTAATACTGCAAGAACCTACAAGGGATTGCTGGCCTAATAACCTGCCAGGTGAAATATTACAAATACGCATAAGTTGGATTTTTATCTTGTGGTCTCATCGTATATCTTTTTATATAAACATATAATTGGTTTTTTTAATGAAACTCGTGTGGAGTCCATTTGTGGTGTTATCATTGGGTTACTGAGAGCGTGGTTGCAAATACTTTACACATTTGCCTTGGAGATGAGCCTGGCTGCTCATGCCAAGCTACCAAGGGGGTGAGCAGGTGCAATCTGAGAAGCTGTCCTTCCTTTCCCTAACTTAGAGCAACGGTCCCTATTTGGCCTAAGGTACCTACCTCAGCCAACTAGAGACCCCCAGTTCTAACAGTCACATATTACGCAATCCATGCTTGTGGGTTTTAAAGCAACTGATGGGTTGGTGTGTTTATTGTGTTTTATAGATACCTCTGAAGAAGGGCCAACAGCCTGAAATGCATTAGGTATACCATCATGTCTACTTAGATGAAAACGTGTATTTCAACAAGCTGTGGAGAGAAGTCTGGATAGGGACACCATTAGCATTTTTAAAATTCGAATCACTATGCCTCTGAAAGAACTATGGAAATAAAAAGGACAACACTGAATGTAACTTAGACCACTTTGGATTACTTGGATTAAGTGGGATTCTTGCTTGTCGTTCAGGCAGTGCACTTGGGATTGATGTGCGACGGCGCATCAAATAATTTTCTAATTTTCAACTGTTTGTGCTATATGGGACAGAAGCACTACCCAGGGTGCACGCCAAAAATTCCGCCTTTGGGCATTTTGTTCACAATGGTTAAATATGGTAGTGCATACTACCATTTCTTTTTCGGCACTTTCAGAAAGTTGGCTTTTCCTTTCCTAACCATTTGGTGCCTGCAGCTTGTATCCTGGATCATTACTAGGTGCAGCTTGTGGTTTTTATTTGTGTATTGCTCCCAGACAGTGAGACAAAGGGGGATATATGTTGGCAGGATGGGCCATCTCTGGCTTGCTGGGGGAGGATCTGTCACCTATCACAATTGCATAATCACAAAGCCTCTGCCTGAGTATACTTTAAAAAGGGTTTGGCATTAGTCTTTTGTGCCCCCAGACAACCTGGGGCCAGAACAGGAAGGCAGGAAATTCCATACATCTGTGAGGGTGGGAACCTCCAAAACCTTCTCCTACTTCAAAGCTGGCTCCAAGTATAAATATTGGACCCTCATACCAAACCTTTCAGTACACCGCTGAACCTGTGTGAGACTCAGAAGAACGGGTGTGCTGCTTTGCAAAAATGACTGCTACTCCGCTGCTCTGCTGCCGGAGTGGAAGGACTGGACCTGCATCTTGAACCCGAGACCACCAGAGTGACACCAAGGATTAGTTGGCTGGCATCCTGATTGGGGCCTCAGGAACAGAAAAGGCTCCAACAACCTTGAATCCAGCACCTGGACTCTGTCTGCTGTGAGTACTCCCCCACAAGTGGTGCCACCCCAGACCTGGGCCCTTGGAAGTGGGTCAGACGGTGCTCTGCCAGCTCAGCTGTCGTCCTGTGGGCTGAACTGTCACAGCTCAATTGCTTACATTGCTAGTCTAGAGGTCTCTTCCACTTCCTTCCTCATGTCTGGGGTGTATTTGTTCAGCAGTAGACAGTGTACCTACTTTAATAAAAAGTGCATGCCTATTGCTCATGTCACCATTTCCCATTGTAGCTCTTTCAGCATCCTTTTACTCATTTGACACCATTTCTGCCTAGTGTATGTTGTAATATAATAAAATTAGAATATGTACATCTATCTCTCACATACTCGCTCCCATCTGCCTGCCTCGGCATCCAATAACACAATAATCATACCTCACTGGTAATCCGACACAGCATGAAAACACCTCCAACATGGGCTCAAAACAAAATATGCTTCCAAACACTCACACACACTAGATGGTGTAACTTGCTTTCTGTGTGGAAAGGTACTTCAGGGCCCAACATGGGGTGTAAAGCACTATGCAAACGCCACATTACAATACAACGATGGCTCGCTATAATCAACAGCAGCAACTCCCAGGAATACAAAAGGCTCCCTGCACTGATTGGGTGGCATTGCCCACTCAGATGCAAGGTCGGGAGGAGCCAGTTGTGCCCCCCCGACATTTCAGGCCGGTCGCATGCAGTAATCTGCATTTTTTACATCACCAAAATGATTGTTAGTCTTCGCTGCTGTGGACTGTGGTACTGTTTTAATTAGCTTTTAAATCTCCCTGTATATTGTTGTTACTGTTGTGTTTCACTTGTGGCTAAACTCCGCCTGCGGCACTGCTTGCACTGATTGGGTGTCCTTGCCCAATCAGATGCAAGCTCGAGAGGAGCCAGTAGTGCCCCCCGGCCATTTCAGGCGGGTCGCCGCGCGGATGCAGTAATCTGCATTTTTTCACCTCACCGAAGTGCGTGTTAGTCTTCGGTGATGTGGACTGCTGTCCCGTTTTTAATTAGCTTTTAAATCTAGCTGTATATTGTTGTTACTGTTGTGTTTCACCTGTGGCTAAACTCCACCTGTGGCACTGCCTGCACTGATTGGGTGGCCCTGCCCAATCAGATGCAAGGTCAGGAGGAGCCAGTTGTGTCCCCCGGCCATTTCAGGTCAGTTACAGTGCAGAAGCGGTAATCTGCATTTTTTACCTCACTGAACTGCATGTTGTCTCGCTGCTGTGGACTGCGGTCCCGTTTTAATTTGCTTTTAAATCTCGCTGTATATTGCAGTTACTGTTGTGTTTCACTTGTGGCTAAACTCTGCCTGCAGCACTGCCTGCACTTATTGGGTGGCCTTGCCCAATCAGCTGCAAGGTCGGGAGGAGCCAGTAGTGCCCCCTGGCCATTTCAGGCCGGTCGCAGCACGGACGCGCGCAGCGGGAGCAACTGGCGCACCAAAGGCAAGCCTGTCTGTGCCCGTCTGAACCCGTAGGCACCTGGACGTCGGCAGGCACCAGGCACTCTGGTCATTTCGACACTCACAGACAGGTACACTCCCCCAAGGAACATCACTTACTGAGAACCGCTATGAATCCCTTCCTTAACCAGGTCTGGGACCCAGTTGATCGCATGTTCTGCTGTGAACACTGCGATTACAAAATCAGAATTAATGGCCATGTTGCAATGCCCTACTCCTATGCTTTTAAATGTATTAGTCTGAAATGTTGCTCTTTAGTTAGACCACCACACCAAAGTGTTTGACCTGATCCAGGAGGAAAGACCAGATGTC
Organism: Triturus cristatus; assembly: GCF_964204655.1. Taxonomy (NCBI): domain Eukaryota; kingdom Metazoa; phylum Chordata; class Amphibia; order Caudata; family Salamandridae; genus Triturus; species Triturus cristatus. The sequence continues at coordinate 420,162,531 of NC_140585.1, read as the reverse complement.
CTATTTCTCCCAGAGTCATGGCTTACCTCCGTTACGGTGGCTGAGCCACAGATGCTGTTACCTCAGGGAAAGATACTGATTAGAGAGGACGGCAGGGGAACAGGTATAGCAATCATCTGTAAAACCAGCTATGGATGTAGTGTCACTAATGAGTCGATCACAGATTGTAAAAGTGGACTCTTTAAAATCTCTTTAAATCACAATTTGAGTCTGACAGGACTGCTTATCTAGCGCCCTCCTGGACCAGCCAAAAAGTTTAGGGAATCGCTTACCAGTTCCATTACCATCCTGGCAACTAAATCCGCTAATTTTAATATCATGGTGGATCTTAACCTCCACCTGGAGGACCGCCAAGATGGTGAGCTTACCAATTTTCTGGCTGACCTCTCAGCCTGTCAACAACTACAATATGTCCCTAGCTTAACACACTCTGCCAGCCACCTTCTAGATCCAGTGTTTTATAACATACCTTCCATTAAAGTCCTTTACCCCCTCCCTATGTCTTGGACAGACAACTTTCTCATTTCCATGGCACTCCTCGGTTAAAATCTGCCATCGCGCATTCACCCTAAACTCATCTTAAATGCCAATCTCCTCTCAGACACTCTACGTTCCAAACGCCCCAACTGTCTGGTGATGTTGAAGCAGCTAACAGCCGCTTCCATGAATGGCTCACACACTCCCTTGATAAACGTATCTCTGCTAAAAGTATGCCTTGCCACAGAATTTATACAAGTCCTTGGTTTAATGAGACCCTAAACCAGATAAAAAAAATTACAAAGTTCTAGAACGTGCTTGGAGATGCAAATATGATCTGACTCTCAAGACAAAATGTCGCTCAGCCATTAAGGCCTACCATAAATCTACACGGAACTCACGCGCTGAATACTTTGCAGAAAAAATCAAAAACAGTGACAATCCGGCAAAAAGTATCTTGTCTGTGCTGAATGATATTAGAAACCCCCCTTCAGCAAGGGCACCCACAATTATCTCTAACTCTCAATGCGAGGCCTTAGCCACTTTTTTTTGTAAAAAAAGTTGAGGACATTTATAAATCTTTCCCGTCTGCTATTAACCTTGAAGAGCGTATCGATCACACTAGCTGCTCGGACACTCTTCTATCCTCCTTCCCGGCGCTATCCTGTGAAACTTTAAGGACTCTCTGCTATAAAATTAAATCGGGATCACCAGCTGATCCGTTCAAACCCCTCCTACAATTCCTACCCCAACTCTTACCCACACTCTGTGAACTGATAAAGTTATCCCTAGTATCTACAGTTGTACCAGCCTCATGGAAGCATGCCAAGGTCATCCCTTTGCTAAAAAAGCCTACCTTGGATGCCTCCAAACCAGAAAACTTCCGCCCGATCTCACTACTTTCTTTTGTGACTAAAGTCACTGAGTCTTACATCAACTCCATTCAGACCAAATTTATAGATTCCAACAATATTCTGGACGCTGCGCAGAATGATTTCAGACCCGGCCACGGCACTTCATCAGCTCTGCTGGCAGTGACTGATCATCTGCGGAATTAATTAGATGAGGGCCATACCCCGGCCGTGATTCTTCTTGACCTTAGTGCAACTTTAGACACTGTATCACATAAAATCCTGGTGAAACGTATACAAGAGATTGGCTTAGGTGACACCGCTCTCAACTGGTTCGTGTCCTTTCTATCAGGCAGATCCTTCCAAGTGATTTCACCTCCTTAGGGCTCCCAAATGCAATTCCACATCACGGGGTTCCACAGGGATCAGCCCTGAGCCCAACATTATTTAATATCTACGTTCACCCCCTGGCGGGAGTTGCAAAAAGTAGGGGCCTCTCCGGTGTCTCATATGCTGATGATACTCAGCTTTTGATCTCTTTATCCAACACCTCTTACCAACAAATTGCCAAGTTCCGAAACGACATAATGGCCATCGCGGCATGGATGGCAGCCAAATTTCTTCAGCTGAATGCGAGCAAATCCGAGATTCTTCTTCTAGGAAGGGACACGTATCTTTGGAGTGATCAATGGTGGACTGCAGTGTTGGGAGCTCCCCTTACCCCCAAGGAAACTGTAAAAAACCTGGATGTTTGGTTACACTGTGCACTTATTTTTCAGGCACAGACAAAATCAGTGGCTGGCAGCTGCTTCAGACTCCTACACGGACTGAAGCCACTGCTTGGGTTCTTTGATACTCAAACACGCCAGACCATTATCCAGTCTACTATCCTTTCTAGACTAGATTTTTGCAATTCTCTGTACCTGGGTGTTAATAAAGCAGGCATCAATCGTCTTCAGAGAGTGCAGAACCTTGCGGCATGGACCATCTTTGCCCTCCCGAAATCCTGCCCTACTTCCAAATTCATACGTAAGTTGCACTGGCTTCCGTTAGAAAGGAGAATTCACTTCAAGTCCTTGTGTATCTCTCATAGAATTTTACATGCACAGCCGCTCTCGTTCTAGCCAATCTCCTCATCCCCTATGTACCAGAACGCGCCTTCTGCTCCTCTAATCAACATTTGTTGTGTGTTCCCCATGTTAGAAGAGCACGGGCTTTAGCTTCCTCACTTTGGAATGCTCTCCCATGCACTATCAGGAGCATACAGGATCATGGGGTTTTCAGGAGGGCAGTTAAGACCTGGCTCTTCCCTGAATAATCCTCTGTTTTGCTTCCTTCTTCGGTTTGGTATCTGCGAATCTAGCGCTGGGACGCCCAGTCGATGGGACAGCCATGCACTATACAAATCCCATAACATAACATAACATAACATGCAGGAAAACCATATGAGTATGGATTATCACTGAAGGAGATACATTTCTTACTTTTTTATTTAGAAAGTGCTCATATATTGAAAGTCTTTCTGCCGAATCATGGTATGTGACAAAGGGCTTGCTTTGACTTCTCTGATTACCTGAGTAATAATCACTACTTTGCCATTTAACAAAGTATCAACCTGCCTGAAATTGACTCAATGTAAACATCAAATTAGTAAATGCCAAAATAATAGTGTCCCAATGACCTGTGCCTGCACCCTTCCAATCATATTTTAGTTTTAATATTCTGGTCTCCTCGGGATCCCACATATTGTTCTTCACCTCAACCCATAATTGTGATTGACTCTGCTGTAAAACTTTGTGAAATAATTAAATGAAATAATGTCCCACAGGTGGTTCTCCACACAAGGCATCTATGGGCAGCATGTATATACAAACGTACACAGTTTGGGGGCCTTATTAATGGCTTTGCAAAGTGCATTGTGCTGTGTTCACATAGTAGAAAAATCAGAGAGAAAGTGTTGCAATACTATTGAAAGAAGAAGAGTGTAAGAAATCGGGTTATTGGTTGAGTGGGTGGAAGCCCCACTAAGCCAATAACAACAATCCTTGTCAGGGTGAACCACAAGAGTCACAAATTTAACATGTGCTTCATCCTCTGTGAGCTTGGCACAAAGACGTCAGGCATAACTTAGAGGCATGTGGAAAGGATATATCCATCACCCAAACAGTGATAAAGTGAACATACAACACACAAAAAACCCAAACCAATTTAGGAAAATAGAGTACATTTTGATAAATAAAATGATACCAGAACAACAGAAATCCAATCAGTAGAACCGAAGATATTCAATTTGAAAGGTTTAGTATGAAAATAGCACCTTACAACACAAAGCACCATTCGCTGTTATCTGGTCGTGCTACACCGGAGGAAAGTTACACGTTCAGGTTGACCACGATGGAGCATGTGTCGGATAGCGTGGGTTGAATACATGGACCAGATTAGTTCCGCTGAAAGTTACTTTGTAAGTTTGTCCCAAAGAGATGCGTTAGGGGTGAAGGAAGCTGCAAGGTGGAGGCTGAGCGTCGTGGACGGTCATTGTTGTAGCGCAAAGAGCAGGTCAAGCATTGCGGTCAGTTATCCCTGTAGCTCAGAGTACAGGTCTTATGTTGTCAGTTGTCGCTGGAGGTTGCTGTTGACCCGCACAGCTATAAGAAATTGGGTTATTGTTTGAGGGGGGTGAAACCCCCACTCAGGCAACAACCATAATCCTTCTCACAGTGAACCACAAAAGTCACTCAATGAATCTGTGCTTAGCCGTCTTGTACAGCACAGGTTAATTGCACCACTAAATAAAGTATTTATGCAGCACACAAACAGTAATAAAGTGAAAACAATACACAGGAACAACCCTGAGCCAATTTAGAAAATAGTAAATAAAGTTTACTGGTTATGCTAGACGTGGGATAGTCACAAGTTCATGTCGACCGCGATGGAGCACAGGTCGGATACAGGGACCAGGTTAGTCCCGATGAAAATGCACCTTCTAGTCTGTTACAACAAATTCCATTTGTCATGGAGAAAGCCACGAGTAGGAGGCTGAGCATTGCAGATGGTTGTCGCTGTAGCGCGAAGAGCAGGTTGGTTGTGGCAGATGTCCGTTGCTATAGAGAGAGGTGCAGATCTCACATTGCCGATCATCGCTGGTAGTCACTTTCGATTGGAAAAGCTGGTCTCACCGATGGTTTGCCTGGGTGGTTGTTGCGGGCAGCAGAGTTTCGGCACAAACATTTCTGTTTGTGGTTGCAAGGAACCCAAATTTCAGTATTTTCATGTTGCCAGCCAATGGTCTAGGACTTGGAGCGGCACCTCCTGGGGATCAGGATTGACTCCAGAAGAGGCCAGCAGCAGGGCTAAGGCATGTCCAGGTTCAAGACTAGGCAGCTCCATTTGCCGCAGGGCAGCTGGACAGTTGCACGGAGGCCTCTGAACCTTGTTGTGTCCCTGTAGCACATTCAACAGGTCAGCTAACTGACCCTTGAAGTCACTCTGGGTAGCAAGTCTTATCTTTCTTCTCAGACAGCATGCCAGTCCTTCAAGCAGCATGGCAGTCCTCTGGCAGCAGAGCAGTCTTTCTTCTGTTACTTCCACATGTCCAGGAGTGTTCCGATGGATGGCTCGGGAGGTCCAGTATTTATACTTGGGGCCAGCCTTTGAATGGAGCGGGCTCCCTGTCCTACACCAACATTTGGTTCTGGAAAGTTCTTTCCATATTAAGGCTCCTAACTATCTGAGCGTGGCAAAAGGAAGGGCAGGCCTGGTGTCAAGTTTCTTTTCTGTGTGCAGGAGACAAAGCCCTTTGAAGTGTAAGTGGGGCTGGGTGCATCCCCGCTCCAGTCATCCAGATCAGGATGACGCATCCTGTTCACATAGAAGCCCCCTTTGTGTTACTATCTGGAAGCAATACACAAACCTCAACAACAGAGCTATTCACAGTTATGTGACCCAGGACACTAACAGACGACACAAGTGGTTTGAACAAGAAAATGACGACTTTCTATAAGTGGCGTTTTCAAAATTCTAACTTCTGATCCAACTATACCATTAAAGAGGATTTTTTATTAAAATTAAATTGAGAGTAAACAACACATCTCCATGTGTTCCCAACCTAAATTAGCCCTTACTAAATGAAAATAAGGTTCACCACTGATAGTCAATGGGAAGGATAGTCCTTACAACAGTGAAAAACAACTTTAGGGCTTATAAAATCTAAGTACATATGCCCTATTTTTTAAATGCAATGCTCTCTGCCCTATGAGGCTTTATAGCCTACCTTAGGGGTCACTTATAAGTTTTAAAAAGGAAGGTTTAGGCCTAGCAAAAGGTTTATTTCACCAAGTCAAAATATCAGTTTAAAACTGCACTACAGGCTGTAGGCCTGAGTCATTTTTTTAAGAGGCCTACTTTAGTGGGTGGCACAACTAGAATTTAATTTACAGTCCCTGGGAACATGTAGTACCATTTACTAGGGACTTACAAGTAAATTAAATGTGCCTATTAGGTGTAGGCCAATGTTTCCATGTTTTAAGCAGTGAGAGCAAGCACTTTAGCAATGATAAGCAGGGGTAAAGTGCACAAAGTCCTAATGCAAACAAAAAAGAGCAGAACAAAAAATCAGGAGTGCAGGCTAAATGTTTGGGGAGATAACTCGCCGAAGATGTCAGGTCTAACAATTTCTATAACATAAAAACATGAAAGGCGACTTCGGTTGTTGATGCCGCTATATGCTTGTTTTGTAGACTTGTAAACCATCACAGAAAGCAGTGGCGGGTTTCACCAGCAGCTCTGTGCACAGTACAGGAGATGGTACGGCCTGTTTAGAAGGCCTCCTTGAAATGATGCGTTTTGAAACAAGACTATTTACTTCTATTACACATCATTAAAGCAAGATCTCAAAAGTTGAGTGATTGGTTTGGCTTTTGAATTGCCAACATTTTAAACTGTGGAAGAACGAACACAATTCAGTGAGAGAGTATTTCCTTCATTTCTGTTTATTTTACATTTTGTTGTGAAATGTTATTGCTCTTATACTATTGCCTGTAGTAGAAAAGGGGGTAAGTTATACGTTTACGGATCTTTGTCGTTTGTGACGATTAATCGAGTTCCAGCTTAGCTGTTTGACATTTTGATCAAATCCGGACTTTCACCTCATGGGTCCAGCGAAGCAGTCCCAACTCCAGTTTCACTTTGCGTCTTTCTGATTGTTTTTGGACCCCCCAGTGTGTAAAACAGACCCGTTCTTGACGGCTTCCTACCAGTAATTTTAATTTCTATTCTTAAGAGAACTTTTTCCATTTCACTAGGCTTCTCCCCACGGGAATTCTTTCCGGGTCTCACGCGCCTTTAGCATGCAGTGCGTTACTTCCCCTGGATTATTATTTTCTGCTGCAGCAAATAAAATGAACCAACAGTAACAGCAGTTTCAACCGTTTTCTGAGAACCAAAACACAAGCGACGTATGGTCATTTAGGGCTTAATTTATAAAGAAGAACATGTTCTCACTTAGGACTGATTTACACTAGTAAATTACATGTAGCTTGCTCTTGCCTCAATTATACCATATTCCCAAAGTTGTGTAAATCAGTGAATTAAGAGTGATTAACTCACTTTAGTACCAGCAACACATGCATTCTTATGTTAAACTCATAGACGCCTCTCAGAGGGGCGGGTGGCAATCTCATACAAATGTGGTACACACACACTCAGGAGTAACTTTTCGATATTCATAAACATTTTAGGTTAGGTACATTTTCCACATTTATCCAGGGAATATGCACTTATCACCCCAGTGATCACATGAAAAAGTGTGGAGAAAGAAGGCATATAAGGGTAGAATATTTTTAGAGAGAAAAAAAGATTTCTAAACTTAATTTAAAAAGTGCACATTTCCTAATCTTAAACTGGAGTATTTTATGGGCATTCCACATGTAGGTGTCTTTTATCAGTGATCACTGCACACGTAGGGGCATATTCTCAAGGACTTATCGCCAAGTTAGTGGCACTTTATCTTAGCCAAAGTGGCGATAAATGTATCGCCCTATTCACAAGTTGGTGCTAACTGCCGATATCACCAGTTTTCCTGCGATACCAACCGCAAAAAAGATCGCCACGGATGACACCGGCAACTAATGCTAATGATATGCAGAGTAGGCGTTCCCGTGCAAAAAGCTGCGACAACACCACTTCGCAACATTCTCAACGACCAGCCAGATTGGCGATAAGATCACAAAACATGCGATAAGGCGCATGGATTTAACACCTGCTCTTACCTGGTGTTAAGTCGGACGACAGCCTGCACCATAAAAGGGAGCCCAGCCCAGAGCCACACCTGAAGAACAACTGATGCTATGGAGACACTGATCATGCAGCTCGGAGCCCCAAGATGGCCAAAACACCCACCGCCACCACCCCCAGGATGCCCTCCCCCCTTCCCGGACAAAGATATTTCACATAAACTTTACGAAATCATGAACAAAACAATTCGGCTGATGTCGCACACTTACAACAATCAACAGAAAATGGAGAATCATTCATTTATCTTTGAATTTCCAAACAAATTATTTAATTCAAATTTAACTCAAAACAACTATTTGGAAGAGTCATGGCGGGTCTTCCCTGGACAATCTGTTAGTCACAGCCTGCAAGACAAAATTCAAGATAAGAAGGTGTGTCATGCGCTCACCAAAGGACAGAGAGAGAGAACGTGGGAGAGAGTGGGAGAGAGAGGGAGAGAGAGGAAGAGAGGGAGAGAGAGGGAGTGAGGGAGAAAGGGAGAGAGAGGGAGAGAGGGAGAGAAAAATAAAGAGAGAGAAAGAGAGAGAGGGAGAGAGGGAGAGAGAGGGAGAGAGAGAGAAAGAGAGAGAGGGAGAGACGGAGAGAGATTGTACAAGGAGCGCAGTGTTGGGGGGTGATCCACGACGTTGACCTGTGTGTGAGAGAGACAATGTTAATTTTGTTCCATGCAACATCCATGTTTCATTGGTTTCTAAGTTGGCACATTTCCTCTGGGAATTTGGTTATGTCTTGCATTCCACTGACAGTGCACTTGTGCATGGGTATGTCCCTTGGCCACAGCTTTAGCGACTTTACCTATGTGTGGCACAGTCTTACTTGCTGCGTCAATTGTGACTGCAGTCAGCAGTGGAGTGGGCAGGTGTGGAGAGCCATGCAATGGCGCCTTCCGTGTTGCACTGTACGTGGGCACATGGAGTGGTTCCACACACTTAGATAATGCAGGTAGCTGTCGTTGTGCTCGTGCACAGGTTGTGACATGGCCCTGTGTTTAGCCATGGAGAAGAGGGGGGGTTCTGGCACTGGCCACCCTTGTCTACATGCACGCAGTCCACCTGCTGACGAGCAGACATTCCCACACCCCACAAGGCTGATTTGCTCTCCCTGTGTGTCCCTTTCTCACTCCCTCTCTGTCCCCCTCTACCTCCCTCTGTGTGTCAGCCTCCTCCCTCTGTCCGTCTCCCTGTGTCTCCCTTTCTCCCTCCCTCTGTCAGCCTCCTCCCTCTGTCCGTCTCCCTCTGTCAACCTCCTCCCTCAGTCCGTCTCCCTCTGTCTCCCTTTCTCCCTCCCTCTGTCAGCCTCCTCCCTCTGTCCGTCTCCCTCTGTCAACCTCCTCCCTCAACCCGTCTCCCTCTGTCTCCCTTTCTCCCTCCCTCTGTCACCCTCCTCCCTCCCTCTGTCTGTCTCCCTGTGTCCACCTCTGTCTCCCTCCCTCTCTGTCCCCCTCTCCCTCCCTCCGTGTGTCAGCCTCCTCCCTCTGTCCGTCTCCCTGTGTCTCACTCCCTCTCTGTCCCCCTCTCCCTCCCTCCGTGTGTCAGCCTCCTCCCTCTGTCCGTCTCCCTGTGTCTCCCTCCCTCTCTGTCCCCCTCTCCCTCCCTCCGTGTGTCAGCCTCCTCTCTCTGTCCGTCTCCCTGTGTCTCCCTCCCTCTCTGTCCCCCTCTCCCTCCATCATGCCAACTGTTGTGTGTGTAACGCTATTGGTGCACCATAAGCCTAAGGCCTAGCCTGAATGCAGCACGAAAGCTACATCACATTTCCAGAATGCAAGCAGTAGTCGGACTAGCATTAGGGATGAAAGCTCCTTTGTCTCAATACATAAGGCGGAAGGACATCTGCAACTCCGACCTTGGTCTCGCATGCGGCATGCGGCTGGCACCCCCTGAGAGAGATACCATAGCAGATGATGACGACTCCCACACCACGCACAGCGCTAATAAAAGACCAACGTATCCACACCCCACACACAGAAGTCCTTGCTTGAGGTACTCCTGCATGGGATGCCCTTGACACTTACATACACAACAACCCATTTGTCCAAACGTTGCACACACACACAACTCATTGCTCCGAGCTGTGGCATATCATTCACATAATTGCCGCAGGTCAGAAGAGTGCCAGTTCTACAAGAGCCACTAACGCAATGGCAGAACATCCCGGGCAGATGCACAACCCCTGTCACGTGGAACTGTACCGTGCATGTATGCTGCATTTGTTGGGGGCCCTGCCACTGGCAGTCTTGCACATCAGTTACCGTCTGAGCTTCCGTCTTGCGTACATCACCTGCGTCCAGCCCTGGTTCCACTGTCGATCATGCACATTTGAGTGGCCTATGGATGTCTTCCTATCCAACACAACGGTAGCTGAACTGGATTATGACGTGTGTGCGCCCCCTGTTGGCCCACGAACAGGAGTGTAACCGTGATACCCGTGCATGGGATGCCTTGATATCTGGCATATGTGCTGGCAGTTGGGCATGAGAGATTGCACAATTCCTCGTGTGCAGTGACCACATCGAGGCGCTCTCCTATTGGGCTGTGTTGCGGATTGGTGAAACTGTGTGGACGGAGCACATCTGTCCGGACCTGTTAATGGATTGGCTCGCCCTCGTGTTCGTTAAACTCGACAACGACGTACTCTTGGAACTGATTGCCCAGGAAGCTGCGCTTGCATTCATGGACGAGTAACTACGTTCCTGCAGCCACAACTGATTGTAACCCAGAGCACAGGTACCAACACCTTGGTGCATCTTGGAGGAATGGTCACATATCCCACCTCAACAGTGGACATGTCTGCATTCGCCTGGACTCAGAATGCATGTGCGTCAGCCGCAATGTGTTAGGGCGTAGCCCCCCCGCCCGCAGCTCCCTCGGCATCTTTGAATTTAAGTAAACTGAATCAATTTACTTAAGTTCAAAGACGCCGAGGGAGAACTGACAATCATGTCAGTCAGCATGACGTCGGACCACCCACCCCCTTCAGAGTCTGAAGGGGGTGGGCGGTCCGGCATCATGTTGACTGACATGATTGCCAGACGGACCAGGGGCAACAGGCAGCAGCACAAGTGCGCATGAGTAGAGAAGGTAAGTGAATTTTCGCGCCGTGCCCAGTCATGCGCCCTAGTGTCTGCTCTGGCTGGCGCATGCCCATTAGGAGAGCGAGGGTTGAGCAAAGGCTCAAACCTCAGTCTCCTAATGGGCAGGCGGGCGAGCAGTAACCATGCCCTAAGCCACCGGACCCGAGGCGGCGCGGACCTGCTCAGGACATCAGATAGGATAAGGATTTATTTATTTATTTTAACACTCCCCCCTCGGCCCCCACCCCCGCGCGACACCCCCCCTCCCCCCCCCCCCCCCCCCCCCGAGCCGCGACTGTCCATTGGTGCGCTCTGAATTCTACTGAAAAAGGCCGCAGGTGAAGTCACGAATCTTCACATTATGCAACCGAGCATCAGCAGAGAACCCACTGCCACCCTGAGCAGGATTTGCTGAAAGCTGCTGGGCCACAGATCGTAATATGTTCATAGCAGTGGCCGCCTTTGCTGTAATGTTTTAACACAGTTTCCAGGAACAGAAAAAACCCATCGGCTTGATTTAAAGGCGATGGAAATTCGTCGAACAAATTTTTCGATGGATTAAGAGCTGATATGGAGGAATAGACACTAAGTCAGGTTTTAAGTTTGTTAATGCATGGATACAGCGTTTTCATACCCGGGCTCTCTTTTCTTTTTACGGTTCCTCCGAGTACCTACACGATGCAGAACGCCTGGATTGCAGTAAAGGAACAGTGATTCATATTACCTACTAGAAACATCAGGCGCCGGTGTGTGTGGCTTTCTGCTTTTATTAAAATCGTTTAATCCTTATAATTTTAACAAGAAGAGCGAGGGAAACACAGCCGCGTTGTAAAGTGAATCCATAAACATGCAGAGCGGAGGGCCGCACAGCAGCTTCTCCTAGTGCCTAGAGGCCCAGTTCCTTACCCTTAGTGCTTACAGACGCAGCTTCTGTTCCTAGCGCTTACAGACAGCTTCTGTTCCTAGTACTCACAGGCACGTCTTTTGCAGTGCACCCAGTGCCTAAAGGCACAGCTCCTTGCCCTTATTGCTTTCAGGCACACCTTCTGTTCCTAGCGCTTATGGACACGACTTCTGCTCCTAGTGCTTAGAGGCAGAGCTCCTTACCTCGCCACTGGAAATGTCCTGGGCCGGCCGAAATTACAAGCACTCTTTAAGTCACAGAAGCGGCGGGCCACAGAGTAAAATGTAAACTCCGTTTGGTTGATTTTCTATGTTTAAGACAGTGTTTCTATGGTATGCCAATGCTGCCATCGCCAGTGTTCGAATGTGTGGCTGTAAGCTTGTGCTGTTTATTTTTAAGGGTGCTAATAATAAATTGTGTTTGTGACTACTATTTATAAATTACAAGCAGGGGAACCAAGCTTGAGTCTCCGCGTCCTCTCAACCTCCTGTGATCCTGGGCAAATGATCACTTAGTTAATCGAAATCCCCCAGTGCCTAAAAATAAATGAATGTCTTTGTGTACGTAACTGGCGCTCATGCGAGGGGGCTGCCGGGGGCTGCCGGAGACCGTCATGGTGGCAGAACTATGGAGAATCTGCCCGATGCTTCTGAAAAGAAAATGACAGATCGAGTTAGGCGACAAACCTTCCCCAGCCCTGCAGAGATGCAGGGACCATGGAAAGTGTTCAGAAATTCTAGATTTGGCTTCAGGGTGACCAGCCTGCTCCTAAATCACCTCCACTGTGTCTGACAATGGCCCCAGAATGGCTCAAAGGCCCCGAGAGGGGGACCCAGGACAGGGAGGGGCAGCACACGGTTTGAGATAAACTGAGAGCTCCCTCCAGGACCATTCTTTCTAGAATTCAAATCTGTCAGCCACGGAGAACCCGTGAATCAACCTCTCCGCAAACCAGCAATATCGAAACCCCAGCCACCCCAACCCATAATCCTTCTAATTAATTTCAGAAAAGAAGTCAAGACTTGAAGTGCCCCATCACCTCGAGGTGCCCCTGCCCTCTCTCATTCAAGGGCTGCCCCAGCAATGTGGCAAAGCATTGGGCTACAATGCTGATCACATGAACCCCTGGCTTGTGGTATCTCGGCAGCCAGCTGCCTCAGAGGGTTAAAGCACCCTCTGCAGAGATCTGAGGGGATTCGGCAAGCTCGCTTCCTGCCTGCTCTGCCTTTTATTCTTCTGCCGTTGATGAAAGGTGAATGAATTATTGAATGAGTGCCCATTATTTACAGTGCTGCCAAACGTAGAACTATGCGCTACACGTGGACATATCATCGCAGTCTCTATCCAGATACAATGGATTAATGTTATTAAAACAGACACGCAAGCTGCATGCTCTACCCTAACTCCATTTGGCACTATGTTTGTTTCACTCCCAGACATCGCTCTGAAGCTTGCAAAGGTCTCAGACATCACAGGCAGGCTGCAGTGCTCAGAATGTTTCCACCTATAACACAAACCCACAGATAAGTGCGCAAATGCACGTTCCAAAAAATACACCCCGCTACGGGTGCATATTAATGACAGATTCTGCGCTTCATAAATCCTGGTCACATATCAAGCACTGTACATAATAGAAATTACTTTTCCTTATTTTAATAGGGAAAAATATTTATAACGGTGCTGCCTCTTGTCCGACACGAACCCTTTGCAGTTTTGTGGTGTACATACACACCGCTGAAGGACACACTGGTGAATTTGATTAGGGTGTTAAGGCTCTAGTCTAGGACAATATCTGTACGTGAACCGGATGTGAAGTCATTTACAGTCGTCCACCCCAATCCCCCTGACTTCGGTGCCTGTGAAGGTTGTAAATGTATGCACATGTGTACATGTTCTCTGCAGATGCACAATAGAAGAATTTTCAGAGACATCACCTAGGCATTCTGCAGATTTTCACTTCTGCGTGCTTGCACCTATTACATTTTTCCTACAGGCACTGGACTGGTAAATTTCTCGTCGATATGGTGGTCGGGCACTCATCCAGATTAGAAAGTTTACGCCCTCACCACTTTCAAATGTCACCAGCCGCCCCTGATGTGCGTGCACCTACGCCTGTTGACACACACCTGTGCAAGGTGAGGCAGTCCCATGGGCGGAGCTGCAGAGCGTAGTTTGGCAACGTTCCTAAATCTGACATACTGCTGGAGGGAGAGTACAAACATGGCAACAGTACTACAGTACTACCTTGTTGGACCCTTCCACCTGCTCACTGTCAGCAGAGCAGACAGTCAGCGTAGTCCAGTGGTACAGCACTATGCAGATACCATGGGCTGTGAGTCGTATCCCCTGACACGGGGCGAGGAGCATACGCTAAACATCACATGACTTGTCCAGGAAGGCAAGGTGGGCAGAGACAGTTGCCATCCGTAATAATTGGTGTTCATTTTTGCTTCCCCATTTCTTGCACCTCTACATGTTCCTATGCTGCCTGTTAGTGTCTGAAGCATTGGTCTGCATGTTGTGGCCCTTGTCTTGCCCGTACTGACATGCACATGCTAATAAAGTCTATGCAATTTTACTAGTGTTCAACTGTCATGAGTGTTGATTAGAATGACAAATCGTGCGCCTCAATGAGCATTGTCCGTACACAGGGGGGACTGACTGACGCATTTCACTTGGGGGTGAGTTGACAGCTCCACTTCTGTGAGCCAGACATTGTGGTTGGGATAGTTTCTGGTAGACCTGTGCTCTTAAGTGTCTTCAGTAATGTGAGTATGGTGTCCAACTTCTTGCCATGTGGATCAATGTGATCCATCAAAACAGGCTGTGTCCACACAGTTGAGTGTGAGTAGGTAAGCGAAGAGATGTTCTGTTGTCACATGTGATGGGGGACACTACTTTGGGCCTTCTACCGAATTTGAAATTTTTACACACAGCCCTATTCAATACATGGACGTGGGGCTACGTTGGGGGGTTGCGAGATTGTTGTTAATGAGCAATGAGACCACAGCTCGTTCACACCTTCACAGTCATCTAATTGGCCATGTGGGTCAGGTTCAAACATGCACATTGATGTAATTACCCAAGATGTACCTTTTTGTGCAACCAATGTCCCTACATTCATCCATACTTTCATACTTGATTGAACATAGACATGACACATCGGTGTGATTTGGAATGTTTTATTCACATTCTGTGGAGTGTCGGAGCTGGAGAAATACATGGCCATGCACACCCCACATTACATGGTTGCCCAGTGGAGAGCCAACCAGAGTCCTTTGGGGAATGATAAGTTAATCGGAAGAGGAAGAGTTCAGTCAACAGCCTGATTGCTGTGTCATTGGTAACCAGAGCAGATATGGCAGTCCATGTCGGGGTCCAGGTGAATGTTGCAGAGTGTTTCGGAGGACAGTGGGAGGTGTTGTTCCAGGGCATGATGTAGAGGGCTGAACCAAGCAGGAACAGGCCATATGGCGGGGATGAATGCTACAACCTCCTGTCGCACACAGAGTCATTACCATCCACATCTTAGTCCTCTGATATGTCTTCTGTGTCAGGTGTGTGTGGTGGTGTTGTAGCTGCATCACTGTGTGCCAATGATACATCAGGGGGTGGAGATGTGTGTGTAGAAGTTCCTGCAGCAGTCATCTGGGACAGGCTCTGTGGCAGCAATGGCAAGATGAGGATCTGCAGGGCATGGAAGATCCCAGCTACATCTCGCTGGTGTTCAGCTGTGGCAGCCATCCTTCCAGCCTGCATCCGCTCCATGTTCTCCATTGTCCTCCGCAGCTGTGCCAACTCTGTGCTGTCATCACTGGAGCCTGTCTGACTAGACAGTTCTGGTATCCGAGTAATGGCCCCAGCGAGGTTAGCCAAGGATTGTTGTAGAGCATGGAACGGACTGTGGGTGTCTGTTAGGGACTGTAAGTGGTCCCTGATGGTACTTATGCATCCACGTATGACATCTAGTTGGCTGCCATGAGGTCAAAACCCACCCACACCTGTTCCGCCAGCTCCTTCTGGCAGTCTAACAAACGGCGTTGGAATGCCATGTGTTTTTCCGTGAGGTGCTGGGAGCCAGCCGTGGTGGGTGCTTCCTGCTGTGTGGTCTGTGCAGGGGGTGGGGTCACCTCAATGCAGCTGGGCTGCCCTGCTCCTGGAGGTGGGGTGCGGAGGCTGTGGAGGGTGGGGTGCGAGGCGTTGTAGGGAGTCGGAGAAGATGGCTAGGGGGTTCTCTTCATCATCACTGAAGACATGTCTGGTCTGCTCTGCAGGAAGTGTTGATTGTCCCTCTGCAATGTGAAGGGGAGATGCAGGTTAACAGTGTGTTCCATGTATGTTGACACATTGTACATGTGTACAGACAGACTGCATGACAATGTACATTGTGACTGTTTTGGAGGAGCTGGCTATTTTATGGGAGACAGTGGACATTTCGACTACATGACGGATGTGAGGTTGTACTCGTACATTGTCATCTCACAGTTTCCGGCTATGCCAGATGTGATTGGCCAGTTTCTATGCACAAGCGGCACCAGTTGTGTCCTCTGTCCTGTAGTGAAAGTGTTGCACTTTGTACCACATTGTAGTCAGTGTGGATGTGCTGTGATTGCTATGTGCGTGTGCTGCATTGTGGGAGAGTCACCCCTTCAGCTCTGATTTAGCGACCCCTTATCCCTTTGAGGCGGTGTGCCTTTGACTTGCGTGCTTTTACGATGCTGAGATGTTGGCGACTTGGGTCATTTGTGCTCTTGGACGGTTTTTGTACTCTTGTGCATTGTTTGTCTGCAGATGTGTTGTTGACGTCAGGGGTTGTATGTGCACGTGGATGTGTCAGAGTGTGACCTGCTAGTTTGAGGATGTGATCCACACTGGGCCACCACAGTGTCGTGCACCATGTCATGCATTTTGACTGCAGCCATGCTATCGGTCGTGCAGTGTCACTTGCATTGTCAGTATGGCTCACAGAGCCACTGCTTTGCTGGATTCAGCACATGTGCATGGGTAGGTTGTGAGATTGGTGATAAGGAGGGGGGCCCCTTTGTGCACATAGTGGACAGGGGCTTACTTGGTGTTTCTATGTGTGCTGCGGTGTGCCAAGGGTATCTAGGACATGTTCCACAATAACTGTGGGTGTGCTAAGTGCTACACAAAATTGTGCATGTGTGCCATTGTGCCTATCTCCCCCCATCCTCCCAGTCCTCGGTCGTTACTCACCCTATTGCTGTTGGGTCAGGTCATATCGAGCTGTGTCCAGACTCCCATTTCCTTGCCCCGTCTCCACACTGATGACTGTGGCCGCCATTTCCTCCAGCTCATCCAGCTCCTCCTGTGGCACAGAACTCCCACCTCCAGTCTCCGTTGCTGCCTTCCTGTTGGCAGAGAGTTTCTGCTTGGTTTGGCTTTTCACATCATGCCAGCGCCTCTTGACCTCCTCCACTGACCTCCTCAACACTCCGACTGCATTCACGTTGTTCACGATGGACTGCCATATTTCCGTTAGAACCTCATTATAAGCTCTCCAAGCCTGTCACCCACGTTTTTTGATCTTTTAAACTCCGTACTGGGCACCTAATATTACAATTGGAAATAAGGATTCCCCGGTATCGGTTTTATATCACTGATTATCACTGGTTCTGCACCTTTAACTCACCTTTGGTTCCACCTTATTTTGTGTGTTGTATCCTTTGTTTTTCCCCTCCCCTTTTGCGTAGTAGTAGCCCTATGATGAAGCATGACACAGCTTGCTGTGTGTGAGGGCTGTTTTACAAAATTGGTGTAACTCCCACACACTTATTGGTCTTCACGTAATTAGTTTTTATCCCTCCACATTTAATATACACGGCACCCTGCCCACAGGGGTACCTTGGGCCTACCTTAGGGGTGACTTACATGTAAGAAAAGTGAAAATTAGGGCCTGGCAAGTGGGTGCACTTGCCAGGTCGACTTGGCAGTTACAAACCGTGCAGACACTGCAGTGGCAGGTCTGATAACCCTTTTCAGGGCTGCATGGGTGGGTGGCACAATCAGTACTGCGGGCTCACCAGCAGCATTTGATTTACAGGCCCTGGCACCCTCAGTGCACTTTACTAGGGACTTCCTAGTAAGTCAAACATGCCAATCATGGAAACACCAACCCATAATTCAATTTACAATAGGAGCACTTGCACTTTAACACCGAACAGCAGTGAGAAAGTGCACAGAGACACTGAACCAGCAAAAACAGAGTAAAAACTAGGAGGGCGGAAAGGAAAAAAACAGGGAAAACATACCAAAAGATGCCAGATCTAAAAGGGGCATTTATGGTTCTCGATAGATGTTGATGATGAGGAGAATCAGTTACTAGAAAATTTTGTCAGAAGGGGTCCTTACGTCTAAAAATGTTTGAAAAGGGGGTCTCAACATCAAAAAGTTTGAAGACCACTGCTCTACAGGGAGAATAGTCACCCACTCTCCTGCCCCCTCCTTCCTACTTATGGGTCACTCTGTTCGAATGCTGTGTGCAGGTTGGGCAGAATATCTGTCTCGATGTGTTTATCCAGTACGATAATCACAAATGATTTAGTATTTTTCAATTCTGGATTTTTTTTTTTTTTAGAATACAATTGTCATATCAAACAGGACCATTCATATCACCCAGGCTTCGGTGCTCAAAACACAATAACGAGTTCCAACGTTCAATAAATACATGGAGTGTTAGCTAAACCAGATATTACAGAGCGATAGATGCATCTGCATGGGCAGATCTGTACATGTATGCTAAAAAGATATTTTTTGTATGTGTCTCGCCTGCACTTTCAGCAGTGGTTATACTCATGTGCCAGTAAAGAGCCACACGAAGCACTCTAATACGCAGGCTGCATGCTTTATATATTACCCACTTCCGCCAGAGCATGCCCAGGGTGAGCTCCACGAGCCGTGGATGCAAGAGCCCCACACCCCCACCCTCCATTCAACCGTGTTCTTCACAAACAAGCTCTCGCGTTATCCTCCTGCAACCTCGTGGCTTCCGCCTAAGCCTGAGGAGCACATGGAACTAATGGGGGTGACAGAGGTGACGCGCCCAGGCAAATGCCGCCTGGTAATGAGCACTCTTTCAAAATAACAGGAGGAGAACATGTTCTGCAAGTGTGTTTGCCACAGAGGAGTTAATGCAGGAAGATAAATGAATCAATATTACATTTCTAGAGTATTGATCTGGGTATTCTTCTAAATCCTATCCATTTCTTCTTGTCATTAAAAGAGATTATTAAAAGCTGTGTCTTGGGATCTGTCACCAGCATATGATGAAATAATCGCCTCTGGTTTACCGAGGTCATTTTAGACCCTTTGATCTGAATGCTGTCAATTGCTTGGCTTACTCATATGTACGTGACCTTTGCAAGATAGTTATGTCAGCTGCTCAGCTTGAGCAATATCCGCAAAAAAAGAGACCTAGCACCTTAATGAGAGCTGCATCTGAGGGATTAGACTCTCAGTATCGAGAAAAGACTACACATGTGTTCAAAAATGTACATTTATTTACTTACGTATTTATTTATTTGTAAAGTTTTATATAGAGTGAACATGACCAGAGGGGGTATCAGAGCGCTTCACAGGAGGGAGAGGTAAGAGATGAGTAGGAGACAAAAGAAACAATCACATATACAAAAGAGGTACAAACAAAGAAGATTACCAAATTGATAAACTTGACATCCATAGGAAGTCATACTCAGCAAATGAATAATAGTCAGGGATAAGATCAAGAAACAAAAGGTCTGATCTTAGGGCAAAAATGTGTTCATCAGAAATGTTTTCACTTCTTTTTTGAAGGAGGCAGTAGACAGAATCAGGTGGATATCCAGAGGCAGAAAATTAAACATTTTCGGGGCAATACCCGAAAAGGCTTGGTTACATGTTTTCTTTTTGTGGAAAAACTGTTTTTTCAGCAGCAGACGGCTGGTACTTTGCGATGATTTGCATTCACCCCAATAATTCTAGCTTTTGTGCCAAATACCTAGGGCTATTGAAATGTAAGGCTTCATGAGTCATGCATGCAATCTTTAGTTGTATTCTTGCCTCATAAGGGAGCCTCTTCAGGAATTTTAGATCCAGGGAGATGTGATTATTTCTTTTTGTTCCAGTGACAAGCCTGGCAGCAGAGTTAAGGGAGGCCCTGAGAGAGGCTAGCATGTATCTAGGCAGGCCACAGAGTGCAGCACTTCTGTAAACCAGCCTGGACAAGACAAGAGCTTGGGCCGCAAATGTAAGGTCATCCTGCGGGAGGAAGGGTTTTAGTTTCTTTAAAATGCTCATCTGATGATTCAGTTCTTTGGTGACAGTACTGATGTGATCCTGCATATTTAGGTATTTGTCTAGTGTAATTCCCAAGGATCTTGCAGAGTCTATAATGTGAGGAGTGAAGTTGAGGGCAGTTAGATGCTTCATCCATAAGTTGATCTTGAGATTGTAGGTAGGAGGGGTAATGAGGAGGAATTCTGTTTTGGCAACATTGAGATTGACATGGTTGCCAGTGAGCCAATTCTGAGTATTTTGTAACGTAGTGTTGCAGGGAATTAAGTCTTCTGGGGAGGAGATTTTGAGATACAATTGGGTGTCATCTGCATTCATGTGATAATGAATGTTTTGCAGATGTCAAGGAGTCTGTTAGAGGTTTCATGAATAAGTCGAAGAGAGTGGGTGAGAAGGCGAATCCCAGTGGAACCCCAAGGGTGACTGGGGTTGGCTTGGACAGGAATTTATTAACCGCGACTCTTTGTGTTATGTTGTGGAGGGATGAAATAAACCAATGCAGAATGAACCCCGATAACCCCATCCTCCGTTCAAGTAGGTTCAGTCGACTGTTGTGTTTAACAGTGTCGGACGCAGAAGATAAGTCACTGAGAATAAGAAGACACAATTAATTCTGGTCCAGCATTTTAAAAATTTCATCCACTATTGTGTGAGTGTTCATTCTGTGCTGTGACGTTGATACAAGCCAGATTGGCATTGTTCAAGGAGTTGGCAATTATCTACATGGTTGCAAAGTTAGGTCTGGACACATTTTTCCAGAAGCCTCACCAGAATGGGAATGTTGGAGATTGGGCAGAAGTTGTTACGGTCTGAGCAATCAGAAGTTGGTTTCTTCAAGACGGGCATTACCTGCCCTGCTTTCAGGCAATCAGGGCTTGACAGAGCGAGACATTTATGATCTTAGTCAATAACGGAGGAATAGAAGATTTGATCCCCTTAAAGATATTCAGATGTAAAGGGTCGATGAAGTAATTAGATGGTTTCAACGCTATAAACATGTTGCAAATGTCACTTTCATTGAGGGATGTGAAAGTGTGCCAGAAGGCATTGTTTTTGGGGCAATGCCCAGGGTGATCAACAGGATCAGCAGTCTGTGAGGGATGTGGAATGATGTGTAAGATAGCTGGTGGGAGTTCCCTCATTCACTACAGATCATTTTCAATGATTTCCGTTTTTCCCAAGAAGAAGGAAGAAAAGTCCTCACAGTTTGGGAGCCTGTTGGACCAAGTCACAAGTGGGTTTGCTGGGTTGAGTGACTGTGGCTTGACAATTTCAAAACTTTTTTGGGTCGATTTCTAGCTTGGCCTAGCTGGGTTCTAAAGAAGTTGGCTTTCAAGCTTTTGATACTTCTGTTGTATGTGTTCGTCACTGATCCTAAGTGTTTTGGGTGCTCCATGGAAGACGAGGATCTCCAGACTCTTTCTGCTAATCTCAGATTGCGTCTTTCAGTATTCAGGTTGTCATTGAACCAAGGTGTAGAGACTTTGGTGGATATGATTTTTAGTTGAAGGGGGGCGATCGAGTCAAGGCTGTTCAAAATTGAGGTATTGTAGTGCTCTTTAATGTCGTGAACATATACCATGTCCCTCTGAGGAGACAGGGAGTTGTTACAAAGGATAGATAAGTTGTTAGGGTTTATGTTCAGAAGACTTCTTTTCCATTGTTTTGGTTTCTTTAGTTGAGCTCTTTTCGGGATCTCAACCACATTGATGAGGAAGGTGATATGATAGTGGTCGGTCCATTTACAGGGGGATAATGCACTCCATGTGGTGTTGTCCATTTTTGCAATGATAAGGTCCTTGTTATGAGTAGGGCTGTTGCAGATTTAGGTCAACTTGAAGTCTGACAGAAATAATTTAAAGCTGTTCACTACATGGTCATTCAAGTAATTTCAGTGAAGGTTAAAATCCCCAAGGAAGATCTGGGTAACTTGAGGATCATCGTTGGTTGAGATGACTCCATGACTAGTTTAATGAAAGGCAGATTGTCTCAGGAGGGTGGTAGGCATGGGTTCCCATTCAACACTAAAATTCAACCCTAAATCGAAACGTGGAATGGCTTGAACCAGTATGTTGCAGCTGTTTGTGGTTCACTTTGGATTTACTGCCTACCATTGAACATTTATTGCTGCCCATTGTAGGCAGATGCAGATGGGGTCCAGTAAAAGTCAAGGATTAACACTGTGATTCACATTTTTGTATCATGGAGAAAAGTAGCCCGGCTGTCTGGCCAGTCCCAAGCTACGTTCAGGTAGAAACACAGGTAGAGAATATAGAGGTTCACCTTCTTTCACTTTTCAGGATTCTCTGTGTCTACATGGAATTGCTATTGCACTTCTTTACAATATAAATTTCTTGTAAAAAGTTATTTTTGATTGTTATTTAAGTTGATCTGTCATACTTATATCTCACATTTCTGGGCCAAATTTAGAGAAGATTTATTGTGTATCATACATCCAGGAATGCCTATTGGCAACACGAAGCAAGCCCTCATTACCACTCCCTGGGAAAGTAATGTTCAAACTCAGAGAGGATGTTTTCACCAGAAACCTGAAAATATCTCACTGCAAATCTTACATTTTTGTCTTGAGAATAGAGGTTTGTTTAAAAATGTTGAACTACCTGGATTATTCATCTTGCTTTGTTACTGGCCATTCTTTTGCATACCTCTACTTCATATTTATATCTAATCAGCTAATAAATGCTGTATTTGGCTATCAACAATTCCAGTGCATTGTAAACCATTCAATATCAGCATCAGGAACAGTAGATAAATGGAAGCAGTGTTTACATTAGGCTTTGCACAATCTCGCACTCTCTGCATCCACTAACAGTAAGATAATAACAAGCAAGCGTTGAAAAGCTGTTTCATTAGTACTTTAGTAGGCAGTAGCTTTAGTAGTAGCAGTAGTAGCAGAAGTAGCAACACCTCTACAAGCACCACCAACGTTATCATCCCTTGCATTGCACCCGAGGCAGTACTTGCTCTCTGGGATCAAAGAGGTATGAATAGACCCTTGTCCAGCGTTACTCAAACAAGCAGCTAATTGGAACTTTAGTCAGCCTGAATTTCATCATATTGACACTTTAGTGAGTATGTACCAGAGGCACTGGCAGCACCACCATACCTTGCTGGACTCAGACAACTGACAATGAGCTAGAAGTTGGTCCTCATAGCAAAGGTACAGAAGACAGAGCCAACTTGCTACTCTGACAGCAAGCCTTGAAGTGATGACCTTGTGGCTGTGTGGTCCCTCTTTTTGGCACACTAATGAGTCAGTAATCATTTTTCAGGAAGCTGATTGTGAAGCTCTGGGGGATGGGGTTTGCACCATGCAAATCACTAGTGCCAATTCAAGAACAAGCTGCACTTTTAGCGGATGGACCTTTGACTCGAATTGAGGCTTAATATCAACACCTCAACAACATATTAGTGACAGTGAAGCCCATTTGACCCACAAGGACAACAGATTTTGACCCACAAGTACAACAGATAGTAGTAGATTTGCAAACCATGAAGGTTTATTAGCTGATTAGCAAAGTTACAAACTCAAATCATTCAGATTGATCAAAAATCAATAATCCCTAGTGAAGCGTAGTTGATTATAATCCAAGGCATAAATCAAAATAGCAAGTACAAAGATGGGGTATTTAAGGATTGTCATATGCAAATCGTAGAAAATACAGTTTCCTCTGAAGGGAATTTCCCTAATGAGAAGCTAAGGCTTCAAACGAGGTCAATGGAGATTAGGCACCAGGTTTCTGTGAGCAAAGTTTCAAAAGGCGCAACCAAATAAAGGTTCTATCAGACAGGAAGACGCTCGCAGCCGAATTACTGGGTGATTTCTTTCGGACTACAACGGTGTGGGACTGCGAGGACCAGCAGTCCACACCACCTACAGCTGGTCACTCTTCCCGCCCCGCCTCTCTGCTGCATAAAACGGCTCGCGGCCCCCGCTTCGCGGTAGCCGCACGCAGCCAAATTACTGGGTGATTTCTTTCGGACTACAACGGTGTGGGACAGCGAGGACCAGCAGTCCACACCACCTACAGCTGGTCACTCTTCCCGCCCCGCCTATTCGGAGCCCAACCCCTAACGTCAGTATATAAAGCAACACTAGGCACTGCGCGGGACGCGCGCGGGACGTGCCGGGCGAAGCCCGGGCCAAGGGCGGGCCCGTTTGAGCCCGTTCGAGACCAAAGAGACTGGACTGGGCCACCCTCTAAGGTGACAAGATAAGTGTAACAGTAATTTGTCTAAGGTAATCTGTTTGAAAATGGTGGGTGGAACGGTCACGGGAAGAAGTACTTTGGGAGGTGTTTCCATGGCAGGCACATTGGACAATTTTATTGTAAGAGCTGCCACCCTCCTTGAACGCGAAATAGACTTTACAGAACGTCGCCTTTCCCTTGACCCCGTGTCTCACAAACGCTCTTCTCTGGGAAAAATTGCATCATCTGTCACACCCAAGGTAAACACCAAAACTCTCACCCTTCATGACCCCACTGCCCCTGATGAAGATAGTAGTGATGTCTCCATGGATATGACTACGGAAACTCAGAGTGGCAAAGAAAGGAGAGGCATCGTTAGGCATTCTACTTCTAAATTAGACCATACGACTGCCCAATCTGAAGGTGTATCTACTCGGGCACAAACATACGTTGCCACTGAGGCCATTACTTCTTCTTCAGTTAAAACTTTAGGAGCTAAACCTAAACAGAAGATTTCCCAGCGAGGGAAAAAGGGCAGTCAACAGAGATCGACGAATGCGAAAAACACAAAATCAATACCCAAGAATCAATCTAGTGCTGTGGACCAATCTTTGCCTATAGTGACTACAGATACAGTTATTAATTTGGACCAGGGACTTTGTTCTAAAATAGAGGAACTCCTTGTCCTTTCTACTCGCCCTATTCTGGAAAGATTGAAGCTCATTGAAGAACGTCTTAAGAAACTTGAACAAATGGCCCTATCGAACCTCGAACTCAACCAAATGTTTAAGTCAGGATTACCAACGGCCCCTACTGTACAGTCATTATCTGCCGATCAGCCTGCCAAGGCCAAGGGTAGATCTCCTGATCCTCTGGCTCCTATTATTGAAATCCCGAAGGGACTATTGAGGGATAAAGATGTGGATCTATCATGCATTAACACTAACTCAGATTCCAATGGCCCTAAAGATTCACCTTTAGGAGAAAACATATCTTTAAAACATAGTGATGTCAATGATAATGTAACATGTGGTAAGGCCCAGAATTCTAATGAGACAGAAAATAGCCTCAGGCACAATAATGGGAGAGGTTTTCTGTTACCTAGCTTAGACCTGCCGCCAGAATCCGCCCCCTATGTTATTGTATTATCAGGGGTTCCCTGTCTGACCAGCACTGCCACTGAGACATTCCATGAATTAAAGAATAAAACAATTCATTGGCTTAATTCAAACCGACCACTTCCCCCCTATATACATGGAAAAATCTTGTTTGCTCAGAGAGTTAGCTGGGTGGGTAAGGGTATCAAAGATATCCCAGGGGATTGCATCGTTGTGAATTTTAAAGATACCCAGACCGTAGATTATATTCTGCAGGAGCATCCACTTATGCCACACACAAGAATTCGGCCAATTCCCCTTGGTTATTTTTATGGTTTTAATCCTTATCAAACAAATAAGAATATTTGGGAAAATGTCGGGAGGGGCAAAATAGTTACTGATATTCAAAGATGCAGGCCGGCTATAGAGGACCGTGGCTGGTTAGAGTCCTTTCCGACAAAGAACAGATTCAGCGGCCTTGACCTGGTTGATTGACTGTGCCCAAGTTCTAATGACCCCGAATCCATACGGGTGTCGACATCTGATGATAGGAACAAGCAAGCTAGCGATTATAATGTTTTCTTTGGCTGCTCGGCAGCTCACTTGTTGCTTGATCTAAAGGACAACTCCACACACGCTCTTTCTATCAGTGAAGCGGGGGAGCAGAATAACTACCCCTCAACGATTGAAAGCCCTAGAGGAGCTTTGGCTACTGGGGACTCCCCTCAAATTTCAAATGCAAGATCACTTAAAGATCCTGATAAAATTTTTGATTTAAAACTCCTCTCTTGGAATGTTGCAGGGTTGCCCGCTAGGCTAGGAGATTCAAACTGCATATCTTTTTTACAACAGTTCCCTATTATTGGTCTACAGGAATGCTGGACAGTGGATCCTATTCATATAAATGGTTATCGTACTTTCCATACACCAGCAATTAGTACGTCTAGGGGGAGAAATAAAGGTGGTCTTTGCACCTATGTATCCAACTGTCTGAAAGTAACAAAAATTATTTTTGCCCCAGTCTCGGATTTTTATCAGATTTTGACAATTATGCATAGGGGTAAACAAAATTTAATTTTGACAAACTTTTATAACAATATCCCAAAAGATAAATTGATATCGACCTTCAATGAACTACACAAGACGCTTAATAACATCGAAGGACAACAAGCTGCTGATACCTGTGTGATCTGGATGGGCGATTTCAACTCTTTTCTATGTCCACACAGCAAAATTAATATCTGCGGGTTGGCTGAGGCTGTAGATGTTCCCACAGCACACTTTTCTCATACGTCTTTGGGTAATCTTTTAAACAATTTAATATTTTCCCTGGATATGGGGTTTGTTAATGATCTCTGTCCCCCCTCAGTTCCCTTTAATCCCACCTTTATAGGTAGGGGCTGTAAATCGGTTATCGATTTTATGTTAATATCCAAAAGGCACTCTAGCCATATTCTCTCTTTTGAAGTATGCGAGATAGTTATGAGCGACCACTTGCCAATCAGCATGTCCATTTCCCCCTTTGGGGGTAGTGGAAAGGCTAATACTGTAGTTCAAAACCTATATGATTAAAGGTTGGGTCTTGCTAGGAAGAATGGTTACGCTCTTAAATGGGATAAAGTGGAACCAGATGCTTTTTTAGGAAAATTAATCCAGTCCAAAGTGAGGGACTTTGATATTTGTCTTTCCGAGTACAATGATCCAATTAATGTGCACAATGCTTTTATTAGTATTTCGGAGGAAATACGAAATTTTCTTTTAAAACCCCAGAAATCAAGAGAGGCCGGAACAAAGAGATGGTTCAATAGTGAGTGTAGCAAGACTCATGCCAGTTTAATGACACAGTTAAAGCGAGACCCTAGGGACTTGGTTGAAGTTAGATCTGCCAGATCTGCATATCAACGTGCATTAAAAAACAGGAAAAAACAGATAAAACAGGAAGCTTGGCAGACCTTGCGAGAAACCTCGCAGTCAAAAGATAATATTGCTTTCTGGAGAGCTGTAAATGCCCCTTTTTTTTAAAGAGAACTCTTCAGATACAATTGAGATAGCAATTACAGAAGAGGCATGGGTGACATACTTCGGGGAGCTTTATTTCGCAGAAACTATGGAAGATTCAGGGCGGGGGCTTCACACATTAGGGCAGGATATTGCCCCATACCCAATAAACGTAGTATTCCTATTGAAAGACGTTGTGGCAGCCATTGATAAGAGTGCGGCAGGAAAGGCCCCGGGCCCTGATGGGATCCCTGTTGATATTTTCAAGGCTAACACTGCCTTGTGGGCTCCCCTTTTAACAAATGTTCTAAATAGCTTTACCAAAGTAGGATTCCCTTTTACCTGGCAGGAAGCAATTGTGGTTCCTATTTTTAAAAAAGGCGATCGAAATGAGCCCAAGTGCTATAGACCAATTTCTTTATTGGACTCACTTATGAAGATCGCCGGGAGAGTTATACTTAATAAATTACAATTATGGGCGGAAGATAACGGCACTCTCTCACAGTTTCAATATGGTTTTAGGGAAGGCCTGGGAACAACAGAGCAGGGTCTGAACTTAGCTCTTTTAGTAGCCAAATATGTTGAGGCTAAAAATGAAAGCTTATTTCTAACTTTTGTAGATCTAAGCTCGGCTTTTGATTGCCTCAATCATAACAAACTTTGGTCTACACTGCAGGATATGGGGATAGACCCAAACCTCTTAATTTTTATCCGGGAACTTTATCGAGGGGCAGGTGCTCGGGTCCGTTTTGGGGACAAGGGAGAATGTACTTCCTAATTTGCCATAGGGAAGGGGGTGAGACAAGGCTGCATATTAGCCCCATTCTTGTTTAATTTATATATCAACTCGGTAGCCTCTCACCTCTTGGAAGATAAGCAAGATTATCCTAAAATAGGAAACTCCTTTGTCCCCATCCTATTATATGCAGATGATGCAGTGATCATGGCTCGGACCCAAGTGGGACTCCAGAGAGCACTGAAACATTTCTCAGACTATATGGGCATCAGGGGATTAAAGATCAACATAAGTAAGACCTTTAATATGTGCTGCACCAAAAAGAAGAATATCACTTGTAAAACCGCTTTATTTCATTCAAAAATTGACAGGTAAATACTTTTTCTTATCTAGGTATTAATTTTGAAAAAACCGGTTCGTGGTGCGTAGCAGGGGAAACAAGAAAATTTGCGTTCACACGAGTGATTGGCGCAGTTAAAAATTTTGCCAATAAGGTGGGAAGTCGTCCAGTACCTGCCTTACTGGATATTTACAAATCCAAATGCCTGACTACGGCGTTATATGGTGCAGGGATTTGGGGGATAGCGAAAAACCACAGTTTACAGCTCTGTGAGAATGCTTTTCTTCGCTATCTCCTGGCAGTACCGGGGTCCATTTCTACCTTTGTCTGTCAACAAGAATTAGGCCTACCATATATTGAGGACCTTATCAAAGTTGATCCGATATTATTGTGGCACAAAGTTTGGTCCTCAAAGGAAACAGGCCTGAATAGGGATATTATCTTGGATTGTTTAGTCCTTGAGGCGGCCTCAAAGATTTCTTGGTTTGAGTACATAAAATTTTTTGGGGGGGCCATGGGTCACCAGGAATTCTTTGATGTACCAAATAGTATGGCAGGGATGTCAAGAAAGAAGCTCAAGAAATTATGTCTACATTTCTTGGATGATAAACGGTGTCAAATAGAGAAATGTAAGAGCTCTGTCATGGCAAATTGCTTACTTACACAAAATCAAGGCATTCAGTCATATCTGTTGCAAGTTCCCTGCTGTTATTCCCATATGCTATTGACTCGTTTTAGGTTGGACATCTTTTTTAGACTAGTTACTTTCCCAGAGATGAACTGTTGGTCAAAAGAATTGATTCCCTGCCCATGTGATCTGGTTTCTGCTCAATCCTCCCTTCATTGTATTTTCTTTTGTAAATTTTATTCAGGTCCTAGGAAAATAATTGTATTACCTGTATTAATAGAATGTGGCCTGAGACAATGTAGAGTGGCACTGCTAAGACTGAAAATGCTAGATGATGATCTGCTCATGTTCTCGGTGTCAGATTTAGGTCCTCAATGAATTAAGCTTGTTATGTAACTTTTTTAAACCAATATTTAAAGGTTAACCATTTGTAACTTTGATGTATTCATTCTGAAATGTTTTAAAACTGTGCTTTTATGGTTTTTGTTTTTAAAATCGAATAAAGCTATTTGAACTGAACTGAACTGACATGGAAGAATAGATTTACTCATAGAGTCGAGCACAGAGTTTCATGAGAGAGGAAAAGGCATCTGCTCTCAGAGGAGTAGATAGGAGAATCCGAACTTACTAACTCAGCAATGCATAATTAAACATACAATTTCCAAAGTGAAAGGAATAGCCTACTGCGTGCTGCCAATCGGGCTTTCCTCCTAATTATAGTACAGCTTTGGTGGAGGTTGTTGATTCCATCCGATTTGGTCTAGAAGTGGGTGACAGGGCACTGTTGGGTCTTTTAGACCTATTGGCTGCTTTTGATATGATCTCATACCATATCTTCTTGGCCCGTCTCCACCCAGTAGGTACTGGGGGGCTGGCTTAGAAGTGGCTTGCATCTTTCCTGGAGGAGAGGGGACAAGAGGTATGGTGCCACCCCTGCTCGGCCAAATCCCTCAATCTAAGTGTTTTTTTAGGACCTCAGGGCTCTGCCCTGAGCCTGACTCTATTTAATATTTACCTTCCTCCTTTGGCTACCTTGGTTAAATATTTAGGGGCAAAAAGCATGTCATATGCAGATGACACCCAGTTACTGTTTTCTTGGAAGAAAAACGAGCCTTGCCCAGGCAGTAAAATTCACAATTGCCTTACGGCAGCGTTAGGGTGACTGTCCACGGACCAACTTAAATGTAATGCTGTAAAGATAGAGCTTCTTTTTCTTGGTTCAGAGGCTGAGACACCTTGGCAGTCCTTTTGGCCGTTTGACGCCTCCCTTTCACTTATCAAAAATCTGGTGGTGAAAAACCTGGGCTTTAAATTCGATGGTCAATTGCTATTCCATACCCAAGTAAAATCAGTGGTGGGCACTTATTTTGCCCTTCTTCGACTTCTTCAGAAGTTTCTGTTCTTATTGTCCTTTGCAGCAAGACAACAAATGATTCAAGCCCTTATCACCTCACGTCTTGACTATGGGAACTGTCTCTATTCAGGCATACCCAAATACCTGACTGATAGGCTGCAGCGGGTCCAGAATGCAGCGGCCCGAACTCTTTTCGGCCTACCTTGTGACTCTCATGTGTCAAGTCTTCTTAAGAGTCTTCATTGGTTGCCGGTAAGGAAGAGGAATATCTTTAATACTCTGCTTGTGACCCAGAAAGCCCTATACAGAACTGGCCCAGGCTATCTACAAAACAGAATCAAGTTCTATTCCCTACAAAGAAACATTCGCTTTGCAAATCTCTGCCTTGCCAGAATCCTGTGAATCAGGAAGACAAGGTCTAGGAGCAAAGCCCTTTCTTTCTTGGGCCCTTCCCTCTGGAACAAACTACCTTTAACCCTCATATTTATTAAGGCAACGTCGGTGTTTCAGAAAAAGCTTAAGACATGGCTTTTTACCAGCCTCTAGTTCCTTTCTTCTTCCCCCACTGTCACCCTTCTGCAATAGCGGCAGGACACTCCTAGGAGTAACAGTCGCGCTATATAAATAACCCCACATAGACACATAAACTCCCTATGGTTCTCAAGAGGTGGGGACAAAGCAAAATCCAGCATTTGATCAATAAGGTATCATCACCCCCTTTCACAGGCATAACACAAAGGAAACATAGAACTGAATGGCCTTAAGAAGATATTGCATACAGGATGGTCCATTACCGTCAGACCGTCCATAGTACACACGTGTCAGAAACCAACTATTCATTTACACTGAAACCAGCCCTAAAAAAATTCATACAGATTAAAACAACTGAAACCATTAATTATTCAAACTACAGTAGTTTAGTGGTTCCTGAAACGAGAGAAAAGATTGAGATAACACACTGCAGATAAAAACACAGTTTCAGTGTTAGCAAGAATTATTCACCTGAGGCCTACATTAACTATGGCTACTTCAACATGAACGCACTTTAACTATCCCCATCTCTCGAACCTAACTCCCCTGCCTCCCAAGCTCCCTCACCACTCCAAAACACACTACCGACCGCCGCTCCCATCTAGCCAACACCGCCTGACCTCCTCCTTTGGGGACGGCCCCTCTCCTTATCATGCCCAATTGTGTTCCACGACTACTGCCACCCTTGTGAATGACCCCTCTCTTTCCCGCTCCATGATCAATGATCCTCAGCCCTGTCCCGCCTCTAGCCTTAAGGAAATCAACTGGGAGCTACAAAAACTCAAAACTGACATACAAAAGCTCATAAACATCACCTCAGAGCTGGCCTCTGACTTATCATCCAACAAGGCTTCACAGTTGATCTTGTAAGTGACTAACCAATACCATAAAATACCAACTCCTCCCTCTGAGAAGAGGATTGACCCTAAGCAGGGATGACCCGTCCGGAACTGGAGTACCACTCCCTATCCTAACGCCCCCTCCAGACCAATTAGCTCTAAGAACTACCTATCTGACTGGGACATTTTCGCCCTCCTCCTAGCATAAAACTCCACTCAAACTGACAAGCCAGACAGACCTGGGCCTACTCAAACTATGCCTCTAAACCTCATAAGCCAGTCATACCGGGGCCTATTCAAACTATTGCACTAAACCCGCATGGAGCTCCCAGACATTACTCTAATGCCTTAAACACTGCTAACCGTATGCAAGTTCACATCACACAGCCTATTCCCACTGACTCCAAAACACACTTGAAATGCATGCTTTTCAACTGTAGATCAGCTGTGAAACATGCCACGGACATCGCTGACTTCATCCTTGATCAGGAACTCGACCTCCTAGTCCTCACCGAAACTTGGCTTAATGTCTACTCAGGACCTGTCCTTGACATTCTAGTCCCTCCTAGCCACAACATTTTCAGACTTGATAGAGCTAAGATAACAGATGGAGGCATCGCCTGTATATAGGATAACAGTCTCTCAGCAAAACAGTCTCCTTCCGCAAGCTCTCTAATCTTGTGAATATTTGTGCATAGACATCATCAGCAAACAAACACCCTTATGCAACTTGCACATATTTTACCATCCGCCAGGAGACAACCTCCCTCTGGTCGAACAAACTATGGAATCCATCTCATCCAACTTAGTTCTCCATTGCCCCCAGATCTTCCTGGGAGACTTCAATCTACAATGAATCACCCCAATGATTAGGCTGTGAATAGCCTTAATAAATTCCTAGCTGCCCTCAACCTGACTCAATTTTGTGACAGCCCAATGCACAACTTGGGCTCGACCCTTGATCTAATCATCTCCAATCCCAACTCCATTCGGCTGGATTCGATTGCCCCTTGTGACTGGTCAGATCACCACTATATCACCTTCCTCATCCAAGAACAATGGACCACCGAAAAACTCCAACCCAAGAAACTGAGACACTGGAAAAGATCACGGCAAAATGCAAATGTAAATGAGATCATATCCTGTAGCAATCTGTCCCTGCCACCTCCCACGTTCATGTCAGGCGTCCATGAACTCACTGAGCACTACAACAACACCTTATTAAAAGTTCTGGATGAAATTGCCCCCCTACAACTATAAAGAAATTCCAACAAAGACTCCACACCATGGTTCAATGATATTAGCAGAACACTGACGGAGATCCTCTCCATCTATTGAGCTTCTTAAGCTTTTGAGATTGAGATGGAATCTGTACAACAAACACATCAGAACTGCGAAAGCGACCTTCTTCAGAAGCCAACTGGACAAAGCCAGAAATCTCCCCAAAATGTTGTTTGATCTGGTTAAACTTCAATCCAATAACACTCCCATTCAATCGCCATTCATCTCAAGTTCACAACCTAACTGCGAGGACTTTGCCGCCTTCTTCCTTGGAAAGTCTAACAAGATTGAATCTGATCTAAGATCTGCCATGATCGATCTATCATCCTTACCAGACTCCCCCTAACCCCGCAGTCCCATCTTGATGCATGTAACACCCCTAAAAACAATGCTCTTTGGAGTCAATACTCAACCTTTAAACAATACATCCATTCTCAACATTCTTTCTACTGAAACCCTCAAATCACTTCAACCATCCACTTCCCTCCTATTTCTTTAAAGAGATGATAAGGTCACTAGTTCCACTCTGGACCAAGATTGTTAATGCCTCCCGACGTCAAGGTGAGATTCCTGACTGCTTAAAGTCCGAGCTGGTTCTGCCTATTCTCAAAAAACCTCCGGCTGACCCGGGGGATCTGAATAACTTCCTACCAATCACAAACATCCCTACTCTGGCAAAGCTCCTTGAGAAATGAGTTCATGTACAACTGTGTAACCACATTGAGGAATTCCAGCTTCTTGATCAATTCCAATTAGGCTTCCGTGAGGGCCACAGCACTGAAACAGCCATCATTTATATAGTAGATGATGCTCTTACAATGCTTGACCGGAACAAATTCTGCCTATTAATCCTACTCAACCTCTCATCAGCTTTTGATACTGTCAAACATGACAATCTCCTGAGCCTTCTGGAACGTAGAGTGGGGATCCAGCCCAGTGCTAAAATGGTTTGCCTCTTTTCTTCATAACAGAACCCAGAGAGTTAAAACCAACCAAACGCTCTCCGGTTCCAGTTCCAGTCTTTGCGCTCTGGGGGGTCCCCAAGTCTCCTCTCTCTCACGCACACTTTTTAACCTATTCATTGAACCTCTTACTGAAATCCTCAAAGCATCTAACATCCAATACCACAAGTATGCGGATGACACCCAGCTGTACATGAAATTCTCTTCTCCTGACAATATCAAGCCACTCAATGGAACCCTGCACAAAACCCAAAACTGGTTAACCTCCAATCATCTCAAACTGAATGTCCTCAAAAGGGAATGCCTGCTTATCGCCCCGCCAAAGCAAGCCCCCATCTTGAAGAAATATATGAAAAATCTTTCCACTCTCAACTGCACACCACATATCATAGACTCTATGAGATCCCTGGGAATAGTGCTGGATAAGAACTTGAACATGCAGGATCACATCAGCGCATCTACCAAAGGAGCGAATTTCCAATTGAGCATCCTAAGAAAACCATTCCTTCCCCCCGATGACTTCAAGTCCGCTGTGCAAGCATTAGTCATCTCATGGCTGGAATATGGCAGTTCAACCCTCTGACGTCTACGAGGTACAGACTGGCCCCTCTCAGGGCTTCACTAAATGCTGCCACCAGGCTCATCACAGGCTACAAAAAAAAGCAATCACATCTCCCCAGATTTGAAATCTCTAAATTGGTTACCTTTCAAGGCAAAGATACAACTAAAACTTGCCTGCATTACCCATGAAGCCCTTCATTTCAACACTTCTCTGTACCTCGCAAAAAAGCTAGAGCTGTCTGGAAGTGCCCGCTCCTTCAAGAGCTCCAGTACCTTGTTGCTTAAACCCCCAAAAAACCTAAAAATGAAAACTTCTCGCTCCTTCTCAGGGATTGCCCCGATTATCTGAACTCGCTACATACGGAACCTAGACTGATTCCATCAACATTGTCCTTCAAAAAGGAAGTGAAAGCTTTACTGATGAGTACTTTTCTGAGTTAGAAGTTTAGCAGTGCCCTTTCATTATATCAGCCTAGAACTGGTGGGTCCCTCCTAGCCCATCGATCTGCTCCACCTCATCTACTGTCACGGCGACTCTTCTTGCTGTATTATACGTACATGTTTTTTTGCCTTCCTTGTCATGCTCCTCTGTTTACTTATGATTTTTTGCAATGTTGAGGTGCTGATAACCTCCATTATTATGACGTTACGTACCTGTTGTTATTTTTTTTTCTTTGAGCTCATCATGTATATGACACTGCAACTTCACAAGTTCTACCTCTTCTCTTTCTTTTCTATCCACTTCCCCTTGTCTCTGATTTTCGTCCCTTGTTCACGAAAACACTCCATCCAGTCATATCTGTAAACTACCTCATACACAATAAGAAAAAGATAGCTATGGCAGCAGTGATTAGTAAGGGGGTCATAATAGTCCCTAATATCCTACTACCTATGCCATTAAGCCAGCTATCTATTGCAGAAAAGAGAGCCAATGCTCCTGCAGTGTTTGAGGCCAAACAAACAACCAAAGTAGATTGCTTTTTAAACTTCAGGTCAATCACATTTACTCCTACCGAAGGAACCATAGTACCAAAGATGTCATCTACTATTTATGAAGTACTGTGTTGTGTCATATATGTAGCATCACTTCCTTATCATCTAATTTATTTACGTGATATACTTTAGGAATCACTTAACCTAGGTAGCAGTTGTCTATCCATTTTGGATGAAGCTTAAAACAAGCATGCTTCCCACATCCATAATAAAATCCAGGCATGACCAGATCATTTCCACCAAAGACTTGTTCTCACAACACTTCAAGCCATTGTGGGTATTCACTCCAACCATTAGTTGAGGATATCTAATCTTTTCCTTTCTTCACATGAAACAAAATTTGTCTTCCCTCTGCCAATCCAAATCCAACTTCGGGTGTAACTTAGCAACCTTTAACTTCTCTTCTACTTTTTCTCACTCACCCTGATGTGATCTCTTGACTTTGTGCTCGAGTCCTTGCTTTATGTCCTCCAATTCTTAAATTAACTCTTTCTCAGATTTAGACATCTTACATGTCAACCCTTCTTTCTGACCACTGGAAACATCAATCTTTGTCAAAGATCCAACGTAATGCCAAACTGTGTCGATGTATCTTGCATTGTAAAGAGAATTCAAATGATTGAACATAGACACCTATTCAAGGATCAGGTCAAAACCTGAGAAATATTATTCAAAGCAACCCTAATGAAGACTAAGCATTATACTCTACGAAAGGAAATAGGTAAGAGGTAAATGATGGTAAATTACCCCCTCCACAGTAGATGCAGGCAAGTAAGCACAAATATAGCAGTCATGCGCATGCATGACTTTAGAGTATTTGTGCAGTTGGTTAAAGAACACATTGTATAATTATCTTGCTAACCATCTCCATCGAGAATTATCCTATTAAATCGATCACGTTCATCTGAGTGAGTTGCCTTAGGTTTAAATAGTATGCTCAACTAGAGCATTCAAGCCCTCAAATAGGCAAATCACGAAAAAGACTAAGTCAACTGCCATTACCATTTGTATCACCTTATGTGTTTTGGTGAAGTAGATACCATCATTTCTCTGAGTCAGACATGAAGGAACACAGGTCCAACTAATAAAGCAAATTCTACTTGTTGTCTTCGACTTGGCAAATCGGCAAAATGTTGATTGATTTAAAGATGAGTATGTGAGTTTGATTATCGTCAGACATTATCTCTAACCCTAAATAAGCTACTTCAAAAAGTACAACCCTACTGTGCTTTTGGAGCTTGGGCCCTAATAAGTCTCAAAGCTTCAGAAAATTCAATTCATTTGAAACAGTTCACTTGGGTTCAAGTTACAAAATTAACCAATTTTCACTATGATAGCCCTATTCACTTAGGCTTTTCAAACACTTTTCCTGGATCCTTGGTAATGTGCTCTCACTCTCAGCAAAGTACATCCATTCAGGAGCTGAGTGCCATCAACTAGGCACCCGTTTTCTCTTTGACCTCCTGATCAATGGCTGTTTGCCCTCACTGTCGCTTTGTTAACTTATTTCTGTTTCTTTATTGGTGGTCTCTAACATGTGTCTCTCAGACACAAACACACTCAGTCTCTCACCCTTCCTTGGCCACCTTCCTCTTCTTGGCCCCTCTGGTTTCACTGTTAAGCCCTTCTTCAGGATTAGAGTTATTGTTCACAGTCTCTTCAGTTTTATTCACTGTGGCTACTATTGGCTCATTCATCACAGGACCAGTACTTGTCTCGGGTTGACTTTGAGGCACTTGGTTACACTCTTCTCCCTCTTCTGCTCCTTCTGGGTGCTCTGGAGTTTGGCTTTGCAAATCAGAGAGTTGTGGTCACCACATCTTCACCACCTTGTCTCACTCATCTGGTGTGAGAAGCATGCACCCAATTATGAAGACTACTGCACTTTACAGCAGGTTTGGTCACCAAGATGAACTTGAATGGTGTCATGCCAGCGGGACTCAAGACATGACTTCCTGGCATGTATCCAGTCTCCTGGACTAAGGTGGCACAATTTGCTTGGAAGTGGAGCTGCTGCTTTGACCTGAAGAGAGACAAATGTTCCACATCAGTCAAACCCTTGCAGAACCATATCATCTGCAATATTCACAAGAGCAGCTGCAGGTACAGTGATAAGTCTCATGGCTCTCCTCATAATGATCGCATGCGGGGGACTGTCCTTTCCTCCAGTAAGTGGTACTTGGAGACTCATGAGCACCAACGAAAGAGCATCGGACCACTTAAGTGAAATTGACGCACACACTTCGGCAAGTCAGGACTTCAGTGTCCCATTGATCTGTTTGACAATTTCTGAGGCTTCAGGTTGGTAACTACAATGAAGTCATGATCCACTTGCAGAACTGCATACAGCAACATAAACTTATTATTAAAATGAGTTCTGCGATCTAACCCCAAAGAAATCTGAAGTCCAAACCGAGGGGCCAAGTCCTACAAAGCTTGGCCACAGTGAGACTGTCATTTCCCCATGTCAGGTGAAAAAATGTGCACCACTACTTATATGTAGCAGAGTCTATTACACACAGGAAATAAAAAATCAAGTTGCATCTGATTGAAGGGACCAGCTGATCTTCCTACATGGCTCAAAGTTACTACAGTCTTCCTGCCTGCATTTAACTGCTGACAGGTGACACATTGGTGACACAGATTCTCAGCAATGCCATGGACATGGAGATTGAATTAATGCATCTTAAACAAACAAACCTTTGTGTCTCTCCCTATGTGAGTCAGGCCATGAAAATGTGTAGCCACAGAGGACAACATGGCATCCAACAAGGCAGGTGTCCCATCTGTTGAAGCCCAGTTATCATCCTAATTCTTTATACACCATGCTCTGACCCATCCCTCCTTTTCACATTCTTGTAACTTCCTCCAGCAAATTCTTAACCTCTTCCCACTAATCATCAACAGTTAACAAGAGGCTGGCATAAAATCACTTACAGAATCATTTAAATACTCTCCACAAGATGTGCAAGACCCATGAGCGCTACTTTATCGCATAGCGGTTATCAACAGTCACAAAATCACATCCACTCTTGTTGCTGAACATTTCATGACCGCTAATTCAGCAGAGTCTAAAGCCGGTCAATAACATAATTTCCATTTCAGATGGGTGAGCCAGAGAAAGTCATGAAACCCCTCTGGAACCACAACTGTCCAAAAACATGAACCACGCCATATCAGTAAGGATGGTGACTTAAATTGTCAGAGACACAACAGGCTCTAGTAAGAGCAATCAGTGCAGCCATCTTTGAGGGGGGTTGCATTACTCAAACAAGAGGCTTCCTCTACACCTTCTAAGGTGCAAATAACATTATACTACTGTTCGAAATTGGGTTTCCTGTTGGTAGAGTATGCACCCTGTCTAAGCAGGAACCATAATGCTAGATAGGGGAAGTCAGATACACACTTTAAATTAACCTGTGCTCCCCCTCTGGTGGCTTGGCACAGAGCAGTTTGGCTTAACTTGAGGCCATCTGTTAAGTATTGTGTGCAATACGGTAATAGTAAAACCTAAACAACAGAAATGCAATACCTAAAAGTTGAGATATGAATTTTTAAAGATCAAATGCAATTCTAGCTCTTAGAAGCAAATAGTGCTTAATGGAGTTATAGGGTTGCGCTGGACCGGGACAAAGTTAAGAGTTCATGCCGCTCATGCTGGAACGCAGGCCAGTTACAGGACCCACACAAGGCCTGCTGAGCAAAAGTACCTTAATCCTGGATCAGAAACATGAGATGCGGCATGCGTTGATTGATGTTTCAATGTAAGTACCACAGTTGAAGAGATGCATTGATTTTCTCCATGAGTTGATGATGATGAACGGGTTTCCAAATAACAGTGGAGGTGCATAGAGTGGATTGTTGTACAGTAGCATAGAGTGAGGCAAAGTCTTGTACTGTGGAGTAGAGTGGAGTGGTGTAATGTAGTGTGGGGTAAAGTACAATAGAGTGATGTAGTGTGATGTAGAGCAGAGTGGCATGGAGTGGAGTATACTGGCGTAGCAGAGGTAGTAAACTGATCTAAATTAGAGTGGGGTCTCGTACTTTAGAGTGAAGAACTGGGTCAAAAAGAAAAGTGCCATATAGTGGAATAGAGTGTTGTACATTGAAGTGTACAGGAATAGAGTAGAGTATAGAGTTGGACAGTGGAGTGTATGGGGATAGAGTGGGGTAGAATGTTGTAAAGTTCAACGAAATTTGGTAGACTGGCGTTACATAGTGTGGAAGAGAGTGTCATACAATGGAGCAGTGTAGAGTGGAGTGGGGTACACTGTAGTGGCGTAGAGCGGATTACTGTAAAGTGGAGTAGCATACAGAAAAATAGCATACAGTGGAGTGTAGACGAGTAGTGTGGCATAGAGTGGAATAGTGTAGAGTGAAGTGGCGTACAGTGGAGTATGTTACAGTGGATAATCGTAGAGTGGAGTGGCGTAGCGTAGAGTCGAGGAAACTGTTATAATTTGGAGTGGCATCTCATACAATAGAGTGGAGTGCTCTGTTGTACAGTTTTGGAAACTGTCATACAGTGGAGTAGAGTGTTATACAATAGAGTGTACCTCCATAGAGTTGAGTACAAATGTGGACGAGTGGACCAGGATAGAGTGGAGTACAGTCTAGTAGAGTGGCATAGTGTGTAGTAGAGTTTTGTAGAGTGGAGTTATATAGAGTGGAAGAGAGTGCATTGGAGTGGCTTAGAGTGGGAAAGCATACAGTGGAGTCGCATAAGTAGAATAGCATAGAGTGGAGTAGCGTAGACTCGTGTGGCGTACAGTAGAGTTGCATAGAGTGAAGTGGTTTAGACTGGAGTGGTGTATTGTGGGGTGGGGGCGAGTGTAATAGTATACAGTGGAGTGGCGCACAGTGTAATACCATACAGTAGAAGAGCAAAGATTGAAGGTGCATACAGTGTAATATCATAGAATGGCGTGGCATACAATGGAATAGCATAAAGCTCCACTCAACAGTGGTGTGGCATAGAGCAGAATAGCACAGATTGGAATAGCTTGGAGTAGATTACCATAGAGTGGAGTGATGTCGACTGTAATAGTGTACAGTGGAGTGGGGTAAAGTGAAACAGCAGATGATGGGGTGGCGTACAGTGGAGTGGTGTTCAATGGACTAGCATGACAGGTCCAATAGCATCAGAGCCTGAGGGGAGCTCTTATCTGCAGTCTCCCGTAATTTTTCTGACACATTCAATATTACTGCCTCTGTGGAGTGCGAGGGTCGGAACCCTGCTTGGTGAGGGACAAAGTAAAGAGACTGTTTGGTAAATGAGCAGAGGCATTATGCCACATGAGATTGCAATACCTTGGCCAGGAAGGGGAGCAGGGATATAGGACAGTAGTGAATTGGGATCAGGGGTTCTGCCCCAGGTTTTCTTAGGAGAGGAACTATGATAGCTCTTTTAAAGGCTCTAGGCAAACAGCCCTGTGTTAAGAACTCATTTAGAAGAGAAAGGGAAGTAAAAACTTCTTTTAAAATATAAGGTGGACAGCTGTCAATAGGGGATCCAGATTTAACTTTAATCAACAGTTCCAAGAGCGCTTCTCTACTGATTGCCGGGAATTGATGAAGGGAGCAGGGGTTTCTCAGCACCGTGGGTAATGCCTCATAAGCACAGCTAGTAGGAAAGCTGGCTTTAATCATAGTAATTTTGTCGATGAAAAAGGTGTTCATGGAGTTACAAAGTACTTGGGAAGGGATGGGTTTTGTTGTAACTCTATCAGTATTGGAGAGATCATTGACAATTGTAAATGTTTCTTTTGATTTATTAGTGGAGCTCAGGATATTAGAGGAGAAATAGGTGGCCTTAGTCGATTAAATAGATTTTTTATATTCCTTAAATTGAGCTAAGTAAATCTGTTTTTTATCAGGGGAGTAGTTCCGTCTCCATTTCCTTTCAGTTTGGTGCAGGACTAGTTTTTGAGACTTTAAATCTTCTGAGAACCATCTCTGGGCCTCATGGTGTCTGGCTGTTTTTATTTTTCCGATAGGGACGTGTTCATCGCTAGCTGCTGTTAACCAAGCTGTGATATTTTCCTCACTTAGGTTAACGGATGGCTGAATAATGAGAGCTGTATTCACCAGTGTGCTACAAAAGGCATTAATATCAATGCTGTTCCAATTCCTTGCCATGAGCCCTCCTTGACTGGGGGTGTGTCTGAAATTATATTATTGATCACAAACTTTACTAAGAGGTGATTAGACCATGTGCAAATGGACACTGTCGATGTGGACACTATAAGATTGGATGTTCAAATTTTAGCCAGTATGTGTGCCTTGATGTGTGTGGGGGAAGTTACGTGTTGAGTACAGTTCAGCCAACTAAGTAGATCGGTCAGTTCAGCAGAGTGTGGTCTACCCGTCACATCATTGGCCCAATAATTAAAGTCCCCTATCAGCAAGATTTTTGCATGGTTGATTATAAGATGGGCCATCTGCTCACCTAATATTTGGGGGGAAAGGGGAATGTTCTGGGGGGGCATGTATAGTAGTATGCAAATTAGGGGTGCCAGATCCAAGTCTAATTTAATAACTAGATTGTCTCCTCAGATGATGTCTAACGTGAGTGTAGTGAATTGAAATTCCTGACATATTATGGCGGCTACCCTTCCAGCAGTTTTCCCAGCTGGTCGATTCGCCTGAAGGATATAATAGTTGTTGGGGAGGTTGGCCAAAATATTGGGGGTGGACTCCTGTGAGAGCCAGGTTTCAGTTAATAAAAGAATGTCTGGTTTAGTTGAGTCCAATAGATGAAATAGATCTAATTTGTGTTTTGCCAGAGAGCGAGTGTTTAGATATATGATCGTCCCAAGGTTATCTTGTCTCTGGGTACTTCCTAAAATATGAGCAGATTGATCAAGTTCTGGGAAGGAGACCCTAGATTCGATGATCCCTAACCTAGTCAGACTAGGGTCAATGGGGGGATTGAGAGGGTAGTTTATAGAGTGTAATGACTTGAGATCTGACGGGGTGTTGTTTAAAATTTGGGCATAGTGACGGGCCCCTGGCCCCGGACGGCCACGGACGGGCACAGACAGGCTTGCCTTTGCTCCTCCCCCACCCTCTGTTATGTTATGTTATGTTAGTGACATTTATTACGCGCACAGCTGCCCCAGCTAAGGGGCGTCCCGG
Organism: Triturus cristatus; assembly: GCF_964204655.1. Classification (NCBI taxonomy): domain Eukaryota; kingdom Metazoa; phylum Chordata; class Amphibia; order Caudata; family Salamandridae; genus Triturus; species Triturus cristatus. The sequence continues at coordinate 420,119,978 of NC_140585.1, read as the reverse complement.
CGCGCGACAAGGTACAACATATCTAACATAAAACCACGGGAACAGCAGGATCAAAACAAAAACGTTTTTAAGGATTTCCGGAAGAGCAGAAGGTCATTAGTAGTGCGGAGATGGAAAGGGAGCGTATTCCAAAGGGCTGCAGCTTTCACCCGAAAAGAACGCCCACCAGCTCGGCAGAGCCTGAACCTCGGGACTACAGCGAGCGCCTGCTCCGACGATCTTAATACACGTGATGGGACATAGCCAGAAATGAAATTAGAGAGCATCAGAGGAGCAGAACCTTTCAAAATTTTAAAAACCAGACATAAAACTTTAAAATGAATACGCGACTTAATCGGTAGCCAGTGTAGTGCTCGGAGAGTGCTAGAGGCCGAACAGAACCTAGGCAAACCGACAATAGCTCTGGCCGCGGCATTTTGCACGCGTTGAAGCCGCACAAGTTCTGCCTGATTACTCCCCAGCAGGAGCGAACTAGCATAGTCCAGGCGTGAAAGAACAGTAGCCTGCACTACCATCTGCCTGGTTGGGGAATCGAAGAACTTAAGGACCGGCCTTAAGCCCCGAAGGACACCGAAGCAACACGCCGCGGTCTTCTTGGTGTGCCCCACAAAACTAAGATTAGCATCCAGCCAGACTCCCAAGTTACGCAACTCCATAACTGGGGTTGGAGCTACACCAAGTTCCGGCGGCCACCATCTGTCGCCCCAGAGGTCCCTTCCTTTCCCGACGATCATAACCTCGGTCTTCTTTGCGTTCAGCTGGAGACAGTTAGCTGTCATCCAGTTCGCCACTGCCCTAAGCCCATTCTGGAACTTGGGGGCATCCACATCGGTATCGCCACTGATGGAAACCGCTAGCTGAGTGTCGTCAGCATATGAGACCATAAACATGCCCCATTGCTTGACGACATCAGCCAGCGGTCTCACGTAAAGATTGAATAGCGTGGGACTCAGTGAGGAACCTTGCGGCACTCCCAAGTCCAGAGGATGAAATTTGGACTGATGGGGGGGGTATGGCGACGCAAAAGGACCGATCCACAAGAAAGGAACGGAACCACTGAAGGGCAGCTCCCACAACGCCAAACTCTTCCAGGCGGTGCAGAAGGATACGGTGCGAGACCGTATCGAAGGCGGCGCTCAGATCTAATAATACTAGCGCCGCCGTCTGTCCCTGATCTAGCACCGACCGGAGATGTTCTACCATGGCGAGAAGGGCGGTCTCCGTGCTATGCCCCGCTCGGAACCCATGTTGGGTCTCGTCCAGAATGTTAGTCTGGGTTAGATGGTCAGTAAGTACCTGATTAACATGGGCTTCCATCAGCTTAGCCGGCCATGGAAGCAAGGAAATGGGCCGGTAGTTCTCCGGTCCCAAAGGGTCCAGGCTAGGTTTCTTCAAAATAGGAGTAACCACAGCGCATTTCCATTTAGGTGGTACCGTACCCATGGCCAAGGAAGCATTAATCAAGGAACATACCGTAGGAGACCCCACAAAAGATTGGTTCCTAAACAGGGCAGGACATACCGGATCCAGAGGCGAACCAGATTTGACCTTCTGAGCCAAAGTTTCAAAAGCCTCAGAAGAAAGTTGCGGAATTGATGTCAGCGTCAAGCACGCAGGGGCAGTCAACACGGTCTGCTGAGCGGGCTCTGAGCTTGGAAAAGCACGATAGATGTTCTGGACTTTTCCCAGAAAAAAAGAAGCTAATGCTTCACAGTGCGAGGTAGAGGCCGTGACTGTGGAGATGGAACGCTTGGACAGCAGCTCCTTAAGAGCTTTGAAAATAGTCTTGGATGGATTGAGGCTATTGCGAATTTCCAGGGAATAGAACGACGCGCGAGCCCTACAGATGGCACGGTGGTAGATTTTAATAGAGGCCAAGTATAGCACTTTCTTCGCCGTGTCGTAGGATCTCCGCCAATCTCTCTCGGCGCGCCTGCAATTTCCTTTCAGTGCACGTAATGTACTGTCATACCAAGGGTTAGACCTTTTAGGGCTGATCTTACTAGTCCGGATGGGAATCAAAAGGTCCAACCCCCTGGTAACCCAAGTACAGAACTGATCGTAGCCCAGTTCAACATCACTCGAGAGTTCGAGCAGGTTAGCAGTTAGGGCGAGATGGAGATCCTCTTACCTAAGCTTGCCCCAATGTCTTCTGGGGATAGATCGAGCTAAAGAAGTTGGAGAAGTGTCAGGTAAAGGCACCTGAATATCCACTAGAAAGTGATCAGTCCAACCAAGGGGCAAAACGGAGCGGATTGAAGCTTCCGTCAGGTTTGTAAAAAAGGGATCTAATACATGCCCTCCAGAGTGAGTAGGATGAGAGACTCTTTGGAACAGTTGCAGGGCCTCGAGGTCCGCAAGAAAATTACTAACAGCCAAGGACTTCTGGTTATCCAAATGAAGATTCAGATCTCCCAGTATAGAAATGTGATTGCATTCCTCAAATTCAAATAACACAAAGGGGAGTGGCATATAATTAGTGGTGTAGATAAGTGCCATACAGTGGTGTGGGTAGAGTGTAGTAGCATACAGTGGAGTGCCTTATATTGGAGTGGGGGTCTAACTGAATAGTGTAGAATGAAGTGGCATAGAGTGGAATTCAATACATTGGAGTGGCATAAAGTGGAGTAGCATACAGTGGAGTGGCATATAGTGGAATAGCATATAGAGGAGTAGCATACAGTGGAAAAGAGTGGAGTGACGTACAGTAGAATGGCATAAAGTGGAATAGCGTATAGTGGAGCAGAATCCAGTGAAGTGGCATAATGTTGAGTGACATACACTGGAGTGGCAATGCGTACAGTGTTTTAGCATAGAGTGGAGTGGCATAGAGTTGAGTCTCGTACAGTGGAGAGGCATACAGTGGAGTGGCATACAGTAGAATAGCATATAGTGGAGTGGCTACAGTGGTGTGGCATACAGATGTTTGTGAAAATTAGCAACAATGTAGACTATGATGTTCAGAGTAACGCAATACAGCGCTGCCATGCTGTTCTCCAGATTTACCAATCAACGCAGGGCTGCGCATGGTGGCCTTGGATTCTATTGTAAATCTGACAAGTTTTGCACTGCCAATGCGACAACATGAGTGACGCAAGGGTACTGCAATCCAAAATTACAGCTAGGCCTTAGTTATATTTTGGTCCATAGTATACCATGATCACTTTGCAGTATACCATGGTACATGTCGATGACAAGTCAGTATATAATTGGGTAATGGCTGTTTTTTTTTTTTTTTTAAATGAAAAGGCAGTCATATTGTTTTTACAACGCTTTGGCTGTGTTCAGTGTTAGGGTCTTAGACAGAGGTAAGTAGTAGGTCCCTACCTATTACCACTTTGTTAAAGTCGTAATAGGTAGGAAAAGACATATATTTTTAAATGGGTTTATGGCTTTTTTCTGCGGTAGTTTCACAAAAGTTTGTAAAACACAGCAAAAGTACAGCGGTGACAGATATCACTAAGTTTAAATGCCTTGTAACTTTGAAAATACTTACCCTACTTAACTTCAGTACCCTAAAGCATCATCTCTGCACCATAATGTTTAATCCTGCCAAATGTCATTTAAATCCACTCAGTGATTTTCACGCTATGTCAAATACAATAGTCTATATAAAATGCATTGGTGGCTTAACGCGTTTTGGGACCTACTTTTATTTTGCACCCCCTCAACGATTCACCACAAAAAATTCCATCATCTGAAATGTAGAAAATGTTATAGTTCTCGAAAGTTTTATGATGATTTCTCAAACCGGTAGAACGTTATTAGGGTGGTAATATCCGAGGAATTCATATATTTGAGAATACTAACTATAATTACAGAATGGCAATCAGATATAATGTGATTTCTTTCTTTAATCTATTGTATTTGTTATATATTTGTTTATTGGTTTACATAATCATGTAACCATAAATGTGCCTTTTAGTTGTTCGTGTAGTAATTCTGAAACTTTATATACACTGTCTAGTTTCTTTTTTGGGCTTCCTTGCTACTTTTAGTAGGATTTTGCTACATATGAAGCCCAAAGTGAATGAAAGCCAATGGTTGTTGTAATAAAAATTGAAATTATTATTTATTTTCCTAATGGCCAATTTTTATGTCCTCCATATAGTCGTTTGTTTAGCTCACTGTTTGGTCATTTTTCCATTTTCTTGCCCAGGAGTGCATAGAAAATGGTTTTTGTTTGACTTGTTGTACACAGTGTTATTTGGTGAGCTAGAGAGCATACAAAGATAACTTATGTAGATTAAGATATATTCTATTTTTTATGTATTTGTTTATAGGTTTCCATTAGCATGTGGTCATAAATGGGTCTTTCAGTTGTTCATGTAGTAAATATGACACTTTACAGTCTGGCAGTCCGACTGCAAAAGTAAGAGGTGTACTGTAGTGTACATCTTTTTTTCTACTAACTAATATTGCGCCGGCATTTTTAAGGTTTTAACAGTGACTATTGTTTTATTGTTTAATTAGTGACAGTATTTTATTATCCCTTACCGGTGGGTGAGCATGAGCGCCTAGTCTCCGGTAGGCAGGATGGCAGGCAGGTGCCATAGAGTGTGGTGGAGAGGTAGAGTTACCCCTCTCCACCATAAAGTGCACTCAGCATCAGAGGTCAGTGTTTTAGCTTCTGTATCTCTGACGCCTTAAAATGGCGGATGGGCAGAGGGCGCACAGCGGAGTCCGACTGCAAAAGTAAGAGGTACCCTGTAGTGTGCCTCTTTTTTTCTAATCACTAGTATTGAGTCAGCATTTTTAAGGTTTTAACAGTGACTATTGTTTTATTGCTTGATTAGTGACTGTATTTTATTATTCTTTACCGGTGGGTGAGCGAGAGCATGACCACTTCATCTCCTGAAGGCAGGCAGGTGCCATAGAGTGTGGTGGAGAGGTAGAGTTGGCTCTCTCCACCATAGAGTGCACTCAGCGTCAGAGATCAGCGTTCTAGGTTCCGGACCTCTGACGCCTTAAAATGGCGGATGGGCAGCGGACACGCAGCGGTCGCGTGCAGATGGTGTGCCGATGGTGCGCCATAGGCAAGCCCATCTGCGCCCGTCCGCGCCCGACCTGGTCCAGGGGCCAGGAACCCTGTCCAAACCCAAAAACCGCAGACCCTTTACACTCTGAACCAGCTATATAGACTCAGGATCCCCGGGAACTATGCTGCAACATGGGGTGGCAATTTGAGAGCAGGCCGGTGGGAGCACAGGTATGCAATCCCTGCAAATTTGAGGTAAAAAAATCAGATAACCTTTCCTGTGGTGTCCGCTGCTCTCAGGCTGAGAGTATGACCTCGAAACTGGGCCTAATTAATAGTCACTCCCTCCCTAAACATTAAACCGAAATTGACATGTTGTTGGAGGAAGCAGATCTTGACGCCTTATTTATCACTGAAAGCTGAATTTATGGCAGCTCCATCCCAGATATTTTATTGGCCCTACTCCATGGCTTTCCAATTCTTAAACAGAATCGCATAGGAAAGGAGGAGGGGCGGATTCGCTGTCCGGTTAAGAAATGTATACAAATATGTCATCAACCCCCTTCCTATCTCTGATGGTAAAGGCTGTCAATTCCTCATCACCCTCTCGATAACTCACACAACTCTAAGGGCTACTAATCTACAGGATCCTGAGTCCCTAGTTGGATTTTCTAGATAATCTGATAGATACCCTGGCCAGTCTCTTGGTGAAGAAAGCACATATTACTATTTTAGAAGATCTAAATTTTCGCCTGGAGGACCAGAATCTCCCAGATGTTAAGAGATTGATGAATGATCTCGAGGGGCTACAACTAACCCAGTTGATATGGTCCGCCACATACATTAAGGGACACATACTGGATACAGTAATTTCTAACTACCCCAAAATCGCAGCATCCTCCCCAGTACCTATGCCTTGGTCAGACCATTTCTTTATCCCTTTCGCACTTGGCACGAGGGGAGTTGGGAAGAAAAATCTTCAATCCTCTGTGATTACCCGGATAAGGAATTGGTTGAAGCTTAACTCAGAGGATGGGGGGAATATCTAGGTTCCTCAACACCCAAGATATAGGGAAAGGTGGAAGAAGTATACTCCTGCTGGGAAAGTTGGGTTACTCGATCATTGGATAGGATGGCCCCCAAAACATCTCCCAAACCAAACACCTTATCAAAAAAGGCACCAAGGTTTAACACACAACTCGGATCCTTAGGGAAAAAATGGAAAAAACTGGAAAGAGAATGTAGGAAAAACTATTACGCCCAACTCAAACCTATGTATAAGGCAGCCCTTAGGTTATACCATAGTAATTTTAAGGATGCCCAGGCAAAATATTTTGAGCTAAAGATTAACCAAGCACAGAATTCATCTAAAGAACTTTTTAAAGTCATCAAGTCTCTAACCTCCTTAACACATGCCAACCACTCCCTTCAGGCTTCGGAAGCTAAATGTAACGACCTAGCCTCCTATTTCTCTAAAAAAGTCATAGATATTTACAGTTCCTTTCAGAATGGGAATGGAACTACCATAGTCAGGAAAGGGCTCAGGGTCAGAGCTTCTACCTGCCGGCCCTAACATGCTTCTCATCTACTAACATAAATGTCATGAGATCTCTGATGGAGAATATCAAATCAGGCTCACCAATAGATCCTGCACCACCACATGTGCTTGGTAAGGTTATTGAGGCCTTGCTCCCGTCATTGGTCGAAATCATTAATCTCTCGCTAGAGGCAGGTGAAGTCCCAAAAGCTTGGAAACACACCGTAATTTTCTCCTATTAAAAAAAGACAATCTAGATCCAACTCAACTAGGGATCTACCGTCCTATATCACTCCTACCACTAATTGGTAAATTAACAGAGACACTTGTGAACGGAGCACAAACAGAGTTCCTGGAAACTAATTGCTGCTTTCACCTTACTCAGATGGGCTTTCACGCTCAGCACAGCAAGGAATCAGAACTGCTGGCAGCGTCAGAAGAATTAAAAATTATCTTGGACCAAGGTAGCTCAGCTGCTATATTGCTCCTTGACTTTAGTGCAGCATTGATAGCGTGGACCACTCTATCCTATGGAAGAGGTTGTTGGAAAGTGGTATTCAAGACAAAGCCCTGGAGCGGGTAGAACTTTCCAAGTCATTGAAGTTAATCTTTTCTCTAATTCTATTCCACTGACTTGCGGGGTACCCCGGGCTCCTCGCTTAGCCCTACACTGTTTAATGTCTATTTGGGGCCGCTGGTACTGCTTGTCCAGGAATTTGGTATCTCTATGATATCGTATGCAGATTATACACAACTGGTCGTCTACCTTGACCCCAGAACCAAGGGTGAAGCAGTCTGCTTAGCACCATGCCTGGAAAGAGTTGTGGAATGGATGACAAGCAGCTGCCTGAAGCTGAAAGGGGACAAAACCGAGCTGATGGTGCTTGGATATAACGTGGTCCTCAGGCCTATGATAATCTGGCCTAACTATTTAGGCAGCCTACCAGTCCCTAAGACGACTATCAAAAATCTCGGCTTTTGGCTCGACAGGAAACTAACAATGGAAACCCAAGTGAAAAAACTCACAGGTACTTATTTTCGGCTACTTAGAATGCGCCGTAAAATTCTTGAGTGTATCCCTTCGCAGCTCAGAAAGACAGTAATTCATGCTTTGGTTGCATCACGCCTTGACTACGGAAATTCCCTCTATTTGGGGGCACCAAAATATGTCATCCAAAATGTATTGTTGTTCAGAACACTGCAGTTAGACTGCTAGGTAAGGCCCCCATACAGGACGCTATGGGAAAGCATCTAAAAGCTCTACACTGGCTCCTGATTGAGGCTAGAGTTAAATTCAAGGCACTCTGCCTGACACACAATGCCATACATAATAAGGGCCCCAGCAAAATCAGAGATCTGGTAAGCCTATATGTCCCTAAGAGAAACCTCCGTTCCGGCATTGAATGGTTACTAAAAACACTCCGAATCAAAAGAGCCAGATGGGGTGGCAGATCCTTTACACACATGGCACCCAAGCTATGGAATTCTCTGCCACGTGAGTTCAGATTTCTGGAAACAGAATACATTTTTCAGAAAAAGCAAAGCTCCTTTTAGCATCTGCAACAGAGTTTACCGCCAGCGCTGGGAAGCCCCTAGGCAGCTATGTGCTTTATAAATCCCTCAAACATAGACTTAAACTGCTGAAGTCTAGTTTATTCTTTGGGCTGCCTCGCTACTTTTAGGAGGATCGTGCTACACATGACGACCAAAGACAATCATTGTTAGTGTTCTAAAAATTGAAGATTTGTTTTTTTACTATTGGCCAATTATCATGTCCTCCTAATAGTAGTATGTGTGATGTTTGGCTCACTACTAGGGTAATTTTTCCTTTTGTTGCACAGGGGTGCATCAAAAAGGTGTTTTTTGTTTGGCTTGTTGGGCCACTTTTATTTTGTGAGCCAGAGAGCCCGCAAAGAAAATGTATGTAGATAAAGATGTATTTTATTTGTTATGTATTTGTTTATAGGTTTCCATTACCATGTGACCACAGATGGTCTTTCAGTTCTATTTATGTAGCAAATCTGAATCTTTGCAATGCAGTCTAGTTTATTTTTTGTGCTTCCTTGCTACTTTTAGTAGGATTGTGTTACATATATGAAGGGCAAAGTGGATGAAAGGCAATCATTGCTATAAAAATCGAGATTTTTTTTCTCTCCAAATGGCCAATTATCGTGCCTTCCAAATACTAGTTGTTGTGGCTCTGCTAGGTCAATTTTCCATTTTGTTGCACAGGGCTGCATAAGAAAGATGTTTTTTGTTTGGCTTGTTGGGCCAGTATTATTTTGTGAGTCAGAGAGCATGCAAAGAAAACGTATGTAGATAGAAGTTGTATTATATTTGTTAGGCATTTGTTTATAAGTTTCCATTAGCATGTTCAGTTTTTCATGTAGTAAATCTGAAACCTTACATATGCCATCTAGTTTATTTTTTGGGCTTCCTTGATACTTTTAGTAGTATTGTGCTACAAGATATCACTAAGCAGAAAAACTTTATAATTAATATTTACTTACTCTAAGTACCTGCAGCACCCCCACAGAATCATCTGCACCTCCTAATATGTAATACAGACACATTTTATAAAAATCCAGTTGACTGTTTTTTGTGCTATGCAAGTTACAAAAGTCTAGGGGAAATGCTTTGGATTTGAAGCCCATTTTGGGACTCCTCTTTTTTCTTTTCACCCCCTTGAACAAACACCGCAAAACATATAGGGGCATATTATCAAGCACGGCGTTAAAATTAAAGCGGCGATAATGGGCTTGATAATATGCCACAGAAAATTCCAATAGAAGCCCATGTTGACACTAGAACATGGGCTTCTATGGGAATTCTCCAAGGCATATTATCAAGCCCATTATCGCCGCTTTAGCGGCAGTTTTCTGCCGCTAAAGCGGCGATAATTTTAACGCAGTTTCTTGATAATATGCCCCTTAGTTCTCCCAAAATGAAACAGGGGTAGCAGGTCTGCAAAGTTTCATGTCAATTCACCAAACAGGTGCAAAGTTATAAGGGACAAAATAAAAAAAAAATACCTATCTCTGGTCACCTTAACTATAAGTACAGATTGGCTACTGCTACTCTTTAATATTCGCAGGCTTAAATTAGCCAAACCAAAAGCTAGGAACTCTGGTTAATTTCCTGTCTGTAGGTGGAGAGCTGCTCCTCTCAAAGGCACACATGTTGAAAGGCAACAATACTCTGCCCACCTCATATGTCAGTTTCTCTAGCAGAAGTTGTAAGCATTGGATTAGCACTGGGTTACCCACACCTGCTACAAAAGCACTATTTTTAGCTCAATATATATCACCATACATGCCAACCCTCCTGTTTCAGGCAGCAGACTATAGATTTCAAGGCTAGTCTTCCACCTTCAAATTCCTGCATGCAAAATCCTGATTCCTATGTGGGCTTCAGTTGACAAGGACTGGTCTTCTGTGACTTTGAGTGTGCACTACTAGTATCTCAAAAAAGAGAGAGGGACCCAACAACGAAGGGGAAGGGTTCCAACAAGGGTAAATATGATACACACCAAATCACTATATCTCACACACCATTAATACACCAGTCATCTGAAAAGTGAACAAGGACGAAATGTGACCAAACACAAAAGTATGTTTTTTAAAAAGATATTAAAGACCAATTTTTATTGACAATATACAAAGAGACACAATATCAAATACATTATCCCTAATTAATATATTCACTAATAGACTTAAAATGAAAAAAAAAAACATTAATATTATACAATGTGCCAAAAAATTATTTTTCTTAAATACAGGACAGACTAAACAATTGGAAGAAATAATTCCTATTGACAAGGAGACAATACGTCAGTAAGTACAAATCAGTTTATGATTCATAGAGCTGTTATTCCAATTATTCCATGCAATATCATTATCTTCACAAACTTGACGTAGTTTCCTTTTCTACAAAGCATTGACGCGTTTCGGTGGGCAGTAAATATATAGCCAACACCTTCTTCAGGAAAACAGTAATATATTCCCAATCTCATTTATTAAAATCTAAAAACAAACAGAAATAAAAAAAGATATAATATCTAGTCACATAAATCACAATATTTATACATACATAGCCAAAAAGCTGGTGAAAAACATGCCATCAAAATTGAAGGCATAACATTTATACAATAAAGGCATGCATAGAGCACACCAATGAAGAGATCAGACATAGCTACCTCAAAAACACACGAAAAAACAAAATCTCAAGTGGTAATATATAGAGCCATGGCTATTGTTTTACTGAGCCTAATGGACTCTAATAAGTGCATTGAAAAAAGGAAAATACAAGTCACAATACTGTGTGGTAATAGCCTCAATAATCAAATATCCAAGGCAGGAGAATCTCCATGTGTAACCATGAGTTAATATTAGCGGCAGCCAGTATCTATATCCATGAAGAGAAGTGTTGTTTACCAATAACGTATGTATATACATCCGATTGACTATTTATATAAACTGTATATTCCTACATCATACCTCCAAATCCAAACCACCAATAGCACAAATCTCAAATCCAGAACAGGATTCCACGTCTGACCCTGATAAAAATAATCTATAATAGAGTAGACCCTTGTAAGCTCTGCACAATAGGCTGCAAGATAAGCTGCAGGGATAAAGAAAGTATAGAATTACGGCGGTGGGGGTAAGGTCATTCGATACAACCATCACACCACAACAGCTCTCGTAATTTATATAAAAATGGACCATACCAATGCTCTACCCATATCCGCCTTACTACATAGATCCTATTAAGGGAACCTTTTGCTATTTCTAAAACAGAAGCTTTTTAAAAAAGAGAAGAAGATTTTAAAAAAGATGCCGCGTGGACGTATCAAGATTTAATAATACAAACGCCCCAGCGCCCCAACTGTAGGATGAACTACGAGGAAAGCAATTTTTATATATATAAGGCTATTAATGGCATTTAAATTAGTGTTTTTTATTTACATAACTACTAATGATGCCAAAGTTTGTAACCCATTAAAAGATAATCAAACACGTACCTGCTATTTCTAAATCCGAATGAGAAATTCTCATCAAAGGAAACTTCATTCACCACGGTAAAAAAAAAACACGTTTCAAGTTTAAATGCAGTTCCGAAACAAATCTATAAACCAAAGGCATAAGAATGGTATTGTTACCAAGGGCGTCACCTACTAGCGAATAAAAATAAATAAAACACCCAGCTTAATAACCTCTTACCTGTTTGTCTTTTTTTCGTCCAGAAACGCGGGGCCAACGCCTCCGGGAATGTCCGGTGTAAATCACCCTGCCTAACTCGGGTCTTTAAATACACGCGAAACGCGGCAGGGAAAGAAAGGAGAACCGCCTACTTCCGGTCACAAGGTGGAACCCAGGCGCGCCTTGCGTGATAGTCAAAGCGGTCGCCATCTTAACACTGTAACCGTAACACAGAGGAGATCCTATCTACATCAAAAATGACGCTTTAAAAATATATCCATCCTACAACCCTAGTTACATATCCATAATCTACCTATTCCGCAACAGACTGGTACTCAAGGACCTCCCTCTTTCAATTTAGAGACTCACAAAGGACACATCTTTCTACTACATTAATGAAAAGATCCGCCATCTTTAAAATATACCGCTTGACTGCGCGTCTGCCATCTATGCACCACCAATGCTAAGAATATGGCAAATACAAATAGAGGAAGACATCCACTCTCTTTCTTATATGAAAAGGCTAAACACACATATATCCAAATAAAATTAGTGTGTCAGAATCCAGAAATCAATCCTAATATTGTCTACATAAGACCAAGGCGGGTGCTTGTGACAAAATATATCTAACAGCATAACTAAATCGACTGTAAATCCATATATCTAGTTAGTTCTTGAATAAAATTAAATGAGCCTCACATCCAGAACCGTTATAATACTGTCTCTCAAAGGAAAGAGGCCATGTTCTATGTCGCCCCTATAAGTCGCTCCCACTCTTCTTTTGAGTTCAGGCCCTTATGTACAGTATTCAGATGAGAGATATACCATTGTTCACATGATTTCCGTTTAGAGTGGACATTCCCACCTCTTCTTCCTATTGTGACTTTCTCCAAAATATACCAGAGGAAATCATTTTCTCCATGGCCAAATTCTAAAAAATGGTTAACCAACGGTCCAGTCATTTTTCTGGTTTTAATGGCAGACCAGTGTTCTTGGAATCTTATGCTTCCCTCCCTACCAGTCTCGCCCACATAGCCGAGGCCACAGGGGCATAAAAGGAGGTAGACTACATTTCTGCTCTTACAATTATTGAGAGTATGAAATTTAATGAGACAACCATTGTGTGTAATTTCTTTGATTTGTAGACATTGGGGACAGACTTTGCATGTGCCACATCTAACGTTCCCAACTGCAGGGGTATCAAACATAGTTCTCTGAGTGGCTCGACTGTCTTCCCTATACGTGTGTACTAACATCTCTCTCAGATTTTTGTTCTTTTTAAAAGCATATAATGGTCTCTTTAGTTTGACTTTCTCATCATAGTTCAATATGTGCCAATTCTTATTAACGACATTTTTTATCTGACTACTAATATTAGAAAATGTACTCACAAAGACAACCTTATTAAGTGGCTCTTTGTTATGATCAGGTTTGTTGATCAAGACCTCCCGATCATAGAACCTTGCTCTTTTTAAGGAGTGTGACAAGAGTTTATTGGAGTAGCCTCTATCTCTGAATTTACGTTTTAATTCATCAGCGTGTCTATAGAAATCATTCAAATCTGAACAATTTCGCCTAAGCTGGAGGAACTGACTAAATGGAATACTGTCCCTCTACGACTTAGGATGAAAACTCGAAAAATGGAGGAGAGTTTTCTTAGCCTCCAAAGCTCCATTAACATTTTTAATCGATATGTAAAGGAAGTCAACCTTTGATTTACTATAGTATGAAGTAAACCTAAGGTTAGGATCTCCCAGATTGAGCCACCTTAGGAACTCTTCAAGATCTTCAATGGAGCCTTCCCAGATGAAAAAGATATCATCTTTGTATCGGTACCTGCCCGCTACATTTTCAAAGAAAGGGGCCACTTCATTGTAAATATGTCTAGTCTCAAAGTGGCCCACGTACAGACAGCCTAGACTTGGGGCACAGGTAGCCCCCATGCTGGTCCCTTTCATCTGCTTAAAATATTCATCCTTAAGTAGGAAGATATTATTCATTAAGATAAGTCTAACACATTTAACAATGAAATCCTTGCTTGCACCACCTAAATCATAATCTTCAAGGATATCATGTATCATATTTACTGTATCTTCCTGTGGAATGTTCGTATAAAGAGACTCAATGTCCAGGGTGACCAGACACTGAGTCTCTCCATTAAACATTTTACCTTCAATAAGAGAAATAATATGTGCGGAGTCTCTTACATATGATGTCAAACCACACACAATAGGCCGCAGAAAATGGTCCACATATTTACTGATCGGCTCTAAAAGGGAATCAATACTACTAACTATTGGTCTCATTGGTGGATCAATGTTATTTTTGTGAATTTTAGGTAAACCATACATGGCTGGGGTCCTAGGTTCCAAATTGTTAAGAAACTTAAACTCCTCCTCGCATATCCAGTCATTGTTCTTAGCCTCAGTAAGGAGGATCAAACATTCCCTAGATATGTTGGACAGACTATTTGTGTTAGTACGTGCATAGTGTTCACTGACATTAAGCAACTCGTACATCCTTCTGTCATAATCACAGGTATTGAATACTACAACCCCACCTCCCTTATCGACAGGTTTTATTGTCAGGTTCCTATCCTCCTTGAGGGAATTCAGGGCCTGTCTTTCTTCTCTGTTTATATTGTGAGTATTAGGTCTACCTGTTTTATTAAGAATTTTCTGGATGTCACTTTTGACTACTCTCTCAAATGCCTCTATATTTTTCCCAACCATCGCTAAAGTAGGAGTAAAAGATGACTTGGGTTTCAAACCCGACACATTAACACGCTCTCTAGTATCACGATTTTCAAAGAATCTTTTAAGTCTAACTTTCCGAAAAAAGGAACGCAGATCTTTTTCTAACTGAAGCTTATCTACACCAGCTGAAGGCACAAAACTCAGACCCCTACTAAGAATACTGACCTCTGTATTGCTTAATGGTCTGTCTGACAGATTAATTACTGGTGCTCTGTCTGTCGCCAGTACCGTTGATTTTTTCGTGCGCATGTATTCCTGTTGTTGAGGAGGACCCCTGTTCACTTGGCCCCTCTCCCCCGAATTCCCGTTGTATCGTTGGGTTCTCTTTGGACGTGAGTCTAAAAAAGATCCATGATCCCTTATATTGGCCCTATTACCAGATTCTTCTCTTGGCACACTATCATCTTCACTACTTGATCCAGAGGTCTCTGAGAAAGTAATCTGCTTTCTACCCCCTCTATTATAAACCTGTCTATTGAATGGTCTCTCCCAGTTGTTATCATTTTTCTGTTGGAAGTATTCCTCTTTTAGAAAGGGGTAAACTTTCTCCTGTGAAAATCTTTCTACATCTTTTCTTAACTTATTAGTTTTTTTATTCAGCAGATATTCTCTATATCCATCCACATCCATATTGATGTCATCCAACTTTTTCTTAGCCTCCTCAAGAGCAGGGCTATTCTTGAGTTCAAGCTCTAATTTTTCAATAGCTTCCTTTTCAATCACAATAAGTTCGTGGGCTGTCTCAATGGTCAAGAGCATCCAATCTCGGCTGCATCTATTAGAGATCATAGCCCATGTCTCCAAGAATTTCCTATTCTCAATGAAGAGGCCAGGCTCATTCCGTACCTATAGGCCAATAGGGATAGTACCCGATTTTACATACTCAATTAAGAAATCTGCATGGGCCTCCGTCCGGATAAGTTTCTTTTTAAGGTTTAATAATTTTCCCCAGTTTTCACCTTTTCCAGAAACTACCATTATTTTATTACCATTCTTGGTATTAATAATCCTATTAAGTTGATCTTCACTAAAACCAAATGTTCTAAATTGATCCATGGGAGGCACAAAGCTCAGACTCAATATGATTTAACAAATAAAGCTCTCCAGCCACACGGCTGTGCTAAATATCTCAAAAAAGAAAGAGGGACCCAACAACGAAGGGGAAGGGTTCCAACAAAGACCAAAGTCATAAAAAGTGTCCCCTTCGGGTAAATATGATACACACCAAATCACTATATCTCACACACCATTAATACACCAGTCATCTGAAAAGTGAACAAGGAGGAAATGTGACCAAACACAAAAGTTTGTTTTTTAAAAAGATATTAAAGTGCAATTTTTATTGACAATATACAAAGAGACACAATATCAAATACATTATCTCTAATGAATATATTCACTAATAGACTTAAAATAAAAATAATAAATATATTAATATTATACAATGTGACCGGAAGTAGGCGGTTCTTCTTTCTTTCCTTGCCGCGTTTCGCGTGTATTTAAAGACCCGAGTTAGGCAGGGTGATTTACACCGGACATTCCCGGAGGCGTTGGCCCCGTGTTTCTGGACGAAAAAAAGACAAACAGGTAAGAGGTTATTAAGCTGGGTGTTTTATTTATTTTTATTCGCTAGTAGGTGTCGCCCTTGGTAACAATACCATTCTTATGCCTTTGGTTTATAGATTTGTTTCGGAACTGCATTTAAACTTGAAACGTGATTTTTTTTTTACCGTGGTGAATGAAGTTTCCTTTGATGAGAATTTCTCATTCGGATTTAGAAATAGTAGGTACGTGTTTGATTATCTTTTAATGGGTTACAAATTTTGGCATCATTAGTAGTTATGTAAATAAAAAACACTAATTTAGATGGCATTAATAGCCTTATATATATAAAAATTGCTTTCCTCGTAGTTTATCCTACAGTTGGGGCGCTGGGGCGTTTGTATTATTAAATCTTCTTACGTCCACGTGGCATCTTTTTTTAAATCTTCTTCTCTTTTTTAAAAAGCTCCTGTTTTAGAAATAGCAAAAGGTTCCCTTAATAGGATCTATGTAGTAAGGCGGATATGGGTAGAGCATTGGTATGGTCCATTTTGATATAAATTACGAGAGCTGTTGTGGTGTGATGGTCGTATCGAATGACCTTACCCCCACCGCCGTAATTCTATACTTTCTTGATCCTTGCAGCTTATCTTGCAGCCTATTGTGCAGAGCTTACAAGGGTCTACTCTATTTCAGAATACTTTTTATCCGGGTCAGACGTGGAATCCTGTTCCCGGATTTGAGACGGTATTACACTACGAATAAGCGCCTATCTTGTGCTATTGGTGGTTTGGATTTGGAGGTATGATGTAGGAATATACAGTTTATATAAATAGTCAATCGGATGAATATAAATATGTTATTGGTAAATAACACTTCTCTTCATGGATATAGATACTGGTTGTCACTAATATTAACTGACGGTTACACATGGAGATTCTCCCGCCTTGGATTTTCAGGTACTTTGAGGATATCTTTCTTTTAGGAAACACCTTGGTACCAGCTATTAACTGTGTATGGAGACTTTTGTCCTTGTTTCTCTTTAGATCATTTATATAAAAACAAAATATTTTGATTATTGAGGCTATTACCACCCAGTATTGTGACTTGTATTTTCCTTTTTTCAATGCACTTATTAGAGTCCATTAGGCTCAGTAAAACAATAGCCATGGCTCTATATATTACCACTTGAGATTTCGTTTTTTCGTGTGGTTTTGAGGTAGCTATGTCTGATCTCTTCATTGGTGTGCTGTATGCTTGCCTTCATTGTATGAATGTAATGCCTTCAATTTTGATGGCATGTTTTTCACCAGCTTTTTGAAAATCTGAACAATGAGGCTATGTATGTATAAATATTGTGATTTATGTGATTAGATATTATATATTTTTTAATTCTGTTTGTTTTTAGATTTTAATATATGAGATTGGGAATATATTACTGTTTTCCTGAAGAAGGTGTTGGCTATATATTGACTGCCCACCGAAACGCTTCGATGCATTGTAGAAAAGGAAACTACGTCAAGTTTGTGAAGATAATCATGTTGCATGGAATAATTGGAATAACAGCTCTATGACTCATAAACTGATTTGTACTTACTGACGTATTGTCTCCTTGTCAATAGGAATTATTTCTTCCTTTTTTTGTGTTCTTAATTGTTTAGTCTGTCCTGTATTTAAGAAAATATTTTTTTGCCACATTGTATAATATTAATGTTTTTATTATTTTTATTTTAAGTCTATTAGTGAATATATTAATTAGAGATAATGTATTTGATATTGTGTCTCTTTGTATATTGTCAATAAAAATTGTACTTTAATATCTTTTTAAAAAACAAACTTTTGTGTTTGGTCACATTTCCTCCTTGTTCACTTTTCAGATGACTGGTGTATTAATGGTGTGTGAGATATAGTGATTTGGTGTGTATCATTTTGACCCGAAGGGGACACTTTTTATGACTTTGTGCACTACTAGTAACCTGCTCCTGCAAGCCAGTGCACAACATTTTTATCACGCTCTCTCCGCCTGACGTTGCGCATTCAGGTAAGAAAAAAAACCTGTATACTTGCATTTCTAATATACGATTCTAATATCCGAAACGTTAAAGTCCCGTACAAAAACATATCCAGATTCAGGCCTCAATAGAAGTCAATATGGGTGAAGTACCAGCCTGTACAGAGGTGTCAATCTGTGTAACGCCAACAACTGCTTCCGGCTGCCGTGTGGACTCCACCACGTCCGCCAGGGGTTTGTTGGCACGTTCCGTTGATAGTCCCTCTTCTGGTTTTTGCATCTGCAAGCCTTGCAGCCACCATTTCCTTAGCACGGCTACGCAGGTCAAACCAGCGCCTGCGCAGGTTGGATATGGAGCGCTGCATTGATCTTGGATTGGATCCCAAGCCATATCTTTCTTTTCACTGACTCTGGGACCTTCAGTGACTGCTTGCCAAACAGTTTGTCATGGCTCTGGACAACTTCCTCAATGAGGACTTCAAGTTCTTTATCGCTGAATTTCAGCTTCCTCTTGAGCCCTTCTGCTTTCTTGTCAGCTGTTCCAGAAGCCATGCTGGTGTTCTTGCACAGGTTCTGCTCTCAATAAAGCTTACTTCTGCTCCAACAGTCTGCCTCCTCCTCTGCCTCTCTCAGTGAACAGGTGTGAGCAATCCCAGCATCACTTCCTGGTAGTGATGTTATCAAGCTGCATCGATATGAGTGAATCACTATTTGCAAGTCGGTATTAGGGGACTTGCTTTTTTGCGATTCGGTAAAATTGCACATTTTACAGATTTGTTCAAATATAGCAAATTTTTTGATGCAAAGACTTTTGCAATTCGTAAATAGCGATGACTTAAAAATCGCTATTTAGAAATCGTAAATGGGAGGCTTGATGCATGTGGCCCTTTGAGTTTATGAGGTACAGACCTCTATTGTTTTCCTTTTGACTCTTTGCTGAGTGTGGATTAGGCTAACACTTATTCCATGTCCGTAGAAGACTTTTGACTGAGCTTCTAAAACGCTGACACCTTACCATATTTTTCAAGTTCCCTGCATATTCCCAGCCTTTTGAGATCCTTTTAAACTTAACCATCCTCCTTAGTTTAGGCTTCAAATTAGATGATTTTAGACTTTACTCATATTGAGGAAAGAGGACCCAAGACTGTTCTCTGAACCTCAAATTGTATTATTAATCTTTTGTATTGCTGTAACTGAACTTCTTGTTTGCCTTATGCAGATGCACCTGAACTTCTTTAGGATGTTAGGTTATTTTGTTGTTATTCTGTATCTTTCTAGCATGGTATTGAGATTTATATACCTTAACCTGACTGCTAATTTGCAATAAACCGTTTAACCTCATTATCATACGCATTCCTGGTCCTTATTGTGTGTCCAAATGGATTACAATGTCAATTAAATTGTTTGATTAATGCTACCTCCCTCCACCTCTCAGTCAACCAGAAAGACCCAGTGGATATTCAATGGTAAGAGGGTTGGCCCAGCGCTGTGTCACATCATTGGCGTATTTTTCTAAAGGTCGCGTTTCTCTCCCTGTGGGATACTGCTGCATGAAATTATCCATAGTGGAAAACTCAGCACATGTGTTTTTTACCTTGATGAAAAGCAGGACAGGTCTTTCCCAAGACAGGCCTATTACTGCCAGTCATGGATCAAGTTGTAATGATCCATCATATTAAAGGCCACATATAGACCTAATAATGTAAAGCCTATATAAGGCCAATGAGGTGCCAAAGTTCCAGAACCATCTGATGTCATCAAAAACAGATATCAGAATGGTCTCTATCCAAGTCCCAGGAAGAAAAACCTACCAGGGAATAAATTAGATTATTGTTCTTATTGTGAGGTTATTTTCTTCATTGTGTGATTCCCGTGCTGAGTGTGTGTACAGCGTGTTATGCGCATTCTAATGTCTTTTTAATTTTGCAAACTTTATTAGAATTAAGAAAAATAAACAAGGAAAACATGAAATAAAAACAATATAAAGCTTAAGCAGTATGTTACATTAAATATACATAATGTCACTTGGAGAATAAACATAAGTAACGTTAATAAACAAAAAAGAAAAATAGAAAAGTAGAAAAGGATGTTCATTCAAACAGTTAACAATATTGTAACCTTTTTTAAAAAAAAATATGTTGAATATCTGATTCTCATTATCAATGCTGTCCATGTGTAAAGAAAATATAGACCAATATATAATATAAAATGTCAGACAGGCAGATACTATTATACAGTTCAACTTATCTTTCCAATTAATAGTAATTTGTTCAAATGCAGCAGCTATTAATATATCAACTAACCTATTACCTTCTGAAAAAGATATTTCAGCCTTTGATAAACTATCTCAAATATATTTGTAAAATTAAAGGGAGCTATAACATGAACAATGTTGGGTATTTGTTTGAAGACAAACAACACAGTTCAAGGGGAGAGTCCAAGGGAATGAGTTTAAAGACCACTAAGGATTATATCCCCAAACAACTAGTATTATCAAACAATGAAAATCCTAGGGTCTATACAATTACCGGAAGTACCAGTAAACGAAAGAGCAGAAAAACGGAAAAAAACAAAACAACACCACCTCCAAGTTGTAACCTAAACCGGTGCGGTGATGGTCAACCTATTTGGTAAGAATTGGCAGACAGAGTGCGTCTAAGGGCAGATCCCTTTTAGGACGTAATCCCTCACTCACCAATGGTAACATGCTTCATCATAGGGACTCTCCTCCCAAAGGAAAATCCTAGTTCCTTTGGGGGCTACAACCCCCTCACTGTGAGGGAGGAGCTCAGGGATGTTTTGTTTAAAGTGTCAGAGGATCGACTAAATCCACATATGATGAGCCAAGATGTATGAGTGAGGATGCAGCGCAAACAATATAGAAAAATTAGTGAATATGTGAAAACAGGTGATGGTTAAAACTGGCTAGGAGGCATCAAAAAATATACTTTAATCAGGAAATGCCCACTGTCAGGATTAAAAAAGCAGTGAATACACCTACGGTATGGATTTAAACCGCTATGGTGTAAATTTAGATGGTCAACATGTTTCAGCCCTAGAAGACCCAAACTGGATCAGGCTTTCGTCAGGACCTTACAAAACAAGCTACTGCAAAAAGTGAAGTGAAAAAAATTGAAAAGGATATGGGGCCAGAACACTGTCATTGGCCTCTCATAACACCTGCTGATACCCGCCAAAGTTGGGTACAGGACCTCACCTCTACCTGGCAACCGCTCAGGAAGGCAGCACCGCTCTATCCGTCGGTACCACTGGACCCAGAGAGCCTGCTGCGGTGCTGCCTTCCTGAGCGGTTGCCAGGTAGAGGTGAGGTCCTGTACTCAACTTTGGCGGGTATCAGCAGGTGTTATGAGAGACCAATGACAGTGTTCTGGCCTCATATCCTTTTCAGTTTCTTTCACTTCACTTTTTGCAGTAGCTAGTTTTGTAAGGTCCTGACGAAAGCCTGATCCAGTTTGAGTCTTTTAGGGCTGAAACATGTTGACCATCTAAATTTACACCATAGCGGTTTAAATCCATACCGTAGGTGTATTCACTGCTTTTTTAATCCTGACAGTGGGCATTTCCTGATTAAAGTATTTTTTTGATGCCTCCTAGCCAGTTTTAACCATCACCTGTTTTCACATATTCACTAATTTTTCTATATTGTTTGCGCTGCATCCTCACTCATACATCTTGGCTCATCATATGTGGATTTAGTCGATCCTCTGACACTTTAAACAAAACATCCCTGAGCTCCTCCCTCACAGTGAGGGGGTTGTAGCCCCCAAAGGAACTAGGATTTTCCTTTGGGAGGAGAGTCCCTATGATCAAGATTGTCACCATTGGTGAGTGAGGGATTACGTCCTAAAAGGGATCTGCCCTTAGACGCACTCTGTCTGCCAATTCTTACCAAATAGGTTGACCATCACCGCACCGGTTTAGGTTACAACTTGGAGGTGGTGTTTTTTTTTTTTCCGTTTTTCTATTTGTTTGAAGACCCTTACACAGAGCCTTTGGATATGAAAGATATGAAAGAAATCACTTTTAATAGAATTATACAACCAACAATTTAGGGAAACATGTTGAAGGAATTTAGACATTGAAGTACATGTTGATAATAATCTATTGTATAGGAAGCCGAGAGATGGAGTTGTTTTAGCTGCTTCAGAAGTTTTATTTAGAGTTAGTCATAATTTGTCTCAGAATCTTGTTGATCGTTCTACATTAAGGTGCCGATTCCGATCCTGTAAAACCCGGGTATGAATGGTCGTACAGAGCGTATTCTCCGTATGACTCGTACTCGGGAAATGCTCCTTACAAACCAGCAAGTACGATTCGTACATAAATACCATTTCCGTACGATTCGTAAAAAACTACGTGCGACGAAAAAATACCCACAATTCCGATCCGGGACATCGCGTACGTGACGTCCGGACGGAGTCAGGCAGCGTTCTACGGACCAGCAAGTACGATTCGTGCCTAAGTCACTCCGCCCGGATAAATTTTTACGGCAGCCATAAACTCCCGGGAAATTGAGGACGACGCGAAGAAGGAGCAGCGGTACGCGACGGACAGCCATGGACCCCATCCTACGTGTCATCCCGGCCCTCCTAGCCTACGACCTGGTGCACCGAAACCGCCACGCTCGCCGCAGAAGGTCAGCACAACACCCAGGGGCAAAGGGGGGGCGAGGGGCAGGAAACATAACCTCTACCTAATTTTAAAAATTCCATATACTGTGCATACATTACCTCCAGGGTCTGGTCACTTCGGGGGGAGTATCCACCAATCCCCGCGTATGCGTACCCGTCACCACTACAATGGTGATACGGCCCGTAACCACGCCCTCAAAGCGTGGGTACGGCCCGTACCACCATTGTAGTGGTGATGCAGGGGTACGCGTGGTACGGGCCGTACACACGCTCTGAGGGCGTGGGTACGGCCTGTACCACCATTGTAGTGGTGATGTGGGGGTACGCGTTGTACTGGCCGGACACACGCTCTGAATGCGTGGGTACGGCGCGTACACCTACATCACCACAACAATGGTGGTACGGGCCGTACCCACGCCCTCAAAGCGTGGGTACGGCCCGTACCACCATTGTAGTGGTGATGTAGGGGTACGCGTGGTACGGGCCGGACACACGCTCTGAGGGCGTGGGTATGGCGCGTACACCTACATCACCACTACAATGGTGGTCCGGGCCGTACCCATGCCCTCAGAGCATGGGTACGGCCCGTACCACCATTGTAGTGGTGATGTAGGGGTACGTGTGGTACGAGCCGTACACATGCTCTGAGGGCGTGGGCACGGCCCGTACCACCATTGTAGTGGTGATGTAGGGGTACGTGTGGTACGGGCCGTACACATGCTCTGAAGGCGTGGGTATGGCGCGTACACCTACATCACCACTACAATGGTGGTATGGGACGTACCCAAGCTCTGAAGGCGTGGGTACGGCCCGTACCACCATTGTAGTGGTGATGTAGGGGTACGCGTGGTACGGGCCGTACACACGCTCTGAGGGCCTATCACTCCCAGCAGTGAACAGAGACATGTGAGGGGTGGGTGAAGAGGGATACTAGCAGTGGACAGAGACATGTGAGGGGTGGGTGCCTATCACTCCCAGCAGTGGACAGAGACATGGGGGTGGGTGCCTATCACTCCCAGCAGTGGACAGAGACATGTGAGGGGTGGGTGCATATCACTCCCAGCAGTGGACAGAGACATGTGAGGGGTGGGTGCCTATCACTCCCAGTAGTGGACAGAGACATGTGAGGGGTGGGTGCCTATCACTCCCAGCAGTGGACAGAGACATGTGAGGGGTGGGTGCAGAGGAATACCAGCAGTGGACAGAGACATGTGAGGGATGGGTGCCTATCACTCCCAGCAGTGGACAGAGACATGTGAGGGGTGGGTGCCTATCACCCCCAGCAGTGGCCAGAGACATGTGAGGGGTGGATGCCTATCACTCCCAGCAGTGGACAGAGACATGTGAGGGGTGGGTGCATATCACTCCCAGCAGTGGACAGAGACATGTGAGGGGTGGGTGCCTATCACTCCCAGTAGTGGACAGAGACATGTGAGGGGTGGGTGCCTATCACTCCCAGCAGTGGACAGAGACATGTGAGGGGTGGGTGCAGAGGAATACCAGCAGTGGACAGAGACATGTGAGGGGTGGGTGCAGAGGAATACCAGCAGTGGACAGAGACATGTGAGGGGTGGGTACCTATCACTACCAGCAGTGGACAGAGACATGTGAGGGGTGGGTGCATATCACTCCCAGCAGTGGACAGAGATATGTGAGGGGTGGGTGCCTATCACTCCCAGTAGTGGCCAGAGACCTGTGAGGGGTGGGTGCCTATCACTCCCAGCAGTGGACAGAGACATGTTAGGGGTGGGTGCATATCACTCCCAGCAGTGGACAGAGACATGTGAGGGGTGGGTGCCTATCACTCCCAGCAGTGGACAGAGACATGTGAAGGGTGGGTGCCTATCACTCCCAGCAGTGGACAGAGACATGTGAGGGGTGGGTGCCTATCACTCCCAGCATTGGCCAGAGACATGTGAGGGGTGGGTGCAGAGGAATACCAGCAGTGGACAGAGACATGTGAGGGGTGGGTGCAGAGGAATAACAGCAGTTGACAGAGACATGTGAGGGGTGGGTGCAGAGGAATACGAGCAGTGGACAGAGACATGTGAGGGGTGGGTGCAGAGGAATACCAGCAGTGGACAGAGACATGTGAGGGGTGGGTGCATATCACTCCCAGCAGTGGACAGAGACATGTGAGGGGTGGGTGCCCATCACTCCCAGCAGTGGACAGAGACATGTGAGGGGTGGGTGCAGAGGAATACCAGCAGTGGACAGAGACATGTGAGGGGTGGGTGCATATCACTCCCAGCAGTGGACAGACACATGTGAGGGGTGGGTGCCCATCACTCCCAGCAGTGGACAGAGACATGTGAGGGGTGGGTGCAGAGGAATACCAGCAGTGGACAGAGACATGGGGGTGTGTACATCATGATCAGATGACCACAACTCCATGGGTATATGTACGCATCCCTAATGTTCGACTATGTTGATAGTGCCATAACAACACATCACTGACAGCAGTGTCCCACTCCCATGGGGATAGATGTATTTCCCCCACTGCATGACACAGCACATGTGGGTGTGAGGACAAATGACACATGCATACCCACCCCTGGCGGATGCAGCACAATACACACACAGAGATCATGCCACAAGACTGTATACTCATGTCAATGCCCACTAAACTAAGAGAGCCAAAGGGAAAACACACGTACATCCCAGGACTGATAGGAATGTACAGGTGCTGGGACAGCCACCAAGATGTTGCCTCTCATGGAAGGAATAGGGTGGAGTTCCCACAGATACAATGCCCACAATTGTCAGTCAGGTGCCCAAATACCCTGCAGAACAAGTACCAATTGTGTGCTAGGCTGGGATAACATACATGCATAGTGCGGAAAATGGTGAATGTCGCCATTAAGGCATTACAACATACTCAATACACAAGTACAGTGACCAGCAAGGATGGCACAGACGATGCAGCCGGAGACATTGCTGAGCAGGCATGGCCATAGTTGAAGGGATCCGTCACCAACAAAGGAAATGTAGACACAAGTCAGCACAACAAATGTGCAACTCCCTGCAGGGAAGATGTCAGGTGCCACAGAGGAAGGAACACTCCTTGGGACAATGTCTCCAAACACGAATAGCACACACGACCAAAGATACTTTGCAGAGACCTTGTGATGGCACGCAGATACCATGGTCCACCCCATGACCATCAGACTACAACATTTTCCTGAAACATAACACATTACCACAACCCCAACTCCTGGACCATCAGCACCCACATCAATACCTGAAATGCAATAGTGTTCAAAGTGAAAAGAAAATGCTTTATTCAGCATTAAATGAAAATTTATAAAAGGACACTATTTACAAAGGCACATGGCCAGTCCAGATCAGAAGTCCTTGGGGGGGACACATGGCCACGCGTCTCCCCTAGCTTGCCTGCACATTAGAATCCTCAGGTTCGTCGACTGGGGGGGGGGCATCATGTGAGGACGGACCAGGCACCGCAGGGACAGGAGGTGTCAGGGTAGGTGTGGTGGGTGCAGGGACGGACGCCTCCACCACAGGGGGTGGGGCAGCGTCAAACGTGGAGGTCAGCTTGGCACTGCACACTGCTGCCAGGTCGTCCAGCGTATCCCCTGCACCCAAAGAAAACACAGGCTCAAAGGAGGGGGGGGTCGGAGTGATGGGGTGCAGCGCTACTGGGGGAAAGGGTGGACTGGGGGTGGGCTCAACTCCCCTACCTGTGGAGTGCCGTTCCTGTTTGCGGGCTGGAGAGCCAGAGGGGCTGAGGCCCAGCACAGCCAAGTAGGCCTCCTTGTCAGATTGTGTAGTAGGGGAGCCGAGGGGAGTGCCATTGGAGGGACTGGGTAGTGTGGCATGCGGACTCAGACTGTGGCTGCGTGTATGCCTGTGTGCCCCAGACCCAGTGGGTGTGCCTTCATCCCCCTGAGTGTGCGTGCCAGGAGGAGTGCGCTTGCCCTTACATGTTGGTGTGCTGCCTGTGTCTGGTGGGGTGCGTGCTTGGGAATGTATGTGTGTGCTTGGGACAGGCATGGGAGTGGGAAGTGTGGATGGTGCAGGGGTAGGGGGGACGAAGCGCTGCAGGAGACTCACTGCTGCCGTCAGTGAAGAGTCCATGGATCTCAGCAACATCCGTTGGTCAGACATCGCTGATGACATTCCCTCCATGTACGACACCATCTGTGTCATCATTCTGGTGTGGCCATGGAGGACATTCAGCATTGATGTCTGGCCAACCTGCAACTGCCGCAGAATGTCCACAGACTCTGCAGTGAGGGCAGCAGGGGGGACAGGGGCAGGGGATGCGGGGATGCGGTGCCTGGCATGAAGGAGACACGGTGTTGCCTAGCACGGACAGAAGGGACCAGAGCAACTGGGAGGGCGGAGATGGGAATGGAGGGGGCGGTGACGGATGTAGTGCTGCTGCCAGGTGTTGTAGCAGCCTCCGCCCCCTCGAGGAGTTCAGCCTCGGACCCGTCAGCATCGTAGTCAGTGTTGCCACTAGACAGGTCCGACGCCTGACTCCCCTCGCCCTCCGTGCCACTTGCTCCCACAGACTCTCCAGCAGTGGTGGCAGCGGTGCTGGATCCCTCCTCCACGTCCGTGCAGGTGTCTCCCTCGATGTCCTCCGATGATGCTGTGGGCAAGGTGAAGATACAGAAAATAATCAGTCACCTGTATACATCTGACACATTAGTCCGAAAAAAAATGTCACAGTGCATATCAGGAAATGCATCATGAGTAACATCTACAATAGTCCGCACATATGTAACCCTGCACTCCCCAGTTGGTTGACCCAGCATGCCACTTGGAAACAATGGAGATTATGACACAATAGCAAATAACTTGATATCGAATTATACTGAGAAGCTAGTGTCTGGGAACAGTTGAGCACAGCAAGACTATGAAGGCATGCCACCTCTTGTTCACTGTGAACAAAACAGTATTGGTGCACCCAAGGCCAAATAACAGACCTCAATTCTGAAGTTGTCCCCACACTCTGAGACCTGTGAGTACTCTGGAAACCCAAACGAAAAACATTGCGATCCCTTGGGACTCACAACACTTTACACAATGTACATGTTTAGAATGTGTGAATGTGCCACTTTGTGAACAGAACACACATCTGCCTGTATAACAGAAGTCACACAATGAGGTGCACACAAAACTACATTTACACAGTCATTGTATGAGCTGCCAGACGAATTCAAATAAGCCACTGTAAAGAAGAAATGGGGTATCAGTAAGTACATATACATGGCACCGCGGTGGTCTGAATGACTTGACACTCGTAAGTTGGTATCAGCAACAACCAAGGACTTACCCAAATGCAAACACACTGTGTGAACATGGATATGTATAATCAGAAAACAAGTGGTAATCGAACTGTGCCTTTCTTTAAAATGTGCCAGCGTGTCCATGGAAAGTGTAAAGGTACTTTCTTTTGCACTTCCCTGGGAGACATCTGTCATGCAGGCATATTATTGTCCTTCACAACAAACTAGCAAAGTGAAGCATATGAAAAATTGAGACATGTTGACAAGTGTAGTGAGTGCCAAGGTACAATACTTCTTGACTAACACCTTGAATCATGCCACCTGTCACATGGCCATCCGTACCATGATGACACAGTTGGCAACACATCTGACCCACTGCCTGTCATGTGGAGTGGCACACATGTCCAAACACAGGACAATGCATTAGCTAATGGGCCTGCAATTGTGTCGGGATAAGGAGCACCTGCACTGAGGAGACACCCTCATGGCAAGCAAGAATGTCCACACAGATGTCAGCACACACAGACCAAACTACGTAGCATCTCGACCACACACTGGTGGCAAAAATGGATGAGCATGAGCTATGTATTTTAAATTTTGACAGATGCTGCAAAGGACAAACATTCAACCCTGCACAACATGACTGGGTCACTGCATGTTGAGTGTCTGTCCAGACAATTATCACACACAGGTCAGACCTGGCAAGGAGACATAAGGGTTGGACACGCAGGCCTTGCCCGCACAAACCCCCCATACCTGAGACAATGTGATTGAGACAGATCAAGAAGTTACACCTCTTAATCTGGGTTTACTAAAATGTGCATCAAGAATTCCTAAATGTACTCCACATCACCTCGTGAGGCTGCCAACACATATTTGTGACAAACAACCATCAACAGATAGTTGTACATAGACACACAGGCACTGCCCTGTGTGAGGATGCACAAGCAAAATGGGGTCAGCCTGTACAATGGGCACATGTAGCACACTTTAGATAAATACAAATGAGGCCAGGGAACAATGCCACAGAGGCCAACCTATGCTGAACACACAGAGAATGGGCACAGTGTTGGATGACACACATGATTCCGAGGCAAGGGTGTCTTAGGGGACTGTAGTGGGCACACTGCTCCATGGTCCTGGAATTATCTGACTGTAACATGAGCTACCGTCCCGGCACTATACATATCTCCCACTCATGCACATCATGTCTGAGGCCACAACATCGGTCATGCATGCTGCAAGTCTGTTCATTTGAAAACTCACACTCCTATGTTGAGACTCAGCATCAGTGCCAACTAATATGGACCCCCAAATGACTGAACAGGACAGGGCACAGGCAAGGTAACAACACATGTCTCAGAACCCCCCCTCCCACATGATGCAGAAAGCAATGTGCACTTGGATTAACTGGCAGCCTAGATGACCATGTGCAATAGTGATTACACACAGACCAGGGAACACATGTCAAGGAGGGTAAGGGAGGAAGAACAGCACCGTTTGAGTTTGGAGAACAGGATATGCACTGCACAAATTAACCCTCGCAGTGTATCCAGGCGACTGAGCACTTCCAAAAGCTGGTGACACACAACAAACACACATGTACCTACCCCCTTCCTGCTGCTGCAACTCCTGTAACCGCCTATCCAAGTCAGGGAAGACCACCGCCAGGACACGCTTCATCTGGTAGGTCAGGCGTCGTGCCCGTCATGCTTGCGTGGAGGTGAGTCCTTCAGCTGGCACCGGGCGATCCTCCGGGTCCAGCACCGTTTGTCCTGCCAGCGTTTCCTCACTTGGGCTAGGCGCCGACTGCGACCCTCCACTGATCTCAAGGCCCTGACGGCCCGCTTCCAGATCTCCCAATTGGCGTAGGCAGTTACCTGTGAGGATGACAAAGTGAGACAACATCACTACACCTGCTCCATGTCAAAGAGACACACATTTGAACATCTTTGATATGTTGAACAGGGCATAGTATGCTGGCAACAAATAGCACCTTTGTCATAGGAACCTCTGTGGAAGCCCCAATGCACTACATGGCATTGAAAGTACACAGGTGGCATGAGGGGTGCAACACACTCCCTGATCATGGCACACACTGTGCATCACATGCAACACCAGGCTGATGGACAGCACCTCCAAGCAGTCACATGCTCCAGGCCACTGACGCAACCTCAGCAGAGTACACAGACACACACAGGCACAGATCAATCACCTGCCATTGGCAACACTCTGCACATGTGCCACTTGCCTGTGGGGTGTCACAGGTGTGGTGATAGCTCAGCAAGTCAGACACTCCACACGGCTTACTTCTCACATCAGATGGGTGGAGCTGTTGCCTCCTCCATGCAGCTGTGGTGCAACACTCCACATAGACACTCACCCACATGACAAGGAACATTCACACACATCAATGTCCAGGGGGCGTACACATCATTTGGACACTCTCACCACTCTCACCACAGCTCCACTCAACTCACACACATCTGTGGGTACAGTCACCTGTCACACCGGGGGGGCCACTGAATCACCTCTGGACTATAGAACAAAAATGGCCAAAAGGATTGGGCAGGCTGAATGTGCCATGCACTATGCAGTGAATGTCACAGTAAGCACAATGCAAGTGAGGAGTGCACACAGGAACTACATCATGCTCTGCATGGGAGACATAAGCCATTCCCCCCCCCTGGGACCCACTCTAAACAATATTGCATGTATCTCACACCTGGACACAATGCCAGAAGTGACAGTCACAAAAAAGGTGCACAATCAAAGGTAGTGGAGTCAGCACTCACCTGCTCCCCTGGTCTCCCATACAGGCTGGTGTACTGTGGGAGGATGACATCCAGCAATGCCTCATTCTCCTCCTGCGTGAATGGCTGGGCCCTCTCCACAGGCCTTGACATGGTGCCAGAGGAAGCACAGGCAGCAGCAGTGGTGTTGAGTGAAAGGTAGTGCAGGCAAGTGCCCTCTCATGGGTTCTGGCTGACTTATATCTGCCTTGCTGGGCTGTTTCATTTACAGGAGTACAGAGTGATTGGTCAGTCTCATTTGCATCCTACGTTTCCTCCAATCCCTTTAAACATACACCAGTGAGTGCCTTTGCATGGTTCAAAATTTGACCTGTGTGTCTAGCTTGCCGCCAGCAGTCTGTATGAGATGACATCCTTCAAATGCAGATATGTGGATGTATGTCACTCCTGTGAGGTCTCTGGCTGTTCACTTACACTGGCCCACAGCTAGTTTTGGGGCATGTCATGTAGAACTTGACTATCAACGGGTGTAGCTGGCTTGTCGTAGGAGTATCACCTGGCTGGCATACGTGTCCTGGATGTATTGCACAGACCAGACTCTGTATTTAGCAGATGTGTAGTAGCAGTTGAGCATGTGCTCAGTTCATTGACATTTCATTTGACACACAGCGGCACTAGCATCATTTATCTCTTGGCGAGATGAAATTTGAATATTCTGCTGCTACAATAATTGGTTGGCGCAATTTAGTAGCCACAATATTACTTGTTTTTTCAACCACAAATTTTCATTTGCATTAAACATACACCAGTGAGTGCCTTTGCATGGTTCAAAATTTGAGCATAATGTGAAGTCAACAACCACTTTGCAACATTGTATTTAGTTGCCAACTGCCTTTTACAGGCCACCTGATGGAAAAATGTTAACTTGAAAATCGGTATCCATGACAACCAGCATGCATTTAGGCCCTAATACTTGTCCCTATGTAATTTAGCAATCCACACACAGGTACGGTGCGTTTCACACATACCCCTACGGCACCAGTTGCACAGTGCGTTTGACACGTACGTGTACGACCAGTGTGTACACGTACGTGTACGACCAGTGTGTACCGGTCGTACACGTACGGGTATGACCAGTGTGTACACGTACGTGTACTACGTCAGTGTACACACTGGTGGTCGTACATGTACGTGTACACACTGGTCGTACACGTACGTGTACACACTGGTCGTACACGTATGGGTACGACCAGTGTGTACACGTACGTGTATGACCAGTGTGTACACGTATGTGTACTACGGTCGTACACGTACGAGTACGACCAGTGTGTACACGTATGTGTACGACCAGTGTGTACACATACGTGTACTACGGTCATACACTTACGTGTACGACCAGTGTGTACACGTATGTGTACGACCAGTGTACACGTACGTGTACGACCAGTGTACACATATGTGTACAAACAGTGTGTACACGTATGTGTACTACGGTCGTACACGTACGGGTACGACCAGTGTGTACACGTATGTGTATGACCAGTGTGTACACGTATGTGTACTACGGTCGTACACATACGAGTACGACCAGTGTGTACACGTACGTGTACGACCAGTGTGTACACGTACGTGTACTACGGTCGTACACTTACGTGTACGACCAGTGTGTACACGTATGTGTACGACCAGTGTACACGTACATGTACGACCAGTGTACACATATGTGTACAAACAGTGTGTACACGTACGTGTACTACGGTCGTACATGTACGGGTACGACCAGTGTGTACACGTATGTGTACGACCAGTGTGTACACGTACGTGTACGACCAGTGTGTACACATACGTGTACTACGTCAGTGTAGACACTGGTGGTCGTACACGTACGTGTACACACTGGTCATACACATACGTGTACACACTGGTAGTACACGTACGTGTGTACAGTCCGTACACACACCCGAACTCCGGCGGGAACACCAATGTAATGATACGGACCGTTCACACGCCCTCAGAGCGTGTGTACGGGGCGTTTCACAGCTTACACTGGTGATAGGAGGCGCACACGAAAGGAATGGAGGTGTCAGACTCGTGCACGGCTGTACATCAAGTCATTGTCATTGCAGTCCTTGATGTGCAGGGCCTAGGTGTGTCAGGCAGTGATATGGCACATGTCTCCTCATGTTTTAGCACAATAGATGTGTGATGACCTGTGTACACGTCATGTGTGATAGGGCAGTATGTGGCACACTTCCCCTTCCCACTTTGCACATGTGTGCATGTAGTACACATGTGTCAAGCACTGCATCACTGGTATGGCAATGTCACCAACACCCGCAACTGTCCCCTGATGCCCGGGACAGGGACACTAACACCTGACATCTACGTACCAGCGTGCCCCGATGTGACTATGTCCTGTGTGTGTCATGTGTTCCCATGAGCTTGCTGTTGGTGTTCCGTCAACTGCATCTGCTGTTGCTGCATCCAACATGTGTCTGTGTGTAGATGGGCATGGCACCCATATACGCACACCATGCCACTTGTGGATTCACACGTTACGTGTGTCTGGATGCTTCAAAGATGATTTTTTGACATGAGGACATATCTGCGCCATATCCATGTCTGTGTTTCGGTTTTTCACGTGTACCCCTTCATCGTTATGTGTGTAATCTGTACATTTTCAATGACATGTGACCTGTGCATCTAGCTTGCCGCCAGTAGTCTGTATGAGATGACATCCTTCAAATGCAGATATGTGGATGTATGTCACTCCTGTGATGTCTCTGGCTGTTCACTTACACTGGCCCACAGCTAGTTTTGGGGCATGTCATGTAGAACTTGACTATCAACGGGTGTAGCTGGCTTGTCGTAGGAGTATCACCTGGCTGGCATACGTGTCCTGGATGTATTGCACAGACCAGACTCTGTATTTAGCAGATGTGTAGTAGCAGTTGAGCATGTGCTCAGTTCATTGACATTGATGTTGTTATGTACTCACTCTTCGTTATTCCTTCCAATTTTCTGCAGGGCACCCCCTCTCCCCCGACCAATGCCAGACTTGGGTGCCATGAGGGAACGTGACTGCATAAGACGTAACCGCTTCTCGCAACAGTTGATTGAGAACTTGACCGCAAAGCTTGAACAACACCTCCAACCGTGACACAGGTATCCTACTGTGCTGACCCCCAAGAGAAAGGTGATGGCAGCACTACATTTTTTTGCCACCGGTACGTTTCAGTTCACCATAGGTGATGTGGGTGGCATGTCACAGACCATGTTCAGCCGTGTCCTGCATGATGTTTTAGAAGCCATGTTGGAGCACCTGAATGAATTCATCCATTTTCCAACTCGTGAGCAGTTGACAGGTGTCAAGGGTGAGTTCTATGCCCTGGGAGGGATGCCCTATGTAATTGGGTCTATTGATGGGACACATGTGGCTTTGGTACCACCACAGGCACAGGAGGTCGCCTATCGCAACCGTAAACATTACCCCTCTATAAATGCCCTTGTGGTGTGTCTTGCTAACATGCTGATTTCCCATGTCTGTGCACGTTTTCCAGGGTCAGCACATGATGCCTACATCATGAGGCGTAGCAGGGTGCCAGAAATGATACTGCGGCTGCACAACGAACGAGCATGTCTTGTTTAGCGCTATTTTTGTATCTTACGGCATCTCCTGACCCACTTCTTTACATGATGTTTCCATGTAGGGGACTCTGGCTATCCCAACATGCCATGGCTGATGACGCCTCTCCGCAACCCCAGAACAGCTGCAGATCACCGTTACAACAACGCACATGGGCAGACCAGGCAAGTGATCGAGATGACGTTTGGCCTCCTGAAGAGCAGATTCCGGTGCCTTCACAAGACAGGCGGGTCCCTCCCATATGCACCGGTGAAGGCCTGCAAGATCTTCCTAGTGTGCTGCATGCTGCACAACATGGCAGTGGAGAAGGTTGTGTCACTCATCCTGGATCCGGATGAGCAGGAACATCCACCCGTGGAGGATGAAGGGCTTGGTCACAAGGCAAGTGAGGATGAGGAGGAGGAGGACGACGACATCCGGAGTCAGCTAATACGCAACTTCTTCTCATAATGGTGAGTCCATGGGTCTGAGTGTGCACGCCTGGAGCCTTGTGTGGCATGTGTTGCAATGTGTGTGTCCAGCTGACTGTATGCTAAGTGACTTAGAGGTGTGTTCAGATGTGTCACTCGAGTGATGATGTCCTTCCACACATTTTAGCTCAGACACTCAATTTTAAAATAGCATGGTGACACACTTATTCCTGTAGAGTAAATGACCATGCATGCGGATGACAATCTTTTCCCTGACTTCTTGTGTGTCTGTCATCCCCAGGTAGTTTCGCATGCTCTCTGCTCGTGTCATCGTTGGCCTCCCGCTATTCCTCATGAGTATTGCAACGTGTGCTGAATCAGCGTCCCATGCACGGACATGGTGAAAATTATTTTTGGTTAAGGATTGCTGCACGGCATTTTGGTGTTGGTAGGTGTTTGGAATGTGTGGGCACTGCTCCTGTGCATGTTGTGTTACAATACATACATGTCGACTCACCATGGGGCACATGACATGTTGCATGACTCCCATGTATTGATAGTCACCCTTCGTAACAGTCATCTGTAATGGGACTGTGGATTCTGATGAAGACATCAATGTGTGTACAACTTCCCTCTGAAACATACGGGATGCTACGGGTGGACATAGTGTGGGACATCCCCATGAGAGGATCAATGGGGAATTGCAGCCCCTCCGTATACAGCAGGGGGTGTTTGGCTCACCCCCTTCACTTGTGTGCCAGTTCAATGGATTTACAGCATCTGTGTTGTGAAGGGGGTGTCCAGTGTAGGTCCCACATGTTCAGCCAAATTACCTGTGAGTCTGTTCATATTGATGCATTTCCCTAGGTGTGAACTTGAGTAATAAAGGTGTTCCTCACCCTCCAAGGTGCCTCATCTCTGTCAATGCAGGTCTCTTGCCACTTTGCATGCGGCATCTCTGGCATAGCTGTCAAAGATTGTGCATATGAGTCTATGTGTAGTTTAGCAACATGCATGCAGTTCTTCAGGAATTACAATCTCTATTGTGCATGATGTCCATGGTTGTGTATGTATTTGGGCATGTTTGTGACCACAACGGGCTGTCAACACCTGCTGAGGGTGTGTATCCTGTGCGCAGCTCGGCATTCAGTTTCATGATCCGGTGTCAGTCATCTTTGGTGATTGTGCATCCATTGTCTCTTGGTGTGCTATGGGAAACCGGACACTCCTTCCTTTACATACGCCTGGTGCAGTTGTCCTTTCTGACATCCTTGTCTTTGTGCAACTTGTGGCATAGTTTCCAGGACATGCCGCCTGCTGCTGCGGCCCCTGCAGCAAGGGCACACAAAGTTTACAGATTCGGCAACACACACACCTCAAAGATGCTCCTCCCTTCCTCCCTCCACCCATTCATTTGGCTGGCATCAGCTTGTCTGTGCCACTGTTGCGCCCACGCGGTGCCAAAGGCTGGACCGTCAGCGCATGCAACGTGCACATTGCACGACCCTCATGTCCTTACATGACCCACATCACACTACAGTCTGATGTTGCAGCCACCCTCCAAGCATTGTCCATCCGAAAAGCTACCGCCTGCTCTCAGGCATACCCTAGGCGCACACACGACACCTTTGCATGATGAGTGTGCAACTCCAACTGCCTACACAGCGCTGCCCCGCCTTCCAGGCCCTGTCACACCAACCAGGTCATGTCCCTCCTACTCCCCACCGGCCCCGTACACCAGCAAGGCCATGGGAGTGGGACTTAAGCCTTCAGCATGTAGTATATTGGCATCATCTGGCACATGGCCCAGGTATCATCTCTCATCGTGTCAATCTTCAATGTGTCCAGGTCCCCCTCTCCGACATCACATGCACACAGCACCTCATCATCAGCTCGTATGCCATTGACAGCCAGGTGCTCCTTACCCTCACCAATGACGCAGCCATTGCCAGTTCCAACATTCAAGAAGGCATGAGATCCATTGATGAATGGCTGAACATCAGGACTGAGGTAATCATCTGAGGATTGTTCCCTTACAGCTGGGTGAACTGCTTGTGTCCCACCCGCAAGAGCCCTGCACATGCACCCAGTGCCCACGCACACAAGATGTTGTGCATCATGGATTCGTCACTCACATGTGCCATGCTAATCACCAGCATCTGTACCTCAGGGTGCAACACCCTCTGCATGATGCACATGATCCACAGATAGATCCACTCCAGGGAAAGACAGACCATCCCCCAGGCCCACGACACCAGCCGTGTCAACTACTGCCCCGCCCTCTACGGAGCAAGTACATCCTAACTCCCGGGAAACTTGTCCACATCCAGGCTGCATGTGCACACCTCAGCTTCAACATCCCGAGCCCCAGCCACATCAATGTCCACCAGAGATAGCTGCAATGGATCACTGTGTGCTGCAGGATGACCTTCAGACTCCTCACCCACACTCAGGAGGCAGGCCACAACCCCAGACCCCAAACCAACCTTGGCCGTCTGTCACCCGAGACCCCGTTGTGCCAACTCCGTGCATCCAACCTTGCCCTGGCCACCATTCTTCACATCCACCGTACTCCAGCATGCAGGACATATTTCTCCCACCTGGCAAGACATACCTGCTACTCCCTCCCCGGCAACATCCACATGAGCCATGACCTCTACGCCTTCAGGATACTCTTCCCAATTGGTCTGTCTGCACAGTAATGCATGCCCCCCCTCAGCAGCTTGAGGCCATCACGGGTGAGTATTGTGCTCCATGTCTGTATAGAATGATACATTGTGACCTATGTGTGTCCTGTCCCAGACTCAGATTCCAGGGTATGGATGGCTGGAGTTAGTTCAACACTGATGCATAGTTTGACATTTCCCCACACGTAGGTTGTGTACTCATGCAAAATGAATGCAACATGTAATTGTAGAAATTAAGATTTAATTTCGGTGGGGGGCCTGTTTAGTGTGGACAAATAGGTGCTATACAGTGTGCATGGAATCCAAAGTTCACAGGGGGAGATGGGATCCTTGTCATTTGGAGTCATCAGAGTCCAGACCACAGTGTTGGTCATCATTGGTCAGACTGTGACCAGCAAGTCCATGTGGCAGAGAAAGTCATTGGATGAGGTGCTGCTGTTGCGCATGAGGGCCAGGTGCCAGGCCAGGTGACCTGGGAGATGTGGATGGTCCGCTGACTCTCACGGTCTTTTCCGTGGACGACCCACCTTCCTTGCGGGACCCTCAGATGCAGGCCTTTACGATGCTTAGGACGCTCAGTCTGACGAATCCTCCTCCTCCCTCCCTGTGGCTGGTGCTGGTCTTCGCCTGGTGGCACAGGGATGGTTGCCCATGTTGTCGGCGATCCGACGGAGTGAACGGCTTATGTCCGTTTGCACCGCCAGGAGCTCAGCCAGTCTTGCCTCCATCCGTCCTTGGTGTTGTTGTTGACTGGCGTGTTGCTCGGCCTGCTGGTTCTTAATCTCATTGAGGGTCCCCACTACCTGGCTGATGCCCCTAGTGTCACGTCGGTATGTCTCCAAGATGTGGCGTATGTGTGACATACCGTTTCCCTCAGCTGGCTGGTCAGGTTCGCGCCTCCGCCTGCCTCCACTCCCACCACCCCTGCCCACACAAGCCTGGCCTGCCGTTGTGGGCACATCGGGTCTACAGGACCCCTGAGGGATGGCATTTGCAGGGTTATCTGCCTCATCCTGGGTGGCCGGAGAACCTTGTCCCCCCAGGTCAGACTGGCTCAGTTGTTCTGTGTGGGCAGGGCTCCTGGGTGTCTCCTGGGATGTGGCAAGAATGGGGATGGTGGTTGGCACAGATGTACCTGATTCAGGTGCTGCCGCGGCTTGGGCACCAGAGGGTCCAGGTTGGTTGGGGTCATCCACAGAGTGCTGAGAGTCGTCGCTGCCGGTGGGATCATCTTCCTGACGAGCCTGGGCCTGTGATTGTTCCCCCCCAGTGTTGGGGGGAGATCCATGACGTTGTCCTGTGTGTGAGAGAGAGAGACAATGTTAATGCTGTTTCATGCGACTTCCATGTTTCATACATGTTCTGGTTGCCACAGTTCCTCCAGGTAGTTGTATGTGCCTAGCAGTCACATCAATGTTCACTTGTGGATGGGTATGTTGCAGGGGACTGATTGAAATGTTATCCAGGGTCTTTGACATGTCGCATTTGGCCTTGGATGCTTTTTTGGCTGTGGCTTGATCTTGTTGTGTCACATGTCCATTGTGAGAGTGTGTGACTCCATTGGCTGCCCCGGGGGTGTGTGCTTGTGTAAGGGGTGAGTGATCATCCCTCAGCCCAACGCTGTTCAACATCCACATGTCCCCCCTCACACAAGTGGCCCGCCACCACAACCTCAATAACATCTCCTACGCCGATGACACCCAGCTCATCCTCTCCCTCACCAAGGGCCCTCACACCGCCAAGACAAACATCCACGAGGGTCTGAGGGCCATCACCGACTGGATGCGGAGCGGCCATCTGAAACTGAACTCGGACAAGACGGAGGTCCTCATCCTGGGACCCACACCCTCAGCCTGGGACGACTCCTGGTGGCCGATCGCTCTGGGGACATCACCGACACCCACCAAACACGCACGCAACCTAGGATGATCCTCACATCCTCCCTCTCCATGTCCAAGCAGGTCAACGGCATCTCCTCCTCCTGCTATGACACCCTACGCACGCTCTGCCGGATCTACTGGTGGATCCCGACTTAAACAAGTAGAACAGTGACACAGGCCCTCGTCAGCAGCTGACTGGACTACGCCACTGCACTCTATGCAGGACTCCCATCCACACACCAACGGCGGCTACAACGCTTCGGAAACGCCTCAGCACAACTGATCGTCAACGCCCCCCGCCACAGCCACATCACCCCCCTCCTGAGAGACATGCACTGGCTCCACATCGACAAGAGGATCACCTGTAAGCTCCTCCGCCACGCACACAAGGCACTCCACACCGCCGGACAAGCCTACCTGCACATCAGACTCAGCTGTGAAATTGTCCATAACAATTACAAACACACTTCTAAACAATTGGCAACAGATATCTATGTGTGTCTCATTGAAAAAATCTGCCCTATGTGCATGGTTAGTTGGCATTTAAAACATTTATTCTGTCAGAATTGTTCTCATGTTCTCCTCTGGTGTGCCACAGAGCATGTCTACCAGCATCTTCAGCTCCTCTGGTGTGAAAGCTGGGGCCCTGCTCCCTGTACAGTGAGACATTGTAGCTCCCAGAGGATGTGAACAGCAGCAGAGAGATGGGGAGGTCTGTAGAAGTGCAGTTTCTGAAGGTAAGAGATCTGTATAGCAAAATGCAAGACATCTCTAGACCATATAGGCGGTCTTCTGTGCGGTGGTCAAAGGGATAGGTCCGCGTCGTCCAATGGCGCTAATTGCTGCCTGACACTCTGCCTACCGTGCAGTTGTGTCTGATGATGTACAGAATCCTACATTCCCAGAGGGCCAATACACTCAAAATCCAAGCCCCCATCTGACGCATTGCAAATAAATGGAACATTGTAAATGGTCTTTGTGTACTATACTTAAGTGTACATCTGCATATCAAGAAAGATATATATTGTCAATGGGTTGTGTATGTCATTATATGTGCATTACAGACACGACAACATGACAGTGTCCACCATGTAACATTTGTCTGCATGAAGTGCTGAGTGAAATTCAAGACGTATGTGGTTTACAGGATGCTATGCATAACATGATCCTACTGTGTTGACGACAAAACTTGCTCAGTCATTAAAATACACAAGTCATGTGTTCCTGGCTTGTGAGATTTAGACTATGTCCAGCTTGATTTTGCCTCGAAAAAATCTGTCACTAGTAATATGAGTCTAATGTACTTTCATTCCTGTGTTGCTAAACATTTGAGACATGTTCAGAAATGACATGTGTGCTGTGGTATGTTCGGAATCTTTTTTTTCTGTGAAATCAGGTTTGCACGGACATGGACTGTCATGTGTAGTTACTTGGTGTTTGGTGTTTGTCTGAGCACTTGTTGCTATGGACATCGTGATTTAACACCTACTCGGTATACCCTCCACACATATGTGTCATGGAAGAGCAGGAAGACAAGCTCCCATCTACAGGCCCTTTCCTGACCTCCAAACCATGGAAGAGAGAGATGTGATCTGCAAATACCATCTCACTAAGGCGACAATAAATGATTTGTGCCAGAAGTTGGCACCTCCTTTGTGTCCACATCGCAACTATCCAACATAACTGACACCCAAAGTTAAGGTGATGGCAGGACTGCATTTCTTGGCCACAGGTTCGTTCCAGTACACAGTGGCAACATCTGGTGGAATTTCCCAGCCTATGTTTAGTAATGTACTTCGGAATGTATTGCAGGCATTGGCCATACACATGGACAGCTACATCAAGTTTCCCAATCCAGGTGAATTGGGCAA
Source organism: Triturus cristatus (assembly GCF_964204655.1). Classification (NCBI taxonomy): domain Eukaryota; kingdom Metazoa; phylum Chordata; class Amphibia; order Caudata; family Salamandridae; genus Triturus; species Triturus cristatus. Next base: position 420,078,799 of record NC_140585.1, on the reverse strand, counting down.
TATCAAAGCTGATTTTTATGGGTTTAGGTAAATTCTACAATCATTGGAGCAATCAATGGGATATATCGATGGGCTTTGATTCCACCACTGGCCAATGAGCAAGTATATCGGAACAGGAAGCACTTCCACTCAATCAATGTACAGGTGGTGTGTTTGCCTGATATGTGAATTTCCCATGTCTTTGAACAGCATCATACCCCGTTTGATGACCCAACTACTTTCGGAATGGGCATGGCTTGTTGGTAAGTAAGGTTTTTAATGAAGGTTGTTGTGAGTTGCTTTGTGTGTCAATTTGCTAAACGTTTGCTTGAACATTGCTTGAATATTGAACATTGAACTCATGTCTATCTTTCGTGTAGGAGACTCAGGATACCCCAACCAACCATGTTTACTAACACCATTGCGGAATCCAGTCACCCCAGGAGAAGTCTGTTTCAATGAAGTCCATGGGAGAACAAGGCGGATAGTGGAGAAGGCTTTTGGCATCCTGAAGACAAGATTCCGCTGTCTCTATAAAACTGGAGGATCCCTACAGTATTCACCTGAAAAGTCGTGGCAGATCACCGTTGCCTGCTGCATGCTCCACAACCTGGCAAAAATGGAAAACATCCCTCTAATTGAAGATGAAGCAGACCAGCAGGTGCCACCGGCTGAGGATCTGGCACTGGGCAATGATGACAGTGGTGAGGAGGTAGGAGCTGACTTGAGACAACAGCTTATCAACAAATTCTTTTCATGACTGTAAGTATGCACTGAGATGTATTTCCAATTCTATAGTGCTTGTTGTTGTGTAGCTGTGTGGACTATGTATATGTACACATCACAGTGTAGGATGAGTGTGCTAATGTTTGTGCAAGACATGTTTTGGATATGGTTATAGCTACATGCACACTGTGTCATTCATGCCTTGCTAGTGTTAACAGTAACATTGTTCTGGCTGAATTTTCAGTTTGTTCTCACTTGTGAGACATGATTTATCCTTATCTTATTTCATTTAGTTGTTTTAGTTTACTTTGCTATGCAATCAACTGAGGGTATTTCTGAGTCGTGCCATCACCAGGCATATAACGCTGTTTCTAAGTCCAACCTGGACACGGAATGATCCTGGGGAATGTCTGGCACAGACTTTAATCATACATATCTGTTATGACACCTGCTTGCAATAGTAGGTATGGAAGTTGCTACAACGCCAATAGATTTCCAGCCTATTGTGCGTACTTTGTTTTGCAAAATGTTTACCATCATGTGCTCAAACACAATGTGGTTGTGGGAATAGTCCATGGAAATTTACATTCACATCACCTAGATAATCGATGTGTGAAAACGTGATGTAGCTGTAGATTTGTGTCCTCATTGTATGTCACAGTGCAAGTGCCAAACCACTGACATATGCTTATAACCTACCTAAAGATGCAGCACAACTTGTTGGATTGGGACCTGTTTGCATTGGCCAGTAGTACAGTCCAGTTTTCTTTTCTTTTGTTTACTGATTGTGTATGGCATTTATGGTGTTTGTGTTCTGGTACCAGGTGTTGCAGAAATTTTATTTCTGCGTTTCACATTAAAGTTTGCATTGTCTGATGTAGCTCCTCCTAAATTGTTGTTTTGTTGATTGCAGATGGCAAAATAGGTTAGTGGCACAGATTGTTGAATGGCATGTCAACTTGTGATGATTGTTTATACAATTGACTGTCTGTCAATAGGTACCGTGGACTGACATTTGTATGATACACTGAATGTGTATATCTATCTTGTGGTACCATTTTTAAATGACTTTGTGGCACTTAAGTTACAATTTACATTGACCTGGGGTAATTACAATTTCATCAGAGTGATCACTTGATAATTATAATTGGAAATAGATGTCAAAGTCACAATATGAGTTAGTATCGATGTGCAAATTGTTTTTATTTAACAAACATGGTGAATAGGTGATGGCACATGATATTGATCAGAACCAAAAAATAAATTAGTGAAGTTTTTAGTATTGGTGGTTGAAATCAAACAAATCATAGCCACAGTTATCAGAGTTTAAATAAAGTCCAACAGTGTACTTCCATCTAATGTGAACAATTGGTATGAATAGTCAACAAACTGAACAGTCAACGCACAAAGAAGGATGCATGTTTTTTTACTGGCTGGGGGTTGTGCATTGCCATCCAACCCTCCCTTATCTTTCTTTGGATGACCCACCCCATGTCAGGGGGGGCACAACTGCAGGATCCCGAGGTACTGAGGATTCTCTACCTGGCTCAGCATCCCTCCATGTGGCTTGCACAGATGTTGAGGGCATAGATGGAGTCATCGCACAGGGACGGGTACGTAGGTGTGAAAATGCCTCGCGAAGGATGGTACTGATCCCCTCAGCACCATTATGACCTCGTCCATTTAGTCAATGAAACTCTCAAGTCTTTGGTCTTGGAACACCTGCAGTTGTTCTATGGTCTAGAGGTGTTGAGAAACCTGGCCCATTGCTCCCTGGTTCCACTGATAGGCATTGAGGTTCTGTAGCGATCCGAACCCGTGTATTCGGTATCGTAGTACTGACACGATTTTGGTACCAATGAACCGTAAATGATCCATTATATGCATGACAGTGTTTTCGCTGCGCAACTAGCATGAATTCACTGAGAAATAGGGCATTCTATTGTTAAGTCATGGCATCCATTTTAGTTACGGCATCCATTTTGTTTCTTGCCCTCACATAGTCAATGAACGGGCGATGACCCCGGCAGAATCACCTTGTTAAGGATACGTAAGCTCGAGCCCCGAGAAAGGCTGACGCTGCATGACTAGGCAGAATCAAGCTGCCTCCCTTGCCTGAGGCCAGTCCTGCTATACTGGTTCTCGTGTCCATTGTCCTGACTGAAAGGCCGAAGACGGTAGCCATGCCCGTTTATGATCCATAAACACCTCTTATCCTACTTTTCAATCCTTTGCACCTGGCTCTGCTCCCATCCTTCTGGGCTTTTACGATGGGGAGGTTATGATTTTTATGATGGGGAGGATCGGGCAAAGAATGGAAAACTGACAAGGGGACCTGATCGAATACCGAAAACCTACGACTAGTTATTGTTTGATGTCTATTTACTGTTTGTTTTGGGATACCGGGTTGGGCATGAGAAATATTCGTGTAATGTTGCCTAAAGACATTTTTCGTGTATTTAAGGAACAACCCACTTAATGCAATTTGAACAGTCTCGTAGATTCTGCCTCTGTGTGGTTCCTATGACTTCTGTGTCCCTGCAGTGAATAAATCTTGGTCTCTGACGCCACCATCGAGAAACCCGCGTCTCTGTTTATTTGTGCACCGAGACAGGAAGGAACTCAGGGGTCTTCGGGTGTTGTTTCCCTGACACCTCTGGACTCTTAAAAGTCCAGAACCTCAAATTGGCGCCCAATGTGGGGCGACGTCATCCGGTACCGGTCCAAAGCCTGAAAAGTTCGAGGAGTTTCGTGTGAAGATTCCGGAGGGAGGTACCCCGCTTCATCGATCCCTGCATGTCGTAAAAGTGGCCCGACGATCTCTTCCACGAGGGTTCCCGTTCCCAGACGGCTACAGAGGACCGCTGCCCTGACTGACGCCCTGTCTTGGACCCGAGGTGCAGACCTTAGTACGGCGAGACGTAGACGGGTTCTCCTTGGTGACGTCTTCCACATTTCAGTTAAGTATTAAGTGGGTTACGCTCAGTTTGGTTGTTCTTTGTTGCTCTGGTTTAATTCGTAGATTATCATTGGTTGCTCTTGTTTAGATAATCTTTGTTTGGGTATTGGTTCATTTTGGTAGGCCTAAGTTCCCTGCGCATTTTGGTTGGAGTTTGTCTTTGTTTGTCATGACTAACAGTAGTAATTGTTTCCTGTCCTGGTTACGTTGCAACGGGGATTCCCGGTTGGAGGATTCGTGTTCGGTTCCTCCGATTGGAACTCCTACATATGAGCTCTATTGTAAACACGGTGTAGGTCCTATTGCGTATAATGAAGTATGGGTCCGTTATACCAGAAAAGATGGTGTCCTTAGTTGGCCACCGCATGGTAGCTTCGAATGCGAAATTCTAGACAATCTAGAAATGAAGTTGTTTAAAAGAAAAGCCCGGCCGGCAATGTTTGATTCTTTTCGCGTATGGCGTAAAGAAGCCAAACAGAGAGAAATTAGGAAGACGAAGAAAGAACAGAAAGAGAAAGGGTTGACTTTAATGGAGTCTGCTAGGCAGCTGCATGTCAACGAGACTGAGAAAGCAATGGAGATGGCGAATAGAAAATATAATTTGGCAATTGATAAATGTTACCCTGTATTGCCATCTTGTCCTACTAAGCCGATAGAGGACCATGAAAAGGATCCTCTGTTGTCTTACCTGTTGAATTCACCTCCACCGTATGCACAGGGTATTACAGCACCACAGTTACTACCTGTTGTACAGCCAGCTGCTGGTCAGCCTGGAATAGTTGCTCCACTTCCTTTGATTCCAGCTCCTGTCCTTCCCGTGGTTAATGTTCCTTCGGCACCCCCTCTTCCTGGGTCGCCTGTTCCGCCTTTGCCTGTCGTTTCGCAAAATGCTTTACCTGCTACTCCCACCCTTACTATTTCATCTGCTCCAGCTGCCCTGTCCCCGAACCCTGTGGACATTCTGACTCCGCTTTCCGTTCGTCGGAAAATAACCGACTCTGTAACTAATATCTTAACTCCTCTCTACAGGTCTTTAATTGGGACCCCCGTTTCTGACTCTATACAGAGACGTAGCCAGCTTCCTGGTCCCCAGGAACGAGAAATGTTAGATTCGACAGCTCTTAGGTGGATGTTGAAAGCTGCGAAGTATGATGCACGAAGAGTGTTAGATACCTTTATGCAATGGAATGAACCAACTCAACGTTATGTTTTTGACGTGATGTGTTCTCTTGTGCGTGAGGAATGGGAAGATGATGACTTAGATTCCGTCCCCTCTGATCTGATAAATGTTCAGCAGAAATTTGCCGCAGGAATGGTGATAGGTTCAGAAGTAAGGGAAGCGATAGAACTGATTTTAGCTTATAGGGATGATTTCCCTCTTCGAGCGCCAAGGGACCCTGATGGTTCACCGATTACTAGGAAAAGACGAGGTCAATATCCGATGAGGGAAGTTCCACCGATATGGCGCGATGCAGTCCAAGCTGATGCGGCTAATGGTATTGCAGCTGCTCCGTCACAATTCCAGAGAGTGTGGATACACATCCCTTGGAAGCGGGCCGAAGTATTAGCAGTAAAACAAGCGCTGCCGGACCCGCGTAAAAACCCTGCTGGTTATTATAAAGAGTTAACACAGACAGTTCAAGCGTGTGTCATGAATTTGGCAGACATTGAAATGCTATTTGGCAATGTAGTGCCACAGCCTATATGGGCCAAGATTCGGCAAGAGAACCACCCAGTTGCCCTAGGAGGTGATTGGCCAGCTATTGTAGCAGCAGATGCGCAACAAGTTGGCGGTGCTAAACCTGAACCTCTGATTGCTGCCTTACCTGGCAGAATAATTAATCTGATGAAAACGCTGATGCCAGCGTTACGAGTTAATTGGGATAAACTATTGGCATGCAAGCAAAAGAAGGACGAAAGCGTCTCTGACTTTTTCACTAGATTTGAAGAGACCTTCGTAGACCACAGCGGGCAAGATATGAGTACTGAGGGAGGTCAGAGGTTGTTTTTCGACAAGTTCGTGTTTAATTTACTACCTGAGCTTAGTAACAAGTTAAAGGATTCTGAAAGTGCATGGGCAGTGTCGACGACAGCACAGATACTTGCAACTGCTCAGTATTACGAGAATAGAGAGAAAGAAGAGAAGGAAAAGTCAGAAAAGAAGACAAAAGATTTGAAGACTAAAGTACTATTGCAACAGGCGTATCCGCCTCGCTCGAATCAGTCAGATTCACAGCAGCGACCCCAGTTTCAGCAACAGCCACAATTCCAGCAAGGGACGTCCCAAAGATTTAATTATGGTTTTTCCCAACAACAGTTAGCATGGAATCAGTGTGCCTATTGTAAAATGGAGGGTCATTATAAGAATGAGTGTCCGGTACTGCACGCACAGACTAGTGGTGTCCCAGCTCAGAGAGGTAATGTTGGGTTTATGCAAGCTCCTAGAGGTAGAGGACGTGGTACAATGACACCTCAGGCCGGTCGCCCATCAAATTATTTCGATCAGCGAAATGTACAACCTGCGCAACTAGGTAGATCTCCACAGTATCATGTTGAAGATTACTATGATCATAATGAAGAGATTCAGAGAAGCGAGTACTAGGACAGCCACAGGCAAAGAGAGGGAGTAGTATCAGTTCCAGTTGATCAGAGTGGACCTTATGTCGCAGTAGTTACATCAGGCGTGGTCGAACCGTTTCTGTTGGATACTGGTGCGGCAAAAAGTTCAATTATGCATGCGAAACTCCCTGGCGCACCTTTGTCTGGCTTAACGAACACTTCAGTAGGTTTCTCAGGCGCCCCTGTTCACAATCCTGTTTCTAGTCCTTTATCAATTTCTGTTGGGCCATGCGAACTAGAAGCACCCCTTATCCTAACAACCGGTTGTAATGAGAATCTGCTTGGTTTAGATCTGTTGAAACACCTGCATGCGACACTGTACTGTTCTCCTTCAGGAGTACAGCTCACATTAGGCAAAAGAGTCATCTCTCCAATGTATATGTCGATGGATAAGCTCCCACCGGAGCTGCGTTCTCTCCCTGATACTCTTTGGGCGACTGGTCCTAACGATGTAGGCCTCTTGGAAATCCCCCCTTATGTGGTAAGTCTGAAAGCGAATATTAGATTCCCACGAATCCCACAGTATCGGATTTCGAATGAAGGTGAACGTGCACTCTTGCTGATTGTGAAAGACTTAATACAGAAAGATGTGATAGAGGAAACTAGAGGAAATGTCTGCAATAGTCCTGTTCTGCCGATTTTAAAACGCACTGACCCGTCTAAACCTCCAATCTACAGATTTGTGATTGACCTCAGAGAAGTTAACAAAATAGTGATTCCGCAGTTTCCTGTGGTACCAGATATCACTGCATTATTGACGTTGATTCCTGCCTCAGCCTCATGGTTTACAGTGATCGACTTGAAGAATGCCTACTTCTGCATTCCGATAGCCGAGGAAAGTAGAGACATTTTTGGTTTCTCCTTAGGAGGTCGCAGTTTCAGATTCAAACGCGCTCCACAAGGTTATTGTGAGAGCCCTTCAATTTACAGCCAAGCATTGAAGAGTCAATTAGATGCTCTTGTACTTCCTCCTGGTGTTGCTCTGATCCAATATGTAGATGATCTATTACTGGCTGCTGATGACAAGGAAACTTGCAAAATAGCTACAATTTCTTTATTACGTCATTTGTCAGACTTACATCACAAGGTTTCACCTTCTAAACTGCAATATTGTTGCCAAGAAGTGACCTACTTAGGTCATCTTTTGTCAAAGGAGGGCAGAAGGTTGACCCCAGAGAGAATCAAAGCAATTTCGCAGATGACTGTACCAAGCACACAGAGAGAAGTACGTGCGTTTTTGGGTATTACGTCATACTGCAGGCAATGGATCCCAAATTTTTCTCTCATGGCGAAACCATTGGTGGCCCTGACTGGAAAAGGTGTTCCGAGCCCTTTGCCATGGTCTGATGAATGTCAACAGAGCTTCTCCGACTTACGTGATGCGCTGTGTTCAGCACCTGTGTTGGGTACTCCTGAAGACAGTAAGCCGTTTACTTTATATGTCCATGAAAGAGAAGGTTGTGCGTTGAGTGTATTAACGCAACAATTTGGTGACAAACAGCGGCCTTGTGCATATTTCTCATCCACATTAGACCCGGTAGCCAGAGCATTGCCAAGTTGTTTGAGAGCTACAGCAGCAGCTGCAGTGTCCATTCGACAGTCTGCTGGACTAGTCATGAACAACATGTTAGTAGTCATGGTTCCACATGCTGTGGATACACTCATGAATCGAACAAAAACTCAGCACCTCACCAGTGCTAGACTATCAGGCTATGAGCTGACGCTTTTGGCAAGTCACATTCAGATCAAGCGATGCAACATATTGAATCCAGCAACGCTGTTGCCGACTACTCAGGAGTCGAGTGATTCAGAGCCCCATGATTGTTGTTTCAGAACTGAGGAAGAGACAAAGGGTAGGATTGATTTAAAAGACACTCCGTTACTAGATCCAGATGGCACTTTGTATGTCGATGGGTCATGTTTTAAACTACAGAATGGTGATGTGACGGCCGCGTATGCAGTTATGACTTTGAGTACGATTGTTGAGACCGCAAGAGTAAGTCAGAATTCTGCCCAAGCTGCAGAATTAATTGCATTAACAAGAGCGTGTGTTTTAGCTGAGGGAAAGAGAGTGAATGTGTTTACTGATAGCAAATACGCCTTCGGCGTAGCACATAGTTTTGGACGTCTGTGGAAAGAAAGAGGTTTTCTCACGTCCCATGGGACTAAGATCCAACATGGACAGTTAGTCAGCGATCTATTGGAATCTCTGACCCTACCGAATGAAGTTTCGATTGTGAAGTGCAGTGCACATCGAAAGATTACGGATGATGTTGGCCGTGGGAATGCGTTCGCTGATGAGGTCGCCAAAGAAACGGCCAAGAACATGACGAGCCGAATGTACGTTGCAACGTCTGCAAGATGGATTGCTGAATCAGGGATGTGTGAGAATACGATTGAAAGTGTAAAGGCAATCCTGAATGAAGCAACTGAAAATGAGAAGAATGAATGGAAAGAGAAAACGGGTAAAATGGATTCAAGTGGATGTTGGGTTGATTTGTCTGAACAGCAGCGTTGGATGTTACCTGATGCGTATGTGCTCGCAGTAGTCACGATGGCGCATGGAGCGGCGCACATCAGTTCGAAAGGGATCTGTAAAATGTTAGCTCCAGTATGGAAGAATGATGGAATTACTAAGTGTGCGGAAAGAGTGGTGAAAAACTGCATGATATGCCTGATGCATAATCCTGGCAAGGGAACCCCAACCCCAACTGGTCATTTTGCTCCCCCTTCTTGTCCCTTTGAAGTGATTCAGTTGGATTTTATCCACATGGACAGGTGTAACAATCTTTTTTTTTTTTTTTTTAAAACCTTTATTCTTGAAAACATGGACACAGCTATTTAGCCGACATCCCGGAGGTTCGGCAGCTTTGAGAAAGCAAACAAGGAAACGTCCACAGTGCATAGAGGAGAATCAAAAAGGTTCTATTTTAAATAAATACAAACTCACACAAAACCCCAGCAAGGCGAATAACACTGAAAACCACTGGTGATTGCCCCTCAGGGGAGAGCAGACCCCCGTCGTCTAACAGTCACAACTCTGTGCTAAGAGGAAAAAGGGGGGAAAAGCAGAGGCCCAAAAAATCAATTATCAATCAGATACATATACAGATGCTGGAAAGAATGTTAAGGAGAGAGCTGTTCATCGGGGAGATCCAAATCAGGGGCAAGACATATGCCACCCCTATACTGGTTCCACCTCCCCCAAATGGCATGCCACTTCCGGGGGCGCCCTCTAGCACAATATACTGTCTTTTCCCTCAGCATACTCCAGTCCATGTTTTCTTTCCACGCAGTCAATGTGGGGGGAGCCGCTGAGCCCCACAGGCGCGCGATGTCTCGCTTAGCCACCATATTACCCAGGGTCACCCACTGGGTCTGTCCCACATCGTGATCGGTAGGCCCCCAAACATTCAGGAGACAGCACCGAGCCTCCGGCTGCATAACAATGCCCGTCACCTCCCCCATCACCGTATGGACTCTCCTCCAGAATTCCCTGATAACGCCACATTCCCAAATGATATGCATAAAGGTACCCACCATCCCGCATCCCCTCCTACATAAACCCTCCGCCGAGAATCCCATACGAACCAGCCTAGGCCCCGTGACATAGGTTCTGTGGAGTATTTTGAGCTGCACCAGCCTCAGTCGTGATGGGATCACGACCTCCTTAGGAGAGGAGACCGCAGACTGCCAATCCTCGTCATCCAGTTCGAGCCCGTCCCTAGTCCACTGGTCCCTCAGCCCCAACAGCAGGTCCGCCCGAACGTTTATCAATTTCTTATATATGAGAGAAATCGTACTCTCCGGCATATGGCCGTCGAGGATCCGATCCTCCAATGGAGAGGACTCAGGCACCTTCTCTCCGTCTACGAGAACTGATCGCAGGGCATGACGCACTTGAACGTAGCGGAAGAACTCGGATTTCCCCAACTCATACTCCTGCTGCAGCTCTTCAAAGGACTTCACCCTCCCCTTACTCAGCAAATCTCCAACCCTGGAGATTCCAATCAAGTCCCATTTATCAAAACCTTTCGTATGCCAGAGCTTCCCCAATCTGTCAGATTCAAACAACGGGGTAGCTAGGGTGAGCCTATCCTTCCAGCCCAACGAGTCAGTCGCCAACCTCCACACGCGCACCGCCACCCCCGTGGGCCCCGTGAGGGACGAGTCCAGCGCCCGAGAGTACAGCGCTCTATGATAATTACCGCCGCCTAGCAACCATCGGTCCATGGCATAACCGGGGCTTAGAGCCGGACCATAGAAACCATGATTAATCGCGCTCAACTGGGTGGCCCAATAATAGCGTCGTATGTCCGGAAGCGCAATACCCCCGTCGTACCACGGAAGCGTCAACTTAGCAATCGCTATGCGCGGCCTACCATCCCACAGCAATGATCGTTGGAGGCTTTCAACCTCCCGAAAGTAACTGGCCGGTACCCAATCAAGGGTATTCTGCAAAGCATAGAGGAACCGGGGGAGAGACATCATTTTAAACAAAGAGGCGCGCCCAACGAGGGAGAGCGGCAGCTTCCGCCGGCCCGCAACATCCCGCCGCAAGCGCGCCAATGGGGGGAGCAGGTTTCTCTCATACCGCAGGGTGGAGTCAGTGGAGATAAAGATCCCCAGGTACACAAAGCCCTGCTGGGCAATCTGGATCGAGCACGTTCGCGGGACAGGCGGAACCTCGCCGCTCAGAACATACAAATACGATTTACTCCAATTGATGACGAGACCCGAGTTCCTACCAAAGGACGTCAGAACGTCACAAACCACTATAAGCGAGTTCTTGGGCGAGGCGAGATATAACAGGATATCATCGGCATAGAGCGATATACGGTCCTCGTGCTCGGGCGACCACCTAAGTCCACATATATCCGGATGCCAGCGTATCCACGCCGCCAGCGGCTCGAGGGCAAGGGCGAACAACAAAGGCGACAAGGGGCATCCCTGCCGAGTTCCCCTCCCAAGCTGGAACGGAGTCGACGCCCGCCCGTTTACTACAACACTCGCAAGGGGACCCTCATACAGCAACCTCACCCAGCTCAAAAAACCAGGGCGAAAACCGAACTTGGCAAGCACTGCCCACAGATATGCCCATTCCACCGTATCAAAAGCCATCGTGGCATCAAGAGATGCCACAATAGCTGGTTCTCGGATCGTGCCCGCCCTGGCAATCACTCCATGGAGGCGCCGAAGGTTCAACGCGGTGTTACGGTGCGGGATAAAGCCGGATTGATCCGGATGGATCAAGTCTCCGAGCACCCTGACCAAGCGGCCTGCAAGAATTTTAGCCAGAATTTTCGACTCAGCATTAAGGAGTGATATTGGCCGATAGGAGGAACACTTATCTCGGGGTTTACCCTCCTTGTGTATTACAACAATCGTCGCCAGTCTCTGGTCCAACGGAAGGGACCCTCCCCCCCGTGCCTCCACAAACATGGCGCGCAGGTGAGGGGCAACCCTATCCGGGAACAGCTTATACAAGTCAATCGGCAAACCATTAGGGCCTGAGGCCTTACCCGAGTTCAGCGCACGGATGGCACCCGCCACCTCATCGACCGTTATGTCTCCATCGAGGTCGCCCCTATCTACGTCAGACAGGCAGGGCAGATCAATGTCCCGCAGGAGGTCAAGCGAGTCCTCGGTCGGCCTATCCGAAACTGCGGCATAAACCATACTGAAATAATCCGAAAAACAATGTACTATCCCCTCAGGGTCAACAACTACCTCTCCCCCCTCTCTCGTCAGTTCCGGCACTACTCTATTAACCCGTTCTTTTTTGTCCAGCCAAGCTAGGAGCTTCCCGGCCTTATCCCCAACATCATACAAGCGGCCCTGCTGTTCCCTACTGAGGGTCTTGGCGGCATTAGTCACCAGGTCCTTATATTCGGCTTGCTTCAGGCTCAGCTCATGCAGTGAGGCCTCTGTAACCTCCTCCTCCAAGGCCACCTCTAAAGCCGCGATCTCCTCCTCAACCTGCATAACCTCGCCATCTCTCCGCCGCTTGGCCGCCACTACCAGGGAGAGGGCCTCTCCCCTCAGCACAGTCTTAAATGCTTCCCACAACGACACGGCCGAGTCAACAGACCCCTGGTTGTCCTTAAAAAAGTGATCAACTGTCTTCAACAGCGCACTGCGCATCTTGGGGTCCCGAAAGTACCAGGGGTTTATAGGAGCAACCCTGCCCCTTCCCTCGCGCCCGACATCCAGCCGAACCCACACTGGCGAATGATCCGATATGCCCCGCGCCATATGCCTGGCCTCAGATACCAACGAGGCATGCGCAGCAAGGGTAAGCAGGTAATCTATCCTAGAGAGGCTACCATGCACCCCGGAGTGGAAGGTGCATTGGCTCTGTGTGGGGTGCCGGAGCCTCCAGCAGTCTACCAGGCCGAGTGTGTCTAGGAAGTCTGGAAGCCACTTCTGAGCCCCCCCGGTATCCCTGGGCGGGTACCTATCCAGCAGCCCAGAGCCGACAGCATTGAAATCGCCCCCCACCACTAACATACCCTCCGGGAGGTCCAACAAGGCCCTACCCAGATCTGTGAACGTGGAGGCCTGCAGGGCAGGAGGGACATAGACCGAAACCAAAACCAAGGTTCTGCCTTCCCACCTCCCCGCCACCGCCACAAACCTCCCCCTATCATCAACAATGGTGGAGTTCACCTCAAACGGTAGTGAAGCTCTAACTAGGATGCCCACACCCCTGGATCCAGAGGAGAATCCCGAGTGAGCTATGAATTTGTAACCTTTCCTATTAAAAGCATGGCAAGTATTATCTATAAGGTGTGTCTCCTGCAGTAGGACGACATCCGGCAAAGACCGTTTCAAGAACTGCAGGACTATCCCCCGCTTAATGCGATCCCCCAAACCATTAACATTCCAGCTAAGAACGTTTAAACCCCTACCCCCATCCCCACACCACAAGAGACCCACCCCCCACCCGAAGAGCCACCATGGAATAATCCTGACAATGAGTACTGCGCCTTGCAAAAACAAACCCCCCAACAACAAACCCAAAATCCCAACTATCCCCCCCACCCTGCACCCCTGCTGCAGCTTACAAAGCCCCCCCAACTTGCAGTGTGCCTGTCGCCCTACCAATACCCAAATCTACAAAAAGTACCCTGAGGGAGGAAAGAGCTCCCATCGTCCTCCCGCAACCCTCCGCATTGTACTGCAATCGGTTCAAGTCATCATCCGGAACCAAATCAAGTCAGTCCGGCTCCAAAGGCATCAACCCTGCTCATCCCGGTCACTGTCCCCGTCTGTGGCGGCATCCTCACCAGTCCGTCGTCGGGGCAAAGCGTCCAGCCATTCACCGGCCATAGCAGGCGACTCAAAGAAGAAAGTTCGGTCTTCATACACCACCCGTAATCTGGCAGGGAAAAGCATGGCATACTTCAGGTCCCTCTCCCGAAGCCGTCTCTTCACCCCCAGGAAGCTCAGCCTTTGCTTTTGCACCAGCTGGGTGAAGTCAGGATAGAAACTCACCGACGCGTTCTGAAAAGGGACCAGGCCCGTCACCCGAGATGCTTGCAGGATAGCGTCCCGATCTCGCAAGTGAAAGAGCCTGGCGACAATCGGTCTCGGTGGAGCTCCCACCCTGGGCCTCCCGCCTGGCACTCTGTGGGCTCGCTCAACTGCGAAGAACTTCCCAAGGCCCTTAGGCTTCAGCTGATTAAGCACCAAGTCCTCCACGAGAAGGTCCACAGAAACCTCATCCGAGGATTCCGGGACCCCGATAATGCGCACGTTGTTGCGCCTGGCCCGGCTCTCGAAGTCCTCGAGCCGACGGGCGGAGAGGTCACTCTCGGCCCGCAGCTTACGAACCTCAGTCTGAAGTTCCGAGACATCGTCAGCGAGGCCCGTGGTCTTAAGATCAAGGGTTTTTACCCGTTCATTGGTTTTGCCCAAGTCCGCGCGGATCAGGTTAACGTCCACCAAGATGGTATCCACTTTATGCGCCAGGGCATCAAACTGTCTCCCAATCGAGGCCTGCATCCCTTTGAGTGCGCCCATGACGTCCTGCAACGAGAGCTCCGAGGACGGGGGTGAGGCAGTCTTCTGTCCGTCCAGCGACTGGCTCGATCCACCGGGCGACCCCTTCTGCTGGGCATACCGGTCCATGTTATTAGTTTGAGTATAAGCTCCCCGCCTGGTAGCCTTGGGTTTCAGACGATCCACCTCTGGTTTACCCGACATGTCTGGCTCCAAGCAGTCCGGTGCCAAAAGACGGCCCTCTCTCAGGTAGAGGGAGCAGGAGAAGTCAGTACTGCGATAGCCCGCCTGGGTATGGCGCAGAGCGTCCAGAGGATAATGAGGCAGGCGAGAGCACTCCCAGGCCAAGGCAGACAAAGGGCGAGAAAGTGAAAGTGAAAGGACGGGATCTTCCGTCCGACAGTTCACACCTCGCCTGGCCGCTGTTGTTCCATTAGAGGTCGGGCATCCTGCCAACGCCAGCCCCTGGCATCCCTCGGAGACAGGCCTCAAACTTCCGCCGTGCACAACTCCGGTTCCCGGTGGGCGATCTGAGCTCGGGCGGCATCAATCGCCTCCATAACGAGTCATCTGCAAGATGCCGTGCATATAATACAGGATTGAAGACAGGATAATCGACGGAGGGCGCGTGAGTCTCGGGAGCTCAAAGCTCACGCGGCCATCTTGGTCCGGCGCTAGGCTCCTCCCCCAGGTGTAACAATCTTAAATATGTCCTAGTGGTAGTCTGTGCCTTTTCAAGATGGATTGAGGCATATCCATTAAAGGATAACACTGCTATGTCCACTGCCAAAATCCTCCTCAAAGAATACTTCCCCAGGTATGGTATGCCATGGATTGTTTGGTCGGACAATGGAAGTGAGTTTGTAGGGAAAGTCATGAAGAGTGTGTGTACGGGTCTGGGTATCACCCAGAAATTCCACAGTGCGAATCACCCACAGTCAGCAGGTTTGGTTGAAGGGTACAATGGTACCCTGAAGCTGAAACTTGCTAAAATTCAAGCTTCCACTGGTCTATCTTGGCCAGATGCACTGCCTTTAGCTCTACTGTCCACCAGAGCGACTGTACACTCTCGAGTAGGGCTTAGCCCATATGAGATTGTGTTCAGTCGTCCTGCTAATGTTTGGGGAGTCCCTAGGCCAAAGGAATTCAAACAGATCGAATATCCAATGTTGATTGATTATCTTTATGACCTGACTGCTAAACTAAGCCTTATTCATCAACAGGTATTCAAATCCTTGCCTAAACTGCCAGAGAGTCCAGGCCACACGTTGAAACCAGGTGACCAAGTGGTGGTGCGGAATTTTGAGCGAACCCGGAACCTCCAGCCAAGATTCGTGGGCCCGTTCCAAGTGCTCCTAACAACGAGAACTGCTGTACGCCTAGCTGGAAGGAAGAATTGGGTGCACGCTAGCCATACGAAGCTTGTCCCTCTCCCACTCCCCTATGACAACTGGGTTAGACAGGGATTTGGTGTATCCGAGACAGAACCTGTTCCTAGGCTCATCCCTTTCAGTGATGCAGAGTACATAACGGACCCACGAACTGAAACGCAGAAGTCTGACACCTCAGCAGGAACCGCTCCTTTGAACTTTGGACAGAGTGTTGTACAAAGTGAACATTTGTCACCTGTGGAGTCGAACATTTCTGCACCTGTAGACCAGCTATTCCAAGATCAGACAAGACCCGGGAAGTACAGATATAATCTACGTTCTCATGCTATGAACTAATGACATTGCATAATTACCTTTCTGTTTGAAAACTGTTTTGATCTTATCGCATTCCATTCAGTCAGGAAGTTTGCTCTAAATTTTTATCTTTTTGTTTTTGTTGTTCTCTCACCTTGCCGTCTGGGTTACCGTAGGGTCGTAACGTGTGCCTTGTTTTAATTTGCAGGGAACCAGACACAAGGTCGGTTCTTTCTGTTTACTTTGGGAACTCTCAGGGTAGACAGAGGCAATTTTTAACAGGTACAAACCATCAGTTGCGAACGGTTGTAGAAGATGGAGCTTCCTGAACTACGACGGGTTAACGTCATAAATGTGCACAAGACAAAACTATATGACATATTGTATAGCAAATGTTTTCTAATGCAATGTGCTCTGACACTTCTGATTGTCTTAATAACTTTGGTAGGCGGAATTATTTTTGGTATTCAGTTGATCTTTACACCTGTTACATCTACAGTATCTCCCCGTGTTCCCGTTTCTCCGACTGTTGTTTCTCTTCATTCTTTCCATCCTTTTCCTGCCCACGAGCAAGCTTGACGCTCTGAGTTTATAAATAACACTTTCATTCAGCTCTTGCACCAACATCAACTAGTGGTTAACACAACGAACTGCTGGGTGTGTGGCTTGATACCACATACCATGGACAAGGGCATCCCTTATCTGGTTCTGCCCTTTAGTTATAATGGATCATTCTGGGCATTTCAGACCATGTTCGCTTATGCCCTAGAGACCTATCCTCCACGACCTCCGCGTTCCACTAGGTATAACTCTGCTAATAGAGCCTTGGTAAAAGGAATCACTGACATGGTTAGAGACGTCAATAACACTCCGTTCATTCCCAAGGATGAATTGCGAGTTTACATGGGTTGGAATGTTACGGAATATGGCATTACTTTGGGTGAGAACAAACGTAAAAGCTCGACTCCGATCTGGGTCGTACCCCACCAAGGTCAGGTCTGTTTGCAAGGAAATGGGAGGAATCCGAAAGCTCGACTAGGGAAGAGTGACTGTATCGAAACATACGTTTTCCCGTCACAGTCTTCCCCTGCATTTTTAGCTGCTAAGGGCACCTATTTTGTTTGCAAAGACAGAGCATACACATGGCTGCCTACTGACTTCTCAGGCTTATGTTATATCACTCAACTGTTACCTCCGACATACACTGCTGCACCGGACTATCACAAAACTAGAGTTGTGAGAGGTGTTTTCAGTAAAGAAGATACTGCAGGCCAAGAAGCAGGAGACTTCTTCAAAGGTTTCCTTCCATTCTGGGGGCCTATGGCCAACAGTAGAAACTTACGTCAACTAACACGGGTAGTTGAATCCACTATCACCGAAACTGCGGGTGCCCTTAGTAACCTGACAGCTGAGCTTCAAGCGGATCGCCTCATGACGTTACAGAACCGTATGGTCCTTGATGTGTTACTTGCAGATCGAGGTGGGGTATGTAAGATGATCCAGTCGAGTTGCTGTGTTTTTATCCCAGATAATGCGCCAACGGTATATAAGGCCATCTCTAAGTTACACAAAATCTCTGACTCTATTCATGTAGAGGAAGGTGACTGGTCATTAATGGGATGGTTCTGGAGTCTGTTTTCTGTGTGGGGATGGAAGGTTCTGATAGTCACTGGTGTTGCGTTGGTATTTTTATTTTCGTGCTGTCTCATTGTTCAGTGTGGTCCTGCCTTATGTAGCCTTTGTGTTTCGTCATGCGTAAGAAGACCACCTGTTTTTAGAGATACGCCACGGGATAGAGTAATGCTTCAGCAACATATCAGTGACCTGATGAACATAGAAATGGACTCTGACATAGAGTAAGTTATTGCCTATGTAAGGGCAAAAGGACGGTCTGAGGTTCTGTAGCGATCCGAACCCGTGTATTCGGTATCGTAGTACTGACACGATTTTGGTACCAATGAACCGTAAATGATCCATTATATGCATGACAGTGTTTTCGCTGCGCAACTAGCATGAATTCACTGAGAAATAGGGCATTCTATTGTTAAGTCATGGCATCCATTTTAGTTACGGCATCCATTTTGTTTCTTGCCCTCACATAGTCAATGAACGGGCGATGACCCCGGCAGAATCACCTTGTTAAGGATACGTAAGCTCGAGCCCCGAGAAAGGCTGACGCTGCATGACTAGGCAGAATCAAGCTGCCTCCCTTGCCTGAGGCCAGTCCTGCTATACTGGTTCTCGTGTCCATTGTCCTGACTGAAAGGCCGAAGACGGTAGCCATGCCCGTTTATGATCCATAAACACCTCTTATCCTACTTTTCAATCCTTTGCACCTGGCTCTGCTCCTCTCCTTCTGGGCTTTTACGATGGGGAGGTTACGATTTTTATGATGGGGAGGATCGGGCAAAGAATGGAAAACTGACAAGGGGACCTGATCGAATACCGAAAACCTACGACTAGTTATTGTTTGATGTCTATTTACTGTTTGTTTTGGGATACCGGGTTGGGCATGAGAAATATTCGTGTAATGTTGCCTAAAGACATTTTTCGTGTATTTAAGGAACAACCCACTTAATGCAATTTGAACAGTCTCGTAGATTCTGCCTCTGTGTGCTTCCTATGACTTCTGTGTCCCTGCAGTGAATAAATCTTGGTCTCTGACGCCACCATCGAGAAACCCGCGCCTCTGTTTATTTGTGCACCGAGACAGGAAGGAACTCAGGGGTCTTCGGGTGTTGTTTCCCTGACACCTCTGGACTCTTAAAAGTCCAGAACCTCAGCATCCAGTACCCAGGAGAGGTTAGCCTGGGCATCTGTGGCACCAGCTGTTTGCTGACGTAAATCCTCATGTCCTCTCCCACCAATCCTACCCCCACGGGCTGACACAGTTTGTGCCTGCACAGCCGAACATGATCCTCCTTCCTCATTGACTGGGTTTGTGTTTTTTCAACTCCAGAGTGGACCATGTTGCTGTGTTAATGTTGTTGCACAAGGTTGATAGTGTGTCTGTTGGGGTCAGCTGTGTGTTGATAGCTGAGGTGGGAGATGTTGCAGTGGACCCTGCTGGACATGCTGCTGCCATCTGCCGAGCCAAACCTGATGGGCCAGGTTACTCCTCCTTGTCCAAGGGTACAGGAGAGTCTTCTTTACTGGGGAGCTCATTCAGGGTTGGCGTCTGAGGCTGGCTGGTGTTTTCATTCAGCATGGAGGTGTTTCTAGATAGCCCTGTTGGTACAGATATGACACAGACAATTATGTGATTATACATTGTAACTCAACTGGTACACAATAAGTAAATGCCTTGATCCCAAAACAGTTTTAGATCGATGGTTTGGCCCCTCTCCCCATGATGTTAGCCTTTATTTGGCATAAACATGATGTGGATTATGGTCTTGCTACACCTCTGTGCTGATATGGCCATGTTCTCAAATGTTATTGTAACATGTCTACTGACATTGAATTGTGCCTGACACTCTGTAGATGACAGTTGAGGATTAGTGAGCTCCACATCTAAATAATTGGCATGACATACATACCGATCAATTAGAAATGTTAGTTTTTTTTTAACAGAGTTTTATATTGCGCGAACTTGACCCGCATCAGGTATCAGAGCGCTTTACGTAGCAACAGTTGCATTACACGAGGACACATTGATTTTTGTTAGGCATGGGTAGATTAAGTGATTTTCCCAGAATCACAGGATGTTCAGCGTCATCACCGAGACTCGAACCCAGTTTCCTAGATTCGAGGTCGACCGCCCTAACCGTTAGGCCAACTCCTCTCCCCGTTGTTGTTAGTCCTGTGTGCTGTGCATGGCCTATGTATCACAAGTCACATTGAAGTGACAGCCTAACCCAGAAGATTTTGTGTATTTTCCATTAGCAATTAGTCATGGTATGAGTGATGTGCTCATTCTTTTCTACTCAAGAGCCTGGGGTACATCAGGCTTGGTAGTAGGCCTGGGCTAAAAATCCGTTCCGCTCACGGTAATTGCGATAATTTGAAATTTTCCCGTTCCGCGGAGAGCGCGAAAATGTCAACATTTCCGCAGTCTGCATTTTACCGGACATTTTTTGCTTGCTCGCGCTGTAAAATAATACATTCTCGCGTGCGCGCGATCACCTTACCTGAATCCCCGCGTTCACCGACAAGTTTTCCCGATCCGGTCACGTTCTCCACGAGATGTTGGATTGTTGGTAGCCATTTGCGCTGTCTCGCGACAGTTCGCGCCCGCAGTAACGTCATTCGTCACGCGATCACGTCTTTCTTCTCGCGATCATGCACCGCGAGACAAGTGAAAACAAGATGGCCGCGCCCGCGAGCAAGCGCATGGGTAAGTTGGCGAGCCGCGACCACGCAGAAAATATCGCAAACGGGCGGGAAAAAAACTTCTGCATCTTCGCGATATTTCTGCGTGTTTGCGGAGATTTTTAACATTTTCGCAATAATTTGCGAAAGTGAATTTCGCAAATTCCGCCCACCCCTACTTGGTAGGCAGACGTGTATGTGCATGGTGGAAAATTTACAAAATGTCCCTATTTAGACAAATTAGAATTGCTTATGAGCATAGACAGAGTACTATTGTTGTTGGAACAAATTATTCGGGTTTATACAAACACTGTACACAATAAAAGCACTTTAGGAAAACTCTATGTGAGACAAAATTATTAAAAATTATCATTTATTTCCATTCATATAGTGACAAATAGACAGATACCTATAACTCCCAATACTGGGTTACAATCTATAATCCTTATAAAATGAGTTAATTCAATACATTTAAAACACAAGAATTAAAAGTCGACGCAGCGTTTCAGTGTTGTGTGCAATATTTCACCTTCTTCAGGACTAAAAAAACTGTTTATTTCATCTAAAACAAAAGAGAAAATTATCCATTTAAACATTTTTATGTAAAAAAGTGCAAATTAACAAAGTAAAATGACAGTGTTACCCTATTTTTTCACAACATCCTCTGTATTTTATCAAAAGCTACAGGGCCACCACGTGGTCATTTTAGGTAGCATTTTATGTATCTTCTGGTACTGAATATTCTATCTCACATGTCTCTTGTAATTTACAATATAATCAAAACTGCATACCTCATCTTCAATTTGAGAGTGTATTAGGAAGTGGAGGATGACCTTCCAGTTTCGAATTTCTGCCAGGTTAAATAATTTCGCCTATATTATGAACAGAAATCACTTTTAGATAGGACTAACCATTTAATTTGTTCTATTTATTTATTGTAAACGAAGGCTGGCATACCTGAATTATATATAAAATTCTTTCTTTTTGTACCACGAGAAGCCACCAAAATTGAGTATTTTTTCTTTTTATTCCCGGACACCAGAACTACTTAAAAATAATCGGTATTTGTAGTCTCTGTTGGGAGTCAAATGAAGAACCTTGTTAGCTCAACTACCCCCTAATGACACGTTTATGTATCTGGAATCATGCTAAAATCTCTCACCTCAGTTTCGAGAGCAGATCAGACTTAATTGTCCTTGTTATAAATTCTTTAGGACGATACCCTTGCCTCAGGTAGAAGATGTAGCAATTTTCTTCAGTCTCATAGACTGCCTAAATATATAAGATGCGTATCATATAATCGCTCACATGACATATAATCACCATTATATAATTGCTATACATAGGCACTCAATGTTTTTATCTCGATTAGCACCCTTAGTACCGGGTTATTATTATTGATTGCCAAAATCCCTTATTCTTCTAATATGCAACTTCCGGGTTTACGTCCTCGTGTATCTTTATCGTTTCTTAAATTACATTGCATATTGGTTGAGTTATCTGCAATGTGTCTTATATAGGGCAGATAAAGTCAGCTAAATTAGAACAAATATTGACTATTTTTAGGACTAAAAACATAGAGCAGGGCAGGTTAAATAAGAACGCCTCATGCATGCTAAATGCTATAATCTAGCTACAGCCTTGTGGAATTTGTTGCCGCTTACCTCGTCAAGTTAATTCGGCCTCCCTGCTCTCGTGGTACATCCAAATCGGGTTTACGAAAGGATTGCAATATCCATTTGTTTTAAACCCGTTTGACCGGATGTGTTATTGACGTCATATCCTGACGAAGTGGCTGCTCGCACTGTGTCTGTATACCTATCTTGTTTCTAAGTGACAGCGGCGGCCATTTTGTAGTGGACTAGGGCTAATGCAGGGGATAGTATAAAACGGAGGAAACTGAGCATTAACCGCTTTGTAAGAATTTACAATGTTCCGTATTGTTAAATCGTTATTCTATTCGTCCTGTCTTTGTTAGGTTATATATATGGGGGTATATTTATGATAACGATATATAATGTTTTAATACAACTTCAATTATATTTGCCACATGGGTGCTAGAGCCTCGTTGCAGTCTAGAATTAAAAATTACTTAATCATACGCGGTACATTTTATTTATTTGTCCATACACTGGATTACAAGGTAATGCTTAAAAGTAAAGGAAGCCTTAAGGAGATCGAACGGCCATCTTGAAGTACCTAAAATGATAATCACATAATGGTTTATCTAAGATTGAAGGAGATAGTATCCACTTCTGTATTTAACCTAATCCTATAGGGCTCCAAAATTCTAGCTTGTAGTGGCCCCAGTTAGAGCGTAGGGCCACAAATAGTGGATTACAATTACCCCCCATTCATTAATTGCTTGGCTCAAGATGAATAGAAACGAAATAGGGACATAAGGGTAAAGCTTATTCTAAAGAAATCACAGTAATCTCTCCCAGTCCTTCCTATTATTTAATCCATTTTTGTAAGTATCAAAATGTGACATGAAATATTGTTCACGTTTCTTTCTTTTTAGAGCTACATCGCCGCCTCGTGTGTCACAAAACACAGTTTCTATGCCACACCATTCCAGATCTTCTATTGAATGGTCGGCCTCTAACCAATGTTCCACAAGTGGAGCTGTCATTCTTTTGGTTCTAATTGCAGATTTGTGTTCAGTGATCCTTGTTCTAATTTCACGTGAAGTTTCTCCAATATATGCTTTTTTGCATGGACAGACTATCATATAGATGATGTTACGAGTTCTGCAATTTATCAAGCTTCTTGTGTGGTGCTTATAACCATTATGAGTTATACAGCTGCCGCTCTTAATGTTGCCACAACTCTTACAGGAGTTACAAGGAAAAGTACCGACAGGAAATGGAGTATTATTAATGGTACTTTGTTTGGGTGTCCTATTCTCTCTATATGTATGTACTAATTTGTTTCGGATAGTACAGTTTCTTCGGAAGGAAAACATTGGTCTTGTTAGATTAGTATCATTTCTATCTCTAAGTAACGGCCAATTCCTGTTAATAATGTTTTTAACCTTATTGCTAATGCTACTAAAGTTTGTTACAAAAATTAAGGGTAAATTTTGAGAATCCGTATTTTTATTCTCTTTTTCTCTGAATAACGAATCTCAATTGAAATATTTCGCTCTTTTATAGGCCTTGCGTATAAGATTCTTAGGGTATCCTCTATCTCTCAGTTTTTGTGGTAGTGCATCCGAATGTCTGTTAAAATCATTAATGTCAGTGCAATTCCGGCGTATTCTTAAAAATTGTCCAAACGGGATATTGTCCCTTTGGCACATGGGATGGTTACTTTGGTAGTGTAACATGGTGTTACGGTCTGTTGGTTTAGTAAAGAGCTCAACTTTGAGTTTACCATCCAAATGTTTTATTGTAATGTCTAAAAAATCGCACTGTGTCCTATCCATAGTGCATGTAAATTTAAGATTGCCATCTCCTAAGTTTAACCAGGTGATAAAATCCTTTAGTGATTCGATGGCACCGCTCCATATGAAGAAAACATCGTCGATATAACGTGACCAATAGGAGATGTTTTCATAGAACGGTGCCGCCAAGTTGAAGATATGTTTTTCTTCAAAATTGGCTACATATAAACAGGCCAGACTAGGAGCACAGGTGGCCCCCATGCTGGTACCTTTGATTTGTTTATATAATTCTGTACCAAATAGGAAAATATTGTTTTTCAAGATGACTTCCACACAATCAGTGATAAACGATGAATGGGTTGATAAATCACCGTTTTCATCTTGTAACAGACCCTCAAGCATTTGTACTGTGTCGTTTTGGGGTATATTTGTATAGAGGGCTTCTATATCAAGCGTCACAAGCCATTGGTTGACTGGATGGTATGCAATACCTTCAACTTTGTTGATGATGGAGGTTGTATCCTTAATATAGGCCCTCTGCTTCACTACCAATGGCTGTAGAAATTTATCCACGTATTTGCTAAGAGGTTCCGTTAAGGAATCAATACTGGATACTATTGGTCTCATGGGGGGGTTTTTAAGATCTTTATGCACTTTAGGCAAACCGTATAGTGCCGGTATTTTAGGATTAGAGTTTCTGAGGAAACTATATTCCTCTGAACAAATGATCTCATCTTCTTTCGCAAAATCTAAAAGTCTGCCTACTTTTTCCATTAGTGCCTTCCATTCTACTTTGTTAGATTTCTCATAATGTAGGGGATTATTGAGCATACTAAGCATCTTGTTGTTATAATCTATGGTGTCCATCACTACAATACTCCCTCCTTTATCGCCGGGTTTAATAATTAAGTCCTGGCGACGTTCCAAATTAGTTAAGGCTATACGTTCACTTTTGTTTAGATTGTTTTGCCACCGTACCTTTTTTGTGAACAAATCATCAATATTATTCTCTACGACTTTCTCAAAGAGATCAACTTTTTTATTCACTTGACTTAGAGACGGGGTCCAGTGAGACTTGGGTTTAAGGCCAGATTTATTATCTACAACAGTTCGACTATCCTCTTTATCTTTGAAAAATTCATTTAGTCTAATCTTTCTGAAAAACATTTGTAGGTCTCTTTCTAAAGCAAACTTATCTACAGGTGTACAAATGGCATAGCCTAACCCTTTTTCTAATAGGGAAATATCATGTTCACTTAGGGTTGAGCTGGATAGGTTGATAATAGGGGCTTTTCTGAGACTCTCTATTCCCAATGAACCTGACTCCTGGTTCTCATATAGGGACGTCTCTGTTGGGAATTGTGGGGATATATATTCCCCCGACCCCGTCCTTGCCCTCGCCCTCGGATCGGACCAGAGTTTTGGTGTCGTTGGTCCAAAAAAGACAGCGAGTCTCTGCTAGTACTTGGTGCGATGTCCCCACCTCTCTTGGAATTGTCTGGTTGTTCCCCTTCGGACTCAGAGCTGGTATACGAGGTATCAAAAAAAGTTACTTTTTTCCTAGGGAAGTTTCTTTTTGGTTGTTGCCAATTTGATCTATTATATGAGTCTTCCCTCGGTCGCTCCTAATAATCTTTTTGTAAGTAGGGATAAACGTATTCTAAATTGTATTTCAGAACATCTTTCCTTAATTTATTCGCTTTTTTGTTAAGTAGATAGTCTCTATAACTTGACACATCGGTTTGGATTTCCTCTAGTTTCTTTTTAGCTTCTTCTAATGAGTTGTCTTCTTTTAATTTGTTTTCCATTGCTTCGATTTCACCCTTTTCAATAATAAGTATCTCATGTGCTGTCTCTATAATCAACAGCATCCAATCTCGACTACATCGATTGGCAATAAATGTCCAATTCTCTATAAATTTTGAATGTTTAATAAAAATACCGGGTTCATTTTTAACTTGTAGACCTCTTGGTATAATTCCTTTCCTACAATATTCAATAAGGAAGTCTGCATGTAATTCCGTTCTAACGGTCTTTTTCTTACTATTCCAAAGATCCCTCCATTTATCTTCATTGCCATTATTTGTATTGATTGTCGAGAATTCTTTTGAGGTACCATTAATGATTTTGTTAAATTGCTCTTCTGAGAAACCATACGTTTTCAGAGCATCCATATTCAATTTTTGGTTAAGCTAGATTGGCGTGTGTCAGTATTAACAGATTAAAGACAAAACTCCCCAGCTCACTAGCTGTACAAAATAGAAAAGAAATTGAAGAGGGGAGCTACCCCAATGTGCAACACACAACGGGACGGGAGGTAAATGGTGGAAAATTTACAAAATGTCCCTATTTAGACAAATTAGAATTGCTTATGAGCATAGACAGAGTACTATTGTTGTTGGAACAAATTATTCGGGTTTATACAAACACTGTACACAATAAAAGCACTTTAGGAAAACTCTATGTGAGAGAAAATTATTAAAAATTATCATTTATTTCCATTCATATAGTGACAAATAGACAGATACCTATAACTCCCAATACTGGGTTACAATCTATAATCCTTATAAAATGAGTTAATTGAATAAATTTAAAACACAAGAATTAAAAGTCGACGCAGCGTTTCGGTGTTGTGTGCAATATTTCACCTTCTTCAGGACTAAAAAAACTGTTTATTTCATCTAAAACAAAAGAGAAAATTATCCATTTAAACATTTTTATGTAAAAAAGTGCAAATTAACAAAGGAAAATGACAGTATTACCCTATTTTTTCACAACATCCTCTGTATTTTATCAAAAGCTACAGGGCCACCACGTGGTCATTTTAGGTAGAATTTTATGTATCTTCTGGTACTGAATATTCTATCTCACATGTCTCTTGTAAATTACAATATAATCAAAACTGCATACCTCATCTTCAATTTGAGAGTGTATTAGGAAGTGGAGGATGACCTTCCAGTTTCGAATTTCTGCCAGGTTAAATAATTTCGCCTATATTATGAACAGAAATCACTTTTAGATAGGACTAACCATTTAATTTGTTCTATTTATTTATTGTAAACGAAGGCTGGCATACCTGAATCATATATAAAATTCTTTCTTTTTGTACCACGAGAAGCCACCAAAATTGAGTATGTTTTCTTTTTATTCCCGGACACCAGAACTACTTAAAAATAATCGGTATTTGTAGTCTCTGTTGGGAGTCAAATGAAGAACCTTGTTAGCTCAACCACCCCCTAGTGACACGTTTATGTATCTGGAATCATGCTAAAATCTCTCACCTCAGTTTCGAGAGCAGATCAGACTTAATTGTCCTTGTTATAAATTCTTTAGGACGATACCCTTGCCTCAGGTAGAAGATGTTTCAATTTTCTTCAGTCTCATAGACTGCCTAAATATATAAGATGCGTATCATATAATCGCTCACATGACATATAATCACCATTATATAATTGCTATACATAGGCACTCAATGTTTTTATCTCGATTAGCACCCTTAGTACCGGGTTATTATTATTGATTGCCAAAATCCCTTATTCTTTTAATATGCAACTTCCGGGTTTACGTCCTCGTGTATCTTTATCGTTTCTTAAATTACATTGCATATTGGTTGAGTTATCTGCAATGTGTCTTATATAGGGCAGATAAAGTCAGCTAAATTAGAACAAATATTGACTATTTTTAGGAATAAAAACATAGAGCAGGGCAGGTTAAATAAGAACGCCTCATGCATGCTAAATGCTATAATCTAGCTAGCATTGTGTATACACAGCTCAGTGATTTTTACCTTACACTCCATAGTAAGATTTGAGGTAAATGGTTTTGGAGGTACATTACAGGTGACTGTTTTTGTGAGCTTATATTAGAAGACCTGCTGGTATTTGTTGTCAGAGCAATCAGTCCTCCTCCCACCCAGGCCACCTGGGCCTATAGTTTCCTACCAATGAGGGGGAGTGTAGTAGCAAGATGGCTGGCATAGGTGCATGTAGTTTGCGATACAAGGCCTGATTGAATTTGTGGTCAGTTCTCCTCCCACCCAGCCCACCTTCAGCCTATAGCGCCCTGCAAGTGAGGGGGAGTGCAGTAGCACGATGGCTGACACAGGTGCCTGTAGTTTGGAGTACAAGGCTTGATGGTAGTTGTGGTCATTTCAAATGTCCCTCCCCCCACCAGCTGACCAATGGCTTTCTGCCAATGAGAGGGACTGTAGTAGCAAGGTGGCTGACACAGGTGCTGGTAGTTTGGAGTACAAGGCCTACTGGGATTTGTGGTCAGTGCAGTGAGTCCTCCTCCCACCCAGCCCACCTGGGCCTATAGTGTCATAACAGTGAGGGAGGGGGTATAGTAGCAAGATGGCTCACATATGTGCCTGTAGTTTGGAGTACAAGGCCGGATGGTAGTTGTGGTCATTTCAAACACTCCATCCTCCCACCACTTGACCAATGGCTTTCTGCAAGCAAGGGGGAGTGTAGTAGCAAGATGGCTGACACAGGTGCCTGTTGTTCTTTTGTGGAGTCTGAGTCGCTGATGATAATTGTATTCCTTTTCTTTTGGGAGATCTGCTGGTAACTACTTACTCTAGTTATGGGCCATGTTTTGGGATGTAGACAGATGTTGTTGTTGCTGTCATGCTGACTTAATGGGTATACACTTCCAGGCTACAGGTCGACATTTGTAAATTTTAATTGTTTTGGTAAGTTTTGATCTGCAGTGCAGGTATACAGGTTGTCAGCATTAGTTACACATCTCCAATCCTTTGGCTATTACTTTCTTTGACAAAAACATATTTACCTAACTTGTACCATTACCGTGATGTGTGTTAAGGTCTCATGGATACCTTGTGCCAGATGTTGAGTTGTTACTTATCAGGCTCTATTCCTAAAGTGATTCCAAACAAGCTCTTTGGCGACAGGATGGAATGCATCTTCTCCTCCTAGGCAGTAAAGTGCATAAGAGGCATGGGAGCACAACCTACCAGTCTGTTGTGCAGCCTGGTGGTTTCTGTTGGCCAGGGCCTCGAACCTCCTCTTGACATCGTACCACCTCTTTCTGATATCCTCCATTGTGCGCAGGGTGCTGGCTACTGCGTTCACCTTGCTGACTATTCTGTCCTACATCAGGGCTTTCTGCATGATTGAAATCTGTTGGACTTGGGTCCCGAATAACTGTGGCTCAATGCTGAGGATTTGCACCACAAGCACTGTCAACTCCTCATCAGAAAAACGTGTCTGTTTCTTTTTAGACATATTGAATTAGTGAGTGTGAATGTGAGTGGGAAATTCACGGGCTGTACAAGAAAAATGAAAAAAAATTGATATGTGCAGTGAGTGATGCTATTGCAGTGCGTGAGTGTGTGAAGGGCTGGCTGCAGTGTAACAGGAAACAGCAATGGGCTCCGTGAGACTCTACAGGATTGTGATCGCAAAGGATCATGGTCTGGTAAGGGGATTTTTTGTAGGTGGATTGGTAGATGTGTTTACTCTTTAAATTAACATCAGCTGTGTAGCATACGGTATTTGGTGTTGTGTTCGTTAGCGTGAGTTTATCAGACTTACACTTGCTATGTGGCAAACAAGCTGCCAACGGAGGGCATCTGTGCCAGATGCATCCTAATTGGCTCTGCAGTACAACTGATGCATTTGCGGTTGCGGAATCCATATTGTACAGCCTTTCTGACCGATGCGGTCGTGTCGGAGTCGCTCCTGTCCGACGCGATCATGTCGGAGTCATTTGTGCCTGACGCGGTCGGAAATTTGACTGGTATACATCATAACATGGCTGTGGGAGACATTGCGGATTAGTCGGTCAGAATCTCACCGCGGCGACGTCATAATAAGACCCTTAGTTCTTAAGGTATAGATCAAGGCACCTAAATGTTCGGAGTTCAGAAGTCAAATAAGGAAAATAAGGAAAATGATAGAGATAAGGTAAATGAGCACTAGAAGTATTAGCAGTAACATTGCAGAGGTTCAGTCAAGAGTCTTCAGTAAGTCCAAGATAAGTGCTGGTCTAAAAGGGGTGGGCGGAATTTGCGTAGTCGCGCTACGCAAAGCTCCGCGAAATGGTAAAAAATCTCGGCGTGCACGCCGAAATTTCGCGAACACGTGGAATTGCTTGCTCACAATGCTTTTTTCCTGTTCGCAAATGCTGTTTGCGTGCTCGGGGGGAAATATCTTGCGAACATGCATTTGAGAACGTGAACAAGCAAAAAATTCCGCGGAACGCAGAATTATGGGCAATTCCGCGTTCTCCGCGGGACACGAAATTTCCCAAATTCCGCGAGCGGAACAGAATTTACCACCCAGGCCTAAAACCCACACCTATAGGAAATAACAGGACATAAGGGAAAGTCTTTTAAGAGTCCATTCAAGGGGCAATGGGATTTAGGAAATGATTCAGGTTGGAGTCCAAGGAAGTTCTGCATGGGCTGCAGAAAGGGATTCAAAATAGAAGCTTCAGCATACAGTTAGCAAGTTGGAAGTCATCTGCCCACAGCCGTCTGAGAGTTCTGCCCCTCCAAGCCAGGGCAACAATAAATGATAATCAATAGAGAACATCAGCAACTGTCCTTTAGTTGTGTTAACAATAGAAGACCATTGTATATGTTTCAATCTTTGTATGAATTCACACTGCACAAATTTTGTAACATAAAGAAAAGATCCCACACCAGTCATGGGAGAATCGTCTTGGTCACATACTCAAGCCAGAGTACAATAGCCCTTTTTTTGTTCACAGGTTTTCCAAGTGCTTGTCATCAGCATTTCGATCCCAGGTAATGTCTGTAATACTGTTACAAGCAAGTATCTAATCCAACACTAGCGAGTGTGAGAACACCTGCAAAGAAAGCAAGTCAGCAGATAATATAGAAGCACAGTAGGTTCCATTGAGACAAGATTCAGGCATTTCGAGCTAAACCCTGCTAACTTAAGACATTAAACTCATAATGCAGATTTAATATACTTGTGCACATTTAAACACATAAGTATATAAGATTGCTTTAATACTTTTAGTTCAATTTGTATTACTTCATGTTAAGTAATCAATTTGAACAATGCTAGGTATTACTGTGTGCTACACATTTTGAAAGTGCATACATGTAACATATAAGCATACATTGAAAATGTAATGTTGTTTGATTTATAATAACATCATACCAACATAAGGATCACATTAAGCCAAGAACAAAATTTCAAACAGCTACATAGATGAATTAGAACAAGTTTAGATTAAGTGCGAAAAGGATGGTTTTTAGAATAAACTGCATATTGCAAATGTTTTATTATTCAATATATTACATATTACAATGGTAAGTCCTTTAGTTGCAACAAACTATACATACTTTATTAATACAGGTCAGCCACCTTTATTAATCAACATTAGTCAACTGTTATTTAAATGATTCAATTCAGAAAATCTTTTACTAATGAAGCCGGTTCCTAAGTTAAACAACAAATGCCTTTCTTTGGACATTTGTAAACATTCTGGGGCTGATTCCGATCCTGTATTTTTTTTTTCCGTACGACTCGTATCCGTATTTTTTTACGTACGAATCGTACAAGTACCGTACAAACGGTTAAGTACGATTCGTACGGGAAAAATACATACGAATCGCCTCGGGAAAAGTCTACGAGACGTCCCCGGACAGTTTTACGTACGAGTCGTAAAACTGAAGTCCGAGCGCACAAGTCCGATCCGTACCGGCGTTCCGAATGCACAAGCGTATGGAAAACATCCCGTACGGAGCGAACTGTGTACGACCCCTACCCCGGGAACACTTGTGCCTGGGGTATGAGTCGTACGGCCCCCCCCGCCCCCCGTATGTACACGCCGTACCCCCAGCCCCGTATGTACGCTCCGTACCCCCAGCCCCCATATGTATGCGCCGTACCCCCAGCCCACCCGTATGTACTCGACGTACCCCCAGCCCCATATGTATGCGCCATACCCCCAGCCCCCCCGTATGTACGCGCCGTACCCCCAGCCCCGTATGTACGCGCCATACCCCCAGCCCCCCGTATGTACGCGCCGTACCCCCAGCCCCATATGTACGCGCTGGGGGTATGGCACGTACATACAGGGCTGGGGGTATGGCGCATACATACAGGGGGGCTGGGGGTACGGCGTGTACATACAGGGGGTACGGCGCGTACATACGGGGGGGTATGGTGCATACATACGAGGGGGCTGGGGGTACGGTCCGTACATATGCAATGTTGGGGTACGCACCGTACATGATGACACGTACGATGTGGGTGATGGCGTGTACGGCGCGTACCGGGCCCCCTTTTCCTCGTGCATCGCGGCGTACTTAGCTTTTCCGGCACTTTTTGGCTCCCGTAAAAATATAGCCGTGCGGAGTGCTGTGGGTACGAATCGTACTTGCTGGTCCGTAAAACGCTGCCTGACTCCGTGCGGACGTCGCATATGCGCTGTCCAGGATCGGAATTGTTTGTATTTTTTAGCCGTACGGTGTTTTTTACGATTCGTACGGAAATGGTATTTCTGTACGAATCGTACTTGCTGGTTTGTACGGTGTAATTCCCGGGTACGAGTCGTACGGAGAAAACGCTCCGTACAACCATTTGTACCCGGGTTTTACAGGATCGGAATCGGCACCTCTATGTGAAGACCACGAATTCTATAATAAAGTTTCACTGCATCCACAGTGTCAGGTGTAACATGTGTAAGAATCATAAAGACACGTAGGACTCATGTGCAAAGTGCACATTCATTTTGTGTATCATATCTCATTCTTTCTCAGAGTTTGCGACTTGTAAAGAGTGGGCAGCTTTTGCTCTGCACCAGTAATTAGCTAGTAATTTCCCTGATTTATTTTGACTGTGATAGTATCTTGAATTACTTTTCAATAAATAAG
The DNA here is from genome assembly GCF_964204655.1 of Triturus cristatus. Taxonomy (NCBI): domain Eukaryota; kingdom Metazoa; phylum Chordata; class Amphibia; order Caudata; family Salamandridae; genus Triturus; species Triturus cristatus. The sequence continues at coordinate 420,046,256 of NC_140585.1, read as the reverse complement.
GGGAAGCAGTATTGTGAACATTTTATTAAATATAAACTTAGTTTTAATCAAGTCATTAAAATATTCTTCTGAATTTATGCTCAATAATTTATGTTGTACTTTTTAAAATTGTTCTAAAATAGCTTTTGTTTATACCTCTGTTTTCCTTTTTTTGGTAGCTACAAAATTAATTACAAAACCCCAAGAGGGTGCCTTAAATGTCTCACAGATTTCTGAATGGAAAAATTCTCAGAAATATTGTCATTAACAATATTCTACTGCAAAATCATGGAATTTGTTAGTGAAAAAAGATCTGGTGACATAGGATTATTCAATCTCAATTGACCTGTGCTTTTTGTTAAGAGATAAGCTCTATATGTATAATCACTCATGCATGGACTGAGGTAAAAATGTCATCAATTTAAGGATGTATCAATGTTTTTGACAATCTATTATGTACAAATATATAATCAATCCTGGGTTGGGTTTGATGTTTGGGTGAATGAAAAACACATTATCTAAGTGTGGGATTTGAATGTCTCCATGCATCTACAAAAGAGTTTTGAGTTAAATAAAATTTAAATTGTTCCTTAGATTTATTGTGAATACATCTAACTTTCAAATTCGTATCAAAGAATTATTGAAAGAATTGATTCCAATCCCCTCCAAACAACAGGTAATGCTCTTGAAATTCTAATAATTTCTTAGAAAACAATGGCTAAAATGATTTATCAGGAAAGGTAGGGTGGCATGCATTAAAATTAGTGAATGTTATTTTATTTATCAATATTTTGATTACAATCCATCTACCCTCAGTATCTGTTACCTGAGAAAGCTCTGAAACATCTAAACATTTATTACATAAAGGTAGATTACTAGTCTTTTTTTATGATAAAAAGATTTGTCCAACTCAATACCTTAATAATTTTAAAGACTACTCATATGTGTATTGTGTTACTTGTAAATTATCTCTATCCGCTTAGAGCTTAGAAAGATGAGCTATTCTTCATAGAATTATTTAAACCTTTAACATTCCATAAAAGAACCCAAAATATAAATAAGTAATACTCCATAAATATGTAAGGATCTACATTGGACAACTGAACAAATTGCATGAAACTAATTATACTTGAACAAAGAAGGAATACTAGGAAAAGTACAAGAGAAAAATATGATGGAATAACCTAGTAAGAAAAAATCATTAACAACGAAAAATGTATTTGTCATTAATATAGTGATTAAAAACCTTGCCTAAACAGGACATGATAAGACTGGGGTGTGACCACAAATGAAGAGAACATGCCTACACTTCAACAATCATCAAGACCTGAACATGATAGGAAAAAGAAATTAGAAGAAAATCACTACAACAAGCAAATATCAATAGAAAGACCTGGAGATACCGGTAGTGCCGAAATATTAAATAGATAATTAAGCTAACAATCAAACTTTAATATGCAAGTTATAAGATATATCTAACTTCGTAAATAATCAATATTCAAGTAACAGTATATTCAGAGATTTCTATCACTTCTTTGCAGTCAAAACAAAATGTTCTCAACTTGGATGGATCCTCATAGGTTGTGGTTTTGTCTTTGGAGGTCACTGTTATTTTCACAACATTCTGCACAATGAATAATTTATAACCTGGCCGCAGAATCTGGCCTTTTGTTTTTGCTGCATTAAGGATTTTAATCAACTGGTAATATTCCAAGAAGAAAATAATTGGCTTTAGATTTGATGATGTTGGAGCTTTATGCGTTAGACTTAACCCTTGTACTCTTTGAATATTCAGAGAAGCACTGTCTGGACAATTGAGTAGCTTCCACCTATGGAAGACCAATAATTTGAAGATTGTTTCTACTATTTCTTTTCTCCAAGTCCTCTGCTTAGTTTACATAATCAACTTCTCTTTGTAGCTTCTTAATTTTAATGGCTTCATCATGCAATTCACTTACTCTTTGTTCAACTATGTCACTATTCTCAATAAAGGACTATTTATCATAAAGGTGTAGAAGTATTTTATTTCTTTCAATCAATGTAAAGACTTTATTTTTCTAGAAGAATTTACATTGAAATAAAAAAAAGAAATTCCTTGTCTGGAGACTGTGGGTCTCTTTTAGGTCTTTTGTTATTAGAATTAGAGAGATTAGAGGATTTTATAATCGTAGGTGGCTTTGAAGATACGGGCCTAATTACGAGTCTGGTGGACCGCCGCATTGACGCGCCGACCGCCCTATTACGACTTAGATGGCCACACTGTAATTGCACTGCTGGCTCCGCCAGGAAATCACTGTTGCCTGGCAATTGCGTGGCGGTCAGGGGCTATGTATTATGCAGGTGGTTCTGCTGCAGCACTGCCAAGCATATTACAAGTTTCAGGACCGCCAGTGGTTTCATGGAGGTCTTTCCTCTATGAAAAGGCTGGCAGTGCTGAAACAAAGGCCCTACAGGACCCCCAATGCCCCCTGTGCCTGGGGTTGCATGCAGGTGGGCACCATATTTATTTATTTATTTTAGAAGTTTTATATAGCGCTGGCCTGACCCGGGGGTATCGGAACGCTTTACAGAGGATACATTGCAGAGATTAAAACAAACGAGACAAGAGAACGACACAATAATAATGCAGGGTGTTGTTGAGGGGTCTGCTTCGTAGTCAAGGGAACATCTGTTTCGTAGTCTTGAGGACAAGATGTTGGAGCAGTGCGGGGTGTCTGTTACCCCATTCCGAGTGCTCCTATCGACTCCCTAGGGCACGATAGAGGAACAGGATTTTGAGTTGGCTTTTAAATTTTACAAAAGAGGGAATGGTTCTGATGTGAGGGGGAATGGAGTTCCAGATAATAGGCGCGCTTCCGGCGAAGGATCGAGCCGCAGTTTTTAGTTTTTAGTTTTTGAGTTTTTGGCGGGATGAGAAGAAGGGAGTTTGAGCTTTTTTGAGTTTGGCCGCCAGGTATTCGGGTTTGCCGGTGTGTAGGGCTTTATGAGTGAGGCAGGCTGCTCTGAAGCTGATCCGCATTTCAACTGGGAGCCACTTAAGTTCTCTGAGTGCAGGAGAGATGTGGTCAAATTTCTTGATTCCGGTGACCATCCTGGCTGCCGCATTCAGAGCTGTTTTGATGGGAGCTAGGTGTGACTTTGCAATTCCTGAGAGGACTGCGTTCTCATAGTCCAGTCTTGACAGTACCAGTGTTTGAGTGGCCTGTTTGAGATCACCAGGCGGAATGAAGGGTTTTATTTTGTTCAGTAGTTTAAGGTTAAGGAAAGCGCTCTTGGCCGAATTCTTGATGTGTCTGGTCATGTTTAGTTTCGGGTCTAGTGTGATGCCTAGTGATTTGACAGGGTCAGCTAGGGTGAGATTCCCGTTGAGCGCATCCACGGCCTTTAGCCAATCAACAATTTGAGGGTTCTACTCCTTGTTAGAAATGAGAAGTATTTCGGTTTTGTCGGGGTTTAGTTTAAGGTGATTCGAAGACAGCCAGTGTTGGACATCTCTCAGTACGTCATTGAGTCTTTGAATGTCACTGAGGGAGGTGGTTTCCAGATATATCTGAGTATCGTCTGCGTAAAGATGGAAAGGGATGTTGGCTGTTCTGAGTAGTTTGGTGAGAGGTTCCATGTAGATGTTAAAGAGTTGCGGGGAGAGCACTGAGCCTTGAGGGACTCCCTTGTTGACAGGGTGAGAGTCAGAAGCAAAGTTTTTAATTTTAATTTTTTGAGTGCGATTGTGTAGGAATGAGGAAAACCATTGGAGGACCGCCTCACCAAGACCGGCTCTTTCTTGAAGCGCCCTAATGAGGAGTTTGTGGTCCACTGTGACGAATGCTGCCAATAGATCGAGGAGAATGAGGAGGCAGCATTGTTCAGAGTCTAGTGAGTGGTGGATATCGTCGATGATGTTGAGGATCGCGGTTTCTGTGCTACAGCCTTTTTTGAAGCCAGATTGGTGGGAGTCCAAGAGATTGATATTATCCAGGTGTTGGGTAAGCTGCTGGAGTACGCACTTTTCTAGGATTTTGGAGAGAAGGGGAAGTTTAGATACAGGTCTAAAGTTATTCAAATCTATTGTGTCAATGCTGTTTTTTTTTAAACAGGGGTCTGACTTGACCTACTTTAAGGCAGTCTGGAACGTCTCCATTTTTCATGGAGCTGTTTATTATCGTGCACCAAAGCGGTGCTAGGGAGTGCTTCAGCTTTTTGGTTAGTAGGGGTTGAATGGGGTCAAGGACATGGGAAGAGGGTTTGGAGGTGGAGATCAGCGTGATTATCTCATGTTCCTTAATGAGGCGGAAGCTTAGCCAAGAATTGGAGGAGGGGCAAGGAGCGACAACGACCGCCCCGGGCTTGGTGCTCTTAGTGGGTCGAGTGTTGATGGTGCTCCCCTGTGTGCATGCACCCAGGTTCCTGCATGATATGGACTTTTGAGTCCATGCAGGAACCCCGTGTGCCGTTCCCATTGCAGTGCCTCTATCAAAGACACCGCCACCGTTGAAAGATGCACCGCAGTGACATCGTCACACCGCCTGCCTGCCAGACCACAAAATTGGTCATAATCTGGCAGGTGGGCTGCAGTGACCTTCTGTGGAGCGATGGCACGCTGGTTGGCACTGCCGCACCACCATTCCTCCCAAAATCATAATTAGGCCAAAAATGTCTTATTTCTGGGTAGGCAGGTCTTCCATGCTGAGTATTTCAGAAGAACCTCATTTTCCTGTATATAGGAGAGGGATAGATTTGGAGATCTCGGAGTTGACTGAACATAACCCCAAGATATTAGACTGAGTATGAAATTTTGAGGACAGTTGTCTTAAAGAGTAAAATATAGGCAATATTTCAGTAAAATACCACCTTTTAATGCAGAGAATAACCAATATTTCATCTCACGAAGTAGACAAAGGTCTAATTGCCGCCCCAAAAAATATTTTACTAGGTATTCACCATTACTCCTGGAACAGTCATTGCTTGTACTTCAATCTTACTTTTGTCCTCCATTCCCCCGAGAAAATGACATCAACTCTTTGGGTGTCCATGATTCCCTTTGCTGCTAGCATTGACAGTTGAGGAAGCACATGAAGAGCTTCAATTAGATCAGGATTGAACTCTTTGCCTCAAAGCCACCTGTTTCCACTTGTGTGTTGAGCTTGTGATAGCTAACCCTAGATGCAAGTGGCGGCTGCTCATAAATGTGAGGTTGAAAGACATTAGAAGAACTGGATATTTATATATTCATGAACACTTCACAAATGTAGAATGGTGTCTCAAATCCACACTTCCATGTGAGTCAAAGTAAACAAATTTAAAATTTCACGGCAATTCACAATAAAATATTGAAGAAATGTTAATGAAGTTTCCTTTTCCAACGAAAGAGCCGATTCCGATCTCATTTGGAAGGGCTTCAAATCGGATGCGGAATCGCCTACCCGGATTCGGAGCCCTTGTTCCCGACCGAATTGTTCCGTGTTCCAAACGCCCAAGTACAATGCCTTGAAAGCCTCAGCGCTGACTAATTCGGTTCCGGAAGGCATTTGGAGGGAAAGAGCCCTCTGGAGCCGAATCGTACAGCTCTATGGAGTATGTTTTCCAAGCGAGCAAGTACGATAAATGATTCAGACAGCCTTTACGAATCGGTTTGCCCGGATTGAAAAGGCTGCCGGAATCAGTCATTGGGGGGCCTGTGGCAGGCCCCCCTTCACCCGGAGCCCTCCAAACCGTGCCTGGGTACCCCTGGGTCCCCCCTTTCAGACCATGCACAGTGTGGCAGGCACCAAAGGGTGCCCACCACAGGGTCCACGATTATCCCCAACCACCCCTTTTGTCAAAGCGAGCAAGCCTGTGTACGTGTTCGGTACACAGGCTCCCATTGAAGGAAATGGGAGTCCGACTGAATCATATCCGGATGCACTCAAATGCATCGTACTTATTCGATCGGACTAACCCTGACTCGAGTCGTACGGAAAGCATTCCGGACACGATTTGGAACCCAATGCTTTCCGAAATAGGTACATTTTTCTAAATGTGTGGAAGCATGACAGAAAACGCTCTACCCCCTTTGGATTTGATTATATATCAGGGAAGGACTAAACGGCAGGCCTCAGATGATTGCAGCGTCCGGCCAGGAACATAGTTCTCCAGGCGTTCTTTTATGTACACTGGTGCTTGGCCATAAATTGCTTTGTAGGCAATACAGAGGCCTTAAATTGGGCTCTCTGTCTGATTGGAAGCCAGTGCAATTTGTGTAGAAGAGGGTAGCCCGAGTCCTTCTGGGAAGTCTATAAATGAGCCTGGCCGCGTCATTCTGCACTACCTGCAGTCTCTTAATAAGTTTCTGGGGAGTCCAATGTAAAGGGCATTCCCATAATCCAGCCTCGAGATGACAGTAGCAGATACATTTGCCTGTAATGAGGCAGTTGACAGAAGAGGGGCAAGTTTCCGCAGCTGCCTCATCAACCCTATACAAGTTCCCACCACCGTGGTGACCTGGCTGGACATGGACAACTCTAAGTAAATTTTTATACCCAGACTTTTTACAACCGGGACTGGTGTGGGGGCAGTGCTCAGTTCCGGTGGCCAGAAAATGTTGCACCAAGGGCTGGTTTTTGTAGGGATGACGAGCACTTCAGTCTTGTCCGGATTTATTTTCAAGGAATCACTCCATGTGATCCAACCACCATGACATCTACGACTTCGTTCCTCTGAAAGGAGAATCTGTTCCGAGTAACTGAAGCCTTTTCAGGGATGCTGAATTTTGAGTAGCTGAAGGGCGCAATGATAAAGGGGACATGAAAAAATGGCCTGGATTGATGAGGCTAGCAGGCCCACTAGATGAGCTATCGACCTCAAGGATACCGTCTGCTTGCTGAGAGTCAATCTCAATTCTTTCTTGATGCTCGGACCTTTTGGGGAGGGAGAATCAGTTTGCAAAGGAGCAAGTACAGCTATAATCCCAGAAACTCCACTCATTGGGAAGGAGGCAGGACCAATTGCTGAGCATTTACGATGAAGCTGAGATCTTGGAAAAGGATAATCGTCCATTCCAAGTAAGGAAGTGCCAACTGCAGCATTGGGCTATGATTATGATGTTGTCTAAGTAGATGATTAGACGCACGCCTTGAGCTCTCATGGATTCTCCCACTGGTCTCAGGACCTTCATAAAGAACCAAGAAGTGGATGAGAGGCCAAAGGGAAGGACCTTGTACTTGTAACAGTGACCCTGCTAAAGGAACTGAAGAAAACATCTGTGAGGCGGAAAAATGGGAAAGGAGACATAAGCGTCTTTCAAATCTAACCGAACCATCCAATCTCCTTCCTGAAGGATATCCCTTAGGAGATGAATCTTCTCCATCTTGAAATGGCAGTTAACAATCCAACCACTGAAATCCTTGCGATGTAAAACTAGACAAGACCCACCCTCCTTTTTCTCCACCTGGAAGATGCAACTGAGAAACCCATTCGGGTGAGCAACAGACAGCTCTTTGGCGCCCTTTCGTAGGGGAGCTTGAACTTCAGAGAAGATAAACTCTTTCTCTTGTTGGGAAAAAAACATCACGGAAGACCGGTCTTGGGGAGCTGTAAAACTCTAGTCTGTAGCACTGAATGGTTTCTAGAAATAACTTGCTCCTGCCCCCCAGCAACACACTAGAAAGTGTAATCAGCCTCATCTGTGGCACCAGACTCTTGGGAAGAGGCCTGCGATCCTCCATAGTGCCCCTTCCATAAACGGTTCTTGGTAGCTCGGAGCGAGATGGGTAGGAAGTGGAACTGTTGGAGGGATGCTGGTTACCACCTCTAGTTTGTTGATGGGAACCTCTCTTTGGGCCTTGGTGGTAATCACGGACAAACGTTCGCACTCTGAAGCAACTGCCTCTGCCACAAGGTGGATGGAAGACTTTTTGAAGAGGTCCTTGATCCTTGGTCATGCTACCGAAGGTCACCACATAGTTGGACCGTTCTTTCAGAAATCAGAAGATACACAAATGATGGACGAAATGCAAAACAAATCAAGACATTCAGCCCCACTAAATAGATCTAGCTTAAATCCATTGTTCTTTTGCTCACCATGCCACCTCAGTTTAGACCCAGCCATATGCAAATCAGCATTGACCTGTTACTTATGGGAACAGTCCAGCCCGAACTGCCATGCCAGGTCCTCCTAGGACCAGAAACAAGCATCCTAGGACCAGTTTCGGGGTTTCACCCCTCATCAGCCAGGCTAGCTTGAATCCAGTGGCACAGTGAGCCCGTGACCCATGTCTGGGCATACCCGGTTCACTTAGGGCGAGAAAGCAAAAGACAAAGAAATGATGGACGGAATGCAGAACAAATCAAAACATTCACCCCCAGTCAATAGATCTGGTTTCAATCCATCATTCGGGCTGGACTGCTCCCATGGGGATAAGGGTCAAGTCTGATTTGCATATGACAGGGTCTAAACTGGAATTGCGTGGTGTGCAAAAAAAAGGTGGCTCTACCCCAGATCTGTGACTGGGGGTGAATGTTTAATTAATTGAGCATTCCCTACATCATCCGTTATTTTTGCAGTTCTTTCAGAAAAGGCTAACCGAACAGCAGACCCTGAACTACAGGGTCCGACTCGGACGATGCAAGCTCGGTGAGCTTTGGGTCAAACTTAATGAGGATGGATCGGCGCTGTTTGCTGAAAATGGCTCATACACATTACCAAATTGGCAATTAGCCCTATGCGCCCAGCTTCATCAATATCTTTCTCTGGATCCTTCAAGTACTTCTTGAGGTAAGTAACATGGGAAGGACCTATCTCAGGAGAGTCAGTGACATTGTCCGGAAGGTCAGGCGTGGGACATTCAGAGCGTAACCGAGCCCCAACATCCTTATCAAAATCCTGATGGATATGTCATTGGACATAATCCGCCACCTCCTGCGGAGGGAGCCGTATAGTGGACTTCAGTTGGACAATTTCAGTCGGTTCAAAGATAAGTACCTTAGTATGAGGAATGAGGTCAACGTGACTTGTCTTGCATCTTCGTTTACTAGGAACAGGCTTGTCCTCATGATCTGAGCTCCAGGAGGTAGAAGAACTAGAATCATCATATTGCTCCTGATCAAGGCTGAGTGAGTGATTGAAGCACTATAATCATGATCATTTGCCAATAAACTGGCCATCCTATTAAAATAAGTGGAATGGGGGCCTCCAGGGCTTTCAAGCTGGCCTTAGCCTGAGAGGACGACTCACCACCCTGCCTGCACAAAGGGGGAGTAGGCAGACAACCTTGCTGCTCAGCATACACACTCAGGTGCTGCTTTAGGGGTTAAATGGCTCTCATCAGGGCCATGCTCACTGAATACTGCACCCCATCACTAAGCGCATCCACAAGGTCTTGCTCCAAAGACCCAGCTGGGTCATCTTACTTATGTCCCTCATCATAGTACTCAGCTATGTTCTGAATACCTGCGCAGCAGAGCAATAAGTGTCCCATGAGGCAGAAGCAGCTGGCATTGCTCACGGGGCCGGCGTGAGGGGTCGCTAGGGGTGGGATTCGTGGGGGTGTTGCTGGGGGATCTTAGGGGGTGTCGCGGGGAAATAAAAGAAATAAAGTTAAACTTACTTGTCCACCATGTCACGCGTCTACTCTGCTCCTGCTCTCCTGCCTCCGACAGGAACAGGAAGCAGGCAGCCAGGCTTCCTCACCTAAGCCAATCACAAAGCTGCAATGCCAGCGTTGTGATTGGTCGGGAAGGTGCCCAGCCAGGGGCTATTGGGGTGGACATGTTCTCCATGCAGGCTGCAATGCAGCCTTCATGGAGAAGGACAGAGTGCGTATGACAGGTTTGTCCAGCCCGAGAGGGCCGACCAAACATTCCTTGCGCACTCAGGAGTGGGCAAAACACTCCTCCACTGCCCTGCTCAGCAGGCAGAACAGCCCTGCCCACCCACTCACCCTTAAACATAAAATGATAATAACTAAAAGTTATTACCATCTTATGTTCTGGCTTTCTTTCACTACGAGAAAACAGTGGAGCGATGCTCCTCTGCTCTAGTGGAGGAGCCGCCCCTGCCAGGAGGGGAAAAAGACCAAAGGGCCAGTAGAGGAAAAATCAATCGTCTAATAAAAAGCAATCAGGGGGAGTATTGAAATCATACCCCGAAGGCAGGCAAAACTAACCACGAGGGCTATTGCCAATTAGAAAGTGGAGGGATGTATCTTTTAAACGTTCTGAAAATGTTAAACCTCCGTAAATTGTTAATTCTCTACCTTTTACTCTAGATTATTTCTTAATAATATACTGTTTTAGGTGTGTTAATTATCTCTTCATTTATTATTAGAATGCAATATTACTCGATTTTCAGGTGTAGAATTGTATTACATCCTCTACCCCATTCCTCCCTATGATAATGTCAAACTGTAAATAGCTTTCTACTCTGTTCAGTATTGCCCTTCACATCTGTTGTCACTTAATTTAAGATAATTTATATGGCTTACTTTTTGTAAATGACTTTTTGTTTCAAATAAAGCTTTTCAAACTAAAAAAAAAAGAAAGTGGAGGGAGAACCCGCAACAAATCTCTAGGCAGTGCCTATGAGATTTTCCAACCCTGTGGCAAAATCAGCGTAATCGGAGAGTCAAAATGCAGAGGGCCTAGACAAGAGACTTAGGCATGTCTCCCTGCGTGCAATTCAAGCCACCGATTGTGGTAGACAAACAAATATGGCAGCTGCATATCCGCATATGCCGCCCAACATAGAATTAGAAATAGGGTCGCCAGAGAAGTCGATTGCGTGACCTTGCTCCCTTTCTTCCGCTCCACAAAGAAGACAAGGGTGGTAAACCGCCCTGTTGGGAGGATTGTGTACCTCACACATAAACCGCTAGCAGAACGGCGGGTGCTCACAGATGCAATGGGCTGTAAACAAAATACATGGACATGCAATAGTAACGTAGCATTTAACAGTAAAGACCTGATACAAGTAACAAAGCACACAATAGTATGAAATGCAGCAATTCAAAACAAGCAAAACAGGAGGAATACACTTAACTGGCTGCGAAGTAGCAAAGAAAGAGGAAGATGGGTTGTTACAAGAGGGTTATATAGTGCTGGGTCTCTATGCTTGATCATATGACTGTGATGTAGTGTTTTTTAAGTTTTGATTTGATTGGCCACTGTTTTTGAAGAGTAAAGAAAGAGATGTATAACTGTAGCTTCCGGTCCTGACAGAATTATAGTAATTCTGGCCTGTTAGTTCAGGTCTTAATCGGACCATGTAATTTCTGATTTTAATATTCGATTTTGCCTCAGAGGAAATCCTCATAAACTAAGCAATGGATTAATTTTTCTCATTAGGTCTGTTCCCGAAAGTCTATGGCCACTTATAATAAAGGACACAACTTTGACAGAGGTGGGGATATTTACATTTGTCGCTAAAATCAGCACGATAATGTATTAATGCTATATATATAAATAGATATAAGATATATATATTTCTGAAATTTTATATACAGTACAGTATCGCAAACGTACGCGAGACTCCTTCCTATGAATGCCTGCATTGTAGTGCACTTGCATTTATTCACTACTTCATACCCCTGTCGACGCTCTGAAGCAATTTGGGAATTTTGTGATTTTACATCTGTGGCGCTTTCCGGTAATTATACATTTGCCGCTGCATAATTTGGAGGTTTAAAAAAACTAATATATTTATATACATAGCTATATGTTTTTCCCAATAATCCAAATAATTACGCGCTCTCGGAGATAAGGAGCAGTGTATCGTTTATTTCTCAGTAGTAACGCGTTTCGACAGAAGTCTTGATCACACACTGAGTTACCAAAAACGAGTGCTATACATAGGGCAGGATGTGCGGACATAAACAAAAACAAGGGACTCTACTTTCAGAAAGTTCATTACCTGTCCCAAATACCAACAGTGTTTTCACTTCAACAAAGCAGCCATCTTAGGACTGTGTTTTTCAACTATATTACATTATGTTACGAGCATAATGCCAAATAAAGTTTCACACTAAATCCCCACATACTAGATCAAACGGGAATAAGGTTACACATTTTTATACTGTTCAAATAAACAGAAATCTGCACTTTTCATGTGTATATCTCAACCGCATATTCTCATAAATGACCACGATCGGTATGTCCACAACAAAGTGTTTACGAGTAGAAATGAGAAAAGGTCACACAATGTGAAGAGATAGGCTTCGAACTAATTATAAATAATAGCCTCTCAGTCCTAGAGTGAAACTGAATGTTCCATAGTGGTTCGGGACCATACACGCTCTATGACGTCAAACTCAAAGTACACTGACAGTAATCAGTGTCTAATGATAGTCCATCATTGAAAATTTATATATGTATATTTTTCTATGAATCTAAGCCCTTGCGATTATACGCGCCAATAGTGGCCGAGCGAGTACTTTGATAAGTATCGATCGCTCTGTCAACAGCAATGAGCCAATACGCGATTATACGGGCCAATAGTGGCTGAGCGAGTATTTTGATTAGTATCGATCGCTCTGTCCACAGCAATGAGCCAATACTCAGAGTCACACTAACAAATATTCTGCACCATAGTGCCGGGTCTGGTGGCTCAGTGGACTAATGCGTCTACTGCAGGAGCCTGTGTTGAACCTCATGGTCACAGGTTCAAATCCTGGTGGGTCCACTCAGCCTTTCATCCATCTGAGGTTGATAAAATGAGTACCATTGAGTTAGGTAACAACAAACATCTGTTATTCAGTGCCTAGGTACCCGTAGTGGTGAACGTGCGCTTTACAAATACACATGTTTTGTTGTTAGGGGGAACAACCTTTACAACGCAACTTTTACAACGCACTACCATTACAACGCATTTTTTACAACGCATAATCCATTACAACGCATGACATTACAACGCATGACACTACAACGCATTTTTAAAAACTACCTTTACAACGCATTCCATTACAACGCATACTACCATTACAACGCATACCATTACAACGCATAATATTACACTATACTATCCAACACTTACCCTACTGATGCACCCCCTGGAGTTAGAATAGTAATTTTTACCCCTATACTATCCAACACTTACCCTACTGATGCACCCCCTGGAGTTAGAATAGTAATTTTTACCCCTATACTATCCAACACTTACCCTACTGATGCACCCCCTGGAGTTAGAATAGTAATTTTGACCCCTATACTATCCAACACTTACCCTACTGTTGCACCCCCTGGAGTTAGAATAGTAATTTTTACCCCTATACTATCCAACACTTACCCTACTGTTGCACCCCCTGGAGTTAGAATAGTAATTTTTACCCCTATACTATCTAATACTTACCTTAAATGTAATTTAATATTATGCGTTGTAATGGTATGCGTTGTAAAGGTAGTATGCGTTGTAATGGTAGTGCGTTGTAAAGGTATTTTTTAAAAATGCGTTGTAGTGTCATGCGTTGTAATGTCATGCGTTGTAATGGATTATGCGTTGTAAAAAATGCGTTGTAAGTGCATGCGTTGTAAAAGTGTGCGTTGTAACGTCATACATCCGTTGTTAGTGACTAGGCAAAATATGACTTAAGTCAAAGAGTTATCATCAATGTCAGTCATGGTTCACGGACCCCAAATCAGAGAAGTAGAAAAAATAAAGTGAAATTAAAACTGATAGGTACAATCGCACATTCAGTTTCCCTCTACGACTGAGAGGCTATTATTTATAATTAGATCGAAGCCTATCTCTTCACGTTGAGTGACCTTTTCTCATTTCTACTCGTAAACACTTTGTTGTGCACATACCGATCGTGGTCAGTTATGAGAATATGTGGTTGAGATATACACGTGAAAAGTACAGATTTCTGTTTATTCGATCAGTATAAAAATGTGTAACCTTATTCCCGTTTGATCTAGTATGTGGGGATTTAGCGTGAAACTTTATTTGGCATTATGCTTGTAACATAATGTAATATAAATGAAAAAAACAGTCCTAAGATGGCTGCTGTGTTGAAGTGAAAACACTGTTGGTATTTGGGACAGGAAATTAACTTTCTGAAAGTAGAGTCCCTTGTTTTTGTTTTTGTTCCATACCATCTTTAAGTCTGGTCAGTTTTCAGCTCCTTGGAAAATTGCCTCTATTCTTCCATTGCTCAAAAAACCCGATTTAGATCCTAAACTTCCGAGCAATTATAGGCCCATCTCTCGTCTCCCTTTTCCGGGTAAGATGTTGGAAAGAGCCATGAACGGTCAACTTAGTCTCTTTCTGCAGTCTAACTCCTCCTTAGACACCACGCAGTTTGGATTTCGTGCTGAACACAGCACCGAATTGGCACTTATAAAATCTACAGATGAGATTAGGGAGGCTCTAGACCAAGGTGGCTCTGCTATATTGATCATGTTGGATCTCTCGGCCGTATTTGATACGGTTCATCACAAAGTACTGATGGACCGCTTATCAGCGGTCGGGGTCAGAGGCAAGGCCTGGGCTCTCCTGAAATCGTTCTTAATCAACAGAACTCAAACAGTGGCCCTCAGTAGAGATAGCTCTAAACCCTTCTCTCTTCCGTGTGGAGTTCCTGAGGGGTCCTTGCTTAGCCCAACACTGTTTAACACATATGTCACCCCGTTGTCGACTTTGATCAAATCCTTTGGATTTGACTTGTCTTCTTACGCCTGACGACACACAGATTGTGTTGTCTGTTAAAAAGGGGTCAGAAGCCGAAACTGCCTCGATGTGTCAAAATTGTATGCAAGCAATTGCCGCCTGGATGGCCTCAAATTGTCTTAAGCTTAATGCACACAAAACTGAGGTTATCCTTTTTGGGAACACCGCCAATCTTTGGACACCTGTTTGGTGGCCGACTACAATGGGAGAGCCTCCTGCCCCAGTGGCAAATGCAAAAAATCTTGGAGTGACTATAGATTCAAGACTGTCCTTTAACACTCAGATCAGCAGGGTTGTTTCATCCTGTTTTCTTACGCTTAAAATACTTCGTAAAGTTAAGTTCCTCCTCCCTGAAGACTGCCTGAAAACATCTGTTACTGCACTTATTCTATTGAGGCTGGACTACTGTAATAGTCTTTATATTAGTATTCATAAGAAACATCTGTCCAGACTCCAGATTGTACAGAATGCGGCAGCCAGATTGCTCACGGGGACACCTAGGTTCTCATCAGTACGGGCGGGCCTCAGACTGCCGGATTGGGCTTTGCCGGCATACACGCGCCAACGGACAACGGGCGGTGATCCAGCAAAGAGCTTCACTGGTGTTTATACTTAATGTAGGATCTCAAGCCGGCCAATTTCCATCAACACGGATTTTAACGGTGGACTTTGATGCGCGATCACGAACAAGCGTCCCAGAGGTAAGCTTTGATCCCGTGAGGAGCGCATTTCTAGCAAGGCTAGCGCGGGGTTTTCTGTGCGCGCCGGCCCGCTGGGGGTGTTGCACGCGAACGTGGGGAGGGCGTCTCTGGAGAATTAACGTGGGGTTTTTCTGGAAGAAGTGCGGGTGAAGAAGCAGAACCTGTTACGAGCACTGTGCATACAATATATATATACACCCTCCAACTGTGGTAGATGGCACGATTTCCAAAGGAATATCGCACACTTGTAATTTACCAAGCGGCATCCGGAACCACCTAGTGAGGTGGGGAGATAAATGTGGGCATAAAGTGCAGCAACCATCTGGACATATCGGGTGTGTCATGTGTGACATTTACCCGAAACACTCAAAATAGAAAGAAAGATTTACTTGTGGGCAAGCAGAAGCCTAAAGATTTGTTTTGTGCAATCATGAATGAAGATACACAGAGACGCTTAGCAGCACAAACACTACTTGCTCGTGCACCACGGAAAGTGCAGAATGTCATTATTCCGATTGAACATGAAATTGAAGAAATATGAAAAATTGAAAAAAATAGAAACATCTAAATGGTGGGAGGCGATCTCCCGCCAAGATTATGTAGACAAACATATGGTGCCACGAGGACTTAGGATATATACAACACCACCCTATGAATCTCCTAATCCCCGCATGTTAGAAGAATGGGCCGAAAATTCGGCAAGCAGCTCAAGAACAATGTTATGCATACTAATCAAGTACGCGTGGAAAGACAGAGAGGAGATTATGAAGGAAATCGCAGAATTGGAAGAAGAATTTAAACGCAATGCTGATCAAGACTCAATTACAAAATTTAAAGAGGAAATGAAGAACAGACTGCTACAACATGAGGAGGATATCAAACTGCGAAAACAAAGAAAATTACACAGAGACTGTGCAGACTACAAGAGTGGGCGCATCTTGACGTACAGTCATAAATATGACTATATGTATAACATTCGATCTACAGAAGTGACAACTAAGACATTAGAAGGCAGAACAAAGACCCCATTGACCACAGCGGTTACAAGTGATTCAGATACAGATATTTCATTTAATACAGCTAGCTCAGCATCAGAAATGGAGGTGGTCACTAAACGGACAACGCACAATATATTGATTGCACTCAATTTCTAACGCCGGTTTCACCCAGTAAAAGGAGCACGGACCAAAGGATCAATGCAGATCTTTGTATTTCAGCTCAATAAAAACCTCGGCAGCCATGACGCGTTTCAACCCGACTTGGGTCTTGATCACATATATATATAAAAAACATTACAATTCTGAACACAGGCATGCCGTCTGCAAAGTCTAAATGCCCATCTTTCAGATTTGAAATGCTCTGTTTGGGCGTTAAATTGATACTAATGAGGTGAAACATTTTCCCAGACAGTGTTAACATGTGTAAAGGTGACAACATAGTTATTACTGCCACAAAATGTGTCGCATTATGCAGCATAATTTGCCTTTCGTGGCGCATTGGTACACTCTGCTGCATAATTTCGTCCTCCCCTGTCGCATAATTCCAGCATCCCTGTCTAATAGTTTTAGGACGATAGGCGAGAGCTTCCGGACATAAATATGTTTTTTGTTTATCTACCCAGCCAGATAAACATTGCGGCTGCAGGCACCTTCTGTGCCCTGTGACGCCGGGAAGGAAAGGTCTTCTGCCGGCGAAAAGCTGGGTCCCTGGTACACTCAAAGGAAGACAGGGGATATATATCATTGTAAGCACCACTGATACTCACTCCGCACACTCTTAATAAGATCATTACTGCATCTCATTGTGCGGCTTCATTCGTCTCCAGTGAGCCTCATTTATTAGCATCAAACAAGCCTGGCTGCCGTTTCCCCTTCACCTTCAGCCCAATCTCAGCCTCGTCTGGTCCAGGTATGACTGCTCTCGGGAGGCATTTGTCATCCTGAACCTTAATGTGCGCGCTTTCTTTTGTCTGCTCGACGTTTTACTTCACTGTTGCCAGATCTGGTCTCGCAGACCCAGGGAGAAAAAGAAAAAGCTGCGACTTTGCAGTCTTATTAAAATTCCCCACTTAATGCAGCCTTCATTGAAGTGTAATGTGAAATTTAGCTCCTTAAACAGAGCTGTCTGTCTGTTATTGTGTGAAGATTGACGCCAAGGAAGGCGTTTGTAAAGGCAGTGAAACTTGCTACACGTTTGCATCTAATTAACTTGTGCCATTACTTAATTAGCAGCTAGGGAGAGGATGTGGAGTAAGGGGAACCAGGCTCGAGTTTCAGGGCCAGCTCAACACCCTGTCATTCTAGGCTAATCACATTAATTTCCCCGTGCCTTGAAAAAGAAAATGAACGAATGTGCCCAGCTCTTGTACTCTTGTAAAGTGCTCCAGTACATTCCGTCAAGTTCCAGCTATATGAAACTGCAACAAAAAACACCAGGGGCTGTTGTGTTCCATACACCTAGATGGCCATGATACTTTACTTGACTTACCAACGTCTCACTTTGTGAGAGAAATTGGCTAGATGGTTGAGGAGGGTGTGAGCCCTTCTTATGCAGTGGCCGCAATCCCTGTCAGGGTGAACCACAAAAGTTTAGAGAAAAAGAGTAACATATAATAAATTATTTGACACTAAAACAACAAAAATACAATCAGAGGAACCTGAGATATGCAATTTGAAAGATTTGTGTCAAAATAGTGCTTAAAACACAAAGTGCCAACTTGTGGTCATCTGGTTGCGCCGGACTTCGAGAAAGTCACATGTTCAGGCCAGCTGCGATGGAGTGCCGGACAGATACGGGGACCAGGTTGAGCCCGCTGAGAATTGTACGTTATGGCCTGATACAGTATATTGGGCCGCGCTGCACAGTGGCAGATCCGAGAAGTGATGTGGGGTCCTGCGCTGAATTGCATTGGTTATGAGGACAAGCTGCGTCAAGTTGCTTCACACTGCATTGATTCCGATAGAGATTCGAATGGGCTGCAATGGAAGTTGGATCTCGCTGAAGCGGTTCCGTTGAGTAGTGCGAGGGTTGCATCGAGCTGCATCGGTTCTGATGGGTACCACAGTTGGGTTTAGGATTGGAGAGGCACCACTTGGGGGGTTATGACTTACAGCAGGCATGGTCCAGGTGCAGGGTTCAAGATGGCTGGATCCTTTTCTGTCCCTGAGGCTCTGAGCAGCATGGCAGCAGAGCAACAGGGCAGCAGAGTAGCATTTCTTGCAGAAGAGCAGCCCTCCTGAGTCTTCTGCTTGTCCAGAAGAGATCTGAAGAGTGGGTCTGAGGGTCCAATATTTATAACTGGTGCTCACTTTGAGTGACGTTTCTGGAGTTACCCCTGATGGAGCGGGTAGTACAAAATGTTGTATACCTTCCCCATTTTGCATGAAAATTATTAATTAAATAATCCATTAACTATAATATTATTAAATGAGTTTGCATGTTTATTAATCAACATTATTAATATTCGAATTACACATGGGATTTGCATTTTGCATGGCTAAATAACCATTATGACTAAAAACCGTACGCATACTAACAAGTAGTATATGTAGTAATTAGAATACTGCATGATATATGTTGCTTTTGTCATGTCTTGTAATGTTGCCCGAGAAGAGGACCAAAAGGGTGAATATAATTGCTTTAAATGTTGCTATATACTAGATAAATACAAGCACATAGAGGGATTAGTAAGGGGTTAACATTAGATGTATTATTTCTATGTATTAATTACACTTTGTGTTTGTTTCGCTTAAGTTAGCGTTTGGGCCTAAATCAAAGATGGCCGCCGACGCTACACGATGATGTGGCCACTGTCCCACGAGGCGCGGTGTGACCTGCGCAGGCGCGTGAAGTTTTCGAAACCTCGTCACAACCTTTGTCCCCCCTGTACTCAAGCAAGGACACAGTGGGAAGACGGCCAAGATAGAAAACAATGGACTTTACAGAAAACCGGAACAGACTGATTTTTACACGAACCCATGACCCCACCCCTCGAACTGCACTTAAACCCTAATATCTGGCATCGGACAATCTCAACCAGCCAATCCAACTGACCTAAAATATTTAATTTGTATCATCTTTGCTTCATTTTATTATAA
This sequence comes from Triturus cristatus, assembly GCF_964204655.1. Lineage (NCBI taxonomy): Eukaryota > Metazoa > Chordata > Amphibia > Caudata > Salamandridae > Triturus > Triturus cristatus. Next base: position 420,026,847 of record NC_140585.1, on the reverse strand, counting down.
AAATATGTAGTAGAATAGAGAGGGACGCTTACGCTTGTTCATAGCTCATCAACGATCGATGCTGCTCAGGTGGTGCGCTGCATTTCCTGAATCTTGAAGATCCAGATACTGCCCGATTATCTGATGACTGCGAACTTTCCTAGATCTACGGGCAATGATAGATGCTTGTACGTCTCTGGTCCTTTGCCGATCATTGGGACTGTAGCGTGCTGAGCATAGAACTTTGAGCTTTGGCTTGCTTTCGGACAATTTACGACAAAATTGTGCAGAGCCAATGAATTAGAGGACTCCAAATAGCCAGATTAGGTAAATATAACGTTCTGCGATTTACTAGAAATTTGATAAACTTTCTAAAATTTTGACGAGAAAAATGCAATTTCAAAATATGAAAATTTAGATAAACCAATTATTGATTAACGAGAAATATGAGTTGTGAGTTTCATTTAAGAGATAGATTCTGAAGTCTTGAAATGTGTTTTAGCTGGTTCTAAATCACCATCAACCAATCCAACTAATTTGGTCCGATTACCGAAGTGGGAGAAGTGCCTTGATGTTTTAGGATTAAGAAGCTGTAGGAGAAAGGGTGTTAATGTATATTTTGTAAATGATTTTTCCTTCCCTATAGGTTATAAGGTTTTCCCCTCACATGACCGGCGCTTGAACCACTCATCCCTCCTGTGTGTGCAGACCGGTGTGGAAGTGACGTGTGAGTGTTGGTGTTATGGGCCCCACCAATGACTGCATGTGTGAATGAGTTTAGTTTGACTTTGGGTCTGTGACGCAGGGAGGATACCGGTACGGGTTGTTTCCCATTGATGGGGTTTTTGCACTGCATCGCCCCTTACAGAGGTGTCTGGAATTTCCTGCCTCCCTGCCTTGGTCCCAGTCTGTCTGTCAATATGTTAGTGTGAAGTCCTATGTGTGTGAAATGATCCAGTGCCTTTGAAGTGCAAGAGTGGCAGGTGACAGCTCTTCCTCCCTATCAAGTCAGCGAGGCCTCATCTTGCCAACACCCATACCTTCTATTTTGGTGCTGTCATGGAGGAGTACAGAAAGGCCAGCTGCCAACTACACCTAGTCATGTGACCCAGGAACAGACTGCAGGCACCAAATGGTTAGGACAAGAATACAAATGCTCCTGGCACAGTGTGCACTACTGGGTTCTGAATGGGGATAGTCAATGATTTAAGCATACATAAATGAATAAACTTCAGCTGTGCAACAATCTGTCAACCATCCATATACGAAAATGATACAATGAAACATAATCATATCCAGTATGACACACGTAGAGGCTGTTTCGTAATCAAGTCACTTTAATTCCAAGGACGAGATTCTTATTGATTAATGCTCAACCGATGACTAGTCTTGTCAATCTTCAAAGACTAATTGTGGTGTATATCCCAATGCATTTCCTGCTGTATCAGAAGCCCTTCGTCAGTGTTCTGATACCACTCAGGAAATCACCCAATACTGCGGGAGCAAAGAGCAATCCCAATCCTCTCCCTCGGTGCAAGCCATCACCACCCTGACTATATATAAGGTGATAGCAGACAAGAACCACAGGAGAAGGTGGGGGGGAAACAAAACAAGAAGAACACTCACAGGACCAGCACTGATGATGCAACGTCCCTTTTCACTGTATTACACAAGGAACCCATATCAACCTGCAAGATGCAACGAACAGAGAATTATAACAGGTAACCATAACTGTAATGTCACACACACACGTACGTGATTTGGTATAATGCTTTAAAGAGGCCCTCTCACCCTTCTTTCTAGGGCTTGACAGTTATCCATGTAGATGTAACCACTGTAGTAATATTACGGCATAATAGAGACAGCTAATTCCACATGGCAAGGTCCAGGGTATGTAAGAGTCAACAATCAGCCAATTCAGTCAGTTCCCAACAGTCAGGGGTAACTATTAACAAATACACATATCAACAACTTATTGTTGATACTATAACAACAATCGTCCAGAAGTACAAACACAACCTCATGCTGTAGCGGACATTAATCAGTGTAAGTGATCATCAAGCATCATGAACCTTCAAGCTAACTCAAGAAAGGGTATGCCTTTATCGCCAAAACAACAATGCCTAGTAATAGTTTAACACTTATGAAAGTAGATCGAGCTTAATTCCAAGATTGAAATAGGAGCGTGACGCTTGTTGATATTAGACCGTACATGCAACATCCAAGAAAAAGGAAACCAGAAACAACAGAGCATGAGGCATATTGATGTTGAACCGCACATGCAGCGTAACAGGAAAAGAAAACCAAAGAAATCAGTTACCACTATCACCTTGCCGGTATTGTGAGACACCGTGCTTCATTATGTAATGCAAAGAAACAACAAGAGACTACCTTGTTATTCTACCATCTCGGCAGAATAGCAATGATGTCACTGGCTGCAAATCCAACAAGGGCAAGCCCAGTATCTGTGAATACATACGAATGACCAAGTCTAAATACTCAATAGAACAAAGTGCCCCGGGTGCCTACCGTTCATGAGCCCAAACGAAAAAGCCTTACCAAAATGGTGCGTGAAATCCGATCCACTCTCTCCTGAGACAAAAGTGTGGATGTCGAGAACTAACTGGCAAAAAAATAAAAGAGAACAACAAACTACTTAAGATAAATCCTGAAAGGCATGCAGTGAAACTCTTGAATTCATAGCGTACCATCTTACCCACTTCTTTGCATGTCCATGCCTGCCAAGAACAAGTTTGTGAAACGCGGTCTCGTATGGTGCCCATAAATAATGTGTGATGAGTGACGTTAAAGGAAAATGAAAAAAGACCTTTGTGTCCACCCTTAAACAAAGGAAAGGAAAATGAGCGACGTACGCCTATCATGGTGTGTGGGCAATAAAGTTAAGTGAAAAAAGATCGAATGAAGTAAAATTCACCTAAAAGTGGATAGCAGTGCAAAGTGTGTGTATCATTGGGAATCATCGCTCACTCTAACTAAAATGCATCACATAATTCAATTGTCGGAGTATGCAAGCATAAATATGTACAGGTTCCAAAATTAACAACCTAAACATTATCCCAACACAATCACATTCATAATATGCATGAATTTCACAACGTACAGTTGGGATTTTAGTATTCAATGTGCCTTGAAGACATGTGATGACAACCAGGCTTCGGCGTAGTTCGCAGAGTTTTGCTACGCGGAACTCCGTGAAGTAACAAAAAAACTCCGCAATGTTCCTTGAGTGGCAGAGTGCAGTGCGAACTGCACTTTGTGTTGGTATTCCTGCCGCTCGGGTAGAAATTCTACCCGAGCGGCAGCTCGCACTCGCGAACTTACCGTTTACGATCGCGAGCAGGGAAAATACTCTGCTGCACATCGCAAAGCGGAGTTTTCTGTACTAAGTGAGCTCCACAGAGTGCAGAAAACTCTGAAAACTCCGCAAACTGAGAGAAGTTCACCGCCCAGGCCTAATGACAACCACAGAGACTCCATTGAGGAGTATACCACTTGCCAGTTCCCAAATCTTGGTTTCACATGAATGCGAACAGACAATGTGTGCAACACATGCAACATGTCTCATTTAAAACAGATTCTCAAGTGGTTACATCAGCATAAATAAACAAGCATATATGAGCTGTTGCACAACTCAACTCAAAAATGATAAAGGAACGAAATCAGAATGCTAAGATCGTAAGACGACAGAATGTACTGGAAATGTATTAGAGGATGTCTTGTTAAAGGAAACATGAAAGTTCCAACTTATCATTTAAACCCTTTGGAATAAGAGTGTCCAGAAAACGTATTCAGTAGGTTTCCCATTGAGATAAGAACTTGGACAAATCCCTGTCTGGTAGCTGTTTTGCTACCTCTAAAATGGTAAAGCGCATCTGTGCAATGGTGCGTTTGGTCTCCGTCCAGTGGGTTGCCAAAGGTGAATTAATGTTTTCGTTCTAATGCAGCTTTTGTGTTCTGTAATTCTTGTTCTAATCTGCCTTTTGGTTTTTCCCAATAGCCTGCATGGACATTTGATGATGTATACGATGCCTTGTGTGTTACAGTCTGCTGTGTAATTCAGTGTAATTTGTTTGCCAGTCCATGGATGACAAATAATTTTGCCTACCAACACATTGTTGCAATGTGTACAATTATGGCATTTTGCCATGTCTTTGTGCTCAACCTTGTTGATCATTGTTGGTCTTGACAATAATTCTTTGAGGTTCCAAGATCGATTTTAAGCAAAAAGAGGAGGATTGGCAAAATACATCCTTGAAATCCAGTTCTGTCTGTAACAACTCCCATCGTTGTTCAGCCTTGTCCACCATCTCTTGTGGATAACCCCGTTGTAGAAATGTATGTTTGTATTCATGAATGGTTGAAAGCAACTGTTTGTTGCTCAAAGTAATGCATTTGATTCTTGTAAATTGGGAGAATGGCAGGTGTTTTTTAAGGGATGGTCTGAGGGGGGGAGATCGAAGTGATTTGGATGGATCTTAGGTAACATGTAAAAGAACGGCCGTCTTGGATATTTGGTGTATAGAAAGCATTTAGTTTGTCATTAATCCACTCCATTTCTATGGCTCGTGTGAGTATGACCGACAAAGATTCCAAAAAAGCTGGCGTGGCATCCTGTGATACAGTAAGTAGGTGAAGTCATCTAAAAATGTTCTTCGACTTTCTTCTGACCAGAGCACCTCCTTTGTCTGCCGCAGAGAATGACAATGATTGGTTGTTCCATAGAGCCTTTAGAGCAGTTTATTCTTGCTGAGACATGTTGGAGTGTTTCGTAGTGAAAGTAGACAGTTTCTGTAAATCTTTCTTAACTAAAGTTTCAAAGGTGTCAATCCCTTTATGAGAAACTGGAAAAACCAATGTACATTTTGGTTTGAATTCAAGATATCTGAATTCCTCTTTTTGGGTTTGAGTGGAAGCTCAGTCTTCTGGTGAATTTGTATAAAGCTATTTCTGTGTCAAAAGCGTTAGTATGGAAGGTAGGAACAAAAGATGTACCTTTATTGAGTATTTGAGATGGGGTTAGGTCCATAGAGGGAATATTAATAACAAATGTTTCTTCTGTTGTCTTCTTTTTGATGCAACTGTTCTTGCTGAATCGATGGCCTCTCCGGGTTTTACTGCGTCTGTAGTCGTTCCTGTTGGTTGTGTGGGCGGGTTGTTTGCTGCCGGGCTTGTTTCTAAAAAAGACACTTTAAAGGTTGTGACATCACTTGAAGTGGTCCTGTATTGAATAATCAACCATTGGAGATTGGAGTACGATTAATCTGGGTTTCGCTGATAGATGTGATGCTTTCCTCTGATGAAGTAGTATTCTGTTTTCTAAAGCCTCTTTTCTCTGCATGGACTTCAGCCCATGTGTATACCTCGTCCAATTTGTAATCAATTGTGTCTCTTTTGTATTTCTGAATCTTACGTTTGTGTGCATCCAATTTGTTGTTGATATCTTTGAGGCTGGTTTCCCAAACGCTGGATTTCATGCAATATTCCAACACATCCTTCAATTCCCTAATTTCCTCCTTAATGCCAAGAAGGACCTGGGAGAGCTCTTCGACTATGTATAATATCTAATGAGCATTTATTCAAAATGTCATACCACTTGTTAATAAATATTTTGTTGAGCTTAAATATCTTGGGTTTAATGGCTAGCCTAAGTCCTCTTGGGATTCTGCTAGTTTTGTAGCATTGCACAAGTGTTGTGGCATTTAGTCTTTGTTTGAGTTACCTCCTCATGAAGTATGCAAGTTGTCCAATTTGTTGGGTGACTGGGCCTGTAGATTAATTGAATGTCCTTGCTTCACGTGTGAGGTTTTAAATGTTATTAGCCTGTGTCTCACTATATGCTTTAGTCTCTGCTTTGTTATCTGTCAAATGTGCTATATCTTCAAATGACATGATGTGGTGCAATTCCAACGAATGAGAGTGAAAGATTGAAAAAATAGAAAAAAGATGTTGGATTGCACTTGATGCAGCCCGGAACCTGGGTAACGGGAATCAGGATAAAACCCCGAACCAAATATCCTTCCTTCGTCACAGACCAAATATCACAATAGCACATTCACTCTTACAATCATTGGTGGGCCCATAACACCAACATTCACACTTCACTTCTCACTGGTCTGCACTTACAGGAGAGATGAATGTTCCAAGCGCTGACATGAGAGGAATACCTTAAAACCTATAGTGAGAAATGTATTTACACATTTATACACTAATATCTTTACCTCCTACAGATCTCAATCCTAAACATCATGATACTCCTCCCACGTGATCAATGGATCATTTAGTTGGATTGATAAGGTGATTCTAGGCCAGCTAAAAACACTTCAATATCTTGATCTTTACCTTTCTCAATAAATGACAAAACGCATTTTCTTGTTAATCAATGCTCGTTTATCTAATTAATGCAAGAATTTAGTTCCATCCAGTGAATTTATTAGTCATTACGCAAATCACAGAACACCATATTTACCTATTCTGGCGATTGGTCGTCCTCTAAGTCATCAAATTTTGTCATCAATCAGTCAGAATTCGAAAGTTCTTCATGCAGCACTCAACAGTCCCATGAATGGACAAGGACCAGAGCCATGCAAGCATCTATCAGTGCCCATAGATTTAGGAAGTCCTCAGTTCATCAAAGAAATGGGCAGCAATTCAGTCTGTCAAAGATTCAGAAACACAGCGTCACCGTCGTCTCCGTCAGCAAAGAAAACAAGGAAGAAGTTTTTTTCTCTCTATTCTACCGTCATTGTATAGTAAAAATAATGTCGAGATGTAACATTTTACATGGTTTGGGCTTTCTTGATTGGTCGGTTAGGATCGTCCGGTGAGGTTTCACACAGTTCATGAGGTTAGGTCATTATACATGATCCATCCGGTTCCTTGTATCTGTCTATTGTTAAAATGCTTGGCAGGCTTCCCATCGTGACCTTGCTTGGGCACAGCAAGAGCGGGGTCATGTTGAGGCTACTGGTACATGTTGCAACACATGCGCACTTCGTCTGAATCCTCAGGAATGGTGGCCATCGCGTCGAGTTAGTTTGGTGGCCATCTTGGTTTTAGGCCCAAAGGACAACTTAAGCGAAACAAACACAAAGAGTAATTAATACATAGAAATAACTAAAGAAATGTTAAACTCTCCCTAATTCCCCTATGTGCTTGTAATTATCTAGCGTATAGCGACATTTAAAGCGTTCATATTCACCCATTGATGTCATCTGGTGCAACATTACGAAAACGTCACAAAGCAACATATATCATGCGATATTCTATTTTTCTAGTGTTAGTATGCCTTCATATGTTAATTACAAATTGTTTAGCCCTGCAAAATGCAAATCCCACGTGTATTTTCATACATTAGTAATGTTGATTAAACTTCATGCAAACACATTAATAATATTAATAATAATAGATTATTCTAATTAGTATAAACATGCAGAATAAGGGGGGTATACAAAATGTTGTACTACCCGCTCCATCAATCCCCCCCTTTTGTGATTTTATCACCATACCACTAACATTTTGTATTACTTTTCATGGAGTAGAAATAAGTTCTTGCTTTTATTCATATCTCCGTTTCTCCAATATCTTCTCTTTTGGCTGTCTAATACATACTTTCCTTTACCTCTTCTAATTCTATTTCTTCAAATTCTCTCTCTTGTTTCTTATCTTTTCTTCTTAAATTTTCTCTTTTTAACTTTTCCTGAATATTCTTCCTTTTATGACAGAGACATCCTAATCTTAATATTAATACTAAGAAAATCACACACGTTAATGGAAATAGGATCTTACCTAAGAAGGTACTACCTAAATTTACTAAGAAATTTTTAATAGAAGAAATTTTCTTTCCAATCTTTTCCCAAACACTTTCAACCTCCAGTGGTGCAATTTCGTCATGCAGCTCAGTTATATTTTTAATATAAATTTTCAAATCTTTACTTTAGTCTGAAATGTAAGTACAACAATGTTGAATTTTCAGCATTCCACGGACTCCACCCTCTTTTGCCAATATTATATCAGGGGCAAGTCGATTTTGCAGTACGATGGCATCCATGGCAACCATTTCAGTGTTTACCAATAAAAATCCTCCAGCGGTGCTTGTTGACAAGCGATTCACTACTGTTGTCAGTTTTCTAATTTTGTTTGCATTCAGAGATATTCCCACTTCTAGTATCAATGCTCCAAAGATGTCACCTACAATTTCTGACCAAGATTCTCTCTTTCTACGTGCTAAATAACTACCTAACTTATGTATACCATCTTCTCCTCTTCACATGTGAAAAATCTTTGGGAAACCAGGCCTACATAACATGTGCCATACCAATGGTCTGGCAAATGATAATACGCCCTGCTCCCGCAGATAAAGTATAACCCAGGAAAAACTGGATCATTTCCTCCTTTAAATCCCCATCCACCCATGATTCGGAATGTATCATGACACTCACTGTTACCCACAAAGTAATTATCATTTGCAGTCTGATTTCTTCTAATACACAATTTCCCTTTCTGAGGCCAATATAAAGCTATAGTTGGACTAGCTTCTCCCTTCAAGTGTTTTTCCATCTCTACATCCCAAACTGTCTTTTCCACTTTTCCTTCAGGAGCCTTCCTTTGCATTTTCAATCTCCTTTCTTCAACCACATCTAAAAACGTCTTTTCTTCTTTCTTTAAACTGCAAGTCAAATTATTTCTAAAGATATAATCTAATGTTAGTTCTTTAGTTCTTTGCAGGTTTTACCTTATTTAACTTGTTAATTGATGGTACTTGTGAAAAGATGCTATCTACATCTGAAAAATAATATTCTAGCTTCCCTGTTTGGTAAAATATACTAGCTATTACACTACATGTTATTCCGTAAGTTACTGGAAGGTGATGATAGGTCACTCCCTCCGAAACAGATGCATGTAACTGCATACAGACATAGCAGTCCCTTACGTCCATTGTCTTTACATATTCATACAGTAATTTCAAAAATACATTTTTAGAAAAATCAGTTATAGACCTGTCTTTATGCAAATAATTTCTATCTATTTTAGTCGGAACTACCTTTTGAATCTTCTCTAGTTTAGTCTTGTTTTCACTATGTCCTTCTATTGTGTCTATGGTAACCTTGAATGAGATCATCAGAGCTAATATACTCCACAGAAGCATTAGTAATCCTGTACAACAACAACACATCCTAGACCATCGATTCAAGAATATACATCTACCTTTTCTACTATCTGTGTTTGCCATTTTTGTAAAAATTAACAGTGTCTTTTGACTTAGCCTCTTCTACTTCACAACTAGTTTGTATTACCCAAGGCTCTAAGCACCTACTTGGTTCTACCAGTTTCTCTTTTTCCCGTATTTTATTATCTTCACATTAGCAGCATTCTTGTTTTATTCAGTTTGGCATTTCATCGTACTTCACTTTTCCTTCGTAATCCGAATGTAGAATTTCCTGAACATCCGTCTCTTCTCCAATATCGGACAAGATAGCTCTCAGGATTTCCGATTCCTCGTCTTCCTCAACCACTTCTGGTACAGTCACTTCCGGGTTTCCTTGGCTATCCGCCTCTTCTTTTATTTCAGGCAGTGCCACATATGTCCATTCCGGCGACTTATACTTCTGGTTAGGTTTCCTCATTCTTTTTTTTTCTCCAATTATAACTATTTCTTCGTCTTTTGATTTCTCTTGACTAGTTACTTCATTCACCTGTTCAGCTCTTGGTGAATTTACTCGTGTCAGTCGATATCGCAGTCTTTTTATTTTGTTTGGCCAATCTTCATCTTTTGCTGATCTTTTCAGTTTACTTCCTTTATCGTTCTTTTTAGTTCTACAAGCTCTCTTTCTTAAGACTCTACCTTCTGGTATTTCATCTTCACTGTCCTCCGATTCTGTTTCAACTTGCTTTTTACTTTCAACAACTTTTCTTTCCACCACTTATTTCGTTTTCCCTACTTCTGTCCCTCCTCGAGTCTCCTGCACGCAGTCTTCCTGCTGACTACTTGTCCCTTCCTCTAACTGGGTGTTGGAATTCCCTACACCTCCTATGGGGTCTTCCGCACGTATCTTTCCCTTTCTCTCTGTATCTGGCACCTGTCCACCTAATTTTGTTGTTTCAGGTGGAATTTCTCAAAATTTTTCATCTGGAACTTCTTTCTCAACAATCTCTTTAATTGTCTTTTCGCTGTCCTTTTCTTTCCTTGAACGTAGAGTTCCTTTTTCAGTCTCTTAGTCTGTTCTGGTATCAGAAATCTGTAACCTTCTCCTCAGGGAATTACTTCTTAGGACACAAGTTAGATCTGATTCTGATTCCCCCCTTTCAGGGTTTTCTTTCGTTCTTGTCTCTTCATCTGATTCTGTACTAGTTTCTGTTTCATCAAAATATTCTCTTTCTGTGCTATCCACTGGATTTGGAATTCTTAATATGTGACTCACATGAATCTAGTTCTTGATTCCAGCACACTTCACAGCTGTCGTTGTAGTCAAAATCACTTGTCGTGATATTCCCCACCTTGGAACCAAACAGTTTCTACCTCTGTGTACTTTGATTCTCACCCAGTCCCCTGGGCTTAGATCATGAGCTTGCTTCTTTTGAAGGGTGGTGGCATCCGCTCCAACCTGATGAAACACAGAATGAACTGCGTCAGCCAGGCTTTTACAGTAATCCAACACCATGTCATCAGTTATAGGCAACAGCTTGTTGACTGGTATGAACACATGACGCATCGCTCTACCCATGATAATTTCATGGGGTCTCAACCCTGTAGTTCTGTCTGGAATTGATCTAATAGTCATGAGTACTAGAGGCAAGACATCAGGCCATTTCATACTCGTGGCTAAACACATTTTCCCTATCCTGTTTTTGATAGTACCATTCATTTGTTCCACACTAGAAGCCTCTGGGTGATAGGCACAATGTAGTTTTTGCTGTACATTCAATGCTTCACAAATCAGTTTTATGATTTCATTATGGAAATGTCTTCTTCGGTCTGATTCAATTGTTACTGGGAACCCGAATCTGGGAATAAATTCCCTCAATAGCAATTGTGCCAGGGAATACATTCCCTTAATAGCAATTTTGCCACTGTGATTCCATCATTTCTTCTCGTTGGGAATGCTTCTACCCATCTAGAAAACAAACAAACCATAACCAAAACATACCTCAACCTGTTACAAGGAGGCATTTCAATGAAATCCACTTGCATTCTGGTAAAAGGCCCTCCTTCTCGGCCTATCGTTCCTAGACTCACCACTGTCTTTCTTCCAGGGTTGTATTGCTGACATATAAGGCATCTCTGACAAAGACTTTCTGCTACAAGTCTAAATTTTGCATTGTACCAGGTTTGCTTAAATGACCTAATCATAGCATCCCTCCCTATGTGTCCCTGACCATGATACATTTGTGCCATGGCTGACATTATGCTATCAGGCATAACTGGTCTTCCATCCCGATAGACCCACACATGGTCCTTCTCTCTTGGTGAACATCCTGCTTTTACCCACTGCTTCATTTCCTCATCTCCTGCTTCTTCCTGCAATTGTCTCACTTCCTCCCAGGTACCCATAATGTTAGTAAACATTAAGGTGCAAGAAGTCACTTCTTTCTCCTTTGCCCTATTGATTGAATTCTGATTTCGTGCACAGTATTGGGCCATATCATTGGCGTACTTACTACCGGTAGCGATATAATCGCCAGTCTGACTATGTGCAGCACACTTCACAGCAGCCAACTGCTTAGGCAGCTGTATCGCCTCAAGCAATTTTCCAACCACTTCAGCATTCTCAATGGGAGTTCCACTTGATGTCAAAAATCCTCTCTGTAGCCATATTTGGCCAAAGTCATGCACCACACCAAATCCGTACTGACTGTCAGTGATCACCGTCACTCTCACACTCTTCCCAATCTTACATGCTCTAGTCAAAGCAACAAGTTCAGGCTGACCTTATTCCTTTCAGGTAGGATGCTTCCATTGCTGCTGCAACCGTGCATACTGCGTATGCTGCACTCAGCATTCCATCATCTGTTCTCAGGCAAGAACCATCTACAAACATCACAAAATCACTTTCTGGCAATGGTACATCCCTTATAGCCAGACGTGGTTTAGTACAGAAATCAAGCACATCCAGACAATCATGATCTGCTTCATCTATGACTTCCGCATTCTCAGCATCAGGCAGTAATGTTGAAGGATTCACATTCAGGCGTCTCACAAGACTTACATTCGTTGCACCTTATATGACTTTCTCATACTTAGTCAGCCGACTATGTGTCATGTACTGAGTGCGACTCCTTGTTAAAAGGATTGCCACATCATGAGGTACAAACACTTTGGGCCCGATTCACAGAATTAACTTAAGACAAAATCCTAAACTTACTACTTTTTGTATTCACAGAATGCACTTACTACTTTTGGTATTCACAGAATGCACTTACTACTTTTGGCATTCACAGAATGGATTTACGACTACTAACTTTACGTCCGCACTCGGGCCGTAAATTCCGGCCCGGAGGCGGAGCTTCCGGCCCAGAGGCGGAGCTTCCGGCCCGGAGGCGGAGCTTCCGGCCCGGAGGTGGGGATTCCGGCCGGTGGCGGAGATTTAGCCATGGCCGAAATCTCCACCTCCGGACGTAAAGTTAGTAGTCATAAATCCATTCTGTTAATACCAAAAGTAGTAAGTGCATTCTGTGAATACCAAAAATAGTAAGTGCATTCTGTGAATACCAAAAGTAGTAAGTTTAGGATTTTGTCTTAAGTTAATTCTGTGAATCGGGCCCTTTCACAGGATATCCCATCACAATTCCCTCACTCTGTTCCAAACTTCGACAGGTAGCAGCCACTGCTTTCAAGCACCCAGGTAAAGCTACAGCTATTGGGTCTAGCATTGATGAAAAGTATGCAATTGATCTCCTCAGTTTTCCATGTTTCTTTATTAATACAGAAAGTGCACATCCATTCCTCTCACTGCAATACAACTCGAACTCCTTCTCATAATCAGGCATTCCTAATGCTGGAGCTTCACACAAACCATCTCTCAATCGTTTAAATGCTGCCAATTCCTCTTTGTTCAAATCAACGGGATCTCTCACATTTTGCAATCAGAGAGAAATTGCTTATCCATTGCCGACAATATCCAACCATTCCAAGAAACATTCTCACCTCTCTTTGCGTCATAGGGGGTCTCATTCCTTTTATGATCCTGATTCTGTCTATTGTTATTTTCCTCAGTCCCTTTTTGATATTATGGCCTAAATAGTGTACTTCTTTTTGGCAAAATTGCAATTTTGATGGTGACACTTTAAGTCCTCCATCTGCTAGATGATTCAGCAATGCTATAGTGTCCATTACACAGGCTTCCCGAGTCTTCGACGCCACAAGAAGGTCGTCGATATACTGTACTCACACTGAATTCTCGGGCATCTCTAGACTTTCTAAGGATTTCTTCAATATCTGATTAAAGATTGAGGGACTTTCTGTATACCCCTGTGGAATTCGGCACCAAGCCAAAATAAGCTCGCCAAAACGAAACTCAAAAATTTGCTGGCTGTTGGTGCAATGGAATGGAAAAGAAAGCATGGCATAAGTCAATTACAGTATACCATTCTGCATCATGGGGAATCTGATACAAAATTACAGATGGATTTGGTACAATGGGACAACATGATACAACAATTTTGTTTATCTTTCTGAAATCTTGCACTATCCTGAAATTTCCATTAGGTTTTTCAGTCCCATAATCGGTGAATTACATGGACTACTCATTATTTCTCTCAAAATGCCTTGTTTTATCATTTTCTCAATTATTGGAGTAACTCCTTCAACTATTTCAGGTGTCGGTTTATATTGAGGGACATTTGGATAGCTTATTCCTTCCTTCACCGTTATTTTTACTGGGTCGACATTTCTCATTAGTCCCACACCTTCTCCCATGAAATCCCAGACTTCTGCCTTTACAGTGTGTTTCAATTCTTGGGGTAATTCATCAGGGTTAAATACAGCATAGGCTTCAGTAATCTCAGTTTCCCTGTTTGCCATAGTCATCTTATACAGCACATCTTCATCAGGGGTCTCAAATGTTATACCATCTGGGGTACAGAAAATAGTGCAATTTATTTTGCACAGCAGATCCCTACCTAACAAATTTACAGGACTTGTGTTGCACACAACAAAGCGGTGCATTTCAGAGAATTTCCCTATGCTAACTTTCACTGGTTCTGTAAGATACTTTTTAATCTGTCTGTTGGATACACCAACTACTTGGATTGTTTCACCCGAGAGAGGAAGATTCTTAACATCAGCTGACCTAATAAGTTGATCGAGTAGCACCAGTATCTACTAGGAAAGTAATATTTTCATTATTTATCTTCCCATCCACAAATGGGCCTGTCTGGTCTACCTCTAGAGTTGCCCCAAGTACGCACTCTTCTTCCTCCCTTCGGCACCGTCAATAACCTTCTTCAGAATCGCTTTCATCGCGTTGTAGCCAATATTGCGAAACAGTTATAGTGCGCGGCAGCTTATTTACCTGTTCTTGGTTGTAGAATCCTGTCTCATTACTGTATTTCTGTGAATTTTTGCTTTGTGGAAAAGGCGGTTTTGGCACCTGATTCTGTTGGGTAACAACCTGCTGCTGTCGCTGAGGTTGACCACTCACCTCATTCTGCACCTGTGGATTCAATGATGCATTTCCATTATTAGTATTTGGGGGAAATTTACATTCGGATTTCCAATGTCCTACTCTACCGCAGTTGTGACACAGGATTTTCTTTTTGGCATCTTCTATGTTAAAATTTCCCTTACCTTTCCCGGGAGTGAAAGTTCTGGGACCTGTATTATTTGCTTGTTCCACTAACTGGGCTTCCTGTCCTTCTGCCACTTTTACTTGTGCCCACATAGCCTTCTCCTTTAATTTACGCTGTTTAGCTTCAATCTCATCACTGAAATACTTTGCATGTCTCAATACTTCATCTATTTTCTTATTTTGCCAATCTATCGTATGTTGCTTTATCATTTCACTAATTTCACATAAACCATATACAAATCTGTATACAAAATGACTCAAATCCTTTTCACTCAAATTTTCATCCCCGCTGAACTGTTTAAAGGCCAAAATTAATCTTTCGTAATAGGCATGTACCGACTCCTTACTTTCCTGATGAGTTCTGTTAATTTTTACCCAATCAGTTTCTTTGGGAGGTACTTTACTTTTCAAAAAGGCAATAACCTGTTCGTATTTCTTCAATACCTCGGGGTCTGGGGCTCCTGTCTTTGGATCCCTAGGGTATTCTTGTGTGGGCCAATTTATCATTAGTTTGCACTCTGTCCATAAATCTGCTGGCACTATTATGTCAAACAGGCTGTTTAGATCAATCAATAATACTTTAGATAATTTCACAAATCTGTCCACTTGCCTATACCACTCGACGGGATTTTCGCGTAGTCGAGGGAAATCATTTGTAAATGACAAAATACCTTGTCTAGTCCATGGAACATGTGCATATCCTCCTCCGGGAATTTCTCTCATGGGGCATTCTGTTACTGCCTTTTCCTTTTCTCTAACAGGAAAAGCTGCAAAAGTTTTATCAGAGGCATCCTCTCGTTTTCGATACCATCTACTCCTCCACTTATCCACATCTCCCCATTTTCTCAGTAAGATAATTATTTCCTTAATCTGACTTATTCGTCCTGTGGTATTCACATTTTCAATATGCTTTTCAGTAAAATCTATTCGATATGGTTTCTGTAGGGCCTTCACCTTTTCAATATCTATACCCATTTCATTTGCTACTTCTTCTAATCTTTCAGGCAGATTTTTTGCTCTCCAAGTTATACTTTTACACAAAAACAGTAACTCCTCATCCTGTTAGGTTTTTAACTTTTCTGTGGAAATAGTTCCTACTATTAATTCTTCCAATACCATTCGTAGTTTGGCCACATCTATTGATTGGGATTTTTTGTCTTTTCTCTGTAAGCTTCTCAACCATTCGCTCAATTCTTCTGAAGATGGGCCTACTGGTTTCTCTACATTATGTTGTTCTAAGTCCCTTTGAGTCTCAAATCCTGATTCCACTGTCATTGTTCGTCCTTCTGCTATATTTGAACCTAAAAATTGGTTATTTGAAGCATTTGGCTCGATTGTACTCATTGTTTGTCTCCGTGGATTTTCATTTAGGCTCTGCTTTGGCTTCTCAGTCTGTTTATTACTGTTATAAGGAACTGTTAAACAATGTTCACTATCTTTCTGTTTATCAAAAATAGGCATCACAGGGCCTATAGTCACTGGAACAGTTACAGCGTCTAAATTTTTGGTCAGTTCTCTTATCTTTTCAGTTAATTCTAAAGTTGTTTTTGCTAATTCTACCGAATTCTCACCATTTTCTTTATTATCTGAATTTCTCTCTATCTCTCTCATGGAATTATTTTTCCCTAGTTCTTGAGGTACTGGTTCTGTTTTAATGATTCGCAACGTTTCTCTTATTGGGGCACTTGGTGTTAACATTTCAGATTCTGGTTGATAGGAGGTGGATTTTTATAAAACATGTCATCAAGAACACCGTCCTCCAATTCATTCACTCCATACCCCTTTGGTTCTATATTATGTCTCTTTTCCGTACGTTTTTTCCCTCCAATTTCTTCAAACGTTCTCACAGGAAACAGACCTTCAGTCATACTTGCATTCCGCCATCTTCTCATTCTCTCGTCATGAGTGTCATGCCCGTATCTACCAAACATGTACTTATACCTTCCGCCACTCCTCTGTCTTTCTCTGTCATGCATCTCATCTTCCCATTCTGTCAGTGCTTTAAACTGTGTTGGTCTAAGCCTTGGTTCTAGATTCATCATTTTCTCTCTCAAATTTCTCAAAACCGCTAAATTAAACGAACCATGCTCTGGAAATGCTAAGACTCCGTCATTTTTCGTATATTTTACCCAATTGTCCAACCAAATACAAGTATGATATCCATATTTCGCAACCATAAAAGATGCAGGGGTTTTCGGTGTGGGAAGCAACTGTCCCTCCCTAATCACAATCGGTTTGTCCTTTTTAAACCACTTCTCCTTTTCAGGTGGATCATAATACATAATTTTGTCTTTCGTGTATCGCCAGTCTTTTCCTTACGACTGTTCTATTAGTTTAACCAATCGTAGCGCGACTCACACCAACGTACCAATCCGGAGCGTCTATGTCACCTCTTCAATTCTCCAATCCCAGCGCGTCTCACACCAACGCACCAATCAGCAGTGTTTACGTCACCCTGCAATTGTCCACTCCTAGCGCGGCATGTACTAATTCACCAATCAGGGGCGTCTACGCTTCTTACTGACTAGCCAATCCCAGCGCGGCTTTTCTGACGTCAGCACTTTCTCACTGTCGCAGCTCCTGCTCCTGCTGACCCATCCTTTACAAAATTTATCGGTAACTTTTCTTTACGTTTTTCTGACTTACAAATCTGTTAATTACAACATGAAAACGCCACCATTGTCCGCTTCACTAACCAACGAATAGTTAATGACCTATTTCACAAGAATTTCGTCTTTCCCGAGAGCAGCGCTTACCTCTGCCCTACTACGGAATCATTACTTCCGTTGATAAAGTAGCACATCCCTCTACCTTACCCTTCTAGCAAGCATTAGCTAACTGTTTCTCCAGAATTAATACACCTAGTTGGAGACCCAATGCTCCTGAGAAATAAAACCAGAGTTTCGCAACTAACCCGAATGCCTTTTCATTCAATCACTTTCACACAGGAAAAATGTAGTTCATTCACACAGAATTCTGTCTTTCCAGAGAACAGCGAACAGTCTGTCCTACTACAGAACTATGACACTTGTTAACAAAGTAGCACTTCCCTCTACTTTATCCTTCTAACAAGCTTAGGGAACACCTATTACCTTTCCAGTGATAAGCGTTATCAGAGCTCCTTCTGGGCTCCTGGTACCTAAGACCAAAAATTCACAGATGACCTTCGCTACCATACACTTCTTTCATACGTGAGATATTTCTAATGGCAACACACGACGATGTCACCAAACCGAACCCAGACAATGTGTCGTGCAACTTCAATCGTTACACGTTTCCCATGTGTACCTACAGGGCAACAACTATTCTGTCTTTCCTGAGAGCAGCGCTTCCCTCTGCTCTACTACGGAACCGTTAAAAACTTCCGACTTCCTACCTCCCAGAAGCCGTGCAAACAACATAGAACTCAACACGACTCAACATAGAGTGTTAATTCATTAACCAATACCTTCCAATAATCAATAAGCTATTTACAAGCAATAATCACCAAACCAAAACAATAAAAACCATCCTTTGCTACCAGAAAAACTGATGCAGCGCGGAACCTGGGTAACGGGAATCAGGACAAAACCCCGTACCAAATATCCTCCCTTCGTCACAGACCAAATATCACATTAGCATATTCACTCTTACAATCATTGGTGGGTCCCATAACACCAACATTCACACTCCACTTCTCACTGGTCTGCACTTACAGGAAAGATGAATGTTCCAAGCGCTGACATGAGAGGAATACCTTAAAACCTATAGTGAGAAATTTATTTACACATTTATACACTAATATCTTTACCTCCTACAGATCTCAATCCTAAACATCAAGATACTCCTCCCACGTGATCAATGGATCCTTTAGTTGGATTGAAAAGGTGATTCTAGGCCAGCTAAAAACACTTCAATATCTTGATCTTTACCTTTCTCAATAAATGACAAAACGCATTTTCTTGTTAATCAATGCTCATTTATCTAATTAATGCAAGAATTTAGTTCCATCTAGTGAATTTATTAGTCATTACGCAAATCACAGAACACCATATTTACCTATTCTGGCTATTGGTCGTCCTCTAAGTCATCAAATTTTGTCATCAATCATTCAGAATTCGAAAGTTCTTCATGCAGCACGCTACAGTCCCATGAATGGACAAGGACCAGAGCCGCGCAAGCATCTATCAGTGCCTATAGATTTAGGAAGTCCTCAGTTCATCAAAGAAATGGGCAGCGATTCAGTCTGTCAAAGATTCAGAAACACAGCGTCACCGTTGTCTCCGTCAGCAAAGAAAGCAAGGAAGAAGTTTTGTACTATCTATTCTACCGTCATTTTATAATAAAAATAATGTCGAGATGTAACATTTTACATGGTTTGGGCTTTCTTGATTGGTCGGTTAGGATCGTCCGGTGAGGTTTCACACAGTTCATGAGGTTAGGTCATTATACATGATCCATCGGTTCCTTGTGTCTGTCTATTGTTAAAATGCTTGGCAGGTTTCCCATCGTGACCTTGCTTGGGCACAACAAGAGCGGGGTCATGTCGAGGCTACTGGTACATGTTGCAACACATGCGCACTTCGTCTAAAACCTCGTGGAATGGTGGCCATCTTGGTTTTAGGCCCAACGGACAACTTAAGCGAAACAAACACAAAGAGTAATTAATACATAGAAATAACTAATGAAATGTTAAACCCTCACTAATTCCCCTATGTGCTTGTAATCATCTAGCATATAGCGACATTTAAAGCGTTCATATTCACCCATTGATGTCATCTGATGCAACATTATGAAAATGTCACAAAGCAACATATATCATGCGATATTTTATTTTTCTAGTGTTAGTGTGCATACATATGTTAATTACAAATTGTTTAGCCCTGCAAAATGCAAATCCCACGTGTATTTTCATACATTAGTAATATGGATTAAACTTCATGCAAACACATTAATATTTGTAATAATATTAGATTATTCTAATTAGTATAAACATGCAGAATAAGGGGGTGGGGTATACAAAATGTTGTACTACCCGCTCCATCACACTCAAACGTAATACACAGTAGTCTTCTACTAAAAACACTAGTAAACAGGTTAGTAAATTTAGTGTGCACTCTGTGAGGGGGCTTCACCCATGTACCTGATTGAAAATAAGAAAAATATCTAGAACAAATGCTCCTGGCACAGTGTGCACTACTGGGTCCCGAATGAGGATAATCAATATTTTAAACATACATAAATGATTAACCTTCAACAGGAAACACTGGGGAATTCTCAATACAGGAGGGCTTCAGATACCGAGACCCAGATTTGCCTATAAAAGAACAAGTAGCCTTCGAGACATGCTAATCCACACCAGACCTAAGAAAAAGATTACCCCAACACAGACTACCCTGTGGGGTCTACCACCAGTCCAGGGCCATTATCCATGCGGCACATGTACAGTATGTGATCTAACCACAACCACAAAGGAGGTCATGTTACTCCCAAATTTTAAATGGCACATCAAAAATCACACCAACTGCAACACCAAACAATGCATCTATTTGATTACATGTCCCTGTGGTTTGAAATACGTAGGCATGACAATGCGAACAGTCAAAACACGTATAATAGAACATAGGAGTAACATACGCTGCCAACGTACAACAACCAAACTCTATAGACATTTTGTGGAGGCAAACCATTCCCCTGACACAATACATTGGATTATTCTAGAATCCCACACCAACATTTCCAAAAATGCCTTATTTAGAGTAGAACAGAGATGGGTGCACAGACTGTCGTGTGACTCCTCCGGACTCAATGATGATATCCCTTGGAGTGCTCTTTAATAAACTAGCCACTCGGGGTCATGGCCCATGACCAGTGAAGATTTTCCTGTAAGCGAATTACTGAGAATGATGTTGACACTAACGATGGAACACTGACCACCCCGTATCCATGGGTACCCACTCCATAACGTCCCGTTTTCCGTGAGGCATGTAATCCTTTAGATAAAGATCTAATTACTATCTGGACGCCCACTTATGGGGTTGGAACAAGAAAAAAGAAAGAAAGACTTATATATCATCCCAGATTGTCACCAAGCGCCCCCTCTACACCACTGTCGCTATGACAACCACGGGACAGTAACTATTAGACACTGTAGCAACACACTTCAGTGTCGATATTGGGCTTCTGTTAACCAGTGAGACATTTATATAGGTTAATAAACCCCTTGAAACAACGACCTATTTAATATCTGGACTCTCACCAATGGGGTCTAATTATACCTTCCTGATATGACACCCCGCCCTCCCCCTACTACTGTCGTTACTACAGACACGGGACATTAGTGAGCACTGACCCTACAACCAATAAGAATCGACTAGCAGACGCTGTGGCAACACGCATCAGCGTCGATACTGGGCTCCTAGCAACCAATGGAGTCACCACGCGACGTTCACCGTGATGACGTCATGTCCACGCCCACTTGTTGCCGGATATCTTTCCGATGGCGGCTTCAGTCCATTACCACCCCGGACTCTGGCGGCTTGGGTAGGTCTGTATGCGAAGCGCTCGTAAGCGCTGGTAAGTACAGCTCATGCTTTAATCAGTTACTAAAATACTGTTTTTATGTGGTCGCTCTACTTTTGGTGTGCGAAAAGAGTTGATTGGCTACGGACTCGTTCAGAATTGATCTGGCCAGCCATTAGACTAGACTACTCCGGTCAACTGACAACTATGATATATTCTGACCCCCCCCTTTTTTATCATTTTAACGGTACTATCATTACTACTACATAGAGGTGACGACCACGTTTTCCTTGACCTGTTTACCTTGATTGTCAGTAGTTGTCCTTTGTTTCCCTTCCCCCCTCCTCCTTTACCACAGGACCCTATTGGTGTCCTTCAAAGCCGCCAGCTCCGTTGCGAGCGCATTTAGTTAAAAAATTAGGTGAGTGACCCCTTGACTATTATTTTTACTTGTCACAGTTTTAGCGTGTGAATAAATCGAGCACAACAAACACCCTTCTCACTCACAGTGCACTGTTCTTCCTTATAGTGCACCTTGAAGCAGATTGCTATCACCACGTTCTACACGGTGCGTTGTGCACACCAGTGCTGACATTATGTGTTCAAGATAGAGATGCAATTGTTTATACCATTGATGTTGTCACTTCATATTTACAGGTCGCAGCATCGGACATGGTATGTAGAGTACACATCACCATTTTTAAATGTAGACAGCTATTGATCCTGAAGAATTGCCTTAGATCCTCCTGACTAACATGGCGAGAAACATGTCGATCAATTTAGAGTAGAGCTTCACGCCTAGACACCTTATTTCTAGCATCTAGCCTCTCTACACATTTTAATAGGGTAGTCTACCTTATGAATAAAGTACTATTAGGACTGACCAACCCTTTTTATTACACACCTCTGCTACATTTTCCTTATTAGGCCCCTCACACCCATGCAAACATCGGCAGGAACAAAAGATCCCCGACAAAGAGCCCCAGTTTCGGGTGCCCGTCAGGGATTGCAGCGCCGCCTTGACGAGGGGCAATGCTCATATGATGAAGCATGACAACTAGCTTGCTGGGTGTGTGAGAGCATGAGTTCCACCTTAAGGAATTGCCCTGATTCTCTACCTTCTATCAACTATTTTGGTAAATGAGCTTGCCATTTACTGTTCGCATCTCTTTCTTCTAACAATTGAGGAACTCTGTACGCTTTTTGGATATAGTCTGTTGGGGCTCGTACATTGGACCTCCCTAAATATAGCCCCCCTGTCCCCCCTTTTGAATTACTAACCTTCAACAGTGCAACAATCTGTCAACCATCCATCGATGAAATTGATACAATGAAACATAATCATATCCAGTATGACACATGTAGACGCTGTTTCATGATCAAGTCACTTTAATTCCGAGGACAAGATTCTTATTGATTAATGTCCAACTGATGACTAGACTTGTCAATCTTCAAAGACTAGTTTTGATGTATAACCCAATGCATTACTAGTTGTATCAGAAGCCCTTCATCAGGGGTATCTATCAACAAAAACATATATCAAAAACATATTGTTGATACTATAACAACAATCGTCCAGAAGTACAAACACAACCTCATGCTGTGGCCGACATTAATTAATGTAAGTGATCATCAAGCATCATAAACCTTCAAGCTAACTCAAGAAAGGGTATGCCTTTATCATCAAAACGACAATGCCTAGTAATAGTGTAATACTTATGAAAGCAGATTGAGCTAGCAGGAACAGGAACACTTGGAGGTGAACCTCAAAGGCTCTCACCTTGTGTTATGCTGATTTGGGCATCTCCAATTAGGGAGATGCTCACCTCCCTGTCCTAGTCCCACTTTTGGTGGCAGGACAAGCGGGAAAATTAGTAATCAGAGTAGGAGTGTCCACCTTGGCCTGGCACACCCCTAGGGTCACCAGGAGCCGAGGTGAACCCCTTTCTTGAAAGTTCTTCATCTTAGTTTGGAGAACTAGGCCCAATAGGAATAGGGGTGTGCCCCTCTCCCCAAAAGGAGGGGGCACCCAAAAGGTGTAGCCACCATAGGGGACAGTAGGCATTGGTACTACCCCTCGAACTTTTCTCCCATGGACAATGGATTTGTCAAGCAAGAACATAACCCCAGGAACTCCGGATCCAGGCCGGTCCGTGACCCCTACACCACTTTGTACCCGTCGCCCACGGCCCGAGTCCAGGGGGCCTATCAACCCAGTGACGTCTTCTCGTCCAGGCCTGAGATCCAGCATTGCACGACCTCTCCTGAACTTCCCCATGATGCTTGCAGCCTAAAGCTGAAGGGTCCCATGACCGCGACTGGAGAAACCCAACACCTAAAGGCACCCCTGCACCCGAAGCCCACACCCTAGAAGTGCCCAACCAATGGTGTACCAACATCCCCCCACTATCCAAATTACCTCTCTAGTCATGGGATTCCCTCAGCCAGCAGACTGGTTCCAGCCTGTAGCTGTTTCCTTCAACCAAGGTTTCTACAGAGCACCCAACGCCCCATTTGCATTCTGCACCCGGCTGCCCCTGTCCCACTGGTGGTGCAGTCTCAGTGCTATATAGAGGCCCCTCCAGTGCTAACCTCAACCCCCAGGGTCTGTGTCCCTGAACCTCAGATACCTACTTGCAACCAGTGCCTCTTAGAGGTGTCATCAGCATCCATAGGATAACATTGGCCCGGTGACCTCTGCGCCCGGCTGCCCCGGTGCCACTGGTGGGGCAGTACCTATCTTGGTCCAACCCTTGCCTAGTGTTGACCAAAACCCCGGAAACCGAATCTGAAAACCATTCATTTAATTGTAAGTTATTCACCTGTCTTTCCTCCCATAGAATTGCATTTGTCTCTCACTGTACTGTACTGAATGTTGATACTGAATCCAAATGATCTTTTTCTGCACTGAAAAGTATTATATTCACATATAAAGTACTGTATTGATTTTATACAAACCTTTTGCCAGAAATAACTTGAAGGTATTGCATAAATGGAAAGTCTACTTACCTGTAACTGAGTTCAACTTGGTTCCTAAAATAAAAGTAACAAAATTAATATTTTTACAGAACATTGACCTGGAGTTAGTCATTGAGTCTGTGTTCCTTCCTTGTAGAAGTATGTACACCAACTGCATTCACACTACCTTCTGAAAAGCCTACCGCTCAGCCTAGCTACCTCTAAATTGAGAGAAGTTATAATCTACTTTTATACTCTGCTATATCCTTCGGGATTCCCTGTACTCTGTCCACACTACACCTTGTTTTGGTATAGAATATATAGAGCCAGATTCCTACATTGGTGGCAGCAGTAGGATCTACAACTTTGCATTTGTTGGACTATGTAGCCAACACCTGATCACACAACAAAAATTCCTAAATTGTCTTTAGATTCTGATTTATTTTATTTGACAATTTTTCAAAATTTGTAAAAGTTTTTTTAGGGCCTTGGTTAAGTCCCTTAGCATTTCTAAAGTAACAATGTACTGTAGTCAGGGGTAAACGTATTTTAGGATTTTTTTTAGACCTCTTTAAAAAAAAACACTCTTAGTGAAATAATGACCTAAATACAAAATAGGGTTGAGGAGCTCGACCTCACTCCCTTCCTCCATCTAGAGATGAGAGAGTTGAGGTCTCTATGTAAACTTAAAAAGATTACCATGGGTCCCATCCGTCCAAGATCAAGCTTCAGATGCTCTTGGCAGAATATGCAAAGGACCACCCTTCTGAGAGGGAGATATCAACTCAGGAGATGAAAGTAGTGAAGGTGAGGACAACCCCAACCCCCCTCACTAGATAGGGAGAGCAGGACCCATGTGCCCCTGACTCCAAGGTTAGTACTCACAGCACCTAGATCCAACACAGATGGGTCAGGTCCCGATGAGATCATTGAGGACAGCCTCAATAAAGAGGACATCCGTCTAGTAAGGTTGACGAAAAGAATAGACCTAGAGTCCAGACTCCTTGCTCTAGAAAAAGAGGTAGCCGACATGGGTGTACCCCCCCCCCCCATCAAAGGCAGCAAACCAAACAGGGAAGTAGAGCAATTTTATGACCCTAAAACCCTTAAAGGGATTGTCCCCAAATATGAGGAAGGTGATGACTTCCCTAAATGGTTTACAGCCTTTGAGAGGGTCTGTGGCATGAGAAAAGTGAATAAGTCACACTGGGGAGCATTACTTTGGGAACTGTTCACTGGTAAGTGCAGGGACAGACTACTGACCCTTACTGGGGCAGATGCTGAGTTCTATGACCTCATGAAATGCACCCTGATTGAGGGCTTTGCACTCACAACCAAGGAGTATAGGATTAGATTCAGGGGAGCTCACAAAATCCCAGAAGAGACCTGGGTTGACTTCATTGACTACTCAGTAAAAACACTAGATGGTTGGTTAACTGAAAGTGATATGCATGACTTTGTTGGGCTTTATAATCTCTTGATGAAAGAAGATATGTCAAGTAATTCCTCAAATCAAAAATGGCATCAGTATCTGATGGACCTAGGTCTAATTTCTCCTGAAGAATTAGGAAAGAAGGCAGACCACTGGGTCAAGACTAGGATGAGCAAAACTGCCACTGGGACAAAACCTCCTCAGGGTAAAGAGGATGATGCCCCTAAGGATAAAAAAACAATATTCTTCTAAAGGCCCCCAAACACCTGCTCTGTTGGGTGGGTCCCAGAACTCTTCCCAGCCCACTGGTTGGTACAAGGGTAAAAACTTTCATCCCCAGAAGGGCTGGTGTTGTGCCTGTAAGAAAGTAGGACACCAAACTGGAAATTCTGCCTGTCCTATGCCCCTAGTCCACCTCCAGATGAGATCAACAGTGTGCCCGGAGCAAATCAGGGTTCACACTGAATCTGTTCTAGTCTCTGATGGTGAGAGAGAGTTTGCCACTTTAGCTAACTGGCTCCCTAACTTTAAAAAACACCTGACGCACCCCTTGGTTAATGGGACTAAAGTAGAAGTCCTGAGGGATACAGGTGCCGGGGTCACTTTGGTGATGGATACACAGGTTTCCCAAGGACAATACCTGGCTGGAAAAGCCTATACATTTACCAGCGCTGACAGTGTCACTATAAACCATTCCATGGCTATGATGACATTAGATTGGGGGTGGGGAGTTACTGGCCTGAAACAGGTACTGGTCTCTCCAGAACTTCCATGCATCCATGCTGCACATCCCTGAGATAGTGTGTGTAAAATCCAGAGCACATTGTCGAGCACAGAGTGAAAAAGAAGTGTTGCAGCCTGAAAAGATGGCCCAACCTTCCAAGAGCAAAGTTAAGAAGACTGGGGGACCAGCTTCTGAAGAGCAAGAAGCTCAGGACACTTCTCCTCAGGGAGAGGACGTGTCAACCCCAATAGGGACCTGAGCCCATGGAACTTGGATCTTACCAGGTTCAGCTCCTGGGCCTGGGGGGGCCTCTAGTGATCAACTGTGCCTTGGACAACAGGTCTGTCCCACTCTTGAGAGCCTGTGATAGCAATCTGCTGCACAGGAAAAGGGAGATGTCTGTGGCTCCCACAAGACCTATTTAAAGAAAGAACTCCAGTATACTGAGGCCAGAGACCCCAAACATGGTGTCACTAGGAGAGTGGTAGTATCTCAGCTGTACAGAGTTCCTACTCACATTGACCCATGCCATCCCCCTAGCTGGGCATCTTGGCCAGACTAAACCCTGGAAACAGCTTGCCTGCCATTTATACTGGCCACAGATGTCCCAGAAAGTAAAGGAGTTTGTCAGCTCTTGTATCACCTGTCAACACAGTGGCAAAACAGGTTGACACCCAAAGGTCTTCCTAATCCCACTACCAGTGGTTGGGATTCCCTTTGCAAGGGTTGGTGTCGACATAGTGGGTCCACTTGAGCCACCAACAGCATCAAGAAACAAATTTATACTGGTAGTAGTGGATCATGCTATCATGTATCCTGAGGCAATTCCCCTTAGGACTACCACAGCCCCTGCAATAGCCAAAGCCCTCATTGGTATCTTTACCAGGGTAGGGTTTCCTAAGGAGGTGGTGTCAGACAGAGGTACCAACTTAATGTCTACATACCTGAAACACACGTGGGATGTGTGTGGAGTGAACTACAAATTCACTATGCCTTACTACCCACAAACCAATAGCCTTGTTGAGAGATTCAACAAGACATTGAAAGACATGATCATTGGACTCTCTGAAAACTCAAAAGAAGATGGGTTGACCTTTTGCCATGCCTGCTTTCCTCTTACAAGGAAGTGCCACAGAGGGAGTAGGGTTTTTTTCCCTTTGAACTTCTGTTTGGCCATCCTGTGAGGGGACCACTTGCTCTTGTTAAAAAAAGGTTGGGTGAGGCCTCTCCATGAACCTAAAGAAGATGTGGCGGCCTATGTACTAGGCCTGCGTTCCAAGATGGCAGTGTACATGGAAAAGGCATCCAAAAACCTTGAGGCCAGTCAACAGCTCCAGAAGCTGTGGTACGATCAAAAGGCTGCACTGGGGGCGTTCCAACCAGCGCAAAAGATGGGGGTTCTAGAGCCTGTGGCACCAAGGGCCTTCCAGGACAAATGGAGTGGCCCTTACTCTACCCTTGAGAAGAAGAGTAAGGTCACCTACTTGGAGGACCTGGGCACTAGCAGGCACCCCAAGAAGGTCATCCATATACCCCTGCCTGAAACGTTTTTATGACAGGCCTGATGTAGCCATGCGGTTGGTCACTGATGAGGATCAGGAGACAGAGAGTGAACCTCTCCCTGACCTCCTCACTTGCAGTCCATACATAGATCAGTTGATGGAGTTATCTACTCAGAAACCCTCCCTGCCCAACATCAGGCTGGCTGTATGAATGCTCTGCAACAGTATGCTGAGTTCTTCTCCTTAACCCCTGGACAGACAAACTAGTGTACCCATGATGTGGACCCTGGGGATAGTTTGCTTGTCAAAACAAAGATCTAGAACAGTCCAATCAAGTTAATGAGAGCATCAAAGCTGAAGTAAGCAAGATGCTGGAGTTAAGGGTTTTTGAACCCTCTGAGGGCCTTGTTCCAGCTGAGTGGTCTTGGTTCCCAAACCTCACCCACAAGATGGAAAGAGAGAACTGAGGTTCTGTGTGGACTACAGACGTCTCAATGTTGCCGCTAAAAATAATAACAATAATAATATTAACACAAATGCACACCCCATACCCAGGGCTGATGAGCTGATAGACAGATTGTGGGCAGCCAAAGTTCTCAGCACCTTTGACTTAACTGCAGGGTCCTGGCCGATTGGCATGGCCCCAGGACAGTGGCGTAACAAAAGTTTAAGGGGCCCCCCTGCAATGTACACGGAGGGGCCCCTGCTCCGGATATAATCAGGAGTGCTCAGGTCCGAGTACTCTGCTGAGGGGGCCCCCTGCAGCTCGGGGCCCCCCCGCACCGCGGGGGATGTGGGGGCCTGTGTTACATCCCTGCCCCAGAAGCCAAACAGAAAACAACATTCTCCACACCTGATGGACACTACCAGTTTACTGTCATGCCCTTTGGTTAAAGGAATGCCCCTGCCACCTTCCAAAGGTTGGTGAATCAAGTCCTTGCTGGGTGGGAGAACTTTAGTGCAGCACATCTTGATGATATTGCTGTCTTTAGCTCCTCCTGGCCAGATTACCTGATTCACCTGGGGGAGGTTTTACAGGCCCTGCAAGTACCAGATAGGGCAGGGTACTGTTGTATACTTGGGTCACCTTGTAGATGGAGGCCAAGTGCAATATTTACAACCCAAGATCCAGACAGTTCTGGACTGGGGAGCTTCAACAACCCAGACCCAAGTATGGGCATTCATTTGCTTGACTGGGTATTGTAGAAGGTTTGTGAAGAGGTATGGATCCCTTGTGAAACCCCTCACAGAACTCACCTCCAAGAAGATGCCAAAGAAAGTGAACTGGGCAGTTGGTTGTCAAAAGTCTTTTGAATTTCCTGAAAGAGGCAATGTGCTCAGCACCTATTCTCAAAGCTCCAGACTACTCCAAGCAGTTCATTGTGCAAACTGATGCCTCTAATCTAGGGATAGGAGCGGTCCTATGATGATGGCCAAGACCAACCTGTTGCTTTTATAAGCAAGAGGCTACTCCCCAGGGAACAGCGTTGGAATGCCGTTGAGAGGGAGGCCTTTGCTGTTGTTTGGTCCCTGAAGAAGCTGAGACCCTATCTGTTTGGGACTCACTTCCTTATCCAGACTGACCATAGACCTCTCAGATGGCTTATACAAATGAACGGTGAAAACCCCAAACTTTTGAGGTGGTCCATCTCCCTGCAGGGAATGGACCTTACAGTGGAACACAGACCTAGGACTGCCCATATCAATGCAGATGGATCTTCCAAGTTCTTCCACTTAGACATACTGTGTACATATATGTGTTTGAGACTTGTATAATAAATATTGATGCACACTTTTCACACCAGTTTGATGCCTTGCTGGAGTTTGTAGGCCAAAGGACCTGCACTCCGAGGCAGATTTCACTGATGTACTTAATAAAATATCACTACAGACAAAACAGTAAACCCTACTGACTTTACCTATGAATGCCCACTAATTTTATACAGCCTACCTCAGGTCAATAGCTAACCCTGCAGTGCCCACTCTGCTCAAGGCTACCTGTGGCAGTTGCCGGGCTTCACATGATGGTAATCTCACGTGCACAGCTCTCACACGTGTGCACGCACATTCAACCAGTCAAAGGGCTCCTTGTCCTTGCTGTGTCGCAGCAGCCTTCGCTTGAAATCCGGATACTGGTGCTAGACACACACAGTCTGTTTATCATGTGATTACCATAGGTGTGACACAAGTACTGACACTCAACTGCAATAAAAAATCCCAAACTGGGTGCTCATAAAAGCAAAAAATCCAGGCGCACTAAATGGGCAAAAACCATTTTGCAACAATCAATTTTTATAATTGGTTATGAGGGAAATTTAAAAAAGAATTATTAAAATATTGAGTGGAGACCACAATTTAGGCATCATGCGTTCCAAAGTGAGTGTTGGAGAAATGTGAAAAAATGTGGCTCTTGTTGTCTATGAGAAAAATCAAGGCTGGACTGGCCGTACTGTGCATCAGGGGTTTGTCTGGGAGGCTGGAAGGCTGAGGTGGAAGTGTCAAGTCAACTCTAGTGATTAATGTACCTGCTGCATAGAAATGGGAATTTTGTCTCGCGGCAGTTTTGACTCATCTAAGGTAGTTGTTAGGAATGGGCATCACTAGTTTTGAAGTGGTATGCAGCCTGTCCAAGTAGGGACCCTTCCTTCTAGTCAGGATAAGAGAATTACATACCCAAGGAGTCCCTATCAATGTAATAGCATTAGGTTCCCACTCATGGATGGGAAAGAAGGACTTAGAGGTACAACAACTAGAATATAACTCTAAAGCGGCGGACATCTTGAAATGGCTCTTACTCACATTATTTTCTGATTGGATTTTATAGCCATAATTCAGATAGCCTTTTTATGAGCATGAGTTTTAATGGCCTGAGCTACATTTTTGCCGCCCATATAACTCACCTCACTGTCAGCATTACACTCATTTTTGCTTCTTTTTATGCATTAGGCATTTATTTGCTCCCAGATATGCTCATGTTAGTGTATTTTTAAACAATTTTGTCAATTTATACCATTAATCTGTTGTACCATTAATCATCAACATGAGGACCGAATCACAAATCAGTGCTCCACTCGCACTCTATCAAAAACGGAGGTAGGGTTGAGGCTACAAAGGATACAGAATGCAGGGAAGGACTAAGCTCCATTATATATTTACCCCTAGCAATTGGCCACATATTAATGCATTAGATGGGGATGCCCTTCTCAATTTATTTAACCCCCTTAAGCCTTGGGTGGCAAGTCCCCTTTTTGCATATTTAATGTTATATATACATACCGTATCTGTCTGTGATCTCTGTCTAATTTCATGATGACTTGTGATCCTGGTAGAAATAGGACAGTCCCTCTTTATCCTCACTCCCAAATACACACCATATCAGGAAATTAGCATATGATTACGCATATGGTTCAGAGAATATTCTGCAGTGGAACCATCTTCGCCCCAGAACCAGGTAGACTTTGCTTAATCACAAGGAAAACAATATATATCACGATATCGACAGTGAAAAATTGAGCCCCAATTGACCCAATCTATTTAGTGGTTCTTAATCTGATCACCCTGACATGGAGACTTACGAAAACTCCCGACAATATTCTGGAACAGTTTGGCTTCAATATCCTCAGACTTATTTATCCTCCTAATCAATCTAAAAAATTTATCCAAAACCCCAAAACGCAGATTTCTCAGATCACATCCAGAAACACTCAATTCGGACCTCTGTTTCTGCACAAAAAAAGGGGTGATAATTAACGATCTTATTTTCTACACGAAAAGAAGAGCACATTGGAGGAAAGCCTTGCTCTCTCAGCTCCAGGTCTCAGCATCCAGGACTATTCCACATGGGTTCAAACTCTCGGTAGTCCCCTCAACTGGTTACAGAGCTGATGCAACCATAACCCTATGCAATAACGGGATCATCCTCATAAAACCCTCAGATCACAGCCTAGAAATGTTTGATGAAACCTTCGCTATCATCAATTACACCATAACCAGTAATATCCAGGCCACTGCCCAAGGCTCTCCTGTCTAATCAGATGTCCCTCAAGAAAACCCTATATTGTCTCTTCATGCCTCACCCATTTCTAGTGATTCCAACTTCGCCCCTGACCACCCTCCCAGGTTTACAACACACATAACATCATCAATCAATCAACACAAAGGAAACCTGAAACCACATTCTTAAGTCAGCAACCTAGAAAAAGCCCTTACTAAACCATTCGAAGAAAGACAGCAAAGATAAACGTCCACAAAAACAACCATTTAACCAAGACTATCCCCCTATCTGCTGAACATACATCTGCAGACGATTCAAATGTGCCCATGACACTATACGTGGCCCAAGCATTTGCCCCTGAGATGCCTGAGAACCCTATTAAGAAGAATAACTTACACCAAAAGACCCAAGTGCTCCTATCCAATCAGCTCTCCGTCTCAATGCCACTTGCCCCAATCTATCTACAACCTTTACCTCCACTCCACGGGTTCTCACAGGCCAAATGCACGTTAGCATTACAGGCATGAGCACTGCACCATCTCCTGATGTAAAGACCCAATCTTCACTCACCTGCTCTCACACATCTTTAGAAGCCACACTTGGCATGATGGCACAGGACCTACAATTGTTAGGCCAGTTCTAGAAAGCCTCATAAGCATCACCTCAGAGTTGGCCTCCAGAGGTAACAATGCAAAACATGAGAGGAATGGACACAGCCACACCCGATATATCAATTATCGCACTAGACCTAATTCCCACCCCACAGACAACGGGATCTCATTCTCAACTTTCTTGGCATCCCCTCAGCTGAAATGGCGGGAGATTCCCTACCTCAATGCCTATTGGTGGCCCATCAAACTGAAGGATCCAGTTACAGAGAGTGACATTCGCTCCCTCCTTCTCTCATATATTCCTGTTTACCTTGCAAACAGACTTGGTGTGGCCAAAATCCAAACAGTTCCTACAAACCCACACAGAAATTCAAGGCCCAATCACAGAGCTGTAAACACATCAAAACTTAAACAAATGCCCATCACTCAGCCATCCACTGCTGACACCAATTCACACCTGAAATGCATGCTACTCAATTGCAGATCAGCAGTGAACTGTGCGGTGGACATCACAGAAGTCATCCTTACGCATGAGCTAGACATACTAATCCTGATGGAAACATGACTAAATGATACCTCACCACCTACTCATGGCCTACTAGTGCCACCTAATCACAACATCATTAGATTAGGAGGTATCGCCTGCATACACAGAAACAATATTGCAGTGAACCAGTCACATAAAATGGACATATCCTCATGTGAATACCTATGCATTGACATTATAAACAACGACAGTCTGTGGTGTGAACTGCACAGGATCTATCACCGACCAGGTGACAACATCCCATTTATAGAACAAATGCTATATATCATCTCAACCAACGCAGGTCAACACAGCACTCACATCTTCCTCTGAGATTTCAACCTACACTGAAATGAACCTAATGACCCCGCAGTCAACAGCCTTAAATCATTTCTAGGTGACCTCAACCGGACTAAATTCTGTGATAGTTCTACACATAATTTGGGTGCCCCTTTGGACCTTTTTATTGCCAAGAGTAATATTATCCATCTGGAATCTATAATCCCTTGTGACTGGACAGACCTTCTTCATCTCAGAACCAGTGAAGACAACAAAGGTTCAACCAAAGAAACCCAAACAATGGAAAAGAAGCATGCAGAGTATTATCCTGACTAATCTGACATCCCTCAGCAATATCATCCTGACACCTCCGCTGGATATGACAGATGTTTATGACCTCACAAACGAGATCAAAATGTTCCTATTCTCTCTCTGGACTAAAATAGTTATGCCTCACTACTTCAAGGACTGATCCCTGATTGCCTTAAAGAGGGGCAGGTTTTCCCAGTTTAAAAAAAAACGACAGTGGTCCAATCTCTATGATTCGGACACTAGCAAAGCTCCTTGTGAAATGTACATATGTTGAACTATGCAACCACATTGACCAATTAACTCAAAGAATACTTAGGGGTCCTGCAGAGGTCTTCGCCCACTCTCTTTAACTTATTACATAGTACCTTTAACTGAATTGTTGAATTTATCAAACATCCACTATCACATGTACACTGATGACACGCAACTATACTTAAAAGTCTCTTCTCCTAAAGATATTTGATCTCCTAACTCAACTCTGACTAAACTTAAAATTGGTTGACTGGTAACGACCTCAAAGTAAACGCTCTAAAAACAAAAGTCCTCCCAATTGCCCCACTCAGCCAAGCGACGGACGTCGCAGAGTGGATGAAAAATCTAACAGCGCTGAATTGCATACCACACATTATTGAGTCAACAAGATCGCTGTGAAAAATGCTGGGAAAGATGCAGGAGCACATGAGCTCTTCCACCAAAGGAGTGAACTTCCACATGAACATCTTAAAAATAATAAAACCTTTCCTACCGTGTCCCCTCCTTCCTTCGGCGAATGGCAGGCCTCCGTCATATATACATCACGTATGGACCTGGCTAGGGCTGGTAATCAGAGCAAAAGAGCTTTTTGGTATTTGTTGCCATGGGTACACTGAAATACCCGGGTTTTTTTTTTTTTTTTTTTTTCCCGGGTCCGATGATTACCCTATTATGGTGTTCTAGCCATTTGTACCATACCTGGTCCTAGCCCGGGCTGACTTGGTTGCCACTTACACCAAGGTGGTTTACAAGAAGGGAAATGCCTGGTTCTTCGCCTTCCAAGATTGAAACTGCAATTGCTGAGGGATATTTTCTACTCACTTCCTTGGTCATATATCCCTGCCAGTTCTTTTGAACTGAGACAGCTGACTGTAGGGTAATCTGGTATGGCACTGAAACCATGGTAGCAATGAGGACAAAAAAAAAAAATATATATATATAAAAAAAAAAAAAAAAACCTTTCCTACCACAGGATGACCTTAATTCAGCTGTTGAAGCTATAATGATTCCCAGGTTGGTTTTTGGGATTGAAACTCTATGCGGCCTACCTAGAGCTAAGCTAAGGGCCACTCTTAACTCTGCTGCTAGGCTCATCACAGGATCAAAAAGACACAATTACATCACCCCAAACTTGAAATCTCTTAGCTGGCTTCCATATGAGGCAAGGATTCTTTGAAAAATTGCCTGCATGACCCATAAAGTCATACATTATAACACTACAAGATACCTTGCACAAGAACTAGAGCTGTCCGGTGGCATCAGAGCATCTAGAGGCACATGTTTCCTCCTGCTGAAACCCCTAACATTTTACAAAAAGAAAATATGTAACCAAGTTTTCTCAGGCATGGCTCTGAGAATCTGGAACGCAGTTCCCCTGTAATACATAAATAAGAAGAAAAGGAAAAAGAATGTGAAGCATAACAGCATACACCAGTGAAACTGTTGCATTCCTGTGTGCCCACAGTTTTTTACGCAAAATGCTTTTCAAAGACATGTTCGTTTCAACAGCTGTCTGAGCTCTTGCCCTTACAAGCCCATTCATGCTCTCGACAAGTCAGTTGGCTTGAGGGTGCATATAGAGCTGGGCGATGGTGAGTAATGGAGAGATCTATTAGAAACACTTCCATCTCTAGAGCAGTAAATTGCACACCATTGTCGGTAACCATAACAACGGCATGCCTTCACAAATTAATACATCTCTGAGAGATTCAATAATTTTCTTGGTGACCACAGAACCCAAGCAGACACCCACCTAGAAGTGCAATAAACCAGAACAACAGCAAATCTCTCATTAGGTGCTAATACATCTAAAGGTCCCACAATGCCCAGGGATATCTTAAGGATTTTGGGGGCCCTGCGCTAAACATATTTTGGGGGCCCATTTTTGGAACATCTTTGAATTTATGGTCCAATTTCAAGTCTTTGATGCCTTCTTTGGCCAGGTCACTCAGTGACAGTGTACAGGCACAGTTGTCCAAATTCTAAAGTTGTTACATCTAATACTGAGGGATGGTGACGTGTTTTAAATATTTTAATTCAGCAGCAGCTCACTAATATTTCTGCATATAATCTCTGTGACACCCTCCACTTTCTCATATGTGAGGTCCTGTTTTGATCTAAAACAAACTATTTTCTGGATTTAACATGAAACATAAACACAAGATTTCTCTCCAAAATATCTGTAACAGATTCTCACACATCACTCACATTAAAAATAAATTAAAGGGAAACAGTATTTACAACAATCTGATTAAGAATCATTCAGGGTCACCAGGGCAAGACTCTTTGCAGAACAGAGCTGGCTCTAACAGGGGGGCCCTGAAAGGCTGGGGGAACTGAGCCAGAGCCTACTTTGCCCATGCCTTAAAACGTCTCTGACAATGCCTATATCTAACTTGGTCTATGGTTTGTTCCGGTAACTTTCTTGGATTTGTCGTTATTTGCACAAAGATTGCAATCCCTAACTACATCCTCTACCTGTCGGTCCACTTCAGGCTACCAATAGGATTCTATCACTCTGGACTTAGTTAAACCTCGTCCAAGATGGCCTTCATGTGCTAGATTGATAATTTTCTCGCGTACACAAGTGGTCGGACCCCTATGGAGATTCTCAGCTGCAATGCATAATTCATCACGTACATTCCAAAATCCTTTTGCACACTGAGGAACATGTGTGAATAAAGGCCACCCCCTGACCATGAAATCCATTAAAATCTTTCTAGTCATCATTGGCAACACCAGTCTCTCATTCAGATTTGTTGAGAGCTGGTTCCTTGATCCATGACACAGAAGGTTCAGCACTATCTGGGCCCAACTTGTCCAGAGGCATTCTGGATAAAAAATAAACAGGAACATTTCTCAACCCAGGTAAGTTTTCTACAATAAGATTGTACTCCTACAATTCATCTTTTTATTCTGGGTGTGGGTTCTCAACATTCCTGCATGCAAACATGTGAACCAGAGGTTTGCGGTCAGTCCTCACCAGAGAGGGCAGACCCCAAAGATAGATTCTAAAGTGATTGATGCCCCACATGCATGCCAGCGTCTCACGCTCGAGCACGGAGTAGCGTTCCTCTGCTCCTCTGAGCGATCGCAATGCAAATCCAATCAATCTCTCATTGCCATCAATTATTTGTGAAAGTACAGCAACCAGTCCTCGCACACTTGCATCCATAGTTGAAATGTTTTTTTTTTGTCACATTAAAGTGTCCTAAGGTTGACAAACATGAAATTGCCTTCTTAACTTTGTTAAAAGCATTAATACAATCCTCGGACCAAACTAAATCTGCACCTTTTTCAAGTAACAGTCTCAATGGCTGCACAACGCTTGCAAAATTCTGAATAAACTTTAAATAGTATTCTGATAGACCAAGAAACAATTTGACTTGATCCTTGATGACTGGTGTTGGCGCTTGTGAGATCGCTTCAGCCAAGTCAGTTCTTGGGATGATACCATCGCTGGCCAAGATAGGATACAGAACTAACCCTGAAATTACATTTTTCTCTTTTTAGGGTTGTTAGACCTGGGGGTCTCTAGCTGGCTGAGGTAGGTACCTTAGACCAAATAGGAACCCTTGCTTCTAAGTCAGGGAAAGGAAAGACACCTTCTCAGATAGCCCCTGATCACCCCCTCTGTAGCCTGGCACGACCAGCCAGGCTTATCTCCAAGACAAATGTGTAAAGTATTTGCAACCACACTCTCAGTAACCCAATGATAACACCACAAATGGACTCCACCTGAGTTTCATAAAAAACAATTATAAGTTTATATAAAAAGATATACAATGAGACCACACAATCAAAATCCAACATATGCGTATTTGTAATATTTCACCTGGCCGGTTATTAGGCCAGCAAGCCCTTGTAGGTTCTTGCAGTATTAATGAGCAATTCACGATGATCCAATGCAATGCAATGCTATGCAGTTCGTAAAGCAAGAATCAGACACTTTGTATTGTAAAAATAATGCAGTTCGTTATGCAATAATCAGGCAGTTCGTAATGCCAAAATAACGCAATTCGTAATGCAACAATCAGGCAGTTTGTTATGCAAAAATAATGCAATTTGCAATGCAACAATCAGGCAGTTCGTTATGCAAAAATAATGCAATGCATAATGCAACAATCAGGCAGTTCGTAATGCAAAAATAATGCAATGCGTAACACAACAATCAGGCAGTTCGTCATGCAAAATCATGCAATGTGTAATGCAACAATCAGGCAGTTCGTAATGCCAAAATAATGTACTCCGGCACCGATCACGGAGCTCTGGACGGTCTCTATGCCACTCTTACTGACTCGCCAAAATAAGCCCCCAGCACGGTTTAGGATGGTAAACAAAGTGTAGCTGCACACTCCGGCCCCGGTACTGACACTCCTCTGCAAGTACGGCCTTCAATACGGACTTCAGCGGATGCTCCCGCTGCAAGTTGGGGAAAGGCCAAGAGCATTTCTCTCGTAGCTCGCACCCCGCCCCAGGCTCTGATGCACGAACGCTCACTGAGCGTTACCTGGGGGGTACGAACTCACTCTCTTCTCCTCTTCCTCGCGGCTTGTCCCTCCGATGCGACTTACCTGATCTTGCGCAGTGGAACACAGGCCCCCCCCACGGCGATGGTTCGAGGTCCCCCTTTGGCAAAGGCAGGCTCGGGCCGTCAGCACAGCTCCTCTGGGGATGCTGGTCTGGGCCGATGGCAATGACGAAGGTCTCAGGCTGCAACAGGGCACACGCACATAGCATCGCTGAAACTCACTTAAGCTCCGGGTTCCCACGATTACAGGGCAATACTCACGAAGGTCTCAGGCTGCACGAAGCACACTCACACAGCGTCGCTGAGACTCACTTGAGCTTTGGGTGTACACGATCACAGGACAATCCTCACAAAGGTCTCAGGCTGCACGAAGCTCACGCACACAGCGTCGCTGAGACTCACTTGAGCTTCGGGTGTAAACGATCGCAGGACAATCCTCACAAAGGTCCCAGGCTGCAAAAAGCACATGCACACAGCGTCGCTGAGACTCTCCTGGAAGCGTTTATGTTCCTGAGTTTCCACAACAGGGAGCCAGTTCTCCTCGGGCCCTTGGAGACAAGTTAATTCAGGACACAGCACACATCAAAGTCCTTTCAAGCACGGGGACACAGCACACAGCAAAGTCCCTTAGCCTCGCCTTAGTTAAATCAGCAAACTGCAGGCCAGCCCCAGAACACACAGCAAGGGTCAGTCCTTTCCTTCAGTCTCTTCAGCTGTTTCTTACTTGGCAGAGGTTCCTCATGACCTTGAAGTAGTTTCAATGCTTTTCAGTATTGAACAATCCAACAATCCAATCCAACGTTCAGGGATTTCAACTCTCATAGTTATACCCCTAAATGCCTTTGAAGCCTTTGTGTTCAGGGGGCACTGACCACTGTACAAACCAGTTCTGGGTGTGTCCCTGCCAGTGACACCTTTGTCCTTTGATAGTGGGGGTCTGGATCCTCAATCACTCAGCAGGAGATGGAGCCATTGTTTTATGGTGGCAGCCAAGGCCTCTTCACCTCCAGGGGCTACTCCTCCCCCCTACACTCCAGATGCAGGTCATCCTGTTTCTGTCTCACCTCCTCGCCTGGGTCAAGACATTCCCCAGAAACTATCACATTCAAATTCAGACAGTCAATCCACAGCCAGGCAGAGACACACAGAATTGTTAGAACACAAAAAACTAGCCACTTCTAAATGTGGGGTGTCTGAACACACAATGCAAAAACCACCTTCACAAAAAATGTGTTATTAAATTTTGAGTCCAGGAAAACTAAAGTTCACCTCTCCACCTTACACCTATGGGAAGGTAGGCTGAAAACATATTACACAGCCTCCCCCATTCTGTCCAATGAGCAAGATGGCCTTTCAACAGTGAAAAACGAAATGGAGAGTATTTTACTGTCAGGACATGGTACATACCTCAGTACATGTCGTAACTTTCACATTCACTGCACCCTGCCCAGGGGGGTACCTTGGGCCTATCATAGGGGTGTCTGGTGTGCATAAAAAGGGAAGGGTAAGGCCTGGGAAGTGGGTGCACTTGTCAGGACAACAAGGCAGTTTAACAAACTGTGCACAGGCACTGCAGTGGCAGGCCTGAGTTCCCTCTTTAAGGCTACTGGTGTGGGTGGCACAATTAGTGCTGCAGGCCCACTAGTAGCATTAGTGTTACCACACAAAGTGCACACATAGTGCACTTTACTAGAGACTTTACTAGTAAAACAAATATACGAATTATGAACAACCAATTACCATAACACTTTATACAGGGAGCACTTGCACTTTGACACTAATCAGCAGTGGCAAAGTGCCCAAAGCATCTAAGTTGGCAACACCATGTCAGAAAAAAGGTCTAGGGGGAAGGCAAAAAGTTTAGGGAACTTTAGGCAAAAAAGGGCCAAGTCCAGCAAGGGTTAAGCCCAGCTCTTGTAGTCTTGACATAACTTTGTTCAGCACCACATCATGACTAACTTTGTCTTTTCCAAAAACTAGAATGTCATCTTGGAAGAAGAGGACTAAGTCTATCCCTGCTAAAACCTTCTTCATCAGCCTCTGGAAGCAGGCAGCAGCAGACGCCAGCCCAAATGGCATCCTGATAAACCTGAATGCTCCCAGAGGTGTAACGAAAGAGGTCAAAACCTTTGATTCTTTATGTAACAAGACTTGATGGTAAGCCGATGACAAATCCATCACGCTGAAAACACAGGCACCACTCAGTTTCGCAAGGGCGTCATTTATATTAGGCAGGGGTTGTCTGTCAACCCAACTGTAATTATTCAGACTCCTCAAGTCTACACACATCCTGATCTTGTTGCCATTATCCTTGGGCGATAAAACAATTGCAGCCAACGATTCAAAGGACTCTATTTCCTCTATAACTCCCATATCTAGTAGTCTGTGGAGCTCCGCTTGTAACTTGCCCACCATGAGATTAGGTACATTTCGAACTTTGTGAACAACCGGTTTAGCTTTCATTTTCAGAATTATCTTATGCTTAAACCTAGGCACAGGATCTAAACTGTCATAAATGTTTCTCCCTTCAATCCCAAGATTGTGTAGCAATACAGCTTGTTTCCTGGCAGCCGATAATTTATTTCCCCCAATAGCTATTGGGTCTGAGTCAAATAGCGGTTTCCACTTCTTCCAAGGAAGTGTTGGTTCACCACGTTCTGACAAAAATTGTGGTGGTTGACTCATTCTACTTGACGCCATGCTGTAAATTAAACAAACTCAACAAGCTAACAAAATAAACTAAGATAAAATTAACACAATAACTGCAAAATAGCAACCTAACAAAATAAGGTAAAATAAATAATTAAATTAAATACAAGCTTACTGTGAGTTTTCTTCACTGAAGAATGTCTGTTGTGAATGCTGCCATTTGTATGTGCTTCTGGTGTTGAAATGCTTGACTAAGTCTCACTGTGACTGTTATTTAGTGGAGTGGTGACTTGCTTTGCTATTTTTTTTATAAATAAAAATAAAAGAAAACATAAATGGTGTGTTTGATGTTGATAGACAACAACACCAAATCAACAAAATATTCCTGAAGTATTCTTGGGGGGTTTCTCCTTGACCCGCGATCCAAATTGAGGCCCTCACAGATTTCTGAAATTGACATACCCTGAATCTCTGGTGCCAATTCTAGTTTTTATCCGGATACTGCTGAGAGATCCAGGATTCAGAATATCATATATTTCCAACCGTCACAACTTTATTAGTGTGACGGCGGGGCACTTCAGATATCTGTCCTTCCATGTGGAAGGACAGATATCTGAAGCGTCCCGCCGCCACACTAATAAAGTTGTGATAGTTGGAAATACAGGAATTGAATTGCTCACTACCGAATCGTTATCGGATTCCTTGGAGGAACCAAGAGAATATCGCACTCACCTATACCGGCTTTGGAATCGGCACCTCTGTTGCCTTAAATCACATCTAGAGGCCGTTGATATTCTGAATCCTGGATCATCCCCGCTGGACAACATTGAAATTGTCAGATTTCACCCCAGAAGACATCTAGTCTTGACACACATTCTGTGCTACTTTTGTCCCCGGAATTCCTGTCCTGAAGAAACCTCGTACAGTGACAAGGTCATAACATCATCGACTAGTATAAAGAGAAACAAAATACAATTCACTATATTTGAATTGTGAAGAGCTCCTCTTTTGAGTTACTACCAATAACTCCCCCCCTTCTTTCACATATTTTTTACAGCACTGTTATGGTCACTTCACTGAGGTTCACCAGATAACCTATAAATTGCTTAGAGATTAAAAACAAAATATACTTGTTGGAAAAGCTGTTTTTGGGACTTATGTTTAGTATGATTGCAAAATAAATTATACTCATTTCGGCTGAAGTGAGTACGGAATTGAGACACTGTCTTGTGGAATTTTTGAATCCAAATCTATATACTAGTGTTTGACTGAATGTAATTAAGGTCTTATCCCCTACTTTTCTTTGTCTTCTGATTTATTCAATCAAGTTATACCTTCTTGCAGAGATTGTATTGTTTTTGGTAAATGAATTCCTTGTGAACACAGTTTTTTGCTTACTTGTCCTCTCCAAGGCAGAAGCAGCAACTGCAGGTGAACCCAGCAAAGCAACACATCTAAGGGACAGTACCCCTCCTGACAGCTGTCCAGCTGTTCCTCTTGGCATAATCTCTTCTTGATCCAGAAGTATTCTAAAAGTCTGGGGTTACAAGTCCAATACTTATAACCCTTTTGGCCATTGAAGTAGCCATACTTCAAAGGATATGCACAGGTCATGCCTTACCCTGACCTGGCTCCAGACATACTACAGGGGGGTTTAGACAGCATTGTGAGAGGCCAGGAACAACCCTATTCAGGTGTCAGTGGCAACTCTTCCCACGACTCTAGTTCCGAAAGGCCCATCAGCCTAGTAATTGGCAAGCAGGATGTGCAGGGCACTCCTCAGCTCCCTTTGTGTGAGTGGCTAGAGTAAATGCACAAACAACCCAGCTGTTAGTCTAACCCAGACATTGATTCCACAGGCAGGCAGAGGCACTGGATGGTAAAGTAAGAAAATGTCCACTTTCTAAAAGTACAATTTTCAAGCACAACTTAAAAACCACCTTTACTTGAGAAATCTCAGCAAGGGGGCAGGTCCTTTGCCTACCAGGTAGAATTGCTGTGAAGTTTTCTTGATTGCAAAACGAGACCCCAAACTCTTATGTTGAGTTGTAAACAATTCCTCTATACTCCTGGAGCAACATTGGTTGACGTATAGATTTTCTTATGTAGCCCAAGGACTCCCTTAGGTATACCCTCAAAAAATAAATCAACAGAACAATATTTCTGTAAGCAATAATGATGTTAGACAATATTTTTGTTATATATATTCAACAGAAAATGCTTCCTCAGCCCAGTTTTTACATTCTGAGGATGTAACAAGCTACTAATACCTTCTCCTGTATATCTAGATTTACTTTAAAAGAAGACACCAGATTGCTGCTTTAAACATGTATATTTATTACAAAAGCAAAATCATAAATGTTAGAAACTGTGTTTCTGGTTCACATAGGTAAGCATGCTGTCCAAGCAGGAACCACAATCCTAGTCAGGGTAGATCACAAAATACCATGAATTATCCAGTGTCACCCTCTGGTAGCTTGGCACAGAACAGTCAGGCTTAACTGAAGAGGCAATGTGTAAAGTGTTTGTGCAGCACTTCATACAAGACAGTAAGAACACCACAAAAAGACTCTACACTATGTTAGTAAAATAGATTCAGATTTTATAAATAAAACAAGACCAAAATGACCAAAATCCATCCAGTAGAAGTAAATATATGTTTTTTATACAGATTAAATGCAAAAATAGTGCTTAGAAGCAAATAGCGCTCAAAGACTTAATTGGGTGCGCTGGACTGGGACAAAGTCAACAGCTCAAGCCTCCCGAGATGGAGTGCAGGCAGGCCCCATGAGCAATGGTACCTGTTTCCTTGTTGCAGCATGTGGTGCATCAATGGTTCCTTAAGAATTTCGCCCGAGTTCTACATGCAACTGCGGTGATGCATCGGGTCTGGGAGCAATGCATCAGTTCTAAATTGCAGCAGTTCCGAATGCGATGCACCAAATTTCTGCACGCTGTAGAGGTGATGGGTCAATCTTCTCCATGCAGTGGGGGTGATTCAGCAGTTCAGAAGCAGTGGTTCCAAGTGCAATGCAGCGGTTCTGAGTGCGATGCAAAATCCGGTTACCGCAACAGCGACGAGGCGTTGATTCTGGTCTCGCAGCAGAGAATACATCGGTTCCACTAGAGCAAAGACCTGGGTCGCTCACAAGGGTCCAGGACTGGGGCAGCAGAACTTGGAAGGACAGACTCACAAGCAGATGAGCCCAAGGGTTGGAACAGGAGAGTTCTCAGTCTTTTGTGACCCAGACACTTAGACAAAAGGAAGCAAGCCAGCTAGGCCTTGGAGTCACTCTGGGTTTAAGTGATGCAGGTCCAGTCCTTCTCACCCAGGCAGAGGAACAGCAGGGCAGCTCAGCAATCCAGCAGAGTGACATATCTTTCAGCAGCATAGCTTGTTCTTCCTGGCAGAGTAATCACAGGTCCAGACGTGTACTGATTTTGTGGGTCCAGAGGCCCAGTAAGTATACCCAGTTGTGTCAT
The DNA here is from genome assembly GCF_964204655.1 of Triturus cristatus. Lineage (NCBI taxonomy): Eukaryota > Metazoa > Chordata > Amphibia > Caudata > Salamandridae > Triturus > Triturus cristatus. The sequence continues at coordinate 419,982,310 of NC_140585.1, read as the reverse complement.
TGAAGTAGCAGAAACTTAAAAGAAATGTTTAAACTGCAAAGGGGCTCTACCTTCCTGCCTTGGCTCCAGACACACTTCAGGGGGGAAATCAATCCTTTGTGTGGGGACAGGCCACAACCTTTTCAGGTGGAAGTGACAGCTTCCCCCCATCCTGCTCAGGGTGGGCTATCTGCATGCAGATGACCACTCAGGCACACCTACACATCCATTGTGTGCATCTCTGTAGAGGGAATGCAGGAAGCCAGCTGTCACCCACCCTAGACATGTGTTCAAGAGACAGGCAGAAGGCACCAAATGGCTAAAGTAAGTAAATGCCAACTTTCTAAAAGTGAAGAAGAAAACTAGAGCCTGTGCCCTTACACAAGGTGCACTACTCTTATTCACTCACAGAGTGTATGCCATTTACATTCAGATGATGAACAAGCTTAAACACTGTATGTTCAAAATTGAAACCGAAAGCAACATTCCAATGTACAAAAGTCCATCATTGAATCATCACTGAAAGTGCTGAATGTAACTCATTCATATTTTATTGTGCAAACACAGGCATAGCACTTCATCAGCGGAATCTACAGGCAAATAATGGTAACAATAAGAATGCGTCATACTGAACTTGACAAAACAAGAGATTCAAAATAACGGCCATTAAATCCTATGAGGCGAACATCAAAGACTTAAATTTAAATGAGTATCTCTCACGAGAGACCATGGTAAGTAGCCAGATAGACAGCCCTACTTAGGAAAACACGAGAAAAAGTTCTAAATCAAAAGCACGCAAGCGAAGCCATCACCAAACGCAATCCACATGTGGTTTGAAAGTAAAACCAATTGCAGGCCATGAGTTAAAATGGGTCACATTGAACAAAAACAACATCTCCATGCATGGTTCGTGACTAAGCTGACGTGTATCCCTGACATGCTCTAACTAAACGCTAAAATCAAAGTACCCCTCCGGGCAGTGTCATTCTGTGAGTAAAGGTGCATCTAAATCATGCTGACTTTTAGCTGAGTAAATAAACGTGCCCAGTACCTCCAAACAGCTCGGTCTGGGGATGAGCTACACGCTGAAGAATCGTCATGTTCACAGGAGTGTATTAAACTGAAATAACATAGGACGAAGTAACACTAACGCGATCCCCTAAAAAATGCTTCAAGGAGTTAGAAAAATAAATAAGGCAAAGCGTGTGCTTAAATTTACCAAGACTCTGATTTGAAATCAATGAAAGAGAATGGTCAGCCTCATAAGGCACCTTCTCCAAAAGCTGGTGCTCAAGATTGAAGTGAGGAGAGGTGAAAGCCTCTCTGTCTAAAAAACGAAAAACACGGTAAGCGATCTGGCGCTTTGTGCCAAAACAAATGCTCTTATTAGCGTGCAGCCCGCGACTGAAGCAAGGAGAGAGGGGAAGCCTCCTCCGGGTTAGTGAAAATAGAAGAAAGACTATGAGAAGCTACGGGGCATGCATCATAAAGTACAAGGAACCATTGCAATAAAATCAAACACAAAATGAGTAAGATTATGAAAGTCGAACTGTGAGTCACAGATTAATGGCTTAACAGTAAACAATTGTAAGACCTGTCAACAAAGTTCAAAGGTGTTGAAACACGTTCTACAAATATGTAAATGCTAAATGATAAGGCATTGTTGAGCACCCCAAATTCCAAACACTGTGACACAAGGAGAGAGGGGAAACCTTCCCCTGGTTAGAAAATACTAAAAATATCAAAGGACTGTAAAAAGCTAAGGGGCATATAAAATGAAGTAAAAGGATGTACTAAAATAAACACAAACACAAGGTGTGTAAAAATATACAAATCAAACTGTGAGTCACATGTTGATGGCATGGCAGTAAACAATATTAACAAAGCTCAACAATGTTATGACATGTACTTCAACAAATATGTAAATACTCATTAATAAAATATTATAGCGCATCCCATATTACATACACTGTCAACAATTGGGGTACTTGGTAGAACTCTGCATGTTACTAAAACAGTACTCAAGGAGTCATGGCATAGTGCATGATGCAGAAGTATTGTTGAACCTAGAAAAGCATGATACAGAATGTAGAATGCTAAATAGTGACCACTGATGCACAACAAATGAACAAATCTAAAACAAGGAACCAATGTGTATACAATCAAGATGTGCCTAAATAAAACCAAAAAAGTAATTGAAAAAATATGCCCTGAGAATTCGAAAGATGTAGAGCTATTGCCTCTATATTACAGGAAACAGGAAAGTTCAAGCTTATTGATAAGGCCTTATTATTTTGGAATTTGTAGAGCACATGGCTGCCTGAGGGCTTCCCAGCGCTAAGAGACTGGATGCTGGGTGAGGCTGGAGGGAAGTTAGTGGTACTGTTTGAACAACCATGATTTAATCAACTTCCGGAGTTCTGTTTTCGTATTCAAGATTCGTGATTCACGTGGTAGTGAATTGCACAATTTGGGTGCTAGGTGGGAGAAGGATCTACCTCCCCACCTAGCTTTCCTGATTCCTGTAGTTTTTATCAGTCGTTCGGAGCTGGATCTCAGGCTCCTATTTGGGACATATGGGGTCACCAGGTTTCTGACTTTTCTTGGACCCAGGTTGTGTAACGCTCTATGCGTCATAACCAGTACCTTGAACTTGATTCTGCCCTCCACCGGGAGCCAGTGAAGTGCTTTGAGCTGCTTTCTGACTGACTCCCGGATTGGGGACTTACACAGCAGCCTTGCTGCGGCATTCCTGACCACCTGAAGTCTGTTGACCACGTATTTCGGGGCCCCTAGGAAAAGTGAATTTTAGTAGTCCAGACAAGACGTGACCAGGGAGTGGACTACAGCCTTTGGGCATGAGAGTATCCAAGAAGCGAATCAATTAAGTCTCTTGTTGTGTCTGAAGCTTTGACATATCCCTGTCAACTTGAGTCTTCACCACTTCTAGAATAGTAAACCTTAGTTGAGCTATGGAGTGATGGTTGTCATTTCAATGACATGCAAGCAGTGAGCTGGTGGTTTTGGTTCTGATCCAGCTTTTGTGCTCAGTTATGCGTGTACGCAGTGACTTCTCTGTTTTACCCACATAGTACAGACCACATGGGCATCTAATCGCATAGATGGCACTTTGTCCATTACAATCTGCCGTGAAATTTAAATCGATGTTCTTCCCAGACCATGGATGGGATATGTTGTGGCCAATCAACACATTATTGCAGTAAGAGCAGTTGAAACATTTGCGCATTCCTTTATGTTCCACATCTGTGTCTACATTAGGCCTCGATAGTATTTCTCTAAGATTGCGTGATCTTTAGTATGCAAAAATGGGAGGATCCATGATAATGCCTCGGAAATCAGGTTTGGATTGCAGTAATTCCCAGTGATTCAAGATCACATGTTTAATGGCAGGTGACTGAGTAGAATAAGTGGACACAAAAACGTCTCTCTTAGCTACCTCCTTAACCCGCTTCTTCAACAAATGTACTCTTGGCAGAGCTTGAGTACGTTTTTCCACACCATACACAACGTCTACGGGATAACCTCGATCTAAAAACGTTTTTCTGCATGTATTCAGTGTATGGTTGTATTGTGTCATATCCCAAAAACTTAGTTTATCTCTGAGAAATTGGGAGTAAGGAAGATGCTGCTTGAGGGACGGAGGATGGAAACTGCTATAAAGCAGGGAGTTATTGCGATCAGTTGGTTTCTTGACACAGAGGTTTTAATGCTGGTGCCCTCGAGGTCAATGTTGACATCGAGATAAGAAATACGTTGTTGATCCATACTGAATGTAAACTGGATCCTAGGATTCCCGCTGTTCAATTGTGTCAGATTATCTTCTAGATCCTGACGTATTCCATGCCAGATGATGAGTATATCATCAATATACCTATGATAAATTATCAGGTGATCAATCCATTTCTTGTCAGATAGGATATATTATGATTCAAATGTCATCATGTAGATGTTGGCATAGCTGGGAGCCCCGGAAAAACCCATGGAAGTTCCATTGGTTAGGAGAAAATACCTTTGTTTCCATTTAAAGTAACTGTTAAACAAGCAAAACTGCAACAATTCCAATAAGAAAACTGTAGTATCCTGTTCATGTTAATGTTCTGCCATTTTCACCACCTGCTCAGTCAGTGTGAATGTGCTGTGTGCTGCATGGAATGTTGGAGTGATGATGCGTATTGGAATATTGGTTGCCTATGAGGTGAAGGTGGCAGTTGAGAATGGGCTGAGCCACAGGCAGGCTGCTCCTGGTGGGGCTGCTTCAATACAACTCCTCTACTTGTAACTTACTTTAATAAATCATCTTAAACTACATCCTACCAGCCTGGACCTCATTACTACACTATTTGGCGACGAGTTGGTCACTAACTATGTGCTACAAACGGATTTCAGGGACCTAGTTAAGAAAAGAGGACCTGAAGATGGAGCAAATTACAGATGCTTCCAACACAGAGTACAGGAGGAGGTATCCACAGGAAAGGAAAACTCCAAAGAAGATACAAGGGAGTTTTTAACAGAACAACAAAGACGTCTGCAAGAAAGAAAGAAGTTCCTCACAAAAAAGCAAAGAAGTCAACAAGACACATGTAAAGATGAAGCACTACGCCTCTCAGCCCCACCAGTGTCATTGCCATCTGACAGCCCTAGCCCAGACGTGCTGTGCTCATCTACACTACTTCATTTAGACTTTGGAGTAAACAGTACTGCTTGTGTTTTCAAGCCCGTCATTTACAGCCAGTAAATTCATCTGGGTCATGTATGTGCATTTCCAGCCACATATTCCATGACCCCGAGGACATACAAAATCGTCACAGAGCAAGGGAAAACATCAAGGATAGGAACAATGGCTAGTGTCACAGCGCCAATCCATTTTGTCCTCAATAGAGTGTTTGCTGCTGGCTACAACCTTCAACTACAGTGCTCCAGTGTTTGGGAGATGCGCAGCTATTTCATACTAAAAGAAGTCTCACATATGAAGTATTTGACGGTATGTCAAACTTCATTCTGTTTTAAAAAGAGGAGTGCCCACTCGACATTATGCCTTCATGCTGACTTGGACTGTCTCTGTCACCGAGGTATGGACTGTTCCAAACACTTTGTCTGGTATCACTGGGAAGGTATGTGCTTTGTTGTATGCCTATTGTGCGTCTGCCACAACAATTGAATTTCTTTCAAGCTGGTTTGAGGATTTGACTACACCACAGGCACATAGAGGAGGCTAGTATCTATGTAATGACTCGAACTGTGGTGAATTACTCTATGTTTTTGGTTCTCATCATCTATCGCTGCGGTCTGCCTGTACAGTGGCCATTAAACCGTTTATTTGGCTGTTAAAAAAAATGTGCGGGTGCATTTTACCTCATTCCAGTAGCCGCGCTGGTCTCCTCGAGGATCCTCTGTGACGTCAGACATTTCACCGTGCCAGAACTAACTGAGTGACACAGTTTGGCGCACTAACGCGCTGGGAGCCATCCGGCACAACGCATTGTACATGCAGCTATGTTTTCTTTCTTAGACATCTGCTGTAAAGCTACGGAGCACTTCCGGTTTGTGTACACCAGTGGTCACATCTTTGCTGCAGGCGGTTTCTGTTTTATTGTGTTTGGCCAACCACGAGCAGTGCGAGAATTAAGTACTGGAGCTTTTGCCGACCGGGCACATCGCAGGATCCCGGGGTACTGTTGCGCTTCTTTCCTTGGTGTATGTAAGGACAAAGCAGTATTTGAACAGTGTATATTGCCCAGACAGTTTATCGGCTTCTGTCCATTTTTATTGGACTCGGACATCTCACCATTTCTCGTGTGAGGCGTTCACCAAGGTTAGAAGTGGGCATTAGTTTACCTTTCTCTTGCTCTCTGCCTCACAGAACTTGTTATTTGGGCAACATATAGCTACTCACGACACGTGGATTTGCTACAGACTTCCAGATTGTCTGTTATTACAGGAGTTATAGGCACAGGGCAGAAGCATTTTGGACCCAATCTCTTGGTCATTATGTTCAAATTTGGGCATCCATTGCATTTTGTAGCATGTCGATGCATCTACTGTATGTTTTCCAGTATAAGTTATAACATTGCATGTTAGGTTACACTACAACATTGTATTTTTCAGCCCTCATGCATGGGTTTGACGTTGTGGGTCTAGGTTGCCCACTTACTGTAGAACCATAGGTACTCAAGAGGTTCTAGTGTTTTTGTGGGTGGTGTTCAGCCAACATTTGGTTTGTTTTTACACACCCTTACATGACCGTTAGGAATTTTTGTTCCATTTTCACATGTTACACTCCCTTACATTTGGAACGGGAATGGGTTCCAGCACCATTCTCTTATGGCACATTTGCCTACATGGGCCAATGACGGTTTCAACCCTCACACAGGTCATCGTTGTATGAGTCACAGTCCCATTTGCACTAATTTTCCCACCCTCATGTCTTAGGGTAAGATATGGGTGTCCCATTTACTTTAGCTTCCCACCCTTAAGTCTGGGGGGAGGATATGGTTCAGTCCCATTTACTTTAGCTTCCCACCCTAATGTCTGGGGAGAGGTTATGGGTTCAGTCCCCATTACTTTAGCTTCCCACCCTTATGTCTGGGGGGAAGGTTATGGGTTCAGTCCCATTTACAGCAGCTTACCTCCTTTTTGTCAGGGGCAGGTCATGGGTGTCAGCCCCATCTACACATACTTTTTGTACATTATTACCCTTATACAGGGTGTGTCTGTTTGGGTGTCAGTCCCATCTACGCTTTTCTCGTCACTAGCTTTACACTATTAATCCCCTGTTGGGGTACAGTTTATTTAAGTCTATACTTAGACTTTGCTGTTATTTACTCGTAACGTAAGGCTTATATTTTATTACATTGCCAATTTGAAAATGGTGGAGGATGAGTGATACTTCTAGTATTTTCTTCTCATCTTCTCTGTTTTCTTGCTTGTTCAGTTCTCCTCATGATGTCTTATCTTCTTTTCATCCTTGGAATCTGGATAATATATGGTTGTTATTCTTCCTTTGTCCATAGTCTTTCCCTTTGTGTAGTGTGAATCTCTTTCTTCCATGTTCAGGAGGAGATCCTTTCTTCTCCATTTTGTGTGTCTGGGTGTAAGTCTTGGGTTCAGTTTGTGTTGTGCTATGTCTTCCTTCCTTGCATACCTGTCTGGCCAGTGGGTGTGTTTGGGGGGGTAGTCAATTATGCGACTATGCCTTTCTGCTACTTGTTGTTTCCTCCCCCTTTTCACTGTTTTCTTCTCTTTTGTAATTCTTTGTTGGAGAGGATGGGTCATTTCTATTTATGTATATTTACCCATTGCTTCCTCTTCGTTTTTTCCACCTATCTCTTCGCTCTTTCCTATTTGTTCATTTCTATCACATTTATTCTGTTGCATTAGTGTTCCTCTCATTTATTCCTTACCTGGGTTCTTATCGTTATATCTTATTTAAAGTATAGGACTTGTGCTTATGTTGTATAAGAAAAGGGGATTTGTAGTATCCTGTTCATGTTAATGTTCTGCCATTTTCACCACCTGCTCAGCTAGTGTGAATGTGCTGTGTGCTGCATGGAATGTTGGAGTGATGATGCGTTTCGGAATGTTGGGTGCCTGTGAGGTGGGGATGACAGTTGAGAATGGGCTGAGCAGCAGGCAGGCTGCTCCTGTTGGGCTGCTTCACTACAACTCCTCTACTTGTAACTTACTTCCATAAATCATCTTAAACTACATTCTACCTGCCTGGATCTCGTTACTACAAAAACCTTGTTGGCTTGTAACTCCTCTTGTTTGAGAAGTGCCCATTCAATAGATTCAATCCCCTCTGAATGTGGAATGTAAGTGTAGATGGCTACAACATCAACTGTACACAACCAGATCTCGTTTGTGGCTGCTTTTCACTTTGACACCGAAATTGCCCTGTACAAATTCATGAGAAAGTTACGTACGATACTTTTTCTCTAACTTGGATTGTAGACCCGCAGAACAGGATGTCTCTGCTTACCGAGAATTCAAACCCATCTTATCTCACCAATATCTCATAAAGTCATTGACACATTTGAGATCCGTGTCAAGAAGGACCTGTCCAAAATACCAGTTCCGTCAGTGAAGCACCAAAATTTGACAAAACTGACAAAGTGGCACTCAAATCATTAAGGAAGAATGAATCACTGGTTTTCTTTCCAGCTGACAAAGGAGGGGCGCTGGTTGTCATGGACCGCATGTTCTATGAAAACAAACTGCCCGGAGGGGTACTTTGATTTTAGCGTTGTGACAGAACATGTTGGGGATTCACGTCAACTTAGTCACAAACCATGTACGGAGGTGTTGTTTTTGTTCAATTTGACCCTTTTTAACTTATGGCCTGCAATTGGTTTTACTTTCAAACCACATGTGGATTGCATTTGGTGATGCCTTCGCTTGGGTGCTTTTGATTTCCACCTTTTTCTCATGTTTTCCTAAGTAGGGCTGTCTATCTGGCTACTTTCCATGTTCTCTCGTGAGAGATACTCATTTAAATTTAAGTCTTTGATGTTCGCTTCATAGGATTTAGTAGCCATTCTTTTGAATCTCTTCTTTTGTCAAGTTCAGTATGACGCATTCCTATTGTTACCATTATTTGCCTGTAGATTACCCTGATAAAGGGCTATTGTCTATGCCCAAAAAGCATTGGGATTTGATTTATCAACTTGGGAGCTGCTTGAATACCATCTAACTCATGTGAAACAGACTTTCCCGTGATATGCCTGAGTTTACACAATAAAATATGAATGAGCTACATTCAGCACTTCAGTGATGAGTCAATGATGGACTTTTGTACATTGGAATGTTGCTTTCGGTTTCAATTTTGAACATACAGTGTTCAAGCATGTTCATTATCTGAATGTAAATGGCATAAACTCTTTGAGTGAATAACAGTAGTGCACCTTGTGTCTAGGGCACAGGCCCTAGTTTTCTTCTTCACTTTGAATCGGGTGGTTGGGCAGAGCCTCCTCAGAGGGTGCACACTTTAGAAATGTAATTCCTTTCTCCTATATACATTGTATTACTCTTTTGTTTACTTGAGTGCAACACAGCTGTCTTTTTGCTTTTCAACTTTCATAAAGTGTCATATGCTAAACTGGAATATAAGATCGAAATTCATCAAAAGTTTTGATTTTAAATTGTGAGTTCAGTAACACTAAACTTGAAATGTCGATCTCTTCACAATGGGAAGTTACACTTAAAAGATGTAATAAGGTATTCCCAATGTTATCCTACGGGAGAGGTAGGCCTTGCAGTAGCGAAAAACGAAATTGGGAGTTTTTCACTACTAAGACATGTAAAGTTTAAAAGTGCATGTCCTGCCTTTTAAATACACTGCTCGCTGCCCTGCATATTATACCGGGCCTACCTTAGGGGTGACCTATGTGTTTACAAAGTTAAGACTTAGACCGTGCAAGAGGGTTTACTTGTCAGGTCGACATGTCAGTGTGAAATAGGAATTGCAGAGGCAGGCCTGAGACATGGTTAAGGGGCTACTTATGCAGGGTAACTAGTAACATTTAATTTACAGCCCCTGGGCCAATGTAGTGCACTTTACTTGAGACTTATATGTAAATTAAATATGCCAATTGGGGATGAACCGATACTACCATGTTTAGGGGATAGAGCACTAGCACTTTAGCACTGGTTAGCAGTGGTAAAGTGTGCAGAGTCCTAAAGCCAACAAACACAGGGTTAGAAAAAAAGGAGGAGGAAGGCAAAAGGTTTGGATTGACCCTTCAGAGGGGGCTATTTTCAAACTCATGAACAGGTGTTCTGTAAAAAAACAAGTCCCAATTAACATTATTTAACAGAAGCAAATACAAGACGATGACCAACAAATGTGTTAAATAATGACTTAGCAGTTGCTCTGCACACTTCTCTCCAAAATAACCCTGTTTCTCAGTCCAAGAAGCAGTCATACCACTGACTAAATGTGCTTGTATACCTATAAATTCAATTCAGTTTTTATTTGTTAAGGAACTCCTACGGAGGTCCACAAAAATCCCCAATACAATAAAAAGACATATTTGAAATACAATACAAAAAATGTTTCCTTTTTCTAAAATACACCTGTAGATTAAAAAGTGAAAAGAAGGAGAGACATACTTTGTATACAGTGCAACTTTCTTCAATGCTCAACCATTAGACGTTACAACCTGGTAGCAAGTCTTTTAAAAATGTCCTAATAAATAGCCAGAAAAGTTTTCAAAAATTGGAATATCCTATCACAGACCATTTCATTTGGTGGGGATAAAACAAATATTCGGACCTTCTGAGCAGAATGAATATTACATTTAATAAATGATGATCTTAAAAACATACGCCTTGCCCTTTGTAATTCCAGACACACAAATAGCACATGATTGAGATCCTGGATTTGTATATGACAACAATTCACAAATTCTCTCCTCTCTAGGGGTTTTATCCCATATACCGGTAACTTCTCTTAAGGGCAACAGGTTAATTCTCAAAAGAAGTATCAGTCTTCTAATCCCATGTGGATGATTCCATGTTCAATAAGGCAAACCACCTCATTGCGGGACTTAGATTCACTTAAAACTATATCTCTTGCCATACTAATCGAGCTTGCGGACTTTTTTAACAATAACTTCAATGCAGGCTTTGACATGGGTGAATCACTATTTAGACTGCTCCGAAATATGTCATTTGCACAAGCAAAGACTTCGTCTTAAACAATCCTCTCATCTGTTTTCTCTTCCATGAATAAAAGCTACTGTCAAAGAGAGAAGGTGATTTTCTACCCTGGATCACAGAACAGGTGCTATGTCCATTAGGTGCTGACATTGAGTTCCTTGTTGGTGATCTTATGCTACCTGAGTGTTTGTTTTCACTGGTACAGCATAACCAGTAATTAGAGGTGCAAACTGTAAAAGCTCCTTTCATATTACTGTCAGTAACTTCCAAGTGTAAGATTAGCTGGATTCATCTGGCAACCACCAATTCTGCCAAGAGTCACTTTCACAAACTAGAAGACTGGCATTTGTTGTATTTACAAGGGCAGGGATACATGTAATGTCACTAGCAACATGCTGTGATCACCTATTGAGCACCACTCCATAACAGTTCTGATATCCTGGGCCTTGGAATTAGGGTCTATAAATGACTTCTGTTGGGTTAAGATGAAGACAAGCCCACTGGACTACCACTGCTGTGGCAACCAATAGACACTGAACTTTAAGCCACAATCCGGCTATCACCTTTTCTGAATGCAGGACTTTTAAAATAAGATTTTGAGTAGCTCTCCCCATTGGAACTGACATAAACTCTTTCAGAGTCTGAAAATGAGTTTCAATAAACTTCAAGATTTGGAATGATTTAAGTTGAGACCTTCCACATTTAGGAGGCACCGAAAGTGCTGAAGAGCTTCACACGTGTCTTTGAAGGAGTTAAAAAAAAACAAGTAGAAATTAGTCAGTCATCAAGGTATAGAAAGAGTAGAACACCATCTGTGTGTAACTTTGCCCCTTTTGATTCTAATACCTCCCTGCCAAACAAAGAGCACAACTCTGAATAGGTAATGTTTTTCTTCTACCACAAATCATGAACTGGGATGAATTAGTGCAAGGAAATATTAGTAGCTGGAATCTCGAGATGTCAGGAAGTTATTAATATTGATTGATGGGAGGAATGATTGATTGAAGGGAAATCATGTGAAAGCCATGTTCATCACAAAAATATTGACACATTTCAGAGCTATGATCGATCTGTAGTTACTTGAAAGCTCTGGAAGTAGAAACATAACTGAGTAACATCCTTTCCACAGTTATATCGTCAGAACTAAAGACTTTACAATTTTTCAAAGTGCTTCTGTTTTACCCAGAAATGGCATGTGACGGAATCGCGGAGGAGGATAGTATAATTGTGTTGTATATATTCTTTCAATACAACTTGCCAGACTCATTTGTCTCGTATCTTGATCCATTTGCGGAAGTATTGTAACCTGCCTCTCACTTGCAAGTGCTTGGCCCAATAGTCATGCTTTTACTGGGAACTGGCTTGCTTCAGTTGTGGACTGAGATTTTTTGTGGAGAGAGTGCCCCTATCTGATGCGATTCAGAGTCACATTTCAAATTAAATGATTGGCTAGCAGGATCTAAAAGGTTGGAACATCTTTTTCTCGTCCCATTAAGCTCAAGCCCAGAAGGCTGTTGACCCAAAAATGGAAAATTTGAAAGAGCAAAACCTTTGGTTTGTTTCTAGGTTCCATGATGTATCCATGGATTCATGCCGGCCTGCACAATCTTCAAAACAAGATGCCTCCTTTACAAAGCCACCATAGCCAGCCTCCTCACTTACCTTGGAGACAAACTCACCTGGCTTGCCAGCTCGGACTGGACTGTTCCCATTATAGTAGATCCAAAACTGATTTGCATACGGCTGGGTCTAATCTGAGGTGGTCAGATGGGCAAAAAAAACAAAGGACTGGGTATTGACCCGAGAAATTACCAGTGGCTGAGAATAATTCAAGCATCACATCACTTTTTATGTCCTAATTTAGAAAGAGCTGAAAACTCAAATTTCTATAGAACACTACATTGCAATACAGTAACAGTACACTTCCACAACCCAGCTACCTCTCCTAACATTCTCTGACTGTATGTTTGCTTTTGGCCCTGCTGCCTTTTGGCTAGGTTCTTTGCTAAGCAAATACCACATACATATATACATTCTAGATAAAATGGCAGCCAAAGAAGGTGTAGCTATTAATTGCAGTCGATCAAAAGTACCAAAAAACTTAAATCTTAACTCCCTTGAAGCGCTTATTACATAGCTTTACTAGCCTTAAAAATATTTAAATATGGTTTAGGTTGCTTGTGCTGCTTAAGATCCAACACAGAATGAGAAGTTAATTGCAGAATAAAATCTTTTCAAGCTGGGCTGTACTTTATGATCATCTGTGTCCTAAGGAATAGCTTTTTCCAAAGCAATAGAGGAACTATCAGCCATACTTGCCAATAAAGAATTTACTTTTGAAACAAAAGGAATATAAGGCTCAAAATACTCCAAGGTATATTTTTACCACAAAAATTAGTCCAAACCAACCTATATCTTCCCATATCATAGACCTTATGACTTAATGTGGCAAAATAGTATCAGAAGATTCGGTTTGGTATTGACTGAAAAGATCCTCCAGTACTGTCTGTGATGTTTGAAAACTCAAATGTTCACTAATATAGGCTACCACCTCTAATTGGGCAGCTTGAATATATTGTCCCTTTGGTAATGCATCCATAAGGTCATTGTATTTCCTCCTCTTCTAGCCTAAGGTGCTTAGGAGAAGGCTGAACTCCTTGCACGGCATCTGTTTCAGCCCATCAACCATTAATTGTGATACCCTGCTGAATATTGTTACAAAATGTTCTCCACTCTATTATGTAGGTTCTGCCTTTTGATTCATGCCAGGCTCCAAAAGCTACCTCTTTTCAGAGCATTATCTGAACCCCATTTTGTCCATTTTGTAGACAGCCTGCTCTGCTTAGTTTCCATTCATACAGCTTCCTTGGCATCCTGTAAACCAATTAGGTAATCTTAACTGGTCCCCCTCATGATGCACGTCTGTCATTTCTTTACGGTTTTATTAAGACCTAAAACCTTACCAGCCTTCTCAATCTACTTCAGCAGGGCTAAACAAGAACATGGAGGCATCGGAAAGAGGCATGAAATGCCAGCTCTGCTGGAATGTAACTGGCCTATGGTCTCCTATTCAGCACAAATGACAAATGGGAGTTCAAGGTGAGCTTTTATTTGCATGTACTTGCCAAATGAATTTATCTAAACTCCATTTGTTTCTCAAATTGAGTTACACAAAACAACATTGTTTAAAATTGACATAACTTGTGTTCCAACAAAACGTCCCCGTAGAGAAGGAGAAAAAAACCAGGAAGTCACAAGGGTGGAGAAGGGAATTATAGAAATTAAAAAAAGAACAGCCAAAAATGTGTTTTAGACTGAAGAAGCCTTTCTTAGCATTAGACAAGATGCTTATAATGATGTCTGTTTCGAGTCAGTGAGCCTCAAGACTGGCATGAGGAAGACTGATAAGGAGGAAATGATTTCTATCTCCAATACTATCAGAAACAGACATTCATGATTACAGGTTATTGGTACAATTGTTCAAGTGGAGTCCTCTTTTTTCACAATAGATGGTAGAGTGCAGAAGCATATTTTTAACTCTTGCTTTCATAATAAATCCAAGCTAGATCTATTTTAGGTCTGTGCATTCGATATGGCTTCATAGGTTTCATTAGGATTGTTGGGCATTGGCAATCAACCGTTCACAGAATATCAAAACTTTATTTCAGGTAATTAAAAGTAAATGTGCAGCCTAATTTACAGTTTGACAGATGGGACACCCTGTCACAAATGTGATTGCTATGATGGAATAAGTTATAACCCATTAGCCAGATTCTAAATCAGTGCCTTAATTTTATTTTGATTGTAACTTCAGCATTTCTGCAGTTATTTCAATTAGCTTTAAGAGATTTTATTGTGTTTGTTTGGAACCAATCTCTTCTGCATACGATATGATCTAAATATATTCTATCTCACTGGGCTGTTTTTAGGCTATTAGGCAAAATCTGCAACAACTAGATCGAACTCTGCATATTGCTGCCATGTCAAGTATGTCAAACAATAGTCTTTGTTATCTAAAGCAATATCGATTTTGGCTTGGTTTAGCATGAGGTATGCTCAGGTAGCACATCTTACAATGTCTATTTAAATGTAAAGATCAAATACACTGCCTTATTGGACATTAAATTAAAAACCACAAGTAGAGAAATCTCTTAAGGCTGATTATCAATGAGTCTGTAAATTTGTATCCATTACTAATAGAAGGTTTAATCTGTATGTTTAGGCTTCCTCACAAGGTTCTTCACTAGATTCCTGCATTGCAACAATATCACTTCTCTGTGACCCTATACAGTCTCTTATATATCTGTGAGCATTATATAAATTGATTCTGGCCAATAGGCAAAATGTAGTATTCTTAAGTTTAAGATACTGGCTAAATGATTATCACATTTTCTTAACAAAAGTTATAGGGGCAGATTTACAAGCCCCTTGCGCCACTTTTGCGTCACTTTTCCCATGTTAAAAGTGACGCAAAAGTGGCGCAAGGGGCTTGTAAATCTGCCCCATAGTGTTTAAACAGAGGCTGTAGCCCCCACCCCCCACCTCCCACAGGATTCCCTTTTTTTGTTTATAGCTAAATATAAAATGTACCCTATGCTTGTTATGTGAGTGCAGCGGCAGACCACATTATTAGGAAAGCTAAAATGTTTGCACGTTGAACTTATAAAAACCTGCTGTAATCCTTGTGGTTTTGGGCTAGATCATTGCTATCTCAGTAATCAACTAGGAACACCTATCTTAAGTTTTGACAGGTATATTATTAAGTAATAAAAACAGAATTACATGAACAAGGTACACACAAATACTATTGAAAACAGAAATTATATTAACTTGATCAGATTAATTGAAATGTATAAATAACCGGGGATAATCAGGTAATGAAATAAGCAGAAAAGAACATTGAAATTCAAAAATCAACTTCAATTGAAAATAATTTAGATAAAATTAGGGTTCAGACAATAAAATCAATTCATCTTGTATAAATGTAAAAGCTAGTCTTGTAGAGAGAATAGTCATTTAACATATTTGATAAACTAAAATACAACTGCATTATGTAAACATTTATGATGGCATGAGTACTTAGTATAGATTGATACAGTTAATTAGTGACCAAGTAGCTTAGGTAGGACAGATTCAAAATGGGAAGTACTTAGGGGCATATTATCAAGAACCGGCGTTAAAATTATCGCCGCTTTAGTGGCAGAAAACTGCCGCTAAGGCGGCGATAATGGGCTTGATAATATGCCCTTGAGAATTCCCATAGAAGCCCATGTTCTGGTGTCAACATGGGCTTCTATTGGAATTCTCTGCGGCATATTATCAAGCCCATTATCGCCGCTTTAGCAGCAGTTTTCTGCCGCTAAAGCGGCGATAATTTTAATGCCGTGCTTGATAATATGCCCCTTATTGTGACAAATATTTTATAATCCACACTTACCAGTGAGATTGGCATATAATTTTTACTAACGTAGGATTTTTACCTTCTTTTGGGATCAAACAAGTTAGGACATCTCAAAAGGAACCTTGATATAATCCGCTATCTACAAAATATTTATGGAAGGTTTATAATTTGGGGAAGAGAAGTGTGGGAAAATAGTCAAAAAATTCCACATGGAATCTATCAACACCTGGAGATTTATTACTTTTTATTAGGCCAAATGCTTTAAAAATCTCTTACAAGGCAATATCTTTTTCAAGCACGGCAAAACCAATATCTGATGGGAAATCATTTCTAAATGAGACTAAATAATCTGCTATGGGTTGAGTAGATTCTGGAGTGTATATGTCTTTGTAAAACTGGATTAAAAGTATTTAAAAGATCAGAATATTTAAAAGCAAGGCTATTTAAATGAGTTTATATAAATTTTAACTGTGCACAATTATTTTATTTTCAAATAATTGGCCAATATTGTACTGGATCTATTATGTTCATCATAATATTCAGCACAGGACTTCAATAAATATGTTTATTAAATTGACGTTTTGCATCAATTAAATGTTTTAACACATTGTTGCTGTTATTAATATAATATGAATATTCTAACTTCTTAATGTTTGACACAACTTGATTGAAATACATTTTCAAACTTCTTTTTTTCTTTTATTAAACAGAATTGATATCAAAACTCTTGCTGAAGCCTTGAAAGCATCCCTATTATTTGAAACAATATGTCATAAGTTATATTTAAAGAAATAACTTACTCTATAAAAATCTCATTGGTATACAAAAATGAGTGTTTTTAAAAAGAACAGTAGTACATCCCCATCTATCACCACTGTTTGAGGTAAAATCAAGAGTTTTAGTAATGATGAAAGATGTCTGGTCCGATATCGGATTAGCTCCAGTTTCAGCATTTACTAGTGATTGAGCTAAGAAATATATAATCAATTATGGTTTGAGATTTGAGAACTGCCAATGCGAAGGTGTGCCCTTTAGTATCTGGGTTCCATAACCACAATGTATCTACAAATGATCTTTTTTTAATAACCCATTGAACTTTCTATCGATAAAGAGGTTTAACAATTGAATATTATTGCCTAAAATAATGAGATACTCATCAGGAGATGTCATCAATGTACTTGTAAAATTAAGCTTAAAAATATTAATGGTGTTCATTGGGCCAGAAGAAATTAATACAGTGACTGGAGTGTTATTAGCAATTAGCTTGACAATATTCCATCTGCCAACATCATCTTTTTTGTAAGAAACAACTGATATATACATAACTGCTTATCACAAACTATTGTTACTCAATGTTTCTTCGTATGTGCAGAGGAAACAAAAACTTTGCTAACCAACCCTCTCAAGTTTCATAGTTTCTTCTGCTGACTAAAGAGTTTCTCCCAAAAGAGCAATTTGGGGATTGTATGTTGACAAATGTAGAAGAACCATTTACCTTTTAATAGGAGTATGCCCTTTAAAATTTCAGAGGATTATTTTCCAGATCATAAGTAAAACTCTTTTTTTTTTTTCTGTCCTCATTCTCAACCCACTTAGGCTTGCTCATACTGGTGATAAGAGCAAAATTCCACCGTCTCAGTATACTGGATCTACAGGCTTATACCCGAAAAGGGCACAGCCTGCCGATGTTATCTCAATCAATCAGTTTTGAAGACAATGCCCTCTTGGGAGGCCCTTTACTCAGCTTATATTGCTGGAACGTCTCAATCGTATCCTTAAAGGTGATAGAGGGTATACCAGAGAGAGAGGGCTGTGTAATCCTTGGACTAGGGAAAAAAAAAAAACCCTAGCTCCATTTCAACAAATTCCAGAAGTCTCGCTTTTTCTTATTTCCTGCCCTTGAGAGATCCAATCTGGAAATCCTCAAAAGAGATGTCTGCCAATCTTGAAATGTAGGTGGTAAAGAGTCTTTCCATTTAATGCAAATCTCTCTTCTAGCGAGTAAAATAGCGTAGAATAAAAGTTTCTTGGATGGGCCTTCCAGATTATTTGCAAGGCCAAAGATAAGCATTGGTAGATTGATAGCAATATGTATCCCTAGTGACCTTGTGAGCGTATTGCCCACCCCTTCCCAAAAATCAGTAAGGGCAGGGCAGTTCAAAAACATGTGGATATCTGATGCTGCGATTTCCCCACATTTCTCGCAGCATACTGGTGGACCATTTGAGAATTTTGTTAGCCTCTGAGGTGAATAATAGGCTCTATGGATTGTGAAGAGGTGATTCCTGCGGAGCCCGGCTGGTTTTACAATGTCCCACAACATTTTAAAAGAATTTAACCATAATAACTGGAGATCTTGTTGTGGGATACAGTTCTCCCAGAGCGAAATTGGCAGTTGAAATTCACCGTCCTCCTCTTCCATAATGCACCGATACCAAAACGCAACTTCTTTCTTTGCTGGGGATTTTTGCAAAATCAAATGCTCAAATTGGTTTCTACTACCCAGTAGATGTTTATTTCGGGAGGCTTCAACTGCAGTAGCCCAGCTGGTTAGTTGCAGGTATTTAAATCTAGAAAGAGATGGACCTACTTTCTCTCTGAGAACCTCCTGGGGAACTAATGAGTTTTCTACAAAAAGATCTCCCCACCTAATAATTCCAGCCGTCCTAAGGGGCATTGATAGACTGTCTAACAGACATTCTGGAGTCCCTGGAGAATTCCAGATTGGAGCACAGCTGGAAAAATATCCCAACTTCAACGAAACCCTCAACTTAACCCACGTTCTTACCAACCCCTGTAATACCTTCAGCCTAACTTTTTTAAAGAACTTGGGGTCACCGTATTTTTACAGGAAACCGTCCTCTGGGATACCAGACCCTCTCAACATGGCCAAGAACATGATACCAGCTCCCTTACTAGTGGGTGTCTTTAATAACATACGCGAATGGGAGAGTTGAAACGCCCAGGCATACAGGTGTAGATCGGGGGCTGCTAGGCCTCCCTTCTCCCTACGCCTTCTAATTTTCTTCCAGGCTATCCTGGAAAGTCGGGAAGCCCAAATAAATGTATTAAATTCGCTTTGAATTTTAGCCAAAATACTAGTGTAAAAAAATAAGGGAATAGCATTAAAAAGAAAAGTGTATCTAGGCAGACTGGACATCTTGATTAAATTGGCTCGCCCCAGTATTGATAAGGGTAATAGAGCCCAGGATTTCATTAACTTCCGAGTTTCTCTTGCAACCAGTGTTAAATTATAGGTAGGTGTCTTATCAATGTCTTGAAGAATGTGTATGCCCAAGTATCTCATATTCGTTTTCAAAAGGGAGGGCTGATTCTGAACCTGCGTGTTCCACGCCATTAATTCGGGTTTAGAAGTGTTTACCTTGTACCCTGAGACTATACCAAATTCTTGTGCGAGCTCCATAACTACGGGGTAGGCACTATTCAGATCTGATGTAAATATCAAAACATCATCAGTGTACAAGGCCACTTTTTTTCCCATTCCCCATACTTAAAAGAAGATACTCTATGTTCCTCTCTCAACAATTGGGCGAAAGGTTCAATGTATAAATCGAACAGTAATGGGGAAAGGGGACAACCCTGACGCGTACCCCTAGATATCTCAAAGGGTTCTGCTAAGGAGCCATTAATGAATAGATTGGCCGATGGTTTACTGTATAAGAGTGCGATAGACCGCCTAAATTTATTACCGATCTTGAACTCTGCCAAGGCCTCCGACAGGAACAACCAATTGACCCTGTCGAAGGCCTTAGCAGCGTCAAAGGTCATCACTGCAAGTGGAAGAGACCAAGTTGAGGCCAGATCTATAGCCCCAATCAAGTCATAAGTCAGCTCTGACAGATGACGCCCCCCTACAAAGCCCCTTTGGTCCTGATGTAAAAGAACCCCTGCGACTCTTCCAAGCCTAGTAGCCAATATAGAAGCGTAGATTTTATAGTCCGCGTTTAATATAGAAATTGGCCTATATGATTCACAGTTTGAAGGCGATTTTCCCGGCTTTAATATTAGGGTCATGGTTGCATTATTCCAAGACGACGGGGGCGCCATTCCATCTTGAAGGATTTGATTAAATAAGGTAGTCAGAGCCGGAACGACTTCCTTAACAATACATCTGTATATCTCAGAGGGAAGGCCGTCCGGACCTGCTGCCTTGCCTCTTTTCAATCTCATTATTTCTTTATACACCTCCTCCTGAGTTACCGGTTGATCTAACACCGCTTGTTGTTCCGGGTTTAGTGCAGGGACATTTATATTGTTTAACCAGGACTGAATTTTCAAAAGATCTGGATCTCCATTCTCCCTGTAAATTTCATGAAAAAAGGAGTGAAACACCCCTCTGATATCCACATCAGAAATATAAGATATACCATCCTTGAAGACAGAGTTGATATGATTTCTTGCTTGGTCACATTTTACTTTCCAAGCAAGTAGTTTCCCTGCACCTTCACCATATTCAAAGTGGGCTATTCTACTAGCCTCCCACCTTTGCATCAACCGTGAACTCAGTACGGCTTCAAGCTGCCTCTTAAGATCACGCAAATTGACTTGTATTCCTACAAGAGAACACAGGTTTTGCATATCGAGCAATGTTTGTGAAATTTTAATTTTACTCTGTAATTTAGAAATTTCTTCCTTGTATTTTCTATTTTTATAAACCAAAATGCCAGTTATACTACCCCTCAAAAAAGCCTTAAATGATTCCCATGTATTGACCACTGAAGCAGTGTCCAAATTCCTCTCCATAAAACTTTCGGTCTCTCTTCGGAGGTTGAAAGAGATGTCATTCGAGGCCAGTAGTGAACGGTCCATAGACCACGTCCTCGACATAGGTACCACAGCTCCTTCTATAACCAGACTCACTGCTGAGTGGTCCGAGAGATGGGAGGGGAGGTAGGAAATATTTTTTACCATCTTCTTCAAAGAATAACTAACAAGTATAAAATCAATTCTAGATTGATGATTATACTTATAATTACAGAACGAGTTTTCACGTCTGAGACCCGACCTAGCCCTCCATATATCTAAGTACCCCATTTGTTTCATGATACCCGTGAGACAGGCTCTTGTTTTATGAGAGGTTAATGCACGATTATTTGTGGATTTATCTACTGATGGATCTAAAACTATATTAAAATCACCGGCTAATATGACTGGTTCTGGGTAATCCAGCAAGGCTGATATCAAATTTTTGAGAGAAGAGGGGTCGTCCTGATTCGGACCATAATAGCCTGCAATCGTTACTCTCAAACCGATCAACTGAAGTTCTGCGATAGCCCATCTGCCACTTGGGTCAACCGTTGATGATTTGAGAGTCGCTTGTGCAGCCCTTTTAACCAGGATTGCCACCCCTCTTGTATTAACTGACTGTGTAGTACAAACTACAAAATCAATCCATCTTAACTTCTTGGCTAAGGCTAATAGCTCCTGCTCAGTTAAATGTGTCTCCTGCAAGACAATGATCTGCGCACTACTATCTCGTATATATTGAAAAATCCTATGTTTTCTAGGATTAGTGCGCAGACCATTAACGTTCCAGGAGAAAACATGGATTGTATTCATAAAAAAACAGCCAACATCAAATACAGTCTCACCAGCCCATTTAGCCTAAAAAAAAAAAAAAAAAAACAATGATACAAATGTGCACTTTTTTCCTTTTTTCCCCTTTTTAAAGCTGTCGAACAGAAAAGAAGGCGTTTTACAACTGAGAATGAGGACGTTATTATTCTAATTTTTTCCCCCTGCAACTCCCACGTGCCCCTGCCCCTACCCCAAACCCCTCCCCCTAGTATCTGGACCTAGTCCAGTATTCGGCACCTAGCCATGTATGACCCTTAACTACTTAATTGTATTGTTATATGTTTTATTCCTGTATTCGTTGCCGTTTGGATGTCTAAAATGGTTACGATATCTAGAACATCACTGCTTGCTTAAGTCTTTCAGAAGTGCATCTGCTGCTGTAACTGTCCTCACATTATGCATCTTGTTGTTAAGCATTATCTTTAGGGTTGCAGGGAATTTCAACTGGGTTACTGCGCCCAGTTTCCTAAACTCGTCCAATCTTCTGCCCAGCTCCCATTGCCTTTCGAGAGTGGTTCTTGACAAATCCGATCTTATTTGGAAGGTGAAACCCCTTGCAGTTAAAGATTTTTGCTTTAATGCTGAAGTGAGGATTTGTTCTTTAAAGGCATATGTCTGAAAATTAACTAGAATCTTCCTAGGCTTCTGCCTTTGCAAGTTTCTACGGAACGGATCCCTGTGTATTCTCTGGATGTCCTTGAATAACACCTCGTCTGAAAGCTCAGAATCCAAGGCTTCTTTTAACAGGGCAACAACAAACTGTTTAAGGTCTCCTCCTTCTCTATCCTCCGGGACATTGAGAATTCGGAGATTGTTCCGCCTTGCATTATTCTCTCAGGACTCTAGACGTTCAGATAATGCTGCCTCACTTGATTTGAGAGAATTTATTTCAGTCTCGGCAAGTTCTAGATTGGCCGTAAGGTTAGTAACATTTTCTTCTAGTTGAAGTGTCCTAGTGTCTAAAAGATCTACTTTTGATCCAAGCGTCTCACAGAGAGCAATTTTGGGATTGTATGTTGACAAATGTGGAAGAACCATTTACCTTTTGATAGGAGTATGCCCTTTAAAATTTCAGAGGATTATTTTCCAGGACATAATACAAGTAAGATCATAAGTAAAACTCCTGACATAATTAAAATAAACAAACATATGGTAGCTGTAAAATTCAAATTGGCTCCTGAAAAATGTGAATATAAGAAAAACACAACAGAAAAAAACCTAAAAGGAAATAAATGGAAAACAGAAGGACACAGGTAGGAAAACCCTCGTTACATACACACATAAGCAGAGAATGAACACTATGAGACATGCTTACAGTAAACGCAAACAAATGAAGATAACAGTTTACCTTGAGTACTCCAGTAACTATTACATTGTAGACAAAAGTGAAGGGGTGACACAGTTGAGTGAGGAACCCATTAGGGATGAGAAAAAACATAGAAAACAGTTATTAGGCATATATCATCAAAACAACATTTTAGCATAAGGTATTTCTGATTGAGTAGTTTATATACGCTGATAAAAGGCAAGACGAACTAAACAGCATGTGATCTGGATGTGTCCATGTCTTTTCGTTTGCATTCTTCCAAAAATTAGCATTGTCTGGCTGGATCTTGAAAATTCATATTTTTATTACTGTAGATCTCCTTGAAAACGCATGGATGTACTAATCCAAATCTTGTATTTAGGGCCCTTAAAGCTGGTCATCTGTCAAATAATTTATTTCTACGCTTAACATTGTTTTTAAAAAAAATATTGCGATAAACATAATGTGTTTCCCAATCAGATATTTGAATGTGGCAGTGAACTTCTAAATTCTTCAGGAAACGAATTTCAAGGAAGGCAATTTTGCAAGAACTGTCTCAGCCTCATATTCCCTTCTGCACAAGATTTGAAAAGCAAAAAAAGTCAAGGATAACGATGTTTGGATTTAAGTAAACTTGACTGAAAACAAAGTTTGTTAATTTAGTCACAATGTTGACTTAAAGCCATTGTTTTTTCTTAACTGTTATATATTGCTGAACATCAGAAATCACCAAAACATAGCAAACAAAAGAAAAACATAATGTATGTAACTAAATGGTGATGTTAAGGGGATTCATATGCTGAGTCTTGCTTTATTTACCTCAATGAACACTGATACGCGATTATTCAAAATGGTGGGCACGTCTGAGAAAAAATGAAGACTTGACTGCAGCCATCAATTGTTTTAAGTGGCAAACCTTGCATAGATAAAAAAAAGAGTTAAACTAAAACATTCAGGCTATCCTAACACTATATAACTGTAGTCTCTTTCAACAAAACTTTCCCCGTCACACCACATTATTTTGAAAATGTTCCAAGATGCTGTGGAGCGTTGTTACACTGCCGCTATCTTCTTTTGGCATCCAGCCAAGCCCCCAGAAACGCCTATCTTAATGCAACATTGAATTTAAGTTGTTTGCACGCATGCGTTTACCATGCATGCCTTTCTCAGACATATAATACAACTGTTGAATTTCACAATGTCTTGTATTACAACATATTTGTATTTGTTTTTGTAAAACGCGACATTCATCCAGAGGATATCACGGCGCTATGCTAGGACTTCTGGTGTGTAGCTGAGTGGTTCATGAGGTTGGCCGATATTATTTTCCAGAGAACAGATGAGTCTTAAGTTTTCTTCTGAAGACAAGATAGTTCTCTGTGAGGCGGAGTTCTTGTGGTAGGTCATTCCAGTGTTTACCTGCCAGGTATGAGAAGCTGCAACCCCCTGTTCTTGTTTTCTTAATGCGTTTTGTTCTAGCTAGATCTTAGGCACCTAGAATTAAACTTTCCTCTGTAGGATGAGAGGCCCCCGTTGGTGCAGGGCATTGTGTCTGTAGCTGAGTAGCTTAAATTTCGCTCTTTGGCGCATTGGCAGCCAATGAAGTAGTTTCAAGCATTCGGACGATGGACTGAGTCCATTTAATCTGTAATATATATCGCCTGCCTCACTTACCCGCACTTTAAATGAATTTTACACACGCTGCTTTAGCGTGACGACTCCCTGTTCGTTCCGGCACCGCCATCTTGGGCGTGTAAACCGGCTTTGGTGCCACTATCAGCCGCCATCTTAGAAGGCGCTCTAGCGGTTGGGGTAGTCAGCGGTCACCTATTTAAGTCACCTAATGCAAGCGCGCAGCGCGCGCGCGCAGCGGGCGCGCCGATGGCGCGCCGGAGGCGCGCCAGAGGCAAGCCCGTCTGCGCCCGTCCGCGCCCCGGCAGCCCCCAGCGCCAGCAATGCTGCTCGGCCGAAGTGCCAGCCAGAACGAGTGACATACAGCAGAGCACAACTTGTACAGTTAAATCCATCAAGGGGACGTAAGTCAGCAAGTGCTAGTCTCTCCTGCGGCTTAATAAACAGCCGCTCGCTTGTGAAACATTCCTCTGAAGTATTCAGCCTCCTGGAAGATTTGGATTTAGATGCTCTTTTTATAACAGAAACATGGGCCACTACTGAGTCCACTGTTAGCCTGAGTGGAGCCTGTCCTAGTGGATTCAAAATCCTTCATAAACCTCGTAGCTCGGGCAGAGGGGGAGGAGTGGGCCTGATTTTCAGGGATACCTTGGATTTCAGACCATATCAGATTGATGAGGTTGGCGGGATAGAAATCATGGGTTTCTCTCTTCAATCTCCTAGTGGGAACCTACTCACGGGGATGCTCTGTTACAGGCCACCGGGCGCAGCCACACAATTTCACCTTCTAGCTGATACTATTATCAATTTAAAGATGACTCATACCAACATGGCTGTACTAGGCGATTTTAACCTCAGTGAGGACGGAGGCCTCTGCAGTCAACTGAGGGACCTCCTGTATACCTGCTCCAACCTGAACCTCCATCAATTGGTGGTTAGCCCCACCCATCAGAAGGGACGCATTCTAGATCTGATCTTTGCTAATCCAGCTACAACAGAAGTATCTAATATAATGCCCCTGAATTGGACTGATCATTTTTTAATCCACCTGAATATGGCGCTGCCTCATCAGAAAAATCTGCCTAGTCAGCAGAGCCTCTACAGGATGGATAGAGAATGGGCCAAACTGGCAAAAGCCGATCTGCCAACTATTGATTCTGTTACCAGTTTTTTCTCTCCTAATAAGTCCGTGGAGGAAAATTACAGGTCCCTTACGGAACACATAACTAAGCAACTGGACTGCACCATTCCCATAAAGCCATTAAAGAAGATCAGCAAAAGATCTGCGCCTTGGTACAACGAGAAGTTGCATCAACTCAAACTCTCGCGCAGACAAGCGGAGAGGAAATGGAGGAGACACTACTCTGAGGAAGACAAAGAAGCACTAAGACAGATACAACTGGAATACAAAACTCTCATTTTGAGATCTAAGGCAGATTTCTATGCTAACTCTATTGCACAGGCTCCCAATGGCTCCAAAGCTCTTTTTAAGATCGTCCGTGACCTTTCTAACCCGGAGTGCATGAGCAATAGAGTAGCTGTGTCACAAACTCTATGTAATGAAATCGCCTCCTTTTTTCAGGAGAAAATTTCTAACATTGTAAATAATCTGCAGGTCAGTATCCAGGAGGGTCTTGAGGAACTAATTAGCCCGAATGACGGGGATCTGCAAACGACCGCTGTTTTGGACAGCTTTCAACCACTTTCCCAGGAAGCTTTTGATAACCTGACGGAGAGTGTGTCGTCTGGCTCCCCCCTAGACCCTTTCCCCCATAGAATATGGAAGCGCTATGGTCGAGACACCTTTCCTTTGTTAAGGATGATCTGCAACCAGTCTCTGACGACGGGATCCGTCCCAGACTGTTGGAAATTGGCAGTTGTCACCCCTCTGATAAAAAAGCCAAATTTGAACCCTTCGGTGCCAGCTAACTTCAGGCCCATCTCTCTTTTGCCTTACCCGGTGAAAATACTTGAAAAAACTGTCAGCAAGGCTCTGTCCCAGTTTTTGGAGGAGAATTCCTTGCTTGATAGGGACCAGTTCGGATTCCGTCCTGGTCACGGAACTGAAACAGCTCTTACTACCATGCTGGACCACCTCCGTCTGCGTGCAGACAACGGGAATGCCATGATTTTAGTGCTTCTCGATATGTCGGCAGCTTTTGACACGGTGAGCCACCCGGTCCTGTTAGAAAGGCTGAGGCAAATAGGAGTAAAAGGCAAAGTGCTGCAGTGGTTTCAATCCTACCTTGAAGGTAGGCAACAGGTAGTCACTATGACGCCCTTCTCCTCCTGCAGGTCCCAAGTTGCGCACGGGGTGCCACAGGGATCTGCAATAAGCCCTATTCTTTTTAATATCTACCTGCGTCCCCTGTTCCCGTTAATTAAATCCTTTGGCGTCAGTTTGGTGAACTACGCTGACGACACGCAGCTGGCCTTCTCTCTAGAAGGAGATGAAGCTCTCTCCATGGACCGTTTCCATCAATGCATGCGCCAGACTTCGGAGTGGCTCAGAAGGAACTCCCTCCAATTTAACAGCGGTAAAACTGAGGTGGTCTTCTGTTCGCCATTTAGGATTCTTAAACATCTGCCCTCCGAATTCTGCCTTGCACCGGAGGAAGCACCAATTGCTCCGGTCAGGAAGGTTCGCAATCTTGGGGTGATTATCGATGACGACCTCCAGATGGTATCTCAGGCTAGCAAGACCGCCAATGTCTGCTTTGCCTTGCTACGACTGCTTCGTGGTATTCTACCTCTGCTCCCTAGGGAGTCACGAGCTACAGTGGTACGCAACACGGTATTAAGCAGGCTCGACTACTGCAATTCCCTCTATCTAGGGGCCCCGCAGTATATCCTCCAAGGACTGCAGAGGATTCAGTCAGCCGCAGCCAAATTAGTGCTTAACAGGCGGCGATGTGCCTCGGCCACCAAAGCATTGCGGGATCTGCATTGGCTTCCAATAAGAGAAAGGGTCGTCTTCAAGTCCCTTTGCATAACTTTCAGAGCAGTACACGGACTGGGACCTGTCCCCTTGCAGGATAAGTTTGTACGCCACCTACCAAGTAGGCAACTTCGTTCTTCAACAGCTGGTCTACTAGTGGTTCCGAGATTCAGGCGCGCCAGGGTAGGAGGAAGAGCCTTCAGCATAGTAGTACCTGGCATGTGGAACAAGCTCCCTGCAAACTTGAGACACTGCAGTTCCTTATTGGAATTTCGCAAGGGACTTAAGACATGGCTATATCCTGCAGTTTGACCCAGGCTGACCCCATGACTCTCTTCTGTCACCTTCTCTATCGTTGATCTTTAGTCATAAGCGCCAGGATGCCCGTAGGGCGACAGCCGCGCTATATAAGTTTCACATCAATCAATCAATCACTGAGTCTGTCTTTATTACATACCAGTTTGGCTGCGGCATTCTGCACCACCTGTAGTCGTGTGAAAAGGTAGTCTGCCATGCCCATAAATAATACATTACCAGAATCCAGTATGCTGGTAAGTAATGCCTGCATGACAGTTCTCCTACAAGGTTGCGGGATCCAGGGAAATAGCCTTCTTAGAAGCTTCAGCATCGCGAAGCTTCTTCCACACAGGGCCCGCACATGGTTCATTACCACACATTTTTCATGGGTTTTCTGGTAACCACTCTTGTGTGTGTGTGTGTGTGTGTGTGTGTATTTGTGTGTATGTATATATATATATGTTTCCTTCCGCTTTCACCAGCTGCCGAACCACATGCTGTGGGTGCCACTTACTGTGGGGGTGAGCCCATATACAGATTTCAAGTCAGTAGCCCAATTTTGGCCACATAGATTTGAAGCGCGCCTGTGGGTGCTCTTTGCAATTACCTTATTGCCAACATGTTAATGCACTAGACAGACGCGCTTTGGCACAACGGCTTTTCTCAATGACCAACCATGCCGAAACATGTCTATCTAGTGCGTCAACGTGTTGGCAATAAAGTAATTGCAAGGAGCTCCTACTAGTGCGCCTCAAATCTTTGTGGTCAGGATTGGGCATGGACTTGGGGAAAAAAAGTATATACATACATATATATACAACACTACACCCCTTAGGGATGAGGGCTACTGGGCAATCTTCATCCTCAGTATCTGACCTTAGTTCAGTTCCAGGCAGCGAGTCAGAAAATGAGCAAGCCACGTCTAACAAGGAACTGGGGTTTACACGATTCACACTGGCGCAGGAGGTGGATTGCCTACACCAGGACAGACGACAAACCCTAAGGCCACGCGCACAAAACATAAAGACAACAAGAGAGCAAACACCAAACGAAGGGAACGAAGGCAACACCGCAAAATCAAGCAGCGGTTACAAACCACAGAAAAAGAGAGGACAAAAGCGATGGATTCGCAAGTAGCCAGCGTCGTTCCCAAACCCCTTACTGTCATTAACCTCACTGAAATGCAATTGAGCTCTAAGGAGGAGAAAATCCTTGCCCTTGGTCTTTCATTCTGCCCTGCTGACAACTTCAACTATGCACAAACACGCATAGATGTATACAAATACATACGGAAATTGAAGCTTCGCAAGTTCTTCAAGATCAATAAAGTTGAAACAAGAACAACCCAGGGGGATACTCCCCTTCGTGTATCCAGTCCTCCAGTAGGGGCCATGGGGGACTTCAACCTGCTATGTGATCTACAACATCTTTACGAAGAGGGCCGAATGGAAGGCACAGCGCAAGGGGAAATTGCTCCAATAGCCAACAAACCAGGCAAAACACCCTTCAAACCAAAATCCATGTTTAACCCAATAATGGTCCATGACAGTATTGAAATCTATAATGAAATGGTGACCAGCCAGTTAAAAACTTTGCACAAGTCCGTCAAGTGCTCCCGGCAGACACAACAACATTGGAATCATTGATATGGCCAACTGATGAAAAAGATTCAAAACAATGACAATGTGATTGTCCGCCAATCGGACAAAGGAGGGAACATTGTTCTTTGGCCCCGGCAGTTATATGTGGATGAGGCTCTTTTACATTTGAATGACAGATTGTGCTATAAAAGGAGTGAGTGGAAACTGGTCAAAACAGCTTGGGGCGATTTTTATAACAAACTGTTGGCGTGGAAGAGCGCCGGTCTTCTCAGTATAGATGAATTCAAATTTCTGAAGGTGAATCATCCTATTATCCCGGTCTTCTATCTAATCCCCAAAATTCATAAAAACATTACAAAACCTCCAGGAAGGCCAATTATTTCGGCCAAGGGCAGCATTTTGGAAAAGACCTCTCTGTACATTGATTTTTTCCTACAAAAATATGTAAAGCGACTGCCTTCTTGCCTACAGGACACTAATGACTTCCTGAGGAAAATTGATAATATCGAGTGGCAGGAGGACTACTGGTTGATTACCCTTGACGTAACCGCATTATATACCAGCATACACCACCAAAATGGGATGAAAGCAGTGGAACATTTCCTCAGGACTGAACCTATGTACATGATGGACCATTGTAAAATGATCTTGGCAATGATCTCTATCTGCCTCAACAACAACTTTTTCTTATTTCAGAATGTTGTGTTTCAACAATTAAGAGGCGTGGCAATGGGGGCTTGCTTTTCCCCAAGCTACGTGTGTTTGCACATGGGTATGTGGGAAGAGCAAGTCCTCCACAAAGATTTTAGCGATATCATGGCAAATAACATCATTGCCTGGTATCGCTATATAGACGACCTATTTTTGGTTTGGAAGGGGTCAGAATCAGCAGCCTCTAGCTTTATTCAGGCCATCAATGTCAATCAGTTGAACCTGCAGTTTACAGCACAGATGAGTCAAACCAATGTCAACTTTCTAGATGTAGAAATGTTCACACTTAATGGGAGACTTCAAACTAAACTCCATCGCAAAAAAACTGCAGGTAACACAGTGCTCCATGCGAGTAGCCATCATCCAGAGCACCTTATACGCAGCATTCCCTATGGGGAGATGCTGCGCATAAGACGGATTTGCAGCACTGATGAGAATTGTTGGGCAGCCCAAGAGGAAAGTAAACTAAGGTTTTTAGCAAGGGGATACTCTTCATCAGTTATAGATAAGGCCATGTCCAAAACAAGATCTCTACCTAGAGGTCAAGTTCTGAGTTTGAAATCTGATTCTACACCAGCCATCAGCCCAGCTTCTATCCAAGCAGATGCACCTAGACTGATTTTAACATACAGCCGCCAACAAAATACATTGCGTAGAATCATTAAGAAAAATTGGGCTCTTATACGCAATGATCCAGTGATTGGTGGGACCGTACCAAATGCCCCTGCCATTACATTTCGGAAGGCTCGCTCAATGAGCAACATGTTAGTAAAAAGCAGTCCCGAAGTAGGTGGTAACACAGGCAATTGGCTACAGGCCAGCAAAGGGTTCATCAAATGTTCCACCTGCAAAGCTTGTACGTTGGGCAAAAGCATGACATCCTATTCTTCTCCATTTTTTGAAACACCTTGTAAAATCACCAAAAAACTTACGTGCAGGACTGACTTCGCAGTTTATGTGCTGGAGTGTACTTGTGGCCTGCAATACATTGGCAGCACCAAATTGCAGGCACACAAACGTATACTCCAGCACATGAGGGCTATTACCAACCATGACATATCCTACCCAGTAGCAAGACACTTCAAGGAGAAACATAAAAGTAGTCTAGAACACCTTAGCTACTTCGTCATCGACTCAGTTCCACCACTCAGACGAGGTGGGGACCGAGAAGCCCTTCTAAGGAGATTGGAAACACGGTACATTTTGGAGCTAGACTCCAAAATGCCGAATGGACTAAACTCCAGTGAAGATTTTTTTACGTGGCTTTGAGGCAAATAGCCACTATCAGTCTGGTACTGCACACCTAATGTTAGTTTAATTTGATATCTATCCTCCAGGAAATGTACATGTTAAAAATTTTAAGTCACTTTCCTTTCCTTTTTCCCCTCCTCCCTCCCCTTCCCTTTATTTAGGAGTCACTAGAAAAAAATTCTTTATTGATTAAATCATTCAGCACGAGCACTTTAGAACATAGTCAGATGTAGGGGCCTTAGTGACACCAGCAGCTAACCGATTTTAGGCACAGATCCACCAATAACAATGGTTTCAAGCATTCACGCACAGGGAACAAAAACTGATTAATTAGAGTGATAAAATGCATTGACATTTTTCACCCCGACCTATACGCAGAAAAGATGTTTGATATCTTCCAGCATGTCAGGGTCCAGGTCTATTGTCATAGAATATGACACCCACTTGGGATTTTATAGCCAATAATATTGATTGACTAAATGTTAATTAATGAATAATTCCCTCTCATGGTTGGTAGCTATGGGGTGTTTGCCCAGCAACTATATTATCTTTTTGTGTTTGTTCTTTTCATGCGTATTTGCCCCCTGAAGGAAACAATAATGAATGGCAATGTTGTATATACATCCTGTTATTGCAATGACTATCGGTTTTATTCCATCCATTAGCTGTTATTAGAATTTGCCATGTTTTTGCATTTTGCTAAAACGTGTGTTTACTGCACAGTCCTACTATATAATTTTTTTTTGCCCCTACTCTTTTTCTTGGAGACAATAACGTATTTTACAGTTATTTTTGCATATCGAATACTTGCACCGATATATCAATGATGAAATCTGTTGTCTATGTTCATCACTAGAATTTGGCACATGACCTTGCACTAGCACTTTAAAAGTTCAGGCTTCTAACTATGGCGCCATGTGATCAAGGCCTCTGGTAGGCCGAAACGCGTCATGGCGGTGGTGCAGTTTTGGACTGAATAAAGAAAACCAGCACTTACTATTGGGTCCGTGTTCGTCTCTTGTACGTCTATGGTGTGCAAATTGCGAGGCGATTCCTTGTGGCACATATATATATATATATATATATATATATACAAACAAGCATCAAATCAGTTTGACACATTGAATTTCACACAATAGTGCATTATCTCAGTATTATGCAAAGTTAAACTAATACATGGTGTTTTTCTTGCTAATATGCATTAATATTTTTCCCAATACAGGTTAAATGCGAAGTGTATCTTATTTAATTATTGCATTTTTGGTTATATGGTTTAGACATACCTGATATTTTCTTTATGTCTATGTACAGAGTTGCTGTGGCAACTATGGTGGAATGTGCCTCGTTCCAGTGATATAAACAAACACTGTAGAGGGACCAGATGTAGTGAAGAAGACGGTTTATCCGTTGAAACGCGTCTGGGCGTCCTTGTGAAATAAAACATTTCTTTGATTTATCATCCCACGGAGTCAGCGCCTGTCGTTGTATGCCAGGAATTCAGGATTGGTTTAATATATATATATATATATATATATATATATATATATATATATCCAAAAACAGTGTGCCCATGCACGGAATCGCACTCCAGCCACGTCGGTTTGAGGAAAACCTTTATTCGGGGAAAACTGCTGATGGCACAAGGAGTCAATAAAGTTCAAGGGTGGCGTCAGTTTCACGACGCGTTTCGGGCTCTTCCCTTCTTCCTGGTGAAACGCCACTGCAGCCATCCACACATGCGGTGTTAGGTCCAATTTACCCTCCAATGGGCCAATCAAATGCACAGACCTCCCCAGATGGATTCTGGGATTTGCAGTGTGGATAAATCCTAATGCCTCAGTAGTCTTGCTGCATAATAAACATTTTTAGACCCTGTATGGGCCCCTCGTAACACCGGCAGTAAGCAATCCATCCCATAACGTGGCTTCAGAAAACTCGGCGAATTCCGAGCCTCCATGCCCCATACAATCAACCGGGTGGTGCGGCTTCCCGCGGCTGGGCGGCCGCGATTTACATCCAAAAACAGTGTGCCCATGCACGGAATCGCACTCCAGCCACGTCGGTTTGAGGAAAACCTTTATTCGGGGAAAACTGCTGATGGCACAAGGAGTCAATAAAGTTCAAGGGTGGCGTCAGTTTCACGACGCGTTTCGGGCTCTTCCCTTCTTCCTGGTGAAACGCCACTGCAGCCATCCACACATGCGGTGTTAGGTCCAATTTACCCTCCAATGGGCCAATCAAATGCACAGACCTCCCCAGATGGATTCTGGGATTTGCAGTGTGGATAAATCCTAATGCCTCAGTAGTCTTGCTGCATAATAAACATTTTTAGACCCTGTATGGGCCCCTCGTAACACCGGCAGTAAGCAATCCATCCCATAACGTGGCTTCAGAAAACTCGGCGAATTCCGAGCCTCCATGCCCCATACAATCAACCGGGTGGTGCGGCTTCCCGCGGCTGGGCGGCCGCGATTTACATCCAAAAACAGTGTGCCCATGCACGGAATCGCACTCCAGCCACGTCGGTTTGAGGAAAACCTTTATTCGGGGAAAACTGCTGATGGCACAAGGAGTCAATAAAGTTCAAGGGTGGCGTCAGTTTCACGACGCGTTTCGGGCTCTTCCCTTCTTCCTGGTGAAACGCCACTGCAGCCATCCACACATGCGGTGTTAGGTCCAATTTACCCTCCAATGGGCCAATCAAATGCACAGACCTCCCCAGATGGATTCTGGGATTTGCAGTGTGGATAAATCCTAATGCCTAATGGAGGCTCGGAATTCGCCGAGTTTTCTGAAGCCACGTTATAGGATGGATTGCTTACTGCCGGTGTTACGAGGGGCCCATACAGGGTCTAAAAATGTTTATTATGCAGCAAGACTACTGAGGCATTAGGATTTATCCACACTGCAAATCCCAGAATCCATCTGGGGAGGTCTGTGCATTTGATTGGCCCATTGGAGGGTAAATTGGACCTAACACCGCATGTGTGGATGGCTGCAG
The DNA here is from genome assembly GCF_964204655.1 of Triturus cristatus. Classification (NCBI taxonomy): domain Eukaryota; kingdom Metazoa; phylum Chordata; class Amphibia; order Caudata; family Salamandridae; genus Triturus; species Triturus cristatus. The sequence goes on along the minus strand of NC_140585.1, from coordinate 419,947,918 downwards.
TGGCGTTTCACCAGGAAGAAGGGAAGAGCCCGAAACGCGTCGTGAAACTGACGCCACCCTTGAACTTTATTGACTCCTTGTGCCATCAGCAGTTTTCCCCGAATAAAGGTTTTCCTCAAACCGACGTGGCTGGAGTGCGATTCCGTGCATGGGCACACTGTTTTTGGATGTAAATCGCGGCCGCCCAGCCGCGGGAAGCCGCACCACCCGGTTGATTGTATGGGGCATGGAGGCTCGGAATTCGCCGAGTTTTCTGAAGCCACGTTATAGGATGGATTGCTTACTGCCGGTGTTACGAGGGGCCCATACAGGGTCTAAAAATGTTTATTATGCAGCAAGACTACTGAGGCATTAGGATTTATCCACACTGCAAATCCCAGAATCCATCTGGGGAGGTCTGTGCATTTGATTGGCCCATTGGAGGGTAAATTGGACCTAACACCGCATGTGTGGATGGCTGCAGTGGCGTTTCACCAGGAAGAAGGGAAGAGCCCGAAACGCGTCGTGAAACTGATGCCACCCTTGAACTTTATTGACTCCTTGTGCCATCAGCAGTTTTCCCCGAATAAAGGTTTTCCTCAAACCGACGTGGCTGGAGTGCGATTCCGTGCATGGGCACACTGTTTTTGGATGTAAATCGCGGCCGCCCAGCCGCGGGAAGCCGCACCACCCGGTTGATTGTATGGGGCATGGAGGCTCGGAATTCGCCGAGTTTTCTGAAGCCACGTTATAGGATGGATTGCTTACTGCCGGTGTTACGAGGGGCCCATACAGGGTCTAAAAATGTTTATTATGCAGCAAGACTACTGAGGCATTAGGATTTATCCACACTGCAAATCCCAGAATCCATCTGGGGAGGTCTGTGCATTTGATTGGCCCATTGGAGGGTAAATTGGACCTAACACCGCATGTGTGGATGGCTGCAGTGGCGTTTCACCAGGAAGAAGGGAAGAGCCCGAAACGCGTCGTGAAACTGACGCCACCCTTGAACTTTATTGACTCCTTGTGCCATCAGCAGTTTTCCCCGAATAAAGGTTTTCCTCAAACCGACGTGGCTGGAGTGCGATTCCGTGCATGGGCACACTGTTTTTGGATATATATATATATATATATATATATATATATATCCAACAAACAGAGTTCCACATGACGTGTAATGTCACGCACAATTCCAGCAGGTGAATGCTTCAAATAAGGTTTATTGAGCAGCAACACTCAATGTGTTTCAACACCTAACTGTATTGATCACTAGTGTTTTAAACAACAGTGAAAACAGACATAAACAGTAGCAAAAGTGCATAAATAAAAACAAAGGACAATAAAGTGTATGTGACTGCGGGTGCCATCTTGGAATGTCAATTAGACAAATAAATAAATACATTATATATGTGTTTTTCAAGGAAAATCTTAGTGTGCTTGATATATAATTTAAGCAATCAATGTAATATGGAAGAAATAGGTCACATGCAGCTTCAAATGACCAAGGTCCAGGCCCGAATTGTGGCCCATGGCTGAAATAATGAAACACCCATTAACAGCAAAAGAGTAATTCTGCTTGTGATCTGCAATTTCGGCCCCAGTGGGTAAATGAAATAATGCACCCATAAAACAAATGCCCTAAAATAAGGCCCAAGTGGGCAAATACATAAATGCACAACTGCAGATATTACGATGAATCAAAAAAGACTATATGGTAAATCAATCGGGGCTACAAAGCCAAATAATCACCATCATACAACATTGCAATAATGTTACAAAAGCAAATAATATATCTGCATGCATGAATCCAGATTCATACATTAAAAATATTTTTAAGAAAAATATTTTTTCTATGCTTAGTTTATATGATCAGAGGCACTTCTGCAGTCACCAACCAGTGTCATGTACCACCTGTGTGGAAAGATAGAAATAAAATCAATTAAAATCCCAATACTATATAGCACAGCATAAAGTCAGAAAGCTGGCAGAGAAATCAAAGAAATTACAGTTCAGCCTAAGTGGACAGACAGCTCCTCATCCATGTTCAAACCTGCGGAATGCGGAGTATTAAACTTGATAATATATCGCAATTCTAATTTGCGGACAGCATTCTGTCACCACCACGAGTGTTAGGGGGCACCTGATCAAACACAAAAAATTGTAAGAGGCTACTGTTGCTTGCGTAGTACTCCTTAAAATGCCCAGCAACTGGATATTGCTTAACTTGGTGCGAGTTGGTTTTCATATGCTTGAGGATCAATTTTTTTGCCATATGTTTGGTACTACCAATGTGGAACAAATTTTTCCCTGATCACTACTGGAACGTCCAGTGGTTCCCTCCGGGTTGGAGGTAGCATGGGAAAAACCCTATGATGATGCTGTCACGTATTTAAATATCAAGGCGGAGAACCAAGATATACCGCCCACGAACTGTCTTACGTGAGTGAGGGGTTTTTACCAAATATCGGAAACAACTATCCGAACCCTGGTGCCAGCTACAAGTGATCCATTCCCTTTGATTATTACTAATTTGCTGGAAGCCGAATGGATCACAGCCTCTTCTATTTCCCTCCCCTTGATTGATATGAACAAATTACATGGGCATCTTTGGGCTTAAATGCAGAAATCAGAATTGCATGATAAACCCTTTAGTATTTTACACTTATTCCTAGGGTCAGAAATGGTGAAGGATTGTATCTTTTTGCTTGACTTGCAGGTCTTGCAATTGAAGACGCTTCACTCGCTCCCACGGCCCCTTGTTACCGGATTTATCCCGGCCCCTCGTCCTGGACTGCCTCGACCATGAAATATAGCCGGATCCGACACCTTTGATCCTTTGAACCTACGCTTCAGAGCGCTGCCAAGTCCTTCGCACGCTACAGCCTTCTCCCGGTGCACAAACTTTTACTAACGAAACGCACCACAGCAACCTGACAGCTGTTGTCACTGACGCCGCCCCGCGCTTCAAGATTAGCGGACATTAACTCTGGATACTTCCACCCTCCCCTCATATTGTCACACTTTATGAATCGTGTAACCATAGTCCTGATGATGACCTCAAGCTAAAGAGGTCGAAACGCCATCATCTCTACAACGCCAATTGCGGCATTTAAAGGGTAATTCCCAAATAATTGAATTATGTTTGTGATTGTAAATACTTTTGTTTGACCACCATTGTTTATTTGCCTTTTCACCGCTCCACGTTGTTGCCTAATCACTTGTGTCACTGCGCCGTTCACCCACCACGACACCCCCAGTGCACATTTGGTTGTTATGGTTACTGTAATTTAGTTGTATTCTGTGCTTCTATCTACAAATAACAACCTTTCACCCTCCTCTTGGTTTCCCTTGTCCCTTTCCTGTGCTATGTGATTAATTCTCATGCTTAACAGCTCCCTTACATGATTTACCAGTTGAGACATTGTCCTTTTGCTGCTTGCAATTGAAGCATGGCACAAATCCAGGGGTACAGATCTGACCCTTCTGGTCTGGGGTCTTAGTAACTATGGGCCAGATGTACGACCATTTTTTGCGATCGCAAACGGGAGATTGGCCCATTTGCGTCTGCAAAAAAGGGTCCGGGCATGTACAAACGCTATTTCGTGAGTCACTGGCTCGCAAAATAGCATTTGCGACTGCGACTCTCGCTATTAGGAAGGGGACTCCCTTCCTAATAGCCGGTATCAATGCAATTTACTATTGTTTTGTGACTGCATGTGCAGCCGCGCAACACTCGCAGTTTACCACCTACTTCAAGTAGGCAGTAAACCACTTGCAGAAATTGAGATAATTTGCCATTGTCGCGTTCCGCGGAGAGCGCGAAAATGTCAAAATTTCCACAATCTGCATTTTACCGGAAATTATTTGCTTGCTCGCGCTGTAAAATAATACATTCTCGCATGCGCGCAATCGCCTTACCTGAATCCCCGCGTTTGCTGACAAGTTTTCCCAATCCGGTCGCGTTCTTCACGAGATGTTGGATTGTTGGTAGCCATTTGCTCTGTCTCGCGACAGTTCGCGCCTGCAGTATAGTCATTCGTCGCGCGATCACGTCTTTCTTCTCGCAATCATGCACCGCGAGACAAGTGAAAACAAGATAGCCGCGCCCGCGAGCAACCGCATGGGTAAGTTGGCGAGCCGCGACCACGCAGAAAATACCACGAACGGGCGGGAAAAAAACTTCCGCATCTTCGCGATATTTCCGCGTGTTTGCGGAGATTTTTAATATTTTTGCGATAATTTGCGAAAGTGAATTTCGCAAATTCCGCCCACCCCTACCTGATTGGCTCTGTCGTGTATATAATACCTGTATAGACATACCAAGTGCTAGGTGGCACAGTGTACATATGTGATTACGTTCTAATGTGTTTTAGGAGTAATACAAAGGCTATTTTTATTTAACCTTGTGTGGAGTTTCTTTTGTGGTGCGCCTAGTATGTCGCAGCTGTGTGAGTGTGTTGCGCAAACGCTTCACACATTGCCTCTGGGATAAACCTGACTGCTCTACCAAGCTATGAAGGGGGTGAGCAGGGGTTATTTTCAGCATGTAACTCCCTTACCCTGACTAGAGTGGTGGTTTCTGCCTGGCTTAGGTGCTTGCCCTAGCCAATCAGAAAGCCCATTTCTAACAGTGACTAAGTGGATGTGTGCGTGGCTGTATGAGTGGGTGAGTGGGCGTTTGAATGGCTATATGGGTGAGTGAGTGGGTGTATGACTGGCTGTATGGGTGAGTGATTGGCTGCTTGAGTGGGTGTTTGTTTAAGTGAGTTGCTGTGTAAGTGGCTGTATTGGAGAGTGATGTTTGTGTGAGTGTCTGCATGGATGAGTATATGGCTGTGTTCAGAGGTTGAATGCATGAGTGAATAGCTATGTAAGTGGTTGTATGGTTGAATAAGTGGGCATGTGAGTAGCTCTGCCAGTAGGTGTGTGGTTGTATGGGTAAGTGAGTGGTTATGTGAGTAGCTGTATGGGTGAGTGAGTGGCTGTGTGAGTGTGGGAGTGGCTCTATGGTTGTGTGAGTGAGTGTGTGGGTCATTGTATGGGTCTGTGAATGGGTGTGTGAGTGGTTGGTTCTGTAGGTGTATGAGTGGGTGTGTAAGTGGTTCTGTGGATGATGTAATCAGTGATGCCAATCAATCAATCATCATTTTTATATAACAGCACTGTCACCCCTAGGGATATCTGGGTGCTGGGGGTGCCATGTCTCTATGGAAAAAACAGGTATTGAGTTTCTTTCTGAGTCCACCAGGAAAGGTGCTATTCGGAGGTGCAGGGGCAGGTCATTCCAGGTCTTGTCAGTGATGTAGGAGAAGGAGCCTCCCCACTGCCATTGCAACAGATGCCGGGGTGCGAGGGCAAGTGAGGCAGAGCACATGTGTCTTGTGGGTAGATGAAAGTTCAGTTGCTGGTTGATGTAGGACGGTCCTTAATCGTGTACAGTTTTGTAGTTGTGCATGAAAATCTTGAACTTGCATCTCTTCTGGATGGGGAGCTAGTTGAGGTTTCTAAGGTGCGGGTGATGTAGGCCCATTTCGGGAGGAAGAGTCTGCCTGCAGTTCTCTGTATGGTCTGGAGTTTCCAGAGGAGCTGGGTGGCGATTCCGGCACAGAGAGCATTGCCATAGTCTAGGAGGCTGGTGAAAATGGCCTGCGTGGCAGTCTTTCTGGTGTTGATTGGGAGCCACCTGAAGATTCTTCGGAGCATGCGGAAGGTGTGAAAGCAGGAGGAGACTGCGTTGACTTGTCCTTTCATGGTGTGTTAGCTGTTGAAGATGATGCCAATGTGACGCGCATGGTCTGTTGGTGTGGGTGTTGGTCCGAGCCCTGCTGGGCACCACCTGTAGTCTCAAACGGAGGTGTCCTTTCTGAAGATCAGTACATCTGTTTTGTCGGAGTTGAGTTTGATGCAGTTGTCTCTCATAAATGAAGCTATATTGGTCATGGCGTTGCAGAAGTTGATTTTGGCATTGGCATTCCTGAACCCGCCCGCTCTGATATGGCATTTTTGTGGCAGAATGAATGTAACCAAATAATTGTAAGTGAAACTGCTCCTGTTCACTCTGTAGCTTGCCAGCTATGGAGCTCTTAGCTGTAGCTCGTCAGCATGGATCAAGTAAGGTGAAATGCACTATGGTCTTTGTGCTCAATGTAGCGGAATATATCTACTTAAGACTTACTAAGTTCATAATATCTTTTTTGACTCTACATGATTGGTGAAATGCCTGTGCTGACAGAGCTTTGTTTGAATTGTAGTGGACAGCATTCTAACCAATAGGAGAGGAAGAAGCCCTACACAAACATTTGCTTCAAGGGAATCCACACTAAAGGCATTGAGAAAGACATATTGCTGTCGAACCACGTCTGCCAGATCAACCAAATAAAATGGATGAATGGGAACCCGTTGAGTGCTTCTATTTGATGGGCAATTTTAAATGTGTGCAGACACTTGCACGCATGTAAGGCACCCGTTCGTTAGTGTTCGGCAGTATCAATGTGGCTTTGGTGAAAACAGCATTTGTACATACACATATATATATATATATATATATATATATATATATGTATGTATATATAAATATTAACATTTGCACAGACACACACACACAACCATATATTATATAATACCACCTCACACAGACACACTCACATGCAGAGGTACAAAGTGTAACACGGTCTTTTTTAACATTGTTGCATTCTCTGACTCATTCTCAGCAAAATTGAATCACTCAATACTTTTACAACCTTTACATTAGATCGAGAAGGCTTTCTGTTGTTATTTTCTAAACCATTTCTTTACTTTTTTAGCTGATTGATTCCCTCCCATAATGTTTCTCACTTTTTCCTTTGTCTCAAAATGTGCACTACTAGTGCCTACAGTTTCATTTAAATATTTTGGATTATTGATCAGGAATGTTCTTTGTTCATTACTTCTTTAATATGCTAAATAAAACTCGTGTGTTTGAAACGTGTGCTTGTTCTTTGCAGGTCATTGTCCTGGTGTAGGCATGTGGTGGGAGCGAAGTCAGTCATAAAATAATCTTTTTGCTGGTAAGACTGCTGTGTGAAGACACTATCAAGGTACTCGCAAGGCAAACACTGGACAGTATGCCCCCGTCACTTTCTGGCTGTATCTCTGGAGAGGCACAAACATAGTTATGTATGTAATACTTCACAGCAGGCAATGTGGTATATATGTATTACTCTGATGAATACATCGACATCATTATGATCATTTGTGAAAGAAACAAAGAAACAGAACTGTCTTTTGGGCTTTATACTAATGTGAATAATTATTAACACCTCAATTAGCGCTGAGCCCACTGAGCTGTTATGCCCCCCTCCCAGGTTAAATTGTCTTCCGGCGAATACATTGCTCACGCAATAATATTCCAAAGTGTCTCGTTTATCCCAGTGTCTTACACACCGGAGTGTATTTATTTACAACACTCTCTGGGTGCATGCAGTGCCCACAGGAGAGTCGGCTATCAGATATCAGACTCTTTGCAGAGAGTCGGATATCATGAACATTGTCCTACCAGGAGACCAACCAGCCAGTCACCCAGACCTCTGCTGTGACTCCGAATGCGATAGTGTGCTGTCTGTCTGTCCGTGCACCTTCATGCTGGTTGTCATTTTGTTATATTAAGCAGTGGTCATTTTAATATGCCAAGTTACTTGTCATGCCATTTGTTTCCAAACCAATACTATGAACCACTCATAGTAAGTGCTCAAAGGTAAGTAATTTATGAAAAGTTATATATATTCTTGTATCTTTCCAAGCAGTAGCTGGGGACTCATAGCACAGTTTGTCACATGATAAGTCGGACCATATAATCTATGTCTGGCCATGGTCCTCATTAGGTGCTAAGTGATTAGTGTGACGCTATATTTATCTACTCATTTGTGTTATAGGTGAAAGTCAAGGTGAAAGGAAGAGATCATTTCAGGATGCTATCCATTATACAAAGGAAAAAGGCATCAATATGGCTGTATCCTAAGCAAATATAAAACATCCTACTGCCACATAAGATATTATACATTATTGCTGTTCCTTAAATCCATGCAACATAGTATAAAGCATTTGTTTACAGTACATTGAAACAGAATAAAACTGCTATGATAATTTCTTAATCACCCAGGAAATAATGCAATTCCCCATCAATGTTCAGTCCCTTTTCCACAGCTTTGAGACACAAAATCCAAATGGCTTCTTGATGTCTCAAATGTAACTCTCTCATTTTTTTGTACTATATCTAGACCATGGAACTGAAAGATCCTTTGATGGCCTTGTTGTATACAGGTCACTGTGTGAAGTGCAAAGGGGTATTTAGGATCCCCTTGTTTCACTGCTCGTAAGTGTTCCAATACTCTTTCTTTGACCAATCTCACTGTGCTTCCCACATAGATCTTATTGTACTTACAAATAACAAGTAGACCACACAACGTGTTGTGCAAATCATGTTGCCTTTAGTATAGAAAGTGGGGCTGTCATTAAATTTTAGGAAGAATTTGTCACTTTTGCAACTTTGCACATAGTGCAGTGTCCATCTTTGTGGAAACTTTCATGTGTGGTGTTAACCAATTCACCCGTTTTTTATCTGCCAGTGTAACTGGTGCTGGTAAGTCCTCTAAGAGTTCTTCACATGTGAAAAGGTAATATTGGGGTGTCTGATAATATGTTGTGCAATATTGGTGTCTTCTTGCAACAAGTGCCATTGTCTATTCAGAATTCTACTGACATCACTTATATTATTATCATAGTTGAAAATAGGTCTGATAGAATCTGTGTTGTTGTCTTGCTTAGTTCTGTTGTCTTTAAGTGTAACTTGTCTGTCTAGCTTCATTACTCTTTCATGTGTTTTCTGATGATGCGACTGTCATAGCCTCTGATAAGGAACCTCTGTTTAATGTCTGCCAAGTTACTGACATATTCCGTATCTGAACTTCAATTCCTCCGGGCCCTGACCATTTCCTCATATGGTATGGTGGAAAGGTGATGTCTGGGATGAGCACTTCTTGCATGTAAAACTGTTACAAGATGTCTCTTTTCTATACATTCTACTCATTAACTTAGAGACGTGTACAAGTCTACATCTAGAAATTGTATCTTCTGACAATCAAAATTCATAGTAAAGGACATATTATACATATTGATATCCAACTATACTTTGAAGGCCTGTATCTCTTCTACAGACCCTGTCCAGATCATCAAGATATTGTTGATGTACCTGCCTTTCTCTGCCCTGACTCACAGCTAGCAGAGCCTAGGTGCTAGGTTGAGGATGTATCTGTCCCTGAGGCTTCTAACCAGGAGGCCAGCCAAATAGCCGTTGGAGTCACCCTGGTAGTCATAGGTTCAAGATTCAGTTCATGAGAAAAGAGAACAGTAAAAATAGGAGGGGTGAAGGCAAAACATTGGAGGGAGACTACCTGAAGGCTGTCATGTCCAACATGTCAGCACAAAAACAATCTTGTAAGGCAACTTCCTCTTTCTATGTGTGATGCAGAATGCATTACTTTTAGAAAGAGGAAGTGACAAGGAGAAATAAGGAAAATGCTACTTACCAGTATGCATCTGTTCTTGGCATGTAGAGCTGCAGATTCACACACTGTGCATAGATCGCCATCTGGTGTTGGGCCCGGATGTTTGCACTTTGTTGTTGTATTGGAATAAGTATTTGGAAGTCATGAGATAGTTGACTGCTCCTTTGGACAATAGTGCGCATGGGCATCGACTCCATCGTCAGATTGTTTTTTCGCCAAGAAGGGAAATTATGGAGTTTTGTGAGAAACAGAAATAGATGTCCATGTATGTTGTATCTAATTAAGATAATACTGGAACAGATAAAGGTAGCCGGGGAGGTGGGTCACACACTGTGCATAGATGGCATAGCAGTACTCCTCCTTAGCGGCGACCACCAGTATCTGTTGCAGTAGTTTGAAATAGTGTTTTGAGTACAGCTTAGCCCACACTAGCTTGTTGTTTTGCCTGCACATCTACACAGTAGTGTTTTGTGAATGTGTGTGGTGTAGACCATGTAGCTGCTTTACATTTGTCATCTAAGGGAATGTTCCCTAAAAATGCCATTGAACCCCCTATTTTGCAGGTAGAATGGGCTTTAGGGGGAATAGACAGTGTACGTTTTGCTTTGTGATAGCAAATTTTTATACATATGACAATCCACCTTGCAATCCCAGACTTTGATATGGGATTGCCCTTATGGGGTGGTGAGAAGGATACAAAAATTTGTTTTGTTTTACGAAAAAGTTTTGTTCTGTCACTATAGTAAAGGAGTACTCTTTTTACGTCTAGAGTATGAAGAGCTCTCGCTGCTACTGTTTTATGGTTGTGAGAAGAACACTGGCAACTCAACAGATTGGTTGAGATTGAAGGGAGAGATAACTTTAGGAAGAAATTTGGGCTTTGTCCTGAGAACCACTTTGTTATGATGGAGTTGTAAAAATGGTTCTTGAATAGTTAGTGCCTGTAGCTCACTGACTCTTCTAAGAGATGTAATGGCCAAAAGCGACTTTCCATGTAAGAAATTGTAGCTCGCATTTATGCAGAGGTTCAAATGGAGGACCCATTAATCTTGTGAGGACGATGTTTAGATTCCATACTGGCGAGGGTGGTACCCTGTTAGGAATTATTCTTTTGAGGCCTTCTATAAATGCTTTAATGACAGGTAGCTTGAATAATGACAGATGTTGTCTATTTTGTAGGTAAACTGCTATGGCAGCGAGGTGCAATCTAATTGATGTGTATGCTAGATTAGATCTTTGAAGATGCAGCAGGTAACATATGATGTGTTGAGTGGAGGCATCTAGAGGATTGATGTTGTTGTTGTTACAGTATATAACAAATCTTTTCCACTTGGCTGCATAGCAGGTCCTAGTGGTAGGGCGCCTAGCTTCTTTGATAATGTTCATCCAATCAGGTGGAAGATTGAGGTAACCAAATTCTAGGACTTCAGGAGCCAGATCGCCAGGTTGAACTGTGCCGGATCTGGATGTCTGATCTCTCCATGGTTCTGTGTTAACAGCTGTGGGAAGAGGTGTAGTTTTGGTGCGGGACTACTGATAGTTCCAGCAATGTTGTGTACCATGGTTGTCTGGCCCATGTTGGAGCAACTAGGATCAGTGTTAGTGACTGTTGTTGCAGCTTGCGCACCACTAATGGAATGAGTGGGAGAGGCAGAAAAGCGTACGCAAATCTGCCTGACCAATTCATCCATAGCACATTGCCTTTGGACAATGGGTGTGGATATCTGGCGGCGAAGCTTGGGCATTTTGTGTTGTAATGTGTGGCAAAGAGATCTATCTCTGGCTGCCCCCACATTTGGAAAAACGGTTGAAGAACTTGTGGCTGAAGTTCCCACTCGTGAATCTGTTGTGTCTGACGACTTAACAGATCTGCCATGTGATTTTGAATTCCTGGAAGATGTTGAGCTAAAAGGAATATCTTTTGAGGATTAGCCCACCTCCATATGCTCTGTGCTAGTTGAGAGAGCTGTAGAGAGTGCGTCCCCCCCCCCCCGTTTTTTGTAAATAGTACATTGCTGTCATATTGTCCATGCGGACTAAAACAGCTTTGCCTGATATCTGTTTCTGGAATGATTTTAATGCCAGAAAGATTGCTAGTAACTCCAAATGGTTGATGTGGAGTAGCTTTTGCTGAGGTGTCCATGTGCCCTGTATGGTGTGATGAAGTAGATGAGCTCCCCAGCCGGTGAGCGATGCGTCTGCTGTGAGCACAATCTGTGGAACCAGCTCTAGGAACGGTTGCCCTTTGGAAAGGTTTTGGGTGTTCCACCACTGCAGAGATCGATGTGTGCGGCCGTCCACCAACACCAGATCTGTTAGCTGATTTTGAGCTTGGTTCCACTGACGTGCTAAGCATTCCTGTAAGGGGCGCATCTAGAGTCTTGCATGAGGTACTATGAATATGCAAGAGGCCATCATCCCTATTAGTTGCATGAACAGTCGAGCTGGAAGTGAGTGTTGCGGCTGGAATTTTGTTATAATGGCTTGCATGCTTGGTATCCTAGCATGGAATGGGATATGTAAGGCTTTTTGAGGTGTTTATTGTAGCGCCTAGATATTGTTGGATGTGGGACGGTTGGAGGTGAGACTTTGTGAGGTTTATGGTAAACCATCGTAAAGTAGTTGGATTGTGGGCATGCGTGTGTGTAACTTACACACTGGGTATGCGACTTGGCTTTTATGAGCCAGTCGTCCAAATATGGGAAGACGAGAATTTGTTGTCTTCTTAAGTGGGTAGTTAACACTGCCAGACATTTTGTGAAGACTCTGGGTGCTGTGGTGACTCCGAATGGGAGAACCTTGAACTGGTAATGCTGACCATCCACTACAAACCGAAGATATTTCCGGTGAGCAGGGTGAATGGGAATGTGGAAGTATGCGTCCTTGCGAACTAAGGTGGCAAGGAAGTCGCCTTGTTTGAGTAGAGGGAGGACCTGTTGAAGAGTGATCATATGAAAATGGTCTGATTGTATGTAGAGGTTTAATGGTCTGAGGTCCAAGATGGGTCTCAGGGTTCCGTCCTTCTTTGGAATGAGGAAGTACAGGGAGTAAACCCCTGTGTTTTGGTGATGAAGGGGATCTGGTTCTATTGCATGTTTTTCTAGGAGGGAAAGCACCTCTTGTTTTAGAAGCGTTAAGTGCTCTGTTGATATTGGATGCTGTTTGGGTGGTATGTTTGGGGGAGTTGAAGTGAGTTCTAGACAATAACCTGATTGGATGATTTGTCTCACTCACCTGTCCGTGGTGATGTTGTTCCAGACAGGTAGGAACTGTAGCAATCTTCCACCGACCGGAGTAGAGTGGTCTGGGGGCAGTGGAGGGAAGTCATTGTTTCGGGGTACAGGCTGTGCGAGTATTGGTAGTTTTTCTCTACCCTTGTTGTTATTGGCTTGCCCCTGTAGCCTCCTCTGTAATAGCCTCTGGTAGATGAGGTCTGGGTGGGACTTTTGTAGGAAGTGGAGGGGTTATCAGTGGTAAAACCTCTAGAGGCGCCCCTGTAAGAGGAGCTACGAAAGGAACTTCTGGGAGCTTGCGATTGCAAAGCTCCCATTGACTTGGCAGTGTCAGTATCTTTTTTCATCTTCTCCAAAGATTAATCTACAGTTAATCCAAATAAGTGTTCCTGGTCAAACGGTTGGTTTAATATAGTAGTTTGAACCTCATGTTTGAAGCCCGAAATGCGTAGCCACGCATGTCTGCGTAAAAGGACACTGGTATTAATAGCTCGGGATGCTGTGTCTGCTGCATCCAGAGCACAACGAATGGAGGTATTAGTTATGAGTTTGCCTTCCTGGATGATATTATTGGCTTGTGTTTTATTTTGATCTGGAAGGTGTTGTAGTAGGGTCTCTAGTTCGTCATAGTGTGCCCTATCATACCTAGCCAGCAAAGCCTGTGTGTTGGCAATTCTCCATATGTTGGCTGCTTGGGATGCTGTTCTTTTACCAGATGCGTCCAACAGTTGGGACACCTTATCAGGAGGTGGAGCATCGCCTGTGGTTTGGGAGTTAGACCTTTTCCTGGCATTGGAGACTACTAAGAAATCCAAGGGTAGCTGCCCTTTAATATAAACAGGGTCAGCTGGGGCAGACTCATACTTCTTTTCTACCCTGGGGTTATTGACTCTGGCCCTTACAGGATCCTTAAACACTTCAGGAGCGTGTTTGATTACCCCTTTTAACATTGGGAGAATGGAAGTAGACCTTTGAGATGGTGCAAAAGTGTCCATGAGGAAATCTTCCTCTCCAGAGTCTGTGTGCAAGTTCACACTGTGGTATTCTGCTGATCTGTGTATGAGCTGAGTGAATCCTATAGTATCATCCGGAGGGGATGGTCTAGATGGGTAGATATCATCCTGTGGTGTGTCAGGAACATCTGGTGTGCCATAATCGTCCCATGGGTCCTTTAGGGTACTAGGAGGACTAGGTTCCCCTAAAGGTTGATCATCCCTTCCTCCTCAGAGGGGTCGTCATCATCCTGAGGTGGAGGAGATGGTGAGGATACTGGATATGGGATAGGAAAGTGGTGTGGAGGAGGAGAAGGAATCCTTAAAGGAGAAGTGGCAATGTCTCTCTTCTTTAAAGGGCGTGGAGCCGGTACAGGTTTGTCCATTTTCCTTTTCCTGGAAGGACTAAGTATAAGTTGACCTGTCTTGGGGTCTATTTGGAGAGTTTTTTGGGTTGGATCAGGTCGAAAAAGCTCCCCCTCTGGAGTGTATTGTTTCGGTGCCGATTTTTTCGGGTCCGATTGTTTGTGTGGCGCAAGTTTTGGAGTCGTTTTATGCTCCTTAACTTTGGAATCGGGAGTTTTCCTGGGTTCCGGTGGTGTCTTCGGAAACGGTTGTTATTTTGGTTCCGATGTTTTTTTCCGATCCGAAGGTTGAGCGCCAGTGTTCTTCGGGACCGGTTGTTTGCTTGGTTCCGAGGGTTTTTTGGGATCTGAAGGCTGAGTGCCCGTGGTCTTTGGAACTAGTTGTTTGCTTGGTTCCGACAATTTTTTCGCCTGGACGTCCGTACCAGTGGATTTCGGTGCCAAAGGCGCCAATGTGGAACCAGGCGTCTGTGCGGAGGAAGGCAGTAGTTTCTTCTTTGGTGCCAGGGATGAGGTTTCGGCACCGACGGTAGGCTGACTCGATCCCGAGTGGCCTGGCTTATGTATCGACTTCTTTGCCGAGCCCGAATGCGTTGCGTGGGAAGTTTTGTCCTGGTGTGCACCTAGGCCCAAAGGTGAAGGTCTGATCGAAGCCTTTTTGGGAATGGGTGGGGGGAAGGGGTCAACGTCAGTACTTGTGACCCGCTGCCCTGGAGTGATGTCTTCGACGTCGGAGTCGTCGGCTTTGGAGGCGCTAATGTTGCCCTCTTGGATCTGCTCCTGCTCCGATACGTTGATGCCTTCCTGGAAGATATTGTCCGTTATTGATGTCGATGATCGAGCCATGGTTCTTCGAGCTCGACGATTCCAAATTGTTTTCTTGGAGCGGAAAGAGGCACAAGCTGGACAGTCTTTGGTCTCTTGCTTGGGCGAAAGGCAGAGGTTACACACCTCGAGAAGATCGGTGTGTGGAAACTTGGATCCATATTGAGGACACTTTTTGAAAGGAGTCCTTTCCATGAGCCAAAGGCATAATGGTGCAGCTAGGCCCGAAGGTCTGCGTCGACGACCGGAATCGAAGAATTGAAGTTTGGAGAGATGGGCGTCAAATGGGAAACGCGATTGAAACAATACCGAAGAATGGGTGAAGGATTGCGCGTTGAAAGGTAGAGCGGTAGCGACACCGAACTGGAGCGTGATGAACACATCCGAGCCCGATGGCGGAAAAAAACAATCTGACGATGGAGTCGATGCCCATGCGCACTATTGTCCAAAGGAGGAGTCACCTATCTCGTCACTTCCAAAGTCTTATTCCAATACAACAACAAAGTGCCAACATCCAGGCCCAACACCATATGGCGATCTATGCACAGTGTGCAGCTCATATGCCTCGAAATTATATTTCTTCTTGTTACACCTCACTGGGGAAGGCATAGCATTTTGACACATTCCTGGGTTTACTAGTTTTAGAAAATCTGACTACGCGACAAAATCCATGGTTGTATGCATGTGAACACCCATAATCCACCCATGAAACACTTCCCATATGCAGTGTAACGCAACCCAGCACAAGGTGCTGCATTGCGTTTAATTTTTTTTACCAAGTCACGCAATGCATCGCAAGTTTGCCTTGCCTGGCTTAGTAACAACCAACTAACATTTTGCACCGTGGCCGCAGCAAAAATGTGGCACTACCATGACATAAAATGTTAGTAAATCTGGGCCATAGTTCTGGCATTAATTCCTTTAATTACTACTGCCTCTCACCAGATCCTCATCTTTGTCCCTTGCCTCCTTCTTACTCTCCTTGCCCTGTCCTCTCAGTCCACCTAATTTCTCACTCTTATAGCTCCAGTCATCACCTTCTCTCTTTTCTGTCCCATCCATCGCTTTTTAGAACATGCAGCTCTGTGATGGTCTGCAGGATATGTGAGAATTCACAAATTACTGCAGGGCGTCATCAAGCTGCATTGAGACTACTTTGCTTTTGGCAAGGGTTTGAATCCCATTGCTTCCGCATGTTAATAAATATAATTTTTGAAGCAATCTTAATTTTTTATTTACATAAATAGGATACTCAAATCTCCTGAGAACAGCCCCTGTTTGAAAAAGTGGACAAGGAGTCCGTAAATGTCAAAGTAAACACGCCTGTGAAATTCACAATAGTTATAATTGCATACTTATGGAGCTACTTCCATTTATTAAAGCAACATAATTTGGACAGTTAAGGCAGTAAAGACAGACTGTGTGCAAGGAATGAATACTCTGCGTACAAGAGGTGCTGTAAAGCCACCTTACTGTTTTATAGCGTGGACTGAGCCCCACAATCTTAAATGATAAATCAATATGGTTCAATCGCTAGTTTACCATCACTTACAGGGTTAGGCCCCGTTTTCGCTCTGTCTTCTTCTCCCCTCCAGGATGGATCTTTGTATATCGTGTTATGAATCAAGGAGTAAATTCGACTTTGCAAGTTTAAATTGTAATAACAGTTTAAGTTCATTTAATGTTGAGAGTTTGGATATGTTTTTAAAACCTTTATTCTCATTAAGAGATTAGTAAATTTCTCTTGTTAATCTTTGTAAAATTTTAGTCTAATGATTAAGTAAGTTTACAGAAAATTCCATTAAAAAGATTGGTTAGCATAAATCGTCAAACTTAATGCATTAGGCAGGTTCCATAAAAGAAAGATTTCCTATACTAAAGATCAGGGTCAGAGTTTCAGATTGGTCAAACCCATGAAGAGTTAGAGTTCAAAGGAAACGAGTGAGATCAAAGAAGCATACAGCTCAAAGCCAAATCAAAGCAGTAGACCATCCCATGAAGAGTAGTTCATCAAATTCAACAAATTCTAGGTCATCCAAATCAATCAGTATACAGCAGTTGCTACTGGCACGGATTAGGGGTGGCCGGGCGGGGGGGTAAAAAAAGAAAACTTACCTCCACGCCTTTCTCTGCGTTGTCCCTCGTCACCGTCCCTCGGCTTCAGCAGGAGGAGGAAGCAACCAGGCTCCCCTGACCAATCACAATGCTACAATGCAGCGTTGTGATTGGTCTAAGTGCTTTGGTTCGGCGCTCAAATTGGGAATGGGGGGCTGTAATTCAGCCTGCATGGAGCACATGCAAAGTATGCATGACTGTTTGGCCACCCTGAGTGGGCCAGTCAAACATTCATGCACACTTTACAGAGTGCCACCACTCCTTCCCCTGCTCTGAGAGCAGAGCAGCCCCGCTCCGCAAAGACGCAGGAACAAACAAAATTATAATAACATCCAGTTATTATCATTTTATTTTTCCTTCATTTTCACTGCTAAAAGCAGTGGGGCAACACTCCTTCGCCTCAGCAGAGGAGCCGCCGCTGGCATACAGTTGCAGTTGCAATCTGTAAAAAATAAAGCCTCAAAATAAAATAAGGTATCAAACAGAAGTAGCATTAGCCACAACCGCGAATGGAACGGGTCTTGGAAGGAGTGTGCAGGGAAGCATTGAAGGTAACTGTGAACACGAGCTAATATAAAATACATGAATACATGTTGCAAACATTGTAGCAGCATTCTTCCAATGTGGACCAAGTAGCTGGCTCACTCGTCTGTGAGCAGGTTCAGCTCCTCCATTCCCACGAAAATACATGCAGCTTGCAAAATTTATCACAAAGTTTGCTACAGACATTCTTACGTAGTTAAATTCTGGAAGTGTAAGCCTCCGTTCCCGTAGGCAATTATACACATCTAGTGCCACAGTCGCTGACCTAGGTTAAAGGAGAAACCCTAGCCTGATGCACAAGCCCCTCATATATGCCCAATGGCATTTGTGACACACCTTCAGACATTCCTGGTTTGTTAGTCGATACCAAGCAGCAGTCTGGGACTGATTTCAGTTTTAACATTATAAGTGCCCAGCACCAACTTTTCAGGGTTCTTATGTGTGTGAAATTTACAGTCAGTTGAAAGGACAATAGGATGGTTTAAGATACTTTGAAGAACCAAAAAAGTAATGGAAGAATAGCGTGCACAGAGAGAGGGTTAATATTAATATAAAACATATAAAACAAATCTGCATTTGGCCCATGCTACATGTGATTTCTTGACTGTCCTGATATTTTGGCTACTATCATATTGCATTCTGCTACCTGTAGTTTTTGTTGTTTTTTTTGTATGCAGAACCATTACTTAAAGTAATGTGTACTGAAATGCTAGAACTGGCAGAATATCTTGCTGTTGTCAGCAGCCCACTATAGATTGCTGGAGAAAAACCTGGAGCTACACTGGTGTTCCTTGAGCTAGTCCTATTTCTTTGATTTTCATCTGCTGTGGTATCACCAAAAGCTCCAAGCTAGGGATATTCTGCCACTATGAAATCACTGCATGGGTCACACTTATCCCACAATGATCCTTCAAACCCACATTTAAGTCAGCCTTATAATTAAAAAAGATCAGCCATCTAGCCAGCCCCTTCAAATTATTTTTATCAAGAGTAATTTCATGTTCTCATTATAGGACCTTCATCAGAAATTGCTTTCCTTTATAAATATTGTTTCACTTTGTGCTTTAGAACGGGTCCGTTTCAAAACATGCGTTGATAATATGTGTGTGATGCTGCTGTTTTGCTGTGAGTGGAGTGTAATCTACAAGCCCCTGGGCACTGCACCTTCCGAGCCCGTCAAACCATTCCTAGTTCCTGAAATAAATACAGCCAGGCATTTGCTCTCCTCTATACCCAGAATATACTGCCTCTCCCTCTTGCTCCTTTGTGCCTCATTGCCCCAACCCCACCTCACCCCTTTGGTCATGTGTGCCTCATCATCTCCACCCCGCCTTCTCAGCGCTAGTACACCTGCTCCTCCAGCTCCTCTCTCTCTCCGAGGTCTCCCCTGCCCATCACTCTTCCCCCAATCTCTGTCCACCCATCCTTCTTTGCCCATTGGCTTTGTCAAACCTTATTTTTTTCTGCTTTACTCCTTTTATCTACCTATCTCATTTCAGAAACTCAGCAGATTAAGTGGTGCTACTTCATGGATAAAGCACTTGATAGACACTTCTCTTTCTTTTCTCTTTTGTATCTGCTCAGACACATATTTGTTAAAAGAGGAAAAGAGTACATGACGTTTTTCATTTTTCAGCATCCCCGAAACTCGTAACCACTATGTGATTTATTTATTTATTTGTTTATTTTTTGTCCTCATTTGCCAAATCCCTCATTCTCTGAATACACCGACCACCTAGCGTACCCCCCATTAGAGAACAGGATTAATTTCTCTACCGAGCCTAGGCACGATGACATATTGGCGGATGATGATAAACCAGAAAAAGAGGGTAAGCACACACCCCGACTGGGTTTATTGCCACCTGTAGGATCTAAATGAAGAAAAACCGGAGATTGGAGACCCTAGATCCTTGGAGTTTGTTTAGGCATAATCATAGGACCCGGGGGAAAAAAAAAAAAACACCGGCACCCTATCTGCAATGAATCAAGAAGTCCCAGAATGCTCGATTACGTTTGTTAACTGGCCTGGCTAAGTCCACCTTAGATGTCTCAATCAAGGACGTCAGCCAGCCAGCATGCTGAGGCACAGATGGATCCACCCAGACTTTACAAATCTGTCTTCTGGCCAAGAGTATTGCATAAAATAAAAACAGCCTGGCCTGGCCCGTAATATTAGAGTCTAAACCAAAAACAATTAATGGCAAGGTTAAAGTCAGATTGGCATCTAGGATGGAATTTAGCGATGTTATAACTTCTTCCCAAAACCGGCGGATGGAAGGGCAGTCTTTGAACATATGAACATCCGATGCATTGGGAAGATTGCATTTATTGCACTTTTTATTTTGCTGGAACTTTGAGAGTCTTAGCGGGGAAAGGTAGGCCCGATGTACTGTAAATAGATGGTTCCGTCTAAGCCATGCTGGTTTCACGATTTTGTACAGTATGAAAAAGGATTTAATCCAGACATCTTTGCAATGAGAGCCCAGATCTTCTCCCCAGAGATCACCAGGGAGGGTAAACTCGCCATCGATTTCTTCGACCAAACTCCAGTACCACAGGGTAACCTCTTTGCCCCCCCTTTGCCGCTCTACCAGCAGTTGTTCCAAATTACTAGTAACCCCCAAAGGAACCCCTTTTTTACCAAGAGCCCTGACCCAGCTTACAAGTTGTATATACTTAAATCTTGCAACTTCTGATCCGACCTTGACCCGCAGATCATCCCAAGATACGATGCCACCTTCTAACAGAAGATCCCCCCACCTTACAATTCCTGCATCCCTCAAAGGTGTGGCCAAACTGTCTTTCAACCAGGCCGGTAAGCCTGGGGAGTCCCAAATTGGTGCGTAGTTAGAATAATAAGAGAGCCCCAGGTTCTTCCTAATCAATGCCCAAGCTTTAGCCAAAGATTGTAAGATTTTTAATTTCACCTTTTTAAAGAATTCTTGGTCTCCGTATTTAAACATAAATCCATCTAATGGTAGACCCACACCGACTAGCATTGCTTCATACATTGACCCCATTGAAATATTAGATGGAGACTTCAAAAGCATCCTTGAATGTGACAACGTAAAAGCCCAAGCATAATATTCCAGGTCAGGCAGTGCCAACCCCCCCTTCTCTCTTCTCCTCCTCAGCTTTTTCCATGCAAGCCTAATAGCTCTGTAGTTCCAAATAAAGGAATTAATCTCTCTCTGACATCTATTCAAGATTTTAGAGTCAAAAACCAAAGGGATAGTATTGAAGAGAAATATATATTTGGGCAGGATAGACATTTTAATGAAGTTGACCCTCCCCATGATAGTAAGTTGGAGACTATGTGATTTTTATGTTTAACGTATTGGCTAGCAACCCGATAATAGCTTTATAAATCACAGTTTTATTAAAGAAAGATATTGCTGAAGAGTGATTGCCTTTACCAATCAAGTAGGGACATATCAACTAGGCTCAATCTATTGCTTCCTGATTAAATTTACGGAATCAGATTGTTTTTCCTCCATCCAAATTCCGGCACCTCAAACATCTGCAAGGATACTTATGAGCATACATAGCATGTAGCTCCTTCCAATGACATCTGATGCCAATTCCAACCATTATCTTTGATGTCCAGTGGCTTTTGACTGGCCAATAGATTGTTATCTTAGACAACATTCAAATTCTCAGTTGAGTGGTAATGGCTCATCACCTTTTACATATAAGCTTGGTTTGTTTATTATCAAGCTATTTTGAATCCATATATAAATCCCGGAGACAGCACAATAGTTCCTTACACAGAACTATTATTGTTTTATCAGTGGATGACCGCAGCCACAGACAGGCTGCAAGTGAACTCTTTGAAGTTCAATTCTAGCAAGACTGAAGTGCTCTGGATCTCCTACACATTCCCACCAGTTCTTTTTCCTATGACTATTCCTTTCCCCTTGACCTTATGGCCTCCATCCTGGATGGATCCTCCAAGTTCAGTAAAGTTAGTAAAGAATCTTAGCTTCTTTTTGAAAGTCTTGTCTTTAGAGAAAAAGGTCAATCCCTTGACTGCCAGCTGTTTCCTTTTATTGAGGGTATTGAAGAAAATTGTCCCACTTCTTCCCTCTTATGTTAGTCGGATGGCAGGCCAGGCCATTATTCCTAGTCGACTTGAATACTGTAACTTCCTTTTTAAAGGTGCCCCTGTGGGTGTGCTGAAGAAACTCCAGCATATCCAAAATGCAACTCCAAAATTAGAACTTGGATGGCCTAGATCTACCTCTTCCTCCTCTGCGTTAGGTACACTGCATTGGCTTCCCATAGCAAAGAGGACTACATTCAAGTCCCTCTACATAGTGTTGAGGGCCATCTATCAGTCTGGTCTGACAACCCGGTCTAGGGACAGGGCTTTTTCTACAGCCAGCGCAAAACTATGGAATAATATAATTCCCGCACTGAGGAATATCTCTACTGTGCCTCTTTTTCGAAAGACCCTAAAGACCTGGTTATATAGATAGTAATATCTACTGTTGTGGATAGTATATTAGTTTGATATGCCTTGTGGGATCCCCACTTGGCTGATAGTGATTTATTCAGTCTCTAACCGCCAGAACACCTTTCAGGTATTTGCGTGCATTTGTAAAATGCATAGCATAGCATAAAACCTAATTCACAAACTGTGTTTTAGAGTTTGTTAAGCAGTACTAAATAAGTAATATTTACTTGCTACAAAATGCACCTTGCACTTAAAGGTGAACTACATCCATATAAGGTGAGGGGAGATCCAGGTGCCATTCCTAAAACCCGTGTACCTATCTTGCAACCAGCCACATTTTAGTACCATGTTAGACAGGTGCTACATAATATTAGAGAAAACCATTTTTTTGTGAAGCTTGCCAAATGCATGTTCCAGGTTCCCAGGGTAGACTATTTCTGTTTTGTCATCTCCTCCGCAGGTATCCAGATGGACAAAAAGAAGACTGAAGCCATAACCTCATGGCCTACTCCTAGATGTTTGACAAATTAGGCTTCGCCAACTTCTGTCGCCACTTTATTATCCATTTCTCAGATATCATAACACACCATTACTAGACTCCTGAAGAAAGGTGTTTGCATTCCAGGGGTCAGCACATGCCCAGAAAGCTTTGGACATGTTAATTAAAAAATTCACAACAGCTTCTGTTCTAATTCACCCTGATCCTGCGTTACCATTCTATGTTGAGGTGAATGCTTCCCAATAAGCAGTGGGGGAGGGTTTGTCCCAACGTGATATTGAGACCTGTCTCATACATCCGATCGCTTTCTTCTCAAAAAACCTATTACATGCAGACCAGAACGACATCATAGCCGAAAGGGAGTTTTTAGCTATCAAACTCGCATTCCAGGAATGGAGGCATTATTTATAAGTGGCTTGGCATCCAATCACCATATACTCAGACCATAAAAATATTGAATTCTTTTGTTCAGCATGAGCTTTGAACCCCCTGACAGATGACATGGTTATTATTCTTTAACAAATTTGATTTAATTTTCTCTTACCGGTCCGCGATTCAACAAGTAAAAGCTGATGCCAAAACCATGATTTCCAGGGATAGAGTACTGGGTTTTTGTTTCAATGATGACCTCTTAGTTGAGATCAAGAGAAACCTGAAGAACGTGGATTGGACTCTTTAGTTGTCTGACTGTTTGTATATTTCTCAGAAGAGGGTCTTGTATCACAATACACAGCTCTTCTTTCCGCCAAAGCTAAGAGACACAGTTCAGAAATGGAGTCAGTCATTGTTCGGCCTTGACTGGTCATCCTGGCATAAGTAAAACCCAGGAGATACGTCTTCAATGGTTCTGGTGGGAAGACATTGGTAATTATATACAGGCATTTGTGACCTCCTGTCCAATCTGTGCCACTAACAAAGCCCATTCCAGCAAGCCTCCTACAACCACTCACCATACCCCTTTCACCATGGCACACCATAAGTATAGATTGTCACATGGTCCAGGAGACCATTGTCGCTTTACCTATGTTAGCATGAGCCCGTGGCAGATTGTCTTTTGCTTTGCGCACGTTACTATACGAATATATTTTGCTTTGTGCCACACTGCAACTTTCACACAGAACATGCTGTTGTTATTACGTTCTGTTCTTTCCTGGGATTTAGTCTGAACATTGCAGACATGGTTATACAACAATGCCCCTTGTTATTTTGTTCTGGTCAGGCCCTAGCACCTAGACAAAACATGGATATGCAGCTGTTGTTTGGGAACATGTACTTTAGTCATATAGGTGTACACTGGTGGGTAACACACAGTTGGAGAGGGATGTTTCCAGAGAAGAAAACGTAACAGCACCTATGATGTAGATCTTCCATCTATAGACTGAGGTACGGAGTCTGCTGCTATACACCCAGAGATCTTCTAATATATAATCAGGGAAGGCGGGGTTAGGCCCTACTGTCATATACAATGACAGCACCTTTTATGATTTACGGACTACTTGCTATGCTAACCCTATTTTTGTTAAGCATTTTTCTACTTGTTGTGGCATGTATACTGCATACTAGAGCACGTTAGTTAAACTAAACATTTTAAACTTTCTGCATGTCTCTGTCTAATCTTATTGTGGACTGGTACAAGAGTGAGAGTGAAAGGGTGTGTACTGAATCCGCGATTCCTGAGAGGGTCAGGAGTGTTGTATTCTAGGGTTTCTAAACACTTGTTCCTCTGTGAGTGAGTAGGAGGCAAGTGAGACACTATAGCTAGTCGGTCCCCGGGCTCATGGGTACTCAGGTGGTAGGATGACTCGGTCCCTGCCTACTAAGACTCCATGATCCCAAGCATAGTTCTGGGACTCCGCAGAATTGCTGCAACAGGATTTTGTTACAGGTCTTCCAAAGGATGAAGGTTACACCATGATACTTGTTGTGGTGGATTTATTCTTTAAAATTGCCAATTTTGTCCTGTTATCCAAAGTACCTGCTGCCAAAGAGTAGGCCACACATTTATACCACATGTAATATGACTACATGGCATAATACCAATGACGATAGTATCAGCCAGAGATGTGCAGTTTGTGTCAACTTTTTGGAGGGAGATGTGCACTGCACAACACATGGAACTCTGATTGTCCTCAGCTTATCATCCGCAATCTGACAAACTGAATGCACTAACCAGTCGATGGAACAATTCTTCTGTTGTATTTTAACCACTCTAACTAGCATCTGGGTGAAAGCCCTACCAAAGGCAGGAATTCACCTTTAACAAGAGTCATTGTGCACTAGGATTGTCATCTTTTTTGTTCAATGGGGTTCCATTCTAATACTATGCCCATACAGCCCACAGAGAGAGTGCCAGCAGTGGAAACATTGTGTACAGGCTTCAAAAGACAGCATGAAGAAACAGGCAGATAAACATCGGCACCCTTCGCCTTCATATGTCCCGGGTGATCTGCTATGGCTGGCATCCAAAAACCTACAGCCCAAGTATGTGGGCCTCTTTAAGATAATACAAAAATAAACCCTGTGGCCTTGAAATTGTAACTATCCGCAGAGTACCAAATCCATTCTGTCTTTCATGCCTCTTTGCTGATTTTGTTTCCCCCTACTACACACGCACTTCCACCACCGCCCCCACTTGTAATTGATGGTCAAGAGGAATAAGACGTTAAACGTATCCTTGATTCTAGGAGATGCTGTTCTATCTGGTGGATTGGAAAGGGTATCCCCCAAAGAGCACACTTGGGAACCAGCCCTTCATGTGCATGCTTCACGTCTTGTGCATTTATTCCATGCCTCAACCCATCCAAGCATACTCGGGTGGGGCGGCCTTTGGGAAGGGGTACTTTTACATCCTGTATAGGGTTAAACACAAGCTGTACATAGGTACACGCTTCTTGGTCAGGGGTGTGCATGTTGGCTTTGTGCTTAGTATGGGGTTGTCTGGAGTGAATGTGTACCAGGCAGTTTTATAAGTTCTGGATTCACCTTTTAGCGTTGTGCTTGACTTTTTCGGGCTGCATCTCCTGGGAACTTCCAATGCGAGTTGCCATGTTTTTGACTCGCTGGTTTCTTGTAGTAGGAGTGCCACAGCCACTCAGGATTGGTTGAACGGTTACCATGTGTGTTGTGAAGTGTCATTGGTTTATGGAGGTGGGGACTATTAATGGGCCATCCTCCGTAACCAAGCCTCTTGGTTGCATTTTTCAATTCCTGGAAGGGATTTCCTGCCACCCACATATTTTGTTCGCCTTGCCGTGTTGGGCCCCGCTTTTGCCTCAATTTCCAGATTCCCTGTAGGCGAGTTGGGTCTGCTTCACATGGGTACCCCCCCCCCCCATTTTGCTGGTGTTTCACTGTTTTTGGACCTTAGTCTGGCTGTGGCCCTGCTAATCAGGACCCCAGCCTAGCTGCTTCCTCTCTAAAATGGTTTCCATGTACATTAGGTACATTTCTAAATGGATTCTGGAGTGCCTTATAAGCCCCTAGTATATGGTATACTATGTACCTAGGGCATAGGTACCTCGGAGGCCTACCAGGGACAGAAGCATGTATTATGCCACCCGTGGGAAGCACTACAAAATGACACCACAGGTCTGCTACTGCAGCCTGGGTAGGGTGGTGCTTGCACCCCTGACTGTGGTATAGTCTACCTATATAACTACCATTGCACACACATATAAAACCTATAAGTCACTCCTATGGCAGGCCTTAACAATCCTGAAGGCAGAGTGCTTGGCTTTTATGTGAGAGGGTGCCCCTGCATGAGCAGAGCCCCTCTGCAGCATTCGGAGTACCTCCTCTGATGCTGTTGGTGGTGCAGCCTGACCATATACTCTTAAGTGAGATACATGTTCACACTGGTCTGCACGGTAAAGTCTTTCTACAGCCCTGGCATCACAAAATGGATGCCTCTGCCACAGACAGGTCTGGCCTCCTGCTGCTGACCGAAACTCCGGCAGGGGAGACCTGGACAATAGGTCTCCTGTAACCACCTCCCCAGACAGGCAGATGTGTATTGGGGCTGGGTGGGAGCACTCTCTAGTGCTTTGAAGTCCTGCACTGGGGGCACACTTAGTGTCCCTGTGCATAGTCCAGTTCAAACCGGTTGCAGGGGCTATCTGCCCCTGCTCTGGCGCGAAACTGGACAAAGGAAATGGGTGTAACCACCCCTCTTTCCAAACCCTCCCATAGGTGGGTCCCTGGAGTATGTCCAACCCACAAACTTAGTATAAGTATGGGAACCCAGTCCTTGCGACTTTAGATTACCCTGGACGAAACTCTGCAACATATATCCTGGACCTCCGACGTTCTATTTCAACTAGAAGACTGAAGAAATCTCCCTTGGGGTCAAGGAGTGACTCCCCTGCTTGGCAGGCACCAAAGGCGCAACTGTCCGGTCTGCAACTCTGAAGCTTCCGCCGGACGCTCTAGTCTTTGCATCACCACAGGTGGATTTCCAGACTTCCCCGAGGCTACCCTCAGTCCACAGCAATGCTGAGGCCCGTGGCTATCGTGGGTGACGTGGAACCATGACCCCTGGACACCGTGATCTTTTGCTGATCCATCATCTTCCTGGTCTTCCTCGAAGTTGTGCTTTGGGCTCTGAGTAGCCCCAGCCTTGAGCACCTCCTGCACCAAAGATTTCTGGCCTCCACTCCACGAGTGACCCGTGAGCCAGTTTCCTGTGCGACCGTTTGAGGCTCCTTCGCGATCGCTAGCCCGTTGGCTAGTGGGTCCCCATGAAGGCGACTCCTCTTCTGATTGGGCTTTCCTGGTTGCTCCAGAGGTGCCACAACTTACCCTCACTGGGTGAGTCCCCCAGACCTTGCTGGTCTGCACGGACGTCCTTTTCTATTTCCAAGTGACTTGCCGTTGCCAAGGCTTGTTGGGTCCAATCTGGTCGCCGACACCGCAGCACTCGACAGACTTCGTGGAACAGCTTGAATCCACCTCCTGGTCATCATCGGCACCTGCTGGACCTCGTGGCTGAAGAGTCAAGACACCCGTCAACTCACCTAAAGCACACGACATCTGTGGGCATTGGACTATCGTGTCCTTGGTCACTGGTAAATGACCCAGACTCTGTCCCCTCTGTGTTCAGGTTCCTTCCATCCTAGATCCGGGCTTGGATCTCTCCGGACACTTCTCCTCTTTACGGCAGCAGCACTTCCTGAGCAGCTTCCATTGAAAACAGCGACGCGACCAGACACCATTTGAAACCTATGCATCCGGCTTCCCTGGGTGAGGTAACTCGAGTACTCCAGTGCTCCCATGGGTGTTGGCCCTAGACACCTCTAAGTCCAAAAGTGTTCGCTCGTAGTCATCCTCTAAGTGTCCTTAAACTCTTAATTTCCAACCGCGACATTCCACATAGAAGTTAACGGCAATTTGCGGCTGTGTTCTCACACTGCACGCGTCCCCTGTGGGTCTCCTGTGTCACTGCCTTGGGTGGTTCCTTGTGGTCCAAGCACTTCTACAGGCTCTAGGCCTTGTGTCTAGCTCAATCGTGGTTCTTATACCACTTTATTGGTATTTGGTTTGGTACGCCCCTAGGGCCCAAACGTGTATTTGTGCTATTACTGTTGAATACTGACTTGTAACTTAAGTAATTCGAACTCCAGTCTCATAAAGAGACTAGAGGTGTGTGTTTTATCTTAAATACACATATTTTAAATATATACCTGGTGTGGTTGTCCTTTCATTTGGTCATTCAAGAGATTATAGACTGGTAAAACAAGCTGCTTTACATTCCTTCAAGACTTAGCCTGAAGGCTGCTCTCCATAGCTACCACTAGGATAGCTTTCAATAAAGGTTGTCTTTAACCATAACCAGTGGACAGCATAAATCAGGCCAACTTCTCACATTCCCTTCTAAGTGATCTGTATACCTCGGAGCGCTGGACGGATTGTTCCTCACCCGGATTTATTTCTCTTTCCTACAACCTATGTGGTGCTTGCCTCTACAGTTGCTGGTTCCGCATTACACCATCTTCATACGCCAAGATGTGAAAGACTGTTTCTCTTATACCTTATGCTTTTTTTGTACCTATGCTGCTCATTTCCTATCAGGACAATGCACTGTATCCTAGATTCCTCCGTTTTTGGTTAGATTACACTTCTCTGGACATATTTGTGAGGATTTCTGGCCACGCCCTCTTTTTATTGCTTCTTTTGTTTCTAGTTGGGTTTCCTATTTTCCTCTGTTGACTGCCTATTGCGAATTTCTACAAAAGAGGGGAGATATATCATGCAGAAAGAGGGAAAAGGAATGCAGAAAGAGGCAAGAGGGGTACAGAAAGAAGCAAGAGAAGTGCAGAAAGAAGCAACAGTGTTATAGAAAGAGGCAAGAAAAGTGAAGAAAGAGGCAAGAGATATGCATAAAGAGGCAACAGAGATGCAGAAAGAGGCAACAGAAGTGCAGAAAGAGGCAAGAGAGGTGAACAAAGAGAAGGAAAGGTGCAGAAAGAGGGAAGACGAGTGCAGAAAGAGGCAAGATGGGTGCAGAAAGAAGCAAGACAGGTGCAGAAAGAAGAAAGAAGTACAGGAAGAAGCAACAGTGTTGCATAAAGAGGCACGAGAAGTACAGAAAGAAGCAAGAAATGTGCAGAAAGAGGCAGGAGAGGTGCAGAAAGAGGGAAGAGGAGTGCATAAAGAGACAAGAGGGGTGCAGAAAGAAGCAAGAGCGGTACAGAAAGAAGCAAGAGACGAGCAGAAAGAAGCAACAGAGGTGCAGAAAGAGGCAAGAGAGGTGCACAAAGAGACAAGAAAGGTACAGAAAGAGATAAGACTAGTGCAGAAAAAGGCAAGAGGGGTGCAGAAAGAAGCAAGAGAGGTACAGAAAGAAGAATGAGAATTGAGGAAAGTAGCAGCAGCAGTGCAGAAAGAGGCAAGAGAAGTACAGAAAGAGGCAAGAGAAGTACAGAAAGAAGCAACAGAGGTGCAAAAAGAGGCAAGAGACGTGCAGAAAGAGGGAAGAAGGGTGCAGAAAGAGGCAAGAGGGGTGCAGAAAGAAACAAGGGAGGTGCAGAAAGAAGAAAGAGAAAGACAGAAAGAGCCAACAGAGGTGCAGAAAGAGCCAAGAACGGTGCATGAAGAGGAAAGAGAATTGCATAAAGAAGCAAGAGAGGTGCAGAAAGAGGCAACAAAGATGCATAAAGAAGCAAGAGAACTGCAGAAAGGGAAACAAACGTGCAGAAAGAGGCAAGAGAGGTGCAGAAAGAAGCAAGAGAGATGCAGAAAGATGAAGAAAGGTAGGGAAAGAAGCAAGAGAAGTGAAGAAAGAGACCAGAGAGGAGCAGAAAGAGGCAAGAAATATACAGAAAGAGGCAAGAGAAGTACATAAACAAGCAAGAGAGGTACATAAAGAGGCAAGCAAGAGAAGTACAGAAAGAAGCAAGAGAACTGCAGAAAGAGGCAAATGACATGCCGAAGGAGGCAAGAAAGGTGCAGTAAGAGGCCAGAGTGGTGCAGAAATAGGCAAGAGAGGTGCAGAAAGATAAAGAAAGGTGCAGAAAGAAAAAGAAAGTTGCAGAAAAAGGCAAGAGGGGTACAGAAAGAGGCAATTGAAGTGTGGAAAGAAGCAACCGAGTTGCAGAATGGGGCAACAGAAGTGCTGAAAGAGGCAAGAGCGGTGCAGAAAGAGGCAAGAGAGATACAGAAAGAGGGAAGAGGGTGCAGAAAGAGGGAAGAGGGGTACAGAAAGAGGCAAGAGAGGTACAGAAAAAAGCAAGAGAAGTGCAGAAAGAACCAACAGAGGTGCAGAAATAGGCAAGAGGGGTGCAGAAAGAGGCAAAAGAGCTGCAGAAAGAGGAAAGAGGGGTGCAGTAAGAAGCAAGAGAGATGCAAAAAGAGGAAAGAGAAGTACAGAAAGAAGCAGGAGATGCACAAAGAAGAGAGTGAGGTGCAGAAAGAGGCAAGAGGTGCGGAAAGAGGAAGAAAGGTGCAGAAAGAAGCAAGAGAAGTGCAGAAAGAAGTAAGCGTGGTGCAGAAAGAGGCAATAGAAATGCAGGAAGAGGCAAGAGAAGTACAGAAAGAAGCAAGAGAGGTGCAGAAAGAAGGTAGATGGTGCAGAAAGAGGCAAGAGAAGTAAAGAAACAAGCAACAGATGAGAAGAAACGGGCAAGAGAGGTCCAGAAGAAAGAAGCAGGAGAGGTACAGAATGCTGAAGAGATGTGCAGAAAGAGGCAAGAGAAGTGCAGAAAGAGGAAGAAAGGTACAGAAAGAGGCAAGATAGGTGCAGAAAGAGGCAAGAGAAGTGCAGAAAGAAGCAAGCAACAGAGTTGCAGACATAGGCAAGAGAAGTGCTGAAAGAGACAATAGAGGTGCAGAAAGAGGGAAAAGGGGTGCAGAAATATGTAAGAGGGGTGCAGAAAGAAGCAAGAGAGGTACAAAAAGAAACAAAAGAAGTGCAGAAAAAAACAACAGAGGTGCAGAAAGAGGCAAGAGGAGTGCAGAAAGAGGAAGAAAGGTGCATAAAGAAGCAAGAGAACTGCAGAAAAGGGAAGAAAGGTATAGAAAGAGGCACGAGATGTGCAGAAAGAGGAGGAAAGGTGGGAAAAGAAGCAAGAGAAATAACGAAAGAGGCCAGAGAGATGCAGAAAGAGACAAGAAATGTGCAGAAAGAGGCAAGATAAGTGCAGAAAGAAGCAAGAGAGGTGCGGAAAGAGGGAAGTGAAGAAAGAAGCAAGAGAACTACATAAAGATGAAGGAAGATACAGAAAGAGGCAAGAGAGGTGCAGAAAGAAGCAAGAGAGGTGCAGAAAGAGGCTAGAGAGGTGCAGAAAGAGGTGAGAAATATGCAGAAAGAGGCAAAATAAGTGCAGAGAGAAGCAAGAGGGGTACAGAAAGAAGCAGGAAAAGTGCAGAAACAAGCAAGAGAAGTGCAGAAAGTGGCAAGTGAGGTGAAAAAAGTGGCAAGTGAGGTGCAGAAAGAGGCAAGAGTGGTGTAGAAAGAGGCAAGAGAGGTGCAGAAAAAAGAAGGAGGTGTGAAAAGAAGCAACAGAGTTGCAGAAAGAGGCAAGAGAAGTGCTGCAAGAGAGGTGTAGAAAGAGGCAAGAGAGGTGCAGGAAGAGGGGTGCAGAAAGAGGGAAGAGGGGTTCTGAAAGAGGCAAGGGGGTACAGAAAGAATGAAAAGAGGTACAGAAAGAAGTAAGAGAATTGCAGAAAGAGTCAAGCGAGGTGCAGAAAGAGGGAAGAAAGGTGCAGAAAGTGGCAAGAGGGGTACAGGAAGAAGAAGAAAAGTACAGAAAGGAGCAAGCGAGGTGCAGAAAGAGGTAAGAGAAGTGCAGAAAGAGGCAAGAGAAGTGCAGAAAGAAGCAAGAGAAGTGCAGAAAGAGGCAAGTGAGGTGCAGAAAGGAGCAAGCGAGGTGCAGAAAGAGGCAAGAGAGGTGCAGAAAGAGGCAAGGAAAGTGCAGAAAAAAGCAACAGATGTGCAGAAAGAAGCAAGAGAGGTGCAGAAATCGGAAGAGATGTGCAGAAAGAAGCAAGAGAAATGCAGAAAGAGGCAAGAGAGGCACAGAAACAAGCAAGAGAGGTTTGCGCACCATTAGTACCAATTTAACACCCACATTTAGCAATAAGTAACATGTGACCACTCTAGCGTTGCAAAGGGACTTCCACTATGCAGTAATACATGTTGCTGCATTTTTGGTAACACTTGAGCCATTTTTCAGCTAGAAACAAGGTTTTTTTTCTTCAAATCTGCAGATTATGCAGCAGATAAGGGATTGTGTGGCAATTGCGGAAAATATATAATTATGTGAGAATTGACACAACCGAACAATCACATAATTACAGTGGCCCTCCTCATGCCTCTGACTAGGTCCACAAGTGGTCCTCTGTGTTGCTTCTTTTTTTGTGTCTTTTTGAATTTATAGTTTAGCTTTTATGGAAACGAGGAAGACTAAACCTGAGGTTACCACTCCACAACAAAGACTACCATTCCACATAATTACTCTCCATAACACATAATCCCACTCCACATTAGTCCTATACAGCAAATACCACATACTTTCTATCCACATAATTTCACTGCACAAGATACCACATAATTCCACTACACACAACGTACCTCCACTCCACTCCAAAAAACTGTTCTAAAAAACGTTTTCATTTACAATGCCAATAGCTCTAACTCTTGCAAATGCAAGACCTATTGCACTGCAAACGCTTGTTTAACTAGTAGACACGTTTGCAGAGTAGTGGAGAAAGGGGGCTGGGCCTCCGACCAGTGCTCAGGAATTCTGTTGCGTAGGACTTACAGCAGGTACCAGGAGTGTTTCTTGGCCCCCAAAGTCCCTCAGGAGTAAAGTGGACTACATCCCCCAACCAGTAGTGTGCCAGGAGGCATGTTTGCAGAGTGGTTGAGAAAGGGGGGTGTGGCCTCTGAAGACTTCTTAGCTACCCCTTCTGGTACTACAGGTAACAGGAGGGGTAGTTAGCCCCCGAGGATGTCTTTATGTTCAAACAAATGCCCTGGAGCTTCGGAAGGGCACTCAGCAGCAATCCAGCCATCTGGCTTTCATTCTTGACTCTCCTCTGCAAAACTAAAAAGAAAATGTGTAGTTCCATCACGAGCACAAGTCTCCCCTAAGTGGGCTCCTGTCGGTAATTAATATTAAAATGCATGTCTTTTCCTTGGTAGAACTTTGAATGCAGGGAAAAGTTTCTTTGTTTTTCAGATCACTGCGCTGCACAGCCAAGGAATGGTTTCCCATCATAGCCTCTCTGTTGCCTTTAATTGAGATGGTGCACCTCCCCACGACCGGACCACCGTGAGGATAATTTTGTTCAAACAAATGCCCTGGAGCTTCGGGAAGGCACTCAACAGCAATCCAGCCATCCAGCTTTCATTCTTGACTCTCCTCTACAAAACAAAAAAGAAAATTTGTAGCCTGACGCGTTTCGATGCAGAAAGCATCTTCCTCATAGGCTTGCAAAAATTACCACAGGAAAGGCTCTCTTTTATGTTTATTCACGCACGTCTCATCATTTGTTTTCCTTAATAGGCTTTGCATAGTGCAGTTTAGGAGCATGCTGGGACAAGTAGTTCCATCACAAGCAAAAGTCTCCCCTAAGTGGGCTCCTGTCGGTAATTAATATTAAAATGCATGTCTTTTCCTTGGTAGGACTTTAAATGCAGGGAAAAGTTTCTTTGTTTTTCGGGTCACTGCGCTGCACAGTCAAGGAATGGTTTCCCATCACAGCCTCTCGCGACTCTCGCCAGCAATTTAAAAAAAATGCTTTTTTGGGACCCCCTGAGCACACCTAGGGGGTCAGGGTGTTTCTACATTGCCCCCTTTTCTTATTTTTAATTGTTTTATTTACCTTTTTCCTTGTGACTGGGTTCAACTGAGTCACAAGATGGCTGCCAACACTTCCTGGTTGAAACTGTTGGCAGCCAATCAGATTGCAAGGCTCGAGTTTGGGAGGGTTTGCGGATCCTTTGCATCCATATATAGACATCTGTAAATATAAAATTTTCTCAAAAACAACTGAATGGATTTACACCATTTAACAACCAAGAGCTACCTTTCTGCCAAATTTGGTGTAATTTCGTTCAACAGTTGGGCTGTAGCTGCGTCAACAGTTTCCTATGAAAATGAAAATGGAGGAAATGCGTTTTGGGACCCCCCTGTTTTCTTGGAATCCGCTTGACGAATCACCCCAAAATGATCAAGACAGGAGCCGACCTGAGGGCCCCATTAGTTTTGAAAATTCCGAGAAGATTTGTCAAACGGTGCTAAAGATATTGGCAAAAGAAAACACGCTTTTCCTATGGAAACTAGGTCCTAACTATAACTACCTACTGGTGTGTATATGTTATGTTATATGTTAAGTTATATATGCATTTATTACGCGCACAGTTACTCGAGAGTATCCCGGCGCGAATCTATAATGGTACTGTACTCATCGTCAAACAAAAAGATAGGTTTTCAGTTTTTTCCTAAACACCCCCAAATCCTGGATGGTACGCAGACTCAGCGGAAGTGTGTTCCAGGCAGTGGCTGCCTTCACTATGAAAGAGCCACCCCCGGTCCTCTGTCGCTTAAAACGAGGAACATGAACAAGATACAAAGATGCGGAGCGCAATGCCCGACTAGGTACATAAAAAGCGATCCGCTTTTGAAGATAGATAGGCCCACGACCGTGGAGAGCCCGGTGGGCCAGGATCAGTAGCTTAAATTTAACTCTAGCGGCTACTGGTAGCCAATGGTACAAACGAAGCTGGCTCTGCACACTGTCCCTAGAGGACAGCCCAGATAACAATCTAGCAGCAGTATTCTGGACTACCTGTAGTTTCTTTAACAGATAGCCCGGAATGCCAGAGAAAAGGGCATTAGCATAATCCAGACGGGACATGATCAGTGCACATATGAGAGTTTGTCTCGCTGCAATTGGTAGAAGGGGAAAAAAACTTCTAAATGATTTAAGCAGACCAAAGCAGCCACCAGCCAGCTTCTTAATGTGTACCTCAAACGAAAGACGCTCATCAAACCAAACCCCAAGATTCTTTGCCGATTTCTCGGAGGAGATTGGACAGGGGTATTCAGGTGGCCAGAGTTGCTCTCGGAAATTCGGAGGAAACATACCAAATAGTAGAACCTCCGATTTCCCTTCATTACACTTAAGCTTTGCCTGCGTCATCCAGTTAAAAACTGAGGCCAGGCAAGATTGTGCCTGAGAAACCGAGCCCACCTCTCTCCCAAAGGTGATTACTAGCTCAGTGTCGTCTGCGCATGCCATTACCTTAGCTCCCAGTCCCTCCGCTAGATAGATCAGTGGGGTTATATAGATATTGAACAAAAGGGGGCTAAGGGCAGACCCCTGCGGGACGCCCGTTGAGACCCTCAATGGGGAGGAGGAAAAAGGTGGCATCCATATCTGCTCTGTCCGAGCTTCCAAAAAGGAACAAAGCCATTCCCATACCTCAACTGATATCCCAATCCTAGCCAGGCGAGATAGGAGCAGTGGATGGGGAACCGTGTCAAACGCGGCCGAGAGGTCAAGCAGGAAAAGTGCCGCCCTCCCGCCCGTGTCCAGACAATCACATATGGCCTCCGCCACCTCGACCAGCACAGTTTCAGTGCTATGTCCCGTTCGGAAGCCAGACTGGGCTGGATGTAAAATCGACTCCCTCTCCACAAAGTCGGTCAGCTGTTTATTTACCACCTTTTCACATACTTTTGCTAAAGCAGGGAGTAAAGAAATAGGTCGATAATTCCCAGGGCAGAGGGGGTCAAGCGTTTGTTTTTTAAGAAGAAGCCGAATCATAGCTTCCTTCCAAGATATATATATATATATATATATATTTTTTTTTTTACCTCAATATGCCACAACATTTCCTTGTGCCACTAAATTCATGAATCCATGCCGCAGTAGAGGTGTCTCGTCTCTGTGAAGAGCTCTGCTGCTTGTTGGAGCTATGGTTGTGCTTTATGAAATATCTTAAAATGAGCAGAGTCTCAGTGAGACTGTGGTTTACCAAGCGCAGACTTCTGTGGAGTCTGCTTTTATCTATAGCAGAGGATTATTAGCAGGCCAGAGAGCAGGGCTTTAAGTGGGCCAGGTCTCACCGGTACTGAGCACCGGCAGTATTTTAAAGGGGGCCTTGAAACGGGTCTCTATTGGGCTCTGTTTTGAGCCCTGGCACAGCCGGTCTGTTTTTCCCCAGACTGCAGTGCCAGCAGGCACATCAATGTGCGCGTGCTCACTTCTCACTTGTGGAGAAGTTACGTCATGACCTCATGCCAGGTGAGCGTTGTAGGGGAAGGGAAATCCTTTAAAGAGAGTAATTTTCTCTCTGGATTTCCCTTCTCTTTTTGAAACTCGGGAGCAGCAACATAGTCGTGGTGTCACCAGGGCTTTAAGTGGAAGCTTTTTCAATATTATATACAAGCCATAGTTGCTGCTTATTTATCTTATGCAACTAACAACCATTGACAAAGCCGATAGGCCTGGCTTGTTGTAGGTATAATGTTACTTGTTGTATCATATATCTGGAAGCAATGACAGAAACAGCAAAATACAAGTGGGGCGGCACACTATGCTAAGCACAGATTTTAGCTTACGTGTTTTAAGCCATGCCCTTAATTCCAGCGCCCACGCCCCTTTGAGAGACACCCCAGTTTTTTCATACCACTTAAAGCCCTGCCAGAGAGGGCAGTGAAATCGCTGAAGGCAGAGATCTAAGTCTTAATATCAGCAAGAACTGAGATCTTAGCAACTCTCTGAAACAGAACATTAAGTACATTTCAGTTTTTTTTATAGCAAAGCTACAAGTATATATTGATATTCTCAAGAGCAAAACGCTGCCTGATTCTGTCTTCAACATCAAAGCTCAAAGTGGCTTTTAACAAAACTAAGGCAATTCAAGTTCAAGTTTATCTAAGTGCATAATTAATCAAAAACGTTGCACCAATCAGTGAAACAAATACATTCATTAAAAAGCATTAAAATACCGAAAAAGTAGCTTGTGCAAATGTAGAGAAAACTTTAAACTGCCGCAATATGATATAATATAGTCTCTTAAAAGTGTGTTCGCCTCACCTTTATCCATAAGCTCTTGGCCAATAGAGGTCAATGCTGATGTTTCAAAACATGAAGGCTCAGGACGGGGTTCGCTGCAATGTCGGGGCCAATAGTCCACCAAAGCAGCCTACCCACGTGCCCGTTGAGAAATGACCGATCAATTCAAGGTGCGTGAAGTGTCCGTGCTTATCTTTGCAAGAGGATACAATAAGGTGCAGAGCAAAACCGGTCTTGTGCTAAAAACAGAACAACATTCAATGCTTGGCTAGAAGTGTTTTTAGCTGCCAAACTTCTAAGTTTCTGTTTGACTCATGCCTGGTGTTTCCCCAATCTGCAATATCGCTGTATGTCAGAGTGACCAAAACAGGCTATGATCGCCTGCCTACAATGGCGTAGCCCCCTGATGTTAGATGTTGGTTTTAATATAGTTTTTCGGTCCTCCAATGTTAATTTGCAAATGCAGATTTGGTGTACCATGGTTTCAGGGCCATGGCCACATCATCGGCATGCGTCTGTGTTGTCAGTACGTTTCCACGGCCGCAGATGTAAAAGCGATGGCAGACAGCCCGGACGGTATTTCCAAAAGGATCTTTTGGTGCCAGCGTTGATGCCTGTGCCCAGGTATGGTTGAGGTACTAGGGTTTTGTAAGCTGCTATTGTTAACCAGGCGTGCCAGTAGAGAGGAACGCTTGATTGTTTTTTAACGATGCACTTAACTTGGGAGTAACTACCAGTTGAGTCCCATATTTTGATTCAGGCCAAGGGATGCTAAGGCTGAGGGGGGGTAACTCCTAGCAGGGGAATAGTCTCTATTGGCAATTTCTTCCCAGAGATGATAGTTTAATGTTTCAGGGGCGGCATTTTTAGATTTATTGCAGAACTTGATAAATGCCCCTTGCCTTTGGCGAGGTTTGTTATATGAGGCCAAACTCCAATCTCAGCTGAGCGGGTGACATGTAGCGTAGGAGGTGGAAAGCGGACTTAAAAAGCCTGATCATCAGGTTGTCCAAGTGAGAAGCATCTCTGCCTCTTAGCGCCTCGCTGCTGTAGGCGGTGGTTGAGACTGACTTCCCTGTATTATCTTCAATAAGGGTGCTATGTTGATGTCGCAATTGTTGCCTTTAGACATTGAAAAGGCTGCTGAAAGGGAGTTGGCTTTCAGCTGCATGTCCTCCTTAAGCTGCTTAAAGGAGCCCTGTCTGTTCAATAGCAGGCCCAGATATGTATATTCAGGTGTCACCTCAATGCTTTCTTTTCCCAGATTCCATGATGGGGAGCCGGTAGGAGCCGTTCCAATGATCACAAATTTTGTTCTCTTCAAGTTGATTTCCATTTAGTTCATTCTGGAATAAGCGGCAGTGGCGTTCAAGACTCTCTGAAGACCGACTTTAGTAGGGCTAAGCAATACAAAGTCATCGGCAGGCGGGTGCTCCCAACCTTTGGAGCTTGTGAGTTGACTTGATCTATGGAAGATGGAAAGAAAAGATTGAAGAGTGTGGCGGCTAGTCTTCAGTCTTGGTGGGTTTAAATCTTTCTGGACGGGTGGACCCCATCCCCCAGATTTATTCAGACCCAGGTGTCGGTGTAGAGAAGGATCAGGGATTGCAGAAAGGGGCAACAGATGTTTCAGCTGGCAAGTTTTTTTCCCGATTATTGTTCCAATCGACTCGATCAAATGCCACTTTATAGTCTATGAAACAGAAAAAAGAGGTTGACAGGGCTAGTATATTTGATTTGGTTGCCATGCCTTTTCAAATTCCCATTTTATTTAAAAGGATTAT
Organism: Triturus cristatus; assembly: GCF_964204655.1. Lineage (NCBI taxonomy): Eukaryota > Metazoa > Chordata > Amphibia > Caudata > Salamandridae > Triturus > Triturus cristatus. Next base: position 419,909,062 of record NC_140585.1, on the reverse strand, counting down.
ATGCCTTCAGATAGCCCAAGATGTTAGCTCATCGCAGAGACAACTGGCACAGTATTTTGACTTGACGTTACGAGGCACTATGAGTCGGTAGTTGGTAGGGTCAGTTATTTCCTCCCTTATAGACTGGAGAAATGATTGAGCCTTTCCATGAGACAGGGATGATGTTAAAAATTGTGAGGCTATAAAAGACTGGCTCTAGGCTCTCTGCCCAGAATGATTTATGCTCTTTGAAAATGGCCGATGGAAAGCCGTTTGGGCCAGTCGCTCCATCGCAGCAACTTTTTGAGATTTGTTTTTCAATTGTTGCTGCCAGGAGTTTCAGGAGACTGAACACACATTGATTAACTTTGAGTTTGCTGGGGATGCTTTGAGTCTCTTGTGGTGTCATGGGCAGGTGAGCTAAAGAAGCTCTGCTGTTACTCAGGCATGGCGTGCCCTGTACATTATTGCGTTTAAAGTTGTCCTAAGCAAAGTAGATTGAGAGGCACTTGTACCTGTGATCTTCCGGGAAATTTACTGTTATAGTTTTTGAGAGAATGTTTAAGTTATTCACTGTTTTCCAGAATCTCTTTTGTTTATTAGTTTTGTATCTACTCTTTGTTCTGTGCAAGCTTGGAATGTTAAGGTGGGAATTCAGGGGAGTGGGCAAGATGGCGACGGAGCAGTCGCAACCTCAGGAGCTCCGTGTCCCGCCCGTATAATAATCGTTTACAATGTCCTCTCATCCCAGCAGATACATCCCAGAGCGGTTGCCCTGACTCCACAACACATGGGTGACCTGGAGGAGTAGCGCTGACACTGAAAAACAGCCGGCGGATCCTGTGTGACCAGATCGGCTGCAGAACTGGGCACGGCCTACTGTGGGGGCAGCAGCCTGCGCAGGGGAACTGGATGAGGTCTCGGAGGGTTCTCCGATGCATCAGGACTGCTGGCCGGAGATGAGGACGGCTGTGGCTGCAGACACGGCGATGCCATTATCCGTGGCGGTTCGCCCCCCCCCTCCGCCTGGTGAGACGGAAGGCTGACAGGCCTAAGAGGTGGTGGAGCGGACCTGCCTTGGAGCCCATTGCGGGGCTCGGGGTCGTCCCTGAGTGCGGTCCGGTCCCCCAGCCCACATGGGGGATCGATGGAGGAGGCGGCGATTGCCGCTGCCCGTGTCCCACGCAGGGGGACATCAGCAGGGCAGCCCTCTAGTGGCCGCCCGTCGGAGCCTTCCCCCCCCCCCCTGCTCCGCCTCTCTAGTGAGGCCGCGCCTCGGGGAGGGGAGCCCCCAATGGGTTTTGTCTTGGGGAGGCGTGCCACGAGGGTGGGCGAGGCTAGCCCCCCCTTTTAAGCGCCTCACCCCCTCAGATGTTCCTCTGCTTCCTGCGCCGCTCCTCCTGGCCACGCGAATTCCCACCCTTTCCGCTTACCCTGCGCGGCGGAGGCAGCGCGCTATTGGAATGTTTTAATGTTTTTTCTTGCGTTGCAGGAGGAGTTACAGGGCGATCTGGAGGCAGAAGGGTACAGTAAGGGTACCTCTGCGACAGGCGGTACAGTAAGGGTACCCCTGTCAGGCACAGTAAGGGTGCCCGAGCCAAGGTCCGGGAGCCGAAGGAGGTTCTGGGAAGACCGCGACGGCGCCCCGTTAGTCCTTCGGGCGGTTGGGGGGGCCTGACCAACCGGGGGTGTGCCACAACACGCTCCGCCGCCGTTAAAAGGGGCGGGAGTATTAGACTGATCACGTGATCTAAAGGAGGATCTGAAAAAATTTGCCGCACTGTCGTGCATCGACCCACCGTGCGTGCTGGCTCGCAAGGCGGGTGGAGCAGCTAGGGGCTGCTTGCCCTGGATCGCCCGTAAGATAACCCACTTATCGTCATACTTATGTTGTATGAAATAAACCTGCAGCAGTTCTTCACCCATAATGAAAGTGTCAGTGTAATCTTTGGGTGACGTCTGTGCATGCGTGTTGAGTGGAGCGGATGACGGTGTGGTCACTATGACAGCCCGGGTGTATCGGGGAATGTCGCCTGCAAGGATCGCCGGAGACATGTGCTCGCCCCGTGCGGCCTACTTCAGCTGCACAGGAGTGTTCAGGAGGCCGTGGACAGGACCGGAAGACAAGGCCTGCGCGGGCATTCTGGAGAGGGCAACTGATGAATGCCGAGTGCCTGCGCCGCAGACATGCCTGAGGCTCTGGTGCTAAAGGCAAAACGAAGGCAATTCAAGTTCAAGTTTATTTAAGTGCATAATTAATCAAAAACGTTGCACCGATCAGTGAAACAAATACATTCATTAAAAAGCATTAGAATACCGAAAAGGTAGCTTGTGCAAATGTAGAGAAAACTTTAAACTGCCACAATATGATATAATATAGTCTCTTAAAAGTTTGTTCGCCTCAGCTTTATCCATAAGCTCTTGGCCAATAGAGGTCAATGCTGATGTTTCAAAACATGAAGGCTCAGGACGGGGTTCGCTGCAACGTCGGGGCCAATAGTCCATTAAGGAAGCCTACCCACGTGCCCGTTCAGAAATGACTGATCAATTCTTGCGTGAAGTGTCCGTGCTTATCTTTGCAAGAAGATACAATAAAGTGCAGAGCAAAACCGGTCTTGTGCTAAAAACAGAACAACATTCAATACTTGGCTAGAAGTGTTTTTAGCTGCCAAACTGCTAAGTTTCTGTTTGACTCATGCCTGATGTTTCCCCAATCTGCAATATCGCTGTATGTCAGAGTGACCAAAACAGGCTATGATCACCTGCCTACAATGGCGTAGCCCCCTGATGTTAAATGTTGGTTTTAATATAGTTTTTCGGTCCTCCAATGTTAATTTGCAAATGCAGATTTGGTGTACCATGGTTTCAGGGCCTTGGCCACATCATCGGCATGCGTCTGTGTTGTCAGTACGTTGCTGCAGTCATCCTAGAGGTTGGTGGACTTGGCCTGTATCGGGGGTGGGCTGTTGGCAGACGTGGGGGTTACCCGGACCCCGAGGCACCCATGGGTGGTTAATCATTGCAGCCCTCCCCCTCTAAAGACTAGTTGTAGTGCGTGGTCCCGAGCAGGAACATGTTGCAGGCAGGGAGGTGATCGCACCTTCCTTGGGTGATTGATGGTGTGGCGGCCCCGTGAGGCTGCTTATTCACACAGGGGGAACTATGTCTGACTCACGGTCCACCATGTGTGCGAGGCTTACTGGGTGCCTACTTGATTCATTGCTGCCACTCATGGCCCCGCTAATATGGAGGTGGCGCAGCGGAGGTCATGATGGCCCACAAAGACAACTTCTAAGTGAAGCCATGGAGTATGAGAGTTGTGCACCTATGGCAGCACGGGAGTTGGCATGCTGTCGGTGAGAGAGCAGGGCCCACACCGTGGTGAGGGCCCAGCTGGAACTCCCTGAGGGAGCAACTGAGGAAAAACCAAGGTACTCCTAGGGGTGCTACCATCCATACGACCTGGACTATAAAGCACCCCTCAATCTTTTAGGCCAAACCTGAGGCTGGCAGAATCACCCAATAGGGCCCTGTGGTGCACACAGCACTACTTGGAGGACACCGGGATTGGTTATTGCCACCGGTAGGTGGCGAATACAGTGAACGACGACTTACCCTTCAACTCTTCAATCTGTACTGGGAAAGGAATACACCCAGCTTGATTGTTTCCTGTGCCTGGGGTCCGTGGGCCTCCTGGGTCTACTATTCGCTCGCTGCCCCGGTGCGGGCACGCTGGTCTACTGGAGTGAGAGGCCTAACTCGACATCGCCTGGCACCTCCCATATCCCTGACTGAAGTACCACCCGACGCCAAACTTTGGGCAAGGACAGGCCACAAAGAGGGGTACAGCAGACAAAAATTGACCAATACACTGCACGGGGGGTCAAAATCAGACCACTAGCGTGGGCCTCCCACGTCAGACACTGAACCATTGCAGCTGAGACCCTCGGCGGCTCAAATCCTTGTGGCCATATAGAGGCGTCGAGCACAGTCGTCCAGGCCAAAATTAACACAATGTGGTTGGACATTGGGCTACTGAGGGTCGACCTCCACACAGTAGCCGAGAGATCCCTGGCTACGGAACAGAATGTATCTAAGCTACAAAAGGAAGTCTCCTCATTAAAAACAACCCTTGCAGAGTTGGGTTCAAAAACTGCCACACTGGAACGCAGGGCTGAAGACGCGGAAGGGAGGTTGAGGAGAGGCAACCTCAGATTTGTAGGGTTCCCAGAGGGTGCTGATGGGAGGACTCCCGAACTATTCTTGGAATAATGGGTCAGGGGCTCCCTTCCTGCAGTTCAGCTGTCAGCCTTCTTCATGGTCGAGCAGCTCACCGGGCACTCATGCAAAAGCCTCCCGCTGGGGCGCCTTTCAGGACACTCATCGCCAAAGTGCTTAACTATAGGGACAAGGACTGCATACTAAGAGCGGCCCAACAAGAAGGCGACCCCATGTATAAGAACCATGTTATCCGTATCTTCCCGGATTATACAAGATCAACAGCAAAGGGCATCCTTCGGTGGGGTAAAGCAGAACCTCAGGGTGATGGGCCTGCAATATGCACTATTTTATCTGGCCAAACTGAAGGTGATGCACAATGACCGGGCTAATTTCTTTACCACGCCTGAGGCTGCTTGAAACTGGCTGGAGGTGTGAGAAGAGGCCAGGGTGATATACAGAATGTCAAAAAGGTCAAACATCCCAGGCTCAGGAACACCGAAAAGAACTACTGGCAGGGTGGAAGACCCAGAAAATCATCAAAGTCATCTCAGAGAGTGGTGGTTCACCAAGATGGCTCCCTGGACCAGGAGTCTGTACATGCTGGCAGATACAGCCTGAAACCCCCGTGTTGATCCAATTGAGCAGCAGGCTGACCGAGAGATGGCGAGGGCCCTGGTGGAGGTGGTCACGGCGTCCAGTTCCAATGCCAGCACAGGCAATGTGGTGGAAGACACGCCACAACCAAATTAACATTGAACTGGCCACAAATCGAACAATAGAAGTATAATTCCGAATGGGAAAGCTGTATGTGATGATGGTCAGAATGTGTTTTCTGTGACCGAGACTGAGTAGATTGCTGTTTGAACTCGTAAGGTTACTGTAAGGACTGGTATGGGAGACGGTTGTTCTGGCTGCTAATACAAGATGGGCAGGGAAGCGCCCTCTATCTACCCTCTACCTTATCTACTCTGTTTTGATAACTTCTATCTCCTTTGCAGTGTTACTTCTCATCTAGTCTCACTTTTATCTCTTTCCTTGATGTGACCTGGGTGTGTGGTATGGTTGCGGTATGAAGGTGTGGATGATATGATTGGTAGCTGAGTAATGTGAGGCTGTCAGTGTGCCTGGAGGCCGAGAGATGAGGTGATGTGCTGAGCGACCCACAGCTGTGCCCAGACGCACCTACACCACACTGGCTGTAAATTCGATTTTGGAACTATATAGTGTATGCACATATTGTTGGGACAGTGTCTACCCGGGGGAGGGAAACGTTAAAATGTTACAGAGGAGTAATATCAAGTTTTTAACAGCAGTGACAGTGCCGGACAAAAGAGGGGAAATGCCGGGCCCGGGGGTTGATAGCCAGTTGCATGGGACAATTTAAGATAATGACATGGAATGTGAGCGGGCTTAACATGTACACAAAGCAATACAGGGTACCGACCTACCTGCACATACAAGGGGCACAAATGTCAATGCTGCAACAGACCCATTTATTAGATCCTGAAATTCAGAAATGACATAAGAAATGGAGGGGGCAGCTATATGCGTCCATATAATCCACTAATGCAAGGGGGGTCTTGTGGTGAGTGGCACCCCAAGTTCTTTTTCAGATGCACACATACACAGCGGACATTGAGGGCAAGTACAGCATAATACATAGCAAGTTAGACGGAATGGAGGTATGCCTCGTTAACATATACGCCCCTAACATAGACGATGGAGACTTTTTTTCTGAAGCTAGAAAAAACCCTCATTACTTATGCAGCTATACCCATCATCTGGGCCGGAGACTTCAACTGCATAGCTGATGGTAGATTAGACAGACAGCCCCCAAAAATGCACACTAAACCTTACATGACCGCTGCATTGTGGGACATGATGCGTCGCCTGGAATGTGTGGATATTGTTGCGGGGATTCTGCACATACACAGAACTATGCGGACTAAAACAGGACCTTGGTCTATAGGGGTTGTACCTTCCTACCACCTTAATACCCAAAATCCCTAAACCGACTAGGTATAGTGTCTCATTCGTTCTAAATAGTCACGAAGCTACAAATGATTAGTCAACCCAGAACACAACACTCCCGACTCTCTCAGGAATCGCGGTAGCAAGACATACCCTTTCACTCACTCATACGTACTTGTCCACAATAAGAATTGTCAGAGTCACGGTCATAGTTCAAAATGTTTATTTTAACTATTGTGCCCTATAATGCAGTATACGAGCCACTACCAGCAGCAAAATGCATAAACCTAATACAGTTAGCATTGTTACAATATCATAGAATAGAAAGGGGGATGTCATCATATACAGACAGTGGAAAAAGGACTATAAGGCCCAACCACCCTCCCCTTGGTAAGGTGACGTTTATTATATAAAGGAAGATCTCTGGGCTTTGTCGGCAGACCCCATACCTTAGTGCCTAAATGGAAGTTTTACATCATAGGATCAGCATGGCTCTTCGCCATGTAAAGGTAAAGGTCACCCTCACAAATTGTGTGTTTGGACAACATGCATCACCATAATATTAAAGCACGAGTTTCCAGCAGTGCAGCTGTGTTAGCATGTTTTGTTTAGGTGCTAGGGACCGACCAGAACAGAATAACAAGGGGCATTGTTTATTGACCTTGCACATCGTGTTCAGACTAAACTGCAGGAACAGGCAGAGAATGCAGAAAGCAGACGGTTCTCATGTGAAAGCCACAAAAAGAGTCTTGCTAAATAAAGTCATGTAGTAACGTGCGCAAAAGCAGAGCTCAGGCTAACTTAGCAATGTCGACTATGACCCTAACGGCCATATAACAATATCTAGCGAGAGACACATGCGTAGGTGCAGGGATGCACCTGCTACACACCGGCACAGGAGGTTCACAGTAGATTGGATAGGTTCCTCCTCTCCGGCGAGACCGTACCAGCTACCGTACAGACCTGTAACCGAAGCTGCCTATCTGGCGACTAAGACCTGAGTGCTTAGTGACCCTATGGTCTGTACGGAACTTAAAGAGTCGATTGCGGGATTCTTCAGCTCAAACTGGTCCACCGCTAGCTCTAGAGGAATAGTATGGGACACACTTAAAGTGGTGATCTGAGGTGAGTGTCTCTCTAAAGTTGGTGGAACGCGGCACAAACTAGAAAGAGAACTAAAAGAAGTGGAGACAAGCTTTCTCGGTTACAACATGGACTGCAACCAATGGCATCATACAATGCCTCCCTACTGCAGGCTCACCGCCAGGTGAGCGAAATATGGGCTAGGCTTGACTGTCTCACCAGGCGGGAATAGCGCCAACTTTTGCACAAAGAGGGTGACAAATGGGGAAGACTCCTAGCATGGTTACTGAAGTGAGAACGCCCGCTCCCGTTAATCCTCACGTTAATGCACCCTCATGGGAGCATTATAAACACACAGACAGGAATTAATAGTCACATGAACGCTTAGCCGCAGTATACCTTGCACCCTCAGAGGCCACAGAGCTCACCAATCTCGAGTTCTTCAGGAGCATACCTCTCCCTTGTATTACACGAGAACAGGTGCAGGCCTTGGGAGCTGCAATTCAGCAAGATGAACTACATGAGGCTGTGCTAACGGTGGCCCAGTGCAAAGCCCCAGGGCCGGATGGCCTGCCGGTAGAGCTCTATCAGACCTACAGCGACTTATTTCTCCCTAGATTACTGGAAACCGTCTAAAAAGCTAAGATAAATGGAATACTCCCACAATCTGAGAAATGCCCGCATAGTAATGCTTTCGATGGCCGCACTCACGTTTGTCCCTATATGCGGACAACGTATTACTCTAAATTCAGCGCCCAGAAGAGGCAGTGCTGGCTCTATTGGGCCTGTTACAATCATTTGGGAAGTCATCAGGCCTCCGTTTAAATCATCGTAAAACTGTCATCTTCTTGCTGGCGGCTCTAACGCAGGTAGCCATACAAGACCTTCCACCGGTGGAGTTCAGCTGGGAAACCGATCACTTCAGGTGCCTTGGAATAGTGTGTCAATCCAGTATAGGAACAAGCTGCCCCTCTCCATTATGGGGCGTGTTGCACTGGCTAGAATGGTCATGTTGCCTAGGTGCCATTACGCCCTGCAGAATACACTCTGCCATATACAGAAAGCTACGTTTCTCTCCTTGAACAAATTGCTGGTCTCGTTGGTATTGGCTAGGAGTCACATTAGGGTAAATTAGATACTAGATACAGACCTGGATGGACTGGGCCTCCCGGACTTTAGATGATATTATTTTGCTGGGCTGCTCCATTATGCAGCACAGTGGTGTATAGAGGGACACAATATGGAGAAAGCGTTACTTGCGAACTGCAATAACGATTCCGATTTACCCAAAAATCTGATGATGGGCACTCGGACCCTCACCTCATGCCCATTTATAGTCCGGCAGGTGGCAGCAATCTGGGAACGGGCGGTCATCCGGGTGGTCCGTAAGGTGCCTTACACGTCCTCACTCCCCCTGCAATGTTTGCCGGGGTTCTCTCAAATTCAGTCAGTTATGAACATCTCCAAGTGGTACAAGGGTGAATGCTCGACAGCCAGGGATCTATTTGCTAATTGGACCTTTCTGACTTATGAGTAAGCGAGGGAAGGGTATCAAATTACTGAAGGAGACTTGCTGCAATACACCAAGATTGCACATACTGTCAGGGCAATGGACCCCTCCTTTCCGGATGAGCCAGCTGAGTCGCACACATTGTCCCTTCTGCTTAACCCAAGAAGGTCTGATCTCCTGCATATATAAGGCCCTTAAGAAAGATAGCATTACTGAGACATCACAGATAAAAGACAGGTGGTCTTCTGACCTGACAGTCCCCCTCATGGTGGGGGAATGGAAGAGGGCATTAGCACAGGTCTGGGAGGTAGCCAGTAATGCCCAGCTTAAACTTACCCAGTTCCACTACTTGCATCAAACTTATTTGACCTCTCAGAGACTAGCGCACTTTAATTCAACGTGCCCTTCCCACTGCCCCAGATGCAGCTCTGACCCTGCCACATTCTTGGACCTGTGTCAGGTTACAAAGGTACTGGCATCAAGTTATTCAGACACTCTGTACTACCACAGCAGTTCGGATGGAAGTGCCATATTCACAATACTGTAATACTGTATGATGCGAGAGGAACCTCGTTGGAAAATATCGGAATACCATTACAGGTATTTAAGCGCTGCTTTACGAAAGAGGGTCCGGCGAGAAACCAAATTTGACTCAGTATGTATTAAAAGGAATAAAAGGAATATAGGTGTGGCAGTAACAGTGATAGTGACTCAGGCATGCGTCAAGGATCTACAAAGTGACAGAGTACTGGAACAAAGAAAGCAAAACAAGCGAAATAACCAGATTTTTTAAGGTAAAACAATTAGAACAGATCCTCTGAGTCCTCGGAGTCCTCTGAGTCATCTCAACTGCCAAGTAAAGGTACACGATCGGCATATAATATTGGATATCTGGCCTATATTAAATGCATAAAAGCTGGTAAATGTAAAACAGGAATCAGCTCTTCCACAATCAGCCCAGGTAAAACAAACTGAGCAGCGCGACGAAACCGAGAATATCGAACAAACTACAAGGCAAATAGAGATAGGGAAAATGCACGAAATGGATATAGAAAGGATTGAGAATGCTCAGGAGAATGCTCAGGAGAATTTCCAGGAGGAGATAGGTGAACTTGTTGATCAAAAGTCAGTCACGGAACAGTTCATGCCTCTGTTAAAAGGTAGTGGCAGTTGCAGTCGATAACCTTTCAAGTATTGCCCGGCGGTAATCGCCTCTTATACCATTCGAAAATTAACCAACAAAGAGGCAGGCGCCGGAGACTGGAAGGCAGGAAAACAAAGTTTTATTCCGTCGGAGTAGAACACATCAGATCAGACAGCAAGGTATCGTCACAAGGTGCTCTAACCACATCTCTGAGGCCTGGCCTCTTATACACAGGTTTATGACTTTATTGCAGGTTTATCATACATGGCACATTCTTGAGATCGCTTTGATACATGAAAGAACATCCTCAGAATCCCCACTTCAAGCTCGTTCCCACACATATCTACAGTGGAAGTCCCCACCCCACACACAGTAGGAGATGGCTATCACACAGCTGGACATTCCGCCAATTCCTGGGGGTGTGTGCGACTGGTCGGGTCTCAGGGGGTGGGGGGCCTTGATCTACTGTAATCCCTTTGATGTGGGGTGTTTCCCTTACAGTAGGGGCAATAAACTGCATCCGCAGGGCTAGGTGATGGCCTGGGATCGGTTCGGACAATCGGGCGCAGAGGAAGGGGGTTATCAAAGAGATGTATGACCATGTATGGGATGTCGGTCAGGCGTGGGATGTGGTTCCATGGCAGGGTCGCGCAGAAGGAGAGGGTTTATGGCCCGTGTATGAGAGAGCGGAGGTGGCCGGCGCGCGGGGGGATGTTTGCAGCGCCAGAGGGACGCGTTGGCGATCGGCAATGAGCAGGGAGAGAGACCAGGATGCCTAAAATGGCTGCCGTGCGTTTTTCTGTGTGTCGCGCAGGGGAGAGACAAGATGGCGCAGATACTATTCAGTTACAATCGAAGTTTCCACAGTCCTCCCTTTTAACATATCTCGCCAGCTTGTTTAGTTCGGATCTATCCCCATAATGCCACGCACCTCTACTTCGTACAGAGCTTTCATTCTCTCTGCTTCGAAGTTCAGAGTCTTAGGGCAGATGCAGTTTATGAAAAGTGAACATAAGGGTGGCAAACACTGAATCCCCAGGCAACATCCACATAGGATCACAATTGGTATTAGGATAAACGTAAACAACCTCCACCCCCAACTTTTAATAGTGTCCCAAAACCAACTCCCAAGCGACCATCCTTCTTGCTCCTGATGAACCTCTGCGGAAAGTCTGTGGAGGTGTTCAATCGCCTTGTAGACTGAGGGTGAGTTATCCGGTACGTAGGTACAACAGCTGGACCCAATGATGCGGCATGCTCCTCCACGATCGGCCAGAACTACGTCTAGAACGAGGCGGTTCTGAAGAGCTACCAGGCGGACGGCCTGAAGCTCAGCGGTGTTGTTGGTGAGGATGCCAGCTGTAATGTTCATTGTGGTTTCGACTGCCTGGGTCAGGTGCCGGATGGCACGGCTGTTTGCCATTGGACCCCACAGTGGAACAAGTCCCTTTACTGCATCCATGAACTGTGCTCCAGTGGAGTCGGCTTGTACAATGTCCTTTGCACGTTTCTGCCGGTGATGGTTTGCTGGAGCCACATATGTTGGAGGAAGGATAAAAGCGATGTAGCAGGTGCCTCCCCACCCTTTTGGAAGCCAGGTGTAGGCCTTAGTACCACAGACGAAGTACATATTTGGGGAGGTGACAAAGGAGGGTGGGTCAACTGAGTCCAATGTTCGGGTGATGAGACAGGAACTGTGGCCCACCAGCTGCGTTCCCAGACCTTCGATGCACACAAGACCTGTGATGTTGATGACGGATAGGGCCACTGTTAGGGTGGCGGCCGTTCGTTTCCGGAGGTAAGAGAAGGTGGGTCTGGCTGGGTTGTTAAAAACCTGCATTTCGACTCGCTCTTTGGCAGGGATGTCCATATGAAAGGAAGTGTTTGATCTCAGAGGACAGAAGGGAGCAGAAGTTTTTCCAGTTCTGTTCAGCCAGAACCCATGGTAGAAGTGTGACATAGTTTTGTCGGAAGTGGCATTGTCCTTGTAGCTTTCTTGCAGGAGGATTAGCCAAGCGAGGCAAGAGCCATGGACAGAGAAGGGCGAAGGGATGAAAGGGATAGAATGTCCAGTGGCATGTGGCAGCAATCCACAGATCCAGCAGTTGGTTGCATTGGCGGCAAGATTGTGTTGGTGGAGCAACTGTACAAAAGAGTTATTCCAGAACTCCTTACGCCTTTCTCGGAGTTGGGGTGAAAGTGAGATCAGATGGTGGTAGGTTGGACAGTGGTCAACAATGTCTCATGAACGGGTGCACTCTCTTCCACGATCCAGAAGGTGATCATGAGGAGAAGGCAAAAGAGTAGGGTAATAAAAAGCGCGATAGTCTTTGAGCTGTGCATTTTGTCAGTCTTTGGGTTTTTGTAGTGGATATTCGGACGTCCGGTTGCTTCCATCATCTTCATGTCGGGCGCTTCCATCACCTTCAAGGGACTCGGTAGCGGGCAGAAACACAGACTTTGTCTAATTTCTCTTCTGGAGGCCTTTGAGGTGATTAGGCTACCGGTTCGAGATTTCAACTTAGTTCCTGGTCTGCTTAGCCGAAGTTCCCTCCTTTCGTCGCAGGTTATACCCTTCTTTGGACGGCACAGTGGGATCGGGATATTTCATTAATTCAAGTGTCTTTGTGTCCGGGTAGCAGCTCAGGGATGGTCGGCCTTCGTCCAGGAGTTCTTCTTGGCCGGCGATGTTGTCGGTTGTCGTCAGGGTCGGTAATACCTTTTTGCAATGATGTGCGTGCAGCCAATTGTGCTTCCCCTCCACTCGAAGAGCTGTTCGGGTGGTGATCAGGACTTGCAGGGGGCCCATCCACCGGGGCTCCAGACTCCTTGCACGCTGGAAATTACGCACTAGGACGAAATCTCCGGGTTGGATATCGTGCCCGGGGCCCCTGGAAGCATCAGGAATGGCTTGCTGCACCTGCTGATGGATAACAGACAACGTTTTAGTTAGGTTGTACAAATAGTCAGACATGAGGACGTCCGGGACGTCGTGAATGGATGTTGGTTTTGGTGCGGTCCAAAGGTTCATGGGCCGCCCGAAGACAACCTCGTAGGGGGTTAAGTGGTGTTTTGTGGGAGTGGAACGCATTGATAGCAATGCTAGCGGGAGAGCGTCTGGCCATTTCAGTCCTGTGGTGGCAACTATTTTGGCTATTTTGAGCTTCAGTGTGGCATTATATCGCTCAACCAAGCCTGCAGATTGGGGATGGAAGACCGCATGGAACTTCTGTTTTACACCCAACCCTTTTAAGATGAGTTGGATAACTTCGGCTACAAAGTGTGGGCCGTTGTCGCTCCACAAGATTCGACAAAGGCCGTAACGGGGGAAGAATTCTTTCAGCAATACCTTTGCGGTAGTCATAGCAGTGTTGTCGCGGGTCGGGTAAGCTTCTACCCACTTGCTGAAAGCACACACAACGACAAGTACGTACTTCAAGCTTTGGCACCTTTCTAACTGGATGTAGTCCATCTGTAGGACCTCAAAGGGATGATTAGGAACCCCAAACCCTCCCCGGGGTACAGCAGTTCCTTTACCAGGGTTGTGTTGGAGGCATACCAGGCATTGTTGGACCAGAAGTTTGGCTGAGTCTGGGATCTTGTCGTTGTGCCAAACCTTGGAGATGAGTTCGATCATGGGGGCAGACCCTATGTGCGCGGGGGAGTGTGTCATGGTTAGCATGGGAATCAGGAATGAGTCAGGTAGCAACCATTTGTTCGTGTCTTTAGTTCGCCAGCAACCGTCATCGTCCTTCAATCCCACCCGTGCCCATTCAGTCAATTCGTGTGGTGAGCTGGCTAATTGGATGTCCCTAATCGTTTCCCTAGCATCCTTCCATTTCTCAGTTTGTGACCTGGTCACGTACATGCGTGTTGTTGACCTATTCTCGGCTGTGGTTCGGGCAGTGATGTCAGCCAGCGCATTTCCCTGTCCTATAATGTCCGTCACCTTTTTGTGTGCCTGGCATTTGATCACAGCTAGCCGTGTGGGGAGGAGGACTGCTTTGGTCAGAGCGGAGACTAGATCTCCATGTAGGATGGGTGTGCCATGGGAAGTCAGGAATCCCCTCTCCTTCCATAGGAGCCCAAAGTGGTGAACCACCCCGAAGGCGTACTGGCTGTCGGTGTAAATGTTTGCGGTTGTCCCCGCTGCTAGGATGCATGCTCGTGTGAGAGCAATCAGTTCAGCCGCCTGTGCGGATCGCTGTGTGATGCGGGCTGTCTCAACAACTGTTCGGGCTGTGGTGACTGCATAGGCAGCTGAGGTGGTGCCATCGGGGAGCTTGATGCATGAGCCATCTACCCACAGTTCTCCGTCAGGGTCCGGGAAGGCAGTATCTCGGAGGTCAACCCTACTCTTAGTCTGTTCGTCGTGAGGGTCACGCAGTCATGTATAGGGGACGCATTGGGGTCAGTGTCAGGGAGAAGTAGCAGAGTAGCTGGATTCAGAGTGGTGCATCGTTTCAACGTGATGTGGGGTGCAAGCAGAGTCAGTTCATAACCAGTCAGTCGTGCGCTAGTCAGGTGTTGAGTCTTGGTCTGGTTCAGGAGGGTGTCAACCGCATGGGGTACTAACACAGTGAGGGGGTTCGAGAGCACGATCCCCTCACTTTGCCGGATAGAGACAGCAGCGGCGGCTACTGCTCGAAGGCAGGCGGGCAAAGCTCTGGCTACAGGGTCAAGAGTGGCAGAGAAGTAGGCACAAGGGCGTTGTTTAGGACCTATGGACTGGGTTAGGACAGACAACGCGCATCCCTCCCTTTCGTGGGTGTAGAGGGAGAAAGGTTTAGTGTAGTCTGGGGTTCCTAGGACTGGTGCTGAACAAAGGGCATTTCGCAATTCTTTGAAGGAGGACTGGCATTCGGGTGTCCAGGGGAGGGGGAAAGGGGCCTCTTTAGCTAGCAGGGAAAGCAGAGGTTTTACAATAAGTCTGAAGTTTGGTAACCACTGTCGACAGAAGGAGGTGAGTCCGACCAGAGACCGCACTTGCTTCTGAGTTTTGGGGACAGGGGTTTCTAAGATGGTCTGAATTCGGTCAGGTGTAAGTTTCCTCCCGTCTTTGGATAGGAGGTGGCCTAGGTATGTCACTTGGGGTTGGCAGAATTGTAACTTCTTCCTGGAGACCTTGTGACCGTTCTCCGCAAAGAAGTGGAGGAGGTGAATGGTGGCTGTGACTGCAAGTGGAGTGGTGTTGGCCGCCAAAAGAATATCATCAACGTACTGTATTAACACCACTCCATCTGGTAGTTGGACTGCATCTAGTTGTCTCTTGAGGGCTTGGCTATAAATGCTGGGGCTCTCAGTGTAGCCTTGGGGTGCCCTACAGAATCTGTACGAACAGGCTTTTAAGGTGAAGCCGAACAGGTAGCGGCTGTATGGGTGGATGGGGATGGAAAAGAATGCGTTCTTGAGATCAATAACGGTAAAGGTGGTGGCAGTGGACGGAATTAGGGTGAGGATGGTGGTGATGTCCGAGACCACGGGGTACTGAGGTATGACTACTTTGTTAACCTCTCGCAAGTAAACAATGAAGCGGTATGCTTTCTCATCTCCCTCACCTTGCCTCTTTACAATGGGTAGGATAGGGCTGTTGCAAACATTACTGACTACTTCTTCTACCACTCCTGCATCGACTAGGGACTGGATGATTTCCACCAATGCCTTCTCGCCTTCGGGCGATATCCGATACTGTGGAAGTTTTGGGAGCACCGCGTCCGGTCGGACAGTTATGTGTACGGGGTCGATCACCATGCGTCCTACGTCCGAGTCGGTTTTTGCCCACAGGTGTGAGGGTAACGTGTCGAGTAGGGACAAGTCAGCATTGGTTATGGAGAACATACGTCGTGTGAGACAAGACCTGAACAGATCCGGGTTATCGTGCAGGATGACTCGCACTCCGTCTGTGGAACATCTGATGGTAGCTCGGAAATGTTTTAGCAAATCAAGCCCCATGATAGCATCGGGGGTGTTGGAGGAGAGCAGGAATGTCGTGTCAGTGGTGTTATCTTCTAAGTCAAAGGAGATTGGTGCTGACAAGGGGTTAGTGGACGGCGTCCCATCGAAGCCTATTGAGGTTACGTGTGAGCCAGACAAGGGTGCCCTAGGAATCAGTCATTTAGATAACGCACTACGTGTCGCCCCAGTATCTACCAGAAATGGAGACTTTGTGCCCAGGACCTTAGCAGTGACGTAAGGACCTTGCTGGTCAACACGGAGTTCGACTGGATCCCTCCCTTGCCTCTGGCGGTCCTATGCAAAGTCATGGGTGTTTTCGTAGTCGGACTGCTGGCACTGGTTCTGTCGGGGGCGATCAAAGGTGTTTGGTCTGCCTGGCCTATCGTTGGCGGTGTCGTTCGTGTACCCTCGTCCCTGTCCTCTACTTCTGGGGTCATATGCTATGTCTCTGGTGTCTCTATTTTTGTTCATCTCCAGAAGGACCGGGCACTGGGATTTCCAGTGTCCGAACCCTCTACAGAACGCACATTGGTTCCCGTCTAAGTCTCTTCGTCCAGTGTAAGGTGTAGGTGTATGGTCTCTAGGGGGTAGCTTTCTATGGGCGGTTGGTTGGTAATTTCCTTTAGGGGGCTCCCTTCCTATGGTCACCCCTTGCAACTGTGCTATCATTACCCTCTCCTTCAGTTCCTTTTTCTTTTTCTCGGATGCCTTATCGTTCTCATTCTTTTGATGTTCGTAGTATTGGGCCATCTGGAGGATAGCAGCGGGTTTGGAGGCTGCCCAACTACTCTCGCTGGTCTGTAGCTTCTGGGAGACTTCTTGTGACAGACCCTTCACATAATTCTGGACAAAGAGGTGATGTCTGGTTGCAGTGGTCATGTCCTGGCCACTATAATCGGAAAACACTGTCTCGAATCGGGAGAAGTATTCAGACACATCCTCCTGGGGTTTCTGGCGACAAGCCGTCATTATTGACCAGTCTACCTTCCTTTCTGGGATTAGAGTCTTCAATTTCTGTACGATCTTGTCTGGGAGTTCCAATATGGCTTTTAGGGGTTTTTGTCCAGGTTCTCGCTGCTTATCTATGGTATCGAGTTGTACCCAGGTGTATCCGAACGGTTCAGCGTGGTCGACTTTCCGGATTTGCTTCCACACAACAGCCTGCAGACATAACCCGAAGAACAAATCGATATCCGCTAAGGTCATTATGGTTGAACCTAAGGCCGTACCTAGTTTGGTGTAGAAGGCCGTCGGGTTCTTTCTTAAGTCGGGTAGGGTTTTCCTAAAGGTCAAGATGTCTTGTCGGTCCCATGGCTGGTAAACCCAGTTATATACAACCCTCCCCTTCGCATCCTGGTGGTTGATGTCGTCGTGTGTTCCCTGACCTCGTGGGGGGACCCAGTAGGGGGCGGCTTCTTTGATGGGCATCATGGTATCAGCCTTCCCTGCCTGGGGTTCAGTCGCTATGGGGGTCTCTGCTTTGGTTGTCTGTCTGTGTTCTTTAAGATGCCGGAAGACTTCGAGTGTACGAGTGAAGAGGTTCGTCACATCGCCCTCTCCTTCCTCCCCAATGTCTACCTTCCTATACAAGGTCGCTAAGCCTTCGGGACCTCTATCTTGGTACCTATCCTCATAGGCATTCAGGGTGTGATAACAAAGTCGTACGACAAAGTGTCGTCTGCGGTTGTCGGCATACGAGCTACATTTCCACACCTCGATCAAACATTCCGAGACAATGGAATGAAGAACTTGTGCCTAATGAGTCTAATGAGAAAGTACAACAGATACAAGAAGCGGAGAATGGTCATACCCCGAAACCAATACTTCAAATACTTCAAAAACGAGAAACTAGAGGTACTAAAGCCAAGGACGTAAAAAATAAGGAGCAAGATCATGACGGAGGGAAAGACAAATTAAAAGAGAAGGAGAAGGAGAAGAAGAGAGGTTACAAAAAGGGCATAGAAAAAGATAAAGATAAAGATAAAGACAAGGATAAAGACAAGGACAAAGTAAAAATTATGAATCGTAGAGAACAACAGAGGGAGCACGAAAAGCTTAAAAAGGACAAGAAGAGTGATAGACAGATAGCTAAAGGTGATGTCACAGAACTGGATAACAAGAAGCAAAAAGTTAAAGCGGAATGTAACAAGACGAAGAAAGATTTTGAAGAGACCGAAGAGATGGAACTAATGTTAAAAAAAGCAAAACGGTTACAAACCATTAAAGACTTGAAAGCAAATGCAAAGGCGACTGCGACAAGTAAGCCAATAGGCAAGTCAACTGCATCGCAACCTAGCATATTAAATATCTTTAGCCTATTGTCCAAAATGGAGATAAATAAAGGAATAAATCATGACGTAATAGTCCAGGAGCCAATAAAACTGGACGGGGTAAATGAAGGACTCAACCCGGCGATCAATGGACATTCAACCTTGAATCTTCCACCTGATAAATTACCTTTATTACAAATTGATTTACATTCAGACGAATCTGATGCAGACATATATGAGACTGGAATCTCTACTTCTAGTGATGCAAGCAGTGTTAGTCAAGATCAAGATCAAGATCTATCAACTCAGGAAATATCAGCTTGCTCTGCTATAAGGAAAGAGAGTGATCCGGGGCAAGGAAGTACGCCCAGGAAAAAATTGGAGAAAAGAAAAATAAGGAATAAAAGACTAAATATATTTACTAAAGGTGATACCACCGATCAAGGAAGTAATCCAGAGACTTTTAATCCTCGTAAAAACTTAAAATCTAAAAAACTAAAGGAAATAGCAGGACTTCGAGAAAGTAGAGAGGAATCTACGGTGAACATGTCTGAAGATGACGAGGCAGGAGAAGTAGACGAACCATCCTTGAAAGAAATATTGACTTCAATAAAGAAATTGCATACAGATATCAAAATGGACACTCAAAAACACCATGTAGCTATTCAAAAACTACAAGGGGCAGTTAATAAGGTGGGCAACACCTGTCTGGCAATCTCTGAAAGGATGGTGTCAGTTGAATTACCAACTGACCATCTAGAAAAGGATGTTACTTACCTGAAAAACAGGAAAAACATCAAGACAGTATCATACAGGACTTCACGATAAAGGTCGAGGAACAGGAAAATAGAGCAAGGCGAAATAATCTTCGTTTCTTGGGGCTTCCAGAAGGTGTTGAAGACACAGATCCAAGGAGGTATATAATAAGGCTCTTAAAATCATCTATTCCCGAACTGCAAACCTGGGAGTTAGAGAAAGAAGTTCAAAGAGCCCATCGTTTTCCCCTTACTCAGCAAAAGAAAATACAGAACCAATCAAAATATCCAAGGGCAATGCTGGTATTTTTTGGAAACTTCTTACTTCGGGACTCTATATATGATCTAGCTCGTCCAACAAATAAGAGGGAATATAATGGTAGCACTTATTTTGTCAGACCAGACTTCGCTCACGCAACCGTTGAAAGGAGATGGAGACTGAGGCATCTATTCACTCCATTTGAACAGATTGGAGCTAAAGTATATTTACAAAACCCTGCTCGATTGAAAATAATATTTAGGGGGGTAACTCGTAGCTTTACTAGTGAAATACAAGCAGAAAATTATCTCAAAGAAATTTCAGAGACTGCAAAAAACCGCACTGGAAAATGAACATGAATTAATTTCTTTCTTTCTTATAATATGCTTCGCATAATAGGCTTTTTTATAAAGAATATTTTCTTTGCGAAAAAATAACGGGACATTAACATTAATTACTACTCACGTAGGAAGTAATGCATGAAAATATGTTCAGTATGAGTAAAACCTGGCTTTCAAAGTTCTAAATATAATTTGCATGCAGGGTGGGGGGGGGGATGCACTGAGGCATACTGATCTACGGGCGCCCACACCTGGATCCGGCTGGACCCAGGATGCCTCAATGGGAGGTAAGGGGAGGGTGGGGGGATTGTTGGGGGAGTAAAGGGGAGAAAAAACCATCATCAGAAAAGGAAAGCAATCAGAAATGGGTGAAAAAAAAAGAAAAATGATACGCATAGTCACAATTAATGTGTGTGGTTTAAACGATGCAAGAAAAAGAAGGGAAGTGAAAGAATAAATCTAGTAGCAAAGCTAGAGGAAGATTTGGTAAGAAGTATAAGACAAAAGGGGGAAGTGACAAGAATAACGCAAAAATTAGCTCTGGCTAAAGCAGCAGTGGGCGAAGTATATGCCGCTAAGGCAGCTGGTAAATATCTAGCAAGAAGGGAAGAGCAACATGAATATAGCGAACAGGTAGGTCGAATTCTGGCGACTAGAACCCGGCAGGCAGCTACTCACGGGCAGATAACAGAAATGACCACCGAGGTAGGAAGATTAGCAAAAACACCAAAGGAAATCTGCTCTGTATTTCGGAATTTTTATAAGAAATTATATAGCAAGGATAATGGAGAACCAGATGCAGTTGAAATTGAGGGATATTTAGAGTCTGCCTCCCTAGATAAGCTTACAGAGGAGGACAAGAATTCCCTGGAGATTAATTTTACTCCAGAAGAAGTACAAAAAGCTTTTCAAAATCTTCCGTCAGGGAAAGCAGTGGGACCTGATTTAATACCAATAGAATTTTATAAGAAATTCTTCTTAATCTTAGAAGTAGATATCAACAGACTTATGGGTTTAATACAAAATGGTGCGGCCCCTCCAGGGTCTTGGGGAGAAGCTTCAATGGTGGTGTTTTTAAAAAAGAACAAAAGCTCTAAGGATCCAGGGTCATATAGACCAATTAGCTTAATGAATAGCGATACTAAGGCTTATTCCAAAATCTTGGCAAACAGGTTGAGCATGATATCTGGAGGGGTAGCACAGGTATTCCGGATATTTATGATCTGTTGGTTCTGAATTCCAACAAAGGACTTCTTACTATAAAAGAACGAAGTTCAAGCTGTTGGGGGCTGTCATTTCAGTCTGGTCAATTATCCGGAAAAAAATGTAATTAGGGAGAATGAACTTTTATACCCCTTTATATATGAATGAACTTCTCCCAGATGTATTCCACGACGAAGTGATGAGGCACTGGAATAAGATAGGATCGGAGATATCATGGATCAGTCAGGATTAATAACATTTGAGAGGGTGCAACAATTATATAATTTGGAACGCAGAGACTTTTTTAAATATTTACAGATAAGATCAGTTTTGCAGAGAAAACAAGCAGGTAACTGTAAGTACAATATGATAGATCTGATGGAATTTGCTCGAGATGAGGACGGATGTTCAATCTCTCAACTTTACGGTGCATTATGTCAATATAACGAGGATGATAGAGAAAAGGTATTTGATAAATGGAGAACTAAATTAAACCTAGACGGGAACGAGGGCGAAAAATCACTTAGGTTTGGAAACACTGTCTTAAAGGTCGCAAATTTACAGGCACAATATTATAAGACTTTGTATGAATTATATTATACTCCGCATAGAATAGCCCGTTGGGGGGGTACGAGTGGGATCTCCTGTCCAAGATGTCAGAGCTTGGAGGCAGACATGATACACATGTTTGCAGCCTGTCCTAATTTAGATCCCTTTAAACAAGCTATGGAATATTTCTTTAAAAATGAATTGGGGATCTTTATCAATTTAACTAATGAGATCATGGTTCTTGGGGTGGCAAAGGAGGGGCAGAATGTACCCCATCAAGAATTTTTGTTTATCGCAATGACTTTGAGTCGGCTTTGTATTGCAACGGTATGGAAAGATGTGAATCCTCCTTCGTTTCAACAATGGCTTTCAAAATTATTAGCTATTTATACCCTAGAGAAAGCTTTATATGAGAAAAAAGGAATGAATGCAAAGCAGTGTGGGAAACGGATATGGGCCCCAGTTGAAAAATGGAAACTTAAACTAGAAGGCTAACTCTAGAGGGGGTAGGCACATGCCTATTCAGATAGGATTATAGATGGCGGTGTTGAAACTGTTTAACCATTACTTATACGTGTCCTTATATTTATTTATGTCTCCTTCTCTAGATTTGTCACCATTTTTTTTTCTTCTTCTCTCGGAAATTTTATATAAATCATGTTTTGCATCTCGTCGTCTACTTTGAGAGATTAAGACCTAATGGAAGAGTTTTTTGTTTCTTTTTGTTGTATTAGATATATATGGTAAAGCAAATAAATGTATACATTCTGTTTTCCTGATGGTGATTAATAAAAAAAAAAAGGAAAAGATGGTTAAACATTGCCTATTAGGGGTACTCCTGATACTAAAAAAGGGAACACGCACCAGACACAAATTTGCCCTCCTAGGCCTCGTATTAGCAAAACCTTGCATTGCGATATACTGGACTCAAACACTTCCTCCCAAATTTGACACATGGCTATCAGACATGAGGGAGTGGAGGTTAGCAGAGGAAAGTCATCTAAAAACAGTATGCACAGACGAACATGTCGAGCAAGACTTAGAATACTAGGACCACATGTTGGAAGGGTTGCGAACGCCGGACTCACAACTGGAATTGGAATCAGATACGACACAAGGAACACATCAAAACACCTCTTTAACACATACAGAGATAAGGGATAGCCCAGACACACATGTGCAGGAGAGTCAGATACTGCTAAGCAGTGGGGACCCCTCCCACACCGCTCAAATAACCCCTGAATGATGAGCGGTCGCCCAGTCCCGCGAAATGGATCATTAATGGATTGGTAATTCCAATACTTAAAGTGCATTCCGTCACCCATCATTGCTGCGCAACGTTATGGTTTTTGTTTTCTCTTACATTGTATGATTCTTATTATTGTAATTGGTACATGTGGACAGTAGACATAAATGATGAGTGGGCAAGCAAACCCTGGTGCACCACGCATATTGCAATGTAAGCCATGTTGAGAGTCCATGGGCAGATTGCGAGTAAATGTAGAATGTTACAATTTCTTTGATTAGCAATGCAGTAGTATGGTAAAAATAAGTTTTAAAAAAAGTGGGAATTCAAGGGCTCAGGCGCAGCAATTCAAATCTAGTACTGTTGCAGGAGCAAGGGTGATCTGGAGGCTGTTCCCATCATTGGCTGCTCCTAAGGATGCATAAATAAAGTACTCCACTTATCCTAACCATGCGGGTGATGTCTTGATTACAACACACAATTTGGTGATGATAGGGGGCAGGAGCAGCCACGGCATGGATAAGGACCATGCATCTCCTGGTGTTGCTGGTTCCTGCTTGGCAGGTGATATTTAGAGAAGTTTGCCAGATGACTGGAGTTACAGCGAGGTGGTGAATTTCCCGGCACTCCGTAGTGTGCTGGTAGTTAGTAAAGCGAGTCGCACTATATAAAGTACTGTGTCATACATTATCCAGTTGGCTGGCCATCGGCTGACCGACGCAATTAGCTCACGCCTTGCTCGTGCTTTTGGTCTCGAGCAGAAGCAGCTGGCTGCTTCTCTCGCCTCGCGCTTCTGGCTGCATGAGTCACGTGACTCGATGTGACTCGACTGCATCTGAGCTGTGCTCCTTTATCTACATTAGGAGCGCCGCGGCCATTTTGAGATTTACAGTTTGAAACATGCTCTGGCACAGTGATACGTTCACCAGTTCAAGCAGTGTTAACCAGCCTATTAATTACACAGTGGTATGCTCATTATTTAAAGTAGCAACGTGCGGTTACTATGGTGATACGCACACCTTCTTGTTTCCCTTTTAAGAACAAAGAACCAAGCAGAAGCTTGCCAGAACATTTAAATGCACATCCATTTAAAGAAAGAGTGTAGAAAAACAGTTATATTTCATAATATTAGTCTTTACGGTGCTCTCAAGCAAAACATCCGCCTCTGCTTTTAGGAGGATAAAACGGAAATCCAAGATGAGACAAAAAAGGCTTTTAGGACTCCACAAACTTTTTGCCACAATTGCTATAGCACACGACAATTATAAAAAACCAGGGAAGCTGGTATCCACAATATGTTTGAGCATGTCAGAAAATTAGAGTCCATCAATAGCTTTGGATTTGCACTTGCACGTTTCTTTAATATATCTTCTTGAACAATCCAGAAATGTGTACAAAACAGCCGACACGTGTTTCGTCTTAAAAGGACTTTTTCAAGGTTGTAAACAATACATAAAAGGAACAATCACAAACCTAAAACAGTCACCCATTTCATAAAGTCTAATTGTTACAGCTGTGATCTTATGGGTAGGCAATTGGTGCACTTACGAAGTCATGCCTATTTCATTATTTAAGAAAATAAATAAGTCATGTTTTCCATTATATACCATAACACATATTATGCATCCAAAAAATAATCATATTGTGGCAACCAAAGTGTTAATTCACTCACCATAAATAGCTGACCACCACCAAAGGAAAAAGTGTGTGTCCCTACTATCGAAAAAACCGAAACTACCACCAAGGACCACAGACAAAGAAGAAAACCATTTTTGAAAACAGGGAAAGGGATAGAAAATTAAACCCTAAACATGATATTCTCACCAAGCAGTTCGACCGATCCATTAAGGAAATCCATGAATCGTCAAAATATCAATCCAAGGCAATGTAGGCCAACCGGGTGTTGTAAATCCCTTAAGGTATAAAGGTGATCCTTCTCCCCGGCAACAAATGGCAGGCGTAAGAAATGCACGCCAAAATCAGGTCCTGATAAGCCTAAGTGTGATAAGCAGGTAACATATCGTACTGCCATCCCAAAACAAACAATTTTAAACTACCAAGCAACAGTTGTACTGTCGTGTCCCAGAACTATGCTATCATCAAGATAGTATCTAGAACCCATATGATCATGATCCAAAGAGAAAAAAAAACAAAAAAAGAAAAGAGAGAAACAAATAAAGAAAGAAAAAACACAAACGGAAACATGGCATCATATATTAAAATATACATTTGTGATAATTACTCGTTTCAAAACCTACAAACACACATAATACGTAGTGCTGCAAGCCAAACAGCAGGTAATAATCCCCCCATAAACTGGCTGTTTTCAGAATGCAAAATGACCTTTAAAGCATATGGCCATGCATATTGCCCCAATTCTTAAGCTTTTAAGTCGTACACGTAACGTAATGGAGACACGAACGGACACAACGGGTCTCCTCAAAACGCTGATAACAGCATAGAGTCTTGTAGTCACAAAAATTATGGCAAATCAAAGCATGTAATCACAGTGGCCGAAAGTACTCTTAACACACACATCCTGAACCATTGTTATTTCTATAATCCTCACCACACTCGACATATAACATTAGATGGTAAACCCATAAGTTTTTCACTCATGGCCTACCCGAAACGAAGTCTTCATGGAAATGAACTCCAGGCGTGGAGGAAGCATTGAATGCTCTATGTTCCGTTCGCGTTCTATCACGTTAACCCTAGGTAATGAAAATCGAAAGAGGACTGTCGCGGCAGGTTTTGCTCAAAACCGGTCTGCCATGTTGGGCTGGTGTATATTACCTGGGAAGTGACTAAAAACCGCCACATAATACTAAAACGAATGGAAATGACCGTTCCGTTGTCAAAAAACAGCACCAACACATAATCTAACTACTTCAGCAAATAACCAAAGAGCGATCAAACTCTAGACAAAAAATCGCATATGTCAAAAAAACCTCACGTGTGCAATACAGTTTAGACTAAGCCACATCATAGGTTGCAATTATTACTATTATTCTGCAATTATCTATTCCTATTGTTTAAAAAAACTGAAAAGCACCCATGCAGTGTCACAAGTGTTCCTACACTCTTGCTTCCTATTCAGAATGGAAAGTAGACAGAAAGATTTTTTTTTTTATATAATAGAAAATAAGTAAAAGAAAAACAGATGTGAAGAGCAAAGGCATCCCCCATGAGAGCACACACCAATTATCACTTTATACATTATTTGCAAAGTTGTCCTCTCACTGAACCTTTTTAGACAGACAAAGGTTAAGACTTTGGAAAAACGTTTGAGAGGTATCACATACATAGGACAAAGAGATTATGGTGCCACATGTAACCTGAATGCATGTTCACTTATTAAGGAATACCGTTAAACTTTGTTGAAAAATCATTGTATTTATTGTGATTAGGAGACCTCCCATTTAAAATGGGGTTACTCCGAGCAACAGGTTTATAGAAAGGTGTGGAGTTCCCTATCAATGTTTAGACCCCGGTCTACCGCCCCTAGCTTAATTAACCATTTGCCTTCCAGTTTTCTCAAAGACAAAACATTATTTCCACCTCTTTTAGATATTTTGAGGCTTTCAATACCATGGAAAGCGATGTTTATTTTCCCCTCTCTCATGTGGCGTTCATTGTAGTGAACAGCCAAAGGGTAATCCAGGTTGTTATTCCTTATGGCTCTGACGTGTTCTTGAATCCGTTCTTTCAGGGGACGTATCGTGCTACCGATATAAATTAGGTTGCAACAACATTCAATACAGTATACAACATATTTTGAATTACACGTTATGAACTCATTGATTTTATATGTTTTGTCTGTGTTGTATTGAAACATCTTTAGCTTGTTTTTCGCTAAATGACAAATACTGCATTGTCCACATCTATAAAAGCCAGTTGGCGGTGTCGGTATCCAAGTGTTTATCGGTATTGGCTTCAAATAGCTGTGGCATAATGTTTGTTTAAGTGTTCTACCCCTGCTGTGGATAATGTTAGGCCTTGTCGTAATGGCTTTACTCACACTAGCATCCATTTTTAAAATGTGCCAGTGTTTATTCATGATTCGAAACAAGTCCGGAGTTGCTGCACGGAAGGGAACCACCAACGCTGGTTTTTTAACTGTCACTGCCCTGGGACGTTTCTGTGTGTTGCGTAATAGGTCAGCCCGTTTGACCTTACTGATTTTCTCTTTTGCCGAAAACAAGGTCTGTGACGAGTAACCTCTGTTAATAAATCTCCTTTCCAGATTCTCAATTTCAGAAAAAAAGTCCTGATCTGTGCTACAATTTCGTCTAGTTCTGACCATTTCCCCATATGGGATGGAAATAATCTGTTTCTGGGGATGTGAACTGGTGGCATGCAAGACTGAGTTGCATGCAGTTTTTTTCCGGAATACCTTAGATCTTAAGCTTTGGCCTGCCACAAACAGTGTGGTTTCCAGATAATCAATGCTTTTTTCATTTATTAGATAGGTGAAGTGTATATTGAAATCATTGTCATTTAAGATTCCAATGAAATTGATCAAATCATCCTCCGTACCAGACCAGAAAAGAAGCACATCGTCTATGTAACGAGTCCATAAAATTATATTTTCAGTATATGCAGATGGGCAGTGTTTCCAAACATGTGATCTTTCATATAGACCCATATAAAGGTTTGCAAAAGACAGTGAAAATTTTGCGCCCATTGCAACACCTCTGGTCTGTCTAAACCACTTCCCTTCATGTAGGAAGAAATTATTGTCCAGAATCAGCGTTATTAGATCTATGAGCATGTCGTTGTGTTCATGTAAGTTGGCGTCTCTTGTGTCTAGAAAATGCTGGACCGCTTCTAGACCTTTCTCTCTCGGAATGCAGGTGTATAGAGAGCTCACATCAAGTGTAGCAAGAAAATGACCATCTGTCCATTCAAAGTCTTCTATTCTGCTAAGTAAATCCTTCGTGTCTCTAAGATACGAGGGGAGATTTTGCAACCACTAAGTTTTGATTCTTAGAAATTCTCTGCAATGCTTCCCTTTCTTCCTTGTTGATGTTATGTTTGACCTGTTTAGATTTATTTTGATATTTATCCTCTAATCTATAGAGTTCCTGTGTGACGTTGTTTACAAAAATATCAATCACATTGTCAGGTGCAAAATTTGGTGTAAAACGGGACCTGGGTTTTAGCCCGCTATTTATATCCACTCCAGTGTTAATATCTAAGTCACACAAAATTTGATTAATAGATGGATGAGCAGTTTCACTTTGTTCCAAGGATAAAAGAAGTTGAATATTTTTTACATCCTTCACTGATAGCTCACACGAGGGAGTATCTCCAGTGCTGAGGTATTAGATTCATCACGAGTGATGAATCTAATACCTCAACAGGGCCTTCAACTAGTGTTAATGTAGTACAATCTAATTCTTTTTTATTAGAAATGGAAAGATACAGGAAGGGCACCAGACAGAGACCAAAGAATTCAGATCCAATTCCAAAAAGACAAGAAGAGGCAAGACAAGAGGACAAAGGGGGAGCAAAGGGAAAAGAAAGGATGACAACGAGATCTGTATCCAAAACAGTACAGAAATAGGAGAGCCGTCGAGTACATCTAATTGTGTCATTGATAATGTAAATGTCATCAATCTTTCTGATTATGTGTTAGATGCAAACAAAATAAAAATACTGAGTAAAGGTTTGGGATTTTGTCCTGCATCATTACCTAATTTTACAGATTACCATATTGGTCTTTATAGATTTGCAAGAAATCTCAAACTAAAAAAAAAAAATTCAAATAAAAATGACTCTGACCCAGCCCCGACTGGTGATACTCCCTCGTGTGAGCTATCAGTGAAGGATGTAAAAAATATTCAACTTCTTTCATCCTTGGAAGAAAGTGAAACTGCTCATCCATCTATTAATCAAATTTTGTGTGACTTAGATATTAACACTGGAGTGGATATAAATAGCGGGCTAAAACCCAGGTCCCGTTTTACACCAAATTTTGCACCTGACAATGTGATTGATATTTTTGTAAACAACATCACACAGGAACTCTATAGATTAGAGGATAAATATCAAAATAAATCTAAACAGGTCAAACATAACATCAACAAGGAAGAAAGGGAAGCATTGCAGAGAATTTCTAAGAATCAAAACTTAGTGGTTAAAGAGGCGGACAAAGGGGGGAATATAGTCATTATGAACAGAGTGGACTATATTGCAGAGATTGACAGACAATTAAGTGACTGTTTGTCCTATGAATCTGTCAATAGCAACCCCATGGGTTTGGTCACGAACCTCATTGAAAAGAAACTGGATTTTTGGCAAACCAGAGGTCTTTTAACAGCAACAGAATGCAGATATCTTTTTAACCCCACACCCACAGCAGCTTGCATATACACGCTACCTAAAGTGCATAAGAGTAACACATTTCCACCAGGTAGACCCATTATTTCTGGGATTGGCTCCCCAACGCAAAAATCTTTCTGAATACATCGATGTTTTTTTGCAACCTTTAGTGCAGAATCTCCCCTCGTATCTTAGAGACACGAAGGATTTACTTAGCAGAATAGAAGACTTTGAATGGACAGATGGTCATTTTCTTGCTACACTTGATGTGAGCTCTCTATACACCTGCATTCCGAGAGAGAAAGGTCTAGAAGCGGTCCAACATTTTCTAGACACAAGAGACGCCAACTTACATGAACACAACGACATGCTCATAGATCTAATAACGCTGATTCTGGACAATAATTTCTTCCTACATGAAGGGAAATGGTTTAGACAGACCAGAGGAGTTGCAATGGGTGCAAAATTTTCACCGTCTTTTGCAAACCTTTATATGGGTCTATATGAAAGATCACAAGTTTGGAAACACTGCCCATCTGCATATACTGAAAATATAATTTTATGGACTCGATACATAGACGATGTGCTTCTTTTCTGGTCTGGTACGGAGGATGATTTGATCAATTTCATTGGAATCTTAAATGACAATGATTTCAATATACACTTCACCTATCTAATAAATGAAAAAAGCATTGATTATCTGGACACCACACTGTTTGTGGCAGGCCAAAGCTTAAGATCTAAGGTATTCCGGAAAAAAACTGCATGCAACTCGGTCTTGCATGCCACCAGTTCACATCCCCAGAAACAGATTATTTCCATCCCATATGGGGAAATGGTCAGAACTAGACGAAATTGTAGCACAGATCAGGACTTTTTTTCTGAAATTGAGAATCTGGAAAGGAGATTTTTTAACAGAGGTTACTCGTCACAGACCTTGTTTTCGGCAAAAGAGAAAATCAGTAAGGTCAAACGGGCTGACCTATTACGCAACACACAGAAACGTCCCAGGGCAGTGACAGTTAAAAAACCAGCGTTGGTGGTTCCCTTCAGTGCAGCAACTCCGGACTTGTTTCGAATCATGAATAAACACTGGCACATTTTAAAAATGGATGCTAGTGTGAGTAAAGCCATTACGACAAGCCCTAACATTATCCACAGCAGGGGTAGAACACTTAAACAAACATTATGCCACAGCTATTTGAAGCCAATACCGATAAACACTTGGATACCGACACAGCCAACTGGCTTTTATAGATGTGGACAATGCAGTATTTGTCATTTAGCGAACAACAAGCTAAAGATGTTTCAATACAACACAGACAAAACATATAAAATCAATGAGTTCATAACGTGTAATTCAAAATATGTCGTATACTGTATTGAATGTTGTTGCAACCTAATTTATATCGGTAGCACGATACATCCCCTGAAAGAACGGATTCAAGAACACGTCAGAGCCATAAGGAATAACAACCTGGATTACCCTTTGGCTGTTCACTACAATGAACGCCACATGAGAGAAGGGAAAATAAACATCGCTTTCCATGGTATTGAAAGCCTCAAAATATCTAAAAGAGGTGGAAATAATGTTTTGTCTTTGAGAAAACTGGAAGGCAAATGGTTAATTAAGCTAAGGGCGGTAGACCGGGGTCTAAACATTGATAGGGAACTCCACACCTTTCTATAAACCTGTTGCTCAGAGTAACCCCATTTTAAATGGGAGGTCTCCTAATCACAATAAATACAATGATTTTTCAACAAAGTTTAACGGTATTCCTTAATAAATGAACATGCATTCAGGTAACATGTGGCACCATAATCTCTTTGTCCTATGTATGTGATACCTCTCAAACGTTTTTCCAAAGTCTTAACCTTTGCCTGTATAAAAAGGTTCAGTGAGAGGACATCTTTGCAAATAATATATAAAGTGATAATTGGTGTGTGCTCTCATGGGGGATGCCTTTGCTCTTCACATCTGTTTTTCTTTTACTTATTTTCTATTATATAAAAAAAAAAAAATCTTTCTGTCTACTTTCCATTCTGAATAGGAAGCAAGAGTGTAGGAACACTTGTGACCCTGCATGGGTGCTTTTTTATTTATTTATTTATTTATTTAACAGATTTGTAGAGCGCATGGCTGCCCATAGGCGTCCCAGCGCTGATAGACAAAAACCTAGTGAGAGGAGTTTTTATGGAAACAGCCGTGTTTTGAGAGCTCTACGAAATGAAAAAAGGTTGGGTTGAGCTCTGAGGTTAGGGGGGAGCGAGTTCCAAAGTTTGGCAGCGTTGAGGGAGAACAGTCGGCCGCCTGAGCGGGCTTTTCTGATCCTGGGGACTGAGGCTAGGTTACAGTTGGAGGAGCGGAGAGTTCTAGAGGTGGTGTGGGGTGAGATGAGGTTTTGGAGTATGGGAGGGGCCTTGCCGTGCATGATCTTGTGGGTCGTGCAGAGAGCCTTGAATTGAATTCTCTCTTGGATGGGGAGCCAGTGAAGGGCCTTCAAGGATGGTCTGGCGGAGCAGCGGCGATGGGTACCTGTAAGAATGCGGGCTGCCGCATTCTGGGCCGTTTGGAGTTTTGCTAGAACTTTTTTGGGGGCCCCTAAGTATAGGGCATTGCCATAGTCCAAACGAGATAGTACCAGGCCGTGGATAAGGAGTTTACGGGATTGAGTCGGAAGCAGGGGTAGAATTTTTCTTGCCGATCTTAGAAGACCGTGGCAGGTTCCAGCAGTTTTCCGTGCTTGTGCTGAGAAGTTAAGTTCTTCATCTAACCAGATGCCCAGGCTCTTAATTTCTGGTTTAGACGCCGGGGGGGGGGGCCCATGGCTGACGGCCATATGGAGGTGGAGCTGTATAGAGATGTGTTGCCTAAAAACATGATCTCGGTTTTTTCGTTATTCAGCTTGAGGTGGGAGCTACTCATCCATTTTGTTATTTCGGTCAAGCAAGTGTGCAGGTTGGGAATGGAGAGGTCTTGCTGGTTAAGGGAGACCACAAGTTGAGTGTCGTCGGCATATGTCAGAAGTTTGATGCCATAAGGGGCGACGACTTTCTCGAGGGGGGACATATAAACATGTGGTACCCCGCAGTTGATGGCTGTAGGTCTGGACGTGAGGGTGCCCTCTGTCACCTGAAAAAGTCGGTTTTTGAGGAAGGATTCTAACCAGGCCAGGGCCACTCCTGTGACTCCAAGGTGTTTGAGTCTTTGGATAAGGATAGAGTGGTTAACGGTGTCGAATGCGGCACTAAGATCCAGGAGGATCACTGCCACTGATCCCCCTGAGTCTATGATCTTCCTTGCCTCTTCGACTACCGCTAATATTGCTGTCTCGGTGCTCTGGCCTGGCCTGAATCCTGTTTGGGAGGGTTCCAATAGTTTGTTGGACTCGAGGTATTGGGAGAGATTTAGGTTGACATGTTTCTCAGCTATTTTGCTGACACCTGGAAGTAAGGAGATTGGCCTGTAATTGCCAAGTTCTAGTGGGTCAAGGTGGGGTTTTTTGAGCAGTGCTCTCACCATAGCTCTTTTCCAGCTGGGGGGGACAGTGCCTAGGGAAAGTGAGTCGTTGATGAGTTGTGTCAGCTTAGGTAGAATAGTGGGTCCGACTAGTTTCAGGATATTCAACGGAGCAGGGTCGGAGGGGCTGCCACTTTTAATGGAACTGAGTATGCGGAGAGTGATGTCGGTTGTGAGCGGAGTGAATTCTAGCAGCTGATTGTTGGGTGGGTTGACGTCAGAGGGGACATTGAGGGCATTGAAGGAGGTAGGGGGGAGTGAATTAATGATTTTAGTGATTTTGGAATTAAAAAATTCTGCGAGTTCGTTGCAGCGGGTGACTGAGGGTTCCACCAGAGGGGGAGGATCTGGTGTTTTGAGTAGTTTCTTCGCTATTTGATAAGTTTCCCGGGCTGAGTTGTGAGAAGATTTAATTTTCTCCTCGAAGTAGTTAATTTGTGCAACTTTGATTGCTTTTTTGTAGGTGAGAAGAGTAGTTTTATATATGGTTTTAGTAGTATGGTCGAATGTTTTCCTCCATTCTCTTTCAGATCTTTTGCAGGCTTTTTTTAGTAGTCGCAATTCATCAGTGAACCAGGGGGAGGTGGGTTTGTTCCGTGGGTTACAGGAAATTTTTGGGGGGAGAGTTTTGTCTAGGGAGTTGGCAATCCAAGCTGAGAATTCTGCATCAGCGCTGATGAGGTTGTTGTTGGGTGCAGGAAGGGAGCTCTCTAGGTGGTATTTCCAGGTTTCTGCATTAAGTTTTGACCAAGATCGTGAGGGTTTACTGGGAGGGGCGTTAGGACGAGGGGCGCGGATGATCTGCCAGTATAGAGGAACGAGGTGATGGTCAGACCAGGGGACTGGAATAGGATCACGAATAGTGAGGTCGTGAATGTTGGTAAATACTGGGTCCAACATGTGTCCCAAGGTGTGAGTGGGTAGATGGCCCAATAGTTTCAATTGGAGGGTTTCAAGATCTGCTGTCAAGTCGGCGGTCTGTTTGATTTCCTTTTTATCGAAATGGATGTTTAGGTCGCCCAGGATCAAACATGTGGAGTTGGTTGCGGTCAGGGTGTATGAGTGTTCCGTTAAGGATTCGCAGAACTGACCTAATGGTCCTGGGGGGCGATAAATAAGGAAGCCAGAGATGGTTTGGCAAGGGGAGACCTGAATAGCATACATGACGTTTTCGCAGTCAGTAAGTGGGCTGCCTTGGAGACGGCATGATAGCTGTTCTTTATGAATTATGGCAATGCCACCGCCTTTTCCTTTAGGTCGGTCTATACGCTGTATGAGAAAACCCTGGGGAAGGGAGTTGACAATATCAGGATCTGAGTCCGGTCCCAGCCATGTTTCGGTTAGGAAGAGCACCTCTAAGTTGTGGTTTTCCAGTAGAAGGTGAATTTCTGTCGAGTGCTTAGGGAGAGATCTGCAGTTGATAAGGGCCATGCGTATCGGGATGGGGGGGGCAATGTGGATACGGAGGGATTACAACTGTATGAACAGTGGGCGCATCGAGTAGGAGGGTGGTCAGCGGAAATGCCATGTAGGCACGAGCTATGTACTTTTTTGTTGAGGTGTAGCAGTTCGTCTTTGTTGTATCTCCACGTCTGGGTACTGGATTTAGTGGTCTGGCTTGGCTCTGCGCTCTGCCTTGCGCGGACGAGCGCAGACGAGCTTGCCTTAAGCGCGACTTCGGCGCGCCATCGTCGCGCCCGCTGCGCTCGTCCGCTGCGCTGCCTGAACTGACACATAATTTATAGGTGGTGTTGGGAGGGTGGGCGTGGCCAACAGGAGTGGGCGTGTCCCGTGGCTCCTCGAGGCAAGTGATGGCGGCTGGCGATCGTTTTCTGCCCCTGAACAGAGTTCAAGTCGTCTGTTTGGGGAGTTTCCAGTAAGTGCTGGGGAGCGGATTTGCAAGTGAGTTAAAAGCAATTTATACAATTTTAAAAAGGTTTTGCTAAGTGGCTCCCGGCTATTCGCCTCAGGAGGTTCAAGTCTTAATGCGATGCTCGTAGTCAGCGCTCGCTTTTATACTTGGTGGAGGGTGGGCGTGGCCAACAGGAGTGGGCGTGTCCCGTGGCTCCTCGAGGCAAGTGATGGCGGCTGGCGATCGTTTTCTGCCCCTGAACAGAGTTCAAGTCGTCTGTTTGGGGAGTTTCCAGTAAGTGCTGGGGAGCGGATTTGCAAGTGAGTTAAAAGCAATTTATACAATTTTAAAAAGGTTTTGCTAAGTGGCTCCCGGCTATTCGCCTCAGGAGGTTCAAGTCTTAATGCGATGCTCGTAGTCAGCGCTCGCTTTTATACTTGGTGGAGGGTGGGCGTGGCCAACAGGAGTGGGCGTGTCCCGTGGCTCCTCGAGGCAAGTGATGGCGGCTGGCGATCGTTTTCTGCCCCTGAACAGAGTTCAAGTCGTCTGTTTGGGGAGTTTCCAGTAAGTGCTGGGGAGCGGATTTGCAAGTGAGTTAAAAGCAATTTATACAATTTTAAAAAGGTTTTGCTAAGTGGCTCCCGGCTATTCGCCTCAGGAGGTTCAAGTCTTAATGCGATGCTCGTAGTCAGCGCTCGCTTTTATACTTGGTGGAGGGTGGGCGTGGCCAACAGGAGTGGGCGTGTCCCGTGGCTCCTCGAGGCAAGTGATGGCGGCTGGCGATCGTTTTCTGCCCCTGAACAGAGTTCAAGTCGTCTGTTTGGGGAGTTTCCAGTAAGTGCTGGGGAGCGGATTTGCAAGTGAGTTAAAAGCAATTTATACAATTTTAAAAAGGTTTTGCTAAGTGGCTCCCGGCTATTCGCCTCAGGAGGTTCAAGTCTTTTCAGTCTTTTTAAACAATAGGAATAGATAATTGCAGATTAATAGTAATAATTGCAACCTATGATGTGGCTTAGTCTAAATTGTATTGCACACGTGAGGTTTTTTTGACATATGCGATTTTTTGTCTAGAGTTTGATTACTCTTTGGTTATTTGCTGAAGTAGTTAGATTATGTGTTGGTGCTGTTTTTTAACAACGGAACGGTCATTTCCATTCGTTTTAGTATTATGTGGCGGTTTTTAGTCACTTCCCAGGTAATATACACCAGCCCAACATGGCGGACCGGTTTTGAGCAAAACCTGCCGCGACAGTCCTCTTTGGACTTTCATTACCTAGCGTTAACGTGATATAACGCGAACGGAACATAGAGCATTCAATGCTTCCTCCACGCCTGGAGTTCATTTCCATGAAGACTTCGTTTCGGGTAGACCATGAGTGAAAAACTTATGGGTTTACCATCTAATGTTATATGTCGAGTGTGGTGAGGATTATAGAAATAACAATGGTTCAGGATGTGTGTGTTAAGAGTACTTTCGGCCACTGTGATTACATGCTTTGATTTGCCATAATTTTTGTGACTACAAGACTCTATGCTGTTATCAACGTTTTGAGGAGACCCGTTGTGTCCGTTCGTGTCTCCATTACGTTACGTGTACGACTTAAAAGCTTAAGAATTGGGGCAATATGCTTGGCCATATGTTTTAAAGGTCATTTTGCGTTCTGAAAACAGCCAGTTTATGGGGGATTATTACCTGCTGTTTGGCTTGCAGCACTACGTATTATGTGTGTTTGTAGGTTTTGAAACGAGTAATTATCACAAATGTATATTTTAATATATGATGCCATGTTTCCGTTTGTGTTTTTTCTTTCTTTATTTGTTTCTCTCTTTTTTTTTTTTTTCTCTTTGGATCATGATCATATGGGTTCTAGATACTATCTTGATGATAGCATAGTTCTGGGACACGACAGTACAACTGTTGCTTGGTAGTTTAAAATTGTTTGTTTTGGGATGGCTGTACGATATGTTACTTGCTTATCACACTTAGGCTTATCAGGACCTGATTTTGGCGTGCATTTCTTACGCCTGCCATTTGTTGCCGGGGAGAAGGATCACCTTTATACCTTAAGGGATTTACAACACCCGGTTGGCCTACATTGCCTTGGATTGATATTTTGACAATTCATGGATTTCTTTAATGGATCGGTCGAACTGCTTCTAGGTGAGAATATCATGTTTAGGGTTTAATTTTCTATCCCTTTCCCTGTTTTCAAAAATGGTTTTCTTCTTTGTCTGTGGTCCTTGGTGGTAGTTTCGGTTTTTTCGATAGTAGGGACACACACTTTTTCCTTTGGTGGTGGTCAGCTATTTATGGTGAGTGAATTAACACTTTGGTTGCCACAATATGATTATTTTTTGGATGCATATTATGTGTTATGGTATATAATGGAAAACATGACTTATTTATTTTCTTAAATAATGAAATAGGCATGACTTCGTAAGTGCACCAATTGCCTACCCATAAGATCACAGCTGTAACAATTAGACTTTATGGGATGGGTGACTGTTTTAGGTTTGTGATTGTTCCTTTTATGTATTGTTTACAGCCTTGAAAAAGTCCTTTTAGGATGAAACACGTGTCGGCTGTTGTGTACACATTTCTGGATTGTTCAAGAAGATATATTAAAGAAACGTGCAAGTGCAAATCCAAAGCTATTGATGGACTCTAATTTTCTGACATGCTCAAACATATTGTGGATACCAGCTTCCCTGGTTTATTATAATTGTCGTGTGCTATAGCAATTGTGGCAAAAACCTTCTTGTTTCCCATTTGCAGCCCTTTGGCTCACCAATTCAGGCAGCATTCA
Source organism: Triturus cristatus (assembly GCF_964204655.1). NCBI lineage: Eukaryota > Metazoa > Chordata > Amphibia > Caudata > Salamandridae > Triturus > Triturus cristatus. Next base: position 419,872,070 of record NC_140585.1, on the reverse strand, counting down.
CCAGCCTGTTCATTACACAGTGATACGCTCATCATTTAAAGTAGCAACATACCCATTTGCGGCCATTTTGGATGTACTTTTTGTCTTTTTGAAACAAGCTCTGCCCAGTGACACGCTCACAAGTTCAAACACTGTTCATTAGCTTTGGACTGAAACATTGTATTTGGTCACAATATAATAAAGTAGTGCTGCTATATTTTTATTTATATATATTATTATTATTTTATTTATTTATATATATATTATCTTCACACCATGTCTAGAATTGCTCCGACAACAGTATTTTTACAGTGTAAGGGATATCACCCAATGGAGTGGGAGTTATGGTTTCCAGTATTTTTGGCGTATGTGGAAGTGTTAGAGGGGGGGATTGCACACCACAAAGGAAATTGGCCTTATTAAATTACACATTAGAAGGTGTGGGCCTTAAAGAATTCACCATGCTGCCTCCTGTAAAGAATTCTGAAGATTTATAGATTATAGATTTATATGTGTTTGAGCGTGAAGAAAAACAATTATCAGGACGATATGGTAAGAAAATCAACACCGTGCTGGAGAGGTTTACATTTTATTCCAGGTCACAAAAGATGAAGCAAGAGTATGTTTCGGTCCTTAGAGCGTTGGTAGCACCATGTTCCTTTGTGACCATAACATATGCTCAGGCAGTGGCAGCTCCTCCGCTAAGGCGGAGGAACGTCACCCCACTGCCTTGAAGCAGTAAAAAAAGGAAAAAAGAAAATGACAATAACGTAATGTTATTATCATTGTATTTTGTTTTCTCCTGCTGCAGCCTCTTTGTGTGACGGGTGGGGCTGCAGATCAGGGGAGGAGTGGTATAACCCTCCTAAGTATGTAATGACTGTTGGGCTGGCCCTCTCTGGCCGCCCAAAACAGTCATACACACTTTCCCTGTTCTCCATGCAAGCTGCATTACAGCCTGCATGGAGAACATGTACAGGCCCCCAGTCCCAAAGTGAGCGCCGAACCACAGCACTCAGACCAAACACAATGCTGCATTGCAGTGTTGTGATTGGTTAGGGAAGCCTGGGTGCTTACCAATCACAACCCTGCATTGCAGCATTGTGAATGGTCAGGGTAGCCTGGCTGTGCTGTGCTGTGAGACGGAGGAGAGGAGGAGCAGAGATGCGAGACCCGGCAACAAGGTAAGTGTATTTTATTTTAATTTTACATTGTGCCCCATGCCCCCCTCTCTACTAAACCACCCGCCCTGCCACCCTCGACCCGTGCTGGCTGCCACTGTGACCAGGGGTTGAGGGAACAGGTGATGATGAAAACTAAAAGTAAAAAAGTGCAGGAAAGGCTGCAGGTAGGGACTGACATGTTATTGAATGTCACTGTTAGTATCGCCGGGAACATAGAGCAATAGGAGAAGTTTGTGCATGAAATAAGAGGTAGTAACAATGGAGGGAAAGACTGAAAAAAACTGAGATCAGTTTTTCAGTAAATGTGGTTAAAACTGAAAATAAATGGGGCGCGGCCAGCAGTCGGCACCGATGGCTGCACACTAGCGTGGCTCCTGCCTGGACCAACCTGTCCCAGTGTTTATCCTGTAATTCATCCGCCTACTTGAGTCAAAAAAGAGCAGAGTGTGTGCCTGGTTTCCCGGGGCCGCCCCTGGTTGAAAAATACCAGCCCTGCGCTGAGAGCGAGTGGAGTCGGAACTGCGGCCTGCTGAGGACGTTGTTCTGCTCGATTTTCCCGGCCTTCTTGTGTTAACAAGTGATTGAATGTGACTTCAGTCTCTTACCATTCAAGCCTAAGGGTTAGAGTAGTGAATGGAGCCTATTTACTAGGCACTTCGACATGATTCTGTGCTCTTCCCCATAGATCAGGGCTTGCACACATAGCCTAGGGGATAGATTTGTTAGTATTAGGGATAACCTGTCCTGTAGTGAGGGTATTTCATGGAGCCGTGCTGAATTCAGGCCTGGTAGGCCTCAAACGGGAGAGACTCCATCTTTCTTTCTGCTCCGGCAGCTTGGGATTCTTCTAGGTCAAGAGTAATGTTTTAGTTATGAGGTGTTATTCGCTTGGAGAGAACCGGTTCAGGCCGGCCCTTATCGAAGGATTGTATTTTTCTTCATGCCGAAGACACTACATCAGGCCGGCCGGCTGGGAACGTGTCCTTGGTACGGGGAGGTACAAGAATTTGGTGGGCGGCAGGTTACGGGCCGGAATTTTCCATGAGGAAATGCACCTCTATATTAGTGAAAGTCTGAGGCAGTTACATGTTCAGTCCGTAGGCGGCATCTAGCCGTTAGCAGTAAAGCTACTACTTATTCCAGGGAAGACAGACGCCATCTTGAAGGCGGAGAAGAACTGAGAGACAGATGCTTTCCTAACAGAATAGCCAGAGAGGAGAGAGTAGCCGATAAGGAAGAGGTCCCAGTGACTCGGAGAAGGGTGATTCCAGGCGAGCCGAGGCACAGACGAGAAGGGAGCCTAGATGACCACTGAGTGCAGGCTACATACTACTAAGGTGATGTCGACCCTTTCTTATTAGAGTGTACAACTTAATCTTTCACTTTTCTTTGCAGGTTATGTGTTATATCGTAATGTTATGTGATTGTATATGCAATGAGTAATAAAGTATCCAGTTTGTAGTGAACCAACATGTGCTGTGTGTTCTTGTATAAGAGGGTAGCCTATTCTTCTAGTCAGCTGCGGCTACATGAACAGATGTTAACCCTGATCAGGTAAGTGGTAACTGAATAAGGGAAAGAGGAGCCCCTCAAACCTGAGAACAGGCTATGCCCGAACTAGCAATCCTTGTGTGATCTGATGAATAGTGAGACTGATTCCCTTTTTGTATGTTATGGTGATCATAGGATGAACTGTCAAATAAAATCTTCTTTACCGGACTGAATTTCATACGGAATCTTAAAATAAAGTAAAATAGCTCAAAATAACAAGAGGCAGAATCCGTGGTATAAGAGGTTTTCTAAATGGGCTTTATTCCACTCAAAATGGCCGACTCGAGTCGCGGCCTTCAGGTTCCGTCACCACGAGGGTTCAGGAAGTGAAGTACAATACTTTATTGACAAGAAGTAACTTTTATAGGTTATACATTTACAATGAAACGAATGCAAAAAGGCGTAACAATTGATAAGATAAATTAACATAGTGACACGTAATCGAAACTAGGCGTAATAAGGAGCAAAAAGAAACATGATTGGCTCTGATTATCTTACATAGGTGGATCTATACGATAATACTTAACATAGATGCGTGCGCAGCAGCATGACGTGTGATTGACGTGCAACTAGGGGGTGAAGGGGACTTGACATTTAGCTCTACATGTGGAGACGAGAAGTCTGAGGGGTCAAGTCAACCTAATCCCAAATCATATCTAACATCCTATGTTTAAAGAACTATGTTATCCACAAGGAAGGACTCTCGGACAGAATCTAGTCTATACTGACTGTGTGCGTGCACAAACGTCTAAGTGTCTATATGAGATGCGAGAGGCAGAAAACTTTCCATGGCAGCAGGGCTATGAATCACTTGCAGGAGGACGGAAAGGCTGAGTCCTTTGCTTGTGAGCTAAAGGAAATGTTTACCTAAATCACTAGACAGGAATGCATCGGCTGAAGAGCAAGATAGATAATTCGAAGGTGAAATACAGCTTCTTGGCAGGCAGGCGAAAACTGGCCGAGGCAGGCACCGTTAGCTGCACAGGGAGTAGGACAAAGTTCATGGATACAGATGCAAGCTCAAGCTGAAGCTGTCAAAAGACAGAGAGCAGGGAAAGGCTTTGAGGACAGAATCGGGCCTACTTGCCTGAACTGTAAAAATGGAGTAACTTAGCCATATAAAGTCGGTGGCCTTTCATGCTTAGGAATCGAATATCCAGCCCATTGATGGCGGATCTGACAGAGAACATGTCGACGGTAGACACACATATGTTTGCGTCTTAGAAACTGGAACTGGAGGGAACATACATGTACTTGTAACATGCATATAGAACCGTTGGGGTCCAAGATAGGGGACATAACTGATCAGGAAAATCCACATTTCCACATTCCCTCCTTGTCCCCTACTTGCCCTTCAAGAGATATCAATCTTCATCATTCCATCCATTTGCTCATGGAGCATCATTTCTTCTTCCTTCTTCTTCCGGCATTTTGAACGAGAACTGTGATATGGAATGCATGATGTGGCACACAGACCACAAATCGCTGGTCCACATTGCAGGCATAAACAACAACTGAAGAGCATAAGAAGGCCAATACCTAGGAAGGATAGAACTCTCCATCCCCAGGCTGATATCACACTCCAAAACCACCCGGACCACGTCCAAGTGCCTGGATTCTCGTGTATCTGGCTCACAATCTTATGAAGGCGTGTTATAGCTTTATATACAGATGGCGAATTTTCTGGTATAAATATGCAGCAGCTGGATCCGATGACCCTGCAAGCTCCGCCCCTATCGGCCAGGATGACGTCAAGGACAAGACGATTCTGGAGAACAACAATTCTCATCACTGATTGTTCTTCTGTCAGATTGCCTAGGGCGGCTATAGTCTCGTTTACTACAACTTCAAGAGTCTTGGTGAGTCTGCGTATCAGCTTACTATTTGATATTGTACCTATATAGGGAAAGATACCTTTATTGAAATCTACATACTTGTCCCATGCCGTCTCAGTATAATCGACAACTGGGAGATCTCTTCGCTCTCTATTGTGTACTAAATGAACATTTCGATAATAATCAGGGGGAGCTAGGAAAACAGGTGGCAAAAGGAATGCTATGTAACAGGTACCATCCCAATCTAGAGGCAGACGCATATATGCCGTCTGACCACATATAAAGTAAGAATGGCGAGAAGCTCTAAATGAAGATTTACCTTGATCACTATATTCTACTGTAGTAACGCATTGGCTATGGCCCATATGTATGGAACCAACTTTTCTCACACATAATTCACCCTTAACTGGAAATACAGACATAGTGGGCAGAATTAGTTCAACTTCGGATTTGACATTCAAAATCATAAGATTAGGCGTAAAATTACCTAATTTATACACTTCATTTTCTAAATCAGTTCCTGTTCTACTGGGGTGACCCTCCTTATTAGGGTGACAGACTTTGAATAAAACTAGATTCAGATTTCCCCATATCCAATGTTGTTGATAAACTGCTGTGTCTGGGTCTATGGAATTTAATAAACTAAACCATGCTCCACAGGAGCCATTGTGTGTGAACGGATGTGGAAAGAAAGGCAGAACTCCTTTGTTATTCTGATAGGGAGGGAGTCGGCCACACACCCAACAATTGGTGGCATTACTAGTCTGATGGGAATGATGTAACATACTAATGAATGTGTTATTGCGCAGCGCAAGTCTATAGGACAACTCATGTGGGGGTAGGTCACTAAAAAAATGTTCATCAGTTATATTGAAAGCACGTTTAGAAACAGGATAATACATATGCAACAATATACTTGCAGTAACTATTAAAAAACTCAAGAAAAACAAAATTAATAAAGTCACAATACAGTGGCTACGCAGTAATTTACAATAAGCATGTCGTTTCATTATGATTCTGGACTCTACATCATTCAGACCTAAGGGATACATGTCGGGACAGATTCAACCGCTTCACCTTGGAGAGGACTTAAACAATCAAATCGTCCGACAGTTTGGATCTGGACCTGAGTTTCTGCTTATAGAGTTCGGTGCTACTGGCCTCAGCCAAAGGTAGCTTTGAGTCAATGGGGGAAGACACACGGGGAGTACTGTTTGTGTCAGGAGGAAGTCCATGAAATTTCTTGATATGGCTGGAATGCACCCAGCCTTTTCTCCCTTCGATCTTCACAGCTGTTCTGGTCGTCAGCAGGACCAACTTAGGAAGCCTCCACCTTGGCTCCAGTTGGGTTTTCCGATCGAAATTCCTGACGAGAACATAATCGCCGGGAATTACATCATGAGGTTTCACCTCGGTGTTGTCGGGAAAAGCTGCGACTACCTGTGAACGACAAGATTGTAGTGCAGACATCAAGGAAGCCAGGTAATCTGTCAGCATATTACAGTCAACATCAGTTATTTTACGGGGTATAGGCGTCCCCCACATATTCGGTGGTCTACCAAAGATCACCTCATAAGGGGATAGCCCTGTTCGAGAGTGTGCTACCATTCTCATGTAAAATAGCGCAACTGGTAAGGCTACTATCCAGTCCACACCTTTTTCCTGACATATTTTAGACAATCTGATTTTTAAAAGTTGATTATGTCGTTCCACGAGACCTGCTGCCTCGGGGTGTCGGACACAGTGGAATTTCCACTGATATCCCAACAAAAGTGAGACATGTTTCATTAATTCGGATGAGAAAGGCTGGCCGTTATCTGAATATACAACACGTGGTAAACCGTACCGTGGGAAGAATTCTCGAACTAGCTGCTTGGCAGTAGTCGGGGCAGTGTAATCTGATACGGGATACGCCTCTGTCCAACGGGAGAGAGCGCAGACAACTACGAGAACATATTTGAATCCTCGACAACGTTCCATCTGAATATAATCCATCTGGAGGACTTCAAAAGGATGGTCAGGAGGCTGAAATCCACCCTGCTCTACGGGAACACTCTTTCCTGGATTAAACTGACAACATATCATACAGGTACGAACCTTTTGTTTAGCTGCTGCTCGTAAATGTTTGTTGAACCAAATGTGCTGAATGCTGTCTAGCATAGCCTTCTCTCCTAAATGTGCTGGACTGTGAACTGTAGCTATAATGGCTTGAACCATGGAATCAGGGAGAAACCATACAGATTTCTCCTTCGTCATCCATCCTTGATCTGTCTGGATCCCTCCTAGTTCAGTCCACTTCTTTATTTCTTCTGCTGTGGCATGTGTCTGTATGTCAATTACGTCAAGTGCGGGATCCTTAATTGTCATACATTGTGTTGGTGTCTGAACTATTGGCTTTGTCATGTCTAATGTGCGATTCTGAGCAGTCTGTTTAGCTGTTCTGTCAGCTAAATCATTGCCTTGAGAAATGGTATCAGTAACCTTCGTGTGTGCTTTACATTTCATAATCGATATAGCAGTGGGTAGATGTATTGCGTCTAACAAGGCATGAATGAGGGGTCCGTGCTGAATGTGGGCACCATGGGAGGTTAAATAACCTCTCTCTCGCCACAGCACGCCGAAGTCGTGTACAACTCCGAATGCATAACGTGAGTCAGTGTATACATTAACTTTCTTATTTGTGGCTTGAATACAGGCTTGTGTTAGAGCAATAAGTTCTGCTGCTTGGGCTGACAAAGTATCTATACAATTTGTCTCAATAACTTCAGTGTCTGTTGTGACTGCATACGCGGCCACTAAATCTCCTGTATTTGTTCTCATGCACGATCCGTCTACATACAACGTCAGGTCTGGATCTAACAATGGAACGTCTGTCAAGTCTTGTCTAGGTTTCGTCTTTATTTCAATGATTTCAACACAATCATGAGCTAGTGGGTCTGTTCCAATTACAGGTAATAGTGTAGCAGGATTCAATGTATTACACCGTCGGATCTCTATGTGTGGTTGAAACAATGTCAGTTCATAACCGGTAAGTCTTGCTATGGTCAAGTGTTGTGTTTGTGTTCGGTTCACAAGAACCTCTACTGCATGTGGTACTTGTACTGTCAATGGATGTCCTAACACTATGGCATCGCTTTGTCTGATTGCTAAAGCTGTCGCTGCCACTGATTTCAGGCATGCAGGCAAAGCCTGAGCTACGGGATCTAATGTACTGGAAAAATAAGCACATGGCTTGCGTGATCCTGCTTGATCCTGAGTGAGTACTGACAAGGCAGTACCTTCGCGTTCTGTAACAAAGAGTGTAAAATGTTTGCTATAACATGGTGTTGCTAAAACAGGTGCTTGACATAAAGCTTCCTTTAGGCTTTCAAAAGCTTGTGTATGTTCCTGAGTCCAAGGGAGAACAGTCGATGTGGCTGCCTCCTGTGTGGTTAACTGAATGAGTGGTTTTGCTAGAAATGCGTACTGAGGGATCCACTGCCTACAATATGAAGTGAGGCCTATGAAAGCCCGCACCTCCTTTTGTGTCTGGGGTATTGACATGTTAGCAATTAACTGGATGCGATCTGGTGTAAGCTGCCTTCCCTCCTTGGACAGCGAGTGACCAAGATAAATAACTCGCTGGACACAGAATTGCAGCTTAGAAGGAGACACCTTGTGCCCCTTGTCGGCTAGAAAATGTAAAACTGTCAGAGAAGCTTTTTCACATTCTGGCTCGCTTCTCGCTGTGATCAGCAGATCATCGACATATTGAAGCAGTGCAGTATTGACTGGCATGTGGATACTGTCAAGTTCTCGTTTCAGTGCTTGGCTGTAAATGCTGGGGCTTTCTGTGAATCCTTGGGGAGCGCGTGAGAATTTAAAGCTGCGCCCATTTAAACTGAATCCGAACAAGTATTGGCTTTCCGGATCTATTGGGACGCTGAAAAAGGCATTCTTGAGATCGATTACAGTAAAGAATGTTGCTTCGGAATCAATTGCTGTCAACAATGATGATATATCAGGGACCACAGGGAATTGTGGTACAATGCACTTGTTTAGTTCACGCAAATCAATAACCAATCGGTACACTGGTGGGGCAGTAGGATCAGTTCGTTTAAGAATCGGAATTATCGGTGAATTACATACATTGGAGTCTGTTTCTACAACTACTCCCTGGGCAATCAGCTCATCAATGATTTTCAGCAAAGCCACTACAGCATCATGCGGTAACTTGTATTGTCGCATTCGTGGTAGTACCACTCCTGCTTTCAGTGTGACTCGATAGGGTGTAATGTTCATGCAGCCAACATCCGTAGGGCCTTGTGCCCATAGATGTACTGGTAAAGTCTGTAGTCGGGGATCCATGTCTCTAGACACATAGTGACCTTTAAAATCACGTAAAAACAACCTTACTCCTTCCGGAGAACAACATATTATGGCTCCTAGTGCTTTCAGAGTTTTAATTCCTAACAGATTTTCTGGGCATGATTTAGTAAGCAATAAATCTGTAGTTCGTGTCAAAGGTCCTATCGTAAGTGGTAGAGGCTGTGATACTTCATTAACAATAGGTTTTCCCGAAAAACCAAGGGAAACATTTTGAGAGCCTGAGAGGGGTGCCCCTGGAACTTCACTACGTTTTATAGTTGTTCGACTTGCCCCTGTATCGAGTAAGAATTTTCTATCTTGACCTAATAATTTACTATGTACATAAGGTCCTTCTTGATCTACAGGAATCTCGATAAGCGGTAAGTCAACTTCCCTCTCTAGGCTGGTTCATGCGTAACGCTGATACTCAGGGTATTCATACTGTGCAGTCTGATACATTTGTCGTGTTGTGGTTTGTGTGGCAGTAGCAGGCAACGGTGGTGCAGCTGGCACAAACTGTATGGGTTGCTGTGAGGCTGGCATGGACTGTTGCTGAACTGGCATGGACTGTCCATGCTGCATAGCTCCTTGTTCATTCTGATCTTGTCTAACTAATCGTGGTCTCTCCTTTGCAATACCTGTAGCTATATTACGTTTCAGGACTGGACAATCGTGTACATAATGGCCCAGTTGTTTACAGTAATTGCAGGTTCCCTTTACAGGAACTGCAGAATCACCAGAATGTGTCACACCCTTTTTGTGACCATCTGCTGGTACTGTCTGAGAAACTAGCATTTTCATTTTTGTATCCTTCATGCGTCTATGCTCGTGTTCTTGTTCATCCCTAATTCTATTGTGATGATACTGTAACATTTGTAGCATTTGCGACGGAGTGTTACTTTGCCAGGTACTCTCGAATTTCAATATTCTATTCTTTACTGGAGGCAATGCATTTTCCACTAATTTTGTCACAAATAAATGTGGATATGAGTCACTACTTGCTTTTATACCACTATTTATACCAAAACATTTTTCAAATCGAGCATAATAATCGCTTGTGTCTTCATCTTGCTTTTGTTTGCAGGCTGTGATTGCACCCCAATCTTCCTTTTTTGTAGTTAATAAACGTGGCAGTACCTGTACTAGTAAACCTGGTAACAGTTTAACTTTATCCCCGAGCCCTGAACCTGCAGTTCGGCCCCTTTCTTCCTCTGCTAATGCTGTCCAGTCTATCTTTTGGTCACCCACTTCCCACTCTTTTTCTTTCAGTTTTTCATAAATGCCAGCAGGCAAAAGCACCTTTAATATCGTCATAATATCAGGAAAGGTGTACTCTCCCATCAGTAACATGTCTTTAATTTCTCGGTGGAAACCCGCTGGGTCTTTGTCATGACTAGGTACTACTTTCTTCATTTCCAATAATTCCATTTTTGATATGGGTGTGTAAACAAATACACGGTGAAACTCATTGTCTTCGCCTTTTATTGGGTGCACTTCTCGTAGGGGATTTTGTCTATCCATATAGTACGGCGCTCTTTCTCTGCGGGGCAGTGAGAGAGAATCCGGACTTACAAAAAGGACATACTGCTTACGTGACACTAATATCTCTTTAATTAGCTTGTTACTAGAACCTCTCCATCTGTTTGTGAGTAGTTCCGTTAATATATCAGGTAAAGGACCAGGGTCAGCATGTTGGCTCTTATATAATATGAGGAGTTGCTGAATCATATAGATTCCAGCTAAACGTTGTTCATCTGCACTGAGATTAAAAAACGTGTGTGCTACGGTCTCATCACCGTATTTTTCAGGACTGTCAATCCAGTGAACAGCTGATCTGGCTAATTCTTGCTCATCCATGGAATCGAGGAGGTGGTAACCCCTTCGTTCTCGTAGTATTTTATCTGCGGCTTGAAACGAATGTTCAGGAGACTTCAGATTTATTACAGGCGTCGGATACGTTCTGCTATTATTTGGGCATACTGAGTGTATGGGATCAGAAAAACATCTAGTATTTTCACAGGATCTTCCTCTGCCTACATAGGCTATGGTTTCTGACTGTCTTGCGGAATTCCCTGATTCGGACACTTCATCTTGCTCAAACTCGTCTGTTCCCAATCTCTCTTCATGAATACGCTCTATTTCTTTACGGATTTTTCGGCACATGGCTATTATACAATTTTGCTTATCGTGTCTCCCTTCTGATATATTCTGACTCCATCTTGTAAGAATAAGCATTGCATTCGGGTCTACCCCCGGGCGGTCTTGATTTCTGATCACACAGTTTATGAGGAAACGTAACAGTTCCCCCTGTATCTCTACTTTCTGGAATTCCATAGCTCTGTTAATACATCCTGGATCTCGTCCTGTTTGAACAAAATGATATATGTTATCTAGATGCGTAGTCATTCCTGGTAACCTTGCTAAATACTCTGCGGCTCGCCTGATACGTAATGATGCCAGGACCATTTCGTCCTCTTTACCAACCACCGGGTCATATCTACAATTTACAAGGAGTTCCTTAAGCGTACGTTCACTTACGAATTTAGGTGTACGTGAATGTGCTGACTCTTGAAAGACAAGTTTATTTATTCTAGGTGGTGTAAAGGTAATGCTAGCACCTCCCGTGGCCCCATCTGGGGCGTCGGGTGTGAATGGGTTCGTTGAACGTGACACAGCAACTATGGGTGTCGATACCTCTGTAGAGTCGACTGCGGAGACAGATGCGGAAACAGATGTGCTTGCCGAAGCTTGTGTCGGGACTTGCTGTTGCACGGGGACAGATACCTGATCCTGACGTTGAACCCCTACACCAGACGGTCTATGTGGTGCGGCGTTAGCATACTCGGGAGCTGCGTCGTCTAGATATGAAGAAAGAAAAACATCTTCTGCGGTTCTGGGATGCCCTTTTGGATGTACCTTAATTGGAAATAATGGGGGTGGCAAGTCCTTTGGCATCTCTGGAGCAGCCTTAGGTAGTCCTTCGGCTAGAAGGGGATACATACCATTCATAAGAGCATTTCTTTGTCTATTTACTTGTTCTGATTTCACTCGGATACCTTCCTTAATTAATAGATTTTCTTGAACTTTATTTGAACTTTCTTTACTCCTCTCTTCTTGTCTACGTGCTTTTTCTGTTCGTCTATGAGATTCTTTACGCCATAACTCAACAGCGTCTTTCTGTGATTGTCTGACCTTTCTTTTCCATAACTCTTCCTCCACTTTCATGATGCATTCTGCATCCCAGGTTCCCGCTACGGGCCACCTTTGACTTTCCGGCAATCCCTTGGTATAATCTACCCATAGATCAAGAAACAATATGGCATCTAAGCCATGCTTATGGTACATAAAATGCCCTGGAGTGTCCCTAGGAGGAATAGGAACTGCTTCTTCAAGCACCCCTTTTCTGGTAGTAATCTGTCTTAACTTCGAGAAAAGCGGCATATTGACAACTGATCTGATACTTACTCTTGAATTCACTTAATACGAAAAACACAATAATGAACAGTGAACAATGAACACTCATTCATACCACAATATTTGAACACTTTAAACATTAAACATTAAACATTTTAACAACGACCGACAATGATGACAGTCTGCCTAACTAATCACCACGCTGAATTCTTGACAATAACTGAATACTTCGGAATACTTGATATACTGCTAAACAGTACATATACACTGCTAAACAGTGCAGACCGGATTTGTGTACCCAAATCCGTCTTGACCGGCACAACCTATGTGCGCGTCAACACGCCTCCCCGGCGATGGTACTCACCGAGTAGCTCCTTGAAACGGAAGGCCTCAGAGAATGGACAGGACTCGATGACTGCGGACAGCGGACCCTCTGGACATCGGGATTTCGAGAAACCTGGTGGGCCTCTGTATACCTCGGATCTTGCTCTCTCAGCTAGGCTCTGGTCGGGATACTTCGCACTTCTCACCGCCTCGTCTGGGTTGATCGCAGCCTCAGTCGCCCCCGCTTGACCGGAGGGAGCTTACAGGAAATCCTGCTGGTACGCGTTTATGGTCCGTCCAGCTATGGCAGGAGACCGGGCCTGCAACGCACCGCCGGCGCGTGAGATGAGAAAGTGTCCCTGTTCGGGCGCCATTATGTGGTAAATAAAATCTTCTTTACCGGACTGAATTTCATACGGAATCTTAAAATAAAGTAAAATAGCTCAAAATAACAAGAGGCAGAATCCGTGGTATAAGAGGTTTTCTAAATGGGCTTTATTCCACTCAAAATGGCCGACTCGAGTCGCGGCCTTCAGGTTCCGTCACCACGAGGGTTCAGGAAGTGAAGTACAATACTTTATTGACAAGAAGTAACTTTTATAGGTTATACATTTACAATGAAACGAATGCAAAAAGGCGTAACAATTGATAAGATAAATTAACATAGTGACACGTAATCGAAACTAGGCGTAATAAGGAGCAAAAAGAAACATGATTGGCTCTGATTATCTTACATAGGTGGATCTATACGATAATACTTAACATAGATGCGTGCGCAGCAGCATGACGTGTGATTGACGTGCAACTAGGGGGTGAAGGGGACTTGACATTTAGCTCTACATGTGGAGACGAGAAGTCTGAGGGGTCAAGTCAACCTAATCCCAAATCATATCTAACATCCTATGTTTAAAGAACTATGTTATCCACAAGGAAGGACTCTCGGACAGAATCTAGTCTATACTGACTGTGTGCGTGCACAAACGTCTAAGTGTCTATATGAGATGCGAGAGGCAGAAAACTTTCCATGGCAGCAGGGCTATGAATCACTTGCAGGAGGACGGAAAGGCTGAGTCCTTTGCTTGTGAGCTAAAGGAAATGTTTACCTAAATCACTAGACAGGAATGCATCGGCTGAAGAGCAAGATAGATAATTCGAAGGTGAAATACAGCTTCTTGGCAGGCAGGCGAAAACTGGCCGAGGCAGGCACCGTTAGCTGCACAGGGAGTAGGACAAAGTTCATGGATACAGATGCAAGCTCAAGCTGAAGCTGTCAAAAGACAGAGAGCAGGGAAAGGCTTTGAGGACAGAATCGGGCCTACTTGCCTGAACTGTAAAAATGGAGTAACTTAGCCATATAAAGTCGGTGGCCTTTCATGCTTAGGAATCGAATATCCAGCCCATTGATGGCGGATCTGACAGAGAACATGTCGACGGTAGACACACATATGTTTGCGTCTTAGAAACTGGAACTGGAGGGAACATACATGTACTTGTAACATGCATATAGAACCGTTGGGGTCCAAGATAGGGGACATAACTGATCAGGAAAATCCACATTTCCACAGTATGAGACTGCCGTCTAGGTAGAGAGGTCTGGATTCGTAGGGGATCGCGAGGCCGCCAATTGTGCTGAGACTGCCGTCTGGGTAGAGAGGTCTGGGTTCGTATGGGACCGTGAGGCCGCCACTTGTGATACTGTCGTATGGGCAGAGAGGTCTGGGTTCGTATGGGACCGCGAGGCCGCCACTTGTGATACTGTCGTATGGGCAGAGAGGTCTGGATTCGTAGGGGATCGCGAGGCCGCCAATTGTGCTGAGACTGCCGTCTGGGTAGAGAGGTCTGGGTTCGTATGGGACCGCGAGGCCGCCACTTGTGATACTGTCGTATGGGCAGAGAGGTCTGGGTTCGTATGGGACCGCGAGGCCGCCACTTGTGATACTGTCGTATGGGCAGAGAGGTCTGGGTTCGTAGGGGATCGCGAGGCCGCCAATTGTGCTGAGACTGCCGTCTGGGTAGAGAGGTCTGGGTTCGTATGGGACCACGAGGCCGCCACTTGTGATACTGTCGTATGGGCAGAGAGGTCTGGGTTCGTATGGGATCGCGAGGCCGCCGATTGTGCTGATACTGTCGTATGGGCAGAGAGGTCTGGGTTCGTATGGGACCGCGAGGCCGCCATTTGTGATACTGTCGTATGGGCAGAGAGGTCTGGGTTCGTATGGGACCGCGAGGCCGCCACTTGTGATACTGTCGTATGGGCAGAAAGGTCTGGATCCGTATGGGATCGCGAGGCCGCCGATTGTGAGATCTTGGTATGCATAGTAGGAATCCCCTGTCCTTAGGTGATAGATTTATGTGGTTGTAGGATTGTGAATAGGTTCTAGGGAGGGGGTAACGTTCTGGCTGGGTTAGTGAGGCTCTGATGAGCGGGTTCTATCTGATCCGAAAACCCAAGCAGAACATTTGGCGTCACGAACCGTTTACGAAACCTGTGTGCGTTGTGGTTGTATTGTGTTTGCCTTCGGCGCGTGCGTGGTTTTGTTTCTATATTATTTGTATATACCTGCGTGTAGTTTTCTTTTCTCTTTCTTCTTTTTCTTTTTCTCTTTTTCTTTCTTTTCAAAGATGTTTTCTAGAAAGTCGAAATCTACTTTTAAGTTGCCCGTTGATATTCCCGGCTGGGATTCAACGCCTTATGAAGCCTTAGCCCGTGAGTGGGCTGATTCTACTGGTTTGAGTGAGAATTGGAATTCTTTTTTGGAGCTGGCGGAGCCGGCTAATGTGATTACTTGTTTACAGAAGGCGCCGGTATCTAAGGGTGATGAGCTTCCCGCTTTGGGGCGCAGAGGTTGGATTGTTCTGTCTGCGTACAGGATCCTGCATGAGAGGTTGTTGAAGTTACAGAATGTGCATAAGGATGTGGAAGCGAACTTTGTTGAGATTCAGAATGCTCATACTTTGTTGCGGTGTCAAAATAAGTTGCTTGCTGACAAACTTGAGACGTACCAAACTATTGCCGAGAGGGCGGCTGTGCGAATTGCTCGTTATAAATACAAGAATCGGCGTGGTCGGGTTTCGACGCGGAAGGTGCGTCTGGTCGTGGCGAAAGCCGGACTGGATTGGAATCCTGATGAATGGGATGGTAATATCTGGAACTCGAGTGATTCTCCTTCCTCGGGTGAGGAGTCTGCCAAGCGCGAGTCCTCTCGCTCCGGCCGTGCTTGTAAATCTGCTTCTTGCGCCTCTGATGGTGCACCCCGTGATTGCGCTCGTCCTTCGAGAGGGGTCGATGCTTCTTCCACTGATTGTTCCTCTACGTGTACTGGTCGAGCTCCTTGTGATGCTCGGCGCATCCAGTTTTTCGACGGAAGGTGCAGCAGGCTCCCGGTGCTCCGAATGGTATTGCTTTAGACTCTTTGGAGGATTTTACTCAACAAGAAATTAGTGATATTTTGCAGCGATTTCGGCAGCGAGTTGGTGAGCCCTTGCTCACATGGATGGTGCGCCTTTATGAACTGGGCGCTGCTGGCATTATGTTGGATGCTGGCGATTGTTTGAAGTTTTGTTCCTTGAGTTCGGATTCTACTGTACAGGATCATTTTCGTAACTTTAATGGTGGTGGTCAAATTTCTTTGCTTCAATTGGCGACTGAGGGTTGTAATCAAAATTAGAACATTGGAACGTTGGAAGCTCCATTGAAAACAATGGAGTGCTCCGGGCTTATAATGGCTGGTATAAGCCCAGAGCTCCAACATTCCAATGTGTCTTTGTTCACAGCTCTGGCTGTGAACAAAGGCTTCAGGGAGCCTGAGGGGATTTCAATCCCCTCGCGCTCCCTGAAGGCTTTGTTTTGTTAGAACATTCTGCCCTCTAGTGGCAGAATGTTCTAATAGCCTTATAGCCCTTCGTAGCAGGGCTATACCGGCTTTTAAAGTCCCTCTGCTTTGTTAAAGTCCCTCGCCTTTGGCTCGGGCCTTTAACGCTGCAGCGGACCTTTAACAGCCGGTATAGCCCGCTACGGCGGGCTATAAGGCTATAATATCCTACTGAGTCTGACTGGCCTCTGAATGACAAACCGTGGTATACTTTGCGCGATGCTGCACAACGTCTCAAAGAGGAGGTGATGAAAACGGCAATTTTTCTAAATACTGCTGACAGGTTGATTGATGGTTTCTTGACATCTTCTGTGCGGAATGGTATTATTCGTTCTTCCCCTGTTGCTTATAAGCAGGTCATGATGACTTTATTGATTAATCAGACTGGTAACATGTTATCTGTGGTGCTGGAATCAGTACGCCAACTCGGTGAGTTGGGTGAGTGGTTTAAACCTGAACGGCAATCTCGGCCTGACACTCGTACTCCTGGTGACAATAAACTTACTAGACGTGATATGTTTTTTGGTCTTATGGCCGATGGTGTGCGAAAGGAGGACATTGATGGTGAGACTACTTCTCGTTTGTGGGAAATGTTTCGCAAACGTGGCTTGGATCGAAAGGAGGGTGCCCGGCGTGTTCGGACAACTGAGTGTGATCGTGGTTTTTCTGACGGTAGCGGTGATGACGACCGCCGTGGGCGCTCTGATCGTCGTGATGATCGACGTTATGCGCGTGATTTGTCCCCCCGTCGTGACAGAGACAGGGAGAGAGAGGGGGAAAGAGAGAGGGGGAGAGATGATTATGTTAACAGCAGACGTAGAGATGATAGGGATCAATCCCCTGAGTTGAGAAGGAGAGAGGATCGACACATATTGGCCGATCGAAACCCGCAGTACAATGCAGGGAACAGTAATCCATTTCGTAATGGAGATGGATATGAACAGGAGGTATCGATACCTAGGAACCGTGAGAGTCTTTATCCTGATTTATCCTGGTACACAGAACACAATAAAAAGGACTAGGAAATAGGTCAAGCTCCAGTACACAGATGGGCTCACAGAGATAATAGACCCTATGTAGATATTGATATTTATTGGAGACATCGTAATATCCAAGGGGCCCGAGCATTGGTAGATACAGGAGCGGAGGCCACTCTTGTTCATGGAAAATCAAAGAAGTTTAAAGGTCAGCCTTTTACAATTACCGGATTAGGTGGAAAGGAAACTCCCGCAGTTCAAACCTTACTTGAAATGAGAATAGGTAGAATTCCTAGAAAAGAATACTCTGTATTAGTGGTGCCACTCTTAGAATTCATAATTGGAATTGATATTTTGAAAGGAATGACTTTGCACTTAGATGATGGATGTTACCAATTTGGAACTAAACATTATATATCGTCCAGGCCTGTACGGGTTGGTCGTTTAAGAATGCCCCCCATAAAAGTTCCCCAGGCGACAAAAGTGGTTCGTCAGAAGCAGTATCGTATTCCAGGTGGTCATGAAGAGATTAGTACCACTATTCAGGAGTTGGTGGATGCAGGAGTTATAACCCCAGTTACTTCTGCTTGGAATAATCCTGTTTGGCCTGTACGTAAGAGTGATAATTCTTGGCGCATGACTGTTGATTATCGAGAATTGAATAGACACACACCCTCTTTGACTGTTGCAGTACCGGATGTTATTACCCTAATTGAAAGAATCCAGAAACATCCAGGTACATGGTATGCATCCATTGATATTGCTAATGCTTTCTTTTCGATTCCGATTGCCCCTGAGTGTCAGGAACAATTCAGTTTTACGTGGAACGGGCGTCAGATGACGTTTAGAAGTCTTCCTCAGGGCTATGTGCATAGTCCTACGATATGTCACCGGCTGGTGGCAGAGCATCTGGCTGAGGTACCAGTTCATCCACAAATTCAGATATGTCACTATATTGATGATATTTTGATCCAAGGTGAATCACAAGAGGAAGTTCAGACCCAATTGGATAAAGTCATTGAGTGCTTGCGTGAGAAAGGTTGGGAAATAAACCCGGATAAATTACAAGGTCCGTCCCAGGCTGTGAAATTTTTGGGTATTAATTGGCATGAAGGGCACCGAGAAGTGATCCCTCAGGTTAAACAGAAAATTCTTGATTTTGCAGTTCCGAGAAATAGGAAAGAAGCCCAAAGCTTCATTGGTTTGTTTGGATTTTGGCGCCAGCATATTCCTCATTTGAGTCAAATATTGGCCCCTTTGTACCAGGTCACTCGTAAAAAGAATGCATTTGAATGGGGTAAACCACAGCAAGATGCGTTCAGTCTGGCAAAAGAAGCAATTCAGCATGCTTTGGATTTATGGCCTGTATGTGATGGTGATGTGGATTTGAATGTGTCTGTACAAGGCCTTTATGCGAATTGGAGTTTGTGGCAGAAACAAGGCAAGAGTAGAGTACCGTTAGGTTTCTGGACCAAAAAGTTACCTGATGCTGGTGAGCGTTATACACCTTTTGAGAAACAGCTACTTGCATGTTATTGGGCTCTGGTGGATACCGAGCAGTTGACTTTGGGACATGATATAGTTTTGCGACCTGAAATTCCTATCATGCAGTGGGTTATGAGTTCGCCGAAAACTCACCGAATTGGACACGCTCAAGAGGCGAGTGTGATTAAATGGAAATGGTATATACAAGACAGGGCACGTGTGGGACAAAAAGGAGTTGCATCTTTGCATGAGCAGGTGGCACGGGC
Organism: Triturus cristatus; assembly: GCF_964204655.1. Lineage (NCBI taxonomy): Eukaryota > Metazoa > Chordata > Amphibia > Caudata > Salamandridae > Triturus > Triturus cristatus. Next base: position 419,852,836 of record NC_140585.1, on the reverse strand, counting down.
GCCATCAACTGAAACTGAGAGTGAATGTTCCGTACCTTTAGTACAGGAATCTCCTGTTAAGTGGGGTAAACCTTTTGATGATTTGTCCGCAGAGGACAGAAACCATGTCTGGTTTACGGATGGTTCAGCAAGGTTCATAGGGACGAAACGGCATTGGAAGGCAGTGTCCTATAATCCGATCACACAAAAATTGCTGAGTACAACTGGTGAGGGTAAGAGCAGTCAATTTGCTGAACTCTATGCTGTTTATCAAGTTCTGAAACAAGAGTTACCTGGCACATGTCATATTTTTACCGATTCTTGGTCTACTGCCAATGGACTGGCAGTTTGGTTACCGACTTGGCATTCCCATAGTTGGAAAATCCATTCCAAAGAATTGTGGGGAAAAGAATTATGGCAGGAGATTTGGGAAATGCTCCCACAGAGTACTGTTACAATCTTCCATGTGGATGCTCATACCCCGATAGACTCTCTTGACAAATTCTTTCATAACATTGCAGATGAGAAATCTAAAATTGCTGAGGCAGTGGTGGACACGCAAGATTCTGATATTGCGGGATTGGCGAAATGGGCCCACCAGAAAGCAGGACACTTTGGAGAAAAAGCCTCTAGCAGGTGGGCTGCTGATCGAGGAATTTATATTCCCCTAGATTTAATTAAAAATGTTATTCTACATTGTCCCATTTGTCAGCATATCAGGCAGCGCAAAGTGCCCCAAATTGTTAAAGGTCATTTACATCGCGGGAAATTGCCCGCTCAAATTTGGCAGATTGATTACATTGGTCCACTTCCTATGAGTAGGAATTGTCAATATGTTTGCACTATTGTTGATACATACAGTGGCCTGTTGGTGGCCCTTCCCTGTAAGCAAGCTACCCAATTGAATACTGTTAAAACATTGGAATTGATTATGATGTATTATGGTGTGCCATTCCAAATTCAATCTGATAATGCATCCCATTTTCGTGGAAGATTGGTACAGGAATTCTGTGTGGAAAACAATATTGAATGGGTATTTCATATACCATATTATCCACAGGCCTCGGGTCTTGTGGAGAGGTTGAATGGCCTGCTAAAAGACCAACTTCGCAAATTAACAGATGACAAGTATAAGAATTGGCGAGATTTTTTGCCTCAAGCGCTATTGATTTTGAATAACCGTCCTTTTCTAAATGCTGAATCCCCACTTATGCGTTTGTTTCCTCCGAATGTTGATGCTAAACCTAATGAGATCAGAGAGACTGTGATGTACTGGGAGATTACTCCCGGAGCTTTGGCTCCATGCAGAGCGACCCCAGGGTCGGCAGGTTTAGACTTGCATGCCATGGATGACACCATTATAAAAAGTAAAGATCGAGTCATCCTTGAAACAGGTGTTGGTGTTCAGATACCACCTGGAAATTTCGGATTAATTGCCCCTAGATCGGGGCTGGCTGTAAAAGGCATTCAGGTGCTTGGAGGAATCATTGATAGTGATTATCAGGGAGAGATTAAGGTGCTCCTGCTGAATAGCAGTGAGGTTGACATACTGATACATAAAACTGACCGAGTGGCTCAATTGCTAATAATGCCTGTGTTCAGCGGTGAGATCACAAAAGGCACTGCCCCAACGTTGCTAACGGTACGAGGCCAGAAAGGTTTTGGCTCCACAGATAATCCTGGGGCCAGAGTTTGGGTGCAGTCGCCTAAGAATCCCCCTGAACAAGCAGAAGTGATTGCAACCGGTCAAGACAACACCATTTTAGTTATGAGACCAGGGAAAGATAGCTGGGAAGCAGTCCCGGCTGACAAATGTTACTTACGAGAATGAATAATGCCTGTATTTGATTCTTTTTCAGATCATTCTTTGGACTGTTGCTGCAGGATGTGTCGGCATTGGACTCCTTTTGGGATGGTACGACGAGAGAAGAGGGATCCCATCAAACCGGGCTGAGTTGAGAACCCGAGTGTCGCGTTCCTTCGCTGCGTGGGATTCGTCGCCAAACTTTTGGGTTACATTGGCCAAGCAAGTGACGAAGACCCCTCATTTCTGCTTGACACCGATGAGATCGGTAACTGATATATTGGCAACTTGTTTGGTTGCTGTCCCTGCTTCATTGGAGACCCTGACTCATATTTTTAATATAACAAATGCTCGTCCCAATGTTCTTCTGGGCGATTTCGCTGCCCATGAGTATTGCCCCTTGTGTACTGTACTGTCAGACCCGATACCGCCTGTCCAGTCCCAAATAGTTACCTATAATATCACACAAGGTGATTTATGTTTTTTCCTTACTTGTGATCCTTGTGCGATTTCTGAATGTATGCGTTTAAAATTGAAAGGTGCCACCTCATTCACCGCTCATGAACGAACTTTGTGCTTTCAAAGGACACCGAAAACATGTACTTCTGTTCAGAACAACATGACTTGCAAGAGTATGGTAGTTACCCCCAGTCACTATCGCACGATGTTACTACCTGCCGGATGGCTTTTCTCATGTGGTAATACTTCCTGGCCATATATCCCCGCAAATATTTCTGGAGGCCCTTGTGCCATTACTAGACTGAGCCTACTCATGTTCTCGTCACATCCGAATGCCAACTCTCGTGTGATCCGAGATACAGTGAGGTTACAGGAGGATTGTGACTCATCTTTGCATTTATATTCCAAGTCTGAATACCTTAGCCTGGCTGTTTCAATTGTTGGTGTTCCTGCTTTGGCAGTTTATAATGCCAAATCTATTGGGAAAATGGCCTGCTGGATGGTAAAATCCATCAATCATACTTCTACAATCCTGTCTGACATGCTATTAGACGCCCAGGGTGAACGAAGGGCTATCTTACAAAATAGAGCGGCCATTGATTATCTTTTGCTTAAACATGGACACGATTGTTCTGATTTTGAGGGTCTTTGTTGTTTTAACTTGTCGGATCATACAAAATCCATTCAGGTTCACATTGACAAATTACATGACTTGACAGAAGAAGTTAGAAAACACATTGACCAGGGCTGGTTTGACTGGCTCTTTAATTGGTTACCTGATTTGCATTTGTTACGTCAAATATTAGGAGGTATTCTGATTGCTATCGGCATTTTGATTTCTATCTGTTGCTTTATTCAGTGTATTCCTTCACTACTTCAATTCTGCACACCTGGTACTAGACATAGATCAGTTAGTCTTGTTTCATATTATTCTTCCACAGATATTAGTTCTGTTTAATGAATGTATAATAGACTGAAGTCAAGGGTGAAATGTTCTGCTCGATTTTCCCGGCCTTCTTGTGTTAACAAGTGATTGAATGTGACTTCAGTCTCTTACCATTCAAGCCTAAGGGTTAGAGTAGTGAATGGAGCCTATTTACTAGGCACTTCGACATGATTCTGTGCTCTTCCCCATAGATCAGGGCTTGCACACATAGCCTAGGGGATAGATTTGTTAGTATTAGGGATAACCTGTCCTGTAGTGAGGGTATTTCATGGAGCCGTGCTGAATTCAGGCCTGGTAGGCCTCAAACGGGAGAGACTCCATCTTTCTTTCTGCTCCGGCAGCTTGGGATTCTTCTAGGTCAAGAGTAATGTTTTAGTTATGAGGTGTTATTCGCTTGGAGAGAACCGGTTCAGGCCGGCCCTTATCGAAGGATTGTATTTTTCTTCATGCCGAAGACACTACATCAGGCCGGCCGGCTGGGAACGTGTCCTTGGTACGGGGAGGTACAAGAATTTGGTGGGCGGCAGGTTACGGGCCGGAATTTTCCATGAGGAAATGCACCTCTATATTAGTGAAAGTCTGAGGCAGTTACATGTTCAGTCCGTAGGCGGCATCTAGCCGTTAGCAGTAAAGCTACTACTTATTCCAGGGAAGACAGACGCCATCTTGAAGGCGGAGAAGAACTGAGAGACAGATGCTTTCCTAACAGAATAGCCAGAGAGGAGAGAGTAGCCGATAAGGAAGAGGTCCCAGTGACTCGGAGAAGGGTGATTCCAGGCGAGCCGAGGCACAGACGAGAAGGGAGCCTAGATGACCACTGAGTGCAGGCTACATACTACTAAGGTGATGTCGACCCTTTCTTATTAGAGTGTACAACTTAATCTTTCACTTTTCTTTGCAGGTTATGTGTTATATCGTAATGTTATGTGATTGTATATGCAATGAGTAATAAAGTATCCAGTTTGTAGTGAACCAACATGTGCTGTGTGTTCTTGTATAAGAGGGTAGCCTATTCTTCTAGTCAGCTGCGGCTACATGAACAGATGTTAACCCTGATCAGGTAAGTGGTAACTGAATAAGGGAAAGAGGAGCCCCTCAAACCTGAGAACAGGTTATGCCCGAACTAGCAATCCTTGTGTGATCTGATGAATAGTGAGACTGATTCCCTTTTTGTATGTTATGGTGATCATAGGATGAACTGTCGTATGAGACTGCCGTCTAGGTAGAGAGGTCTGGATTCGTAGGGGATCGCGAGGCCGCCAATTGTGCTGAGACTGCCGTCTGGGTAGAGAGGTCTGGGTTCGTATGGGACCGTGAGGCCGCCACTTGTGATACTGTCGTATGGGCAGAGAGGTCTGGGTTCGTATGGGACCGCGAGGCCGCCACTTGTGATACTGTCGTATGGGCAGAGAGGTCTGGATTCGGAGGGGATCGCGAGGCCGCCAATTGTGCTGAGACTGCCGTCTGGGTAGAGAGGTCTGGGTTCGTATGGGACCGCGAGGCCGCCACTTGTGATACTGTCGTATGGGCAGAGAGGTCTGGGTTCGTATGGGACCGCGAGGCCGCCACTTGTGATACTGTCGTATGGGCAGAGAGGTCTGGGTTCGTATGGGAGCGCGAGGCCGCCACTTGTGATACTGTCGTATGGGCAGAGAGGTCTGGGTTCGTATGGGATCGCGAGGCCGCCGATTGTGCTGATACTGTCGTATGGGCAGAGAGGTCTGGGTTCGTATGGGACCGCGAGGCCGCCATTTGTGATACTGTCGTATGGGCAGAGAGGTCTGGGTTCGTATGGGACCGCGAGGCCGCCACTTGTGATACTGTCGTATGGGCAGAAAGGTCTGGATCCGTATGGGATCGCGAGGCCGCCGATTGTGAGATCTTGGTATGCATAGTAGGAATCCCCTGTCCTTAGGTGATAGATTTATGTGGTTGTAGGATTGTAAATAGGTTCTAGGGAGGGGGTAACGTTCTGGCTGGGTTAGTGAGGCTCTGATGAGCCGGTTCTATCTGATCCGAAAACCCAAGCAGAACAGACGTGCGGCCCCGGATTCCCTGGCATGATGCCCCGCCTGGGGACAACGATGACTAAATGACTGGCCGGCGGACTCGCGGAGCTGAACACCCAGCGTGTGCGCCCTTTGAGGGCGGTAGAGAGGCACAGACAGCGGTGGAGCCTCACCGAAGGATCCCACACCTACGGGGGACTAATTGACCTGTGTGCCATCAGGTTACAATCTGCCAAGCAAGGTAGGCGGAGTGTTGCAGCGGATCGGTGCCGGGACCTCCTCGCCTCTCTGGGAACGGGTGTACCGGGGGCAGTTGGCTCTGTGGTCGGGGTGGACCCGGCCCCAATTTAAACCATTTTCTACCTTTGAGGGGCCACCATTTTGGGACTGAGGCTGACTTGCGGATATCCTACTGCGAGCCGACTTAACAACTAGAGGAGGCCCGAGAGGATATGAATTACACCCGTTTCGTCAACCTGGACAGACACAGGGAGTGACCAGGGGCTCAAAACACCTGGCGCTGCCCTGGAGTGGGGTGGCCCCAGTGACTATCATGAGGGGGGAATACACCCCAAAGGCTAAGATCATCTCTGTAGGACGCTCTACCGCGTACCTCTGGCCCTCGCAATATACCGGCCATCAAGAGCTCCACTAAGTCACATCTTCCTCCCCATAACTACAATGGCCACCAAACAAACATTGCATCGGCCCAATCATAAGTGGTGGGCTTGAAATACCACAGCGCAAATAACTCCACTGCCTACCCATTTCCTCTTACAACGGGTGGGCCCCCCATGCCAGTAATTATCGCAGATGGTCACTGACCCGTAGCTGGGCAATTGGAACCTGGTAACAGGGGGAAGCCGACAAGCCACGTGTGCACCTACACGGTGGGCGGCAGTGAGTGCCCGCATATATTGCATTAACAGCTCGGTTCATACAATGGCGACTGCAAAAGGGAGCCGTGGCTCACACCAACCACAAATAGATAAATATGCTTGGCAGAAATCTCAGGAGGGGGGACCCGTATGTTCTGGTGAAGACCAATACAATCAGCTGAAGCCGTCCGAACCGGACTCTCCTACGCTCCGGGACATTATGAAGGCGATCCATGGTGTCCTCACTTCCTTAGAGGGGCACATAGACTCTGTCTCTACAGATATATCTCTCCTTTGGGATGATCTGAGGAAAATGGGCACCAGAGTCAAAGACGTGGAGGACTCCATTCAAAGTCTGGCCACGGACACACAAGCATTGAAGAAGCAGGTGGCTGAATTGCAAAAACACACCACAGCACTAACCATGCAACTCGACGACTATGAAGGCCGCTCTAGGCGCAACAACGTTCGTATTCTGGGGGTACCGGAACGAGCGGAGGGACCAGCGGCAGATCTCTTTGTCGAGGACCTTGTGACTCAATACCTGCAGCCCAGGAACTTATCCAACTATTTCTCCATTGAAAGGGCACACCGCATACCGGGGGGTAGGCCTAAACCTGGGGCACCCTGACCTATCCTGGCAAGGGTGTTCAATTTTAGAGATCGGGACGTTAACCTCCAAACGGCTTGCGGTGCTCCACCACTCAAATATGCGAACAGTACTATATCTTTTTTCCCTGATTTCAGGGCTAACGTGCAGAAACAAAGACGTTCTTTCCTTGAAGTTAAAAAAATCTGAAGATCGCAAGATATTAAGTATGCTATGCTGTTTCCAGCAAACCTCTGTGTCGAAGTGAACGGTAAAACCTGGTTCTTCGCGGACCCAGAAGAAGCATGAAATTGGCTGGATGGCTGGGGGTGAGTGGGATCCAAAGGGTCCCTAGACCGACATGAAAGACTAACTGGAATGCAGCAAAAGAAGCAAGATCCCACACAAGGAAACGGAGAACAACATGGTGATGGAGGATCCTGAAATCTACCGTTGTGACTCGAATTAAAGAGAAGGTGGTGCAACCAAACAGATTACACAACAAAGGCACCGACATCCACAAGAGGGATTAAGAACCAAGATACAACCAAAACACCTGAACTTCACACACAAGGAAGTCCAGGGGGAAGCAGTAAAAGACATGAACTTCCGAAGGAATAATACTCTGCAATGAGTACCAAGGAAAGTGATAAGTATGACTAATACGTTTCTAATGACTCAAGTAACAGAATGTCCCATTAACGGGGGAGGCGGAAGAGCAATGTTGAGCAATGGCTCCTTCATATAGCGAGGGGACTCGGCGACGGGCACTCTGCACAGTTGGGGTAGCGGGCTGTTGGGCTCCGTAATGCAGGGAGGCAGGGAGGGGGGGAGGGAGAGTTGGGGGGAACATTGGAATGGTTAATTTTTATAGTTCACCACAGCAACAAAGCGTGCCACAGGCAGTACGGACTTATTGTTTACTAGGATTTTGTTGTTTAATCTGTTGTTCAATGCTATTAGGAAACAGTGCATGGAAGAGGTGTGGCCTAATCTTACTAATACCTATCTTGCGACTGGCAGGACAGCCGATCGACATGATGTTATATGTATATGGAATGCACCGGATGGGGAGTTCGGGGCAAAGTTATTTTGAAGACTCCATAATGCAGCTCAGCTCCCTCACATGACCAGAATAATAGGGAAGGGTCCACAAACAGGGGGTATTAGAATACTCGCCTGGAATGTGAATGGATTCGGAGATAAAATAAAGAGGGTAATAGTATTGCAATTGTAAAGAGACAAGCCCCAGATGTGGTGCTCTTGCAAGAGAAGCATATACAGGGCACCTCGTATGGTGCCTTGAACAGGTGGGGATATAAATTGGTGGCCCATGCAGGATACACAAGGGGTTCGAGAGGGCTGGGGAGCCTCCTTGGCAATTCTTTCCCCTTTGCGGTGCAAAAAGTGACACATTATATAATGGGTAGATTTGTAACCCTAATGGGCACCTGGGAGGGCCGGCCACTTAACATAACTCCCTCTCCATTCCGCCTCGATTACCCTTCGCAGCCTTGGTGGATCTGGGATCACACTTGCTTCTCCTTCCTGAGGAGGAGTCATTAATTGGGGGGAGGGGCTGTAATGCGGCCCTAAATGGTAACCTAGATAGACACCCTCCGAGGCAGGGAGAGATGGCTGGGAGGGCATTAGGAGAGTTTCTTGGGGCCTTGGGGCTGGTAGACATCTGGAGAGCATATAACCCCACATCTCGTCAATACACCTTCCACTCTGGAGTACATGGGATTCTGTCTAGAATTGATTATATATTTGGCAGAGCTGACCAGCTCGTTATGTTCAGGGAGGTGGAACATCTACGTAGAGGCATCTCTGATCATTCACCAGTTACGGTCATATGTGGCGGTAGCCCCTCGGCTAAAAGGCATGAGATGGCACTTAACCCCTGGTATCTGCGGATACTGGTTGTATGGGAAAAGCTTATTGAGGCAACAAACCATTACTTCATTGAGAATTTGGGTTCAGTGGACTCGGCCTCCATGTTATTTGAGGCGTACAAGACAGTGATTAGAAGGCACCGAGTGGCAGCGATTGCGGGACACAAGAAAGAAAAGCGTAAACAGCTCCAAGAAATTGAGGAAGAGAGCTCTCATTTGGAACGCAAGTTGGAGAGCTCACCAGCTCCTGATACTAAACATAGATTGTGCCTAAAACAAAAAGACTATAGAGATATCGCTGAAGGGGTGGCGAGCGCCCACTACCGAGCGACGCAGAGTCGAGCTTATGAAATAGGGGATAAAGTGAGAAAACTACTGGCGTGGTTAGATAAAAGGGAGCAGGCTTCCAGATGGGTATTTGAACTTGTAACGAAGGGGGGGATAGACTTAAACACAGTAATGGTATAGCTGAGGCCTTTGCTGAACATCAGAAATTGAGGTATGAGTCCTCTGGATCGTCCAATCACGAAGAGGCACGAGAGTTGCTGGCCATTCTTAATCTTCCGGTCCTAGATGATTCGGAGGTAAAAGAATTAGAGCTAGATCTTACTATGGAGGAGGTGGTTAAAGCAATTTGAGCCTTACAATCAGGGAAAGCAATGGGTCCGAGTGGTCTACCCATTGAGTTATTCAAAACAAACGCGTCAACTTTTGCCCCCTACTTAATAGACATGTATGACGAAAGTGTGACCCGGGGGATTCTCCCCAATACGCAAAGATTGGCCAATGTGGTGCTGATTCATAAAGCAGGAAAACCTCCAGAGAGCTGTGAATCATACCGGCCAATCTCGTTGTTAAACCCAGAGGTTAAGATATTAGCAAAACTTCTGGCCACTCGGTTATCACCTGGGCTCCATAAGCTGATCCATCCAGGCCAATCCGGTTTCATGCCTGGCAGGATTACTACATTAAATTTACGACGTCTCGACGGAGTGTTGGGCAGGGCGAGGACTATAGGAGAGGAGGCAGTAATAATGACCCTAGATGCCAAAATGCCAAATGATTGAGTGGCCCTACGTGTTTGCGATGCTTGAACGTTATGGCTTTGGACCAAAGTTTCTGGCATGGGTGCGACTCCTCTACACGGACCCTCTGGCTAGAGTGACAGTAAATGGGGCCCGCTCAGCGACTTTTACTGTACAGAGGGGTACGAGACAGGGCTGCCCGCTTTCCCCCCTGATCTTTGCCTTGGTCCTGGAACCATTGGCGATTTGGATTCGGTAATCCCCTAATAAGGGGACTAAATTGGACACCGTGATGGACGATATTTTACTGTATCTGGCCAAACCCCGTATCTCTATTTATCGAATTCTACATATATTCGCCCTTTTTCTAAAATACTCTGGATATACCGTTAATTGGGACAAATCACTTATATATATATTGGCCGGACAGGGTTTTGTACCACCCAGGACGTGCAAGGCCAGAGTGGTCACTGACGGCTTTCGATATTTGGGGATATATGCCACTCTGAATCCAGTGGCGTTTTATGACCAAAACTTGGCTCCCCCACTTCGCCACCTACAGGGAGATGTTAAACATTGGAAGACCTTGCCACTTACTTTATTGGGGAGAGCAGCTCTTCATAAAATGATGGCCCTGCCACGCTTCATTTACGTTCTACAGAATACGCTGTACCCTGTCCCAAACAAGTACTTTCAAACCGTGGAATCAGAAGTCCGGACCCTGCTCTGGAATAATGGCCCCCCTCGCATAGCATTACCAAAACTGATGAAAAGCTGGTACGATGGGAGTATTGCCCTCCCGGCGATTAAACGTTACTATTGGGCCTCCCAGTTGGTGATCACGAACCATTGGGTGCATTGGCCGATTACTGATCCAGCCTACAAGATGGACAGATATAACATGACACTAGGGACAAATCAGAGGGCATTATATGGGGGAAAGACACAGAGTCCATTGTACACTCCAACAGCGACTACGGTAGCGTTCAGCAAGGCGGCTACGTCGTGCTGGGATGGAACAATAAGATTACGCAGGCCACCCCCCTGCTGGAGACGGAACGATTGGGACTTTTGGCAACTCATGCTGGATTTGACAAGCGGGAACCTTATTGGGCTCTCAAGGGCCGGAAACGTTTGGGCAGGAGGTAAGGTGGTTCCTTTTGTGGACCTTCGGCGTGATTATGAGTTGAGTGTGGGGGAGAGCTTTCGATACCTGCAGGTTGGGAACACCTTGCACAGGGCTATCCCCAAGGGTACAGATCTGCTGGCAGACACGCCCCTAGAAGACATACTCCTAGATGATTAAGATAAAGCAATTTCCCAGACCTATAGAAAAATATTAAATAAAACACCTGATGCGCTAGAGAAGATCAGGGCCAAATGGGCAGAGGAGGTGGGTGAGTTAGATGATGAGGATTGGTGGGAGGCGCTCGCATCCCCCCGGGAGGTGGCAATTCGGGACCTTGATTTGGCAGAATCAAGCTAATTCAGCTCAAGCTCTTACATAGAGTATACTATACCAGTGTGAGGTTGGGTAAGATGGGTATTTTAAGCTCCCCATTGTGCCCCAGAGGCTGTGGTCAAGAGGGGACATATTTCCATCAGTGGTGGGACTGCCCGTTGATACAAGTATATTGGGGTAAAGTGACAGGGAAAATGTAGGAAGATTTGCGGTAAATCTATGGAGGTCACACCCCGGTTGTGTGTTCTTAATATCTGGAAGGCAACTGATTTGACGGCAGTGGAAAGGACCTGGGTTACATTGGAGAATGTGGTGGCGAAACGTAACATTGTAAGAACTTGGAAGGGAATTATGGTGCCCAAACTCCGAGACTGGAAGGCCGACATAGACTGGTGCATGCAGATAGAAAGGGCTATATATGAGGGGAGGGGTGTCTGCAGAAATGGTCTACAATCTGGGAGAACTGGAACAAATACAGAGGGATGTTATGTGCTCCACTGAACCCTACCACCCCTGCAGGAGTGAAGACTAACTGGCCATGGCGGGGTCGTACACTGAGTTCTCCAGATATATTGTATGGTTGGGCTGATATACAATCATAGAAGATTGTAATTGTTACATGCACTGTATTACTGTATCATTAACTGTGGCTAATTTGTGTTTCTTCTTCAATAAAAAGAATTCTTTAAAAAAATGAAAAAACATTATTTCCATTAAAAAAAATTCTCTGTTACCGATGTGGCAGTAGTTTCAAAGGCTGCCCTGCAATAGACAAAAATTATAGCTGTTGTAGAAAAAAGGGACATTTTGGAAGGGTGTGTAGGAGTTGATCATATTCCAATGCCAATTCTATGACTAATGAGGAGTACAAAGATGAGTTAAATCCTTATGCCATACTTTGTGTGCATGAGGGCAGTGTGAAATGGTAGACTCATGTTCATGGCTTAGTATCATTGGTAAAGCACTGTGGGAATCAAAGTGAAAAAATGAGAAATTGATGGTTACTGATGTAGTACCTTGTGGGTATACTACCACAGGATTGTTTTTTTGGGGTTATTTCTAAGCTAACATATGTTTCAAGGAAAAAAAAACAAGAGGGAAAATCTATGTGGCGACTAAAGGGGTTCCCATTTTTGGGTGGCCTCATCAGCAAGAGTCGAATATGAAGTTAGATTCCAATTCTGATCCACAGGTGTATGTGGTAGGAGAGGTACAAAATGGAAATGATGTGGATTTGGTTGATGGGAAAACAGAGTTTTTTCAGACAAATTGCGGAAGTTTATAGGCTTCAAACACAAAATTGTATTACTGGCAAATGCTGTGCAAGCATAAAGTACGACATGTAACTCTGACATATGGAGACAAGTTGAAAGAAATGTTAAGGGATTTGTGTGATGAAAAGGTTATTCAGTAATCACCATGAGTATCTCCAGTGGTATAGATTTGAAGCCATCTGGAGATCTTAGATTTTGTTTGGACCTTAGGAGTGTTAGATTTGGGGGTCACCACATAGGTTGTATTATAAAAATAAGTATTCTTTATATAGACTTATCACTAGGCCCAAACTACAAAAATCCACAACACAGTACTAAAAATATGCTGAAAAATAGGTTATTCACTTCAATGCAGTCTCTAGCAACAAATAACTCCACCTGGAGTTATTACGATGTTGTGACAGAGAAAGTCCCAAAGTACAGCGCCGACCGCAAGGTGTGTGGCGTCAGGCCCGGAGTCAAACTGATCCCCAAAGAACAGTACTTTGGAAAAGCATGAAAAACAAAGACAGCTCACGGCGTCAGGGACGTGCGACTTCCTTGGCGCTGTGCGGCGTCGGTTCCTTATGACTCCAGGGAGGTGTAGACCTGGTTTCTTACTGCAGCGCAGGGGAGGTGAGATGACGGTTCCTTAGTGCGTCGGGGAGGTGACATCACAATGCCGCCGAAACCAGGGTTCCTTGCAATGTCGTGATGTCGATGGATTCTTGGTCACCCACGTCGAGGATCGGCGCCGCGATGACGATGTCAGCTTCGGAGTGGATGCGGCACAGCAGCTGGCGTTGGGTCCACGGCACAAGTCGGAGCAGCACTCTCGCCTTCGGGCAGGTTTACGGCGTCGCTCGCTGGCGTCGATGTGGCACGGCGGCCGGCGGCGGGTCTACTTTGAAAGTCGCTCGCCAACGTCAGTGTTGCAATTTCTTTCTGTAGCAGCTAAAACTGCAGTTCTAGATGAAGGCAAACAGAAGGGGTGAAGTCTTGTATCCCTGAGACTTCAGGCAGGAGGCAAGCTCAAGTTCAAGCCCTTGGAGATTTTCCTCAAGATGATGAAAGAACACTCAGTCCTTTTCTCCTTTCTTTTGCAATAAAGTAACCACTGCAGGCCAACCCCAACAACACGTAGCATAGGGGTAGTATCCTCCTTCAGTTTCCCAGTTCTTCTCCTCAGCAAAGGTTTGTCTTGATTCCCAGAAGTGATCTAAAGTTCTGGAGTCTGGGTCCCCCTTTTTATACACACAAATCTTTTGTCTCTGAAGGCAGAGAGCATCTGTACCTAGTCCAAACCAGATCTGGGGGCATCCTGCCAGTGTACAACTTCTTCCTTTGTCAGTGTGGGCCATGGTCTTCAGACACACCACAGGAGTTGGAGCCAGAATTGTGGAAGGCAGGCACAGCCCTAGTCAGGCCCAGGTGCTACTCCTCCCACCACTCCTCATGCAGATAGCTCTATTCAGCTTTGTGAATACTGAATACTGAAATATTTATAAAGCGCTCGAATGCCGAGGCGTCTTGGCGCTGGGATAACGTAGAGAATGGTGAGAGTGGATCAATGAGGAGGATTGAAAAGCCAGGTTTTTAATGCTTTCCTAAAACATTGTTTAGATTTTTGTGAGCGCAGGTGGGAAGGTAGAGAGTTCCACAATCTGGAGGCCTGGTATGAAAAAGACCTGCCGCCCCATCTCGTTCTTCTTATTCTTGGATGGCATATTAGATCATGGTTGGCTGACCTTAGTGCACGCAATGGCACATAACGGGGGATAAGTTTAGACAGGTCATCAGGTCCAGTGCCATACAGAGATTTCTGAACCAGGCAAAGGGTCTTAAATTGTATTCTGGCTTTGACCCTGTCTCACCCTGTCTCCTGGACCCCCCCGGCCCCTGTCACTCACAACCAGACATGGAATACGCAACCTAGCAGAGGCAGGCTTGGATGGTTAGGCAAGAAAATACATACTTTATAAAAGTGGTATTTTCAAACACAGAATGTTAAAACCAACTTCACTAAAAGATGTATTTTATCATTCTGAGTTCAGGCATACTAAATTCGTTTTTCTACCATGTTCCCTGGGACAGTTAGGATTATAAGATGTTATAATCAAACTGCCCATTCTGGCATATGGGGACAGGTAGCCATGAAATAGAGAAAAACGAAAATGGCTGTAATTCACTATCAGGACATGCCACACACATCAGGGCATACCTTTTACCGACAATGAACCCTGCCCGTGGGCCTACCTTAGGGGTGTCTGATATGTAGAAAAGGGAAGGTTTGGGGACTGGCAAGTGGGTGCACTTGCCAAGTCGACATGGCAGTACCAGACTGCACACAGGCCCTGCAATGGCAGGCCTGAGACACACTTTACAAGCTGTTCTAGTGGGTGGCACAATCAGTGCTGCAAGGCCACCAGCAGCATTTGATTTACAAGCCCTGGGCACACGCCGTGCACTGCACTAGGGTCTGACAAGTCAACCAAATAAGCCAATCATGGAGTCACTAATCCATACATCAATTTAACATAGGGAGCACTTGCACTGTGGCACTGAATAGCAGTGGCACAGTGCCCAAAGCATCTAAACCAGCAAACACATAGGAGGCAATAGCAAAAAAATGGAAGGGAGGCCCACGCCAATGGTGCCAGGTCTAACAAGGAGGTTCAACAACGTGGATTGATAGGCATCCCCTACCAAATTTGCATGAACTTGTGTCCACTCTAGCGGGGGGAAACGGTTTTTCCACATTGGATTTGGCAAGTGCTTACCAACAGATAGAATTACAGGAGGAATCACATAATGTCACTGCATTTGTAACACCGGATGGAGTGTTTCAATTCTGCAGGATGCCGTTTGGGTTGGCTAGTGCTGTGTCTGTTTTTCAGAGACTGATGAAAAAAACACTGGGGGGCCCAAAGAGAAATTGCGTTTCAAGTGAAATTTTGGTTTATGGGAAAAATGAGGAAGACTATATTACCAATTTGAGGAATGTACTTCAAAGGTTGCAACAAAAATGTTTGACTCTAAACGAATCTAAGTGCAAGTTGAATTGTAGCGAGGTGGAGTATTTAGGTCACAGTATATCTAAGAATGGAATCAAGCCTAAAAAAGATCATGTTAAAGCTGTTGAGGGTGCCCCAGTCCCAACAACTAAGGAACAATCATTGCAATTTTTAGGTCTTACTGAGTTTTGCTCTAAATTTATAGATAACTATGCTGCCAAAGTTGAACCTTTACGTTTATTGTTGAGGAAAAACAATGAGTTCTTGTAAAAAATTGCGGAATATCAAGCTTTCAGAGAACTCAAAAAAGATCTGGCTAATGCACCTTATCGGATTCATTTGAGATCAGGAGAAAGTGCATTGCTGCTGTTGATGCTAGCAATCAGCGGCATAGCTGAGGGGGGGGGGGGCACTATTTTGGGGGCGGCCGCGTGGCACTGGTGGCCCGTTACGGCGGCCTTTATAATTTATTTGGGGACACTGTCAGTGTCCCCAAATAAATTATAAAGGCCGCCGCAACTGGCCACTAGTGCCACGCGCATGGCCACATTTCTGTTTGAAAGTAAAAGCGCACCTGATGTGCTTGTTGTAACTGCTCACTGCTGCCAATTGCCGCCACGGCGTACCGCCTGATTGGCCAGTGTGTGTAAGTGCAACCGCACTGCACGCACCACCCGAGGATGCTATATATGTAACAAGCTTCTTTGGTTCCCAGGGCCGTCAATCTGGTAGCGTGCGAAAGCGCTATCAATGACGGCCCTGCAAACATTATACTTCAAAGCCCGCCTGCGACAGTGAACCGTGCTGAAATTGAGCGTGCACCACGCATGTGGTGGTGTGTGCATGCCTCCAGGGATTAACATGAACAGAACTGATTCCCAGTTTTGGGCCAGGAGTGAGTGACTTGTTTCACTTGTCGCTCTAAGTGAGTCGGTTGGACCTCGGGTGCCGGCCCGGGCCGGGGCAGATCATATGAGAGAGACATTGACTCTCGACTCTTGTGGTGGTGCGTGCTGATCTTTGGGAGATTGAAGCAAAAACAAGTAAGTTTTCTGTTTTCTCCATTGATTGTAAACCTGTTTTTGATGGTGGCACTTCAGAAAATAACTAGATGCACGTCACTTTTGCTGATGAGGTTAGTGAAAGGACACAGCACAGAATAGAAGTGCTTCCGTATGTAGAGGGAGTGTGTTGCAGGTTCTGGCCTTGCCCTTGGACATGGCGCAGTGCTTTAAATGGGCGGGTACTCACCAGTATGGAGTACCAGCACTTTTAAGTTTTCTTCTTGTGAGTAAAAGAGCATATCATTAGACACAGAGAGTACATACTCACAGGGGCCTTACAGCATGCAGGTATTACCTCCTCCAGGTCTGTTTGTGGCTGAATCATAGGTCACCTCACTAGCTGGGTACAGCGTGTGATTGCGCAGAAGAGCTTGCGCTGCAATCACCAGAGAGCAGTGTTGTCACTTGCCTCTATGACTGAGTAGTGTGTACGTTAATCGTGTCTTGCATCGTTATTCTACACACAACCGCCAATTCCCATTGCCTTATTATATGAAGAGGAGGCTTGATGCGCAGACTGTTGTATGCACCATCTGTCTGCCCATCCTGTTCTATGCAGTGTAACCTTGGAGCAGGCCGACTTTGTGCCCCGCCATAGGGCGCACTTTAATATCCACGGCATTCTGACTGCGGATCTCACCAACTCTAATAGTCATTGAGCTTTGTCTTGCCTGTCATGTTGGCCAGAGAGAAAAGGGGTAGGCCTGTTCCTTTCAACAACAGTTCGGAATAAAGAGAGAAAAAGGAAGAGAGGTAGACGGATAAAGTGATGCAGAAACAGGACGGAGTTAGAGGTAAAACAATGGGGAAAGAACAGACAAAAGAAACACTAGAAAGACAAGAAGAAGAGAATGAAGAAAGGCAACTGAGCAAAGGAAGAAAGAAACATAGACAAGGAAGAGACAGGACAAGGGAGAATAAGACAGACAAGACAGAGGAGAAAAAGGGGGACTGGATAAAGAAAATATATTGCAGAGAAAACAGGTGCAAGATGTGAGGTACAGGAAAGATAAATTGGCATGGGAAGGTTTAGGTATGTGAGACTGACAAAAGGCAAGAGGAGAGATTGAATAACCATTGAAAAGAGAAGTTTTGTGGGTAGAAGGAGGGGAGATAGCAGGTGGTGGTAAGGGAGTGGGAAGAAAGCGTGGGAAAAATTTGCAATGCATCAGGAAGGGATACTCAAGGAAAGGCTCTATTTGTTTTGTTTAACTTGGTCATATGGCTACTCTTACTCTTACTCTTAAGTGGTTAAGCATTTAAATATGATCCCTGCAAGAATTTTGTAGTAGTACAAGCAATCCATTCTAATATAGGTACATCGTACACTTTGCTGCTATTATTTGAATGCGGATCTATAAACAGATATAAAGGATATAACTGCAAGTATAAAATCTGCTCCAAATGGAAAACACTTTTTTTCTGAGAGTTTTATTCTCATCAATAACTGTTCCACAGTTTCAACCTTCAAAACAGCTGGAGTTGTACTTTGCTCCTTTCAATGGCACATTGCCCTGTCCATCACTCCTTATACTAACTTGCAGTGAGGCAACTTTTCTATTGCCCTCCCGATTTTCCAGTCTCCTAACTAAAAAGGGATCATTGCTTAACATTATGCTTGTTTCTTTCACAAATTGCTCACAGTATCAATAATTGTGCATAATGTGAACATACAAATAGCTTTCATGTGCCATATCTGCAGAGGCATATGATATTGCCCACAGGGAATGTAAAAGTTACTTTTAAAATTACCCTTTTGTACAAGAATCGACAAAAAGAATGATCTACAGATGGCAGAAGCGTTGCATTATTGTGCACAGTTGCACACCAAGAGTATCTCAAATTAAATGTTTGCCTCCTAACCACGCCCATAGCCCCACCCCTGCCATTAAAGTTGGTGAGTACCTGTACTTATTGTTTTCCATTTAAAGCACTGGACATGGGGGCAAACCGGCACAGTAACAGGGGCGGGGTTTCAAATGGGCCTGCATTTCTAAGTATTCTTCTCTTCAGAACTGGAACTTTTCCTTCACAGTTTTGAAGCAGTACAGCTGTTACCTGGAGGCATGGGGCAGGCCTAAGGAATGCATGTAGATGAATGCATGTGGATGAAAGTATGAAACTGCCTGCTATGCTGTGTATTTTACGTTGTCTTTTTCCATGGAACATGTGTTTTTATCCTTTCCAGATGCCTTAAAGGGTAAATTATGTACTTTGAATTTTTTTCCCTCTTGAAGGTAATCGGTAGTTTTTGGAAGAAGTTGGCACAGCAGATTTCGTTAGTGGGTAAAACTATTTCTTCTTTAAAATGGAACGCCTTGAAGCTAAAAAATTTTGTAGCTTCAGCACTTGGAGGGACTAACCAAGTTATTCAGTATGCCAGCGACATCATGATGTCACAATGCATGTCATCACACATGGCATCACATTGACATCACCAGAAGTGACATCAGATATTAAGATCTTACACATGTTTTTATTAGTTATATCAGTGAGTACATTTAAGCGCATTATGAGATTTAACAAATGAGATTTTGCTTTGCGGTTGTGCTAAAAAAGTAACGCAATCCTGACACAAAATCAGGGCCTCAACTCATTTTGAAAACCCCGCCACAAAGAAACTGGCAACACGGAGAAGCATGGTAGTAGATCTGTTATGTTTAATTGGTTGCAAAGTCTGCACATTCAAATATTTTATTGGGTTAAGACATCTGCTACAGAGGTGCCCAGTAAATATCAGGGAATAATAATAATGGTGAAATAACTCTGGAGGTTAAAGTAGTTGTTGGAGAGATCTGTGTTTTGTGTAGTCCCAGATCTGAATCAAAGTGGTATAGAAGGTTAATGTGTCTCCTGCAAAGCAAATCATATAATATGCAGATGACAGATTATTTTTTTATGTAGCTATGTAAGTGGTTTACTGCGTTGAACACAGATCCTTTTGTTACTTGCAGTTCATAAATTGTAAGTCTTCTAATATAGCACAGTGAGCTATGTAGAATGCGACTGCTACACCTTTTAACAATCACTGACTCCTGCAACGCATCTTGTACATTGATTTACACACTTGTATGATTTATTGTCAATGTGTATGTTATGTAAAGCGCTTTGACACCCTGCATTGGGATGAGTAGCGCTATAAAAGAAATACAATAGTGATATTTAAATTAGGTGTGTAAATGCTGGGACAGACCAACACATTGCACATTCTTACAGTGCATGCAGTTACATAAAGGGACTGAACAAAGTAAAAAGCATGCCTCTCTTAAGTACCTGTGAAGAGATAACAAGCTGTGTGCTTTTGTTTCCCCTCCGTCTCAGTTGCATTTAAGTGTGGGGTTCCAGGCCACGTCCAGCTAGGATACTTGATCAAATGGAGGCCTAATGGCCCCTTAACCTGCCCATTATCTTTGGCCCAGCTGGATGTGAAAATAACAAGCTGAATGTGTCCCAGTGTCTGAAAATGACACGGGGACAAGTTCTTCATATTTCTGGGGGACCCAACTTCTTGGTAGGGTGGACGGCGTTCACCCTATGAAAATAGTGGGTTGACGCCGTGTATCTGCATGTACCCTAGACTTGTGCCCTGCTTAGTGTCTTACAGTGGCTGCATGGTTGTTTCAGTCCGAGTCCTGGCTATTCACAAATGGAAACTAACCTAGACTTTTTAAGGCACATCTGTTAATGTAACAGACAGGCTGAAGCACTGAAAAGGAAATCGAATAACTATTTGTACAACATCCTGAGTAGTAGTTCTTGAAAAATTAATTCACATAACCTTTTGGACTTTGGAGTGTATTTTTGTCCAGGGCTAGGGGTTAGTAGACTGGTGGCTCTGTCAATTTCTTTTGGTCATAGAAGTCAAGGTGTATGAAAGGACAAGGGCTCAGATTGCTTTTTTACTTCATATATTTTGACTCATCTAGAGATTTTAGCATTTTTGCATTGAGACAAGCCATTTCTAATATTAAATTTGCTGATTTTCTTTTTTCAGTACATATACTCAAACCAGTGGCATTAAGACAGGTGCTCAGTTAACCCCCTCCCACTATCTGTGTATTGAATAGAATTTATATTCATCCTTAAAATGGTTTCTGATGACTATTTCTGCATAATTTGAGAGTTGCTACCAAGTTAGGCAGTCAGCAAATTACATCATGACACGTGCCATCCATTGCTGCCAAGGTTTCAGATTGCTATGTGTGACATGTTCATAATTTCAGTGTGGTTATGAGTGACATTTCAACCACTATGAGTGACACTTTCTTGCAAGCCAAAATCAAGCAATGAAGATGAAGAAACATAAATATCAGAAATTAGACCCATTTGAGCAACGAGAAACTCTCAGAAGTTCTAACACTGCTGCAAACGCCTGCTGCAGCTGACTATAATTAAAATGACAGCTATGGACATCTAGAAAGCAGGTCACATAGCTCCACTAAGAATTAACACCAAAAAGAGCAAGGACCTGCGTTTAGGCTGTGGAACCACTGGATCGAGGTAACTATTAGCGGCGATACTACGTGACTCTCGGACCTCTTTCAAGTGCTCGCCGTCATTTTTCCCCAGCACCCCTCCCCCCAGGGGCGGCAATCTGAGGGATAGCCCCGGGCGCCACAAGCTCTAGCTACGCCTCTGCTAGCAATTATGGGCTACGAGTCACATTGTTGCAAAAATTAAAGTCGGGGAGCATGTGGTGTCATATGCATCTCAGCACTGAGAGATTCTGAGAGAAATTCAGTTATTGAAAAAGAGCTATTAGCATGTACTTCGGCAGCGGACCATTTTAGGCAGTGCCTGTGGGGAAAGTGCTTTGTGTTAAGAACGGATCACAAACCTTTAGTGTATGGTAGTGGCAGAAATCTGACTGCTAGATTGGCACGGTTAGCAGCAAAATTTCAACCAATACAGAATTGAACGTGTTCCAGAAAGGTTGAATGTTCATGTAAATTTCCTGTGACGCTTGCCAGTTACTAGTAGGTTGGATGGGAGTGATGAGGAATGTGATTGTGAGGCTGCATATACCATAGAGGACATTAATGACTATGATCGTTCAAAGGGTAATTTAGAGGCGATTTCTAAGGAAAACTGGCTGTATGAATCCAGGAAAGATGTGGAATTGACGTTTGTGTGTGATTACACAAATAAAGGTTGGCCAGACGAACGGAAATTGAGTGGAGAAGCAGCAGTTTTTTTAAAGTACAGAGTGAATTGATGTATGACAGGTTTTGTCTGTTTCGAGGTGATAAGTTGGTACCACCTTCTGGGTTGAGAAAGAAAATTTTTCAGATGGGACATTAAGGACATGTAGGTATGTCCGCTACTAAAAGACGCATTAGAGAGTTCTATTGGTGGCCCGGAATGGGTAGAATGGTAGAAGTGATGGGGTAGTGCAGTTTGTGTGCAAATAGTGATAAAACTGTAAAACCATGCGTCACTGAATCAGCTCCTAATGAGTTAGCCCCTGGACCATGGAGAAAATTAGGAAATAGACATTTTAGGTCTATTTTGTACCATTCCTAACAGAGAAGCATACGCCATTGTGTTGGTGTATTATTTTTTTTAATGGCCTGAAGTTAAAATGACCAAGAAAGTAACATCTGAGGGGATCATTGAGTTTTTGGAGGATATGTTTTGTAGAGAAGGATTACCAGAAGAGTTGGTTTCAGACAATGGTCTCAAATTTATGTAAATCTTTTGCAGAGTATTTGAAGAAGTGTGGTGTGAAACACAAAAGAACTGCTAATTATTATCACCTGTCTAATGGTCAGACTGAGAGGTTTAATCAGGTAGTGAGAGAGTCTATTCAGTTGGCTTGCAAAGGTGGTTTACCCTTGAGGAAGGCTTTACAAGCCATATATTTATTGGTTATAGTCTTGATTCTAATATTGTTCTCCAAAGGGGAAAGGTGTGTTGTATCTATTCTTTGTTCTGTGCAAGCATCGAATGTTAATGTGGGAATTTGAGGGCTCAGGCGGGGCGATTTGATCGAGGACGGTTGGTGGAGCAAGTGCGATCTTGAGGCTATTCCCTTTGTTGGCTGCTCCTATGGATGTAAATAAAGTACTCCACTTACCTGAACCATGAGGGTGTTGTCTTGATTACAACAGTTAGGGGCCGATTCGTATCCGTATTTTTTTACGTACGAATCGTACAAGTACCGTACAAACGGTGAAGTACGATTCGTACGGGAAAAATACATACGAATCGACTTGGGAAAAGTCTACGAGACGTCCCCGGACAGTTTAACGTACGAGTCGTAAAACTGAAGTCCGAGCGCACAAGTCCGATCCGTACCGGTGTTCCGAATGCACAAGCGTATGGAAAACGTCCCGTACGGAGCAAACTGTGTATGACCCCTACCCCGGGTACACTTGTGCCCAGGGTACGAGTCGTATGGCCCCCCCACCCCAGCCCTGTATGTACACGCCGTACCCCCATCCCAGCCCCGTATGTACGCGCCATACCCCCAGCCCCGTAAGTACGCGCCGTACCCCCAGCCCCGTATGTATGCACCGTATCCCCAGCCCCGTATGTACGCGCCATACCCCCAGCCCCGTATGTACGCGCCGTACCCCCAGCCCCGTATGTACATGCCGTACCTCCACCCCAGCCCCGTATGTACGCGCCGTACCCCCAGCCCCGTATGTACGCGCCGTACCCCCAGTGCATAGCGCTGGGGGTACGGCGTGTACATACGGGGCTGGGGGTACGGTGCGTACATACGGGGCTGGGGGTACGGCGCGTACATACGGGGCTAGGGGTACGGCGCGTACATACGGGGCTGGGGTGGGGTACGGCGCTTACATACGGGGCTGGGAGTACGGCGCGTACATACGGGGCTGGGGTGGGGATACGGCGCGTACATACGGGGCTGGGGTGGGGGTACGGTGCGTACATATGCGGGTGGGGGTATGGTCCGTACATACGGGGGGTGGGGGGTACGGTCCATACATACGGGGGTGGGGGGTACGGTCCGTACATATGCAATGTTGGGGTATGCACCGTACATGGTGACACGTATGATGTGGGTGATGGCGTGTACGTCGCGTAGCGGGCCCCCTTTTCCTCATGCATCGCGGCGTACTTAGCTTTTCCGGCACTTTTAGCCATACGTGTTTTTTACGATTCGAACGGAAATGGTATTTCTGTACGAATCGTACTTGCTGGTTTGTACGGTGGAATTCCCGGGTACAAGTCGTACGGAGAAAACGCTCCGTACGACCATTTGTACCCGGGTTTTACAGGATCGGAATCGGCACCTTAGTGTTTAAATCATGCAGAACTTTGGCGCTGAGGTTGTTGTTAGCCTCTCTTTTTAAATCCCACCTGCATTTTCTATAGGCACTCCTAGCTTTTATCGCTGCTGGTTTCAAGAAGTAATTATTTGGTAACTTTTAAAGGGCCCTAAGGGTTTGATTTATGAGCCCTTTAAGTCTCTTAATCTTCTCTGAGCAGTCATCCTTATGCCTCTGCTTTGCTTCTTGGAGATTCATTCAGAGGTGGCATGTTGGGTGGTAAATTGAGTAGTGAATTGGTCTCAGGTGCTATGGGAGCCCTCCACCTCAGATGAATATGTCAAGAATAACTTTTTTTGCTGATTGAGAAAGGTAATACATTGAGCTAGTTTACCATTTTATTATTTTGTTATTTATTGTGTAGACAGTGCTGTGTGTTGCTTTGTCAGACTTACATTCATCAGGGCTTATGGCCACACACAGTTCCTGTGGAAGATGGTTGCTCTCCCTGCTGGATTTTATGCAAATACTGCTAACAAGGTGAACCAGGGGAACTGAAAGCACAGTAAAATCTATTTAAAAACTGCTTTTATGATTGTGAAAAGTATGGGCAGGTGGATTGTCTGCTGGAAAGCGGCCATTAATAGCCCTCAGATTGAGATACTCTAGCTTGTTGATGAGCTCTCTACCCATATTATCTCACTTAAAAGAATGACTACGAGATTTGACTGGAATTGTCTAGTAACTTTTCTGGGCAGTTAGAAACTTGTCTTGCTGTGATCAAAGCAGATTCATATTGTCCAAGCAGATTCATAATGAAGTCCCCTGAGAGGATTATATCCATTGGCGAAGGCGCTTCCAGAAGGTCACTGATCTCATTTTTTAAATGGCCAGTAGCATTTTGTTTGGCTTTTGCTTTTGCTTTTGGTGGTAAATAATTGTTCAGGAAAGCCAGGGAAAATGTTCTTGATCCGCGGCTAAAGATGGTTTGAACAATTTGCAAGCCGCCTTGTACTGTTGGTTTAATTTCTTTTGCACCATTTAGGGCAGTCAAGATGTATATTTCCAGTCCCCCACTGTGGCGACCAGAAGGTGATACTTTTGCTGCTGGCATTCAGAAGTTGATGCAACCTGGTATTGTTGGCACAGTCTCCGCCCAGGTTTTTTTGCAGCAAGATGATCTGAAATTATGAAAGTCGGAGAGACAGTGGTGTAGGACACATTTGCTATCAGACAATAAGGCCTATAGAGCATCCTTAACGATCTAGCATGGCAATATCAAAAGAGCTCGGAAATGTCACATCTCCAACCAAATTAATCAGGCTGTCACATCATCCAAAGAGTTACACAAAGTGCCTAATGCCTTTGTCGATTCCCATGCTTGCTCACCTGATACTTTCATATCTCAAGTACTCTGTGACTCTTTGGCCAACAATTTTGAAAATAAAATAAATACAATCTATCCCCACTTTACCAGCCTGTTTGACCAGGCATGTGAGGAGACTAATCCTAAGTCACCTCCTCCTTATAGTTATACGAGTTTAGGCAAGTTCAACAACTTCTCACCAGTAGCAACTCAGAAAGAGGTTATCACAGCTAAATCGGGGTCGCCCCTGAATATGTGTCCTCCGAGGATCCCTGCCATCCTGTCTGAACAGATTGCTCCTGCCATATGTTATCTATTTAACCTATCTGTGAATTCAGGCAAGATCCCTTCGGCTTGGAAAGCGACTCAGGTCCAGCCAATCCTAAAAAGGTGAATCTATCATCCACAAAGCTCCCAAGTTAACAACCAATATCATTGCTTCCCTTAGTGAGTAAACTGTTAAAAGGTCGACTCAATCAACAACTCACGGATTACTTTGAGGTCAATTAGATTCTAAACCTATCACAAGTTGGGTTTCGACATTTCCATAGGACAGAGTCAGCCTTAGTTGCAATCACTGATCATATTAGATGTTCCCTTGATGCCAACATTTCATCTCTGCTCATGTTGCTGGATTTATCCGCTGCATTTGATACTGTTTCTCATCCCAGGTTGAACCAGAGGTTACAGGACATTGGAATCCAGGGCTTGGCATTACAATGGCCCAAGGAGTTTCTTATCAACAGAAACTGAACTATTATATTGGGCCCTTATAAATCTCGTACTATGCTATTTAACAAGGGGGTAACCAAGGGCTCTTGTCTTAGCCCTTCTTTATATACCATCTATGAGGCCCACTTGCTGAGATCATCAAAGCCTTTAGATTCGAAGCAATATCTTATGCTGATGATACTCAGCTAATAATCTCCTTTGATGAAGATCTGACCAAAGCTAGAGAGTGTTTTTCAACCTGGATGAAGGCAATTACTGAATAGACGGCTCGACAATTGCCTTGAGTTAAATATTGTCAAAACTTAAATCATGTTGTTTGGCAAGGCCCAACAGCTCTGTTCTTCTGACTGGTGGACTTCAGAACTGGTTTCAGCGTCGAGTTCCAAACATGTAGTCATAAACCTGGGTGTCCAATTGGACTAAACTTTCTCTATGAAGGAGCAGGTTTTGTCTACTATTGGCATTTGCTTCCATACCATGTGCCTGTTGAGGAGAGTTTTCACCCTTCTCCCCATTTCTGCAAGGAAAACTCTGGTACAGGCACTGGTTATCAGTGGCCTGGACTATGGAAATGCCTTACTGGCCTCTGCAAATGAGACATTGTTGGTTGTTATTTTCTTTTTGTTCTGGGAGGACTGGTCGATTTGCTGATGAATGATACTCCTTTATGTCTTGGAGAGGACCTTTGGTAACATTAGGCAGATGAGAGGAGATCAGCAGTTTAGCCTCCTGTAGGAAGGATGGGCAGAAATACAGCTTAAGAGGCTAGTCTGATTTATGTATGATGGCTTTTTATTGGTCAGCTGTTTAAACAAAACTACCTATGGTTTGGTTTTCCACAGGAGTCTATTATGGCTTGGGAGGCGGTTGTTCTCCATGCAAGGTGGTCAGTGATAATACTGTTCTTTCTCATTTTCCATAGGCCACAGAAGGAGATTGTCACCACCAGCACCCTCAGAAAAACCGGAAAGGTAGCAGTAAGCTTTTGACTCCTACAGGGCGGCTTGACTCTTCTGTCACCAAAACACCTATGATTTCCTTAATGAACTTGTGACTGCTTCCTAATGTCAAAACGGCATTACACTCTTATTTGCATTAATAGAGGTTTAAAAAATATGGTGACTTCCTAGTGGTCATTGAATCACCCATGCAGGGCACCCCTTTTTATACACCCCCACTGAAAGACTAATTGTGACATAGAGGGTGACCAGGTGTGATAAGATGGTCCCAATCGAGGGGTGTAGGTGTCCAAGATACTGCACAAGTGGCTAGTGAATCTTGGCAATACTAGTATGCCCCAAATTAAAGGACACTGTGAGAGTGGTGTCGCGGGCCAAATGTAACACCCTGTCAGCATACCAACTACAAAACAAACATTATCTGTGTGACAAAATCATAAACTCCACATGCTTTCATGAGCTTCCCCCTACCGGTTTACTCACCGCACTGCCACAACTTTCCTGAGATCTGGCTGGCTTTTGCGTGTCCTCTGGCAGTGTCCACCAGTCCTCACACTAGGACTCCTAGGAGTCCTCAATGGATTAAGCTTCTCTGGGCCTCTCGCCCGACTATCTGGCAATGCAGCACACATTCTCCGCAAGTCCTTCTCCTTGAACGCTATCCGGGCTTGATCCTTCGACGTCCTTCTCCTTGAAGTAACTACCTGGATTCTGACATGCACCTTCTTCTTGGTTGGTCGACCTTTTCTTCGTAATCGCCCACCCTTCGTACCTGATATGAAAAGTCTGTCTTGAGTGTTGGCGGCACTTTGGCCAAGCTCCTCCCCTTCTCTAGGCCGACATCCTTCTTTTGGGTTTGTTTTACATTCCGATGGCATCTCAGGAGCATTGAGGATGGATCCTATTGAATTCAGCAGGAAAATGAGAAAAGCGGTCGTGGGATTTTCCACATCACTCAGCTCTTACTTTCTTCCATGGAAGAAATAAGTCCAGAGGGTAGCCTGGATAGAAAACCTGCATTTGTTTGCTCTTTTCACTTTCAATGTTGGGTTTTAAAATTAAGTGGCTGAAGAGCCAAGAACCATCCAATGTGCAAGCATTATTGCCTTTGGTTTGGGACATCCATTCCAAAGGGGTGTGGGTGGTTTTCAGTATGAAACTCCGTCCCTCGAGGTATCACTGGAGGGATTCAATAGCCCTTTTGATGGCTAATGCTTCCTTCTCAACAATGGTATAGTTTTTTTTAAGTGGATAGAGTTTCCGACAGATATACACAATGGGTCTCTCAATCCCTGATTCATCCTTTTGAGACAGGACATGCGACTACACCCACGCTGAAGCATCTGTTTGCAGGGCAAAGGGCCATCAGAAACCAGGATTGCGAAGAACAGGTTCCGATGTGAGGGTATTGTGTAACACATGAAAGGCTTCTAGAACCAATTGGGAGGGCTGTATTATGCTTTGGTCTTCTTTTTGTTGTCCATCAAGAGTTCCGTCAGTGGGGCTGCTATTTGGGACAATCTGGGGATAAATCACTGGTAATAGCCAATCAGACCAAGGAAGGCTCAGAGGTCTCGCTTCGTTTTTGGGAAAGGTACCTGCAGGATAGCTGAGATAGTCTCTGATTGGGGCTGTATAAGACTCTCCCCATGTAATTATCCCAGATACTTCACAGGTATGACTGCTAGATGACTTTTGACTGGGTTTATCCTCAATAAGACAAAGCCCGGGGCATGTAGGATGTTCTGTAGATGTCTTAGGTGGGCTTTCGAAGTGGGGCTATATATGAATATGTTACCTACGTACAAAGCAGCATAAGAACTATGGGGTCTTAAAATGGTGTTCATCATTCTCTGAAAGGTGGCCGGGGCCCAGTGCATCCCAAAGGGCAATACAATAAACTGGTATAACCCTCCCTAGTAGAAAAGGCATTTTTTCTTTTTCACTAGGTTTAAGAGAAACCTGCTAGTACCCTTTACACAGGTCCAAGGTGCTAATGTATTGAGCATCTTCTGGTCTCTCGATCATCTCATCGATATAAGGGAAAGGGGGTAGGTTTCTAACTTGGAGATCTTGTTTACCTCTCTAAAGTAAATGCAAAGCCAGATGGAACCATCCGTTTTCAGGACCAATACAATGTGTGAGTTACATTCACTCACAGAGCGTTCTATAACATCAATTTTTTACATGTTCCGTACCTCCTCCTTGATAGCCTGTCTGCGGGCCTCAGGAATTTGATTGCGCTTAAGGTGTACTTTTTTCCCAGATTCTGTGGTTATCAAATGATGTATTATACTGATTTTCCCTGGTATGGATGAGAACACCGCTTGGTAAGGCCTCAACTGTTCTTTCAATTCCTGTTCTAGTTCTACCTCAAGTTCAGGATCTTACACTGCAGGACTGGTAGTGTCTTCTTTATATTACCTCCAAAAGGAATAGGAGTGGGCCTTCGCATTTTTTAGCAGGTTTATATGATTTATTTGTGACTCTTTCTTTTCCTTGTTGATCTCCACTCTATACGTTACAGAGGTCAACTGTTCTAATATTGCGAAATGTCCCTGCCATTGACACAATATTTTGTGTTTGGAAGAAGGCAACATCAAGAACACCAGATCCTCTACCACAAATACTTGGAGTTTTGTCTTTATATCGTACTGGACTTGTGTTGTTTGTTTGGCCTGTTCTAGGTTCATTTTCATAATCTCCCATACCTGACTTAGGTGGGTTTCTAAACTGGTGACTTATTTCAAAACAGGTTTGGTTTCATCTTGAGCCTGTCCCCATGCCTCCCAGGCCATGTCTAACAGGGTATAAGGCTTTTGGCCCAACAACAGCTTGAAGGGTGAAAATCCCATGCTGCTCTGCTCCTTGCCCATGCTGCTCTGCTCCTTGCATCCAGGGGCGTCATGAACCCTCTGCTTTGGCAGGTACAACGGGGGTGGGGCTCTTTATAGGCCTCTGCTGTCAGCAACTTGGCATATAACATCTCATAATTAACACTATGAAGGAATACTGTGTTAATAAAAGAGCAAGAGGGAGCAACAAAAAAATAAAGGTGGGTAAATAAAAAAGGGAAAGGGGAAGTAATATTGAATAGAAGAAAGAATGAAAAGAATGCAAAAAGGATGAGTGGGTTGATGAATAAGTGGATGGATGCATGAGTGGGTATATGAATGAGTGAATGGATAGGTGAATATATAGGTAAAATTATGGCTCAGTAAAGGGAGGGAGAGCTGGATGGATGGACAGGTGAAAGGGCTTCAGAATAAAGGGATGGATGGTGGATGGATGGATAGATGAGTTAGTGAATGAATAGGTGGGTGGCCAGGTGGAAGGTTGGCAGTGTAAAGGGATGATGGTCAGGTGAAATGATGGCAGAGTAAAGGGATGGGTGGGTAAGTGAATGGACTGGTGAAAAAATGGCACTATAAAGGGATAGGTGGATGATGGATGAGTGAGTGAATGGATAGGTGGTAGACAGCTGAAGGAATAGCAGAATAAAGGGATGGATGGATAGGTGGATGGACAGGTGAAAGGTTAGCAGATTAAAGGGATGGATGGATTGATGGATGGATGGATGGATGGATGGATGGATGGATGGATGGATGGATGGATGGGTGGGTGGGTGGGTGGGTGGATGGATGGATGGATGGATGGATGGATGGATGGATGGATGGATGGATGGATGGATAGATGGATTGGACAAATGGTGAAAGATTAAATGACACAAGAAAAGTGAATGGATGTAAGAATGTAAAGGTGAAATAGTGGGCATCAGCAGGTAGATTGTAGGGTGAAAGTATTTATGGATAGATGCTTGTATGGAGGAGATACGGGAGCTCTTCTAGGCAAGAGTTGGCTCATTTGCTTCACTTGCTTTGTGCCATCAGGGATTTTATTTCAAAGGAGGGGGTACTTTAATTTTCAGGCTACTCTCATGCTTGCATTGGATAGCAACTAGGGCCAATGGCAGCATCTGTTCCCATTTTCTAGCTGCCAGGTCCAGTATCGTGTTTAAAGTGCTTTTAAGGTAGTGTTGTATCGTTCTACTAAACCATCCATCAGGGGATGGTAGGCAACAGTTTGGATCTGTTTAATGCCCAACTGGTCACATATCTGTTTCATGAGTTTAGCAATAAAAGGGGTTCCCTGGTCTGTTAATATCTCTTTAGGAAAGCCTACCCAGGAGATGAGCTGTATCATAGCTTTGACAATCTGTGTAGTAATGGGTTGGCAGAGAACATAGTCCACCATCACTAGAACGTAGCAGCACCTACTGCAGGAATGCATTAAGGGCCCTAATATGTGCATCCCTACTTGTGAAGAGGGTTGTTCAATCATGGGGAGAGGAAGCAAGGGGGATCTCATAAGCCAATAGCTGTTGTTTTTCTGACAGAAGAGTCTCCCTCTGTCCAGGTCTCATGAACCAGGATCTCTAACTAAGTATAGTGAGTACCTACAATAAGTGGATCCGGTAACAGGGGAACTAACTCTACCTGTAGGGGTACTATGTGGTCTTCCTTATGTTGTAGGTGACTTTAAATAGGGGACACACCTTTTTGTCACCATGGACGCATTTAATATTCACCAACCCTGTTCCGCTTGGGGGATCTCTTCGCATGAGCTGAGGTCTGATAACATTTTGACGGTATCCTGTATCCAATAAAGAAGGGATAGGCTCACTGTTTACTTCAGACAATGTTATGACGGACGGGACCTTGAGTTGGCATAGTATAGGGTACTAGCCATTCCTTAATCCATTGGTTCCTCCTTTTGGGAACAATATTGAGCAATATTTCCTATACCCCACAGTGGAAACATTGTGGCCCAGGCAATACAGGTCTCATACAAGGTTTTCGTAAGAGGGGAACAACCTCTGGTTTCTGGGGTCTGTGGGGATGTCTAGACCTTTCCTCACCAGGGTGTCTAACTTGCCAACTGCCTTCTTCCTGGGCCCGGTGAAGTGCTTGCTAGCGATTATAGGTGTTGGCAATTTCCACTGCAATGACCAACAAAGAAACCTGGCTGTGCTGCCTCACACATTTTTCTACAAGAGGATGTAAATATGCCAAAAGCTGTTCCAGGTATGTCTATTCAAGAATCTCTTCTTTGGTAGCGTTCTCAGGATTGAGCCATTTGTCAGTAATGTCTTTCACTCTGTAATGTAGGGCTCTAGGGGTTTTGTGGATCCCTTCCTTGATTTGTCTCAGACGGACTCAATAAGTTTCATCGTCCACCCTTAACCTCTCTAAGATGCTCTTCTTTATGTCCATGTAGGGGGTAATGTCTCAGGGATTAGCTGCCTGATAGGTGGCTTGTAGATCCCCATAAGTAAAGGCCCCAAATATTGGCCCTATCTGTCCTTGGGCCTGGCCACTGACTGGGCCAAGCATTCATAGTTGATGAAGAACTCAGGGTCTTCTGCCCGCACATACTTCTGCAATACCACGGAAGGTAAAACGGTGTGGCCCGTTGCTGGCCCAACACATCAGCCAGTTTACCAATAGCTGCATTCTGTGACTGTACAACCGTATCAATTTGATCCACCTAAGTGGTTACGGTCTTCTGGAAAGTCTATCGTCATTGGCTGCCGATATAAATGTTTCCATGACTTTCTACAAACATTGTTATCCCTCAGCCATTCGAGTCATCATAACCTCCATTTCCCCCCATCCCACTTCTGACACCACTTGTAGGGGGGACGGCTGGAAATCCTGCTTCGGAGGCTGGTCTGATTTATGCATGATGGCTTTTTATTGGCCAGATGTATAAATAAAACAACCAATGGTTTGGTTTTTCACATGGGTCTGTTATGTCGTGGGAGGCGGTCGTTCTCCATGCAAAGTGGTAATACTGTTCTTGCTCCTTTTCTATAGGTTCCAGCAAGTGACTGTCGCCACCAGCATCCCCAGAAAAACAGGAACGTAGCGGTAAGTATTTGACTTCCACAGAGCAGCTGGTCTCTTCCATAACCAAAAATACCAGTTATTTCCTTAATTAACTTGTGATCCGCCGCCCAATGTCAAGAAGGCCTCACACCCTTATTTGTACAATAAAGGTTTGAAAAATATTTGCACTCCCTAGCAGTTGTGGAATCACACATGCAGGGTGCCCTTTTTTGTACACCTCCACCAAAAAGACCAATTGTGGCATATAGGGTTACCAGGTATGATTAGGTGGTCCCCAACAGAGTGATTGTGTGACAAAATCATAAACCCCACATGCTTTCATGAGCTTCTCCCTCCCATGTCACTCACCTCACTGCCACAACTCTCTTCAGCTGTGGCTGGTTTTTGTGCATCCTGTGACGGCATCCACCAGTCCTCACAGCAAGTCTCCTGGGAGTCCTTAATGGATTCAGCATCTCCGGTCCTCTCTCCCGACTCTCTAGGAGAGTGACAAATGTTTTCCTACTTCACGAGTCCTTCTCCTCCATGAGCACTATCCGGGAGTGTTCCTTTAGTGTCCTCTCCCTTGAAGTAACTTCCTGGATTCTGCTGCATGCCAATCTCTTGGTCTGTCGTCCTTTCTTCATAATCTCCTTGCAGTGCTTAGGTCAAGCTCATTCCCTTCTTTAGGCTGATGTCCTTATTTTGTGCTTGTTTTAGGTTGCAACAGCATCTGGGTAGCATCATGGATAAATCACCCTCGACTTCAGCAGGTAAGTGAGGGTAGCGGTAGCAGGTTTTTCCACACTTCCTCATTGAATAATATTACTTTCAGATGATGTAAGTTGCAAATTGAGGAGTCTGATGCGTTGAACAAAGTCCCTTTGATGTAATTTGTTTCTGTTGGATTTGGTTTGTGAGAGGGAGAACCCCCTATGTTTATGACATTATGTACGTCCAGTGAGTTGCCTTTGCGGGAAGAATCTGCTACAATTTCCTCCATCCGAGTTGGGAACTCTGTGATGCTGGTGTTGCCTACCGGAATTAGATTTTTAGAAACTGTGCCTTGTTTTGTGTTTATTTCTTTGTATTGTGGCTCCACGTTCTATGCATGCGATCCAGCTCTTCCTCCACGTCAGTGATTCCATTCTGGAATTACGACCGGGCACGTGGGAGCTGAACGAGTGCAGAAGGGTTTCCCTTCCTCCCTGCTGTATATCAGTGTTTTGTGAATAAAGGAGCATATCGACCCACCTGCTGCATACCACCATATTTCCTTAAGTGAGCAAACCATACACTGCGTTCATTACACCATTTGGATGTTTCCAGTATAAGAGATTACCATTTGGGTTTGCTTCTGCTGCTACAATGTTTCAGAGACTCATGTACCAGTTGTTGGGTAAATGTGACAAACTGAGGTGTTTCCAGGATGATATCCTAATTTTTGGTAAGGATAGGCAAGAACATGATAAGATTTTAGAGGAAGTTTTGGGAATCCTGAAAGCAAAAAGGTTGACAGTAGAACATTCAAAGAGCAAGATTCCTATTAAATCCATCATTTAGGTCACGTACTTTGTGGTGATGGAGTTTACACCAAGCCCTCGTTAGTGGATGCTATCTAGAATGCACCTAGTCCAAAAAATAAGGATGAAGTAAGATCATACCTCAGATTGGTGGAATTTTACTCTAAATTTGTTAAGGATTTAAAAAAAAACAATTTTTTGCATTAGACAAGTACTCAAGAACAATGTCAGATTTTCATGGAGCACAGAGTGCCATCAAGAATTTGAAGATATTAAGAGAGCCATTGTTCAAGCTCCTGCCCTTAAAGGATTTGATCCTGAGTTAGATAACATTGTTACTGTTGATGCCAGTAACAATGGACTGGGTGGTGTTTTATCTTGAATCAATGTTGTTGGTAAGGAGAATATAATTGCATATGCTTCACGTGCTTTGTCTCCTACTGAAGAGAAATTATCTGTCACTGAGAACGAAACCTTAGCATGCATTTGGGCTTTGGATCATTTTCTCTCCTTTGTATGGGGCAAATCTTATGAAGTGCATAGTGACCAACAACTATTGGTAAAACATTTAACCGCTGGAGGTCTTTTCAATCCATTTGCAAGGATTGTAAGGATGTATATTGTTAGACCTGGCACCTTGGCGTAAGTTTCCCTTCCACTTTTTGATGGTGTGCCTCGATTGTTTTGCTGGTGTTGTCCGCTCAGGGCACTGCGCCACGGCTAATCCGTGCCGCAGTGCAAGTGCTCCCTAGGTAAAGTGTACCTGTAATTGATGTTCATGATTGGTTTGTTGGATTCACTGTCAGTCCCCAGTAGAGTGCACCAGGGGTGCCAGGGCTTGTGAATGCCAATGCTGCTGGTGGGCTTGCAGCGCTGGTTGCGCCACCCACAGAAAGCGGCCGTGTAAAATATGTCTAGGGTCTGCCACCGCAGACCCTGTGCGCGGTCTGGGACCGTCGCGCTGACTGCGCAAGTGCCCCCACTTGCCAGTCCCTAAACCTTCCCTTACCTACATATTAGCCACCCCTCTGGTAGGCCCAAGGGCAGGATGCATTGTAGGCATAAGGTAGGACATGCCCTGATGTGTGTGCCATGTCTTAGTAGTGAATTACCGCCATTTTCGTTTTTCACTATTGAAGGCTACCTGCTCTCCATAGGCCAGAATGGGCTGCTGGGATCCCGCCAACGCTGTGACCCCAGTGAACTCAGAGAGCATGGTAGAATGTCAAGTTTAGTATGCCTGAACTCAGAATAATAAAATACTTCTTGTAGTCAAGTTTATTTTAATATCCTGGGTTTGTAAATACTACTTTTAGAAAGTTAGTATTTACTGACCTGGCCATTTCAGTCCGCCTCTGCTGTGTGTGTGTGTTCTGCCTAGCAACAGTAGGGAGCAGGGTTGGGGAATCCCCAGAGACAGGTTGGCTACCAGGATGGGTGGGAGGAGTACACCTTGACTCTTGAATAGACCTGTGCTCTGCCACCACAAAGCCGGCGCCGCCCCCTGTGGGGCGGCTGATGTCTCTGCCCTGCTGCTGAAAGGAAAGAGCAGAGTCACCATAACAAAGTGCTCCAGAACTGGACTGAGCCAGGCCGAGGCCCCCTGGCGCTAAAGAACAAAAGAATCACGGTATAAAAGTAGGAGCCTGGCTCCTAAGAAATCAGAATCCTGTTTTACCACAAAGAACCTCTGCCCGACTAGAAGGAGAAGAAGACGCTGGAGGAGCTGGCCTGCTGCTTGCCTTGCTGAGAAAGGAGAGGAAGAGACTACTGAAAAGACTTTGCTACTTTGTGCTTGAAACATTCTCCAAGGGCTTGATCTGAGCTTGCCCCCTGAACTGAACCCCAGGACCAGTGGGTTCTCTGTGCTTTTGCTCGTCCTCCGATTCGAGCCGTGTGTGCATCCCGCTGGAAAGAGACTGCGCCCCTCAACGCCCCTCCTAGGGCCGTGACACTCAGGAGCTCGCCTGCCGCAACCCCGTGAGAGCCCCTCTCCGTCCGGAGCCGCTCTCTGTCCCCAGGCTAGGCCGCCTGCGCCCCTGTCACCGCCTGCCACTGGAGCACGCAGAACGCGCTATCACCCCTCCCGCCGGAAACCGTCTGACGACTGTGATCTACGCCGGGTCCTCCAGCTGCACCGACCGTGCCCTGTGACCCCGCTTCGCTATCCCCGGACACCTCAGGCCGCGCCGCCCCCGCTGTGGAGACCCCCCCTGCACCGCCGTGCTGAGGGTCGCTGGCCGCGCCTGCCTACCTGCCCACACCCGCTGATCGAGGACCCAAGACCACTTCCCAAGCTGAGAGTCGCACCGACCTGTGCCGACTCTCCACATCACGGAAGAAGTTCCAGTATCGGGCTCGGGGCCCGCAACGCCTTATTTCCCCGTTCGCCGGAGTCGACCTCTGTAAGTACTGGAACCACAAGTAACATTTGCAAAGTATCCATTTGAAACTATGAACAAAGAACATTTGCCTGCTGTACAACCTGGTGGCATAGCGAAAACGTTATTGGTCTTGTGATAAGTCTGCTGAGATATATATACTTATTTTTACATAAAGAAGCGTATTTTCCTACATATCCAAGGCTGGTGTCCGTTTCTGGGGGGATTGATGTATTTACTGTGTGTGTGATTGTAAGTGCTTAACCAACAACGCCTGAGGAATCGCCTTGGCTGCTCATGCCACGCACCTAGAGGGTGAGCAAGGGTCATTCACGAGGGGTTATCCTGCGCCCTGACGTAGAGGAGAGGGTTCCTGCTTGACACAAGGGCAACCTTGCGCCAACCAGAGACCCCCGAGTCTAACATTGTTGGCAGCGGCTGGGATTTCGGATTTGCACTTGTAATTTGCATACAGTGAATTATTAATCACCAGATAGAGAGAGCAGACCAAGTAACGCAGCCACAGGTTTTCATTTTTTGAACTTTGTTGAGACATCTGCCATTTTTGCAACCATGCCTGGCTCACTCTCTGCTGGAAGAGCACACTCTGTGATTTCTGGAATGGATGAGGTGGATTGGGAGGGACTGGAAGGCTACACGATAGAGCAATTGAAAGGCTACAGTGTAAAATTCAGAGTTCCCCATGCTGGATTCAAGAGGAGGGTCCAGTACACCAAGGCGTTGAGAGCCTGGAAGGAGTCAAGAGACCCACATAATGCGGGGGACATCGTTCCACCCGACAACCTTGAGGCGCCCAGCAGAGTCCGGTCGCCAGAGGAGCTGGCAGACAGGGCAGCAGACAGGGCGCATGCAATGGAGATGGCAAAGTTGGCAGGACAAATGGAAATGGAAAAGCAGAAGTTGGCCCTGGAGGCACAACAACGCCAAATGGATCATGATATAAGATTGAAGGAGTTGGAGCTGAAGGCGAAAAGTTTGGACACCGCTCCTTCTGGTGGCAGCACTCCACCGGTGCAGGTAGAGTCCAAGGTGTACATCCCCAAAGATGTAGTAAAGGAGTATTTTAGAAAGGATGACATAGGGCAGTGGTTTAGAGCCTATGAGGTGGCCATGTCTTCACACCGGGTCCCTGAGAAAGACTGGGGAGCGGGGATGTGGGGAAGGTTCCTTGCTGAGGGGGGTGACACACTGTTAGATTTACCCCTAGATCTCCAAGCCTCATACCCCCATATGAAGGAAGCTTTAATGACCAGGTATGGGTTAACTCCTGAGCTATATAGACAGAGGTTCAGGGAGACTAAGAAGATCCCTGAGAGTACGTATGTGGAGTATGTAACCTTTTTCTGCAGAGCACTGGATGGTTGGGTGAAGGGTAGCAAAGTGAATGATTATCAAGGGCTGCTTGATTTAATTGCATGGGAGCACTTGTCCAGTCAATGTTTTCCTGAGCTACGCCAGCACCTGATTGATAGCAAGCTGTCCAACCCGAGGAAGCTTGCTGAGGAGGCGGACCGCTGGCTCAGCACCAGGGTCCACAAGGGTCAAGTGGGAGACTCCGCCAAAGGTGGGCAGGGTCCCCAGCAGAAGAGTGGGGGGGACAGGGGTAAACAGAAAGGGTTCCAAAAAGGCCCCCAAAGTAATCCCCAAGGGAACCAGCAGAAGGGTTCTCAGCCTCCCCCACCCCCGCAGCAGAACGGGGCCCTGACAGGTAGACCTGTTCCAAAGGGGCCCTTCAATTGTTATAGGTGTGGTGACCCGGGTCACATTGCCTCTGATCCTAAGTGTCGCCTGTTTGGTAAGACCACACCCACTGGTGCTCCACCCCGGCAAGTAGCTAATATTAATTTTGGGGAGGAGGTAGCAGTCCAGGAGGGTGGGGGTCCCGGGCAGATGACCCTAGTCTCGCTAGGAGACAGTGAGATGGTCCCTGAAACCTACTTACCCTCTAACACTAAGAAATATGGGCAAGTAGTGACCATCAATGGAAAGAAGGTTGAGGCTCTTAGAGATACAGGAGCCAGCGTGACCTCGGTGAGGCAACACCTGGTGTCTCAAGAGCAGATTGTACCCAATGCCTACTGTAGGGTTGTCAATGCTGACAACATAGAGAGTCGTTGTCCAATGGCTCAAGTTCCCTTTGAGTGGGGGGAGGTCTCTGGTACTCTACAAGTCACTGTGAGAACTGACATGCCTGTAGACTGTCTGCTAGGGAACGACCTGGAGAGCTCCCCTTGGGAAAAGGTGGAGAAGACCACGCATCTGAGGATGGTGGGTCTACCCGACTGGGCGTGCGTGACCACCCGGTCCATGGCAGCCAGTAGGGGTGTTGAGAGGGTCCTGGAGCCTGAGGGAGAGGTCCAGGAACCGGCCTTAGGGAGAAGGCGCAGGAGGCGTGGGAAACCAGCCCCCGAAGTTCCCACGGCCCAGGAGGAAGCAGACCCTGAGGGGGATGCTCTGGAGCCTACCGGGGAACAGATTGCCGAACTGGGAGACCTGCCTGAGCTGACCCATTGGCAGCAAGAAGGAGGTCCCTCCAGGGAGGAATTCTGCAGGGAGCAGAAAGAATGCCCTTCTCTCGTGGGTATGCAGCAGCAGGCTGCAGACCAGGCCAATGGTGTTCAGGCCAAGACACACTACGTGTACTGGGAAAGTGACCTCCTGTATTCAGAGCCTAAGGCTGCTGAACCTGGGTCAGCCCGTGTGCTTGCGGTACCCCAGAAGTTCAGAACCTTCCTACTGGGGCTGGCTCATGATGTGCCTTTAGCAGGACATTTGGGGATGGACAAGACCTATGACAGGCTTGTCACCCACTTTTACTGGCCCCAAATGCACAAGAATTCAGATTCCTACTGCAGAACCTGTCAGACTTGCCAGGCAAGTGGTAAGAGCGGAGGGAAGCACAAGGCTCCCCTGCAGCCCTTCCCCGTGGTCGGTACGCCATTCCAGCGAGTGGGTATTGATATTGTGGGGCCTCTGGACCCCAAGACAGCCCTGGGCAACAGGTTCATCCTGGTCTTGGTGGACCATGCCACCCGGTACCCTGAAGCCATCCCTCTGAGGACAGTGACGGCCACTGTGGTAGGACGAGCACTGATGGGAATTTTCTCCCGAGTGGGATTCCCTCTAGAGGTGGTGAGCGACAGGGGGACCAATTTCATATCCACATATATGAAATCCCTGTGGAAGGAGTGTGGGGTAACTTACAAGTTCACCACTCCTTACCACCCCCAAGGAAATGGGTTGGTTGAGAGATTCAACCGAACCCTCAAAGGCATGATCATGGGCCTGGATGGTCCAATGAGGCGTAAGTGGGACGTCCTCTTGCCATGCCTGCTCTTCGCTTACCGAGAGGTGCCACAGAAGTCTCTAGGGTTCAGCCCCTTTGAGCTTCTGTATGGTCACCCGGTAAGAGGACCTCTGAGTTTGGTAAAGGAAGGCTGGGAGCAATCTCCCAGGAAACCTCCCCAGAATGTATACAGTTACATGCTGGCCTTCCGAAACCAGACTAGGCGTTTCAGGCAACTTGCTGAGGCAAATCTAGAAGCCAGCCAGGAGGAGATGAAGCGGTGGTACGACCAGAATGCCACTCTGGTAGAGCTTCAACCTGGACAAAAGGTGTGGGTCTTGGCCCCAGTGGAGCCTTGTGCACTTCAGGATAAGTGGACAGGTCCATTTGAGGTTGTGGAG
Source organism: Triturus cristatus (assembly GCF_964204655.1). Taxonomy (NCBI): domain Eukaryota; kingdom Metazoa; phylum Chordata; class Amphibia; order Caudata; family Salamandridae; genus Triturus; species Triturus cristatus. The sequence goes on along the minus strand of NC_140585.1, from coordinate 419,812,664 downwards.
CGCAAAAGTCCTATCACCTACTTGGTGGACATGCAGTCTCCCAGGAACCCTTTGAGGGTCCTACATGTTAACCGCCTTAAGCCCCACTTAGAGAGGACCGAAGTGGGCATGCTGCTGGCCACTGATGATGGAATGGAAGAGGAGACCGAGACTCTTCCTGACCTCTTAGTAGCCTCTGAGAAAGATGGGTCAGTGGATGGAGTTAACCTCTCACCCACCCTGACGCCCGAACAACAGGAAGATTGCCGCCACTTGCTGGGGCAGTTTCCCGATAGGTTCTCCCTGGTTCCTGGTATCACAGATTGGTGCGTCCATGATGTGGACACAGGAGACAGCTTACCTGTGAAGCACAAGGCTTACAGGGTAACTGACAGGGTCAGAGCTTGCATTAAGGAGGAGGTCTCCAAAATGCTTGCGCTAGGGGTGGTTGAGTCCTCCAGCAGTCCTTGGTCCAGCCCCGTGGTCTTGGTCCCCAAAGCTGCTGCGCCGGGAGCCACACCTGAACTCCGGTTCTGTGTGGACTACAGAGGACTCAATTCAGTAACGAAGACCGACGCGCACCCCATCCCCAGAGCTGATGAGCTCATTGATCGGCTGGGGGCTGCCCGGTTCCTCAGCACGTTTGATCTAACGTCTGGGTACTGGCAGATCGCCTTGACCGATGGGGCCAAAGAGAGGTCAGCATTCTTTACACCAGATGGGCACTTCCAGTTCCGAGTCATGCCATTTGGAATGAAGAATGCCCCTGCCACCTTTCAGAGGTTGGTCAACCAGGTACTGGTTGGGCTGGATGCGTTCAGTGCCGCCTACCTGGATGACATCGCAGTGTTCAGTGCCACCTGGCCCGAACACCTGCGCCACCTCTGGGAAGTGTTGATGGCTCTGCGCCGAGCAGGCCTCACGATCAAGGCAAGCAAGTGCCAGATCGAGCAGGGTTCCGTGGTGTACTTGGGACACCAAGTGGGGAGTGGCAAGGTGGCACCCTTGCAACCCAAAATTGAGACCATCCTGGCTTGGGAACCCCCCAAGACGCAGACCGCAGTGAGGGCCTTCCTGGGGCTCACTGGGTACTACAGGAGGTTTGTCAAGGGCTATGGAACGATTGTTGCCCCCTTGACAGAGCTGACTTCCAAGAAGCAGCCCAGGAACGTGATCTGGACTGACACCTGTCAGAAAGCTTTCGACACCCTGAAGACTGCCATGTGCACGGCGCCCGTGCTCTTGGCCCCTGACTTCTCCAAGGAATTCCTAGTGCAGACAGACGCTTCAGAGCATGGTGTAGGGGCTGTTCTCTCACAGATGACTGAGGAGGGCTGGGACCAACCCGTAGCCTTCATCAGTAGGAGATTACTTCCACGGGAAAGTAGGTGGAGTGCAATTGAGCGAGAAGCATTTGCTGTGGTCTGGGCGCTGAAGAAGCTAAGACCCTACTTGTTTGGGTCTCACTTCCGGGTTCAGACGGACCACAGGCCCCTCAGATGGTTGATGCAAATGAGGGGTGAGAACCCGAAGCTGTTGAGGTGGTCCATCTCCCTACAGGGTATGGACTTTACGGTGGAACACCGTCCTGGTACAGATCACGCCAATGCTGACGGTCTGTCCAGGTATTTCCGCCTTAGTGACGAGGAACCCCCTGGGCAAGGGTAGTTCTCCCCACATTTCAGCTGGAGGGGACACGTGTTAGACCTGGCACCTTGGCGTGAGTTTCCCTTCCACTTTTTGATGGTGTGCCTCGATTGTTTTGCTGGTGTTGTCCGCTCAGGGCACTGCGCCACGGCTAATCCGTGCCGCAGTGCAAGTGCTCCCTAGGTAAAGTGTACCTGTAATTGATGTTCATGATTGGTTTGTTGGATTCACTGTCAGTCCCCAGTAGAGTGCACCAGGGGTGCCAGGGCTTGTGAATGCCAATGCTGCTGGTGGGCTTGCAGCGCTGGTTGCGCCACCCACAGAAAGCGGCCGTGTAAAATATGTCTAGGGTCTGCCACCGCAGACCCTGTGCGCGGTCTGGGACCGTCGCGCTGACTGCGCAAGTGCCCCCACTTACCAGTCCCTAAACCTTCCCTTACCTACATATTAGCCACCCCTCTGGTAGGCCCAAGGGCAGGGTGCATTGTAGGCATAAGGTAGGACATGCCCTGATGTGTGTGGCATGTCTTAGTAGTGAATTACCGCCATTTTCGTTTTTCACTATTGAAGGCTACCTGCTCTCCATAGGCCAGAATGGGCTGCTGGGATCCCGCCAACGCTGTGACCCCAGTGAACTCAGAGAGCATGGTAGAATGTCAAGTTTAGTATGCCTGAACTCAGAATAATAAAATACTTCTTGTAGTCAAGTTTATTTTAATATCCTGGGTTTGTAAATACTACTTTTAGAAAGTTAGTATTTACTGACCTGGCCATTTCAGTCCGCCTCTGCTGTGTGTGTGTGTTCTGCCTAGCAACAGTAGGGAGCAGGGTTGGGGAATCCCCAGAGACAGGTTGGCTACCAGGATGGGTGGGAGGAGTACACCTTGACTCTTGAATAGACCTGTGCTCTGCCACCACAAAGCCGGCGCCGCCCCCTGTGGGGCGGCTGATGTCTCTGCCCTGCTGCTGAAAGGAAAGAGCAGAGTCACCATAACAAAGTGCTCCAGAACTGGACTGAGCCAGGCCCAGGCCCCCTGGCGCTAAAGAACAAAAGAATCACGGTATAAAAGTAGGAGCCTGGCTCCTAAGAAATCAGAATCCTGTTTTACCACAAAGAACCTCTGCCCGACTAGAAGGAGAAGAAGACGCTGGAGGAGCTGGCCTGCTGCTTGCCTTGCTGAGAAAGGAGAGGAAGAGACTACTGAAAAGACTTTGCTACTTTGTGCTTTAAACATTCTCCAAGGGCTTGATCTGAGCTTGCCCCCTGAACTGAACCCCAGGACCAGTGGGTTCTCTGTGCTTTTGCTCGTCCTCCGATTCGAGCCGTGTGTGCATCCCGCTGGAAAGAGACTGCGCCCCTCAACGCCCCTCCTAGGGCCGTGACACTCAGGAGCTCGCCTGCCGCAACCCCGTGAGAGCCCCGCTCCGTCCGGAGCAGCTCTCTGTCCCCAGGCTAGGCCGCCTGCGCCCCTGTCACCGCCTGCCACTGGAGCACGCTGAACGCGCTATCACCCCTCCCGCCGGAAACCGTCTGACGACTGTGATCTACGCCGGGTCCTCCAGCTGCACCGACCGTGCCCTGTGACCCCGCTTCGCTATCCCCGGACACCTCAGGCCGCGCCGCCACCGCTGTGGAGACCCCCACTGCACCGCCGTGCTGAGGGTCGCTGGCCGCGCCTGCCTACCTGCCCACACCCGCTGATCGAGGACCCAAGACCACTTCCCAAGCTGAGAGTCGCACCGACCTGTGCCGACTCTCCACATCACGGAAGAAGTTCCAGTATCGGGCTCGGGGCCCGCAACGCCTTATTTCCCCGTTCGCCGGAGTCGACCTCTGTAAGTACTGGAACCACAAGTAACATTTGCAAGAGACTACAAAGTATCCATTTGAAACTACGAACAAAGAACATTTGCCTGCTGTACAACCTGGTGGCATAGCGAAAACGTTATTGGTCTTGTGATAAGTCTGCTGAGATATATATACTTATTTTCACATAAAGTAGCGTATTTTCCTACATATCCAAGGCTGGTGTCCGTTTCTGGGGGGATTGGTGTATTTACTGTGTGTGTGATTATAAGTGCTTAACCAACAACGCCTGAGGAATCGCCTTGGCTGCTCACGCCACGCACCTAGAGGGTGAGCAAGGGTCATTCACGAGGGGTTATCCTGCGCCCTGACGTAAAAGAGAGGGTTCCTGCTTGACACAAGGGCAACCTTGCGCCAACCAGAGACCCCCGAGTCTAACATATATGAGATTGCAAGACTTCATTTACAAAGTTATATATGTTCCTGGGAACAAAAATTTTTTTGCTGATTTTTTGTCACGCATGCCTATTGATTTGCAAGAATGTTATAGTCATGATTGGGATGACATGCAAGTTGTGTTAGTACATGAATTTGGGTTGTATAATATCAATGAGGATGAAACTCAACTTGTGACCATAGGGCAAGTAGGGTGAGTTATCAGCTGGGGGGAGCAGGGTTTTGCAGGTCGAGCCTTGCATAGCAATTTGCAACTGGAAGAGATTCTCATCACAGCAAACAGCCTTTACAACGCAGGCAGAGCCCCGCATTTTGTTTCCCAGCAAGCTCAACCACACATGCATTAACCAGTCTAACTGCTGGGATGGGCGGGCCAAGGAACAGGAAGGATTGGGAGAGGACACTGTTAGGTAAGTGGGGCTGGGTTTTAGGGGGATGGGGTAGTGTTTAAGGGTTGGGGTAGTTTATAGGGCTCAGGGGAAGTCGGGATATTTTTTAGGGGTCAGGTTTAGTGTTTAGGGCTCGGGGTTGGGGTAGTGTTTATGGCTTGGGGAGTTTGGGTAATGTTTAGGGCTCGGGCGGGGTAGTTTTTAGGTCTCTAGGGAGGGGGGTTGGGGTGTGATCTTTACCACACTTTACCAGTCATGTCTTTGCCACAAAATTGCGTGTTAAAGGCATGCGTGGTAAAGGAATGCATTGTTTAGACGCATTCGTTGTTGGGGCCGCATAGTAGAGGCACACGTGGTTTAGTCATTTGTGCCTCTATCATACAACCACTCAGAGCAGATGTAGTTGGTAAAGCAGAGCTGGCATGCAGCCCTGTACTAGTAAGGCCCAAACTGCATCAGCCTAATGCTGCCCACCTCCATGCCTGCTAGCAGCAAGCCATGGCCCTAGGACCTTACCTTAATTCCTCTTGGCTTTGCTCATGCTGATCAGGCTGCCCCACTGCAGCTGACTGAGAGCCACGATAAGACTATTTCCTCCTTTGCTCTGCCATCTAATTTCTGGCTCAGGTGGAGTCAAACTGGAGGGCAGCGACCGTCCGACTTCTGAGGCTTCAGGCACAGTGAAATTGGTGAACGGCAGATGGCCGGGGAGCAGGAGAGCAAAGATACCCTCACAGCTGCCGCTCGCCTCACGTCTCTTGCCACGCCACTGCTTACTCCCCAATGCCGCAGGTGCCGATTGGCTGCTCTGTCCTTCACGCTCCGAGACCAATATGCATCAGCAGGTAGTGATTGCCTAAGGGAATTGTAGAGTTCCATAAAAAAATTAGGCTTGTGTGTTATTTATTCACAGTGCAGAACTATGAAAACCTATGTGAGTAGAATGAACAGATTGAGACAAAAGTTAAAACAGAAATCTTAACTAGACACTCTAACAGTGTGTGCCATTGCCAGTACCCTGGGTTTAATGTGATAACTTCTAAAATGAAACTGTCAGCAGATCATTTTGATGACAACTCATTCTGTTCCACAACAGTTCGCAGTTTTATTTTTCCCCCCACTAATAGATGAGCATGGTCTTGTCTGGTCTGGAAGAAACCTGCATAAAATTCTGAAGGACTTCATTGTATAGCACATTACTACTGTAGAATACTATTTTTAGTGGGCACACGGTATTTCAAATACCAGATTTTCTCTTGGGGTAATATTTGTAATCATCACACCTTTTCCTTGATGCCCATACCTAGCTTAAGATCAGTGGTGGCTCGTTATTTTGTGTGTGCGGGCTCTACCTCCACTTCATGCCTCTCATTATGTTTTATTTACATACTTCCTGTTCTGCAACTCATTTTCACTCTCTTACTCTTGTGTGAGAGTCAGGCACTTTTATCGGGCATGTGTGCTAATGCGCATGTGCCATATGACACAAGTTTTGCAGGGCTTGCATGTGTTCAGCCCTGATTGTCTGTGGCCTGATAAGTGTCAGAGCAACTTCCTCTGTGTGACATAGGGCATCTTCACAAACTGAACACAGCTGCATGCTTTATGCTTCAGCCCTGTGTTTCCTTAAGCTGTGTGCCAATCAGCAAGGGTGCACTTTTCCCAATTCATCACAGAATAGGGCCATGTGCCACACCATACCCTGTCCCGAGATGCAAAAGTGCAGGGCTCACATGAGGCTGCCACAATAACTGGGAAGAGAGGGGACGGAAAGGTGGACAAGTGAACTATGAACAAGTGACATTATGGACTAACACTAAGCAAGCATCTGCTGATTGGAAGCATTTACAGTGCACTTGATCAGCTTCTTGTAAGTGCATGTGGTACTATGTGGCTTCATAGTACTCAACACACACACTTGTACCCGAGACGTTTGAAGTGTGACTGTGACTAATTAGGTAATGTAAGTGGATTGACTCAAGTAACAAGTGAGTGACCACATCGATGACCACTTTTCACCACATTTTTAGGGCGAGTCTGGCAGTGCGTATGGCGGTCTGCAAGACATGTTGTATTAACTATATGAAGTGTAATCCCGCCTGCTGCTTCCCATAGACTCGGTTCCATTGTCAGTCTTCTTTGCTGCTACCTAATTGGTTCTAAAGCCGATACCTGACTTCAGTTTTTTGTTCAGGAGCACCGGCCAAGTACAGTATACTTACGCTTGAATTACATTAGTGCTAGTTGGGAGAGCTCTTTGTTTACATGCATGCAACCATTTTTTTCTAATTGTTGCAACGCGACATGCCACACTTTATCTTTATTTGTAATTGTTCCAGTGGGGCATGCAACGCTTAATATTTAAGTTTGGAGCTTCGCCGCTGCATCTCTTGGAATTGTTGCAGCGTGGTACACCGCCCTTTATTTTTATTACATATTCACCTTCGGTGCTGCATCTCCCTGGGGAGTGCCCTCCCTGCACCCACCACCTCCCATCCATTTTTAATAGCACCCAGGTCCTTCATCAGACTGCAGCAGTCCCAAAGCTTTTTCGGGCCTCCTTCCCATCACAGGAAATCTGAAGAAGGAGGTCAGCTGAATTCTGTGCTGTGAATGTAGTGAGTATGGCTCTGTTTTTTTATTTTATTTCCCTTTGTTATTAAATGATTACAGCGGGGCACATCACGCTTTATCTTTACCTTTATATATGGCAGCCGCAGCCGTTCCTCCTCACCTCTATCTTTCTTCCTTTTCTTGACTCTATTGTCTCTGTCTAGCTCCTCCTCAGTGGTCGCAAAGTGCTCAGATTGGTTTGAAATATCAGGTGAGAAAGTGCACCATTCCTGGAGGTACTGTAATATGTGGTGCAGCCTTGGGAGGGAGACAAAAAAAAGGATCAAATTACGAAAAGCAGCCAGATTGATTTTATTCACAAACACATGCAGTAGCACCACTTGACAGAGCTTTACAGTGAAGCGCTACTTTCATTTTCTCATGTTTCTTTTTTTGTTCAAGTATCTTTATTGTTATTTAAAAGAGATAATTCATTTATAATATATTGCAATACAACATAACGTTATGAAATATAAGTTAAGTTTAAATCGAAGAATTACAGAATTAGAACTAGATCACATAGCAAAGCTCCATGAACTGGGCTAAAGGAAAAGGAGTATAAACATATACTTGATCAGGCACGAAAAACAAAATATATAAATGACATATGTTATAAGTTATAAATTCGGAGTATTGCAAGGCCCAGGATAAAAGAATAAAAAAGAGCAACAGCCTATTCACGAAGAAGTTATAAACCAGTCGTATTGCTTAGAAATTAAAATTTCAAAAGAAAAGAGAGCAGGAGAAAAGAAGAAAAAATAGAAAAAAAGTAAAGAAAGAAAAAAGAAGATAGGAAGAGATGGGGACAGCTGCTTCAAAAAAGGAAAACACTTAAAAAGTAGAGTCAAAGGGATACTAAGCTACCAACCCATAGAAGATACATTCATATAATCATCCAGTGACCTCCATATATTACTAGAAATGGAAGGAATATAATGCTTCTCCTCAACCAAGGTATGAGCCCCACGAAGATATGATACCCATGCCCACCAGGTATGATAAGACAGAAGATGAAAATATTTCCATTCTGTTAGTATAACTTTAACAGCAGTGGAAATAAGTAAATCCAATAATTGCATATCCTTATTATCAAAGAGTAAAGGAATAGTTGAAGCCCATGGGCCCAATAAAATCATAGGTAAAGAAAGCTCTAACAACATGTTAAAGATTAGTGATAAATGTTTCCGTACTAAACCCCGAAAGGATTGTAATAGCGTACATTCAAAAAACATATGCTGATGAGTGCCTGGTTTCAAATTACAGATCCAACAAAGATCACTATCTCTTAATTTCAATGTGTGTAAGCGAACAGGGGTCCAATGAAAGAGATTTAAAGTAAATTATTTAGTTTGAATAAGAGAAGGAGCAATTTTATTATGTAGGGAAACCTTCCCAATCGATTGCCAGGTTTCCTGTGTAATATGTTTAAAAATATAATTTTCAAAATGATGAGACCATTTATCATATGTGATTGTAGTCTGTGAAGGAAGTGGAGCAGATAGAAATGTATATATTCTTGATGCAGTATGACCTGAACGAGACCATTAAGAAAGAAGTGAAACAGTCACCAAGTCTGTAGAAGGGGATACTTTAGAAAGAGCAACCTTCAATTTCAGAACGGAATAGAAATCCATATTATTAAGATTATATGTTCTAGCCAAGAAAGAGAAGGGAAGAGGGTCAGAATCATAAAGGTACTTTACCAATCTAATACCCCTAGAAGCCCACGAAGCAACCGTATCCGGATCAATATCAGTAACAACTTTAGGATTGTACCGTAATGAGGACCACCTCAATTTATGAATAGGATTAGATACTTTTTTGTCAATATATTTTAGTGCATTAATCGTGTCTAAAATAATACGCTGGGAATGACCAAGAACGAGTGTAGGAGCAGTAAAAAAGGAAGGAGTAGAAAGGGGACTACACAACTCTTGTTCAATATAAATCCACGGGGTGTATGTTGGGAGTCTGGCAAGAACCAAAGAGCACCCTGAGAAGCTAAAAAGACAAATTGATACAAGTTCCAATCCGGAAGATTACAGCCACCCAAATCCGGAGGCTTTTGAAGGTATTTATAGGTAATTCTAGCACGTTTATCACTCTGCAAACATTTTGAAGTGAGTGAATCAATCACATGAAAAAAGGAAGAAGAAAGCTCGATAGGTAACATGGAGGATAGGAAATGAATAATCGGAGTTATCATCATCTTAAGAGTTTGAAACCTTCCCCACCAGGAGATATAGTTAGGAGGCCAGGAGGACAAAAGATCTTTAACTTTGGTTAGGATGTGGGATTCAATATAAGAAATAGTATCTAAAAGGTCCTTACAAAACCAAATTCCTAAATATTTAATGCGAGTTTGTTGCCATTTTAAACCTGAATCACCCATGTGAGAAGGGAAACACAACAAATTGAGGGGGAACATTTCCATCTTCTCTTTGTCTTCATATCTCCCTGTGCTATTTTAGAAGTATTACAATTTCTGAACTGCAAGTAACAAAAGGATTTCTGTGTTAAAAACTGTGACCCACTTACCTAGCAACATAAAATAAAAATCTTTATTCTTCCTGTTAGATTATGTGCTTTGTAGGAGACACAGTAACCCTCTATACTACTTTGATTCATAACTGAGACTATACAAAATACAGATCTCTCCACCAAATGTGTTATACTCCAGAGTTATCGTACCATTACTATTGTTACCTGAGATATATAGTGGGTATACAAAGATCCCTGCAGTGGGTGCTTTAACCCCATAAAATATCTTGAAATTCAGCCAAACAATTAAGCAGAACTGATTTAGTGCCACATATGTCCTTGTTGCCAATTTCTTTGTGACAGAGTTTGTAAAAGATGAATGTATACGTTTTAGCTCAGATTTTGCGTCAGGGTTGTATCACTTTTTTGGCACAACCCAACGCAAAATCTAATTTGTTAAATCTCGTAATGCACTCAAATGTACTCATGATAGACCTGCTAAACATATGCATGAAGGTTAAGATCTGATGTCACTTCGTATGAGGTCACTTCCTGTGCCATGATGTCACATGCTAAGATGTCACGTGACATGATGTTACTTGCACACTGCCTAACTTGGTTAGTCTCCTACTTCTGTTGTTTAGGATTTGTGCCCTGCCCGTTAGCCAGCACCATTCCTCTTCTCCCCATCCATGCTGAGCCCTAACCCCTTCTTGGTTTGCATACAGGATCTCTACCTGGTATTGTTCTAACATTGAGCTCAGATGTTTCTAGGAAGCTGTGCTTTGTGCACAGCATATTATCTTGGCACTCCTCAGTTAACTAATTTCAGCTTATTGCTGTTGTGGCTGTCAATATTAATTCACTGTGGATGTGTCACTCTTCAGACTCCATAACAAGTACAATTATTCTGCAATCCTGGAAAGTATACAAACACGCCTAACTGCAATACTTTCATTTAAGTGACTATTCTTGAGCTGACCATACCACAAAATATTATAGATAATCCAGGTGACATAGCAGACCCTTAATGAGTCCATCTCTAAGGTGTTTCCCGAGGTTTTTGTTCCTTTGGCTTTTTTCTCAGTATGCTGATAGCATTGTAACAAACAATGTATTATAATTGCAATTGTTTTATATATTTACACTGCTATGAGTTGTGATTTGTATTTATCATGTTTTATGTATAATGCTTTTGCACTGTGCACTTTTATGGTTCATTGAACTGAAATAAAGTTGATAATTGAATTGAAATACACTTCTCTTAAAGCAGATGTTTTTGCCTTCAGCACACTATTGCAATTGTGCATTTATCAGGGACGACAATAATCCTGTTCTGAACATTTGTTAAATTAAATTGTTTGTGGGTAATTGTAGGAGAGTAGGATCTGCTTCTTATGGTTACCCCCACTTTTTGCTGATGTAACACTGTTTTTCGACTTTAGTCTGGCTGGGGCCCTGCTATCCAGGACCCCAGCCTAGCTGCTTCCTCTCTAAATTGATTCCTAGTACCTTAGGTACACAACAGATTGGATTCTGAGGTGCCCTTATAAGTCCCTAGTATATGGTATCCTATGTACCCAGAGGCCTACCAGAGGCTGCAGCATGTATTATGCCACCCCTGGGAAGCCCTCCAAAATGACACCACAGGTCTGCTACTGCAGCCTGGGTAAGGTGGTGCATGCACCCCTTACTGAGATGTAGGTTCACTATAGCTCACCTATCACAGCACATATAAATCTATCAGTCACCCCTATGGCAGGCCTTATCAATCCTGAAGGCAGGGTGCTTGGTTTTGTGTGAGTGGGTGCCCATGCATGAGCAGAGCCCCTCTGCAGCCTTCAGAATCTCATCTCCGGGGTTGTCTGTGATGCAGCCTAACCATATACTCTTAAGTGCATTATAACCCAACGGTAAATGCTAACTTTGGACTGGCAGCACGGAAACATGTTGTGTTTGGTGTCAAACTCCTTGGAATCATACCCCCACATCAGTAACTGGTGTGGGAGTATTATTCCACCCTTCTAGAGGGAGAGACATGACAGCACTGGTATATCCGGTACCAGCTTAAAAGAGCCCTGGCATCACAAAATGGATGCTGCAGCCACAGACACGAGTCTGGCCTCCTACTGCTGACCGAAACTCTGGCAGGGGAGGCCTGGACAATAGGTTTCCTGTCACAGGGAGGTGTTACCACCTCCCAGACAGGCTTTAGTGTATTGGGGCTGGGTGGGTGCACTCTGAGAGTGCTTTGAAGTCCTGCACTGGGGGCACATTTGGTGTCCCTGTGCATAGTTCAGATCAAACCGGTTGCAGGGGCTACCAGCCCCTGCTCTGGCGTGAAACTGGACAAAGGAAATGGGTGTAGCCACCCCTCTTTCCAAACCCTCCCATAGGTGGATCCCCTGAGTTAGTCCAATCCCTTCCTTGGGTATAAAGAAGGAACCTCTGTAACCTGAACTTTAGATATCCCTGGACGAAACTCTGAAACTGAATCCTGGAACTTCGACGATCTGCACGACACCAGATGACTAAAGAATCTCCCTTGGAATAAAGGAGTTACTCCCCTGCTTGGCAGGCACCAATGAAGCATCTGACAGGTGTGCATCTCCGAAGCTCCCACCAGACTCCGAAGTAATTGCATCACAGGAGGTGGATTTCCAGACTTCCCCAAGGCTGACCCGAGTCCTCAGCACAGCTGAGACCCATGGCTGTCATGGGTAACGTGGAACTGGACCTCCTGGTCACCACGCACATTTGCAAGTGCATCAGCTTCTCGACGTCCTTTGAGGCTGTGCATTGGGTTACTTGTAGCCCAGACCCCGAGCAGCTTTTCCACTGAAGATTGCTGGCCTACACTCCATGAGTGTTCCGTGAGCCCGCCCTTTGTGTGTTTGCTTGAGGGGCCTTTGCGATCCCTGGTCCGTCGACTGGTGGGTCCCTGTGAAGGCAACTCTTACTTCTATTGGGCTTCCCTGGTTGCTCCAGACGTGCCTTGACTCTCCATTGCTTGGGGAGTCCCCAGGACCTTGCTGGTCCGCACTGAAGCATTTCTTCTGTTCCTGCGTGGGTTGCTGTTGCCGAGGCTTGTTGTGTCCAATCCGGGCACCGACACTGCAGCACTCAACATCCTTTGTGGGACAGCTCAAATCCAGCTCCTGGTTGTCCTCGACACCTCCTGCTCCTCGTGTCCAGGGATGGCTAAATGCAACACATACTATTTTCTTTTTACACTTCGTGGCATAGGCGTACCCGCCGTCGCCACTACATTCACCACAGTCCTTTGGGGCAACTTGCTGGTGTGATGAGCAGTGTGCGACCAACTTGCGTTCAAAACCTCCTGGTCCTCGTGGCTGAAGAGTCAAGCTTCTCCTTCTTCACCTGAAGCACCCGACATCGGTGGAAATTCGTCTATCATGCCCCTGGTCACTGGCTAGTGACCCAGACTCTGTCCCCTCTGCTTTCAGGTTCTTCACATCTTTGATCCAGGCTTGGATCTCATCGGACACTTCTCCACTTCCCGGCATCAGCACTTTTCAGTCTCCTGCCATTGAAAACGACGACACGACCCGACACCATTTGACACCTGTGCACCCGGCTTCCCTGGGTGAGGTAACACAGGCTCGAGGCCTTGTGTCTAGTTAAGTCGTGGTTCTTCTACCACTTTCTTAGTATATGGTTTGGTCCGCCCCTAGGGCCTAACGTGTATTGTGCTAATTTACTGTGATATTTGAAGGGTAACTTATGTGCTTTTTCCTCTAGCCTCATAAAGAGACTAGAAGGGTGTGTTTAGTAATAAATACATATATTTTGTATATATACCTGGTGTGGTCTCCTTTCATTTAGCCCCTCAAGAGATTATAGACTGGTAAAACAAGCTGCTTTACATTCCTTCAAGACTTAGCTTGACGGCTGCTCACCATAGCTACCACTAGCATAGCTTTCAATAAAGGTTGTCTTTAACCTATCATCAATAAGGGGTTGTTTGGACTGGTGCAAGGTGCCCACTATAACTAGTGGACAGCATATACCATGCCAACTTCTCACAGTAATTACAAAGATCAGCTACTGATATTTACAATTTCACAGCCATGTGTATGAAAAGGCTGTGCTTTCCTAACCACTAATCATGACAAGCACCCATTGTGAACTTGTGGAACTACACCATGAGAAAGGATAAAGAAGAGGTTGAAAGGATAAGAGAGCAGAGAGAGGGACGCAAAGACACTTGAAGAAATAAGAGACAGTAAGGAGAGAGGGAATTTAGGATTTGATCTTACTCCCCACTACTACTGGTGCTCAGTGGTTCAGGTGAGCATGATTTCAGGTGTTGTACAAGCATTTTTTCTGACTTGCATCCAGGGTTCCCAAAAGCATAACCTGTCTTTGGCAGAAAAACAAAGGTTTTTGAGCTGCAGAAAAACAAAGTAGGGACGGTGACCTCTTATCAAATTTGAGTTTAGCTCTGAATATGGCAAGTTAAGGAAGCAAACCCTTCTTCTCCCCAAGACGATAACCAATTCAATTTCAATTTATAATCTTTATTCGGTTCTTAAAAAGACACCATAAAAGCACAAATACAATATAAATATGCGCAAATTAAAAACACAGCAAGTGATATTCAGTTTAAAAAAATATAAATATTAAAATTTCTGTACTCAGGTAGAGGGCCAGGGGATTTGTAGAGATTTAAATGTTCAGATCACTTTTTTAGGGGCCAATGTCTCTGGTGTTCCTCAGTCTTGTTGCAATTCGAATAAAGTTTATCGTGCAAAACAGGGTGTAAGCGTCCTCCGCTTCCTGTAAGAATCTCAGCGCCAATTTTGCATGTTTGAATTTTAGCTCTTTCAGGATTCCCACCAGGAACTTGCGTCTTGGCATTGTATAGAAAGGACACAGTAAAACGAAATGAAGGGTATCCTGCGGAGATCTAAGATCGCAGCCGCAGGTACCCTTCTCCTCCACTATGTGGGTGAACCCAGATGGCACTGCAAGGATATGGTGTAACATGTTAAATCTGAAACGGGTCATGAGGTAGCGATCCTGCGCATTATACATGACCCTCAGATAAGGTTCCATCCCTTGCTTCACAGTGAGGTAGTTGTACAAGTGATTAGTGGTTTTGTGCTTCTCCTTTTCAGCCCTTGATGTCTTCAAATGTGTGAGAAAAAGTTTTTTAACCAGGGTCTTGCTCTCCCGGGGCAGAGAGTGTGGGGCTGAGAAGTATTGAGAGCAGCCAATCTCTGTTAGCGACTTCTTAACAAATTTCAGCCAGGGGATTACGTGGCCTTTGTCTCTTTTGAGGCAGTCCTCGATAATTTGTCTCGTAAGGGCCGCCTCAGGGTTGGTCCATACTTTCACCCATGCCAGGAGGGGTTTGGATTTAATTTTATCCTCTAAAAAGGGTTCTCCTACCTCTTCGTGTATAATGTGGGCCGAAACACTCTGTGGGACTTTTAATATTCTTCGTAAGAATTTATTTTCTTCAGTCTGGAGCGGCTGTGCTTTTTTGCCCAGAAAGCCCCACACTTCTGCCCCATAGCTTACTTTCGCACAACAGATGGATCTGTATAAGGTCAGAATTTGTTCGGGGGACCATTTCCCTAATCTTTGCCCATACCCCATGATTGCCCCAACTGCAGCTGCCAGTTTAGTAGAATGCTTCTCAATCAGGGGTTTGAACGATAAGGCGTGATCAAATAACACCCCCAAATACGTAAAAGACTTGACCTGATCTATTTTGTGTGACCCGATGTTGTAGGTGAAAGTTCCTTTTGTGGGTTTCCCAGATGACATAATGTAGGACTTTTCCAGGTTTGTTGCCAGGTCCAGTTTCTCCATGAATTTGACAAACCCGTCAATTAATTTTTGCAGTCCCAAAGGTGTTCTAGAGAGCAGGACCGCGTCATCGGCGTAGAGTAGTACGGGCACTGCTCGATGACCAATTTGGGGTGAGTCAACTTGGAGCTTAAGGAGATCCTTTTCCAATGCGTTAATGTAAATAGAGAAAAGGAAGGGCGCAAGGATGCATCCCTGTCTAACTCCACTATTGCAGGTAAAGGGATCGGTCTTTTTGCCTTCCTGACTGTACCTTACACTTGCAGAGGTGTTCCGGTGTAGGTTTTGTAGAGTGTCGACTAGTGATTGGTCCACACCTAGCTCCTTTAGCATAGCCCAGAGCTTTCTCCTGTTTACGCGATCAAAGGCCGCTGAAAGGTCCATAAACCCCATGTGTATAGACCCCCTCCCGGCGATGGTATATTTTGCAATCAGGAGGTATAAATTTAGGCATTGATCGGTGGTAGATCTGCCTTTCCTGAAGCCGTATTGGATTTCTGAGAGGATTTGTTGCTCCTCTGCCCAATCTTGCAATCTCGATAGGATGACTCGCCCCAGGACCTTGGCTGACACGTCGATGAGGGAAATAGGTCGATAGCATTGGGGGTCCTCACGGTTGCCTTTTTTATAGATGGGGACTATAGTTGCCGTTGACCAGGACTGGGGGAGGCCTACCTCCCCTGCCTCGTTTAACACCCTCATGAGTAACGGAACCCATAGTTCGGGTCTACTTAGGAATAGGTCTGGTGGAATTCCGTCCGGGCCCGCAGCTTTATTTTTGCTGAGCCCGGTTATTCCTAGTTCGACCTCCTTCAGGGTAAAATTTAGCTTTACGGGCTGGTGGGCCTCCGCCAGCTCCTCCTGGGATTCCTTGTTTGAATGGTTGTATAAGCCCTGGAAGTGTTTCTGCCATTGTTCCGGCAGAATAGTATTCATGATTTTAGGAGCCCCTTGGTCCTGGAAGAAGGGGGCATTGATCACTTTCCAGAAGGCAATAGAATCTTTTCTTTCTGCGGCGTCCCTTAAGTCTTCCCAGGCCTGGTTTTGTATGCTTTGCTTTCGAGCCTTCAGAGCTTTTTTGTATTCAGCTCTGTTCCGTGCCACCTTCGTTTTGTCCCTTGGTTGGGCATGAAGGCTATCCTTCAGGTTTTTCAGCGCCTTTGTACAATTTGAATCAAACCAGCGGGGGTTTAGGAGCATTTTGTTCTTAGCTCCTGGGGTGTGTAAGGAGTTATTTACAACCTGTGCAATTTCTTCAAATGCCTTCACCACCTCAGCTCCGGTTACACAGGGGTCAAGACATTTATCAATTGCTGCTGGGGCTTCGAGTAATAGTTTTTTGTGAAAACTGTCCGCATCAATTTTGGCCCATTTAATTCTTCTGCCCTGGTCCACTACTCTTTCCGTAATGGCAGGTCTCTTTTGGAGTGAAAAAACAAAACCTTCCATTTTAATGATCACCGGATTATGGTCACTGAAACTACTGGCCTCTATAATGATTGTACTGATGCTTCTTTTTAAATTGGGAGAGACTAGTGCAAAGTCAATGTAAGAGTGACAACCTCTTCCTTTGAATGTTGGAGTTAATTCTCCTTTCTCGTTAAATGTGACAAGGTCTAGGATTTGGATTAGGTTGTACCTTTTCATGAGTCTTTCTAAATCCCAGCCCTCAGTTGAATGGGTAAAGTGAGGGCCTTTCATGATCGTGCATCTTGACCAGTCGTTGTTGAAGGGTATTAGTTTCACACAAAGGTGACAATTAAAATCTCCCATTAATATTAAATCCGTGATATTTGGTGTCTTGGATAAAGAGCTCAAACAGTTTTCTAATTCATTTATGGCTATTCCCTTGTCCGTCATAGCCGGTGCATTGTACCAGTTCATAAGCAGGAATGTTAAACTTGGTGAGATGAACCTTAGTACTTGGAGGTTGGGTGTGGCCCATTTGGTATTGGACCAGGTGCCCTTGATGTCTAGATTGACATAGACCGCGAGCCCCCCACTTGCTCTCCCCGAGGTGGCTTTTTTTGCAGGGACAAAAAAGCTTTTATAGCCTTCCAGGCTATAAGCATGCGGTTCAGTGGCCCAGGTCTCTTGCAGGCACAAAATATGGAATTTACTTATATAGCTGCGCCAGTCCTGAGATGCGAACTTGGCCGCTAGCCCTGCGATGTTCCAGGTGGCTATTAGTAGATTGTCATGAATCATGACCTTGGGTGTTCTTTTTCCCTCGCCTTGCAAAATCTTTAATTGATTATCCGTTGCGGGTGCAGCAACCCGGCTTGGTTGCGGCCTGCGGGGGGTAGCGATTCTTCTGTGAGTAGAAAGGGAGTTGTCTATTGTGGGGTTTATCCCCTCCCCTTTTCCCCGGTTAGTATTCGATGGTGTGTTGCTGCCTCCTATGGTGTGCGCAGGATCCAGAGCCTCAATTTGGCCCTGGTCGCCTCCATCTTTTATCCCTGTTGGTGGTAGAATTGGCTCCTTCCTATATTTGATTTTTGAAGGTGATCGGCCCAATCTCAGTCAGTCCACCCCTTCAAGTGTACTAAACCTGTTCCAGTGGGCGTACTGTGTAATGGAGGAGTCATAAGTTGGGAATACAGGGTTTGGCCTTTGCCATTGCGGTGGGCCAGGTTGGAAACCCAGATGCGATGTTCTGTCAGGGCCAATATTCTGCCTGGGCCTTTGAGGTGCGAAGGGTAAAAGTAGGATAGACGAACCGGGTGAATTTGTGAGCGAGTATGACTCGGGGGGGCATTGCAGATGAAGTTAACAGCCGCCCTGTCTCTAAAGTTGACCGTAATGATATCCCCTGCGATGGTCTTAATACCTTTGCCAATCCACTCACCCCTTCTCACTGCAAGGATTTCCCCGTGGATATTAGGGGGCAAGGGTCTATGTATTTGCAGCCACTGTATGCATTTATTTTTTAGTTCAATCTGTGATTCCCGTTGACCCTCCTTTAAAGGGGGAATTCCTGTTAGGACGACTACAAGGGGCAGAGCCTCAGGCGGAAGATTGATTGTCCTGAAGCATGTTGCAGTGGTCTTATCGTCAGTGGTTGTCGCGATGGCAAGCCGTGGGGACTTAGAAACCACCTTGTGGGTTGGGGCCTTATGTTTTTCTAACGTTTGTAAAAGTACGGATGAAGGTTTATTATTGCTCGTAGATGTTTGGTTTTTATTTTTGCCTGCTTGCGGGGTAGAGGCGACCTTTTGTTTTTCCTGGGCTCCTTTCTGCGTGATACTGATATTATTTAGCTTATCCCCCCCCATTGATTGCTAGAGAGGCCTTATCACTTGGTAAACTTCTTGGTGTAGGGTCCTTTAGTTTTGTCAAATCCCGTTCCTGCACAGGATAGGTTTTCGGGCTAATCCCCTTGTTATTGACCAGTGAAGTCAGTCTATCTATTTTTGCTATGAGGGGTTTTAGCAGCACCGAGATGGAATGCTCCAGGTCTAATTTAAGATCCGCCACCATGTTGGTTATCCAGCATGGTATTCCCGGTGTAGATGGGTTTATGGGCGTGATCAAGTTGTGATTACTGGGTTTGACATGACCTTTTTTCCTCCCTTGTTTGTGGGCTTCCCTGTGCGGCGTTATTTCCGCAGAGGATATGTCTTTATCATGAGTATTTATTTGAGTGCTTGTTTGTGCACCATGTCTATCCCTGCTGATTTCGGCGGGTGGCTGGGCACAAGGAAGGTCCACAAAGGATGGTGGGGTTATGGGCCGGCTAGTATCCATCTCCTCTGCCAAGTCTTTGGAAGCTTCTGATAGGTTAATCAATGAATCCTGAGTATCTTGAATAATAGTTACAGGAGGTAAGGACATTCTTCTCTCGGTGTTAGCTATGGCATCGGAAACCGCCCCTATAGTCCGTTTGACCATTTTGTCGATGGCAGTAAAGGTCGGTAGTGGGGATGGATGATCCGATTTGGTTTTTGTACTCGATCTTAGGGTAGGCATCCTTATTTTCTTGGTAGTTTTCCTCATTACGGGGAGTACTATATTGGGTGGTAACGGGCAGATATAGGTTGTGTCGAGGGGATAGCCAGTGGTCCGGCTAACTGTCGTGGGACTATTAGCGGTGTATTATTGGGAGGGCAATTTTAGGGGGCTGGCCCAGCCCAGCCTCTTCTGGCCCCTGAGGGCCACAGAGGGCCCGCCCTTTGCCCGGGCTTCGCTCGGCGTCCCGCTCGCGTCCCGCTAAGCGTTACCGCGCTTTGTTTGTAGAGGGTGTTGCGGCCGGGGGCGTGGCTTGCTGGGGGTGCGGCCGTGCACACCTGTGCGGCGCAGGGGCTCCTGGTCTCTGTGGTCCCTGCTTCACTCGCCACCAATTGCCTTACACGGTTGTTTCTTCCTCCCGGGTGCTGGATGCTGGGTGTAGACCTGCTGCCTCGACCCCACACCTGAGCGCCGCGCAGCGGCACCCGCGAAGCGGGTGCTGCAAGCTCTTAACGCGGGCCTCAGGCGGTCAGTCCCTCCTGGGATACAGGGAGGCTGCGGGCGTAAGTGGCGGTTTTCATCGGTGAGTAAGTCCCACTGTGCTCTGGGAGGATTCGCTTTTCTGCAGCGCTTGGACGGCCGGGGGCGTGGCTTGCTGGGGGTGCGGCCGTGCACACCTGTGCGGCGCAGGGGCTCCTGGTCTCTGTGGTCCCTGCTTCACTCGCCACCAATTGCCTTACACGGTTGTTTCTTCCTCCCGGGTGCTGGATGCTGGGTGTAGACCTGCTGCCTCGACCCCACACCTGAGCGCCGCGCAGCGGCACCCGCGAAGCGGGTGCTGCAAGCTCTTAACGCGGGCCTCAGGCGGTCAGTCCCTCCTGGGATACAGGGAGGCTGCGGGCGTAAGTGGCGGTTTTCATCGGTGAGTAAGTCCCACTGTGCTCTGGGAGGATTCGCTTTTCTGCAGCGCTTGGACGGCCGGGGGCGTGGCTTGCTGGGGGTGCGGCCGTGCACACCTGTGCGGCGCAGGGGCTCCTGGTCTCTGTGGTCCCTGCTTCACTCGCCACCAATTGCCTTACACGGTTGTTTCTTCCTCCCGGGTGCTGGATGCTGGGTGTAGACCTGCTGCCTCGACCCCACACCTGAGCGCCGCGCAGCGGCACCCGCGAAGCGGGTGCTGCAAGCTCTTAACGCGGGCCTCAGGCGGTCAGTCCCTCCTGGGATACAGGGAGGCTGCGGGCGTAAGTGGCGGTTTTCATCGGTTTCCATTTTGCTAAGGTGCCATATTCCTTAGCATGTAGTGCTACTAATGGTCATACCTAAATGTACTCATACGTTTATAAATACACTCATACGTAAACCATGGATTCTATTTTTTTTAAAAGATCTTGGGGAAAAGCCCTTCTTCCTCAAGTATCCCTACTGAAGGGATTTGATTCACTTGTTGCACTCACTGATTCAGTAACATAATGATTTATGTACAAAACTGATGCCACTGGTCAGCAACCCATGTTGAATATTGTTCCAGGATCACTGTGGTCCCTTCAGATGCTGTCTTTTGAAAGCTTCCTTCAGATGTCTGTGTTCAGGGATCATTGGACTTTGATCGTTCATGCTTGTATTCAGGAGCTACTACAAACATCATGACTTAGGAATTAACGATAATGCCATTATATGTATCTACAAGGTCTGTGGGAGCAGTAGGAGGACGCAATTTCTTACAGACAACTTGTAACACTAAATCACTGCTTAGGTTCACCTGTATATCTTCTTCATTTGGTTATGCAAGACAATCATGAACAGAGAATATTTTTCCCCCCTCTTGTGTATCAGGCAGTTGACATTCAGATGATACTGCTTCTGTTGGCAAAGTGCTGGTGTACTGTCCTGTCAACAGCATGCACTGCACGTTGCTTCCTGAGCCTCGGTTGATACTTCCCTTGTGATATGGAAGGTACGCGCAAGAAGAAGGATTGAAGAAGATGTGCACCTTGGCGTGAATCAACCTCAGGCGCTCTATCCTGTGACTTGATGCATATCTATGATTTGACTTCTGGATTCATGCAATGCCAAAAAGGTGTCAGAGATAAATATTGCATAAAAGGATATACTTGTGCTAGATAAAGAATGTGGTCTCTTGGGGAATCCGGAAAAGATAGGGGAGCTAATAGTGAGATAACAAGTGACCAGGGGCAGAGGCTTAAATGGGCCAAGGTAATGCTGCACCTCTTTTTTTGGACCTATGTGAGAAGGCTAAAGATAATATCGCAATATGTCTAGATAATACCACCCAAGGAGAAATGGTTCTCAGAGCCTTTGAAGGCATCTGTGGTCAGGTAGCATTTGATCTGACAATGATAATTAAACCCAGATTAACTATGGGAGAAAGGTGGTTTTATAGTAACTGCTCACGGGCCCACCGGAAGTTAGTGCAAGCTTTGAAAAACATACCACGAGATAAGGCCCAGATAGCCATACTCAGAAAACAGTATAAGATTGCTGTTTCTACGTGAAAAAAATAGATTAAAGAGGAGGCTTGGAATGCCCTTTTAACAGCTGAGGTTCTTAAGGACAGCTCTAGATTTTGGGCCATTGTGAATAAACCCTTTTTCTCTGGTACAGAGAATGGCTCTCTAGAATTTAATATTACAGAAGCCCAGTGGCTTTCCCATTTTGAAGCAATTTATGGTTCTAATGTTACTGCGGATTCACCCGTGAGTTTAGAGGTTAATAGGGTCTCTCTTCCTATGGTCTTTAATGAAGATGATGTAGAAAGGGCGATAATACAGATGTCTAGTAACAAAGCTCACGGCCCAGATGCCGTTCCGGCTGATCTGTATAAACTTGATCCAAAATTTTGGGACAAAATACTGACTAATGTATTAAATGTGTCAAGTTCCCAGGGATTCCTCACATCATGGTCTTCATCCATGATTATTCAAGTTTTTAAAAAGGGCCAGAGAGGGGATCCACGGTGTTATGGACCGATATCTCCTATCGATACCGCTGTGAAAATCCTAGGGAGAGTGATCCTAACTAAGGTCACGGACTGGGTGAAGGAAAATGAGGTCTTATCTAACCTACAATATGGCTTTAGACAAGGTAGGAGTACCATGGATCAGTGCCTTAATTTACATTTAATAATAGGTAAATATAGCATAGCTAAAGCAGGTATTTTACAGTTGGCCTTTATGGACCTCTCCTCGGCTTTCGATCTAGTTAACAGATCAAAGCTGTGGTCTATCCTACTTGACATGGGCATTGATCCATGTTTAGTTAATTTCCTGGCGGATTTACATAGGGATCTCTCAGCAACAGTTAGGGTCACCGAGGAAGGAAAATTCACAATGCACTTTAAATCTTACAGAGGTGTTCGTCAGGGATGTATTCTGGTGCCACTACTTTTTACCTTTTATATTAATAATCTTGATACATTTTTAGACTTGGCTAGTTTGGACATCCCGCGAGTAGGGGAAAGGGGTATTCCTGTTCTCCTATACGCGGATGACGCTGTGTTATAAGCCCGTACAGCCAAAGGCCTTCAGAGGCTATTGGATGCCTTTGGGGCCTATATGAAGTCCTTGGACTTAGTAGTGAACATATCCCACGTTATGTCTATGGGCCAAAGAAACAGAAAAGTAAAATCCTTTTACTGCAACGGAGCTGAGGTGTCTAGGGTGTCCTCTTTTACCTATTTACGGGGTCTTATTCGACAAGAGAGGCTCCTGGGTCCCCCAACAGAAAATCAAAAAAAGTGCAATGGTAAGATCAACGGCTGCTGTTCAAGGGTTTGCACAGCGTCTGTGGGCTAGGCCCATTGAAGCCATGCTTAATATTTATAAACCTAAATGCTTGGCTATTGCTCTGTATGGCTCTGCCATCTGGGGTTACAAGCACTTGGAAGGGGTCCAGATAGCTGAAAATAAATTTCTGCGTACCCTATTGTCGGTTTCTCAATCAACTCCAACCTTTGTTATTCATCAAGAATTGGGGCTTGGATATGTGTCAGACTTGATGAGGTTGGCCCTGGTGGTTTGCTGGCTTAAGACCTGGCTTAACCCAGAATTACCACTGAATCATCAGATTATTCGGGACTGTGTTACCCTGGAGAAAGCTAGCAGTATCCCGTGGCTGCATTACGTTAAGCATATGTTGCCAAAATTGGGGCGTCCAGATCTTTTTAATTATCCGGATAGGATAAAAAAAAGAGGATGTTAAATGGGTCAAATCCCAATTTTTGAATTTATTGTTGGCGGATCGTGAGGAGCAGGAGCTATTGAAACCCTCAGTTAGGGCTCACTTTTTGTTTAAAACTTCCCCTCTGATTGAGCCCTACCTGAGAATTGTTACCAAGCCCTTTCATCGTTGGCTTTTAATTAACTTTTGTTTTAATTTAATCCATTTCTCCTTAGGCAATCTGCAAGGTTGGTGCAGACCAGAGGAACTAGGTCCATGTCCCTGTGACAACTTTTCGTCACGGGACACGATGCATTTTATAATGTTTTGTGACTATTACAGTGAGATTCATAGGAGGTTTTTAGTCCCTCTGCTAAGGGGAAAGGGGTTTTTACAGGTTAGACCTGCTTTATTTTATCTTCAACTGCTTAACGATCCATGGGAGATTTTTAACATTGCTAGCTTTTTAGTTGCAGCGGTTCGTCTCAGAAAAAGAATGGACCCTATGTGAAAATCTGTGTGAGCTCTGATCGTATAGAAAACCTCTGTTTTACCCCTTTATGACATTACCCCTAATTGTGTTTGTAAGTTTTTATGCATTTGATAATCGATCATGCTGTATTAATTCTTTTTTAAGTCGCTCATATGTTTTATAGGGTATATGGCTATATTATATTGTGTATTGTGTAATTTATGATTTTAATTAATTGAATAAAGTGATTTGACTGACTGCATAAAAGGATAAATAATTGAATATTGGTGTTTTTTCTTGCTGAAGAACTTTGCAGGCACTGCAGTGCATCCTTGCACTATTTCACTGTTTCCTCATTTCCTCTTCCTATCTTGCAATATCCGGTTACATATGTGCAAGTGTCTGAGGTTGTATCATGGTGGCAACCACTGCTCCCTCACACTACGGTGCTTCAGTGTGAGGTGGTTTCTCCCCATGTGAGGGTGCTTCCCGTGAGGGTGCTTCCTGGGTTATGCCTGAGTCTGTGGCCTTTCACTGGTGCGATCCGTGTGTTTGGTGTGTGTGACACTTTGTCACATTTTGACACCTATTCTTTTTGTCAGCCATTTAGATGTCACTCTTTCTCTTCCGTATATAATGCGCTGTTTTACAATCCCAAAGTCAGTGTATTTTTGTGCAGCGTTAAAATAACAAATCGATGCCGATGATTTATCCCTGGGATTTGTGGTGCACGCTCAGCGAAAGAAACCCTGCGAAGAACAAAGCGTGGCTGCCGTCGTGGTTTCCACCGGCAGCAGCGTGCTCGGGATATCAGTTTCTCTCCTTTTGTCAGCGGAGCGCAGCAAATGTCTGTCCTGCAGACTGATATATTTAGCTTCAATTTCAAGGTCTAATGAGTGTGTTTCAGAATCCTTGTTACTTGAGCAGCTACAAACCAGGCTGCGAGATTGTCTTTTCCTAATATCCTGCTCCAATGATCTATAGTGCTGGCTGTCAAGTCGCAAACCTGAATTTGGCAATGTTTGCGTATAACATACTTCTTCTTACACAGCCGGCAGCACTGGTTGTGATTAACGCCAATCGACAAAAGCAAAAAAAATGATGCCTCTCAAATCTCAACAGATTGAGCATGATGACATTGAAACGCGACTCCAATTGCATCATGTGTCCATATTATCCATCCTAAAATCACGTCGTGTTGACTATCTGTGCAATCACAAATATAGGCCAGAAGCCATTCTAGCATTCATAGAAACAAGGAAACACAGAGCGAAATAATATAGATGCATAAATGTGTTTGCCAGCCCCGTCCAATACTCGGACTCAGAGCATCTCTGCCTGCTGCACACAGGCACGACTAGGCCTCCCGCTGTCCCCTTGGCACTGTTGCCTTTCTGTCCCTGGCCATTGCTGTATGAGATACATCTAATTGTATTCGCCACCACTTCTATTAGGAGGCCATCCTTTACATGAAACACTATTTCCTAAAAAGTATTTTGCAGTTAGTACGTGACCTAATCTCAAGAAACGATATCGTGTAAGCACTCCTACACTGGAACATAGCAATCCCCATTGCTGCTTTTTCCTTTAAAGAATTTGAATATTAGATCACTGTCAGAGCCCATTCGGGGGGCCCACAGGGTAACAAGGGACTACTGGCCCCCCTATGGCCCTTTCATCACTTGACTCACGGTAGTAGTGACGGCGAGCAGCCACAGGCTTTGCAGAGAGGCTAGAGTAGGCGTACAATAGGCTCCGTACTCAACAGGCAATACAAGAACTGTGTCCACTCCAGGGCTTGTCTTTGTAAAAAGAAAAGTACTTTAACACACAGTACAACTTAACACAGCGCATGACACAAAGGTATCAGGTACTCACAGTCTCTGGGGCAGGATTATGCCCCTCTGCGAGGATGCCCACTTCTGCCCCATTCCACCTTTCCTTCATTTAAAGGCAGCAACCTGCGAGCTTCAGTAAAGTCTCTAGCTGCAAACATGGCAAGTTCCATGATGAGGCATTAGTCTTTTCTTTTGCGGTGCAATCTGCTCGCACATCTAGTGGAGCAAGTGCCACGGCTGCGACAGCACAATTGACAGAGCAGATCACTCAGGCATACTTCGGCGGTGCCACAAATTCTCCACTATGAGAGTGAGGACTAGCTCCGAGCATAGAACCAGTCACTCCTGCTTCATGAGTCTCTGTCAGACGGGCCCACAGCACCGGTGTCACCGCTCTTGCCCATGCTAGTAGTCCCCTCCTCTTCTAGAGTTGGCTCGATCCTTCCCCAGGCAATCTAGGACAAGGAACAGTTCTTGAGGTCAGACTCCAGGTGATGTGCCCTCACCTCTTGGAATCTAGCTGTCAGCAGACACCAATCTTGGTTGTGTAGTAGTCCCCTGGGTACTCTGCAGCTGAAGAGAGCTTGGAACTGGAACTAAATGTGGGTTAAAAGCTCCCACTTTTATACAGATAAAGCAGATGGAATATGTGTTTTTTCTCTGAACTTCCACAACAGTTTTGTTCAGTTCTTCTTTTAAGTGTCCTTCTCAGGATATTTACTAGACCCTACCTTTGTCTAGAATGATGCTCCCCACAGCAGCCTGTCTGTAGGCTGGAGCACCCACAACAGAGGCACAGAGAGGTGTGAGCATCCAGAACCTGGAGAGAGACACAAGGAGAACTCCTTTTTAAAGGAACCTTAACACTCTGCCAACAGCAAAAGCAGTCCCACCCTTCACCCCAACCTAGTAAACATCTCTCGGAGCTTGTCTGATTTTTCCTTACTTAACTGTCTAGGTGCGCCCCCTCAAGTCACAGGAATGTCCGCAGTACACTTCCACTGTCTAGGAGAGTCCATTTGTGCATGTGAGAAGGCTAAGGGTTTCCAAAATGGACCCAGAGGCCTCTGGCTCACTCAGACAAGTATACCGTGTGTCAGCAGACACACAAGCATGCACTTGGGATATTAGCACAGGATATCCGAGTTCATCTGTAGGAGTCATTATCTAAACAGATAAAAAGGTCTGGTAGGGGGCGTGGTTTCGGCGCCTTAGAAGATGGCCGCCGCTACGATGAGCTCCGCAGCGATGTGAGATGCCGCAGCTGTTCCAGGGCACTTTCTCCTGCTGTCGGAGCACGGAAATTGCTTCCAACTTCATTGGAAGTACTGCTCCAGTCGTTAAGCTCCAATTCCTGGCATATGGTGAGCGAGAAGACACTTTTTCGACTTCATGACGGTTACGATTTACCCGCGGCCGCCATTTTGTTTTTCATGAAGTAATCTCCTCACATTTGCCGCCCTGTTCCGCAAACAATGCAGACTCCCAATGAAAAATCTCAATAATGAAGACTCTGGGACAACTTATTGGAACACTTATGGGAACGCATTTTCTGCCTTTTCACTACCTTGACTAACTTTTTGTTCTCTCATGCTTGTTGCTGGAGAAGGTCTGAGCTCCTCAGAGGTCAGTCATATGAATCCTCCGCTCTCAGCTGTTGCCTGCTTCTTTTGAATATTACTCCTTTCTGAGCAATAACTTGACATTACAATTGGCGCTTTTTATACCTAAGACCATACTCGTGCATAGGGTGTTCTGCTTTCAGTGACTTCCTACTATTATACCTCTCTCACTAAAATTTTTGCTGTGGGGTGCTTTTCCTCAACTCAGTCATGGCAACTTCCCGGACTGCCCGTAAGGATACTCTGCAAACCAGTGATACCGCTCTGGAGGACTTTAACCCTTTTAACATCCTGCAAGAGGGAACAGACGATAATTCTGGTGATCCTGTCACTACGAAGGGCTCTTCTTCCTCTATGACTCGGTTAGGTGCCAAACAGGGTTCCAAAATACCATCATCGGCTTCCTCTACGCCTAGGAAGAGAGGAAAAGCGAATCCGCCCTCTCCCACCAATTCTTCTTCACCTCTCTCATTGGAGCTTATTCTTGAGGAGATTCGTGCCCTCAAACCATATATGGAGGAAACTAACACCCGTCTGTTGAGTTTGGAAGATAACTGGTCCCATACTGTGCAAAGGGTTGACGTTCTGGAGAAACGGGTTGATACTGTTCAAGATCTCGCTGCTCAAGTTCCTCATATTCACAAAGAAGTCGATCACCTCAAACAACAGGTCGAGCAGTTAGAAAATCGCAATAGGCGCAACAATTTGCGCATTTATGGCCTGGCTGAGGGACTTGAAGGTTCTGATCCGTTATCTTATTTTAAATCTTTCCTTCCTACACTTCTTGGTTTTTCAGCATCTCCTCCATTAAATATTCAACGTGCACACCGTTTGGGTCAGAGTTCTCATGCTTCATCTTCCTCAGCAAAGCCTAGAGGAGTCATTCTGTACTTCTTAGAATATACTGATCTTCTTAAGGTTTTGCACGCTGCCAAACAGAAGGGAAAGATCATTTGGAACGGCTCTAACCTCTTTTTTGCCCAAGATTATGCCAAGGTTACGGCTGATCGACGCAAGAAATTTTTGGACATGAGGCCAGTACTTCGCAGCATGAATGCCCGTTATGGCTTGTTCCATCCCTGTCTGTTCAAAGTAACTTACAATAACAAAACAACCAACTATGAGGACCCTGAGGTGCTTCAAAAATTTCTGAACTCATGTAGTGGAGTCTCTATGGACATCTCTAAGCCTTGATCTGAGTTGAATGCCTTAGTTCCAATTGCTCATAGTTTGTTTCTTATTTGCCCTCAACTCTGACTTTTCTTTATGTTTCCCATATGTGTATACGTTGGAGTTATGTTGCTTCCCATGTTAAATATTGTTAATTATTGTGCTCATATTCCCCTTTAACAGGTTGCGGTTTCTGTGTTCCCCTACTTTCTTCGTTTTTTGCGTTCATCCTGGATGATGTCTTGCGTGTGCCCCCCGTCCTGCGATCCCTCATCCGGCGTCTGGCCTCCTTTGTGTGGCTCCACCTACCCCACCATGATTGTTCATTTGTGGTATGTTTTTTCTATTTTTTGTATGTCATCGCTATTGTTCTTATTCTTGTTCTGTCTCTTTCCTTCCCACTATTTTCGCTCTCTCCCTCTTTTTCTCTTTTCTCCTCTGCTCCATATATATTTTCGGCTTATCTTTTATGCTTCTTATGTAATTCATTTCTTTTCTTTGCTATCTTATGATCGTCTGTATGTCTTATTGCTATCTCGCTACAATAATACCTTTTTTCTGTATTTTACTGCATTCTTCACATGTTTTTTGCTTGCATGCATGGCAACTTCTTTAACAAATTGTTTTTGCTAAGTTTATAAAGATTTAAATGTCGTTAAACATTATATCTTGGAATGTTAAAGGTTTGGGTTCTCCTATCAAACGTCAACGAGTTTTGTCACATGTTGCAAATTTAAAAAGAGACATTGTTCTTCTGCAGGAAATCCATATACAGGATACTGAGATAACTAAACTACGGCGAAATTGGGTGGGCCACGTTTTTGCATCTCCGGGCTCAGGAAAACGCAATGGGGTTGCCATTCTTTGCCATAAACGCTTGGATGTTCATCTCATAAAGCAAGACAACGATTCTGATGGTAGATGGGTTATGACCTCTTTGCTGATTAATAAGGTTCCTCTCACTATTTTTAATGTGTATGCTCCTACTACACACGATAAACTGTTCTGGCCCCAAATTCTTTCTCTTTTAATGCAATGCACTGACGAATATTTGGTTTTTGGTGGGGATTGTAATATGGTTGTAGACCCCTTTATTGACAGGCATTCTAAATCCAAATTTGTCCCCTCCGCTGCACATTCCCAATTCACTTCCACTATTTCTCAAAGAGCTCTTGTAGACTCTTGGAGACTCTGCCACCCCACACTTCAAGAATATACTTACTACTCACCTGCCCATTCCTCACAATCCCGAATAGACTACCTCTTTATTTCCAAGGCCCTACTTCAACACACTTCCCGGGCGGACATAGGATCTATATTGATTTCTGATCATGCCCCCGTTTCCTTGAGTTTGGATCTACTCCCTCCCACTAAAGGGTCCAGACGCTGGAGGTTTAATAATTCCCTTTTACTGGATCCTAAATTCACACCAGCCTTTCTCGAGTTTGCCTCCTTATTTTTCGAGGAGAATGAATCTCCTCAACTATCTCCTCAGCTTATATGGGACTCCTTCAAAGCTGCCTCTAGGGACTTCATCATATCCTTTGTTGCACAGAAACGTCGCGCAGCCTTTCTTTCATCTCAATCACTCAACTTACAAATTAAAAAGTTAGAACACCTTTATTACATGTCAAATAGCCAATCTATTCTAAAAGAACTCATTAACGCTAAGCTTTCTTTTAACAAAGTGTCTACTGACTCTGCAAATCTGTACTTGCTTAAATCTAGTGCTAAATATTACACTGCACAAAACAAATCCGGTAATCTCCTGGCTAAGTACCTCAAGGTTAAAAAAGAACGTACCAAAATTGAATCTATCTCATCGTCATCAAATACTGTGCTTCATAGGGACGAGGACATTCTCTTGGAATTTTCCAATTTCTACAAAACATTATACACCCCAGAGTCTCCACCCCTTCTATCTGATATTGATCAATATTTAGCCTCCATTTCTCCTCCTCCTTCTTCTTTGAACGTGGATTTTTCTTCCCTAGAATCTGATATACAAGCTAAAGATATTCTTAAGGCTATTCAGTCGCTCAAAAAGGGGAAAGCTCCGGGTCCGGACGGCTTTACAATAGAATTCTACACACATTTTTCTAATTTACTTATTCCCAAATTACTTAAATTATTCTTATTCTTTATTGCTTCCCGGAGTTCTGACGGTTCTTTTCAAGAGGCTTTAATCTGTCTTCTCCCTAAAGAAGGTAAAGACCATTCCCTATGTAAAAATTATAGACCTATCTCTTTAATTAATTTGGATTATAAAATTTTCGCGAAGATTCTTGCGCTTCGTCTGGATAATATTTTACCCCACTTAATAGGCAAAGAACAATGTGGTTTCATTAAAGGTCGCCACCTCTCGGATAATACTCGTCTCTTTTTCAATGTACTTAGTAAGTCTCATTCCCATCACTCCTCACTAGCAGCCGTGGCTTTGGATGCTGAGAAAGCTTTTGATAGAGTTAACTGGCAGTTTATCTTTTCGACCCTTACTTGGTTTGGTTTCGGCCCTAAATTTCTATCTTATGTTTCATTGCTTTATTCTTTCCCAAAATCATTTATTCTGGCTAATGGATTAGTTTCTTCGTCTTTCCCATTACTCAGAGGAGTCAGACAGGGTTGTCCTCTTTCTCCGCTATTATTTATCCTTACCCTAGAACCCTTCTTATCTAAAATCCGGATGAACAAGAACATCACTGGTTTTCCATATGGTGATCAGCAATTAAAAATCTCAGCTTATGCCGATGATATTCTTTTATTTATTTCTAACCCCCAATCTTCTTTACCGGCCTTCCTCTCAGAAGTCTCTAATTTCTCCTCGGTCTCAGGGTACAAATTGAATGTAGACAAATGCGAAATTCTTCCATTAAATAAGTATTGTTTCCATGCTGACTTTGTATCTTCCTCCTTTCACTGGAGCCCTGCGAAGATTAAATATTTAGGCCTATGGTTCACTCCATCTACTAAAGATACTGTAGCGCTCAATCTTAAAAATCTTCTATCAACTTTATCCGACTCTACAACGCGATGGCACCCCTTGTTTTTATCCTGGTGGGGTAGATTGGACTCTATAAAAATGATGTTGGTTCCTATAATTTTATTTTTATTGTCCAATCTTCCTGTTAACATTCCCAAATCCTGGTACAAAAAAATATATACTATTCTCTCACAATTTCTGTGGCAAAAGAAAAAGTCTAGGATGTCTTTTTCCAAGCTCAAACAACCTAAACACTTGGGTGGTGTTAATTTTCCCGACTTTGCATCTTATCATACCTCCTTCTTCCTGAAGAATTCCTCTGCAGTACTATCACAGAATGCAACAGATTTGCTGTCCTTGCCTTTGTGGGTAGAAATTGAATCTCATTTCATTACCCCTTTCTCATTTGATGAATTTCTGTCTTTATCTAACACTCCCCAAAAATTTTCTCTCCCCATTCTTATGCATACGCGTAAAATATTTCATCCTATTATGTTAGATGGTTTAGATGTCCGAAATAGTTTCTTACGTTCTCCGATTTGGTATAACAATAATATTAAGATTAAAAACCGGACTATTTTCTGGAAGGATTGGTTCAATCTTGGTCTTAAGTGGACTCATCAGCTTTTTCTAGGTGATACCAGTATACCCTTCTCTACACTACAATCGTGTTATTCCCTCCCTCCTTCGTATCACCCTAAATATATATTACTGACCCTAGCTGCTCAAAGTTCTTATGATAAACTTATGACTTCTTCTGTGCAGACCTCCCCCTCTCCAGTTCCAATCTCATTCTTAACAGGGAACACTTCAGCTTCTCAAATTTATAACAAATTAAGATCCACTGGTCAGCCCCGTAATAAATCGGCAGTTGAGTCTAGTTGGGAGTCTGATTTATCTACATCCTTTTCCACTTCAACCTGGGATAAAATTTGGATTAAACTTCGGAAATCTTCTAGGGCAGCAAATACCACACAAACACTGTTCTTTTTATATAACAGACTCTTACTCACTCCTGCTAAACTACATCAAATTAATCATCTATCTCCCTCTACCTGTTGGTCATGCCCGGCCCCGGTTGCAGACCTTATGCACATGCTATTTACTTGCCCAGTTATTCATCAATTTTGGTCTAGGGTTTGGCAACAAATTAATAAAATATTTCATACGCAAATCCCATTTTCTTTTGTCCATATTTTTCTCGGTAGTGTTGCGGAGGTTTGGTCCTCTTCCACCTCCCTTAATATCCTCATTATTGATTTACTTATTGCTGTTGCCTTTCAACAAATTACCAAATCATGGAAAAATGCCTCAAATGTTTCTTTTCAGGCCTGGTGGTATGGAGTTTGTTATAACCATCGATTAGATAGAGCCTATGTTCACCCGATTACATTAGCCATTAAACGTGACTTACTGTGGCTGCCTGTGACTAACTTCCTAAATGTGTCTGCTCAATCGTTGCCATCGCATACCCCAGTTATAGAAGAAGTTTCCAAGCCTCCATAGATTATAATCAGTTTAATATGTTTGTATTTTGTGCTTTATTCTCAATATATAATTAAGTTTGTAGTAGTGAGATCAACATGATATTTGTGTTGTATATTAGACCAATGTTTTCAGTGATATAAGCATATGATATTTCTATTTGTTTACTTTTCCTCCTCTCTCTCTTTCTTTCTCCTTCCTACCTCCTTTTTCTTCTCTCCTTTTCTTACTTTTTCTTTCCTTATTGTACGCAATATTTTTTCTACTTTGTACCATTGATTTATACTGTATTGTATTATTGCTCTATCTTATGTTTATTTCCAATAAACTTTTCTTTAAACTCAAAAAAAAAAAGGTCTGGTAACACTAAGAACACTATAAAAGCACCGTAGGCTACACTATCAACAAACATTTGCCCTGCAGGGCAGCAAAGTCTGTACTAAACGCGTCTGCCAAACTAAAGATCATCACGTCTGTGCTGCCATGGGCATAAGCTGCCACCGCCTGGGCCACTTGAGCTGATCCACATTGCCCAAGTCTGAGAACCAATACTGTGCCATCAGTTTTTTAATCTCTTTTTCTCCAGAATGTAGAACAATATCTCTGTGGGCTGGCATGAAACCTGGCCATAAACAAGCTTATAATAGGCCTGATGAATTGCTCGAGACAAACATCTCACTATCGATTCATCAAACAATTTTTGGGGTTTATTTATTTGAAAGGATTTCGAAGGCTTTGCCCTATAAAGACTGAACTCCTTACTAATACCAATCATCATAACTTCCCCCATAGTTTCAATTAGCAAGACGGAAGGGAACCTTTAATCGACCTTCTGGAGTCTTCCAGAATGATGCAAGAACCCTTCCAAATCTTGCGTCATTTAATATGACAGTAGACAAAGATCTGGCGTTTTTATTAAACAGACGCAATTTCTAAAAATGTAAATATTTTAATTAGGCACTTTCTTAGAAGGCCAGGTCAACATGTGTTTCGTGGCATGTAAAATTGTGCACCACTTCTTCAGGGTAAGTAAATGTTTTGGAACAGTGAAGCAAGTTTTATAGGATCCAATAGACTCCTTAAAGAAGCCCGGCCTCCCTGGCATACAGAGGGGGTGACTGTCAAAATCCTAGAGTGTCCGCCCGGCCACGTTAGGTCTGATGTGCATTGTGAAAAAGCAGATCACATCCATACAGAAATCATTATAAAAAAAAGTCCACATATGGGTGGTGGAGTTCATCTCTAGGATCTGCCTTTGTTCAATTCCAGCAAAAAATATTTAAATTATGGTGGTAAATTAATCAGAGCCTATTGCCTGTGTGTCAGAGCATGTTGTATATCTGATGAGAAGAAACGGGCATATTCTACTTGAGCATCCATAACATCGCTTGAAGTGGGGGTTGGTCCTGTTTTGTTCTCTGTATCAACCCCGGGTTTGTCATTTTGGGGGACAGTGATTCCTAAACAGGGGATAGCTCTTTTGCATGCATCTATAGTTCAATGTATCCTTCATCACCACAGAAGGCAGAAGTACCGCAAACATGTTCTGACAGTTAGCTAATGAACTATGCATTCATTATTCTGTTATTGATATTTCTTTCAGAATAATTGTTTCCCCTGCACCCCTCCAGTGCCCCCTGCATGTGTTTGGTGCATACTAGCTCACATCTTTCAAGTGTGAGGCCACGAAACATTAAGATCTTCATTGCTTTTCTGCAGGAGGACCAGCCTCGCAGTGTTGTAATGGGAGCTTAGACACAACACATGTGAAGCTTTTCGGCCACCCACCCCTTTAGTGTCCCTGGATGATTTATCAAAACAATTTACCATCACTGTCTTGCACAACAGACTCAGGAAACATCTTAGAACCAAAACAATGTTTAAAATGACACATTTTGCAGACATTTAGCCATTGGAACTCACACAATAAAGACTGGGAAGCTGACATCGTAAGGACGCTTGACCCGACACTCAAATAAATTAAGTCCATTACTCCATTATGCAATCGGTTTCATTCTAGTGAACCTGGCTTCTAACACCATGTCTTTGGTAAGCCCACTCTCAAAATCACGTTTTGGTGTATGGTCATCACGTTTACCAAAATCCTCTTGTTTCTAAATGATTGTTTCTGTTTCTCGCAGCCTTGGAGGCATACATTTCCACTAGGACAGAGGTGATGAAAGTTAGTTTAGGTGCTTTTGTGCATTTTTGTAGTTTGGTTGGCACATTAGTGAATTCGCTATCCCTCCAAAGCTCATCTTTGTCCCAATGAAGACCCCGGTATAAATTATTCATTTGGAGGACAAAACAAAAACAGTAACTTAATTGCTGGACTGTATTTTCGAATAGTTTATGCTGTGGAACAATCCACTGTGTCCTTAACAGTACTCATTATCACAGCCAATTAGACTGATTCAAAGAGTTGTGATTGATTATTACTAGTCACCCTATTAAAACTCATTGACACTGAGCCGTCTCCCTTCCATATGGACATCCTTACCATCATTATAATTAGTATCATTATTGCTTTCTCTTGCTTTGGATAGTTTGTTTTTACTTAACAAATAAGTTTGGTGAGCCAGCACTCAAACCATGGCACCAGATCTGCAAGCCTTCATTGGTGTGAAGGACCCCACTTCACCAGCAGCTTCCTTCACAGCTCAGAGACCCCTTACAGGCCGCAATGATCTCTAAACAGGGCAGATGGTCACCTGCCTCCACCCCTGGCTGATCATGAGTCATAGTGTAGCTTGTTGCTATTGTAGAAAATGGGTCACACTTTTTTTGTGTTGACAAATGCAACAGGAGTCCCATTCAATGTTCAATGATGTTGTGAAGTAATGAGCCTAGACCAGGTTTGGTGATGAAGGTGATAGGCGAAAAGCAAACTTGCTGCACAAGGAAGTACTGCTAACACATGAATGTCATGTAGATATTTGCAGTGATGTAAGAAAATAGATTTTAGCAGGATCTAGCACTCCTGAACTACATAATATAGAAGTGTCAGGTAGAGAATAACTAATGGAGAAATGCTTCAGAGATGGATAACTTTCCAGGACAAGGGTAAAACTGTAATTCCATGTTATTATGTAGAGTCATAAGAAATGTCACAGATCAGCTCTGCTTTTGAGTGCGCAGAATGGTTCAACTAGAATTCAAGTAAAAATACGCTATATTTCTGTAGGCCATTTAGGATAGTTTAATAGTGTACAATATTATTTCATAAAAAAAGCCCTAGGATTGATACCCAGTAGCCCAGATGAGCTCACGTGACCCCAACGTTTCCCTAAAGCGCCTTGACCTCTAAAAGAGGGGTTCAGGGAAGCAGCGGTGCTAAAAGGCCTTTTGTTTTAGGCAGCACAGCATGATCCAAGAAGGCAGCAACTCTTAAAGACCTTTTGCTGTAGGCAGCACAGCATGATCCAAGAAGGCAGCAACTCTCTAAGGCATGTTGCTGTGGGCAGCACAGCATGATCCAAGAAGGCAGCAACTCTCTAAGGGCTTTTCCTGTGGTCAGCACAGCATGATCCAAGAAGGCAGCAACTCTTCAAGACCTTTTGCTGTATGCAGCACAGCATGATCCAAGAAGGCAGCAACTCTCTAAGGCCTTTTGCTGTGGGCAGCACAGCATGATCCAAGAAGGCAGCAACTCTTTAAGGCCTTTTGCTGTGGGCAGCACAGCATGATCCAAGAAGGCAGCAACTCTTTAAGGCCTTTTGCTGTGGGCAGCACAGCATGATCCAAGAAGGCAGCAACTCTTTAAGGCCTTTTGCTGTGGGCAGCACAGCATGATCCAAGAAGGCAGCAACTCTCTAAGGCCTTTTGCTGTAGACAGCACAGCATGATCCAAGAAGGCAGCAACTCTCTAAGGCCTTTTGCTGTAGACAGCACAGCATGATCCAAGAAGGCAGCAACTCTCTAAGGCCTTTTGCTGTAGGCAGCACAGCATGATCCAAGAAGGCAGCAACTCTCTAAATAAACCATAACAAAGATCCCAGCAGGCTGAGAGGAGCACAATGCAGCAGGGATGTAAACCCTCTCAAGATCTCCTCTGAATAAATTATGAGTTGCCCTCTTCTGCCCTCCCCGGAAAAACCACCAGACAAATATTTTGCAGGAAGGCAAGTGTCCATTCAAGGCTGACCGGTTAACTTTATCATGCGCCCACCCCCTTCCCAGGTGTGTAAGTGTGCTGCAATTAGAGCTCTTGAAATGAACATCTTATCAAGCCTTAGAAACCACTTTGGTGCGTCGACTTGGTGGACTGCCTTAATAAAGACAGAGTTCATTGAAGCTCCGATTGTGCACAGACTGTGCCTCCTCAGGTGGGATAAGCATTGGGGAAGCTTAAAGATATGGTAGACATTGGTCTTGATGTGCATAGGGCTAGGAGTGGTGGTGGTTCACAACAGCAGGAGGCACTACATCAGGAATAGCATTACATTGTAGCTTCAAAGGTACATTTTAAATATTTGAAGATATACATGTACATTTTTAGCTATAATACTGTGCCTGGAGTGGTAAAAGGCTTTGGCCATTTTCCAGCTCCGCATGGAGGGCACTGTGCTAATCCTATGGTTAAAGACTTTGCTGTGGAAACAGTAAAATACTTTGTCCCTTTTTATCTCGGCATGGATGGCACTGTGTTAATCCTAGGATTAAAGACTTTGATAGAAAAGCAGACATTTGAGGTGATCAAATTTAGAGTGTCACTGGTGTTGAGAGTGCTCTATGCTGGGGCTGCTTTCCACCTAAACTTGAGAACTACCCAGCATTCTCTGCTTCTTTTTTTGTATAATTTATGCGTCACTCTATACCTGACAGGGTATACTTTAATGTATATATTTATATGCATATTATATTGCCTAAAAACAAAGATTGCACAAAGTTATGTTTAGGTTTGGTTAGAACATGTTGATGTGTGTTTTTAAAGACAAACCTTGCAAATTCACTTCATAACAACAGTTTAACCTCTTCAATGCCCATGACGAGATAGTCTCGTCATGGAGCACGGTTGCGCTGTGCCCATGACGAGACTATCTCGTCATGGACCCCGCCCGCTAATGAAAGGCCCGGCACAGGAGGGGGAAAGGGCGGGGCACTGAAGGGGTTAACTACAGCTGTGATTATCAATGAAAATTGAAAATGAACTGAAATTCATGGTGTGTAATCCTAACTCACAAACCTATGCAACCCACAACTCATACAAAGTGTATATTACCCAATAGCAATCGCCGCTGTGTGGTTATAATGATGTCAGACTTTCCATAGGAAGAGCGTTTTTTGTTTTGTTTATACATTTGGTGTTGTTGACAAATCTACATGTAACTTACCAAAAACCTCATTCACATGGGTTCATTCATGGAAAGTTTTGCGCTGATCCATCAAGGAGGGTCCAAGAAAGAGGGGGTCCCAAAAGTGAGTCATTCCAGGATTTTTCACATGCAATTATTGCAAAGTATGATCTAGTTTCATGGTTAACCCCCACTTTTTGCATGGTGTCAGTGTGTTTTTGACTTAGTCTGCAGGGATCCTTCCAGTCAGGACCCCATCAACTGTGCTCTCTTCCCTAAATTGGCGACTGGTATACCCTTGTAAGTCCCTAGTATATCCACACAAAAAGTTTGCCCTCATGAGCACGGCCTCCCGGGGAGTATCTCCTTGCAAACATGAGGACTGCGGCCAGGTCAGTTTCAAGCATTTTAATCCAAAGTACAGGCTTTACGCGTTTCAAACTTAGAGTCCTTGATCACAAGCCATTGTACACCGGATAACTGCCAACCAATGTAGAACTCTTGCATGATTTAAATGTCCAAGTTCCCGCCTCGATGGGCCGGGCTTTCCCCCATGTGGGCCGCTTAGCATTGTGAAATCCGCAGTTCTACACTTAATTATGAAACCCAAGGGGGTGTCGTAGTATCCTGTGCAATAATGTTCATAAAAAACCACAGTAGGCTGACTAAAAATTCAAGAAACTGAACTGTTGCCCAATACGTCCATCGCTTTTGAGCTCTCCATTCCATTTCGGTGCCTATGTTTCAAACGTTGCAGATCCACTGAGATGCGGCGGGTCCATGCTTGCGGCTGAGCAAAGCCGCTAATAAATCCACACAAAAAGGTTGCCCTCATGAGCACGACCTCCTGGGGAATATCTCCTTGCAAACTCGAGGACTGCAGCAAGGTCAGTGTGAAGCATTTTAATCCTAAGTACAGGCTTTATGCATTTTGAACTAAGAGTCCTTGATCACAAGCCATTGCACACCGGATAACTGCCAACCAGTGTAGAACTCTTGCATGATTTAAATGTCCAAGTTCCCACCTCGATGGGCCGGGCCTCCCGCCCATGTGGGCCGCTAAGCATTGTGTGGAATCCTGTACTTTGGATTAAAATGCTTGACACTGACCTGGCTGCAGTCCTTGTGTTTGCAAGGAGATACTCCCCGGGAGGTCATGCTCATGAGGGCACCCTTTTTGTGTATATGGT
Organism: Triturus cristatus; assembly: GCF_964204655.1. Taxonomy (NCBI): domain Eukaryota; kingdom Metazoa; phylum Chordata; class Amphibia; order Caudata; family Salamandridae; genus Triturus; species Triturus cristatus. The sequence continues at coordinate 419,773,279 of NC_140585.1, read as the reverse complement.
ACTGCGGTACCCAGGGCATATTTACACCAGAGGTTTACCATGGGATGCAGAAAGTATTGTGCCACCCATGGGAGTCCACTTAAACTCTGACTACAGGCCTGCCATCGCAAACCTGTGTGAAAGAGTGCTTACACCCCCCACAACAGATATACGTTTCCTTATATCTGAGGTCACTGCACTTAAAACCTATAAGTCACCTCTGTGGCAGGCTCTTCAGTCCTGAAGGCAGGGTGCTTGGTTACAAGTATGAGGGTGCCCCTGCATGAGCGGGACACCCCTACAAACTAAGGGTGGGCGTAGTGGGCGTAGTGGGGCTACGTGAAGCAGCACGTAGTGTGCCCAAATCTACGCACACTACGCGCTTCGCGTAGCCCCACTACGTGCCACCCACCTCCCGCCCGCCCTTCTTTTAAATAATATAAGCATTGAAAAATAAATTAAAATAAGTCGACTTACCCGTAAGCGCGGCGTCTCCGGGGCTCCTTCTTTCTGTTTCTAATTTCTTCTGGCAAATGCGCATGCGCGGACACCCGCGCATGCGCATTTCTCGCGAGTGTCCTCACTGCATACTCTGCACCATGGGCCTCCATCTTTGCTGAGCTGCCTGAGGTCCTCTTGTGACTCCTGTGCCTTCAGCCTGTGGGTCCTCTTAAGGGCCTTCCTTTGCTTCAGTAGGCTCTCCTGCTTGCTCCGGGACTACTCTGACTCTCCTTTACTTAGTGAGTCCCTTGGACTTAGCTGGTCCCAATGTTTCCATCTTTTTGCTTTCCCTGTCATTTGCAGCTACCAAGGCCTGTTGGTGCTCCCACCAGACACCCACCACCTAGAAACCGACACTCAACGTTAGGCAGCTTGTGCACAGTTCCTGGTCATGCTCAGCATCACCTGGTCCTCACAGCTGCAGCAACAAGGTCGCTGTTTTCACTCCTGAACCTCTTGACATCGGTAGGCATTGTGTTTCCATGCCTCCTGGTCGCCTCCAAGTGGCATAGACTCTGTCCCCTTTGCTTGCAGGTTCACCTCTTCACAAACCCACCCTTGTATTCACCAGACTCCTTCACAAGGATCCTCCAGAGGCATCTTCTTCGAAGTCTTCCATTGTTGCGATGTCACTTCACCTTTATTTTCCCGGCTTCCCTCATGCAGGTAACCTAGTTCCTTGGGAATCCATGGGTGGGGTGGCTCTCAAACCTTCCATCTTCCAAAGGGTTTCTTTGGGGTCCTCTGGGAAGGGTCCTTCTTCTTAAAAAATGCAACTGCAACTTCTTGAATGACTTCCTTTGGGCACGCGGCTGTGTTTCGACTATGCACACATCCGCCGTGGGGTTCCTGGGTACTTACCATGGGTGGTTCCTTGTGTCCCCATCTCACCAGAGTCTTCGGGTCCAAGTCTCGTTCTCCTTTGCAGTTTGCATTCCACTTTCTTAGTAAATGGCTTGGTCTCCCTGGAGAACAGTGTATATTTGTGCTACTTACCTGATGATTTTGAAGTATTCTTGTGTATATTGTTGATTCTTTGGGTAGGAGATTTACCAATGTGTTAGTGATTGTGTTGTGTAATAAATAGAGTTATTTTTATAAAACACTGTGTGGTTCTTTTTCATCTAATCTACACTGTCGATTAATTTTGGTAAAAACACGCTGTTTAACACACCTTTTAGATAAGCCTGAATGCTGCTCTCCACAGCTACCACTTAGAAACCTTCTGTGGTTATCAAAGACCACTAAAACCACCATAAGGGTTGCCTGTATTGGTGCAAGGTACACCACTCCTTAGAGTATGCCCCGTATATTAAGCCAGCCTCCTACACAAACAGTTATGATGTCAAGAATTTTGAATCTTCCTGGAAACATTGCATCTTCAAGTATTTGACATTAAATCAGATTTTGCTGTTTACAATTTGGTCTGTCATTGTGAGAAAAAGTATGTGGGCAGTACCATCCATTCCATGAAAAAAAACATTCTTGAAAATCTCAGAGCCATTTCTCACAATGACCACCACTATCAGGATTCAAGTCATTTTGCTGAAAACCATCAATGTAACAATAAATTGATGAGGTTCTTGGTGATGGACAGATTTTCTGACAATCAAAGAGGTGGCAATAGGACGATATCTCTGAGACGGGTAGAGTCTAAGTAAATTCTTGAACTTGATACCAAAACCCAGAAAGGCCTAAAAAAAAACACCAGGAACTCAGGGCCTCATTTACTATATTTTGATGCTTGGCAGTGTAGCAAGCCTTCCTGATGTGCTACTGTGCATCAAAATAAAAGGACAGGAATGCGCCATATCGACAAGACATGGCGCATTCCTGTCCTTCTCCCCTGCTCCAGCACAAAACAGCAGCCGTGTGCCAACGCAGACACCTTTGCGCCATGGTGGAGGGATGCCTGCATTGCAGGGATGATTGCTTTTGTGCAGGAAGGCACACATTCCTGCGCAGAAACAATCATTAATGGTGTTTTTCTCCTTCTGTGTGTGCTGCAAAAAGCAGCACACATCGAAAGGGCAAAAATGAAGAGAAATAAAAGTATTTCTCCTCGGTGTGCCCCTCCTGCCCCTTCCCTGGGGAAGCATAGGATTCTGACACATTCCCAGGTTTATGACACTTTGTAAATCTAGGAATGTGTCAGGTTCCATGGATGTTGAGTGGGAACACAAACAGCAACACCCATGGACCTCCTTTTTCATGCAGAGTAATACGTGAAAGGAGCCCATATTTACAAGGCCATGAAAAGTCACACAGGGTGACTTGACGTGGTCTTGTAAATATGGGCTGGCACACACTGCCGCCGGTGCATTAAAAAAAGTGATGCACTGGTGGCCTAATGGGCTTGTAAATAAGCCCCTCAATGTCTATTTTAGTTGAAACTTGAAAGTCCATTTTAATTGATCAGTTTTTGCTTTAGTTTTTGTTTCTGTTATATGGATTGCACTTTTTAGGTACAGTTTTTAGCACATCAGTTTTAAATGATTTTATCGCTTACCACATAGGGCTGCTGGGACCGCGTCAGATTAAGTGAGCCGTGGAGTTGATAAGCTAAGGAATCCCTCATGGCATGCCTACTTGGGCTTTATTTTGTAGTCGTTGTTTATTGAACTTAGTGACTATCATGCCGAGGAAGGTGCAGAACAATTGGCATGTTCACACGATTTTGCATCATGCTTAACACATGTAACTATACGCAATCCACCAAGATAGATTTGACCAATAATACTTACACAGTTTGTTCCGTAATCTTTGGATTGTATTCAATTGCATGTTTTAGATAAGTTTAGTTCATGCAGCCTTCTGGGGAAGATCTACTCTGATATCTTAAGAAGTTTCAGTGATAGTGCATTACAACAGGGTTGGTTACCATATTAAATAGCTCTCTGATGTTTTACTATTATTGTTTACATCTGATGCCAATTTTGTGTTCTTTAGGAGACAGCAAACCTTGTACCACACTAGGACAACACATGTAACTTTCTATTTTTCCAACCTGTACCATGGAAGATTGTGATTTGTAATTAACACGCATTTTGATTTCTGATTTGATCCAACCAGATATTGAATACCTTTCAGATTGTGATCCCACAAACAAAGCCATTTTGAAAACAAATATGTTGGACACATAAAATCCAAAGAGAAGGTTTTTGTCAGAAAACTATCCCTCAATGAAGTTGCTCAGTTGTACACATATAGAAACAATGTGACAAAAGATATCAACAATGTAAAATTTCTATTTGAAGGTACCTGTTAGACCTTTCATACTTAGAGTGGTCTTACTCCAAACTTTTTGCCTGCTTACCTCCTCTTTTTGCTGATTCTTTTCATTGGCTTTAGGACTCTGAGCACTTTACCACTGCTGACCAGTGCTAAAGTGCATGTGCTTCTCCCCTAAACATGGCAACATTTGTGTATACAGAGTTGACATGTTTAGTTTACTTGTAAGTCCCTTGTAAAGTGGTATACCATATACCCAGCCTGCAACCTAAATGCCACTAGTGGGCCTGTAGCACTGATTGTGCCTTTCAAACCTGTCTCTCGCCTGCCATTGCAGGGCCTGTGCGTGTGGTTTACCACCACTTTAACTTGGCATTTAAAACTACTTTACAAGCCTTTTATTATACAAGTAACCCCTAGATAATCTATGGGACAGGGTGTTGTTTAAGTACAAAGTAGGACATGTTCTGGTAGTGACAAGCACCCAAATGTGTTTTTCACCACTGTGAGGCCTACTCCTCAAATAGGGTAACATTGGAAATTCCTTAACACATTTTTAAGCTAATTCCTGATTAGAATGGAGTGAGTGAGTCATGTTTTATATATTTGGAATGGCACTGATAAATCCTCTTTACTGGTAAACTTAGATGTAACATTACTATTTTAGAAATGCCACTTTTAGAACAAGGACATTTCTCAGCTTTTACTGCTCTGTGTGCCTGCAGCATGTCTACAATACACATCTGGGGAGAGTGACAGCTACCCTTTTTGCTTTCCCTCTAGACAGCCACAATCACAGGAAGGTTAGGTGTGTCTGCATACTCATCTGCATTCTGATGGCTCTTCCTGAGCAGGAAGTGAAAGAGAAGCTGACACATCTGAATAGATACAAGGCGCTTATTACCTCTTACTGAAAGTCTGGAGCCAGGGCAGGGAAGAAAGGACCTGTGTGCACTTCAGAAACACTTCTTTGAAGTCACTCCCATTTCAAAGGCGCAACTGTGCATACGTACTTGATCTCTGACCCTCCCAAGAGAGTACACTACAGTACCAGTGAAGAACCCTGTCAGGAAGAAGGACTGATGTGCTGCTAAAAGACTGCCACTTTGCTGGACTGCTGCTCTGGAAGAACTGCTTTTCAGCTCTGATGTGCTGTCTGTTGCCAGCAGCTTGCTGCTCACTGCCGTGCTGACAAAAAGAGTGGACCCATCTCACTTAAACCCAGAGTGACTCCAAAGGCTGGCTGGCTTGCCCCCTGTTCTGAAGTCTCAGGGCCATCAACGACTTCCTCCAACCCTGCAACAGCACTTAGACCCTGCCATCTGTGAGTCCTGCCTTGCCAAGTGGGACCTTAGAAATGCTTGTTTCTGTGCAGACCCAGCAGAATCCATGCATCTGCGACTTTGCACTGGTCGGAAACGATGAATCACTCTTCGACTCCGATGCAACTGCTGCACGACCACATCGCCTTCAACAGACTGCAAAGCTCGATGACTACAGACTACGCAGCTTGACAACGATGCATCACCTGCATTGAAAAGGGGTTCGTTAATGAGGCTTCACTGACTGCCCATATCGGAACCGGCGCAGCGCCTGCATCCACTGCAACAACAACGACGCATTGCCTCCTCTGCTCCTCGCATCGAGTCCTCAATGTCAACACTTTGAAAATTCATAACTCCTGTTCTAAGTATTGGATTTTTGCACAAATACTTTGCAGACTGCTCTGTGCCAAGCTACCAGAGAGTGAACACAGGTTATCTTTTAGCGTGTATCTAACTTACCCTGACTAGATTGGTGGTTCCTGCTTGGACAGCGTGCACACCTCTGCCAATCAGAAACTCCATTTTACAACAGGACCAATGGTTGTTTAATATGCCATGGAAACTTTACTCTTATTAATCATCATAAACTAAGTTGTTACACAGGAGCAAAGAAAGAATTCCACTATTTAACACTTCTTCAACTATTTAAATCACAATGCAAAGAAGAAGAACTTATAGGTCCCTTTCAATGCTGTGAAGATGCATTTAATGTTTATAAAAATGAAATGAATGCCTGGATTTCAAACATACTTGCTAATGTTGGATCAAGAAATAGAAGACAACATTATGAATACAGAAATTCAACACAATACTGCATCTATTAATAATACTTTCACTTCCAGGACTAGTGACCCATTTGGCCAACTAGTTAGTGATCCTGAAGCTGTGGTTGCCATGGACGAGGCATGCAATCGAGCAAGTGAAAAAGGACCTAGGTAATTTAGGGTACTTAGTATCTCAATTAATTAGTGAACAACTACAAATATAAAATTACATAAAAGACTCAGTAGATCATTTACTTTAACATGTACATGGAATATGTGAATGTATAACTTATGAACCTTCATTACAATCTATGAACAGCCTAGCAGAAACTTTCTTATTAAAGTAATTACTGCTTATGCGCATAAAATTACTACCTCTAATTTATCTTGTGTAGTTGCAGCTATTACTGACTTAGCAGCACATAACATCAAAGGAATTACCTTACATCATATACTGTTACTACCTGTGGAGCATGATATTAGACTTAAATGCTATAAATTAAATACTGATATATGGCAGGAATTTGGTAGAGTCCTTAAAAAATTAAAGGTTTTGATCATAGATGAAGCAGGTATGGTTTCAAGCTTAAAGTTAGAGTTTTGTATCTGCATATGCCTAAGATACTCAGAACATCTTATGTGCTGTTTGGAGTGAAACATGTAATTGTGTTGTGAGACCTATTACAATTAACACCTATCAAAGGTCAACTGATTTTCAACAAACATTTGCAGGCCCAAACTCAGAATTGTATAGGCAATGTCAACAATTGTTTTCATTCTGGACATACAGACTTAACACAAAATACAAGGCAAGCTAACAATGAAGAATATGCCAAGATATTGAAAAAAATTCAGCTTGGTATAAAGAAATGAAGCAAAGATTCATTTAAGGAAATGAAATACAGGTAAATTATTTCCTCACCTTCTTCACTTGCTGAAGTTATGCATTATCTTCTTTCACAATCAGAACCAGTTGTTTGTTTAATGCCAACTGTTGAGGAATGTGTTCAATAAAACTGAAATGCTGCATATGGAAAAAGAAACAATTGTACATTTTCCTTGTAAGCAAAACTTTAACCACAAAATTACAGAAGATAGAAAGACTGTTTTATGAACAGCAAGATTAGTGAGAGATTTACAGCTATGTATAAATTGTTGTGTACTTTTATGTAGAAGAAGGACTAGTAAATGGAGCCATGAGATTTGTAGCAGACTTTCTGACGGCTGAAAAAAATCAAGTTTGACCACATTAAGCAGCAAAAACACATCTCACAATGTGCAGCAGGATCCTTACTCCTGAAAGATGTATATATTTACAGAGAACAGTTACCTCTTCATTTGGCTTATGCGGTAACAACACACAAATCACAAGGACTAATCTTAAATTATGCACTGAGCAAAATTGGCTCTACAGTATTCAAAGATGGAATGGCATACATTGGTCTTTCTCATGTTACAAAATGTACAGAACAGTATGTTATCGATTTCCATGAGACAAGAATGAATGCAAACAGTTGCTGTCACAGAATACAATCTTTTGCGAAACAGATACGCTCATCTTCGCCAATATCGTATTTGTAAAAACTTAAAATGTCCGTTTAAAGAAAAATCATAACACTCTACAATGACAAAGAAGAATTGAAACTATCTAAGAAAAAATGCACAGACATTACAGGACATCAGTTTTAAAATCAGAATGGTATAAATTCCTACAGCAATGTAATTGTTAATATTTTTCGTACCTACCGCCTGTCAAATGAATAATCTACCAGCATCTAGATCAACGCTTCTGTAAAACCTTGATAAAGCTTCATGAAAACATTTTGTCACATAACTACATATGCCCCTCTACAAGTGTCATAAGAGATACGGTAGATATATGTAGAGGTGCTATTCAATGTTCTATCAATTAACAATTCTCACAAAAATTCTGTATAGCTGTACCGCAAATATTAGCTATTGAAACTCACCCAATTTGTGATCTCTTTAATATAAACTACTCTTGGGAACATGAATGCTTCCATCGCCTACATTCAAGCTCCACTGTTGTACAATTTGAAAGATTTATATATCTACCGATACCTGATTACAAATCAAATCCATTTAAGAATTGAATATATAAAGCTGTGCAAAAAAACGTATGTCCAAATTGTAAAACAGTACTTGTCTCCACACTTAATTTAACAATGGTAAACAAATCTGCATTTTCCATGTTTAAAAGATGTACTTTCACTAGCAGGAAAATAATTGTGTATTTCTAACTTTACTAATTTCTATTTCAGGATGCACTTATACTTCTAGTGCCATTATTTTCTATCCTGGAGAGACTGCAGCACCGGGACGCTACACAATCTACTTAAAGAATAACCCCGGTTTGACAGAATGTGATGTTACTACTCTTACTTTTCAGCACAGACTGCCTAAAAATGTACAAGACATTTACCTTCATATGTTACATCAAAACAAAAGTTCTAAGTTGCAATGTTACTATTGTCCTACGGCTAAAATGGCACTTTCTGCAAGTACTGCTGTCTTCTATACTTTCTCATATTTCACATTGCTTTGTTATATATTTGAACAGTTGGACATGCACAACATGTATGGTTTTTTTCTTCACAATGCAATTATTTAGTTTTTTCCCCATGATTCACAAGGGCTACTAAAATATGATCATCTTGAACTGTAAATGTTCTAAATGATGACATAGTACTGTTACAGAAATGTTAACTATGTCTGGAAATAACATAAAAAGTAAAACAATAATGGATTGACTTTGTGTTATGTTTATTAGAAACAATCAGATATCACTATAGTAGTCTTATCATCCTCAGGGGGGAAACACCACTATATGACACAGCACTCCAGTGCACCCCACTCCACTCTATGCATTAAGCATCTCCGCTATACCCTACTGTATGATGCTCTACTATAGTCTACACCACTCTACAATACTCTACTACACTCTACACCACTGTACGATACACTCATCCAATATACGACACTCTTCGCTCTTCCAATGTACAACACTCTCCTTCACTCTATGCGACTGTATGACACTCTACTACACTGTATGGCATTTGTATGACACTCTACTACACTCTATTATGCTACACTCCAGTCTATAAAACTCCACTGTATAATACTCCACTGTACGACACTCCACTGTACAGCAATCCACTCTACAACACTCTCCTCCACTGTACTGTAAGCCATTCGACTTTTTGAGACTCTACTCACTCTATGCAACTGTATGATACTGCACTTAATGACACTCCACTTAACAACTTTCCATTCAACAAGAGACTACTCGATACCACTGCATGTTATGAAACTCCACTCTACGCCACTCCACTTTCCGCCACTCCACCAGACCACTATACGACAGTGTGCTTCACTCTAAATGCATTCAGATATCACTGTAGTACTGTCTTATAAACTTATCATCTTGCATGGAGCCATCATAAGGCACATATTTGACCTACCTTACACTTACATTTTATCTCTTTATTAATTACAAAGTTGTAGTTCTTATAGTTGAAAAATTAGATAGTTAATATTTGCACAAGCCCTTTATATTTTGTGATATTTGCTTTCTTCTAAAATAAAAGTTTTTTTCTGCTTTCTTTTGTTACACTTTTTTTTCCACAGGGCAACATGATAAGAAAACGTTTTGGGCTGTAGAGATGTAGGTCCAACACTTCCTCAGCCGGGCAGCAGGGTAGCTCAGCAGAAAAGCAGTACCTCCAGAGCAGCAGTCCAGCAGAGTGACAGTCCTTGTAGCAGCACACCAGTCCTTACCCTGGCAGAGTTTCTTCACAGGTCCAGAAGTGTCTGAGTTGGTTGGGTCAGAGGTCCAGTACGTATTCCCAGTTGCGCCCTTGAAGTGGGGGTGACTTCAAAGAATGGTCTTGGAGGTGCACACATGTCCTTTCTTCCTACACTGGCTCCACACTCACTACAGGAGGATATGCAGCCCGTTGTGTGTGGACAGAGGACAGTCTATTCATGTTTAAGTTTGAGGCTGTGCTCAGTTCCTCCCTCCCTTCCTCTCTGGAAGAAGCACGAAGTCACATACAGCCTTCCTTTATGTGGGACTATCTAGAAGGAGTACACAAAGTGAATTGTCACCCAGCCCAGCCAGTCCTCAGAGATAGGCAGCAGACACGGCTAAGAAAAGGAAAAATGTCCAACTTTCTAAAGGGTGGAATTCTGTCAACTTTGAGTTGTAGAGTGTGGCTAATCACCAATTAGAGTAACCAGGTGTTGCGTTTTTGCTGGGATCAGTTGAAGAGCCAGTTCTCAAGCCCATCCGAGAGGATGATGTTCGGTGGGCAAGGTTGTTCTAGGACTTGGCCGCTAAGTGTGAGAAGGAACATACTCCACTGTTGATTCCGTGGATGCAAGGAGTGTGAGCAAGGGAGGTGGAGCGCAGGTGTCTGGAGGGTTTATGGAAGTTTAAGCGGACACCCATATAGGTACTCAGACAAACAATCAATCACCTGTACAGCCACTCACGTGCCCACTTACACACCCATACAGCCACTTAAACACCAACTGACAGACTGATGGAGGCATTCACACAACCAGTCACTCACCCATACATTCCCTGAGACACCTAATCACTCACTTATACAGTCAGTCATTCACCCACTGAATCATCCATGTAGGCACTCATACACCCACTGATTCACCAATACACCTTGGTATATATATTTAACAACTCATAAATGTTTTAAAAACAGTCACAGTCACTCGATGATGTCATCAGTGTTGTCATCAGCAATGATGTCATCAGTGATGTCACTGTGTCATCAGTGATGTAATATGTGTGGTCATAAGAGGTGCATTGCATGGGCCTGAGTTTTAGTTAGCTGAGCTAACTCAAGCTGCTGAACTTCACTGGATTTGTACAAGTGGAACCTGAGCCGAAATATAATGTCCCTATAATCCTTGTTTTTTTCAGTGAATTTCTAAGTTTACTTGTATTCCACTTCCTAACTATAACGTCCTTGTAACCTTTGTTTTTTTCAGTGGCTTTCTAAGGTTTCTTCAATGCTAATTCCTAACTATACCATCCCAGTAACTTTGGATTTTTCAGTGAATTTCCGTGGTTTGTAATGGCATTTGCAGAGTGGTGGAGAAAGGGGGCAGGGCTTCTGACCAGCTCTCATGAATCCCACTGTGCAGAACTTATAGAAAGTACCAGGAGGGCTTCTTGGCCCCCAAGGTCCCTCAGCATACAAGAGGACTTCATTTCCCAACCAGTGGTATTTTTGCAGCAGAGTGATGGAGAAAGGGGGCGTGGCCTCTGAAGACTTCTTAGCAATCCTAATGCGTGGGACTTACTGGAGGTAACTGGTTGGGTTGCTTTCCCCCAAGGACCATCAACAGCCAAGGGGACTTCATGCCCCAACTACTACTGCACCAGGAGGCATGTTTGCAGAGTAGTAGAGAAGGGAGATGGGCCACGAACACCTCTCAGCAATCCCACAGAGTGGGACTTACTGAAGGTAACAGGAGGAGTAGTTGGCCCACAAGGATGTCCTTGGGGGCCAACAACTCCTCCTGTTACCTCCAGTAAGTCCCAGACAGCGCGATTGCTTAGAGGTCGTCGGAGGCTACGCACTCTCCATTGTGTGATTTAGTACAGGGGAGGTGGTTTTTCCAAGGGCTGCGAGGGGGCTGCATTGCCCCCGCATTGTATTTGGTTAAAGCCCCGTGGAGGTGTGGGGGGTTCATGGCAGCCTCCCGCTTTGTTCATTGATGAAGCCCCGTGGAGTTGGCTGTCCCCGGGGTATGGGGGTCTGTGCGGCCCCTACATTACGTAAATTGAAATCCCTGGGGAAGTGACTGCCCACGCTTTGTTTATAGATGAAGCTCCAGGGAGGTAGCATTCCCAAGGAGCTTAGGGGGTCTAAGAGCCCCCTCATTCATAAAACTATAAGCCCAGCGGAGATGGTGGTCCCCGGGTCAGTGGTAGAGGCATGTACGGCTTTCACTTTCTTTTGACGAAGCCGCGGGGAGGTTGTGGTCCCTGGGGCAATATTGAGCCCCAGGAGGGGCTGTGTGCCCCCGCCATTATAAAAAAGAATGTCCCGGGACCTGGCCCACCCAGAGCGGGTAATGAACGAAGCACTGGAGCCGTGCTTCACTTTTTAAAAAATGTGCCAGATCCGAGATTCCACCGAAAAGTTTTTTAAATGTATTTATTTTTTGGCCCTGGGGGGTCTGATTGGGACCACTCCAAGAGGTGTAGGCAGTCAGGGGGTTTCTACCCTGCACCCTTTGTTTTTTGTTTTTTACATTTTCTGTGGGTCTCGGCTCAACCGAGTCCCAAGATGTTTGCCAGCACTTCCTGGTTGAAGTGTTGGCAGCCTATCAAATTTCAGTAGCATTTCAGTAGGTTTTTGGGCACCAGATATCTATATATTTTTTAAACTTAAATATCTCTGCAACTACTGAATGGATTTACACGAAGTCACAAAAAGCACGCCATCTGGATCAACATCTAGCATTCAGCCATATTTGGTTCATCGGTTCGGGCTGTAGTTGTCTTCAAAAACTGAAAAGTCCCCATAACCTTAACAAACGAAAAATGTGTTTTTGGGCCCCCTTTTTTCTCGCCCCCTGCTTGACGGATCACCCCGTGACTTTCAACACAGCAGCTGAACCAAAAAGGGGAAGTTTCTTGAAAATTTTGTGGAGATTCGATAAGCGGTGCCAAAGCTATTTGCAAAACATAAAAAGATTCTCCCATGGAATCTTTGGTCCTAACTATAACTACCTACTGGCAGTATATGAATATATTCATGGAAAAACCAAAGGTTACAGGGACCTTATTGCTAGGCTGACATTTCAGTCATAAAAAAACAGAAAAATTCAGCTGTTATAACTCCCACCCTCGCAATGCACTGCTTATGACCTCACATATTACATCACTCATGACATGGTCAGTGACATCACTGATGACATCATCCAGTGACAAGTGTTTTTTTTAAGGTTTATGAGTGTTAAATATATATACCAAGGCGTATTGGTGAATCAGTGGGTATTTGAGCGACTGTATGGATGCGTGACTGACTGTATAAGTGAGTGATTAGGTGTCTCAGTGACTGTATGGATTAGTGACTGGTTATGTGAATGTGTGTATCTGTCTTTCAGTTGATGTCTAAATAGGTGTATGAGACTGTTAGTGGGTACGTGAATGGCTATATGGGTAATTGATCGGTTGTGTGACTACATCTGTGGTTGACTGGGTACCTATATTTGTTGGTGAGGAGGTGTGTGACTGCCTGTATGGATCAGTGAGTGGGTGAGTCCATGGCTGTATTGGGTACTGTTGCGTTTGTGAGAAGATGTACGAGTGAATGAGTGTCTGTATGGCTGTTTCAGTGATTGAGTGCATGTGTCAGTATGGGTAAGTAACTGAGTATGTGAAAGGCAGTATACATGAGTGACGGGGTATATGAGTGACTGTATGAGTGAGTGAGAGAATGTGAGAGTGTCTATATGGATGAGTGCATGCTTCTGTCAGTGACTATAGCTGAGTGAGTATGTGTTACTATTCATATGAGTACGTGAATGGGTGGGTGTGTAATTGTTTGGGTAAGTGGCTGTATTATTCACTGAATGGCTGAGTGACTAGGTGTGTGAGTAGTTCTATGGGTGACTTACTCAGTGTGTGAGCGCCTGTGTGGCTGTATAAGTGGATATGTCAAAGGCTGTATTAGTGACTGGGTGGGTCTATAAGTGGTAGTATGGGTGAGCGAGTGGATGTCTGTAAAGAGCAATGAATCAGTGAGTGGGTGTGTATGTATTGGTATGGCTCTGTGAATGGGTTTATGAATGGTAGTGTGGGAGTGGCTTGGGGCGTATAAAAGATTTTATAGGGGTGTGAGTGGATGCGTCAGAGATGCTGTGGCTGATGTCATCAGTGATGTCAGTTGAGATGTCATGATGTCATGAGTGATGCAATCAGTGATGTCAATGACCATGTAATCAGTGATGAATGTGTGAGATCATAAGCAGTGCATTGTGGGGCGTGAGTTAATGGCTGAATTTCTCTGGTTTTCTACGAGTGAAATGTCAGCCTAACTATACCGTCTCTTTGACCTTTGTTTTTTTCCGTGATTTTCTAAGGGTTTTTAAATGCCAATTCTTAACTATAACACCCCTGAAACCTGTGGGTTTTTGTCAGTGAATATAGATATTTATATAGATATATAATTATAGATATATAGGTATTGATATTAGGGTTTAGGATGTGAATGGGTTTTTGGGTGGCAAGGCATTTTTTAGGGTTTAGGGTGGGCATGAGTTATTGAGTGGTAATGATTTTTTTTGTGTTTAGGGTGGGTGTGGATTTTTGCGTTGTAAGGTATTTTTTAGGGTTTAGGGTGGCATGGAAACCTTTAGAGTTAGGGTGGGTATGGGTATTTGGGTGGTAATTATTTTTTGGGTGTTTAGCATTTGGGTTTTTTCGGTGGCAAGGTATTTTTTAGGGTTTAGGGTGGGTATGGGTTTTTGGGTGGCTAGGGAATGTTTTGAGTTTTGGGTGGGTATGGGTTTTTGGATGGTAAAGTATAATTTAGGGTTTAGAGTGGATGTGGGTTTTTGGTTGGCAAGGGAATTGTTAGGGTTTAGTGTGGGTATGGGTATTTGGATGGTAAAGTATAATTTAGGGTTTAGAGTGGATGTGGGTTTTTGGTTGGCAAGGGAATTGTTAGGGTTTAGTGTGGGTATGGGTATTTGGATGGTAAAGTATAATTTAGGGTTTAGAGTGGATGTGGGTTTTTGGTTGGCAAGGGAATTGTTAGGGTTTAGGGTGGGTATGGGTATTTGGGTGGGAAGGGGTTTTTTTAGTGTTTAGGGTGGGTATGGGTTTTTGGTTATCAAGTGAATTTTTATGGTTTAGGTTTGTTGTAGGTTTTTGAGTGGTAAGGGAGTTTTTTTAACGTTTAGGTTGGTTATCAGTTTTATGAGTAGTAAGGTAATTTTTAGCGTTTAGGGTGGGTGTGGGATTTTTGGTCACAAGGGATTTTGTAAGGTTTATGGTGGGTGTGGGTTTTTGGGTGGCAATGGAACTTTTAAGGTTTAGTGTGGGTGTTGTTTTTTGGGGCGCAAAACACATTTTAAGGTATAGGTTGGGTATGGGTTTTTGGGTGATAATGAACTTCTAGGGTTTAGGGTGGGTGTGTGTTTTTGGCTGGTAAGGTATTTTGTAGGGTTTAGGGTGTGTATGGGATTTTGGGTGGCAAGGGAATTTTTTTAGGGTTTAGAGTGGTTTGGGGTTTTTCTGGTAAGGTATTTCTTAGGGTTTCGGGTGGGTATGGGTTTTGGGGGGGCCAAGGGAATTTTATAGTTTAGACTCTGTATTGGTTTTTGTGTTATAAGGTATTATTTAGGGTTTAGGGTGGGTATGGGTTTCTGGGTGATAAGGGCTTTTTAGGTTTTAGGGTGGGTATGGGTTTTTGGGTGGCAAGGGATTTTTTAGGATCTAGGTTGAGTATGGGTTTTGGGTGGTAAGGTCTTTTTAGGGTGTAGGGTGGGTTTGGGGTTTTGGGTGGCAAGGGATTTATTTAGGATTTAAGGTGGATATGGTTTTTAGTTGGTAAGGGATTTCTTAGGATTTAGGGTGGGTATGGGTGTTTGGGTGGCAAGGGAATATTTAGGTTTTTTTGTGGGTGTGGGTATTTTGGAGATAATGGATTTTTTAGGGTTTAGGGTGGGTATGAGTTTTTGGGTGGCAAGGGCATTTTTAGGATTTAGGGTGGGTATAGGTTTTTTGGTTGTAATGGATCTATCAGGGTTTAGGATGGGTGTGGAATTTTTGGTGGTAAGGGAAATTTTTGGGTTTCAGGTGTGTATGGGTTTTTGGGCGGTAAGGAATTTTTTTAGGGTTTAGGGTGGGTGTGTTTTTTTTGGCTGGTAAGGCATTTGGGAGGGTTTAGGGTGTGTATGGGATTTCAGGTGGCAAGGGACATTTTTAAGGGTTTAGAGTGGTTATGGGTTTTTGTGGTAAGGTGTTTCTTAGGGTTCAGGGTGGGTATGGGTTTTGGGGTGGCAAAGGAATGTTATGGTTTAGAGTCGGTATGGGATTTGGAGTGGTAAGGTGTTATTTAGGGTTTAGGGTGGGTATGGATTTCTGGGTGATAAGGGCTTTTTAGGGTGGGTATGGATTTTTGGGTGTTAAGGGATTTTTTATGGATTAGGGTGGTTATGGGTTTTATGAGTAAGGGAATTTTTAGCGCTTAGGGTGGGTGTGGAATTTTGGTGACAAGGGATTTTGTAAGGTTTATGGTGGGCATGGGTTTTTGGGTGGCAAGGGAACTTTTAAGGTTTAGTGTGGGTGTGGGTATTTGGGGGGCAAGGGACATTTTAAGGTTAAGGGTGGGTATGGGTTTTTAGGTGATAATTAACTTTTAGGGTTTCGGGTGGGTGTGTGTTTTTGGCTGGTAAGGTATTTTGTATGGTTTAGGGTGTGTATGGGATTTTGGGTGGCAAGGGGATTTTCTTAGGGTTTAGGGTGGTCATGGGTCTTTGTAGTAAGGTATTTCTTTGGGATTAGGGTGGGCATGGGTTTTGGGGTGGCACAAGAATTTTATGGTTTAGGATTGGTATGGGTTTTGGGTGGAAGGTATTGTTTAGGGTGGGTATGGGTTTCTGGGTGATAAGGGATTTGTTAGGTTTTAGGGTGGGTATTTGTTTTTAGGTGGCAAGGTATTTTCTTAGGATTTAGGTTGCGTATGGGTTTTG
Organism: Triturus cristatus; assembly: GCF_964204655.1. Taxonomy (NCBI): domain Eukaryota; kingdom Metazoa; phylum Chordata; class Amphibia; order Caudata; family Salamandridae; genus Triturus; species Triturus cristatus. Next base: position 419,756,724 of record NC_140585.1, on the reverse strand, counting down.
GGTGGTGAGGTCTTTTTAGGGTGTAGAATGGATATGGGTTCTTGGGTGCTAAGTGATTTTTTTAGGGTTTAGGGTTTTGGGTGGCAAGGGAGTTTTTTTAGGATTTATGGTGGATATGAGTTTTTAGTTGGTAAGGGATTTTTTAGGATTTAGGGTGGTTATGGGTGTTTGGGTGGCAAGGGAATATTTAGGTTTTTGTGTGGGTGTGGGTATTTTGGAGGTAAGGGATTTTTAGGGTTTAGGGTGGATATGAGTTTTTGGGTGGCAAGGGAATTTTTAGGATTTAAGGTGTGTATAGGTTTTTTGGTTGTAATGGCTTTTTTAGGGTTTAGGATGGGTGTGGATTTTTTGGTGGTAAGGTTTTTTTTAGGGTTTAGGTTGGGTGTGTGTTTTTGGGTGATAAGGTATATTTTAGGGTTTAGGGCAGGTATGGGTTTTTGAGTAGCAAGTGGATTTGGGGGTTTTAGGGTGGGTATGGGTTTTTGGATGACAAAGGAATTTGTAGGGTTTAGGGTGAATATGGGTTTTTGGGTGGCAATGGAATTGGGGTTTAGTGTGGGTATGGGTATTTGGGTGGCAAGGGAACCTTTAGGGTTTAGGGTGGGTATGGGTTTTTGGGTGGTAATGAATCTTTTAGGGTTTAGCGCTTGTATACATTTTTGGGGGCAAATAGCTTTTTAGGGTTTAGGGTAGGTATGGGTTTTCAGGTGGCAAGGACATTTTTAGGGCTTAGGGTGGGTATGGGTTTTTGGGTGGTAAGGGATTTTTTTTAGGGTTCAGGGTGGGTATGGGTTTTTGGTTAGCAAGTGAATTTTTACGGTTTCGGTTTGGTGTTAGTTTTTGAGTGGTAAGGGATTTTTTATGGTTGAGGGTGGTTATGGGTTTTATGGGTGGTAAAGGAATTTTTAGCGCTTAGGGTGGGTATGGGATTTTGGTGACAAGGGATTTTGTAAGGTTTACGGTGGGTATGGGTTTTTGGGTGACAAGGGAACTTTTAAGGTTTAGTGTGGGTGTGGGTTTTTGGGGGCAATGGAAATTTTAAGGTTTAGGGTGGATATGGGTTTTTAGGTGATAATGAACTTTTAGGGTTTAGGGTGGGTGGGTGTTTTTGGCTGGTAAGGTAAATTGTAGGGTTTAGGGTGTGTATGGGATTTTGGGTGGCAAGGGATTTTTTTTAGGGTTTAGGGTGGTCATGGGTTTTTATGATAAGGTATTCCTTTGGGTTTAGGGTGGGCATGGGCTTTGGGGTGGAAAGGGAATTTTATGGTTTAGGGTCGGTTTGGGTTTTGGGTGGTAAGGTATTATTTAGGGTGGGTATGGGTTTCTGGGTGATAAGGGCTTTTTTAGGTTTAAGGGTGGGTTGGTTTTTGGGTGCCAAGGGATTTTTTTAAGATTTAGGGTGAGTATGGATCTTTGGGTGATAAGGGATTTTTTAGGGTGTATGTTGGGTATGGGTTTTTGGGTGGTAAGGGATTTTTTTAGGGTTGAGGGTGGGTTTGGGTTTTTGGGTGGTAAGGGATTTTTTTTAGGATTTAGGGCTGATATGGGTTTTTAGTTGGTAAGGGATTTCTTAGGATTTAGGGTAGGTAAGGGTGTTTAGGTGGCAAGGGAATATTTAGGTTTTGGTGTGGGTGTGGGTATTTTGGAGATAAGGGATTTTTTAGGGTTTAGGGTGGGTGTAGATTTCTGGGTGGTAAGGAAAATATTGAGGTTTGGAGGGTATGGGTTGTTGGTCGATAAGCACATTTTTAGGGTTTAGGTTGGGTGTGGTTTTTTTGGGTGGTAAGGTATTTTTTCATGTTTAGGTTGGGTATGGGTTTTTGGGCGGCAAGTGAATTTTCCTGTTTTTTATGGTTATGGGTTTTTGGGTGGTAAGATTTTTTTAGGGTTTAAGCTGGGTATGGGTTTTTGGGTGGCAAGAGAATTTTTATGTATTTTGGGTGGGAGTGGGTTTATGGGTGGCAAGGGATTTTTTAAGGTTAGGGTGGGTATAGGTATTCGGTTGGTAAGGGATTTGTTTGGGGTTACTCTGGCAATGGAATTTTTAGGGTTTAGTGTGGGTATGGGTTTTTGGGTGGCAAGGGAATTTTTAGGGTTTAGAGTGCGTATGGGTCTTTGGGTGGCAAGGGATTTTTAGGGTTTAGGGTGGGTGTGGGTCATTCGATGGCAAGGGAATTTTTAGTGTTGACATGCCTATATTTTTTGCCCAGGTTAACAAATCTTCACACAATTTTCCCCAAAAAGTGTGCTGGTGATTCTAGTTGTGCATGGACAGTTTTAGGGCACAGAAAAAGGTGGAGGTCAAAAAAAGGGTTTTTCCCATGTTAATTACTTAGAGTCTTTAGACACTCCCGCAGCCCGAACTGCTGGACAGAATTACACAATCATTGGGAGAAAGTTAGATTCTGTTCCACAGATCATGCTTTTTAGGTCTCGCCTGAGCCAGCGCTTTAGCGCTCCTCTGGCGAGAGTTTTTGTAAGCCGGGTTTTGGAAGTGCAAACTCGTGGCTTTTCAGGCCTCCAGCTACAGTGCATGTGCGCCGTGCGCGCGCACCATTTGACAGCCTGTGTGATCACTTTCGCAGCTGCTTTGATGTTCTCAGTGAGCAGCGCGGCCACTGAGAACATCAAAGCGGCCACGAAAGTGCACACCATTTGACAGCCTGCGTGCCTCTCTCCGCCTTAGTGCGCGCGACGTGCCCTACCCGCCTCCCTCCCTTTCGCTCAGAAGCCACTGAGATCATCTGCGGCGTACCCCAAGGCTCCTCGCTCAGCCCAACCCTCTTCAATATCTACATGAGCCCCCTCGCCGCCATCGCACGCAAACACAACATCAACATCATTTCCTACGCCGACGACACCCAGCTGATACTCTCCCTCACCAAAGACCCAGCCACCGCCAAAACCAACCTACAGGAAGGAATGAAAGACGTCGCAGAATGGATGAAGCTCAGCCGCCTGAAGCTGAACTCAGGCAAGACGGAGGTCCTCATCCTCGGACAATCCCCATCCGCCTGGGACGACTCCTGGTGGCCCGCAGCACTGGGCTCCGCGCCAACACCCTCAGACCACACACGCAACCTGGGATTCATCCTGGACTCCTCCCTCACGATGACCAAGCAAGTCAACGCTGTCTCATCATCATGCTTCAACACCCTGCGCATGCTCCGAAAGATCTTCCGATGGATCCCCACCGAAACCAGAAAGACGGTCACCCAGGCCCTCGTCACCAGCCGACTCCACTACGGAAACGCCCTATACGCAGGAACCACCACCAAACTTCAGAAACGACTACAACGCATACAGAAAGCCTCCGCACGACTCATCCTCGACATCCCTCGCCACAGCCACATATCCGCCCACCTGAGAAACCTTCACTGGCTCCCCGTCAACAAGAGGATCACATTCAGGCACCTCACCCACGCACACAAAGCGTTCCACGACATGGGCCCCGAATACCTCAACAACCGCCTCTCGTTCTACACTCCCACCTGCCAGCTCCACTCCGCCAGCCTCGCCACCATCCCACGGATTCGCAGAACCACCGCCGCGGGAAGATCGTTCTCCTGCCTGGCAGCCAAAACATGGAACTCCCTCCCTGCACACCTACGAATGACCCAGGACCATCTCACCTTCAGGAAACACCTCAAGACCTGGCCTTTCGAGCAGCAGCAGCACCCCCCCCCCCTCCTTTTCAGCGCCTTGAGACCCTCACGGGTGAGCAGCGCGCTCTATAAATGTTCTGATTGATTGATTGATTATCCCACTTCCTGCCGGCCTAATTAAAATTTCACCCAGGCCTAAGAAAAGTGAATTTTATGTAGCCTTATTATCTTAATTCGATTTCAATTTGAGGTGTCTTCAAAATTTCACCAACCATTGAAAATAATTGAGGTTTTCAGCAGCTGCACAGCCGATTGCAAGTTGGAAAACATTGCCAACACTACCGTCCAGCCATAGCACAAAAAGTTTCAAAATTTAACTAATAGGAACTAAGAGGAATATCTTTCATCTCCAAGCATTGTTGACCGTGAGGTAAACAGGACTCACTGCTCTCCGTGGGGAAATGTATAACCGTATGCGACACCTTCTTCATGTCGCTTTAAAAACAGCCTCTTCCTTACAATTTGAAAAAAATGTGTGTGCCTCCCTCAAGCTGCGACTGCCAGCTTGGAATCCATAGGAACAGTATTGTGGTTGTTTTAATGCCAAGGCCCTTAATTGAGGTATTTGCTTGTAATACAACCACTCCCACGGTCACATTGTTTTGGATTTTGTGGCATGAGCACAGGATGGGAGTAACTCCAAAGAAAACATGCCCAGAGACTTCCATGACAGATCAGCTCTCCCGTGAAACGAAAGGTGGCTCGGAATACTGTCAACAGGGGCAGCACACGTACAGGCAGACACATGCACAAGCACACACACAGGCACGCACACACATACAGACAGACAGACACATGCACATGCACAAACACACACACAGGCACACACACACGCACAGGCACAGACACACACACACATACAGAGAGGCACAGACACACATACAGGCACACACACATACAGACAGACACATGCACAGACACTCACACACGCACAGGCACAGACACACACACACACATACAGACAGGCACAGACACACACAGGCACAGACACATAAACGCAGGCACAGACACACAAAGGCACGCGCACAGCCACACACACATGCAGACAGACACAGGCACAGACAGACAAACACACAGGCACATATGCACATGCAGGCACAGATGCACACACAGACACACACACGTACAGACAGACACAGGCACTGGCACAGACACGCACAGGCACACACATGCACACACATACAGGCAGACACACACAGGCACAGAAACACACAGGCAAACACACGCAGGCACAGTCACACACCCAAACACGCACACACGTATTTGAGAATTGGCTTTGGCTACACCCATCTACTTTTGCATGTAGCTGACATTCCCTGCCCATGACTGTCCCTGCAATAGTATCTACTCCAGCAAGCAACCACTGATCCATGGGTGTGCATTTTTCCATACTGGATTGATTGCTTTTGTCTGTGATTCTGCTCGAACCTGTATCTGCCCTTGCCTGTGAGTGTTTCTGTATGGTGTTGGGCCTATCTCTGCTTCTGAGTTCGGATGCATTTCTGTCCCTGCATGGGATTATGTCTGTTGTTCATGGTGCCTGTAAATGCACATACTAGTGCTTGTGCTCTGCGGATCACTTGTGGTTTTCTGTATTGGAATGTGAAAATATATATATAGATGCCTTCCTGGCTTTGTGTTTGATTTTGGATATGTTGCATGTTGGTTTGCTTTTCCCTGCTTCTGTGTTTGTGCTTGTGTGTGTCTTTTAAAAAAAAAATAGTCATTGTTTCTGCATGTGCCTACACAGCTGTGCCCTAAGACCAGTGGTCGAAGTGGGGAAAAAAAAGTAGGGGAACTGTGGGCGGAGAATCAGAGGCCGGGAATAACCTGAGGATTGGATCAGTGGGCGGAGTTAGAGGTGTGGCCAGGATTTTCAAAACATCCCAATCTTTAGTATTTGTTTGGCATTTCACTGACCGGTTTCAGTTTATTATGTTATGTAATTCAACCAATGGATACACATGATTATTTAACGATTAATATGAGTTATTGACATTAAAATAAATTCACAAAGTGGGATATGTTTCTAATCACAGAATGTCTCAAATATGCTTAAAAGTGGAAGCACAAGCCATTTGTTTCCGAGCCATGGATTTTGTGACGTCAGCAATATACACAGAGGCAATCCATTTTAGGTGTGTAAATCACTGTATAGGAAATGTTACATAAGACAAAGGACTACAAGGTGTAGGAGTCACATTACAACCATATTAGTAGGCAGTATAGTTTAATAGTGCTTGATCTGGAGAAACACAAACTCAGAATTTAAAACTTAATACCATGATTGGAGGTTCACTTTAATAATCATTATTGATTTCTATCCAAATGAACACTTTTTGCAATATTGCGATAATCAAAGGCTTAGGGAAAAAAAACATAAAGCTCCGGTTTATTCCTTGCAGTTTGTATGCAGCTCTAAGATGAAAGTTATTAGCTCACTGTTCTTTGTTAGGATTTTAACTTATAAACTGCAAGTAGCAAAAGGATCTTACTGACAAAAGCAGTAACCCACTGACCTATTGTGATGGGCATGGTACATGTTCTTAGCAGCAGGCACATTAACCCTCTGTGCTATCTTTCCATGAGTAAAAACTTCCACTAGACAAAACTCCGATCTTGCTCTAGGAAGACGTTTATTCACCGGAGTTATCATGACATTTTTATTATTGCCGAAAATTGCTGTAGGCCAGGAGGGAGGCAGCAAGTGCTTTTAAAACCATAATATACCACGCCCCCACTCAAAGTCAGTACCCGTTGAGGTCACATCGGTCGCACCGCCCTAGAGCCAGCTCTTCTTTGGGGTCCTGTGACCTCAGTGACAGAGTCACTGTTGCTCTAGGGTCTGCTACTTCGTAGGCCTGTCCGCAAGACTGGGGGTGATCTTCAGTATGGATTGTGGTGGGCAAGCCTTCAAGGTGAACCCACACTTGCCAATGCTAGGGTCCACCTGCTAGGGCTAAGACACCAGGGCTTCTTTGGTTTTGCGGGGCCTTCTAAGGTCTAGCATGGGAATGTGCTCCCTCAGGAGAATGGTCTTCGGGACTGTTCATGAAGGCTGAACCTGGTTCCCTAGGTCTAAATTCGGCAGCTCTGCCCCCAGTGCTACATCCGCTTGCTCACTGAACACCATACTGCCCCACTGAGAGAAATTCACACTCCCTTCAACTACAATCCAATTTGACCTGCTATTAACAACTGGATGCCACTCAATTCAAATTATGCAATAGGCAAGAGCAATATGCTCCCTAAAGGAACAAGCATTGGCATAGCCAATAGGTCTCGCTTTTGGGACCTTATAAGTATTTAGTTATGCAGCACAATATCATTGGTGCAACAACATCAACTGTTGCATGGCTAAACACTGATAAGGTCCCAAAGGCGAGACCTATTGGCTATGCCAATGCTTGTTATGTTTTGGTATGAGTCCGTTCAGTTGTTTTTGAGATATTATCAGCAACCAAATTTGCATATCTGGGTTTGTGTGGTACTTTTGTAGTACCTTCGTATATATCTTTAAAACTCATAAACATTTAGAAAACACTAACAATCACTGTATTATGTCATCAGTGATGTCATTTGAGAAGTCATGAATAATATCTCTGAACATGTCATGAATGATCTAATATGTAAGGTCATACGCAGTGCATTGTGGGGACATAAATTATAGTTCGCTCAGTTAACTGTAACTGCTGAATTTCACTTGATTTTATATGAGTGAAGTCTGAGCCTAACTATAAAGTTCCTCTAACCTTTGTTTTTTTCAGTTAATTTCTATGTTTTTTAAAATTCTATTTCCTAAGTATAACGACCCTGTAACCTTTGTTTTTTTCAGTGAATTTCTACGTTTTTTTAACGTTAAGTAAGATGCCCATCGAAATGCACAGTGGGCGTTAAACACAGGGCCTGGCCAGGGATTGTGTTGCTCCCACCCAAGCGTGTTGCTCCTGCCCCTCCTCCATGCCATTTATTGTCCAAGTACATGACCCTGCTCACTCATTACAGCCTTTTGTGGCTATTGCTCTGCCACTGCCCGTCCTGCCTGCCCTAAACAGTTAGCTTGCTGCCCCTTTCACCTCCTCCCTACCCTCTGTTGTCCGAGTTCATGCACAAGCCCCCTCCCTCCTGCCCTGCATGTCTGATGTGCTGCCACTGCCCTCCATTAAGCTTGATGTCCCTGCCCACACCTCCTGCCCTCCGTTGCCCAATGCCATGCCTCATCCTTGCCCTCCTGCTTAGCCTCCATGCTTAGCTTGCTATCCCTACTCTCCTTCCACTTGTCCTCCGATGCCTGTGTGCATTTCCCTGCTCCCTTCTTTCTACCCACCATATTCCATGGAACTGCCACACTCCTATATACTCTGAGTGTTCTGTTGAGCTGCCACTGCCCCTTCCACCTGCGTAGCATGGTGAGATGGTTGCCGCCTATGCCTGCCATCTCCTCCCTGCCTGCCAAAGTTGCATGCCACATCTCCTCTCTCCTATCCTCCTTGGTCCATTTTGCTGCCACTCCCTTCTGCCCTGCGTGATCTGTTTTGCTGCAACTGCTCCTCCTGCCTGCCCTACGGGGTCTGTTGTGAAGCCCCTTCCCCTGCTAACTTTTGTGTGTGTCCAGCCCCTACCCCTCCTTCCGTCCTCTATGGTCCATTGTGCATTCCCCTGTTCCCTACCCCTTGCCCACCATGGCTGTTGTGTTGCCACTAACCCTCCTGCTTGCCATGCATGTTTTTTTGTGCTGCCACATCAGTTCCCACCTGCCGTGTGTTGTCAGTTTGCTACCCCTGCCCCCCTCCCACCTTTCTTCCAAATTCTCTGTATATGCCATTATAGTGTTACTGTTGCCCTCCATGGTGAGCTTGCTGCTCCTCCCTACCCTCTTGCCTCTGGCTTCCATGTGCAAACCCCTATCCCCTCCCTCCTGCCTTTTCTAGTCCATTGTGGTGCCCCTGCCCCCTCCCTACTGCCTTTCATGGTCCGTTATGTGGCAACTGTCCCTCCCGTCTGTTCATTATGTTCAGCTTGCTGCCCTTGCCTCCTTCCCTTCTGCTCTCTGTTGTGAATGTGCATGGCCCTGACCCCTCACTATTGCTTTCCATAATCTGTTGTGCTGCACTTCCATTTCACTTGCCCTGTGTGGTGTATTGTGCTGCTACAACCCCAGATGCCTGTACTGTAAGGTCAGTTTGGTGTTCCTCCTGTCCTCCCTTATCCAAGTCCAAGTCCCTACCCCATTCCTCCTGCCCTCCGTGATCCAATGTACCTTATTTGCCAACATTTGAACTTGGTAAGAGGGAGATTTTGAAAAAAAACCTGGGGAGCTGATTTTCCCCTTTGACTCACATTGGAAAAGAGGAGCTTTTAGGCAGGAAACTGATCAAATAAAGCCCTTTTGGGCTTAAAAATATCGGGAGTGTCCTGCCTGAATCGGGTCTGCTGGCATGTATGGTTGTACTGCCACTTCCTCTTCCTTCTTTCTACAATGGTCTTTCATTTTGCCATAGCTGCTATTTCCTGTACCGCATGGTTGGTTTGCTGTGCTTGCCCCCCTTTCCTCTGCCCTCCATGGTCCGTTGTGCTGTCAATGTTCCTTCTACCTGCCCAGCATGGTCCATTTATTGCCTCAGCACCCTGCTCCATGAGATGGTCTTATTCCCAGAGAAATGTGGATTTTCCTGGTAATTTATGAAGGAAAGTCTTAATTTTATTAAAGACACAGTGGTGATTATTATGCTTTCTAATCTTGCATACATTTAGGGGTCGATTCTGATTCCGGCCTCAAAACGTACCGACCGATACGGACCCGGATCGGATACCAACCAACACGGACCAGCGCCGTACGACCCGTGCAGTACGATGCAACACGTGTGAATTACAACCGAGACGTATGGAATACAAGCCGTATGACCGAGCCGTAGGGAAAATAGTGATCCGGCCTGAAAACCGACGTGAATTTCACCAACCGTCACAAACCCGGAATGAACCCGACTGACCCGTACCCGCGATGTCCGATTCGCGCAGTACGATGCAATGCGAGGAAACTCAGACCGACTCGCCCGGAGACCAAGCCGCACAACCGACACGCACAGAAAACCGGGCCCACAAGCAATACAGGCCTTCGCGACCGATGCGTATGAAACACAGAAGATAGGTAGCGTGAACGAGGCGGAGAAGCCAGCACGAGACAACATCAGCGTTAGTTTCCGTCAGATGAACGTCTCCTTCATGCCTACAAAACCCAAAGGAAAAGAGACAAAAAAAGGACCAAACAAGCAATGACAAAGCCAATAAATACCAAATAAAAAAAACCTGGGACAAAGACACACCCACAACTCCAAATATATAAAGGTCTACAATCACTACCATCATCCCTTGCAAACAGGAGACACAGCCAGCAGCAAACACCATTACACAGCAACCACAGACACACTCACAACTCACCCATCACACAACTCACACACCATCAGCACCTCATCCAAAAGCACACACACATACAGCCAGCAAAACCAACACCAACCCACCCTCATTTTCACCCTCACACACACATCCCTCACCACCACCACCCATCACCATGCCCCCAAAGAAGAATCCAAAGTTCACAGATAGTGAGTTAGAAGTGCTGGTAGACGAGATCATCAGAGTAGAGCCACATTTGTTTGGTACATTGGTCCAAAAGACCCCCATGTCACAGAAAACAAAGCACCAGCAAGGCGCACAAAGGACGATATTCAGAACAGGTGGTATGATGTGCGCAGGAGGGTCAAGAAACTCATCGAAAAAGATCACACCCTGAGTCAGTGCCCCGGCGGTGGCCCTCCTGCCAAACCAGTCTACTTCAGGACCTGGGAGGAGAAGGTGCGGGACATCCTTCCACCAGAGAGCGCCCATGGGCTAACAGATATACCAGAGCCTGGTGAGTACACAAACAACATACCCAAGATTGTGTGGCAAGGGGACAGTGAAACCATGCACCTCAAGCAAAGCTACACTAACCAATAGATAATCAACCCAAGATGTGTATGCCAGTCAGACAAACACAATACCTGCCATCTCATAGAGACTTGGAACTGTGTCATGACATGCACCAACCTACAAACAAATAGAGCAAGGCAGTGGCGCAATGCTAAATAGACACTGCCAGAAAGTTTGCCACCACAAACACTCTACCTCACAGTGCAGCTGACTGACAGGAAGGAATTGTGGGGATGCAGGTGAAGTGAGTGTAGCCAAAAGCATGATGTGGTTTGTAGTCACAGATAATGCTCCCCCTCAAACTTCACCCATCAAGACCTCTCTGAAACATGTCCACATCACAGGGAGTGGAAAATGACTGACAAGATGGCTGACACTGGGTCCTGCTGTGGGGAGCACAAGGCCCTGCTAGGGCATGTGTGCAAATCAGAAGCAGGACACCACTGACTGACATCCTGAAAGACAACTTGCATGCCCTACAATGGAAACACGTTTCATGGAGGGATGTTTGGCCAGGTGGGAAGGAGGACTGACAGCTCCCACCATACTTACCAGCATGTGGAGACACACACCCCCCTCAACACAAACTACACACAACTCACCGTGTAGAATGCATTGACTCACACCTCTGTGAAACATCATCAAAAGACACCCCGTACTGGGTGCAGCTGTGTGAAGCACAGTGGCTCTCTTTGGACTTATAGCCAAACAAACACCAGGATTTCACAGTCAGCCATCTTGCCATTGCTGTCACACCCCCTCACAGGGAAGCAGAGTCAAGAGGGAGGAAGTATGGGCATGCTGGGAAAGGGGGTGTAGCCAAGAGTATGATGGGAGTCGCAGTCACAGACAATCCACACCCACCCACATGGCCCAGCAAGTTCCAACTGAACCATACTCGCCCCACAGGGAGTGGGAAGGGACTGACAGGATGTCTGACACTGGGCTCTGTTGTGGGGAGCACAAGGCCATGCTGGGACATGGGCTAAAACAAACACCAGGACTTCACAAGCAGCTATCTTGCCATTGCTGTCACACCCCCTCACAGGGAAGCAGAGTCAAGAGGGAGGAAGTATGGGCATGCTGGGAAGGGGGATGTAGCCAAGAGTATGATGGGAGTTGCAGTCACAGACAATCTACACCCACCCACATGGCCCAGCAAGTTCCAACTGAACCATACTCACCCCACAGGGAGTGGGAAGGGACTGACAGGATGTCTGACACTGGGCTCTTTTGTGGTGAAGAACAAGGCCATTCTGGGAAATTGGCTACCACAAACATCAGGACTTCACAGTCAGCCATCTTGCCATTGCTGTCACACCCCTTCACAGGGAAGCAGAGTCAAGAGGTAGGAAGTATGGGAATGCTGGGAAGGGGGTGTAGCCAAGAGTATGATGGGAGTCGCAGTCACAGACAATCCACACCCACCCACATGGCCCAGCAAGTTCCAACTGAACCATACTCGCCCCACAGGGAGTGGGAAGGGACTGACAGGATGTCTGACACTGTGCTCTGTTGTGGGGAGCACAAGGCCATGCTGGGAAATGGGCTACAACAAACACCAGGACTTCACAGTCAGCCATCTTGCCATTGCTGTCACACCCCCTCACAGGGAAGCAGTCAAGAGGAAGGAAGTATGGGCATACTGGGAAGGGGGGTGTAGCCAAGGGTATAATGGGAGTCACAGTCACAGACAATCTACACCCACCCACATGGCCCAGTAAGTTCTAACTGAACCATACTCGTCCCACAGGGAGTGGGAAGGGACTGACAGGATGTCTGACACTGGGCTCTGTTGTGGGGAGCACAAGGCCATGCTGGGACATGGGCAACAACAATATCAAACTCTGTCTGTGACAAGCTGGGAAAAAGCAGTGTACAGGCAGGCATCTGTTCGTACAGTAGAAAATGTCAAATTTGTGAACCATCGATGCATGTAGAAACATAACTCACATCGCATGTCTCTTCCAAACACAGGTGGTGCTGGGGACCCAGCACCAAATGAAGAGGATTCCCAGGCCCAGACTCTGGTGGACACTGAGCTCTCTGGCTTGACTCTTATTCTGTCCTCTTCGGATGACGACGACCAACCTGGCCCCTCCGGTGTGAGTCATCATGCAGAACCAGCAGCATCAACATCTGCACCCCTGTACCCACGCCTCCAGCATCTGGAAACTGACAGGGCACCCCCGCCAACACGGACAGACCAAGGCCACTGAACACCCACAGCACAGGGACACAGGACCCCCCGGAAGCTACAGCAAACACCACCAGCAACACCACCCAAGGGTTCCCAGTGTCACCTGTGCGTCCCGCCGCTGGTCCTGCCCGTATGGATAGGGGTCCTGGGAGGGGTGGGAGGCAGAGGGCGTGCCTTGCAGAGGAGTCTGGACTGCATGATGACCCCCAACTGGCACGCATCATAGATGCATACCAGGATAGCACAGGAGGATTTGGCCAGGTCGTGGGGATCCTCAAGGACATGCAACAGGAGTAGGCTGCCCACCATGCCCGCATGGAGGCCAAGTGGGATGCCCTTACTGCGGTGCATCGGGACATACTCCAATGCCTCCGCCAGATCAACACAAACCTGTCCACACCTCCCTGTGTGGCCACAACATCTGTTGCAACACCATCTGCCAGCACCACAGGGAGGGAGGAGTACTCTGGTGGAGAGTCCCCTGCACCACAGAGGCCTGCACCTGAGGATACCCCCCCCCCCCCCCCAGGGAGAAGAGGGGTCGTCCGAAGGAGGACATGTGAGAGGCAGATGTCCCAGCACATCCCCCAGGGCCTCTAAACCTGTTCTGGACAATGTTCTTTGTGCGCAACCCGTTCACCTTGTTCAATCGCACACAACTCGCCCACATGACATGGAGGGTTCATTTTGGGCCAATGTAGTACATGACTGTGGACTTTACTCTGGACATTTCATCTACCAGCACTTCCAACTCTAATGTGAACTTTGGATTCCAAAACCACTGTGTAGCACCCACCATCCTACGCACTTTCCTCACACATGTTCAAAAATAAACTCACCAGTACACCATACTTGCCTCTGTTGTGATTCCAAATTGTCATGTGTCATGGAGATGTCGATCTGCTACACAACACAGTGCATGCCAAATACTGCAACAATGTGACCAACGTTAGGTGAGTCATGGTGATGTGATACATGTGAGGGAGACACACCACTATGGCAACACAACACATACTCACCATGACCATGTTACTCATCACACACAATGATGGTGACCTGAAACACATAGGTATGCACAACCACAACACCTGTCCACAGTCAGTGGTAACAAGTCCACGGATGAGGTAAGCAAATGTCACTCAGATGTGGGAAGACAGACAACGCACCTAACAAAGCATAGCACAGGTTCAAATCAATCAATCAAATAAGCTTTAATTCGGTTTGTACAAATACAACCATATAAGCTAAACAGATTAAAAATACATTAAATAACATGAAATATAATTCGACAAAATCATGGACAGGTAATTGTACCTATACAAGCCCTAACTTAACTGGCATTGAATGGTGAGTCATAATTAACATATCCAGAAATATACATATTTAAAAGAATAAGACATTGTAAAATTAAGTCATTTAAAATCTTTTGTCAATAGCTATAACCATGTAGGTGAGGGAAGTAGATGGCTAACATAAGGTGACTCGTGCATAAAAATGAGTCCAACTCATTATAATAAAGTGACTGATGCATAAAATAGATTATTCCATGAATGACTTATACATAACTATAACATCAAGGTAAAATACAATTTGACATTTCTCATTTAGCAGATAGTTATGGATTTCCTAGCGGCTCTGCATTTTATAATATATAGTGCTACATGGAAACAAATGTCCCAACTCTCTAAGGAACAGAGTAGGTTCATGGCATCAGCTGTTAAGCGAATGTTATATTTTAAAAGGATCGGTTTCAGATAAAATTTCCTCAAGAATATATAAAATTTACAAAATAACAGGAAATGGCAACAACTTTGTTTGGAGACATTGTCACATGGGCATACTTTGCTAGAACCAGCCCCAATCACAGGGAATGATACGAGATGGTGTACGGTACCCAGTCTTAAACGTACAAGAACATATCGGTGTGATTTCCTGGTCACTTCCACCAAATATGTCTGAAGGCCTTTTTTTAGGTTAAGCTGCCTATAAAATACAGAAGTTTTATAGGTCTTAATCAATTTATTCCTTTCTTCTGTTTTATATAGAAGGAATGTATCTTTAATTTCCTTCTTGGAAGGTAGAATATCACCAACTGAATCTTTGGAGATCTTAATTCCAAATAAAATGTTATACCAAAAAATAATGTAATTCAGCCATTGAATGCGAAGATGGAAATCCAGTTTAAGACAATCCTTAATTACCGACTGAGTGAACCCAGTTTCCTCTTTGTTCCATATTGAACGCCATAATAGTAAAGGGCGTAATGCAGCCAGGTCCGATAAATAATTAAGGCCTGTTTCTTGGTGAATTAAATCAGATGAGGCTGCAACTGGGACACATAACAGACGTTTAAGGAATGTATTTTCATTTGTTTGCAATTGGGCCATTGGGGAATAACCCCATAAACCTGCTCCGTATAAGGCCGAAGAGACACATCTTGCGTTATATATGGTTAACATGTCTTTTATTCTGTAAGCCCCTATTTTTGAGGCAAAACGAAAAATGCCATTAGAATTTCTAGTCATTTTGTGACCAATGTTTCCTTGCTCGTTGGACCATTTGCCATTCGCATCAAAATTGATGCCTAAATAACAAAAGGTGTCAACCGCTTGTATCTTCGAGCCTTCAAGAGAAAAGGACCGCGATAATTTAATTTTACGTCCACATATCATGGTAAAAGTTTTTAGTTTGTTAATCAGCAATTTCCTGTCATTAATAAAACCAGTAAAAACATCAATTAAACGTTGTAGACCCAGAGGAGTACGTGAAATTAGGACGGCATCGTCCGCATATAACAAAATGGGCACAACAGTGTTATCTATTTTGGGGGCATCAGCAGGGGTATTATTTAAAACCTCGGCAATTTGATTTATAAAAAGAGAAAATAAAAGGGGAGCCAATACGCACCCTTGTCTGATGCCCCTGCGCACAGTGAAAAAAGGGGTTCGCTCACCCATCGGACCATAGCGCACACTACAAGAGAGTTTTTCATATATCCTAGCTAGGAAAAACACAATCTCCTTTGGTGCCCCAGATTCCAGTAGTATCGACCA
The DNA here is from genome assembly GCF_964204655.1 of Triturus cristatus. NCBI lineage: Eukaryota > Metazoa > Chordata > Amphibia > Caudata > Salamandridae > Triturus > Triturus cristatus. Next base: position 419,740,837 of record NC_140585.1, on the reverse strand, counting down.
GAGGAGCGAATGATCCACTAAATCAAACGCACTGCTTAAGTCGGCGAAGCATAAAAACAAATTACCCCCTTTTACCACTGTATATTTGTTAATAAGTAATTCCAAATTGACACATTGTTCAATTGTCCCAATGCCCTTCCTGAAACCATATTGAACTGGAGTCAGTACATTGGATTCTTCGGCCCATGTTTCCAATCTTTTTAAAAGCACCCTGCTTAGTACTTTTATTGAAGAATCAAGCAATGAAATAGGGCGATAATTGCATGCTTCCGAGCGCGAGCCCTTTTTAAAAAGTGGGACAATTAAAGATTCGGCCCATGACAATGGGAAATTACCTGTAGCAGCAGCATTAAAAATTCTTGTAAGGATTGGTGCCCAGAGATCCATTTCGTCCTTGTATAGATCAATCGGGACGCCATCCGGGCCGGGGGCTTTTCCCCCTTTGCTATTTAACAAACCTTCACGCACCTCCTCAACGCTAATTGATAGTGATAATGGGGGCCAAGTAAAATTATTTATTAAAAGAGGAAAAGTTAAAACAATCTGTTCTGGGTTAAAAAATTTTGAAAAGTGCTCAATCCATTCAGTGCAATTAACATGGGACATCAACACCGGGGTGCAATCCTCTTTTAGAAAGGGGCTATTTACAGTTTCCCAAAAGAGTTTGATGTTGTTCAACTCACTGGCCATGGTTAGTTTATCCCAAGCATCTGATCTCAGTGCCTTTTTTTGTGCAAGAATTGCTTGTTTGTAGTCTTTACGTAGTTTACAGACAAGAGATTGATTACGAGGTTTAGTCCTTAGTGCTAGTTTTAATTTTAATAAAATCTTGGAGCATTCAGAGTCGAACCACTTCTTACCATTCTGCCTAGAACCTTTGGTGTTCCTAGTTAAGATATTTTTTATAACAGTATTTGTGTTATCAAATTCCATACATAGCTGTCCAGGGGTAACCTCCTCACTGAGGCAGTAATTAATACTGTCCCTGCATTTACCAATCACATCCCGTTGGATCTTTTGTGGGTCCAGACCAGTCCACTTAAGTCTGCTACCGTTTGGTCTAATAGGGAGGATATCATTGATTGTATGGGTAATGCTAGTAATTCTGTTTCCCCAGGCTAACAGAACTATGGAAATACTGTTATGATCACTAACTACCTGTTCGGATATCCAAAGGTTCATATAAGGGCAATTCTTGGAGAGTAGGATATGATCTATGTTGGTACTAGCTTCCCTGCCAGTGAATGTGGGACATTTAAGATGGTCCTCATTTAAAGTGCAATCCAACAGCTCAAGATCGAATTTGGCCATTAAGGTGTTGAGGATTGTACCATATTCACAATGGGAAAAATGCAACATGTCATCTTTATTACCATCAGTGGTGGAATAGGTATTCAAATAACCACAAGAATTAGTATATATGGTGGGACAAGCTTGAATGTTAAAATCGCCGGCCCACAGAACTGCAGCCAATTTGCTGGATGAATTTAAAAGTCCGTCCAGCTCTTTTTCCAGTGGCGCTAAACAAGCTCCTCTATCTTTCTGGAAATTATTATTATAGAAATTTACTAGTACCAGGTCTTTGCCTTGCGGGAAAGATAATCGTAAAACTTGACTATAATTGTCAATAGGTAAGTGAGATAAAACTTTGCAACCAATCAGTTTGGTAGAAATTAACACCATAAGACCACCTTTTGCTCTACCCATTAGCGAGGGAGTCGCATGTACATAGTACGAGGTATAGCCCTCTACCGAGATAGGTTCTGTACTCCAAGTTTCTTGCAAGCATATAATATCAGTGCCGCAAGTAATAAAGTCTTGCCAGAAGGGCATCCCTAATTTGTTTCTAATACCTGCTATATTCCATGTAGTCAATGTATACCCCTTTTGAGTTAAAATTTCTTCGTCATTAATCAAATTTTTAGGTACATCCTTACACAAGTTAAACTTGTCAAAAGTATCAACTATAGGATTAACAGGCTCATTGTCACCATTTACCCCTGTTAACTTGGTTGTCGAAAGCAGGTCCGTACGTAATCCTTGACTATTCTCCTTTTGTATAGGGGTCAGGTTTGGTGTCCCATTTCCCTCCCCATCAACAATCTCCACAGGTTTTGTGTGTCAATCAGTGTCCTCCATTGAGGTCAGACATTGAAACCTATTATATAGTGGTAGTGGTGCACTCACATAATGGGTAATGGGTTTCATGACATGATTATTGGCTAATGGGTGTCTATAAAAGTAGGCAAGTGGCAACAGGGTAGTATTAAATTCCCAATGAGAGGGAGGGGGGGCATTACGCAGAACTTTGTGTGCCCAGAATGGTGATCTAAAACTAATAATGATACAGTCCCCATTAAAGTTCTTAGTTGTGGGGCCTATCCATCCTACTCGCTGAGTGAGTAGGATCTGTTCTGCATGTAAAATTGGCAGACCACAATTATTAGTTAACCAATAAAGAGTTTTGTTTTTCAGAATCTCATTGGTCTCAAGTTGCCCTTCCCGTAGCCTAGGGACATTACAAAGAATCGCGACATACGCTCCACATTCTGGAGGTAGATTCATTACTGGTGGTACATTAACACTTTTATAATCTATATGCTGAAAAGTACTCTTCAATTGCTCTGGTTTTTGAGGCCCATGTTTCCCAGTGTCTGCTCTTGATGTTAAAACCTTTTCCGCTGGAGCTGTGTCTTTATCTTCGCTAGTCCCTGCATCAGGGGGGCGGCTAGTACTACTACATGAGCTTATAGGTAAGGTACATGGGGCATCTAGTTGTTTATCTGACCCCCTTGATCTTGACTTTGTGCCATCGGATACGTGCGAGACAGGGGCGGGGGTAGGTGTGGGCATCCTCCTACTCTGATCAGTGTTGGGTATAGTGGCAACTGGTTGTATTGAAATCGGCTTGAGTGAGAGTATTATTGTCTGTACATGTTGATCAATGGAATTAACCCTAGCTGCAAGAGCCCGAATACTCTCGTTAATGGGCCCTAGAAAGGTTGATACAAGTACGTCCAATCTTTCCCAAAAGCCATCAGTACTGGGCTCAATATTGGGACGATTTGGCTGGACATTAGTAACCTCTGATTGATCTACACGTGGCTCTACTACAAGTAGTTTTTGGGCCGCTTTAGAAAAGCGGCCATTACCTTTACCCTTGGGTTTAGATGCCTTCTGTTCTTTGTTATTATGTTTTTGTTTATTTTTGGCCTTTTGGCCTCGTGTTTGAACTGGTGAAGTAATAACAGGGGATTGTGTAATAACAATAGGTGTCCCGACAACATTATTACCATCAACATTAATAAGGTCATTAGCCAAAGGCTCTTCCTCATTTGAAACCTGCTTCGACAGTACAGGGGTGATGGACAGTCTGCTTGCCGGAGGAGTGTGATCCAAAGTCCGAGAATGATTAGAGTTAATTAATTCCGAGTTAGTGTTAGTTCCTGGAAGTTCAGGTAAACCAGCGTAGGAAATCATTAACATAGAGTCATAGGAATTGCCCAAGGTTGTAGATGCATTCTCCGGTAAAATAGGTGGGACTGATCCAATGGGAAGAGAGAGACGCCTTTCGGTAGACTCTATAGCCGAAGCGACTGCCCCTATAGTCTTTTGCAGCATTCTGTCAATTGCTGTTAGGCTTGGACGAGGGTTGGTAGATGTTTTGTTATGTCTGGTGTTGGGTCGTGGGTGGGTAGGATTGTTTTTACCCATAGCAGACTAGCGTAACAGACAAGATGTACTAATCAATGGTAACTCTTACCTCCACCACGGGTGCTATTGATCGTAGCGAACAAGGGGGGTGGCCCAGCCCAGCCTCGTCCTGCCCCGGACGGCCACAGACGGCCCGCCCTTTGCCCGGGCTTAGCCCGCGCGCGGTCCCGCGACGCGGGAGTTGCGGCGGACTTTTGTGCGCCTCCTGGCGCGAAACCGGCAACGCGGCTCCCCTGCCGCTTGGAATGATGGGGAATGTAGTCCCGTCCCCGCTCCGCGGCCGCAGATGGTATTAGCGGCGGCGGGGGACGGAAACACAACAGGCAAAGCAAGGGAAGAGTGTCCGAGGCGTAGGGCGGCAGAATCCCAGGTAAGTCCAGCCAGTTCAAAAGAAAACCTGCTCTGCCGCAGTCCGGGCGGACTTTTGTGCGCCTCCTGGCGCGAAACCGGCAACGCGGCTCCCCTGCCGCTTGGAATGATGGGGAATGTAGTCCCGTCCCCGCTCCGCGGCCGCAGATGGTATTAGCGGCGGCGGGGGACGGAAACACAACAGGCAAAGCAAGGGAAGAGTGTCCGAGGCGTAGGGCGGCAGAATCCCAGGTAAGTCCAGCCAGTTCAAAAGAAAACCCGCTCTGCCGCAGTCGCGGCGGACTTTTGTGCGCCTCCTGGCGCGAAACCGGCAACGCGGCTCCCCTGCCGCTTGGAATGATGGGGAATGTAGTCCCGTCCCCGCTCCGCGGCCGCAGATGGTATTAGCGGCGGCGGGGGACGGAAACACAACAGGCAAAGCAAGGGAAGAGTGTCCGAGGCGTAGGGCGGCAGAATCCCAGGTAAGTCCAGCCAGTTCAAAAGAAAACCCGCTCTGCCGCAGTCGCGGCGGGCTTTTGTGCGCCTCCTGGCGCGAAACCGGCAACGCGGCTCCCCTGCCGCTTGGAATGATGGGGAATGTAGTCCCGTCCCCGCTCCGCGGCCGCAGATGGTATTAGCGGCGGCGGGGGACGGAAACACAACAGGCAAAGCAAGGGAAGAGTGTCCGAGGCGTAGGGCGGCAGAATCCCAGGTAAGTCCAGCCAGTTCAAAAGAAAACCACACAGGCTCCTGAACCACATCCCTGCTACCACTGCTGCTGTCTCTGCATCCTCTGGCTCCTGCTATGGCACGTACTCTGGAAAGGGCCCCAGCCTTCACTGAGGAGGAGAACCAGGCCCTGCTGGATGGGCTCCTTCCACAGTACATCAAGCTCTATGGGAAACCAGGGGAGCAGGTGAGTGTGCAGTCCACTGCCTTCCTAATTATGCATGTTGTCTAACTAGCAGTACTAGCAGTGTGTACACCAGTGGCAAGCATTCTCACTGACTACTTTCATCACCCAAAGTGTGTAGGTACATGTAATGAACAGGTGTCCTGCTGCTAAAGTGCATTAGTGCAAGCTTAAACTGCAGGTAATTTGTCCTTCCCCTTGGTTGCACTACCTGTGTAACTCATTTCCCTTTGTGATGATGACATATATATCCAAATGTGTGCAGCACAAATCTGGGGCATGTGTGTTAATGGACTTTTAACTTTGTCATCCTCACAGGTTGACGCCTACCAAAAGCAGGAGATATGGCTGACCATCGCCCGGGCAGTTCGTTCGGTGGGGGTCTACAAGCGCCGGATCTGCAACTGCCAGAAGAGGTGGCAGGACCTTCGGGGCTGGACCCGGAGGATAGCTAGAGTCCAGCTCAAGCTGTCACCTCCACGCAGGAGGGACAGACACCGGACCCTGACCCCCCACATGCTCCAGGTCCTGGCGGTGGTCTTCCCAGACCTGGATAGGCAGCTGAAGGCCAGACAGCAGCAGGAAGGGGGTAAATCCATGCCTAATCTGTGTACTATGTCTGACATGCTAATTGCAGTCTTTTGGCCTGGTCACACTTCCACATTACGCAGGTCTTGTAGTCCAATACTCAGGTCCCTCAATTGTGTGATGCACCCTCTTCATCTGTTCCACAGGTGTGGCCCCTACCGTCTGTTGCTTGTGTCACTAGGGCACTGTGTCCCTGCAGTCAGCTATGCTTCATCTACCGGACAGCATCTGTTCCCGTGACTCTGTTGTGTGTTTCATGGGTAGTTCAATTGTTTGCCCAATGCCTGAGATCTGACATGTGATCTGTGTGTGCCCTTGAGATGTGTTCCAATTGCTGGTCTGACTCGCCACATGTGGCTGGGGTATTCCAAACAAACCCATGCAGCAGGGAACTCCAATTTGTGGCCTCAGGAGTATGTATATCAAGTATGTCACACTTGCTTAGCCACCTGGCTACTGGCCAGGGCCAAACACTGTTTCATGTAGACCTGGGCAGTCATGCCTCCTCAAGGGCATTTAAAAACACTCTGTAATCCCACTCCTGTGTATTAAATTACAGGTTGTGCCTAGTGACATGTGCCTTCATGTGTCTGCCTCTGTGTCATTATGGTGTGGCTTGTTGTTACGTACAACTGGGGTGTCCATGATTCAGAGGGTCAGCAGGACATCTGAGATGTGACTGTGAGAGACAAAACCTTTGTGACATATAGGTGTGAGATCATCTGACAGCGCACAATGGTGTATGCCACTGTGTCCTTCAGGCAGCTGGGTTACATGCATGGCAGACTGTGATGTATTAATGTACAGGGAGTTGTGTTTGCAGAGACTCATATGTCTGATTTGCATGATGTGGGGTCTTCTGGGTCCTGGATATGTTGTTTGCAGGGGATGGGCAAGTGCGCCGGCCATCTGCAGAGTTACCTTTACCCCGAGCTATGATTGTGAATCAGTGCATACTGTTGCTGTCTGCCCTGCCCCTGTGACAGGAGACAATGTTGACTGACTTTCCAGGCATGCCAGTGCCATGGTATTTAACTTGCTATGAGTGATCCTGCATTGTGTTCAAGTGTGCACCATGCACCCCATTGTGGCATTGCCCATCAGGACATGAGAACATCATAGTGTGTGTTGTTGGCATGCATCACAAGCATGTGAAATGAGTCTCTGCCCATCCCTTCATCCGGACACCTGTACTGAGTCAGTAGCAAGAGATGTGCTGTGTGTATAGTGACATACTCCTACATGTTCACTTGCATGTACAACTAATGTGTGGGTGGTGAATGTCGGGCCATTGGGGTATTCGCATCCAACATGCAACAGACATATGTGTGCAAGTTAAGGAGGGATATGTGTGCCATGGTTGATGTTGAGAATGACAATTGGCTTATTCTAAACAGTGTTGGCACTTTGAGATGTGTTCAGCTGATGATGCCAGGGCTTGCCCTGTGATGTGATGTACTCACTGTGGTGTGTGCAGTCAGTGCAGGTGACTGATGTTGTTCTCTTACTTCCTATTCCTATCCAGATACATTCACGGCCACAGGAGGGGACAGCTCCACGGACCAGGATGAGCCACAGAGCCTGACAGGGACAGAAGGAGAGGAGTCGGGGGACCCAGTGGGACGGAGAGCGAGTGGAGCCAAACAGAGGAGTCGTCAGCACCTCTTCCCCCAGCTGAGGGCCACAGCAGCTCTAAGAATGACTCCCTTGTGGAGGCGGGTGTCAGCAGCCACCAAACCCCAGCTAGTGAGGCTGTCCCCGCCACCGCCCCCACCACCACCATCACCACCCTCCCATCGGCTCCCATCCCAGAGGTCCCTGTAGGCTCCCGTGTTCAGGAGCATGTCTCCTTTGTGCCAGGCACCGCACCCCCTGCCCCTGTTTCCCCTGCTGCCATGAGTGAGGAGTTTGTGGACTTACTTAGACAGATCCATTTAGGGCAGACGTCGATGCTGAAGGTCCTCCGTGCACACACAAGTCTGTTGACGCAACTGGTGTCGTTCATGGAGGGCATTTCCGCGGGTATTTCTGCCCTACAGAGGACCAATCAGTCCATGGCCTCCTCCCTGACAGCAGCAGTGTCCCTCCTCCAACAGTCCCGCACCCCTCCTACCCCTGCACCACCCACGATTCCTAGCAGCCTACCTGTCCCAAGCACACAAACACCTGCACATTCTCACAGAGCCACAGACACGGGCAGCACACACACACCCAAACCAAGGGCTAGACGTGCACACAAGCAAGAGCAGGGGACTGATACCACACTCACAGGGGCTGGTTTGCAGACACACACACAGTCATCCACAACCACTCCGCAGTCCTCCGAAACCTCTCCCTCCCAGTCCCCTTCCCTTGCCTCACCTGCAACCCCATCTCCACAGAAGCTCTTCCTCTGTGACTTTGGCCTCTTCCCCACCGGCCCAGCAGATCCTGATTACACAGATGGCCTGCCCCCATGTATGCCCCTCCAAGGGGATGTCCCCTGTCCTTAGCAGTGCAGGCAAGCAACATGTGACAGTTGTCACTCTAGTTCAATCCTTGGCATTTGGACATGGACTGGCCATTGGCCTTTTGTTTGAACGGACGTTTAACTTTTAATATGCTGAATAAAGTTTTTTCTTTATCCCTGTGAACTTGATTTAGCTGTACATTATGTTGATGATGTTTAACATGCCCTTGCACCTGTAATGCTTGGTTTCCTATGTTGAATACTGATGTGTTGATGTGAGGTACTCCATGTGGTCCATGAGATATGTATCCTATTTTGGTGGCTATCCATGTTATCCTTTGCAGCTACCTGGGTGTGTCATGATCAACTATTTGTGGACATATCTGTGAACATTTAATTTGCATGGTCACATCTCTTACTTGCACCCATGCACATATGATGTGCTTCCCATTGTCCAATTTGTCAATTTCACAGACTTTGTGTGCATCACCACTAAGGCTGGGCGGACAACTCTGTTCCGCCCACGGAATGTGTGGAGATTTGCCCTTCCGCCTTCCGTGATAATAGGCGGAGAAACAAGGCAAATCTCTGCACACTCAGGCAGTCGGAAGTTGGCCGCCCGCCTCCCGCCCACCTCCCGCCCGCAGTCTTAAATACATTACAAAAGCAATTGTTAAGCAACCTTACCTTATCGGCCGCGTCCCCGGGCTTTGATCCTTCTCCAGCGTGTCTTCTTCTGGGAACTGCACATGCGCCGGAGCCCGCGCATGCGCATTCCTCGGCAGGACTGCGCATGCGCGGGCTCCCGCGCATGCGCAGTTCCCAGAAGAAGACGCCCTGGAAAAGGATTGAAGCCCGGGGAAGCCGCCGATAATGTAAGGTTACTTAACAATTGCTCTTGTAATGTATTTAAGACTGCGTGCGGGAGGCGGGCGGGAGGTAGGCAGGAGGCGGGATGTGCGTAAGGGAACTATGCGGAGAGTGCGGAGATTGGTTTCATCTCTGTGCCTCTCCGCGTAGGTCCCTTACGCACATTATGCCCACCCTTAATCACCACTGGACCTACAGGTGTGGGCATCATTGTTTTAGGAGCAACTGGGTCCTCTGGGCAACTTGCTAGACATATGTTTTGAGTATGTGCGGATGACTTAGGGGAGACTCACGTACCCAGGCTGTTGTGACCAGAGCCTTCATTGTGTGGTAACTGATGGCTGACTGACCAAGTGTTCTGCTGACATGAGCGAGACGTGCTGTGATTATGTTGGGCACAGCTGGACTTCCACAGGTGTTGGATAGCCTCAAGTAAGTGTGTTGTCCCGTAACATAGCCTGGGCCCATGGTGTGTGTTGTATGAGCATGTGTGTGTGTCCACATCCCTTTTCATACACAGGCAGTGTTCCCTTGATATGTTCCGGTTGTTGATGCTTGCTGAGTGGCACTGTGTTCATCCCACTACTTTGCCATGGGCTACCAGATGTGTGGGTGCATGACACAATACTGTTAATTGGCGTTTCATCATTGGGATTTGTCAGTTCTGAGTGGTGATGATGTTGTCAGACACAGTTGGGACACAGTCAGGGTTCCCCAAGGCACTTGTTTATTCGCAATATCATGTAGTTGTCCCTAGGTGGTACCTTTCAGTGATTGAGACATGTGTATGTGTGTGTGACTTCTCCCACTGGTCGGGTTGAGGGTTGCAATGTTGGCAGGTGTCAGCATGTGTGCCTTGTGGTTCTCCTTGGCTTCTGCATTGTCCAGGGACTGTGGCAGGTATTCTGAAGGTTACATGAGCTTTGACGCCATGGCCATGTACCGCATACTGTGCAGTATGTCTGTCATTCACCAGGGTTGTAAACTGTCCTTGTGTGATGAGTCTATGCACCTTAGTTCCTGCCAACATTCCTGTGTTTGTCATGGGTGCATGTGCAATGTCACCTGTCCATGTGGGCTTCACAGATGCACATTGTTGCAGTTCCGGGTGTGTGGTGTTGAGGGTGGACTGATGTAAATGTTTGCATGGATGGTCCCCTAGCTCACGTTTGTCCATGGATGAGGGGCCATGCTGAGTGATTTGTGTAGGTGTAAGTGTGGTGTACGTTTGTGGAACAGGACACGTGTGGGTTTCTCAGTTTGTACGACATCTGCCTTTGTCATCCCAGTGGAGGTGTCATGCATGCTTGTGTCACCCCAATGTCTGGTCCCTGGGTGTAGTGCTGTTGTGTGTCAGTCTCTTGCTGTGTTAGTTAGCGTTCATTCCAGCTTGTGTCACATGTGTCTGTTGTGCTCCCTCTCATCTCACAATGCCTGATTGCCCACTAAGGGTGTCCCAATGATGGTTTACTTTTGTATGGCACTGTGTCCACATCTGTGTCACTGTGGTTCAGCCCCCCTCATGTGTTGTTTAGTTGCCTGGGGATACTGAGACACACACACACACATGTTGTGTCAGATGTGCAGTGTGAGGTTGCCTGTTTGTGCATCTGCATCAGCGCATTGGTATTGCTGTTGTGGGCCTTTGTCTGGATGCTGTTTCTGTTATTTTCTCTGCTGTCCCTCTGAGTCATATCACACCATTGTGCACATTCATCCTGGTTGTTAGGTGCCATTGCTGGCATGGAATGGGAGTTTGTGAGCTGCCGCCTACAGTCTACGCAGGTTGGTATGATTAGTGTGTCTATTTTCGAGATGTGCGTATGCTTTGTGATGGTCACTTCTGCTCTTGTGTCATTTTACACTGTAAGCATTGTCAGCCCCCATGGGTGGTGCTTGTCTGCACATGGCCGAGAGTGTGTTAGGTTTTCACAGCACTGTTAGCCTCACTACATCTCTGTGGGTATGGGACACAACCACTACTTCGCCGCAAGGGACATAACCCATCTGACCCAATGGGCAAGGGTAGCAGAGGAAACAGGTTTGCGAGGTTTGCGGAAGGAGATGAGGAGTTGAGACTGAGAAGACGGTCTGAGATCGGAGGTCCGTTTTTCATAAACTTTGAGACACTGACCCACACAAAGTTTGGGTTGAGAAAGGAAATAAGGATAAAAAACAGAATTTATGTTTGTTTTAGTGTGTTTGTTAACATAAAACATCACACCCACAAGGGTGTATTGGCGACCAGAAACATCTAATGCTTTAACATCAGAAACACGTTTAACGGAGACTAAACACAGTAACACAGTAAGCTTGGCAGAAAGCATTTTCAAGGAAAGAGTCGAATCATCCAGCTAAAAAATAAACAGATTCAAAACCAAATGGACATCTTATAATTTGGAGTACTTAGGTAAAGGATGTTTGGAAAATGTTACTCCCTTCAAAAGACGGCGTACGAGCGGATGTTCTCCAACAGGTTTGCCATTGATGACGACGTGTTTGAGAGAAATAGCAGATCTATAAAGATTGATTGTTCTATAAGACTTACCTGCGCTGGCTTCTGCAGCCAGGAAGTTAACGATGTAAGGTAAATGTGCTGAAAAAAGATCAAGATGTTTTCCCACACACCTGCTGGACCATAAAGCCCAATAGGATTTGTAGGCCTTTGCTTGCCCGGGGCCCAAGCTCTGTTAATGAAGTTTGAAGCTTCTCAGGAAATTCTAAGGCCTGAGTAGTTAGCTCAGATATTCTCCATGCTGAAAGAATTAATGTGTTGTCGAAAACAAGACTGTGAGAATAACCCAATGAATCTTTCAGGAGATCGGGAAAGGAGGGAGAAGAATAGGGAAATCCACTGCTAGTTCCAACAGAGCTGGAAACCAGACTTGTGACGGCCAAAAGGGAACTACTATTACTATAGAGGCCAGTGGACACCGTACCTGAGCTACCACTCTACTGATCATCAGAAAAGGAGGGAAAGCATAATTGAGGGTCAAAGACCAATCCTGAAGGAAAACATCTGTCGCAACAGCTAACGGATCCGGATGCCAACAGAAGAAGAGCTGAAGTTGGGTATTAAGACGAGGGGAGAATAGGCAGATATGAAAAAGACCTCACTTTTAAAAGAGAGATTGAAAGATGGATGAATGAAGCTTCCAATAGCTGAAGTTTCGTTGATAACGAGAATGCCATACAGCAACAGAATTGAGATCGCCTGAAAGATACTCCGCTTTGAGAGAAATTTTGTTGAGAAGACAGAATTCCTAAAGGCTTTTTCGCTAATTCTGCTTGGACATGGTTCCACGTAGATGGTTTATGTAGCGGACTACAGAAACATTGTCCATACGAAGAGGAATGGAACACTGAATTCTGCCCTTTGCAAGGCTTTTGATTGCAAAGGAGCCTGCAAGCATTTCTAAACAGTTTATTTGCAATTTCGACTCCTCGAGAGACCATGTACCACCAGGTGAGATTGTGCCACAGCGGGCACCCCAACCCGTCTGACTTGCATCTGATTTTAACAGACGATCGGGGACTGATGCAAAGACAGTTCTGCCGTTCCAAGTATCTAAATGGTTGATCCACCACCGAAATACTAGACGAGATTCTGAATCGATAGACAGAAGATAGGCTAGCCCAAGATGCAAATAGCAGATTTTGAGACGTTGAAGGGCTCTGTAATGAAGTGGACTCGGGAAGATTGCTTGGATGGACAAGGACAAAAGGCCTACGATTCTTGCTAGGGATCTGAGAGAGATTTGGAAGCTGCAGAGTACATGAGAAATCTCAGATTCTGTAGCTGAGACCTTTGATTGAGGGAAATGGAGAGAGGCGGTAGAAGAATTTATGAGAAATACCCAAAACTCGATTTGTTGTGTGGGAGTGAGAAGAGATTTTTTGAGAGGAAATTCAAATCTGAGAGAAGAGAGTGAGTGAGATGAAGATGGGATAACAGAGTTTGCTTGTTCTGACTAATGACTAAGATGTCGTACAAGTAAATAATGAGCCTGATCCCCAGAGATGCTGAGTACAGATCGAAAGGAAGGGAGCGAAATTGGTAAGTTACTCCTTGCCATTGAAACTGAAGAACTTTTCTGTGTGACTGATGAATAGGAATCATGAGATAAGCTTCTTGAAGATCTAATATGACCATCCAATAGTGCTGACGAAGACAGTCTCTGGGATGGATGATAGTCTCCATTTTCAAGTGTCGACATATCACAAACTGGTTGAATAATCTCAGATTGATCACTGGACCCATATTTTTGTTCTTTTTTCTAACCAGAAAAATAGAACTGAGGAACCCGGAAGTATCTAGACTGGAGATTGGAATTGCTCGTTTTCGTAACAGGCATTGAATCTCTACAGATATGAGATCTGACATGTCCGTGGGGAAGACTAGAGGATGATAAAAAAAAGGTGGAGCATAGAATTCTATAAGATAACCTTGTATGGAATTGAGAACCGAGGGATTTGCAATTAGAGTTTTCCACCTTGTAAGAAACAACTCTAGATGACCCCCTACAGGAGGAGCGCCTGAAGCAGGACTCACCTTATTTGGTATTATTTCTGTATTTGCTTTTGAGCATGCCTTTTAAAGCCTCTGCCCCTCTGAAGGTAGAAACGTGGTTTGAATTCTTGATAGTTGTAGTTGGAATTATACGATCCACTGGAGCCTTGGTTTCAGTAGGGATGGCCAGTAAAGTGCCTCCTACCTCTACTGGCCTGGGCAAAAACCCGTTGGGAAAACACCTTCTTCAACAATTGCTGAGTTTTGTCAATGGAAGCAAAGGTAGTCACATATTTGCTCAGATCGTTAACAACTGAGTCGCCAAAAAGAAGACCATTAGCCTTGATGCCGGGGTCCAAAGAAGCCAGGTTGGCTAATTTAGGATCCAGCTTCACTAGAAGTCCTTTACGATGTTCATGGGTAATGGCTGAATTGGCATTGCAGAGAAAACAAAAGGTTCCCTGGATCCATAAAGAGAGTTCCAGCTAATCAATGTCCATTTTTCTGGCAGACTTTGCCATGTCAAAAATACGAGCCAGAGGTCCCACTAGATCCAAAAGCTTATCTTGACATGTAGATCACACCTTGTCCACGCCCTTACGAGGGTCTTTACCAAATTTAGAAAAGAAGGACAGTAAAAGGTTGATCAATAGAGGGAGTTGTTGTAATATTGGAGGAGAGCGAAAGTCTTGGACATTCAGATTTCAACTTGGATCTGGTGGATTTATCCAGAGGAAGACGAAGTCTAGAGGATATGTAATCTCCGACATGGGAGGCAGGATACCACACTAGAATTATGATGACGTATCAGAGAAGAAGGATCAAACATAGGAGAACCTTAAGTATCCAGAACTTGTTTGGAAATGAAAGAACTAAACTTTGATTTTTTTCAGCTGGAGGAGAGGAGGAAGGATCATCAGCACCAAAAGCATCAGCAGGGTCGTCAGTGTCACCTGGGAGGAACATTGTCCTCAATCTGGCATAAGGAAACCTCACCACTCTCTTGAGAAACATTATTAACCTTATCTTTAGAGCTAGCGAAAGGTACAGACTTTCTCTTTGTGCTATCACCTGCAGAATGGGCCGTTAAAGTCTTGGACTAAATATTTAATAATGAACTTTCCATGTTCTAAGAAAACAAATTCATAGAAGCCTCTACTGCCTGCTCCACAGATGAATTTATAAACATATTTAAATCATTTTGGAAGGCCTCCCCTTCCTCATTATCCATGTCAGAAAGGGGGGAACTATCTATTTCCATTAGCACAATTACAAGATAGAGCAGTAAAAAATTATTGGAGAAAAAAGGGTTAACTTTTGTGGGGAAGAAAAAATAAAAGAAAAGTCCTGCCTCCGGACATGTACTTAACTCGGAAGACACAGCCCCGAAGGAGGAAATCGCGCCCAGGAGAGAAAAAGCTGACTGCTGAGGGAGAAAAACTGAATAATTGAAGGCAGACCTTGCGATGTGGCACGGTGAAAGGAATCAGGTCAGAATGCAGAAAGGAAGAATCGGAGACCACTGATGTGCTTACTTGACCGAGAAGCAGAGCAGAAGAGTGGAACGAATGCTGCGTCACACACGCAGTGTTGGATTCCCTCAAAAACGCCCATGTCAGACAAATAAGGGAACCGTTACTCCCGTGCAGGCCTCATGTGTCACACTAGCTGAAGCTAAGCAGCGCGCGCACAAGGGAGCCACATTGAAGAAAAAGACAAAATAAGGGTAACATAATACATCGCAATAGCCCTCGTAGGGCATTATTGGGTGCACCCCGGTGGGAGCAGTGCGAGCCCCGCCCCAAATTGAACATCGTGCCCCAAAAAGGGATCACAGACCCATTGTAAAGCTTGGAGAAAGGGGACCTCCCCCCAAAAAATGACTGAAAAGGCGCTGGGGGATGGGGTCAGGGGTCTTAAATGACCCAAGGAGAGGGGGCCACATACTCCCCCCCCACAAAAAAAATAACTGAATCCTTGGGCTTTGGCCCACCCTGGGGGCTTTTAATTGAAAATGGGTGGAAGCCTCCTTTTTTGTTATTAGTTTATTGTGGTACTCCTGTGATACCACAAAAAATGTTTTTGGCCCCAGATGGCATATACTGAGAGGTAGCTATTACTTGCCCTATGAAGTGTCTCTGTTTCACACCCTTGCCATGCACTGCTTATACCCACTCACATATTACATCACTTATGGCATCACTACCTACATGAAATGAATAGCATAATTTATGACATCACTGTGCATGGTGGGGGTGCAAGTTATAATTACTTCAGTTATGTATATCTGGTGAATTTCAGAGTTTTGTTAATTTAAAGTTTTATGTTCTAAGTGATATTTTCACCTAACTAAAACCTAACCCATATTGTCTACTGGCGGTCGCCAGTCGATAGTTATAGTTAGGACCTTGTTTCTATTCAAAAAGCCTTTTTTCTTTTCCCAATAACTTTGGCGCCGGTTGACGAATCTTCGCGCAATTTTCAAAACATTGGTCCCGCTCCGGCCAGTTCCTATCCTGAATGTTTTGGGGTGATTCGCCAAGCGGGGGCCGAGAAAAAAGGGGGTCCCCAAAACGTGTTTTCTCCATGTTAATTCCCATAGGAAATTTTAGACACGACTACAACCCGAACTGCTGATTGGAATTACATCAAATTTGGCAAGAAGGTAGCCCTTGGTTCAGAAAGAGACCTTTTTTTCAAATGGTGTAAATTTGTTCAGTAGTTTCTGAGAAATTCAAAAAATAGAGGTCGGAAAATCATTTTTCCCATAGGAAACTTTAGACACGGTTACAGCCAAAACTGCTGAACGGAATTACAATAAATTTGGCAAAAGGAAAAAAACCTTTATATATCTGGGCGGGACCTAACTACACAAGCACGAGCTTGGCTCTAATTGACTGCCAGCACTTCAATCCAGGAAGTGTTGGCAGTCATCTTGGTGCAATGCTTTTTAGGTCTTGCTTAGCGATGCAGCGCATGTGCTGCGCACTACACAAACACCACTGCACTGCCCTAAAGCCAAAAACACTACGCCTAGCATGACACTCTACACTGCCCGAACACCACTGCACTGCCCTAAACACTGAAACACCACCCCCAGCACGACCCCCTACACTGCCCGAACAACACTGCACTGCCCTAAACCCTGAAACACCACCCCAGCACGACCCCCTACACTGCCCGAACACCATTGCACTGCCCTAAACCCTGAAACACCACCCCCTGCACGACCCCCTACACTGCCCGATTGCCACTGCACTGCCCTAAACCCAGAAACACCATCCCCAGTACGACCCCCTACACTGCCCGAACACCATTGCACTGCCCTAAATCCTGAAACACCACCCCCTGCACGACCCCCTACACTGCCCGATTGCCACTGCACTGCCCTAAACCCAGAAACAACATCCCCAGCACGACCCTCTACACTGCACGAACACCACTGCACTGCCCTAAACCCTAAAACACTATGCCTAGCATGACCCCCTACACTGCCCGAACACCACTGCACTGTGCTCAACCCTGAAACACCACCCCCCTGCATGACCCCCTACACTACCCAAACACCACTGCACTGCCCTAGACCCTGAAACCCCAGCCCCAGCATGACCCCTTACACTGCCCAAACACCACTGCACGGTCCTAAACCCTGAAACACCAGCCCCAGCAAGACCCCCTACACTGCCCGAACACCACTGCCCTAAACCCTGAAACACCACCCCCTGCAAGACCCCCTACACTGCCCGAACACCACTTCCCTGCCCTAAACCCTGAAACACCACCCCCTGCATGACCCCCTACACTGCCCAAACACCACTGCACTGCCCTATACGCTGAAACACCACCCCCAGCACGACCCCCTACACTGCCCAAACACCACTGTACTGCCCTAAACCCCGAAACACCACCCCCTGCACGACCCCCTACACTGCCCGAAAGCCACTGCACTGCCCTAAACCCTGAAACACCACCCCCCTGCACGACCCCCTACACTGCCCGAATGCCACTGCACTGCCCTACACCCTGAAACACCACCCCCAGCATGACCCCCTACACTGCCCGAACGCCACTGCACTGCCCTAAACCCTGTAACACCACCTCCTGCACAACCCCCTACACTACCCGGATGCCACTGCACTGCCCTAAACACAGAAACAACACCCCCTTGCACGACCCCCTACACTGCCCGAACACCACTGCACTGCCCTAAACCCTGAAACACCATCCCCAGCACGGCTCCCTACACTGCCCGAATGCCACTGCACTGCCCTAAACCCTGAAACACCACCCCCGCATGACCACCTACACTGCCCGAATGCCACTGCACTGCCCTAAACCCTGAAACACCACCCCCAGCAAGACCCCCTACACTGCCGGAATGCCACTGCACAGCCCTAAGCCCTGAAACACCACCCCCAGCAAGACCCCCTAAACTGCCTGAACACCCCTGCCCTAAACCCTGAAACACCACCCCCTGCAAGACCCCCTACACTGCCAGAACACCACTGCACTAAACCCTGAAACACTACCCCCTGCAAGACCCCCTACACTGCCCAAACACCACTGCACTGCCCTAAACCCTAAAATACCACCCCCAGCACGACCCCCTACACTGCCCGAACGCCACTGCACTGCCCTAAACCCTGAAAAACCACCACCACATGACCCCCTACACTGCCCAAACGCCACTGCACTGCCCTAAACCCTGAAACACCACCCCCAGCAAGACCCCCTACACTACCCAAATACCACTGTACTTCCCTAAACCCTGAAACACCACCCCCAGCAAGACCCCCTAAACTGCCCGAACACCGCTGCCCTAAACCCTGAAACACCACCCCCTGCAAGACCCCCTATACTGCCCGAACGCCACTGCACTGCCCTAAATCCTAAAACACCACCCCCAGCACAACACCCTACACTGCCCGAACACCACTGCACTGCCCTAAACCCTAAAACACCACCCCCAGTACGACCCCCTACACTGCCCGAACACCACTGCACTGCCCTAAACCCTGAAAAACCACCCCCAGCATGACCCCCTACACTGCCTGAACACCACTGCACTGCCCTAAACCCTAAAACACCACCCCCAGCACAACCCCCTACACTGCCTGAACACCACTGCACTGCCCTAAACCCTAAAACACCACCCCCGCACGACCCCCTACACTGCCCGAATGCCACTGCACTGTCCTAAACCCTGAAACACCACCCCCTGCATGACCCCCTACACTGCCCGAATGCCACTGTACTGCCCTAAACCCAGAAACAAAACCCCCTTGCACGACCCCTTACACTGCCCGAATGCAATTGCACTGCCCTAAACCCTGAAACACCACCCCCCTGCATGACCCCCTACACTGCCCAAACACCACTGCACTGCCCTAAACCCTGAAACCGCACCCCTGCACGACCACCTACACTGCCCGAACACCACTGCACTGCCCTAAACCCTGAAACACCACCCCAGCAAGACCCCCTACACTGCCAAAATGCCACTGCACAACCCTAAACCCTGAGATACCACCCCCAGCAAGACCCCCTAAACTGCCCGAACACCCCTGCCCTAAACCCTGAAACACCACCCCTGCAAGACCCTGTACTCTGCCCGAACGCCACTGCACTGCCCTAAACCCTGAAACACCACCCACACACAACCCCCTACACTGCCCAAACACCACTGCACTGCCCTAAACCCTGAAACACCACCCCCAGCAAGACTCCCTACACTGCCCGAATGCCACTGCACTGCCCTAAACCCTGAAACATCACCCCCAGCAAGACCGCCTAAACTGCCCGAACACCCCTGCCCTAAACCCTGAAACACCACCCCCTGCAAGACCCCCTACACTGCCCGAACACCACTGCACTAAACCCTGAAACACCACCACCTGCAAGACCCCCTACACTGCCCGAACACCACTGCACTGCCCTAAACCCTGAAACACCACCCCCTGTAAGACCCCCTACACTGCCCGAACACCACTGCACTAAACCCTACAACACCATCCCCAGCACAACCCCCTACACTGCCCAAACACCACTGCACTGCCCTAAACCCTAAAACACCATCCCCAACACGACCCCCTACACTGCCCGAACGCCACTGCACTGCCCTAAACCCTGAAACACCACCCCCACACAACCCCAACACTGCCCAAACGCCACTGCACTGCCCTAAACCCTGAAACACCACCCCCAGCAAGACCCCCTACACTGCCTGAATGCCACTGCACTGCCCTAAACCCTGAAACACCACCCCCAGCAAGACCCCCTAAAATGCCCGAACACCCCTGCCCTAAACCCTGAAACACCGCCCCCTGCAAGACCCCCTACACTGCCTGAACGCCACTGCACTGCCCTAAACCCTAAAACACCACCCCCAGCCCGACCCCCTACACTGTCCGAACACCACTGCACTGCCCTAAACCCTGAAACACCACCCCCAGCATGACCCCCTACACTGCCCGAACACCACTACACTGCCCTAAACGCTAAAACACCACCCCCAGCACAACCCCTACACTGCCCGAACACCACTGCACTGCCCTAAACCCTAAAACACCACCCCAGCACGACCCCCTACGCTGCCCGAACACCACTGCACTGCCCTAAACCCTGAAACACCACCCCCCGAACAACCCCAGACACTGCCCAAATGCCACTGCACTGCCCTAAACCCTAAAACACCACCACCAGCACTACCCCCTACACTGCCCCAACACCACTGCACTGATCTAAACCCTAAAACACCACCCCCAGCCCTACCCCCCTACACTGCCCGAACACCACTGCACTGCCCTAAACTCTGAAACACCACCCCTGCACGACCCCCTACACTGCCCAAACGCCACTGCACTGCCCTAGACCCTGAAACACCACTCCCAGCAAGACACCCTACACTGCCCGAATGCCACTGCACTGCACTGCCCTAAACCCTGAAACACCACCCCCAGCAAGACCCCTTAAACTGCCCGAACACCCCTGCCCTAAACCCTGAAACACCACCCCCTGCAAGACCCCCTACCCTGCCCCAACACCACTGCACTGCCCTAAACCCTGAAACACCACCCCTGCACTACCCCCTACACTGCCCGAACACCACTGCACTGCCCTTAACCCTAAAACACCACCACCAACACGACCCCCTACACTGCCCGAACACCCCTGCACTGCCCTAAACCCTAAAACACCACCCCCTGCATGACCTCCTACACTACCCGAACACCACTGCACTGCACTAAACCCTAAAACACCACCCCCTGCACGACCCCCTACACTACCCAAACACCACTGCTCTGCCCTAAACCCTAAAACACCATCCCCAGCACGACCCCCTACACTACCCAAACACCACTGCACTGCCCTAAACCCTAAAACACTACCCCAGCACGACCCCCTACACTACCCAAACAACACTGCACTACCCTAAACCCTAAAAAACTAACCCCAGCACGACCCCCTACACTACCCAAACACCACTGCACTACCCTACACCCTAAAACACTGCCCCCGCACAACCCCCTACACTACCCAAACACCACTGCACCACCCTAAACCCTAAAACACTACCCCCGCACAACCCCCTACACTACCAAAACACCACTGTACTACCCTAAACCCTAAAACACTACCCCCAGCACGACCCCCTACACTACCCAAACACCACTGTACTACCCTAAACCCTAAAACACTACCCCCGCGTGACCCCCTACACTACCCAAACACCACTGCACTACCCTAAACCCTAAAACACTACTCCCCGCACGACCCCCTACACTACCCAAAGACCACTGCACTACCCTAAAACACAACCCCCTACACTACACAAACACCACTGCACTGCCCTAAACCCTAAAACACCACCCCCTGCATGACCCCTACACTACCCGAACACGACTGCACTGCACTAAACACTAAAACACAACCCCCAGCACGACCCCCTACACTACCCAAACACCACTGCTCTGCCCTAAACCCTAAAACACCACCCCCAGCACGACCCCCAACACTACCCAAACACCACTGCACTGCCCTAAACCCTAAAACACTACCCCAGCACGACCCCCTACACTACCCAAACACCACTGCACTACCCTAAACCCTAAAAAACTAACCCCAGCACGACCCCCTACACTACCCAAACACCACTGCACTACCCTAAACCCTAAAAAACTAACCCCAGCACGACCCCCTACACTACCCAAACACCACTGCACTACCCTAAACCCTAAAACACTACCCCCGCACAACCCCCTACACTACCAAAACACCACTGCACTACCCTAAACCCTAAAACACTACCCCCAGCACGACCCCCTACACTACCCAAACACCACTGTACTACCCTAAACCCTAAAACACTACCCCCCGCGTGACCCCCTACACTACCCAAACACCACTGCACTACCCTAAACCCCAAAACACTACTCCCCGCACGACCCCTTACACTACCCAAAGACCACTGCACTACCCTAAAACACAACCCCCTACACTACACAAACACCGCTGCACTATCCTAAACCCTAAAACACTACCCCCTGCATGATCTCCTACACTACACAAACAGCACTGCACTACCCAAAATCCTAAAACACTACCCCCTACACTACACAAACACCACTGCACTACCCTAAACGCTAAAACACTACCCCCAGCAGCACCCCCTACACTACCCAAACACCACTGCACTACCCTAAACGCTAAAACACTGCCCCCAGCAGTACCCCCTACACTACCCAAACACCATTGCACTACCCTAAACCCTAAAACACTACCCCCAGCAGTACCCCCTACACTGCCCAAATACCACTGCACTACTTAAACTGTAAACCACTAACCCAACATGACCCCCTACACTACCCAAACACCACTGCACTACCCTAAACCCTAAAACACTCCCCCGCATGACTCCCTACACTACCCAAAGACCTCTGGACTACCCTAAACCCTAAATCTACCCCCAGCATGACCCCCTATAGTACACAAACACCACTGCACTACCCTAGACCCTGAAGCATCAGCCCCAGCACGACCCCCTACACTGCCCGAACACCACTGCACTGCCCTAAACCCTGAAACACTAAACCCTGAAACACCACCCCCAGCATGACCCCTACACTGCCCGAACAGCACTGCACTGCCCTAAACCCTGAAACACCAACCCCAGCACGACCCCTACACAACCCAAACATCAAAGCAGTACCCTAAACCCTAAAACACTAGCCCCAGCACGACCCCCTACACTAAATATATTATCTACTGGCAGTCTCCAGTATTATCTACTGGCAGTTGCCAGTAGATAGTTGTAGTTAGGACCTTGTTTCTATTCAAAAATCATTTTTTCTTTCCCAATAACTTTGGCGCCGGTTGACGAATCTTTGCAAAATTTTAAAACGTTGGTCCCGCTCGGGTCAGTTCCTATCCTGAAGGTTTCGGGGTGATTTGCCAAGCGGGGGCGAGATAAAAGGGCGTTTCCAAAATGTGTTTTCTCCATGTTAATTCCCATGGGAAATTTTAGACATGACTACAACCCGAACTGCTGCACGGAATTACACCAAATTTGGCAAGAAGGTAGCCCTTGGTTCAGAAAGAGACCTTTATTTTAAATGGTATAAATTAGTTCAGTAGTTTTTGAGATATTAAAGGAAAAAAACCTTTATACATCTGGGTGGGACCTAACTACACAAGGACGAGCTTGGCTCTAATTGGCTGCTAAAACTTCAATCCAGGAAGTGTTAGCAGCCATATTGGTGCAATACTTTTTAGGTCTCACCTAGCGATGCAGCGCATGTGCTGTGCACTACACAAACACCACTGCACTGCCCTAAACCCTAAAACACTACCCCAGCACGACCCCCTACACTGCACGAACACCACTGCACTGCCCTAAACCCTAAAACACTACCCCCAGCACGACCCCCTACACTGTCCGAACACCACTGCACTGCCCTAAACCCTGAAACACCACCCCCAGCACGACCCCCTCCACTGCCCGAACACCACTGCACTGTTCTGAACCCTGAAACAACACCCCCAGCACGACCCTCTACACTGCCCGAACACCACTGCACAGCCCTGAACCCTGAAACACCATCCCCAGAACGACCCCCTACACTGCTCGAACACCACTGCACTACCCTAAACCCTAGAAAAGTAACCACCACCCCATGCTCAATCCCCCTCACCTCTCACTTGTGGTTCCTCTCTCCTCTTGGTTCCTGCTTCATGTCGTCTCTGAGGGGCGGTGCACATCGTTGTGAGGAAACGGAACAGCCTCCGTTTCCTTACAATGACATGGATCATCTACATATTTTTAGAACTCATGGTCATTTACCATACATACCTCATCTACAAAATTAGTTGTAAAGGCATGCGTGGTAAATGACTATGCATTCTAAAAAAATGCGTAGGAATGACTTTGCGATGTACAACGCATACGCGGTAATGCATGCGTTGCAATGGTATCGCAAAGTAAAAAAGTCATTGTAACGGCTATTTACCGATCGAAGCAGGCCCCTGTTCTTCAGTGAGTCATTTATTTGATAAATTAGGAGGAAGGAATGTGTTTTTTTTTACCGAAAAGTGCATTCCCGGCTGTTGTATTGTGAAAGTGTCCGCGCGGCTTGGTTTCACTTCCGGTGAGAGAATGGAAGAGTCTGTTTGGATCTAAAGGGGGTCTGCTGTTCGACGGGGTAGGCGTGACACGTCATCAGAAAACACAGCTAATGGAAAGCGTTATCCCCGAAGTGTGGAGCAGTACCATGAGAGGTCAATGAGTGTGCGTCCCATCTTAGTATGACCTTACCACGTGACCCATGTGCCGCCTCCAGTGTACAGAAGGCAGAAGCGGCATCCATCGCAGGTCCTCTTGAAGACCGTTGTAGCACTAATTCTACATTTTGGAACTAGGGCTTTTGAACCTTGTTGTTCCTGCCAGATACAAAGAGAAGATCCTGTGTCATTCAGTGCCATTGTTACCTTTTCTGTGGGTAGTGGTGCTTGTCACTTCGCCGCCCCGCCGGTGCACACGACTGGGCTCCCCACCTTGTGTGCCATCTGCAGGGCCTCTGCCCTCGGATCACTGGTTTCGGTTTCTGGAGTGGCAACATAAACAGTTGCTCCCATAGGACTAGTCTGAACACTTTTAGAAACCTTCAAGGAACTTGAATTTGGAACTGAGGCATTTGAGAAAGGCGTCCAGCCGAAACCAGTCATGCCGTCCAATTTTCTAATAAACAGCCATTGAATCCCCGCTGTGTCCTTTGCTCATCTCTGTAGTGAGGAGAGTTTGGTGCCATATGAAGCACGCTGCTCGTGGCGCGCAACAAAGGACCCTTCCGCTAAGCGGTCTCGATCTCATGAGCAAATGAATCTGTTGTTGGGCCGAGGAATCGGATGTTCGAGACCCGTTGCCTCAAATCAAGGGAACCGAGAGACTGCCGCCGAACGGTGGACCAAGATTGCTTGGAGGGACGCTGGCATTGTCCTTACGTTTCCAGCCTGGTTCTCAGTGGATGGGGTTAGCTGGAAGTTGGGGACTCGAGGCTGTTTATGCCCTGTTATTCTCTACGAGTTTTCCTGCTGCAACCAGATACTTACCATCACACTGCATCATGGGAAATGTGGTTCTGGCACTTGGACTGTTGTGACGTGCTGCAGACTAAGGGGTTGCAGGTGAGCCCTTCATCATTAGATAGGAGGGGCCTATTTCAGAAACCTTCAGGGAACTTGAATTTGGAACTGAGGCATTTGAGAAAGGCGTCCAGCCAAAACCGGTCATGCCGTCCAATTTTCTAATAAACAGCCATTGAATCCCCGCTGTGTCCTTTGCTCATCTCTGTAGTGAGGAGAGTTTGGTGCCATATGAAGCGCGCTGCTCGTGGCGCGCAACAAAGGACCCTTCCGCTAAGCGGTCTCGATCTCATGAGCAAATGAATCTGTTGTTGGGCCGAGGAATCGGATGTTCGAGACCCGCTGCCTCAAATCAAGGGAACCGAGAGACTGTCGCCGAACGGTGGACCAAGATTGCTTGGAGGGACGCTGGCATTGTCCTTACGTTTCCAGCCTGGTTCTCAGTGGATGGGGTTAGCTGGAAGTTGGGGACTCGAGGCTGTTTATGCCCTGTTATTCTCTACGAGTTTTCCTGCTGCAACCAGATACTTACCATCACACTGCATCATGAAACATGTGGTTCTGACACTTGGACTGTTGTGACGTGCTGCAGACTAAGGGGTTGCAGGTGAGCCCTTCATCATTAGATAGGAGGGGCCTATTTTAGAAACCTTCAGGGAACTTGAATTTAGAACTGAGGCATTTGAGAAAGGCGTCCAGCCGAAACCGGTCATGCCGTCCAATTTTCTAATAAACAGCCATTGAATCTCAGCTGTGTCCTTTGCTCATCTCTGTAGTGAGGAGAGTTTGGTGCCATATGAAGCGCGCTGCTCGTGGCGCGCAACAAAGGACCCTTCCGTTAAGCGGTCTCGATCTCATGAGCAAATGAATCTGTTGTTGGGCCGAGGAATCGGATGTTCGAGACCCGCTGCCTCAAATCAAGGGAACCGAGAGACTGACGCCGAACGGCGGATCAAGATTGCTTGGAGGGACGCTGGCATTGTCCTTACGTTTCCAGCCTGGTTCTCAGTGGATGGGGTTAGCTGGAAGTAGGGGACTCGAGGCTGTTTATGCCCTGTTATTCTCTACGAGTTTTCCTGCTGCAACCAGATACTTACCATCACACTGCATCATGGGACATGTGGTTCTGGCACTTGGACTGTTGTGACGTGCTGCAGACTAAGGGGTTGCAGGTGAGCCCTTCATCATTAGATAGGAGGGGCCTATTTTAGAAACCTTCAGGGAACTTGAATTTGGAACTGAGGCATTTGAGAAAGGCGTCCAGCCGAAACCGGTCATGCCGTCCAATTTTCTAATAAACAGCCATTGAATCCCCGCTGTGTCCTTTGCTCATCTCTGTAGTGAGGAGAGTTTGGTGCCATATATATATATATATTATCTACTGGTCGCCAGTAGATAGTTATAGTTACAACCTAGTTTCCATAGGAAATCTCAAAATTCTATTTTGAATAACTTTGGCGCCGGTTGATGAATCCTCGCGAAATTTTCAAAACTAATGGGGCGCTCCGTTCAGCTCCTACCCTGAAAGTCTCGGGGTGATTCGTCAAGCGGGGGGCGAGAAAAAGGGGGGGTCCCAAAACGCATTTTCCCCATGCATTTTTCCATAGGACCTTTAGTCGCAGCTACAGCCCGAACGGCTGAACAGAAGTACGTGAAATTTGGCAGAGAGGTGGCCATAAGGTCAAGGAAGTGCCTTTTGCAGGTCTGGTGTAAATCTGTTCAGTATTTCCTGAGAAAATAGCATTTAAAAGCATATATATATATGTGGGCGGAGCCTAACCACACATCTCATCCTGAGATCTGATTGGCTGTCAGCACTTCATCCAAGAAGTGTTGGCAGCCATCTTGGGACCAATATACATGATAGCACCTCATTAAAAAGCATTGCAGTTAATAGAAGGTTTTAAGACTTTAGTTACATTATAAATCCTTTGTTGATGGTACCATACTCATTTTAGGAATTGTGGTATGTTCTAAGGTGATTTCACCATGTGAAAAAGCCTTCTGCTGGGATATCATGATTGAGAGAAAAATATTTTCTCATGCTTTTACCACAGAGATTTGGAAGGTGATCTATAACCTAAACTGAGAGCTTATTTTCTGTAAATTCACATTATCTTTCTCAGTCATGTGAGAATGAAGTCTGACATTCTCAGTACAACATGTACATCCAACAAGGGCAGAGACTGTCAGTTGATTCCTTTGTGTTCTCCTGCAGCTTCCCAGAGTGTTCCAAAGAACTACTAGAGCGCTTACTGTCTTCATTATGACAAAAGTATGGCACACCTGAAGCCATCTTGATTGGAATAAACTGGTAACACTTAAAACATTTAATTTAAAAAGGAACACAATGAGGGGGTTCATTTTGCCATAGAAATTATGATTAATGCTGAAGAAAGAAAATGAGGGCACATTTTGAGTGACTTCTCAAATCCTCTTCTATTTCATTAAAAAATTCTGACATGCAGACTGAAACATGCACTTTTAATACCAGGAGCAGACTTCCATGGTGAACAGTAGTTTTACTACAGTGATCTAATGAGCAACTAGAGTGCTAACATTCAGAATTTATGGCAAATGTGTGACATATCTGAATACCTTCATGATGGAATCAAAGTAAAAAAACTGAAAGCATTTCCTACTGAGGAGACTGCAGTACATGAGGAAATTAGGAAACTTCATAACAAATAAATCTCCCAAGATGGCCACCGAAGACAAAAGAGCCCAAATGTAGCCCAAAATCACCCAGATGTAGCCCAAATATAGCCCAATGACAGAAGTGTGCAAAACACTTATTATTTTGTGTTTTTGCAGTGTTATATAGTGCAGACTTGTCAGGTATTGGAGTGCTTTACATGAGCATTGGTTACATCACACAAGAACAAATTCATTTTGGTTGTAGACATGGGGAGACTAAGTGATTTGACCAGAATCACAGAATGTCGAGCTGAAGCAGAAACTTCAACCTGGTTCCCCAGTTGCAAAGTCTGCAGTTCTGGAAGTAACACCACATCCTCTCCCCTAAGTGCAACATTTAATCAAGTGGTCAACTGGATAAAAAAACATAAAGATAACAAATAATTTAAAAGTGCTTTGTCGCTATTTGAAAACTCAGAAAATATGTCCTTATTTTAGTCTTTTAGAGCACTAACCATAATTTTGATGCCAATAAGACCCTCTCATATATGTAATTTCTAAAGGAAATGCTCTAGGTATTACAGTTTTGATTACATCAAGATGATGTCAGGCGTTCCACACTTTTGTAATAAATATAGAATGTTAGCAATCTAGTTGTTCATTAGGATACTGTTGAGAGGCAGAGGCCAGGGGCACGGACTCTGAAAATTGAAGGCAGGTAGGAGGGTGCAAAGGCAACAATTTAACCACACTGAGCAGGCAGGAAGGGCCGTGGAAGCACACCAGACTATGGAGGGCAGTGGAAAGGGGGGCAGGGGCAACAAACCAACAATACAGGACTTGCAAGAGAGGCTGTGGCAATGTAATAGACCATTGTGGGCAGAAGGAAGAGGCAATGGTAGTACAACCATACATGCCAACAGACCCGATTCAGCCAGGAAATGTCCAATGTTTTTAAGCTCAAATGGGCTTTATTTGATCTGTCTCCTGTCTACAATCTCCTCTTTTTCAATGTAACTCAAAGGGGAAAATCAATACCCCAGTTTTTTTTCAAAATCTCCCTCTTACCAAGTTCAAAATGTTTGCAAGTATGCTACATTGGATCATGGAAGGAAATGGGGTAGGGACATGGACTTGGATAACAGAGGACAGGAGGGACATGGAGAGGTGCACCAAACTGACCCTGCAGGGCAGGCATCAGGGTTTGCAGCAGCACAATACACCACACAGGGCATGCAGGACGGGAGTGCAGCACAACAATCCATAGAAAGCAAGAGGGAGGGGACAGGACCATGCACATGGACAACAGAGAACAGAGGGGCAAGAGGCAATGGTAGCTAGCTGACCATAATGGACAGACAGGAGAGAAAGCTGCAGCATAACAGACCATAAAGGGCAGGAGGGACGGATCAGGGGCATTACAATGGAACAGACAAGCCAGGAGGGAGGGAGTAGGGGTCTGCACATGTAAACAGAGGGCTGGGGGCAAGGGGGCAGGGCAGGAGCAGCAAGATAGCCATGGAGGTCAGGCAGGATGGGCACTAGAAGCAAGACACACCATGAAGAGCAACAGTGAGACTGTGATGGCATACACACAGACCATGGAGGGAAGGTGGGAAGGGGTCAGGGGCAGCTAACTGACCACACAGGGAAGGTGGGAGGGGCCATGGCAGCACAGAAGACCATGCATGGCAAGTGGGAGGGTTAGTGGCAGCACAATGGCTATGATGGGCAAGAAGGAGGGTGCAGGGGCATGCACAAAGGACCATGGAGGATAGAAGGGAGGGTCAGGACCTGTGCACAGACAAGTAAGTTCAGGGGAAGGGGCCTCACAACAGACCACACGGGGCAGGCAGGAGGAGCAGTTGCAGCACAACAGACCAGGGAGGGCAGAAGGGTGTGGCAGTACAATGGACCATGTAGGACAGGAGGAAGAGGATAGGGGCATGGCATGTGGACAGGCAGGGTGGAGGTGGCAGGGACAGGTCACAGTCATCTGACAATGCTAGGCAGGTGGGAGGGGAGTGGCAGCTCAACAGAACACTCAGAGTAGATAGGAGTGGCAGGTCCATGGAACATGGTGGGCAAAAAGGATGGAGCAGGGGCATGCACAAAGACATCGGAGGGCAGGGGGAAGGAGAATAGGGGCAGCAAGCTAAGCACAGAGTTTAAGCAGGAGGTCAATGATGGGGCATAGAATTGGGCAATGGAGGGCAGGAGGAGTGGACTGGTACATCATACTAAATTGAGGGCAGTGGCAGCACATCAGACCATGCATGGCAGGAGGGAGGAGGCTAGTCCATGGATTCACACAACAGAGGATAGGGAGGAGGGGGATGGGGCAGCAAGCTAACTGTTCAGAGAAGGCGGGTATTAGGAACTTTATTGTTTTTAAAACATTGTGTCTGTGCGAACTACTTAAAATATGAACAAGTATGCAGCATAATCTCACTTTTATTCAGGAAGAAGAGGACGTTTGTGACTGTGACTCCGGGCTCACTTGGCAGAAACACCCCCTGACCCTCCACCCCCTATCGCAAAATGTAATGCCCGTGAAAAGGGTAGGTGAACACAGTGTTATATAGAACATAGTCCTGAGAGCACGATTGAAAATGAAAACTAGATATAGTGTATGGTATAAACTATGCACCAAAAAGTGTGATATAAGATGAACCCGGCGTGAAATATAATATGCAATACATTGTGCGCAATGACAGATTCATTGGAGAGCGCGAGATAGCACAGGCACTAGCGCGTGCTATGCGATATGCGCCTTGGAGTGTAATATGCACAGGGCAGTGTTGTGTAACCTAACTAGTCTCTAAAGTTGTAATATAAAATATGTGCTGGGGAGTGTAACGTTGCATATGCACTGTGACAAAGATATGGATCCCAGATTGTAATATGTATGGCATAGCACTGTGCGTTATAACATAGGCATCGAGGAAGGCACGTTAGATGGGGCAATATAACCCGTGCGGAGACAAGTGTGGCATGACATATTCACGGGGTGGTGTTACAGTGCACATGGGCTAGAGAGTGTCATAGCATAAGCACTAGCTAGTGGAATACAACACAGAGGTGTGTGGCACTCGGCAGGCAATGGTGGGTGTAACACAGCATTGGGCTCTGTCAGGAGCGCGCTGTGACTCTCAAGTGATGTTCGTCCCCTTTCCAGAGAGTAAAATAAAAAGTATTACACATCCGGCAGTGGATGTGTGTTTTATTAACCGTGAGGGGGGTTTCTTGCATAGTTTTGGTCGAATTTTTGTCGAATCCCCTTTGAATGGCTTGGTGTGCATGTGTATCAAATGTGCCCGTCAATAGCTACCCATGTTTGTATAAATAAACGACAAGGGTGTCTATCGGGATTAGGCACGGTAGGGCATCAGACATGTCAGAGCTTCACTAGTGGTGTAAATACATTCCACGTGGATTCATTGTATGCATAGTCGCCTTTTAATGAATATCACGCAAATCGTCATGGTGATAGGTACGTACGGTTTGTCCAGCATGTCCTAGGTGTGTCTATAAATATATATTTTTTAAAAATAATAAAAAACAGTGGCCGGCCCTGGGGATTGGGGTCAAAAAAATATAATTAGGAGACAGGCCCTGGGGAATGGGGTCATCAGGGCCAATAAATTAGAATAAGAAGGGGAACCACACAGCCCCCCTTCTTAAAAAATTTAAATAAATAAAAGACTGGCATCGTGCCGGATGCCATGCCCCCTCCGTGCAGCACTCTGCAAACGCGCCCCCAACAGGCATCTCCAGTATGCGCCAGGGAGCTGCGCTGCAGACATGTGTTCTGAGGCCAAGCCCCTTTTTACACCTCTCTGCAACGCAGCTCTGTGGCGCTTACTGGAGGTACCTAGTGGTCTAGTTTGACCCTAGGGACCCTTAGGATTCAAGGGGACTTAATCTCTCAACTTAGAACAGCCACATGGTGCGTTTACACAGTGGTGAACGGAGGGGACGGGGCCCGAGGTGACGTGTGCGAACACGCACTATGGCACGTTTTAAATTGGGGATATAATTTCCCTTCAATACTGAGGGCCCCCGGGGGCTAACTAGCCCACCAAGTGCTTCCAGTAAGCGCCACTGATCTGCATTGCAGAGAGGTGGTCCAGGCCGTGCCACTTTTTACACCTCTCTGCAACGCAGCTCTGTGGCACTTACTGGAGGTACCTAGTGGGCTAGTTGGACCCTAGGGACCCTCAGGATTCAAATGAACTTAATCTCCCAACTAAAAACGGACACAGGGCGTGTTTACACAGTGGTGAAGGGAGGGGACGGGGCCTGAGTTAACGTGTGCAAAAATGCCCTGTGGCCTGTTTTAAGAGGTAGTTTTAATCCCCATGCCCTATTATATACTAGGGGCTTACAGAGGAGGTCATGCTAATCACAGGGGGACCCCAATGCATAATGTTCCCTAGTGTATGTAGGTGTTTTCACTGTATTTTAAGTGTCTTTTAACATAGCACTGGCTCTAGGACTGGTTAGTCAGACTCAGTTACCACCAGTATCCGTCTGAAAAAGTTGAGGGTACAGGATGATTTTGACACAAGGCTTCTTTCTGCTCTTCTTTTTGTTCTTTCTGCACGTTATCCTTCTTCCTGCACTTTTCTTCGTCTTTGAGGACTTCTGTTGCTTCTTTCTGCACTTCTTTTGTTTCTTTCTGTGCATGTGTTCTTCTTTCTTCACATGTCCTATCTCTGTAGGCATAGTTAGAAATTAGCATTTAAAAAACCTTTGAAATTCACAGAAAAAACCATAGGTTTCAGGCACGTTATAGTTAGGAATTAGCATTTAAAAAACCTCAGAAATTCACTGAAAAAACCATAGGTTTCAGGGGTGTTATAGTTGGCTGGACTTTTCACTTGTACAAAACCATTGAAATTCCCCCGTTATAGTTAGTTCAGCTAACTATAACTCGCGCGCCCGCAATGCACTGCTGATGACGTCACATATTACATCACTCATGACATGGTCAGTGACATCACTCATGACATCACTGATGACATCTCAAATGACATCACTGATGACATCACTGATGATATCATCCTTGTGATAGAGTGGCAGACCTCCTCTCACCCTAATATAACCTTTGATACACACATTCAAAAATAGAGACTAAAATTTTCAAAACAATGGACATACCAATACCAGTTACAACAACCTCTTCAGTAATTCTAAGATCCACATACACATCCACTCATTCACCAACAGTCCTATACAGTCACTCATACATGTACTCACTCATCATATGTACTCATACACCTATACATCCTGTTACACGATGCCACTCATCCATAGAGTTACTCACACACATAGTCACTCATGCTAATAAAGAATCAAACATACATTTACTTGCATATACAGTTATACACACACCACCACACTTACTTCTACGGAAACTTACACATACTTAGTCTTTTAAACAATCACTTATAGAAACACATACTTATTCATACAGGAACTCTTTCAATCTCTCACTCTCACATATACTCACATATATACACCAATAGTCACATATACTAGTTTAAAACATATGTAGTTACTCATAAAGACACTATTGAGACAGTCATTCACTCACTAACACACCCATACACACACTCATCCACCCATACAGTCCTGCACACATGCTGTGTTCAACACATACAAACAGTGAGTCACTCATTCATGCACCTATGCACTACGTAATACCCCCCACCGAACCATGCAGACACTCAGACTGATACTCAAAAAACCAACTAATAACCTATATAGACACCCATGTAGCTACTCACCAACCCATGCAGCCACTTATACACAAAGTGAGAGACTGATACAGATATTTACATATTTAAACATTACTCACTAAGCCATGTATTCACTATGATACACTTAATCAGTCAGTTACACAATCAATTTTTCAAAAACAAATCATCCATTTAGACACTTATATACCCATTTATTCTTCCATCGACCTTGAGATATACATATATAAAACATATTTAATTTTCAGAAAAACACACATTCACTGGATGATATCATCAGTGATGTCATCAGTGATGTCATTTGAGATGTCATCAGTGATGTCATGAGTGATGTCACTGACCATGTCATGAGTGATGTAATATGTGACGTCATCAGCAGTGCATTGCAGGCGCGCGAGTTATAGTTAGCTGAACTAACTATAACGGGGGAATTTCAATGGTTTTGTACAAGTGAAAAGTCCAGCTAACTATAACACCCCTGAAACCTATGGTTTTTTCAGTGAATTTCTGAGGTTTTTTAAATGCTAATTCCTAACTATAACGTGCCTGAAACCTATTGTTTTTTCTGTGAATATATATATATATATATATATATATATATATATATATATATATATATATATATATATATATATACACACACACAAACGCATAACCAATAAAGGCATAAAGAAATAGCAACAGATCAAGCATTTCTCACTATTAAAACATAAGCATGATTAAGACATGTTAAAAACATTCATGCCAAACATTAAAAACATCTTTTTGGTAGAAACAGGTGGACAACGGGGAGGCGGGCGGGACAGTGAGGAATCCACAGGCAGATACTGTATCCACCAGAAAAAGCGTTACGGAAGGTAAGTAACTTGCTCTTCTGATGGATACTTCTACCTGTTGATTCCTCACCTTTTGAATAGAATCCTCAAGCCGTACCTCACCCAGAGGAGGGTGTCCACCTGTCTAGACCAAAAAATCTTGCAAATCAGATCGAAAAAAATGGCCATCCCTCCTAACCTCCGAATCCAATAATAATCAAATAATTTTTAGTCGAAATTTTATTGAAAATAATACTTTAAAAATACTTTTTTAATAAATTTAGACAAACACTTAAAGGAAAACTTTTATTTATAATTAATTTAAAGATATTTCATACTTTACAAATTACGCTGAAGTCGCAACCCCAGAGTGACTTTTCAAAATGGCTACCGGAAGGCACGCAGCCATCGTGTAGGGTGCACAAAGGGTGCGCGACTTCTGTATAATATTTTTTTTAAAAGAATGAATATAGTTTTCCTAACTAAAAATTATTTTTTTTAAATTAAATATATATGTACATATATTTTATATATATATACACATATATATATAAAATAAAAAACCATAGGATTGAGGTGCATTAGACTTACAAATTTTCATTTAAAAACCTTTGAAATTCATTGGAAAAACCATAGGTTTCAGTCACGTTATAGTTAGAAATCAGCATTTAAAAAAACATAGAAATTCACTGAAAAAACCATAGGTTTCAGGCATGTTATAGTTAGAAATTAGCATTTAAAAAAGCATACAAATGAATTGAAAAAAACCATAGGGTTCAGGAACGTTATAGTTAGTTGGACATTTCACTCGTAAAAAAACATAGAAATTCCAGCATTATAGGTAGTTCAGCTAACTATAACTTGCGCTCCCGAAATGCACTTCTGATGACGTCATATATTACATCATTCATGACATGGTCAGTGATATCACTGATGACATCACTGATGATATCATCCACGTGAAAATCTGATGCACCTCCTCACACCTGAATATAACCTTTGATACACCAACTCTAAAATACAGACTACCATTTTTTTAAAAATAGACACATCAATACCAGTTACTAAATATGCACTGACTGATTCCTCGACCTTCACACACATCCAATCATTCACCCATACAGTCACTCATCAATACAACACTATCATATGCACTCATACACCTATACAGACACTCACACACTGCCACATATCCAGAGTTACTCACACACTTAGTCAATCATGCAAAGAATCAATCATACTTTCATTTACTCACCTATACAGTTATACAGACACAACCTCACTTATTCATACAGATACTAACACATAATTACTCTCTTATAGAGTCACTGATACAAATACACACTCATCCATGAAGCCACTCTCACAATTACTGACTCTCACATATAAATATTCCGGTCCCAGAATGCACTATTGTGATAAACTCACCTGAATGTGATTGATGTAATAAAGAAGGGAAAAGTTGGAATGTCTTCATGATTTCAGTCATTTGGTAGCAGATAGCCTTTGAAGAAGGACGTATGCCCGGAACGCGTCAGGTCTCTGCTGGCACTGGTTGGACCTGATTCTTCCCTGATTTGGAACACGCCGACTGGGGAGTGTGCCCTGCACTTTGGGTATTGTGCGGACTTGCATATTAAACGGCCGGCCCGGCCAGCCCAGCCGGCCCGGCCGTGGGTCGCACTACCGCAGATTTAAGCAGTTCAGCTGCTGGTTTGTATATCAGCAGAGCGGAACCAACTGGCATACATCTGAATGGGTGAGGATGTTGCAGGCACACCCGCGATTTTGGAATTTTGTTATTTTACTCAATGCCTGCCACCAGCCTACTTAGGTTTCATTTTCATGGACTTTCGGCCCCAGAATGCACTATTGATATATACTCACCTGAATGTGATTGATGCAATAAATAAGGGAAACATTGGAATGTCTTCATGATGGCCGTCATTTGGTAGCAGATAGCCTTTGAAGAAGGGCAAATGCATGAAACCCGTCAGGTCTCTGCTGGCACTGGTTGTACCTGATTCTTCCCTGATTTGAAACACACCAACTGGGGAGTGTGCCTCGCCCTTACGGTATCGTGTGAACTTGCATATTAAACATCCAGCCCGGCCGTGGGGTGCACCCCCATGGATTCAAGCGGCTCCGCTGCTGGTTTGTATTTAAGCGGAGCGGAACCAACTGGCGTACATCTGAATGGGTGAGGATGTTGCAGGCACACCCGCAAGTTTGGAATTTTGTTATTTTAGTCAATGACTGCCACCAGCCCACTTGGGTTTCATTTTAATGGACTTCCGGCCCCAGAATGCACGATTGTGATAAACTCACCTGAATGTGATTGATGCAATAAAAAAGGGAAAAATTGGAATGTCTTCATGATGGCAGTCGTACTTTGGTAACAGATAGCCTTTGACGAAGGGTGTATGCCCGAAACGCATCAGGTCTCTGCTGGCGCTGGTTGTAACTGATTCTTCCCTGATTTGAAACATGCCAACTGGGAAGTGGGCCCCGCCCTTTGGGCATTGTGTGGACTTGTATATATATATCCCGCAGCCGAGCGTGCGAAGCAACGTAGTCGCCCTACCCCTGCCTCTTGCGGCGGCGTTCCACGGCGGGACGGCGAGTCCCAATATCAAATGCTGATCTCTCTATCCAAAAAGCAGCATACCGTGGACCAAAATTGTTGCAAAGTGGTAGTTTATTTAGGAAAAGGCTTTGACAAACTCAGCACATTTTGGGGAGAACCCCTCGATCACGATATATATATACAGGCGCGCAACACCCATTGGACTCGAAGGGCTTCAGCCCCCCCGTCGTGTGTGGCAGCCCGGGATGAGACAGCTTCCCGGGCAGACACACAGCCGCACCCGAGCACTTCACAGGTCTTTAAAAGACCATTTGCATGTTAATGAGGCCTTGCTGTTGTTTCACCCCTTCAACGAGCCCCTGCAGCTCCACTCTGCCTATTGCTTAAAGTTTCAGCCCCCCCCGAATTTTTTTCTTAGCCCCCCCCGAAATTTGGCTCTAGTTGCGCCTCTGTATATATATATGTTTAGAAAAACAGCAACACTTATCCAGTCCGCTTCCGACGATACCGGTGCCAGCAGCCGCAGTAGCAACCGCTATATTTATTCTAGAGGTATCTTTTCAGGCAATTCCAAAAAGAAAACAGCGGCACACCAGAGGACAGCACAAATAGTTTATTGTGGGCACAATAAACTATTTGTGCTGTCCTCTGGTGAGCCGCTGTTTTCTTTTTGGGATTGCCTGAAAAGATTTCTCTTGAATATATCTGTACAGTGAAAAAACCACAGTTCAAAGGTGAGTTATGTCTGGTTGAGTCAAACGCCCAAAACCATTGACATTTGCCAGTTAATGTTTATTACGTACACAAAATGCACAATCATTTAAGTTGCCTGCTATTGTCATATGATCAGCAACTCCCATATAGTAATCCAGCGTATATTTTAAATGAAAGATTGGGATTTTGCATTTCTGTCACTCACACCTGTGCTCTCATGCACCCCTCTTTGTGCACAGGCTGTGCATAGTAAACACCACGGAGTAGACCGGTAGCAATATACAATGACCTTGTTTTATTCCCAAGTGTCTGCTTGTCTATGCCCTGTCATAGGAGCCACGAGAGAAAATAACAGCACCTCTGACCAGTAGGAACTGAACCCTAACCAGAGCCTAATCCTTCACTATCTCACAATCAATGGTATATTATGAGCAGATGGGATGAAAGATGCCCATGACTGCAAGGTCAATACTTGCTTCATGTACTGAAACTTTTTTTTTAATGATCAACATAGAGCAACTGCTTTAAGGCCCGTTCCACATATCAGGGATTTGGGGCACATGTACGACAGCCAGATTTTGCGACTTGCAAATTGCAACTTTTTGCAATTAGAGAATCGCAAAATCTGATGTACTGTCACAAATGGGACCGAAATAATGACTTGCTAAGAAGTCGCATCCCAAAAATAGAACTCACAAATAGTGAGTTCTTATTTACTCGCAAATAGTGACAGCGGTCTCAATTTGCAATTGCTGTCGCAATTAGCTACCATGTTAGAGATGCTTGAAAATTCCCTTTGTGCTTCCACTGTCAGAGAAAGGACCCCAAAGACAGGAAGTGCTGCCCCTGGATATGCCAGGAGCAGGCAAAGTGGGGAGGGTAGTTCTGCAGCACACCCAAGGAGAGAAGAGGAGGTGAAACAGCATCCTCACCACCCTTAGAAATGGCCAACCAACATTCAGGAAAGGTAGCAGGGCAGAGAAGGAGAAAATTAAAGTTTTCTGAAAGAGACCTGGACATTTTAACTGAAGAATGCCGCAATACCCATGCACAGCTTTTTGGTCATGCATTCATGACTGTGGCAGAGTCACAAAAAAGAAAAATATGGAAGGACATGCAGCAGAGGATCAATGCCATGGGAAAGACTGCATGTTCTGTAGAGCAAATCAAGAAGCGGTGGTACGACCTGCGGTCTCGTGCCAAAGAGACAGTGTTAACACACCTGCAGGACAGTCAGGCAACTGGAGGTGGTCTCTCCACTGTATCTTCACCCTCAACAACAGAGGCAATGGTTGAGACGACCCTTGAGCATAAGGCAGCCATTGGAATTGGGATCCTGGACATGTTTGCCCCTCCACCAGGTTAGTGTAACTTCTACTTTGCTAACATTTATGTCCTTAAACCTTGTGTCTACATGCATGCAACCCACCCTTACCCAGAAAAATCTGGATAGTCCATGTAGATGGTCAAAAAAATCACACATGGTGCATTATGGGAAATGTAGTCATAGACATAAACAGTACAGTCAGTGTCAGACATTTGTAGAATAATGTTGTATTACCAATGAGAGAGTGTGTCATATGTAACATTTTATTTATCTCCCCATTTACCACATGGATGCACCTGTGGAAGTACATGCCTCTCCTGCAGGCAATGTTGTGGCGTATGTCAAAGATTGCCACAACCTTGCAAGCAGTCTTGGGCGCAAACTGCAAGGCTCCCCCACTTGCAGGCTCCTGAATTGCGATTTGAGAAGGCCAAATGTCCGCTCAATCATCGTCCTGGTGTGCCTATGGCAGACGATGTGTCCCGAGAGGTGGAACAGCGGGTGGTATCTTTGATGAATGTTTGACTACAAGACATCACCCTTACACATGAGAGCTGCATGGTGCAAGTAGGCATCTTCCAGTAGAAAATCTACTGGCGTCGGAGTACGAATACGTACAGGTGAGTGCATTAGGCCTCACTTCCGGGTTGCATGTAACACATGCACTGACACACGGCAGGGACATATAAGATACAGAACAAAAATATATCGCCCTGACGAAGGCCCCCAGACCCGATTGGGCTATTTATAAGGGCCGAAACATGTTGGCATAAAATTGAGGGCACATTTGAATTAAATTAGATTCAAAATAACCCCAACACAAAGTTTTTAACAATACCAAGAGTACCCAAGAATAAAGGACCAAACAAGGGTATACTCGCAGGTCTTTTTAATTTCAACCTGGTTCCCTGCTTAACCAGTTACTCACTTATCTAAGCACTCCCATTATATCTTTGGTTGAGTCCGCCCAGAGAGTACCATCTACTCTGGGTGTGGAGTATCTGCCTATGATGAAGCATGTCACTATTATGTGAGTGAGGCTTTTACTTCAATATCTTTGATATTCCACCTGACAATTAGGTATTGGAAAAGTACTCCACTACAGCTGAAGATTATGAGTTTCCACTCTTCCAACAACAGTTGCTGATTGTGAAAAAAGTATGTCAAAGATTGTCACAACCTTGCAAGCAGTCTTGGGCGCAAACTGCAAGGCTCCCCCACTTGCAGGCTCCTGAATTGCGATTTGAGAAGGCCAAATGTCCGCTCAATCATCGTCCTGGTGTGCCTATGTGCCGTGTTGAACCGTGTACTGTGGGTTGATGGGAGACAGGTAGGGTGTGAGGATCCATGACCTCGGGCTTACACACTATCATCTGATAAAGCAAGTATGTGTGAGACAACATACTTGGAGTAATGAATAGAAAAAAAAAATAAGTGTTGACATTACTTTCCAGTATCTGGTAGGTACCCTTCATCAAAATCCCCTCTTTCTGTTCCCTGGTAAATATCACTGTGCCTGAACATATATGAGTCATGGGTGCTCCCTAAATATTTTGCCACAATATCTGTAATGATACTGTGTGCATTGCAGACAACTTGGATGTTAAGGGAATGGGTGTTCTTGCGGTTCCTGTAGAGGTATTCCTGGTGGGATGAGGAACATATGGGCACATGGTAGCATTGCAATTCCACAGTCTGCATTTGCATCATTACTGGGCAGGTAAATGTGTCGGAATATCCTTTCCTATCTCCACCTCCTCTGCTGAGCAGCCAGTAAGCGCATACTTCTCACTATCACGTACAGGGCAGCCATTGTGGAAGTCCCATATGCATTCTGTGGAGTTTTTTCTACTTTGGGCCCTGTTACCACCTGTTATGAATAGGTGTTAAATTGAATGTGCAAATTAGTCATTTTTCGACTATTTGCAACTTGCGACTTGTATATAAATGCCATTTGTAACTCGCAATTAGGGATTTCATAATAGCTGCTCGCAGAATGAATTCGCAAAATGTACTAATTCGCATATTGCTTGCATTGCTATTTTAATTTTCCAAATGCTTGTCGTACATCGCGTTTGGCCACTTTCGCATTCACAAAGTGATTTGCAACCAATTTGCAAGTTGCAAATCCTTTGTACATGTGGCCCAAAGCAGCAGCCATTTGGAATAACTATGTTTAGCATGCAGAAAAAAAGTCTGAATACTGAATCCACTTACAGCAAGAATCAAATGCATATTCAAACAAAGGACCAAAATGTGTCCATTAAAGCTTTAGAAAAATGTACTGCCATTTTTGCAAAATGAGTAATGAGACAAAACGGCTCTGTTCGTCCCCCCAATTATGGTTTGCTCTGGCTATACAGTAGTGTCCAGTTAGTACAGCCAGTAGTACATTTCTGCATCTTTATTGACTCCTTTTGTCGTAGCTTTATACATTATGTACTTGCTCTCTTTCGCCTCATGGCAAGTTCTCAATTGCCTCCCCGTGAGGCGGGTTTCACAATCTCCAGACCAAAGAATTTAAAGGTCTTTATTTGTGGGTGAGCTGCTTTATAGTGTTCAGTTAGTGGGGGTCCCACATCTTCTTTGTTGATGTTGCGGTAGTGTTCCAGGATTCTTGTTTTGAGTGCCCTGATTGTGCTGCCTATGTAGATTTTATTGCAGGGGCAGATTATGATGTAAATAGTGTTTGTTGATGTGCAGGTAATCCAATCCCTGATTTGGAGAATGGTATGCGAGTCGTGTTTGTATCCCACCTGTTTATTGACTCCCAGTTTGCATGTGTTGCAGTCGTGGCAAATGTAAAATCCACAGGGCTTAGTCAAGAAGTTGGTTTTGGGTTTGTTCCTTTTGTCCGCAAATTCAGATTTGCACAAAATTTGTTTAGGATTTTTGGCTCTCCTGCAGCCCATTTAAGGGAATTTATCCATCTGGTTGGTTAAGGATAAGCTGTTTGTCAGGAGATACCAGTGTCTCTTCAAAGTCTTTCTGATACAGTTGTGTCCATTGTGCTAATCCATTAGAAATCTGATTTTGTTAGATTTCTCATTCCTTGTGATGTCATTGGGTTGAAGTAGGTCATCTCTTGATAATTTCTTGCAGTTTTTGGATGTTTTTTCCAAAGTTTTTCTGGGGTATCCCTGGTTGAGTGGTCTCTGAGTCAGTTCTGAACTTTCTTTGTAGGCATTGAGGTTGCTACAATTCCTCCTTCTTCGTTGATGTTCACCTTTCAGGATATTTCCGATGGTTTTATGTGGGTGACAGCTGTCTGCCCGAAGGATTGAGTTAGCTGAGGTGGATTTCCGGAATGTCTTGGTTTGTAGTGTGTTGTCCTCACCATAGATGGTTATGTCCAAGAAATCTATTTGAGTAGGAGAAATGTTACTGGTTCTTTGAATGTTCCATCTGTTTATGATGATGTTGTAAAGGAATTCTTTGAGTGTGGTCTCAGGTCCCTGCCAGATGCACAGAATGTCGTCGATATAACGACCCCAATAGATTATTTGGGGGGTGGACTCGGTGAATTTGTCATCCCACA
Source organism: Triturus cristatus (assembly GCF_964204655.1). Classification (NCBI taxonomy): domain Eukaryota; kingdom Metazoa; phylum Chordata; class Amphibia; order Caudata; family Salamandridae; genus Triturus; species Triturus cristatus. Next base: position 419,698,428 of record NC_140585.1, on the reverse strand, counting down.
GCCAGTATTTCTCAACAAGTCCCATAAGGATGCAGGCACATGGGGGGCGTGAATTTGGCTCCCAGGGCACTCCCTTGGGTTTGGGGAAAGTACTTAGAATTGAATGTAAAAACGTTGTTGGTGAGGCAGAAGTGTAGCATTTCCAGAATCATCTCGTTCGGATTCTAGGAAGTGAACTGGTTTGGTAGCCAGTGCTTTGCGAACTGCTTCCAATCCATCTTTAGGCGGATTGAAGTGTAAAGACTAACCACATCAATGGTGGCCAGTAGACAGTCGTCATTCCATGGGATGTTATTCAATTTGAGGAGGATATCCCTTGTGTCCTGGATATATGATGGCAGTTCCTTCATGAATGGTTGCAGTTGGCAATCAATATATTCTCCCAATTGTGAGCATACGGAGTTGATGCCTGCAGTGATGGGTCTCCCTGGTGGCTTTTTCTTATATTTATGTATGTTGGCATGGTTGGGTGTTCTATATACAGTTCATTGCGTTCCTCTAGAGTTAGTAGATTTTTCGTGTACCATGAATCAAGTCTCTTTTTCAAATCCTCCTGTATTTTGAATGTGGGGTCGGCGGCTAGTTCATTTTCCGAATGCTTGTCGTACATCGCATTCACAAAGCGATTTGCAACCAATTTGCAAGTTGCAAATCCTTCGTACATGTGGCTCAAAGCATCAGCCCACTTGGAATAACTATGTTTAGCATGCAGAAAAAAAGTCTGCATACTGAATCCGCTTACAGCAAGCATCAAATGCATATTCAAACTAAGGTACAAAATGTGTCTGTTAAAGCTTTAGAAAAATGTACTGCCATTTTTGCAAAATGAGTAATGAGACAATATCGGCTCTGTTCGGCTCCCCAATTATGTTTATATGCAAAGGACAACATTGCATTTACAGAGATTTGAGTCAGGGCATAAAGCACATTTTAGAATGTACATCCAAGATAATGGGTATTTGAATTAGAATAAACCATTAATCATAGGGAATAATACAGCTATCATACAGTCTACCTTTTCTAAACGGAACTATGAATGGAACAAATGAAATCTCTGCCGCATACTATGTCTTCGGTATGACAAGAAATGTAAATAATAGATGCATTAGGCAGTTTACAAACATTAAAAAGGGATTTATGAGCGCAGTGTCCTTGAACGTCTAACAATACTCCACACACAATGTGCCAGTAATTCATAATTTAACCAGGTTATTTCCAAAACCTCCCTTTTCCTAGGCTGATGGATAAAATAACATTTGCTGGCGTAGCATTAACGCATCGTGGCCTATTCACAAAAAAGCAGGAACTCTACATTCGGATATTTACATTTAAATCTGAGTGTAGATTTACCACTTTTTGAATTCACAAACCTCTCAAAGAGACGATATGAAAAGCCGAAACTGGCGTATGATTCCATGCGGGTGCCTTTGGAAAACATGCGAAATCCTTTTCGGAACTTTTTATTTGTTTCTGTTTTTTTCTCCACGGGGAAAACAAGGTTCCCTGAAGTGGAGCACCTTCCCCTACAACCTCACTAAATTTGGGAATTATCCATTTCCCATCCCACCCTATTATTTAAACAAGCATTGGACTAATGTCAAAATACAACCAGCCCACTTGAGTTTGGAATGGGGGAGTGATAGTAGATTGTATCTCACAAAAAGTGACGAGATGCTTATGTCCTAAGAGGGAGACATGTGTGTATAAGGAAGGGAGGCCAAGAAAATAATTCTTTTAAAGACGAGAACCCTCACTCACCCGAGGGTGACATGCTTCATCATTGGGTCCCCTCTTGCACACTGTAACCGCAAGGTATACAGTGTGGGCTACAACTCTCAAAAAAGGGGGACAAGAGAGGAGCGTGAGGTGTTTTAATGGGGGTATCCAAAGTGACAGGGGGAGTAAGGGGCAGAGTGTGAAAAGAAACAGTGTGTAGGTAAGTAAAACTAGCTACAGGGTAACAAAATCAATTTTAATAGTAGTTCCCATCAGCTAGGATTAAAATGAGGTGATCTAGGATTAACCAAATATCCTAGTAATTGGTGGTCGACATGTTTCTGCCAGATGACTTAATTGTTCGCGGCATTCATCAGGACCTCTCAATATATCACTCTGCTCATATAATTAAAAATGAATTACAGACCATACTCGTTGGTAGGTAATAAATGACACAAGGACCAGCTGCAGTCCGGTGCAATGTCTCTGAAAAAAATTAACAGTTCATTGTCATTTATACCAACTTAAAAGGTCAACCTCCACATACCCAAAAGAAACACCACACACGTGATATGTGTTGCACACGTGATTAAAACACAAAACATTCTGGTGAGTAAGTATTTTCTAGGAACTCACCTATGGGTAATATTAATTTACCTCTACCTTGCGACGAATGGTGCTAAAGAGCACAGGTTGCTAAAAAGATAAAAGACTGGTTCAGAATGGTTTACACAAGTTGCACGAAGAAATATATAAACACTAATAGATAAGTGTTGCTCTCAATCGATGTAGTGTGGCGAGCACTATCTAGAATTCACCCAGACAGCAGTATTTCAAAAATAAAAATAGGCTTATTCTCATGTCCCAAAAGGAAGGAGAGGAGACGATGGAGAGGTGTGACACGCATTCACTTCATGCCACGTCTCACATGTAGATGTAAGGGACATATTGTGTGCCAAATCACAATCGTATGTGTCACGTCTCACATGTAGATGTACGTATTGTGTGCCAAATCACAATCATATGTAAGTAAAAACACATACAAATCAATCTTCCCAGCGAGTGGGTCCAGAGCGTCACTCGCCCGCTCCCAGCTCTTAGAATCATCAAGTTTGACACTACAGGTAAAGTTGGTAGAAACTGCGCTGACCCGTTTTGAAAAAACCTTTTATAACCCCAACATCCATGACCTAACTGGTTGTAGCCACTCACTCCAGGGCGTCACTCGCCCGCTGCCAGCTCTCAAAATTAAGGGGTTCCACAATGCACATAAAGTAAGTCACAAGGCACTCGGTACCTCCAACACCCTTAGCAATACCGATTTACAACAGTAACTCCTTGAATTACCTTTCGTTAGTCTGGCTCAGCCTAGTTGGGGCACCAAACCGCTGGGGAAAGGCTGCGCGTCTCGCAGTGGTAATGAGCGTTCCCGTTAATCATCGTGAGCGCGTGAACCCGGAAGTGCAACAAATAACTTCCGGGCAGCGCAGAATCATGGGACGTGTAGTTCGCTGTAAGGCGGAGGCGCCAGACGCGATTTGAATACAGCACAATGCGCCGTATTAAGGCTATAATGATGGTTATCACCAGCTAAACAAAAAACGGGTCAAAGTACAACAGAATGACAAACACAGAACGTCTAGTGTTGCCTCCGTGTGATATGCCATAAAATCAGCAAAACGAGAGCTCTATACAAAAAGGGGGGGGGGGGGGGGGGGCTATATGGCCACAGTCATACTCATGCAGAAATGGTGGCTAAATACATGGAAGCACTCCATAAAAAAGTTTCAAAATACAGAGCCAGTTACCAATTCCGAAGCCCATAGTATTGGTAGTTACATATGTAATGCATGTATTAGGCTGTCTATCCCAAAGGGAATCAGCCCAGTAACGCAACATAAATGTGTGGTGTTGTGCGGCAACTACAAATGGGAGAAGCTGATACAGGAGACCCGGATGAGGTTACACAGAACACCAGGGAATATCTTCATTCAGACCCCTCAAGTGGCTTTTGAGACGGAACACCCACCGTTGTTCACGGCGGAATAGAACTTGTTCCAATGGTCCCATATTAGTATCATAGTGAGGTTTGTCAATAATGACCCACTGAAGGTCATTTTCTGTGTGGCCCTTCTCAAGGTAATGCCTAGTCATTCGTGTATTCGATTTTCTGCATCGGATGGTACTACGATGCTCAGTAATTCTTTGTCGTACCTTGCGACATGTCATTCCAATGTAAATCAAATTACAAGGGCACTTAGTCATATATATAACCCCACTGGTGTTGCAGTTGGTGTGGTTATTCAATTTCCATGGTCTCCCCGGTAAAATGTCCAGCTCTGTAGTGTGACTGGTGAAGGGGCAGCACGAACAGGATCCGCATGGAAAATGACCAACCACAGGATTAGTGTTCCATAGTGTTGTCTGGCTGTTGTGATGTGCAACGGTTCTTGGTCGTGTATGTACCATGAGGTCCTGCAAGTTACTGCTCCGTTTCAATGCAAACAGAGGTGGGTCCAATGTCAGCTTGCCTGTATTGAGTATGTGCCAATTCTTGTTGATTGCCCTTTTTACATTTGTAGTTAAGTTGCTGAAAGTTGTCACACATACCAATTTGTCTGATTTTGGTTTGGTGTATGTTTCCAGGAGTGCCCCCCTGTCATTGTTGCGTGCTCTTTTTGCCGCTCTTTTTACCAATTGTGCTGGATAGTGTCGTGTAGTTAATTCATCAGTTAGTTTCTTTGCATGTTTATAATACTGCACCAATTCTGAACAGTTTCTCCTCAGTCTAAGAAATTGACCGACTGGAAGATTGGTGAGTAATGCCCTTGGGTGGAAGCTATGAAAGCTCAGTAGGGAGTTACGGGCCATCGGTTTCTGATATAGCTCAGTGTGGATCCTCCCATCTTTGGGGTATAGTCGAAGGTCCAAGAAGGGAATGGAGAAGTTATTATTCTCACCAGTAAACCTCAAGTTGGTATCCCGTGTATTGAGCCATATAGAAAAGTCTTCTAGAGACTCCTGGTCACCTTCCCAGATGACCAGGATGTCATCTATATAGCGTTTCCACAGTTTCAGTTGGTCATGGTAAGGATTGTGTAGAGGATAGATGTGTTGAGTCTCAAAATTATGCATGTACAGATTGGCCATACTGGGTGCACAGGTACTCCCCATGGAAGTACCAGTTGTTTGCCAGTACAATTGGCCTTCAAAACTAAAAAAGTTTTCTTTTAGTGCCAGTGTCGCACATTGCATAACAAAATCATTGGGTGTTTGGTCATCACGTGGGTTACTCTCTAATAGATCCCGTATTGTCTCTAAAGTGGCATCCTGCGGTATATTCGTATACAACGCTTCCACGTCGTATGTGGCCATCAATTGACTATTGGGGTCAAAGGAGAGGGATTCAAGATGTTGCAAGACGTGTTTGGTATCCTGTAGATACGATGGCATTAAAGATACAAATGGACGGAGGAAATGGTCCACAAATTTCGATAGAGGTTCTAGAAGGGACCCAATTCCAGATACTATTGGCCTCCCAGGAGGGGGTCGCTGACTCTTGTGGATTTTTGGGAGGGCATAGAAGGCTGGTATTTTGGGATTTTTTTGGATCAGGAAATCGGCCTCATTTTTCGTAATCCAGCCAGCCTCTCTCCCTTCCTCTACCAAGGACTTAATTTTCAACTGTAATCGCCTTGTTGGATCTAGCGCAATACGAGTATAGAAATTAGTGTTCTCTAGCTGTCTATGACATTCTTGTCTGTAGACCTCTGTGTCCATAATTACCGTCGCTCCCCCCTTATCAGCTGGCTTGATCGTGATAAGGGGATCATTACCCAAATTGGAGACACATTGTCTCTCTAAATTGGACAGGTTGCAAAAACCTTGTTTGGTGTGACTGAGGCCCAATTCATAGTCCTTCAGAACCGCTTTTTCAAACGTAAGGACTTCAGGTGGAACCTGTTGTGAAGTGGGCAAGAAAGTAGATTTATTGCGCAGTCCAGTGTTGGAACTCTCATGCTGTGTTTCTGTCTCTGCATCACTAAAGAAAAAACACAGCCGTACTTTCCGAAAGAATTCCGCCAGTTCCTTGTGTGTCATAAAGTCATCGCCAAGTTTAGTGGGTACAAAGCCTAGACCTTTCGACAGAACACAGGTCTCCAGTTCAGTTAGAGATTTGCTGCTCAGGTTGACAATTAAGTTGTTAGCTCGCTCGTGGAGGCTGCCATACTCCTCGTGATTCTCTGTTCCAGTGCCGGGTCCCAATTGACTCTGGGGGTCTCCGGTGTCTGGCCTCTGTTGCCTCTCCTGCGTCCCCTTCGTCCTCTGCCCTGTCCCAAAAAAGGCTGATAAGACGGGCCACCATAAGGTGGGCCAGGGTGAAAAGGAGGAGGTGGAAAAGACCATGGTTGTGGTGGCCACCAAGGTGTTTGTTGATTCTGGGGGAAAGTGTAGCCTCTGCCTCTACCCCTGCCTCGTCTCTGTTGACGGAAAAGAGATTGGTCTGTGTCTGAGTCAGTGGAATCACTCCACTCATCAGAGTTAGAGGTCCACTCGTCTGTATCTCTTCGCCAACCTCTTGTACCTTTCTTATTACCCTTTTTGGTAAGGCCTGCCTGGTAACCGTCAGCAGTATAGGGATACACTTTTTCCAGAGAGAATCTGTCAAGATCTTTCTTGAGTTTGTCGATTTTATATTTGACCAGGTCGTCTTTGATCTCGTTCAGATTTTTTGTAATCTCATCAAGCTTCTTTTTGTATACTGAGATTTGTATGCCTGATTTAAGTTGTGTTTCAAGAGATTGGATCTCGATGACTAGTTGATCAGCAGTTTCTTTCGCTGTCGTGATTATCAACACGAGCCAGTCCCTGGTGCAACGCCAGGCTATTTTGGACCAGTTGGTAACAAAGACTTTGTTGTCTAAAAATAATCTAGGGGTATTAGATACAATAAGGCCAGGAGGAGCTATATTGCCTCTAAGATATTCTGTCAAGATGGCGGCATGTAGAATGGTACGTACTTGATGTTTTTTGATGTTGCTAAGTTTGGTCCATTCTTCTGCATTTGATAAAGTCTGTGAGATATGAGTATCTAGGATGCTAGGTGTATCAAGTATTGCCTGTACTGTGTCCTCATCAAAAGCCAAACCTGTATGTTCAGTCATGTCCGTATAGAAATAATTGCTAACAAAACATGAGCTTGTGGGATGAATAATGTGTCTAATCCAAACGGGCAACCAGTCGAACCAATTGAGAACCTAAAAACTTAATGACCCACAGCAATTGCCGTACTTAATATATATCACACTAAGGGGTACGAATAATGGAGAAAAATAAAGCATCAGACATCACTGACTCCAAATGAATGTATCTCACAAAAAGTGACGAGATGCTTATGTCCTAAGAGGGAGACATGTGTGTATAAGGAAGGGAGGCCAAGAAAATAATTCTTTTAAAGACGAGAACCCTCACTCACCCGAGGGTGACATGCTTCATCATTGGGTCCCCTCTTGCACACTGTAACCGCAAGGTATACAGTGTGGGCTACAACTCTCAAAAAAGGGGGACAAGAGAGGAGCGTGAGGTGTTTTAATGGGGGTATCCAAAGTGACAGGGGGAGTAAGGGGCAGAGTGTGAAAAGAAACAGTGTGTAGGTAAGTAAAACTAGCTACAGGGTAACAAAATCAATTTTAATAGTAGTTCCCATCAGCTAGGATTAAAATGAGGTGATCTAGGATTAACCAAATATCCTAGTAATTGGTGGTCGACATGTTTCTGCCAGATGACTTAATTGTTCGCGGCATTCATCAGGACCTCTCAATATATCACTCTGCTCATATAATTAAAAATGAATTACAGACCATACTCGTTGGTAGGTAATAAATGACACAAGGACCAGCTGCAGTCCGGTGCAATGTCTCTGAAAAAAATTAACAGTTCATTGTCATTTATACCAACTTAAAAGGTCAACCTCCACATACCCAAAAGAAACACCACACACGTGATATGTGTTGCACACGTGATTAAAACACAAAACATTCTGGTGAGTAAGTATTTTCTAGGAACTCACCTATGGGTAATATTAATTTACCTCTACCTTGCGACGAATGGTGCTAAAGAGCACAGGTTGCTAAAAAGATAAAAGACTGGTTCAGAATGGTTTACACAAGTTGCACGAAGAAATATATAAACACTAATAGATAAGTGTTGCTCTCAATCGATGTAGTGTGGCGAGCACTATCTAGAATTCACCCAGACAGCAGTATTTCAAAAATAAAAATAGGCTTATTCTCATGTCCCAAAAGGAAGGAGAGGAGACGATGGAGAGGTGTGACACGCATTCACTTCATGCCACGTCTCACATGTAGATGTAAGGGACATATTGTGTGCCAAATCACAATCGTATGTGTCACGTCTCACATGTAGATGTACGTATTGTGTGCCAAATCACAATCATATGTAAGTAAAAACACATACAAATCAATCTTCCCAGCGAGTGGGTCCAGAGCGTCACTCGCCCGCTCCCAGCTCTTAGAATCATCAAGTTTGACACTACAGGTAAAGTTGGTAGAAACTGCGCTGACCCGTTTTGAAAAAACCTTTTATAACCCCAACATCCATGACCTAACTGGTTGTAGCCACTCACTCCAGGGCGTCACTCGCCCGCTGCCAGCTCTCAAAATTAAGGGGTTCCACAATGCACATAAAGTAAGTCACAAGGCACTCGGTACCTCCAACACCCTTAGCAATACCGATTTACAACAGTAACTCCTTGAATTACCTTTCGTTAGTCTGGCTCAGCCTAGTTGGGGCACCAAACCGCTGGGGAAAGGCTGCGCGTCTCGCAGTGGTAATGAGCGTTCCCGTTAATCATCGTGAGCGCGTGAACCCGGAAGTGCAACAAATAACTTCCGGGCAGCGCAGAATCATGGGACGTGTAGTTCGCTGTAAGGCGGAGGCGCCAGACGCGATTTGAATACAGCACAATGCGCCGTATTAAGGCTATAATGATGGTTATCACCAGCTAAACAAAAAACGGGTCAAAGTACAACAGAATGACAAACACAGAACGTCTAGTGTTGCCTCCGTGTGATATGCCATAAAATCAGCAAAACGAGAGCTCTATACAAAAAGGGGGGGGGGGGGGGGGGGGGGGGGAACTACACGTCCCATGATTCTGCGCTGCCCGGAAGTTATTTGTTGCACTTCCGGGTTCACGCGCTCACGATGATTAACGGGAACGCTCATTACCACTGCGAGACGCGCAGCCTTTCCCCAGCGGTTTGGTGCCCCAACTAGGCTGAGCCAGACTAACGAAAGGTAATTCAAGGAGTTACTGTTGTAAATCGGTATTGCTAAGGGTGTTGGAGGTACCGAGTGCCTTGTGACTTACTTTATGTGCATTGTGGAACCCCTTAATTTTGAGAGCTGGCAGCGGGCGAGTGACGCCCTGGAGTGAGTGGCTACAACCAGTTAGGTCATGGATGTTGGGGTTATAAAAGGTTTTTTCAAAACGGGTCAGCGCAGTTTCTACCAACTTTACCTGTAGTGTCAAACTTGATGATTCTAAGAGCTGGGAGCGGGCGAGTGACGCTCTGGACCCACTCGCTGGGAAGATTGATTTGTATGTGTTTTTACTTACATATGATTGTGATTTGGCACACAATACGTACATCTACATGTGAGACGTGACACATACGATTGTGATTTGGCACACAATATGTCCCTTACATCTACATGTGAGACGTGGCATGAAGTGAATGCGTGTCACACCTCTCCATCGTCTCCTCTCCTTCCTTTTGGGACATGAGAATAAGCCTATTTTTATTTTTGAAATACTGCTGTCTGGGTGAATTCTAGATAGTGCTCGCCACACTACATCGATTGAGAGCAACACTTATCTATTAGTGTTTATATATTTCTTCGTGCAACTTGTGTAAACCATTCTGAACCAGTCTTTTATCTTTTTAGCAACCTGTGCTCTTTAGCACCATTCGTCGCAAGGTAGAGGTAAATTAATATTACCCATAGGTGAGTTCCTAGAAAATACTTACTCACCAGAATGTTTTGTGTTTTAATCACGTGTGCAACACATATCACGTGTGTGGTGTTTCTTTTGGGTATGTGGAGGTTGACCTTTTAAGTTGGTATAAATGACAATGAACTGTTAATTTTTTTCAGAGACATTGCACCGGACTGCAGCTGGTCCTTGTGTCATTTATTACCTACCAACGAGTATGGTCTGTAATTCATTTTTAATTATATGAGCAGAGTGATATATTGAGAGGTCCTGATGAATGCCGCGAACAATTAAGTCATCTGGCAGAAACATGTCGACCACCAATTACTAGGATATTTGGTTAATCCTAGATCACCTCATTTTAATCCTAGCTGATGGGAACTACTATTAAAATTGATTTTGTTACCCTGTAGCTAGTTTTACTTACCTACACACTGTTTCTTTTCACACTCTGCCCCTTACTCCCCCTGTCACTTTGGATACCCCCATTAAAACACCTCACGCTCCTCTCTTGTCCCCCTTTTTTGAGAGTTGTAGCCCACACTGTATACCTTGCGGTTACAGTGTGCAAGAGGGGACCCAATGATGAAGCATGTCACCCTCGGGTGAGTGAGGGTTCTCGTCTTTAAAAGAATTATTTTCTTGGCCTCCCTTCCTTATACACACATGTCTCCCTCTTAGGACATAAGCATCTCGTCACTTTTTGTGAGATACATTCATTTGGAGTCAGTGATGTCTGATGCTTTATTTTTCTCCATTATTCGTACCCCTTAGTGTGATATATAGTGATAGTAGATTGTCATCGCCCACAAAGGTACTTGTTTGTGGATGTTTCCAAACTTCCAAGGCTAACCACACATTGGAGCGCCCAAGAATGCCATCAGGCCCCCCCCACCCCTTGAGTAGGATTCATGGGTGCAGATATCTCCACACTCATCGAGAACACCTGTAAAACGTCCTATGCCTGCTAGGAATTTCTTTTTAAATTCTTGGAAGGTGTAAATGAGATAAATTCAGCAGTGAACTTAAATTTAAGTTGAAGACTGAATTCACCTTTTAATGAATTCAAGAGGGATTGGGTGATGTGCGTTTCTAAAAATAGATGACATCAAAGAAAGACCAGTTTGCACTTTTCTATGCACGATGCTCATAACCACATTGTGCTCGCAGTGGTCCTTCTCAAAGTGCACTTTTAAGGAAAAAGAGGGCACTCTATAAGGGCATTTTCAACCGTATACTCACGTGTACTGCCCTTCCTGTGAGCCTGCCAGGAATTAACAAAAGGAATCTTTCCAGGTGTAAATGAGTTCACTAATGCCTGTTCCTCTGCCATAAGTGCACTGATGTGTGCAGTAGTAACTCTCAGGCAACCGGTGGAAAACAGGCAGAACCATGCATGGTTAACCTTGTAAGTGTGTGACCGCTCACACTTGCAGATCTTTGGGCATTGACAAACTGCAGTGCGATCCTTTTCACTGGAAATGGTTGGAGATTTATTTCAGCAAAGGGCTGTAGTAACTCACCTTACACAGTAGGATGGGACACGGATGACCTTCAGACTTGCAGGGCATACAGGGAAAGGGGCTTGACGACGGGAAAAATTGGAAGTAAACAAATGCATTTCCACATGGAGCACCATTTGCCCAGTGTTTCAGTGCGTGATACGTAGAGCTGGGAAAATAGGAGGCCGGGGAATATGTCACGTAACCTTCCCATTAGTATGCCTGGCAACAAATGCCTGGTGCAGCTGTCTAGGTGTACAATTGAGAATGTGAAGTCCAAAAAGTAGGTAATCTTCACCCGTTCTTAGAGTTCTTTTACCAGTGCAGATGTACTACTTTCTGTGCTCTTCTCTCAAGGTGGGCGAGTGCAAATAGAGGGCTAGATCACGCAGGTCGTTGCCCAAAGTCGTTAGTACATTTGATGGCTCTCTCAGGTAAATGAGGCTCTAGACTGCACTAATGCGATACTCAATGTATGGGCGGCCACAGTAAATCCGAACTTCAACAGCAAGAATAGACATTCTCTCAGACATTACATGGCATGCAGTGCCAACGACATGCATCCAGAGTATGAAGGAGGAGGAAATGTGAGCTCAGTCAAGCAGGGAGAGAACAGTAAACAGCACAATTTATATGAAAAAATATGGCGGCCCACTGTGTGCTGCTTAACACAGTCACATCTGAGCATAAGTACTTACATAATAAAACAATTGGATTGTGGATTTGAAAGATAAAAACATAAATGAGCTGATGAAAATGAGCAAAAAGTGGAAAAGAAATGTGCGTGGGCAATAATAATGAGATCCGGCAAGGGGATGTGCCTAGTACCGAGGACCCACCTGATGAAGGTGGCCGCGTAAGAATCATCCAACTCACTTGGGTGGCTTAATAATGCCACCCAATAAATTCATCCACTTGTGCTTATCGCCCTCACGTTGGTTAAAAACAACTAGAACTTAAGAATGTTTTCAAAACGACACATCAACAAGCAGCGTTGAAACTAAAACGAATTTGTACCAGGGATCTGACTTAAAGATATCGGACTAAATGTTTAAATGAACATAAACTTGTACCCCCCACGTCTTTATAGAAACGTTTTCGCAAATATCATGCACTGGTCATCCTTGCTGGCAGGAAAGATGTCTTCCATTGGATCACACGGAGTCTGTGGGACGGATTCCCCAGTTGGTTCGCCAGAAATGCTGATACAGTCCAAATGTGTTGTCCTTTGGTGGGCATTGAGCCATGCTGCAATGGTTCCTGCAGCTGGCAGCAGTAAATTACTGGAATTATACTTTGCTGTTTTCCATATTTTTCTATAATTAAAGACACCTATTTGTCAGATACTAGGTTTTCATTTGCTTTCTGGTACGGGGTACCCCTGTGTACTGGGTTCTGGGTTGGAGATGTGGTCCAACGGCCAGGGGTTCTGACCTTGGAATTGGAGAACCGGTCCAGGTCCCTTTATTGGCTCAATAATACACTGTGATTCTGGGAGAATAAAGTAATCTCCCCATTCCTACGAAAGAGCCTAGTCTTGTGTAATGTAATCTGGCGCTCATGTAAAGCCCTTCATTACCCTTGGGTCAGGTGCGCATTACATAAAGCAGCAACAATGGCAGATTCCTGTCTGTGCAGCCTAATGGCTCAGGATCAGGGTGTACAAGGGTGATATGGTCTCCTATTCAACTGGACTTAACAATGCCAGATTTTGCCCGGCAGAAATCTAAGCTACTTACTGTGAGAAAGGTGATCCCCTGTAAAGCAGTACTTACAAATCACATCTCAAAAAATAGAACTCGTCCACCTACAAGGTATCCCAGTGGCTCTGACAGCTACCGACTGAAGAGCTACAAGCTGGGTCTGGTGCCGCAGTGGACTAATGTGCCCACTGCAGGGGCCTGTGTCCCACCTCATGGCCACAGGTTCAAATCCCGGTGGGTCCACTCAGCCTTTCGTCGATATGAGGTAGATAAAATGAGTACCATTGAGCAGGGTAACAATAGTAAACACCTGTCATCTAGCGCCAAGATGCCTATGGGTGGAGGTGCCTTTACAAATACACATGTTATGTTAAAGCATACATCCGGAACATCGCCCAAAAAGAAGAACGCAAGTTTTCCAGAGCAAAGGCACCGTCCCATTGTTCTTACTACAAAAGAGAAATTCACTACCTTCTATTGCAAAACGGGAACACCACTACAATTTCACTAAAGTAATATCCAGTTGTTCCTGGCAGCAAAATGTTTGCTGCTGAAGATCGAATCCCTGCATCTACATTCTAAACTGGAAACAACATTGGAATTCCACCTTATGCAGTATCCAGGTGGCTCTGGTGGCTCAACCTCCACTGCTATAGAGTTTAACACCTCACAATATAAGATATAATTGGAACAGACCTATAGCAAGACTCCTATTTGCTCCAGAGTTAAGAAACCATTCCAGACACACCTATAACTCACATATTTCCACAAAGGAAATTACACAAAGATCACCCATGCACGCTCTTCAGTACAGGCGCCATCTATTCTCACTGCCCTCAAGTCCTAAACATATACTAAACACATTTTAATATTTTGACTTACTACACTGTGCTAACGAGAAATGTCCTCCTATCTAATTTAACTCCACCTCCTGACCATGGCCTCCCATCCCTCATCCCTCCCTGGTATTCCTAATCCTACCTCTTCTAGTTATTCTGGTTCCTATTTATCCCCACCTTTTTCAATCTCATTCCTCTCCTTCTACACCCTCACTCACTTTCTTCCTGACTCTCCTTACTCGCCTCCCACCCTAACATTCTATCATCTTTCACTCCTCTGCTGCCAACTGCTTGAATTAACACACTCATGCTTTTTGCCAAAGTGCCTTCTCACACCTGCATCCTTTTCACCATTTACCCAATCTCACCCCTCACTTACTCATCGTCAGCCCCTTCCCAGTTGTCTGGCATTCACTATTATTTTAAAATCCTTGCTTCGACCGCTAATTCACACGTCTTCCCCTAGTTTTGCACATACATTGATCTATGCCTCTCGGACACATGTCCTCTGTAACACACCCTTCCCTCTCCACCCTTGCCTCCCAGCCTTGCAATTTCACTACACACTCAGGGGCGGCTCCTCCATTGGAGCACAGGAGCATCGCCCCCCTTAAATTACCCCCAAAGCCCACGAGATTAAAAATTAAATGGTAATTCATTATCATTTCATTTTTCATCCCATGTCCCAAACAGAGCGTCAGGTTGGGGTGGGGCTTGCTGAGTGACAGCAGCCGGGAGAAGGGTGGGCTGCATATGCACTGTTTAAAGAGGTGCATGACTTTTTGGCCAGCGGTCTTGGACGGCCAGCCACAGATGAGCACTTTAAACATCTAGCCGGGTTAGAGCAAGTGCAGACCTCCAGAGTGCTTTGGAGCGCCGAGTGAGGCCGCTCCCTCCAATCATGGTGATACTCTCATGCTACATGAGAGCAGCACCAGGATTGGTCAAAGGAGTTTCCTGGTAGCTGGTCTGCAGTTCAAGAAAGAAGAGGTCTGGTGCGGAGGACTCGGTAAGTATTTAATTTTTAAATTATATTTTATTTTATTTGCACTCACGCACACCCGCCCCCATAGATGCTAGCCACCACTGCTACACAGCCTAATTGGCGCAGCATGACTACTTCTTTCTAAACCAACCTACTTATCTGCAACAATGCCTCATCTTCTCATGCCAGCTCCCCCTGCAACAATTCTCCTGTCCAGTTTGCTTGCAGTCCACCACCCTTGCTGCCTCCTCTGCTCGTTTTCTGCCTTCTTTCCTGGTCACTTTCTGCTCATTTTTCTGCCCTTTTCTGCCCACTTCTACCCTCTATTTGTGCCTCTATGTGCTTTCTGCCCGTTATTTTGCCTCTTTCTGCTCGTTTCTGACCTTTATTTTTCCTCCCCCCTCATTTCTGACCTTTATTTTTCTCTTTCTCCTCATTCCTGCCCGTTATTTTTCCTCTTTCTGCTCGTCTCTGACCTGTATTTTTCCTCCTTCTACTAGTTTCTGACCTTAATTTTCCCTCTTTCTGCTTGTTTTTATCTTGGCTCTTTGGTGGAAAAGTCGCATCCACAGCGCTCAGATAACCCTAGATGTGATGCTGCTGCGCTATACAAATGCTGATTGATTTATCTTAACATCTAACCTCACTCACTTATCCTATGTCTTCATAAATGCAAGGCCTTTGAGCAAGAATCACTTGAATATCTATGATTTCATTTTAGAGAATAATCCTGACCTAATCTTTGTCACCGAAACCTAGCTAAGCAGGGATGCAGCACCAATACTATAAGAAGCTATAAAACCCACATGAGAAATCCTCCTTGAAGATGATTGGTCCTAAATAAGAACCTCTGCTCATCCAGTTGCTCTCTTTCGTCATCCTTTAGAACCTCATTCCAATTTTGTGTTCTTTTTCTCTTCAGGTTTCCACCATACACTTATCTATGTTCTGACCTTTTCCTAAATGTTATCTTTGCAATCACTTTAAAAAATCACAGCCACTGAATCATTGTGGACTTAAATACCTGGTTTGACAATCCTGAATTATTCATAGTCAAAAGTCTATCAAACCTTTAACCGCTGAGCTCTACTCCTACCCAAACAGCTGGATCTACACCTGATGCAATATTTGGCCCTCTTACCTCATCCCAGTGACAACAAAATAACCGCCTTACCTGGACTGATCTATTGTTATTCAGTTCATCCTCCAAATCTTTGCTCGCCAATGAAGTCTAACACTAACTACTATTTCTAAAATAAATGGCTAGAGCATTAAAAAAACTGGATCTTCCCAATATCAACCTACATCTTTATTCCCAAAAGACTCAGCAATCTCAGTTCAAGATACAAATTGTGTCCACTTCAGCAACTATTGGTACTCAGACTAGGGCTACAACTAAGATTGATAAGACCGCGGGCTGCCTTATTGGTACAGCACTACTAAACTCATTAGAGTGTATGGGGTAGCTTTGATAGAATTGCTAATGATAGTTTGCGGCTAGAGTCTTAAGTCACACAGCTCATGGGTAGAAATTGCTTCATTTATTCCATGCAAAAAGCCGCATATCATTTGAGATTTTTTTGAAAAAATGTATTATCTATATTTCGATATTAATTTCCCCTATTTTATTGGATGTGCATTTCATGTCGCCCTGTGCTAGAATGGATATCGGGGGCTCTCCTTCTATTAGGGGGCAATGATCAACAAACGAACTTGCCCTTTTTACGGAGATTGAAAAACGTATGAAGGAGCTCCTTTACTGTGTGACCGTATGGCACAGGTTGTTTGACAGCTTGAGAGAAAGAGCGACCCTTGAGTTTGAATTGTGTGAACTGAGGAATAGTCAGTGCTCTGGCATTAGAGAATCTAAAATATCTTGTAGATGCTTAGAGACACATGAAGCTCTGAAAGCATTTTGGGCCTTTATTGGGTACAGCAGTAAAACTGAGTACTAGTGATTTGAAAGTTATTAGGGGCATATTTAGAAGCCCTGTTGCGTCCCTCCTGCACCATGCAGCGTGGTGCAAGAGCAGTGCAACAAAAATTTGATTTATGAAGCCACGCAAAGCCACCTTGCATGTCCGTGAGTGGCTTCTTAAATTTCAAGTAAAGCAACGCAGCGCAAATTGCTGCATTGCCTTACTCTGCGCCAGGTAGGCATTCCAATGGTGTTGCGTGGGTATTCCCACGCAAAAGCCATGGATTTTGATGCATTCACAGATTTACCAGAAGTGGTAGACCAGGGAATGGCCCAAAAACCTGCGGTTTCCCCAGGTGAGGTGTAACGCAGAGAAATATCTATATTTCTTCTTGTGTTTTCCTCTTTCTATGTGTGCGGCATTCTGCTGCAGCACACAAAGAAAAAGGAAATTGCCTAAGGATTTTTTTTTGGTGCAGGAAGGTGCCTCTTACGCCATAAAAGCAATCCACCCTACAATTTAGGCATCCTTGCACTATTGTGCAAGGGTGCCTGCATTGGTGATAGGCAGCCAAAAATGCGCAAGCGCAGGGGAAAATGCAGCAATGCAACATATTCTTTCAAATTGTGTCCATTTCAAATAAATGCAAAGACTAACTACACATGACCCCAACGCCGTGCGTCTATGGGGCACAACGACCCTGCGACAAACACTTGTTTTGACCCCCATACCTCAACACTAACCAAACCATTCCCTGCACTCCTCATCACCTCAATCCTAGACACACCACAAAAGGGAATGTTGCAGCGTGTCGCTGAATTGATGAGCAATACCTATAACAATACCCCAAACCAACCCTTCCACCACAAGTTTCCAGTAGTCCTTAGCACATACAAGATCCTGAACACCACTCGCCCTCCCAGGCCACCCACCCAAATAACTGCCATCCAACCCAGCCAGCCTGCTCCGAGATCATTACCTTCTCCCTGCTGCATGTTACTAAACTGTCGATCAGAAGTGAAGCATAGCTGAAACAATTTACAACTCAATTCCGTCCGCCAGTTCCGGTGGAAGTCGTGTTCAAAATATCTATGGAAATTAGCATGGAAAATGCATTTTTTTTACCCACACCCCCTTTTTGTCAACCCCCATTTAATGGATAACCCCAAAACATTCCATGCAAAATAAGACTCACCAGCATACTTATATGGGGAAACTTTCATAATGATTTGTCGAATAGCACCAAAGATATAGCCAAGTCAAAAACCCTTTTCATATGGAAACTAGGTCCTACCTATAAATACCTACTGGCAACTGCCAGTAGGTAATATATACATATTACCTACTGGCTGTCGCCAGTAGGTAGTTATAGTTAGGATGCAGTTTCCATAGGAAAAGTGTTTTTTTCATTTGTCACTAACTCTGGCATCATTTGACGAATTCTCGCAAAATTCTCAAAAACAGTTTGGTGTTTACTTCAGCTGCAGTCTTGAAAAGTTCGGGGTGCTCCGTCAAGCAGGAGTCGAGAGAAAGAGGGGGTCCCAAAACACTTTTTCCCCATGTTAATTTCCATATTAAACTTTAGACAAGGCTACAGCCCAAACTGCTGAACGGAATTACGCCAAATATGGCAAAAAGGTAGCCGTTGGTCGAGAAAGTTAGCTTTTTGTTAAATGGTGTAAATCTGTTCGGTGTTGCGAAGAAAATTAAAGAAATTCCCAGTTGTAAATCTAGAAACGCGAAGGATCTGTGACCCCTCACAATCTCATGCCTGAGATCTGATTGGCTGCCAACACTTCAAACCAAGTGTTGGCAGCCATCTTGTGACTCGGTTGAACTGAGTCATACTCACAAGCAAAAAAATTAAAAAAAGAAAAGGGGGCGGGGTAGACACACCCTGACCCCCTAGGACTCTTGGGAACCAAAAAAGCATTTTTTTTTACATTTTTAGCATAAGCCACATTGGATTTGTGATACCCGCTGAAAATTTAAAAAAATGAAGCACAGGCTCCCGTGCTTTGTTTAATTTAGGGGACAAATAAAAATAATGATCGGGGGTCCCTGCACGGGCCTCCACAGCCAAGGGGACCACCACCTTCCTTGGGCTAAACACAAAAGAAATGCAGGAGGCGAAGTGCCTCCCACAGCCCCGGGGACCACTACCTACCTGGGGCTATAATAAATTATAGTTTGTGAGGTGAGCTCCAGCCCTCATATGCAGCACGGGGGACCGCAACATCCCCGGGGCAACTGCATACTAAATTATATATGGGGCCACAAAGCCGCCACAGCCCCGGGGTACACCACCTTCCTGGGGCTTAATTTCTGTTGGAGGAGGGCCTCACAGCCCCTCTCATAGAGCCATAGATGGCCCTGGGGACTACCACCCCCAAGGGCCGGCTCTAGCATAGCCCACCCCTGGAACATTGCAGTGTGCTATGGCGTGGAGAGAGCACTGCTCCTCTTCATGGAAACAAGAGCATTGAAAAAGCTGGTCCCCCCTACCCATTAGAATTTTTTTTAATGAAGGCCTGGCCCCAGGAGATGGGTGCCCAGGGCCGAAATAGGCCTGGGGAGGGGGACCCGTGCACCCCCACCCTTAAAAAAAAACATAAAAAGAAGCCCGGCCCGGGGATGGGGTCCAGGTGCCCGAGTGATTTGGGGATGGGGTCCCTGGGGCCAAAATTGGCCTGGTAAGGGGGGCCACGCAGCCCTCCTACCTTTTTTTTTTTTAAAAAGGAAAAGGCCAGGCCCCTGGGGATGAGGTTCCAGGGGCTGAAATCGGCTGAGGAAAGGGAGGATACACAGGCCCTCTTCCTAAAAAAACTAATATTAAACATGTTTTTAAACTTCGGCAAGAAGTTGGGTGCCACGCCCCATTCAACACCATTCTCCTGGTGCAGTGGTGGTTGGGGAATGAAATCCCCTTGAATGCTGTGGGTCATTGGGGGCCAACAAGCCCTCTTGTTGTGACAAAAAGTCCCAGACAGGGGGATTGCTAAGAGGACTTGAAGGCCAGGCCCCCTTTCTCTACCACTCTGCAAACGCGCCTTCTGGCATGCTTTTGGTTGGAGAATGAATTCCACTTTACTCCTGAGGGCCTCAGGACTAAAGTGGACTATTTCCACCAATCAGTAGTGCATCAGGATGCACATTTGCAGAGTGTTGGAGAAAGGGGGCATGGCCTCTGACAACTTCTCAGTAATCCAGCTGTGTGGGTCTTACTGGAGGTGGCAGGATGGGTAGTTGGCCTCCAGGAACCCTCAAGAACCAAGGGAAATTTATCGTTCAACTTGTAGTGTGCCAAGGGGGCGCATTTGCAGAGTGGTGGAGAAAGGGGGCGTGCCCACCGAACATCTCTCAGTAAACCTACTGTGCGGGACTCACTGGACTTAACAGGTGGGTAGTTGGCCCCCAAGGACCCTCAATAGTCAAGGGGACTCCATCCCCCTACCAGTAGTGCGCCAGAAGGTGTGTATTTGCAGAGTGTTGTCCGGAACTCAGCAATCTCGCTTTGTGGTACTTACTGGAGGTAACAGGAGGGGTAGTTGCCCCCCCCAAGGATGTTCTTGGGGTCCAACTACCCCTCCTGTTATCACCAGTGAGTCCTACACCGCAGGATTGCTAAGAGGTCTTCGGAGGCCACGCCCCCTTTCTCCATCACTCTGCAAACACAGATTGTGGTGCACTACTGGTTGGCAAATTAAGTCCACCTTACTCCTGAGGGATTTTGTGGGTCAAGAAGCCCTCCTAGTATCTCCTTTAAGTCCTACACAGCTGGATTTATGATAACTGGCCGGTAGCCCAGTCCCCTTTCTACACCACTCTGCAAACTTTACTGCGAGTTAAAAAACCTTAGAAATTCACTGAAAAAAACAATGGTTACAGGGATGTTATAGTTAGCAAATAGAATTTAAAAAATCTCAGAAATTCACTGGAAAAAACAAAGGTTACATGGATTATTAGACCTGACTTTTTCAGTCGGTTTATCCACAGACTTTTGCTTTTTGACCTTCTTTTTCTGACCTGTTTTTGTTGGTTTTATCCCTCTGGGCACTTTACCACTGCTGATCAGTGCTAAAGTGCATATGCTCTGTATTGGTGTTTTCCATGATTGGCTTATTTGACTTACTACTAAGCCCCTAGTACAGTGAACTGTGTGTGCCCAGGGCCTGTAAGTCAAATGCTGCTAGTGAGCCTGCAGCACTGATTGTGCCACCCATGCAAGCAGCCTTTTAAAAGGGTCTCAGACCTGTAACTGCAGTGTCTGCGCACAGTTTCTACTGCCATGTCAACCTGGTAAGTGCACCCACCTGCCAGGCCCTAACCTTCCCTTTTCTTGCATTGAAAACCCCCTAAGGTAGACCCAAGTTACCCCTGTGAGGAGGGTGCGGTGTATGTGAAAGGCAGGATATGTACTGGTGTGTGTGACATGTCCTGATAGTGAAACACAGGGTATTTCCTTTTTCACTATGGAAAGGCTATCTGTCCCATAGGATACAATCGGAGTTTATTTATAATATCTTATAAGTATAACTTTCCATTGGGACCAGGTAGGAAGATGGAGTTTAGTATGCCATAACACAGAATATAAAAATGCATCTTTTAGTAAAGATGATTTTTATATTGTTTGTGGATGGTGCCATCAGTAATGGCAGCTGTGATGTCATTTGATGTGTTACTGACCTGAAAAAAGCAGGTTATAGGGATGTTATAGTTAGAAAATATATATTTTTCTGAATATAGGGATGTTATAGTTAGAAAATATATATTTTTCTTAAACTTAGAAATTCATTGAAAAAGCCAAAGGTTACAGGGACGTTATAGTTAGGGTCAGATTTCACTCATACAAAACCAGAGCAATTCAGCTACCTATAACTCACGCCCCACAATGCACTGTTTATGCCTTCACATATTACATCACTCATGACATGGTCAGTGACATTACTGATGACATCACTGATGACATCTCAAATGACATCACTGATGACACCACCCAGTGACTGTGAGCGTTTTAAAAATGTTTATGAGTGTTAAATATATATACCAAGGTGTATTGAAGAATCAGTGGGTGTATGAGTGCCTGTAATGATGATTCAGTGGGTGCGTGACTGACTGTATAAGTGAGTGATTAGGTGTCTCAGTGAATATATGTTTCGCTGACTAGGTTGACTGAATGTCTGTATCAGTCTGTCATTTGAGTCAAAGTGGCTGAATGGGTGTGTGAGTTGGTACGTGAGTGGCTGTATGGGTGAGTGATTAATTATCTGAGTACCTGTATGGGTGTTTGACTGTCTGTGTGAGTGGGTGAGGGTGTTTGTTTGCCTGAATGGAAGAGGGAGTGGGTGAGTCAGCAGCTGTATGGGTTAGTAAGTGTGTGTGTGAGGGGCTGCATGGATGAGTTAGTGTGTTTATGGCTGTATGGGTGAGTAGATTTTTCAGAGGTAGATTGGTGAATAACTTGGTATGTGAAAGATAGCATAAGTGAGTGCTGGGGTATATGAGTGACTGTATGGGTGAGTGAGTGAATGCGAGAGTAGCTGTAGGGGTGAGTGTGTGCTGGTGTGATTGACTGTATAGGTGAGTGAGTTTGTGTTATTATCTGTATGAGTAAGTAAGTGAGGATGTGTGTGTAACTGTATGGGTGAGCAAGTGGCAGTGTGATTGACTATTGATGAGTGAGTAGGTGTGAGTAGCTCTATGGGTGACTGACTCAGTGTGTGAATGGCTGTATGAGTGGATATGTCAGTGGCTGTGTGAGTGAGTGAGTGGCTATATGAGTGGCTGTATGGGTGAGTGAGTGGATTTGTGTGTAGAGTGGTGGAGATAGGATGTCCTTGGGGGGCAACTACCCCTCCTGTTACTTCCAGTAAGTCCCACTCAGCAGGATTGCTGAGTAGTTGCCATAGGCCATGCCCCCTTTCTCCACCACTCTACAAACATACCTCCCGGCACACAACTAGTTGGGAGATGAAGTCCCCTTGGCTCCAGAGGGTTCTTGGGGGCCAACAAGTCCTCCTGCTATCTCCAGTAAGCCACACACAGTGGGTTTGCAGAGAGGTTTTTGATGGCCACACCCCCTTTCTCCACCACTCTGAAAATGCGCCTCCTGGCACACTTCTAGTTGGGGGATAAAGTCCCTTTGGCTGCTGAGGGTCCATGGGGTACAACTAACCCTCCTGTTACCTCTAGTAAGACCCACACAGCTGCATTGCTTTGAGGTGGTCAGAAGCCATGCCCGCTTTCTCCAGCACTCTGCAAACGCGGCTCGTGGTGCACAACTGCTTCAGGAATGAAGTCCACTTTAGCTTGAGGCCCTATGGAGGCAAGGGGACCTCTTCCCCCCTCCACCAGTGTGCGAGAGATGCATTTGCAGAGTGATGGAGAAAGGTCACGTGGCATCCGACCACCTCTCAGCAATCCCACTGTGTGAGGCATACTGGAGGTAACAGGAGGTCTTGTTGGCCTTAAAGACCCTCAGCAGCCAAGGGAACTTCATCCCCCAACCAGTAGCGTGCCAGGAGGTGCATTTGCAGAGTAGTGGAGAAAGGGGACGGGGCCTCCCGCAAGTTTCCGGCTTTTTATCTCTTTTTTTTTAGGAAGGGGGGCTGCATGGCACCCTTCCATGGAATTTTTTGGGCCCCGGCCCCGGGGAACCCATTACCCCAGGTCCTGATCCTTTTAAAAAATGTTTCTTTTAAAAAAACAGGAGGGAGGGCCGGGCGGCCCCCTTCCTGGTCCTATTTCAGCCCCGGAGACCCCAGGGTCCGGCCTTTATTGATTTATTTTTAATACTTGATAGGGACGGGGGTAAGCTGCCCCCCTCCTGGGTCATTTTTGGCCCCAGGGACCCCATCCCCGGGGCATGCTCATTTATTTTTTACTATTTTCTTTAATGAAAATGGAGGAGAGCCACGTGGCCCCATCCCAAGGCCTATTCCGGCCCAAGGCCCCCATCCCCTGGGGGCCAGAACTTCATAACTTGTTTTTAATGGGGAGGGGGACCCGCTCTGCCCCCCATCCCTGGGCTGATATCACCCCAGGGACCCCATCTCCTGGGGCATGGCCACCTTGTTGGGGCCTGTGGGGGGAGCCTCAAGGTCACCGCTGTCCCTGCCGGATCCCTGCCACCTCTGTGAGCCAGCATTGCTTTTAGACAGAGGGTGCTGCTAACATGCAGCTACCTCTGTCCAAAAGCAATTCTGCTCTGCTTCGTGAAAGCGAGATCGTTTTTAATCCTCCCGCCAAGCTATAGCAAACCGCAATGACCCGGGGTTGGGCACCATGGGACAATGCTGGAGCCAGGCCTTGGGATGGTGGTCCCAAGGGCCATGTAGGGCTTTGGAGGGGGGCCACACAACCCCCCTCCTTTATTCAGATTTACCCCAGAGAGGTAGTGGTCCCCGGGGCCATGAATCCACGACGGACCCCCTTAATTACTGCATGTCTTCCCCAGGGAGGTGGCAGTCCCCAGGACAGCAGGGAAGGCCCTATAGCCTCCCCAGCATTACTTAAAAAATAAGTGTGCCCCGGGGAGATTGGGGTCCCCAGGGCAGGGAGGGTCCATGAGGCACCACCATATTGTTTAAATTAGCCCCGGTGAGGTGGCGGCCCCCAGGGCAGGGGTTATACGAGGCCCCCGCCACTTAATTGTAAATAGCCCCAGGGAGGTGACAGTGCGGGCAGGCCCAGTGATCCCGCCCATATTCATAATGAAAAATACCCCGGAGGTAGTGGTCCCCAGGGCTGTGAATAGTTCAATGAGGGGTGGCCCGTATGTCTCCCTCCTATATTTATTATATGCCCCCGGGACCTGGCCTACCCAGTGGTTATTTAAAAGCAAGAGCGGAAGCCCACCCTTCCTTTTTTTAAATGTTTTGCGGCGAATAGAGCAATTTCGCAGCAAATCTTTTACAAAAAATGCTTTAATGCCATGACAGGGTCCAAGAGGGACCCCAAGACCACTACTTTGGGGTCAGTGTATTCCTACTCTGCCCCCTTTTTTTTTATTTTCACTTTTTTGGGGTGAGGACTCGGTGGAGCTGAGTCCCAAGATGGCTGCCAACACTTCCTGGTTGAAGTGTTGGCAGCCAATCAGAGAGGTGTATTTCCCTGTACAAGCTCGTCTTTTTCACGAAGGCTTCGTGACCAGAGATATATCTATCTTTTTCTTCTTACAGTTCTGGAAAACTACTAAACAGATTTACACCAAATAACAAGATGCACAATCTGTGTAACAACATCTACTTTTCTGCCAAATTTGGACTAATTCCGTCCAGCAGTTCTGGCTGAAGCACCAGCTGGGACTGCGAGGGACCGAATCAGGTTTGCAACGGAGGACTACCAATACCAAATCAGTTACTTGGATGAACCCTCCCCCCGAGCACCGATTTTCCCACATATTTGCCTTATACATTGTATTTTCAAGTGTCAGTAAGTACGCAGACACTTCTAACCACACACCTTAGCGCATGTGTAGGTATTACAAAAGGTTTCACGTGGCACCATTCACCTTTGCCACTCACTTTTCACCCACTTGGTCCTGAAGAAAGCCCTTTTCACCTTTTTTTACGGGCTGTAACATGCAGACCGCCACACATAAAGCAACTTACGGTAAATAAATCCAGATTAGTTGCACCACACATACTGTTTTTTAACCGTATCCTGAGCCGCCTTTATTAAAGTTATAGGCAAGGATCCTCAGAGATATTTTTAACTGTAAATATTTCACCTCACATCACATTTATGCACAACACCAGCTCTGCTGTAATCAGGCGTCGTAGCGCAACAGGGAGGCACTCGGCCGCCCGGTTGGGACCCCAATGATCAAGCATGACACCAACCAGGTTGGTGTGTGAGGGGTCTTTTAAGAACACCTAATGGGTCCATGTTCTTACTACTCACAGTGATTTAATTACATACACATAGTGGGTCCGTCCACATTGTTTAAGTCCTGGCTGTAGGTTCGACAATACATTCCGATGGGAATTAACATTACAAACACACTCTTTTCTTGAGCCCCTATTTCTCTGTCCCCACTGCACGGATCACCCCCAAACTTTCCATGTCACACAGAACCTACTTTGACACTTTGTTTTTGAAATTTCATGAAGATTGGTCAAACAACGCTAAAGTTATGGGCAAGTCAAAAAATGTGTTTCCTATGGAAACCAGGTCCTAACTATAACTACCTACTGGCGACTTCCAGTAGGTAATATATACAAACGAACATTTTTGCATCAGATTAATTATTTATTATTTTTTGAATTTATTGATGTTGGATAAAATATGGTGCGCATGCTCATACAGAGCGATATTACAATCATGACATAAATATGAAATGTTAGTTGATTTTAAGGAATATGATTAATGTTTTAATCACGTAGAATCACAATTTTAAACCACTTGAAAATGGCGATGGCTTCCCAGCCTTTGAAAAATCAAGTCCATTTTTAATTTTCATGTCGTAAGCGTATTTGCGCATGCGCAAATGTAGAATTAAAATGGCGCTGCCCTTCTGGTAAACATTGTTGTCGAAAAAGGCGCGAGCCGAAACGTGTCCTGCTGTCTGTTGAATAAACACCAAATAAACACCGAGTGATATCACCCGTGAGTGCATCTTCTTTCCTTCAGAAGTGTGAGCTGATATATATATATATATATACATGTATATTATCTACTGGCGGTCGCCAGTAGATAGTTATAGTTAGGACCGTGTTTCCATAGGAAATCCGCAACATTCTATTTGGAATAACTTTGGCGCCGGTTGACGAATCCTCGCGAAATTTTCAAAATAGGTGGGGCGCTCCGCTCCGCTCCTACCCTGAAAGTCTTGGGGGGATTCGTCAAGCGGGGGCTGAGAAAAAAGGGGGTCCCAAAACACGTTTTCCCCATGCAATTTTCCATAGGGACCTTTAGTCCAAGGTACAGCCCGAACGGCTGAACAGAATTACTTGAAATTTGGCAGAGAGGTAGTCCTCAGGTCAGGGAAGTGCCTTTTGCAGGTCTGGTGTCAATCTGTTCAGTAGTTCCTGAGAAAATCAAAAGTAAAATCATATATGTGGGCGGAGCCTAACCACACATCTCATCCTGAGATCTGATTGGCTGTCAGCACTTCATCCAAGAAGTGTTGGCAGCCATCTTGGGACCAATATACATGATAGCACCTCATTAAAAAGCATTGCAGTTAATAGAAGGTTTTAAGACTTTAGTTACATTATAAATCATTTGTTGATGGTACCATACTCATTTTAGGAATTGTGGTATGTTCTAAGGTGATTTCACCATGTGAAAAAGCCTTCTGCTGGGATATCATGATTGAGAGAAAAATATTTTCTCATGCTTTTCCCACAGAGGTTTGGAAGGTGATCTATAAGCTAAACTGAGAGCTTATTTTCTGTAAATTCACATTATCTTTCTCAGTCATGTGAGAATGAAGTCTGACATTCTCAGTAAAACATGTACATCCAACAAGGGCAGAGACTGTCAGTTGATTCCTTTGTGTTCTACTGCAGCTTCCCAGAGTGTTCCAAAGAACAACTAGAGCGCTAACAGTCCTACTTATGATAAACATATGGCACACCTGAAGCCATCTTGCTTGGATTAAAGTGGTAACTCTTAAAACATTTAATTTAAAAAGGAACAAAATGAGGGGGTTCATTTTTCCATAAAAAGTATGATTAGTGCTGCAGAAAGAAAAATTAGGGCACATTTTGAGTGACTTCTCAAATCCTCTTCTGTTTCATTAAAAAATTCTGACATGCAGACTGAAACATGCACTTTCAATACCAGCAGCAGTTTTCCCTGGTGAGCAGTAGCTTTACTACAGTGATCAAATGAGCAAAAAGAGTGCTAACATTCTGAATTTATGGCAAATGTGTGACACATCTGAATGCCTTCTTGATGGAATCAAAGTAAAAAACTGAAAGTATTTCCTACTGAGGAGACTGCAGTAAATGAGGAAATTAGGAAACTTCATAACAAATAAGTCTCCCAAGATGGCCACCAGAGACAAAAGAGCCCAAATGTAGCCCAAATATCACCCAGATGTAGCCCAAGTATAACCCAATGACAGAATGTCCCAGAGTGTTCTTAAAAACAACTAGAGCGCTTACTGTCTTCATTATGACAAAAGTATGGCACACCTGAAGCCATCTTGATTGGAATAAACTGGTAACACGTAAAACATTTAATTTAAAAAGGAACACAATGAGGGGTTCATTTTGCCATAGAAATTATGATTAATGCTGAAGAAAGAAAATGAGGGCACATTTTGAGTGACTTCTCAAATCCTCTTCTATTTCATTAAAAAATTCTGACATGCAGACTGAAACATGCACTTTTAATACCAGGAGCAGACTTCCATGGTGAACAGTAGTTTTACTACAGTGATCTAATGAGCAACTAGAGTGCTAACATTCAGAATGTATGGCAAATGTGTGACATATCTGAATACCTTCCTGATGGAATCAAAGTAAAAAACTGAAAGCCTTTCCTACTGAGGAGACTGCAGTACATGAGGAAATTAGGAAACTTCATAACAAATAACTCTCCCAAGATGGCCACCGGAGACAAAAGAGCCCAAATGTAGCCCAAAATCACCCAGATGTAGCCCAAATATAGCCCAATGACAGAAGTGTACAAAACACTTATTATTTTGTGTTTTTGCAGTGTTATATAGTGCGAACTTGTCAGGTATTGGAGTGCTTTACATGAGCATTGGTTACATCACACAAGAACAAATTCATTTTGGTTGTAGACATGGGGAGACTAAGTGATTTGACCAGAATCACAGAATGTCGAGCTGAAGCAGAAACTCCAACCTGGTTCCCCAGTTGCAAAGTCTGCAGTTCTGCAAGTAACACCACATCCTCTCCCCTAAGTGCAACATTTAATCAAGTGGTCAACTGGATAAAAAAACATAAAGATAACAAATAATTTAAAAGTGCTTTGTCGCTATTTGAAAACTCAGAAAATATGTCTTTATTTTAGTCTTTTAGAGCACTAACCATAATTTTGATGCCAATAAGACCCTCTCATATATGTAATTTCTAAAGGAAATGCTCTAGGTATTACAGTTTTGATTACATCAAGATGACGTCAGGCATTCCACACTTTTGTAATAAATATAGAATGTTAGCAATCTAGTTGTTCATTAGGATACTGTTGAGAGGCAGAGGCCAGGGGCACGGACTCTGAAAATTGAAGGCAGGTAGGAGGGTGCAAAGGCAACAATTTAACCACACTGAGCAGGCAGGAAGGGCCGTGGCAGCACAACAGACTATGGAGGGCAGTGGAAACAAACCAACAATACAGGACTTGCAAGAGAGGCTGTGGCTATGTAATAGACCAATGTGGGCAGAAGGAAGAGGCAATGGTAGTACAACCATACATGCCAACAGACCCGATTCAGCCAGGAAACGTCCAATGTTTTTAAGCTCAAATGGGCTTTATTTGATCTGTCTCCTGTCTACAATCTCCTCTTTTTCAATGTAACTCAAAGGGGAAAGTCAATACCCCAGTTTTTTTTCAAAATCTCCCTCTTACCAAGTTCAAAATGTTCGCAAGTATGGTACATTGGATCATGGAAGGAAATGGGGTAGGGACATGGACTTGGATAACAGAGGACAGGAGGGACATGGAGATGTGCACCAAACTGACCCTGCAGGGCAGGCATCAGGGTTTGCAGCAGCACAATACACCACACAGGGCATGCGGGACGGGAGTGCAGCACAACAATCCATAGAAAGCAAGAGGGCCATGCACATGGACAACAGAGAACAGAGGGGCAAGAGGCAATGGTAGCTAGCTGACCATAATGGACAGACAGGAGAGAAAGCTGCAGCATAACAGACCATAAAGGGCAGGAGGGACGGATCAGGGGCATTACAATGGAACAGACAAGCCAGGAGGGAGGGAGTAGGGGTCTGCACATGTAAACAGAGGGCTGAGGGCAAGGGGGCAGGGCAGGAGCAGCAAGATAGCCATGGAGGTCAGGCAGGATGGGCACTAGAAGCAAGACACACCATGAAGAGCAACAGTGAGACTGTGATGGCATACACACAGACCATGGAGGGAAGGTGGGAGGGGGTCAGGGGCAGCTAACTGACCACATAGGGAAGGTGGGAGGGGCCATGGCAGCACAGAAGACCATGCATGGCAAGTGGGAGGGTTAGTGGCAGCCCAATGGCTATGATGGGCAAGAAGGAGGGTGCAGGGGCATGCACAAAGGACGATGGAGGATAGAAGGGATGGTCAGGACCTGTGCACAGACAAGAAAGTTCAGGGGAAGGGGCCTCACAACAGACCGCACGGGGCAGGCAGGAAGAGCAGTTGCAGCACAACAGACCAGGGAGGGCAGAAGTGTGTGGCAGTACAATGGACCATGTAGGACAGGAGGAAGAGGATAGGGGCATGGCATGTGGACAGGCAGGGTGGAGGTGGCAGGGACAGGTTACAGTCATCTGACAATGCTAGGCAGGTGGGAGGGGAGTAGCAGCTCAACAGAACACTCAGGAGTGGCAGGTCCATGGAACATGGTGGGCAAAAAGGATGGAGCAGGGGCATGCACAAAGACATCGGAGGGCAGGGGGAAGGAGAATAGGGGCAGCAAGCTAAGCACAGAGTTTAAGCAGGAGGTCAATGATGGGGCATAGAATTGGGCAATGGAGGGCAGGAGGAGTGGACTGGTACATCATACTAAATTGAGGGCAGTGGCAGCACATCAGACCATGCATGGCAGGAGGGAGGAGGCTAGTCCATGGATTCACACAACAGAGGATAGGGAGGAGGGGGATGGGGCAGCAAGCTAACTGTTCAGAGAAGGCGGGTATTAGGAACTTTATTGTTTTTAAAACGTGTGTCTGTGCGAACTACTTAAAATATGAACAAGTATGCAGCATAATCTCACTTTTATTCAGGAAGAAGAGGACGTTTGTGACTGTGACTCCGGGCTCACTTGGCAGAAACACCCCCTGACCCTCCAACCCCTATCGCAAAATTTAATACCCGTGAAAAGGGTAGGTGAACACAGTGTTATATAGAACATAGTCCTGAGAGCACGATTGAAAATGAAAACTAGATATAGTGTATGGTATAAACTATGCACCAAAAAGTGTGATATAAGATGAACCGGGCGTGAAATATAATATGCAATACATTGTGCGCAATTACAGATTCATTGGAGAGCACGAGATAGCACAGGCACTAGCGCGTGCTATGCGATATGCGCCTTGGAGTGTAATATGCACAGGGCAGTGTTGTGTAACCTAACTAGTCTCTAAAGTTGTAATATAAAATATGTGCTGGGGAGTGTAACGTTGCATATGCACTGTGACAAAGATATGGATCCCAGATTGTAATATGTATGGCATAGCACTGTGCGTTATAACATAGGCATCGAGGAAGGCACGTTAGATGGGGCAATATAACCCGTGCGAAGACAAGTGTGGCATGACATATTCACGGGGTGGTGTTACAGTGCACATGGGCTAGAGTGTCATAGCATATGCACTAGCTAGTGGAATACAACACAGAGGTGTGTGGCACTCAGCAGGCAATGGTGGGTGTAACACAGCATTGGGCTCTGCCAGGAGCGCGCTGTGACTCTCAAGTGATGTTCGTCCCCTTTCCAGAGAGTAAAATAAAAAGTATTACACATCCGGCAGTGGATGTGTGTTTTATTAACCGTGAGGGGGGTTTCTTGCATAGTTTTGGTCGAATTTTTGTCGAATCCCCTTTGAATGGCTTGGTGTGCATGTGTATTAAATGTGCCCGTCAATAGCTACCCATGTTTGTATAAATAAACAACAAGGGTGTCTACCGGGATTAGGCACGGTAGGGCATCAGACATGTCAGAGCTTCAATAGTGGTGTAAATACATTCCACGTGGATTCATTGTATGCATAGTCGCCTTTTAATGAATAGCACACAAATCGCCATGGTGATAGGTACGTACGGTTTGTCCAGCATGTCCTAGGTGTGTCTATAAATATATATTTTTTAAAAATAATAAAAAACAGTGGCCGGCCCTGGGGATTGGGGTCAAAAAAATATAATTAGGAGACAGGCCCTGGGGGATGGTGTCATCAGGGCCAATAAATTAGAATAAGAAGGGGAACCACACAGCCCCCCTTCTTAAAAAATTAAAATAAATAAAAGACTGGCATTGTGCCGGAGGCCACGCCCCCTCCTTGCAGCACTCTGCAAATGCGCACCCTGGCAAATTGTAAGTTGGGGAATTAATTCCTCTTGAATACTGAGGGTCCCTGAGGGCCAACTAGCCCAACAGGCATCTCCAGTATGTGCCAGGGAGCTGCGCTGCAGACAGGTGTTCTGAGGCCAAGCCCCTTTTTACACCTCTCTGCAACGCAGCTCTGTGGCGCTTACTGGTGGTACCTAGTGGTCTAGTTTGACCCTAGGGACCCTTAGGATTCAAGGGGACTTAATCTCTCAACTTAGAACAGCCACAGGGCGCGTTTACACAGTGGTGAAGGGAGGGGACGGGGCCTGAGGTGATGTGTGCAAACACGCACTATGGCATGTTTTAAATTGGGGATATAATTTCCCTTCACTACTGAGGGCCCCTGGGGGCTAACTAGCCCACCAAGTGCTTCCAGTAAGCGCCACTGAGCTGCATTGCAGAGATGTGGTCCAGGCCGTGCCACTTTTTACACCTCTTTGCAACGCAGCTCTGTGGCACTTACTGGAGGTACCTAGTGGGCTAGTTGGACCCTAGGGACCCTCAGGATTCAAATGAACTTAATCTCCCAACTAAAAACGGACACAGGACGTGTTTACACAGTGGTGAAGGGAGGGGACGGGGCCTGAGTTAACGTGTGCAAAAACGCCCTGTGGCCTGTTTTAAGAGGTAGTTTTAATCCCCCTGCCCTATTATATACTAGGGGCTTACAGAGGAGGTCATGCTAATCACAGGGGGACCCCAACGCATAATGTTCCCTAGTGTATGTAGGTGTTTTCACTGTATTCTAAGTGTCTTTTAACATAGCACTGGCTCTAGGACTGGTTAGTCAGACTCAGTTACCACCAGTATCCATCTGAAAAAGTTGAGGGTACAGGATGATTTTGCAACAAGGCTTCTTTCTGCTCTTCTTTTTGTTCTTTCTGCACGTTATCCTTCTTCCTGCACTTTTCTTCGTCTTTGAGGACTTCTGTTGCTTCTTTCTGCACTTCTTTATTTTCTTTCTGTGCCTTTTTTCTTCTTTCTTCACATGTCCTATCTCTGTAGGCATAGTTAGAAATTAGCATTTAAAAAACTTTTGAAATTCACAGAAAAAAACCATAGGTTTCAGGCACGTTATAGTTAGGAATTAGCATTTAAAAAATCTCAGAAAATCACTGAAAAAACCATAGGTTTCAGGGGTGTTATAGTTAGCTGGACTTTTCACTTGTACAAAACCATTGAAATTCCCCCGTTATAGTTAGTTCAGCTAACTATAACTCGCGCGCCCGTAATGCACTGCTGATGACGTCACATATTACATCACTCATGACATGGTCAGTGACATCACTCATGACATCACTGATGACATCTCAAATGACACCACTGATGACATCACTGATGACATCATCCTTGTGATAGAGTGGCAGACCTCCTCTCACCCTAATATAACCTTTGATACACACATTCAAAAATAGAGACTAAAATTTTCAAAACAATGGACATACCAATACCAGTTACAACAACCTCTTCAGTAATTCTAAGATCCACATACACATCCACTCATTCACCAACAGTCCTATACAGTCACTCATACATGTACTCACTCTTCATATGTACCCATACACCTATACATCCTTATTATACAATGCCACTCATCCATAGAGTTACTCACACACATAGTCACTCATGCTAATAAAGAATCAAACATACATTTACTTGCATATATAGTTATACACATACCACCACACTTACTTCTACGGAAACTTACACATACTTATTCTTTTAAACAATCACTTATAGAAACACATACTTATTCATACAGGAACTCTTTCAATCTCTCACTCTCACATATACTCACTTATATACACCAATAGTCACATATACTAGTTTAAAACATATGTAGTTACTCATAAAGACACTATTGAGACAGTCATTCACTCACTAACACACCCATACACACACTCATCCACCCATACAGTCCTGCACACATGCTGTCTTCAACACATACAAACAGTGAGTCACTCATTCATGCACCTATGCACTATGTAATACCCCCCACCGAACCATACAGACACTCAGACTGATACTCAAAAAAACAACTAATAACCTATATAGACACCCATGTAGCAACTCACCAACCCATGCAGCCACTTATACACAAAGTAAGAGACTGATACAGATATTTACATATTTAAACATTACTCACTAAGCCATGTATTCACTATGATACACTTAATCAGTCAGTTACACAATCAATTTTTCAAAAACAAATCATCCATTTAGACACTTATATACCCATTTATTCTTCCATCGACCCTGAGATATACATATATAAAACATATTTAATTTTCAGAAAAACACACATTCACTGGATGATGTCATCAGTGATGTCATCAGTGATTTCATTTGAGATGTCATCAGTGATGTCATGAGTGATGTCACTGACCATGTCATGAGTGATGTAATATGTGACGTCATCAGCAGTGCATTGCGGGCGCGCGAGTTATAGTTAGCTGAACTAACTATAACGGGGGAATTTCAATGGTTTTGTACAAGTGAAAAGTCCAGCTAACTATAACACCCCTGAAACCTATGGTTTTTTCAGTGAATTTCTGAGGTTTTTTTTTTTTTTTTTTTTTTTTTGTGAAAAGATTTTATTGTGCATAAAAGGGTTACAAACACGGGCCTACAACCACCAGGGCCGGCCGCTAGTAGTCAAAGTGTTCCAGCATATCAGAAAACCATGGCTAGCCCACAGGGGCTACGCACTATCACAGTAAATCAGATTGCACATAAAGGAAATCAGAATACACACTTTTAGTATAAATAACAACAAAAAAGAAAAATACAAAGATACAACAAACAAGGCGAAACGACTTATGAAGGGCAGCGAACACCAGCCGGGGGAGTCAACACCCAACCACCCGAGGGCGGTCAATAAAAGAAGACCTGAGAGGGAGGGGGGGGGCAACGAGAGAACCAAATCTGTACTCCGAAGTACGAGATGCACAAGGAACCCTCAAGGATCAGGGGGACGAGGCAACCCCGGACGTATCTACCAAAGGGGGAGCACAGATAGACCCACGATACGCGTTCCACTGCCCCCAAATTTTACCCCAAGCCCCCGGTTTACCACGGGCCACATACACCGTTTTCTCCCTGAACATGCACCAGTCCATGTTTTCCTTCCAGACGGACACGGTAGGAGGCCGCTGGGAACCCCAAAGCTGCGCAATATCTCTCTTTGCAATCATGTTCCCCAAGGCCGCCCACCGAGCCTGAGCCGCATTGCAGTCATTGGGCTCCCATACATTCAGCACACAACAACGCACCTCCGGCAGCAGAGCGACCCCGGTGACTCGTCTCATAATATCATGCACCCGGCGCCAGTATTCCGCCACCTCGCGGCATTCCCATAGGATATGGAGAAAAGTAGCACTGAGCCCGCAGCCACGCTTACAGAGTCCGTCGTCTGAGAACCCCATCGAGACCAGGCGGGGGCCCGTCACATATACACGATGGAGAATCTTAAGCTGGACCAGGCGGAGACGGGCCGGGATGGCCACCTCCTTAGGGGATGACAGTGCAGTCTGCCAGTCCTCATCGTCCAGCTCCACCCCATCTCCCGTCCATGCCTCCCGAAGACGCACCAAGAGGTCAGCCCGATTGTTTATCAGTTTTTTGTAAATCAGGGAAATAGTACTGTCGGGGACGTGACCGTCGAGTATGCGGTCCTCGAGAGGCGAAGAAGAAGGGACCGTGGTCCCCTCCCCAAAGACCGAAAGCAGGGCGTGCCGAACCTGTGCATAACGGAAGAACTCTCTGTCACTAAGCTCATACTCGCGCTGAAGCGCCGCGAAGGATTTAACCGCACCTTTAACCCACAGGTCCCCCACTCTGCTGATGCCGATTGTATCCCAGCGCTCGAAGCCTTTCGTTGTCCAGAGGTTTCCCAAGCGGTCTGAGTCGAATAGAGGAGTGGCGCACGTTAAACGCTCACTCCAGCCCATCACAACGTTAGCCGCCTTCCATACACGGACCGCAATCCTGGTAGGGCCCGTAAGGGCCCTACCAGCAGACCGCGAGTAAAGCGCTCTGTTATAGTTACCGCCGGGGAGCAGGAATTTATCCATCTCATATGCCGGGTTCGAACCAGGAGCGTACGTAGCATGGTTAATGGCAGACAGCTGGGAGGCCCAATAGTACCGTCTAATATCAGGAAGCGCGATGCCCCCGTCATACCAGGAAAGAGTCAGCTTGGCCAACGCGATACGCGATCGCCCGTCCCAAACCAGTCTCCTCTGCAAACTCTCCACCTCCCTAAAGTAGGCCGCAGGAATGACATCGAAGAAGTTCTGGAGTGCATAAAGGAATCTGGGAAGGGACATCATTTTAAACAGCGCTGCGCGACCAAGCGGAGACAAGGGCAGCTTACACCACCGAGCCGTATCTGCCCTCAAACGCCGGAGTGGAGACAGGAGATTCTGCTCATAGCGGACCGCCGGATCCAACGAAACGTACACCCCCAGGTATTTAAAGCCGGACTGAGATATTTGGAGCGGAAGCCGAGGCGGCAAGAGAGGAGAACCACCAGAGATAGGATAAACACAAGATTTGGACCAGTTGATTATCAGACCCGAGTTTTTCCCGAAGGAAGTAAGGACATCAAAGAGAACATTGAGCGACTTCCGCGGTGAGGTGAGATACAAGAGAATATCATCCGCGTACAATGAAACCCGATCCTCGAAGCCCGGGGCCCACCGGAGCCCTCTAATCGAGGGCTCCCAACGGAGCCAGGCAGCGAGCGGCTCCAGGGCGAGAGCAAAGAGCAGCAGGGACAACGGGCACCCCTGCCTAGTTCCCCTCCCGAGAGCGAAAGGCCGAGAAACCCGCCCATTGACAACCACCTGAGCCATTGGTCCAGCATAAAGGAGCTTCACCCAGCCAAGGAACCCCTCCCCAAACCCAAACCTCGCCAAGACGGCCCAAAGAAATGGCCATTCAATGGTATCAAAGGCCATCGTGGCGTCTAGGGAAACCAATATGGCCGGTTCAGCCAAGTACTCAGCCCTAGCAAGGACGCCGTGCAGACGCCGTAAGTTAAGAGCGGTATTACGATGTGGGATGAAGCCACATTGATCCGGATGTATCAAGTCACATATAACGCTCAGCAAGCGATTAGCGAGGACCTTAGCAAGGATTTTGGGTTCGGCATTCAGCAGGGAAATAGGCCTATAGGAGGCACAGCGGTCACATGACTTACCCTCCTTGGGAATCACTACTATAGTAGCCAGACGCTGGTCGTCAGGAAGGGAACCCCTCTCGAGCGATTCCTGAAACATATGACGGAGGAAAGGCGCGATTTTATCTGGGCGCAACTTATATAGTTCAATCGGCAGGCCGTTGGGGCCCATAGCCTTGCCCGAGCGGAGGGAGCGAATCGCAGTAGCAATCTCTTCGACAGACAAAGGGGCATCCATCAGCTCGCGATCATCGATGGGTAAGCCGGGCAGGGCAATATCCCGAAGCAGAAGACGAGAGTCGTCCTCATCTCTATCGGACACCGGGGAGTACACTGCACGGAGGTGGTCAGCAAAACACTCAACAATCTCACCAGGCTCAGTCACACACACTCCATCCGACACCCGAAGCTCCGGGACCACACGATTCACTCTCTCCTTCTTATCCAACCAGGCAATCAGCTTACCCGCCTTGTCTCCGGCGTCATACAACCTGCCCTGCTGCTCCCTATATATAGTCTTGGCAGCATCAGTGACGAGAGACTTATATTCAAACTGCTTCAGGCTGAGGGCATGCAGCCCATCCGGGGTGACACCCGCCTCCAAGGCTGCCTCCAGCCCCGATATTTCAGTCTCCAGCGTCACAACCGCCTCTCTCTTGACCCTCTTGGCCTCCACTATCTGGGACAGGGCATGCCCGCGGAGCACTGCTTTGAAAGCTTCCCACAGGGACACCGAGGACAATACCGACCCCTC
The DNA here is from genome assembly GCF_964204655.1 of Triturus cristatus. Lineage (NCBI taxonomy): Eukaryota > Metazoa > Chordata > Amphibia > Caudata > Salamandridae > Triturus > Triturus cristatus. The sequence continues at coordinate 419,660,567 of NC_140585.1, read as the reverse complement.
ATTCTCAGAAAAATATTGATCAATCGACTTAATCAGGCTATCACGGATCTTGGGGTCTCGCAGGTACCAAGGGTTAATAGGAGCGATCCGCCCAGCGGACCGCGACCCGGTGTCAAAAAGCAACCACAGTGGGGAATGATCAGAAATACCCCTGGCCAGGTGTTTGACCTCTCGAATCCGAGTAGCCTGGGCCGCGGGCATAAGGAAATAATCCAGTCTGGAGAGACTCCCATGGGCCCCAGAGTGAAAGGTGTACTGACACCGTGCCGGATGCATTAACCTCCAACAGTCCACCAGACCGAAGGTCTCCAGGAGCCCGCCCAGCCACGCCTGGGCAGCAGGGAGGGCCCTGGGCGGATGACGGTCCAGGTCACCCGAGACAACCGAATTAAAGTCCCCACCCATAAGCAAAAGACTGTCAGGAAGCCCAAGCAACATACGACCCAAGTCTGAGAAGGTGGAGTTCTGGAGGCCCGGGGGAACATAGACTGAGATCAAGGAAAGGGACTGCCCCTCCCACCTCCCAGTCAGAGCCACATAGCGCCCTCTATCGTCTGGGACCACCCTGGTGATCTCCAACGGAAGTGAAGCTCGCAAGAGAATGCCCACCCCTCTCGAACCAGTGGTGAAACCAGAGTGGGCCACAAGTCGATATCCCCCCCTGTTCATAGCCCGACAAACGTTGCCAACCAGATGCGTCTCCTGTAAGAACACCACGTCAGGAGTCAAACGACGCAGATATTGCAGCACAACACCCCGTTTGATACGGTCCCCCAATCCATTGACGTTCCAAGACATCAATCTCAACCCGTCCCCCCCCCATCCCATCCAGTAGATCAAGGGCCCCCTAGCAAAGAGCTCAACACCCAAGGATGAACCATAGCCAATACTTCGCCTTGAAAACAAAAAACACAAATGCAAACAACCCCACCCACCCACCAACCCCCCCCCAACTCCAACACCCCCCACCCTGCACCCCTGCGGTTCAAAAAACCACCCCAACTTGCAGTGTGCCTGTCGCCCTACAAACCCCATTCTACGAAAAGACCCCGGAGGAGGGAGGGGACCCGTCCCCGCCCGCTCCCCACACACAACATAGTGAAACAAAATGCACAAAAGAAGTAGAACCCAGCTGAACAGTACAACCTGGCAGAGTCCGGGACCATAAGTCACTCCAAAGGAGACCCACCACCCTCGGTACCGGCAGAGGGCCCAGTCCGGTCACCCCGGTCTGGCAGCGAATCCAGCCAGTCACTCACAGTCACAGGAGAGTCAAAAAAGGTAGTCCGATCTTCATGTTCCACTCGGAGCCTTGCAGGATAAAGCATAGAGTACTTGAGACCGAGGTCCCGGAGACGCCGCTTCACCCCCTGGAAGCCCATCCGCTGTTTCTGGACAAGTTGGGTGAAGTCCGGGAAAAAGTTAATGGACGAGTTCTCATGTCGGACCGGGCCATGGACCCGTGAGGCCTGCAGAATCGCGTCTCGGTCTCTGTAGTGGAAAAGTCTCGCAACGATAGGCCTCGGGGGGGCACCCGGTCGCGGCCGGCCACCTGGGACTCGATGGGCCCGCTCCACAGCGAAAAACTTACTCAGGCCAGCGGGAGCAAGATGCTCGAGGATGAGCTCCTCGACCAGAAGATCAACCGGGCGGTTATCAGAGGTCTCCGGAACGCCTATGACGCGGATGTTATTGCGGCGGGCCCATCCCTCGAAGTCTTCCAGCCGCCGGGCCATCAGATCATTGGCCGACTTGAGATCGCCGAGAGCGGCCTTCAGGTCCGACACGTCCGTCCCAAGGGAGGACGTCCGCACATCCAGCGATTGAACCCTCTCGTTGGTCTTAGAGAGATCCGCCCGGATTAGGGTAATGTCAATGGCCACCGTGTCGATTTTACGGGCCAAGGCCTCGTACTGTGTAGCGATGGTCTCTCTGATGCCCGTAATGGCGCCCATGATGTCATGCAGGGACAGATCCGGAGAAACGGACGGGCCACCACTGGTGTCATCCGGAGGGACATTGGCTGTCCCGGGGGATCCTTTACCCTGAGTGTAGCGGTCCATGTTGTTCGTCTGGACCGGTCCCCCACGTAGGGATGTCTTGGTCTTACGCCTCTCGGGGTCTCCCCTGCCTCCCATGAGAACCTCGATCACCGAGGAAGCGTCGAGGTGGCACAGACCAGGCAGACGTGTGTCGCACCACAGGCCGCAATATGGCGGAGCGAAGGGACCACCGTCAATGAGCACACTGGCAGCAGACGAAGCCACCGGCATCAAGCGAAGGCAAAATGGAAGCCCAGTCGCACCAGGCAAGTCCACAGTCCAGCCCCTCAAAGGCCAAAAGTGAAACCGAAAGTGATGTGACGGCCACTGGCACCGCTCCGCTGCCGTTGTTGTTCAACTACGCCCCGGCTCCACAGATCACCCTCGCATCGGGCACTGCCGTAGGGTGGGCCTCAAAAGTTCAAACCACCATAACTCTGGATTGCCAGGTCCGATTTGATTTTCGAAAGGAGTTTAGTGTTCAGCCAGCATTCGTCTCCCAGATTCCATCAACTGGGTCAGGATAGATTCAGGATAAATTCCGAGGAGCAGCGAGGGTCCGGGGAGCCCTGTGCTCACGCGACCATCTTGGATGCGCGCTAGGCTCCTCCTCCTTCTGAGGTTTTTTAAATGCTAATTCCTAACTATAACGTGCCTGAAACCTATGTTTTTTTCTGTGAATATATATATATATATATATATATATATATATATATATATATATATTACCTACTGGCGGTCGCCAGTAGGTAGTTATAGTTAGGACCACGTTTCCATAGGAAATCCGCAACATTCTATTTTGAATAACTTTGGCGCCGGTTGACGAATCCTCGCGAATTTTTCAAAATAGGTGGGGCGCTCCGCTCCACTCCTACCCTGAAAGTCTCGGGGGGATTCGTCAAGCGGGGGCTGAGATAAAAGGGGGGTCCCAAAACGCGTTTTTCCCATGCATTTTTCCATAGGACCTTTAGACACAGCTACAGCCCGAACGGCTGAACAGAATTACTTGAAATTTGGCAGAGAGGTAGTCCTCAGGTCAAGGAAGTGCCTTTTGTAGGTTTGGTGTAAATCTGTTCAGTAGATTCTGAGAAAATAGCCTTTAAATCAATATATATATCTGAGCCAGCTTACGGTGCGCTTACGGTGCGCTTACCGTACGCGTACGGTGGCGTGCGCGAGCGCGATTCTGATTGGCCCTTAGATCTTAGTAAACATTCGAATCGGTCGAAACCAGGAAGCGGTGGACGCCATTTTCTCTCTCGCACTCTGACAGGGGGTTGAAAAACCAAGTGCAAAAACATGTAAAGGGGCTGTTTACACAGCTCCCAAGCACCTAGCCATGTCGAGGGAGTCCCCAACGATCCCCCAAGTGAAAAAAGGCAATTTTAATTTTTTCGAAAATTTCGCCGATTACGCTTACCGTACGCGTACGGTAAGAAATAATAAAAAAAAAAAAAATATCCACATTCTCCCCACCCCGTGTGCAAAAGGTGCCCGAAGGGCACCTTTTGTGCATGGCTTAATAGAGGTAAACAAAACATATATTTTACCTGTCACAACGATGCTCATCATATGTCCTCCATGTGCGCACGGTGCGCGAAGCGCATCGTGCGTTCATGGCCCATCTAGCGTAACGTGGGCATGCGGTGCGCGAAGCGCACCGCGTGCTCACTGTGCGCGCGCGGTGCGTGAAGCGCACCGTGCGCGCACGGAACGAACTGCGTTAAGTGGGCGCGCACGCCACAAATGGCGTAAAGTAACTTAGCATTTAAAAAACCGTACAAATTCACTGAAAAAACCATAGGTTTCACACACGTTATAGTTAGGAATTAGCATTTAAAAAACCTTGCAAATTCACTGAAAAAACCAAAGGTTTCACACATGTTATAGTTAGCTGGACATTTTACTGATAAAAAACCAATGAAATTCCCCCGTTATAGTTACTGTAGGCAACTATAACTCACGCGACCGTAATCCTCTGCTGATGACATATGTGTCTTTATGAAAAAAAAATATTTGTAATATATGTATAGCTAAAATTTAATGGAAGAAGACATGGGCAAATAAGTGTCTAAATACAGTATTAGCATCAGCAGAGGATTACGGTCGCGTGAGTTATAGGGATGCTGAAGCATTATTCCAACTTGATAGAAAACAATTCATGAACCTGTCTAAGAATGAAAATTTTGCCCTACAGACTTTGTCATCTGACAAGTCTATTACCATCAAACCCGCAGATAAGGGGGGCGCCACAGTGATCATGGATACAACAGCATACCGAAGTGAGTGCAAAAGACAACTTACCAATGGCACCTTTTACAAGCCTCTCAAATTGGATCCCACCAAGAGGCTTTTGGCTATCATCAAGGAGAAAGTAGATGACGCTCTGGAGCAAGGCTGGATCACCAACCATGAGGCATTGTTTCTGATAACCAACTTTCCAGTAGTCCCTTATTTTTATGTATTACCAAAAATACATAAAGGAGTGCTACCCCCCCCAGGTAGACCCATTATCTCGGGGATAGGGTCACTCCTCGAACCCTTGTCTACCTTCGTAGATTTCTTCCTGAAACCCCTTGTGAAAACAATGCCGACGTATGTGGAAGATACCAAGGATCTTCTGCGCATCCTTGATGGAATGCCTTTCGACTCCACACGAGACTTTCTTGTGAGTTTCGATGTGGAGTCATTGTACACCTGCATTCCACAGGATGAGACTCTTTCTGTCATCAAAACACTCCTTGAAACACAAGATCTGCAGAGCACAACACCAGTTGAGTTCATCATGTTCTGCGCGACTCTGGCTATGAAAGAAAACTTCTTTCAATTTGAGGACCAGCTGTTCCTTCAGATCTCCGGAACATCGATGGGGAGCATTTTTGCCCCTTCCTTGGCCAACCTCTATGTTCACCACTTTGAGCAGGCTGAGGTCTTGTCTATCAACAATCCGTTTCTAGGCCACATTCTGTCCTGGAAACGGTACATAGACGACATCCTGGTCATTTGGAGAGGCCCTATTGACACAATCGAGAATTTCCACTCATGGCTAAACCTTCAAAATGATTTTCTGAAGTTTACCTGCGTGACTTCAAAAAAGAACCTACCATTCCTGGATCTTATGATCAGCTCTCAGGATGGCATACTCACGACTGAACTATATAAGAAACCGATGGCTCGGAACTCTTTGTTACATTTCCAGAGTTTCCATCCACGAGCTCTGCGAGAAAATTTGCCCTTCGGGCAATTTCTCCGCATTCGACGCAATTGTTCAACAACTTCCAAATATTGCGAACATGCCAATCAACTTTCTTCTCAATTACTGGATAGGCAATATCCAAAGAGAACAGTGAAGACATCGATGAAGAGAGCTCTTAACAATCACAGGGAGGCTCTCCTGGAAAAACGAATTCGCGATCCAAGCACGGAGGAGAACCGGATAACATGTGTCAACACTTTCTCCAGCCATTCTAACGCACTTAAGAAGAGTATTCTCAAGAACTGGAGAGTGGTCAAAATTGAAGGAAAGATCTTACCTCCTCCTTTATTTGCCTACAAAAGGAGCCAGAATATTAAAGATCGGTTGATACATACACGCCCTCGAGCATCCCAGAGATCTGCGGAGGTGTCCCTGTGGGGCCTACCCCCAGTCAAAGGTCACTTTCCATGTGGGAACTGTTCGGTGTGTCCCCAGACATCACATACCACTGAGGTGGACATTGGGACAAGTAGACCCTGGCGGCTTGATAAACATACTAATTGCAACAGCGAGAGGGTCATTTACCTCATCAAGTGTCCCTGCGAAATGAACTATGTGGGGATGACATCTCGAAAAATTAAACTCAGAATAGCAGAACATAAGAGCACCATTCGGTGCAAAAAGAGTGCCACTAAACTTACTAATCACTTCATCTCGGCAGGCCATAGAGAAACAGATCTTCGTTGGGTAATACTTGAGCAACCCTATATTCCCCAACATATAATGGACATCCAACGTTTTCTCCTCTGTAGAGAACAGAGATGGGTTTATCGTCTACACTCAGACACCACAGGACTCAACGACGATATTCCCTGGCTTTTGCTTTAAGCTATGTGGATATCAATGAGTACGTCTCTCACTTAGTTCACCTTGATAAACACCTTTTAATCTGTTCAGTCAGACTTGCCCCTTTTTGATTTGCCTTATCTGTGAAAATGGTGTACATAGTTTGTGATACGTTCAACTGGAGGGTCTTTAACATTTGTACAATACACTATGTCTATGAATTCCTTATTGAACTTGTTGTACTTACATACTGAACCAACCATAAGGTTATCTCGCCAAACTCAGTCATAATAGTTTCCCCTTTTCTGTTTCCGTGGGTCTGACAAAGCCCCACACACCTCTCTCCTTGTCGAAATAGATATGAGCGCATGCCCATCGATTCAAACACGCTTAAATGAGAGACTTAGGTCACATGCTTACAGAGGTTGTTTGATTGAGATGATGTCCTCTTATAAGATTTTACGTTATGTTTTAGAAACTTCCTTCGTGAATATAATTTATATAGTGACTATAGCGGTCATATACATTAGCCGCTTTAGGTACTAGAACCTGCCACAATTCCTTTACATTCACTTAATGTGGGAATCCAGTACAGGCGCTTCACTATATTGGAGATGTACCACTATAGCGTCTCCAATATAACACATGCGCATTCGATCGCGCTTTCAATATATGCGCAGTACTCGATATCGGAGGTATAGTAGACCAGTGTCTCCAATACAATACACACGCACTTCATTGCGATCACAACGCATGCGTAGTACTCATCATTGCCATTTGGGTCCTTACGCCGGTGTAAACATTACAGGCTTTATTAAAGCCACCCTGGTGTAACTGATCAATCTAATTACAATTGTCATCGCGCTTCACCGAGGCCGATTGGCTGTAACAGATCCTTCTGTTTACAATTTTCATCGCGTTTTTAACGCATGCGCTGTACCTATTACTGGCTTTGGGGTCCTCACGCTTTTGCAAACATAACAGGCTTCACTAAAGCCACCCCGCTGTAACAGACTCACCTGTTTACAATTCAGTACACTATAAAACACTCCCTCTCTGCTCGCGTCGGTACCTCCGGTCTTTACTCATAGACCGCCCTGGGGTACCGACGGAGAGGTAAGCTTGGCTCTTACTCTGGGATTGCCTTATAATCTTTCTAGGACAACATAAGAGTCCTTAACACTAGCGTTTTTTATGAGAGCCCTCTGGGTCTTTTCAAGGGCTTTTTCCTTCTTTCTGATTAGGGGTAATTTACCCTTACTAGGACATCATTGCCATACTTTGTGCCTCCACCTATTTTTAGAGACATGGATAAACTTTATACTTCTTAGTCATTTGGGATGGGGAGCATAAAGATTTAGGCATGTTTTACAACAGCCCTGTTTCTTTTTCTTCTCCCCTTTATCAGAGCGGGGCCCCCTTCCCTGAGTAGAACCAGGTTGAGGTGAGGGTATCACCCATAATTGTAGGGTAAGTGCAATCTAATACACTTTTAGATGTAACCAACACAAATTTATGTTTTGTATGGCGGTATATTTATACTGTTGTTTGCTGGTCTTGTTAACATGGATAGCTCTCCGCATTTCCTTATTTATGTTCTTTCACTTTCCTAGGTATCCGGTTTTGACATCCATGGAGCTCAACCGGTGGTAGGAATGTCTGTAATATAATATACTTTTACACTTTCACTTATTCATAGTAGCAGCAATATTGAGGTCCTGATGAATGCCCTTGATACTATTTAGATCCCAGTGGGCAGAAACATGTCGACCAACATACTATGGACAATGAGCATAATGACGATGTATTTATGCTAAATTGCCATTTTGCTTTTTAATTTTGGCAGAGGTACTCTACCGATTAAAGCACTTTTGAGTTTCTCTAGCCATTTTTATTCACATTTTTTTGATTTAGTGCTGCACTTTCTTGAACCCCTTTCACGTGAAGGAGAACTTACTTTTTCGTCATATCTGGTGGAGATCTGATCACAACCCTTGTATGCCACCTCCCTTGACCCACGACCAGGCCGTTCTATCTAGATCTGGCGTGGTGTGTCAAGAGAGACAGACCCAGATGATGACAACACACTGATTCCTCGGTGATTGATGGGTTCTGTTCCCTAAAGGGTTCTTCTCTAACTAGAGATGTCAGAATGAGTGGTTATGCCTTTTGTTTATCTTTGTTGACCCAGCATCAGACCCAGGTTGTCCAGTGTTACCATATATATATATATACACATATATAGTGACTTAATAATAACCTTAATTAAAAATATTACATTAAACTAGTAAACATTACAAATGTTTCAATTAATGAATATATAACTTTTAACTTAGTTTACAACAAAAGAATTCAATAATGTTATTGATGGTAACCATTTTTTAAAGATTTTGTTGAAAACATAATATTTCTAAATTTCATTGAAATAACTAGGTACAACGTACAATAATAAACTGTTACAATAAACATAAATGATGTAAATAAACATATAAAAACAACTGACCTGATTCACAAAGGTAAATGTGTAAGTGAATAAGTACCCACATGTATACTTACTTCAACAGGTATAAAGTTTTAAAGATTTTGTTGAAAAAATAATATTTCTAAATTTCATTGAAATAGCTAGGCACAACGTACAATAAGGTGTACGGTCAGAAAGAAATTCACAGCAAGCTCATTGGAAGGGTGGAGGCCTGTAATTCTAAACCTTTGTGAAAATCTCTTTTGGGAAATAGTGTATAGCAAGAAAGTGGAGCGTTATACCTGTTGAAGTAATTATACATGTGGGTACTTATTCACTTACACATTTACCTTTGTGAATCAGGTCAGTTGTTTTTATATGTTTATTTACATCATTTATGTTTATTGTAACAGTTTAAATTCTCTTTATTATTATAAGGGGAAGGAGATGTGTTATAGTGCACTTGAGGCTCCATACAATGTAGGTTTCTGCCTATGACGCAGCGAACTAGATGTAGTAAGATAGGATTCACAAAAAGTGGTTGCAATTTGCACACCAGTCAGTTAGTCAGTTTACACGATACCAAATCTTAGTGGCCGCAATTTGGCCTTCCTCATGAATATTAATGAAGCTCCTCACAAGTTACAACCCAGTATGATTTGCTGCCATCACAGGGGTGGTGGCATGCTAGGTTTAGCAGGCCATCATGTATGAGATTGCTTTTAATTCAAGCAATCATTTCTTTTTGAAATGCAGTGAATTTTTTTCCTTAAATTGAAAGGTGGTGTGTTTGGATTTTTTTTTTAATTCCTTCTGTGCCCATGACGTGCTGGACTCGTCATGGAGCACAGTCGCGCTGTGCCCATGACGAGTCCAGCACGTCATGGGGCATTCCCTGGGGAATGGGGCCCCCCCCCTGCTTTCAGTGCAATGACGATCAGCGCGCTAACTCAGCCCCCTGAGCACGTAGAAAGACGGGAGAGGTATCGTTGGAAAGGGGGGAATCTCCCCTTTCCAATGGTACCCAGTGGATCCCTGCTTGGGGATCGCCACAGGAGGGCGATCCCCAAGCAGGGATCCACCCACTAGACACCAGGGAGGGGGGAGGGGGGAGCGGCCCCTTGGGCAAGGGCCTGTGCTCCCCCCAAATAATTTTGTCATCATTTAGTCTTTTTGCCCCCCCTGGGGGGCAGATGGGGGCAGGAGCCCCCAATCTGCCCCCCCGGAGGGGCAAAAAGCCCACTAGACACCAGGGAATTTTTGTAAAAATGAAAATAGGCCCACGCGACAGGCAAGGGTCCAAAACGTAGTGCGCCTCAACAGGCAAGGGTCCTAAACGTAGTGCGCCTCACTACGTTTTGGGCCCTTGCCCGTGGCGGGTCCTTAGGCCTCCCACACGAGTGAGGCACCGTTTTTATCAGGAGACCTGGGAGAACGCTGGGTGGTAGGAAATTTGTGTCAGCTCCGTGATGCCACAACTTTCCCACAAAAAAAGGCGTGAAAAAGGTGATTTTTTCAGCTAAATTTGAGGTTTGCAGGGCATTCTGGGTAAGGAAACGTTGGGGGGTCCACGCAAGCCATACCTCCCTGGAATCCCCCGGCTGTCTAATTTTCAGAAATGTGTGGTTTTGGTAGGTTCCCCTAGGTGGCCTCCGAGCACCGGGCCAAAAACCCAGGTGACCCCCCTTGCAAAACCAGGTCGTTTTTAGGTAGGCAATTTTCATGTCACCTCAATACGTTTTGGGCCCTTGCCTGTCGCGGGTTCTTGGGCCTCCCACACGAGTGAGGCACCGTTTTTATCGGGAGACCCGGGGGAACGCTGGGTGGTACGAAATTCGTGTCAGCCCAGTGATGCCACAACATTCCCACACAAAAATGTGTGAAAAAGGTGATTTTTTCAGCTAAATTTGAGGTTCGTAGGTCATTCTGGGTAAGGGAACGTTGGGGGATCCACGCAAGCCATACCTCCCTGGAATCCCCCGGGTGTCTAGTTTTCAGAAATGTGTGGGTTTGGTAGGTTCCCCTAGGTGGGCGCCGAGCACCGGGCCAAAAACCTAGGTGACCCCCCTTGCAAAACCAGGTCGTTTTGAGGTAGGCAATTTTCATGTCGCCTCAATACGTTTTGGGCCCTTGCCTGTCGCGGGTACTTGGGCCTCCCACACAAGTGAGGCACCGTTTTTATCGGGAGACCCGGGGGAACACTGGGTGGTAGGAAATTTGTTTCAGCCCAGTGATGCCACAACATTCCCACACAAAAATGTGTGAAAACTGTGATTTTTTCAGCTAAATTTGAGGTTCGCAGGGCATTCTGGGTAAAGAAACGTTGGGGGATCCACGCAAGCCATACCTCCCTGGAATCCCCCAGGTGTCTAGTTTTCAGAAATGTGTGGGTTTGGTAGGTTCCCCTAGGTGGGCGCCGAGCACCGGGCCAAAAACCTAGGTGACCCCCCTTGCAAAACCAGGTCGTTTTGAGGTAGGCAATTTTCATGTCGCCTCAATACGTTTTGGGCCCTTGCCTGTCGCGGGTACTAGGGCCTCCCACACGAGTGAGGCACCGTTTTGATCGGGAGACCCGGGGGAACGCTGGGTGGTAGGAAATTTGTGTCAGCCCGGTGATGCCACAACTTTCCCACACAAAAATGTGTGAAAAAGGTGATTTTTTCAGCTAAATTTGAGGGTTGCAGGGCATTCTGGGAAAGGAAACGTTGGGGGATCCACGCAAGCCATACCTCCTTGGAATCCCCCGGGTGTCTAGTTTTTGGCAATTTTTTAGGTTTACAAGGGATTCTGGGTAACAGAACCTGGTGGGAGGCAGTCAAGTCACCCCATCCTGGATTCCCCTGGGTGTCTAGTTTTCAAAAATGTATAGGTTTTCTAGGTTTCCCTAGGTGACGGCAGAGCTATGGTTCAAAAACTACAGCTAGGCACTTTGCCAAAAAAGGGTCATTTTTCGCTGTGAAATTGAGGTGTGCCCACGTTACGTTTTGCGCCGTTTCCTGTTGCGGGCACTAGGCTGACCCACACAAGTGAGGTGCCATTTTTCTCGGAAGACTTTGGGGAACGCGGGGTGGGTGGAAATTTGTGGATCCACGCAGATTCCAGAACTTTCAACCAGCGAAATGTGGGGAAAATGCATTTTTTTGGCAATTTTTTAGGTTTGCAAGGGATTCTGGGTAACAGAACCTGGTGGGAGGCAGTCAAGTCACCCCATCCTGGATTCCCCTGGGTGTCTAGTTTTCAAAAATGTATAGGTGTGCTAGGTTTCACTAGGTGCTGGCAGAGCTATGGTTCAAAAACTACAGCTAGGCACTTTGCCAAAAAAGGGTCATTTTTCGCTACGAAATTGAGGTGTGTCCACCTTACGTTTTGCGCCGTTTCCTGTCGCGGGCACTAGGCTGACCCACACAAGTGAGGTACCATTTTTCTCGGAAGACTTTGGGGAACGGGGGGTGGGTGGAAATTTGTGGATCCATGCAGATTCCACAACTTTCCACCAGAGAAATGTGGGGGGAAAGTGTTTTTTTGGCAATTTTTTAGGTTTGCAAGGGATTCTGGGTAACAGAACCTGGTGGGAGGCAGTCAAGTCACCCCATCCTGGATTCCCTGGGTGTCTAGTTTTCAAAAATGTATAGGTTTGCTAGGTTTCCCTAGGTGCCGGCAGACCTAGGGTTAAAAAACTACAGTTAGGCACTTTGCTAAAAAAGGGTAATTTCGCATTGTGAAAATGTGGTGTGTTCACGTTGGGTTTTGAGCCATTTCCTGTCGTGGGCACTATGCCTACCCCTACAAGTGAGGTACCATTTTTATCAGGAGACTTAGGGTAATTCAGGTTTGTAAAGGAACTGTTATTACCTATTGACTTTCGATGCATTTATGCCTTCCAAATGAAAGACATTGTGTAAAAAAGAAGTCATTCTAAAAAATGACTGATAATTCTCATGCTAGTATGAGTATTCCCAATTTCGGAAATGTGCAAATATCTACTGTTTCTAAACTCTATATTTTGTTCCCATTTTAGAAATACATAGGTGTCTTTCATACCGATTTTTCCATGTACACATTTTTACAGAATAATTACTATATACCCGGTACATAATAAAAAACCATTACAAGTTGCTGCTCAGTTTTTGGCTCTGGGTTCGTCAGGTTCTTGGTGAACCTACAAGTCCTATATATCCCCACAACCAGAAATGTCCAGCGGATGTAACGGTATATTGCTTTCAAAGAGCTGTCAAAATTAGAAGAAGTTACAGGTGAAAACGTTGACACAAAAGGCGCTTTTTTTCAACAAATTTTCAATTTATCCTATATTTAACTGTTAGTTTCTATAAAGAAACCTTGATGGATCTACACAAATGACCCCTTGCAGAATTCAGAATTGTGTCTACTTCTCTAAAATGTATAGCTTTCCAGGATCCATTATTGCTTTTGTATACATTTCTACCATTAACTGGAAGGAGGTTGAAAGCACAAAAAATAGCAAAAATAGGCTATGTCCCAGAAAAATGCCAAAACTGTGTTAAAAATCTTGGGTGTCTGACAAAAGTCTGGTATCCCCTAAAAGCTGGGAAAATTGTGATTTCAGCCGCACAAACCCTTTTTGATAACATTTGCAGGGAAAAACCCAGATGCTTTCATTTACAGCCCGTTTTTCCCATTTTCCCCCCAAAAAATACATTTTGCTGTATTTTGGCTCATTTCTGTGACCCCTCCAGGGGAATCCACAAACCCTGAGTACCTTCAGAATCCCCATGATGTTGGAAGAAAAGGACGCAAATTTGGCGTGGATACCTTATGTGGTCAAAAAGTTACAGGGGCCTCAGCGCGCACTACCCCAAATAGCCAAAAAAGGGCGTGGCACAGGAGGGTGAAAAGGCCTGGCAGCGAAGGGGTTAAAGTTTCTCTAGCTTTTTAGGAGTAAACAGTGGTCCGATGGACCACTGCCTACTCCTAAAAACTGCTTTTCTGAACAATCACAACGGAGAAGAGGGCCAGAGACGTTTTAAGGCATGGGCAAAGTGGGCTCTGGCCCAGGGCCCCAGCCTTTCGGGGGGCCACTGATAGAGCCAGCCCTGTCTGCAGATAGTGTTGCCCTGACAATCTTTAATAATTAAATAGATTGTTTTAAATACCGTTTTCCTTTAATTTATTTTTAATGTGGGTGATGTATGAGATTCTTTTACATACATTTTGCAGAGAAATGTGTTGATGTTTCATGCAACATTCATAAAAAAGTGTATGTATTTGCAGAAATATTAGTGAGCCGCTGCTGTGTTACAGTATTGAAACCACACTTCACTATCCCTGAATATTACATGTAAACGCATTTAAGAATTTGGACGAGTATACCTGTGCACTTTGACCAGGCCTAAGAGGGCATGAGAGTTGAAAGTGAGTAATACATTCAAAGCTGTTCCGAACAGGGGCCCCCCATAATATGTTTGGCCCAGGGCCCCCAAAATCCTTAAGATGTCCCTGAAGAGGGCGCTTGGAACCCCTTCCTGTTTGCCACTGGGCTACTTCTATCTTACATAGTCTGTTTATATGTAATGTTTTGCGGCTAGATTTTGGTTGCACAACATTAATACATCCTATTGAGAATCATTGCTTCGGACTGACGCTCTAAACACGCCCCTTCCAAATACCAATACCGTACTCGTAAACCCAACTTGTGGTTGGGTAAGGTGTTACCGAATCGCTGTTTGGATTTGGTACATATTCAGAAATCGCAAAGGCTGTGACCGTGAAATAACTTAGTACATCTGGCCCAGGATTCCTGGTGAGTGTTCGAGAAGGTCTGAAGGGACATGACTTCCATGTAGTCTGCACAATAAGTCATATTTCCCGTGCTCAAACGACTATGTGATTATTCATTTTTATTTGGAAAATTTGGGGTAAATTGCAATAAACAGCAAACCAAGAGCAATACTTGATTAGGGCTGGATGTATCAAACAGTTTTACCCATTCTGTGCCTATGGGAAAATGTGTTCATACATCTGGCCCTAAGAGAGGAAATACACGCATAACCTTGGTACCACTGCAAGACATGCGAGAGGCCTGTCCTTGTTCGTGAACATTGAAGATATTCTCGAAACAGCAGCCCTTCTAAAAATGAAATTATAAACACTGCAAAGCGCGTTTTCAAATCATCGCCTCCCCAGCGAAAGCTTAATAAGTGTTTAGAAACAGGAGGATGAAAAGAGCGAGCGGCCTGCGGAGACAGACCCCAGTGTCGCACAAGGACAAGCTGAACTTTGATTGCTTTCAGTAAACACAAATTAAATTAGTCCAGTGCGGCTGAAATTTACTTTTTAGGGCGTGATTTCCTAGTACATTTTTCCAGCTCCCATGGGTTGGAATAAAGATTTACCAACGAAAGATTTGTACGCGGTTTTTCGATGGTTAAACAGCGATTTATACTGTGCAGTGGTTGCATTTTAAACCTGTTAATTCAAGGATAATTATGAAACACAGAGGCATAGAAAACCAGGCTCCAGGTCCTATACTCATCATTGCTCATACTTGTTTGTTCTGTACTTATCGAGTAATCAATATCAGTGTTTGCTGAAACCTGTCCAGTGTGTGATCCTCGATTCTCCGGTGAATACAAAACCCTGACTTTGGCCTTCAGCTTTCAGACATTTTATGCACAGGAAGTGAAAACGGGTTTGAGGCAAGGGGATTTCAATTACAAATCTGTTGGGAACTATCTGTATTTTACTTTAATCCCAATTAGCCCATGACCAAGACTAAAACCATTGCAAACAATTAGATTTGAGTGTTGGTAGGAAGTAAACTCTGGGATTCTGTGAGGTTATGGATAGTAGTGGATTCGCGTACATTTTATATAAAGAATACATAGGATATGCTACTACATAATGCGTATGAAATGTGTATAATTTTTATGAAATGTATCTATAAAAGGTGTATATAAGGTGTATAAAATATTTTCAAAATGTTTCTGACATGGGAACTTCAGACTCAACGAGTGAGTGTTTGAATTGAACGTGAGAAGGTAGAGGGGGTTAGTGACTTAGGCCGTCATTACGAGCAGACCAGTTAATTGGGATATGTGCGATATCAGCTGTTTGTCATTACCTGGCCAAGTCGCTACAGAGAATAGTTTAGTTCCCAACAAAAAGAGAGTGCAAAAGACCAGAGCCGGAGGCAAGAAGTTTTCTTCATGACAGTAGTATAAGTGTTAGCAAAGGTTAGGGTCAGTGAGAATGAAGACAATTACGTGGAATTTTACAGCTCTGAGGAATGTAAGGGAATGGAAAGTTCCAGAGTCTGGGCGCAGTATCAAGATATGCCTTGTGGCAGTGTTGGACTTTGTTGTCTTCAGGATTCCTAGCAGCAGTCAATTTCTGCTCCTAGATTTGCATAACTCAGCTGATAATCTTCTTTTGGAATGAAGGTAGTCAAGTGTGTGGCTGTATATCAGGTGCAGTAAAAGTAAGCTAATTACCTTTCAATAAGACAGTTAATTGTGCTTGGATGAATTGTATCAGATATGTCATATCAAGTTGTAAACCCCACGAAGACCAACTCTCTCCTAATTGTCAACAAATCAAACATTCTTTGATTCATTCATGGCTCTCCAACTTAAACCTAAAGGGTTTGATACGCCAACTGGCACAACAGACCGAATCTCTTCTATTCACCCTCAACACATTGACGAGAGGACCCAAACACCCTGATTCCAACTCACCGTCCTAATAATTGCAACCTCTTCTCCAAGGAGAAGACTACCTCTAGTCCTCTCCCTCCTAAATGGAGGCAACGCCCTACTCACTGGTATCCCACAGAACCACCAAGGAAAAGACTAGCCCTAATCCTCTCCCCCTTAGATGGAGGCAATACCCTGCTCACAGGTATTCCAGAGACCACCATCACTCCCCTAAAAACCATCCTTTATGCAGCAACGCATTCATCAATGTCAGAAACTGGGTTGTTGGTTGATGGGGTGAAACCATACTCATGCAACAGCCACAACTCTTGTTAGGGTGAACCGCAAAAAGCCAGTAAATCAGATTGTGTTTAACACTCTGGTAGTCTGGCAAAAAAGCAGTCAGGCTTAATTTAGAGGCAATGTGTAAAGTGTTTGCGCAGCACTTACAAAGTAATAAAGTCAAAACACAAGACAAATCCCCCACTAATTCAGAAAAGCAGAGCACATTTTAATTAATTATTTGATGCCAAATAACAAAAATCCAATCAGTAAACCTAGAGTTATGAATTTTCAAAGTTTTAAGTGAAAAATAGCATCTAAGAGATTAAAGCAGCAACCATGGACATCTAGTCGAGTGAGTCTGGGGCAAAGTCATACATTATATTAATTTCATAATAATGTGTTCTCAGTAAGCTAAGTTACTCACAATTTGAGTTCATTTAGTCCATGATATAAATTCATCCTAAAGTATCCAGTGGAGATATCATCTAAGTTCAGAAATATACTGTATTCTTCTTCTTTTCCAAGAACCTTAACATTCCAAAATATCAGAATTAATTTCGAGAATTCATAAAGGTGAAGCGTTTCATCCCTATTGGGATTTTCCAAAGGCTGTAAACAATAAAGCGGTACAAAAAAGGGGTGGTGATGGACAGAGCATCAGAACCAATCAAACACTCAAACCCAGTCAACAGATCTGGGTTTGATCCATCACCGTTCTTTAGCCCACTCTGCCACCCCATTTCAGACATGGTCATATGCAAATCAGTCTGCCCCTGTGCCTCATGGGAACAGTACAGCCCGAACTGCCAAGCCATGCCTTCCCTGGACCGGAAACAAGCTTCCTAGGACCGATTTCTGGCATTTCAGCCATCCTCAGCCAGGCTTGCTTGAATCCAGTGGCAAAGTGAGCAAGGGACTCACGTCTGAGCATACCCTGCCAACTTATGGCGAACAAAGCGGTACAAAAAAGGGGTGGTGATGGACAGAGCATCAAAACCAATCAAACACTCACACCCAGTCAACAGATCTGGGGTGGCAGAGTGGGCTAAAGAACGGTGATGGATTAAATCCAGATCAGTTGACTGGGGGTGAGTGCTTGCAATGTTCAATACTCCGTCCATCAATCCCTTTGGTTTTGCTTTGTTCGCCATAAGTTTGCAGGGTATGAACAGAATTACAATAAATTTGGCAGGTTCTTGGTCCACAGATTGATTTTTTGCGATTTGGTGCCAATCCGTTCAGTAGTTTTTGAGAAATGTAGGATAAAAAATAATTGTATATTTAGGCAGTTGAGTTTGTGAGAGTCTTAAGAGACTTATGCGGGAACACCAGCTTTAAAAACAGAGCGTTCTGATTGGCCCAGGGTTCCTTATTTCTCTTGGGCCTTCTCTCTCCTGTGGGAGTCAGACTTCCGAGAGTGCTCTGATTGGCTGGTAGCAACATAAGAAAAATGTTGCTGGCAGCCATTAGGGCTACCCTGACCATCCGGGGCCAAAAAGAAAAAAGCCCAGCAAAAATGCAGCAACATGCCACTGGGCCTCGTTTATTTACTATAAGATCTTGGGAGCCCACCCCCAGGGCTGTATTGACAAAGGGGGTGGGACCTGCGTGTTCCTCCTCCCTGAGACTCCAGAAACTCTGGAGAACCCACCACTGGGCCAAAAACAATGTTTATGGAGAGAAGGGATGTATGCCCCCTTCCTGAGCCATCAGGGGTCCTGGGAATCCCACCCTCGGGCCTCAGATAATATTGCATGTTCCCCTCCCCAAGTCATTAGATGGCACAGGGAGCCCACCCCGGGCCAAACATATTTTTTAATCAACTCTTTCTTCTGGTTAGATTGTTTTTTCCAGCTTACATCCGCCTTAATAAATAGTTTCCAGTGTTGGAATACAGAGGTACCGTACTTCAAAAGTAGATATTAGCATTTATTTCTTCGTGACTACCCAGCATTATATTTTACGCAATAGTCTATGCTGTTTTGGCCATCATTCTTTATGAAAACATCATAGTAGCCATCTTGGACGTACCAAGATGTGTAACCTCTTCCGCACTAATGTGCTGTATTGATTTAAAAATAATCATACACCATGGTTGTCTGACACTGTTACCCACTTTTAGGGTAGCCTTGGTAGCCCCAGGACTTGAAAGCAAGTTTATAGAAATCATAAGCTGCATCTCACAATCAATGTACAAATGCTGCGTGGCGCTTACCTTTGATTCGCACACTGCTGGGTTAGATATCCTGGCTCAATGCACAGCTCAATGATATCTAAATCAGTTCATCATGGTATTTGTATGTACCCAGCATTCTTTGAGTGCGGGGCCTGATCCATAACCAGGCTATGTTCCCAGGCCCCCTCTCCACTGCTAGAAAGAAGCAATGTATGGCTTTTTACCACACACAACACGCTCTGAGTGAAGGGTCTGCATCCACCTCTTTTTAATCCTAAACCATACAGATGGCAGTTAACCTAGTGGAATGACATCTGGGTATATGGCCTGACCCATACAGCCAAGCCCAGAACCATCCGCATCCGGGGCCGGACTGGCCGTAGCGGGCACTGGGCTTTTCCCCAATCGGCTGGAAGGGTCGGGCCGGTTTTGAACCGGTGACACCGTTTTTGTTACTGAGGGACAGTTTTGCAGCAGTGTAACAAAAGCGCAGCAGCAGTGGTCCCGCCGCCCTCCTCAAACCCCTCCCCTCCGGACCCTGGTATGACATAATTGCCTGGGCCGGTTTGCAATCCCAGCCCATCCCTGGCCACATCCCACCCAACTCAGGTTAACATAGTTTTCGGGTATGCACAGTGGATCCAGACCCATCTCACCAAAACATCTACGCACTTTCAAAACCTGTGTCCAACAACCTATGGATGCAAAGCCTGGCCTATTGCTTGCTACTGCTCAAAGCAGTTTCCCACCTAAACTGGTCTGCATAAGAAAGTAGTAAAGGAATGGGCAAGTACATTCTGGCCATATGTTCCTCACATCGAGCAAGTAATAGCTTTTATGCATTAACAAAAGTTTGCATATGCAATTCATTCATGTACCTGACCATCCAAATTACATCCAAATGAACCCGCCATTAATTCTGCATAAAAGGGAGTAAAGTGTATTAGTCTATGCAGTATTCAGAAGATGCGTGCAGGGAGGGGTGCTTCATGAGTAAAACCGGTTTCTTAACAAATAAATGAATAAGCAGCGACAGTAATCGAAGAAACAATTTGTTTTCATACTCCTGTGCATATATAAATTAGACGTACCTAGACTGTGCACATGTAGAAATATAAAAATGAGTGGCACCCAAATACCAGACTCACACATGCACTGGACTCAATATATGTACTATGCTCGAGTAACACATAATGTAATTCCTTCAGCAAATCATGGCACTTTGTACACATTTCTAAGCATAGTTTAGGCCCCACTTACATAATCAGTCACTTCTCTTTCCACCAACCACTCAGACACCGCCTACTCGCCCACATCCCACACGTAAAAAGAACCAGTTCAGAAGGACAGGCTTTTTCTGACTTTGCTTCTAAAGCATGGAACGACATCCCACTCCACATCGGATCCTCCCCATCTCTTCTTGAAGTCTGTAAGAAGCTGAAGACCTGGCTTTTCAATTAACCTTCCTACCTACGTAGGGAAGTGGCGTAGCTAGGCCTTCTGCACTCAAAGCCGGAGGGGGGATGTAAGGGGGGGGGCTGCTGGCGATTCCTGCTGCCGCCGCCCCCAAAACTCCCTGCCCACCCCTTGCTACACCACTGAGGCACGGTTAGGCACACACACCTACTCAGCGCTGGGATAGCCTAGCAGGTGATAGTGCGTTTTACAAATATACATACATAACAACAACATAACATTTGTGTAAGTTAGTTTTCCCATAAATGTTGCAAGTTGCCTCCTTTGCATTACTGTAACTCTGCAATTATTTGAACAATAACCCTGTATGTCCAGAATTACATCGGATCTAGGCAGACCGCTAAAAGGCGAGATTTTTAAGGTCAATTCCAACAGATATTAACCCAAGGGAACAGCAACGCTATGTATTAAGAATATAAATAAGCGAGCACTAAATGGCAATTCATAGCCATATTAGGCGTGAACCAGATAAACAGCTTTAAGAGCGCACAGTCTAATGTTCAAGGAGGCGTCGAATCGATACCCAGCGATTGATTCAGATTTCCTGCACAACATCAAACCACCGGCTTTATATGCCCATTGGGAACAGAGCTAGAAAATCCACTTTATGGAAAAAGCAAAAACAGACATCACGAAGTCACTGGTGCTAAATGGATCTGCCAACTGAAGAGTAAGGGGAATAATGAGAAATATCTGAAGCTATAAAACTGTCATTATGAATTCAAGAAATGTATGCACTCGGAGAGCGAGTACAAAGAAACATGCAAATACTGCAAGCACAACAGTGGAAACACAACAGCCACGGGGCAGTCCAAAAACAAAAACATGTATCAAGTTGACATCAGTAGCTGTCGGTGCAATTTCATGTAATGACTGTGGTGGCAAGCCTATGTATCATTTATGAGAGGAGACGAGCTGCATATGAACTGTGCCGTGAGTGTCAGAACTGGTTTTATACTGCTTCGAGGAAAACTGTACAGCTTCAATGAGAAAAACAAAATGACCGGATGGATTTACATATTGATAAACACTACTATCACGCCCCCACAGCAAAGAAAACATTTTGTAAGTGTTCAGATCCAAGTAAAGGGGGAAGGAGCACACTGCTGTCATTGCAGGAAAAGGTAAGCATTGCATTCTGGTGAATGTAGTTCAGTATGGTTTCAGTAACTCACAAGTAAGGATGTGTCTACCATCAGTTGAAGTATCCAGTGCTAGTATGTCTGTGTATTCCTGTACTTCTGGGTGATTGAACTTCTTCAGAAAGAAGTGGCAAGTCGCTTTAGGGGTGCACGAAATACTGCTTTCGTTTTAGCAGGTCCCACAACTCTGGACAAGCCTACATCAACCACTGCCAGACATTCAAATGACCCACTAGGGAGCTCCGTTCCGCTGCCTTCTCCCCGGCACACAACCCCCGCATCCAACGGAGCTGCTGTGGAGGTCGTTCCTTCTCCTACCTGGCCGCCGAGTAATCGAATAACCTTCCCCTCCACCTGCCAACCAATCCTTCCCTCGAAGAATTCAGGAGGACGCTCAAGACATTGCTTTTGGACCAAATCTCACAGAACTTCAGCGCCTGGACATCCCCCAGGGTGAAACGCCGCGCTATGCAAGATTGACTGATTGAGCAGGTCAGTATCACTCCAAAGCACACAGGTGCATCCCAACCTCCATGGTCTAATCACTCCAGGAGGAGCTTTAACAGTACAGGGGGAGTGATGCCACAGCTCGCATCTCAGAAAAAGTTTCCCCATTCTATCCTGGTAAATGCAGTTCATGATCATTTCAATAACTCATATGTAAGAAAGCGTTCATCACCAGTTGGTGCAGCCAGTGCTGGTATTTCAGAAATTTCTACTAACAGTATGTAAAAGAGTACTACAGGAGTGCTACTCCACTTACTCCAAAATGTTGTTTTCAAATATCCCCTATACATTGTTACAGATGAATAAAAGAATGGGTAGTATAATATGACCCTTTGCATACTCAGCAGGTGAGTATGCAAAGGGTCATATTATACTACCCATTCTTGCTGAGTATTGCAGTGTGTAATATATATGGCAGTGTAAAATTCCCATCCTTCTATTATATTTACATTGCCTTGAAACACCAGCCTTTCATGATCCACCTGCTGGCCCCTCCCATCTGAGCAAAGACTTATATCTAGGTGCCGATTCCGATCCTGTAAAACCCAGGTACAAATGGTCGTACGGAGCGTTTTCTCCGTACGACTCATACCCGGGAATTCCACCGTACAAACCAGCAAGTACGATTCGCACAGAAATACCATTTCCGTACGAATCGTAAAAAACACCGTACGGCTAAAAAATACATACAATTCCGATCCTGGACAGCACGTACGCAACGTCCGCACGGAGTCAGGCAGCGTTTTATGGACTAGCAAGTACGATTCATACCTACAGCACTCCGCACAGCTATATTTTTACGGGAGCCAAAAAGTGCCGGAAAAGCTAAGTATGCTGCGATGCACGAGGAAAAGGGGGCCCGCTACGTGACGTACATGCCATCACCCACATCCTATGTGTCATCATGTACGGTGCGTACCCCAACATTGCATATGTACGGACCCTACCCCCTACCCCCTGTATGTACGGACCATACCCCCACCACCCCCGTATGTACGGACCATACCCCAGGCGTACCCCCACCTGCGTATGTCCGCACTGTACCCCAGGCGTACCCCCACCTGCGTATGTCCGCACTGTACCCTAGGCGTACCCCCCACCCACGCATGTCCGCACCATACCCCAGGCGTACCCCCCACCCATGTATGTCCGCACCATACCCCAGGCGTACCCCAATCCTCATGTATGTACGGTCCGTACATACGCGAGGATTGGGTACACCTGGGGTACGGTGCGGACATACGCGGGTGGGGGTACGCCTGGGGTACGGTGCGGACATACGGCTTCAGTTTTACGAGTTGTAAGTAAACCTGTCCGGGGACGTCTCATAGACTTTTCCTGAGGCGATTCGTATTTTCCACGTACGAATCGTACTTCGCCGTTTGTACGGGACTTGTACGATTCGTACGTAAAAGAATACGGATACAAGTCGTACGGGGAAAAAAAATCCAGGATCGGAATCAACCCCCTAATGTGGTAACTGGTCACAATATCGGATAAAAAATATCGACTGGACAGAATATCGAGTTTTTAATATAGAATGGACAGAATATCGAATTGCAAAAGTATAGTGGTGCAGAATATCGAAACTCAGGTAAGAAATATCGATTTTCATAATATCGAAGTTAGTAATATCAACAGTCATAATATAGATGTTAAAAATATCGATTTTTTTATAGTGTTTTAAGTGTTAGTATATGTGTTAAATGTATGTATAATTTTTGTAATGTATGTTTGAATTTTTTTATAGTAATGAATTTTATGTTATTTAATTTTTGCGTAATTTAATTCCGTAGTGGGTTGTGGGTTTATAGGGGAATAGGAAGGGAAGTAATTTAATTATAGTAAATTAAATATTAATTTTTAGGAATTATTAATTCTTTGTAATTTAATTTTGCTTTTTAGTTCTGTAGCGGGTTGTGGGTTTATAGGGGAATAGGGTGGGAAGTAATTTAACTGTAATTAAGTAAATATTTATTTTTCCTTATTGGTATTGATAATTAATTTATTGTTAATTACTTATTAATTGGTAATTAATTTGTATTAATTGCTAATTAATTGATCAATTGATAATTATATTAAATGTATTCATTTATTATTCGGAGCGGGTTGTGGGTTTATAGGGGAATAGGGTGGGAAGTAATTTAATTGTAATTAAGTAATTATTGAAACTATTTTTGTGTATTGATAATTAATTTACTGTTAATTAATTATTAATTGTTTTTTTATTACTTATTAATTTTTGGTATTGAAAATTAATTTGTTGATTAATATTCGGTAATTAATTTGTAGTAAATAATATTTATTGGTATTTATATTTAATTAATTATTAAATATTTTGTAATTGGTAATTACTTTTAATAAATGTTTTATTGGTATTGATAATTAATTTATTTTAATTTAATTAATAAATCATTACTTTCCCTACTGTTGCACTCACTGGAGTGGGAATAGTAATTTTTACCCCTAGGCTATCCAACACTCCCCTTCTGTTGCACTCACTGGAGGGGTAATTGTAATTTTTACCCCTACGCTATCCAACACTTTCCCTACTGTTGCACTCTCTGGAGTGGGAATAGTAATTTTTACCCCTACGCTATCCAACACTTTCCCTACTGTTGCACTCACTGGAGTGGGAATAGTAATTTTTACCCCTACGCTATCCAACATTTTCCCTACTGTTGCACTCTCTGGAGTGGGAAAAGTAATTTTTACCCCTACACTATCCAACAGTTTCCCTACTGTTGCACTCACTGGAGTGGGAATAGTAATTTTTACCCCTACGCTATTCAACACTTTCCCTACTGTTGCACTCACTGTAGTGTGAATACTAATTTTTACCCTCCCGCTATCCAACGCTTTCCCTACTGTTGCACTCACTGGAGTCAGAATAGTAATGTTTACCCATCGGCTATCCAACGCTTTCCCTACTGTTGCACTCACTGGAATGGGAATAGTACATTTTACCCTCCCGCTATCCAACACTAAAAATATTGAATATTTTTTAATATTATTAAGTTAACATATATATGTATTAAAAAATAGAAATGCATGTTTATTTTTTTTAATTTACATTAATTATTTATTAATTCTAAAGTTATTTAAGTATGTTTTACTTAATTATATTAATTATTTCATTATTTTACATTACTTTTAAGACATTTAAAAAATTCGATATTTAAACAAACTATATTATTTACAATGATATTTTGGATTCGATATTTTTGTACTTACCTATTTGTAGATAGGAATTCAATATTCTAGTGTACTATATTTTGTCAGCGATATTCTGGCAGGTCGATATTTTGATCGTCGATATTCTGTCAGTGATCCATCTAATGTACTATGCAATATAGCATTATTGACCTAAGATAATTCAAAGAACTAGTCTTTTCACACAAATCTGCCAGCCTGAGAAGGAAAAATTTGAAGGAACAAATAACATGCTATGGGACAAACTTAGTCAAAATGACTGAAAAGTATAACTTCAGAAAAGGTCTAACCACTACACTTTTCAGGAAAAGTTTCAGGGATCAACAACCACACGAGATAGTCTCCAGTCCCTCTCCTCTCCTTTTGACTTGCAGACTAACCTCCAAAGACCAGCACACCTCTAGTCAATTTATTATGACTACCATGCCTTGCCAAATGACAGAGTTTTTGGTGCATCTATGGAACGTGGCAATTGTTGAACCTTCATTTTACAGCATGTTGATGCTTTACATTAATGCATCTCAACTGTCATTTGAGCTCTAAGGGCTCTGTATAGGTTATGATGCACCATGTTGAGGTCTGTGTTAAATTGTTTAGATAAATACATTTCTCCTCCTGGAGATGCTAGCACAGGGGTTATGTTCCTACGTTGGTAAATGTTTGATGCACACGTTATCTGCTTGATGAGACAAGGAAGGCGAGCCATAGTGTCTCCCACACCACACTTGTAGGGAGGTACATTGGGTGGCTTGCAGCCTGCACAGATAGACATCATTTAGTAATGTAGAGGTGCCACAGCAAATATGAAAAGAGGGTTATGGAATAAAAATGTGTAGCCACTAAGGAGAATTGTTTTGCTGGACCTACAGACTATTTAGAAAAGAAAGATAAGATACCGTGGAAAGAACTACGCCCCTGTAACCTCATATTCTGCCGAATCCAGTAATTGTTTAGAAGTCAGGAACTGGGATGGAATCTTTTGAAGAAACAACTGCAGAACTAATGCACTACCTCAAACAGAATGTGAGTGCAAGACATTAATGTTTCTTTTGAATATAAGAATAAATGGAACAGGTCAAGCTTTATGCAAAGCTTCTGGTGAACTGGCTGTTGACAGTCATTCCCAGCTGGTTCACCCTGACCAATGTGGATTAATTTCTTAGTGTGGCACTAGACACTGCATTCGCAGAGTACATATTGCATTGTCCTGTATCAGGGCTCCGGGTGGCTCAGCAACCCTTATGTTAATTGATTTCGAAAAGGCATTTGATACGGTTGACTGGAAAAGTCTTGACGAGATGCTCGAGGGTATGGGCCTCCGACCACAATTTCGGGCACATGTCAGGATCCTTTATATGGGCACTGGGCTCAGCTGAGGGTTAATGGAGTGCTGTCAGATGCATTTCTGGTGACAGGGCACCAGGCGAGGGTGTCCTCTGTCCCTTCTCTTGTTTGCACTCACCATTTAGCCACTGGTGGTGTGGAACAGCTGCGATGCTCAGATTTGGGATTTTGACTGGAGTTTGGCACTGGAGTATCACATAGCACTATAAGCTGGCAACGTCCTTTTTTTCTTGTCCAGGCCAGCGGATACTGGGCCTAGGTATCACCTGACCCTGGGTATTTTTAGGGATGCATCGGGGATTTGGGTTAATTGAACATATCCCTTTTGGTTCCACTGAGGGGAGACTGCCAGGATGAGATTTGTCAATCCCAAATTCTGGTATGCCAGATTAGTTTTCAATACCTTGGAGTACACATCTCTTGGGACCCAGACCTGATATGGAGCCTGAAGCTTAATCCTGGGCTGCACAGAGCAGAGAAGATGTTTTGCAATGGAATAATCTTCCTCTTAATACCATGGATAGAATCGCACTGTACAAAATGATGATTCTTTCCAAATACCTTTAAACTTTACAAAACTACCCTCAGCTCATCCCGCAAACCAGGTTTGATTCTGTTCAGACTGTCAGACTCAAGTTTATTTGGGCCAGTGGCACACCCAAGGTAACCTTTATCAAATGCAAAAGAGCAGTGTATGAGGGGGGCCTCGCCATAGCGAATGTGCGCCTATATTATTGGGCAACACAACTACTCCCTATCAATGATTGGTTACATGGAGCGACCCCGTATACAGAGGTGAATTGTCTATTCTGGGCCTGGACCAAGTCCTTCACATCTTATATTGTGCCCCCATTCCATTCGACATTCCGGAGGCAACCCAATTGACATTTGGAGTATGAAGTGTGTGCTGTTTGGGGTTGGCCTGCAGTGGCTGTTTCTGCCAAGGAGAGGACAAAGACTTTGCTGTGTGATGTGTATCCTGCTTGAAGAAGATCTCCAAGGGCTTGAAGTAGAGCTTGCCTCCTGTTCTGAAGTCTCAGGGACACAAAGACTTCACCACCAGTTCCCCTGAACTTCCTTGCTGGGAGATCTGACCTGCCAAGAGGTGCCTGTTCCTCTGGTGGGCCTCTGGAGGCTGCTCCTGAGGCCGGGGGCTGGAAAAGAGACGCAACTAAAGGAGTGCTATGCATCCGCACCCATTTCAGACACATTGCCGCTGTGCCGCTGATGAAACTGACCCAGCGCCTGCCCACGGTTGGTGAAATCACCGCACGGCAAATCCCGTGCACCGAAGTCCGACATCACCGCACCGATTCCGACACAGGCCTGGCTGTGCAAATGCAAGAACCAATGTATCGTGGGACCGCGGCTGGAGAGACCAATGCAGTGCCATTTCCGCTGCATCCTCGAATCCCAACGCATCGCACCGGGGTGCAAAGTCTACCAGAACGCTGGGGCTGCAGTAAAAAACAGAGCATCACCTCCCCACACGGTAAGAAACTGACGCATCACTTCCTCTTTAGTAAGTAACTGACTCATCACCTTCCCTGGGCATAAGGAATCGACGCATCACCTTCCCTATGCCTGTTTTTGTTTGTGATTTTGACGCATCTAAGGTATTTTGGGTACAAAGTGTTGCATCTATCATTTGCTATGGTCAGAACTGTTTTTACCTTCTAAAAGTCACATTTTGATTATTGTATGTTGGATTTTTTGTCACTTTGCTCTTGTTTGATTTATATAAAGATGACTTGATTTTCTAAACTGGTGTGGTGTCCATTTGTAGTGCTTTCACTGTATTAGTCTGTGTGTGCACAAATGCTTTACACACTGTGAGATAAGCCAGTCTGCTTGTGCCAAGCTACCAAGGGGGTGAGAAGGGGTCATTTTAGAAGTGTATACCTCTTACCTTGACTAGGAAAAAGGGTCCCTACTTGGTCAAAGCTGTTAGAGTGTACCCCTCCTGTCCAAACTGCCAACTCTGGGCCTTTGAAACATTTTGATAACCTTTCCTCTAGAGAAACAGTGGAAGCGGGCAATCATGCCAAAGAATCGATGCTGAATAACCAGTCTGATTCAACTTGCTGGTTTGCTCCGCTCAAGGAGACCTGATATACAGGAAAGTGTCTAAGTCTGAGTGTAGAGGGCTTCATCGAGACCAACGCCGAGCAGCAACCTGTTGACGTTGAGGCCTTCCTGGCCACAGGTGTCAGATTTCACCCGCTCTGAAATTTCTCATCTTCGTTGACAATCACACCAGGACCCCATTCTTGTGAAGCCCTGCATCAGATCCAGTTTACAGCTTGCCTTGCTGGCAAACACGTCAACGGCCACTTTTCTCCAGAAAAATGTCTACGTCTCTGTATTTGATCCATGCTCCTTTGCAGTCAGCCTTAACTTTACATTTTGACCTGGTCTAGAATAACCCTATAACGGCAGTTGGTACTTTGAACTTTTTGGTGCTATTTTAAATTAAAAATTAAAAAAGGCATAGTTCTGGTTTTACTGAATGGATTTTGGTCATGTTTTGTCATTTTCCTTACAAAGATATTCTCTATTTTTCAAAATTGGTTTAGGATTTTTCTTGAGGTATGTTTTCACTTTATTACTTTTTGAGTGCTGTATAAATGCTTGCACATTGCCTCTAATTTAGACCTGACTGCTTTATGCCATGCTACCAGAGGCTTAAGTACAGGCTGAATTAGTGACTTTAATGGTTCACCCCGACAAGTATTGTGATTATTCTTTTAAGTGACTTCTCACTCCCTTCAACAAATAATCCAGTTTCTTACAATTAGTATGATACTTTTTGCATTTTACATCATTGATCCTGTGGCATGCTCTTTTCAAAATAAACAGAAACGTGTATTCAACCCTGGTATAGAAAAGTGATAGGTAGAGAGGAATCTTCCTGGGAGACTGCAGAGTTTCCGGAGCCTGCCTAGTTTTATTGGCTTGCTTCGGAAAACCACCACTGAAACACAGAGACAGAGAAAGACCTTCTCAAAGTACAGAACAACAGAATTGTTCGGCTAAGGTATGTGGGTTAGAAACTCAAACAGGTACTTTTGGTGCTAAGACAGCTTCGAAAGGGGCTGAAGGGAGGTATTGGTTAACAAGGACTGGTTCCATCATTCAGTGCAATAAACATCTGAAACACCATTACAACATTGCAACTCTTTAATATTTGCTGATTGATTGCTTTCATTGCCACTATATTGCTTGTTTTCATAGGTATATCATTATATCAATACATGTTATCTGTACTAGATTAGGATGTTGATTTTAATTTATATATGTATATATAGTGTGGATTTGTGTGTGTGTGTCCTTTCATTATGAAATGAGTATCAGAACTCTTTAGCAACAAATAATTCTGTATGCCTCACAGGACTGATCACTGCCATAGAAACAACATCTTCATGTAATGTGGGGATGGTTTCTGGGTTACAGTCCACCAGGGGCTGAATTATGGTGTAGGTGCATTTTCATTGTTTGCGCCGGGCGCATCTTTAAAATGGAGAGCCCGGCACAAACAATGAAAATGTGCCCTTTTACCATGATTGCGCTGCCCCCAGGGCAGCTGGGAACACACGGTGCCCTCGGAGGCGGCCAGCACAGGTTGGCACGGTGGTACGGTTGGGTGAGGCGGGGCAGGGCGGTGCAGGGGGGAAGCCAACAGACAACGGAATAAATTGTATATATTTAATGAATTATACCTATTCCGTCATCTGTCGACGTCCCCCCACTCCCAGACCCCGCCCCGCCCCTACCCCACCGCATTTACCTGTGCCAGTCGCCGCTGGTTGCCCTGGGGGCAGAGCATTGACGTGAAATACAGAGCGTCTGCTTTAAAGCCATTCCGTGTTTCACAGTGCAGGTGGCAACCTGCCTGCACATTCAATTGAGATTAGAGATCCCCTTGTAAGCGGATGCAGTCAGTGACTGTACCAGCCTGCAAATGGATGTCTGAGGGTCCATACGCCCTGCAGAGTTCTGCTCTCATGAGGCGCACTGACTGTGCACCACCTTTTAAATGGTGCACTGTGTCTTTTGAGGGCTTCCATGCCTCTACGCCTGCATCGGTAATACGGCGTGGGTGCAGAGGCAAATGAATTCCCTCCTTTACATGGGGAACAATCCCATGCAAATGAGGGAACGCCCCCTTGAAGATAGCGCTTGGGCTTTATGTGCACCTGTGCTATCGGTATTATGTAGGAGGCTGCACAAGTGTCTGCAGCCCCTTCTGTAATATCAAAGTGCCCCGGGAGTGTGCAAAGCAAGCGCAAATGTCCATTGCGCCCTGGGGCACTTTATGTAATACGGCCCCTGGTTTCTTGTCTCAAGACTTTACCAAATTAGCAATAATTACTAATAGTGCGGGCGTATTTTGTAACAGTGGCCTCCTCTCTTAGTTCAGACAGTTGTTCCTTCTCTGCTGTGAGTTTGTCAGGTGCTTGACTAGTAGAAGGAATTCACCAGTTTAATTTCATTTTTGAATCTCATCCTGAATCTGTCGTACAATAGCAACACAACCTGTTCTGATAAGGATAAACTTCAGGCCATCGCTAACACACACCTCACAGGAAAAGGTTTCCCTGAGGCTTAAGGTGAAGCAACTTTTGTTGTAAATGCACATACTGCATACCCCTTGGAAACATTTTCCTCATGGGTGGAGTTTGATCCAATAGATCCAAACATTAGGTCCCTTCATACATATAAACCTGCCCTTACACTTGCTGAATAAAAACCTTATGAAATCTTACAAATATCTATAGGATATCTGGAACACTAAGTTTGGTGGGGTGGACATTTATCACATGTAGGGCCAGATGTAGGTGGCCAAATAGTGACCGCTAACCAGCGTTTGCGATCGCTAGTTGGCTGCGAGCAATGTAGGTGAGTTTAAACCTACTAGCAAAATAAGGAATCGCAAAATTGCGATTCCTTATTTTGCTCTTGCATTTAAGGAATCGCAAATTGCGATTCCTTAAATGCAATGTAAGTAGCACAAAAGAAAGTGCACTTTAGCCTTAAGGAATCGCTAATTACCACCAACTTCAAGTTGGTGGTAATTAGCGATTTCCTTTAAAAAAGCATTTTTTTGCTTTTTTTAAAGTGTCATGTGGCACACATTCATGCCCTTAGGGCATGTATGTGCGCCACATGTGCACACATGCACATTTCAGGGGTGCAAGAGGGTGTCCCTTTGACACCCTGGCACCCTTGAAATAGCGCCCGCTATTTGCCATTCTTTAATAGCAAATCGCAAATAGTGAATATCTTCCCATTCAATCCTATGGGCCTCCTAGCCCATAGGAATGAATGGGTAGGTATTCCTTATTAGCCAATCTCAATTTGCGATTCGTTATTAAGGAATATTAAGGAATCGCTAATATTTTAGCGATTCCTACCTACATTCAATTTTGCGAGTCCTTAATAGCGAAGCGGTAAAATCCTCTATTAAGGATTCGCAAATTTGATTTTACCTACATCTGGCCCATAGTGCGTAATGTCAGAATGGGCCACTGAGGGAATCCAGGAACTACCTGGCCTCTATTGGCCAGTTTTACCCCCCTGTCCGGAGGCAGTCAATTTAAATGTTTTACAGACCACAGGATTGGA
Organism: Triturus cristatus; assembly: GCF_964204655.1. NCBI lineage: Eukaryota > Metazoa > Chordata > Amphibia > Caudata > Salamandridae > Triturus > Triturus cristatus. The sequence goes on along the minus strand of NC_140585.1, from coordinate 419,628,584 downwards.
GTGTGGGGTCCTGGTACTGCTAAACAAATGTTTCCTGCAGTGCAGTCAATTACAAGGGGTGTGCGAAATTTTCTTTTGCTTAATTAAGCAAAATTACTGCAGAATTATGAGAAATTACATGAATTTACTCAAAATGTATCTCGCTCTGAAAAATGTACCCAAACGGTCAATTCAGGTAACAACTCAGAAATGTAATTTTGAGTTGATTTCCAGTGGCTTGCGTTCACATTTGGATTTTTAGTTTCAGGCTCAAAAACTACACAAACTGTCAGTTCAGGTAAAAAAATCTACTTGAAATGTTTGTTGACCACCTGTGTTAAACAAACTGCTGCTTGCATTCAAGACACTGCAGTTTGAGTTTGGATTTGTAGTTTGTGCTCAAAAAGTACCCTAATTGGCCGCTCAAGTAAAAAATCTGCCTAAAATGTTTAGAACTGCCGCTCCCATGCAAAAACGGTGCTGTTCTTGCAAAATGACCACAGTCACACCGATTACACTGGCATCATTAAAATGTTGCCCAGGTCTTGCAATTACTCCGAAGCCTAGTAATGCAATCATGGGGCAAAGCACCCATAAACAGACATGAGAGTCTATTCTGGATTGCTCATAAAACGAATACATTGGAAGCAGTCTATCCTCAAATATCACACTAAGGCGAACAAAGAATGCTAATGCCAATGTTCCACTTAGTATGGTATCAATTGTAGAGGAGTGCACTACATGTAGAGCAATCTTTGCAAGTATTTACAGTAATACAAACGACACGCCCTCATTAGGGGTGTTACCGGAGGAATCAAAACAAATACAGAATTAGCATGTCACTGCTCTAGCTGTTGATTAAGAGGTTAAATTGATAGGTAATTTTCACACGGTTTACTTGATATGCAATGTGCCAGCATTTCGCTGCTTTCACTGTTCATGATCGTGAAAAAGAGCTTCCTAAAACTATTTCAGAAGTATATTCCGCTGTAGCTCGATATAGCATAGGGTCACATGTATGAAACTAGGATTTTGCGATTATCAAATTGCGATTTTTACTGAATTGCTATTTGGTAATCACAGAATTCAATATATCAAGGAATCTGTTATATATTTTTGCGATTCCTTAATATTAACTAATAGTGATTCGCTAAATAGCGATTCGCTAAATAGCAAATCGCTATTAGGTAATATGACTCCATTAGTTCCAATGGGCCAACAGGCCCTTAGATGCAAATGGTTTTGCATTAGCTAATTTGTGATTACCTAATTGGTAATCACAAATTAGCAAATGCAAAGCCAAGGGTGCTGGGGGCCTAAGGCCCCCCTGAAGCATCTCCAAAATTTAAATTGTGCACATGTAAAGCGCACACATGCGCGCAACATGGCATTTTGAAAAATGCTTATTTGTGCACTTTTTAAAATTCCCACATGGTTACCATCAACTTGAAGTTGATGGTAATTAGTGTTTCCTAAATGCACAGTTCGCATTTAGGAAAGGGTTCTTACATGTCCATTAGGGATTCACAAATTGCGATTCCCTATTTGCATTCGCAAACTAGGTAATCGCAAAAATTTTGGATTAGTTAAATTGCAAATACAAAACAAAGCCTTTCATACAGAATGAAATGCCTCTTCTCATTCGCAAAAGGACAAATTTTGCGATTCGCACCGTTTGCGACCACAAAATACTTTCAAACATCTGGCCCTTAGACTTTTGAGCTGCAAAATAGCAACCAAAAGAAAAAGACAAGTCTGAAGGTTCTGGTAAAGAAAACGCAGCTCTGCAAAGTAAAAAAAAGCAGAAACCTAAACAGAAAACCAGGAATGAAACTCCACCACAACAGGAGTCCTGTAGGGGTGTATACAATTTGAGGGACCGTGAAAAAATAAAAAAACAGGATCATTATCAGTATTCTGATAGGTGTACTTCCTGTTCTGATCAGGACTCCGGGGAAGGTAGAAGGACAGAAAGGAGTGGACAGACTGATTATTGCAGAAAGGATGAATGTACCAGGCAGAAAAGAGAGCCACACAGGAAGTTTACATCAAGAAAGAAGAGAAAGGTTCAGACTCAAAAGCGCATTTTAAAAAAAGTATCTCGATTAACAAGAAAAGGTATGCTTCAGAAACTGTGTATGCTTCGAATGGGACTGGGGCAGTAGCCCTTCTGGATAGCGCAGTGCAAATCATTGTAGTTCACCAGACTCTGAAAGAGCATCTGGTGGTGACCCCAACTGAAGAATATATACCAGTCAGCTTGAACCTTTCTCTTCGTTCTTACTTTGTAACCTTTAAACAACACTGGGAAAGTTGCACGCTCTAATGGGGTTTCCGAACTTTGGGAGAGGTTACTTGACATATTATGATGAACTGATTAAGCCCTTACTAACTAATTACTCCTATGTTTTCTGAAACCAATTGGTTGAAAATACATAAAGCAATCTTATGCAGACTGCAACTAGACATGTTGAAGGAGAGATGCTTACAGATGCAGGACAAGACAAACCTAGTGATTTGTGGTGTTCCTAGCACTTCAGGCTACACACACATAGTTTACAATGAAGGGCAGATGACCCTCATAGCTTCCTGATCACACTTATACTCAACTGCAAAGGAACAATTTGCTCATATTGAAAAGATTTGCATGACAGTACAGACATTCATTTGCAATGAATGTTCTCTGGCACGGGGAAAGCAAAGAGCATTGTTTCCCCTATACCTACGATTGAGGTGTGGGGCAGTGGGGTGGCTGACTCCGGAGCGCGGGGCTCACGGTTCAATCCCCAGAGGCGTATCAGCTCAGCATCATGTGACTCTGGGCAATAGCTCACTTTATCTCCCCAACAGCCCCCAGCGCCTTGAGAGCCTTAGGGGTGATTAGTTCGCGCTTTACAAATATCGGATTCGGTTCTACTAAAGCTAGTATCCTTAATCTGCAAGTTTGAGTACGATCCAAAACTTTGAACTCAAGAATTTACATAATATACCGAAAACATTCCACAAGCTCAAATATATATATTTTTTGTTTTGTTTAAAAATGTTTGATTGAAATGTAAAAAAAGCATAAAACATTTTAACAAGCAGAGTAATACGCAATAGAATGTGATTCAATATTTCATCTGTCAACAATAATGCAAAATAAAGTTAACCAACCTGAAAACCACTGTAAAATGTGATTTTCCAGCTCGGTTTCTGAGGCTTTGAACTGCCGATGTCCATTAAGGGGTGAGAAAACACCCACGACATGGCATCAGCCTCAGCAAGTTTTTTGGGGGGAGGAAGGGGCATGGCGCTGGGTGGGGTTCAAAAGTGCCTTCTAGGTACTTCTCATCACAAAGTCCCAGCCCCTTCAAGGCCCCACCCATCCTCACACAGTGAGATTGTACTTTAAGTTGACAGGTATGCCTTTGACTGTGTCAAATGGGACGATATTTACAAAGTGGCATTAATCCATGCAAAGTGGCGCAGCGTCTGTGTAAGACATGGAGCACGGCATTGCAAAAACGGAGCGTTATAAGAAGTGATGACCGGGTGGCACAATGCCCTTGTAAATAGGCCCCCAAGTGTGTGAAAACAAATGGTGTGTGGCCCTGTTGGACTCCTGCTAGTGCAGTGCATGAACACGCGTACTACAAGGTACCCTCACAAATACACATGCACTGCTGTGTCAGAATGGGTCACACTTGTGTAGCAGCTGGTTAGGAATGACAGACACCAGCCCATTGTGGTACTCTATTCTACATGTCATGTGGACCTGGGCAGTATGTGCCAAAACGGAATCTGGTCCCAAATATAAAAGTTGGAAGATGTCATACAGTGAACTGTCAAGGGATATAGAGAACTACTTAGCCACCACATAGGACATGAGTCCAGGAAAGTCAGAGGCTTCGGTGGATGGGCTCGGTTGTCTTAGAAAACTGTGTAGGTACATGTCACCATTCCCAGCACTGCTACCATGTGGGGTGCTACCTGACCCATATCATTCTTTAACTTTATTCTTTAACAGCCTACCATGTCAGTCCATTAGATATGTTCATGCATAATGTAGGTGTCATAGGCACATGAGAGTCAATGATTGATCTGGGTCCCATCACTGTGTGGCAGTGGGTTGGCTGCCCGGACCAAATTGGGAGCAGCCAGAGAAGGCATGTACACATGCAAGTGCATGGGTCTGATTAAAATGATGCGTGACACCCTGCAGATAGCAAACTGTGGTCATGATGAAATGGGTTGAACATCAGTGATTGTAATCTGACTAGTATGACAGGGCCCATCCACTCAGAGTAGACACACAGTGGTAGTGAGAACAAGGCTGAGAGCCAGTCATCTAAAAGGGAAATATAGTGCAATTTGCAATCCATACCCCTGCATAGCAGAAGTCCTACTCATCAATGAGGAACTGAAAGTATTGAACCTTGATTGTCAACTGGCTTACTCATGTCAACATCTAAGAGAGATCAGTAATAGCTTTTCTCTATAGCATTGCAGAGAATGAACATTCACCTGCTGGCTAGCAGGCTGTCCCAGACTTCAGTGATGATGGGTATGATAACCTGCAAACTGTTGACCAGGACACCCTCAAAGAACTCCTGGACTCCATTGGGACACCATCTCTGGACACGGGGAGGGTCAACACTGTTGAGGGCTCTCTACATCCCTGCCTACCAACCAACATCCACCACCTGCCACCCCACCCAGAGCAATGGACTCTGAAGACCCACAGATTACTTCCTAATGTACTGCGATAGGAGTCCAGCGGGTGAGGGTACAGAAGGTGCAGGCGTGGATGGAGACCATGGGGGCGACCCTAGAGGGTGTTTGTGGGTGTCTCAGTCTCAATAGGGACAACATTTCGGCCTTAAGAGGCACCTACTCTCCGCTCCGTGGCCTCCATCAGTCCCTATGCTGACATGTCATGAGGCAGTGGCAAGAACAAATGCCCTGCCAAAGTGGCACCAGCGAGATAGCCAACCAGCTGGGGGCATTAGGAACCATCTCGGAGTCCATGGACCGGAAGCAGAACTCCCACTTTGCTGCCATGGCTGCCTAAGAGATCCTCCTCACTGCTGTGCTGCCTCATGTTTTGGCCCAGATGAATGCTGCTGCAGGCAAAGGATCCACATCTTTAACTCCTGATATGTGCGTGGCTCTCGCGCCGGCCTACCCTCAAACACCCTCCTATTGGGAGACACCACATACATCAGAGGAGGAAGATGTCAACTGCACTTCTTTCAAACGAAAACGTTTCTGGTAGCATTCATCGGTGCCACATACCCAGTTTCTACGTTTCCCTGTGCTTATGAACATGCCAGTGAAAATCAGCTGCCACTGTCCTTATTTTTCTTTTGCCCTGTTCACCTTAACTAATTGTGGACTGTCAATGTGGCCTATCCTTCCTAATGACATTGTGGTCATCCTCCTTACTGAAGCACTCCTCTCCTCCATATGTCCCTGTCTGGATATCCATTAGCTCAAAATATCTTTTGGGGCTGTTGTCCGATGAACTGTCCCTGTGAGTTGCATAAATATTAGCACATGTAAATTAATGCACCTAATACTACCTGTGTGTTGTCTGTGTGTGGGAGCCTGGACTAGGTTGACCATTGTGCATTCTGTGAGGTAAAGACACCAACAACTTGCCAAAGGGACATGTATTGATCGGAGTCAGGGATACTGCTAGATTGTGAGAGAAAAACATAATTTGTTAACCCCATGTGTTACATACTGTGTACCATTACCATCATGATTGCTACGTGCACTGCTCAGCAATGTCTGTAGATAGATAATGTAATGCCATGGCCAACCTGACAGATCCCTGTCCATAGGTGAAACACCTACTCAAGCATGTTGCCAAACACTGCTAGCAAAGACAAATGCATGCACTTAACATTACCTGAGCACACATACTAACTCCCACACAGTAAATCATGATGTAGACATACAGTGACATTTAATGTCAACAGAAAATACTAAAACAACCTAACCTTCACTAACTAACTAATCTAACCTAACCTGCATTACCTTATCCTATATACTATCTAAAACTACCTTAACTTAACCTAGCTTACTCTACAAATTCAGCACGAGATGATAAACATCAAAACCCACACCCCCTTAAGACACGTCTTCACACAAGAACAACAGAAACTACACCTAAACATCAAATAACTACACATAGAATCCTAAACAATCATATATTTGTTTGGTATTTTTTTAGATTTTGTATTGTTTTCATAACACATATATAACACATCAACCCTCACCCTAAAAAACACACAAAGCCCCCCCTACCAACTAAATTGTTCCCAGCCCTACAAAACCCCCTAAAACCACTATCCCTACACTATAACTACACTAACTAACCTAAACTAAGCTGTAAAACTATTAAGATCAACATTAAAACTATGTATGGGGGAAGGGTAGAATGGCCCCCAGTGACTAAAATGAGGCTATGGACTTTCCAGTGCCTGCTTCACATCCCGGAGCAGTGTAATAGCCCATTCCATCTTCTGCTCAAGCACCACCCCCCTCAACTTTAGGTCCGACAGGTTCTTCTTAATGTTTTGCTCAAATGAGCTAACCACTCCTGTGGGCTGAGGTGTAGGGACTGGTGGTTGTGAGGGTATGCTGGTGGAGGTGCTGGGTACCGGTGCCTGAAATTACCTTGGCCTGCCAGACCATTTTTTCTTTGCTTGTCTTTTCCAAGGTTGGTGGTCCCTGAGGGACTCGTCAAATGTGGAGGTACCGTTCCTTCCTGAGGTTGTGCTTTCTCAACTGCTCAGGGGTCATATTGTCTATTTAAGCAAAAAGGAAAACTGCCAGTCAAAGGGTGACTAGGAATAGGACCAAACATCATGAAACAGTATAATTTTCACAACATCAAAGATACCAGCCCCTATAGCTTATTCATCTTGCAGCTTAGAGTGAGCATACACATGCCTATTATCTATCCTCTCAGATTTACTAAGGCCAAAATACAAAGGCATGGCAATTATTGTGCAATGCAATTGCACCACCTTGGCGTATCTAGGTATGACCATGTCAGTACATAATATCAGTCGCGGCCTGTGCAGGTAAGAGCAGTGGGGCAGTGTGGGGGGGATTTTGACATACGACCATGAGGGCAAATAAATAATTTATTTAATTTTCCCTTCTGGTCGTCTGTCAAATCCCTCCACCCCCCCAACTCGGCCCACCTGTCTTACCTGCACGAGCCGCTGCTGCATAATATGCTTAGGAACAGTGCTGTTTTGTACTCATGGTATGGTGCACATGTCATCTTTACTGAACATTAGTGTGCCGTCTGCATTCTACAATAGCCTTTATGTCATTGGCATTTGCCACAGTGAGAAGTACAATGTCTGCAAAGTACATTTATTGTCTCACAACATAGTGTAACTGATATGACAGGGACCTATATCAAGACACATTGCTAACTACACTGAGCACTTGGCAGGTATTATATGCAGCCCGTTTTCCTTAAAGGAAAACGGGATGCATTTTTTTTTTAATTAAACCTTTTCGTTTCATTTTTTGAGGGCAGGTTGTGGTCCCTGGGACCACTGCCTGCCCTTAAAAAATATTTTTGGAGCCAGTCACAAAGGGGAAGGAGTCCCCTGGGACCCCTTCCCATTTGCGACTCCATTACCTCCTTCTTGAAGAGGGCAGTAATTTGCGAGTGTTTTGTGACCGCAATTGCAAAACATTCTTACATAGGGTAGAGACTCGCTATTAGGAAGGGAAGCCCTTGGCACGCCCCTTCCTAATAGCGACTCCCAATTCCTAATTAGCGAGTCACAAGTAAATTGTGACTCGCTAATTAGGAATTGCACATGGCCCTGTAACATTTTGCATGCGCAAACGGGTTGTGAACATGCACATGCAATTTAGGGTCATACATCTGGCCCAATGTTGTTAAATGTGTACTGCCATGGGGACGGTAGTGAGTGGATATCAATGTGGGACATGATAGTGTACACATGGTAGTACACTGCGTCCACTATATTGACAGTACACAAGGGGTTTGAGTTATGTGGTAGTTTTGCGCTGTATAGTGCAACTGGTAGACTAACCACACTACAGTGAAACACTGCTTGGGAACAGTATAGGACATATTTTCCACATGATTCTGTGTCCAGGGTTTGGTGCCTGCGCTGGCAGGAAATGTGCAGTACTGCTCCAAGACAGGCACATTATTCCCAAGAAGACTGTGTTGTTGACTGTCATGGGAGATGCAGTTTGTGCATGAGGCCAAACCTTGCTGCACAGTATGGAGGCTTGGAGTACTGATATAGTGGTTTGTGTGTTACAAAATGGTGTACACATAGGATCGGATGTATATATGATGAGTAATGTATTGTAACATGTTAGACATGATATTGCGAGGTTCATATATGACTAATCTCCCAGTTTCTCAGGTTTGGGATACATGACAAATCTCATGAACATGGGATTTACCTGTGGACACACAGACTAAAGGAAGGGAATCCCTTACTTTAACATGGTGTTTGGACACAGCATTTCACATAGTGTTGCATTATTGAGGCTCTTTCAAACAATTGAATGCACACACAGGACCAGTTGTTGCCACACGGTAGCACTGGATGTCATCTGGCTGCACTGACCTGCATCCAAAGTGAAGGAATGTGCCATATTCCTGACATACAGCACATCCATAGTTCGTCCGCATATACACCATCACATATTAGCGAATAGCGATAACACCCCCATTGCACCATGATGCGCGTGTCATCGTGGTATACTCAAAAAACATACCGGTCTACGGGACACATTCCTGCACCAAAAGCAAACAATATATTCAATTTCTTCATTCTATATGTTCAGCGGAATGCAGGACTCATAGTAATTGGACATGACAAACAGGCATGTAATTATGTATCCTTATTCTCCCCTGCCCCAGCCTTGGGAGGCACACTATCTGCCATAAGTCCCAGGGTCCCTGATCCATGGATATGTGGAAATGTTTGATATCTTCATTGGTGTGGCATGAGAAAAGTCACAGCAGGGCCCATGGAAGACATCCTTAATGTAGGGTGCATCAACGCTGCACTTTGCTCTGGATTGCCTTACAGCATATCTATGAGGCCATGCAAGGCCATGCAGACAAACTCTGCATTGCCTCATTGATATGAGTTTAAGACCTGCTCCACCATAAACAGTGATGTTCCAGCACATGTGGCCCATAGTGGCATAGGCGGTTTCAACATGTGTGACTTGTAGGATTGTGTTGCACATATGCCATGTAGTATGGCGCAAGGATGTAGGTCCACACCAACTACATATGCACTGTCTCATTCAGCCCAAGACTAATATGGCAACGTATTCCAACATATTTGACTGTAATGTGGTCTGTCATGTGCTTGAGAAGTACTTACTAACCAGTAGGCCATTCCCACATGTCCCATTCTGGAATTGCTCATTGATAGTGGAATGATACAAGATGAAAGAATCATGAACACTGCCCGGGTACTTTGCGAGAACATTGATGAAGAGACCCAGATGGTCTATGATTGCCTATATGTTCATGGAATGCATGTGTGTCCTATTGTGGTACGGGTGTGATGTAGCCACTGGAAGCACAAGTTGCACATGGGTGCAGTCCATTGCCCCCAACACATGTGGTAATCCTGCAATGGCATAAAAGCCTTACTTGTTTTAATGTTGGTTCTGTGTTGTGTTGGAGAAGAGGTACTGGTGTGTGAGGCTTATGATGACATCTAGTATGGAGGGGAGACATTTGGAGAAGGATGCCTGGGATACTCCTGCCAATCTACACTAGTATGTGTAGCACAGCCAGTAGTTTGGCCTGTGAAGGGATGTTGAAACACCGCGACGATATTGGCTGCAACTTTGGTACAGTCTGGTGCAGGAGGTGGACAATGGACTCCCTCCTGGGACTGCAATGGGCAATGGCCTGCTCCTCCCTGAGGTCATCAACTCCCTTCTCCTGTGCTGCCTCTGTGGTGATGGTGGAGATGGTGTTGGTCTTCTTGGTGCTCCAAGCTGCAGTAGGAGTAGGTTCATGATGCAGATGAGCTTCCCAGAGTGATTTGGGTGTGTTCTGCTTTTATACCAGTAGACATGCATCATTTTTACGCCTTCTTTTCCATAGCAGTTAACTTCTGCTGCTGCTGGGACTCTGCACCTCTTTTGCCAAAGTAGCGCCATTTTCCCAAATAGTTGTAAATACGGCTGTATCAGATTTGCATGTTTTTTTAAATGGGAACTTTCTGTGAAATGTTGTTTTGGAACAATGACTTAGGAATTAAGTTGAGATTAACTTATTGTACAATGTTGTGATAGGAAAATTCAGGAGAGACTTTGGGCTGCCAAAAAACCCTTGCTAAAAGAAGCTGTGGAAATGGGTAAAGTCATTGAAGAGTCTCAGAAATGCATTAAGGAGCTGGGGAGGAGGGAAAGAAACACAGTTGAAGTAGGAAATTTGGAATGTATTCAAGATGAAGACATGGAAGTCGACGCAGTCTCAAAAACAATTACTAAGGGAGTGAATGTTCTTGGCTCAATTCCTAAAGCCAAAGGGAGAGAATGCTTGTGTTGTGGCAGTCAGTATCACATTGCTGACACGAAAAGATGTTTTACAGTAGACCAAGTGTGTAGAAAGTGTGGCCGTAAGGGGCATTATGCATGTATGTGTAGACAGAGTGATAATACTGTGTAGTATAAGTTTAAAGTTAATGTAGTGCGCCAAGGCACTGATGTTATAAAAAGTGATGAAAAAAGAAAGTGTTTCTAAAGGGCTTGTGGTAGAAGAGACTATTGATAACAACATTGCAGAAGTTGGTGAAGATACAAGGAGATTGACAAGACCTACAGCTGTATTCAATGTGTTCTAGGATAGAAGTTAGTCTCATGGTTGGTTCTGGATCCATGTTCATTATTATTCATGAGGCTCTCTTCAAAACGTTGTGGGTGATGTATCGCTATTCGATAAAGATATCAATCCTGTTGGGTATCAAGGGCAATCCATTGACATCTTAGGCTATATGAGTGGTGTCATACGTTTTGGGATGAGGAGCACTGAAGGGAAAGTCTATATTGCTAAGGAAGGTCTGCCCATTCTTGGTTGGATGCATCAATATGACCTTCGTATTATTATAAATCCAAGGTCCCCCAATCAAGTTATGGTTGTTGATGACCATATCCAAATTGGACACATTTTACAAGATGCGCATAAGGTATTTGAAAATAGATTGGGGTGTGTGAGGGGTTACATTCACAAGATTATTCTTAAACTTGATGTGCATGTCCTGTGCAGCATAAACTTAGGAGAGTGCAGCTGTCAGTGAGACAGGGCCTCAAGGATTTATTGCAAGACTTATTGAAGGGAGGAGTTATTGAACCAGTTGAGGCATCGTCATGGATTTTTACCGTCATTTTAACTTAGAAGCTGGATGGGCGTTTAAGGTTTTGCATTGACCTTAGGTCTCTCAATCGTGACATTGTCACTGACACATTTCCTCTGCCCAACATCAATGAGCTTTTACAATCTGTTGGAGGCGGTAAGTACTTCTCCAAAATTGATCTGAGAAGTGCTTATCACCAGATCAGATTGCACACGGATTCTAAGTCACTCACTGCCTTTATAACCACCGACGGCACGTTTCACTCGTATCCCGTTTGGGTTAGCGTCGGCGGCATGTGTATTTCAAAGAATGATGGCCAGCATTTTTGAGGGGATAGGTGGTGGAGTGTATTTTCAGGATGACATTTTGGTCTCTGGGAAAACTGTTGAACAACATAATGCCGTTCTGAAGCAGGTGTTGTGGAAACTTGAAGAGGTGGGTTTAACAGTTAAGAAAGATAGATGTGAATTTTTGTCTGAACAAGTTGTGTTCTTGGGGTACACCATTTCTTGTGGTGGAATAGCACCCAAACGAAATTTGTTGGAGGCAATAAAAAATGCTCCATGTCCCAAAGATAAAGATCAACTTAGGTCTTTCTTAGGTCTCGTAGAGTACTATTCTAAATTTGTTAAAGGATTTGATGATGTTTCTGAACCCTTAAGGAGGTTGTTACGCAAAGGAAATAAGTCCACATGGGAGGAGGAACAACAAAAATCTTTTCTTAACATCAAAGATGAGATATGGAATGCGGGCATTTTAGCTCATTTCAATACCACATATAAGTCCTTTCTCACGGTTGATGCCAGTCTCACTGGCATTGGTGTTGTTTTGTCACAAAACCAACATGGGGCGGAAAGGACGATAGCTTGTGCCTCTAGGACTCTCACAGAAGCTGAAAGGAACTATTCAGTGATTGAGCAGGAAGCTCTTGCAGTGGCTTGGGGTGTAGAATATTTTAGAGTATATTTGTAGGGCACAAGATTTGTTTTGAGGACGGACCACAAACCGTTGATGAAGATTTTATCTGCTGGAGGTGCTGGGAAAGGGTCTGCGCGTCTGGCCAGATTTGCAGCCAGATTACAAGAATACCTGTATGATATAGAATTTATTCATGGTTGGAAAAATTCGCAAGCAGACTGTTTCTTACGCATGTCATTGGATTGGAAGGATGTTGACAAGGATGTGGTGAAGAAGCATGAATCTGAGGAGGCTGTGGCTCTTGAGTGTGATGTTCTTGAATGCAATTTGGGTGCATTTTCGAAGGTGCAGTGGGCAGAAGAAATGCGTGCTGACCTGGTATTAAAGGAAGTTATTGTCATGATCAATAACGGAGCTTGCAGAGAAAATATGGTGCCTATAGCAGCTAGACCCTATTGGAAGCTTATTGATGAATTGTCAGTGAGTGGTTTTGATGTTGTTATGAGTGGTGATCATTTTGTACCTCTGTGTGTTTTGAGATTTCACATCTTTAGGTTAGCTCATGAAGGGCATTTAGGTCAGGCATGACCATCAGGAGAGTCAATCAAGAGTTTTGGTGGCCTGGGATGGATGACCAGATTAAAAGATGGGTGGAAGGTTGTATTCTTTGCAAAGGTAGCAAGAAAAGGTTGAGGGTGGGTCAAATTGCTGATCCGGGGAAAGCCTGGGGCACTATTTGTTTAGATTTCGCAGGCCCTCTATCCAAACTGTCTTCTGATATGCGTTTTGCTGCTGTCATTATTGATGTTTATTCTAGATGGCAGTTGGTTAGGCTCATGAGAGATGTCACAACCAAATCCACCATTGAAGTGTTGGAGAAGATATTTTTGGAAGAAGGTGTGCCTCACACGCTATCAACTGATAATGGTACACAGTTAACCTCAGGTGAAATGCGGTGTTTTTTGGAGAAGTGTGGGATTAAACATTCTTGTACCTCTCTTTACAATCCCATGGGTAATGGAATGGTGGAAAGGGCCAACAGACTGGTAAAGGGCACTATTCAACTTGCTTTATCTAATGGGCAAGCTCCCAAACGGCTGGTTGAGGAGATGCTTTGGACATATCGCACCACTGTTCATAGTGTCACCCACAAATGTTCTTTTCAAGTCAAGAGGAGACGTCTTCGATGTTCTAGGTTGGTTCCTGCTTGGTTAAAGGATTGGGTATACTCTGGAGGTGAGCAGGTACATGAAATTATTTCTTCCAAATTTAAAGTTGGTGATTGGGTCAAACTAAGATCAGTTAGGGTGAAATCTGTTTTGAGCAAATTTAAAGGACCTTGTCATGTTGTTAAGGTTGGAAGATATACTGTTGTTGTGGAGGGTGGTGAGAGGTGGAATTTGCGTAGGGTGGCTTTGTATCAAAGGGGTGGGACATGTGTTAGGCAAGGTGGTGATGATGATGGGTGTTCGGGAGGCATGTTCATGCCAGATAATTGTGGGTCCTCCAGTGATGGCTCTAGGGATCTGAGCATCTCACCTGATCCTCTTTCAAACAATTTGAGGGCAAGTCCTGAGTGTGAGGTTGGGACTAGTGTTAGAATTTGTAGACCACCCACTTATCTGCAGGATTATGTCACAAAGTGAATTGCCTCCAACTGGAGGTTACTGTTCCTCTTATACTGTCACAATGTGAATTACCTCCAACTGGAGGTTGCTGTTCTTTTTCTTTTATTTTCTTTTGTTAGTTTGGGAAGGTTTTGTTTTTCTTAGATTTTGTTTTGTTTTATTGCAAAGGGGGAAGATGTGTTATGATGTAATCTTACGTGATCTTACCTCTGTGTTCTTTTCAAGAGTGTAAGGTTGACGGCACTCGATGCTTGTCAGTTGCTGCTGGCTCGTCGAGGTGGTCGGATGCCAGGTTGTGCTGTTAAGTAAATACTTACTTGAACATCTCCAGTTCTTTTGTGATTTCTCTGCGACCAATCACAACACTCTACTGGAACCAGTGACTCACAGAGACACCGGTATCCCTCTGACATGTATAAATACATTCAATACGATTTCGAATCAAATGAAGAAAGTAGTAAACAAGCATTGGAAAATTCTACATATAGGAAAACTCACATTTGAAAAACCTCTATTCTCATTCAAAAAAGCACAAAGCATAAAGGCCAGCGTGGTATCGACAAGGACCCAAAAAAAAAACATGCCAATGAAAACTGCGGTACTCAACTGCTGGGGTCTTCCAGAAGTGGTAGGCCACTATGCCTGTGGAAATTGCAGCATCTGCCATCTCACGTGCACCACTAAAGACACTAGAGGTTGATTCACAAAGGTAAATTTTGACGTTTGGTCTAAACCTAGGTCAAAGGGCATTTATGAGAACTATCCTTTTTTTTTAATCTTTTTTTTTATTTTAAAAAATATTTTTATTGACAACACAGATACATCAGAAACAAAAGATTAGCTGATATTAGTAGCATATACATTTAATATCAAGTAGGCCATACAAATATATAAACATTAGAGACTTAAAAGGAGAAATTAAAGAAAAGTTCCCCACATTCTATCAAATTTTTTCATTGATTTCAATCCCCTCGTTTTGGCAATAGCACGTTCCATAGTGTAAATTTCATTAATCAAGAACCACCATTCCAGAATATGTGGAGGTTTCTGGGAAATCCAAGCCCTAGCAATAGTCAATCGAGCACAAGAAAATAATACTGTTAACAGATCTTTATGTGGGCAATTCGCAAATTGTATGTCTAATAATACAGATAATGGTGAGAGAGAACCAAGAACAATTTGTTTTTGCGATAAAAGATTTTCAAATCCGGCCCAGAACTCAGACAAGGCTGGACATGAGAAAAATATGTGTGTAATGTCAGCCACCACAAGGTCGCATTTGGGACACTTGGAGCGTTCGCTTGATGAAGAGTTTTGGGACCAATTGGAGATTCTTAGCGGGGTATAATATAAAAGGCAGATGGTTTTGTATAGCTGAATCCTCAGGCTCGAAGATTGTACCACTTTGTTAATATTACAGAGTGAGGCCGAGATTTTGGTAGAAGTGATGTTAATCCCTAATCTAGTTGTCCATTTCAAAGCAATTTTTGGACAGTTATCTTCTTTGAAGTTATTTAAACATCTGTAACCCCTGCTAATTAGTGATTTCTGATTTTCCGAGTAGAAGCACGTCCATAGATCTGAGTCCGAGATTTGGTTGATTTTCATTTTACAAACCAGATAATCTCGAATTTGCGTGTATTTAAATCACATAGCTTCAGTTAAATTGAAGAGAAGTTTGAGCGTAGTGAAATCTAAAAATCCTTGAGTACCATAAAGGTCCCCCAAAAAGTTGATGCCCAAATTGGCCCAGAAAACCCCAAGTCCGTCATTGAATATTCCTGGTAGCCCAGGGTTACCCCATAAAGAAAGCTTTGGATGAAAAAAAGAAGTCTTACATGTAGTTAATAAAGATTTCCAAACCGCAACTATCTCTCTCGCGGTCTTGAATTTGACCCTTTTAAAATAGTTAGGGTCATTTACTCTTGCGAGGAATCGATTAGAGTCGGTGCCCAACATAAATTGGTGGTAATAGTATTGGCTATTGGGGTTAAATACACTACGAAGGCGACCGAAAAAGGTTGCCAGAAAATATAGTTTAAAGTCGGGGAAGTTTAAACCACCTTTGTTAGTTGGTAATTTAAGCAGAGCAAGCGATCTTCTAGCTTTCTTATACCCCCAGATATAGCTACTTAAAATCCCGTCTAGTTTTTTGAAAAAGGAATTATTAACGCGTAAGGGTATAGACCTAAATAAATATAAGAATTTGGGCAGTATCTTCATTTTGATTAAGTTGATCCGGCCTATCAGACTTAAAGGTATTTTGTGCCATTTTTTAAGTAGGCCAGCTATTTCTTTCAATAAAACATCATAGTTGAGGGTATTTATGTCGCTTATTTTGGCTGATATTTTAACACCTAGATACGTCGCCACTCGACAGGTACCTTGGACAGGAGTCAATGGTTTGTAATTTAATATTACCTGTGTTTTATTTAAATTTAATTTGTATCCTGAAATTGATCCAAAAGCATTAGATTCTTCAATTATCGTTGAAAGAGCTTTTACTACATCAGTGGAGTATATGGCAATATCATCGGCGTAGGTGGTGATTTTCAAAGAGTTAGGGCCGAATTCCGATGGAATAATATGAGGTTGAGTTTGTAGTGAGTTTATAAATGGTTCCATGGAAAGCGCGAACAGCAGGGGTGAAAGCGGACACCCTTGCCGCGTACCCCTAAGTATTTTAAAGCCTGGAGAGATCATACCTGCATAGCTAATTTTGGCAGTTGGGGAGTCATATAGAGCCTGTATCCATCTTAAATATTGGCCTTTAAAGCCGTACGCCTTCATTACGGCCCAGAGGTAATCCCACCTGACTCGGTCAAATGCCTTTTCAGCATCTAAAAGTATCATACCGAGTCGGGTGGAATTAGTTGCTGCTACATCAAAAGCAGTGATTGCCATATTAACATGGGCTGTAGTGTCTCTGCCGATAATAAATCCATGTTGTTGTGGATTAACTAGCTTAGGCATGTAAGGAGCCAGTCGGAGTGCAAGAATTTTAGAGAATACTTTGGCGTCCGCGTTAATGAGTGAGATAGGCCTATAAGAGCCACACTCATCAGCAGGTTTATTTTTTTTTAGAAAAAACACGATCTTAGCAGAATTCCAAGAATTCGGAACCTTCCCTGTTAGACCAATCGAGTTGATTACTAAGCAGAGAAGAGGGAGTATTTCATCAATACAGATTTTATAAAGTTCTATAGGGAGTGTATCTTCTCCTGCAGCCTTGCCAGACGGGAGAGAAGTAATTGCCGTTCTGATTTCGGCAGTAGTAACATTCTCCCCTAATTGCCCATTATGTTCAATTTCTATATTGTTGGTAACATTATTACCGATGTATGCTTGAATATTGTGTAGTGTAGGGTTATTTTCGGGAGTGTATAAATGACTGTAATACTTAACGAATTGTTCCATTATATGTATGGGTTGATTGTAAATAGTGTTATTAGGTCCCTTAATGGATTTGATTATTGTATTAGCTTTGTCATCCGCAACTTTGTATGCCAAAATCTTACCGATTTTATCGCCACTCTCATATTGAGAGATTTTAAATTTATGTAATTTTACACTGGCTAGCTCTCTAAAAACATCTTTGGTAGCAGATCGGAGACTAATTAGTTCTAGTCCAGGTTTGTCCGTATCTAGTGAGCCTTGTATAAGGGCGTCTGCTAGCTGACTTTCTAGCAACAACATTTTGGACGTCATAATCTTAACCTCTTTGTGGCGTTTCGAGTTTTGTGTTAAAATAAACTGTTGTGTAAATCCTCTTATGCTGGCCTTACAGGCGTCCCATACATGGATTGGAGTGGTAGAATGAAGATTTATATCGATAAATTCAGAGATATGTTCTTTGAGTTGTAGTATAAATTCTGAATCTGAAAGAAGATACCTGGGAAATTAAAATAATCTTATATCTTGTTTTCTTAAGATTGTGTTAAAAATAAAAAGAATGGGATTGTGGTCTGAGGTGAGTCTTGGGCAAATATCAAAACTGCTAGATTCTAGAATCTTATCAGAGGCCCAGATCATATCTATGCGAGAGCATAGTTTGTGAGGTGCAGAATAGTACGTGTAGCCTCGTATTTTGGGATGAAGGAATCGCCAAGAATCTTTTAGATTATGTAAGCGGCCTAGTTCTAAAATGGCCGTGCGTGTTTTCCGCATGCGTTGAAACCCCCCATGCTTAGTAGTATCTATATCATAATCAATTATGCAGTTAAAATCGCCCCCGATTAGGAGTTCTCCTTCCCATTCCAATAATTCAATGTTTAGCCAATCAAAAATATACGGATCATCAGTATTAGATCCATATACAGAACATATAACATATTTACAGCTTTCCAAATCAACTTGGATAATTATCCATCGGCCCCGCTTATGTACAGCAGTTTTGATATTTAGTTTCAGTTGTCTCTGTTTTAAAATGGCAACCCCTCTGATAGTGGCGTTTAGAGTTGTGCAGGCGACCACCTCATACCCTAATAACCTTAATAATTTCCTATCTTTATAACAGATGTGTGTTTCAGTAAGTAAAGCTAAATGAGGATTATACAATTTAAGCTCTTCCTGTACTAATCGTCTCTTGTTCTTGCAATTGAGGCCAGCGACATTCCATATTAAGCAGCTGAGTCTATACATTTCAAAGATATTAGAAGATCAGCTATTCTAATAATAGCTATCGTGAATATCAGCTTTTCTTTTTTATTATTTTCAGTATGTGTTACTATTGTGTTGTCATTTTTAACAATATTGACTTCCGCCCGTGACCCCTTACACCAAACCCACCCCAACCTGAACCTTCCCCCAGATCCCCTGGGGAAGAGCACCCCCTTGTCCCATGCTGCCGTTGTTGAGGCAGCCTTGTTGAGAGGCAGCAGCGGGTAGCTCCCTCTAGCTCCCCCACTCCGCTTGTTGGGAAAAAAAAGAAAAACATACAGTGCATGTGTACATACGAATGTAAGAAGAGAAAAGTTAAAGAGCCTAAAAAAAAACATATGTAATAAACATCAACCAATGAGTGCCCATATTAGTTACCAAGCTCTAGTCCATACTTCACCCAAGCAAAATTACCAGGTATAACGACCAACCCGCTAAAACCTTAAAGCGAATAGTCATATATATAAGAAAATTATCGATATTTTCTTAACCAAATTTCGATAGCGCTGTCTCAGCTTCCTTAACATCAGTGAAAGTATATGTATGACCCCCCTTCATTACTTTTAAACGGGCAGGTTCTTGCAAGAATACCTGCCCACCCAGAGATTTGAAAGGGTCAATAAGTTGTCGTAACTTCCAGCGCTTGTCCATAGTGGCCTTGCTCAAGTCAGATCTAACAAAGAAAGTAACATTATCTAATTTAACAGGGGAGTGAGGCTTGGCCTTAAGTGAGACCGCTTGCCTTAGTAGATAATTGCCGAAGTAGATCAGGAAAGGGCGGGGAAATTTACTCTCTTTGTTTCTTTGAGCCAGAGGTAACCTGTGGACCCTTTGCAACTGGGAGTCCCAATCCCAATCTGATAAGTCTGGGAAGGCTCTCTGAAAAAGATTTACCATATAGGCCCGCGGAGCAGATCCTTCTGAGCCTTCCGCTATACCAAAAAGTCGGAGATTTTGTCTTCTTTGGCGATTCTCCATATCTTCGAGCTTGTTCTGAAGATTTAATATCTGTGTGTCGTGTTGGCTAGTTAAAGTCTCGGTCCGGACAGATGCTTCCTCGATGCCTGCCACCCTTTGTTGCAGTTCCTCCACTTCTTGAGTGATTATTCCAAATTTATTAGTAGCTTCTACTAAGGACTTCTGCAGTTGACAGTTATCTTCTCTGAGCTGTAGGAAGTGTTGTTGTGCTTCATTTCTGTGGTCAGTCAAAATCTTTAAAATCTGATCAAAAAATGAGAGATTACATTCTGTGTTCCCAGTGTAGTCTTGGGCAAGCAGGACTCCTGGAGTGCTTGTAGGGGTTAGAGGTAATCGTTGAGAATCCAGTTCAGTAGTTATTACTGCAGTAGAAGCAGTAGAAGCAAAAGAGTCAACTAAGGAGATGCCTGGAGCAGCAGCGGGTGAAACAGTCGAGACAGGTTGGATTGTTTTACCTCCGGCCGTAGCAGAGCACTCCTTTAAGTGTTCTTCTTCAGTGGGGCTAGTACCTGAAAGGCGTAAGGCCATGTTCTTGACTCCTCCTTTTGCCTGTATCCACCTTCGTAAGGGACTTTCATCAGTAATGGTTTTACCGCGTGGTTTCAAGACCGAGCTTGATACAGACAAAATAGAGGTATTGAGAACCTTCCCTTTCTTTATTTTGTGTTTTGTTTTTGATTTTCCTTTTTTGAGACCAGAGTGTTTCATGGGAGGGCTAGACGTATCTTCTGCTTCAACCGAGTCCTCATAATCGTCATAATCGTCAATAAGGCAATCATCTGTTTCCTTGCAGTTCATTTCGGTTGATGTAGTTTGCACGTCCGTGGGGAGTGACGCGAGTGTACCCGACCTCTTCCCCGTATGTGCATGCGTCTGACCGTCCCTTTGTGGATATTCAGGCGTTTTCAAAGTATCAATCATAAGTGTGCCCCCCCCAGCAGATATAAAAGTCTCTGAGCATCCCTTGTTGGATAAGTTAGGATCTATTTCTCCGTTGGCACTGAAAATATCTGATTGTTGGTTTGTAATTAGCTCACAGCCAGTACCGATTGCATTAGCTGAGAGGATGTCTTCCTGGTCACTAGAAAGGCCCCCCTTTTGGTTAGTAGAAGGAGTATCCCCCGTTGGGTTAAGAGGCAAGGCTTCGTTGTGCGTAAGGGGCACACCAGCGTTGTTTCCACATGTCGATATAGAGCCTGACCTGCCCTGTGTATCTGCAGAAAATAAGGAAGCTCGAATGATCTGCTTACCGGGAATCGTTATGATTTTCTCGGTTTTCCCAGCGTGTTCTGCTGTAGCCTCTAAGACCACCAAAGGAGCCGGAGTTGCTCTCGCAACAATGGTTCCGCAGCAGGCTGTGTTCTCAGTAATGAGACCCCTCCCTGTCCGGGCTGATCTGTGTGCATTTTTCGGGGCCATGACGCGGGTATCCAAAATGAGCCGCGTCTCCCTTCCTGAGCAGAAGCCGGGAGCAGGGCGCACAGCCAGGGGCCGTATAGGTCCGAGACCAGAGCAGCCAAGTGAAGAGTCCAGCGAAACCCCGATTACTCCCAGAGCGATCACCGGTTGAGTGAAGAAGAACCTCCGCCTACAGCGACCCAGCAGGAAACGCAGCATCCGATGGCCGGTCGAGAGTGAATATCAGTGGGTAAAGCGGGTAGAGCTTTTTCTGATTCTGATTCTCATGCGGTACTATTCACGCACAGAATGGGAGGGAGGGAGCATCACACAGCGCTGCCGCTCAGTGGCGTCTTCAGCCCGCCATCTTCGAAGATTGAAGCTCCTCCTCCGGACCCACCTTATGAGTACTATCCTTATGTCAACACATGGGCGGAGATGCACCCAGAGTGCTGACATAAATGCCCTCTGATTATTCCTAAATGTCTAAGTGTACATTTATGAATCGGGCCCAAAAGTTGGAGCCAGGAAAGACATGGATACTAAAGAAACTTACCAATTGCAATTCTGTCAATGTAGTATACCTCACTACCTGCCCATGCAACCTACAATGTGTAGGAATGACCATGAGAAAAGTTAAGATACGAATCTGTAAACATTGCAGCAACATCAGATGAAAGAAGGACACAACAAAAATGACAGATTATTTTCTGAAGACGGGTCACATTACTAATGACATGAAATGGGTGGTCATTGAACAAATCAAACAGCTGGCTGGGAACACAGAGGAACTACTACTAGAGAAGGAACAACTATGGATTTACTGCATGTTTACCCACAAGACCGGATTGAAAGATAACATCCCATTGAACACAGTGTTCCAACAAAGATAAGCTTTGAAGACGTCAATCCTGATCATTTAAACCCAAAACTAATGACCCAAAACATTGTAAAAACTAGATGGTGCTACAGACAAAGGGGATCCTTCCCATGAGAAATAGTATCCTCACACATATATAGTGACCCTTCATAAATTATTTAAGGAACACATACTTAAAGACAAATGTAACATTTGGGCCCATTCCCAAGGTGTGAATTTATTATTTCATAATGTGGAACATAACACAGTAGTACAAAATGTCACAATTCAGGGGAAAAGTTAGCCCAATAGAACATGTCTCTTCCGCATAATATTATCGGGACCAATCGTGCAAGAATCGCACGGCTGTACATGCATTACACACGACCCATGACAGTATGAGAGTGCGGAATGAGTAACCCAAAGAATATGAGAGCGAGAGCATATAATCCCATAATTTGATATACAGCACATTTATAAATAATGTCACATTCTAGGGAGGTCGAATCTACAGAATTTGTCCATTTAGCTTGTGGCTCTACCGCGTTATATGTTAGGGACCAATCAGACATGAAGCTAGCTTGTACCTCGGAAGAACCAATCAAAATCTGATTTAGCGCATCGCACAGTCATACAAGCAGTCCGCATGGCCCATTACAGTATGAGAGTGCTGACTGCGTAACTCAAAGAATATGAGCGCAAGGGAATGTAATTCCATAATTTGGTGCACAGAACATTTACAAGCAAGCAATGTCGCATTTCAGGGAAGATCTCAACAACAGTATTTGCTTATTTGATCGTGACTCTTCTGTATTACATTTTACGGATCAATCAGACACGAAGTTAACACAGCCCAGAGAGGAACCAATCAGAAGCTGACTTAGCGCGCCCCCGTAAGTGCCGTGACTCAGGCTCAGCAAAAGGGGAGTATTTAATACGGAACAGAAAACACGCACAATAAAATGCGGGGTCTGAGAAGAGACAACAAAGGTGTACTAAATGGTGAGACACCTTGATGGAGTAAGTGGGAAAATAATGGAGGAGCGTTACAGACTAAACCTACAAAAGTAGGGACGCTTTCATAATCAAAGTCTCCATTTTTAAACTGTCAGAGTGTGACAATTAGGTTCACCCCCTTGGAGCCATCATGTTGTATAGAAAGGTTGCACAACAGATAGGTCTAAGAAAAGTTCTTATTCATTGACCTAAATACACAGGTGTGACACAAACCTTGATTCACAGTGTTTTTTAAGAAAATAAGATGAAATTGCTCCGCCAACATCATGATACACGGGCATGGCTTGCAAAAAAACATAGAATGATGCAGTAAGCGGTGGTATAATGCTAATGCTTGCTCGAGGTTCCAGCATGCATGGAACTGGTGAATTCCCGTTGCTGCGCCCCGCATGGGCTTACACTACAGTTCCATGTGTTTTAATTCATAGACGACTGCCAACATAACTAAATAGGTCTCACTTCTTATGTTTGAATCTTTACCCAACAGATACACCCGCAAGAGGCGATCCATCGAGTGTAAGTTTGAAATACAAGCATGTAGCTCTTGCCTTAGGGTGCATGCGCATCACAGAATTTGGTCCTGATGAAAGTCATATTGACCACTAGGCACACTTGGAAATAGCTGAAATATGCTGACCAAATGGAAAAGGGATATACAGGATCATTGAAGTCTTGAATATAGCCCCCACGGTTTTCAAACTTGCCGAAGGCCACCATTGAATAAAGTACCTCAACTGGTGGTAGGCCTTGAGACAATTTTAAATTACTTGCACTTTCTTCACTGTTCAAGAAAATCCGTCTCTGCAGTAAATCTGCCATCAAAGCACACCCTGGGGGCACTCGGCACCCAGGTTGGGAACCCAAAGATGAAGCATGTCACCAACTAGATTGATGAGTGAGGGATCTTTACAAAAGGCCTAGGGCTCCCCTTCTTTTACAGTATATGAAACATGAGACGCTCAAAAACAATGTTAAGTTGGCAGCGAGTTTGTTACTAGTGTATTGAACCTATTCTGGAGTTACTCCAAGAAGAGTACAGCTGCTGTGAAATCATTGGCCTGGAGCTGTGTCTCCAGTTTTACACCCATCATCAAGTACATTAACATCAAGTAGTGATCCAGACGTAGGGCAAGCATTATCTTCGAGAAGTGAACCTGGTGCAGCTGTAGCAACGATTACTTGTTTTGCAAATGCAACTATAATCATATGCGCGCCACCAAAATAATCTACGTTACTTGAAATAATACCAAAGCAAGAAATTGCATTGCCTGGAAATGAGCCTTATACAGATCCTCAAGTTTTCTTTCAAACTCTTCAAGAAACACAGGAATAAACCACTTCCTTGATTAGCCAACACAATAGATGGATTGTTACCTGTTGCTGTAGCTGTGACAGGTATATCTGCTTGCCCTGGTCCTACATTTGGATCTTTGCAGCAATATCATTATTTCGTTTGAAGCATACAATATTGATTATAATTCTACTGATGGTGAATGAGCAGCATCTTCCTGAAAGAGTAGCACTGTCTCCTAATGTTCAGGAATTGCAGCTGTATTCTCCTTCTACACCGCTGCACACCCTTTGCTTAATGGTGTTCCATGGGAAAAGATTCCTTATCAAATTTGAGCCCTACAGAAATTATTCAAAGCCCTTCTGCTTTAAAAAATCTAATTGAGTGACATTGTCACACCAGGAGGTCCCTTTGCAAGTTCATGGGACATTAATGCTGTTAAGCAACTGTTGGGCTAGGCCTTTCTGCAGGGTCATCCCCAAACCTTTTTGTCTTCACCCTGCTGTTCTCTGAAACTGTTTTTTGGGGCTTTCAGGACTCTGCGTATTTTACCACTGCTAACCAGTACTAAAGATGGGGTCCAAGTCGGACAAAACAATGAAAAACATCTATTGAGCCTGCAACTCCATCTTACCTGAAATGTTTTCTAAAGCCTTTGCTCCTGTGGCTGTCACCCAGTGCTCAGATGTTCACACTGCACTCACCAACTACCATCATGCTCTCACTGTGGCAATCAAAAAAATGGCAACGCTTAAACAAACCAGATCCACCTCTTCCAGATCTCAGATGCCTTGGTTCTCTATTAACCTTAGTTTGATGAAAGCAACCTGTAAAAGGCTGGAAAAACAATGGCGGCACTACCAAACACGGGACAAAAGAGCAGCCTATAAAGCTTCACTGGTGAGGTGTCATATACACATTAGAAAATCCAAGAAAAGCTACATCTCTAGTAAAAGCCAGGAGAAGCTACATCTCTAGTAAAATTGAGAATGCTGGCAACTCATCCAATGAGCTCTACAAAGTGCTCAATGACTTCACCAAAGCACGCATTGGCTCTAGGGTAATTCCTGCCTCACAGCAATCATGTGGTTTCTTGGCCCACTTTTTTCAAGAAAAAATCAAAGCTATCTACCAGATATTCCCTATTAACCAGAGTCAGACAAAGCTAACTGCTTTGATAGTGCTCCAATCTGATTGCTCCCCTGTCTTGGACAGGATTGAATCCTGTACAATAGACCAAATCATGTGTCTTTTGGCTAGATCTAAATCTTGTTCACCTGCGGACGTCTTTCTACCTAGGGTCACCACTAATCTTGCATCCATAATTTCACCTACTATCCTCTCACTGTTAAATTTGTCACTGAGTAGTGCCAAATTACCACTCTCTTGGAAGTCTGCTTCTGTCAATCCAATATTAAAAAAAGCAAATGCAGATCCCAGAACTGTGCTTGATTACCAACCCATCTCGCTTCTATTGTTGGGGAAAATGTTGGAAAGCTTGGTCAACAGACAGCTTATGACTTTCCTAGAGGGTTTTAAAATCCTAGACCCCTCACAATTGGGATTCAGATCAGGCCACATCACTGTGACAGCACTGGTGGCAGTTACCAACACCATCTGCCTGTCTTTAGACTCATTCTCTGCTGCCATGCTAGTGCTGTTATACCTGTCAGCGGAATTTCACATAATTTCCTATGCTATACAGCTGCACAGACTGCGTGTGATCAGTGTCAGGGGAAACGCCTTGGTATGGCTTGTGAGCTTTTTAGTCAGCTGCAAGCAATCATGTTGGGATCGTTTAAGTCCCGGTCCATCTCGATCATCAAAGGGGTGACACAGGGCTCATCTTTGAGCCTGACATTGTTTAATATCTGTGTAGCCCCTCTTACCCAGATTGTTAAATCTTGCGGCTTTGATATCATATCTTATGTGGATGACACCCAGCTAATCATCTTGTGTGGCCACGACTCTGTTGGTGCAAAGCTCAGATTCAAGGACTGTATGTGAGGAATCGCAGCCTGGATGTTAGCAAATTGCCTTCAACTTAATAGCGATAAATCAGAGGTGTTGCTGCGAGGTAAAGCCCAAGCTTTCTGGACCCGTAGCTGGTGGCCCTTGGAATTGGGGGTGGCACCCGTCCCTCGGCTTGTCGTGAATATCTGGGCATTAAACTAGATCAGGCTTTATCCATGAAGGAGCAAATTACTGTCACTTGAGGGGCATGCTTTCAACCATGAGGCTTCTGAGGAAAGTCTTCCCTTAGTTACCATCCTATTCAAGGCAGACGTTAGTCCAGGCCCTATTCATAAGCCGCTTGGACTATGGAAATGTCCTGCTTATGGCTGCAAATGACTCCCTATTGGCCAGACTCCAGCTGGTGCAAAACACAGCTGCACACCTGGTTAGTAATCTTCCTACAGGCTCCCCATCGGTGCTCACACTGAGAGCTATACAGTGGCTTCCGATTAGGAAGCAGACCATCTTTAAAATCTGTTGTCTCACCTACAAGGCTCGCATTTGGTAATCCTTACATATTTAAAAGACAAACTCCACTACTACTGTCTTCACAAATGCTTCGATCTAACGACAAGGGACTTCTGACTGTTCCTCGCATTCATACCTCTGGATGCGGTTGACAAGCTTTTTCCTTTTAGGGTGACGGTTATCATGCCGCGCGTCTACATGACTTTCTGTTTGAAATTGTTCAACCTCAATTCCTCATTTGGATATTTACGCTTCAGCTTATTACTATAGGACTTTATACTTTGATCCCTCTCATGATTTTGGATACACATATAATCCTGGCTGACTGCGCCCATCAGAAGATTTACTTATAATTTCTTTATGATTATATCATCATCTTGAACTTCTTGATTGTAACCTTGGAGCCCTGACGAAGTCCCCTTGGGGACGAAATGCGTTGGCGTCTACCAGTTTTAAGATTGAACCTAATAAAGGAACATTGTTTTGGAATAAGACCTGGTCGAATTGATTCACTTAACAACAAGTGCACCTTCCATTTTCTTTCATAACAATTTGGCAGTAATTGCACCTTTGGACGGCGGGTGCAGGAAGTGGTTGCACCACTAATTTACCTATTGGACTTTGGAATTTGAGGTGCTTGGCCTTGGTCAGCCGTTTGTCGTTTTGTCTTTTCAAGCTTTTTCCTTTAATGCGACATCTGCTTGGAATCAACTTCCCCTTTATCTCCGTCGTTGCTCTGATTTTGCCAAATTTAAAAAACGCCTCAAGACCTGGTTGTTTTAGGCTGTGGCAGGGTCACTAAGCTAGCATAGTGCCAAGAAACACCTCCGGGTGTGATTTGTTTGCTATATTAAGTGGATATAACATAGCATAACAAAGAGCTTGTGTTCTTTCCTTCAAGCATAGTAGAATTGTATTACACCCAATTTGGCATATTTAATTTTCTTGTAAGTCCCAAGTAAAGTGGCACTGCATGTACCTAGGGCCTGTAAATTAAATACGACTAGTGGGCATGAAGCAGTGATTGTGCCAGCTTGTGGACCTGTCAGCCTTAGGCTGGTCTTTCCCCCAACTTTTTGCCTAACTCCTCCATTTTTTCTAACATCGTTTCTGCTAACCAGTGCTAAAGTGCATGTGCTCTCTCCTCTCACTCTGGCAATATTGGCTCATACCCAAATGGCATATTTAATTTACTTATAATTTCCCTAGTACAGTGCACTACATGTGCAGCGGGCCTGTAAATTAAATGCTACTATTGGGCCTGTAGCACTGATTGTGCCACCCACTCAAAAGGTCCTACAAAGATGTTTCAGGCCTGCCAGTGCAGAGCCTGTGTGTGCAGTTTAAACTGCCATGTCAACCTGGCAAAATAAACCTTTCGCCAGGCCCTAACTATCTTTTTTAATACATATGAAATTCCTACGGTACGCCCTGGACAGCTCAAAGGGCAGGGTGTAATGTGTTTAAAAAGCAGGACATGTACGTGTAAGTTTGACATGTTCTGGTAGGGAAAATGTCTTAAATTCATTGTTCACTACTGCAAGGCCTGTATCTCCCATAGGATAACATTTGGCTTACCTTATTACATTTTATAAGTGTAATTTCCAAATGGGAAGATATGACTGGATCACGTTTGGTGTCACTGAAATCCTAATTTGAAATCCTAATTTATGATGAAGTTGGATTTTAAATTACAATTCTAAAAATGCCACTTTTTGAAAGTTGGAATTTTGTTGCCTCTCTGGTCACTTGACTGAGTGTAGTTGGCAGTTGGGCTTTATGTATTTCTCCTAGAAAGCCCCACACAATAGGAGCTTAGGTGTGACTGAGTGGGTCATTAAGGGAAGAATGGGAGGGAGGAAGGAGCTGGGTCCTACCTCACTTCTATCTGAATAGGATATGTCCTGTCCCCACACAAAGGACTGTATACCCCCTTTAGTTGGTCTGGAGCCAGGGTAGAGAAGGCAGGGCATCTGTGCACTTCAAAGGCATGCCTCTAAAATAATGTCCCCACTTCAAAGGCACAACTGTGTATAAAAGAAGGACCTCAGACACAGCCACTTCAGTCCATTTCTGGACCTGTGGATGCTCTGCCAGGAGGAGTGACTGCTGTGCTGCTGAAGGACTGCCATTCTTCTGGACTGCACTCTGGTGGACTCCTGCTCTGCTGTGCTGACCTGCTGCCTTCTTGTCTGGATGAGAAGGACTGTATCTGTATCTCTTGAACCAAGAAGGCTTGTTGGCTGGCCTCTTGATCTGAAGCCTTGTTAACATATTATGCTTCCAACCACGTTGCACATGCACCTAGACTGTGAGTCTAACATGTTCTGCTACTCCAATAAGATAACATTGGAGTTACCTTATTTCTTTAAACAGCTGTAACTGCCAATTGGGAGCAGGTTTGGTGTTTAAAGAATTACAATTAAAAGCCCTCTTTTATGGTAAAGTCAGATCTTAGTCACAATTCTGAAAAACGTCACTTTTCGAAAGTTTGCATTAGTTGTCCTAACCATTTGGTGCCTGCACCCTGATCATGGGTCACATGACTAGGAGTAGCTGACAGCTGGTCTTTGTGTACTGCTACCAGACAGTAGGACAAAGAAAAGTTGTGTGTCTGCAGGATGGGCCGCTCTAAGTTAACGATGAGGAGGAGCTGCCACCTACTACACGTGTGCATCACCAAGGCTCTGACTAAATACTCTCACACAGGGTTGTCACAAGTCTATTGCGACCCCTGACGAGCTGAGGCCAGAACAGGGAGTAAGGGGAAGCCTGACACATCAGGAAGGTGGAAACCTCTACAAGATTCCTCTACTTCAAAGTGGCAATAAATAGTGGACCTCAGACTCCAGGTCTTCAGTACATTTCAGGACCTGTGGAAGACTCTGCCAGGAAGAAGGACTGATGTGCTGTTGAGACGACTGCCTCTCTCTTAGACTTCTGACCTGAGGGAATGCTGTCTTGCTTGCTACCCTGCTGCCCTCTTGTCTGGGTGAGAAGTCCTGGACCTGCAACCTGTACCAAGGACCACCAGAGTGTCTTCAAGGGCTAGTCTCTTGTAACCTGGACTCTGCATCTGGGAGTGCTACCCAGCCAAATGTTGCCACTCCAGTCCTGGACCCTTGGAAGGTGACCTGAAGGTGCTCCTCCAGCCCATCTGTGGACCTAGCAGAACCGACAAATCTCTGATGTGCAACCCCGGAGCAGAACTGACTTATCATCTCTACTGCGAGGACTAGCAGGTGGCAAAGACTTAGAACTGCCGCCGCAGCCTACAACCCCAAAGGAACAACTGCTATGCTACGCATCCTCGTCACAGGCCTTTGCATCGCAAGTCCCTCATCAACGGCATCCTCGACAACAACACAGGACTAAGCTTCGCAAGCCGGGCAGCTCAATCGGAACCAGCCGGTATGCTATGCATCCTGGACTCCGGACTTTGCATTACAATCCTCTTAGCTGGCAGCAACCGCAATGAGTTGCAGGCACTCACATCACAGACTCACAGGTCCCTGGAACCAACACTGCATGACACATCTGTGACCTGGACCTCACATTGCCTTGGCTGAGAGATGCATCGACACAGGTCCTTGCAACACTCTGCAACCAGGATTTAAGCTATCCATAGTTGGCGATTTGGGCCTTTTGGTGCTTTTTTCTCTGAAATGCCAAAAATTGCATATCTTCGGTTCCATTGATTAGGATTTTGTCATTATGGACTTGTTTTATTTATTTTTAGTTTGCTCTATTTATCTAATTGGGTGTGGAATCCTTCTTGTGAGGGGTTTTCAAGTTATTACTGTTCAAAATGTTGCGCAAATACTTTTATATTGCCTTTCAGTTAAGTCTGACTGCTGTGTGCTAAGCTACCAGAGGATTGAGACACGATTAATTTGGGGTTTGCTTGTTACTTCACACTGACAAGGATTGTGGTTGCTGCCTGAGTAGGGTTCTCCCCCCTCAACCAGTAGCCCAGTATCTTACAACAAGTGAAGATTGACTTGAGTTTGTAAGCTTCAGTGCAGAAAGAAGATTAATTTCTTAACATAGAAAATCACCAGGAACTGTTCTGTTTCCTTCAGTATGGGCATCACTGCATTCATTGATCTAGCACCTTAAGGGAAGAATATAACTTTACATGAGTGGGAGCATTGCGGGAATACCTAGTTCAGACTCCTAAAAGTTTTCAGAAACGGTTTTCTTACTTTAACAGTGGTGACAGATCTGACCCATTTGCATTTTATTATTAATAAGAACCAGAAAAATTTACACATAAATGTAATTACTTGTAACAGGTTTGTCTATTCATCATAGTTTATTAATACCTTTTTACAGGTTATACATATAGAAAGGAAAATGTTAATGAAATCTAGGATGCTCATACCTTGCTCAGAGCATGTATGTTCCTGGAGAAATTATATTTTTGAACGAATAAGTCTGTTCAGAAAACAACTTGCATGAGCTTTGTGCCCGTAAATGATTTATAATCGATTTAACACACATTACATATTGGAAATGGAAAGAAAACATCAGTAATAATAATTTGAATTGAATGTTCAGAAAGGAACTTACATCTTAACATTGTTTGGCTCAGATGTTATAGCTCTATGGTCAACAAATACTCATAAGTTTTTGTACAGCTTTTTGTCTAAAGCTACAGGTCCAGGGGCCAATAGACCAGACCCTAGATATGACGCATATTCCTCTATGGAAATAGTTACTTATAGTGTAGGGAAGCTGTGTCAACGATGGCTATTACAATCTATTTTGAGTGCTGTTAAGAGACATATGTTCTGTGAATCAGATCAGTGAATAGATGGAGTTGAGAGATTTTCTTTTGTAGCGGTGTCCTGGAAAGAATTAAAGATTTATAGCTACCATGATTTATGCTGCTAAAAAAGAACAGTCATACTCTCTGAGAGAAACTGCAAAGTGGATAAGGGAAGCAGATAGGTAAATAATGCATTTATAGACAATGGCTTTCAGACTCCTCCTAAATGCATCTATATAATTTCTACCGTCCTGTGCTTTTAGTGCAGGAAGATTTAAACATGTGCACGCTCAAATGCGCACAATGACACAATTCATTTGGGCACTGCAAACAATAAAGGTCATAAAGTGCCATGGTCACTGATATACAGGTCTGCCATCTTTTCTATTTTAAAACTTAGTGCAAGATAGATACCAATCTCTAAAAAGAAGCACCATAGAAACGTATCTCAATTACACAAATAGAAGCAGGTCTTTTTCTGTCACTGAAGATCCACATCTTATGTGGCTCCTGTTTGGAGTAATTTCCTAGCCTATCAACACATTTTAATCATATGACTGTCACAAACATACATCTCTTAGATGATATGAAAGCATGCATAACGCATTTCTGCAAAATGCTTGATGGTTTCCCTTTCGCATATCATTACTGTACAAATGGCAATCCTGCTTCCAGTAGCATATCTTCATGTACTAATTCTTTAAGACATTTGGGCATATTTACAAGAAACCAGCAGAGCGTGGTGTGATGCCAAAATTGGTAACACTGCGATCTGACAGTTTCAAAACGAAGGGATGCGCCGTATTCACAAGAATGTGGCGCACCAATCTGCAACATGCTTGGAGTTTCCCTTTCGCATATCATTGCTGGACAAATAGCAATCCTGCTTCCAGTAGCATATCTTCATGCACTAATTCTTTAAGTCACTCGAGCATATTTACAAGAAACTGGCGGAACATAATGTTACACCAAAATTGGTAACGCCGTGATCTGACAGTTTTAAAACACAGGGATGCGTCGTATTCACAAAAATGCGCCTCACCCCAGCATTACTACTAGCGTTGTTACCAAAAAAGCTGCCTTGCACCAGCACCGGCATGCTAGTGCCATTTTGTTCGAGTCCCTGTGCTGCATGGAACAGCAGAAACAAACAATGGGTGTTGCAGCAGAACGCCCACTGCAACACCCATTGCACGCCCCATTCACGCTAAGTGCTGCGTGAATAGGGGCATTATTTACAAGGCGGTGTTAAGCCACGTTAAGTGGCCTAATGCCACCTTGGAAAGAAGGTGAAGGAGTTAACGCCACCAGAAAGTTGGAAAACGTGACATTCTGGTGGCATTAACTCCTTGTAAATATGCCCCTCACTTCAGTGTGATTTTATCACTGAAGTACTGGGAATTTTAAGCCCAGCAGTGCAGGGGAACACACCCTATGACTTCGGGTTCTTCCTGTTTCAGACCTACAGAAACACAGAGTCTTCTGGGTGAAGTCAAAGATCAGTTTATTGGCTGCAGACCAATTACAGGTATCCTAGAAGTACAACAGCGTGTATGTTCTCAGGAGACTGCTGAAAATCACAGGAACGGGCTTCACCTTAAATACAAAATATCCTGCTTCAGGCATACATTCCTAGTTTTATGGCATGGTCATTCATAGGTATACATTAAAAACGAAAAGGCAGAGTCATGATGACCATCCCACATTCCAGTTAAGCCAGCCCGCAATTATTTACCCAGCAAGGCTCAGATCCCACATCAGATATCGATAGGCCCCAATAAACATGAGCATCTCCTGTTTGGAAAACAAGCCATAAAGCAGGAACAGTCAGGTGAGAAAGAGATTAGCTGGAGGCTCGTGTTTAATGTAAAGGCTTTATGGTGTGTCAAGCCCTGATGCTAATCACACGTGGCCAGAGGACGGGGAACTCGTGAGACCGGACTGACCTGGGGCAGGGGAGCCAAGCTGCCAAGGTCACAGAAAAGTCAAAGGAAAGCACATGTGCTCTAAAAGGCCCGTATTTGCTTCATGATATGTAGCCTATGTGAGGGCAACCATAAGATGGTCACCGCTCTAAAATGGAACCCACGTAGTGATGTATAATAGCGTATACACAGTGCATTCATAGCTAAAACGTTACACAAAGCACTTGTACATACCGCATTAACCATTCGCGGTTCGCTAATACCGGGATAGACAGGGGTAGGGCCCTGCCTCCTACGCGGTCCCAAATTTCAAAGTACGACATCACTATATACAGTGCTTGAAACCTTTTGAATTCCAGCCTTGCTTGTATGTTCCTTGCAACACCTAATTCTTTCATTCCTTCACATCACACACTTTTAAGAAATGGGGGATATGTAAATTAAACAAATAAATCCTGCTGTGGGTTGGCGCAGGGCATTGTGTATTAGTTAAATGTTCCAAAAAGTAAAATGCTATGGAATTGAATGTTATCCTCCCTGATGAAGGTTTTTAACAGTGCTTCATGGTCAACATTAGACTCAATTTCCAAAACATTTAACTGATTTATTGAACACTGTGTTCCATGTCCCACACACAACTGGCATTATCCATGTTTTCAAAACAATTGCATCTGGCTTGTTAGCTGCTTGTAAAATTATTTTGGGGTTTTTCACTTCCTTTTTTGAGGCTTTTTTCAAACTTGTTTGGTGGAATATCAACTGCTCTTCACATTGTGTGGTGTTCAATTTCTACTTTTTCTTGCTATAAAAATAAAATCAACAGGAACACACCCTATCAAATATCAATACCAAAAAGGTATTGAATTCTATCTCAGAAGAGAGCAGTGTGCAAAGATGAGCACAAACTAGACTTTATGTTTTTGTAAACACCAACCTCCTTGACTGTGAATTATGATACAATGCTTTACTGCTGGGAAGTAACTCAACCGATCAAAGAGAATTAATTGTTCAATGTAATGCAATTATCCATCATTAAAGCTATTGTGTTTAAGTCTTAACTTGTGCTGGCACACGTGCCAACATGTGTTGAACGAACAATCTCACAATTCTCTGACTCAATCTGTGTTGCTTCACCAAACACTTCAACAGTTACAGTTGCTAAGTCTCTGATGCCATATTAATTTGTGATTTCAACATCTTCAATCTACAATTGCACTTTGGCTTTATCATCATCATCAACAATTGGAGAGTACCAGTATTACTGCACTTAGTTCTAACATTTCTGACTTTTTCATTGCTTGTAGCAATTTGAAAAACATTATCCTCACCACCTTTGTCTTCTCTCCTTGATGCTACAAGTTTGCAACTTACCATCTGTCTTCATAATGATAGAAACTCAGTGAAACAAGAGAAATACAAACAGAAGTTGCTGCTGTTTGCCTGTATAGCCATCTTAAGCCAGCGTTTTTGCTGTACATCCCTTTTGGATTCATGTTTGTTTTTTGCACCTTGCCTCATAGTCAATGAGGCACAACGTATTTTGCCTAGCTTGTCTATTTTATTAATGCGCAAAGAGATACATACACATATATCCATCAGAATTGTGACTCTATCATTCTGTGGATGCTGTAATCTTTGCAACTTTACCGCATTGCATTTCATGTATTTAGATATTCATTTATTTGAATTTTTTCACATCTAGGTTTGTTAAATTATGCATTGTTTGCATATGTATAATATAAAATAGTTTGTTTGTTAGAGGTTGTTAGAGGTTAATATAAGTATTCATGTGATTTATAACATTGTGATGAAATTGGATGTATGACGTTACAACGCACACTTTTACAACGCATGCACTTACAACGAATTTTTTACAACGCATAATCCATTACAACGCATGACATTACAACGCAGGACACTACAACGCATTTTTAAAAAATACCTTTACAACGCATTACCATTACAACGCATACTACCTTTACAACGCATACCATTACAACGCATAATATTAAATTACATTTAAGGTAAGTATTAGATAGTATAGGGGTAAAAATTACTATTCTAACTCCAGGGGGTGCAACAGTAGGGTAAGTGTTGGATAGTGTAGGGGTAAAAATTACTATTCTAACTCCAGGGGGTGCAACAGTAGGGTAAGTGTTGGATAGTGTAGGGGTAAAAATTACTATTCTAACTCCAGGGGGTGCAACAGTAGGGTAAGTGTTGGATAGTGTAGGGGTAAAAATTACTATTCTAACTCCAGGGGGTGCATCAGTAGGGTAAGTGGTGGATAGTATAGGGGTAAAAATTACTATTCTAACTCCAGGGGGTGCATCAGTAGGGTAAGTGTTGGATAGTATAGGGGTAAAAATTACTATTCTAACTCCAGGGGGTGCATCAGTAGGGTAAGTGTTGGATAGTATAGGGGTAAAAATTACTATTCTAACTCCAGGGGGTGCATCAGTAGGGTAAGTGTTGGATAGTATAGGGGTAAAAATTACTATTCTAACTCCAGGGGGTGCATCAGTAGGGTAAGTGTTGGATAGTATAGGGGTAAAAATTACTATTCTAACTCCAGGGGGTGCATCAGTAGGGTAAGTGTTGGATAGTATAGGGGTAAAAATTACTATTCTAACTCCAGGGGGTGCAACAGTAGGGTAAGTGTTGGATAGTGTAGGGGTAAAAATTACTATTCTAACTCCAGGGGGTGCAACAGTAGGGTAAGTGTTGGATAGTGTAGGGGTAAAAATTACTATTCTAACTCCAGGGTGTGCAACAGTAGGGTAAGTGTTGGATAGTGTAGGGGTAAAAATTACTATTCTAACTCCAGGGGGTGCAACAGTAGGGTAAGTGTTGGATAGTGTAGGGGTAAAAATTACTATTCTAACTCCAGGGGGTGCATCAGTAGGGTAAGTGTTGGATAGTATAGTGAAATATTATGCGTTGTAATGGTATGCGTTGTAATGGTAGTATGCGTTGTAATGGAATGCGTTGTAAAGGTAGTTTTTAAAAATGCGTTGTAGTGTCATGCGTTGTAATGTCATGCGTTGTAATGGATTATGCGTTGTAAAAAATGCGTTGTAATGGTAGTGCGTTGTAAAAGTTGCGTTGTAAAGGTTGTTCCCCGATGAAATTAAGTACAGATGCAATAAGATTGATATGCTAATTCTTGCATTTTACATCATTTCTCACTAGGCCTGTTCTTTTCAAAATTATCAGAAATATTCATTTAAAGCAGGTACAGACAAGGATTAGACAGAGCGGAATCTTCAACTTCCTGGTAGGCTTGGTTTGTGTGAACTCAGCTGTAAACATCTTTGGTGAAGGTCATAGGCTTCCCACAGCTGTCCTTATTGGACTCTCAAAGTATAGAACAACAGGACTGATGTTTGGCTAAAGCATACAGGTAAGAGGTTACCTCAAGAAAATCAAACAGGCACTTTTGGTGCTAAAACAGCTTAGCTAGGGGTTCAGAAGGGCTCTATTTAGTGCTTCATTTTTTAAGATAATATTGAAGTTTGAAAAGGTTAATCTCTTGTTGACATTTGATTGTTTTACAGGTATTTATAACTTGACAAATATGAATTTGGGAATTATGACAGATCTGTCTGAGGATATCTCTGTGGGGATTACTTATGGACTAGCTAGTCAGGAAGTTTTACAAATAATATACAGACAGAAGCGAAAGCATCCGTGGATGACCTATTGAAAGGAAATTAGGAAGAAATGGAAAGCACTTATGAAAATAGAAGCTGGAGATGAAGCCTAAGGGTGAGAAGGCTCTAACTCCAGTACACAGAGAGGTGCCCCTTTTGGCATGCAGAGAAATTTGGATTATAAGGGTGGAGCAGAAGAGTTTGTCTGGTATCTGAGAAAAGGAGATTCACTTTTGCTGTATGAGTATATTTTAGATCTCCATCAGGATGAAGATCTGAAAGAAACCCTGGATGATGATATAGCGGTCCCTCCTCATCTAAGAAGCTGATAAAGAACCCATTAGAAGAAGAATTTTTTCACCATGTGGATTGAGACATCCAAGGAGTGCAGATTGGTGGCCCTTGGGCCATGTTGAAGATTTATTAAACAGTGGATTGGGGGAGCCTCAAAAAAAGATTTGAGGAGTATTAGGAGTGCAGAATGGTCAATGCACGAGATTAAGCAGAAGGTTTGAAGCACTCCTAATTTGGACCCGGAATTGATCTTATTTTTGTTTAAACTAGGGAGAGATCCCCCATAAAGGTTTAGAAATGTTTTTGAAGCCATGTCGAAATAAGCTGTTAGACATTCTGTAATGCATAGCATGTGTTTTGGACATGACTGAGGAGGCCCACTTAAAGGACCTAGTGGTAGATTTAGATTTGTGTGAGGATGGAGCCAAAATATTTTTTGTTATTTTGGGCAATGCTAAGGCTGTAATTATTCCCAAGAGAAGAAAGGCCATTTTAAGGTAAACCCCAAGTTCGATGATATGGCTGGAAAAGAGGCCAGTGAGGATGCAAAGGGCCTTTTTCTCAGCGAGGGTCTTGTGAAGAGACTGGGAAAGCGTCTTTTTGATCATTCACAGCTCTAGATAAAGCTCAGAGTAACATGAGTAAAGTTTTCGGAGGGAGTGCGTTATGTAGGGCCAGCAGCCGTTGACTGTCTACCAGCCTAAGATCGCAAAGGTCCCAATATAGGTACTAAAGGAAGTGTCTCAGGAACAGGCTTTCAAATAGCAGCAAGTTTTTTTTACTCCAATTGGGAGACTACAAGGTGAGTGTAGTTCTTTTTCAGTTTCTTTCCCAAGAAAGGTCAGAGTATGGTTAAGAGAATTTGCACAACAGATAGACCCTGCAGGATCATTGTTTCCAGGCAGGGTTCCCATTTTTTAGTTAGGTTAGTGCACCCCCAGAATAAAGTTAATGACAAGGGCCGTACTATACCTATTTTAAACTACACTGCACACTCACCACACTACCTTGCCCACATAACCTCACACATCCAACGGCTTCATCGAAAAAAGATTTCTGCTAAAGAGCCACCTTTGTGGGTGCCCATCGGGCATTGCAGCGCCGGCCCAACGAGGAACAGGCCCAATGATGACCCATGACATCCTCCGGGGTGTGTGAGGGCACTCTATAACAGACCTGAACACTCCTTCACAATTAGGAACTGCACATTGACATTTTTTAAATCATATCTAGGAGTATATCTGCAGGACCTGGTTAAAAAAGCTCCCGGTTCCTTCTATTTAAGAAACTATATTCGTACTTAGTCACTTTTCTGGAGCGCTACTTCTTCCAGCGGGGCAAGGCTGCAGGCTGTAGAGAATGCTCCACAAGGTGGGATAACTTCCCCAGGAGGTACTACAGAATCATAATTGCTGCCGCGAAAAAGCTTAGCGCGGGGGAATCCTGGATTTTCAGCTCAGAGGAATACTCCTTAATAGAATCGGCTTGACAGATTTGCTATGGTCCTCCAGGTTTTTTGGCAGCCAAAAAGCATCTAAGTCCAAGGTTGCTCAGGAATTTAGGAGTACACTTTGACACAGACCAGGGTACTAGGACCTCAGGAACAGCACTTAGGGGTCAATACTCACTCCAGCAGAAGCCATCAGCATGGTCCAAGGCAGGTGCAATTGGGACTGGTCAGCTGGGAAGTTGCAGAAAAGGCCTCTTGCAACTTTTTGTGCCCTATAGCTTTACCAGGAGGTCAGCCTTATGACCTTTGGAGGCCACTTCTTTGACCAGGGAACAAGAGACAGAGCAGACCCAGTACTTCAGGGATTTTCTCAGGTTTTCTGATCTTCTTCAGGTCCAGTAATGTTCTGAGGATGGTACTGAGAATGTCACATTTAAGATCTGCACCAGTTTATGGGTGTAGGTGACTACTGGATCCTCCCTAGCGAATGAGGTAAAATGCCCCTCTGTAGCTAAATCTAGGAAGGTGAAACCCTTCTCCCATTGTACAGAGCCTGTGTGCCCACCCCAGATGTGTCACCAGGGAAAGGAGCAATCAAATCTCTGTGGTCCCTTCAAACCAGTTCTTGGGGAAGCTTCTTCCCCACTGTTATTGGAGCCTGGCTGACAGGAGGAATAAAGAAGGGGCATGTGCAGGTCAACAATACCTCGTAATGGACCTACACATGGTGGCCCGTGAAGCTCAGCTCCCCCTCACCCCAACAGACCACGCCTGCAACCTCTGCATCATCCTGGATAGCAAGCTATTCAGGGAGAAGCAAGTCAATGCAGTCTCATCTGCTTGCTTCCACATCCTTCGAATGCTCCGCAAGATCTTCAAGTGGCTCCTGGCAGACACCAAAAGGACCATCACACAGGCCCTCATCACCAGCAGACTGGACTACGGAAACAAGCTCTATGTAGGAAGCACTGCACGCCTCTTGTAGAGACTCCAGACAATACAGAACTCAGCAGCAAGACTCATATTCGACCATCCCAGAAAGACCTATATCACACCACATCTCAAGAAATTACAATGGCTCTGTTAGAACCGGCGGTCTCTAGTTGGCAGAGGTATACACTTCTGACAAATAGGGACCCACCAACTCTAGTCAGGGCAAGGGGATTACACACTCAGATAACCCCTGCTACCCCCTTGGTAGCTTGGCAGAGCAGACAGGCTTATCTCAGAGGCAGTGTGTTAAGCATTTATGACCACATACAGTAATAAAGTGAATACACTACAGATGGACACGACACAGAAGTTATTATAAAAATAGGATTTTTATATAAGGTTTAGCACAAGACCAAATAACGACAAAAATATACCACAGTCTTAATAAATACTCTTTGGAAGGAAAAATAATAGTTCAAGTAAGGTTTCTTCTTGGCAAATAGTTCTTTAGCAACAAAATTAAGTATTCTTCTGAAACACAGTTCTTTGGCAACAATGTAACCCCCACAGGAGTCACACGACGTCGAGTCTACTATATTCCCAAGGTTCGGCGTCGACCGCGAGGAGCGCTACGTCGAGCCTGGAGTTGCAACAGACCTCACAAACACAGTACCTTTGGGAATGAAGAAAACGATGATCCACGACGTCGAGATGTCGGCGTCGAGGTCGGCGTCGATCGTGCCTTGGATTCGGGTCGATCCGCAGCGGCGTCGAGGGATGTCGGGCCGGAGCAGCGCTCACGGCGTCGAGAAGGGCGTCGAGTTGATGCGATCAGCAGCGGCGTCGGGACGGGGTCGCTTGGAGGTGGAGCCGATACTCACTCCTCACTGGCGTCGATACCGGCGTCGAGACGGGGTCACTTGGAGCCGGGGCCGATACCCACTGCTCACTGGCGTTGCTGCTGGCGTCGATCGGGCCCGGCGGCCGGCGTCGAAGGCTCGGGTCACTGGAGCCGTTACTCACGATGTCGAGCTGGATTCGGCGGCGTCGTCGGTGGCGTCGAGACTGCAGATTTTCCCTTGTGTACTGGAAACAACACTTTCCAGCAATTCAGCAATTCAGTAGATGGTGAAGTCCTTTGGCCCTGTGACTTCAACAGGAGACTGGCACTCTTCCAGCCCTTGGAGATTTTCTAGCAAGCTTTTAGAGAGTACACACCAAGTTCCTCTCTCCTTGTTCCTTGGCAAAAATATAGAAGCAGCTTTCAGGTTCCTCCACAGCAAAACAGCACTCTGGCAGAAAGGGGAGGCAAGTCCTTAGATCAGCAGGCTTCTTGTCCTTGGTACAGGTTTCCTTGTCAGAAGTGATCTGAGTTCTTGGTTCAGGGGTCCTTCTCTTATACCCCTTTTCTCCTTTGTTCCCTTTGTCCAAGCAGGGAAATTCCCCCCATCTCAGGTTCGTTGTGGGTGTTGCCAGGTAGAGGCACCTGGCCTATTCACTGAGCAGGGCAGAGTCCTCAGCCGCCCAGCAGGAGGCGGAGCCAGTATTGTCACTGGCAGGAGCAGGGCTATCAGTCGCCCAGCAGGAGGTGGAGCCAGCATTGTGTCAGGCAGGGCAGGCTACTCTTCCCTCACTCTATGTGTAAATGCCTCATTCACCCCACACTGACTCATTCAGACCTCTGGAGCCACCCAGCCCCTGACACACACACCAAACCAGCAGAGACCGGTGGATAGTTGGACAAGAAAATAGCCACTTTCTAAAAGGGCTATTTTCAAACATAGAATTTAAAAACCATCCATCCTAAAGGGTGTGTTATTAAATTCTGAGTTCAGGGATACTAAACTCGACCTGCTACCATGCTCCCTGAGTCAGATAGATTATAATGGAGTTAATAATCAGTCTGCCCAGTCTGGCCTATTGGAGGCAGGTAGCCCTTCAATAGTGAAAAACGAAAATGGCTGTAATTCACTATTAGGTCATGCCACACACATCAGGGCATGACCTACCTTTTACCAACAATGCACCCTGCCCTAGGGCCTACCATAGAGGTGTCTGAAATGTAGCAAAGGGAAGGTTTAGAGACTGGCAAGTAGGTTTCCTTGCCAAGTCGACATGGCAGTCAGGGACTGCACGCAGGCGCTGCGGCGGCAGGCCTGAGACACATTTTACAAGCTGCTTCTGTGGGTGGCACAACCCGTGCTGCAAGCCCACCAGCAGCAGTCAACTTACATGCCCTTGGCACACGCAGTGCACTAGACTAGGGTCTGAACAGTAAGTCAACCAAGCTAATCAGGGTAACACCAATCAATGTAACAATTTAACATAGGGAGCACTTGCACTGTGGCACTGATCAGCAGTGGCACAGTGCCCAAAGCAATAATCCAGCAAAAACATCGTAAACAGAGGAGGCAAACAGAAACAAATAGAGGAGAGACTCATTCCAATGATGCCAGGTCTAACAGGCTCTATTTCCAGAAGAGATGTCAGTTCAAAATGCTGACCCACGCCTTCAAGGCCATGCACAGCGAAGGACCAGCATACATCAACAAATACCTGACCTGCCACCAACCGACCAGACACCTTCAATCAGCTTCCCTCTTCCTCGCAGACACCCAAGGGATCCATCAAGCCAATAGCAGATGATGCTCCTTCTCGCACATGGTTGCCAAGGCTTGGAATATCCTCCCTCACCTCAGGACCACACTGTTGATTCAGGAATTCAGACGAGAACTAAAAGACCTGAATGTTTGAATGATCAAACCTCCACCAAGCAGCAAACAGATCCAGCACCTTGAGACCCTCACAGGTGATTTGCCACACTCTATAAATGTTTGATGATTGAGTGATTGACCTGAGAACTGTCTGTAACAGGGAATGCCCATTTGAAGTTAATTAAGTTCTAAGGCACTGCCCAAATGGCCATCCTGCTAGAGGAATAGAAATACCTCGCCACACCGAAGCCTTTGTCTCTGCTCTGGGAGCAGTTTTTCACACCCCATTTAGGGCAAAGAACTCAGAGGGCTACAGCTGGAGGCTAATGCAAATTAGTCTCCAACGGCTTTAGGCAAGAAAAAGCGAACTTTCTGAAAGTATCTTGTTCTAAATATGCATTTAAAATCAAACTTTGCCTGTGATGTGGGTTTTTAATAAATATTACAAACAGTCCAAGAATAAAAAAAAATGTAACATTTTTAATTGAGCAGAGCAGGAGAGCAACAAAACCAGTACACAGTAAACACAGTAAACAAAGTCCATGAGCAGTAGATCAAAATAATTATAAAACAGCAAACTTTAGACAAAGGTATACATATCCATAATTTCAGTTATGCAGATGGTGCAAAATGTGCAAAAATAAGCAATGTAACCAGAAGCCTATAATAATTACATTATTCAACCTGGCCTCCTAATACATAGGGCATTAATTACCTATACATATAATTTTAGTTGTGCAAATAGTGCAAAATGTGCAAAATAGGCAAAATAACCAGTGGCCTATAACAGTTATATTATTCGACCTGGCCTCCCAATACATAAGACATTAATTACCTATATACATAATCTATATACTTTATAAAAGTCCCTACAACGCTGCAATCTCAGCTTCACATGGCCTCAGGCCTAACAGAAAAATAAAAGTGCTTGGTGCTTGCTACAATCGCTAATTAAATAAAGTGCTAACAGATTTTTTTT
The DNA here is from genome assembly GCF_964204655.1 of Triturus cristatus. Taxonomy (NCBI): domain Eukaryota; kingdom Metazoa; phylum Chordata; class Amphibia; order Caudata; family Salamandridae; genus Triturus; species Triturus cristatus. The sequence goes on along the minus strand of NC_140585.1, from coordinate 419,585,267 downwards.
GAAGTGCTAAATATACCTATGTTAAAGATGTATCTAATTAAAAACAATAATAAAAACCAAGTGCTAAAGTGCTATGTGACATACATAGATAGATCACTATCCCATAATTTCCAGGTATTAGTAAACCTTTTTATTGCCCCGACTCTTTTGGCATAGGCCTCTTCATACCTTTTTATCTTTTGCATTTTATTCACCCATTTCGAGTATGATGGTATATCCTCAGATCTCCAATTTTGGAGAATTAAGGAGCGGGCAACTAACCAACAAATCGCCACGTAAGACTCTTCGGTGTTAGACAAGTCCGTTCTTTTTCTCAACAAGCCAAAAAGAGCCACCTCAGTTTCAGGTTCAAGCCCTTTTCTAATTGCTAAGCTCATTGCTGCGAAAATCTCATGCCAAAAAACTTCAAGCTTCGGGCATGTATAAAATATATGAAGCCAATCTCCCCCATTTTGAAGCTGGCAACGAAAACATTTATTATCCACTTCCGAAAAGCGTCTATTAAGAACTTCAGAGTGTAATAAGCCAGCCAGCGAGATAAAAAAGACATCCTTTTAAAATTGGCTGCTCTAAGAGCCTTACTTCCTAACTGAGCGATTCGTTCCCACTCCTGTCTTGTGAAGGAGCAATTAGTTTCACGAGTTATTTTACTGAGAATTTCTTCGACCAGAGAAGACTCTTTGCCCTTTGTTAGTAGAGTATACCAGTTTCCCACACCTTTTAATTTAGTTTTATATACGGCGTTAGTCAGAGCAGATAATGTCCCACATGTTGACATATTGTATTTTTTTATAAAGTTCAATATCTGGAGATATTCCAAAAAACCGGTTGCTAAACGATTATCGGATTTCTCTAAGACCTCCTGCCAAGTAATGAATTTCCCTGCGGCAAAAAAGGAACCCAATTCACCTAGACCACAGTCCTTCCATCTTTTACATTTAGTGGAATGGATTTGGAGCCCTAGAGCCTTAGATTCTTCCAGATTAAGATAATAAAATCCACCAAACCCAGCTTGTTTAAAGAAGGACAGGAGTTTATCAGAAAAATCCCGAATAGTCTTATAACGGGTCTTTTTGGGTAGTTTAGCTGTTTTAAAAAAAATAGAAACTTGCGAACCCGACTCCTGAATCATTCTATCATAAAAAAAACTATCCGGCCACCCATTAGGATCTAATAATCGTGCTGAAAGATCGAGGACTGGCGCCAAATAATAAGTACAAATATCTGATAGCGCTAGCCCCCCCTTGGGTTATTTCTAACTGCAACATAGGTAGCCTGACCCTAGGTGCTTTTCGATTCCATACAAATTCTCTGATCATGGACTCAATATCTTTAAAAAAATGGGAATTGATTTTTAGCGGAAGGAAGAATCGACATTTTAATAAGTGCTACACAACCAATCAAGGTCAATGGTAAAAAAAACCATCTCTCCAGCAAGCCCTTATTTTTATCTCGCATTACTAAATAATTTAGATTAAATAGTTTCTCAAATTAACTGGAAACATAAATACCTAAATATCTAATAGGTTCTACTTTTAGAGCTTGAGATTATAGATTAGATGGTAGAAAATTATGGTCCACATTCAAGGCAAGAACCTCGGTTTTATTTTGATTCATTTTATATCCGCTTATCATTTCATATTTGCTAAATTTGAACAAGACTAGATCAAGATTTAATTTATCTGGTTGCAGATACAAAATTATATCATCAACAAATAATTTTATTTTCGCCATTCCTTCTATTGGTGGTTTAATTTCCGGATTACCACGAATTCTTAGTGCGAGCGGCTCAATAAAAAAAGTAAACAAAATAGGGGACAATGGACAACCTTGCCTGGTGCCTCAATTTATATCAATTACCCCTACCGTGTTAGCGTTAATCACCACTCGAGCTTGGGCAACATTTCAATCACCCGGACCGGGAAGCCAAATCTTTGCATTCCAAAAAAAAGAGCCTCCCAGTTGACCAGGTCAAATGCCTTCTCGGCATCGACCATTGTAACTAAAGTTGGAATTATATTGCTAGTGACATAATCAAGAGCCTGAATTAAAAATCCAGTATTTGAGGCCATTGTCGTTCCTGCCACAAAACCAGCCTGGTCCGGGTGTATTAGTGACTGAACAATTGGAGTAAAACGTTGGGCCCATATTTTTATAAGAATTTTAAAATCAGTGTTGAGCAAGCTAATCGGCCTGTAGGAGTTAACATCCTTATGATTCTTTCCCTTTTTGACAAAACTAACAATGATGGACTCCTTAAAACTCGGAGGAACATTACCAACCATTCTAACGGCATTAAATAGTTTTGCCAAAGAGGGAGTCAACTAGTTCACAAAAACTTTATAAAATTCAATTGGGAACCCATCCGTTCCACAGGCCTTCGCTCCTGCTATCGATTTAATTGTGTCCGCAATTTCAACCACCACAATTTCACGTTCAAGTTGATCTATTATTGGGTCAGATAAAATCGGAACATTAACTTCATCAAAGTATTTACGGATAAGATCTAAGCCTACCACATAATTTGTAGAATACAACTGAGCATAATGTTCCAAAAAGACTTGAGCTATAGCACCCGTCTCTCAGCAGATGTTTTGAGTCTTAGGGTCAATAATTTCAGAGATGAAGGCGTTTTCCTGCTTTTATTTTATTCTGCCCTACCAACATTTTTCCCACAATTTGGCTCTCCTCATAAACTTTCTGCTGAAAAGTTCTAGAACTATTAATTTCTTCAATTAAAAAAAATTCTTTAAGGGCTAATTTTGCTTTTTCTAGCTGAATAGCAGCATCTCGACTCCCCTGTGGCTGAGCGTCTTTTAAACTCATGGCATCATTTCTAGCCTGTTGGAGTTGGTTAATCTTTATCCGCCTTTTTCTCGACAAAGCGGCTGAACGGGCAATTATCTGCCCCCGCATAGCTGCCTTAAACCCATCCCATACTGAAAAAATATCTGCTGTCTCTTCATTTATGCTAAAAAACTCCAATATCCACTTTTTAGTTTGGGTAACCCAATTAGGATCTTGCAGGAATAGACGATCCATCTGCCACCTGGATTCCGTCTTAGTCCCCCCTTCAATTTCCAGCTTTAACGAAATAAGGGAATGATCTGAAAATGGGTTAATCCCTATCGTGGTATCTAGTATTTTCAAAGAGCGTGAAGTAAGAAAAAAATCAACCCGGGAGGCCGTATGAAATTGTTTAGAATAGCAAGTGAATATCATTAACCTGGGGTTAGATTTACGCCATTGGTCAACTAATAATATTCCTGCCTTATAGCTTACAAAACTTTCTTTGTTTGGGGTTTCTGTTCTTTTTTATTTTTATTTGACGTATCTTTTTTGAGATCCTGAATAAAATTAAAATCGCCGCCAAGAATTATTTGTCCCGAGGTACCCCTAAGAAGCTCCGCAATCTTTTTTAAGGATGTAGAATCGTCTACTATCGGCCCATAATATTTTATAAAATTTAGTTTTATCCCATTTAATCTAGCCACAACCAGCGTCCCAATGGATCTCTCCGAATTTGGCCGAACTCCTACGGAAGACTGCGGCAAAAATATATAGCGACACCCCTTTTGGCCAACCCAGCTGAAGCAAAAAAGACATGCGAAAAAAACCTAGAAACAGGGGTAGTTGGTTTTTAAGTGTGTCTCCTGCAAAAATACAACCTGAGGGGAGGAGGACACTAGCCACCTTATTAAGGCTCCCTATTTTGATTTATTCAATATCCCATTGACATTGATGGAAACAGTATCACAAGTACTCTTCATAGCAATTTATATAAAAATACAGACTGCATACGACAACAATGAACATTTCCCATCCTATGTTTCTTAAAAAGAAAAAATTATGCACTAGTGGCCCTGCTTCTGCTCTTTTATCTGTTTTAACTTCCACTCCCTTCCCTTCCCCACTCCACTCAACCCACCCTCCAGGGAGGTGTCCCACCACGCTATCCACCTCCACCTCACCCTTACTAACTTTGAGGGTGCCATGGAACTGCACCCATCGTGACCCACCACCCCACCTCTCGACAATGGATTACTACAAAAACATTGGTAAAAAAAAAAAAGCCAAATATTGCGACCAGTAATTCTCTTTTTCCAAAATTACTTTAAATTAATTACGTAACTCCCATATCTATTATGCCTTTGAGATATATAGAAGGAGGGGGGGAAAAAAGCCTCAAACATCCATTAATTCCTTACGTAGCTGACATTCCTTTAAGGAAATCCTGAGCATCCTATAAGTTGGAAAACATATGGAATTTCCCCTTGACTAAAACCCGAAGTTTAGACTGCTAAGCAATTGATGCCTGTGCACCTTGAGCTTTAAACAAGAAAAGCAATTTAACAAATTCTTTGCGTCTCCGGGCTGCATTAGTAGATATATCTGGGAAAATTCTACAATTAGAGGTCTCATTCCCTGGAAACTGTCTTTGTTGTATCGCTTTAGCCAAGATCTTCTCCTTTATCCGATAATCTGCAAAGTTGACTAAGATGGTGCGTGGGCCACTCGTGCTTGGCAAAGGATGAAGCGGAACTCTATGGGCTCTCGTAATTGTAAGATCCCCACCAAACTCGGGAAGAACTTTTTCTTTAATAAAGGATTCCACCCAATGCGATGTCTGGGTACCTTCCATTCTCTCAGGTACACCCACTATACGTAGGTTTGAGCGGCGAGAGTGATTTTCCAACTCCTCGAGCTTGTTCTCTAACGAGCTCCTGTCCCTTATGGCCTCACATACTTTAGTAGATAGTCCGGACATCTGATCCTCCAACTGAGAGATCCTAGATTCTGCTTATCTTGACTGGTAGACAAGCCACCGCGACTTCGATCTTCCCAAGGCGGATATGAAGAGAGACAATCTCATTTTCCTGCGACCTTTTCATTTCGCAAATCTCTTCGAGGATAAGGTTAAGCATTATTACATTTAATATTGCATCCCAGTGTCTTCCTATGGAACAGACAGCCTTGCTACAGTGAAAATAGCTCTAGGAGCTTAGTCACTGTAAGGATATATGTAACATTACATTTCTACATGTCTTATATTTAAATACCATACTCCCTGCCTTATGGGTAGCAATGCCTAATTAGAGTGACTTATTAATATTTAAAAGGAAGGTTTAGATTGTCAAACTGTTTATTTTGACAGGTTTAATTACAGTGTAAAACCTGCTTCCTTTAGGATTACTGAGTTTAACTGCTATTGCCATACTTCTTGCCAAATGGCAAATTTTGCTTTAATGGATTGCCGCAGTACCCCAATGGTGGCAGCCAATGGTGGTTGAAAGATCTGTCCTGTTGTGATATTAACTCTGAATTATATGCTTTGCTGCAGCCAATTACTTCAAGGCCCAAGGATATCTGGCAACCACTGTGGGACTATTTGTTGTCCATGGATTGTTCTACAGACGATGAATCGGCAAGTTAAATGCTCGCTATGTGTCAAATCCTGTTGTGCTCTGCGATGCCCGATGCTCTATGTCTACTTTTGAAGTGTACCTTGTCTCTAAAATTTCTCCCTTTTGGTCTTTTATTTACTTTTATTGTTTTCTTTCCTGGTAACTTTGCTGTACCACACATGTATTATTGTCTTATCCTCTTGCGTGCTCATGACGAGCTCAGCTTGTCATGAGTCACAGTGGAGCTGTGCTCATGATGAGCTGAGCTCGTCATAACGGCCGCGGTCCGCCCACGCACGATTAATTCCCAGCATGTGTGGGAGAATTAATCAGTGGGCGGGGTCATGACGAGCTCAGCTCGTCATGAGCACAGCTCCACTGTGAGTTATGACGAGCTGAGCTCGTCACGAGCACAGTGGCGCCGCGGCCCTCACCCCCCGCACCGTGGTGGAATTACCCCCGCAGGGAAGGGGTTAAATTTCAGTTTTTTGCTTCATTGTATGTGTTTGTTGTATAAACGATAAATAAAGTTTAAATGAAAAAAGCTGCTTTATTCAGGCTACAGTGGTAGACCTGAAGCTATGTTTTATGCTGTTAATGTGGTAGGTGGTACAGGCTCCAGTCTATCTAGTGACATTTAACTTACAGGATATGGATACATTTGATACTATATACTGTGGACTTATAGGTAAGGTAAATATGCCAATTAGGGGTCCAACAATTTCATCAAGTTGAAAGAAGGAGTACAGGCACTTTACCACTGGTTAGCAGAAGCATAGTACATTGAGTTTTACAGCCAGCAAAAACAGTTAAGGCAAAAATATGGGGATCCCCGACACAAAAGATGGTCTTTTCCCACAACACAGTGACTATAACTGTGCTCTTAAGCAACTATATTAGAGCCCCCACTGTGCACAGTGTTGTTATCAAAGATGTCATTTCAGATATTGCAGTGATGGTTTCAATGATATCATAGAACATGTCATGAGTGATGTAATATGTGAGGTGATTAGCAGTGCATGGTGAGGGCGTGAGTTACAGTTACTTTAGAGAATGAGTTATAGTTACTTGAGATACTTATAACTGGTGAATTTCTGTGGGTATGTTTGTTTAAAACGGGATGTTTTTAACTATATTTTGACCTAAATATAGCGTCACTTTAACCTTTGTTTTTTTCAGTGAATTTCTACATTTTCTTTAACATAAAGTAAGATGTTGATTGCCATGTCCGGCGGTCAACTCCCCAAACCATACACAGCCTGCAGTCAAGCCCTGCGCCCACCCCCTCATGTGCACCTAACTCCTGCCTCATAGGCTTTGATGATGTGGCAACAGCCAATCGGATCTTATCTTGAGATCTGTCAGCTCCATGGTGTGAACTATTTTGTTTTAACCTTAATTTCTTGAAAACTACTGATTGTAACTCTCTACCACATTTCATGTAATTCCATTCTGCTGTTTTGACTGTAGCTATGTATAATTTTCCTATTGCAAAATGAAAGGGAAAAAACTGGTTTGGGACCCTTCCCTTTTCTCATTCCCACTTGTGAGATCACTCCGAAACTTTCCAGGAAGAAGCTGCGGTAGATGAGACTTTTTTTGGAACGTTTTGGGAAGATTCATTAAACGGCAGCAAAGTAATAAACAAACAAAAAAATGCTTTTCCTATGAAAACGTGGTCCTAACTATAATTGCCCAGTGGCGACCGCTAATAACTAATTCAAAGATATTTGTAATTTTTATTAGGCATGCAGATATTGAAACTCCAAACACTGACACATTCCGACCTAATGGTCTTGTTCTCAGCTCATTAATTGAGAAAGTTCATGCATGATGGACATTGTAGTCCCCAAGTGAAACTGTTCAAATCGAATATGTTGTATGGTTCATTGGGTACTTTATACCTGATAATTTTCAATATTTTTAATATGTTTTAATTGTTCCCTTGTCTGCTATATTTCCGCACACACCATAAGTGATTAATATAACACAGTACACGTCATGACTAATTCAAATTGTGAACTCTGTAGTCCTCATGTGAAAGCCAAATAAAACCTGATCTATTTTCTCTTTTAATCGTACAGTCAATTAGTCAGAATCCATGACTCATGCAACAGCTATGTAAACCATAACCAAATGCAATACTGATTGCCTCACAATATGTTTACCAATAAATAATAACTCCTAAATTTGAAATGTAATTAAACAACACATAATGAAGCTTATGAATGATACTACATCCATAGCTATCTCTGTCAGAGTGGTAAAGGTATTGTGATAAACAATCTCATCTGTAAGATGAATTGAGCATTTTTAATTATATATGTTGTGCGCAGAAGGGTGGCAAGTTGTATGCTTGCACAGAGTTGGGTACAAGGTCTAACCAAAGGTCAGGCCTTCTACCCAACCCCGACTGTGCATAGTCATAGTTGAAGAAGAAGTTACACATGCTACATTTAGAATATGATTTTTTTAAATGAAGGTATAAGTGGTGTTATCGTTATGTATGGAAATAGGAACTTAACTTATGTAAAAAACAAGGATCTCACTGAAAAAACAAAGATTAAAGTGGCGTTATACTTAGTTTTGAAATAACACCAGACGTTATATTTAAAAAACGATAAACCACTGAAATTTATCAGTATGTTGTTGAGTAAGCTAACCATAACTTGTGCCAAGGTCATGCACTGCTTATCACCTCAAATGTTACATCAATCATGACATATAAAATTAAAAGATTTATGACATTACTTATGACAGCATTCATGCAACAGCTATTTGCATTACTCCATAGCCCACTAGATCATTTTAAAAAACAAAGTTTGTAGTAAAAGAAGGACAATTTTATACAGCATATAATTACTATGTGTACATGTGTGTGTGTGTACAATACAATTAGTGTAGCTCTGCAGCCAAGTTTGGTTCATTGTGCTGAAAGCTATATGGTGCACAACGTACCTATCAGTTTTGATGCAGGCAGTACTCCATGTTATCCAAGGTAAAAACTGAGTGCAACAGGCGTGAGTTGCAGAGGTACATTTCGAATAGGTTGTGGCTTAAATCTAAGACTGCTGGCAAAAATGTGTAAGGAAAGTTAAAGCTTCTCTTTACAATATATTGACCATCAGAGAATGTCTGGAAACATTTCCATGTTGTCATACAGTGCTACAGACAATTTCTATATAACCTGGAGGTTTAAACGGCATAGATATATATTTACAGAACTTCCCTGAAAACTTTGAGACATTATATGTTGTTAAAAAAATTTATAATGTGTGGCTGACCCACTTAGAGATTATTTAAATCCTAGTACTTTTGTGAGCGTGATTCTAAGGCTGTACACCATTCTGCTCATTTCCAGAATGTGTGTAGTGTATTTTAACAAACTATGTGATTATCTCTATTTATCAGTACTATATTTGTTACCCAAAATTCATAAAGATTCCCAGAGACCTCCATGGCAACCAAGGGATAGTCTTCTTGAAAACATTCCAAAATGTATTGATCATTTCCAGAGACTCTTTGTGATGACCCGGCCCTCCTATATCAAGGTCAACAGGGCCTTCCTCACTAAAACTGAAGAGATAATATAGTAATTGGAGTATATCCTCATGACACTGGTTGCCACATCCTTATACACCAGTATTAGCCATGATGAAGAGATAGAGGCCTGCAAACACTTTTTAAGGACTAGACATTTACGTTATTTCTCACATACTTGAATGCTAATCAAAATGAATGACTTCTATTTTAACAACATATTCATGTTTGATGACCAAATATATAAACAAGCATGTGAGATTACGGTGGACCAATGGCCATCTGCCTTAGCCCCAGCTATGCAAATCTACTGATAGCCTGGTGGTAAAAGCAGGTGTTAGCATCCCAGGTACTGATAGAAGAAATGAAACATGTGATAACATGGCTAAGATAGATAAGCGATCTCTTCATAATCTGGAGTAGTTCAAAAAGATTAAACAACAATTATTTGAATCTAACATACTCATGTAATGTCAGTAAAATTAAGATTCTATTCTTGGATGTTGAGGTAACTAAACTACATCGCAAATGGAAAGCAGGGAATACGGTACTACATGCCCTTCGTAGCCATCCTGATCCCATTAAATGGAACATTCCATCTAGAGATTTAATAATACAATTGCAGCAGCACAACGGTTTTCCTACAAGAACAAAAGCTAATAGTTAATTCATTCTTGTGAAGATGATACTCACAGTGGGTACTGAACAGAGCATTACAAAGAAGAGTGAGATATCCAGGGAAACGATTGTATGTGAATGAGATCATACAAGTGGGAGGGATGACCAAGATGTACAATTAATCATCACACATATTGGCCAGACCTAGAGGGTTACATCGCTTATTGGAAAGAAATGGGCAATTCTGAAATGTGACAATGTGATAGCGATACAATCACTAACAACCCCAAAATCACTTTAAAAAAATGTTGATTCCTTAAAATACATATTTGTGAGAAGGGACATGATAGAAAAGAAAGACATCACATCTCAGAAATGAAAGGATCGTTTCACCTGTGGTAAATGCATAGCATGTAAAATAGCAGAAACACCTGAGATTTTGATGTACCCTTCAGTACAGGATTATAAAATACAACACTTTATAATCAAATCACTACTTATTAACCTGCAAACTGAAGGTATCATCTCTCCCATTGATTCATCTGAATGGATTTCTCTGGTTGTTTTACGGAAGAAAAAAAATGGCGATTTAAGATTATGTGTGGACTTGAGGTCTTTAAATCAAAACATATTGGTTGATTGCCACCCTTTACCTTTAATACACGAAATGTTAGCCAATATCGGTAAATCTAAATTTTTCTCAACCATTGATTTACACTCAGCCTACCATCAGATCCATCTTACCACTAATTGCCAAGCCCTCACTGCTTTTGTAACTCCTTTTGGGGCTTTCAAATATTTAAGATTACCGTTTGGTCTTGCCTCAGCCGCAAGTGTATTTCAAAAACTTATTTAAAATTTATTTGGCAACATTCCCCAAGTACAAGCTTTCCAAGATGACATATTAGTTCACACCAAAACCAAGGAAGAACATTTAAAAATACTCAATGAAGTATTCAACATTTTACATGACAGAGGTATGACAGTAAAAGCCAGTAAATGTAAACTTTTGGTCAATGAAGTTGAATATTTAGGTCACACTATTTCCATTAATGGCATTAAACCAAAGTTTTGTAACATAGAAGCAATATGCGATGCTCCTCCTCCATATGATAAGGATTCTTTACGTTCATTTTTGGGGCTATGTGAATACTATGCAAGACTTGTACCTGGCTATGCTCAATTGGTTCAACCATTGAGGTGTCTTCTCAAGAAGGGCATTAAATTTGAGTGGGCTGACAATCTAAATGACACATTTGAGAAAACTAAATTGTTGGTCATCGATGCCCCTGCACTACACCCTTTTGTTTCCAATGCGAAATCTATTGTATCTGTAGATGCCAGTCAAAGAGGACTTGGGGCAGTGTTTGGACAATGGGTTGATGGTAAAGAAAACACTATTGCCTTTCCCTCACGTGTCCTAACTGCTACTGAGTGCAACTACAGTACTATTGAGCGTGAAGCCCTTGCTATTGTATGGGCAGTGCAACAATTTTAAACCTACATTTGGGGAAATCAATGCGAAATTTTCACTGACCACAAGCCTTTAATTTCATTACTTTCTGGCAATGGTCTAGGCAAATCCTCCACGAGAATACAATCTGATAATAAAATAGATTCAAGGAGGCAAGAACATTCGGGCTGAATGCCTTTCTCGAATTCCTCTGTCTGACTGCAGTGATGGCGAAAATGATACTAACAAAGATTGTGTAGTTGGTTTGGTAGATGCTATTTCTTCATGTAATGGTAGCATATCTCAAGATGAATGGGCATCTGCAATGTCATCTGATGAAACCCTTAGGAAAGTTGAAGTGTTCATTAAAAGTAAATGGCCTGGTAATAAGAACTTAAGTGATGATCTAAGACACTTCGCACAAATCAGTAAAGAATTATATTTTGAAAATGGCGTTTGCATAAGAAATGGGTTGTTTGTTCCTCCAACTTCTCTCAGAGAAAGAATCATAAACATTGGCCATGAGGGTCATCTAGGAGTTTCTGCTACTTGCAAGAAATTAAAAGGCATTTATTGGTGGCCAGGTATAGATAAGCAAGTAGCTCTGTTTATAGACAATTGCCCAAATTGTGTTGACTCTGATAAACATTGGAAGACCAGTAAGAAACCATTACTGCCGGTTCCATTTCCTGATTCTCCATGGGAGAAAATTGCATTAGACTTCTCAGGACCTTTTGTCATGTTACCAGCTGATAAAAAATACTGTTTGGTTGCTATCGATTATCATTCCAAGTGGATATACTATTCTTTCACACATGCAGCAAATTCTTCCACTGTCATTTCCTTTCTCCAAAGGATATTTAGAGTTGAAGGTATTCCCAAATGTGTTATTACTGATAATGGCCAACCTTTTCTCTCACACCAGGTTTCTGACTTTCTGAAAAACTGTGAAATCATATACTGTCAGGTGGCACTGTATAGTCCTTCCTCTAATGGACTTGTTGAGAGGGCCAATAGGTTCTTAAAGGAAGGAGTTCAAACTGCTATTGCAGCTAATCTTGACGTGGGAGATTTCTTACAAGAGAAAGTATGGAGTTATCTTACAACAGCTCATTCTACTACTGGTGTTACACCATTTAAGGCCTTGACAGGCAGAGAAGCTAGATCTAAATTGATGCCACACTGGTTCTCCAACTTAGCTGCAGGTTCAGCCTTACAGAATAAGAGGAATGCTGTAGTAGACCCACAAATCGTAAGAGATAGAGTAGCTGCCAAACAGCTACTACAAAAAAAGCATATCATGGTCCTCACACGTCATCTACTTCTGACCTCAAGTTTAATGATTGGGTATTGATTAAGAAACCTTACAAAGTATACAAAGGCCAATCTAAATTCACTCTTCCTGTTCGAGTCATCAGAGTCACGAAATGTTCAGTCCTTCTAGAAAATAAAGGTTGGTGGAATAAGAACAATGTGGTGAAAATTACTGACAACCAAGTTAACATATTTAACAAAGTATATGCTAATAAATCCGACATCAATGATTCTCATTTTATTTTTGGACCTGACTTTAATATTTCAGAAACCTCAATTACTCAAAATGTTGACTCCGATTCAAATTCTTCAATAATTTCTTCTCCTAATCACTTCCCTAGTGATTCACACACTCGAATTTGTAATTCACCAATATTACCATCATGTGATCAACGAGTCTGTAAATTACCTGTCAAACTTCATGACTATGTATTATATTAAGTTTTCTTTTATTTGACGTTTATTTTTTGCATATATGGGGGGGTGTGGTATACTGTCTTGTTATCAATTCACTGTTTCTTTAAACATTTAGAATCTTTACTTAGGATTCTTGCTATGTCATGATATTCTATTTGAGAGCAGTTGCTGTTATGTTCCTGTCCTATCGGCTGCTGTTACCGTGGGCTCTTTCCTTTTCTCCACCACTATCTTTGCACTGAAATAAAATAGTGGATTTCATGTGGACAGCCTCTTGGATTTATTGGCGTCTCCCATCGTACTACAGTGAAGTATCCAGGAAACTTAATGGTCATCCATGCCGAGTAGGTTTGCTTCGGGTAGAGACCCTTGAAAACAGTGTGACTACAGGGCCTACCCCCACCACCACCGGATATATAAAGAATAGAAGATTCCAGGATACTTGACATATACAGCAAGTATACTGAGCGTTCTTTTCGCATGCAGTAGCTTAGCTCTTGCATGCAATACATCTACCTTCTAAAGTTGCAGAAGTACCTCACTGTGGGAATTACTTCTTTATTAACCACCCTGAAAACTGCCCAGGACCTATTGAGACCAATAGAGTATTGAAGAAACATGTTGGCAATTTTATGTTAGGGTCATAGGACACAATCTCCTCATTGCTCGCTTATTAATAGTTTTGAACGGTTCCCAGTCATCCTGAAAATAAAGGGATACCTTGGGGTGATTGAGCAATTCTTAAATGTAAAAAGATCTCCCTGGAACATGGTTGAGCCCACCCTGAACTTTAGGAGTCAGGGTGAATACGATGATAAAGCATGCCACTATTAGAGTGGGTGAGGATTAGAGAAAAAAAGGGTTTGCCTTTCCCTATTCCCCATCTTTTGATTAGGTGGAACATAAGTAGTTTCTTGTTTCCTTACTAGATTATCTCTATGAGGGAGGATATCACTTTGTTTGCAATTTATTATATAGAGAGTATGTATCCCCTGTTCTTTCACAGTTGAAAGAAACTCTCTACCCATCTAGGACCTGGAGATGCTCACCAAATCCAAAATTCTTAAAATGTTTACATTAACCTATTCAGGAAAGGTAATACTGCACAGTAATTCCAAATCCACTTGGGTCTTCTCATTTAGGTGTGGTTTAACTCATAATTGCACAGTTCTGGTGAGGTGTGTTACCACATTATTAAGCATGTGATTAAGACGGTGTATAGACCCAGAAACACTCCATCCAAGAACCTACCTGTTACTCGTCTTCTGACAGGCAAAGGCCCTTGCAGACCTGGACCCAGTGCCTCGAGGCACCTATCTTGCCTTTCTCCCTCTTGCTCTCCCTCTCACCTCGGTGTCTCGCTCTTACTGTAACTTTTTGTGCCCTTTTTACTCACTATTTGTGCCTTTTTGCTCACACTTTGTGCCTTTTCTCTTTTTGTTCTTTTCCTCTTTTTCTGTCATTTTTCCTGCTTTTTTTGTCTCTTTGTGGCATTTCTCACTATATTTTTCACTCTCTGTGACTATTCTGTACCACTTCTCTCGCTCCTGTTGCCTCTTTGTGCCATTTCTGTGACTTTTTGTGCTGTTTTTCCTGCACTTTCAGCCTCTCTGTGCCATTTCTCTCACACTTTTCTCACTCTCTCTGTGACATTACTGTGCTGTTTCTCTCACTCTTTTTGCCTCTTTGTGCCATTTCCCTCACTCTTCTCACTCTCTGTGGCTATTCTATACTGTTTCCTGTCTGCTTTTTGCCTCTTTGTGCCATTTCTCTTCCTCTTTTCTCACTCTTTCTGTGGTCTTTCTCTGCCATTGTTTTTGCTTCTTTGTACCATTTCTCTCATTCTTTTCTCACTCTTTCTGTAACCTGTGTGTGCCATTTCTCTTGCTCTTTTTTGCCTCTTTGTGCCATTTCTGTGACTTTTCTGTGACATTTTTAAAAAATTTCTTGCCATTTTTTGCACTTCCTTTCTGACGTTTGCCATCACTCTGGCATCTCTGCACCCCTTTCCAGCCCTCCCTGCACCTCTCCCCACACCTTGCCTGCAGCTTTGCACCTCTCTCAATCACTCCTCTTCATCCCTGCCCACTGCCCCATGCATACCTCCCCCTCACAGACCTACTTAATCCCGGTCGCGAATAGCAGGCTGCTGGTGTGTCAACGGCAAGCTGGTCCGTGCCTAGACCACGCCCATTGTCAGAAACCTTGGCCCCCGACTCACCACTACCCCACCTCTCTCCTTCATAATTTAAACCCTGGACACCCACCACCCTCTCCTGGCATGCAACACCACCAACACAGATGGTGCCTTCACCTCCTCCCTCTGTTGCTTCACCTGCACCACCGTGCCTGCAGCACCAACCAAGAACCAATCCGTTACACTCAGTCTCACACACACTCAAACACCTACCTGCAAATATACCCTCACCCCCCACACACCAATAGCATGCATGCTCCTCAACACCCGATCACTAGGAAAGCACACCACGGAGATCTGGTACCTGCTGGCAGACATCACACCGGACCTCCTGTTCCTCACGGAAACATGGCTGACCTCAGCTTCAATGGCAGACAGCACCACCGCCATCCCCGCAAGATACAAGATCTTGAGGCAAGACTGCAAAACAGGCCCCAAGGAGGAACTACCATAGTCTACAAAGACACCTTCATCTGCAACGCCTATCCCAAAACTAGAACAGACTGCACGGAGCACCTAAACTTTAAATTACAAATCACAGCAAATTTCATCCTGGGAGGGACTCTAGTCTACTCCCCTTCTCGCCCACAAGCCAGCTTTGCAAACACCAGGGTTTTCATCAGCCCCATAGTTCTTGATGCCTGCACATTTATCCTACAAGGAGACCTCGATTTTCATCTTAAAGACCAAACCAAACCCAACTCAGCTGCCTTTCTTTACAACCTCAGAAACCTAGGACTAACTTAACGATTCACGGAGCCCACCCACGCCGCCGGACACATCCTAGACAATGTCTTAAAATCTTTCGACAACATTACGATCAACACTACCAGACCCATCACCCGAACAGACCAAGCCATAGTCAGGTTTTGCAATCGTCATAGATCAACCCAGAAGAGTCCCCGCAGCAGGCCCAGCTTGCCAACACTGGAACAAGAACAGAGGCGGACTGGACAAATTCCCTACATGAGAACAAACTGGAACCCACAGGCACCAACTGCACCAACACTCTGTCTTCCATGAAATGAAGCAACACAGCAGAAACCAGAACACAAGCCAGCTGGTACACAGAAGACCTAAAAATTACTACAAACACTGGAGACTACTGGAATGGAAATGAGGAAACCGCAAAGGGGAAGTGGAAAAAGACGCCTTCAAAGCCACACAGACAAGGTACCACCTGAATATCTGAGAAACCAAGAGGAAATCCCAAATCGAATAAATAAACACCAGCTCCAACAGCAGCAAGAAATCTTCGCAAACATTAGCACATCACAAGATCTGTGTAACAGCATTTCAAACTTCTGCAACACAATCACAACCATATACAACAATGTCCCCCCTGCAACAGGCCCCCCATCCGCCCCAGAAATCTCCCAGTGACAAAGGAAGTCTTCATAATCACCACATGGGACACCGTTAGTATAGAGGAAATCACAACAATCATAAAGACCATCTACTCCAGAGCCGTGGTGGACCTCTGCCCATACCGCCTCCTTCAACAAAGGAGCAATCCCTATTAATGAGGCCCTATTTCCCTCACTAGAAGGAAGTTAACATAATCACCACATGGGAAACCATTAGCATAGAGGAAATCACAACAATCATGAAGACCGTCCATTTCAGAGCCCTGGTGGGTTCCTGCCCACATCACACCTTCGACAAAGGACCAATCCCTATCACTGAGGCCCTCACACGCAACCCCAACCACTCTGTGGTAAATATTTCATTACCGGTACTATTTTTTATGCGGTAAAGTCTAGTAAGAATAACTCAGTAAATATAAGAGGCGGAATCCGTGGTATTAGAGGTTCTAAAAGGCTTTATTCCTCTATAAAGGAAATACAATTCGAATTGCAGGCTTCACACTCCATCACCATGAGGGTTCAGGAAGGAAGGGCATACATTATTGACAAGTAATGGTATTTATATGGAAAGCATTACATTAAGACAGATGCAAGAGGCGTAACAACTGATAATACAGATATAATACACATACGTAATGAAAAAAAAGGCGTAAACATGGGTGTAACTAAAATACGTCATTAAACATGATGTCACAAGTGGGTGGATCCATAAGAGAATCCTGCAATGTCAGCAGAAATACTTGGCAGAGATGCGCGCGCAGCCGCATGACGTGTGATTGACGTGCAACTAGAGGGTGAAGGGGACTTGACATTTAGCTCTACATGTGGAGACAGAAGTCTGAGGGGTCATGTCAACCTAATCCCAAATCATATCTAATATCTTATGTTTAAAGAACTGTATTATCCAAAAGGAAAGGTCTCTCGGACGGAATCTTTTCTATACTGACTGTTAGTGCGTGTACAAGCGTCTAAGTGTCTACATGAGATGCGAGGGGGCAGGAATCTTCCATGGTAACAGGGGCTATGAATTACTTGCATGAGGACAGTGAGGCCTGGCCCTTTGCACGGTAGCTGGAAGAATGTTTACCTAAACTACTAGACAGGAATGCATCGGATGAGGAGCGGAGCAGATAATCTTGAAGGTGAAATACAGTTTTTTGGCAGGCAACAGGCTGGATCAGGCACCGTTAGCCGCGCAGGGAGTAGGACAAAGTTCATGGATACAGATGCATGCTTGGACTGGAGCTTTCAGAGGCAGAAGGCAGGAAAAGGCTTGATGGCAGAATCCAGGGCCTAC
The DNA here is from genome assembly GCF_964204655.1 of Triturus cristatus. Classification (NCBI taxonomy): domain Eukaryota; kingdom Metazoa; phylum Chordata; class Amphibia; order Caudata; family Salamandridae; genus Triturus; species Triturus cristatus. The sequence goes on along the minus strand of NC_140585.1, from coordinate 419,567,659 downwards.
TCGCCTGAATCTGTAAAATGTGGAAAGTGAACCACATAAAGTCGGTGGCCTTTCATACTTAGGAATGGAATATCTGACCCATTCATGGTGGATCTGAAAGAGGACATGTTGACGGTGGACGCACATGTATTTGCGTCTTCAAAACTGGAGCTGGAGGGAACATACATGTACTTATAACATGCACATGGAGCCGTTGGGGTCTACGATAGGGGACATAACTGATCACAAAATTCATATTTCCTCATTCCCTCCTTGTCCCCTACGGACCCTCAGGAGATATCAATCTTCATCAATCCATCGATCTGTTCATATAGCATCATTTGTTCTTCTTTCTTCTTCCGGGTTTTTGAACGAAAACTTGGAGGTGGGATGCACGATGTGGCACATAGACCACAAATCGCTGGCCCACATTGTAGACATAAGCAGCAACTGAATAGTATGAGAAAGCCAATACCTAGGAAGGATAGGATCCTCCATCCCCAGGCTGACAACATGCTCCAGAACCAGCCGGACCAAGTCCAGGTCCAGTCTGGTGTATCTGGCTTATAATCTTATGAAGGCGGGTTATGGCTTTATATACTGACGGTGAATTTTCTGGTATGAAAATGCAGCAACTTGATCCGATGACCCTACAAGCTCCGCCCCTATCGGCCAGGATGACGTCAAGGACAAGACGATTTTGAAGCACAACAATCCGCATAGCAGACTGCTCTTCTGTTAAATTGCCTAAGGCGGAAGTAGTCTCGTTTACTACTGCTTCAAGGGTTCTAGTTAATCTACGTATCAGTTTACTATTAGTGACTGTTCCTATATAAGGAAAGAAACCTTTATTGAAATCTGTGTATTGCTCCCATGCCGTTTCAGTGTAATCGACAATCGGGAGATCTCTCTGCTGTCTATTGTGTACTAAATGGGTATTTCTGTGATAATCAGGAGGAGCTAGGAAAACTGGTGGCAGAAGGAATGCTATGTAACAGGTACCATCCCAATCTAGAGGTAGACGTATATATGCGGTCTGGCCACATATGAAGTAGGAATGACGGGAAGCTCTAAATGTAGATTTGCCTTGATCACTGAATTTTATTACAGTGGTGCATTTACTATGGCCCACGTGTATGGAACCATTCTTTCTTACACATAATTCCCCTTTAACTGGGAATACTGACATAGCGGGCAAGATTGGTGTGGCTTCGGATTCAACATTCAGGATCATGAGGTTAAGTGTAAAATTACCTAATCCATATACTTCATTTTCTAGATCAGTTCCTGTTCTTTTGGGAAGTCCCTTCTTGTTAGGGTAGCAGACTTTAAGCAAAACTAGGTTCAGGTTTCCCCATACCCAGTTGTCTTGATAAACTGCGGAATTTGAATCTAGGGAATTAATCAAACTAAACCATGCTCCACAGGAGCCATTGTGTGTGAACGGATACGGAAAGAGGGGCAAAACTCCCTTATAGTTCTGATAGGGAGGGAGTCGGCCACATATCCAACAATTTGTAGCATTGCTGGTCTGATGGGAATGATGTAACATACTAATGAATGTGTTGTTGCGCAGCGCAAATCTATAGGACAACTCATGCGGAGGTAATTCGCTAAAAGAATGTTCAGCAGTAACATTGTAAGCACGTTTAGAAATAGGGTAATACATATGCAGCAATATACTAAAAATGATGATCAGAAGACTGAGAGAAAACAAAATTAATAATGTTACTGTGCAGTGACTACGAAGTGATTTACAATACGCATGCTTTTGAAGTTGCATCTGTTGATTTCTTTCTCTATTCCGGTCTAGAGGATACATGTCAGAGACAAATTCAACCGATTCACCTTGGAGAGGACTTAAACAATCAAATTGTCTGACTTGCTGGACTGTAATTTCAGTTTATAAAGTTCTGTTTTTGTGGGTTCAACCAAGGGGAGCTTTGAGTCTGTCTGTGAGGAAATGCAGGGCTCAGTATCCACACTGGACGGTAGTCCATAAAATTTCTTGATATGACTCGAGTGCAACCACCCTTTACGTCCCTCGATCTTCACGGCTGTCCTTGTTGCTAGTAGAACAAGCTTTGGCGATTTCCACCTAGGCTCCAGTTGGGTCTTCCGGTCGAAATTCCGCACTAGGACCATATCACCTGGAACCACGTCATGGGGCTTTACCTCAGTGTTATCGGGAAAAGCTGCAGCTACCTGTGAACGACAAGATTGTAGTGCAGACATCAAGGAAGCCAGGTAATCTGTCAGCATATTACAGTCAACATCAGTGATTTTGCGAGGTATAGGCGTCCCCCACATATTTGGTGGTCTACCAAAGATCACCTCGTACGGGGATAGCCCTGTTCGAGAATGTGCTACCATTCTCATATAAAAGAGTGCAACTGGTAAGGCTACTATCCAATCGACACCTTTTTCTCTACATATTTTGGACAATCTAATTTTCAGAGTTTGATTATGACGTTCCACGAGACCTGTTGCCTCGGGATGTCGGACACAGTGGAATTTCCATTGGTAGCCTAACAAAAGTGAAACGTGTTTCATTAGTTCGGATGAGAATGGCTGGCCGTTATCTGAGTAGACAACCCGTGGCAAACCATACCGTGGGAAGAATTCTCGAACTAACTGTTTGGCAGTAGTCGGGGCAGTGTAATCTGAAACCGGGTAGGCTTCTGTCCAACGGGAAAGAGCAAAGACAACTATGAGAACATATTTGAATCCTCGACATCGTTCCATCTGGATATAATCCATCTGGAGGACTTCAAAAGCATGATCGGGAGGTTGAAAGCCACCCTGCTCTACGGGGATGCTTTTACCTGGATTAAACTGACAACATATCATACAGGTACGTACTTTCTGTTTGGCTGCTGCTCGCAAGTGTTTGTTGAACCAAATGTTTTGAATGCTGTCTAGCATAGCTTTTTGTCCTAGGTGTGCTGGACTGTGTATTGTGTTAATGATGACTTGAACCATGGAATCGGGAAGAAACCATATAGATTTTTCCTTCGTCATCCATCCTTGATCCGTTTGGATCCCTCCTAATTCAGTCCATTTCTTTATTTCTTCTGGTGTAGCGTGTGTCTGTATGTCAATTATATCAAGGGCGGGATCCTTAACTGTCATGCAATGTGTTGGTGTCGGAACTATTGTCTTTGTCGCGTCAGTTGTATGAGTCTGGTTCTGAGCAGTCTGTTTAGCTGTTCTGTCAGCTAGGTCATTACCCTGGGAAATGATATCGGTAACTTTTGTATGAGCTTTGCATTTCATAATCGATATTGCAGTAGGTAAATGAATCGCATCTAATAGGGCTTGAATGAGGGGTCCGTGTTGGATGTGGGCACCGTGAGAAGTTAAATAACCTCTCTCTCGCCACAGCACGCCGAAGTCATGGACGACTCCGAATGCATAACGTGAATCTGTGTATATGTTGACTTTCTTATTTTTGGCTTGAATACAAGCTTGTGTCAGAGCGATGAGCTCTGCTGCTTGAGCTGACAAAATGTTAATACAATTTGTTTCAATGACTTCAGTGTCTGTTGTGACTGCGTAAGCGGCCACTAACTCTCCTGTACTTGTTCTCATACATGAACCATCTACATACAATGTCAAGTCTGGATCTAATAAAGGGATATCTGTCAAGTCTTGTCTGGGTTTTGTCGTGATAGTAATGACTTCAATACAATCATGTGCTAATGGATCTGTTCCATTTACTGGCAAAAGTGTGGCAGGATTTAACGTATTACAACGTCTGATTTCTATGTGTGGCTGAAACAATGTCAATTCGTAACCGGTGAGTCTCGCTATAGTCAAGTGTTGTGTTTGTGTGCGGTTCAAGAGAACCTCTACTGCGTGTGGTACTTGTACTGTCAATTGATGTCCTAACACTATGGCATCGCTTTGTCTGATTGCTAAAGCTGTTGCTGCCACTGATTTCAGGCACGCAGGAAGAGCCTGAGCTACTGGATCTAATGTACTAGAGAAATAAGCACATGGTTTGTGTGATCCTGCTTGTTCCTGAGTGAGTACTGACAAGGCAGTACCTTCGCGTTCTGTAACAAATAGTGTAAACAGTTTATTGTAACATGGTGTTGCTAAAACAGGTGCTTGGCATAAAGCTTTCTTTAAGTTTTCAAAAGCATGTGTATGTTCTTGAGTCCAAGGGAGGACAGTCGGTGTGGCGGCCTCCTGTGTTGTCAACTGGATGAGTGGTTTTGCTAGAAATGCATATTGAGGGATCCACTGCCTACAGTATGAAGTGAGGCCTATAAAAGCCCGCACCCCCTTTTGTGTCTTGGGTGGTGGCATGTTAGCAATTAACTGGATGCGATCGGGTGTAAGCTGTCTTCCCTCCTTGGACAGCGAGTGCCCAAGGTAGACAACTCGCGGGACACAGAATTGCAGCTTAGAAGGGGACACCTTGTGCCCCTTGTCGGCCAGAAATTTTAAAACCGTCAGTGACGCTGCTTCACATTCAGGTTCGCTTCGGGCGGTGATCAGCAGATCATCGACATATTGAAGCAAGGCAGTGTTAACTGGCATGTGGATACTGTCAAGTTCTCGTTTTAGTGCTTGGCTATAGATGCTTTCTGTAAATCCTTGAGGTGCGCGTGTGAATTTAAAACTTCGTCCATTCAAACTGAATCCGAACAAATATTGACTTTCTGGATCTATCGGGACGCTAAAGAAAGCATTCTTGAGATCAATTACAGTGAAGAACGTTGCTTCTGAATCAATAGCCGTTAGTAATGAAGAGATATCTGGGACCACAGGGTATTGTGGTACAATACACTTATTTAATTCGCGCAGGTCAATAACTAATCGATATACTGGTGACGCTTTTGGATCCGTTCTTTTAAGAATCGGAATTATCGGGGAATTGCATACATTGGAGTCGGTTTCGACAACCACTCCTTGTGCAATGAGTTCGTCAATGATTTGCAGTAAGGCCGCAACAGCATCTGGTGGTAACCTATATTGTCGCATTCGTGGTAGTACTACTCCTGTTTTTAGTGTGACTCGATATGGTGTAATGTTCATGCAACCAACATCAGTGGGGCCTTGTGCCCATAAATGCGTAGGTAAGCTCTGCAGCCGGTGATCCATGTCTCTGGACACGTAGTGACCTTTAAAATCTCGTAAAAATAATCGTACTCCTTCCGGAGAACAACATATTATAGCTCCTAGAGCTTTCAATGTTTTTATACCTAACAAGTTTTCTGGACATGATTTAGTAAGCAATAAATCTGTAGTTCGTGTCAATGGACCAACCGTAAGTGGAAGGGGCTGTGTTACGTCATTAATTATAGGTTTTCCTGAGAATCCAAGGGAAATATTTTGTGAGCCTGAGAGGGGTGCCCCTGGAACTTCACTGCGTCTTATAGTTGTTCTGCTTGCCCCTGTATCAAGTAAAAACTTTCTGTCTTCCCCTAATAGTTCACTATGTACATAAGGTCCCTCTTGATCTACAGGAACCTCAATAAGGGGTAAGCCAACTTCCCTCTCCAGGCTATTTCATGTGTATCGCTGATAATCAGGATAATCTGCTTGTGCATACTGGTACATCTGTTGCGTTATCGCTTGTGTGGCAGCAATAGGCTGCGCTGGTGGTGGTGCTACGGTCTGTTGTGGAGCTGCCTGTTGCGGAGCTAGTTGTTGCGGAGCTGACCTATGTTGTGCATGCTGAGGAATTTGTTGTTGATTCTGATCCTGTCTAGGTGGACGTGGTCTTTCCTGAGTTCTACCCGTGGCGATATTATGTTTCAGAACTGGACAATCGTGTATATAATGACCTTGTTGTTTACAATAGTTACATGTCCCTTTAACTGGACCTGTTGAATCACCCTTTTGGTGACCATCAGCTGGAACTGACTGAGCAACAAGCATTTTCATTTTTGTATCTTTCATACGTCTTTGTTCGTGTTCTTGTTCTTCTCTAATTCTATTGTGGTGATATTGTAACATCTGTAACATCTGTGACGGGGTGTTACCCTGCCAGGTACTCTCAAATTTCAATACTCTATTCTTAACTTGCGGTAGGGAATTTTCAACTAATTTTGTCACAAACAAATGTGGATATGACTCGCTACTTGCTTTTATGCCACTATTTATACCAAAGCATTTTTCAAATCGGGAATAGAAATCACTAGTGTCTTCATCTTGCTTTTGTTTACAGGCTGAGATTGCACCCCAGTCCTCCTTTTTCGTAGTTAATAAACGTGGCAGTACCTGCACTAGTAATCCTGGTAGTGCTGTAGTCTTTTCCCCAAGCCCTGCTCCTGCAGCTCGGGCCTTTTCTTCGTTTTCTAATGCTGTCCAATCTATCTTTTGGTCTCCCACCTCCCATTCCTTTTCTTTGAGTTTCTCGTAAATACCGGCAGGCATTAACACTTTCAGTATTTTCATAATGTCGGGGTAGGTATACTCTCCCATGAGTAACATGTCTTTTATCTCACGGTGGAAACCTGCTGGATCCTTGTCATGGCTGGGTACTACTTTCTTCATTTCTAATAATTCGATTTTAGTTATAGGCGTGTACACAAACACGCGTGTAAAGTTATTACCTTCACCTCTGATTGGGTGTACTTCGCGTAACGGATTCAGTCTATCTATGTGATACATTTTTCTTCCCATAGTGGGAACTGGAACGTGTTCTGGGCACACGAAAGTTATATACTGGTTTCGAAATTCTAGAATTTCTTTAATCAAATCAGTACCTGAACCTCTCCATTTATTCGTGAGTAATTCGGTCAATATGTCAGGTAAGGGTCCAGGATCGGAGTGTTGACTTTTATATAATATAAGGAGGTATTGAATCATGTATATACTAGCTAACCGCTGTTCATCTGGGGCAAGATTCAGAAACGTGTGTGCTAGTGCATCATCACTGTATTTGTCGGGACAGTCGGCCCATTGTACTGCTGACCTGGCTAATTCTTGTTCATCCATGGAATCGAGCATATGGTACCCCCTTCGGTCTCGGAGTAGTTTATCAGCAGCTTGGAATAGGTGTTCAGGGGACCTTGTATTTAACATAGAGGTTTGAAAATGTCTATTACATTCTGGACGTATCGGACATATCGGATCATTGAGGCCTCTAGTATTATTATGGGGTCTTCCTCTACCTACGTAAGCTATCGTTTCTATTTGTTCTGATTCTTGCTCCTCCTCTCCCTCTGATTCAATTCTGTCTGCTTCTCTTCTTTCTTTATGTATTCGTTCTATTTCCTTGCGGATCTTTCGGCACATAACTACTATGCATGACTGTTTATCATGTTTCTCGTCTGATATGTTCTGACCCCATTTGGCAAGTCTTTGCATGGTATCATGATCTGCCCCAGGCCTGTCTTGGTTCCTGATCACGCAGTTTATGAAAAAACGTAGTAGTTGTCTTTGTACATCCACTTTCTGGTATTCCATAGCTTCGTTAATACTTTCTGGGCCTCGCCCTGTTTGGACAAAGTGATATATATTGTCTAGGTGTTCAACCATTCCTGGTATCGTCATTAAATACAATGTAGCTCGTCTTATACGTAGTGATGATATTAGCAATCTGTCCTGTTTACCTGGCACTGGATCGTATCTACAATCCACAAGATGTTCTCTAAACATGTCGGATGTCACTAGATGGGGTGTACGTTGGAGTGCTAAATCTCTAAGGGTCTGTTTATTTCGTGGTGGTGTGGCAAACATGTCTGTCGTACCTCCTGTAGCACCGTCTGAGGTGCTAGGCACGAAAGGATTCGTTGGGCGTAAGATAGAAATTGTAGATGCGGGAAAAACAATAGAGACGGACGGACCTGTTGGAACTAGTGCCGGAGTTTGTTGCTGCGGAGATACAGACGGATGCTCTTGGTGTTGAACACCATCGGCAAGCGGTGTGTGTGGTATGGTATTAGCATACTCGGGAGCTACGTCATCTAAATAGGAGGAAAGGAAAACGTCCTTTGCTGTTTTAGGATGTGCTTTTATCGGGAGCAATGGAGGAGTCAAGTCTTTTGGTATTTCCGGGGTAGCCTTAGGTAATCCTTCGGCCAGAAGAGGATACATACCATTCATAAGAGTATTTCTTTGTCTATCTACTTGTTCTGTTTTTACTCGGGTACCTTCCTCTATTAATAAATTTTCTCGGGTTTTATTCGAATGCTCCCTACCTTTCTCTTCCTGTCTGAGTGCCTTTTCTGTACGTCTATATGATTCTTTACGCCATAATTCAATGGCATCTTTCTGTGACTGTCTGGCTTTCTTTTTCCATAATTCTTCTTCTACTCTCATGATGCAGTCTGCATCCCAGGTCCCCGCTGCGGGCCATCTTTGACTCTCTGGTAAATCCTTGGTGTAGTCCACCCATAAATCAAGAAATAACACGGCATCTAGGCCATGCTTATGATACATAAAGTACCCTGGAGTGTCCCTAGGTGGGATGGGAACAGCTTCTTCGAGTACCCCTTTTCTAGTTTTGATCTGTCTTAATTTCGAAAAGAACGGCATTTTATTTTGATCTGGTTACTTAATCTTAAACAACCTTAATACAAATAAACACAATAATGAACAGTCATTCACACCACAATATATAGAACGTATTAAAACATTTAATATTTAACATTTAACGAATAATGATGACTAATAAGAAACTAGTTACTGACATAATACTAACACTAAATAATACTTGATTGTATGCAAGACATACTAGATATACTGCTAAACAGTACAGATACACTGCTGAAACAGTGCAGACCGGATTTGTGTACCCAAACCCGTCTTGACCGGCACAGACTATGTGCACGTTTAAATGCCTCCCCGGCAATGGTACTCACCGGGTAGCTCGGAACGGAAGGCCTCGGAACTGAACTGAAACTGGACCGGACTGGACTCGACTCGACTGGACTCGGAACTTCGGAACCTGGTGGGCCTCTGTATACCTCGGATCTTGCTCTCTCAGCTAGGCTCTGGTCGGGATACTTCGCACTTCTCACCGCCTCGTCTGGGTGTTGATCGCAGCCTCAGTCACCCCCGCTTGGCCGGAGGGAGATACAGGAAATCCTGCGGGTACGCGTTTTTGTCCGTTCAGCTGTGGCAGGAGACCGGGCCTGCAACGCACCGCCGGCGCGTGAGATGAGAAAGTGTCCCTGTTCGGGCGCCAATTTCTGTGGTAAATATTTCCTTACCGGTACTATTTTTTATGCGGTAAAGTCTAGTAAGAATAACTCAGTAAATATAAGAGGCAGAATCCGTGGTATTAGAGGTTCTAAAAGGCTTTATTCCTCTATAAAGGAAATACAATTCGAATTGCAGGCTTCACACTCCATCACCATGAGGGTTCAGGAAGGAAGGGCATACATTATTGACAAGTAATGGTATTTATATGGAAAGCATTACATTAAGACAGATGCAAGAGGCGTAACAGCTGATAATACAGATATAATACACATACGTAATGAAAAAAAAGGCGTAAACATGGGTGTAACTAAAATACGTCATTAAACATGATGTCACAAGTGGGTGGATCCATAAGAGAATCCTGCAATGTCAGCAGAAATACTTGGCAGAGATGCGCGCGCAGCCGCATGACGTGTGATTGACGTGCAACTAGAGGGTGAAGGGGACTTGACATTTAGCTCTACATGTGGAGACAGAAGTCTGAGGGGTCATGTCAACCTAATCCCAAATCATATCTAATATCTTATGTTTAAAGAACTGTATTATCCAAAAGGAAAGGTCTCTCGGACGGAATCTTTTCTATACTGACTGTTAGTGCGTGTACAAGCGTCTAAGTGTCTACATGAGATGCGAGGGGGCAGGAATCTTCCATGGTAACAGGGGCTATGAATTACTTGCATGAGGACAGTGAGGCCTGGCCCTTTGCACGGTAGCTGGAAGAATGTTTACCTAAACTACTAGACAGGAATGCATCGGATGAGGAGCGGAGCAGATAATCTTGAAGGTGAAATACAGTTTTTTGGCAGGCAACAGGCTGGATCAGGCACCGTTAGCCGCGCAGGGAGTAGGACAAAGTTCATGGATACAGATGCATGCTTGGACTGGAGCTTTCAGAGGCAGAAGGCAGGAAAAGGCTTGATGGCAGAATCCAGGGCCTACTCGCCTGAATCTGTAAAATGTGGAAAGTGAACCACATAAAGTCGGTGGCCTTTCATACTTAGGAATGGAATATCTGACCCATTCATGGTGGATCTGAAAGAGGACATGTTGACGGTGGACGCACATGTATTTGCGTCTTCAAAACTGGAGCTGGAGGGAACATACATGTACTTATAACATGCACATGGAGCCGTTGGGGTCTACGATAGGGGACATAACTGATCACAAAATTCATATTTCCTCAACTCCATCAGTGCAGCTACATTCCCAGAACCATGTAAATATGTAGCCTTCAATGCCTTCCTAAAGAAACCTTCAGCTGACCCAACCAAACTTGCTAATTACCAACCAATATCCCTCCTTCCCTACCCAGCCAAAGTCCTGAAAAAAACCATTGAGCTTTTGACACCAAACAAGCAGGATTCAGACCCAACCACAGCACAGAAACGGCCCATATAACAGCAAAATATGACATCCGGATGATACAGGGGGAAACCGCAGCCTTCATCCTTCTAGATCTGCCAGCAGCTTTTACACTATGTCCCACCACATACTAATCTAACAACTCCCTGAAGCATGCATCCAGGGACTCACCCTTGAATGGATCTGCTCCTTCTTCACCGAGGAACCCAAACCGGCAGCATGCCCTCCTATGCCTCTGAAGCATGCGATCTAATTTGCGGAGTCCTGCAGGGCTCCTTGCTCAGCCCAATGCTCTTCAACATCTACATGACCCTGACATCATACAAGCTCACAACATAAACATCCTCACTAATGCTGATGACAAGTATTAGACCTGTCAGCCTTAGGGTGGTCTTCCCCCAAAACTTTTGCCTTCCTTCTCCACTTTTGCTGATCTCCTTTTTGCTGGCGTTAGGACTCAGCACACTTTACCACTACTTATCAGTGCATCTGCTCACTACTTAAAACATGGTAATATCAGTGTTAGAAATGGGGGTTCCTAGTTGGCAAGGGTTTGCACATTTGTCCAAGTAGGGACCCTTCCTTCTAGTCAGGATAAGGGAGTTACACTCCTAAAATAACCCCTGCTCACTGCCTTACTAGCTTGGCACGAGCAGTCAGGCTTATCTTAGAGGCACTGAGTAAAGCATTTGCACATAACCAACAGTAATACAGTGAAGACAGTACGAAAGGACAACACACCAGTTTAGAAAAATATCCAATATTTGTATATACTTCAAACAAGACCAAAAACGATAAAATCATAGAGTTCTCAGAAATCTTCTGTAATCGAAATTTATTTAAAATACAGTTCCTTGAAGTCAATAGCGCCGTCTGGGGCTATCACAGCATTGTGAACAACTAATCGAAACAGTTCTGGCTGACTGTGGCATCTACGGTGTTGGGAAGACCCGCAAAACAGTACCTTTAGAAATGCAGGGCGTCGGCGACCTTTCGATGAGCGCCAAAAAAGCCAATATCTGCAAGCATCGGTTCCGGAGGACGGTGCAGGAGTCGTCAGGCCCTTGAAGTCACATGCATTGCAGATCGAACTCCTCGCGGTTGAAGTCAGGAGTGCCGACGTCGGCGGTCATCAGATGCTGCGATGTGAGTGCAGAGGTGCGGCGCGCAGTGCCCTCAGGTCGCAGTGCAGGCAGCGGCTCGGTGACGGTCCCCCAGCGGCATCGGTGAGACCAGGGCTGCGGTGCGAAGTTGTGCAGTGCTCGTTGCTGTGCTGGCAGGTCACTGTGCAAGCAGCGGCGTTGTTGTTTCTGAAGTGCTGTCGTCAGCTGACGAGCTGGAGTCGTTTGCGCAGGCATCGGTAGGCCAAGGCTGTGGTGCAGGATGAGGACAGTGCGTCGTGTAACTTACGAGCAGTGCCGTCGAACCACGGTGCAAGCAGCGGCATCGATGTTGGTGTGGATCGGCGTCATCGGGGATACCAAGGTGAGTGTGGGAAGTGCGGCGGTGCGGAGTGTGGTGGCCACAGGTTGCGGTGCATGCAGCAGCTCGTGGCTGCATCAGGTGGCATTGTCGGTGAGACCATGTTTGCGGTGCGGTAACCTCTGTGGTGCCTTCAGGACACAGAGTTGACAGCAGCATCGTAGATGGCGTCGGGTTGCTTTTTCTTATGTTGCAGCAGAAAACACATAGTCCCCAGTGTTGATGGCAGAAGAACTTAAGTCGTTGCTGTTCCTGAGACTTCTTGAACGGGGGCAAGCTCTACCTCAAGCCCTTGGAGAGACTCACAAAAAGAAAGTTGCAGAAAGTTCGGTCCAGTCCTTTCACTGCCCAAGACAGAAGCACCCACTGTAGGCCAACACAGCAAAGTACTCAGCAAAGTGGTAGTTCCTCCTCACAGCCTCTTCGTCCAAAAGAGTTCTAAAGTTTAGGGGTTTGGGCCCTGTTAAAAATCACCCCAATATTTATACAACAAAATCCTTTGTTGTCTGGAAGCAAAGTGTGTCTTTGCCCAGCCAGATCCAGTTCCGTCCTCTCTGGTGCCGCTTCCTGGCAGGAGGTGGAGACAGCATTGTCACAGGCAGATCAGGCCCATTCAGGTGAAAGAAAATCTCCTCCCCCTACTCTAAATGCAGCCCAGCCCTGACCCATCCAGACTCTCTGGAGCCACTCCTCCCCAGTCCCTGTCACCCCAAAGCTAGACAGTCAATACACATCCCAGCAGAGGCACAGTGGAGAGCTAAGCAAGAAAATATTTACTTTCTATAGTTAGTATTTCAAACCCAGAATGTAAAAATCACCCTCACTAAAAGATGCATTTTAACATTCTGAGTTCAGGCATACTGAACTTTATTTTTCTACCTCGTTCCCAGGGGTAGTTATGTTTATAAGATGTTATTAGCAAACTCCCTATTCTATCCTATGGGAACAGGTAGCCTTGCAATAGTGAAAAACAAAATCGCAAGTATTTCACTATCAGGACGTGCCACACACACCAGGGCATGTCCTACCTTTCATATACACTGCACCCTGCCCACAGGGGTATCTTGGGCCTACCTTAGGGGTGACTAATATGTAAGGAAAGGGAAGGGTAGGGCCTGGCAAGTGGGTGCACTTGCCAAGTCGACATGGCAGTACTAGACTGCACACAGACACTGCAGTGGCAGGTCTGAGTTACCTTTGAAGGGCTGCTTGTGTGTGTGGCACAACCAGTGCTGCAAGCCCACTAACAGCATTTGATTTACTGGCCCTGGGCACACACAGTGCACTGTACTAGGGACTGACTAATAAATCAAATATGCCAATCATGGAAACACCAATCCCAAATACTAATTTCACAGAGAGTATATGCACGTTAGCACTGAATAGCTTTGGTAAAGTGCCTATAGTCCTAAAAGCAACAACAGCAGGTCAGGAATAAATAAGAGGAAGAAGCAAAACGTTTGGGGATAACCCTGCAAAAAGGACCATCTCCAACATAACCCCCTTCCAGCCTAAAGCCAGGGTAGACCAATCCATACTTTGATGGGCTTCCCTGCTTGGGGCGATAGACCATGGAACCTGGCCCGGAACAGCTAGCGTTCATTCCCTTTTAACGCCTTCCTGAACCTAGTTGGATCCCTCTATCCATATTCTCAGGGCCCACTAAGCTGACCCAGGGGGTAACCTTCTCCTCACCTGTGTACCCCATCTGTGCAACGCCTAAACTTACTTTGCTCACAGATGTGTCTCAACAGGCAGACAATACCCACATGGCCAATACAGTGGTGTGGCCCAGTCCACCCCCGGGGAGCGACTCCTGTCCCCTTCCCAGGGGCAACTCTGTCCACCAGGACAGAAAGCCACAGTGGCCACTGACGGCTGTCAGTGATGAGAGCCAGGTCTTATGCCTTTCAGGCCTCTTTAACAACTGTGGTGTCAGAGAGTGGAGGGTGGTAGCCACAGGTGCCTGGCAAAGTGGCACCAAATATGTCCAGGGCCTGTAAATTAAGTGCTACTAGTGGGCCTGCAGCACTGATTGTGCCACCCACTTGAGTAGTCCTTTACACATCTCAGCCCAGCTGTTGCAACATGTGTGTGCAGTGGTTAAAGTGCCATTTTGACCTGGCAAAATAAACCTTTTACCAGGCTCAAACCTTCCCTTTTTCTGCATATAAGTTACCAAGAGAGTAGGCCTTGGACATCTCAGTGGGCAGGGTGTGGAGTACCTAAACGTTAGGACATGTACTTTTAAGTTTTACATATTCTGGTAATGAATAACTCTTAAATGTATTTTTCACTACTGCACGGCCTACCTCTCCAGTAGACTAAAATTGTAGTTACCTTATTTCATTTAACAAGCTGTAATTTCCCAATGAGATGAGGTAACCAGCTTATGTTATATTTTTTGAAAATGGCACTTTTATAAAGTTAAGCAATCCAAAAAGGCAAGCATTTTTCACGCCAAACAGTCGCACTGCGAAAAGTAGGAATTGATCCTCATAGTAAACATGTATATATGACGTACTCCAGGTTAAATCCAATTGTAAACCAATATTTCATCAAAAGTTTATTCCAAAAATGGTCCTTTATATCATAATCACCATGAAGACAGCGAGGTTCCACAGTAGTACTTTATTTTAATTTTCAACTGCCTTCTGCGTGCCCATCCGGGCTTCAACATTGACATGTAGGGGTGAACAATTCATGCTGATTAACCTCTCGCAGTTCCACCCAATGCATTTTGTACTGTTCCAGTCCTCGTCAGGGGTATCTGAAATGACAAAAAAGACATCTATACCAACTTATCAAAAGCAAGTTGACTTTTACAATTGCGTGCGCGTACTGCTGCCTCCCCCTGTAATTAACCTTTACCCAATCCCACCCTGCATCTATTAATAGTAGCGTGCTCAACTAAACAAAATCGCAATCCCCTATGCATGCCACAAAACCCAACCTGAAGTGAGTGCTCAAATACACAGAGTGTGATACAACAAATATTCCATGTTGATTTAAAAGCCCCTTCCCATTAGTGCACGAGAATGCAAAACTAACAAACTAACTCATTAAAACCCAAGCGCCATCCCCTTTCCCAACCTCATTCCTGATGTCTAACAACCCGTTCCTTAAATCAAAATGTAAGCAAATCTAAACTACCGTTATAGCCACGATCGGCAAACTTGTCACCTCCTCTGTGCTTTCTCCAACTGCCGTGAATGCATGTACCCTCGTCTTCACGTACACCTTCTCAACTCTCCCACCTGTCTGCCGTCTGTTTATAGCCAATCAAGACGATGTAATCTTAACCCTGTGACTCAGTCCCAATTCAAACAGAAAACCTTAAAGAAATACTACGTGGCCTCTCCTTGTGGATGTACCTGCCCTAGGCAACTCAAAAAACTAATCCCTTCCACTCGTGAATGTGCGTGCCCAGCCTTCTTACTTTTCACCCTCCCAAACATGATTATGGCATTTTCCCTCACTAGTCATTTTGTGCCTGTTGTACCTCGGTCATATGACTGAGTGTAGCCTGCATTTGAGCTTTCAGTATTCTTCCTAGACAGCCACACACAATAGACAACATAGCTGTGCCTAGATGGACCATAAGTGATTGGATGGAATGGAAGAACTGGACATAGCCCCACTTACATTTGCATAGGCTGTTTCCTGCCATCCCACAAAGGGCTGTGTACCCTCTGTAGTTATTCTGGAGCCAGGAGAGGGGAGGCACAACTGGGTATAAAGAAGGATCTCAGGCACCACCACTGGACTTGTGGATATTCTGACATGAAGAAGGACTGCTGTGCTGCTGAAGGACTGCCTCTCTGCAGGGCTACACTCTGCTGGACTACTGCCTTGCTATGCTGCTACCTTCCTGTGCTGACCTGCTGTCTGCTGCCCTCCTGCCTTGTGAGAAGGACTGGACCTGCATCTCTTGAATCCAAAACCCCAGAGTGACTCAAAAGCTAGTTGGCTGGCCTTCAGACTCAAGCCTTAAGGACAGAAGGCTCCAACAAACTTCCACCTGGACTCCTCTATTTGTGGGTCTACCCTACCAAGTGGTGCCACCCCAGTCCTGGGTCCTTGGAAGTGGGCCTAAGGTGCTGTGACAGCCTCTGCGGATCCAGTGTAACCAACCTATCTCCTCTGCTGTGCAACGCAACCCCAAGCAGAAATTATGTATTGCTGCCACTGTGTGGATCAGAACAGCCGCAAAGACCTGCATTGCATCGCTGCCCATCACCGCATCAAAACTGCCACTACGAGATGCATCCTCAGCACAGGCCTTCGCATCCCTCCTCAATGGCAGCCTTGATGACAGACTTTGCATCGCAGTCTCGCAGCCACGCATCGCTACCTCTCTGCACCACACATCCCAGACTCTGGACTTCACCTCGCAAGCCCTCGTCGACGGAATCCTTGACGATGACACAGCAGAATCTCGAACCACATCCGCACCGCATCTCAGAACCAACGCTTTGCATTGCCTGTGCGGCGATGATCGTTGCGGATCCTCGCAACGCTCCACAAACCGGGGTTGAAGGTATTTTGTTCAGTGGGCCTAACTGGATCCCTGTAGCCAGCCCACAGTCCATTGTGGTCAGCCTGATCTTGTGACTTTATCCCAGTCGGGAGTGACCAGATATCCACAGTTGGCGTTTTCCGTCTCTTGGCGCTATATTTACCAAAACCTTTAAAATTTAATATATCTGGTTCTTCGGATTGGATTCTTATCATTTTAGTCTTGTTTTACTTGTTAAAAATCTCTCTATTTTTGTAACTCTGTTGTGGGCTCCTTTTTGGTGTGTTTTAACTGTTTGAAGTCTTGCACAAATACTTCACACATTGCCTCTAAGTTAAGCCTGCCTGCTCTGTGCCAGGGATGACCACAGGTTAATTTAGGGTTTGCTTCACCCTCAGATGAATTGTGGTTTCCTCTTGAGAAAGGCCCCTCTACCAACCAGTAACCCAATTTCATATAACACGCAACTGATACTGTGCCATTTGGGTAAAACCTCCAACACCAGGAACATATTAATGACAGATGTTGCCACCTGGATGAAATCCAATTGCCTCAAATTGAGCTTGGACAAGAAAAGGTGGCAGCTTTTGGGAAGAATACCTCACTATGGGACTCCACCAGGTAGCTCACAGACATTTGACCCACCTCACGCTCTGCTCACAAGCAAGCAACCTCTGAATCATCTCAGACAACACACAGGACATGACCGCCCAAGTCAACACAGTGGTCTCAGTCTGCTTCAACACACTAAGTAAGCTATAGAAAATGTTTACGTGGATACCAGACAACATCCTATTCTCAGGGTTTACCAACCAGCTCACAAGAAGACTGCAGACCATCCCAAATGTAGCAGCAAGACTAGTCCTCATCCTCCCATGTTAAACCCACATCTCATCACAATTTATGGAACTCCACTGGCTCCCGATACACCAGTGCACACACTTTAAAACTCCTCACCCACACCTACAAAGGTGTCCACAACTGTGGCCCTGCCTACCTGAAGAGCCACATTCACTTCCACCAACCTTCCAGACACATCCGCTCTCTCACTAGTTCACACCCCATGCATACATAAGAGCAGAGCAATACTGTAAGTATCTGTAATTTTGCAGTGTGGTAATACCGTTGTATTGTGACTTGCACACTGACTGGTATTTAGAAAGGGAGAATTACCGCTGGAATCAGTGTTTGTGCACCTGATTCCTGGGTTAATTCCCTATTATCAGCAAGTTCTTAAACCAGAAATGACATTATATTTTAACCCATTAAAGCAGTTGTGTTTTGATGAGCTATCAGTTTTTCTGATTTAACCGGTAACTGGACAAATCGGGATTACCGCACAAGTTGTAATGAGCTCCTAGAACTGACACACCAGTAAGACACTTAAAAGCATGCACACAAGTGGGAAGCAGGACAGAGGCACTACTGTGACACCTGACTTTTTATTAAAACATATTTTCAGTGGTGGCTCCTCCGCTATGGCGGAGGAACATCGCCCTCCTGCAAGCATCTAAAAAAATCAAGAAAAAAACGATAATGAAAGCTTGTATATTAATGGGTTTTTTTGCTGTCGGAGGTGAGACTTGGGGAGGGGACAGAGATGAAAGTCTGGTGGAGTGTTTTGCACTATAATCAGTTTGCATGACAGTTTGGCTGGCTGTCTCAGAATGGACAAATCCTCACGCATACTGAAGCTCTCTCCAACCCCAGCAGCGGGTGGGAGAGAGCAGGCATAGGCTTCCAGTCTACATGTATGTAAATGTAAATGTAGTTGAGCTTATATAGCGCACAGCTACCCGCTGTGGGTTTCCCGGCGCTTGCTTAGGGAACCCGTCCTGGTATTCCCCTGTGAGATAGCAGGGTATCCACAAGGTGAAAGTCAGGCATCCCGCCGCGAGGGGCCGTTGTGGAGATTAAGCAAGCTATTGCCCAGAGTCGCAGAGTGTGAACCCGTGAGTCGAGGAGGCACATGGGAGCGCAAATCCACTGCGCTCAGGGCAATCCTGATGCAGCGGGTTGCATTTTTTTTGTGCCACATTCTTCTTTCAAATCGGCAGTAGTCCCTTGCCTTTTGATCTAATTACTTTATTGGGTGACACTTTTCCAAAGATATAATCTGATATTGGACACCAAAAGTGGATTACAATTTATGGTTAGGACTGAGAAATTCTACATCAGACACGTTTTGATTACTAGACAAAAATGTGTCTTTCAAAAGTCTTCAGAGTTGCAAGAGATGGTAAATTACTGTCTGGCAGATTTTAAATCAAGAATTTCCATCAAACATGAAATAGAAAAGAATGTAGCTCTTTTGATGAAGCAGGAGCAGCGAAAAGCATGATCAATGACAGGAAGCAAGCAGACGTACTCAAGCATGCAAGATTATATGAGAAAGATCTGTTCGAAAAGCATAACGTGTGTGTCTCTACTAATGTTTAAAGAACACATAGGCTGTTTCATAAGCCATCTAAAGGGTTCCATGAATAAAAATGCACACTTTAACACTACCTTTAGAAGAATCCAGAGGCGGTAAACACCATTGTTTTGAGAAAATACACCACTGTACATGACTGAAAACAGCAAACAGTTTTAACTCCTTATTTTTTTCTCTGTTTTACATTGTGGAAACTTGAAAAGATAATTGGGCCGAGCTTCACTAAGGCCCCTGTGAAATTAATTGGCTTCATTGATTCCGCAGCAGTGGAATCAATATGTTTCCCCCGTGATGTGTCAAAGCATGTCCGTTCATTAGAAGGATGGAGGTTTGGGTAACTGGAAAGTTGGAACTGCATTTAGATCACCTGGAAGGTAGCAGCCGGAAAAGAGAGAGAGCGCGGGGAAATGTCAGGCCATGAGTCACGCGGCGTGGAAGCTTGTGCGGCGGAGAGGTCAAGCGTAGCCGAGCAGCTCAGCGCGAGGACGGCCTGTGAGGGGGCGGCCATGCAGATGAGTCACGAGCGCCAGGTGTGTGCGCGCCAAAGTGTGGAAGAGGTCGTAATGGGCTGTTGAATCGGGTTCTTACAAACGGAGGCAGTGCTTCGTGCATTAAAGGAGCAGCGTTCCGGAAGCCTGTTAACCTATGAAGATGTTACATTGAAGAACAGCACCAACCAGAGTCAACACAGAAAATAACGCTTCACACTTCATGAGAACTAATTGTGAATGCATGGGGACTTTCTTAGGATGGGACAGTGAGGAAAAGGAGTGTCGGAGAACTACAGTCGAAGAAAAAGAAGTCACTAGGAAGGTACAAACTGTTATCAAACGTAAACAAAGTCGAGTGGATTGTGCCAATGTGGTGCTCACCAGAGGTGCCAAAAATAGTGTAGCCTAAAAGGCCCGTGACCTGGAAGCTAAAATAGTCAATGCAGCAGGGTGAAGAGAGGCACTTTTCAACAGGCAATGGCAAACCCAATATGTCTGGCTTACACGTGAAAGTTATTTTTTATTGTATGTGTGGGTTGGTGAGTGCATGGTTGCAGGGCCGGCTGTAGCGCTGGTGGAGCCCGGTGTGACAATCACTTTTGGTGCCCGCACGTCACATGACCGCCTCCTCGGATTCTCTCCCTACCACCTGCAAAAGTACTCCTCATCTCTCCTATCACAAGATATTACTAAACAGAGAGACCCCCTGGGGTCACAGCGCCCTCTCCACAGGTCAGTGCCCTGTGCGGCCACACCAGTCGCACTGACTTAAAGCCGGCCCTGCATGGTTGTAAGGATGATGGAGATGGCTAAATAGTTTGCCTACAGAATGTGTACATTGATGAGTGGGCAGATGAACGGGTGAGTGTATTCATGGGCCAAGGGGACAGAAGCAGTATGAGGACTAAGAGCAGTTTGCGACTAATGGCAGTGTGTGGCACAAGGGCAGTGAGTGGGGGCAAAGGTAAAGTGGTGAGACTTGGGCAGTGAAGGAAACAGTGTGAAGAAGGGGCGATGTTTGGCTTTGGGGCATTAAATAGGGAAATTTTGAGTGAATAGATTGAAATGTGAGTACATGTTTAGAACAGAAAGGAGAGTGTATGTGTGGATGGTTAGATTAATGGATGAGTGCATGAATGAATTAAGTGTGCCAGGTCATGTGTGGTGTAAGAGCAGTGTCAGGGCAAAAGTAGGGTGGTGAGGCTGGGGTAATGTGGGAGAAGGGGCAGTGTATGGGGTAAAGAAAGTGAATGGATGAGTGATTCTGTACGTGGATGATTGATGTAAGGACAGTGTGAGGAAGCAAGGACAAGGTGGAAGAGTGTGGCTCCACCACTGGTGTCCCACCCGATTTCTGTACCCTAGCTGATCTTGGGTGGGTGAGGCACATTGCTGGAGGTCTGATGTTGGTGCAAGAGACACATCAACGGGCCGCCGCGCTGTACGCCTATTATTACCAGCCCGTCAGTGCCGTTGCCTGCCTGTTTGTTCTTATCCATGGGGTTCCACTTAGGGGATGCCATCAGCATCCCCATTCTGTCTAGCCTTTTTTCTCCCAGGGTTCCCTAGTAAGGAACTCTGGGTCTGATATTTAGCCCATTCCAATCTAGTGCACCTAATAGGGATACACCCAATCTAACATGGGGACTTTGTTATTTCCTGCTTTCATGATGTATACGAAGGGAAGTTCTCCTTATTCTTTGTGCCATAATGCTTTGAGCTCTCCTGCCATAGTGTTCACTGCTCCTGACTCTTCTGGTGTTTTTCTAATTTAGTCAGCCCTTCCTTTACGCTTCCTCTATTCCTACTGCTCAAGTGCCTCCTGCAGTTTTGTGAATGGAAAATGGTAGGAACAGTGTGGGAGAAACGTAGGGACATAAATGAACTTGTGATGTATGATTGGAATAGTGACTAAATAGATGGATAATTGAAAGTGTGAGTAGTGCATGAATGAATAGCTAGATGAGTGTGTGAGAGCATGATGGATGAAGATGACGACTGCATTGGCATTGGCCAGACACAATTTGAATTTGGGGTGAGAGGTAGAGAAGGAAGGCTGGGCAAGTGAGAGGAGCAGTGTGGGTGAATTGTAGAATATGGAGTAAGGGTTTGCGAATTATAGAGTATTAGTCTACCAGACCTAATGAATCAACAAAATAAAAGCGAGGGTGTAGCTGCACACATTACCCCTTCACAAAGCCATGTACTCTTTCTCCCAAGGCACACGCTGACAATTTTTTATACTATGCCTGTGATCTCACTTCTTGCTCTCTGTCCCACACTTCTTCTTCTATCAAGTGTTAGTGCTTTTCTTTGTGCAATTTCAGAGACCATAAAGCACTTCTCTTGATAGACGGAAGCAGTGTTAATCCCTTAAAAATGTTGGTTTTCTGCAGCTGAGCCTGGTTTAACAAATCAATACGTTCAATAAATTGAAGCACATTAGGCTCCCCAAAAAATACAGAGAGAGTGTTTTAGTATCTAACCAGGAATGTTTATTAAAAGCTAATGTTTTACAAAAAGCAAAAATCAAATTAGAGGACAATCCAGCAAGGGGTCGCCTCTAAGGGAAGGACAAAGAAAGGCAGTCCTCTCTCTGAGAGAGTACTCTAAAATTTCCTACTCTTCCCTGCTCTATATTCATTGTCATCTCAACTAAAAACATAGAAACACTAAACTTGTACACAGCCACGTGCAGTTCTGAGAAGACCGTCCAAGTGACTGTTAAAGTGAAATGATACAGTTATATGCCTGTTAGGTTCTCAAGGTTTCTCACAATACTAGCTTCTCCAAGCATTCTTCAGAGTTTTATCTACTATCTGTAACAGGATAAGAGACATGGACTAGCCTGCACTGCAAGTGTCTTCTTGAATGCTCTTTTCAATAAAACATTCCACCATAATCACAAACATAAGAAAGTATTTCTTCACATGGAAAAGAAGGAAAAAGAACATAACATTTAACCGTTGGAACTCCGGCTCACCTACAAAAAATAAAGTGTTCAAGTGTAAAAAAAAAAGATGGTTTGAAAGTTGCTGAGGATGTACACATGGTCTCCGGAATACCTATCTAATTAAAGGAACGCCCAACTTATGCCCATCGTGGCTACCTAATGTTTGAGATGCCCATCTTCTGACAGGGAATGGCCATGGCGATCCAGAGTCAGGGCGACACCTTATTTCAGGGATGGTCACCAGATATCAGGGGATGCCCCTAGACACCCAAAACAATCATTCTCTGCCACACACAACCGCAGACACACACTCCCCTCTATTTCGCCCTCTCAGTCCTTCATCCTTATTCTCTGTGTATAACTTGCTAGCTACAGATATCTATCTTCAGCTCCCTCATACATTTTAGCTCTGCCTGATGCTCTCTACTGAGACGCTCACTTTCACTTTCTCCAATGCATTACTTGTGTTGTCTTCTTTCATAAAGCCATTTCTGCTCCCTCTTTTTCTTCCAATGTTTGGCTCTGCCCCCCTTTTCCCAATTCTCTTTCCTTTTCGTTGCCTCTTTTTTTCATGTGTCCGATATTACCCTATGTCTCCCTTATCTTTTAATGCTGCCCTTTTCCACATTTTGTCATTTCCTACTTTTTACTTTTTTATTCCTCCCTTTTTGATTATATACTCCTTCGTCATTCTGTCTTATTGGAGCTTCTATCTGTCTTTGCATCTTTCATCCTAGAAAGTCCTTCTCCCTCTTTCTAAAAGTGTTAAGAATAATTTCCTCACATACATTTGTTTCCTTTCTAGGCATTACGACAGTATTAGAGATAATCCAGGAAAGATGTGTTTAATTTATGAATGATTATCCCTGGTGTATGACAGTCTTCAAACTGCAAGGTCACAAGAAAGAACAAAGCCTTTGTAAATAAGGCCCATATTCCCTGTATTAAAACAGTTATAACAGTATCTTAAGTATGGAAATCTAAATAAATCGGGTCTTATATCTCTGGATTGAATACTTTGATTACATAATTGTAATAACATTAACTTGCTGATTTCGGCTGGTGTGGTCCGAACTGAAGCACACTAGCAAATACATTGCTTCTGCCCTTGTTGGAAAAAGATCCCCCTTATTTGTGCATGATTTTTTGTTTTATTTGTATCTGTAAGAATGTCAATAACACCGCTTTATAACTATCACAGAGCAGGGAGAGTCAGTTGTCCAGTTTGCAACCATTCCATAGCTGAGATAGCCTGGAATACAAAGATTGATTTTGATAATCCCAATGTAAGGAAACCATTAGAGTAGAAGTATCCAACGTTGGTTGGGGGGACTTACGCATGGTCGACTTTCAGGATAACCAATGGCTTTGTAAATGAGTTCTATTTAAAATTATTTTAAATTTATCTTACATTGAAATTCTAAAATTCTGCCCAAGTTTTGGATCAACAATGAACACTGCTGCTCTAGGGGGCATGTTCTGAGACAGAAAGATCTTTATGGTTGGTATGGCCTCACGCTAATAGCTCTTAGATATGTGCTGCACTTCTTTCCTTCTCTTTCTCCAATAGTGACACCATAGTTTGCTTTTTTTTGGTGCTGCATTGCTTCACAGTTTTTTTTGTTTGAGTTGCTAATTGACTGTGCCTATATTAATTTTCCCCGTTTTCTAATGTTTAACTGCCTGGTCTGCCTGTCATGGAGAGCGCTCTGGCAAGCAGTATGCTCACTTTGCAGGTGATTGTAGGCCACTCCTCTTGATTCATGATGTCCTGTGATTTATTTTACTATAACCATTTAGCTTGTTTTTCCATTTTCTGAGTGTTCTCTTGCTCAATTTGCGAGCATATAAATTTGCAGTTGCATTGTTGCTGTTTATGGGGCCGATTATGAGTTTTGGCGGTGCGGGAGTAGGCGGTACGCCACTGCCGCACCCCCGCACCGCCAAGCCTCACTGCCACCCGCCTGTCAGATCACAACTTACAAGTGATGTAAGGGGTAGTGTGGCGTTCCCGCAGCGGTGCCTCTTTCAAAGGCACCACAATGGGACCGCACAACATGGTTCCTGCACGGCATGGAATCGAAAGTCCATGCCATGCAGCAACTGTTGTGCATGCATACAGCAGCCACGTGTTATGCCCCCTGTGTGCATCCACATGTGGAGGGGGCACAGAGGCCCCCTTTGTTTCGTCTCCACCACAGTGTACATGAAGGAAGAACCCCATGACACCGCAGGCAGAAAGGAAACCTGTAACATACGTGGCTGGACTGCGGCAGCCCCGCCAAGCATATTGCGGCCTCTGACCGCCACAACACTGCCAGGGAATAGAGGTTCCCTGGCAGCGGCGATGGTCCCAGGGTGGTCTGACCGCCCAACTCGTAATGAGGCAGTCGGACCACCGGTGCGGCGATGGCTGGACCGCCACCACCGTGCCCCCGCGTGTCTGACAGTCCTTGGAATGCCAGACTTGTAATCTGGCCTTAAGTGTTATATTCAGAATTCAATTAATCACCCACGCTGTGTAGAAAAATGCCCTCCAGTTTATGTTTATGCACTTGTATTCTGTATTTAATATAAACATCTATGTATCTTCTCAATGCACTTTTCATTTTCTATGGGTAAAGCAGCAAGCCTTGTGCAAAGGATAACAGCATGCACATAAATGTGCTCTTGCACCTGTCGACAGTTTAACAACCTTTCAATTGCAGATGAAGGGAATGCTTTGGTCAAAGCTCTGCAAACACTTGCTTTTCGCAGAGGGAGTCCATGATATGGATTCTAGGTGTACATCTCACTTCCCTGTGCTGCACTTGTATTTATATTTCCTCTTCACGGATGATTTGAGAGAGGATGTAAAATCATTCAAAGCATTGATTAAAAAAACAACAATTTATATTTGCTTTCCTTGTGACCTCCCTAAAATGTCAGCTCCTGCCAAACCATTAAGCAGCAAATGCAGTGGCATTGACAGCATCACAGTCGTTTTACATCCGTGATTCTCTAATGAGGCACAAATTAAGGCTGTTAAATATCAGATCAATAAAATCTGTGTTAACACCTTTTCTTCAAAAGATTTGACATAATTTGAAATTGATTCGGCCATAAAGTAGTGGGGCAGCTAGAAATAATTGCATTGCACGCCTCGTGCTCAGCTGGCCCTCTTTACTGCAACATTAAACTTGCTAAAATGCTTTTATTAGCAGGATAGAATGATGCCCTGCTTTACTGTCATATATTTTAAAGTGGGGAAACATGTAGGAACATTAGTTTCCAGCTCTTTCGACACCTCTCCCTCCTCCATCGCTATGGTTGCTGAATGTAACAACACCTCAACCGAATTAGTGGAAGAGCCTGCAGTGACCTCCCACCATTTCTTACTCCCACATTGTCGATTAAAGGCCCTTATGGTTCATTGTGGTATTCTCTCTAGACCCTCAAATCCTCTCCACAAGGCCCTAGGCAATTAGCATTGATTTGAATCTCTGAGCACGGCGTTCCATTGCGTCAGACTGGCTGAAACCAGAGCCTCCAACATTTGCAATGTGGACATCCATGGTTTATGGCTATTTATAATATGGAAATGAGTTTATATAGGCTTAAGGGAGATAGGATCCGGTTCTCAGTTACCGAGTGGATGGAGGATTTGAGGGATCATTTAGAGGTAGAAATGCAAGTGGGATGCTGATTAGTTTATCTTGAGCTGCAAGGGATATTAGATATCAGCATTCTACATGAATTGTTTGAATGAGGATAGTTTTATATTCTCTATCCTGGGCATTTGCATTGTTGAGTGTTTTTTTTCATTCACTTGCACTTTCATGTGGCACTTTATCAAACGCGAGGAAACCAGGAGCGGCCTGCGCAGGTAGGAGCGATGGGGTGGAGGGGGGATTCGACAGATGACGACGAGGGGAAATTAAATAAATAATTAATTCCCCCTCGCCGTCTGTTGAATCCCCCCCTCCCACACCCCACAGCCCCACCGCTCTTACCTGCACGGGCCGATCCTGAAGGAAACTGTTATTTTGGTATAAACCTATATTGCTGATCTTTTATGATATGAAGTTTTTTATATTATGCATATGTATTAGCACTTAGCACTTTATCCGATGTATGGAGATATTTCTCTTCATGCTTCAGGATTAGCTGGTAGCTTGTTTTAGTATCGATTAAGGCTCAGGAGAAGAATTAATATGTTTGTTAAAAACATGTAGTATGTAGTATGACGATTTCTACTCAGTATGCTTTATAGTCATCTCATTCTTTTTTCTTTTGACCAATTTGGATATGCATTTTTTGTATGTCTCTGTGTGTCTTGCCAATTAATGTGATGTATAATTACGAGGGCGAAAAATTCATAAATTAATTAATTTAAATAAAAAGGAAATATCAAGTTACAAATCGAAGAGAGCCACCGGTAACTTTGTTCAAAATAAAATATTTAGGTATTTGAAATAAATCTCTCTAAGCATGCCGGATTCTATCTCTAGATGTATTTCTTGAGGATGACGTACACATGCATGCTCACGTGCGCACTCAAGAAAGCTAATATTTAGCTAAAAAATCAGAGGCACACAATACGATTGCAGGTTGGAATAAGGTCTTGCGGTGAGCAGTAACATAAAAAGATTCGGTCTGTACATCTAAAAGTCATCAACTATTTGTAATGCAAGAAATTCCAATTATACCGATATTGGAATTCCTATCATTAGCTTCTGCTTCCATCACACACATTGGTTTCTGGAGGAAATGTAAAATGTCTCTAAGCTTTCTACTGCTTTCTGTGTAATTAGGTGGCAACGCCTGTCTGTGCCATCTTAGTCCAGCATGTAATAGTTTTGTGAATGTACATCATTTACTTCCTGATAAATACATTTGGATACTTTGCAATTTTAACAAGCAACCTCAAACTCGGAATATTATGTACAGAAGAAAATGCCAATTGGTTCATACACTCAGTATTTTATTGTTTGGAATAAACAATAATTGCATTCTAATGAAGATTTTAAAGCCTTTTCTTATCACAGGTTAGCGTTCCTTAACCTTTGTCCATGGAATTATTCGTTTGCATGTCCCCGCACAGGCTACCTTCAACTGCACATTATGGCTAAAGTATGCCAACTTCATAAGAAATACTGAATCTTGCAAAATACTTAGTGCCACCTTGCAAAATAGCAAATCCCAGGTGCTTGCATTGCTTTGGCCTGACTTCAAGGTGTTGGTAAGTACTGTATTACAGATCAGAAAAGTTCAAAAGCTCTGCTCTAGCGGAGGGAAGTGGTTTTGCCCAGAAAATAGCATCATAAATTTACACTTCCACTGAAAGATGTGGTTTATGCATTCGAAGAAATCTGGTAGGAGTGTCAAATCCCAAAATGAATGTGATTCCGCTGGGGATTACAAAATAATGGGACCATAAAATAATAAAACAACAAAAAAGCCGTAGCCATTCTGATGAGCAATATCCCTGGTATTCACAGGATCAAAGGGATAGGGAGATGCTGTGGAGACAGAAGAGGTTATCAAATAGACTCTACAATGCTGAGCAATCTTCCAGAGAGAAAATGTGAGAGATGGGACAAACACAAATATGGATTCGTGAAACACCTTGTAGAGTGGAAGAAAGGGATTCGAATATAAAAAACAAACAATTTGTGAGATTGGCGTCTAAGAAGAAAATTCTCCCTGTGTTTTATACAGACAGAACAGGGCAATGCTGCAGCTAGACACCACAGCAGGCAGCACAAAAGCCCACAATGGTCTTAAGGCTCTTCTGAAAACAATTCAGACAACCAGAAACTACATATGGTGAAGTAAATGAGCCACATCAGAATTAAATACCTCACATCCAATAGCAAAGGGTCAAATTATGGTTCGTAAAAAATATATTCTGGTCACATTTCCCCAAAGTATATACTCAGGGACATCTTAAGGATTTTGATGGCACTGGGCCAAAAGTATTTTGAGGGCCCCTGTTATGAACAGCTTTGAATTTATGATCCAGTTTCAGCTCTTTAATCCCTTCTTTGACCAGTTCCAAATTTTAAATGGGTTTACATCTAAGATTTATGGATAATGAGGCATGTTTTAAATATTGTAACACAGCAGCAGCTCATTAATATTACCGCAAATAATCTCTGTGAGATGAATAGGTGAAGTCCTGTTTTGGTCTAAAATAAAAAATGGTATGGCTGTTTCATGAAACTTTAACAAAACGTTTCTCTGCAAAAATGTCTGTAACAGACACTCACACATCACCCACATGAAAAATAAAGGAAAACAGTATTTCAAACAATCTGTTTAAGAATTATTCAAGATCATTAGGCAAAGACTCTGCAGAACAGAGCTGGCTCTATCACATCCCCCCACACCTCGACGGAAAGGCTGGGGCCCTGGGCCAGAGGCCACTTTGCCCATGCATTAAAACGTCTCTGTATATCCTATTATATTGGCTGAGAGAGACTGGCCACCACAATCTGCAATAGATGGACCCAGAAATGAGGAAGTCATAACTGAATCATTCTCCCCCTACTATATCTATGAAACTGTAGGGTTTATGTGCTAGTGAATAGGCAAAGAAGAAAGACCCAGCTTATTATAAAAATCATACATTTTGAAATGAAGGGATATTTCCACATAATATTCGCTTAAAAAAGAGCCCTCAGGTTCAACCACAATATCCTTTTAAGAAGCAGTCTTTACAGGTTTATTAAAAACATATTTATTGAGCTTCAGTCTAAAGTAGCAATCATTCACAGTCACTCTTCCATTAAAAAGTGTTGGTATTGGATTTTTATAAATCTTACTCTATTTTGTAAACAATACCAAATATGTAAGGTGTGGCAAATTGTTTCTTCGGCCGAAACATTGCTCCAGAGCAACAATATGAGACCACATTTACTTTTGCAGAGTCTCAATTCGCATTTACCTTTTACCACGTGGCTATAAGAATGGTAAAGGAGTGTTGTTTTCTAGAATTATGGAACTTTTGTTAGCAGACCCAGAAGTGGCTTAATATGTCAATGCCATACACCTTGTAGATGAACCCCTATGCTGAATAGATAATAACCACAAAGAAGTGGAATACAAAGTCATTTCTTGAATACCGCATCTCTAGATAATTGTTTGGGCTATGAGCTACCCAATAAAGGGGAAGAGTTAGCACACACTTGTCTGGAAAAAAGTGGTACATGAAACCTCTAAATACACTTCATATACCCCTGGCCCTAATGGGATTATTAAATGTGTATGTATGTGCCTATCATATTATACACTGATGACTAAACCACAGTACCAGCTAATGTCACTCACTTTTTTAGAGGAAGATTGCACAGAAACTCTAGCTAAATTATTACAAGATTGCAAGCAGTCATGCTGAAATTGAAATACTTGCAAACCAGGAGTAACAAACTATATTTAGTCGTACAAGTGGTTCCTGGTATATAACACCTCTATTCTTTACAGAGAAGGCAAACAGCACCCAGTTCATAAAAAGTGCTTCTCTACAAATTTGCTTCAGACAAATGTATACACTGTAGGAAAATCATCCTTTTTGCACTGGTCACCTCCAATTTTTGACTGATACTTGTGGTTACTGACTTTGACTTTGCCCTGGGCTCTGCTAACCTACCTGTAAGTTCCTAGTATAAGGTCGGGGTGTAGGTTCAGATACCCAATTGGAATTAATGCACTTAAATGTGCACCTCTGTGATGTTTAGTGTCCTTTTCAAGCAAGCCCTGCTTTGTTCAACTTTGGAATTAAAAGTACTTCCGAAGTCCAAAACTACCTTTATATTACATATATGTCACCCCTAAGTTCTGCCCTTGGTGCCCCAAGGCTGGGGTGCCTTGTAATAAAAAGCAGGGATATTATAAAATATGTTTTATATGCCCTGGTGCGGGAAAAAATTGTTAAAGTTCCCCAATTGTAGCACTGCTAGCTCCATAGGCTAACATGGGAAGGCTCTGTTAAACTCAAAGTCTAACTTTTGACAGGAGTGAGCTGGCAACGTAATTCTAAGAATCAAGATAATAGTTAGAATAAATCCAACAACTTGCCAAGGTCAGATTTATTATACCTACTGCAGGAAAGTAGTTTTAGAACTGCTTTCCTGAAGTTACCTAGAACAGACCTGTAGCAGCCCCCTCTGATTAGCCAGCCCATGACAGCCTGAGTCAAGCTTCTGCCTGATTAGGTGAGAAGATGCCTGGGGCTGAAACAATGCGGCCATCTGGTGGAAGGAGATCTGCTGCCTGCCTGGTCAGATAGCCACGGTTGGCACTTTTCAGTTCTAGGCACTAGAAAGAAAAGGTTTGTATTTAAAATGTAAAAGATTCATATGTCCGGTTCCCCACATTGGATTTTTTGTCATTTTGGTGTCACTTTAAACAAAAAATATTCTCTATTTTTATAAATTGATGTTGGATTTTATTGTATTGAGTCTTGTACTTATTTACTGTTTTGGTTATATTAAATATTTTACACACCTGTCTCCTGAGTTAGCTACCTAGGATTGAGCAAGGATTAATTTATTGAGACTTGACTGCACATTATTTGTGATTGTGGTGTTATTACAAGCTGTAGGTACCTATCTGCACCTACTAATAAACCACATTAAAACTTACCCTTTGAAAAAATACTGACAGCAGTTCAAACAGCCATTTTCTAAGAAAGACCAACACCCCCGAGAAAATGATAATCTTTCTGACTCCAATGCCTTCTTTGGAAGCTGCCAGAAAGCATACACAATTCCAGAGCATTATACAGGAGATAGGGAAATCGGCCTCCACTGAACCATTAGGAGACACTGAAATACTGTATGATCCTTCACTCAAGACTCATGAATGTTTGCAATATCAACAGGTAGTTCCAACTATTTCACATGTAATGGCCTTAGAGTCATGCCACACAATATTTTACACCAATAGTCCGAGCTCAAATATTCTGCTACCTGTGCTCAGAATTTCAGCCATTGCATGTTTGCACTAAAATATTAGGTGGCCCAACGGCAGTAGCACATCTATAGGCCCCATAAGAGACAGAACCACAGACTCATGATTGTTTCTGATTTAGCTATCTGCATACAGTTATGCAATGTTGACTTGAAATTCTTTTGAGCAAAATTATTACAGAGACTCAAAGAGAAGACAGATTAAGGTTAAACAGCTATAGAAAAAGGAAGGAATCAACCGCGAATGCATCTGCAATAGAATATAGCATGTCAAAGTGAAAAAGTAGACTCTAAAAGTAATGGCACAGCTGATTCAATCACAAATATGGAGGTAACAGCCTGCAAGCTTGAAACCGTAATTGGATTGGAAGCAAAAATCAACCCCGAAATAGCATTGCAATAATGGCGATTATAAAAGCACAGAACTTGTCAACAGCTTTCCTAGTCAAGTATACATATACCCTGAGATCACTGAACATATCTGTAGTTTCAATCCCTAGAATTCAAGATAGATACAGTCCAATTTAAACTGAAAGCGAGGCTCTTGTTGAAGGATTATGTCAGTGCCGCTGCTTCAACAAAAATATATGTGGCAATTGATGCCAAAACAATGTGAAAATATGTGATACAGTGTCATGTTTTTCAAAAAATAAACTTTCTTCCATTGGGAGACCTAAGCCTTCACCTCTGGATAAGGCTTCTCAATCTTTTTGATTGAGTGCATTTAGACCACATTGGTCCACCTGCTTTTGACAACCAATGCAAGTATATTTTGGTTGTAGATTCTTACTCAAGTTTTTAGGGGGTTTGGTCACACAATGCCACCACTTTCTGTGTTGCAAACGATTTGCTGTCCTTAGTAGTTTTGGGTAAACTCTGCATGATTCAATCAGACACTGGGACGTTGTTTCTGTTAAAGCTTTAACTCTCTTTTATGTTGAAGTGCAAGTGTGAATGTCACATTCCTTTCATCCACTGACAAACACTGGATGACCATTTAAATGAACCGTATTAAGTTTACAAAGATAAGCAGCACCAAATTGAAGGGGTTATTGAATGGACACTCAATGACGTTATAGACTCAGTTAATTGACTTGCATAGTTGTTGAAAAATACTGCCCCCACAAGTTATAATAGATGGTACAATCAGAGAGGAAGTTATAATGTGAGCATTCTCTTTGCGAGTGTCTCAGCCACTAAAAGAGCTATAAGGCACACACTTGGTGTACAAATTTGGGTTACTGGTTAAGGGGGTGAGCAGCAACCCCAATCCTTTTCAGGGGGAAGTCACAAAGAAAACCCAAATGATCCTGTGCTCAACCCTTTGGTAGCTTGGCACACAGCCGTCAGGCTTAATTTAGAGGCAATGTGAAAGTATTTGTGCAGCCCAATAAACAGTAATAAAGAGAAAACACCAATTTAGAGTGAAATTTATTGAATAATTTGACACCAAAATAACAACAATCCAATTAGTAGAACTGGAGAATTGTATTTTTACAAATTTAAGTGAAAATAGCACCAAAAAGCACAAAGCGCCACTCGTAGCTATTTGGTCATGCAAGGCCAGGTGAAAGTCACAAGTCACAAGTTCAGGCCGACCATGATGGAGGGTGGACTGGATACAGGGACAAGATAAGTCTCAGTGAAAGAATTACCTTCTAGGTCCAGTGCAATAGTTCTGTTTGCAGTGGAAGGGGCCTCAATGAGCAGGGAGAGCATCGCAGATGGTTGTTGATGTAGCGCAAAGAGCAGACCAGGCGCCACGGATGGTCATCGCAATAGCGTGAAGTTCCTGTACACATTGCAGATGGCTGTTGCTGGAGCTTCATGTTTCAGGTCACCGTGAGCTGTTGATGCTGTGTTGCAAAGTGCAGTTCTCAGGCTGCTGGGCATCGTTGGTAGTCGATGCAGCGCATCGAAACTTCACATTGGTGAAACTTCACATTGGTGGGTAGTGCAGGCAGTGAGATCTTGGCGTGAATGGACCATGTTCACATCAGCAAACAGCCCAAAATTTCAGAAGACCTCAAATGAGGCCACACCAAGAATCCACAACTTGAGTGGTACCACTTGAGGGTCAGGAACTGATTATATCAAAGTCAACAAGGGCTCAGGCAGGTCCAGCAGCAGGTCAGCAGGGCAGTTGCAGGGGGCCTCTGGAGCTTGTTATGTAATTGTAGCTCAGAACAGGAGGTCAGCTGGCTGACTCTTGCAGTCACTTCGGCGTGGGATGAAGGGCGCAGGTCAGCCGCGGCCCGTGGAGGGTGTTCCGTGGGGCGGAAAGGTGGGGCGGGTGAGGGGCAGGGTGGGGGGTACTAAAAACCGGAATATGGATAATTGGAGGTAAGTAAACAATTAAATAAATAAAACGAATTTCGTAGCGCGCGCTACATCGCAATTTGCGATGCAGGGCGCGCTACGAAATTTGTTTTATTTATTTAATTGTTTACTTAACTCCAATTATCCATATTCCGGTTTTTAGTACCCCTCACCCTGCCCCTCCCCCGCCCCTCCCCCGCCCCTCCCCCGCCCCGCCTTTCCGCCCCACGGAACACCCTCCACGGGCCGTGGCTGGCGCAGGTCCAATGTTCCTTCTCAGCAAACAGGGCCGCAGGCAGAAGAGGGCATTAGAGTGGCAGTCATTCTGGTAGCAAAGCAGCACAGCACTCCTTCCTCTGTAGTATCCAGAGGTCCGGATGTGTATTTAAGAGTTGGTGTCTCAGGTCCAATATTTATACCTGGTGCCTTCTTTGAAGTGGGAAAAACCTCTGTTTGAAGTCCATAGTTTTCCTGCCTCCCCTGCCCTGGCTCCAAACTAACGTTAGGAGGTATGCAATCCTCTGTGTGAAGGCAGGACACAGCCTATTCAGGTGTAAGTGGGACTGATCTGCCCACCTGTTGGAAATGGCCCTTTTTGCTTTTTTCTCCTATTTTTTCCTGACCTGTTTGTGTTGGTTTTAGGACTCTAGGTACTTTACCACTGCTAATTAGTGCTAAAGTGCATATGCTCTCTGTGTAAACTGTATTATGGATTGGTGTTTCCATGATTGGCCTATTTGATTTATGTGTCAGTACCTAGTAAAGTTCACTGCGCGTGCCAGGGCCCATAAATCAAATGCTGTTGGTGGGCTGCAGCACTGGATTGTGCCACCCATGCAAACAGCCCGTAAAGTGTAACTCTGGCCTTCCATTGCAGAGCCTGTGTGCAGCCTGGGGCTGCCATGTCGTCTTGGGAAGTGCACACACTTGCCAGTCCCTAAACCTTCCCTTTCTACATGTTAGTCACCCCTAAGGTAGGCCCAAGGTACCCCTGTGGAAGGGTGCAATGTATGTGAAAGGTGGGACATGCCCTGGTGTGTGTGGCATGTCTTGATAGTGAATTACAGCCTACTTCGTTTTTCACTATTGCAAGGCTACCTGTTCCCCATAGGCCAGAATGGGCAGTTTGATTATAACATCTTATAATCCTAACTGACCCAGGGAACATGGTAGAAATTCGAGTTTAGTATGCCTGAACTCAGAATGATAAAATACATCTTTTAGTGAAGATGGTTTTAACATTCTGTGTTTGAAAATACCACTTTTAGAAAGAAGGTATTTTCTTACCTAACCATCCAGCCTGCCTCTGCTAGCTTGTGTATTGTCTGTCTGGTTTGTGAGTGACAGGGGCTGGGGGAGACTCCAGGAGACAGGGTGAGTCAGCACAGGGCTAAATAGACCTATCTGCACATAGATGGGTGGTAGGAGTCGCACCTGCGTCTGAATAGGGCTGTGCCTGCCTTCCACAATAATGGCTCCACCTCCTGTGGTGCGTCTGATGACCCTGGCCTACACTGACAAAGGAAGAAGATGCACACTGGTAGGATGCACCCAGAACTGGGTTGAATTAGGTACAGGACCCTCTGCCTTCAGAGGACAAAGGATTTGGTGCTATAAATATTGGGGCCCAGAACTTTAGATTACTTCTTAACTAAGAAACCTGCCAGGAAGAAGGACTGGGAAAGCTGGAGGAGGAGTACTGCCCCTATGCTGCGTGTTGTGGGGTTAGTCTGCAGTGGTTGCTTCTGTCTTGGGTAGGGAAAGGACTGGACTGTGCTTTCATCCTCCTGCTGTTAGAGTTTCTCCAAGGGCTTGAAGTAGAGCTTGCCTCCTTTTGGAAGTCTCAGGGATAGGAAAGACTTCAGAGAACTATTTTGGATCAAGAAGACTGCCAAGAAGAAGAGCTGGAGAAGCTATGAGGAGGAATTACCATTTTGCTGTGTGCTTTGCAGTGTTGGCCTGAAGTGGCTGCTTCTGTCTTGGGCAGTGAAAGGATTGGACTGAACTTTCTGCAAGTGAGTTTCTCCAAGGGCTTGCCCCCTGTTCAAGAAACTTTAGGAACAGCAAAGACTTCAAGCCTGACACCGTCTACGACGCCGCTGCTGACTCCATGTCCTGAAGGCACCGCAGAGGGCACCGCCGCAACTCCGCACCGCAACCTTGGTCTCACCGACGACACCTGTCGACGCCGCCACCGAGCCGCTGCATGCAACGCGATCTGTGGGCTCCGCACCACCTCACTTCACGCTAAAGCTTTGGCACCCCAGAGAGCACCACCACAACGCTGCACCGCGACCCTGGTCTCACCGACGACGATGCCACCGAGCCGCTGCTCGCACCACGACCTGTGGGCACCACACTCCGCACCGCCTCGCTTCACGACGACGCCCTGGTATCCCCGTCGATGACGCTCCACGCCGGACTCGACGCCGCTGCTTGCACTGTGGTTCGAGGGCACCGCTCGTAAAGTTACACGACGCACCGCCCTCATCCCGCACCGCAGCCTTGGCCTACCGACGCCGATGTCATCGACTCCAGTTCGTTATCCGATGACAGCGCTTCAGCAACGACGATGCCGCTGCTGCGCCGTAACCTGCCAGCACCGTGATGAGCACCAACTTCATCTCACACCGCGACCCTGGTCTCACCGACGACAGCATCTGACACCGTCACTGAGACGCTGTTTGCACCGTGACCTGAGGGCACCACACACAGCACCGCTGCACTTCGTACCACAGCACCCGACGCCTGATGACGCTAGTGCTCCTGATTCCAGCAGAGAGGAGATCGACCTGCAACGCGTGGGACAACGAGAGGTCATCGACGACCTGCATTTCTGAAAGATACTGTTTGCAGGTCTTCCCAACACCGTAGCTGACCCGCGACGCTGCGGTCAGCCAGAACTGTTTGGATTTGGTTGTTCACGACGCTGTGTTAGCCTCCGATGGAGCTATCGACATCAAGGAACTGTTTTTCAAAGATACTGTGATAACTGATCACTGATAACTTAAGTATTGTATTGTGGATTTTTATCGTTTTGGTTTTGTTTTAAGTATATAAAAATATTGGCTATTTTTCTAAACGGGTGTGGTGTCCTTTTGTAGTGCTTACACTGTATTACTGTTGGTTATGTGCAAATGCTTTACACACTGCCTCTAAGATAAGCCTGACTGCTCGTGCCAAGCTACCAAGGGGGTGAGCAGGGGTTATTTTAGGAGTGTAACTCCCTTATCCTGACTAGCAAGAAGGGTCCCTACTTCGACAAAGGTGCAAACCCTTGCCAACTCGAGACCCCCATTTCTAACACCGCCCATCCTGCAGGTGATCGCCCTTCCAGGCACACCTAAGCTATTTATTGTGTGTGACTGTCTAGGAAGAATAAACAAAGACCAACTGTCCACTATGGTTTTTCCTGTGCCCCAGAGACAGGATGCAAGCACCAAATGGGGCAAAGGCAGGGAAATGCCAACTTTCTAAAAGTTAAAGACACACAGATGATGGACGCAATGCAGAGAAAATCAAGCATTCACCCTTAGCCAAGAGATGTGGGTTAAATCCATTGTTCTTTCCCTCACCATGCCACCCCAGTTTTGACCCATCCATATGCAAATCAGTCTTGATCCTGAGCCTCATAGGGACAGTCCAGTCCGAACTGCGAAGCCTGGTTCTCCCTGGACTGGAAACAAGCATCCTAGTACCGGTTTCGGGGAATCACCACTCATCAGCCAGGCTGGCTTGAATCCAGTGACAGTGAGCTCGGGACCCACGTCTCGGCATACCCGGGGCACTTAGGGTGAGAAAGCAAAAGACACACAGATGATAGACGAAATGCAGAGCAAATCAAACATTCACCCCCTGTCAAGAGATCTTGGTTAAATCCATTGTTCTTTTGCTCACCATGCCACACCAGTTTGGACCCAGCCATATGCAAATCAGTCTTCACCCTGAGCCTCATGGGAACAGTCCAGCCCAAACTGCCAAGACTCCCTGGACTGAAAACAAGCATCCTGGGACTGGTTTTGGGGAATCAATCCCCCAATCAGCCAGGCTAGTTTGAGTCCAGTGACACAACGAGCCCGGGACCCACGTCTGGGCATACCCGGCACACTTAGGGCAAGAAACGAAAAGTCACACAGATGATGGACAGAATGCAGAGCAAATCAAAAATTCACACTCAGTCAAGAAATCTGAGTTAAATCCATCGTTCTTTTGCTCACCATGCCATCCCAGATTGGACCCAGCCATATGCTAATCACTTGAACCTGTGCCTCGTGGGAGCAGTCCAGCACAAACTGCCAAGCCAGGTTCTCCCTGGACCGGAAACAAGCATCCTGGGACTAGTTTCAGGAAATCACCCCTCATCAGCCAGGCTAGCTTGAATCCAGTGACACAGTGAGCCGGGGACCCACGTCTGGGCATACCCGGCGAGCGTAGGGCGAGAAAGCAAAAGACACACAGATGATGGGTGGAATGCAGAGCAAATCAAGCATTCTCCCCCAGCCAGGAGATCTGGGTTAAAACCATTGTTCTTCTGCTCACCATGCAACTCCAGTTTGGACCCAGCCATATGCAAATCAGTCTTGACCCTGTGCCTCATGGGAACAGCCCAGCCCGAACTGCCAAGCCAGGGTCTCCCTGGACCGGAAGCAAGCATCCTGGGATTTAATTTGCAGACCCTGGGTAAATGTAGTACCACTTTAAAAGAAACTTACAAGTAAATTAGATATGTACCAATTGAATGTAAGGCAATTCTACCATGTTTATAGGGGAGAGCACACATACCTGAGCTCTGGTTTGCAGTGGTAAAGTTCACAGAGTCTTAAGGCCAACAAAACCAAATTCAGCAAAAACAAAAAAGTGAAGGGTAAAGCCAAAATAATTAGGGGTGACCCTGCATGGAGGGCTAGGAATAAAAATTAGCATTACAACTGGCTCCAGCACTACACCAGAATCAGGTGGCTGGGATTAAAAATACAATTCCACAATTAGTGTAATATATTTTGCTGGCTATCTCTGTAAGTTTATTCACAAACAAGCATTCTTCTTTGTGAAGGAATTTAAGAGGTGTAATTCTAACTCCTGGGCCATTTGACATGTGCATGGTAGCTACTCATCCTACTTCTAATGAGATGTGAATCTCCATTAGTTGCCAGTAGAAAATTCACATTCCTCAAGATTTGTTGTGAGGTGCTCTGTGCAAAGGGTTGTGAGAGCTGTGGGTATTTTTTCAGTTTTGCAACAAATGTTCTTTTGGGAGCTGTGTTCACCTCATAGTAAGAGGAGGGCCAAGAGGAATAGGTACAAGTAATATACATATACTATCTGGCAAATAACCTATTTTTGATACCATTTGGCATGCTCTCCATAAGAACTCAGGCGTGGTCTTCAGGACAATTTATGGAACTCTGGTGTCAGATATTAATGATGCATTTTTAATTGGAAACAAAATATCACACTCTGAACTTGAAGTTGTCAGTAGATGCATATAGTTCAAGGCTAATTGACATTACCATCTCAGACAAGTAGATAGCATTTAAGACTAAGGGCCTAATTACGAGTTTGGCAGACAATAGGACCACCAAACTTGCAGTGGAGGTGCACCGGTGGTCGGGGACTGCCGCACCAGGGGATCTGACCACTGCATGACAACCAGGGCGACCGACCTGCCATCGGACCGCTATAGGACCGCCGCGGATCTCTGACGGAGGCACAGCAGTCTGGGGGCAGCACTACGCTGGAGGTGCCGCTGAGGCACTGCCAAGCATATTACAAGTTTCCTCACTGCCACAGATTTCATGCCGGTGAACACGCCGTGAAACCTGAGGCGGTGGGGGAACTAAGGCTTGAGGATGCATGCAGGAGGGCACATGGTGTGCCCCCCTATCTGCATGCAACCCCTTTCCTGCACATTAACTGCACAGTTCATGCCATGCAGGAACGGCTTTGGCATTCTCATTACAGTGCTTTTTTAATCAGCACCACCGTGGAAACCCCAAAGTATCGCCCACGAGAAAACTTGTCATCTGGCAGGTGGCTGGTGGTGAAGTTTGGCAGTGTGGGAGTGGGGCAGTGGCGTGCCGCCCCTCTCTCTCTCCCATACCGCCCAACTCATAATCAGGCCTCAAATTGTAAAGTATCCAGCCTCATAAAGCAGCCAAAGTCCATATATTTAACGCCTTGTGATTCTGTTAGACTATAAGCATTTCTGTTTAATATTTAGAAAAGTCACCTACTCCAAAACCCCACACGTAGTTGCCACAGAAAAGAAAAAAACAAATTTCTCCATCATCTGCCCAAGCTTTCTAATGTTCTGAAGAGGACACCCAGATGCCTTCCTCGGTCAGAGGTATAAGATATTGCCTAGCTATAACCGTTCTTAAGAACTAATTGTCACGTGTAGTTTTAGTAGCTGTACATAATAGATTCGCCGCATCGAGCAGTTATTTGTCCGACATTGTCGATGTTGCTCGGGCGAATTTTGTTAATTAAGGCATTTATCACTGAGCCCATTTTCTGTCAGGTGCACTGATCATTATCCTGTCCACTAACAAATGGCGCTCACACTGCTGATTATGTTTGTCATTGGTTCCCAGTGGAACTCCCTCCACATTGTCGCACCAACGCTGCAGAGCGCGAGCTGGGCGCTGCCACCACCCCTTCTGAAATTGTTTTCATTCCCGCGAGATAAAACTTGAATTGGATGAACATCTCAAAATCCCCCCTTCTAAATGTTTTCGAACAATGAATTCCTGTCGAGGTTTTACAACTTTAAAAGCCATCTTGACTTTAGAATCGAGTGATGTGGCCTTGTTAGGAGATAGCTGCCGGACACAAATTGAAAACTCAAATCTGACACGGTTTCTTCTCAGTTAAGTGGATTTAAGAAATAATTCCACACGGGTCTCTTTTAATGGCGCCATATAATTTTATTTTATACGCCTAATTTCCATATAGTCTTAAATACGATGCTTATATATAAGTTTTTTCTTTTTGTTTTTTTGCAGTTATAGCGGGAACGCGACCCAAAGGTATTGGAGCGTTTTACATGAGCATCAGTTACTTTACACAAGGAAACATACATTTTTTTTTTTGGTAGGCACGGGGAGTTTAAGTGATTTGCCCAGAATCATAGTATGTTGAGACGACACCGAGACATCGAAGCTATTTACCCAACTCCAAAGTCAGCAGCCCTGGCCATTACGCCACATCCTCTCCCCTCATGGTTGACGAAAAAGCAGCTCCTTTAAGTGCATCTTCCAAAATTTGTTCTAGAACTGAAAATTATGGAACTGTAATGAGTTGTGGGCCCTGTGTAATCGGTAGATGAGCACTTTCCAAGCGTATCTATACATATCGCGGTTATGCTTTTCATGTGTTACAATGACTTCTGATCTGAAGGGCGGTCATCATTTTCTTTCAAGCCTTCTATATGCTTGTTTATGAACTCTAGGGTTCTCATCAAACCATGGTTCAGACGGGGATAATCTTTTTTTTTTTTGAGTGGGGCAAGACTTTAATGCTGAAATTGACCCACTGATGTTAGAACTCCATTGCTGCATCTAAATCTATGGTATTCTCAGGCATGGATTGAGCAGAATATGTAGTGAGTAGTTCTGGTGTAATTTTATGCCAGGAACGGCGTGTAGGATCCACCATCCGCGGAGCATCCATGGGATCGACTGATTTATTTGAAATATAACTGCACTATGGTCTGACAAAGGAAGTGGAAGGATACTGGTGACTTGAAGATAGGGATTGTCTGAAAAAATGCCCCCTAATCAATGGCCAGCTGAATGTGTTTGAAATTTCACTAATTGGGTAGGTCCAAGACTTGTCAGGGAGTCTATGAGATCGATAGTATCCTTTGTCTACTAAGTTTTCAAGATGAAAAACTTAATTCCCCCAGTATGGTGAAATCAGGGCAATTCGGTTAATTATCCCCGAGTGAAGTGCTATTGTTTAAAAAGGCTGTCCTGGAGCCCGGGGGCGATAAATAAGAACCAAGAAAAAAGAGTAGTGGAGACAGAGAGCAATTTTGTATGCATGTGCTTCGTATTCAGGCCTGGACGGTAGCGGCTCAAAGAAGGCTTTAAGATGATCCCTAAAATTTATTCCTAATCCACCACCCCTTTTACCTATACAGTTTAGTCTAAATATGGCAAAACCCTTGGGAGATGCAGGAATTAGATGAAGCATCTGCCCAGGTCCCAGTAATAAAAGCCAGGTCCAATAGTTGAGCATCCATAAAGTCCACCAGAGCAGATGCACTGTTAATCAGAGTCTGAGGATTGATAAGCGTGAATCTGATTTCCCTGGTTAGAGTAAACTTACAGCCTTGAGATTTGGAAGAGCTGAGTACGCAAATCCTAGAGTTGGTCAGAGTGAAATTACAATCTGGGCTGATATTCTCCGATACAATATCTGATGACATGAGCGTGGGGCCTGAGCAGGTCTTACCTGAAGGTTTAAGAGCATACAGCATGTCCTGTGAATGACAAATATGTACAGCCTGATAGAAGATGGCGCTGAGTGCGGTCCGAGCGCGGATGGGCACAGACGGGCTTGCCTGAGGCGCACTAGCGGCACGCATCCAGTGTGTGGATGCTCTGTAGATCCAGTTTTGTATCCGGGGACGTGTCAGTGGCATGTAGGAAAGCGCTACTCAGTGTTATCTTGGAGATTTAAAACTTGAAGGGGAAACAAAATAGCTTACATGGGTCCAGCAACCTCTGCTCACCTGCACAAGCTCCCTTGTGCAGAGGTAGCTACTGGTAATGAAAACAGAAGGTAACTCAAAAATTCGAAATACCTACTAACGTATAAAAATAATTTTAAAAGCTTGATACAAAGAGAATCAAGAAATGTTGCTTTGGCATGTAAGCACCCTAAAATAGGTGATGTCTGC
Organism: Triturus cristatus; assembly: GCF_964204655.1. NCBI lineage: Eukaryota > Metazoa > Chordata > Amphibia > Caudata > Salamandridae > Triturus > Triturus cristatus. The sequence continues at coordinate 419,525,099 of NC_140585.1, read as the reverse complement.
AACAGTCTTTGTTGTGTTGTAATAGCCATGCAGTTATTTTGAAACATCAACTATTTCAATGATTGTAAAAGCAAAAGGGGAAGGTGCACCAGAAAGAAGTCCAAATCCAAATAATATCTTGGTTATTTTCTCTTTAATTTTCTCGTAAGAGACCCACAGCCAACGCGTTTCGTTCCACACTGGAACTTCTTCAAGGCAAAACAGCAAGGCGGGGTACAGTATAATGTTATCCCGCGGACATGAACAGATATCCACAGACAATGTTCTGAAGCAAGAGATATCAAAAATTAAATATGTTTGGCTTGTGATATTCAATGCAACAGAGACACCAAGACCAGATAAAAGAGTTAAAAATATATAGATGACCAAGGTGTCAGCTCCTTGGTACGAGCACGAAATGAATTCCAGTATTCAATCGGTGACTGATTCAGGTTGTGAAATTCATAGAGAGACGGTCACCAACGGCAGGATAAATAACTTTGAAGTACGGGCGACCAGGGTGTCGGCTCCTTAATACGAGCACAAACTGGGTTCCAGTATTCTTGGAAATCCAGTATCCCCGAAGTATCCCGGGGAAGCGTAACGGTAACAGGCAGCCTGTTACCGTTACGCTTCCCCGGGATACTTCGGGGATACTGGATTTCCAAGAATACTGGAACCCAGTTTGTGCTCGTATTAAGGAGCCGACACCCTGGTCGCCCGTACTTCAAAGTTATTTATCCTGCCGTTGGTGACCGTCTCTCTATGAATTTCACAACCTAAATCAGTCACCGATTGAATACTGGAATTCATTTCGTGCTCGTACCAAGGAGCTGACACCGTGGTCATCTATATATTTTTAACTCTTTTATCTGGTCTTGGTGACTCTGTTGCATTGAATATCACAAGCCAAACATATTTAATTTTGATATCTCTTGCTTCAGAACATTGTCTGTGGATATCTGTTCATGTCCGCGGGATAACATTATACTGTACCCCGCCTTGCTGTTTTGCCTTGAAGAAGTTCCAGTGTGGAACGAAACGCGTTGGCTGTGGGTCTCTTACGAGAAAATTAAAGAGAAAATAACCAAGATATTATTTGGATTTGGACTTCTTTCTGGTGCACCTTCCCCTTTTGCTTTTCCTTTACTGAACTGGTTCACAGTAGAGTCGACCTACGGCGTACTCTGGAAGAGTGTGCACAGGAATTGAACTTTATAAATATTGGGATTTGAAGTGCATAACGTATGGTCAGCCGTAGTGTTTGCTTTTTCCTTAATATTTCAATGATTGTGGTTTCATCAGAGTTACTGTCATGGGACATAAATTCCTCGGGAGATTTCTGGTCAAAGGTCATAAGGTGTCACTTTCTGTAATGTTATTAAGGTCAACGGGTGTGCGATGTCGCTACTGCTACCGCTGGCATTTTGGGGAATCAACGTCAATGCGCCCTCCATTGACAATCACAGTAAGACCATGCTGCTGTTTGCCTGGCCCTGGAAATGAGAGGGGAACCGACCCTGTAAATGGGCCAAAGCAATCTGCAGATCAGTAATGAGGTTTGAAGACAGATACAAAATAAAAGCATTGATGTTGCTGTGGTACATTGGTGGAAAGGCTGGGGGTTTGGGCATTGTCTCTGTGAGGTGCCAGGGCTGCCCAGTCTTCGCCTACAGCCAGCCGTGATGTACCCATGTCAATTCTCAATCAATCCATCAGTATTTAGATTGCTGCTTTTCACCCCAGAGTGTATCCGGGTGCTGAGGTTTCGATGGTCTCAGTCAAAAAACCAGGTCTTGAGTCCGCGTCTGAATTCCGCCAGGCAGCGTGATGCGAAGGTGGAGGGGTAGGTCGTTCCAGGCCTTGGCGGTGAGGTAGGAGAAGGAACGACCTCCGCTGTGGCTTCAGTGAATGAGGGGGGTGTGCAAGGGCTAGGGAGGTGGAGCACAGGTGTCTGACGGGTTGGTGGAACTTCAGAAGGTGGTTGATGTATGATCACATCTAGTAATATTGTACTCTTACCCATTGCTGCAACCCTCGACCATAACCAGCTCTAAATTCAAATGACACATCTTCCATATAAGAAGACATTTCCACTCTATCAACCCCCTGTACTCTCTTGTTGGCCATCAACTCAGGAGTCGAGCCAGCCTGAGGGCTTGGCCTTTCAAACCAAACAGCCTGGGGTTGATATAATATAGATGAGACGTCACTATTCATTGAGAAAAACAAGATTTAAAAATAGGTGCATATGTTATTAACCCCAACATGATGAAAAACGGCATCAGCCCTGCTAAGGTATGATCTGCCGGTCGCCCACGGATTTGTTCGGGTTGTTCCATCATGTGACACGCAAGTAGCTTCGTCAAATCCGGGGTTTTCTTTCTCTTTGGTATGTGTGGTTTTGCCTGTTCTTTTGTCAACAGAATGTGTTGTACATATGTCCGTCCAATTTGCAGATCACAGGTTCGAAGTGCGCGCTTCCTTTTACTATTTTGTGGTCGACAAAATGATTGCCATTGAGTTTGAAATAGTAAGATACTTAACATTTTCAGCACCAAGAAGCCTCGTGCCGTCTAGAAGAAATATTTAATTACTGTAGTTACTAACTATCGTTTAATTAAACGCTTTCTCCACAGAGCCGAAAACAAAATAAGTGGTGTTAGAAAAAAAATCCAATAGATTGGCATGCTGTGAATGTTGGTTAAAGTGCAGACGAAGTCTAGTGAATGTAACATTAAATTATGTGATATAAAAATAACAAAACCGACACCCACAGTAATGTGCAACGCAGCATCACTGCCATATTTTAAAGCAATGTTCTTTTACTGACAGAAAGACCAGGTCACCCTGAACTCCAAGCAGTTTCCCCAGTACTGCATAATTGCTGGAAATGAACATAAACACATAGAACTTTATTTAATAGTTTTACTGACGAAATGTCAACGCTGACTTTCTTACATAATGTGTAAGTCTCAGGTTATCAGATTTCGAAACATTATGGGGACAATTTACTACAGTTTTGCTCTTGGAATAGCCCACCCTCGGTCCTCAGATTCGGTAGCACATCAAAAAAACTCCAATAGAAGGTCAGAGCAAAACCTTTGGGGCTCGGACCCTGTGAATCCGATTAGATGAGGGAACAGCAGGGGGAGTTGTGACAGGTTGCCAAGGAGTACCCCAGACACTAAAGCAGGGATTGGCCTCAGTGACTGGACCACGTTTCTTCCGCACACCCTTTACAGGGAGGACGAGCTGTCCCACACCGGGCTTTCAATAATGACTATTCACACTGTGTGTTCAGAGGCCCAAAAGCTTCCCAGATTCTCTGTCACCAGATTTTATGTTTATCTTCTGTGCTGTAAATTCAACAATAACACAGCTTGGAAGGAACCGGAAAACTGCTGTACTCTGAAGAGGCACAGGTCAAAGGCAATACTGAAGACAATGATCATGAGCGACATACAGCAGAGAGCATTGAGGACATTTGGGTGGGGGCTGGACCGAATATTTTTTCCAGGGCTGCTGTTTCCCCCCGAATTCGGGCCTGCTCATAAGTGGTGCAGGACCAGCACTCACATCTTGGCCGATTATTCGTCTCAGTCAGGAAAACAAGAAGTGTCCCAACTTCCCTGACAGAGCCACTGGAAGTACAAACCTCTGGTAGGAAAATACTCTACCTCTCTAAACACCACTGCCAGGAAAGCTGTGCAAAGGTTGTTCTTTCTCAAGCATGGATACATAGCAAGGCCACCTCTATATCATTAGTGGTGGTGGGGCTGTTACAAAACTCTGAGGCCAAAATTTACAAAGACTTAGCTGCTTTTTGCAAATTATGATTTGCGTTAGTTAGTTTGTAACCAAAAATAACATTGCAGTGCAATGTGCTCCGTTGCATTAGTTTGCATCAAGTGGACGTTCCATTAGTGGTGCATGGGCACACCTGCACCACCACGTATAGGGTTTGATTCAAATCCCTATCTACAAAGAGTTGTAGGCAGGGATTTGCGCCAAACTCCTGACCCTCCCACAGCAGGTGTATCAATGAGAAATATATTTGTTTCTCTTTGCTTTTCATTTTCAATGTGTCCCACATTCTGCAGCACACGTTTGAAGAGGAAAATACCTTCCTCCACAATAGCTATGTGCAAGAAGGGACCCCCCTTCCTGCACAAAATCGATGGTGACCACAATTCAGACACCCTTGCCGTATGGCGCATGAGTGCCTGCGTTGGCGCATGGCTAATAGAATTGTGTTAGCAGAGGAAGAGAGCAGAACTCTGCCACTTTATAATACATGTGGTGCAGTTCTAGTCCCTCCCATTCACAAAACACAGCACAGAAACTTTACTTGCCGTCATGCATTGAGTGAACTCTTTGTAAATCTAGGCCTGAGTCTTGTAGGTCCACTTGCCCGTGATACAGTTTATTAGCTATGATACTCTGCTGGCTTGGAGTGCATACCTTATTCCTGAGGTGCTACAGCACTTCAGCATTTCCTGGTACTGCTCTCAATGCCATTGTGAAGTTTGGCATAAAGCTGTATGCCACCTTATCCATGCTTAATTTGAGCTGGTGGTTTCCGGTACTCGGCACCAGCTCTTAATTGGTTTCTGGTGCTGAGCACCAGCACTTAATTGTCAACACATCTATACCAGTCTGCCACATGGTGTTTGTTGGAAAGTGGGTTATTGGTAGGGGCAAATGTAGGTCTGCCACTGACAATAAGGCCACTAACACATGGTAGGACTCAGCATAGGTTTCAGAAAATTATTCCTATGCTCAACCCTTGGTAACGTGGCTGCGAGCAGACAGGCAGGCTTAACTTCAAAGACAGGTATGTAAAGCATTTAAAAACATCATTTCAGTAAATAATTAAGACACAACACATAATAAAAATCCAACACCAATTCATGAAAATAGGACATATTTTTATCTTTAAAATGACACCAAAACGACAAAAATCCAATGTAGGGATCCGGAGATATGACTTTTCAAAGATTTAATAAAATATAGCACTTAGAAGATTATAGCACCTGCTCGCGATAGACCAGCCCAAAGTCAAAGTTTCAGGCCGGGCGCGATGGAGCCCTGAGCCGCTACAGCTCGCAGAAGGTCCCGGTCTCAGTTTCTACCTTCACACTTAGAAACTTTTCTGGAGATTTTCTTCCCGAGGGCCCTCAAAGCTCCCAGCCAGTCCAGATCCGGTGAAGGTTCACCGGCTTGAATTGTGACGAGGTCCCGGTCAACTTCCCTGGAGCGGACTTAGAAATTTTCTCAATATCGATTCAGAGGGGCAACCCTGGAATCCAGGCCGGCACGCGATGGAAGGCAGGCGGCTTGGCTCTCACGGTTGCTCCCTGTCACCTTTTCTACGAGCGGACTTAGAAACCTTTCTGGAGCGTTTTCTCGTGGGGTCTCTCGATGCTCCTCATGTAGCCGGATCCAGTGAGGGTTCACCGGCTTCAGTTTTCTTCTAGTCCCGGTCAAACTCTGGAAGTTGGACCCATGGAGCTTTCAGCAGGACGAACCTGGATGGCTTGGTCGGCTCGCGGATTAAGGCAGGCGGCCCGGCTGGCCAGGTTGAGTCGGTCCCTCTAAGGAGCTTTTTTACAAAGTTGCTCCAAACTTCTTGAACGTCTTCCTGAAGTTCCTCAAGGGGTCCCAAAGTGTCTCAAACCTACTCCAAGGGTCTGGAAGCTCCAAGAAGGTCCTTGAAAGTTGAGGACATAAGTTCCCACAATCTACTGGTACAATACCCTTACAAATCCACTGGTGGTTCTCGAAGGTGCAGACTTAGTTGGTTATGTTCCAGTTGAGCTCTTGTAACCTGTAGCTTTCAGGGAGTCCACTCTTTAATTCTTTTTCAGCAAAATAATCCACAGGGCTGTAGTTTCAGATGGTGCAGTCTTCAGAGGTCAGGCCTAGGAAATCTTTGCACAGCAACATTTCTCAGCAGGGCACTTCTTGCTTCAGTAGTTTCAAGCAGCAGATCTGATAGGCTCTGCCCCTCTCAGATACTTATTCCAAGTTTTCTGGGTCATGCAGGAGGTCACGTCTGACCAATGAGAGCAGGGTAACTCCTCAAAGATATGACCACATCCTGTAGAGTGTGGCATTATTTTGTTCCAGAGTGCATCAAATCTTCCAAATCCATAATGGCTGATTTTCAAGCAAGGAGGTAAGAGCTGGCTAAACACAGCCCTAGGATGGCTAATTTACTTAGACTCTACCCCTGCATCTGCTCATACCTTCCTTAATCCTACCATCTGCCTGAGGTGGTGAGTTCAGAGCCGTAAATGACACTGGTCTCTGCTCTCCTCTTTGAAGACCGTGGTTTACGACTCCTCCCAATGACCTGGCATTCCTATGGAATAGCACACTGCCCTCCCAGCAGAGCTGGTCAACCCCAGGGGCTCATTATCACCTCTACAAGGCAGCCTGGATAATCAACTTAACTTTGACCAATCAGGGCAGAGCACTGGAAGGCTGAATTTGGACTTACAAACAAGAAGTCTTATAACTTCTTGTATGTACACTTTAGGAGAAATTCAACAATATGATAGTGTTGGACTTTGATAGATAGATAGATATGAACTTTTTTCGATATGTAAAAACAATATCATAAAAGTACATACAAGTAAATATAAAAACAAGAGTTCATTAAAATAATACATAAAAAATCAGCTAATTTATAACAATCTCAAGATTAATTAAAAAATTCAGATACACAACAGGGCTTTAGGACATAAATCAGCTCAAACTGCATTGATGCCCTGAGCTTCATGGTCATTTTCAGATAAGATGAAATAGCTGCCAAGGCTAGGGGGGTTTCCAAGGTTTCTAATTTGTGGTAAGCCGCTCTGCATGAGCGTAGTCCCCAAGATATAAGGAGAGGTTTCAGGAAAGTAGCCCTTGGCAGTTGGTAAAATCTGCAAAATAAGATGCAATGGATGTTAGATTGCATTGATAAACCATCGCAGGGGCATTTCTCCAAGTCATTTGACCAACAATTTGGGTTTGGAAAAGATAAGAGTCTAAAAAAAGTGTTGGTGCGAAAGCGGGTCAGGAGCATACGAATAAAAGGCGATGGTTCTAAGAGTAAATATTGCTGAATCCCATTCATAATGGTCGATTGTTGATAGTCAACAATTGTACTCTTTTGTTTTTCTAAGGACCATCTTTTGCTGCTCAGGTGGTTTAGGACAAGACGTTTTAGGGTAAATTTTGGTATGGTATTGAGTGTTGAAGGGTCAGAGAAAAATTCAGGATGCCCTAAATCAGAGGACAACTTCTTTACATAGTTCAGCCATTTGATGTTCTTGACCTCATTCAGATTAAGACAGTCTGTAAGGATTTCTCTGTTAAAAGGTGTCTCTTGGCTTGTCCAAACTTTGTGCCATAGGATGAGGGGGGAGGAATTGATCGTATCCGCAATATATGTAAGACCTAATTCAGTATACACCAAATAGGTAGATGTACTGGGTGGAACAGCCAGGAGGAAACGCAGAAAAGCGTTCTCGTGGCGTTGAATTTGGTCAGCGCGCTCAATCCCTCAGATCCCGGATCCATAAGTTCCGGCTGAAATGCACTTCGCCCGGTAGATCTGAAGTAAGGGGTTTATCGGGCGGCCCCCGAGTTTTTTAGAAAAGTTGGTCAGTGCACCTATGGCTTTGGACAAAGCTAAACCCCTGGCTTGAGCTGCAGCACGCCAAGTGCCCCTCTTATTAAAAATAATGCCCAAGTATGGGAAACTATCGGTACTATCCAATTTTTTACCATTTAAAAAGGTGGAACATGGTTTTTTCCCGATCCCTGATCCACACGACATGGTGAAGGTTTTAGAGGAGTTGACATTTAGACCTCTCCTTGACATAAAATCAGAGAATTCATTAACTGCCTTCTGTAGGCCCATACGGGTCTGGGACATGATTGCTGCATCATCCGCGTAAAGCAGAATAGGTATGGGTTTGCCGTTGATAGTAGGGTAATCATAAAAAGTTCTGTTTAGATGATGACCAACAGAGTTGATGTAAAGGGTGAAAAGTAGGGGAGCTAAAATGCATCCCTGTCTGACACCTCGCCTGATGAAAAATCTATCAGAGCATTCTCCACTTCTACCATATCTGACGCGGGCTGAAGCGTCCCTATACAGCTCTTTGATGAATAAAAGGATGGAAGGATCTAAACCAATCTCTACGAGAGATTCCCATAACAGCTCATGATCTACGCAATCAAATGCGGAGCTAAGGTCTACAAAGGTAATGAAAAGATTCCCTTTTTTAGCCTGAGTGTATTTGGCTATAATAAGGGTCAGGTTCAGACCTTGCTCGATGGTACCTTTGCCATGTCTGAAGCCATACTGCAAATTGGAGATAATGTCTTGATCACTTAACCAGTCATGTATTCTATTTAAAATGATTCGCCCAGCTACCTTCATGAGGGAGTCTAATAATGAAATTGGGTGGTAGTTGGCGGGATTATCCCTTGCGCCTTTTTTAAAAATCGGGACAACGATTGCCTCGGGCCAGGTGGAAATAAAACCAGTAGTGTTCAAGGCGTTCAAGACGTTAGTAAGCAGCGGGGCCCATAAGTCTGGCTGTGATTTAAAAACGTCTATAGGAACGCAATCCGGGCCTGGGGCCTTCCCAGAGGGACTTTCTTTTAGTGCCATCAATACTTCGGTGTGGTCGAAAAGGATGTTCAAAGGAAAGAAAGTGGAGGTGTTTGAATCTGGGGGGAAATTGGGCTGGCTTGCCCGCTTGCTAAGTCGATTAGCCGAATCATGGGGGTTATATAATATGCTAAAGTGTTTAACCCAGGTTTCGGCAGTTATAGCTGAGTCCAAATTTGGAAGCTGAGAGGAACGAAAAAAAGGGGCGTTAACTGCCCTCCAAAAGGCGATATTTGTTAGGGTCTGCCATCAGGATCATGCTCAATCTCATGTAAATGCTGAGTAATAATTGTATCTTTTTACATGTTTGTTATTTCTGCCTTTTGTTGCTTTGATTCCTATTGTTTGGCAGTAATGGGGGCTTGAATCGCCATCCTGAAATCTTATTTGATTCATTGGTAACATTCGTTTTTTGCCAAAAATGTTATTGTTTCTATTCCGATTGGTACACATACACGTGATGCTGCACATGATGGAACAACTATTGCCAAATGATATTGTTTCTGCTTCATTTCGTACTTATGCACGTGTTACCGCTCGTGAGCAAACTGCAGTTAAACAGCACGTAACCCTTAGGCAGTTGACACGGGGCTTGGAATACACATGTGCGTTCGCTTTATTTTAACTTGCACGTTCCCTTGGTGCACGCTTCGGTAACCTCACGGCACGTGTACACTGTGTGCCAGGAACCCCACCCAGTCTGAAAACTATTTAAACCCTCTGCAAGCATGAAACGCTGCTTGCGCTCGTCCTATGCTACCCGCTTACCTGAAGTCCGAAGTCATCCCGTCTTCGTCTGGAGCTCCCGTTCTTGGATCGCCTTTCACCTGGCTTCTTCCTGCTTCCGGATCCAGGAGTCGGGTTCCGGTCCTCACTCGCCAGTCTTCCCCCTCGGCAGCAATCAGGAAAATCCAGCACACAGCAATCCAGTTTCGCTTCTTAAAGGAGCCACGACCTGAAAAATGAAGAAAAAAGACAGTGAGTTAGTGTTTTGCGCAAATACACGAAGACAAACCAAGTAAGTTCTTATTATTTCTCTATACCAGTGTGGGGAGAAAGAACAATACTTATCTCTGCAAACTCCTTCCTCAGCCAGACAAGAACTTCTTTTTAAAGACCTGAAAGAGGACATAAAAAGACCTTAAGGAAACAGAAAAAACAAAGACAATTTATATTTAACAGTTTTTCTCTTTTTGGTAATCAGAGTTTAGGAATACATATATAAATATATGTGTGTTTTCCAGAGATGTTAGAGTTAAGGTAAAGTGTGTTTGCTTATGTTACAGAGAGCGGTATTATCCAACATATAGAAAAGTCTGCATATTTCTCACGTGATGTTCTGGCAGCTGTAAGACCAGAATTAAGAGGTAAATGAATGTAATCATAGTTGATTAGTACTTGCACTGTATTTGTAAACTCCGAACACTCATACATGTTTATTTGTTTCTTGCTGTCCAGAGACAAGAAATCACCCGAGGCGACTAAACCCTCACACCGAATAGAAGAGTGGCGTGTTTCTCTCTCTCTCTATTTGTTATTTTGTCCACTTCCCCCTTCCCTTAAGTGTTTGCATTCAGTAAGCCGCAATTTGAAGTTGGCTTGCTGGAAGTAAGCTCTTGGGGGCAGCCGAGAAAAATCTTCACGTCTCTCAAGGTGACACCCCGGACTTCAGGTGAGTGAAGGTTTGACAGAAGCGCAAGCCTTTACTAAACCTAAGGGGTTTTGAGAGACATGGATTTGGAAGACGAAGGAATCGATAGTCGCGCAATGGCCCAGGCCTTAGATGAAGATGTAGAAAGAGGTCACACGGTCACTGATATGATGCAGAAGATGCAGTTAGAAATTAATAAGTTAAAGCAGGAAAATGTAGTATTGAGACAAGAAGTAGTTCGTTATAAACCAAGAGAATCCTTATGGGATTTACCCTTTACTCCTTCTGTACCAAGATCTTTTGAATCAGATAAAAAGACTAAATCTTTTAGGGGCGGTTTGGATTCAGACTCTAATGCACCTCCAGTACAAGTTACGGTGTCAGTTCCTAATGTAGTTCCATTATCTGCTCCAGAGCGTTTCTTTGGAGATAGTAATAAGTTTAACATATTTATCAGTCAATGCCAGTTACATTTTATTTGCAAACCGCAGTTATTTCCCAATGATGCAACTAAGGTGGCTTTTGTGCTTTCTTATTTAGGAGGTACAGCGGCCAATTGGTCTATACCCTATATCAACAGGAATGACCCAATTCTGCATAACTGGCCTCAGTTTAAAGATACTATGACCAAATTGTTTGAGCGACATGCGTACATTCAGGCCAGTGATAACGAACTTTTGAGTTTGAAGCAAGGAAAATCAGATTTGTTAACCTATGTCACAGCTTTTAATAGGTTGTTAACCGAGACTCAGTGGCCAGAAGAAAAACGCACCTCATTATTTTATAGGGGTTTTTCGTGACGAATTAAAGGATGCCTTGGCCCACATTGTAGATCTCCCAGATGATTATTCCGAGTTTGTGGATCTAGTGGTAAAATTAGATCATCGTTTGGGGGAACGAAAGGGGGATAAATCACGTTATGAGCCACGGTTTACAGTGTTAAAACAGGACAAGAAAGAATCTGACTCAAGGTCAGCAGAGGTTGAACCTATGCAAATAGGAACAATAAAAGGGCCTTTGACCATAGAGGAAAAGGATAGAAGACGAAAACTGAATTTGTGTTTATATTGTGCCCGGTCTGGGCATTTTGCAAAGGAATGTCCAAATAAACCTAAGGGTCCCAAGAAGGTGAATGCCCTCTCACAGTGTACTTCAGAACAGGAAAACTAGACAACTCGTCAAGGAGGGAGGTCACTTGCTCGAGTAGGAATTCTTTGCAGACCTCCAAAATAACTAATATGGTGCCAAAAATACCACGACATTTTGTCATTCAAGTAGTGTTAATAATCAGCACTCATATACGTCATTCAATTCCAGTTTTGCTGGATTGTGGGGCAACTGGTAATTTCATAGATATTAAGTTGGCTCAGGATTTACAAATACCCACAGAGTGGAAAACTCACCCAGAATCAGTGTGTGCAGTGGATGGTTCAGCACTCTCCTCAGGTATGATAACTAAAAAGACGAGTCCTCTTGTTATGGTTTGTCAGAATGGCCATACAGAAAAAATATCTTTTGATTTAATTGACACACCTACTTTTGGCCTTATTTTAGGGGTACCATGGTTATCTTTACATAACCCTAAAAAAAACTGGTCTTCTAGAACAGTGACTTTAGATTCCTCTCATTGTAGGGAATCATGTTATCAGGAAGCATCAAATGACTTTATGACTATGTTACATTGTGAAAATGCAGTAACGTCTATTCCTAACATTCCATCTGAATATCAGGATTTTAAGGATGTGTTTGATCCTGTAAAAGCCGCATTTTTACCGCCACATCGGTCATATGACTGTCGCATAGATCTCATACCTGGAGCACCTTTGCCCAGTAGTAGAGTATATGCTCTCACTGAGGAAGAAACCAAATATTTGAGAACATATTTGGATGAGCTTTTAGCATCAGGATTCATTAGACATTCAACATCACCTGTGTCTTCGCCGTTATTTTTTATTCCGAAACCTGACGGCAGTCTTCGCGCTTGCATAGATTATCGCGGATTAAACAAAGCAACCATAAAAAACAAGTATCCATTGCCTCTAATCCCTGTCTTGTTAGATCAGCTGCGTCATTCAACCATCTATACGAAGTTAGATTTAAGAGGCGCTTATCATCTTGTTAGAGTGAAAGAAAATGACGAATGGAAAACAGCGTTTAAAACTAAATTTGGTCTGTTCGAATACACTGTGATGCCATTTGGCTTGTGCAATGCGCCTGCAGCATTTCAGTATTTTATTAATGAAGTGTTGCATGAGTTTCTTGATGTGTGTGTGATTGTATATATTGATGATATTTTGATTTATTCAAAAGATAAAGAACAACATATCCACCATGTCAGAGCAGTTTTAAACAAATTATTGGAGAATCATTTGTTCGCAAAATTGGAAAAATGTATTTTCAATGTTGATACAGTAGACTTTCTTGGATATTGCTTGTCACCTGCAGGTATTATGATGGATAAAAAAAAGGTGAGTACTATTCGAGAATGGCCTGAACCCACGACTCTTAAAGAAGTGCAGAAAGTGTTGGGATTTGCTAATTTTTACAGGCGCTTTATTCCTCAGTTTGCAGAAACAGTTGTGCCTATCACCAAGCTTTTACATAAGGGTCAGGTATTTTCTTGGTCCAGCCAAGCAGCTCAAGCATTTGAATACCTTAAACAAAAATTTACCACTGCTCCTCTGTTAAAACCTCCGGATCCAGATTTCCCATTTTTTGTTGAGGCGGATGCCTCACAGGTGGCGGTCGGAGGAGTACTGTCTCAAAGAGATGCTCAAGATGGGCAGTTGCATCCTGTAGCTTTTTACTCTAAAAAATTACTTCCTGCTGAGCAGAATTATACGGTAGCTGAAAGGGAGCTTTTGGCTATAAAGCTGGCATTCACAGAATGGAGACATCATTTGATGGGGACAAAATTCCCAGTCACTATTTTTAGTGATCATAAAAATTTACAGTTTTTTAGTTCAGTAAAAGCATTAACACCACGACAAATGCGATGGTTAAATTTTTTTAGTGCTTTTGATTTTGTAATCACTTACAGACCAGGTACTCAACAAGTATAATCAGATGTCTTATCACGATATGGGTATACACAGAATTTGAAAAAAGATTTGACAGGACCTCCTATTATCCCTCCACAAAAGATAGTAGCGCCATTGGTTCAACAAGAGTTTTTGACAAAGTTACGAGCTGAACATTTACAAATAGATGCACAAAGATGGTTGAAAGACTCTCACCACTCAATACAGGATGGTTTGCTCTATCATAAGACTATGTTGTTGGTGCCTACTAAAGAATTACAAGATGTGGTTCTGGCGTGGCATCATGATTCTTCTCTGGCTGGTCATCCAGGATATCAAAAGACGCTAGATAATTGTAAGAAACATTTCTGGTGGTCTTCCATGATTTCAGATGTTAAACAGTATGTAAGTGCTTGTGCTATCTGTGCTAGGAATAAAGCTTTGCATAAGGCTCCTATGGGTTTATTACAACCCTTATCTACTCCACCCTATCCTTGGCACACAATCAGTTTGGATTTTATAACCAGTTTACCTAAAACTAATGGTTATACAACTATTTTAGTAGTTGTGGATTATTTATCAAAGATGGCACATTTTTTACCATTGAAAAAACTTCCAACTGCAGTAGAGCTAACAGACATATTTCTTAAAGAAATAGTAAAATTACATGGCTTGCCCACGAAGATTATTTCGGACAGAGGGGGTCAGTTTACTTCTAAATTTTGGACACATGTGTGTAAAACTTTAAAAATGGAAATTGCTCTTTCCACTGCCTTCCACCCAGAAACAGATGGCCAAACTGAGAGGGTGAATCAAACGTTGTTGCAAACGTTAAGATGTTTAATGGCAGATTTTACGTCAGAATGGGATAAAGCTTTACCTGTCGCTGAATTCATTTACAACAATAATGTACATTCAGCAACACAATGTACCCCATTTTATTTTTTAAATGATTATCATCCAAGGATTCTTCCAATAACTATGAGTCCTTCTTCGCCCCCAGGAGTTACAGAAAGGCTTACCTCTCTGTTAAATATCCAAGAAAAAGCAACAAAACATTTAAATAACTACAAGAAGGTAATGAAACAACAGGCAGACAAACATAGGAGTGACATTCAGCAATACCAAATAGGTCAGAAAGTATGGCTTTCAACCAGAAATTTAAAATTATTAGGTGTCAGAAAATTATTACCTAAGTACATAGGACCATTTCCCATAATCAAGTTACTAACCCCTGTGACTGTGCAACTAAACTTACCTCCAGAATATGCAATTCATCCTACCTTCCATGTCTCCTTGTTGAAACCATACAATCCAAACACTAGATTGGAACCCCCACCCCCACCACTTCCTATTGATGGACATTTGGAGTATGAAGTCCGAAAGATACTGGATGTTAAACGCATACAAGGAAAATTGTATTATTTAATCGCCTGGAAAGGTTATGATGCTTCTGAGAATTCTTGGGAGCCAGCATCCTTTGTTCATGCTCCTAGATTGTTACAACAATTTCATTTAAGATTCCCACATAAACCACGTCCGGTAGGAAGGCCTTTGAGGGGAGCGACTGTTAGGGTCTGCCATCAGGATCATGCTCAATCTCATGTAAATGCTGAGTAATAATTGTATCTTTTTACATGTTTGTTATTTCTGCCTTTTGTTGCTTTGATTCCTATTGTTTGGCAGTAATGGGGGCTTGAATCGCCATCCTGAAATCTTATTTGATTCATTGGTAACATTCGTTTTTTGCCAAAAATGTTATTGTTTCTATTCCGATTGGTACACATACACGTGATGCTGCACATGATGGAACAACTATTGCCAAATGATATTGTTTCTGCTTCATTTCGTAGTTATGCACTTGTTACCGCTCGTGAGCAAACTGCAGTTAAACAGCACGTAACCCTTAGGCAGTTGACACGGGGCTTGGAATACACATGTGCGTTCGCTTTATTTTAACTTGCACGTTCCCTTGGTGCACGCTTCGGTAACCTCACGGCACGTGTACACTGTGTGCCAGGAACCCCACCCAGTCTGAAAACTATTTAAACCCTCTGCAAGCATGAAACGCTGCTTGCGCTCGTCCTATGCTACCCGCTTACCTGAAGTCCGAAGTCATCCCGTCTTCGTCTGGAGCTCCCGTTCTTGGATCGCCTTTCACCTGGCTTCTTCCTGCTTCCGGATCTAGGAGTCGGGTTCCGGTCCTCACTCGCCAGTCTTCCCCCTCGGCAGCAATCAGCAAAATCCAGCACACAGCAATCCAGCTTCGCTTCTTAAAGGAGCCACGACCTGAAAAATGAAGAAAAAAGACAGTGAGTTAGTGTTTTGCGCAAATACACGAAGACAAACCAAGTAAGTTCTTATTATTTCTCTATACCAGCGTGGGGAGAAAGAACAATACTTATCTCTGCAAACTCCTTCCTCAGCCAGACAAGAACTTCTTTTTAAAGACCTGAAAGAGGACATAAAAAGACCTTAAGGAAACAGAAAAAACAAAGACAATTTATGTTTAACAGTTTTTCTCTTTTTGGTAATCAGAGTTTAGGAATACATATATAAATATATGTGTGTTTTCCAGAGATGTTAGAGTTAAGGTAAAGTGTGTTTGCTTATGTTACAGAGAGCGGTATTATCCAACATACAGAAAAGTCTGCATATTTCTCATGTGATGTTCTGGCAGCTGTAAGACCAGAATTAAGAGGTAAATGAATGTAATCATAGTTGATTAGTACTTGCACTGTATTTGTAAACTCCGAACACTCATACATGTTTATTTGTTTCTTGCTGTCCAGAGACAAGAAATCACCCGAGGCGACTAAACCCTCACACCGAATAGAAGAGTGGCGTGTTTCTCTCTCTCTCTATTTGTTATTTTGTCCACTTCCCCCTTCCCTTAAGTGTTTGCATTCAGTAAGCCGCAATTTGAAGTTGGCTTGCTGGAAGCAAGCTCTTGGGGGCAGCCGAGAAAAATCTTCACGTCTCTCAAGGTGACACCCCTGACGGATATGAGTATATAGTCGATTGTGGTATGACAGCCTCTCCCATTATAGGTAGGCTTAAAGCACTTAGATGGGAGGCATAGTTCGTTGGCAAAGGATAGATTAAAACGGGATGTTAGACCATTTAAAAGATCTCCTAATTTAGTGTGGCAAAAATGAAAAGAAGGATTATCAATATCGTTTACCATACCACAGGTGCCTTTGATGCTCTGGGGACACAGGGGGCAGTTGAAGTCACCCAGCCAAATGATTAGCGTATCGGAATCATTTTGATTCTCTATTTCAATTAAGTCAGCTTTTAGCCCAGTGAGGACCTGGTCCAGATGTAAGCTTGGGATATTGTGGTAAAAGTTGACCAAGACGGTGTTCCTGTGGAAGCCACCGGTTAGACTAATGATCTGGTAGTTTAAAGTCCCTGTGACGTAGACTGGTGTTAGTCGGCTTTCTACAGAGATGTAGGTCGAAAGTCCCCCCTTGCTTCTGCCGTGGGTGCTAGGAGAAGCTGGGGTATGGAAGGTCTGGTATCCTAAAAGGTGAAGCTCTGTAATGGTCCAAGTTTCCTGTAAGCAAATAATGCTATATCGGGAAACAATTTGGACCCATGCTGGATTAGACAGTTTATCAGAAAGACCTGCCACATTCCAAGATAAAAGACTATCACCCGGAGGGGATTCGTCTGTATGTGACTTACCAGTCAAGGGGTCTGTTAAGCACTCAGAGATTTCTTGGGATTGCAAAGGGATTGGTGAGAGGGAAATATCCCTCGTGGGGTATGTAATCAAAGAAAAATTGGTAGGTAGGCTACCAATTGGACTTATTGGCTCAGAAGTTAAAGAGTGAAAAGCAATACCATGTATTAAGTTTTTCCCAATATTGTCAGTGAGCAAGGAGTTTTTCTTGGAGTTAGGATTATCAGGTACTGAAGTAATTAGCGGGATGTTCATATTGAAGGAATTTTCAGCCATAAGAGCAGAGTTAGAAAGTCAATCCTGCTCGTCCAAACCAGAAAGAGTGGCGAATCTGTTAAAGGTGGGGAGAGCGAAATGGTGGGGCTCGGTGTTAATCCTCGAAGGTGGGTATAGAATTTGAGGATTTGACAAGAGGGAACGGGGATAGAAATAACTCAAATCATGCGTTGAGATACCCGTACCCCTGCTCGTGGTGTACCAATCCACTATGTGGGGTAGTGCCCTACGATCCCTAAAGTTGATTATAATAATGCCACCCTGGATGTCCTTGGGCCTAGAACCCAACCATTTCAAACTTCTCACGTAAAGTATTTTGCCATTAATTTCAGGGGGAAGTGGTCTATTTTGACTTAACCAGTGTACTACTTTGTTTTTGAGTTCCTGGTGTCTCTCCGTTTTACCCGGGGCAAGCTCTGGGACACCAGTGAGTGTCACAACGTAGGGAGCTGCTTCGGGAGGCAAGTCGATGTGGGAAATCATTTCCGGTCTGTTATTCAGAAAGGACTGCCTGTTGATGGTGTTACCCAAGGGAGCTGCGGGGTAGAAGAGTTGATCTCCTCTTGGGGCCCCTTCAGCGGCAGATTTTTTCTCTGCTATGGGGGTAGGAACAGGTCTAATCTCCATACGATTTTGTGGGCTAGGCTGGATAACTGTTTGAATGGGTAGGGAGGGCGTGGTAACCGGGGTAAGATTTTTAGATAATTGAGTTGTTTAGTGCGATTAATGATGCATGTGAAGCTTCCAAAGATGTTAGTTGTTGGGCGATGGATTTAACTCTCTCCACCAGGGGTGCAAGTAGGGATTTTACCAAGTGCTCTATATCAGCCAATAAATTAGAAAAAGGTGGTATGGGAGGCTGTGTTGGGGCTTTGGAGGGCCTGGTACTCGTAGGATTAGATGTTAGTTTTAGCATGAGGATGGGAGACTCGGGGTAGTGATTTTTTCCCCTTTTTTTTTTTGGCACAGTAGGTTTTTTTGCTGCAAGCGTAGAAGGAAGAGGTCTGTTTTTTACAGATTTTCTCTTAACTGTTTTGGCAGTTGGGATTGGGGTTAGGTCCTCAAGGGAGCTATCCGTTAATGGTTGGAAAGTGGGGGAACGTGTGTTAGTAACCTTTGGAGTAGCCAAAAGATCGGTTGAATCCTGTGAATGCAGGGGGGGGCCGACGTCGTCCGTAAAATCAGGGCCTGTGTTCCTAGTTGGGGGTGAGGGGACCTGTTGGATATGGCCCAAGGACGAGCGCTTCTGGGAGGTGGGATCCAATGATAAACGGCGCTCTGCAATAGCAATCTCTTGTTCTAAAACAGTAGCGGCCCTGGTGATAAAGTTATCTAATGTCCCCCTAACCGAGCCCCCCACCAAAGAATGCCTAGGTTTTGTAGAGCGTGTGGCCATGATATTATATTAAATGAGACACAGACAATATGTACACGATCAAGCGATGTGTGTAGGCAGCTACTGACATACGAAAAAAGGAAGAGTAGAAGATATAACTAGTGCGAGAGACCAGCCCCCGTGGGTATATATGCAAGACTATAAATGACAATCACCCTGCTCCAGGAGGATTAGTATAGACAGATCAACAAGCGACAAAGGGGGTGGCCCAGCCCGGCCTCGTTCGGCCTTGGACGGCCGTAGACGGCCCGCCCTTTGCCCGGGCTTAGCCCGGCATGTCCCGCGCGCGTCCCGCGAAGCGGGAGGCGCGAGGTGCTTATCAATCCGCCGCCGGAGAAAGGGAGGAGCTACAGGTGATGACACTGCCCCCAAGGTCTTCTGGGCTCGGTAGTTTAGCGCGAGTTCAAACAAACAGGTCCACACTCCAGGCGCTGCGCGTCCCGCGAAGCGGGAGGCGCGAGGTGCTTATCAATCCGCCGCCGGAGAAAGGGAGGAGCTACAGGTGATGACACTGCCCCCAAGGTCTTCTGGGCTCGGTAGTTTAGCGCGAGTTCAGACAAACAGGTTCACACTCCAGGCGCTGCGCGTCCCGTGAAGCAGGAGGCGCGAGGTGCTTATCAATCTGCCGCCGAAGAAAGGGAGGAGCTACAGGTGATGACACTGCCCCCAAGGTCTTCTGGGCTCGGTAGTTTAGCGCGAGTTCAAACAAACAGGTCCACACTCCAGGCGCTTTTCAGAGAGAAATCTGGCTCCATTGCTCAGCTCTTTTTTCATCCTACCGAGACAGTATCCTAGCATCCTTATACGGGCCCATCTGACTGTGTTGGACTTATCAATAACATTCTGGGAAGTCTTTGAATGGCATTTCTAGCCCTCTCCTATCAAGAGTTATTAATCAATAACTTCCTACCATGTTAGCCTATGTAGCAGGGGATTTGCAATGGGAAAAATGACTTGGGCCATTTTTCCAACACCAGGACTTACAAAAACATATTTTATAAGTACTTTGCTTATATCTACAGGACTCCCACCCTATGTGCAACTAGGGGAGACTTTAAGGGTTCTGAGTTTGTAGAAATATTGCATATCCTCCCTCCACAGTGCTCCTAGCATCAAAGTCGAATTTGAGAAGCACTTTACCACAATGTGGGTTGTTACATCGCATGGTATTACAACGCAAGGCGTTACAACGACTTGCTGTAGGGGACAGAAGGAGTTCGATTTTAAATCCATCACCTTCCCTACTGTTGCACAGACTGGAGTTGGAATAGTAAATAATACTATTCTAAAATCCAGGACCCCCCACAGCAAGTTGTTGTAATGACTTGCGTTGTAATAGTATGTGCAGTAACAACACAGTCATTGTAATGACCGCGTTGTAATGACTTGCGTGGAAAACGCACACGTTATAATGTGGCCTATTTATCTGAGAGTGATAAAATGACTGGTATAAGTTAACCTCGGTCAATCATACTTATGACATGAATACAATTAGCACAATTTCGTTGGTTAGTAACGATCTGTACTATTTACCAGCACTACATAGGTTTATTATTGTTATTATTAGTATTCTTTATGATATATTTGCTCTTATTTCCATCGATAATTGCCAGCTTAAACTCCCCAGATCTTTCCTGAATGATAACCCAAATTTGCCACCCCCAAAGCAAAAACACAGCAGATCTACCAGAAATTATGAAAAACCCTACCATCTCAGCACGAAATGCACAAATATTGAGATGCCACTTGCTGTAATGGACCATTTTGGAATGTATATTTAATGCACATTCCTGAGCAGTGTCCCTCTCTAGTCCGCTCTGTTGGAAGAGGACCTTATACTGTTAACAAGTCCACTCTTCCATGTTTAAAATGGTGAGCAACCCCTCCATGTGTCTCTGTGTGTGTGTGTATATGCAATGTTTTCAAAAGCGCACGTTTTTGCCCCTTCGAACTGGCAACATCTCCCGCTCTTTAATAATCTTCCTGCAGGTTGGAAAGTTGCTCTAGATGTAAAGAGATACTTGCATTAAAATGGTATCTTTTTCTTGTAATGCTTGCGGTTTGTCGTTTTTGATCCTGGCACATAATAAGTGGACAGTTAAATATACCTGACAATCTACTTTGCAAAACGAATGATGGAACAATAGAAAGGTGTGAAATACAGAATTGATAGAAGATGCTAGGTACATTAAAAAAATATTAGTCACATAAAACTCTGCTCTAAAATGTGAGATATGTGTACAAAGTTTGGGGGGGATGGGGTACCCCGCCTCATTTCCCACCTTTCCCCCCCCCCCACCAGCGCATAATCCTCCCTCCGCCACTGATGGGATAAGTCAGTTAAAACCCATTAAATCATATTTGGGGAGGGCAGTATGTTCTTATACATAGCCAATCTACATGTTGTATTATGATGAGAGAGATTATTTTTTCATTCCATCTGACACCTTCTCCCTAGAAACCAAGTACCAGTAACCATGGCACTATCAATTGGAAAGTAAACATTCTCAAGGAATAAGGAGTAGGTGTTATTGCAGGCCCCTTTGATAAGCCACCAGTGGAGCACCTAATATGCTCACCCCTTGGCTTGGTCTGAAATAAATAAACAGGCTTGTTCCACCTGCAGCACTACTTATCTATTCCTTTTGGACCATCAGTTAATAAAGGACTGAATAATACTAAACTGAGCTGAGCATATTCCCCATGTGACTAGGCTATCGCCAAACTGAAGAAGTTGAATACTGGGGTCTTGATGGTGAAATCAGACATAGTCTGCTGTCCCGCTTATGCCAATGCACCAGATGCTTTCTACCTGGTAGGCTTCACTTTTCAGGAGAAAGTAACATTGATACATGTAAACCAATAGGCACCTCCATCCCATGCATCCATTTTGAAATTCTCCATAGATTTTTGGAATGGGCAACAAGAGATCTTCTGAGTTCTGATAACATTGCTCACATTACTTTGAAAATTGTTTTTATTCCTAGACCCTCTAAATCTCAGGCTTGCCAAAGGATCCTGCATGCCTTTCAAGAACACCCACATACTAAGGGGATCTCCCCAATACTAGCTTGTGCTTCTTGTGAATTGAGATAGACTCCAGTTAGAGGGGCTGTAGAGTACCACAAGCAAAGATCAGTGATTTCTGCGAGTACTTTACAGTGTATCTGAAATCTTCTAAAGTAACAATCCATAAGCTACAGGTGCTGGTAACCCAACTCACCTTCACTCTCTTGGTTAGCCCAACGGGGAGGATACTTTTGAAGAGCATTGCTAGAGCTGTTTTTGGCCTCAAGGCCAAGCATCCTCACACACGCCTCTTTGGGGAGATCAAAGAGGGCTGTTATGGGTGCAGTTCTACAAGTGTTCAGTGCCACAGTAACATGACCACATCCATTTTTCTCAGAACTGAACATGTTTACAGACACAGTGAGGAGTGTGAGCTATGCACCATTGGCCAAAATACTGGATAGTTGGAGGTTGAATACATACCTTTTTCCAATAGTATTTGCACACCACGTGTGGGTTTGCAGCTAACAGAGAAGATAATATTATTTTGGCCCAACAGCGTCACTAGTCTGTTCTATTAATAGCCAAAGCACTGAATGCCCTTTTATTTGACACATTGTTAAAAGAATATGATAAGTTTATGCCTTTCACACAATGTTAACTTTACAGCTCTGCATGTCCTGGGCCTAGAGAACACAGTTCCTGGTGCTTTGACTTGTTTCAAGTTTGCAGAGTTCAGAGCTCATCCCAGAGGCTGAGACAGAGATAGATGACACCATTCCGAAGGACTTTGAAAATCTTGGTGACCTGTTCTTCTTCCAGACCTAGCATCAGCAGCACTTGCTACCAAACCAACTACATGTATGAGGTAGGTATGAGGGGAGGGTTTAGAGGGCAACAGCGATTGCATGTTCAGAACTTATGGTGTCACTGAAGGGCAGTGGTCAAATGATAAAACTCTTGCCTTGGTACGCTGGCAGTTATCTGCAGTAAGACTCTGGCCCTGGTACGCTGGCATCAATCTGAAAGGTCTTTCTTGGCAAGACTGAAAGGAGTAGCTGACTCGACTAAGTTTTGTAAGTTAAGAAAGCCATCACCTAGTCCTGGTGCCCTGTAAAGGCGGCTGCAACATTTTCATTTATGTTGGCGCCAACCAACCAGATCACTCCAATTTTTGAATTTGCATCCCACGGGACTCCCATAACTTTTGAATCTTAATTTCCCAAAAACAACTAAACAGATTTACACCAAACCACAATAAACACACTTTCTGGGTAAATACCTAGCTCGCTGCCAAATTTAATTTTGTTCAGCCCTTTTCGCTGTATCATTGTCTGATTTTTCCTATAGAAAATGCATGGCAAAAATCTGTTATTCGGACCCAGAGCTCCTTTTGTCTCAGTCCCCTATTGACGGTTTCAGGGACGTTATAGTTAGAAATTAGCATTTAAAAAAACGTTCGAAATTTGGCCATTATAGTTAGTTCAGCTAACTATAACTCGTGCACCCGCAATGCACTGCTAAAGATGTCACATATTACATCACTCATGACATGGTCAGTGACATCACTCATGACATCGCAAATGACATCACTGATGACATCACTGATGACATCATCCAGTGACTGCGTGTTTCTGTAGAGGTTAAATATGTTTAATATATATAGGCCAAGGTGTATTGAAGAATGAGTGGGTATATGAGTCTATGAATGGATGATTTAGTAGGTGAGTGACTGTATAAGTGAGTGATTAAATGTGTTTTACTGAATGCATGAGTTAGTGACTAAACTGTGTGAATGTCTGTATCAGTTTGTCTTTTGGTGTTTTAGCAGCTGCATGGGTTGGTGAGTAGCTACATGAGTGTCTATATGGGTTATTGATTGGTTGTCTAATTATCTGTATGGGTGCCTGAGTATCTATGTGGGTGGGTGGGGAGTGCGACTCTGTGCATAGATGTGTGAGTGGGTGATTCACTGGGTGTATGGGTTCAAGAGTGCGTCTGTGAAGGGCTGTAACGCGGCTGCTGTCGCACTGCTGCTCGGGGGATGAAGTTCACTTGTGTTCTCAGGTCCTCAGGACACAAGAGGACTTCATCGCTCCAGTTAGTATCACATTTCCATAGGAATTTTATGTTTTGGCTTGCTTATAACTTTAGTGCCATTTGACGAATCTTCACAGAGCTTTCCACATAAACGTTTAAGACAACTCGGCCTCTTCCTGGAATGTTTCAGGAGGGTTCCGTCTTGCAGGGAGTCCCATAAGATGTATTCCCATGCAATGTTTTGGTGGAAAATTGACCACCGATACCCTAAAATGGCTGAACAGGATTACACCAAATTTGGCAAAAAGCTAGATTCTAGTTAAGAACGTGTGCTTTTTGTAATTTGGTGTAAATTTGTTCAATCATTTTTGAGAAATTAAGGTTCAAAATGTATGTATATACAGCAACACAGTACTTCCAAGGAGGTCTGCATATCCGCAAGGCCAAAATAAGCAACCTCATTGACAGGCTGCAACCTGAGGAAATGTTGTGGCCACCATATTGGGAATCAGTCTCCGTGTCCCAGAATTAATTAAACAAAATAGATAAGGGTCAGGGTATGGGTACCTTTACTCCTGAATCATGTGGGAGTGTCCCAAAGGGATAGGTCCTGGGGCTAAACAAATTTTAAAACTTGGGCCGTTTCGAAGCGTCGCAGATCCTTATGAGGCCCCAGTGTGGCCCTGTGTGCAGGATATGCAGATTTTAGGCACCAGAAAAAAATAAAAGGGTGGTAGCTGTCCCTGGGGCTTAGACAGACAGGCCCTTTGCCCAACCCCCTAGGAATTCACTGAAAAAAACCAAAGGCTAAATGATGTTATAGTTAGGTTTGGTAATAATGTATTCATTTATAAAAAAATGTTACTTAGAAATTAACTGAAAAAACAAAGGTGAAGGTGACATTAGAGTTTGATGAATATGTTAGTAAAAAAATCCATTTTAAAATAAAAAAGCACTGGCATTCACCAGGTATAGTTATCTGAAGTAACTAGAATTTGTGCCCTAAAATCACTATAACGCACGCTCTCAACATGCACTGCTTATACCTTTGCATATTAAATCACTCATGACATGTTCAATAACTACATTGATAATATACCTAATAAAATCTGAAATTACACCATTTATGACAACACTGTGCATGACAGGCGTGAGCTATAGTTACTTTAGGGTACAAATTATAGTTATTCAGATAACTACAAATGGTGAATTTCAGTTTTTTTTTAAACTTTAAAATTGAATTATTCCATTGACATAATCTCTTAACTATAACGTCACTTTAACCTTTATTAAACAGGGGTTGGTGTTCTGTCTGCACAGACAGACAGAACAATAGGTAGATAGATAGATAGATAGATAGATAGATAGATAGATAGATAGATAGATAGATAGATAGATAGATAGATAGATAGATAGATAGATAGATAGATAGATAGATAGATAGATAGATAGATAGATAGATAGATAGATAGATAGATAGATAGATAGATAGATAGATAGATAGATAGATAGATAGATAGATTCATAACCCTTTTCAGAGGGCAAGCTGTGGTTACTGGGCCCTGCCATGGGGGCTGAAGTCTTTTATCACTTTTATCATTGATGTTCCGGAGCCTGACCTACATTAGGTCCAGAGCAACTGGGCTAAAGACCCCTTCAGCACTTGACTCTCAGTGGTAGCGCAGGACAAGCAGTCCAAGGCTTCTCTGGGGAAGGTGGTTACTGGGAGAGGACACAGGTTCACAACTCAAAATACACGCAGCACCAGCAATATAGAATTGTACACTCAAATACTTACTTTTATGGAAAATAAGTATTTATTTTACCGCTTCTAACACAAAGGGAAATACGACACTTACAAACAACTTCCACAGTCCCCTGAGGTCAATGTGCTTGTGTTTCTTTAGGTGGTTTCTCTGAATCCTACTCCCTCCTCGCTCTAGTAATTGTGGTTATTCCCCATTTACTAGAGGCGACATTCAGGTGAATCCCCATAGTCTAAGTCTCAGGAGTTGCACTCCAACTCTGTACTAAATTCAGCAGTGTTTTAGAGCCGCAATCTAGTTTCCCCTTGGGCTAATTGCCCAAAATCAATCTTACCCGCAGCTGCAGGATCAAAGCAACCGGAGTCCCTGAGCGCACCCCCTCTACCGGCGCTGGAGCTTCAGCAGCTGTCTCTGGTAAGTTCATGGCCCAGGTGGGCTTTGCTTGGCAGTCCTCTAGTTCCCTACATGCATTTGTGCAAACGCAGCAGCTGGAGGTTCTTCATGGCTCCTGCAAGCTGGGTACGTTCTTTTGGTCCTCCCCTCGGCGAGTTAGGAAGAAGGAAAAGTGCCTTAATCACAGTGTAGGTCTGTAGGGGTTTCCACTGCGGCTTCGCTCCTTCAGTTATAACCCGACCAGTTCACGTTTTTCACTTGCTCCCGATGACCCACTCTGGCATATGTAGTCACCGTCTCTTCACTGCACACAGGCTCCAACCTGATTGGCATTGCAGATTTCTTCACAGCAGCCCCTCCTGGAATATTGGATCATTGGCTCACCACTGCACACAGACTACTGCCCACTCAGGATGGCAATATCTTCACTGAGCCCCTCCTGGCATACAAGGTTGCCAGCTTTCCTCACCACATGGACTATGATCCTCTCAGTACAGCAATCTCTTCATGGTAGCCCCTCCAGGCATACAGGGTCCCCGGGTCCTCACTACATACAGGCAATGACTAGTTTGGCACAGTGATGATCACAGCTTACTACATGATGGCTCTACTCTGGTATACAAAGCTCCCCACTTTCACTGCACAAGGTTAGAGACCCAATAGCTGCAGCAGCCATCTCCTCACACCTCGCTAAGGGAATCCACTCAGCAGGATTCCGCACTAGACCTTGCTTCCTCCAATGCTCTCCTCTTCCTTACAAGGTACACTGGTCTTGGCAAGCAGGCAAACTGGTGCTCAAGGGCAGGTGGTCTTGGATTCCTTGGGTGATGTCCCTTCACCCAGCTCGGAAACTAGCAGGCTTGGTCCCCAATCCTAGGCATAAGCAGAAATCTTACAGAGCCTCTCCTCTGTGCACAGCCCGACTGGCTATCTGACAGTTGACAATTTTTGGAGTCTCAAGCTTCTCTTCTTATAGTCCATTTCCAGACACCAAATGTGATGTAGTGTCTGAGTCTTTGAAGTTTATGTTGGGGTTTTCTTTCCTTTTGAAGTACTCACTCCTCTGCCCTCTCTTTCCCCAGAAGGAAGTCTGTCACAGCAGGAGCGACCCCAAAGCTGACAGTCCCACAACACAGGTCATGGAAGTGATCAGGAGTTCACATCTGAATGTCAGCCACAGTAATATGTGTATCAAAAGGCTAGCCCATGGTCGCAGCTCTACTCTTTATGATTCTTATATCAGCCCCCAGTGGCGTAGCGAAACTTGAAGGGGCCCCCCTGCAAGGTGCACAGAGGGGCCTCCCCTCCGGATTTAATCCAGAGCTCACCGGAGTTTGTACAGTGCTGAGGGGGCCCCCGAGCTGCAGGCCCTCATGCAATGCAGGGGCTATGAGTGCCTGTGTTAGGCCCCTGTCAGCCCCATTCCCTTCCTGAGATCTGCCCATCCTCTTCCTTGTGACTTCTCTCTGAATCAAAGAGCACCCTTTGAAGTGTACTCGGGACCCTGGCTCTCCCTCTCTGTAGTGTGTCCCACACATCTTACAGGAACGCAGCAACACACAAATCTGTCTGGGGGGATTCCTCTACCTGCTCTCCTCATGTTTCACCATGCAGCCCTCGTTCTCTAAAATGGAACCCAGAGTCAGCTCTATATTGACCAATTCACTGGCACACACGTACCCAGCACATGTTCACAACATACATGCACTGCACAGCACGACATCCTTCATATACTGTACCACTCACAGGCATACATTCATCCAGCCCATACACATAACCTACACGCACTGCAAAGTATTGCATCATCCCTATATGATACCATTCACAGACACACAGACATCCAGCAAATGTACACAACATACATGCATTGCACAGCACTACACACCAAACAGATGTAGGCCAAGGGTGAGTTAAACACACAGCAGCAGATTCAAGAGATCTCCTGCTGAGATCGGAATGGCTACTACCACCTCAACCAGGAAGTAGTGGCAGCCATCTTAGAACTCGGGGATCAGTCCTGAGTCCTAAAAAAGACTAAAAAGACAGAAAGGGACAGTATAGACTGGCCCCCTAGGCCTGGTGGGGGGTTCCAAGAGGAACTCCCCAGAGGCCAAAAACATTCTTTTAAAAATGTCACTACATTTTGTTTTTTTTAAAACAAGCATGGGCTCCTGGGCTTGTTTATTAAAACCCTTTTGAGTAGGCAAGGGCCCGGGGATATGGGGCATTTATTTTTTGGGGGGGAGAGGGGCATGCATAGCCCCCTCCCTAGGCAATTTCGTCCCCGGGGATCCGACGTCTTTTTTAGAGGAAGGGGCGCATGCAGCCCCATTCCCAAATTTGCTTTCAGCCCAGGGATCCCATCCTCCAAGGTCCCCAATGAACATATGGTGGATGCACTGGGTGGGGACCAGGACACCCACCTTTCAGAAATGCAGGTCCCAGGGGCTGATAACAGCTTGGGGAGGGGGCCACGAGAGCCCCCCTTTTTAGGTCTCGCCTGATCCAGCGCATGCGCTGGTCTGGCCGAGACATTAAGTGTACGGGTTTTCACAGTGCCGCCACAGGCTTTTGGTGGCCTAAAGCTTGCGTGCACGTGAGCGTGCACGCGCGTAGCCGCCATCTGTCTCCTCCGTCACGGGTCATTAAGTTGCTTGCCCTGCATGCCTCTCTCCGTCTTGCAATTCCCTCCCCCTCCCTCACCACATAGCGCGTCTTGAAAGACAACACTCCTCCGTCACGGTTCATTAAGTTGCTTACCTTGCATAGAGTTTTGTAGCTCGATGGCTAATTCACTTTAAGAATTATCAGCTTCAGTCTCATTTGTGAGACTGTGCTGCCATCTACTGCCCGTGAGCTGCAAACACAAGATTGGCATAAAAAGACCCTTTGCATCATACACATACCTAGTTAATAAAGAAAACTATAGTAACCAACCATCTAACTACGCCTTGCCTTATTATTCCCATTATCAAATAATTTGCACCGATGCCCATCCAACAAGAACGAATTTTGTGGGCATGCTGAACCGAGAACCATTCCACTTTTAATATGCTTACATAAAAATGTCGGTATTCGAAATAAGTCTGAATATTATTATTACCTGAACCTGCTGCCAGACGGAAAATATATTATGTAGTCCTGCATATCCTTAACAAGCTTCGGGTTGATTGCGCTGACCACGAAGAGCAAGAACGCCTGCCAGTAGAGTGAATTTTCTGTCGTGCATTTAATGCCTCTGTGCACGGATTCGTTTCAGGAAAACAGGACCCGTCTTTGAGCAATTAATTATATGATGCTTTTTAATATGTTAGAAGCAGCCAAGATACCCGTAGTGGTGAACGTGCGCTTTACAAATACACGTGTTATGTTATGTTATGTTTGCTTAAAAATTTATGTCTTTTCCCTGTGTGTTACCTTTACTTCTCAGCATTGCTTGAAATGGAAAAATAGAAGTGCAGGTACTCTGTACCAGAGTACCTGCTTGTTTCTGAGAAGTGCCGGTACTCTCCAATTAAAAGTATAGCATTTCTCTTGAGAAGCGCCGGTACTCTCCCTCTCAAAATAAAAACAAGCATTAGCATAGCCAATACGTCTCGCTTTTGGGACCTTCTAAATATTTAGTTTTGCAGCACAATATCCTTGGTGCAACAACATCAGCTGGTGCATGGCTAAACCTTGTACCTTATAAGTGTTTAGCCATGCAACAGTTGATGTTGTTGCACCAAGGATATTGTGCTGCATAACTAAATACTTATAAGATCCCAAAAGCGAGACCATTTGGCTATGCCAATGCTTTTTATTTAAGTAGTGGCCCTGGAGATCGGTTTCCCAAGACCTATTTAGGTTCGTGGAGGGGAGCCATGCTGCCTCCTTCCCTTTTATAGAATAAACTGCCCTGGGTATGGGGTCAGGGAGGGGGCCACGCAGACCCTCTCCCCCTTAATAAAAAAAAAGGCCCTGAGGAATTGAGTCCCCAGAACCTAATAAGACTCAGGGTCACGCAGCCCCCCTCTACTTTAAAAGAAATAAGGCTCTGGTGTATGGGGTTCCCAGGGCCATAATAGGTTCAGGGAAGTGCCATGTGCCCCCCCTGCCCTTTAAAAAAGAAAAGGCCCGGAGGGATGGGGTCCCCAAGGCCAGGCCATGTGGCCAACCCCTTGTGCAGCGCCAAAGGCTGTGTGCAGTGTGGTGTTTGCAGACTTTTTGGGGGGTTGGACACAGGGCCAAGTCTTGTAGCCAACCCCCCAGCACGTACAATCAATGGCCATACGTAGCATGGGGTTGGCTGCATGCAAGGGGTTGGCCGCAGGTCAGGCTCTGTGACTAGCTCCCCGCCATGAACGACCGAAGGCCCTGCTCAATGTGGGTTTGGCTGCCTTTAAGGGGTGCTGGCCACAAGGCCTGGCCTCAGGCCCTGTGGCCTCCACTTCAAATGGCCAAAGGATGTGCACAGCACAGGGTTGACCACAGGGCCTGGTGGAGCAGGGGTTGGATTTACGCATGGTAAGTAAATGTTCCTTGAAGTAAAAAAAAACCTAGAAATTCTCTAAAAAAAGGCTAATGTAACACTACAGTTAGGTGAAATGTTCAGTAAAAACAAAACACTTTAAACTCTAAAAAAACACTGTAATTTACCAGTTATAGTTATTGTTATCCTAAGTAGCTATAACTCGTGCCCTAAGGTAACTATAACTCATGCCTGTTGCTTGCTTGTCATTGGCCTGTTTGTAGCTCAACCTGTTGGGTGACTTGGTAGTTCTAAACTTATTGCGACCACCTCTACAAGTCAATCCGATGATTTCTTAGTGCCCCTTCTTTTTCCTCTTCCTCTTCCTTCTCTTCCTCTTCTGCTTCCCGTTACTATGGTCCGGTTGTAGGATGTTTGTTCCTGTTTCTGCTTGAGGAGCCAGAATACTTGGTAGAAGGTTTAGGGGCAAATCCCTAAAGGGGTAGAGCCTGCTTGTTCTTCAGCTTCTGATCCTATCTCAGAGCTTGAGCCAGTTGGTATAGTTTCTTGCTGTTTCAGTTGTTCCAATAGCCAGGAAGGAGCTGAGGCGGATGAACCATTTTTTAGAAAGTTTCACAGAGATTCGTTAAACAGGACTAAGATTATTAGCAAACCAAAAAAAGCTCCATCTATAGAAAAGCACACCTAATTATAACTACCTGCTGGCGACAGGCTATATATATATATATATTTACATACATTTAGTTATATATATATATATACATATTCACTGAAAAAACCATAGGTTTCACTCGTGAAAAACCATTGAAATTCCCCCGTTATAGTTAGTGCAGGCAACTATAACTCACGCGACCGCAATCCTCTGCTGATGACGTCAGATATTACATCACTGTATTTAGACACTTATTTACCCATGTCTTCTTCCATTAATTTTTAGCTATACATATATTACAAATATTTTTTTTTCAGAAAGACACATATGTCATCAGTGATGTAATATCTGACGTCATCAGCAGAGGATTGCGGTCGCGTGAGTTATAGTTGCCTGCACTAACTATAACGGGGGAATTTTAATGGTTTTTCACGAGTGAAATATCCAGCTAACTATAACATGTGTGAAACCTATGGTTTTTTAAGTGAATTTGCAGGGTATTTTAAATGCTAATTCCTAACTATAACGTGTGTGAAACCTATGGTTTTTTCAGTGAATTTGTACGGTTTTTTAAATGCTAAGTTATGTATTTATTTATTTATTTATTTTTTTTAAAGGTTTTTCACCGTGCGCGCACCGTATATATATATATAAATGTATCCCTGTGAACAAGGATACTGTGTTATCCTAAATGCGTCGAAAGCTGCAACTTGAATAAAGACCTGATTTTGCCACAAAGAAAACGGGTGTCCGTGACTCTCTCTTCGCTGTCTTGCCGGATGGGAAGCGGGAAGAGCTGGAAAAGTGTTTTGGATATATAAATGTATATATATATGTACATATATATCTATATTATCTACTATCTACTTATAGGTTCTAATTTTGATCAAATATGCCGATATTGATAGAGCCACATTACTCAAGGAAATTGAAGCAATAAATGAGGAGCTGGATAAAATCGAGGACTCTGATGAAAAAACGAAATTAAGAAAAGATATGATGGAAAGACTCAAGAAAGAGGAAAAAACAATCATGGAAAGGAAAACGTTTAAATTCCAACGTGATCGTAACGATTACCAACTGGGGCAAATTTTTACGTTTGCAAAAAAATACGACGCAATGAGAATCTCCAAATCCAAGGTGGTTCCGACCAACAGGGGCCCCAACAAGGAAACCATCACCAATGAGTCAACCCAATCAGACCTCAGCTCAATGGGGGGTAGTGACTCGGAATCGGAACTCCGTGATAAAGTGTCATCTGACTTGATACCAAGACCAACCCCAGCACAAGAAATGAATTTTTTATGCGAGGGAAGAAGGCAGACCTTACGCCCAAGACTGGTTGCAACAAATCAAACCGGAAACACGCAAACTACAAATCCAGGCAGAGGCAGAGGGCAAGGAAGAAACACCTCAAATCCAAACAGGAGAAGAGGAAGGGGCTAGTGGGCGAAAAACCAATGATGTGTGAGGACGCCAATACAATCATCAATTTAACATCCATTGATCTGACCGAAGACGAAAAGAAAATACTTGCACTTGGCCTCTCATTTGCACCACTCAATAACTTTGACTATGCTTCTGTGCGATATGACATCTATAAAGCTATCCGCAAACTGAAGCTTAAAAAATCCTTTGCGATGCGAAACAACAAACGTAATGCTCCCGATGGTGCCAATGACAATTCTCTGCAGGATGCTATTCAGGATCTTTGGGACACAGAGGGTACGGGTGAAAATACAATTTCCCACGGTCTAGATGATCTTGGTTCTGTGGGACCCATCACTTCTTTTAGACCTAAATCCACCTTCAACCCAGTCATGCCTCGCGATGCCTTGGATATATTTAATGAAAATGTAACAGCTAAGATTAAGACTCTACACACTAAGATTCAATCCAAGAAACAACGCTACAATAGACAGTCTCAGCAATACCATCAACTTCTTTCTAAACTCAGAAGCAACAAAAAGACTATCATACGTCAAAGCGATAAGGGTGGCAATATTGTCCTAATAACAAAGGAGCTTTATGACCATGAAGCCTTTAATCAGCTCAACGACAGGAATTGCTACACCCGAACAACAGCAGCGGCCATTGCAAGTTCAAACAAGGAGATCCGTGATAAATTGACCAACTGGAAAAGACAAAAACTCCTAACTGAATCTGAATACAACTTCCTGAAAAAGGACAACCCAGTCATCCCCAAAATGTATTTTATCCCCAAGATACACAAAGACCCTGTCAACCCTCCAGGAAGACCAATCATTTCTGCACATGATGGTATTTGTGAAAAAATGTCTCAATACATTGACTATTTCCTACAGGATTTTGTGAAATCATTAGATTCATATGTACAGGACACAGGGGACTTCCTTCGTAAAATCAATGGAATCCAGTGGAGAGATGACTATTGGATGATAGCCCTGGATGTAACATCACTTTATACCAGTATTGGACACAATGACGGTATCAAGGCCTCTAAATACTTTTTATCTCGTAAACCTCCCCAATTTGCTAGACACAATCAAATGCTTATTGAAATGTTGGAATTTTGTCTCCTCAATAACAACTTCATGTTTAATAGTCTGTTATACAGACAATTGAGGGGCGTAGCTATGGGGGCTAGTTTTTCACCCAGCTACGCCTGCCTCCATATGGGCTACTGGGAGGAGACGGTTCTTCGGCAAGAGTACACACAGTGCCTAAATGACAATGTTTTAGTTTGGCTACGATTTATTGATGACTTATTTGTAGTATGGAAGGGATCATTGAACGAGGCCGAGGGTTTTATTGCAAGTCTCAATGTAAACAACCTCAATCTTCAATTCACTGCTACCTATAGCCAAACTAATGTCACATTCCTTGACACTGAGGTCTACACTAATGTTGGCACATTGGAGACCAAGCTTTACCGTAAACCCACTGCCGGTAACACCACCCTCCATGCCACCAGTGCACACCCGCCCCACCTCATTAACAGCATACCCTATGGGGAGATGTTGCGCTTGAGGAGGATTTGCAGTAATGATACTGATCTTAGGGCAGCACAAGAGCATAGCAAACTTAGATTTAAGGCGCGAGGTTATTCTGAACGTATCATTGAAAGTGCTATTGTGAAAGCTAATGCGCATAATCGCAGCGAATTGTTAAAACCCATTTGTGGTATTACCAGTAGCACCACATTGCATAACACTCAGGAGGGGACTAACATAAGCCCATCCAATACATTTAGAATCATCATGGGCTATAGCAAACAACATGTAGAAATACGCAAAATTATCAATAGGAACTGGCCTATCGTGCGCAGTGATCCTGTTATTGGTCCCATGCTTCCCCAGCAGGTTACCATCACATACAGTAGAGCCCCCACGATGGGACAAGCCTTGGTCAATACCAACCCTGAATCTATTGACAATAAGTCATGGTTACAACTTAACAATGGCTTTTACAAGTGTAAAACTTGCAAAGCTTGCTCTCATGGCGTTAACACCAAGACTTTTACTGATCCCTTTAGCAATAAGCAGCACAGGATCAACAAACTACTGACTTGTAAGACTGAGTTTGCCATTTATGTCCTTACCTGTCCTTGCAACCTTAGATATGTGGGCAGTACAAAACTAGCGGTCCACAAACGCATTCTGCAACATCTGCGTGCGATTTCTAACCAGGACAACACCTACCCCGTAGCTCGCCACTTTAGAGAGATCCACAACAGTGACAATAAGAGCCTAAACTATTTTGTTATTGATTGCATTGAACCGAGCAGGAGGGGTGGTGATCGTGAGTCCAATCTCCGCAAATTGGAAACCCGATATATCCTGCAACTTAACACAAAGGTTCCTACAGGACTTAACATAACGGAGGATCTGCACACATGTCTGGGTTAAGCACAAATTATCGCATTAGTCTGCTCACTAGCCTCCTTCCTGTCTCTTGCAACCAATTCAATGGGCAAACTATATGGGTGGTTTTTCTACAACTCACACAAACTAAGGGTATATAAGCGGTAATCTCCATTTGGGCAACCTTTTGATCTGATGTGTACATAACAGCATTTTAACATTTTTAAGTCTTTTGTCTTAACCTTATTTAATATATTTATATTTTTTATATATTTATGGTTATTTATCTGGTACTTTACCATTTTCCTTAGACAAAATGTACTTATATTTATTAATCTTGCTTATTTGCACATCCCCATTTCCCTTGGAATTGTGTGTCCTACCAGTTGGAACCTAACCGCTTTTTGAATTCCATCTATAAAACTTATCACACTTAGTGGGTATTTATATCCACTCTATATATGAAAGGCTTCACCACAACCTTATTCTGCTTAAATCCATCATTCTTACTGATACAGGTTAATCTGTTATTCGGATTCTAACCTTTAATTAATGTGCCTTTTAAAATCTTATATGAAGATCTTAACCCCAACATTCTGTCCTTGGGTTACACTGGGTGGGTTCTTCTCTTTAAATTTGTCTTATATATGAAATGTATTATTTAAATCATTTCAAGCACAGGCATATTAATTGCATTTTATCTTTTTTTGATTTATATTGTTTGCACTCATCACTTTTCCATTTTAATGGTCCGGTGGGTAACATGGATCTTTTAACACAATACCTTTTAACAGAATATTTATATTTTTTATGAGTAATATTGTGTTATTAGTCGAAGTCAGACCAGTACAGATTATTCATCCCCCTGTCGGCAATTTGGTTATTCATGTATAACTGGCGCATTTCTTGATTATTGTCTAGGTGGTGCCAAAAGATTTACATTGTATTCTTTACAGGCATTAGGCATTTATGCCGACATTATAAAATACATATGCTACAATTTTAAAAAGATTAGAGACTGTTACAATGTTTTAGCCTGCAATCTGATTACGTGTGTATTTTTTGCCGTGAGGTTAAATGTACTTTCTCGCTGTCTATGACTTCGTAACCATGTGATCTCCCCCATGTGACCTGTAGTATCACTTTAAATTTGTTGCATCATGAGTTACACGCTGTCATGTGAACAAGGCTCCACGGAGCCGAAACGTTATGGCCGTCGCTCTGGGCATTGAATAAATAATTGCACTATATGCAGGCTCGTGTACTTACTTCCTTGGCAGTTGGAGGATCTTCAAGGCTGGTGGGAGAAGTCTTTGAACATATATATATATATATATATATATATATATATATATTCACTGAAAAAACCATATGTTTCAGGGGCGTTATAGTTAGTTGGACATTTCACTCATCCAAAACCATAGAAATTCCCCCGTTACAGTTAGCCCGCAATGCACTGCTGATGATGTCACATATTACATCACTCATGACATGGTCAGTGACATCACTCATGACATCACTGATGACATCTCAAATGACATCACTCATGACATCATCCTTGTGATAGAGTGGCAAACCTCCTCTCACCCTAATATAACCTTTAATACACACACTCAAAAATACAAACTAACATTTTCAAAACAATGGACATACCAATACCAGTTACAACACACCTATTCAGTAATTCCAAGATCTACACACACATCCACTCATTCACCAACAGTCCCTATACAGTCACTCATACATGTACTCACTCATCATATGTACTCATACACCTATACATCCTGTTACACACCGCCACTCATCAATAGAGTTACACACACACATAGTCACACATGCAAACAAAGTATCAAACATCCATTTACTTGCATATACAGTTATACACACACTACCACACTTACTTCTACAGAAACTTACACATACTTACTCTCTTAAACAATCACTTATAGAAACACCTACTTATTTGTACAGGAACTCTTCCAATCTCTCACTCTCACATATACTCACTTATATACAAAAATAATCACATATACTAGTTTAAAGCATATGTAGTTAGTCATAAAGACACTATTGAGACAGTCATTCACTCACTAACACACCCATACAAACACTCATCCACCTATACAGTCCTGCACACATGCTGTCTTCAACACATACAAACAGTGAGTCACTCATTCATGCATCTATGCACTAAGTAATACCCCCCACCGAACCATACAGACACTCAGACACTCATACTGATACTCAAAAAACCAACTAAGAACCCATATAGACACTCATGTAGCTACTCACCAACCCATGCAGCCACTTATACACAAAGTGAGAGACTGATACAGATATTTACATATTTAAACATTACTCACTAACCCATGTATTCACTAAGATGCACTTAATCAGTCAGTTATGCAATCAATTTTACCCAAAAAAATCATCCATTTAGACACTTATATACCCATTTATTCTTCCATCGACCTTGAGATATACATATATAAAACATATTTAATTTTCATAAAAACACACATTCACTAGATGATGTCATCAGTGATGTCATTTGCGATGTCATCAGTGATGTCATGAGTGATGTCACTGACCATGTCATGAGTGATGTAATATGTGACGTCATCAGCGGTGCATTGCGGGCGCGCGAATTATAGTTAGCTGAACTAACTATAACGGGGGAATTTCTATGGTTTTGTACAAGTGAAATGTACAACTAACTATAATGCCCCTGAAACCTATGGTTTTTCAATGAATTTCTAAGTTTTTTTAAATGCTAATTTCTAACTATAACATGACTGAAACCTATGGTTTTTTCAGTGAATATATATATATTTATTATACTATGTATACATGTGAAAATGTCTCGGTCCACCTGTTTGCCTCGGTCGCACAGAAAAAATGGGTGGAACTGACGTCAGCACGCCGACGAGGTCGTCTTATGGCTCCGATGACGTCATACGGTGTTAGGAGCGGAGCCGTGCCAATATGACGTCCTCGTCGATGTGGGAGAGCTAGGAAAGAATTTCCGTGGAATACTGGTGCAGGGGATATTCACCTAAGTGTTCAGGCTAGTCCTTTGGGAGCAACTGTTTATGTTGCCACTCCAGAAACCGAAACCAGTGATCCGAGGGCAGAGACCCTGCAGATGGCACACGACGTGGGGTGCCCAGTCGTGTGCACCGGCGGGGCAGCGAAGTGACAAGCACCACAACTCACAAAAAAGGTAAGGAGGGCACTGAATAACACAGGATCTTCTCTTTGTATCTGGCAGGAACAACAAAGTTAAAATGCCCTAGTACCAAAATGTAGAATTAGTACTGCAACGGTCTTCAAGAGAACCTGCGATGCCGCTTCTGCCTCCCGTACCGTGGATACGGCACATGCGTCACGCGGTACGGTCATACTGCGGTTTGACGCACACTCGTTGACCTCTCATGGCACTGCTCCACACTTCAGGGAGGACACTTTCAATTAGCTATGTTTTCTGATGACATGTCGCGCCGGCCCCGTCCAACAACAGAACTCCTTTAGATCCAAACAGATTCTTCCACTTTCTCACTGGAAGTGAAACCAGGCCATGCGGACACTTTCACAATACAACAGCTGGGAATGCACTTTTTGGTAAAAAAAAACACATTCCTTCCTCCTAATTAATCAAATAAACGTCTCACTGAAGAACAGGGGCCAGCTTCGATCGGTAAACAGCCGTTACAATGACTTTTTTACTTCGCGATACCATTACAACGCATGCATTACCACGCATGCGTTGTACATCACGAAGTCATTACTACACATTTTTTTAGAACGCATGGTCATTTACCACACATGCCTTTATCAACAAATTTTGTTGTAAAGGTATGTATGGTAAATTACCATGCGTTCTAAAAAACATGTTAATGATCCACGTTGTTGTAAGGAAACAGAGGCTGTTCCATTTGCTCACAACGACGTGCACTGCCCCTCAGAGACGACATGAAGCAGGAACTACGAGGAGAGATGAACCACGAGGAGTGAGAGGTAAGGGGGATTGGACATGGGGTGTTTTTTTCCCCTAGGGTTTAGGGTAGTGCAGTGGTGTTTGGGTAGTGTTTTAGGGTTTAGGGTAGTGCAGTGGTGTTTGAGTAGTGTAGGGGTCGTGCTGGGGTAGTGTTTTAGGGTTTAGGGTAGTGCAAAAGTTTTGGGGGTCGTGCTGGGGATAGTGTTTTAGAGTTTAGGGTAGTGCAGTGGTGTATGGGTAGTGTAGGGGGTCATACTGGGGTAGTGTTTTAGGGTTTAGGGTAGTGCAGTGGTGTTTGAGTAGTGTAGGGGGTCATGCTGGTGGTAATGTTTTAGGGTTTAGGGTAGTGCAGTGGTGTTTGTGTAGTGTAGGGGGTCGTCCTGGGGGTAGTGTTTTATGGTTTAGGGTAGTGCAGTGGTGTTTGGGTAGTGTAGGGAGTCATGCTGGGGTAGTGGTTTAGGGTAGTGCAGTGGTGTTTGTGTAGTGTAGGGGATTGTGCTGGGGGTATTGTGTTAGGGTCTATGGTAGTGCAGTGGTGTTTGGGTAGTGTAGGGGTAGTGATGGGGTAGTGTTTTAGGCTTTAGGGTAGTGCAGTGGTGTTTGTGTAGTATAGGGGGTAGTGCTGGTGGTAGTGTTTTAGGGTTTAGGGTAGTGCAGTGGTGTTTGTGTAGTGTAGAGGGTAGTGTTTTAGGGTTTAGGATAGTGCAGTTGTGTTTGTGTAGTGTAGAGGGTAGGGTTTTAGGGTTTAAGGCAGCGCAGTTATGTTTGTGTAGTGAAGGGGTCATGCTGAGGGTAGTGTTTTAGGGTTTGGGGTAGTGCAGTGGTGTTTGTGTAGTGTAGGGGGTTGTCCTGGGGGTAGATTTAGGGTTTAGGGTAGTGCAGTGGTGATTGGGTAGTGTAGAGAGTCGTGCTGGTGGTAGTGTTTTAGGGTTTAGGGTAGTGCAGTTATGTTTGGGTAGTATAGGGTGTCGTGCTGGGGGTAGTGTTTCAGGGTTTAGGGTAGTGCAGTGGTGTTTGGGTAGTGGAGGGGGTAGTGTTTTAGGGATTAGGGTAGTGCACCCAACCAGCCACAATATCTGTGGAGAAAGGGGAACCTGACTCTTTTGAATGCTCCGCCAATTGAATAATTTGGGTCAAGGGTCCTACCACGTCCAAGACCTATCAATTCCTTTTTTGGGATCCCTCATACACTTGGAGAAAAAGGTACATAGTTTCTCATCAATTTCAGGCGTGTGTGCCACATTCCCCTTCATTGAGGGTCTGGGACATTCTCCCCTCATCCTATTCCTGACCTCCCTTTCAAGGGGTTGATGGATTTTCCCCACCACATACTCTGCCACTTTGGTGTCAGGGGTCCACTCCACCGACCTAGGATGGTAAATTTGGGTAGGCTCGAACATGTCCGAGTGG
This sequence comes from Triturus cristatus, assembly GCF_964204655.1. NCBI lineage: Eukaryota > Metazoa > Chordata > Amphibia > Caudata > Salamandridae > Triturus > Triturus cristatus. The sequence continues at coordinate 419,484,835 of NC_140585.1, read as the reverse complement.
ACCCCGTCCCCAACCCGGGACTGAGAGGTGTAGGACTCTGGATGCCAGTGACGCCCGAGTCCTTATCCTCATCGGGGGAGAAATCGTCCTCCGATACACCCTCTCCGTCTAAGGGAAACCCGGCGTCGGGGTCTACAATAGTGGTGACAGCGTCGCAATTTTCTCCGGACTCCTCCTCCTCCCGGCAGGGTGCATGCTTTAGTGTTCATGCATTTTGAGGAAGGTCTCCGTAAGTTTATCAAATCCTTCCAAGTGCCCCGCGTTATGCTTAACGGCCATTTTACTCCCCATCTGGGAGCTACTGGGACCCGCCACCACCAGATCTGGGTCACTGAACACCTCAGGGATGCTTTTCGCCAGCTTATCAACCTGATCCCTAAGAGGAGCCAGCGCCCTAGAACTAGCCAGAGAGAGGGCTTGGTCCACTGCTGGAGAGAGATGTTGGGGGACAATTCCTCCTCCACTTCCTGGTGGGAGGAGTAAAAATGGTCTTCTGGAGAAGACATGATAGCAGAGGGTGTGAGCACAGAACAAATGCCCGTAAAATCCTTAAGGCAGCCCCCTCGCCGGTGCTCCAACAGCTGGGCTTTCCCTGAAGCTGTTATAAGAATAGACTAAGGCGCAATACAAATTACCACCACCAGGTGGCGCTGGTCACTAAAGTGGCCGTGTGGGGAAATCACCGCGTAGCGGTGTCAAAATTAGGCGAGGGTTGGTCGGGAATCAAGCAGACACTAAAGGAGTGACCGGATTCCTAAACGCACGTAAAGACCAGCGGGAGCGCTCGACGGAGCTGCCTCGCTCGGACCAGACGCACCTGACAGGATCTCACTGTGCGCAGAATGCACAGCTGGAGAAACTGGGGAACAACCTTTACAACGCAACTTTTACAACGCACTACCATTACAACGAAACTATTACAACGCAAATGCTGTGACAACGCATGCCATTACAACGCAAGTCTTTACATCGACTTGCACTAGATGGCGTGCTAACATTAAAAATAGTGTAGTTTACTATCCAAACACCTTCCCTACTGCAACGTGGACTGGAGTTAGAATAGTAAATTACCCTTTTTTAATGTTAGCACGCCATCTACTGCAAGTCGATGTAAAGACTTGCGTTGTAAAGACTTGCGTTGTCACAGCATTTGCGTTGTAAAAAAATCGTTGTAACAGCATGCGTTGTAAAAGCATGCGTTGTAACGTCATACATCCGGAGAAACTGCGAGGGGGAGAACGCTCTTGGGCAAGAGCCTGCTGTGCAGGGAATATGAAACAATACCAAGGCAATAATGCTAATAACATGCACAAGAAACCGCTATACAAACAGCAACAACGTCAGATTAAGCAAAGAATGCAAGGAATGCACTTAACTGACGAGCAGTGAAGAAAGAGGAAGCGGAAGGGACGTCACAATATTATATACGATGGACTGTGATATGATTGGACTATAGTTGCCTTGGAGACTACCACCCTAATGGTTCATGGGTTGTGTAGTCTTTTGTTTAATGATTGTTGTGTTACTTTTTCTTTGAACTGCTATGCAAATAAAGTGAGGAAAGATATGCATAATCCTCGCCTCCGTCCTGCCATAGAATTCATTAAACTTTATTCGATCTGATTTAGAAACATAGATCATGAAAGTGTACAGAAAAACAGTAAATCCTCTTTCCTAATACAATACAGTGAGAATTAATTAAAACCAGTAGGTAAAAACTGGTGTTACAAAGCCCGATTCGGAGCAACTTCAGGTTAACAGAATCGTATAGTTCAATGTTTCTCAAGATCAATCTCATGTACTGCGTGCAAAATACGGGGGTCCAAGTAAGATGAAACGTTCCAATACCTGACCAGTCTGCACTATATAAAACTGCAGAAAAACTAAAAATAAAAAGTGTTTTGCACACTTCTGTCATTGGGCTATATGTGGGCTACATCTGGGTGATATTTGTGCTACATTTGGGCTCTTTTTTCTCTGGTGGCCATCTTGGGAGGCTTATTTGTTATGACGTTTCCTAATTTCCTCATTTACTGCAGTCTTCTCAGTAGGAAATGTTTTCAGTTCTTTACTTTGATTCCATCAAGAAGGCATTCAGATGTGTCACACATTTGCCATAAATTCAGAATGTTAGCACTCTAGTTGTTCATTAGATCACTGTAGTAAAGCTGCTGCTCACGATGGAGTTAACTGGAAGTCTACTGCTGGTATTGAAAGTGATTGTTTCAGTCTGCATGTCAGAATTTTCTAATGAAATAGAAGAGGATTTGAGATATCACCTAAAACATGCCCTAAATTTTCTTTCTGCAGCACTAACCATCATTTCTATGGCAAAATGAACCCCCTCATTTTGTTCCTTTTTAAAATAAATGTTTTAATTGTTACTAGTCTATTCCAATCAAGATGGCTTCAGGTGTGCCATAATTTTGTCATAAGTAAGACTGTTAGCTCTCTAGTTGTTCTTTAAAACACTCTGGGAATCTGCAGTAGAATACAAAGGCATTAACTGACAGGCTGCTCCTGTTGAACTATAACAGGAAGATATTTGAGATCTCACTTAAAACACGTCCTAATTTTTCTTTCTACAGCACTAACCATAATTTCTATGACAAAATGAACCCCACCATGTTGTTCCTTTTTCAATTAAATGTTTTAAGTGTTACCAGTTTATTCCAATCAAGATGGCTTCAGGTGTGCCATACATTTGTCATAAGTAAGGCTGTTAGCGCTCTAGTTGTTCTTTAGAACACTCTGGGAAGCTGCAGTAGAACACAAAGAAATCAACTGACAGTCTCTGCCCTTGTTGGATGTACATGATTTACTGAGAATGACATTTTCACATGACTGAGAAAGATAATGGGAATTTACAGAAAATATGCTCTCATTTTAGCTTCAGTTTTCTCTCAAACATGATTTATGATATCCCAGCAGAAGGTTTTTCACAGGGTAAAATCACCTTAGAACACACCACAATTGCTGAAATTAGTATGGTAACATCAACAAATGAATTCTAATGTAACTAAAGTCTGTTATCACCCTTTATAGTTCTCCTTTTGGTAACCCTCAAAACCTTTGATTAACTACAATGCATTTCAATGGGGTACTATCATGTTTATTGGTTCCAAGATGGCTGCCAGCAATTCCAGGATGAAGTGCTGACAGCCAATCAGATCTCACGATGAGATGTGTCGTTAGGCTCCGCCCAGATATTGAAACTTTTTCTTTTTCTAATTTCTCATGAACTACTGAACGGATTTACACCATTTAACAAAAAGGGATCTTTCTGAATCAAGGACTACCTTTTCGCCAAATTTGGTGTAATTCCGTTCAGCAGTTTGGGCTGTAGCCGTGTCTAAAGCTTCCTATGGGAATTAACATGGAGAAAACACGTTTTGGAACCCCCCTATTTTCTCAGTCCCCGCTTGCCGAATCACCCCAAACCTTTTAAGATAGGAGCTGACCGGAGCGCCCCACAAGTTTTGAAAATTTTGCGAAGATTCGTCAACCGACGCCAAAGTTATTGGGAAAAGAATGTTACGATTTTCCCATGGATAATAGGTCCTAACTATAACTACCTACTGGCCAGTAGGTAATATATATATGTATATATATATGAAACACCACAATCCCGTCACTCCAACTCCTCGGATAATCAGGTACAGATCACACTGTGCTGTAAGTTCATAAAGTGCTCTTTAGTACGTGAAAAACAGCATGATGCATTTCGGCCATGTTGCCACGACCTTGATCACATGACACGCTAGGACCATTTACAACTAATATAGTGACGTCAATTACCCACATACTCTATCAGCCTATTACAGAATACCATGAAACTGAACATACTGCATAGATCGGGAGAAATACATTTAAAAGAAAGACTATCTATAAATGATCTAAAACTACATCCTATTGTGAGTTTGAATTAATTCACACAATCTGAAAAAATCCACCGTAGTGGAAAATTATTGTTCAAAACTTTCTCCCAGGTCAAAAAAACATTGTATTCTGTAATATAAAAAAGACAGTAAAAGACAGGCTGTTATAGTGCAATGTTAATAAATAGTGCAAGTGCCAATTATTAAAAAAATCTTTTTATCCACAAGGGATTTTACATCTTATCACATGGCCCCTATTAAAGTCATAGTCGGGCCATGGGTAAAAATACATGTGATGAACTAGGGGAGACCGTAGCGGTTTAGCCCATATATAGCTGTATATCTGCACTCCTGATAGATGATATGTATGTCTCACAATAGGGGGCATACTCCAATTACCTCTCACCCATGAACATGCACCAAAAATGGATGCTACCAGCTGCCTCGAATCAGTTGCTGTAAATGCATCATGGTATTAAATTAAACCCTAGTCTGAATCCCATAATAACGATGATGCCACCCATCATCACTGACTAGTCAATAGTGACAGTGTAACTCCTCCTCATACTCTGTGTGCAAACACATTTATCAGACATTGCAATTAATGAGCAATGGTACTAATGTAAAGTACTAAAGTGCAATAAATATATGACAAGTAAATTGACACAGAATCTAAAAACAGTATGAAGCAGGGAGGCGGTATTTAAACATGGGATTAAAGACACGTAATGTCACATAAAGTGCAAGTGCACTAGTGCAAATGGGGCTAGCAGCAAACAACCTCAGAGGGCAGAATATTCAGTACATAAAGTGCTGATGCAAGTGCATGTACAACCAGCAAACTAGCTGCATAAATATAACTATGGCGACCAATCACAAAAGCCTCCACAGTCATATTAAGGGCAGGGTCAGATGGCACAAATGAATGGATAAAATGTAGCAATTAAGAACCGTCTAAAATTCCAGCACAGAAACCCTAGTAAAAAACCGAGTAAAAACCAACAGGTTAAAACCAGGTTAAAACAGAGGCACAGACTGGCTAAAAGAACGGCTAAAAGAATGCCAACACTAAAATCCACCCATAAAATAGGAGTAAATAAATGGTAAAAATAGAACAAGAGTCTCATGAAAAATTGTGCAAATCCTCCCCTGTGTTAAGCCCATTGGGCATCTTGATGTCGAGTAGTAATATGTAATCGGATTCCAATTGTCTCAGTTTCTTTTCCCTTTTACCTCCCCTTTGCAGTGTGGGTACCGCATCGATGACAAAATAGTTCAAGTCTTTCAAGTTGTTGTGGTGAACTAACTTGAAATGACGTGCTACAGGATAACTTGTGTCCGAGATAACGATAGCCTTTAGATGTTGTAAAATAAGTGAAAATACCTGTAACTTTGTGCTACCAATGTATTTCAACTTGCAAGAGCATTCCAGTATGTATACTGCATGATCCGTCTTGCAAGTAAAAAAGTCTTTTATTTTGGTAGGGGTGGAATCAAAGACGTTAATAAATGGGAGATATTGATGCCAAACTTGCATGCTCTACATGAGCTGCACTTAAAAAACCCTGTACGTTTAGACAGCCAAGTTCTAGTAGTAGTTACATCAGGGCTGGTTCTGACCAGGGCATCCCTCATAGAGGGCGCTTGTCTGAAAGTAATCTGAGGAAGGTTAGGCACTAATTGGGACATTGTTAAATCAGTTTTCACAATAGGCCAGTTCTTATAGATTACTTTTCTTAACTCCTTGTCTTGGCTGCTAAAGGAGGTTATTATTGTACAGGATCTTGATCTTGGGAAGTGTTAGTGGTACTGAGATTGGATTTATACATGGTTTTATTAGTTACCATTCCCAAATATTCATCACGACTCAAGTTATTAGCTTTAACTAATGCTGTTTTTATGTCATTCATTCTGTATCCATGGGCTAAGAATCTTTTAAGGGAGTCATCCTGGAAAACAGCAAGGTCAACATCAGAACTACAAATTTGCCTTATGTGGAGAAATTCTCCGTAGGGTATACTCTTTATGAGATGACGTGGGTGGGAACTCTGAGCATGCAGTATTGAGTTGCCCGCTGTACTTTTCCTGTGGAGCTTAGTTTGTATTGTATTATTCTCTATGTAAAGCTCAACATCAAGAAATTGGACAACACTAGTACTGATCTGGGCAGTAACCTCCAAATTGAGCATGGTATCATTAACACATTTCACAAATTTTATTAGCTGATTCAATTCACCCATTCCAGATGACGCATACGTCGTCTAAGAACCGCCACCACCGAATGACATGAGCTTCATACAGCTGTGGGTGCGCCTGAAGACATGCTCCTCCCACCAGCCAACGTGCAAGCACGCATAGCTGGGGAAGAAGCAAGCCCCCATGGCTACACCACGCAGTTGCTGGAAGAATTCATTATTTAACATAAAATAATTATTATTCAAACATAGTTCAATCATATGTAACAACATGGCATTTCGTTGATAAAAATTGATACTCCTTTTTTCCAGATAGAATTTGGCTGCATTAAGTCCATCATTGTGTCGGATGCTGGTGTATAATGAGCATATGTCCATGACTATGAATAAGTAATCCTCCTGCCACACGATGGATTGCACAATGGATAAAAAATGCCCAGTATCTTTGATAAAAGATGGTAGTTCTTCAACAAATTTGTGTAAAGAATAATCAACATACTTCGACATAGCTTGGGCTATGATATAATGGGTCTACCAGGAGTGGGTACCACTTGCTTATGTACTTTAGGGATGAAGTACAGAACCGGTGTGATGGGAAAGTCAACTTTCAAAAAACTGTGCTAATTTTTGTTTAGTAAGCCATCCCTTCTCTATTGTCCAACTTCTTTGTGGACCAACTCCTTCACTTGTCTCATGTCATTAGCCGTGGCTCTTCTGTAACATGAGGCATCATTGAGGTTACGATATGCCTCTTCTAGATATTGATTTGTGGGCCATAGTACAACATTACCCCCTTTATCAGCCTCAGTTACGATTATGTCAGCATTCTCATTCAATTTCTTCATCAGTGCTGAATATTGCTTGACTCTATATGAGCGATGTTTCATAGTTTTCAACACTTTGCGATTGAGAGCTTTTAGGTCATTGATGACACAGTCGCTGAAGATGTCAATGGCATCTTTAGGCATGAGAGGGATAAAAGTCGAGGCAGGGCGAAATGGACTGACAGAGGGTAAATTACCAGGGGTACCAAGATTGGACATCTGTTCTTGTGTAGTGTATTCATTATCCTCTGAATTATCAGCAAGAGCATGCATAGTTTTCAAAGTAGAAATGTCAGATACTTGTAATAACATACTTGTATTGTCAGATGCCTTTGCCGTAGAAACAATAATCGTAGCTTTGGTCAATTTGAAATGTTTAAGTAATTTCAATTTCCGGATAAACTTGAAAATATCGATTCTGGTTCGAACATATTTGAACTGATTAGGAGGACAGAAAGACAAACCTAGCGCTAATATTTGGGTTTCTGCAGCAGTAAGTTTAATGTTGGTTAAATTGATGACAGTGTTGTCAGCTGCCACTTGATGTCTCGTAATTAGTTTTTCTTTTTCATATTGCGCCACCTGCCCCTGTTGTTGTTGCCTGTTTTTACATTTGCGCCTTTCCTTTCTACATTAATTCCTCCTTCTGCGCCTCTCTTCGCCTGAATGCTTTGCTGCAGGGTTTGGCGGCGATCCTCCACTAAAAAAACCAAGCTCCTCTGAAGGTGTAAAGTTAGTTGGAATCGTAGCTGGAGCATTACTAGGGCCACTTTCCTCCGATCCTGTACTACTAGCAGCCAAACTGAATTTAGTGTCTAGAGATTCAGGATCACGCATGTTTGCTGTTGGAGCTAATGGTGTTTTTGGTCCCATAGTCTGCCTTTTAACCATATCAAACTTGCGCGCGAATGTAAAAAGTCTGCCGGATTCATAGTCTCTTTTGTCCCTAGCAAACTTGAATATTTTCCGGGCTTTAATGGTAAATCAATTTCAACCCTACTCTTTTTAATTAAATCCTGTTGTTCATGTGCCACCAATGTTCGATTCAGAGAGTCAATCTGCTTAAGTATTTCGTCTCTATCGATCTCTGCGTATTTTATCAGTATTGAGACGATGTTCATCGATGCTTCGAGATTATTAGTAGCCCATTCCTGAAGCATTAACGGGTTGGGGTTTTCAAACCAAGGTGCAATTAAAACCCTCTACCCACGTCTTACTCATCCCACCTCTTTGTACTTCTCAAGTGACCTCTTCTCCCACCATTTAGTGAGTTCGGTGCAGAGCAGTTTTTGTAGATTTTTAAGTTGCACTTTTAAATCACTTGAGGTCTTGGTATTTTTGCTGCTCCCCACAGGTACATCATCAATTTCAGGAAGGTTTTCAAATAGGGCATCCGCTACGGCCTCCCGGTCCCGCAGCGCGTCTGCTGATGAGGTCATGTTCGCCGCAATAAGATTTTATGGCACTAAGGTTACTGTCACCAGTAAGGAGGCACGTATCCAAATGTCGAGGAGGATGAACCTTTTTTTAGAAAGTTTCGCAGAGATTCGTTCAACGGGACTAAAGTTATTAGCAAACCAAAAAAATGCTCCATCTATAGAAAAGCACACCTAATTTTAACTACCCGCTGGTGACAGGCTATATATATATATATATATATATATGTATTTACATACATTTATAGATATATATGCATATATATACATTTATAGCTCTATATATATATATATATATATATATATATATATATATATATATATATATATATATAGCCTGTCACCAGCGGGTAGTTAAAATAGGACCTTTAGCCGCAGCTACAGCCTGAACTGCTGAACGGGATTACACCAAATTTGGCAAAGAGGTAGTCCTCAGTTCAGACTTGTGCCTTTTGCTTAAATGGTGTCAATCTGTTCTGTAGTTCCTGAGAAAATTACAGTTAAAAGTACATATATATCTATGGCCGCGCTGGATCCGCGCACCCTGAGCGCACCCTGAGCGTACCCTCCCGATCCCGATCACGCACTGAATGCTAATTGACTGTCAAGTGGTTGTCAGCAGTCGAAACCAGAAACTGTTGGCAGCCATTTTGTGCCTCGGTAGAAGCGAGGCTAAAGAAGTCTGTGGAATAAGTGTGCAAAACGTATAAAGGGAGCAGGGTAGAAATACCCTGGCCCTCTAGACCTGCTTAGGGGGTCGGGAACCGCCACCCCCCTGGGGTCGGGGGACTGCACCGCCGCCATAAGGGGGCGGACTGCTGCTTTCAGGATCTCGGAAAGCGAGACAGAATGTAGGTCTCTCTTAAAGACTACTGGCGCTACTAATTGGTGGCTCATTTGAGCTTTGGTAAAGGACAATATTTTTGCCTGAGGTAGTGGAACCCATCTGCGGGGAAATTAGTGGCACTACAAGTCCCAGGATGCCCATCTGTGGGCGTGATGTATACATTCCGTGGGACTTTGCGTGCACACATGATCCAGCTACCATCTGCCCGTGATCGATGGGAGGGATCCCCAAAATGCGTTGGGCTTTGGGAATGTCCAATGGAACACGCTGGTGCTATATGAATAAAGGACCCTGCGGGAGACTGCTGGACCCGCCTACATTCGAGTGCATTTTCAAAATTATTTCGTGAAATAGATTTCTGTTTTATATTTTACTATGCTGAGAGGTATTTCTAAAACGTCTTCTTTTCACTTCTCACCAATGCATCTGTCAATAAAGAGATTAATACCTCTATTTTAGATACATGCTTAACTTCTTGTCAAACACAAATTTAGTACCATCATAAAAAAGGCAGGGCAGATGAATTCACTAATAAAGTGCTAGTGCTTTACAGTACATCAACAACATCCATATCTCCCTTCTTTGTGCAAATTTCGCTATTTTAAAGTGCAAGTGCTTGTAATGTAAAATCTAATTTAATTACTTATTGGTGGATTGTTTCTAGAAGATCTATTAAAAACCTCATCTGATAAGAGTTTTAATTTATAAACAAATCTATTGAAATGATCATACTAATTTGTCTTCCATACTCTGTTCATTATTAAAAACACCTTAAAAACAATTATACTGCAATGGCATAGTCATTCATGTCAAATGAACACGCAGATCCTCATCAGCATTCAATCCATATGTTTTTTTTTAATTGAACGATATAATATACTTTGATTCAAGTCAGCGGAGTGTATTCTCTCTATTACCACCTCTTCTCAGTTTCTGAACTTGATCAATAGCAAAATACACTAGACCATTGATGTCTCCTTTGTGCACCTCATTAATATGTCGGGCTACAGCATAATGTTTGTCATTATTTTTTACCACCCTGAGATGCTGTAAAATGCGGATGTGCACCTGATGCATCGTACTTTCAACATATATTTTAGGGCAAGAGCACTGAATGAAGTAGACCACATGGTCACTCTTACAATTGAATGCACTTCTTATTTTCCATGGGTTGCTCATCAAAGGAGTAATGACCTGTTTTTCATTCTTACCAAATCTACATGCTTTACACCTAAAGCATTTGTGGAAGCCAGGACTGGCTTTAAGCCATCCTCCCTCTTTCTTTGTTTCTGGGTTGGTTTTAAATAGGTCATTTCTCATGGACTTATCTTTGTAAAAAGTCATCATAGGTCTATGTGATATTGTTCCCTGTAATACAGGGTCTTGTTTTACTAGATACCAATGCCTACACAGGCTTACTCTCACTTTAGCCTGGTTGGTATTGTATCCTGTAATCATCCTTATTTGTCTTCCAGTGTTACTTTTCTTTTCTTCTGCCTTTTCCTTGTCTGGCTTCAGTAATAATTCCCTTTCAATCTTCTCAACTTTATTTTTAGCCTGCTCTAATGTCTTCTGTTTGTACCCTCTTTGCAAAAACCTATCAGTGAGGTCATCTTGAGCATCATGTAAGGCAGTTCTCTCGCTACAGTTTCGCTTCATTCTTAAATATTCTGCGTATGGTATACTCAATTTCAAATGTGGTGGGTAGAAACTTTGGGCATGCAGAATTGTGTTCCCTGCAGTGGGCTTCCTGTATGTGCGAGTATGGATAATCCCTTGTTTGACATACACTTCAAGGTTCAAATATGTAAAACTGGACTTACTAATGTGTTCAGTAAATCTCAAATTTAAATCCTTATCATTAATATCATGTATAAAAGCCTCTGTCATTTCTGTTGATCCATCCCATAAGATGAAAAGATCGTCTATAAAATGAATCCACGTAATTATGTGGTCTTCCCAGATTTGGTTATGTTTGGTTTTGAGCACCTGCTCCTCCCACCAGCCCATATGCAAATTAGCATAGCTGGGGCGAAGCAGGTGTCCATCGCCGTACCCTGTAGCCGTCTGTAGGTATCTCCTCCAAACATGAAATGATTGTTTGTCAAGCACAGTCTACACATCTCAATTAGCATGTTGGTATGTTGATAAAGACCGATAGGTCTTGTATTCATAATCGCCCGCAAGCCATCATCATGACCTACACTGGTGTACAGACTAACGACGTCCAAAGTACTCAAGGGATATGTTTCTTTCCAAACCATTGTGTCTATCTTGTTCAAGAAATCTCTTGTGTCCTATATATATGCAGGCAATGCTTGTACATATATTTGTAAAAATGAATCTAGATATCCTGACGTTGGCTCAAATAAACTACCTATGGCTGAGATTATCGGCCGCACAGGTGGTTTTTCTTTATCCTTATGGATTTTGGGAATCATATATAAGGTGGGTAATACTGGGCTGTCTACCTTTAAAAATAAATATTCAGTTTGTGTAAGTTGTCCTAATCCTCACCATCTAGCTAAGTCTTTCAGGTATTTCTGCTTAACCTCAGACATATTGCTTTGTGGAACTTTAAGATAACATTTCTTATCCTTCAATTGTGCCATTGGCTCTATCTTATATGCATCTAGTGGCCAGAGAACAAGGTTCCCACCTTTATCAGCCTGTCTAACCACTATATCTTGTCTCTCTTTTATCTTGGTGATCACTGCTTGATAATCTTTCTCAAAATTACTGTCTTTCTTCAAAAAATCTCTACTTCAACTAATGGATAGATCTTTTAAATCCTTAATGACTAGATTTGAGAATATATCTACGGCATCTCTAGGTGTATTCGGTGTGAATGTAGATTTGGGTCTAAACACTGTTTTGGTACTCTCGTACACATCCATGCATAGTAAATCTGTTGCTTGACTCTCAATTTCCATCCCTTCAAGACCCTCGCCCTCCCGATGCAATTGCTGTAAATCAAGTAATAATCCCATATCACCAACCTCAAGTTTGGTTACTTCATCTTTTTCTTCTATTGTTCTCTCAACATTGCCTTTGTTGTTATGGAAGAATTTTCTAAGCTTTAACTTTCGTATAAACTTTAAAAAGTCAATACGCGTTTGAGTATAGTTGAAATTTGTGCGTTTACAAAATGAAAGTCCCAATGATAAAATCTTTATGTCTTTTTCAGTGAGGATCAGATCTGTCAAATTAACCACTGTAATTGTTGCTTCTTCCATCCTCTGCTTTGATGTGTATTCTGCTTCCTCGTCCCTGAGCGTAGCTCCATTACCATTCCGTCTGTTTTTACGTTTCCTTGGTTTTCTTTTTTTCTGTATCCCTGCGTGTTCAATCTGTTGTTTTGAGTCCGATCTACATATAAAAAACCAAGTTCTTCAATTACAGATGGTGGGTTGTCAAGGGACTCCCTATTTTGATGTCCATCATCAGAGGCTGTGCCGACTTCAGAGCTTGCCCGAGAACTAATGTCTGAGCTTGTTTCTCCCCCATCCAGGCTTGCAATGTTTGTGTCTCTCTTTTCGGCCACTTTTGCTGATTAAGATAGCCTCTGTTTACGTATGTTATCAAACCGACGAGCAAAGGTGTAAATTTGCCCTCGCATGTAATCCAGTCTATCTCGCTGGAACTTTGTTGCCTTGCATTCTGTAACAACTTGTTCATGTTTTTTAAGTCGAATACTCAGATCTGATTCAAATTTAGTGATTGCTTCCTCACTCATTAGTTCTCTTAATTCCACTTCTGTGGATGCAATTTCATCTATAATCTTTTCCCGATCCTTGGCTGCATATATAATCAATATTTTCATCATATTTTCAGAAAAAGAGGCATTGTTGGCTGCCCATTCTTTTAGCATCTCCGGATCCGGGTTTTCATATGTGGGGGCTGTTAGCACTCTTAATCCGCACGGTATTCTACCCACACCGAGATATTTGCTAAGAGATTTCACCTCCCACCACTTGGAAATCTCATTCCGCTTTAATTTCTCCAATTTGCATTTTAAAGATTGGAAGTCGCTTTCCTTTGTACCAGATTCCAGTCCACGTTTTTGTTCCACAATGATAGTGCTCTGTTCGCTGAATACGGAATCTGCTGTTTCCTCCCTCTGTTTTGTTAGCAAATCCATTGCAGTAAATTCAAATGCAAGAACAACTGCCTCTCGTATAGCTCGATATACACGTGGGACCCCACCGGGTAATTCTTCCCCGTTTCCTCTCCCTGCTTGTTAAGTTTCATGTACCGTCTTGACAGCGGCCATTTTCATCAGCATCCGGCCTCCTCGGAAGCTTCGAGCCCAGGACTTTGCCGCATAACGGTTAGTGCCTTCTGCTACTTTATGTCACATGAATAAACTCTCACAAGTGACACCTAATAGTAATGAATCTATTGTCATCAAATAACATATTTTATAAAAAAACACATTAACCTTAAAATCATGATGTTTTAAAATTAATATAAATATCTAAACATTTATAAAAGGAGTCAAAAAAAGTTCATTAGAGCTTTATAGGATATATAGGATATATATTTATATATATCCACCACTGACTTTCCCCTTCAGAGAAAGAAAGAAGCGGCTCTCTGGGAAAGAGGAATCACCACAGTTTATTTCATTGAAAAACTCCAGTTGTCTATTTAGGGACGCGATGGATCCAGGACTCCATCCGATCTCTGTTGATATCTGACTGGCTTAAAACATTGCCACCAGGAAGTGTAGACAGCCATCTGGTGACTCGGTTGAACAGAGTCACAGAAAAAAGCATTTAAAAAAAAGAAAAGGGGACAGGGTAGAAATTCTCCCTCTCTCCACCACTCTGCAAACAGACTACTCATATGGCTACTCACACACCTACTTTTTATCTACACGGGCACTCACATACCACTCACCCACCCATTCAGCCTCTCAACACAGTCAGTCATTCACCCATACAAGCACTCACACACTCAGTCACACACCCAGACAACCATTAACATACCCATTCACACACCCATGCAGGCACTCTTACATCTGGTCACTCTCCCATACAGCCACTCACACAGACACTCACTCTCCAATACAGCCACTCACACACCAACCCACTTAACCAAATACCCACTCAAACAGCCACTGGCTCACTCTTAGAGCCACTTACACATACAGCCACTCACTCATTCAGCAATTCAGACACTCACTCACTCACCCATACAGTCACTACACACCCACTTACCCACCAATAGACCCATTTGCCCGCCACTCAATCACCCATAAAGCCACTGACACACCCACTCACTCACCAATACCACCACTCACACTGCATCTCACTCACACACACTGCTTCCCATACAGCCACTTATATACCCATACAGCCACTTACACACCCATACACACATGGATACATACACTCTTACAGCTACTCACTTAATATATCTTAGAAGTAGATCACTCAGTAGTAGTGCACCTAGTATACTAATTTAACTTTTGTAGTAGGTTAGTATATATGTTTGACACCCATAAACTCTTAAAAACACTTACACTCATTTGATGAGGTCATGAGTGATGTCATTTGAGATGTTATCAGTGATGTCACAGGCCATGTCATGAGTGATGTAATATCTGAGGTCATAAGCAGTGCATTGAGGGGGCATAAGTTATAATTATAGCTAAGGTAACTATAACTGCTGAATATCACTAGTTGTGTATGGGTGAAATCTGAGCCTAACTATAACGTCTCTGTAACCTTTGTTTTTTTCAGTGAATATACATATATATTAGGATGCTCTTAATCCATTCACCTAGTGAAGAACCGGAAGCCAGCACACCAAGGTTCACCATTCAATTATTTAACTGCAAGTCGTGGATATCGTCTTTTGACTTGACGGCCTTGGTCACATCAGAGTGGCCGTCATCTTAGTTATGATATTTACATACTTGGTGTGCCACATGGCACAACAGACATTGTGAAAATACTTTGCCTGTATGTTGCACGTTCGGCATTTATGTTGTTACATGATCAAAAAACTTTCAATTATGAATTAATACATTCGATGAAGTGCAGATAGAGCTAAAAGAAAATTTACAAGAAAATACATCATTGCATGTTCAATCTCACGACCTAAAAATAAAGTGCAAGAGTGCTGATTCATTTTCTGTAAAGAGGCAAAGTATCACACACACACACACAGACACACACACACATATATATGTAAATGTCAGTACTTATACATATATATATTTATACATATATATATATCACTGAAAAAACCATACGTTTTAGGGAAAGTTATAGTTGGTTGGACATTGCACTCGTACAAAACCAGTGAAATTCCCCCGTTATAGTTAGTTCAGCTAACTATAACTCACGCCCCCGCAATGCACTGCTGATGACGTCACATATTACATCACGCATGACATGGTCAGTGACATCACTGATGACATCTCAAATTACATCACTGATGACATCACTGATGAAATCATCATGTGATAATTTCATGCATCTTCTTACCCCTAATATAACTTTAGATACACCCACTCTACATTACAGACTGCCATTCTCAAAACGATAGACACTCCAACAGCAATAACTACATACCCACTCACTGATTTTTAGGTCTACACACACTCACCCGTACAGTCACTCATACTTATGGTCACTCAGTACAGGACTATCATATGCACTCATACACCTATATAGACACTCACACACCACCAGTCATCCATAGAGGTACTCACACACCTAGTCAGTCACGCAAATAATTATTCACACTCCCAGTTACTCACCTATCCGGTTATACACACACCAGCTCACTTACTCATACAAATACTAGCACATTCTTAAGTTCTTATACAATCACTGATACAAGCAAACACTCATCCATGCAGACACTCTCACAATCACACACTCTCACTTATTGCCATATATATACTCTAACACACATATATACTGCCTTTCATATATGTAGGTACTCACACATGTACCACTGAGATATACATTCACTCACTAACACACCCATACACACACTCACCCACCTATACAGTCCATCACAGATGCACACTTCAAACTATGCACCCATTGAATCATCCGCTCACACATCTATGCACAGACTCACACACACCCCACCCACACAAACACTCAGGCACCCATACAGATACTCAGACAACCAATCAATAACTCATATAGACACTAATGTAGTTATTTACAAACCCATGCAGTCGCTCACCCACCAACAGACAGACGGATATAGAGATTCACACAGTTTAGTCACTAACCCATGCATTCAGTAAGATAAGTTAATTCACTCACTTATAGAGTCAGTCACGCACCTACTAAAACATCTATTCAGACACTTATACACCCACTCATTCTTCAACACGCCTTTCCCTATATTTATTAAAGATATTTAAACTTTACAGAAACACAGTCACTGGATGATGTCATCAGTGATGTCATCAGTGATGTCATTTAAGGTGTCATCAGTGATGTCATCAGTGATGTCACTGACCACGTCATGAGTGATGTAATATCTGACATCATCAGTAGTGCATTGCGGGGGCGCGTGGTATAGTTAGCTGAACTAACTATAACAGGGAAATTTCACTGGTTTTGTACGAGTGTAATGTCCAACTAACTATAACTTGCCCTAAAACCTATGTGTTTTTTAGTGAATTTCTAAGGTTTTTTAAATGCTAATTTCTAACTATAACGTGCCTGAAACCTATGGGTTTTTTTCAGTGAATTTCAAAGGTTTTTCAAATGCTAGTTTCTAACTATGCGTACAGAGGTAGGACATGTGATGAAAGAAAAAACAACGCACAGAAAGAAAAAAAGAAATGCAGAAAGAAGCAACAGAAGTCCACAAAGACAAAGAAAAGAGCAGGAAGAAGCAAGACATATGCAGAAAGAACCAACAGAGGAGAAGAAAGATGCCTTGTTACAAAATCATCCTGTGCCCACAACTTTTTCAGACGTGTACTGGTGGTAACTGACTCTGACTAACCAGGCCTAGAGCCAGTGCTATGCTAAAAGACACTTAGAATACAGTGAAAAAACCTACATACACTAGGGAACACTATGCGTTGTGTTACCCCCATGATTAGCATGACCTCCTCTGTATGCCGCTTGTACATAATAGGGCAGGGGAATTAAAACTACCTCTTAAAACGCACCACGGAGCGCGTTTGCACACTGGTGAAGGGAGAGGGGCACTTGAGGTGACATGTGTGCAAACACGCCCTGTGGCCGTTTTAAGTTGGGAGATTAAGTCCCCTTGAATCCTGAGGGTCCCTTGGGGTCCAACTAGCCCACCAGGTACCTCCAGTAAGCGCCACAGAACTGCGTTGCACAGAGGTGTAAAAAGGGGCATGGCCTGGACCACCTCTCTACAACAAAGCCCTGTGGCACTTACTGGAGGTACCTGGTGGCCTAGTTGACCTCCAGGGGCCCTAAGGATTGAAGGGGACTTAAGTCCCCAACTTAAAACGCACCACAGGGCGTGTTTGCACACGTCACCTCTGGCCCCGCCCCCTCCCTTTACCACTGTGCAAAGGCACCCTGTGGCATGTTTTAAGTTGGAGGATTAAGTCCCCTTGAATCCTGAGAGTCCCTGTGTCCAACTAGTGCACCACGTACCTCCAGTAAGCACCACAGAGCGGCGTTTCAGAGAGGAGGTCCAAGGCCATGCCCCATTTTACACCTCTCTGCAATGCAACTCTGTGGCACTTATTGGATGTACCTGGTGGGTTAGTTGGCCCCCAGGGACCCTCAGGATTCAAGGGGACTTAATTCTCCAACTTAAAACGCGCCACAGGACGCGTTTGTGCACTTGTGACATCAGGCCATGCCCCCTTCCTGCACCACTGCGCAACGCACCCCCTGGTGCATTGTAAATTGGGGGATTAAGTCCCCTTGAGTCCTGAGGGTCCCTGGGGGCCAATTAGCCCACCACGTACCTCCAATAAGCGCAACAGAGCTACGTTGCAGAGTGGTTTAAAAAGGGGCATGGCCTTGGCCACCTCTCTGCAATGCAGCGCAGTGGGAATTGTGGCTTTTTTTTCAACTGCCCCCAGGACCTGGCCCACCGGGGGCTTTATTAACACGAAGCGCAGGAGCCCGCACTTTGTTTTTTTTATATTTTCATCTGGATCCAGATACCACGCTTAATATATTTTTTTTTAGGCTTTTTTGGCCCTGGGGGTCCTTCTAGGACCCCCTGAGTAGGCCTAGGGGGTCAGGGTGTTTCTACCCTGCCCCCTTTTCCTGTTTTGCGCATTTGTTTTTCTGTTTTCTTGTGCCTCGGTTCTACTGAAATTTGGCCATTATAGTTAGTTGAGCTAACTATAACTCACGCCCCCGCAATGCACTGCTGATGATGTCACATATTACATCATTCATGACATGGTCAGTGACATCACTGATGACATCACTGATGACATCTCAAATTATATCACTGATGACATCATCCAGTGACTGTGTGTTTCTCTAAAGTTTAAATATGTTTTATAAATATATTGGCCAAGGAATATTGAAGAATGAGTGGGTGTATAAGTGTGTGGATGGAGGATTTAGCAGGTGCGTGACTGACTGTATAAGTGAGTGATTAAATGTGTCTTACTGAATTCATAGGTTAGTGACTAAACTGTGTGAATGTCTGTATCAGTCTGTCTATTGCTGTGTAAGCTGCTGCATTGGTTGATGAGTAGTTACATGAGTGTCTATATGGTTTATTGATTGGTTGCCTGAGTATTTGTATGGGTGCCTGAGTGTGTGTGTGGGTGGGTGGGAGGTGTGTGACTTTGTGCATAGATGTGTGAGTTCTTTATTCATTGGGTGTATGGGTTCAAGACTGTATGTGGAAACAGCTTTATGGGTGGATGAGTGTGTTTATGGGTGTGTTGGTGAGTGAATGGGTATCTCAGTGCTACATGTCCAAGTAACTAAATATGTAAAACACAGTGCATGAGAGAGTTGGAGTATATAAATTACTATACGTGAGAGTCAGTGATTGTGAGAGTGCTGTATGGATGAGTGTATACTTGTATCAGTGATTGTATAAGAGAGTAAGTACATGTTAGTATCACTAGGAATAAGTGAGTTTGTGTGTGTATAACTGTATAGCTGAGTAAATAGAAGTGTGATTGATTCTTTGCATGACTGACTAGATTTGTGAGTAACTCTGGATGAGTGGCGGTGTGTGAGTGTTTGTATAGGTGTATGAGTACCTATAATAGTGTTGTATTGATGAGTCACTGCATGTATGAGTGACTGTATGGGTGAATGAGTGGATGTGTGTGTAGACCTAGGAATCAGTGAGTGCGTACGTAGTAACTGGTATTGGTGTCTCTATTGTTTCGAAAATGGTAGTCTGTATTTTGAAGTGGGTGTATCAAAAGTTTTATTAAGGTATGAGGAGCTGCATCAGATTTTCACGTGGATGATGTCATCAGTGATGTCATCAGTGATGTCATCAGTGATGTCACTGACCATCTCATGAATGATGCAATATGTAATGTCATCAGCAGTGCATTGCGGGGGCGTGAGTTATTGTTAGCTCAACTAACTATAACGACCAAATTTCCATGTTTTTTTCAGTGAATTTCAAAAGTTTTTTAAATGCGAATTTGTAACTATAATGTCCCTGAAACCTTTGGTTTTTCAAGTGAATTTCAAAGGTTTTTAAAATGATAATTTGTAACTATAACGTCCCTGAAACCTATTTTTTTGTATGAATTTCATAGGTTTATTAAATGCTAATTTCCAATTATAATGTTCATTAAACCTATGGTTTTTTCAGTGATTTTAAATTATCATTCCATTCTCAACCTGGTGAAAACAGGCGATATCGCCAGTTTTCCAGCAATAGCTTCCGCAAAAAAACATTTCCACAAATGAGAGCAACAACTAACGCTAATATTAATAATAAAACAGGCGATAAGCTGCGTTAGCAGTAGTAATGTAACATCTGCCTTTTACTGGTGTAAAGTAGGACAAATACCTACAGTGTGAAAGGGAGCCCAGCCCAGAATCACATCTGAAGACCAACTCATGTCATAGAGCTACTGATCATGCACCTCCCACACCCAAGAAGGCCACAAAACCCACTGCCAACACCCTCAGGACCTCCCCCCCGGACCACCCCCCCTACTACCACCGAAGCAGTGCACAACAGGACAGCGAACCTTCCAAAAACAGCATGGCCCCTCAGCCACACAATAGCTGAATGTTGTGAGATGTGGCAACCAAACATGTGTGAAGGATGCAAGTCACCCACCAATAATAATGCACACAATACTAAGTGTACTGGTGATGTGCTGGACAGTCCTCACTATGCAGAACACAAACCTCTCCATGTGTACATATACTGCTGGTGCCTTTAGTGTTTTGGACAGTGGACGCAACCATGTTACCTCAGGCAGTGGGGAAGATCTCGGTCATGTACCTGTGTCGTCGTCCCCTGTAAGCGGAAGCGCAGTGGACTGGTCCATTGTACGCCACTCCAGCGTAGAAGTGTGAATAAATAGGCTGGGGCTCTGGGCGTGGTTCACTTGTGTGAAGGCCAACACGTCTGCCAGAGCGGCGGCCCTCACCCTGCCACTTAGCTGCCACCATGACCGCTGGCCTCCTCGACACAGGCCCCCTGTGAACACAGCGGCACAGCACCGCAGAGTTACGTCTGTACACACTAATGCCTTCGATCTACACTGCGGACAGCAGGGCTCACAATTAAGATGGAGTCGCGATTGCAGATGAGGGAGTCCAGTAGGCAAGACACATTGCTCCCAGTGTGGCCCGCATGGACCACGCATCATCGCACACTGCGTACACGCTGAGCGTCAGAGGTACCACTAACTCAGTGCACCACAAGTCAATGCCACGTGGCCTTATTAAGGCAGAAATCATTAGACACAAGACATTGCTACTAGTGCGGGCCGCCCGGACCATGCATCATCGCAGGGTGCGCACACGCTGAGTGCTTCAGGTGCCACTAACTCAGTACAACACAAGTCACCACCACATTGCCTTAATGAGGCAGAATTCATTAGACAAAAGACATTGCTACCAATGCGGCCCGCCCGGACCACGCATCATTGTAGGGTGTGCACACGCTGGTTGCTTCAGGTGCCACTAACTCACTGCAGCACAAGTCATCACCACGTAGCCTTATTAAGGCAGAATTTATTAGACAAAAGACATTGCTACCAGTGCAGCCCGCCCGGACCACGCATCATCGCAGGCTCCGCACACACTGAATGCTTCTGATGCCACTAACTGTGCAGCTCAACTCAACGCCACGTGGCTGTGGGCCCTTGCTGACTGCTGCCTCTGACCTACACTGCGGTCAGCACGGCTCACAATTAAAATTGAGTCTTGATTCATTAATTGCAGAGTCCAGTTGGCAACTAACTACAATGTCCCTGAAACCTACACTCCTTGCTTCAAAAACTTTTTTGATATCAATTATAGCTTTAGTACAATGACCAAATTCATCTTGCAAGTCCAAAGGAGCACTGCGGCCAGCAGAGCTCACAGTTCGAATTCAGTTCTTAATTCATTAATTTCAGAGTCCAGTAGGCAACTAACTATAACGTCCCCAAAACCTACACATTTCGACAATGTATTCCATACATATTTCATCTTTTGTTACCTACACTGCAGTCAGCAGAGCTTACAATTTACATTGAGACATGATTTATTAATTGCAGACAGAATTGTACTCTATCTAGCACATGCATCAAAAATGCCATTTGCGATTCCTTATTAGCGAAAAATAAGGATTCGCTAATAAGGAACCGCAAAAGCCTATGCATGTAGAAATCGCTTACAAAATAGCAATTTCTAAATATTTCTTAATTGCGAGTCGCAAATTGCAAGTCGCAATTAAGGAATACCTCCCCATTCATTCCTATGGGCCTAGAGGCCCATAGGAATGAATGGGAGAAAATACTCAATTTGTGATTCTCAATTAGAGAACCGCAAATTGAGAATGCAATTTCAAGGGTGCAAGGGTGTCAAAACGACACCCCGTTGCACCCCTGAAATCGATCTGTGTACAAATGTTGCGCACACACATGTCCAAAGGACATGTGTGTGTGTAACCTACCACTTTGAAAAATGCACTTTCGTGCATTTTTCAAAGTTTTTGCAAATTACCATGAAGTTCAACTTCATGGTAATTTGCGACCCCTATCAGCGAAATCGCTAATTATTTTACTTTAATGCATTGCATTTAAGAATCTCAATTTGCGATTCCTTAAATGCAATCGCAATTTGAGAACTCGCAATTATTTGCGAATTCTCAAATTGCGAGTGCCTTGACCCTTCATGCATCGGAAATGCTCTTTTTGCGGCCGCAAACGGACGATTTTTGAGAATCGCACCGTTTGCGCTCGCAAAAATGGTTGATGCATGTACCCCTATGTCCTCAGGTTTTGTCAGGAGGAAGTGACAAAAAGCATTCCTCGATGTCTGTGCTGACTACTGCCTTCCATCTACATTGCGGACTGCGGGGCTCACAATTCAGTCCAGTAGGCAAGAGACATTGCTCCCAGTGCGGCCCGCCCGGACCACGCATCATCGCTGGCTGTGCATTCACTGAATGCTTCTAATGCCCCTGTTTCAATGCAGCACAACTCATGGACCCTTTATGATCCAATATTTTGTGTATAATTTCACATCTGGTGCCCCCACCTCAGTGTACCACAAGTCATGGACCCCCCTTTATGATTGAATCCTAGTGTCTGATCCAATGATTACTGTTGGACTTGTTGCCAGCACTAACCATTCCTGGAGGGCTGTCTTACACTCACCCCACACGCATCCAGCACAGACGTCACTGGACATGTGACCCTCATAATAAAAAGGAGTCGAGCGCACATGCCCGTACCCAGTTCCACTATCTATCTGTGTCCGTGTGTTCATTATGTCTGCAACATGCTGCCCCTGGGCCCTACCACATTACATTGTGCTCTGGACAGCGTATGCAACCAACTTACCTTTGACAGTGGGAGAAAACTTTGGTTATGTAACTTTGTCTCAGTCATTAAACAAGTACGTGCGTAGAGACTGGATGATTGGAGTACTGCAAGGAGAGTGCATAGTGAATTTATAAGTGATTGGGGGTTGGCGGAGTGATTGTATAAGTACATATGTTGGCGCAGCCTAACTCCGACATTGAGCTTGTCTCTAATTGGCTCTCCTCCGTGTCCCAAAAACTGAAATTTGGACTTTGCATGGCCCTGTATTGCTACAGCTGCAATACTCCACTGAATGTGCAATAAACATTCACATCCACACAGATGTGTCATGTCCACCATCTTTCTTGTGTGGAACTATGGATCAATGTAGGGCAGAGGTCTTCAATCTGTGGGGCGCGACCCCCAGGGGGGCCGTGGAGGCATGGAAAGGGGGTCATGAACTTCATTTTCTAAAAGAAAACGGCCCAGACAGTTAGTTAAAATACTTTCCTGTGCTGGGAAATCGTTGCCAGGCAGACCGCTAAACATGCATTTCTGCCAGTGTGTTGCTGGCCTAAAAAAATGCAAATGTGCACAATGAGTTAATCTGCAAATGTAAAGAATTTTCAGATTAACTCGTTGTGCACATTTGCATTTCTTTCAGGCCAGCAGCACACTGGCAGAAAGGTGCGTTTAGCGGTCTGCCGGGCTTGATTTCTCAGGACTGGAGAGTGCTGTTGAAGTTCATTGATCAAATCACTTGAAGCTTTTTGAGTGGTAGAGCTGTGAAGTGCTTGCGTTTAATTGTCTTTGTATTCACATAGTGTATACTATACCTGAGAATGTGTTGAAGGGACAGTTATGTAAAAAAATTGCATTACATAGGGTCTGGAAATTACTAAAATCTATGGGCGTTATTTACAATGAAATGGTGTAACGCAGCTCTGCAAGTATTTTTGCTGCGCTGCCCTATGCCAATTCAAATGAGCAGGAATGGACTGTGTTTATAAGTTACGGTGCACTCCTGTCCTTTCTGCTGGCACACAATTTGGTACCTAGCGCAAACGCAGACACCTTTGCACCATGGTAGAAGGGCGCCTGCATTGTTGGCAGGATTGTTTTTGTGCAAGAAGGTACCCCTTCCTGCGCAAAAACAACCAATGGAGGCTTTTTCCTCTTTCTATGTGTGCTACACATAGAAAGAGGAACCAATTGAGGCGAAATAAAGATATTTATCCTCTTTACACATCCCCCAGGAAAACACACCGCAATGCCCATGGAACAGGCCCCCCCCCCCCCCCCCGATGCAGTGTAAGGCAACGCAGCGCAAGAGGACCATATCTAGAGGGCCATGAAAAGCCACGCAAAGTGACTTTGCGTGGGCTCATAGATATGGGCCTGCACAACCAGAGCGTCATAAAAAATGATGCACCGGCAGGGCAAGGGGCTTATAAATAAGCCCCTATATTTTTGAAGCGCCCCATATATTTTGGAAGCACCATTTTATAGTAAAACATTTTGTGCATTTTGTAGCAGTCTATCTTGTACTGTGTGTAATGCAAGTATAAAATAAAGACTTACATATTCACAGTGCTTTCTGTCACAGGTTGTGACCTCATTGCACTAAAAATACACAGGTCACTATTCTCCACTGCACCAGCCACAATTTAGTTCTGTGGCTCTCTGGTTTCACACAGACATGTGCAGTGCATTAACTAATAGAGGTTTCATAATTTATTATAGTGCATTTCCCACTGAGTAACAACTTTTTAAAATGTATTTATTATTCATTGAAGCTGCAAACTATTTTATATGTAGCTACCTGACGGTGAAGGACCTAAAAAACATAGGTATGTTTTAATTATGATGAATGATGTTCAGCTACCTCCAGTTACATGCAGATGTAAATGCCAAGCTGTCAGCATCCCAAGAAATATAGTATGGTTTTCCTCTAACGCCATGCAATAAAGTTCCAGCCCAGGTATTGCAGCTGTTATACCAAGGGCCACTGGAATTATGTAATTGTGCAGCCGCAGCGATTTTAGCATAATTAAAGATTTTCCGCATTTGCCACATAATCCATCATCTGCCGCATAATCTTCTGATTTTAACAGAACAAAATTATTTATTCACAAGATTCAAATGTCACTAAAAGGAGCAACAGGTGTTGCCGCTCTGTAGAAGGCCTTTTGTGAAGCTGTACTGGTCATCTTTTTGTTGCTTATTGCAATATTTGGGTGTTAAACTGGCACTTATGAGGTGCAACCACAGATTGACCGTTTCTCTGGAGAACATTTATGGTTGTCAATGATAAGTACCGGGTTCTAGAAATGTTTGTCGGGAGGGGGTCCTTACGCCTAAGACATTTTGATGGGGGGTCTCTGTATTAAAAAGTTTGAAGACCACTGATGTAGGGTCAGTGATTCCCTGTACCTTCCATGTTGGCCATGTTGTGAGACTTGGCTCACAGAGTGACACATTGACGCTTGTGACCCGGGTAATGGCAGCACTTTCAAAGAACACCCGCATGAGTCAATTGATTCCTCATACAACTCACGATGGAGCCACGCCCATAGTTCCGGAGTCATTCTTCACAGCCTCATGCAGGACTGGCATACGCCAGGCCAGCCCACTCTGCTTACGCTTACAGGGAAGGACAACAATGCTACATGGCCCAGATTTTCATTGTAGTGATCTGCTGGTCACAGGTCTAGTTGGCAGTATGCCACTGCCACTCCCTCACGGCTGGTATACACCCACACCACACCCATCCAGCACAGGTGTCACAAGACACGTGACCCTACCAATAAAAAAGACTGGGCGCACGTGCGCTACACCATTTTAGAGTTGCTCCCACCGCATGCACTGTGATGGCCCGTCCCAGTGGTCCGGACACCTCATGTAGGCCTGAGCCATCGAACAGGGGGGACTACCGCCACGTATGTGGCCTCCCTGGTCACTGAATTAGTGGCACGGCAAGGACTGAGCGGGTGTGCAACCTGCAATGATGATAGATGCACTAGTATGTCCTCTGCCATGGAAAAATCAAGACGCAGCACCAAATGTAAGACTTGTAGGCTTGCGGAGCGCAGCTGCATGATGTGGAGGGTTCCCTGTCCGCGAAAAGGTGAGCAGTGAGGCCTGGGTGCGCAGCGGTGGGCAAATACGTCTGGGCGGAGGGAGTGGATGGGGTGCACCAGCCTGGATGCACAAAGGTGGCACAGCGATTTAGGCGTTTGCAGTGGTATATGCTCTGTCATTGCTAATTCTGTACTATGTTTCAGATGTGGAAGCTTGAGGGCTCCACTAGGTCCCGGCATGTGGTTGAAGACACAGCGGTGGCGTAAAGGTGAGCTGTGAAGGTTTTGTCCACTGTATGGGCACTCACTGTCCCTCTTCATCTCTTCCTTTCTCTCCTTCACACTCTTTCTCTCTCTCTTCCTCTCACACTGTTTCTCTCTTTCTCTCTCTCTTCCTCTTTCTCACACTCTTTCTCTCTCTCTCTTCCTCTCTCTCACTGTTTCTCTCTCCCTTTGTCCCTCTCACTCTTTCTCTCTTTCTCTCTGTCTTCCTCTCACTCTTACTTTCTTTTTCTCTCTCTTCCTCTCACTCTCACTGTTTCTTTATTTCTCTCTGTATTCTTCTTACTTTCTTTCTTTTTCTCTCTGTCTTCCTCTCACTAGTTCTTTCTCTCTCTCTATCTCTCTTTCTCTCTCCTGTGATGGACGCATGACGCACAATCTTATCTTACTTTTTGTCTAGCAGGCCTGCGATGATGCGTGGCCATCCTGCAACCAACACTCAACCTGAATTGTGAGCTCTGCTTCGCCGTGTGTACACAATGGGTGAGGAGGTTGCTTTGGCACGTGGTGGACCCTCTTCGACACACGCTGGTGGCGGAAGGTGAACAGAGAGGCTTGTTTGCGCAGCGGCAGGCAGTCACCTTCTGGCAGTGGGAGCGGATGGGGTGCAGCAGCCTGGGTGCGCAGCGGCAGGCAGCCACCTCCAGGCAGTGGGAGTGCATGGGGTGCAACAGCCTGGGTGCGCAGAGGCTGTCATACACCTCTGGGCAGTGGGAGTGGATGGGGTACAGCAGACTGGGTGTGCAGCGGCGGGCAAACACCTATGGACAGTGGGAGTGGATGGGGTGCAGCAGCCTGAGTGTACAGCAGCGGGCAGACACCTCTGGGCAGTGGAAGTGGATGGGGTACACTAGCCTGGATACACAAAGGCGGGACAGTGATTTATGCGTGCGCAATTGTATGTACTCATCCATTACTGATTCCATACTATATTTCAGATGACTAAGCTTGAGGGCTGCCCTATTTCCCAGCACGTGGTTGGAGACACACCATTGGCAGAAAGGTGAGCTGTGAGGATTTTCTCCACAGTGTCAACACTCACTCTATCTCTCCATCTCTTCCTTTCTGTCACTCACACTCTTTCTCTCTCTCTCACTCTCTATCTATTCCTTTCTGTCTCTCACACTCTTTCTCTCTTTATCTGTATTTTCCTCTCTCTCCCATTCTTTCTTTCTGTCTCTCTCACAGTTTCTCTCTCTCTTCCCCTATTACACTTTTTCTCTCTTCATTGTATGTCACTCTTTCTCTCTTTCTCTTTCTCTGTCTTCCTCTCTCTCACTCTTTCTCTCTCGCTCTTCCTCACTCTCACTCTTTCTCTCTCTCTTCCTCTCTCTCACTGTTTCTCTCTCTCTTCATCTCTCTCACTCTTTCTCTCTGTCTTCCTCTCACTCTTTCTTTCTTTTTCTCTCTCTCTTCCTCTCACTCCCACTGTTTCTCTCTTTCTCTCTGTCTTCCTCTCTCTTTCCTTCTTTTTCTCTCTGTCTTTCTCTCTCCTTTGATGGATGCATGACGCACAATCTTATCTTGCTTTTTATCTAACAGGCTGTGATTCACGAATCAAGGTGTCCCCCCAACACCACCACAGCTGAACGCGTGTAGAACCTGCGATGATGCGTGGCCATCCTGACAACGCCTGAGAAAGTTGCTTCGGCACGTGGTGGACCCTTTTACACACACGCCGGTGGCGGAAGGTGAGCAGAGAGGCTTCTTTCTGCAGTCACCTCTGGGCGGTGGGAGTGGATAGTGTGCAGCAGCCTGGGCGCACAAGAGCGCACAGACACCTCCGAGCAGTGGGAGTGGATGGGCTGCAGCAGCCTGAGTGCTCATTGGCGAAACAGAGAATTAGGCGTGTGCAGTTGTATGTACTCTGCAATTACTAATTCTATACTATCTTCCAAATGACTAAACTTGAGGGTGCACTATGTCCCGGCATGTGGTTGGAGACAAACCGGTGGCACAAAGGTGAGCTGCGAAGATTTTCTCCAGTGTCAACACTCCCTCGCCCTCTCCATCTCTTCCTTTCTCTCTCTCACACTTTCTCTCTTTCTCTGTCTCTTCCTCTCTCTCATTCTTTCTTTCTTTCTCTTCTTCTCTCTCACTCTTTCTCTCTCTCTCTTCCTCTCTCTCACACTGTTTCTCTCTCTTTTCCTTGTATCTTACTATTTCTCTCTTCCTCTCTCTCACTCTTTCTGTCTTCCTCTCTCTCATACTTTCTCTCTCCTCTCTCACTCTTCCTGTCTCTCTTCCTCTCTCTCACTCTTTCTCTCTCTCTTCCTCCCTCTCACACTGTTTCTCTTTCTCTCTTCCTTGAATCTCACTCTTTCTTTGTCTTCCTCTCTCTCACGCTTTCTTTGTTTCTCTCTATCTCCCTCACTCTTTCTTTCTTTCTCTTTCTCCTTTGCTGGATGCATGACGCACCATTTTATCTTTGTTTTTAGTCTTGTAGGCTGTGATTCACACATGGTCCAGCGATGACTCGACATGGCTGTACATAGTTTTATTTGTTGTTGTTTTGTTTTAATAAAATGTTTTATATGTAAATCCATACATGACTAAGATTCTTATTTGTTCAACCTCACAAGCATCTTCTTATTAATAATTTTACAACATTACCCAATTTTTTACGTTCCAGATTCCCTAACGTAAGCTCCTGCTGGGGGATGTCGGAGCAGTATCCGACCTGTATGATCGTTGCCTCCATTGCATCTGTTCTCAGAGACTTATGAGCCGGCGGGCTGGCTCGTAGATGAAGAACTGTGAGCTTACTGGCAGGCTCATAGAGGGAGAACCGTGGACTGTCAGTTCGCAGAGGGAGAGCTGCGGGCCAGCTCGCAGAGGAACACCTGTGGGCCGACTAGTATAGGGAAAGGCGCGGCACATTGGCTTCCAAAGGTATAGCTGCGGAACAGTGATGAGGGGAGAGGGAACATGAAGAGCGCATCTCGCAGAGAGAGACCTGCGGTATATTTCCAGTCTTGGCTTCCCAGATACAACTGCGGGCCTGAGAACTCGCACCCGAAGTGCTGTGAGCCAACAAGTGGTTCGCAGAGGGAGACTTGCGGGCCTAAGAATGTTGTTGGAGGTATGCTGTTGATGGGGGGGAAAGGGTGTGTTACCTGCTGATGTAGGGAGACGCAGCGTGAAAGGGATATCTCGCACAGACATAGCTCCGGTATATTAAATTGCCCCCGGGACCTTTCTTTTATATTTTCACTCGGTGCGGGGCACAAGATGGCTGCTAACACTTCCTGGTTTGAAGTGTTAGCAGCCAATCAGAGGCAAGCTCGTGCTCGGGAGTTAGGCACCGTCCAGATATATATATCTCTTTTTCCTTTAATATCTCAAAAACTACTGATTTACACCATTTCAACAAAAGCGCGCTTGCTGGACCAAGACCTTTCTCCCTGCCAAATTTGGCTTAATTCCATTCAGCAGTTTGACCTGTAGCCTTGTCTAAAGTTTCGTATGGAAAATGCATTGAGAAAACACTTTTTAGGACCCCCCCTTTTTTATCAGCCCCCCCTTGACCAATCACCCTGTAATATGTCTTCGCAGCTGGATAGCTCCGATCGTGGGTGCAAATATCTCGCAATAAACTTGCTTTTAATCAACCAACCTTGCATGTCCTCAATACACCCCTAAACTTTCAAGATACGAGCTGATCAAAAAAGAGAAACTTTTTGGAAAATTTAGTAAAGATTCGTCAAACGACACCAAAGTTATAAACACATGGAGGGCTCCAGGAGGGGGGCCGCGCAACCCCCCTCCCAACATGAGTGAAGCCCGGGGTCTGCGGGGACCCCAGCGAGCCCCCGCAGCCCCAGCGAGCCCCCGCTATTATTTTTTAAGAAATACCCCCGAGACCTAGCCTACCCCGGGGTCTCATAAAATAAAACACGGGAACCCGCGACCCCAGCGTGAATTGCGCCAATATATATATATTTTTTTTAATGCTTTCTTTGGCCCTGAGGGTCCTTCTGGGACCCCCTGGGCAGGCCTGGGGTCAGGGTGTTTCTACCCTGCCCCCTTCTCTTGTTTTATACCTTTGTTTCTCTGTTTTCTGGTGACTCGCTTTACCGAGTCACAAGACGGCTGCCAACACTTCCTGGTTTGGAGTGCTGGCAGCCAATCACAGTGAAGCTCGTGCTCGGGACTTAGGCTCCGCCCAGATATCGAAACTTTTATTTCTCTAATTTCTCAGCAACTACTGAACGGATTTACACCATTTAAAAAAAAGATTGCTTTCTATTCTGATCCAAGCACCACCTGTTTGCCAAATTTGGGGTAATTCCATTCAGTAGTTTCGGCTGTAGCCTTGCACATGGTTTCCTATGGGAAATTGATATTTTTACTCTTATTTTTTTAATTTCTCAAAAACTATTGAACCAATTTACACAATTTCTGCCAAATTTGGAGTAATTCCGTTCAGCAGTTCGGGCTGTAGCTCGTAGCAAAATTTCTTATAAAAATTAACATGGAGAAAACGCGTTTTGGGACTCCCCTTTTTTCTCAGCCCCCACTTCACGAATCACCCCCAAACTTTCAAGACAGGAGCTGACCTGGATAGACTTTTTCTTGGGAGAATTTCGCAAAGATTCATCAAACGACACCAAAGTTATTAGCAAATCAAAAAATGTTTTTCCTATGGGAACTAGGTTGTAACTGTAACTACCTACTGAGAGAGGTAGCCCTCAGGTCAGGGATGTCCCTTTTTAAGGTCTCGTGTAAATCTGTTCAGTATTTCCTGAGAAAATAGCATTTAAATCAATATATATATCTATAGGCGCGCTCCGAGCGCGTACCGTAAGCTTACCGTACGCGCACGCCGCCGTGCGCGAGCGCGATTCTGATTGGTTGTTAGATCTTAGTAAACATTCGAATCGGTCGAAACCAGGAAGTGTCGGCCGCCATTTTGTCTCTCGCAGTCTGAGGGGGTGAAAAACAAAGGTGGATAACGTGTAAAGGGGGCAGGCTGGACAGTTCCTGACCCCCTAGCCTTTTTATGAAAAATCGCGGAGCGCGCATAGCGTACGCGCACGGTAGAAACTGAAAAATTCCGCGAACTACGTAACGTGGGCGTTCGGTGCACGAAGCGCACCGAACGCCCACAGCGCGCGCACGGTGCGCTAAGCGCACCGTGCGCGCACGGTACGCGCACTGTGAAAAACCTTAAAAATAAATAAATACATAACTTAGCATTTAAAAAACCGTACAAATTCACTGAAAAAACCATAGGTTTCACACACGTTATAGTTAGGAATTAGCATTTACAAAACCTTGCAAATTCACTTAACAAACCATAGGTTTCACACATGTTATAGTTAGCTGGGCATTTCACTCGTGAAAAACCAATGAAATTCCCCCGTTATAGTTAGTGCAGGCAACTATAACTCACGCGACCGCAATCCTCTGCTGATGACGTCAGATATTACATCACTGATGACATATGTGTTTTTCTGAAAAAAAAATATTTGTAATATATGTATAGCTAAAAATTAATGGAAGAAGACATGGGTAAATAAGTGTCTAAATACAGTGATGTAATATCTGACGTCATCAGCAGAGGATTGCGGTCGCGTGAGTTATAGTTGCCTGCACTAACTATAACGGGGGAATTTCATTGGTTTTTCACGAGTGAAATGCCCAGCTAACTATAACATGTGTGAAACCTATGGTTTTTTAAGTGAATTTGCAAGGTTTTTTAAATGCTAATTCCTAACTATAACGTGTGTGAAACCTATGGTTTTTTCAGTGATATATATATATATATATATATTCACTTAAAAAACCATAGGTTTCACACATGTTATAGTTAGCTGGGCTTTTCACTCGTGAAAAACCAATGAAATTCCCCCGTTATAGTTAGTGCAGGCAACTATAACTCACGCGACCGCAATCCTCTGCTGATGACGTCAGATATTACATCACTGTATTTAGACACTTATTTACCCATGTCTTCTTCCATTAATTTTTAGCTATACATATATTACAAATATTTTTTTTTCAGAAAAACACATTTGTCATCAGTGATGTAATATCTGACGTCATCAGCAGAGGATTGCGGTCGCGTGAGTTATAGTTGCCTGCACTAACTATAACGGGGGAATTTCATTGGTTTTTCACGAGTGAAATGCCCAGCTAACTATAACATGTGTGAAACCTATGGTTTTTTAAGTGAATTTGCAAGTTTTTTTAAATGCTAATTCCTAACTATAACGTGTGTGAAACCTATGGTTTTTTCAGTGAATTTGTACGTTTTTTTAAATGCTAAGTTCTGTATTTATTTATTTATTTATTTTTAATGTTTTTCACCGTGCGCGTACCGTGCGTGCGCGCACGGTGCGCTTAGCGCACCGTGCGTGCGCTGTGGGCGTTCGGTGCGCTTCGCGCACCGAACGCCCACGTTACGTAGTTCGCGGAATTTTTCAGTTTCTACCGTGCGCGTACGCTACGCGCTCTCCGCGATTTTTCATAAAAAGACTAGGGGGTCAGGAACTGTCCAGCCTGCCCCCTTTACACGTTATCCACCTTTCTTTTTCACCCCCTGAGACTGCGAGAGACAAAATGGCGGCCGACACTTCCTGGTTTCGACCGATTCGAATGTTTACTAAGATCTAACAACCAATCAGAATCGCGCTCGCGCACGGCAGCGTGCGCGTACGGTAAGCTTACGGTACGCGCTCGGAGCGCGCCGATAGATATATATATTGATTTAAATGCTATTTTCTCAGGAAATACTGAACAGATTTACACGAGACCTTCAAAAGGCACATCCCTGACCTGAGGGCTAACTCTCTGCCAAATTTCAAGTAATTCTGTTCAGCCGTTCGGGCTGTAGCTCGGACTAAAGGTCCTATGGAAAAATGCATGGGGAAAACGTGTTTTGGGACCCCCCTTTTTTCTCAGCCCCCGCTTGACGAATCCCCCCGAGACTTTCAGGGAAGGAGCGGAGCGGAGCGCCCCACCTATTTTGAGAATTTCGCGAGGATTCGTCAATCGGCGCCAAAGTTATTCAAAATAGAATGTTGCGGATTTCCTATGGAAACACGATCCTAACTATAACTATCTACTGGCGACCGCCAGTAGATAATATATATATATATATATACAGACATACAACCCTACACACACTACAGGAGACACACTGGACTCAATTTTCACCTCAAGCAACCGCATCAAATACAGCCATGTCACAGAACTCACATGGACCAATCCCTCCATCATTCACTTCAGCTTGTCCAGCCCCATCACCACCACCGCCAAGATGACCAATGCCCCCTGCCGAAGGTGAAATACAATCTCAGAGTCCAGCTGGGCGACTGCCCTCAACACCTCCAACCCTGCTACCACCACCAACCTCGAACTTGGAGTGAAAAACTTCAATGCCTGGATTACGTATTGTGCAGACAGCATCGTCGCTCATTGCAATTAAAATGAGAACAATTACATTAAATGACCACTGGAGGGAGCCCTAAGAACCCAATCAAATAAGAAAATGATTGGACTTTAAAAAACTCAAAAACATACGAACTAGGAAAATAAACTAAATTCAGCAGATTGATCTCTCGGTCTTATTGATAATAAAAAAGAATGTTTAAAATGTCTGTGGCAATGAATGCAGTAGCAATGCCATGTACATTTTTAGAAGTTCCAGGACTGCCACCTAAAAGTTAGACCAAGTGGATTAGGTGTTTAGAAAAACATTTGAAAGCAATTGATGGAACCAAATACAATCCGGCAAGGAAAGAAGCTATGAGGTATAATTGTTTGGGGATAGAAGGAAGAAGATTGTTTGATCATATTGCCCTAGTTGAAAAAGAAGAAGGGGAAGAAGAATGGTTTTAGTTCATAGAGGCAAAAACAAGAATGAAGAACTAGTTTGACACAACCATGAGTATCATGATGGAAAGATGTCATTTTTAGTACCGATATCAGGCACCTGACGAATCCATAGAATCCTATGTCGCAACACTGAGAATGTTAATAACTACATTGTCTTTCAAAGATATGGATGAGATGATTTGTGTTCAAGTAGTGAGGCAAACGACATGTTTCAAGGTGCAAAAAAAGTATTGTGTCACAGAAATCCAAGCCTTGGAAAGGTGATTTCTGTAATTAAAGGTCTTCAAGCAGAGGTAAACCTAATTCGCAATGAGAGAGAAGCTTCAAAAGATATGTCAGGCAGAAATAATAAAAACAAACAATGCAAATTTTATAGTTGCCAAGTTTCATGTTAGCATTGTGGGGTTCCTTTACACTGAGCATCATGTAGGAATTGTCAAGCATGGTATAAAACATGCAAGGGGTGTGGAAAAAAGGACAATTCTAAGTAAAAAAGGTATACACAGTAAATGACTATGATGTAGAGGAAGTCTCTGATGAGAGTGAGTTAATGGAAAATTTGGTGTGGCTTGTGTCTATCATTAACAAAGACAAAGGTCAGAACCAACCAAAAGACGGAACCAAGTAAATGAGAACATTGTTGAAGTACTAGTAGATACAGGGTCAAGAATAACAATAATTTCAAAAGACAGTTACGATGCATTTGCAAACAGCAAATTCAGTCCTGGAGCATATTGAGGACATTGGATTAAACTTGAATGAGTATTTAAAGCACATTTTTGCACTCAAAGAAAGAAGAATATATACAAAGAAATACGTAATGGATTATAATGGAAACATTTTAGGATGGCTATAGCAACAAGGATTGAGAATGATGATAAACCAATGTAAGCCACCTAACATTTTCAATATTCAAGAAAACAGTCTAGAAACTATTCTTGATGAAAACAAGGAAATATTCAGTGAAAAACTAGAGTGTTTAATATTAAAGAATAATTCACGTCCAGTCAAGCAGTGTATCAGTAACATACCTTTTTCGGCCCTCAGTGAAGTAAAACCCATAATGAAGGAGTGGTGTGTCAATGGAATGATAGAACTGATCAATGCATCGGAATAGCTTTTGCCTGTGGTAATCGCAAAGAAGAAAAATGGCGCAATACATCTATGCATTGATCTATGCCAACTCAACCACAATATAATAACAGACTGTAGACCATTGCACTTGATAAATGAAATGGTTATGACATTAAACCACGCAAAAATATTTACAACCTTGGATTTCAGTGCAGCCTACCATCAGATCGAATGGATGAATTCAGGGAAAGATCCAAGGCTTACACAGCATTTACCAGTCCAGAAGAAGCATTCCAATATTGCATACTACCATTTGGACTTTAGTAAGCTTCTGCTGTTGTTTTTAGCATGTCATGAACAACCTATTTGAAGGGATGCAAGGCGTAAGAACATTTCAAGATGACATATTAATCTACAGCAGAACACCAGAGGAACACATTCATACACTGAACCTGGTATTACAAAAAATAAATGACTGTGGTTTAGCCGTACAAAAGAGTACATGCAATTTTTTCAAGAGCACATTAGAGTGTTGTGGGCATTTAATTGATTAACTTTAATACTTTATTCGATAGATATTTATCATAAAAGTGCAAACATGCAAAGTACATAAAAACAATCCATCCATAGTACTACAATTACATCCAGAACAGCAAATAGCGAAAAAAGGGACACAAAATAAAAACAGAATTTAAAACAATGCTTTCTTCATTCATGAGAATTTATATATTACCCAGCAGCCTAGAGCGGATTAACCAGGCACCCGCGAGGTATTTAGCAACCCCACAGATGGTATAAATAGAAACAGTATTGGTTAAAATAATACGCAGGGCTGATCTGTGATCCCTTACTCCCAGCTCCCTGCATACAGGTTTCAACCATTTAGCCCTAACGAACTTGTAGGGTGAACAAGCAAATAAAAAATGGCCAAGGGATTCCTCCGGACATTGGAAACCTGGGCAATTTAGATCAAGCCCCCCCTTGGCCTTCCACCTTTCCAAAAAATTTTTAAGGGGAAGAGTGCCATATCTTAGTTTCAAGAACAAAGGTCTATCTCTAGGTAGTTGGATAAAATCTAAAAAGGGTTCCAACTTCATAGATGGTTTATGGTCAAGAAAGTTCATCGTTAAAATTCCCAGGTTTAAGTTATTGTTAACCTTGGCCTCAACCCAGTCCCAGTATAATTTCTTTACAATTTGTTTTGCAGGGGGGACTTGTGTGGCCCAGGACTCCCCCAGGCCTATTAATACTACCAGTTTCATAAGGTTGTTGAGCCACTTTATTTGGTGAGAAACATTTAGGGATATTAACTCGTCCAACACTCGAGCATATCCGGCTAATTCCTGGGTTCTTCTAAGGCGCACCCAAAATAACAGCGGCCTTAGTTGAACTTTGTCCGAGATTGATTTTTTACCCATATCAAAAAATAATGGTAACAGAGGGGTTGAAACTGGAAGTGAGACTAGATCTCTGATAAACTTATTTTCTGCAGTTGCCAGGACCTTAGTGTTTTCAGCACCCCATAATTCGGAGCCATAGACTGCCGAGGCTAAAGCCTTCCCTTCATAGACTACCAAGGCAGGGGCAACCGGTCTACTAATAGAGAGGCGCTGATTCTTTAGTATGGCACCGGAGAACCTTTTGAGGTTTAGTATCATTTTTGATATATGGGAATCCCAGCTCATGTTGTTGGACAACCTAACCCCTAGATAATCAAATTCATTCACCACCTCTAAAGGGGACCCATACAAAGTAAGATGAACATTCCTAACCTTTCTATTTGGAGATAAAACCATTAACTTTGTCTTCGAAGTGTTGACCGTTAACCCACGGTCGTTACAGAAGAGGGAGAAGCGGTCAAGCAATTTTTGGAGACCCTTGGGGGTCTTGGACATCAGGAGGGTATCGTCCGCAAAAAGAAGTGTGGGGGTTTTCTCCCCGGCAAGGACGGGGGCATCCGCAGGGTCCTCCCTCAAATGGTCCACCACCCCATTTATAAAGAGGTAGAACAGTGTCGGAGCCATCACACATCCCTGCCGCACCCCTCTGTTGACTGATACCCTCCCTGTCAATTGGCCCTGGCACCCCCAACGTATCCTTGCGTAGTTATCCTCATGGAGTTTGATAACAAATTGCAGCAGGGAACTAGGAAACCCCATGGCTAATAAAACCTCCCATAGCTTGGCGCGTGGGATAACATCAAACGCGGTTTTCATGAAAGCCAAGTAAAGACAACCCTTAATAATTGATACTAACTTCCAATAGACCACGCAAAACAGGAAGACTTGATCCATTGCACCAACATTCCGCCTAAACCCAGCCTGGAAATGGGTTAGAATATCATTATCCATTAGCCATGTCTCAACTCGATTTATAATGACCCTGCCAACTACCTTTTGAATGGTGTCAATTAAACTAAGTGGTCTGTAGTTGGCAGGGTCCTTTCTATCACCTTTCTTATAAATCGTGATCACCTCCGTCCCTTTCCATGATTCCGGGATGGGATGGCCTCTCTGGATGAGATTCATTATATTTGCTATATAGTCTGCCCAAATTTGGGGGTCATGAAGTAGAAGATCCCCGGGCAGGCCATCTGGACCAGCCGCTTTGCCTGGAAGGATATTTAAAATAGCGACCTTAACTTCTCGCGGGGAGAATAAGTTTTCATTACTGGGCAACTAAACTAGGAAAATAAACTAAATTCAGCAGATTGATCTCTCGGTCTTATTGATAATAAAAAAGAATGTTTAAAATGTCTGTGGCAATGAATGCAGTAGCAATGCCATGTACATTTTTAGAAGTTCCAGGACTGCCACCTAAAAGTTAGACCAAGTGGATTAGGTGTTTAGAAAAACATTTGAAAGCAATTGATGGAACCAAATACAATCCGGCAAGGAAAGAAGCTATGAGGTATAATTGTTTGGGGATAGAAGGAAGAAGATTGTTTGATCATATTGCCCTAGTTGAAAAAGAAGAAGGGGAAGAAGAATGGTTTTAGTTCATAGAGGCAAAAACAAGAATGAAGAACTAGTTTGACACAACCATGAGTATCATGATGGAAAGATGTCATTTTTAGTACCGATATCAGGCACCTGACGAATCCATAGAATCCTATGTCGCAACACTGAGAATGTTAATAACTACATTGTCTTTCAAAGATATGGATGAGATGATTTGTGTTCAAGTAGTGAGGCAAACGACATGTTTCAAGGTGCAAAAAAAGTATTGTGTCACAGAAATCCAAGCCTTGGAAAGGTGATTTCTGTAATTAAAGGTCTTCAAGCAGAGGTAAACCTAATTCGCAATGAGAGAGAAGCTTCAAAAGATATGTCAGGCAGAAATAATAAAAACAAACAATGCAAATTTTATAGTTGCCAAGTTTCATGTTACCATTGTGGGGTTCCTTTACACTGAGCATCATGTAGGAATTGTCAAGCATGGTATAAAACATGCAAGGGGTGTGGAAAAAAGGACAATTCTAAGTAAAAAAGGTATACACAGTAAATGACTATGATGTAGAGGAAGTCTCTGATGAGAGTGAGTTAATGGAAAATTTGGTGTGGCTTGTGTCTATCATTAACAAAGACAAAGGTCAGAACCAACCAAAAGACGGAACCAAGTAAATGAGAACATTGTTGAAGTACTAGTAGATACAGGGTCAAGAATAACAATAATTTCAAAAGACAGTTACGATGCATTTGCAAACAGCAAATTCAGTCCTGGAGCATATTGAGGACATTGGATTAAACTTGAATGAGTATTTAAAGCACATTTGGCACTCAAAGAAAGAAGAATATATACAAAGAAATACGTAATGGATTATAATGGAAACATTTTAGGATGGCTATAGCAACAAGGATTGAGAATGATGATAAACCAATGTAAGCCACCTAACATTTTCAATATTCAAGAAAACAGTCTAGAAACTATTCTTGATGAAAACAAGGAAATATTCAGTGAAAAACTAGAGTGTTTAATATTAAAGAATAATTCACGTCCAGTCAAGCAGCGTATCAGTAACATACCTTTTTCGGCCCTCAGTGAAGTAAAACCCATAATGAAGGAGTGGTGTGTCAATGGAATGATAGAACTGATCAATGCATCGGAATAGCTTTTGCCTGTGGTCATCGCAAAGAAGAAAAATGGCGCAATACATCTATGCATTGATCTATGCCAACTCAACCACAATATAATAACAGACTGTAGACCATTGCACTTGATAAATGAAATGGTTATGACATTAAACCACGCAAAAATATTTACAACCTTGGATTTCAGTGCAGCCTACCATCAGATCGAATGGATGAATTCAGGGAAAGATCCAAAGCTTACACAGCATTTACCAGTCCAGAAGAAGCATTCCAATATTGCATACTACCATTTGGACTTTAGTAAGCTTCTGCTGTTGTTTTTAGCATGTCATGAACAACCTATTTGAAGGGATGCAAGGCGTAAGAACATTTCAAGATGACATATTAATCTACAGCAGAACACCAGAGGAACACATTCATACACTGAACCTGGTATTACAAAAAATAAATGACTGTGGTTTGGCCGTACAAAAGAGTACATGCAATTTTTTCAAGAGCACATTAGAGTGTTGTGGGCATTTAATTGATTAACTTTAATACTTTATTCGATAGATATTTATCATAAAAGTACAAACATGCAAAGTACATAAAAACAATCCATCCATAGTACTACAATTACATCCAGAACAGCAAATAGCGAAAAAAGGGACAAAAAATAAAAACAGAATTTAAAACAATGCTTTCTTCATTCATGAGAATTTATATATTACCCAGCAGCCTAGAGCGGATTAACCAGGCACCCGCGAGGTATTTAGCAACCCCACAGATGGTATAAATAGAAACAGTATTGGTTAAAATAATACGCAGGGCTGATCTGTGATCCCTTACTCCCAGCTCCCTGCATACAGGTTTCAACCATTTAGCCCTAACGAACTTGTAGGGTGAACAAGCAAATAAAAAATGGCCAAGGGATTCCTCTGGACATTGGAAACCTGGGCAATTTAGATCAAGCCCCCCCCTTGGCCTTCCACCTTTCCAAAAAAATTTTAAGGGGAAGAGTGCCATATCTTAGTTTCAAGAACAAAGTTCTATCTCTAGGTAGTTGGATAAAATCTAAAAAGGGTTCCAACTTCATAGATGGTTTATGGTCAAGAAAGTTCATCGTTAAAATTCCCAGGTTTAAGTTATTGTTAACCTTGGCCTCAACCCAGTCCCAGTATAATTTCTTTACAATTTGTTTTGCAGGGGGGACTTGTGTGGCCCAGGACTCCCCCAGGCCTATTAATACTACCAGTTTCATAAGGTTGTTGAGCCACTTTATTTGGTGAGAAACATTTAGGGATATTAACTCGTCCAACACTCGAGCATATCCGGCTAATTCCTGGGTTCTTCTAAGGCGCACCCAAAATAACAGCGGCCTTAGTTGAACTTTGTCCGAGATTGATTTTTTACCCATATCAAAAAATAATGGTAACAGAGGGGTTGAAACTGGAAGTGAGACTAGATCTCTGATAAACTTATTTTCTGCAGTTGCCAGGACCTTAGTGTTTTCAGCACCCCATAATTCGGAGCCATAGACTGCCGAGGCTAAAGCCTTCCCTTCATAGACTACCAAGGCAGGGGCAACCGGTCTACTAATAGAGAGGCGCTGATTCTTTAGTATGGCACCGGAGAACCTTTTGAGGTTTAGTATCATTTTTGATATATGGGAATCCCAGCTCATGTTGTTGGACAACCTAACCCCTAGATAATCAAATTCATTCACCACCTCTAAAGGGGACCCATACAAAGTAAGATGAACATTCCTAACCTTTCTATTTGGAGATAAAACCATTAACTTTGTCTTCGAAGTGTTGACCGTTAACCCACGGTCGTTACAGAAGAGGGAGAAGCGGTCAAGCAATTTTTGGAGACCCTTGGGGGTCTTGGACATCAGGAGGGTATCGTCCGCAAAAAGAAGTGTGGGGGTTTTCTCCCCGGCAAGGACGGGGGCATCCGCAGGGTCCTCCCTCAAATGGTCCACCACCCCATTTATAAAGAGGTAGAACAGTGTCGGAGCCATCACACATCCCTGCCGCACCCCTCTGTTGACTGATACCCTCCCTGTCAATTGGCCCTGGCACCCCCAACGTATCCTTGCGTAGTTATCCTCATGGAGTTTGATAACAAATTGCAGCAGGGAACTAGGAAACCCCATGGCTAATAAAACCTCACATAGCTTGGCGCGTGGGATAACATCAAACGCGGTTTTCATGTAAGCCAAGTAAAGACAACCCTTAATAATTGATACTAACTTCCAATAGACCACGCAAAACAGGAAGACTTGATCCATTGCACCAACATTCCGCCTAAACCCAGCCTGGAAATGGGTTAGAATATCATTATCCATTAGCCATGTCTCAACTCGATTTATAATGACCCTGCCAACTACCTTCTGAATGGTGTCAATTAAACTAAGTGGTCTGTAGTTGGCAGGGTCCTTTCTATCACCTTTCTTATAAATCGTGATCACCTCCGTCCCTTTCCATGATTCCGGGACGGGATGGCCTCGCTGGATGAGATTCATTAGATTTGCTATATAGTCTGCCCAAATTTGGGGGTCATGAAGTAGAAGATCCCCGGGCAGGCCATCTGGACCAGCCGCTTTGCCTGGAAGGATATTTAAAATAGCGACCTTAACTTCTCGCGGGGAGAATACGTTTTCATTACT
Organism: Triturus cristatus; assembly: GCF_964204655.1. NCBI lineage: Eukaryota > Metazoa > Chordata > Amphibia > Caudata > Salamandridae > Triturus > Triturus cristatus. The sequence goes on along the minus strand of NC_140585.1, from coordinate 419,442,694 downwards.
GGGCAACTCCAAACTAAGGTTGCGCTTATTGCACACTGCTAATGGCAATGGAGGGACTTGATCGCCTTCCTCACAATACAATTTTTAAAAATGGGCGTGCCATTGCTGTTCATTAATATGATTTAAAATGGGGTCAACTCCCCTACGGTCTAAAGCATTGATCAATTTCCAGAAAATAATAGAATTCCTTCCGCTGGCAGCGATCTTAAGCTGCTGCCAATGCTCCTCCTCCCAATTTTTCTTGGCTGAGGCTATTGAACTACAGTACTCCTTTCTAGCCAGTTTTACTGCTATTGGGTCCTTCAATTTTATCGCCAAACCAATGGCTTTCCTCTTTTTCCTACATTCCACTGTATACCACGCGTTCGCCTTCAGGGGTCTAAGATCCGCTGGGGGGTTCCCTTGGGTGTTTTTGAGGAAATACTTTCCTATTTTATCTGTGAAATTTTGGTACTGGCCCAATAATTTGGGCCCCAGAGAGTGAACCTCTCCCAGATCCACCGCTGCGAGGCTGGAGGTTTCTGCTTTAACTAAGTCCCCAATACTATTAATTTTCCCCTCTTCACATTTTACCACGTCCCATCTAAGTTTCCGGTTACAATCAGAGGGGAGGACATCCTTGGTGATCAGCTCCAGCCCCCCGCTCTTACTAATCCCATTAGCCCAGTTGATTCCCATACATAATGGGTTATGATCGCTATCTGAAGACTGCCTGACCTCCATATCTACTAAACTAGCCCATGAATGAACATCTAAAAAGATGTAATCGATACGTGATGCAGCCTATCCTATTATAGGTCATTGCCCCGTTACGATCAGAAGTGGTCCGGCCATTTAATGCCCGTAGATTATGTTCCAAAGCCAGTGCGTTCAACTGTATAGCTATGGCAGACCACTTCTTAATAGGGGCCAGTACTAAAGGGGGTATAGTCTGTCTCCAGTCCTCTGAGTTCAAACCCAATACATCCTCGTCATCCAGGGGTTAAAATGTACAGTTAAAATCACCCCCCAACAGGATTTTGGACCTAGGTGGAAGCTCAGACAATTTTACATCAAGCATCTCAATTGTTTGCGAGGTTAAACCACCCTGTACCCCTCTTGCATAAACACAAAACAAATGAACAATACCCCCGTGTGGGCTTTTCAGGGAAATGTACAAGATATCATTGGACTGGACCTTGTGTGTAATAATAGTACAATTCAAATTCACCTTTACCCAGATGAGCAGACCACCTGAGGGGCGGCCTTTTCCTATGGAAACTGCTGGGACAAAGTATGTAGAGTACCCATTTTTACATTGCGGGGACAAACTCCAAGTTTCCTGAAACATACAAATATGGAAGGAGTCAATGAAGTCATTCCATTCCGGATTTTCAAGATTTTTCCCGAGCCCTGCTATGTTCAAAGAAAGGATGTTAATCGAAGAGAGTACTACAGTTGGTGCAACGGGTGTGGCTGTTGGACTACAATCCAATTCGCCCCTGCTAGGGCAACCATTATCCACAAACACTTGAACCCCCGTTCCAATTGGAGTTACAGCCCGTGGTAACCCTACCTCCTCCCTCATAACCTTTTGGCCAGAGTGCTGGATCGAATGTCAATCAACTGCTTCCAGGCCACTGAAGCGATTGAAACATGGTAATGGAGGGGGGTTATGCTGATGACCGTGCCATTCCCCTTAAAACTGAGTAGAACCAAAAGGGGGCCTACCTCCTCTCCTGTGTACTGTGCTCCACCCTCCATCTTCACCCGCATCCCACTGGTTAGAATTATAATCCATAAAAGGCTCCTCTCTCATCCCCCTTCTTGTGTAATTTTGAGCTCTTAACCAGCTCCACCTATTACTGCGGTGATCTGCAAGCATATAGAAATAGGAGAGGGGTTTAACTAAGATTGAAGAGTTGTTATTACATTTAATTGATTAACATGATGTGTGTCCAAAGCCACCCTTGGTAAAGACGATAGCTACATCACCTCCACGAAACAAAGAAGAGTTAATGTCATTCTTGGGCATGTGTGAATTCCATTCAAACATTATAAAAAAAACTATGCAAGCAAAGTAGAACCAATGCATGAATTAACAAAGAAAGAAGTTGAGTTTGTGTGGAGTGATGTGTACGAGAACATTATGAATGAGATCAAAAAAGAACTTGAAATGGCACCATCTTTACAGTCATTTGATGAAAAATACTATGCATAGTAACCACAGATACAGGCCAAATTGGATTAGGGGCAGTACTAAATCAGAAGTCTGAAAAAAGGGAAAATATCATGGCTCTTGCGTTTCATAAATTAAGCAGTCCAGAAACAAAGTATTCATTAATTGAACGCAAATTATCACCTTGTGTATGGGCAGTCAACAAGTTTAAGAGTTTCCTATGGGGGAAAGAGTTTACAATTCGAACAGATTATAAACCCCATGTTAGCATCTTAGAAGGGGGTGGGTCTGGTAAAACATCACAGAGAGTATTCAAATCGACATGCAAATTACAAGAATATCAAATCAATGTAGAACATATTCCAAGAAGAATGAATGTTACTGCAGATTTCTTATTGTGTACACCATGTGATGACGACTCTTATTACAATGAAAGTAAAGATGATGATAACATGCTGGTTGCTTGCTTGTTTCACAAGGACAACCCTTAAGGTATAATCAGAAAAGAAGATTATGTGGAGACTGTTAGGAAGGATGATATCCTAGTGGAAGTGCAGAAATATATTCTAAAACATTGGCGCAGTGAGAAAGTTTGCATGAAACTGTTAGACCCTATTGGAAGATAAAAGATAATCTCAGCATTGTTCAAGACATTGTCATGCGAGGAGACACATTGATTGCACCCTCTGTGTTAAGGGGAAAATTGATGAATATAGTCCACAATGGTCATGTAGATTTTAGGGGAACTAATAGAAAACTTAGGACAAGAAATTGGTGGCCCTCAATAGACCATGCTATAGATATGTACATCGGTCAATGTTCCTCTTGTAACCAAGCTGACAAAACCACGATTACGCACAAGGGCCCCATAACATCAGTTGAATTACCTGAAGGTCCTTGCTAAAGGCCAGAATAGACTTCATAGGATCTATGAATGCATTGCCCCTTGATAATTGTCATGCCATTGTTTTAATAGATTACTGCAGAAAATGGATTGAAGTTACGTTTGTGCCTCAAACAAGTACATCAAAAGTGATTGAATTCCTTAAGGAGTTATTTTGCTGGGAGGGGTTTCCTCACCAAGTAGTTAGTGATAATGGAATACAATTTGCATCACTAGAAATGAATTTCTTGAAGGTAAATGAAATAAACTACCTAAAGTCCTCCTTGTATCATCTGCAAACTAATCAAAGAAACAATTCAATACTCTCACGTTCAAATTGATGCAGCGCTCAACTTCCTGCATCAATACCCACAGTATGAAAGGCAGGACCCCTTTTGAGTTCTCTGCAACCCTATTAGTCATTGAAATGGAAAAAATGGGGATATGAGAACAAAAGCATATCAAAATGCGATCCTTAGTATGCAAATAACAGAAACAAATGCGCAAGCAATTATGATGCCAGAAATGCAGTGAAAAGTATGTCTGTAAGTGTAAGTGGCAAAGGTAGGGTACAGTACCCAAGAAAGCAAATGAACATGAGCATGTTTAGTGAACCAAGACAAGGGGTAAAACAGAAGGTAGTCTTATTAGACAACAGACAGTGGTGGAATAATCTAATGTTGTTATTGTAAACACACTTGAGCCTTCTAGCATTATTGAGTCAGCATAGGTCAGTTCGGTATAGTTAGTTAAGAAGGTGAAGAATGGAGTGCATGATGAGATTAAGTCTGCAAGATCAGACAGCGAATGCTTTCTGAGTGCTCCAACGTCCTAGTTAACACTTATCTCGCAGACAATATTCGTGCCAGGAGACTTGTAAATTCACCTATTCAATTTAAGACTATGTACTGAATTACTTGTTTGTCAAAAGGGGATGATGTAATGTGCTCTAATATTATAAATGTTTTGTTTAATATATATACCCTCATTGTGTGTCATGTTCCCTGTCCTCTTGCCTGTCCCTTTCCTTCCTTCCTTTTGTAACTGTGTGCGTGGCCTGCCGCACGCTGGTGTTCTAGATTGTTGATGGAGTTGGGGATGTAGGGAAACCATTTTTACAGTTTCATGACTAACTTTTGGAAAAAAGTGTATTGAAATGATCCTTGAGTCCTCATTACTATAGACTTCCCACAAGTCTGTTCAAAAGCTGAATCACGCTCTAAGAACCTTATGGCTTCAGATCAATACAAATCATCAAACATGGTTTCAGGCATCTGGCTAAGGGAGGCATCTATGCCTCGGATGGAGTTCACCTTTTGGATGAAGGTCATGGACTTTTCATTCAAGCTATCCTGGGAGCCATTGTGGCCAAGGCCAAGTCTCAAGAGGAGGCGGGAGTTATTGCCTGCAACATCCAGGCCCTCTGGTAAAGAGAATGAAAGCATTACAGCTTACTACCAGAGTCTCTTTTCTTTTATGATATCTATTCTCTGAATGAAAGTAGTAATTGGGCATTGTAATGGATGTGGAGGAACTGACCTGCTGGTGGTTCAAACCCTCTTGCTGAAGCAGGGCACAGGACTGGTTTGAGGGTGGACTGGTGTGCAGGTGGTAGAGACCCTCCTGCTCTAACTTGGGTTTGCACTCTAGTTTGCCACTTAGAGGGTGTGGCCATGATAGACCAGGGTTGGTGCAGAGAAGTGGTTCCCTGGTTAAGTAATTTAAAACTGCATTCGCAACGCTGTCATTAAATCGCGTGCAATCACAACGCGGTCCTTAAAATGACCGCGTTGTTAGTACGCAATGTAATGACATTGCAAGTCATTACAACAACTTCCAGGAGAGGGCGTTAAGGTATTGGAAATGATTTCCAACAACTTCCCTACTGTTGCACAAACTGGAGTAGGAATAGTATATAATTCTATTCCTAAATCAAGCGCACCCCCTACTGGAAGTCATTGTAAAGACTTGCGATGTAATACATCGCATACTAACAACGCGGTCGTTGTAACGACCGCATTGTAATGGTACGCGATGTATTACATCGCGTTGTAATGTGCCATATTCTAAGTAATATATGATTTCCTGGTTTTGGCTTTGTATGTAATTTCTAATTGTGGTGCTTTGTACAATGTCATCTGTTGCAGTTTCTAAGCAACTTGTTGTTTCTTGTGTCCCTGTGCTGCAGTGGAGATGTAAATAGTAAACCGATTATGCTTATGGTGGTTGCATTGTTGTACAAAATATATATAGTTCCAAGATTGCATCCATTTTTCTAGAAAATCAAAGCAAGTGCTTCCAGTGTTAATGTTAAGTGTGGATTTGTGTTGAATTAAATGAAAACTATGCCCACAGTAAATACCAAAAGAGATGGTCTCTTCGTGTTTTTGGGGTATTCGCTGCTATGGTTGGGGAGTGCATGGCATGACTGTTAGGCTATCCTGCAGGTAGGGCAGCACAGTGAGTGTTTCACAGGTGACTTCACAGTCTGAGTAAAGTATAGTTACCCGAATCATGTCAAACTGAACTGCTGCCAGAAATACACCGTTTGTGTCAAGAATGGCACGCTTCCAAAGACTGTGGCCTACGTTTGGAGTATCTGAGTGGTAAACAGAGTGGGCCGCCACGGGCCAATAACATTGATCACTTGCATGCATGAAGCATAGACAGGAGGTCATAGGTCAGGTTTTGTAACTCTGAGCGATACACACTACATAATAAAAGGCTTTGCGCAGTATGTAAACCAGAACACATGGAAAATCAGTCTTCAGGCAAAGGCACTGGCCATTCTTTAGTAAGTAAGGGCAAAAGAGACAGTACACATTCAAAGGATGTTGCACTCTGCAGTCAATCAATAAATCCACTTCCAAACTTCTGCCGGTAATTTATGGAGCTTTTCGAACGGCACACACGCACTGTAACACACATGCCGCTGACCGCGGCCCCCGCAGGGGGCCATTTGAGCGGTCGGCGCCCTAGTGTCGCCTGGGCACCGGTCACCCCTCCCCGCCTCCCCCTCCTGGGGGGCAGGGACGCCGGCCGGTGTCCCCCTCCTCTTTCTTGCCCCGAAGTGACGCGACGGGCATCACTTCCGGGGCTCCTCTGGGCGTGGGGGGAGGCTATATAGCCGTCCCCCACCATGCCGGCGACCTCTTGTCGCCTCGCACTCCGCATTGGACACGCCGTCTTGCTGCCGTTTTTGGTCCTCTGTTGGACAAGCGGTTGTCTCGCTAGGTCAGCGTTGTGGTGCTTCTTCCCTCCCCACTGGACACGCTGTGCCTGCAGCGCGCCGGGACCTTCATGTGCCCAAGAGCGTGGGTCGTCTTCGTCGTCGACGTGCGCGGTGAGTTTGGGGGCAGGAAAGAACTTTGGCCTTTGTTGGCAGGGAGGCCAAGCAGTTTTGGGCCCGGGAGCTCATCTCCTGCGGTCCCTGCCTTGGGGTCGGTTTTGGTCGCTCCACACGCACCCCTTGAGCAGGCCGATTTCTCGATGGGGCGCCGGATGGTTTGTTGTGGCAGGCACTGTTGGGTAAAAGAAATGTTAATGTAGATGTGGTGTTCGGCGATATGTGATAATTCACTTGCACCCGGTGTCACATTTTATGGATTCCGGGTTTGTTCTTGCAAGCATTTCTTCTTTGGGTGTGTGTTTGAGATGCATACAGACAGAGCCCATCCCGGACAGGCAGGATGTCCGGCTGTTGGAATGCGCCGCGAGGCGGCGCAGTAGCTCGGGCGGGTTTACGAGCACGTCCGGTTCGGCGCTCTTGTTGACTGGAGTTCCCTCCGGTTCCCCCTCGGCCCTGCCCTGACCCACACATGGCTGCAAATCAGGTTGTTGGGTGGCAGCATGTGGGGGCTGCAGCTCGGACATGGTGACATCACCAGGGCAGCACAGGCTTGGATCTAGAAAAGAAACCTCCTGCATGGGGCGTAGGTCTGGTGGTGGGGTGTCCAGGCGTCCCAGATTTGCCAGGACGGTCCTGGGTTTTCGCCGGGAGATTACGGAGATGCAGCTACCGTCCTGGGTTTAGAATGGAGATCGCGGAGGTGCTTCTCTGGCTCTTAAAGCAGGGATAGTTAGCGGTTGCTTCCTCCTATACAGAGGCTGTGGCTTAGCGGCCAGGGTGGCCGACCTAGAGTCTGCGAAGCCAGGTTCGAGCCTGCCTGTAGGCTCAAACAGAATGTGATCGCTTGATCTCGTTGTGCCTAAAAAGATGAATGTTTTGACGTGGCCTGGTGTGTTAGCCCTTGCTGCGGTATGTGTAAGACAGCAATTTGATTAGCAGGCAAGGTACTGGGTCTCGGAGTTGTTTTCATGTGGTTTTACTGCCTGTTCGGTAGTTGTCTGGGGAGCAGTGCCGTCATTCTGCGTACAGTACAGCCGGTCGGCAGGAACCAATGGTCTGTTCTGCTTTAAAACAAACATCGTACAGGGAGGTGCTGTGTACACCCAGCCACACTGAGGCGCTCGGCTGTTGTTGAGGCACGCTCCACACTCCTTTGGGCGCACTGCTCACCGAGGCACAGAGTAGACTTATTTTAAGTGTGTTGCGTAGTTTGTTTTCCATCGGCGCGTTTCACAAGTTTGCATGCAAGAAACGTTTTCTTGAAAAAGTGATACTTAAGTACCAACCCTGATTTAAGAAAATGCTGGTACTGTGATGCTTTATTCACTAGGCAGAAACTCAGAGCGTTGACGCACCGCACCATCCCACTTTGAACAGTGGCTCTCGGGGTTTGGAACAGGGGAGTCACATGGGCGTTGCAAATATATTGTGGATAAACATATGCGTCCCAACTTTGAAAGATCGGTATTTGAGACTGACAATTGCCTATTTTGAGAAGTTGTATTTTGTAGAAAATGGCCGAATTTTCAAAATACATTTGATAATCCATGTGGTATCGGGGGAGACTTATTTTACTTTCGTTCATGGTTGTGGCCGGGGATGCACTTTGCGGCTTTCTGGCGCACGGACACGGTATGTAACCGGTTGATGAATCAGGCATGGGGTGGCGCGGGGGGCCGTAGTTTCCCACTAAAATATTGGAAGCATGAGTGGCATGGTTGGCAACCTCAGCGAGTGCACGCGAGCCATGGCTTGTTCCGTGCACCTGGCTTGCCTCCAGTGTCCTCGCAGGTCGCTACACTCTGCTCAGGCATGTCTCCTACCGCCGGTCAGAGCAAGCTAATTAGAGAGCCCGGGTGGGGCGTGTGCCATGCAGCATATCAGGTTTCTGGAATTATTTACCACCTCCATAGCATAGGTGTGTGGGTTGTTTTGGAGCTCCGGCGGGACCCCTTGGTCAGAGCAGACGCAGGACGAAATACAGCAACTCGCGGTTGCGTTGGGGTGACTTTTTGCATCTGAGGTACTTTTCAGACCTCTGCATCATCCGGAGCATATCGGGGTATGGGCAGCAGAAGTGTTCCGAACGATGTTCCCAACGCCAGCTTGGCATCCATGAGTTAATAGCACTAGTGATCTAATCCTCTGTGCCGCAACCATGGAGTTTCATACAGGCTAGGCCTCTTCGTGGTGGATGTGGCAATTAGTAATGCCGATAGCTGGGATCGGGATCTGGGGGCACGTAGGACGTGTTTTCGTGGTGGCCCTACTGGTAAACGCAGGCCATTGCGTCGATTGATTACCCAGAGCATGAGCAGTGTTGTGATCACCAGACATGTGCACATTGGCGACTCTCCTCGACACTTTTGTACATTAGTCAGCAGTGTAGTGTTTACGCTCCTACTACAAGTAAGCGTTGCCGCGCAGTTTCTACGCACGTTGTGTAATTGGTTCATCTCTGGATGTGACGTCCACATTACACACCACTGGATGCACCATGGGCTCTGCATGTCACAGGACTCTGCACCCCGTTGTCTCTCTGCATTGTTCCCTTGGAAAGAGATACTTTTAATGCTGTTCCACGTCGATGTCACACTCAGGTTTATGAAATTAATCCAACAGGGGTGGGTCAGGTATACCTTAAACACACGTGCCCTTCGGAATCCCTATATTCCCCTGCTTTGCGGCGCTCGAGGGAAGCATGGCGCGTAGTTTGGGGGTATAGAGCAGCGGAGCCTGGGGGCGCGCAGGTTGTCTACAGGAAGCATGGTCTGCCCTGTCTGGGTGGAGGTGCCACTGAGCATGCGGTGGCCTGCAGAGGCTGTGGTCGCTGTTTGTCGGCTGGGCAAGGCCACGAGTGTGAAGGCTTGCTGCGGTGTCCCTGTGCACTTCCCAAATGTTTTGCCAATTGTAGAAATGTGTGTGAGGTTCTTGTGGTTTGCAAGGACTTGGTAGTGAAGTGGGACAGGGGGCCGTGACGGCGAAAAGGGGCCAGGTGATGAAGTGTATGGTCACGCTCCAAGTTGGCAGTCGCCGCGCTTGAGGGCCGCAGATGACCGGTCAGGGGCCATTATAGGGCTGGGAGCACAAGGCCAGCTGGTTTGTACAGTTTAAAGTCCAAGGGGATGTCGACATGGTCGCTGAAGGGCCAAGGGGACCATTATAGGGCCACTGTAATTGGACTAAGTGGATGCTGGTGCGCTGCCCGTAACTTAATTGCTCGCTGGCGCTTAGGACAGTCTTCAGAAAACAACTAACAGAAGGTCTTAAATCCAACCACAAAGAACAGAAAGCCACTAGATGCTGTAAACAAAATGAAGACCTCTTCAAACAGTTAGTACATCACTAGGCTGGAGTTAAGAGTCCATCAGCCCACCCTTGTTGGCGGAGCTTAGTCATCTGAGACTCTGAGGGGTCAAGGTCTGGGCCCACAATATCGAGCCAACCGGCCCTACCGGGTGCCCGACCTAATGATCCCAAGGTAGAAAAAACTCCTGCCACAGTGTGTATTCCAACTTGTGAAGACTCAAAAAATGTGCAGTGCTCGAATGTGAATGTGTATTAAAAATGACTACATGGGCAAAAAATATGTTTATTAAGGATTGACCAGGTGTCATGTCTAAAAGAACAAATAGTCTTGAAACAATTGACTATTTCCTGACTTGGTCTCGTGAGGTCGACATGTTTCAGCCAATGTGGTCAACTGACCCGGCTTTCTTCAGGACCTAAATTGATGTAAATCAAGGCTACTGCAGGATTGACTTATTTAGTGAAAATGATGTGAAGAACAAACATTCCTTAAAACAGTTAAAGTATAATCATCAGGTAAGTATGTGGCAACAGCCACCCTACCAGACAAGCAACCTTTTGCTCGGGTATAAGATCTTTATCTTCTTTCCTAGAAGGAGTTAGGAGAATCAAACCATTAGAAAGGTATATCACAAGACGTATACAGCATCAATGACTACTATTCTGCAGTGCCTTTTACGCACTGCACTTGTTACAAAAAAAAAAAAAACATGGTTACAAATGAGTAAGGTTTTCAAAACATGAATTCAACTCACCCAGCTTTCTGTGGGAGGAAAGCCTCACCTCACCCGGCTGACTGCTCAGTGAAGGAGGCACCGCTCTGTTAAAATGTAAGGACAAAAAGAACAAGTTTCACACAGATACTTGTCCATCTGCACTCCCTACAATATATTTAACGCACCAAAACCAATAAGTCCCTGACTTTTAGAAACCTGCCCCGCGATCATGACAAACCATGTATACGGGGAAGTTATTCTCTTAAAAATCCAGTCCATTTGGAGAGACCCTCATACAAACAGTAAGGAGGATGAACCACTATTTTACAACTTGTGCAGTCAAATGATGGGGGGGCGAGGAGAATAGCCACCCTACATGTGGTTTAAGAGCAACAACCTCTCTTTACAGACTTATACCATCAGGCCTGGGTGAGAACACACCGCCACCCTCTTTATTTATTCAAAGGAAGATAGTCCTGTTGCACTGTCTCCTCCCCAAACAGCCACAGTAAGTTAAACACAGATGTATCAGTCTACTAAATGCAGAACCTAGGACTCCCCTCTCCTTACCTGTCCGTCCGTACTTCAGGCCAGACTGCGAGCGGTCTGGGAGGTGACGGCAGGAGGGAGGAGACTCCTTAAATATCCGCTCTAATTGGGACAATTATTCATTTGAGAACCAGGTGCTGATATTTATCTTTTCTGCGAGCCCGCGGGTCCGAACGCGCATGCTTAGTCCTCGCAATACTTAGGACAGTCTGCCACGGGTTGGTACTGTCTGTCTATTGTAGAGATGACCCCGAAGGTATGGATTAATGCAATTGGCATTAAAATCACTGCTCCCAGCTGCCCAAGCCAACCTTTTTAATTTTGAGGGCTTGAAATAGGCTGAATTTTCACGTTTGCACGAGTACCCGGGTCCGCAGTTGTGGTGTTGCTATTGAGGGGCAGCATGGCGGAAGCAAGGCGTGGAGCATAAGGAAGTGGCGTCGGACAGGAGTCCTGGCTTATGGGGGCACAATTGTCAGGCGTTCCTTAGAACTGCCTTGCGGTGTGTAGCGCCCGCGTATGCCGATCCTAGTTTTGCGCTACACTGAGCGTCACGATGTATGGGTCGCCGCGAACAGCCCTGGGTCACATGCACTAAGCAAGGTGCAATCTGCAGGGTTTGTTTGCTTTACAGATCATTACAAGGTCGCTAGATGAAAGGAGGTTACAGCACAAAGTTTAAATGCATCGTGATTGACATGAGGTGACCCTTGGTGACAGTTAATAGGCACACTAGCATGACCTCACAATGGGCCTGACTCACTAAGCCTACACTGTTGTGAGTTGACATTTTGTTGTATTCACAGACTACTGTGGAGACTCCGCAGTGGGGCAGTGAACTTAGCACATAAAAATATAGGGCTGCGAAGCTTACCAGAGTGAATCCGGCCCTAAAAGATAGAAGACAACTCACCCTGTGGACGACACCAAACGCACTGTTGCATGTATCACATACATGTACTAAACACAGGCTGCAGTCAAAAGCTGCACACCATGTCTACCTTTGCTATGTGGTAGATACATCATGTCACACATATGTGCTATATGTGACTAAATATGAAATATGAGAGATACACAGATGCCACAGCCATAAGCTGCCATCTCTGATGCCCCCAGTTATGAAACTGTTGTCAGAGTTGTTGATGGCATCTCTGACATCTTCTGTGAAGTCCTAAAGAGGGCTTTGTGTGGAGGTAATATTACATTTCTCTTTTAACTAACATGAACATTTTCTTTTTACATTTTGTATCATAATTCTATGCTTCTTAAACTGGTTTGTTTCCTGGAATACGTATTCCAAAGAAGATCTTGTTTCCCTACACCACCCTCCATTGCCTGCGACTACAGAGGAAGAAACCTGGGAGGGACTTACTATGTTTGTAAGAAGAATGGAAAAGATATATGAAGTGTGGAACTGTAATATATTCAGTACTAGGAAGGCCCTGGTCTCTCTCGGCCCATTTATAGGTTCAAGCACAGGGTTGTCGTGATGGAAGGACTCTCAACTACTTCATTTGAAAGTGCAATTAAGCCATTCTGAGACCTCAAAAATATGTGTCCGCCCTACATAGACACATCTGGATACACCTGCCGATGGGGGTCTTGTTTCAGCTGAAAAATACACCGTGGAAATGGATCGATGATACTGTCGTATTCTTGGTCAGTATTCTAGGCTTGCCTGCCCATCGATAGGTCGGTAATACGAATCTCGGACATGTGTGTGAAATGTATCCGGGCATAAGGAGTGAACAGGAGAAAAAACAGAGATGGCTGTTTATTTTGTCCTCCTTCTGTAGCTACCGGGCTTGCTTTTTGCCTTTGAGTAAAGAGGTTGTGGAGGCAACATAGAGAAACTTCAAAACTTAAAGGAGAGGGGCCTTTCTTAAATTAGCGGCCCAGGACAGAGGCGCTGCACTGTGCTGCAGCTTTCCGCTGGTTTTGGACATTGGAACCAAATCTCCCTCCCTGTAATGCGTGGGCAGAGAGGTTGCATTGCAGCTTTTCCCCTTTATGATGCTGAGGACCGCTGCAGAGCTGCACGCATGGCCTTGCAGCCCTCCCCTGCAGGCAATATTGATTGTTCATTTATGGAGGCCGCCACCTGAGACATAATTACGGGGATCGGCAATTAACAGCAGTTACTGCCCATAGGTGCGTTCGATCGCATCCAACATAACCGGGCAAGTTATAGTCGGCATACACACAGGGCATATATATGCAACAGTAGTTAATTTTTAGAAGTTTAGGTAGTTTTAAGACTGTACTCACTCACTTGGCTCTCAAAAGGCGTGGGCCCTGGACAATATTGCCCCCTCCCGCCCCCCCTTCACACTATCCTCTGCTGAGTACCTGGGGTAGATTGCAGAGATTCGATGTTTTAGTTATACCTTTAGAGACTTTCTGCGTGATTGCATGTGTCAGTCAGTTGTGGTAAGCTTAGGCAATATGGTAATAGCTATTCTGATTAATTCCTCCAGGTGATTATTGCTTAATGAGGTCAGTTTTATCATGTTTATTTTCATTTTTGAGAGGGTCCTTTCATTTAGAGAAGTGTAAACAAATGTACACCTTTTTCCCAAAAGACGTACTCTTTCCTCTGCCTTCCCTCTTAATGTCGGTCCGCATTGTGGCGATATCTGATTCCAGCTCCCTATTGCTCGGCTGAAAATAAATCTGAAATGGCTCTGCCATGTCACTGGCATCCACTTCAGCAAATGCAGTTTGTACCCGGAGGGTCTCTGACGTGAATCGTTCAGTTCTTGAACTCTTCTGTCAAATCATTTATCAAGCATTTTCCAGGAAGGATCACCAGACCATTTAAAACAAACAATATACCAGTAAATGAATGACCTATTTTGAAAAGCCTTCACTAAGACCATACTTAAAATAGAAGTTGAATAGGGTAAATCAAAAGGCACAATTCTAAGAAAATAACTTCCATTAGGAAGTGGGGTGGGGGCAGCTGGGGAGGCCGAATTGATCCTAGGAGATGGCACCAGGCTCTGGCCAAGAGGAGTATTTATTTTACCCCTAAAGAATAGAGACAAACATCATGCTGAAAACAGGGATGTGTTTTAGTGCAAGACAATAGAGTGGTAATGAGTCATTATTTGGTCACTTTGTAATGGCCATATTTTTCACGGGAAACAACCATTACAATGCAGTATTAACCACGCAATACCTTTACCACAAAGACTTTACCACGCATAACTCTTAACCACGCTTGTCACTACCACAAATAACTCATTACCACAAATGTCACTACCACGTATGCCATTACCACACATTATAGGTTTAAACACTTACCATGCATGCCTTTGCCACGTATCAATAGGTAAGTGTGGAGGTAAGTATATATATGTAGGTAAAGTAATTTATACTATTTTAAACTTTATTTTATACATTAACTTTAATTGTAATGTGTAGTTTTTGTAATTGATTTTAATAAAAGAATATAATATGATATTTTTTTAATAAAATGAAAAATGTAACACGCACTTTTAGGGATGAGGCGCCAGGGATACATGGTGGCATTCTGTGGGGAAGTGTATAAATACTCAGGTATTAATTTTAGTCCAATAGAGATTCATATTTAAACATTTGAAATAGATGGCTGTAATATTTAATTATTATTTTTTAAATATTTTAATTACTGAAACACAACTTTAGGGACGGGATGCAAGGGATATAGGCGTATTGGGTGTGGAAGTGTATTAATACTTAGATGTTAATTTTAATACCTAAGTGCTAAATAACAAAAGCAATTTTAAGATGTAGAAATGTTGAAAGACAATTAAAAGCATGGTGTTACTAATCTGTAAAATATTGTTAAAACAAAGAACAAAATTAACAATTTATTTAGACATAAAAACAATTTTAATAATTAAAATGTTAGAGACAATAAATCACACAATGTGTTTTATTTAAAAATGTTATTGATCAGTAATTTTTTTTAAACAGTTTTACTAAATAATACAAATATTAAATTATTTTACAAAGAATACAATATTTTTGATAAAAATATTTTAAAAAAATACAATTCGTAATCTCTTTTCCCATGCTTTTCCATTGGTTTCAATAGAGAAAATTGTCCTTTTTACTTTCAGGCTTGACATTCGCGGTTGTCCGTCTGTTTCTACAGTTGGTGGAGCGCCGCAGTCAAGATCAGAAGCAAAGAAAAGCTGCGTTCAGCTAAAACAAAATTAACGTTACTTTTTTATACTTATAGGTGGCTCACGTTTACATAAGGAAAGAGGAGGGATGTAGTTAGGTGTCAGACAGTATTGAAAGTTATGTTTTTGCTGTTTTTCCCACTTTTACATTCCCATGCAGTTCGCATGCATATGCCCACATAGGAGCGGCTGGGTTTTTTTCAAAGTCAGTTTGAAAAAGTTACAAAAAATGATTATTACATTTTTAAATCTATTTGAAAAAAAGCAACATTTTTAATAGTGTTTTTTAAAGACTTTGGTGACTTTTCAGGAGAAAGACCACATCGTCGTTGGAGAAACTCAGGATTTGTGGATGGTTCACTACAGGGATTTTTTCTGGAAATTTCACTTTGGATAATGAATGTCATGGTTTTGTGATTTTATAAAAACATTATATTTTTTTCAGGATTTTGATCTTTTGACATGGATGGATTACTACTGAATTTATTTAATGAAATTTCGTTTTGGAGAAGGGATTTAATTTTTTTACTGTCCAAGATAAGGACTTTTTAGAAAAGGGATTTTTTCAGGAGTTGGTCTTTTCTTTGGATGTTGGGTCACCTGTTTGGATTATTGGAGTACTGAAGACTCTTGGTGACAGTAGGTTTGAAAGAAGTCACTAAGAGTTAAAGAAAGAAGAGAACTACATTCAGGAACTCCATAATTCCTTTTATTTAGAAAACAATATTTAGAAAATGTCAATTTAATTAAATAGTGTAATCAAAGCAGGTAAGTCATTTTACAGGCTTTGAGTGCATGTTAGAAGTGTAGGTTGTACTCAATATTGTCAAGGTAACTCCCATCAATAAAATGGCCATATTTTAGTCAATAGTCACTCAGACATTTCTTTACTTTTTTTTGGAAACACAAGAGTTCAGACAACCTGACATTGATAGTGCTATTCTCATTTCTTGGAAACTTTGTTCTTTCTTCTAAAATTCCAAGAAATTAAAAGGTTTTGGTGAAGTCTGCTAATTGATTTGTTTAAGAATTGATTGTGCCATCCCTCTATGTAATTATTTGTCTTTGCACATCCATCGAAGTAGGTCCACCAGTCAGTGAGAAACCTTGGCTTACTTCTGTGGTCAAACCTGCTTAGAGGGCCAATCCCGGTGTCTTTAAAGTAATTTAGCAGTGGTGCCAATTGTTCCTCATTTGGGTAAAGTAGTCAGATTCAGTAATTGTTGTGTAGAACACATCCACACACTCAAGAGGTGCAAAGCACAACACTGTTAGTTTTTTAACTCATACTGCAGTTTACTGTTTGTCATGTAATCCTCAACTAAGGATGTTTTTTAATTTTTCGCCGCTATGTCTGGGAAAAGTTTTTTAAAAAATCCTTGAATTTGGGTGTTAGGCAAAATTTTGGTAATAGTATTAATCATTGTCAATTCGAAACAATGTTTCCTCTCCTAGTACTTTTATTCATTGTTTTGGTCTTTATCACTGATAACAATTTAGTATAGGTTGAGGATTGCTTGTCAGGGAGTAAACTGTAAAGTAAAGGGACTTTTGTGTTAGCATGAATAGTGTAAATGTGGGTGAATGAATGGGGTGTAGATTTAACAGTCCCATCCATCATCTAAATGTTATTGTTCTCAAGGGTTACCAGGTTATGGGCTATGCTATATATTAATATTCTTTTTAGAGGGCAGTCATGCAAATTGAATGTTTCATTAATGAAAGAAACTGTTAGTTCAGGGGGAATGATAATCTCAGAATAGGTTTGACGGGTTGCACGTTGAGGATTCCTTGCCTGCTTCTGCTTCTGTACCCTTCTCCTCAGATTGGGAATTGTGTGCATACTACTAGCTACATGCATTGGAATGTTTTGGAATACCCCCCTCAAAACTGAACCACAGGGCTCATGCATGCAAGCATTTTGATTTGATGTACAGTCTCTCATGCACTTCAACCTCTATTGTAGAGGCAGAGTGGTTATAATCTGTGGTCCTTTCCACAGTAATAACCCAGGATAACCGCTCTGCCTTTAAAATAGGGTGAAAAATACTCCAAACACCTCCAATGACTCCTAGGCTCAATTAACCTCTCCTTGCAATAAAGGTAGCCACCATACTTTATTAACATATTGCCTCTCTGGCTGTACATAGCTTGCTTGTTTATTTGAAGCCATTTTTGGGTTACCTGTAGAAAAACAAAAGAGAAGAAATGTTTATTACGTGCTATATTGGAATAATGTGTTTACATTTATTTGTTTAAAAAGCAACTGCTAAAAAAGCCTGAGTTTTGCATGCTTTGTTAAGACACTTTCACTTTTTAAAAATAAATTAAAAAATAGTTTTCCTTAAATTTGTGAGAAAATTACATGTACCACTGTCTACCTGTGGAAGGAATGTTTAGAGTTTACAAAATGAACTGTTTTAAGTGGTTGTTTACCTGAGATGGTTTAATATTTTTGGAAATTTGGTTTCTGCCAATGTGATGTATTGCTGTTTGGGTTATCCAGCAGATGGCTTGATGGGTAAGTTGTTTTGTTGAATGGTCTGTAAATATTGTAAAACACATTTTTTTTGTAAATATAAATGTTTGAAATGACAGAGTTTTTTTTACTGTGGGCAAAATAACCCTTAGGGAAAATTATTTTTGCATAGTTATTTAAAACTGTCTATTGATGATAACAAAGGGGCTGATTAGGGTGGTGGGGAGACTGCCACTGTCAGGCTGTCAGTGGCGGTCTTCCCACCATCCTAAGCAGCTTTTCCGCCCGCCAGATATTGATGGCAGGCAGTGTGAAGGCGGGAAGAAAGCACAACCACCACAAATCCGAAGGGCTCCTTGAGCCCTCTGGTGCAGTGGAGGGCATCCCAATACCTACAATGGTGGTGGTGCCTGCCAGGCACCGCTGTAGGCATTAGGATTTTCCCTTCCCGCCAGCCTTTCCATGGTGGTTCACCCACCATGAAAAGGCTGGTGGGGACGGCCTTTGGGGGCCCGTAGTGGGCCCCCTTCACTCTGGGCCCTTTTCTTTGGGTGGGAGGGCACCTATGACACACCCCAACAGAAACCTGTGCCAAGTGACAGGCACTGCATGGTGCCTGTCAATCAGTACAGGGATGTGTTACATATGCCTTTATTCCATTGCGGCGGGTGCTGCAGCCAGCACAACCGCCGCAATGGAAAACCTGTACAATGCAACTGCCAGGGTGGCGGTCGCATTGTAATTTGGCATGAGAGACCCCGACACTATGTCGGGTGGCACCCATCTCCGTTAGGGTCCACCCACCATCCTAATCAGCCCCAAGCATTGTTATTACCACAGTTAAAAACAAGAGATATTTCAGTATTATTCTTTGTTGCCTGTTGGAAGAAAATTGTTAGATTGGGTTATGCTCAGTTTTTAAAAACATTATTTACCTGAAAATGTTTTTGTCTTTTTTTGCACTGGGTGTGTTTTGAAGTTTATTTCCTGAGTTCTTTGTAGATTTGCAATTTCTTTGAAGTCTGTATACTAGAACAAAATGTAAGTAATTAGTACTGTAACTTGATTGGTTTCTCCCCCCAGCCTCTGTCCAGCACCTACCCTGAGGTAAGTACTCATTGGATTTAGAATAGTAATTTTGCTGCCCAACTACTGTCCAGCACATGACCTGAGGTAAGTACCTGGTGGAGTTAGAATAGTGCATTTGCCCCCCAACCACTGTCCAGCACCTGCCCTGAGGTAAGTACCCGGCGGAGTTAGAATAGCAATTCTTTCCCCCAATCACTGTCCAGCACTTGCCCTAAGATAAGTACCCAGTGAAGTTAGAATAGTAATTTTGCCGCCCAACCACTTCCAAGCACCTGCCCTGAGGTAAGTACCTTGCAGAGTTGGAATAGTAGTTTTGCCCCAACCACTGTCCAACACCTGCCCTGAGGTAAGTACCCAGTGAAATTCGAATAGTAATTTTCACCCCCAACCTCCATCCAGCACCTGCCCTGAGGTAAATACCTGACGGAGTTAGAATAACATTTTTTACCCCCAACCACTGTCTAGCACCTGCCCTGGATAATGTATCCGGCGAACTTAGAATAGTAAATTTTAACCCTCCAACTCTTTCCAGCACCTGCCCTGTGGTAAGTACCCAGCAGAGTTGGAATAGTACATTTTTACTCCCAACCACTGTCCAGCACCTGCTGTGTTGTATGTACCCGGCGAAGCTAGAATAGTAATTTATCCCGCCCCCTACTTTCCAAAACCTACCCTGAGGAAACTCTTATACTAAAAACCATGTCTAACAAATTTATTTAAAACATTTTTTTATTTAAAAGGTCCTGCTAAATTCTGAATTAAAATACTCCATAAAGGTTTTCTATACCGACATACATTATTAGGTCTCCAGTAAATGTATCCAAAATAAAGTTTGAAGATAATCTGGAATTAATCTGTGAGCTAAAAAAAAATAATACATTAATACTTGTTAATGTGATTTAGCTGGTTAATAGTGAAGGTGTTTGGTGTAAATGTTATACTCGTACGGATAGATGGCAGTCTGTGAACAGCAAACTGTTGTTGGTCTCCTCCTCTCTCTCAGGAGTGTGGTCACCAGCAAAGTCAGTGTACCACTGAGCACAAAATGGTGGACGGCTGAATTTATACGTTTTTTGAGTGGTATGTCATAATCCAAAATAATACATGCATTGGAATGTATCATTTAAGGTGGATTTAAATCTGACAGAATGTGTGTTTTTTTCGTTTGGTAAAAAATATCTTTATTTCGCCTTCCCAACACAGAACGACATTCATTTTAATGTGGGACAAGCCACACTGATATGGTTAAAATGAAGGAAGGACTACTGTAGGAACGGGATCATTGAGCACGTTTATTACAATATTAGTTGTATTGTGACATGATTTATTATTATTATTCAATTCTAAAATATGTTTGGTGAAATATTAATACATTGCCTTATTTTACATACTTTTCAGAAATAAAATATATTTTTTACATTTTTAATTTAAAAGTACATATTAAGATATATTTCAAAGATGCGTCGTAACAGTATGTGTGGTAATGGTATGCGCTGTAAAGGTATGCGTGCTGAAGGTACTTATAATGTATACCTAAGTAGGTTTGTTGTAATGACATGCATGGTAAAGAAATACGTTGTACGGGTAGGTTCGTAGTAGAATCTGTGTTGAAAAGGCATGCATGGCGAAGGCATGCATCCATTTTTCATTCATGTCCTGACTGGAAGCAGGTGTCAAATTCTGGGGGGTAAGAAGTATGGATGGGTCCAAAAACCCCTCAAAGTCCTTTCCCCCATTTTTGATAAAAGATCGTATTGCAGATATTTTTACAGTTTTGTGGAGTCTAGTTTTCCACTAAAATGATGATAATTATGTATTTGATGGCATCTTAAAAGGGGATAACTGGGCAAAAGTGCAATGTTTGAATCATTAAATGTACTCAGAGCAGTACATTTTATGGGATCATTATGTGAAAAATAGGCTTGTCTTTCTGGGGGGTGTCGATTACTTTTTTTACAGGCGGGTGGGAGATGGGACAGCAGTAAAAAGTTTGAAGATACCAGCTCTAAGTCTAGAGTGTGGGCCTCCGTGGCTGTCGATCATCTCAAATG
This sequence comes from Triturus cristatus, assembly GCF_964204655.1. Taxonomy (NCBI): domain Eukaryota; kingdom Metazoa; phylum Chordata; class Amphibia; order Caudata; family Salamandridae; genus Triturus; species Triturus cristatus. The sequence goes on along the minus strand of NC_140585.1, from coordinate 419,421,939 downwards.
CTACCACAAGTAGTTTTTCTGCCCTATTTCTGCTTTTCTCAATATATTTTATATCATGCTATCTTAAACGGTCAGAGATAAAGAGCAGAGTAAAAAGGAATTCATTACATCGTTACAGCCCAGTTTCGCATTGTCCTATAGTTTTTACTTGATACTTTCATCACTGTGCATTTTGGTGCCGCAGAGGCTTTGATTTTGGTACTGTTGAGTCAAGATCCACTCACTTGAACTCCAGGTCTCTGCGGAAGCGAGGATTGTCCGCCAAACCCGCAGACATTAATCCTCAACATGCGTGATAACGGGTGTTGTCAACTGAACCCTAGATAGGAGGATGGCGGGGGCGGGCCTAGGGTGGGGGGGTTTAAGGAGAGAGAGAGAGAGAGAGAGATATCGTCTAGGGCCGCCACATGCTTTCTGTGATTGATGGAGTGGACAACGACAATTCTTTGGATTTTCTTTCAAATTCTCTCTGAAGAGATTATCTCTATACGAAGGTGAGGCCTATTGATAAATGAGCACAATGATATTTTAAAACATGTCACCATGAATTTAGAAACCAATACCATAACAATCTTTTACAATATCCTTGCTTACCTTCAGCCTATATAAAGTAACTTTTTAACCAGCAAGTTACTCTCTACTTCTTCAGAACCTCTTCGACTAAATGCATAGAATAATTCCCTTCAGAATATAAAGTTCGATAAGCAAGGAATTTTCCCAACTCTTTTCTGTGAGTTGCCACCTTTTGGGGGTTTTTCTTTTTCAAATTCAAAGTTTTTGCTTCCCAGCAATTATTTTGTCCAGAAGTGCTTTAATATCTAAAGTCAGTTGTCTAACACGTTTACTCCTGAAAACCTATACATTAAGGTATTTCTCTTCTGCTTGGGACAAAAATTATTCCATTGTTTGAGTTCCAAAAGATTAGTGAGTTCACTGTGCATGCAACAACAATTATGCCAATTGTTGAACTCAAAAGATTAGTGAGCACACTGTACATGCAGCAAAAATTGTGCCAGGGTTCTTGATCAAATACTAGTGCACTGACCTTCTATTTTCGAAGCCTCTCTTGCAGGTATTCTTCGTTTAGGATTTCTTATTGTCTTGACTTTTCTATCTTTCTGTTTTTTTCCGAGGAGCTGGCTTGCCAGAATCCATGATGAATGAGCACGGGTCCTTGTGCAAACTGAATGAAGGATGCTGCATGGTGGGCTTGAGGTGTCAGCTGTGCTGGAACGCAGCTTTACCAGCTTTACCAGAGCTCCTCTCCCTAAGAGAGACTCAAAGCCAAGCAAGGCTTCCAGGACCATGCCAAGAAGGCCGCCCAGTTGCATGATACATCTGAAACCTTTTGAGATTTCGGATGTAGTTTTGATATGGAAAGGCCATTCCACAGACAGTATGGAGAACTAAACAAATGACACCAGAAGCTTTGAGAAATGCTGCACTTAAAGCGGGGTAGGTATTCTGTTTGATGAACTTTAGGGAAAATTATTAAGATGTGCTTGAGAGGGGCCTGTGGAAGAGAATCTGGAGACATCATGCTTAAGGGGTTCCCTTTAAGACCAAGGGGTGGGGTGCAGGCATAACAGGCACCATCTTTTTTAACCTGCACTTTGAACTAAAAACAGCATGTCCAAGTAATATAACATGACATAATATAACGTGTATTTGTTAAAGCGCACGTTCACCCGTCGGTATCTTGGTGCTGAATAACAGATGTTTATTGTACAAACCCTTCACTTAAATACTCTAGAATATGTGACACCAAAATTCAGCATCACAGTGGACTCTAGACCCCTCAGAAGCAAAAACAAACTCCTACTTGAGAAATAGTACCTTATGCAGACCATGCTCGGGAAATACATCTAGGGACAGAATGTCCCCCACCCCCCAAAGAACATGAATGCATGAATAGATTTAAACTGTGTGCCGTTACCCCCGAGGGGTGTACTGGTGCTAAAGGATCAGGCTACTGAAAAGGTGTGAGAAGTGAGGAGGAACGGAAAGGCTTGATTTCAAATGTTTCTGTAAAATGAGACAGACATGGATCATTCATGAGCATGGAAAGGGGCAGAGTGTTCCAGAGCTTAGTGGATAGAAATGAGAAAAGGTGTCCTCCACAAAGCACCTTTCCTGATAAGGGGAACAGAGACTAAGAAAAAAGAGGAAGATAGGAGTATGCAAATAGGAAGCAATTTGAGGAATTTCACTTTCTGATGTAAGAGGGGCCAGAGTTGTTGAAGGCTCAATGACAAAATCTAAGACATTTAAAAATAAAACGCCTATCAATAAGAATCCAATGCAGTTTAGGTTTACAGTCCAAAACAGTTGAAGTCAAGACATCATAAGCAAAGTAAGCAAGTCACTCCTCTTGTTTGTTGCATAGCAATTTCTAAACTTAAACTTAGATTTCAAATTCAAGCTAGTCCCAGCTCCTTTGGAAGCACTGCGGGCTGTACCAGGCCCTGGGGTTGGGGTTGAATAAAACTGGAGAAGAGGACTCCAGAACACCTTTCTACATCATGTCATAGAAAGCGCTATTAATCAATAAGTAGTATTTCAAAACCTTTTACCCTCCTAGCGGGGAACGCCTGACCTGCTGATTACCACAACCCTTCATTAAGTGGGGGCAATGACGTGGAATCATCACGATCCGTTGCAGTCTGCCGGCAGGTTTTATATGAAGTCCCCGGCCGATACCACCTGTGAGAAGACAAACCTCTTCCCAGCCAAATCAACTTTCAATCACACTAGGTAAGCCTCCAAATCATGTGTTTCCTTCTACTGCCAGTCTATGTTTTACCTCCAATAAACCCCTCTTTCTGGCCAGTTTCAGGGAGCTAAAGTCGAGAAAGAGCCTGTCCTGCCTATCAGCACTCTGTCCTTTTTATCGCGGCTCTAAGCAGTCTGTCTCTATTCCCTGGCTGAGGGAGTAACCATCACCTTTCCTGCACCTTCAATATTGTCACCATGTCACTTCAGGGGGTTTCTATATAAACGTCCTAGATCATGCTTCAGCACCTCCGCTTCCAAGGGCAGGAGCTCGCCGAAACCCACACACACAGATCAGCTTATCATGCAGCTGCCTGGATATTTGTTGGAACCCCAAACACTCTCAGTTGTGTACCTCTGCGTTGACTGTCAACACACTCAGGTTTAGATTGCAGCAGGGAGGCCGCTCCAATCAAATAGGTTTTAAAAGTGCTTAGGCCCTCTCATAGTGTTGTAGGTCTCGTGCATCATTTTTTTGCAGCTTCCTGTTCCTTCTCAAGCCCTGATAGTCTATTTGTCAATCCTTCCAATTTACCTTCTATTGCCTTCACAACCTTCTCAAAGCTGATAGAAATTTCAGCCAGTTCTGACTGCAGTTTACTGATAGGAAGTAGTCAGGTCATCATACGCACAACACTTCCCAGCTGTTGAAACTGTGCCTTTGTTTGACCGAGTGATCAATAGATTAAAAAGTGTTACTTGCACCTTCTTCTGTCAGCCATAATGTTGAAGGATGCTCACATTTCAATAAACCACTCCTAAATTCCATTCAGTATGGCCCAGTAACCAAGCCACAGACTCCCCAGGAGTATCTATGTACCATCAGATATTCACTGTCTCCAAGAGTGATCTCTCATCCACTGAATTGGCAACTATGCCACTGTTAGGCTACAGAGGTCAGCACACCAACCCCATCAGCATGGTTCCCAGCTTGTCATCTGTTCCAGTCCTCTTTATAAGGGCTCCACTCAGGCCCCAGTATAGCACGGTGCTCAGGGAGTTTTACTGTTTCCTGTTCTACAGGCTCATACATGACTCATGACTGGCGCTGGCCAGGCTGTCGACACTCTCACTCACTGTGCTGGCCGAACACGTGGTTGCCACTGCGAGTCCTCTTGCTACCGTAGGTGTGCGCCTCTATTAATTTTGGCCATACATTACAGAACCCGGAACCAATGCCTTCATGATTTGATTTGATTGATTTGAACTTTATAGAACACGGCATCTGCTCTTATGCATCTTTGCACTTCCTTTCCTGAAGAGACAATTAGGAATTACAAGGGAAGAATGAAGAACCAGGTCTTCAGTGATTTCCAGAAAGTGAGATGGTTGGCTTGGTTCCTCAGATTCCAAGATTCCACTCAACCATCACAGCCCATCACCTTGACATCAGGTGAAGCAGAGGTGCTTCACCCACTCCCAGCTGAGATTAGAAGCCCTGGGACAGACACTGCCAAGTCAAAGATCGGGGCCTTCAACCGAAGAAATATAGATGTTTGCCATCTTGTTCATCCATCAATGTAGTTTATGAAGGTGAGTGGAAATCAGAGAATGAAGTGAAAGTCACAGAATTATGAGATTTTCTGTATTCTGGACCACCTGCAGTCAGTGAAATTGATAGGCCGGAACACCCAGATAGAGGGAGTTACTGCAGTTTAAGTGGGACATAATAAGCAAGTGGCATCTAGGGAATAGACCATGGAATTCCAGGAAGGAGTAGAATGTAATGATGAAGGGAGAATTAAAGAGGGTTAGAGTGGATAATTGGACTCCAGATTTGGCTGAGAAGCTGTATATATTAATTATTTTTAAAATATAGAACCTGTGATTGAGCTAATGACTTCACAATGTGCTTGTACTACCAGTTTTCTAGAGGTCACGAAGAGCAAAGAATGATTTTAAAGGGCATTCGGAGCTAGTATAAGCAACTAGCGCCAGCATCGGCAACCTGGGGAAAAAAGAGAGAGAGGAAATAAAACAAGCATTGACATAGTCAATAGGTCTTGCCTTTGGAATTTTATAAGTGTATAGCGATGCAGCACATTATCCTGGGTGCCGTGCCATCAAGGATTGAAGAGCTACACAATTACTACTCACTGGGTTATGCAGTCTCCTTCAGGAAGACATGCTTGCCTCAGAAAACATTTATGGCCAGATTCCAAGGCTTTTTAATGCACGGACAGAAAGACAAGTGACTTGATGCAAGTCAACAGCACTATAACATTCTGTGTATGACTGCATCACTAGAGTATTGAACAGCCTATGAAAACAAGCATTTGCAATGCAACGGGTCTCGCATTAGTGAAGGGTTGATCTATTGGTGTCGCAAAGGATAATGTTTTATAGATTTTATTTTTATCAAACAACATCCCAGCAGTAGCATAAGTAATAAAAAATAAAATGGAAACGTTTGCTCAGCTGCAATCTTTCTTTTTATAATTGCATTAAGGATGTAGTACCTTTTGTGGCTAATAGAGATCCATTTGAAACTTCACAGGTACTTCTAGTATCAGCCTGTGGTACTGCACCCTTTCTTTGATTTGTGTAGTTTTTTTTTTATTGCTTATGTTACTGATGGGATTTTTTTGACAAAAAAAAGAATCTAACAAACATTATTATTTGCAATGCCAATTGCTCAAACATTCAGTAATGCGAGACCTATTGCATTGCAAATGCTTGTTTTGCTTATGGGGTGTGGGGGTGGGCAACACGGCCAACTAAGGAACAATGCACCACTGATAACAAGCAGGAGGGTGGGAGGTAAAGGTCAATGTGGCAAAAAAGTACACCATGACACTTTTTTGTTCTTAAGGCGAACACGAACAACGGGAGGGTAGAGGGGAAAGAAGCAACACAGACAATGGGGGAAGAGTGGGAAGGAGGACGAAGTAGTAGCAGACCAGAGGGGATTTAGGTGAGAAGGGAAGAAGCAACACAGACAGCAGGGAGAGGAAGAGAGTGGAAGGGAAGAACCTACATAGTCAACGGTGGAGGGAGGGAAAAAGCAACATGGACAAGGAAAGACAGGGGAAGAAGAAAAACATAAATACCTTAATAACAGTGCGATCAGAAAAGGGACTGCAATCACGCTGAAGAGCTTAGTACTTTGGCCATGCTTCAGGCAAAAGAAGAGAAAGTGTAGCCATTAGACGGTGGCCAATTGAGAGTTAGCAAAAAAGAATAACGATGAAACCAATGAATGGTAAGCAAAGGCTGAGCTCCAAGCCCCTTGTTGTATACAATATTCCTTGCAAGTGAGAGCGCATGCACCACCGCAAGTGAGACCAAAGAAGTTGTACACATTCTGCAAATGGAGGCAGATTTGAACTTGTAATGAAATGCTGTATAGATGTTTTAAAGGTATGGGTGACTACATGCACTGAACCACCAGACCAGAAAACAGCAAAAAATAATTGGCCCACACACTGGCCTATCAGACTAGCCCTCCTGACAGTGCCAGACTGTCCTGTAGGCCACACCGACTTTGTAGGTCACTGTTTCAACTCCTCTTAAGGTTAATTCAGCCTTTCATCATTCCAGTGATAGTAAAATTACATTTCCAATAGTAACATTTATTATTTATGGTATTAAGAACACACACAATGTAATAGGAAGCACTGTATACAAAACATGTTAATATTAGGGCATTGAAACCAACTCTTCCCCAGTCAAAAGCATACTTCCATTAGTGTGCACATTTGCCGTTTTTCCTGTGTATGTTTCCCTATGAGGCTCTATCAGTGTGTTTGTGTGTATGTACCTGTGTGTGTGTTTGCCTGTGTGTGTCTGGTATTATAGAAATGTGCCTGTTTGGGCCTACCTGTGTTTAGTATCTGTGCATCTGTGGGTGTAGTAGTGTGTATGCATCTCCGGGCCTTTGCTTGTGTGTGTGCCTGTAGGTGTCAATCAGTATCTATGTATGTATCTGTGCCTGTGTATGTTTATCATTGCATATTTGTATGTCAGGCAGCGTTTACATGGCTTGGCATGTGTGGCTAGCAATTTGTTTGAATATGTGCCTTAGTGCATGTGGCGGTGTGTGTGTATGTTTGTGTATAGCAGTGTGTATATGTGTTTCTTGCAATATGTATGTGTGTTTAGGAGTGTGCATGTATCTGTGTTGAGTGTGATTAGCAGTGTGTACGTCTCTGTGCTTCTGGATGTTTAGCAGAGCATATGTGTGTGTCTAGCAATGTGTACATGACTGTGCATGTGTCTAGCAGTGTTATATGCATATATGTGTCGTAGTGTGTGTGTGTTTGTGCATGCCTATCAGCATGTCTCTGTCTGAACCCATGTGTCTAGCAGTGTGTATTTCAGTGTGTGTCTAATAGTGTGAATATGGCTGTGCCTGACTTGCAGTGTTTGTGTGTACCTAAGTGTTTCTAGCAGCGTGTGCATGTTTAGCAATGTAACTATGTGTCTAGCAAGGTGAATGTGTTGGGTGCCTGAGTGTATCTAGCAGTGTGTGTGCCTGTGTGTGTCTAAAAGTGTGAATATGGCTGTGCCTGTTTTGCAGTGTGTGTCTGTACCTAAGTGTTTCTAGCAGTGTGTGCATGTTTAGTAGTGTAAATATATGTGTCTAGCAATGTATGTGCATCAGATGCCTGTGTGTCTAGCAGTATGTATGTTCGTGTGTGTGTCTCTAATGGTGTGAATATGACCATACCTGTCTTGCAGTGTTTGTGTGTACCTAAGTGTTTCTTGCAGTATGTATCTGCATGTTTAGCAGTGTAACTATGTATGTTTAGGAAAGTGTATTTGTCAGGTGCCTGCGTGTTTCTAGCAGTGTGTGTGTGTGTGTCTAATAATGTGAATATGGCTGTTTCTGACTTGCAGTGTTTGTGTGTACGAAGTATTTCTAGCAGCATGTGAGTGTTTAGTAGTGTAACTATGTGTCTAGAAATATGTATGTGTCCGGTGCCTCCGTGAGTCTAGCAGTGTATGTGTGTGTTTAATTGTGTGAATATGGCTGTGCCTGACCTGCAGTGTTTGTGTGTACTAAGTGTTTCTAGAAGTGTGTATCTGTGTGTTTAGCAGTGTTGCTATATGTATCTAGCAACATGAATGTGTAGGGTGCCAGAGTGTGTCTAGCAGTGCTGACAATAGGCTTGTGGGGCTGGGAACGAGTCCTTTAATGCACAATAAAGTCCTGTTTGTTAAGGCAGGGTGCCTGGGGATGCAGCCACGCTCCTATTACTTTCTAACTCAACCCTTTTTTAGAGTCAGTCTAATTCTGCTTCTGATCGTGTGTATCTGTGCATCTTGTTCTCAAGAGGCCCTCGTGTGTGTGTCTGGCTATTACTAGCCTCAGTGCAGTGAAGAAATGCAGAAAGAGGAGGAGTCATTTTAGGTAAAAGGGGGAACTTCACCGAGACTTGTACAATGTAAACCGCTCATGTCCTTTTTAGGTCTCGACCTTGCTTTCGCGTAAGCGATCGCAAAGCGAGACTATAGAAAGCGGGTTTGAAAAGTGCTCCCGAAAAGCGGATTGCATGGCTAGCACGCGCACAATCACGCGCATCGTGCCGCCATGCAATCCGCTTTTTGGGAGCACTTCAAAGGGTCCGCTCCCCCTCCTGGAATGCGCTCCCCCGACCCAAGCGCGCGCGCCATGCTCCGCCGGGCTTGTCTTTTTTTTCGTTTTTTTTTTTAAACTTTAAGCGCGAGGCCAATGCTTGTTGCCAGTTGCCGCTACACTTTAGTAGACCAAAGCACAATAAATAGAGAAATCTTCACTGGTGGGAGCTTCACCACCAACGGAACACAAAAGAAGTCAGGTATTTCCTACTGAGGGCAAGGGTAGTACCTTGCCACTTTTCACGAGTCACGTCCAGACGTGGCTGAAACCGGTCATCTGCAGCCAGGAGGAACCGCATTCACTCCGGAATAAGCAGCGCGAGGCAATGCGTGGACAACAAAACCAAAGGCGCTAGAATCTATCATAGAGAACATATGAACCGCATGCCTGTCACGGAATCTTAAGGGACCAGCGGTCACGTGAATAGATAACATATAGACGTCGGTGTCTGTAGCTAATCTAGAACGTGTTTTTTCCCCTCTGGCCTCCGCGGAGCTGGAATGAGTCACTTTCTGCTGATGATCTGACGGACAGTCATTACGGAGCAAGGAATGAATCCTGCACCGAGGCCGCCTTTCTGACATCGGACACAGCGCGCGACGCAGCCATTTTTCTCCGGCTGTTCACGATGGAGTTAGTACAAAGAAAACAGGCTTATAAATCATAGGAGACACCCCAGGTAGACGGGTCTCCGCCACCCGAGCAGCGCCGGTCTTTTTCCTCCGGATGGCTGTGGCTGCCTGTGGTCCCGGTTTACACACAGTCGAGTTGAGGTCCCCGTGCGCTGCAGTCGGAAGAGCCCCTGGTGGGCAGATCATGGAGGCGCTGTCTGTGTGACACACCGCATCAGGTCCTTGGGGCGTCTCATTCATCCTTCGGCAGCCTGGCATGCATCCCCTACCAAGGGACCCCATTAGGAAGCAAGGGCACGCTGGATTCCTGAAGGTCAAACTCAACAGAACACAAAGAAGGCAGATATTCGTGTCTATCTATCTATCTATCTATCTATCTATCTATCTATCTATCTATCTATCTATCTATCTATCTATCTATCTATCTATCTATCTATCTATCTATCTATCTATCTATCTATCGTTTTAAATAACTAGTCAGTTTACTTACTTTCTATTTTTTTTGAGTCAGCACAGGCTGCCCGGCCAGCATGGACCCCACTTGAGAGATAGTGAGAGATAAAAAAGATACATATTAGATTGTGGTTAGTTTCAGCAAGTGCTTTAACCTTTTAAAGTGCATTGCCCTAGCTCAACTGCCCAGGCCTGTGCCCTTGTGCAGCATGTGCCTCTTACTGTGCAGTAAAGATCGGTATTTTGTACTCCCTTGAAAACTGCATTGCCTTTGTGGAGTTGCTGCGCGCCCGGTGTGATCACATCCTGCTATCACCAGGCTCTGGATACCCATACTGTGCAGTCCAGGCAGTGCAATAAACACATGGACCCATCATAACCAGGTGCCCAAATGGTGCTGACAGACTAGCTACACCACATATTGTGGATAGAAGGTTTCACTCGGACTGCCACACTTTTTTTCTTTTCTAGAAAAGTGTAGCAGGAGACCGCTTGTGCAGAGGTAGGGCCCGATGGTAGTCCACTTTTCAATGTGCAGTGCAAAGCAGCATTGTATGCTCCCTCCAGGATTACTCTGTCCATGTGGAGCCACTGGTAAGCCTGTATGACCACAACCTAGTTCCCCATGACTCAGAATCCCTGTTCCTCAGAGAGCAGGAACAGGAGTGAATTAGACACAAAAACACCCTCCATAGGCACAGATTCAACAAGCATTTGCAATGCAATAGGTCTCGCATTTACACGAGTTTGAGCTATTGACATTGCAAATGACAATGCCTTTTCTTTTTGAACATAAATAAAAGGCATTGTCATTTACAATGCCAATAGCTTAAACTCGTGTAAATGCGAGACCTATTGCATTAAAAATGCTTGTTATGTTTAAAGGGCATCCCGGCAGTGAAAACAAACACTTTGTACTGCTGAAGGTGAGGTGATCGTACTTGGGGGGGGGGGGGCGGGGGCGTAAATGAAAACTCGAGATAGAGGGTGCGGGGCTACAAGAAAGGGGCTGAGGAGGAGAGAAGAGAAAGCAACCAGCAACAGGACTGAATCCAAGAACGTGAGGGACAAGTGTGGAAGAGGGTGAGGATGCGGGAGGCGGGGAGTAAAGGTCATAGCGGAGAAGTGTGCCGTTCCGGGCTCTATAATGGCCTATCGATGGAGAGCCAAGCCTCCTTCCATTTTAGTGTATTCTTTGGTATCTGTCTTTCTACGGGCAATTCAAGTTACAGATTTCTCTTTCTTAAGCAGATTTGGCCCCTGCTGCGCCGCTAGTCTCTGGCTCCGAAAATAAGTAGTGAGGGGCGGGACATTAAGTGAATTGCAAGCTGTCACGGGGGCTGCAGCCCTGTACTGCTTTGCAAAGAAAGAGAAGATAAAGGCACTCAACTGCATGCGCAAGTTGCTCCTGCAGCAATACTCCATGGGAGTGAACTTCTTAGAAAAGGTGGGACATGCACCCACCATTAGCCATTTGCAGGCTACCATTTTTGAATGACACACACAAAAGTCAATCTAAGGCATGGGAAGAGTCAGACCCCACAAAGTACAGACAACAGATCGCCTAACAGCGCAAGCACTGTGTAGGCTCGGCCTAAAAAGCAGTAAAGGACTTTTCAATTGCAGGGACGTCACATTCCTCCTCCCCAGTCCTCTAATCAACAGGCACGCTTCTCCAGAGTTTTCCATTAAAAACACTGCTCACACCATCCGTTTACCAGCAAGCCCTCGGTCCCCCCCTCTGTCCCTGTCAGGGGTGACGTTCGCCATCCACTGCCAGGCACCGATTGAAGGAGCCGGCGCGCTGGGGAACTACAGTTCCCAGCAGCAGCGGACATCTGACGTCAGATGCACTGTTGTGCGTGACGTTCAGCAATGCGGAAAAGAAGGAGCACCGACAGGAGAAGCTGCCGATTATTCAACATTGTCCGATGAATGGTGGCCATGTTTCTGGACATCCCTCTGAGTTTCCTGGTCTGGTAAGGGTGCCTTGAGGCACCGCTTAGCTATCTTTGCATATTTCTGTCCTAGGAGTTGTCGGTACGATCTCTCTCGGAGAGTTTTGTCAGGTAGGCTCTTATTTCCATATTTCCCTGCATTGGTGAGTGCTTTTGCTTTGGGGACTCATGGGAGGTAAATTGTTGCTTAGTTTATGGCTGCAAAAACCTTTTGCTCACTATTTACGAATACTTCCCTGTTGGAGAGTCCGAAGCAGTGGCTGATTCAGGGGAGTATATTTTGCCTCATTTGGATAACTGGTTTGATTACTGATGGAAAGTGCTTTCTAACTCTCATAACTATTGTTTGCTATTACGGATGTGGTATCTTTTCTTTGGCTGCTTGATGATCCGGATATTACCACATATCGTAGTTCTCTGGATGTGCAATCTGGGTATACAGTATAAAGAATTTGCTCTGAACATTACCACTATGATACAAAACCTTATTGCTGGCTTTATTATTACCTTGAACCTTTCTACTACGAACATTAATTCTTTATTTGGCTATGTTTTGTGTTTACTTTACAACAGGGGTGGAAAGCAGTAGGTGGTCCTTCCTATGGAAGTTTTCCTGACATCTTGCACTGATACCAAGGGTAGGTGTAGAACTCTAGTGTTATCTACATCACATACTTCAGGGGTGTTGAGTATAGATGGAGTACAGAGAGTTTATGTATTCCTCTGTCTTGATCTCTACAGTATACGGTGTAAAGAATTAGGGACACCTTCTCCCCTCCCCTGACTGCAAGAAAGCATATTTTTCCTTACAGGTTAGTGTAAAGGATGGGTATATATTATTTGAGGGAATTGTCATAGTTACCTCTCACTGTTGGACGAGGATTACAATATTTCCTTTTGTGTTCACAGGTCTCCGTCCCTGCAGTCCCCATCCTTCCCTTCCCCAACTTGACCATCCTATGCGTGTACTCATATCCAGACTTGGGGCTGTCGAGAGGTGGACCCCTTTGAGCATCGGTTCGATCCTGACGATACATTTGGTCTGGGACAGTCCCAGCCTCCTGGGTATTGGCGCACTGGACATAACAACAACAACAAAATGCTCCCATTAATTAGGTAGAGGAGAAATAATGAATAAACACGGATACATCAGCATCACTTATGGTCCGCACGCCTAAAAACAAAAAAAATAACCTGACCTTGTGTAATGTAACTGGCACTTTTGTAAAGCTCTCCAATACCTTCGGATCAGTCAAGTTCGCGCTCTATAAAAATGCTCCAAAAAATAACTGAACTCTCGCAGAGAGCAAACACAGCCCTTGCCAACTGGCAGTCAAGTCTAAAAAAAATCAAACGTCGGCACTAAAAGCAGGGGCTGGTAAAGCTGGTAGAAGATGCATGGTCATTAACTGGGCCATGTGATTGGTTGCCAAGTCTGGGGAAGTTGGTGATTCTGGGTCAACTACTAATTTCTCTCAAAACCCATTGAAAGTGTGTGAGCCAGGCCAGCCAAGACAATGACGCGGGGTAACTAGGATTAGACAACAAGGGCTGCCCCCTGCACAGATTCCCAAGCAGCGTATATGTGTATGTACACAAATAATGCTGCTTTAGTACCATTAGATTGGCAACTGTTGCTAAAAAAGTTTTAGGTCATAATATTGACACCTATAAACTTTATCACTTTTTCACTCGCATGCCCACAAAATAAGATAGCACTTTACTGGGCATTTGACTAATGCTAGCCTTCAGAAATTCCAAATCTCTAGCATGGGAAGGCTTTTGTTCAGGCAGATAAACTGCACTGCTTGGCATGACAATGCACATGAAATGAATGAAGGATTTATTATAACACCAATGCTTTTAAATGAAGTACTACATTCAGAAGAGCTCCAGTGTCACGATACAAGAAGGTGACATACAGAGACAGCATGTGCATGCCACAGCCTGTGCTTATGTAGACAGAAAACTGATGGATGAATGGGTAGATAAATGGCAGGATGGAGGAGACGTAATCAATTCTTACCCAGATCAGATTGAGCACGAGTCTCTCCTCTGCTATCTACTTAAACAAGCAGTGAGGGGAGGCAGCGGGTGTGTTGGTGCTCCCCCTCCAGAGACCACCAGAGGACTGCGTGAACCCCACCGCCCTAGCTCAGGCTGGAGCCAGGAAGGAGGCCTAGGGGGGGTTGAGCACTGCTGCAGCAGTTGATATTATGCCTTGGCTTCCATGCTGGAAAATGGCACTATTTTGGTATAATCCGAGGACATGTTAAAATGTAAAGTGATCTCAAATTTAAAAAAATCTCACCATTTAAACTTCTTTGGACAAGTGAAGACATGTGGAGAAAACGTTCACAAATCAGTTTCTCCATGCACTAATATATGAACATGTGCGTTTTCTAAACACATAATACATGTTTTCTTACAGATCATTGCAGTCCAGGAGTCCAAAGAGCTGCCCTCTGGTTGCTTGCTGTACAAGCAGGGCCGGCTTTAGCAGTGGTGGCGCCCTGTACGACAATGTTTGTTGGCGCCCCCCCAATGACCACCGCTGCCACAGATTCCCTCACTACCACCATTTAACAGTGCCCCTCAAGTCTCCGTAACCAATCTCTCACATTCATTTAGTTTTATAGTGCCATTCATACCAGTGTGAGGCATCAGAGCGCTTTACATCATAAACACATTTAACAATCACACGTCTAAATCAGTGTATGAGACACATCACGATTTACCAGTCATTTTTTGTTGTTTGTTTTTGTTTTGTCTCTGTGTGTGTGTCAGTCACTCTCTTTTTTGATGTACAAAGCTCCAGGGAGGTGATTGCTGACCTCGGTTGCCCTGATGAATTTGCTCTTACCTGTGATAAGGTAATGAAACATGTTGGCAATCTTTAAAGTGGTTAACAACATATTGTGTTTTTAACACTGGGCCACCTCACGCTGTGGAATAAAAAGCTGCAGGTGTGTTTGTGAGGTGTACCCAGTTTTATTTGAGACGGCTTTGGTCTCTCTCTTTTTTGGGGGTCTTACTTATTTCTTTCAATTCTTACACCTTTCCTACACTGGACACTTTTTTATTTGATGTGAGAAAGTTATCGATGATGATAAAGACGTGGGCAAACTGGTGAGAACCTGCCAGTAGCCCCTCTGGTGGTGCGCACGTGAGATACTTTCTCTTTTTTCCTAAACTTTTTTGCACCTATCTACACGATACATATAGATTCATATGTTGACGGGTGCCAGTTTGAGTGACTTACGTTTTTTTTTTGGTTTTTTTTACTGGTACGTCTCCCGATTGCAGGATTTTTGATAATAAAAAGAAGTATTCAGTAAGGCACAGGGGAATAGGTTAGAGTTCATTGAAAGAACTACCTATTATGGGAATAGATAAGTATATCGCCCTGTATGTATTCCTACGTGTTTACTTACACTTTTTGGTTAAAGTGGCTACCGATGCCAGGCCCTTGTTGTTGAATAATGTGTTGATTGGAGGGTGGCCTGGCGTTCAGTTACCCTCTGCAGCTCCTTGTTGAATTACAGCTGGTATATTGTAACATGTACATGTAAAGCGCGCACAATGCAAATTGAATTTCTCAGTCGTATATTGTTTGATTGTGCTGAACTAAACAAGGAAAGAAAACAAAATGTTGATCCTTTGTTAGTGAATGCACATCTAGAAAATATTGAAGAAACTGTAGTTTTCATTGGTTTCTCAATCCAATTCATGTCTTTTGCAGTTTAGGGAAATTTGTATCTATGGTTTTGTTAAAAATGAAGAACAGGGATAACTAAACATCTTTTGAGATGAGTTGTATTTAGACTGAATTATTTGAACAAGTTGTTCGTTTCACCGTTCATGTAAAGCAAATAAAACTAATAAACGGATGTATGTGACGATGACACGTACATTTAGTTATCTTATGCAAACAAAATGGGAGTATTCAAAAACGTCTACAATAAACAACTTTAGTGTACATATGTCCAGCAGAGAAAAAAGAAAATAATAATTGGTCTGGCCTCCATGAAATACAGCGACATCTGTATATAGTCAGCATAGCAGAACTCCCCCGCAGACCACTAAATTGCGGATTAGAAATCCCTTGACGATAACCGCGTTGTTCCTATGCTGACTCACTGGCCTAATTGCCTCGTGTTCCTTGACTTTCGCATTTGGCTCACTCCAGGATCTGTGCAGTGAGCTATGTACAAACTTAGCTTCAATCAGTGAGCTAAAAAAACTCACATGTCCAACAACATAGAGGCATGGTCATGCTCCTTAGATTTGCATTGGTGTATATATTACAAAAACCAAATTTCAATCTTTGTACCTGTAATACTCCCTACATGTTAAACTCACTAGAGCACTGATAATCAATGGGGAGATTTAACAAATCTCCAGCATCCCGCGAGGCTGTGCTGTATTGTGTGACAGAGAAGGAGCAGGAGAGCGCCATATTTTCAAAGATATGGCTCCCTCCTCCCCTTTCCCGTGCGCCGGTTACAGCTGCCGTGCGCCACGCACCACCTTAACGCCATAGCGCTTGGGTGGTGAGATGTGTGTGAGTCTAGCATAGGTTTTGTACAGGAAGGGTAACCTTCCTGTACAACATACTATGACTAGACACGATGGAAAGCGTTTCCCACTTTGCATGCCTGCTGCACAGTGCAGCATGAATGCAAAGTCGGAAAAGGAAGGAGAAATTAAAGCATTTCTCCTTCCTTGCGCCTAGTTTAAAAGGGCGCAGTTTGCTTAAGCTAAACCTAATCTTCTGTATTTAGTAAATAGCGTTTAGCGTGAGAAACCTTGGGTGGTTGCATGGGAACGCCCATGCTCCATCCATGGTACGCCCCCATGGCGCAAAGTAATGCGAATCAGAGCTATGCGCTGCTTCGCATTACTTTCACGTTATTTCCAGCACTAAACAAGTTTAGCAATGGAAAGTAAATTAGGAAACAAATCTTAGTAAATCTCCCCCAAGGTGCGGCCCAGGGGCCGTATGCAGTCCTCCTGACCTTTACATGCAACTCCCTGGTCAACAGCAGCGCTGGGCTGCTGTTTACTTGATTCAACTGTAACATTTGAATGATAAATAAACAGGCAAGCCTTTACTTAAAGGTTAAGTGAGTTGAAGAAAGGCAGTAACTAGGGTTTCCTGCACCTCTTAACTTTAGGAACACCTTTTTTTAACATCTTGAAGCAAGAGTGTAAAAATGTTATAAAGTCTCTTCAAAATTCAAAAAGTGTATTTCATTGACATGCAGAACCATTTCTCCTTAGTACATCAGATTATATCAGTCCAATGAGAAGTATTTTTTGTTTATTGTGATCGTTTTCAAACATGAAATTAAAGCATTCCTTCTCTCCCCCCACCACCCTGACAACAATGTCAACATTGAAGTAAGAGTTAAGTCAGTTGCTATGCACAGCCTCTGGGTGGCCTAGGTTCCCATTATACACGAACAACATTATAATTTATTAAATAAAACCCAGGAGAGGATTTTGCATAGTGCTCATCCTGAAGTCATATTTTAAGATCTCCGTATTTGTCATAATGAAGAAAAATGAGTGGAAGCCGAAACAATTGCCTAGGATCATAAAATGTTGTAAAGTAGGGAAATCGGGATTAATCCTAGTTCAGTTAATCTGGTTCAGTCGATGGAATGATATAAACTTCGCTTTCCGTTTAACCACCATACCACAGACCGCCACGCCAACCATCCTGCACTGATCATCACCCTGCTGGTATCAATGCAACCCTCGGTCACTTCAGAGACCAAACAGTTTGGCCCCTGGGAAAATGTTGGTGAGTACCCATGCACCAGAGAATGAAACGAAGGGACTCTGAGCACAGAGCCTGAAGTAAAGGGCAATTTGTGGCAAAGAAAGTATATTTTTGCTGATTTCTGTGAAAAAATACTATTCAAATTTGTCACATAATATTGTGAAATATCATAATATTGAATTGTTTAATCCGTACAGTACTTATGTTAGCACTAATGTTAGCAAAGATGTGGCTAATATGTGAGAGACTAAGGCAGCTTGAGCTTGAAGAAACTGACAGCGGCAGAACAGCTGTGGCTTGAAGCACATCCTTGTGAAACAAGGCCATCATTTCTCTAGCATTCTTGGTGGACTATGGAGTTCAGTCAGGTAGAGGGGTGCCTCTGTGGTAGTGGCCCAGGGGATGCAATTTCCACAGATGTGGGAGTTTTTTTATGCTAAATTTGGCCATCCCTATTGGGTTATGAAATGTTTCTAAAAGGTTCCGGTTGATAAAATATGAAGCTGGTGCACACATAAACTGGAGACGAGCTCTGTCGCTAAACATGCGCAAATGGATTTCGATTCACCAAAATACCTTGGGTGGAAGTGACATCACGCCCTCATAGCATGAGAGGAAGTAACATCATCTGACCTTTGACCTGATGAACTCACAAAAACTATGTGACCTTCAACAATAATGAAATTATAAGAAGCAACATCGGAGGATTAAAATTAACAACTGGGGGCACCGGAAATAGTCAATATTATTTCTCCGTGACCCCAAGATTTGCTGCCTCCCCTCTTGCTCCGTTTGTATCTCCCACCCTCAGTCCTGATGCCACAGTTGCTGAGCTTAAGAAAGGAATTGATGAGGGGCACCAGTGTCATCCCAAAACCACAATTCACAAAAGGGGGCTGCAGCCCTCATATTGCACTGTGACAAATTTGCCACTTACATGCATTTCTGTTCATATTGCACCCAGAAAAGATTTCCTTCTTGGGCTGCCCCACATCTAAAGACCCCACACTGCCCTCTACAGCCTCATCCTAAACACAGGTAAACAGTGCGGTAACCAACCACAGTCACTGAAACTGATGAGTGGTCATAGCAGCAATGAAGGTGGAACACCTTGCACCTGCAGACAGTGCAGGCCTGAGGAGCCCTATTATCAGCCCCTTCTGGGATTTCACTGAACTGTTTTCAGAACCTTAAATTACCTGTGCTCATGGCTGACACCTCAGCCTGGAATGATAGCTTTTGGATGCTCTGCCCTTCAGGTTGTGCAGTGTAGTGCTGCTCAGTAGCCAGCATTACATTTACGTGTGAATCTGCAGGCAGGCATAACTGGCAACAGTTGCTTACTGAAGACAAATTACCATGATGGACCCTCATTTAAGGTGATCCAATTGACAACAGGGCTAGGTTTAAAGGGACAGCTTACAACGGTACATTATTTTACAAGCCCAGAGCAAAATATGTGGCTAGCCAAAACAGAACAGAACAAAAGTCTCAATCCTACCCAGAGATACAAATCAGTCTGATTACAAGCCAAGCGGGGCGGTATCCCTCAGTGGGGAACTGCTGCGCTCAGGTATAAGTTGTGCAGTGCTCCTACACCCAGATATTCTATGTGCAAGAACACCAACTCTATTTTACCAGTCAGAAATTCTGGTAAAATCACTATAAGACTGGGCCACAAGTGCAGCCATGCTCGATTGCCCAGCCACTACCAACCCCCTTCTATGGCACAGGAAAAGCATGTAATCCCCCCATGAGGTCACAATCTCGCCTCCCTGTTGTCTCCCCCACCTCCAGCCTTGCATTGCCCCCCAACCCTTACATTTATCATCTGCTCAAAGGGGGTTGATACATCAGAGAGTTAGAAATGCTGTCAGAATTTCGCTCAAAAAATATATCCCAACAATTATTCTCTATTGCTCAAGGATTAACTCATAATAGTTTTATTTATGTGTGGAGATACCAGCCACCCAGTAGCGTTACAATATTTAAGGCTATGTCCTCATGTTGTTTAAGTCACCAAAATTTCAAAAACAGAATGCATATATACAGCAGCCTTTAGAACAGCAGAAAGAATGTGGTTAGATCTATTGATTTAGAAGATGAATCATACCCCTTGCTCCTCAGTGCTGAATGCTTGCTGTCTCAAAAAGAACAATTGATGGACAGAATGCAGAATGATGTCATACATTCATCCCAGTACAGATATCTGGACCTAAATCCATCGTTGTTTTGCTCACCATGCCATTCCAGGTTGAACCCAGCCATATGCAAATCAGTCTTGACCCTGCGCCCAATGGGAACAATCCAGGTACTCCCTGGACTGGAAACAAGCATCCTGAGACCGGTTTCGGGGTATGCTCGCTGTCTCGGCAGGAGTGCGGTCTACCTGAGATGCCCTCACCATAGGCCAGTTGTGACTCACATTTCTAGTGTTGTGTCAGCCACTGAGAGACAGAAAGGAAGGCGGCCTCTTCCCTCCCACCGCCCCCTCCACCCCCCCCAATAATTGTGTAAGCAAGGGGAACGATCAGATCGCACTTCTTATGAGAATTGTAAAGTGAAAGGTAGGACAGACAATTTAAAAATAAGGGGAAGAGAAGATGGATCGGTCCACTGGAGAAGAGAGCTGGAGCTCCGAGTATCACAGTCCTTGCGGCATTGGCTATGCAGATAAAGCCAGCGAAGTATCGAATTATCCCATGCAGGACGGGTCGATAATCTTCAAGGTGATTTATACGTGTGTGCAGCAGGTCGCTTGCCTGGAACAGCAGAAACGGTCGTATTTGAAACGATCGGACCAGCAGAGAAATTAATAAGCCGGAGAAGATGTGTTGTGGACATCCTAAAAGGGTCCTTGATGGGCTGCATACAGGCTGCTTGGAGTGGTCCTCCGGGGATTGAGCCGGGCCAGCAGCTGGGTCCCGCTTGGCATTATGGATTTAAAAGGTATTGTGTTTCCATCGCTTTCATCCTGCATCCAGGGGCAAACTGAAGCCTTGTGTACTTCTGTGGCCTTTGTGAATTGAGGATAACCTGTCAACCACATTCAGCCTCTGGTGATGATGCCTCCGCTGCTGTCGAGAATATGAAACAGAGTACCACCGGATGACCTCTGCATCCTGGGGTCACGCACCCTTGTTCAGAGCTCCCCTGCTTCCTAGCTATCTATGTTCACTCTCTGACATAAGTATATTCCTTGCCTTTGGGTTGTGACAAGTGGAAATCCGCAGTTAAGAATAAACCGGCCGGCCTGGGTATTAACGAATGTTTTTCATTTTTAGCAATGCTTGTTTGACTACCTACGAACAACAAGAATCCAACAGGTAGAGGTGAGTGCACATTATTTAGCAGTCCATTCCCCCGTATTCACCTCCTGGAATGGACTTTCTGGGCGCGTGCGTCAAAGCACAGCGAGCACAGGTTCTACTCGTGGCCTCCAAAGACGTAAGACATGAAACAGAGGAAACTCAGGAAGAATCATATTGTGGCCCAGATAGAGAACAACATGAGAGGACAAAATGGCCTTTCGCAGATGCTTCAATTTTATGCTGCAATAGAACTACATTTGTAGGATTACCAGTGGTCAGTTGTTGTAATTGATTGGCCATAAACTACCAATAATTATCAAACAGCAATCTAGCTTTTATATTACTAACTCCAATACTAACGCATATTTTTTCCAAATGGGACATTTATTCAAAACAGTGTGTTCAACATTCATACTTATCCGATTATCATTCATATTTATGAAAAGATACCAGATTAATTTCTTTATGGAAGCCACTCTGTCCCTAGAGTAAACAATCACATGAAACAATCATCACGTTCTCAAACATGATTCGCCTGCCAAAGGTCACTAGTGAGTCACGTGACCCATTGATACTGGTGTAGAGGATGAGATTCAGTATATGGCTGTCAATGCTGTTTCAGCTTTACGAGCACATTTCAAAGAAGCCTTCTTCGGGATAAATGGGCAAAAAATACTTCGATCCAAATGGCTGTTGGGCGAAAATTCTCAAATTACACTCACGCATGACATTTCAAAGTGAAGTTTAGCCTAATCTGCACTAACCAATTTAAACCCATCATGCTCACATTGTTAATATAGACCAAGTACTGCAGTTAGCTGAAAAAGAAAGAAGGTGTTATTAACCATTACTGTTTGTTCACCCTAGAGGTATGTGACTATTTTCTACAAGAACCTATCAAAGATAGGGTTGCTACCCTCATATAAAAGTCTTTCACAAGAAGAAAATTAAGGATACCACCTGTACAGGTAGAAATCATGTTCTTTCAGATAGGTCCTTAGAAGTTAATGGTACAACTTGATAAAGACACAAACAGTCATTCTTTTTTTAAATCATGTTCGCCTTACAGATAATATTCCTATGTTTAGAAGCCCCTAATGCTGTATCATTATCCGGCAAGGAGGTTAAAAACAATTGTATATAAAGCTTACACATAGTTATCCTGTGAGTACGTGACATAAATAGCAACACCAAATTCATTTGTCATCATTTGTGTTCTAGCAGGATCTCCCTGTGTTTCCTCAACATCTATATTGAAGTAGCTATATACGAATTTAAAAGCTGACTGTTAGGGACATGGATGGCGCTACAATTTCTACCTGAAACGACAAATACCTTTTTGTTATTCTTTAGCAGTCTTTAAAAACTTTGTTGCTCACAGGACTATCTTGTGTGGCAGTTCCGTCAGTGTATTAATGACACTATGATCTCTTCGCATGTGCCGCAGTGATATACAGTGTAATACTTCAGCTGTCCTCTCATAACCTGAGAGAGCAATAGACTAGGACATCTTCAGACAAGAGTGAGCTGATGCCTGAAAAGCCTGCCTCAAAGTGTGGCTGTGAATGAACTTTGCCATACTTACTCATAGTGATCCGCTGATACCTGGCTCCAACTTCTGTTCTACTTGAGCTTCCACAGTCCGCACAGATTTCAGCCACAATCGCAACAGAGCCCTTTGCCTTAGAATGCTCTACAATTGCAAGGCTCCATGAAAGCAGCACAAATCTTAATTAATTGTGTTTATTTCGCATTGAAGTAATCTTAAGGACTTTGGTCTGACAATCTTAGTCATGAGCTGACCTTAAGATCTGGGAAGTGTTTGACCTGGCATCATTAGCATGGGTTTCCCCTGTTTTTTTGTCTTTGCCTCCTGTTATTTTGCTGTCTGTTGGACTTCGTTTTTGCTGGTCTAGTTGCTTTGGGCACTTTGCCACTGCTGCTCAGAGCCAAAGTGCAAGTGCTCCCTCTGTAATTTGTGTATATGGATTGATAATTCCAGGAAAGGTTTATTTGGTTTACTATTAAGTCCCTAGTACTGTGCCCCATGTGTGCCCAGGGCCTGTAAACCAAATGCTACTAGTGGGCTTGCAGCCCTGATTGTGCCGCCCACACAAGCAGCCTTGCAAGAAGGTCTCAGGCCTGCCATTTCAGTGCCTGTGTGCAGGCTAGTGCTGCCATGTCGACCTGGCAAGTGCACCCACTTGCCAGGCCCTAACCTTCCCTTTTCTTACATGTGAGTCACCCCTAAGGTGGGCCCAATCTACCCCTGTGGGCAGGGTGCAGTGTATGGGAAAGGTAGGACATGCCCCGAGGTGTGTGGCATGTCCTGATAGTGAAATACTGCCAATTTTGTTTTTCCATTATAAGGCTATCTGTCCCTTAGGATAGAATGGGGAGTTTGCTCAAAACATCTTATGAGCATTACTGCCCATGGGAACAAGATAGGAAAATAAAGTTTGATATGCCTGAACTCAGAATTTTAAGATGCATCTTTTAGTGAGGGTGATTTTTACATTCTGGGTTTGAAAATACCACTTTTAGAAAGTAGTTATTTCCTTGCCTAACCTTCCAGTGTGCCTCTACTAGGGTGTGTATTGACTTTCTACTTTGGAGTGAAAGGGGCTGGGGATGTGCATTCTGTTCAGACAGCCACTTAGGGAGGGGGGTTAGTCGTGTCCTGCCTTTCCAAGGTGAGTCAGGGCTGGGCTGAATAGACCTGGGCTGCATTCAGAGTAGGGGGGGGAGATTTCTTGCCCACCTGAATGAGCCTGGTCTGCTAAGGACAATGCTTTCTCCACCTCCTGACAGGAAGCTGCACCAGAGAGGACAGAACTGGTTTTGGCTGGGCAAAGAGCTTCTCTGCCACAGAGAACAAAGGATTTTGTATTATAAAAAGAGGGGCCCAGACTTTTAGATTACTTCTGGGATTCAAGAGGAACCTTTGCCAAGGAGAAGAGCTGAAGAAACCGAAGGAGTACTGCCCCTTTGCTGTGTGCTGTTTGGGGTTGGCCTGCAGTGGCTGTTTCTGCCAAGGAAAGGAGAAGGACTTTGCTGTGTGCTGTGTCCCCTGCTTGAGGAAGATCTCCAAGGAATAGAAATAGAGCTTGCCTCCTGTTCTGAAGTCTCAGGGACACAAAGACTTCATCCCCTCTGTCACCTTGCAACTGGAACTGCTGTTTCAGCTGCCACAGAGGGAAATTGAAACACCGACGCTGGCAAGCGATGCAGAAACCTGCACCGAAGCCGTGGGTACCACTTGTGAAGAGCACGATGCAATGCCCCGACTTGCACCATAGGCCCGACGCCTGCCGACGACGCGCCGCTTCGAATCCAAAGCTGTCACCGAGTCAGCTGCCTGCACCGGAGCCGAGGACACCACTTGTGACACTCATGACGCACTGTCCCAACTTGCACCGCAGCCCCAACTTCACCGACGCTGGTGCTTCATCAACGCGGAGTCGATACTAAAAGTGGGTGACTCCCGAATCCATCGGCACCGCACCGTCATAAGGAACCAACGCATCACCTCCCCTGTGGTCGTAAGGAACCAACGCCACCTGGCACCAATGAAGCATCACCTCCCTGACACAGTGCACCATCTTTGCTTTCACTGTTTCCTAGGTACTGTTTTTGGCGGGTCTGTGCGACTCCGGGCCCGATGCAATGCACCTCGCGGTCTGCCCCGTACTTTGGGATTTCTACCTGTCACAACGTCGTGATAGCTCCTGGGGATTTTATTTGTTGCTACAAACTTTCTTTTTGAGAATAACTTCTTTTTGAGGATATTTAGATTGTTGTATTGTGGATTTTTTTGTCGTTTTGGTCTTGTTTGGCTTAGATAAAGATTACTTATTTTTCTAAATTGGTGTGGTGTCCATTTGTAGTGTTTTCACCGTATTACTGTATATATGCACAAATGCTTCATACACTGCCACTGAGATAAGGCTCATGCCAAGCTATCAAGGGGGTGAGCAGGGGTTATTTTAGAAGTGTATTCCCCTTACCCTGACTCGGAAGAAGGGTGCCTACTTGAACAAAGGTGCAAACCATTGCCAACAAGAGACCCCCATTTCTAACAGATAGCTATGAGTGTTTTTATGAGGATTTATGACATTGACAGCAGCCAGCCATTATCTGAGGGTGGCAAAAGAGATGATCTGAGGATTATCAGTGATCATGACTATGTAGCCCATGATTTTATATCAAAATGGCCAAACTATTACAACACCCCAAAACAGAGCTCATACTTGGTCTCATGGAGAAGCTTGTAGAATGCAATGGCTTGAATCTACAGTGGGTTCTAGTGTGGAGCCTATGGCAGATCACTGACATAATAATGATGCTAATAATATTGATTGACAAAAATATCGGACACCAAATATAGTTCACAAAAACATCACCTTCCTTTACTAAGCTAAAACACAGATATCAAAAACCAAGATATTGTTGATAAAAATATTTATTTTCTCTTATATTGATTACAAACATATCGGAAACAAAAATATTGTAACCTTTTAATAAATATATAAATAGTTACAAATATTGGAACACACAATATTGACTACATTAATATCGTCAAAAATAAATAATTTGAATTATTGAACATAAAAATAGCACTCTTTTACATTAAACAAAAATTTAAAATGAACATTAAATATGTATAAATATTCTACCATCATTATAACAATTATACATTACTAAAATAAACATAAATAACCCCCAAAATATACTCTTTGATACATCAAACTATTGATTTAAACATGAAACAAAAATAATTCTAAATACATACATCAATAATATATCGAAATTAAAAAAAATATAGAAATTCAACGTAATAAAATAAACACTTATCAGTGTTCATATAAAAGGAAAAAAACTGAAAAAAACCGAACTAAACCACGAACCAATAAGAACAAACTGTACGCAAAAGTAGCCAATAAAATTATACAATCAATTAAACTAACAATAAAAATGGCACACAAAATGTGCCTGCTTACTACTCCAAATACTGCAAAAGCTGCAAGAAGACAATATTCAGATGGATTTTGAAAACACAACCCAAAAACTACCTTCCTAGCTAAGTAAAATATTTATTTATCCTAATGTAAAATAGGTAAAATAACAAATGCCTAACAGAACATTCTACTACTTTTATGTCTTTAAATTGAGATACTACAAAGTAATTACTAAATCATCGAAAAACTACTAATTTACCAAAAAATAACATCAATCACATATGTGGAAAAAGACCCACAAAAGGTAAGTTAATTAAAAATATTACTAATTATCAACTCACCCTAACATGGTAAAAATGAAATGAAATTCTCAGCACCCACTTCCTACCAACAAACAAATGTGTAAAATAAAATTAAAGTAATTTTTTCCCCAACTGAAAAGGAGCCATCTGACCCATATTACAACACCTCCAATTGAAAATAAATATGAAAATAAAGACTGCAATTTCCAGCAAGCACACATAAGTTAGTATAAGATAGAAACCACTACTATCATTTTGTATGTCAATAATAAATGTATTTTAAATTCTAAACATTTAATTCTTTATATTGTTGCACTATTTTCAGAAATAAGGATAGAAAGAGCAAGATACATTACAACACAGAAAGGAAAACAATTACTCTCTCAAATGGGCTACACTTACAGCCAAGGGAGTACAAGCACATAAACTATTAATCAGAAATGTACTAAATATTACTCTAATGCTTGCTATGGGAGGGCCACAATACAGTATGATGTTGTTACTAATGTAAGGAAACACAACCACCCCCCAAATGTTAGGAAAATAAAGTAAGGCATGTGCTACAAGATTTAAGAAGGCACGCCCTAGTTTCCAAGATCCCACAACTAAAAAACTAAAATATATACTCCCTAATGTCCCTGAACTTATCACATGCCAGCTACCACTTGTTCCGAACTTAAATTAAATCGCTAAATATCACAAACTAAAAAAGGCACCAGTGGTACCCCGGTAGCCCCCAGAAGACACCAAGGTATCTAAATTCCTGAACACTGAACAACCACACATAATGAGGAAGCTTCCTCTTACATGTCAACCAAAACAATGAGAAACACATCTTAATATTTTCCACAGCAGATAACCTATTAAAATTAGACCAATGTCAAACATGGATGAGACATTAAAAATGTGGCCCAAACTATTCACTCGGATATACACCATGCATGCTGAATATCAAAACACTAATATAACATAATATTGACCATTTTTTTCCAGGTTTACTATGTCTATATGTAATACACACCCTCCTTTGCAGAGGAGTGCAATCGCTCTATAGAAACACAGACTCACCCTTTTGCCATTGTTACAAATGGGGGTCTCTAGTTGGCAGGTTTGTACCCTGTCCAAGTAGGGACCCTTCCTTCTAGTCAGGATAAGGGAGTTACACATCTAAAATAACCCCTGCTTACCGCTGGAGAGCTTGGCATGAGCAGTCAGGCTTATCTCAGAGGCAAGATGTAAAGCATTTGTATATAAAACAGAGTAACACTGGGAAAATATTACAAATGGACACTAAACCGGTTTAGTAGAATAAAGTATCTTTATCTAAACAAAATATGACCACAACGGCAAAACTCCAACATACAGATATCAAAACTTTTAAAAAGTTAAAACAGTTCTTTCTATAGAAAACTAAGGATGCGTCACTTTTAGCACAAAGTACCTTGGATGCATCAAAATTACAGGATGAAAACAGGCGCAGGGAAGGTGATGCGTTGGTTCCTTACGCGCAGCAAAGGTGATACATCAGTTACTTGCTCGAGGGGAGGTGATGTATCGGTTCCTTACTGGGAGGGTAGGTGAAGCGTCACTTTCTTAATGAAAACCCAGCATTGATGTAGATTTGGCGCATAGGTGCAATGCATGAGAAAATCCAGGCGCTATGGGTTGATGCAGCGGCGATCCAGGTGCTCGTTGATTTCTGCAGCACCAGACAGGTGATGCATCACTTTTTCCAGGCGCACAGCAGGGCCTGCGTCAGTCGGAATGGGAGTTTCAGACTTCCTGGACTCTGTGCTTGGGACTCAGGCTGTGGCGGTTTCTTCAGCAGCTGACAGGCGCTGCGTTGATATTTTCAGACACACCGTGGAGGTGCGTGTGTTTATCAACTGCACAGCAGCTTGCAGCAGGAAAAACAGTGCTGGAAGGGTGATGTGTGGAGTTTCAGCAACACGAGCAGCAAAAAAACCTCCAAGGGCCCAGAACTGGAGTTGGCACCACAGGGCAGGTCAGAACTCCCAGCAGTGAAGTTCAGGGATGGTGCAAGTGAAGTCTTTGTGTCCCTGAGACTTCTAAACAGGAGGCAAGCTCTACATCCAGCCCTTGGAGAATCTTCTTAAGCAGGATACCAAAGCAAACCAAATGTCCATTCCTTTCCACTGCCAACAGACAGAAGAAGCAACTGCAGGCCAACCCAGCAAAGCAACACACAGCAAAGGGGCAGTACTCCTCCTGGCAGCTCTTCAGCTTTTCTTCTTTGCAGGGTTCTCTTAATCCAGAAGTGTTCTAAAGTTCTGGGGTCAGGGCCCTACTACTTCTACTAATTTCAGCTTTTGAAGTGTGCAAGTTTCAAAGAAAGTTTCTCTTGCTTACTACAATCTGTTCTGCTGTCCATGGTCCAGCCACACAACAGAGGGTGGGCAAAGCATTGTGAAAGACAGACACAGCCCTATTCAGCTGTCAGTGACAACTCCTTCCACTACTCTAGCTCAGGAAGACCCATCAGGATATGCAGGGCACACCTCAGCTCCCTTTGTGTGAGTTTCTGGAGTGAATGCACAAACAGCCCCTGCCAGTCTAAACCAGACATTGATTTCTCAAGCAGGCAGAGTCATACAGAATGGTAAACCAAGAAAATGCCCAATTTCTAAAAGTGGCCTTTTCAAACACACAGTTTGAAAACCATCTTCACCAAAAGATGCATTTTTAAAATCTGAGTTCAGTGAACCTAAACTCCAAAGGGCAGATTTATGAAGCCCTTGCGCCTCATTTACGCCGCTGTTGCGTCACTTTTGTGACGCAGCAGCGGCGCAAATCCTGCGCCATGGTGCGGGGTATTTATAACGTGACGCATCTGGGAGATGCGTCACGTTGTAAAGCCCTGCGCCACATGTAGGAGTTCTAGGGCACGTGGGGGCGTTCCGGCGCAGGAACGCCTCCTACAAGTGGCTGAGTGAAATCTACAAGATTTCACTCAGTCACTTTTGAGCCCATGCTGCGTCAAAACCCTGCGCCTGCTTGAAGCAGGCGTAAGGATTGACGCAGCATTGTGCCGATAGGGCACCCCCGAGCCTTGCTGGAGCTGCGTCGCGCTTGCGACGCAACTCCAGCAATGCGCCACTTTTTCGGCACAGATGCGTGACGCATCTGTGCCATTTTTGCCCCATGGTGCGCCGCATTATAAATGCGGCGCATCTATGATGGCGGAGCTGGGGCGCAAAATAACTGGCGCATCCCTGCTGATATGCAGGGATGCGTCAGTTATTATAAATATGCCCCCAAATCTCTAGCTGTTCCCAATCGAAAGTTAAACTTTTAAAATGTTACAAAGCAGCTCCAATGATAATCTATAGGAGAGCTAGTCCTTGCAAGAGTGAAAAACGAAATTGACAGTATTTCACTATCAGGACATGTAAAACACACCAACACATGTCCTACCTTTTACGTACACTATAACCTGCCCACAGAGAGCACTTGCACTTTAGCACTGATCAGCAGTGGTAAAGTTCCCACAGTACCTAACCCACCAGAACAAAGTCCAGCACATAGCCAACAATACAGGAGGTAGAGGCAAAAATCCAGGGGAAACCATGCCAAGGATGTCAAGTCTAACAGCCATGCACAAAACGGAAATTCCCAATCCATTCTTGGGGGTGGCACACAAGCTACTGTGATTTACCTCATTTGTACTCACGTCTGAAGAGACTTACACAGGGCCAAAAAAAACTCACATGCGCAGTCCTGTCAAGGAGTGGAAAGTATTCAGGTCTGTACAAGGTGGGGTAACTTGTTAGGAGCTAGGACTGATTTTGAGAGGTAGTCACTTGATCATTCTAAAGTCACTACAAAAAGAGGCTGTGTATATGGCCCCTGAGGTTATAGTGGGATTATAGCCAACAGGTGGCTCTGGAGGCCAAGGGTATGAACCTCTGCCTGGATGATACAGTAAAAGAGATGCTTGGCTCTTGTTGTGTGTCAAAGCCTAGTCAAGTAACTGGCACCTATACATCTAGAGGTGTATCATCTGTATCTGGATAGATGTAGCCATTGATTTCTTTGTAACAGTTACCACATGATAATGCATGGTAATATGTAATGGATATTAGTAATACATAGCCCGGGTTGCCACAGACACTGGTGCTTTTAAGCACATAGGTGGATGATGTGATTATAAAACTATACAAAATTCTTTCACTTATATAAATCTAGTGATTACAAAATGTTCAGTGGTACTCATTTAATAGAAAGGAATTCAAAGACTGTGCAATACATTGACTTTGATCGTAAAAGGTACTTTTTCTGTGGCCACAGGCCAATGATGTCATTGAGCGTTTTATGGCCATACTGAAGAAAGACATGCAAAATGCCACAAAAAGACGTGGCTGACACTTCCCTTTCCCTAGATTGTGACTAATATTTAGGGCTCTATGGTCACACCATAGAGATAAGGACATCCACTAACTTGGAATTTGCTGTTTTGCAAGTTGCTGAAGGGGGGGACCTGCACCATACCCTCTGTAAGTGAGCACATTAATGTCAAGTCTCTCCTAACAATGACCTTGCATTGACCCTCCAAGTTCATCTTTCCCATTCTATTGTGTCTTTATATCTGATACCTAGGTTTCTCACCCTTGCCGTAACGACAGACCCCCTAAAAGACTCATCACTGTAATATAATAGAGCTTGCACTCAAGTAAGAGAGATTGAATGACATAAATGGAGTAGGCATTAGCCTGAACAGCAAAGTTTGAAGCAGCACAGGCATGCTTCACAGCCCCCTCTGCTTTCCGGTCCACTGGATCCAAAGACAAAGCATCCTCAGACACCACCACTCCCTGAGAAGCCAATCCAGCCATAATCTTATCAATATTAACCGAAGAGGGAATCTCCTCCCCAAAGGCATCCAAGGGGTAATGCTTCAGCAAGAAATGGGGAAAAGATTGCTTCGCCACATCTTTCCATTCATTTGCCAGCACCTTGCGAATGGAAGCAGGTAAGTGAAAAGAGTCCAGCTCAGACCTCTGATATTGGGAGAAAAAGTCCTCCTCATCCGGAACCAGAGTGGCCAACACAAAGCCCAAATTCTCCTGCACATGCTGCAGAACTTGGGCCAAGTCTGTGCCCTGCACAAACCGGTCTTTCACATCATCCTAATGCCCGTCGATGGGAGGGTCCATCCTAGGTGTCGTGTCCCTCAGGTGGTGCTGTTGGGTTGGGGCAGGTAGGCCTAACTGATAGGGATACTAATATATATGGGGAGGATAAATAACCTTATGCATACACAGTTGGCTAGTCTCGGGAGATGACCCACGTGCGGGTCCTCCCCTCTTTATTCAACCCCGCAGGCCACGCCAGGCCTGCGGATGACATGCACATAATATCTGGCTTGCTGTCCGAAGCACAGGACCGTTGACCCATTACATCCCTCCCCAACTTGGATCTTTTAACTCAGTTCCTGAAGTCCGGCGAGCACTGGTGGTGTCCTGGTATCAGTCTTTGAGAGTTCAACAGGCAAAGGCAAAGTCTTGAAGGTGCCGGTTGAGTCGGGGATTGGGTCATAGGCTGTAGCGATGTTGTTGACCTCGGATGGTTGGTCCACCTGGCGGCAGCAGGGTTGGCGGCGAATTGTGAGGCACCATCCCTGATGGAGAAGAATCCGAGGTGCTGGTCTCTTCTTTCACTCGGCACGGGGTACCACTGTCAGGGTTCGGCAGGTTCTGAAGGTCCGATTCGGAGGATACTGAAGGGACCTCTTTAAACCATGAGATGTTTTGAGATATTTCCTCACTCCCTTTAAGGGCTGTTACCATGGTGACATTGTTGGTAACTACGGTCCAGGCGCCTGGTTCATGGGCGGTCTGGAACTTTCCTCCTGGCCAGCGATCTTTGAGTATGACTGTCGTTCCTGGCAGAAGGGACCGGGGCATGGCATGGCGTCGGACACTCGCTTGGTGGTTCTGCCATTCTCACCTCACATGGGTTTCCTGGACATCATGAGGGGGGGTATCCACCCCGGGCATGTAGGGATCAGGTCTCTCCACGGCCCTCTGAACATAAGGGCCCAGGGGCTCCGAAGCGTTGTGCAGTGTGGGGTACTCCTGTATTTCCTGAGGAATCCGCAGAGGTGCTGTTCGGGGACCGCTTGTTCCACAGTGGCAATGCGTAGCATTTTATTCAATGTCCTCATAAAACGTTCCACATCTCCGTTGGCCTGGGGCCATTGGGGGGTGACTCGGCGGTGATGGATACTGCGCTGATTGAGGAATGCGGTGAATTCAGCCCCCTGGAACGGTGGCCCATTGCCGCTTCAGATCTCAGTAGGGAACCCATATGTGGCAAACACTTTCTCCAGGACGGCTGCCACATGAGCAAAGGTGGTCGACGGGACCGGTTGCACTATGGGGTACTTGGAATCTGCGTCTATCAGGACAGGTGTATTCTTCCCTCCGGGGAAGCTCCCGAAGTCTATGCTCACTTTCGACCACGGGACGGTACAGTCCTCTTCTGTGATCACCGGGGCCGGCCGCTCTGGCGTGCTTGTGGTGCAGATCGGAGCTTCCGAATCCCCTCTACTTCCACGGACGGAGTGATTTCACAGTCACACACGCACACACACATCACACGCTGGTGGGGCCCATTACACCAACATTCATCCTATCACCCTATCCGTGCCATGTATAAGGGGAAACACTTTCTGATACCTAACCAATCTGCATGTACCCTGAGGTCAATGGCATCAACTAGTTGCTATAGATCTGGTGAAAACATTTCTTTACAATATGCAAATAAATTCAATAAACATGACAATAAAATAACCACCCGACACAGAGATTCAAACAGAATATTTGTTTATCTAAAATTGTAAGAAAAGCCAATTAAATGCAAATTCATTTCTCTCATATTTACCTATTCTGGCTAAATGTCAGATCCTAAGTCAGAACCGGTCCTCAGTAAAGACAATCAAAGTTTCTAGCCGTCATGTAGAGTCATCGTCCTCTTCGTCCGCATCGGGACCTCGGATCATCAGTTCGGGAAGAAGTGGCGCTAGACCTCTCTAGTCTACTAATATTTATACTAAAATTACATTCCAAAATGTAACCATCATATCGTACAAAACGGATGAATGGCGGAAATAATGTCGTCTTGGTACATTGAGATACAGTGCAAGAGTTTCTCACACATTGATCGTTCCAAATAATGAATAGAAAATAAGGGGTCCATAACTAATTCGTTACTTCTACGGATGTCTCTTTTGGATAATTTGTATCCCTGTCGTGGGATCATTACAAGTTCATAAATTCAGTATTTGGTTTTGCAACAAATATCATGTTCAGGGGCTCTTGGCATCCTTCCTGGATTTGTCGTCATGATCATGGCTTTTCAGTTCGTCAAGAGGGCAAGGTCACAGGCAGTGTGAAGCTTCCTTGCAAAATTTCCATCAACTCGAATGCAGGCTGCGGGTGGTAGCCATCTTTTGGTAGGCCACATTGGTCAACTTAAGTGAAATAAGACATAAAACAGAATTACTGCACGGAAATGATTATACAGTGTTATTCCCTTGCTAATACCCTTATGTGTATGTATTTATCTAGCCATTTGCGACATCAAAAGCCATTAATGCATATTAAATATAAGCGCAAAACACAATAACATCACATAAGCAACATCTTTTTCGTCAATTTGCTCATCAACTTAGTTCATTTATTAATTTAGCCATGCAATAGCGTTCCCACGTGTAATTCTTCTGTTAATAAGATTGATTAAACCAAACTCGACAAACTTTTAGTAGTTATTAATTAATCAGTAGTATTTTTAATTATAACATGCGAAAATTAAACCGGTATTCGGTTTTAAAGAAAAAACCCTGCTCCATCAATCCCCCCTTTGGTGATATCTTATCACCACAAAATCAAAAACCCAAAAATCAATTTTAATTTCCCCTTTTTGAAGAAATTCAAAATATCTTCTTGTTCATTTTTCAAACCCTTGTTTCCAACTCATCTTCTTTCTTAGTTTCTATATACATGCTTTCCCTCAATTCTTCTAATTCTATTTCTTGTGGATCTCTTTCTGGTTTCTTTTGTCTCTTTTTAACATTTTCTTTTGTAATTTTCTTTTTATTTCTTCTATATCTACAACACATACACCCTAATCTAAGGATCAATAATGCAACAATTACACAGGTAATGGAAATAATATCTTGCCAAAAATGGTACTACCTATTTTAGCTATAACATTCTTAATAGCAATCATCTTATTAGCCATTTTAGTCCAGATACTTTCAGCTTCCAGTGGTACTAATTCTTCATGCAAATCAGTAATATTTTTGATATAAACTTTTAGATCTTTGCTTTCGTCAGGAATGTAAGTGCAACAATGTTGAACTTTCAGCATTCCACAGACTCCACCCTCTTTTGCCAAAAGAATGTCAAGGGCAAGTCGATTTTGCATCACCATAGCACGCAAAGCAACCATTTCTGTAGTAACCAAAAGAAAGCCTCCAGCGGTGCTTGTTGACAAGCGATCCACCACTGTTGACAGCTTCCGAATGCCAAAGGCATTTAAAGAAATTCCCACTGCTGGTATCAAAGCTCCAAAAATATCTCCTACAATTTCTGTCCATGTTTCTCTTCTATAGCGTGTTAATGGATTAGTTTGTTCAGCATTTTCTACTCTATCCATGTGAAAAATCTTTGGAAAGACCAGGCCAACATAACATGTGCCAAACCAATGGTCAGGCAAATGGTAATAAGCCTTGTTCCCACAAATATAATACACTCCCGGAAAAACTGGATCTTCTCCTCCTCTAAATCCCCATCCGGTTGCAATAAAGTATGTATCTTGGCGCTCACTAGTCCCTATGAAATAATAATCATACTGGGATCTCTTCCATAGTTTGCCTTTCTGTGGTGCATCTATAGCCATAGTTGGACTGGCTCCATTTTTCAATTCTTTTTCTTTCTCAATATCCCACATTGTTTCACTCATTTTATGCCCTTCTGCTTTCTTGTGCATGTTCAACCTTCTTCTCTCAACCATGTCTAGAAAATTCTTCTCTTCTCCCTTCAAACTGCAAGTTAAATTGTTCCTAAATACATATTCTAAGGTTAATTCTTTAGTTTCAAAAAAAATCTCACCTAAAGTGTTAGCTTCTTTTGCAGGATTCAGTGCTTTATTCATAGGCAATTGCCCAAGAATATTATCTACATTAGACATATTATAATCTAATTTCCCTAACTGATAAAATATACTAATCAACACACTACATGAAATTCCATACGTAGCCGGAAGATGATGATAAGTCACTCCTTCCGAAACAGAGGCAGGTAATTGCATGCAAACGTAGCAATCCCTTACTTCAATTGTCTTTACGTATTCATACAACAATTTAGAAAAAACATTGCTAGAAAAATCATTAATTGACCTATCCTTATGTATATGTACATTGCTAGTTCTAGTTGGTACTAGCTTCTGTGAACTCTTCCCTGTATTAGTCCTGTTCTCAGTATGTCCTTCTAAAGTGTCTATAGTGACTCTAAAAGAAATTAGTAGATCAAGCACGCTCCAAATCAGCATTAATAATCCTGTACAGCAGCAGCACATCTTGCACCATCTTTTCAGAAAGGTACATCTACTTTTATTATTCTCAGTGTTAGCCATGTTGTTAATTTGACCGTGTCTTTTGACTTAGCCTCTTCTACTCCTCTACCGAACTTAAGGGCAGCAAGTACCCAACAGATTTTTACAATCTACTAGTTTTAATATTGCTTCTTTTATTTTCTTCTCCAAGTGATTTTCCTTGGATTTACTCAATCTGGATTTTCATCACTTTTCACTGTCTCTTCATCATCATCAAACTGTATCAGGTCCTGAACATCCGTCTCTTCTCCAATGTCGGACAAGATAACTCTCAGGATTCCCACAGCTTCTTCTTCAGCAACCACTTTCAGTAAAGCCTCCTCTGAACTTCCTTGACTGTCTGCCTCTTCTCCTTGTTCAGGCAGTGCCACATACGTCCATTCTGGTGACTTATACCTCTGGTTTGGTTTTCTGATTCTTTTAGTTCTCTCAGGTATCTTTGTTTCTTCCTCTTTTGTTGGATTTTGACTTGACACTTCGTTCACCTGTTCAGCCTTTGAAGAGTTAACTCGTGTCAGTCGATACCTCAGTCTCTTTATCTTATTGGGCCAAAGATCTCCTTTAGCATTTCTCTTTTGTCTTCCTTCTTTATTGTTTCTTTCTCCAAGCCAAGTTCTCTTTCTTAGTACTCGTCCTCCATGTATCTCATTGTCACTTTCATCAGACTCTGTCTCCGTTGCCTCTTGTTCATCAACAGTTTTCTTTTCTCCAACAACTTCTTTTTCTCCAACAGTCTCTTTTTCCACCAATTGAGATTTCCCTACTTCTGTCCCTCCTCGGGTCTCCGACACGCAATCTTCTTGCTGTCTACTTGTCCCTTCACCTAGCTTGTTGTTGATGTTCCCTACACCTCCTCGGGGTTTTTCCGCAATCTGTCCCTCTCTGACTTTGTCTGTCCCTTCTTCTTCAATATTTGTCTCAGGTGGAACTTGTCCAATTTCCTCATTTGATTCAGGTGTCACTTCTGTTGGAATGTTCTTTTCTTTTCTTTCTTTCTTTTTGTGTTGGTCACTGTTAGTTGGAACCTCAGGTACTTCTTCAGAATCTGAACTTGTCTCTGCGGTTCTGCACTGTTCTTTTCAGAACCTCTCCTGGTAGGATGAAAATTTCTCTTGACTCACTTTCCCCACTTTCAGGATTATTTTTACTTCTTACTGTCTCGCTGTCTGCATCATCACTGGAATCTGATTCTTCAAAGTATTCTTTTCCAGTGCCGTCTCTTGGATTTGGAACTCTCAGTGTGTGACTTGCATGTATCCAATTTTTCACTCCAGCACACTTCACAGCAGTTGTTGTGGTCAGAATGACTTGTCTTGGCCTTCCCCACCTTGGAACCAGGCAATTCCTTCTTCTGTGGACTTTTATCCTTACCCAGTCCCCTGGGCTCAGATCATGGGCTGGTTTCTTTTCAAGTGTGGTGGCGTCTTCTCCAACCTGGTGAAACACAGAATGAACTGCGTCAGCCAGGCCTTTACAGTAATCCAAAATCATGTCATCAGTTATAGTCATCAGCTTGTTGACTGGTACAAATGCATGTCTCATTGCACGTCCCATGATAATTTCATATGGACTCAAACCTGTTGTTCTGTCTGGAGTAGACCTAATGGTCATCAGGACTAGAGGCAAGACATCGGGCCATTTCATTCCTGTGGCTAGGCACATTTTGCCAATTCTGTTTTTGATGGTACCATTCATTTGTTCAACCACACCAGAAGCTTCTGGTCGGTAAGCACAATGTAGCTTCTGCTGTACACTCAATGCTTCACAGATCAGACCCGTGATTTCATTATAAAAATGGCCTCCTCTGTCTGATTCAATGGTTACTGGGAACCCGTACCTTGGGATGAACTCTCTTAACAGTAGCTTGGCCACTGTTATCCCATCGTTTCGTCTTGTTGGATATGCCTCCACCCACCTTGAGAACAAACAGACCACCACCAGGACATACCTCAATCTGTTGACTTGGGGCATTTCAATGAAGTCTATCTGCATTCGTGTGAAGGGTCCTCCCTCTCTGCCTATTGTTCCTAGGCTCACCACTGTTTTCTTTCCAGGATTGAACTGCTGACATATCAGACATCTCTGACAGAGACTTTCTGCTATCAGCCTGAACTTTGGACTATACCAGGTCTGCTTAAAAGCCCTTATCATAGTATCCCTCCCCAGGTGTCCTTGGCCATGATACATCCTTGCCATTGTTGATAGCATGCTATTTGGCATGACTGGTCTTCCATCCCTATAGACCCACACATGATCTTTTTCTCTAGGTGCACAACCTGCTTTCACCCAATCTTTCATTTCCTCATCTCCTGTCTCATCCTGCAGCTGTTTCACTTCCTCCCATGTTCCCACTTCATTAGTAAACATTAAGGAACAAGAAGACATTTCTCTTTCTTTACTCCGGTTAATGGAATGATTGTTTCTTGCACAGTATTGTGCTATGTCATTGGCGAATTTATTCCCAACGGTGACAAAATCATCACCTTGACCATGAGCAGCACATTTTACCACTGCTAGTTCTTTAGGCAGCTGCATCGCCTCTAGCAATTTTCCAACCAATTCAGCATTCTTTATGGGAGTTCCACTTGAGGTCAGGAAACCTCTTTGTAGCCATAGCTGGCCAAAATCATGGACAACTCCGAAGCCATACTGGCTGTCAGTCACCACAGTCACTCTCACACTTCTTCCAATTTTGCAGGCTTTTGTTAGTGCCACCAATTCTGCCACCTGAGCGGATTTAACTCCTTTCAAAGGTGATGCTTCCACAACTCCTGAAACTGTACATACAGCATATGCAGCACTCAGTGTTCCTTCATCCGTTCTTAGGCAAGATCAATCCACAAACAACACATGATCACTCTCAGGCAGTGGTAGATCTCTTATGTCTGGTCTTGGTTTTGTACAGTAATCAAGCACATCCAGGCAGTCATGATCAACTTCATTTCTCACTCCCACACATTCAGCATCAGGCAACAGTGTCGCTGGATTCACATTCACACATCTCTCCAGGCTCACATTGGTTGCACCAAGAATGACTTTCTCATATTTAGTCAGCCGACTATGAGACATGAACTGTGTCCGGCTCCTTGTTAAAAGGATTGCCACATCATGAGGTACGAATACCCGTACAGGATATCCCATTATGATTCCCTCACTTTGTTCCAGACTTTTACAGGTAACAGCTACTGCTTTTAGGCAACCTGGTAAATCCACAGCTACTGGGTCAAGTGTTGATGAGAAGTAGGCAACTGGCCTTCTCAGGCGTCCATGTTTCTGGATTAACACTGAAAGTACACATCCTTTTCTCTCACTACAGTACAGCTCAAATTCTTTTTCGTAATCTGGCATTTCTAGGGCAGGAGCTTCACATAGTCTTTCCTTTAACTCTTTAAATGCAGCCATTTCTTCTGGGTTTAGCTCTAATGGGTCCTTCACCTCACTTTTGGTCAATTTAATCAATGGTTTGGCAATCAAGGAAAAGTTACTTATCCACTGACGACAGTAACCCACCATTCCCAGGAACATTCTCACTTCTCTTTGTGTCATTGGGGCTCTCATTCCTCTAATGATTTTAATCCTGTCAATGGTCACTTTTCTCAGGCCTTTCTCAATGTTATGTCCCAGATACTGGACTTCTCTCTTGCAGAATTGCAATTTGGCTGGGGATACCTTTAATCCTCCATCTGCCAAGTGATTCAGTAAAGCAATGGTGTCTACTTCACAGGCTTCATGGGTTTTTGATGCCACAAGCAGGTCATCAATATACTGGACCAAGACTGAATTTTCAGGCATTGTTAGACTTTCCAGAGATTTCTTTAGCAATTGATTAAATATTGAAGGGCTCTCTGTATACCCCTGTGGAATTCGGCACCATGCCAAAATCCGCTCTCCAAATCTAAAAGAAAATATTGGCTGGCTGTCATGATGCAACGGGATTGAAAAGAAAGTATGACACAAATCAATTACGGTATACCATTCTGCATCATGGGGAATCTGATACAAAATCA
Organism: Triturus cristatus; assembly: GCF_964204655.1. Classification (NCBI taxonomy): domain Eukaryota; kingdom Metazoa; phylum Chordata; class Amphibia; order Caudata; family Salamandridae; genus Triturus; species Triturus cristatus. The sequence goes on along the minus strand of NC_140585.1, from coordinate 419,382,541 downwards.
CTGATGGATTTGGCACAATGGGACAGCATGACACAACAATCTTGTTAATTTTTCTCAAATCCTGTACTATTCTGAACTTTCCATTAGGTTTCTTCAGTCCCATTATTGGTGAATTACATGGACTGCTCAATATTTCTCTTAACACCCCCTGCTGAATCATTTTCTCAATTAGGGGTGTTATTCCTTCAATTATTTCAGGTGTCAGTCTGTATTGTGGAATGTTTGGGTAAACTACTCCCTCTTTTACAGTAATCTTTACTGGATCTACATTTCTCATCAGGCCCACATCTTCTCCAGTAAAATCCCAAACTGCTGCTTTCACTGTCTGTTTCAATTCTGGGGGTAATGCATCTGGATTAAACACAGCATATGCTCCAAAAGCCTCGCATTCCCTGTTATCCATGGTCATTCTATATAGGACATCCTCATCTGGTTTTTCAAAGATTATTCCATCTGGAGTACAGAAAATAGTGCAATTCATCTTGCACAGCAGATCCCTGCCTAGCAAGTTCACAGGACTAGTGTCACACACCACATCTGAAAATTTCCCTATTCTAACCCTTACTGGTTCAGTAAAATGAGTTTTAATCTGTGTGTTGGACACACCAACTACTTGGATTGCTTCATCCGAGAGAGGAAGATTCTTTATATCAGCTGACCTGACAGTTGATCTCGTAGCTCCTGTGTCAACTAGAAGAGTAACACTTTCACCATTGATTTTTCCATCCACAAAAGGTCCTGCCTGGTCTATTTCTAGAGTTGCGCCAAGTACGCACTCCTCCTCCTCTCTTCGGCACCGTCAGAAGTCTCCCTCAGAATCACTTCCCTCATTTTTCAGCCAATATTGAGCTACAGCGCTTGTGCGTTTTGGCCTGTTTACCTGCTCTTCATCGTAGAACCCCGACTCTTGGCTGTACTTCTGGGATCCTCTTCTCTGTGGCAAGGGTGGTTTTGGCACCTGATTCTGCTGCTTAACAGCCTTCTGCTGTTGCTGATGCTGACCACACCCCTCACTCTGCACCTGTGAATTCAATGATGGATTGTCATCATTAGTAGACGGTGGATTCTTACACTCGGATTTCCAGTGCCCTAATTTTCCACAGTTGTGGCAAGGGAATTTCTTCTTCGCTTCCTCTATATTTCCTTTCCCTTTTCCTGGACCAAACCTGGGTTTATTTCCTGGGTTATTTGCTTGTTCAACCAACTGAGCTTCCTGTCTTTCTGCAACTTTCACCTGTGCCCACATTGCCTTTTCTTTCAGTTTCCTTTGCTTTGCCTCAATCTCATCACTGAAGTATTTTGCATGTCTCAGGATCTCATCAATCTTTTTGCTCTGCCAGTCTACGGTATGCTGCATTATCATTTCACTGATTTCAGGTTGCAAGCCATATACAAATCTATATACAAAATGACTCAGGTCCTTATCACCCAGATGTTCATCTCCACTAAACTGTTTGAAAGTCAGTATTAGTCTTTCATAATATGCATGGACTGATTCCTTCAATTCTTGATGTGTTCGATCTATTTTAACCCAGTCTGTTTCCTTGGGGGGTACCTTATTTTTCAAGAAGGCCATAACCTGTTCGTACTTTTTCATAACCTCCGGATCTGGAGCTCCTGTCTTTGGATCTCTTGGGTATTCCTTAGTGGGCCAGTCTATGACTATTTTACATTCTGCCCACAGGTCTGCTGGTACAATTATATCAAACAGACTATTCAGGTCGATCCACAGCACTTTTGACAACTTCACAAATCTGTCGACCTGTCTATACCACTCGACGGGTTTCTCCCTTAGTCGAGGGAAATCATTTGTAAATGACAAAATATCCTGTCTGGTCCATGGGACATGTACATACCCACCACCTGGAATCTCCCTCATGGGGTAAGCTGTCACTGCTTTCTCTTTTTCTTTCAGAGGGAATGTCGAGTAAGTTCTATCTGCCCCATCCTCTCGCTTTCGGTACCATCTGTCTTTCCATTTTTCTACGTCTCCCCATTTCCTCAACAAAGCAATCATCTTCTTGATCTGTCCTGTTCGGCCTGCATTGTTCAGATTCTCAATGTCCTTATCTGTAAAATCTACTCGGTAAGGCTTTTGTAAAGCTTTAACCTTGTCCATGTCAATCCCCATTTCACTGGCTATTCAACCTGTCATGTATGTTCTTTGCTCTCCATGTGATGCTTTTGCACAGGAAGAGGATCTCCCCTTCCTGATAGTTTTTCAGCGTTTCTGTAGGGATTGTTCCTACAATCATCTCCTCCATTTCCATACATAGCCTAGCTACATCAATTCCCTGGGATTCGTTTTCTTTCCTCTGCAAAGCCTTCAGCCAATCATTCAAATCTTCAGCAGTTATTCCCACAGATTTTTCTGCACCCCCTGGTTCTGACACTCTTTGTGGTTCTAGGATTGATCCTCTGTTCCCTTCCACACATCCAGAATTCAAACTTGAGTTAGTCTGCACACTCAATTCTCCTCCACATATGGTATGTCTCCACTGATTTTCTCCCGTTCTCCACTGTGCTTCTCCTGCTCTCATTTCTGCCTGCTCCGGAGGAACAATCAATCTATTGCCCACATATGGTACTGTCAAACCACTTTCGCCCGTCCTCTGCTTGTCGAAAATCGGCATAACCGGACCTATTGTCACAGGCACTGTAACTGCCTCAAGATTTTTAGTCAGTTCCCTGATTTTCTCTGTCAATTCAAATGTAGTCCTTGCTAGTTCTCTGGTCTTTTCATCCTCAACTTCATTCTCCCTTTCTCTCTCTCTTTCTCTCTCGCTTTCTCTTTCTCTCTCTCTTTCTCTCTCTCTTTCTCTCTCTCTTTCCTTCTCTCTTTCTCTTTCCACCAGAGAACAACTGCTTCTCAACCCAGGGGTAATACCCTCTGTCTTTATGATCCGCAGGGTGTCTCTCATTGGGGTAACTGCTGTTCCTACCTCTGGTTCTCGTCTATACGGGGGTGGTCTTTTATAGAGCATGTCCTCTAGGACATCGTCATCAGACTCATTCGCACCATACCTCCTTGTTTCTACATTATGTTCTTTCTCGGTACACTTTCTCCCTTCCGTCTCTTCTGCTGTTCTTACAGGATATAATCCCTCAGTCATACTGGCATCACGCCACCTTCTCATCCGGTCATGATGGGTTTCGCGATCATACTTCCGCCCAAACATATACCGGTAACTTCCTCCACCCCTCTGCTTTTCTCGTTCATGCATTTCATCTTCCCATTCCGTCAATGCCTCAAACTGCGTCGGCCTAGGCCGAGGCTCTAGACTCATCATCCGCTCCCATAAGTTTCTCAGTATGGCCAGATTAAATGAGCCATGTTCTGGGAAAGCTAAAACTCCATCCTCTTTCGTATACTTCACCCAGTTGTCTAACCAAATACAGGTATGATACCCATACTTCGCAACCATGAAGGATGTGGGGGTTCTTATCGGGGGCAGTAACTGTCCTTCCCTAGTTACAATATCCTTATCCTTGTCAAACCAGTTCTTAACCTTACTAAACAAGGATTTATTTTTCTTTTCCTCAGCGTGGTAATACATTTTCTTATTTTCCGCAAGCTTTTGTCCTTTCTACAACTGTACGATCTCTTGTCCAATTGCAGCATGACTCACACTAACGCACCAATCCTGGAGCGTCTATGTCACTGACTTAGTCCACGAATCACAGCGCGACTCACACCAACGCACCAATCCTGGAGCGTCTACTTCACCCTGTATGTCTCCTAATCCTAGCGCGGCGTACACTAGCACACCAATCACCGTGTTTCCACTGTTCCAACCCACTGTCCAATCACAGCGCGGTCTCCCTGACGTCATCAGTCGCTGCAGCAGCTTCTGCTCCTGTCTCTCTCGTCTACCCCTCCTTTACAAAACTACTCGGTAGACTTTGTTTCAACTTCTACGAGTCTGTTAGTTACAACATACAAACATCTCCATTGTCTGCTTCGCTAGCCACAGAACAGCAAAAGATCTTTCCCACGAGAATTCTGCCTTTCCCGAGAGCGGCGCTTACCTCTGCCCTACTACAGAATCGTTACTTCCGTTGATAAAGTAGCACATCCCTCTACTCTACCCTTCTAACAAGCACCAATTAACTGTTTTCTCCGGAATGCTCCTAAGAGTTTCACAATTAACCAGAATGCCTTCTCATTCACGCACTTTCACACCAGAAAACTTAGTACATTCACACAGAATTCTGTCTTTCCCGAGAACAGCGAACAGTCTGTCCTACTACAGAATTATATCACACGTTAACAAAGCAGCGCTTACCTCTGCCCAGTCCTTCTAACAAGCTCAGAGAATACCTATTACCTTTCTAGTGATAAGCTTTAACGGAATGCCATACGGATCCCTGAGACCTAAGACCAGAACTTCACAGATAACCTTCGCTATCATATACACTTCTCTCACACAGAAATACGTTTCTAATGGCAGCACACAGCGATGCTACCTCATCGAACCCAGACAATGCGACGCGCAACTTCAATTGTCACACGTTTTCCCCTGTCTGCATACAGGGCCAACAATCCCGCCTTTTTCCGAGAGCAGCACTCCCTCTGCCCTACTACGGAACTGTCACCGACTCCTTACGTCCCAGAAGCCGTACACAATACATAAAACTCTATACAACTTCGACATATAGTGTTAGTACAAATATCAATCAATAATCAACAAGCCTATATACACGCAAATTCGCCAGATCAAGACAATAGTTAACCATCATTCTGCTACCAAGAAACTGGTGCAGATCGGAGCTTCCGAATCCCCTCTACTTCCACGGATGGAGTGATTTCACAGTCACACACGCACACACACATCACACGCTGATGGGGATCATTACAAGTTCATAAATTCAGTATTTGGTTTTGCAACAAATATCATGTTCAGGGGCTCTTGGCATCCTTCCTGGATTTGTCGTCATGATCATGGCTTTTCAGTTCGTCAAGAGGGCAAGGTCACAGGCAGTGTGAAGCTTCCTTGCAAAATTTCCATCAACTCGAATGCAGGCTGCGGGTGGTAGCCATCTTTTGGTAGGCCACATTGGTCAACTTAAGTGAAATAAGACATAAAACAGAATTACTGAACGGAAATGATTATACAGTGTTATTCCCTTGCTAATACCCTTATGTGTATGTATTTATCTAGCCATTTGCGACATCAAAAGCCATTAATGCATATTAATTATAAGCGCAAAACACAATAACATCACATAAGCAACATCTATTTCGTCAATTTGCTCATCAACTTAGTTCATTTATTAATTTAGCCATGCAATAGCGTTCCCACGTGTAATTCTTCTGTTAATAAGATTGATTAAACCAAACTCGACAAACTTTTAGTAGTTATTAATTGATCAGTAGTATTTTTAATTATAGCATGCGAAAATGAAACAGGTATTCGGTTTTAAAGAAAAAACCATGCTCCATCACTTGTCATCTGACAGGCATGGCAGCGGTGTACTTGATCCACCACCATTGTCTCAAGCTCTGAAAACCAGACTTTTCCTCTTATTCGTGCCTTCATTTTGGTAACTTGTTGGTGACCCCCATGGGACAGTTGGGTTGCTCGTTGTCTCAGAGCTTGAGGTATTACCAGCCTCAGACCTCACAGAAGTATTCCATCTAACATGGCGCTCAGCTCACTCCTCACCCTCCATATCTTCTCCAGTTCATCACGTTCTTCTGGTGCCCACGTGTTGGCCTGCTGAAGGTACGTTTTCCAGCACCCTTCCTGGACAGCTCGTAGAGTCCGGGTGTATATGGGGTCTTGCTCGGCGGGTTTCTTGATTTCTTCGAGCGTCATCGCCTGAGGACATGCAGCAGCAGAGATCATCCTGATGTATTGACCCCTCAGTATCGCCGGCTTCTTCTTCAGGGTACGGGTGTTGGGACAGGAAATCAGCTGGGTTCTGTGCCCTGGGTTGGGAGACTACCTCCATCTGGTAAGCCTGGAGTGGGATGGCCTATCTCTCGATCTGGGGAGGTGGGTGAGGGGCCGACCCTGTGAATAGAGGAACCAGTGGTTGGTGATCTCGTCACGATGGTGAACAGCTGGCCCGTCAGGTAAAGGTGGAAATGGTTGCAGGCCCATTTATCAGCAAGCGCCTCCCGCTCGATCTGAGCATACCTTGCTTCAGTGGGGGTCAGAGACTTGCTGGTGAATGACAAGGCCGCCCACCGTCCTGGCTCCTGCTCTTGGGCAAGCACCACCCGAGCCCCACCGGACTGGCATCCACCAGCAGTTCTGTGCACTTTGCCGGATCGAAATAGGAGAGCGTGGCTTCTCCCAACAGAGCATCTTTGATGCTCCGAAACGCTTCTTCTTCCCGTGATCCCCAGGCCCACTTGGCATCCGCTTTCGTGAGGTCTCTCAGCGGGTTGGCGTGGGTTGCGAGGTCTGTGTTGAACCTCCCACAGTAGACGGCCATACCAAGAAAACTCCTTACTTCGGTGGGCGTGGTAGGAGCTGGGGAGTTTCGGATTGCCTGCGACTTCCGTGGATCCACCTGGATGCTGTCCTGGTTGAAAACGTATTAGAAGAACTCCAGAGATGGTTGGAAGAACAAACACTTTTCCTTGTGGAGCGTTGCGCCATGTTCGCTGAGACGGCGCAGGGTGTTTCTCAGGTGTCATTGGTGGTCAGCGGCAGTGGCAGAGTGGATCAGGATGTCATCGCTGACATTGAGTACTCTGGGCAATCCAGATAGTAGTTCGTGGATGGTGTTCTGGAACACCTCAGCGGCCGAGGATATTCCAAACTTGAGCCGCCTGTAACGACGCAACCCCAGGTGGGGGCTGAAAGTTGTGATATAACAACTTTCTTCCGCCACGGGCAGTTGGTGAAACCCGGCGTTGAGGTCAAGTTTAGAAAATCACCTCGATCCGTTGACGTCAGCAATTATGCCATCCATGGTGGGTGTTATGTGGCGTTCCCACTTAATGGCCCGATTAGGTAGCCTCCTATCAATGCAAAGGCATATGGCCCCCAGCTGCATGGGCTTTTCCGCAATGACCATCGGGGACACCCACGGCATCAATCCCGAGACCTTCTCAATTACCTCTTGCCGTTCGAGTTTTCCAAGTTCTTTTTCCAACAGGGTGGAAAGGGACTCGCCGATGTCGTTGTGCCACCGGGGTGACAGTCTTGCCAATGTGCAGTTTGACAAGGGTACACTTGATCTGCCCTAGCCCTTGGAACTGGTCCAGTATTTCATCTACTTGATGCACTTGGATGCTCCTGGCGAAGAATACCAAACCAAGGTCCTCCGCAGTGTGACTGCTGATTAGAGTGACCGCTACGTGGTTTATGACATGGATGACAGTCATGACCTCCTGGTCTTCAGATCTAACTGGGACGGCTATTTTTCCTTTTAGTGGCAGTGGGAACTGGCTTCTGTAGGAAAATATTTGGTCCGAGACGGGGTGATCGGTGGTCGAGGCTGAAGGCGACGGTACAGTTGGAGGCCCATCACATTCACTGAAGCCCCTGTGTCGGTGATTGCTCTCCCCTCCGATCCTGACTAAGCATGTGGGTTGTGGCCTTCTGCGCGCTTGAGTTCTTGTGCGAACGAGATTAGGTATGTTTCCACCTCATCTTCATCCATGAATGAGTCTTCCAGTACCATCGGCTGGCTCATTGGGGTTCTTCTTTCTGCGTGGGGTCTGCGATAGACAGTTGTTGCACGGCTGGTGATGGCGGCCTTTACCCTTGGGTGTCTTGCCCCGGTTCCTCCTCCTGCAAACCGCTGCAAAATGGTTGGTAATTTCACAGTTTGCGCAGGTTTTGCTTTGCGCCGGGCAGTCCTTTGCAGCATGTGGCTCATGCCCATAGTATCCACACCATGTCTTGGACGTTTTGGGCCTTGTCTTCTTGGGTGTGTCACTCCATGTCTTCGATTGGAGAGCATCAGCATGCTCTGTTTTGATGGTCCCTGGTTTTTCCTGAGTCTTCGTGAGGGCCTGGTCCATCTCGCTCCCTCTTGCAGGGGACAGGTCGCGGGTCCTCGCCAATATGAGTATGTCCTCTAGGGCGAAATGAGACCTCTCAGCGTCTTGTCTGGTCACCCTTGAATGACCTGGGCCCTTATTTCCTTCGGCTACTCATCTGCTGTGCACGCGAGCATAGAATGCGTCGATCGACTCCCCTTCCTGTTGGCATTCCTGGCGCAACTTGAATCGTTTAAAATCAGGGTTGATTTGGGGGTCGAAATGAGCATTTAAAACCGCAACCCCAGCATTGTAGTCCACGACAATGCTTGTATTTGGCAGGTGTTTGAACGACTTGAATATTTCATCTCTGGCATAGTGGAGAAGTAGTGACCTTTTCACTGCCCCGCCTGTCTCCCTTGTGGCTACAAAGTAGTTGCTTAGTCGTTCTAGCCAGATCTTCTAGCTCGGGGACACTGTCGCCGGGTCTTCCAGCTCACTGAAAGGTGGCAGCACCCCAGTGAGCGCGTGTTTTACTGGGGCTCTTTGATGGGCCTGTGCCTGGTTCTCATCAGCCATGCTTCCGGTGGATGGTAGCCTTCCTTATTCTTTCTTTGCCTTTCTCCCTGTCTGTAGCTCTCTGTTTCTTCCTCCACCCTTTTGAGGTTTTTTTTCCCCTCCTTCCCCTCTTGGTGCTAATTTTGTCTGTTTGATGTTGTGCTCTCCTCTCCCTTATTAATGATTTTTTTTTTCTTTTTCATCTCTTCTGAGCAGGTTTTTCCAGAGGCTGGTGCTCTGCAGACACCACCCCTCCTCCTCTGAAGCCCACGTGTACAGCAGGTGCTCTTCTGACACCGCCACTCTTCTCCTAATACGCTCACATCGAGTCTGAGAGCATGGCCTTTCTTTCTTCAGCACGTGGGCAGCCTTCACCCTGGGCTGCTCTACCCCCGCAGAGGTAGAAATCGTCCGGCATGTGGTGCGGTAGCACGCTCGTGCAGGCTCCCAGAGACGGAGAGAGCGCAAGTGTGTCGCCGGGCGTCACCGCATGGCAGCCGGGTGCTTGGGGGCGCTTCGTTGGGCAGCACTCAACCCCTGATGGCTGTCAGGGACACCGCTCCGCTGACACTGCTGGTGCTGCGGTGGGCCTTCTGACGATCAGCAAGGCGGCTGCTGAACATGCCGGCCGGGGAACAGAGGCAGACGCAGTGGTGCAGAGCAAGGGTCTCATCCCATCCTCGTCGCCAGTGTTGTGTCCCTCAGTTGGCGCTGTCGGGCTGGTGCAGGTAGGCCTAACCGACAGGGATACTAAAATATATGGGGAAGATAAATCATGTTATGCATACACAGTTGGCTAGTCTCGGGAGGGTCCTCCCCTTTTATTCAACCCCGCAGGCCACGCCTGGCCTGCGATGACGTGCACACAATATCCGGCTTGCTGGCCGAAGCACAGGACCGCTGACCCATTACACTAGGTACCTGGGCAGGAGGTGACCCCACACATGCCTGAAAAACAGCTTCTACAGCAGCTGTAATGATGACATGGAGGTCAGGGGACACCGGGACCCCAAAGATGGCCCAGCCACCACCAAAGTGTCCTCAAGATCACTCATGATTGGGCCGTCAATTGGCCCCAGGCACAGGCTGGAGGCACACGGAAAGCAGAACCCTAGAGGAGCGCAGCCTGCTCAGACCTCAGCAACAGCCTAACCCCACTAGAAGACAGAATAACGAGCCAACCGCTGTAAGAAAAAACGGCACTGGAAGCTGAAATAAAACTGGTCAGGAACCCCGTACATGCCGCCCCCGGCCGTATCGAGTTCAGGCGGATGCGCCGGGATGTCTCGTAAAACAGACAGGATGTGCCATTTTGGAATCAGGCGGGTGCCGTGTGCCCTCCAATTCCCATGTAAACTCACCAAAACCCCCACTGAGATTCCAAATGAGGAACATTGAGGCCTAAAGCAAAGAGACTACGGTTGGACAAAAACATGAAAAAGAAAAACAGGTAGGCCAGCATACCATAGACTCCTCCCGTGATCTCTTAGACCCAGCATACTACTGCAACCACACAAAATGACAGGGATGGTCAAGCAGGCCTGGAAAAACAAAAAAGAAAAACACCTGAAGCCAAGATGGCAACCGGCTGCAGAATAAAGAAAACAGGAAGTCCTTCCCTGGAGGTGAAGTACTTGTACTCATGGGTGATGGAGTGTAATGAGGGACTTTAGAAGCTGTGAAGCATTTCAAAGAGTACTTTATTCTGCATTACACAGTCCACCACACTTCACATCTAACCAGCTCAGATCCCAACAGTTTACTGAGCACAGTATTGGGAAACAAGCTGACTACAAATACAGTGCACGTGAGGCACAGATTTAAACATAAACATAGCATTCCACAACATTTCTATGAGCGCATGTACAGAGATGGGACACGCTAAACACTTAGCGCCATGGCTTTAAGTGGATTGAAAATACTAGGGGGGTCTCTCAAAGGGGCGTGGCCAATGTAATTAAGGGCTTGGCTTAAAAACACATAAGCTAAGAATCTGTGCTTAGCATAGCGTGCCGCCCGACTTGTATTTTGCTGTTTCTGTCATTGCATCCAGGTTTATGATACAACAAGTAACATCATTCCTACAAGAAGTCAGGACTATTGGCTTTGTCAATGGTTGTTAGCTGTATAAGATAAATAGGCAGCAACTATTTCTTGTATATAATATTGAAAAAGTTTCCACTTAAAGCCCTGGTGACACTACGACAATGTTGCTGCTCCTGAGTTTCAAAAAGAAGGGAAATCCAGGGAGAAAATGACCCTCTTGAAAGGATTTCCCTTCCCCTACAACACTCAGCTGGCATGACGTTATACCATAACTTTTCCGCTAGTGAGAAGTGAGCAGTGTGAGCACGCGCACATGATGTGCCTGCTGTCAGTACAGTCTGGAAAAAAAAAGGACCGCCTGTGCCAGGGCACAAAACAGAGCCTGATAGAGACCCATTTCGAGGCCTCCTTTAAAAAATCTGCCGATGCTCAGCACCGGTGAGTCCCGGCCCACTTAAAGCCCTGCTTAGCGCGTACTATTGAGAAACATTCAAAAGATGCATTATATTACACAATCTTTCCCCTTTTGATCTGAAACAAAACAACAATAATGGATACAAAACCACACCTGCGTAAGTGCTATGAAAGGATAAAATCCTCAAATCTTTTGGGCGTTCTCCTGACACAGTGTGGTTTCGCAGTCTAGTCGTCAGGCACCCACGTGACTGGATGTGATGCCTGACGGGATAGCGCGCTGTGATGCGCCATTAGGAACTCGGCATAGCGGACGTGGTACGCACCTCCCTCTCTTGCAATAAAGAAGTACTTCCCCAATTGCAAACGTTGTCCCTGTGGTTTATGTGGTGGGGACTAACGTTACAAACTGGCGACAAGAGGAAACAAATCCTGCTGCAACGGCCACCCGACACACCACGTTGTCCTGGTCTGCATTCATGACGGGAAGCGTGCCTTCTGTACGGTGCTCAAGAGAGGGAGAGCAGCGTCCGGGCATCTACAGACCCACATGCACCCGGCCACGCCCTGGTCTCCACCAGCAGCCTACCGCCCAGTGCACGTGAGGTGAGCACCCTTAGCCACGGCACCAGCACGCTCTTGCGTCCGCTCCACAATGTCAGCACCTCCAATATGGGGATTCCAGGTGCCCAGCATAACGTCCTGCCTGCGCCCGCCAAAGTGAGCCTCGCCACTCGGCGTCCTATGCACGCACGTGGACCCATGCAGCAGCTTTGACTATCCTTCTCAGCCATTCGCTCAACTGCATACTGTCCAACCCTGCACTGGAACTTTCTTACTGACGGTGCAGCGCACGTGCTCACAATCACATGCTCAAGGGCCCCTGCACGTGGTCAACCGCTGCGCATCGCTACATTACAAGTACCCTCGCCCAGTGGCCCAAGGACATAAATCAGAGCTGGTCTGAACAGCTGAGCACCAAATTAAGACGCTGCGCCACTAGCACTGTGGTCCGGTCCGCAGCAGACAAGGAGCTGGTTTCGGGCGCAGTTCCCTTCGCGCAGGTGAGCCCCCACTACCACGATGTGTGCCCAGACCTTCTCACTCACTAATCCAGTGCCCTTACTCCCAAAACCTGGTGAGCTGGCCATGAAGTGGGCCGATTGGAAGGGGTACTTCCTCAACTACTTGTTTGCCCTGGAGGATGAAGGTGAAGAAGCGTTCTACAGCAAGCGCAAGAAGAAAATACTGCTGCACAACCTGGGGCCTGAAGGGTTGAGGGTCTACGACAATACGGTTAAGAAACCGAGAGCCGCGACGGACGAAGACGTGTTCCAGCACACATTGGAAGACTTAGACAGCCACTACCTGCCAGTCATATGTACGGCCATAGATAGATACAATTTTTTCCAGCGTAAACAAAGTGAGACAGAGACTGTAGAAGATTACGTTGCAGCACTCAAGAAATTGGCAGCCAACTGGCTACCTACATGACGACTTGGTGCGGGATCAAATAATAATGCACACAGTCAACACCAGCGTTCAAGAAAAGTTGTGGGTGAGAGGAAAGGCGCCCCTACACGAGATCATTGCACTTGTCAATGAAGCTGAACTGTCCAAACGGTGTGCAGTAGCAGCCAAGAAGGACACAGAGACAAAACCCACAGTCTGTAAAGTGAGTGGCGCCAAAGTTTCCAGTGACAGACCCGCCACCTCCACAGGTTACAGAAATAGCAGGCTGCCCACACGGACCCCGACGGGACCCGCCAAACCTCCTCCAGACAGGAAAGGTTCCTGCTACAGGTGTGGCAGCCACACACACATGGCCAATGACAAACTTTGCCCTGCCTACCAGGTCAAATGCACCTTCTGTGGGGTGGTGGGACATTTTGGCAAAATCTGCAGGCGGAGACCCAGCAACGCTTCAGTGAAGTGTGTCATGTATGAGTCAGAACCCCAAACGGGGGAGGGGGACGGGGATGAAGATTGCATCTTGTGCATTGATGAACATGTTTGGGGCATTGATGATAATACCAGAAAGAAACCATCCTGTTTGTTGACCATCGGGGGGTCCAGATTTCAATGGTAGCAGACTCAGGCTCCCCGTTTACAATCATACAAAGAGAGATATGGGACAGCGATTTTGCAAACACCGTAGGGAGCCAACTACACCCTACAGACATACACCCGGTCACTTACACGGAGGAGAGGATCCCCATGGTAGGGTTCAGACCACTCACATTCGAGTTCAAAGGTTGAGTGACGACAGGAAAACTGCACGTAGCAGAAAAAGGCCCCTCGGTTCTTGGATGGACTGACCAAGGTGCATTAGTCATACAACTCAATCCCAGTGGAGATATTCAAGTCCTCATGGCATACGATTCCCATAAACCGGATCTCGACATCTTGAAGAAAGACTTTCCGAGCGTCTGTGGTGGCACCATCGGCCAACTATCAAAATTCATGCACAAGATAGTCCTCAAGAATGGTGCCGTACCTGTCAGCCACAAAGTGCGCAATATCCCTTTCAACTGCAGGGAAGCCGTACAACTGGAACTGCATCGCCTTGAGGAAGGCAGCATAATAGAGACGACCGAAAGCGCAGAGTGGCTGGCGCCCCTGGTCGTGGCACGGAAACCGAACAGGAAGGTGCGGTTTTGTATTGACCTCCGAGAACTGAACAAAAACATCTTGGTGGACAAATTCCCATTACCGCGCATTAATGAACTGACCAAGATCAGACCAAGGGAATTAAGTTGTTCTCTACAATAGACCTCACAGCAGCATACCACCAAATCCTGCTCCACCCCTCACGTAGGAAACTTACCTCTTTCATCACCCCCTTTGGCTGCAACAGATTCCGACGCATGCATTTGGCCTGGCATCCGCTGCGGCGGCATTCCAAAAACTCATGCACAAATTATTTAAGAACAGCAAAAACGTCCTATACTTCCAGGATGACATACTCATCATGGGGACGACCAAAATGGAACACAAGGACACTCTCCGGGAAGTGTTACGGACATTGTCAGACAACAGCCTAATGGCAGAACTGGAGAAATGCAAGTTTGGACTGCGCACAGTCACGTACCTGGGGCACGAGATCGGTAAAAAAGGGATCTTCCCCAAACAAGCAAATGTGGAGGCTATCAAGGCCGCACCCCAACCTCGAACCAAAGAAGAAGTCCGATCCTTTCTCGGCTTAGCGGAATTCTACAGTAAATTGGTCCACAATTTTGCCATAAAAACCCACTCCATGCACCAACTCCTGAAGGACAAGAACAGTTTCTGTTGGAAGCCGGAATCCACTCTTGAGTTTGAAACCATAAAAAAGGCCATTTGTGAGGCCATTCCTCTCCAGGGTTTCGACGGCTCGGCTCCCAGCATTTTGACCACTGATGCCAGCGAGAAGGGGCTGGGAGCGCTTTTGTCGCAATGATCCGCTGACGGCACGGAAACCACGATAGGCTTCGCCTCTCGCTCGCTCGCCCCCAACGAGGAGAAATTCAGTGTCATCGAAAAGGAGATGCTGGCCGCCATCTGGGCCATGGACAAGTTTCGACAGTACCTCTGGGGTTCCCATTTTAGCCTCAGAACAGACTACAAACCGCTGATAAAGGTCCTGACATCCAGCAGCCACGTGACTGCCACCCCGTGCATGGTGAAAATGTCCCTCAAGCTCCTGGACTTTGTCAATGATATGGAATACTTACCGGGCCAGAAGAACAAAGTCGCTGATTTCCTCAGCCGCTCCACCGCCATGGAAGCAGCACCCAAGCCCAGTGAATGGGATGAGTACCAGGTGGCGTTCAACGAAGACCATGAGAACATCATCAGTGCACAAGACTGGGCATCCGCCTACGACAATGACCAGACTCTAGCACGAGTGAAAACTTTCGTCGCGCTGGGATGGCCTGAAAAGAAGCATGTGACAGATGATACCCGGAAGTATTGGGAAGTGCAGGATGAATTATCCCTCAGCGACGACACCGTATTTTTACTCCGGGGTGACAAGGTGGTACCCCAGAAGTCGTTACTGGACCACATCCTATGCACAGTGAGTGAAGGCCACTTAGGGACGTAAAGTCCAAGAGGAGGCAAAGCTGTCATATTGGTGGCCAGCCATCGACGCCTACGTGGAAAAATATGTACAGGTGTGTCGGCACTGCACCAATGCGGACAAATCGCTTTCTCTGCTGCGGCCCCGATGGGTGAATTTGCCACTCCCAACAACCCCTGGGAAGAGCTGTCAGTCAACATATTGGGTCCCATCCTGGATCTGTGGGGCGTGCCCAAATATGTAATCGTTCTTGTCGACAGGTACGCGAAATGGCCGGTAGTGGAGGTCTGTGAGAGAGTGGACAGGGATGCCATAATCGTGTTTCTCACTAGCACATTCTTGAGGGAAGGCATCCCGAGAGTCATCACCTGCAATAACGGACCCCAGTTTACCTCCGACAAATGGACAGCCTTCACCCGAAGAAACGGGATCAAGACACAGCACACCCCAGTGTATCACCCCACTGGCAACGGCCTAGCCAACCGCTTCAACCGCATCATCATGGGCTCAGTCCAAGCTGTCATCAATGCGGGCAATAATTGGGAGACAGAACTCAAACACACGATCTGGGTATACTGCATAACGCCCACACTGACAGGTTACAGCCCATTCAAGATCCTACGAGGCAGAGAACCATTTATGAGGGACAATCTCATTTGGATAAACATGACACTACAAAGCAAGTGGTCCCCGGCGGTGGCTACAAGCAACATTGAAAAGGCCCAGAAGATCTACAAATACAACTACGACAGAAGACATGGTGTACGAGAAGTCTCTCTGGCGTTAGGAGACTGGGTCAGGGTGAAGCTGGGCCACCTCTGCAAGAAAGGTGACAGCAAATTCAGCAAACTACTACAAATCAAAGAACTCTACTCACGCTCTGCTCTCCTGAGTGATGGTAAAGTGTGGTCACAAGGCTCCATGGCAAAGTGCAACAAAGTCCTCCAGTGGGCGACGGACAGCAGTACCAACAGGGCTGGCTACGATGGTGAGGAAGCGGAGGCCAATGCTGCCCCTCCACCAGAGAACTCCAAAGGCTCCAGCACCTTGGGGGGGGCAGGGGGTGACACAGGGCCAAGTAACAACAGGAGTTCCACACAGCACACACCACCCCAGGAGACCAATGATGCAGGCAACCCAGGCAAGGGGCAGAGGGTACTGAGTGCACACAACGAAAATCAAGCAGAGATCAACACACAGACCACGCCTCGGGCACGGGGGACACAAGGGGAGCAGGCCTCCTACACATGTACCCGCACAGGCAGGTTAGTTGTGTGTCCCAGTAGATATAGCAAATTTGAAATGTAACCCCTCCTCAGGGGACAAACCCATTCCAACCTTGGGACAGTCTCCGCATCTCTCTCTCTCTCTCGCTCTCTCTCTCTCTCTCTCTCTCTCTCTCTCTCTCTCTCTCTCTCTCTCCCTGATCTTCCCTTGCTGAGGCACTACAGTATTGTTCTCCCAGAGACCCTTTGTTCAGATTGTTAGAACCTACGTAAAGAAATTGCATTGTTATGTACTTCTCTTTGTGTTGTTATTAAGGGGGGAGATATGTGGTGTCGCAATCTAGTCGTCAGGCACCCACGTGACTGGACGTGATGCCTGACAGGATAGCGCGCTATGACGCGCATTAGGAACTCGGCATAGCGGAGGTGGTACGCGCCTCCCTCTATTGCAATAAAGAAGTACTTCCCCAATTGCAAACGTTGTCCCTGTGGTTTATGTGGCGGGGACTAATGTTACACACAGGTACCCACCAAGCCCATACCTGCACGCTCATTGACAAGACCCTCACTTTCACTTGTTCTTCCTTAGGTAGCATCTAAGTAAATGTCATCAAAAGCTGAAAGCTGAACAGAAGGTTGTAGCCATTGTGCTCAATCCGCATTTTATACCCCATCCCTCCTTTTAGACATAATATCCTTAAACCGCCGAAATATACACCAAAAATCCACGTTGAAATGTGTCGTGGGCTGTAGAATATGATCAAAGCCAAAATGTAATGAGGGACTTTAGAAGCTGTGCAGCGTTTCAAAGAGTACTTTATTCTGCATCACACGGTACTTCACGTCTAGCCAGCTCAGATCCCAACAGCTTACTGGGCACAGTAACGGGAAACGAGCTGACTACACAAACAGCACACGTGAGGCCAGTGACAGCCCGTGTAGGGCGTTTTACCGGGGCGGTGACGTGGCACAGAGAAGGGGCAGGGTGGGGAGTTGCAAAATGCGGCAAACGGACGATTTCAGGTAAGTTACAAAAAAAGTTAATAAAACGAATTTCGCTGCGCGTGCTGCATCACCAAATGCGATGCAGCGCGCGCAACGAAATTCGGGGCATATCAACAACAACCGGCGATAATTATCTCTAAGCGCACTTAGCGCTAGGATAATTATCGCCGGCTAGCGTGAATTTTTTTCGCTGAGATAGCGTGCTATTTGCAACGCTTATCTCAATAGCGATAAAAATCCTCACTCTAACAGGCTAATGTGAGATTATCGCTGGAAACCCAGCGATAATCTCACGTTACCTTGTTGATAGGGACAGGCAAACTTAGCCATGATATCCTCCTTCCATAGGATATCATGGCTAAGTCAGAAAAATACCAGATGTAAAAAAGCAGCATTAACCGCGGTTAGCGCTGCTTTTATTGTCTCTAACAGGGTTAGCGACATTCTTGATAATAGGAGAAATGTCGCTTAGCGACATTTCTCCTATTATTTTACTCTGGAACGCCCCCTTTGCATCTCATTAGAGATGCACGGGGAAGCGTAGAGTAAAAGGGTGCTAACATGCAAATTTGCATGTTAGCACCCTGTTGTTGATAGGGCGCTAGTTTTATCTCTCCTTTTTTGGCTTTTAAAGCCAAAAAAGCAGAGATAAAGCCCTTGTTGATATGCCCCTTTGTTTTATTTTTTTTCGTAACTTACCTGAAAACGGCCATTTGCCGCATTTTGCAACCCCCCACCCTGCCCCTCCTCTGTGCCACGTCACCGCCCCGGTAAAACGCCCTACACGGGCCGTCACTGCGTGAGGCACAGTTTTAGATATAAACATAGTGCTCCACAACATTACTACGAGCGCATATACAGAGATGGCACACGCTAAACACTTAGGGGCAGATTTATGATAACTGGCGCATCCCTGCATATCAGCAGGGATGCGCCAGTTATTATGCACCACAGCTGTGCCACCATGGATGCACCGCATTTATAATGCGGCGCACCATGGGGCAAAAACGGCACAGATGCGTGACGCATCTGTGCCGTAAAAGTGGCGCAGTGCTGGAGTTGCGTCGCAAGCGCGACGCAGCTCCAGCAATGTTCTGGGGGGCCCTATCTGTACAATGCTGCGTCAATCCTTACGCCTGCTTCAAGCAGGCGCAGGGTTTTGACGCAGCATGGGCCTAAAAGTGACTGAGTGAAATCTTGTAGATTTCACTCAGCCACTTTTGGGAGGCGTTCCTGCGCCGGAACGCCCCCACCTGCCCTGGAACGCCTACATGTGGCGCAGGGCTTTACAACGTGACGCATCTCCCAGATGCGTCACGTTGTAAATACCCCGCACCATGGCGCAGGATTTGCGCCGCTGCTGCGTCACAAAAGAGTCGCAACGGCGGCGCAAAAGTGGCGCAAGTGCAACATAAATCTGCCCCTTAGCACGTGCTATTGAGAAACATTCAAAAGATGCATTACATTACGGGGGGCCATCTTGGAATGGGAGGGGAAGTCAAGTTTGGTGGTTAGGTTCTGCATGAATGGAGTAGACACCGACTTAAGGACTGTGAGAGGAAAAGGGCCAAGGAGGTAATAAAGATGCATCTGTAGAGGCCAGCCTCTGTCAATATTTTCATTGGGACAGTTAATTTCTAAACTGAGCATGGAAAGCACGGCCTGGTGGGTGTGCTCTTCAGGAAGTGACGAACTATGATGAGAAAGAGGTACGAAGGGGTTGATAATAATGTAGCACCAGTCAGTGGTACTTATTGGTGCTAACAATGGTTCCTAATCTACACAGTGTAAGGAGGGCAGGTGCACACGGAATTGGTAGCTTCTTAACGATGTCCAGTCGCTGAGAGTAAAGGCCGTATGTGCTGACTGCTGGGCGAGCTCGACGTGCATGCTTTAGACTTAAGTACTATTTAATGGACTCGGGGACATGAGCCAAAGACAATTGATTTCACGTCAGCTGGCATGTGTGCTGCCTTCACGGCGCGGCAGAAGTCTCACTGAAATCACAAGAGGGAGATGACTTATAAAATGCGACAGACTTCAAACAACAGGGGACTGCCGAGTAAGTCAGGGAAAATACAATGAGCTTCTTAAATAAACTACCAGAGATCTTCTAAGGATGACACGTTTCTCAAGCGATATCATTAACAATAAGGGTAACTTGTGTGGGCAATTTAGTGACACTAAGTGGTGCAAAAAGATCAAAAGGACAATTAATGTGTTGCTCATCCTGTAATTCATGTTTACTCCATGGTAATTTGAGTAAGTAGTAAGTACTTTTCTATTGGTCACACCGTCCCATTTGAACAGAGGCGTTTCGACCCTGTCAGAAAGAATATTTTACCCTCACTGCGAGTTTTTTTGTTGGACACGCACTGCCCGCCTTGGAGAAGGGCCGATCAGAGAAAACAGAGCTCTGACTGACGCACGCCGAAAGTCTCCAAATAATTTAAAATCTAACCGTTTACCCATCTTTACAGCCAACAAGCTCCTCAGTAATCGATCTTACTCCTCCTTTTAGGTGCAATTGAAATCCATCCATTACCCTGTCTGTCCTGAGAAAACCCCTCATCCTGATAGGGTTGAAACGCGCTGGACACTTTCCCATTTGCAAAAGGTGTTTTCCCATTTCCCACGAGCTCGCCACTTTTTTTCTAGGAGTATAGCTAAAAACCAAGGCTTCCCAAAGGAATTTTCATCGCTTAGCATTCCCTGGCCTTATTTAATTTGGAAAGTTTGAACACAGGACTAGATAGTCTCCGTATCATTGCTAAATACCACTACATTACAAAGCATGTATATATATATATATTCACTGAAAAAACCATAGGTTTCACACACGTTATAGTTAGGAATTAGCATTTAAAAAACCTTGCAAATTCACTGAAAAAACCATAGGTTTCACACATGTTATAGTTAGCGGAAATTTTACTGATAAAAAACCAATGAAATTCCCCCGTTATAGTTAGTGCAGGCAACTATAACTCACGCGACCGCAATCCTCTGCTGATGCTAATACTGTATTTAGACACTTATTTGCCCATGTCTTCTTCCATACATTTTTAGCTATACATATATTACAAATATTTTTTTTTCATAAAGACACATATGTCATCAGCAGAAGATTGCGGTCGCGTGAGTTATAGTTGCCTGCACTAACTATAACGGGGGAATTTCATTGGTTTTTTATCAGTAAAATTTCCGCTAACTATAACATGTGTGAAACCTATGGTTTTTTCAGTGAATTTGCAAGGTTTTTTAAATGCTAATTCCTAACTATAACGTGTGTGAAACCTATGGTTTTTTCAGTGAATTTGTACGTTTTTTTAAATGCTAAGTTACTTTACGCCATTCGTGGCGTGCGCGCCCACTTAACGCAGTTCGTTCCATGCGCGCACGGTGCGCTTCGCGCACCGTGCGCGCACAGTGAGCACGCGGTGCGCGAAGCGCACCGCGCGCCCACTTTACGCAGTTAGTGCCGTGCACGCACGGTGGGCACGCGGTGCGATGACAAAGCAAGAAAGCACGTCAACAAATCTGTTTCTGCTTTCCTCCGTGACTATGGTATGGGTGCCATTTACCACAACAACTTGCGTTATGACATGCAAGACATTTATAGAGGAGATGGTGTGCACTTCAATGATGAAGGGAACAGAGTCTTCCTCTTGAACCTTAGACTCTGCATCGGTACTTACTTGTAGGTACCACTAAAAAATCATTTCATAAACACAACGGCTCTTTTTAGAGCCCCCTAATATCTAAACACTTAAATCTGATTTTCATTTTTTTTTTTTTTTTTTTTCCTACCGTACGCTTACCGTAAGCTTACCGTACGCGTACCCCGTGATTTTTTTTAAAATCAATAAATGTTTTCTTTGTACTTTTCTGTCCTTCTTTGACCCCCTTACAAATGTTAGGGGGTCTGTAACTCTCCTCATTGCCCCCTTTCCTTGTTTTCACTCTTTTTTTTCCAGAGTGAAATACACAAAATGGCGGCCGCCGCTTCCTGGTTTCGGCCGATTCGAATGTTTACTAAGATCTAAGAGCCAATCAGAATCGCGCTCGCGCACGCCACCGTACGCTTACCGTAAGCGTACGGTAAGCGTACCGTAAGCGGGCTCAGATATATATATTGATTTAAAGGCTATTTTCTCAGAATCTACTGAACAGATTTACACCAAACCTACAAAAGGCACTTCCTTGACCTAGGGACTACCTCTCTGCCAAATTTTGAGTAATTCTGTTCAGCCGTTCGGGCTGTAGCTCGTTCTAAAGGTCCTATGGAAAAATGCATGGGAAAAACGCGTTTTGGGACCCCCCTTTTATCTCAGCCCCCGCTTGACGGATCCCCCCGAGACTTTCAGGGTAGGAGCGGAGCGTAGCGCCCCACCTATTTTGAGAAATTCGCGAGGATTCATCGACCGGCGCCAAAGTTATTCAAAATAGAATGTTGAGGTTTTCCTATGGAAACGTGGTCCTAACTATAACTACCTACTGGCGACCGTACGCTTACCGTAAGCTACGCTCCGCTCCTACCCTGAAAGTCTCGGGGGGATCCGTCAAGCGGGGGCTGAGATAAAAGGGGGGTCCCAAAACGCGTTTTTCCCATGCATTTTTCCATAGGACCTTTAGAACGAGCTACAGCCCGAACGGCTGAACAGAATTACTAGAAATTTGGCAGAGAGGTAGTCCCTAGGTCAAGGAAGTGCCTTTTGTAGGTTTGGTGTAAATCTGTTCAGTAGATTCTGAGAAAATAGCCTTTAAATCAATATATATATCTGAGCCCGCTTACGGTACGCTTACCGTACGCTTACGGTAAGCGTACGGTGGCGTGCGCGAGCGCGATTCTGATTGGCTCTTAGATCTTAGTAAACATTCGAATCGGCAGAAACCAGGAAGCGGCGTCCGCCATTTTGTCTACCGCACTGAGTGTTATGTATCAAACATGATGGCCAAAAACATGTTATGGGGATGTTTTGACAACTCCCTCTCACATAGTCATGTTGAGGGAGTCCCCAAACATCCCCCAAGAGCAAAAACGGCATTATTTTTTTTTCGGCAATTTCGCGGGGTACGCTTACCGTACGCTTACCGTAAGCACGGAACGAACTGCGTTAAGTGGGCGCGCACGCCACGAATGGCGTAAAGTCACTTAGCATTTAAAAAACCGTACAAATTCACTGAAAAAACCATAGGTTTCACACACGTTATAGTTAGGAATTAGCATTTAAAAAACCTTGCAAATTCACTGAAAAAACCATAGGTTTCACACATGTTATAGTTAGCGGAAATTTTACTGATAAAAAACCAATGAAATTGCCCCGTTATAGTTAGTGCTGGCAACTATAACTCACGCGACCGCAATCTTCTGCTGATGACATATGTGTCTTTATGAAAAAAAAATATTTGTAATATATGTATAGCTAAAAATGTATGGAAGAAGACATGGGCAAATAAGTGTCTAAATACAGTATTAGCATCAGCAGAGGATTGCGGTCGCGTGAGTTATAGTTGCCAGCACTAACTATAACGGGGCAATTTCATTGGTTTTTTATCAGTAAAATTTCCGCTAACTATAACATGTGTGAAACCTATGGTTTTTTCAGTGAATATATATATATATATATATATATGCATATGTGTGTGTATATATATATATATATATATATATATATATATATGTATTACCTACTGGCGGTCGCCAGTAGGTAGTTATAGTTAGGACCACGTTTCCATAGGAAATCCGCAACATTCTATTTTGAATAACTTTTGCGCCGGTCGACGAATCCTTGCAAATTTTTCAAAATAGGTGGGGCGCTACGCTCCGCTCCTACCCTGAAAGTCTCGGGGGGATTCGTCAAGCGGGGGCTGAGATAAAAGGGGGGTCCCAAAACGCGTTTTTCCCATGCATTTTTCCATAGGACCTTTAGACACAGCTACAGCCCGAACGGCTGAACAGAATTACTTGAAATTTGGCAGAGAGGTAGTCCTCAGGTCAAGGAAGTGCCTTTTGTAGGTTTGGTGTAAATCTGTTCAGTAGATTCTGAGAAAATAGCCTTTAAATCAATATATATATCTGAGCCAGCTTACGGTGCGCTTACGGTGCGCTTACCGTACGCGTACGGTGGCGTGCGCGAGCGCGATTCTGATTGGCCCTTAGATCTTAGTAAACATTCGAATCGGTCGAAACTAGGAAGCGGCGGCCGCCATTTTCTCTCTCGCACTCTGAGGGGGGAGCTGATAAACAAATGCCAAAAACATATAAAGGGGCTGTTTAGACAGCGCCCATGCACATAACCATGTTAGTTGAGTCTTCAAAGATCCCCCAAGGCAAAAAACGGCAATTTTTTATTTTTCGTAAATTTCGCCGATTACGGCGTACGGCAAAAAAAAATTTAAAAAAAAAAATCCACACTCTCTCCACCCCGTGTGCAAATGGTGGCCGAAGGCCACCATTTGTGCATGGAATATAAGAGCACAGCATTTCCCCAAAAAATTTCAACAGATTACCTATCACAAGGAAGCGCATAATATGTCCTCCATGTGCGCACGGTGCGCAAAGCGCATCGTGCGTACATGGCCCATCTAGCGTAACGTGGGCATGCGGTGCGCGTAGCGCACCGCGTGCCCACCGTGCGTGCACGGCACTAACTGCGTAAAGTGGGCGCGCGGTGCGCGAAGCGCACCACGTGTTCACTGTGCGCGCACGGTGCGCGAAGCGCACCGTGCGCGCACGGAACGAACTGCGTTAAGTGGGCGCGCACGCCACGAATGGCGTAAAGTAACTTAGCATTTAAAAAACCGTACAAATTCACTGAAAAAACCATAGGTTTCACACACGTTATAGTTAGGAATTAGCATTTAAAAAACCTTGCAAATTCACTGAAAAAACCATAGGTTTCACACATGTTATAGTTAGCGGAAATTTTACTGATAAAAAACCAATGAAATTCCCCCGTTATAGTTAGTGCAGGAAACTATAACTCACGCGACCGCAATCTTCTGCTGATGACATATGTGTCTTTATGAAAAAAAAATATTTGTAATATATGTATAGCTAAAAATTTATGGAAGAAGACATGGGCAAATAAGTGTCTAAATACAGTATTAGCATCAGCAGAAGATTGCGGTCGCGTGAGTTATAGTTTCCTGCACTAACTATAACGGGGGAATTTCATTGGTTTTTTATCAGTAAAATTTCCGCTAACTATAACATGTGTGAAACCTATGGTTTTTTCAGTGAATATGTATATATATATATATATATACATATGTATTTGTTTGTCAAAATTGAAGTTTTCGATGTTTGACTCTTTATGGTTGCAAACATTCAGTGAGTATTATATGACCCAGTACTTGCTTGCTAAAGTTGCTATAGTTATCTTAACTAATGTACCATTTACTCCCTTCCTTATTATTTGGTTGGGATGCTGTGGAAAACGCAGCATTTCATCATGGTATTCTGCCAGGCTCTGATTTTTTATTGGTTTTGTCTTTCCGAGTTCAGTGCCTAAATCCCAATCGTGGCCAACAGCGCGATAATAATGAAAATCACGGCAGGGAATATCGGTTAACCGGGTCTCCAGTGCTCTGTCCTGTTTAAACAGTGAAGATTACAGTGCTTTAGCAGCTTTTAGAGTTTGCGTGCAGTTGATAAGGCACAAGCGCCACCTGCTGGGCAAAAGTTAGATTGATTTTTACTTTGGAGTTAATAGTAAAATGCATCACCATTAGTTGTTTGGTTGCAGCAGGGTAAACGTTTAGCTTTCTCAAGTAAAAGAAGGTTAAAATTGTTTATTTAATTTGCTCTCACTGCACAACCACCCTACCAGTTGCTCTTTGATTCCTGGCATCATTCCAGGTTGCTGTGACCCTATGATATAAAGCAAGACAAAACTGTTACCTATATAAAAAAAATGCACGCAGGGTTTCTCTGTGCCATGAAAACGAGCTAGGTGGGACTTAATGGAATATAATACTGCCATAACAGTTTTTCCGAACAAATCTGATCTGAACAAGTGTATAGAAGTTTACTGAAAGATGCAAGCTTTTGTTTTCTCTCAGATGGACAGGCAGCATATTGGACAGCCTTTAAACTATGACTCCGAAGTATAATTTTTTTCCCGATTGATCATAAATTTACGAATTAGAGAGTCTTTACCAAAGACCATCTCCGTCGGTTTTAGCATTAATCATTAATTATTGCTATATGCAAACCATCGAATAAAGCACTGATTGTAATCGAGTATCGGTAACAGAGCTAAGAAACAATATTTCATTAGATCGCACACAAACTGCAAAAATACCCAAACCAAGCCATGTAAATACATTGCGATTTGTGCTCTTTCACCTGAATGTGAACATCTTTTCTCTGACGTCTTCTTCACGTGGCTCTCTCTGCTGGCGAGTGGGTCTATGAAACAAACGCTCTCGCTTTACTGAAAAGCATTTCTATGTCTAGATTCACTCGGGTGGACTCCAAAGAATGGAGCCTGTAACAATAAGGAAATAAATATCTACATGTCACCTGTACAAATAAAACACCTCCAAATAAAAGAAATATAGCTCGCTCGCAAAGTCTGATCTTTACCTAGTAGCATGTGGCTTTTGTCCAAAATTATCCTTAATGTACTAAAGTGAATTGTAAAGTTTATGTGGTTACTGTTCATGCCCTTCTTCAAGGGAAAAAGTATTTTAAAACAGAGCCTGTAAAGACAGGGAGAACAAATATATATTCAGTTATCCCCTAAAAACTTATAAAATCTGCAAAACAGAAAAATTCACCATGTTGCAATATGTGAACTTTTATCCGAAAATATTGTTTTTTGTCCAAAGTATTTACTGGTTTAACTCCATTGATTTACAACACATTTAAACATTTCTGAGGATCTGTGTCATGTCCTGATTCACAGGGAAGAGGTCTTGGTGAATAGTCCTGCTTACAACCAAGAACAAAAATGCTTAATGTAAACCAATGAAAAGATCCTCCCAAAAACATTTAAAAAACAAACAAAGCAAAATAAATGTAGATCTATCGCAATTTATAATATGTTACCTCAAAATATATAGCTTTTGTCACTCTTCACTGGGTTATCTCATTGGGGCTGGAGGGATTCTGAAACAACAGTTTTGTAAATAATTATCTTCTTCTGATGAGAGAGAGCCTTACGGAATGTAACCTATAATAATAAAGAGAAAAAAAATAATGTTCAGCAGGAAAAACGGCAAGTTATGGCTCTAGAAAAAATAGACAACAGTGGTGGGATTTAAGAGCAGAGAATTTAGAGAGTAAGACAATTGGTGTACAAGCCAGGAGAATAGTAGGAATAGGTAGGATATATTAATTCAAAGAATTTTTATTTGACCAAATGAGGCCATAAAAACATATTTAAATACAATGCAACCATTAAAGAAAAAATAATCACAATACAGCAATTAAAAAGAGCAAGATCTTACTCCGCACTGATGCTCAATGTGAAAATTAAAATAACCAAATCATCCAAAAACATGTGCAAATATGATTTCAGTAATTAACACCACTTCTATAAAGTGCAGGGTGTATATTAAAAATGAAATTAGGCTGGTTTAAAATGAAATTTGTTAAAGAAAAAAATAACAGTAAAATACCTAAGTATAAAATATACAATATGCCAATGTTTCATCAGCACTAATCAAACAAGGGTAATTACCCCTCCACTGTTTTCCTGGCTCAAACTACGACCTCAAAGAAGGAGCACACCCTAAAACAAATAGCAGGTGTATTCAACAATTACAGATGATACAAACCCACTCTACATCTGCGGTGACCCAGTGAGTTTAAGAGAGGTTTGAGTAAAAGACTGCGAGGATAGCTAAAATGAAAACAGAAAAACATATAGGGGGATATTCTCAAGGACTTATCGCCGGGTTAGCGGCACTTTATCGCAGCCGAAGTGGCAATAAATATATCGCCCTATTCACAAGCTGGTGCTAACAGCCGATATCACCAGTTTGCCTGCGATAGCAGCCGCAAAAAACATCGCCACAGATGACACCGGCAACTAACGCTAATGATATGCATAGTAGGCGTTCCCGTGCAAAAAGCTGCAACAACACCAATTCGCAACATTCTCAACGACCATCCAGATCGCCGATAAGATCACAAAACATGCGATAAGGCGCGTTAGCAGCAGGGATTTAACACCTGCTCTTACCTGGTGTTAAGTCGGATGACGACCTGGACCATAAAAGGGAGCCCAGGCTAGAGCCACACCTGAAGAACAACAGATGCCATGGAGTTACTGATCATGCAGCTTGGTCCCCAAGAGGGCCCCAACACTCACCGCCACCACCACTTAGGCCCGCTAACCCCCCTCACCCCCCGGGTGCATATTAAAAATAAAATTAGGCTGGTTTAAAATGAAATTTGTTAAAGAAAAAAATAACAGTAAAATACCTAAGTATAAAATGTGCATTATGCCAATGTTTCATCAGCACTAATCAAACAAGGGTAATTACCCCTCCACTGTTTTCCTGGCTCAAACTACGGCCTCAAAGAAGGAGCACACCCTAAAACAAATAGCAGATGCATTCAACAATTGCAGATGATACAAACCCACTCTACATCTGCGGTGACCCAGAGAGTTTAAGCGAGGTTTGAGTAACAGACTGCGAGGATAGCTAAAATGAAAACAGAAAAACATATAGGGGGATATTCTAAAGGACTTATCGCCGAGTTAGCGGCACTTTATCGCAGCCAAAGTGGCGATAAATAGACCACCCTATTCGCAAGCTGGTGATAACGGCCGATATCACCAGTTTTCCTGCAATAGCAGCCGCAAAAAAACATCGCCACAGACCGGCAACTAATGCTAATGATATGCATAGTAGGCGTTCCCATGCAAAAAGCTGCGACAACACCACTTCGCAACATTCTCAATGAACAGCCAGATCGGCGATAAGATCACCAAACATGTGATAAGGTGCGTTAGCAGCAGAGATTTAACACCTGCTCTTACCTGGTGTTCAGTCAGATGACAACCTGCACCATAAAAGGGAGCCCAGGCCAGAGCCACACCTGAAGCCATGGAGCTACTGATCATGCATCTCTGGCCCCAAGAGGGCCCCAACACTCACCGCTACCACCACTCAGTCCAGCCATCCCCCCCCCCCCCCCCCTCCCTGGTTCCTCCTCCCCTGGACTACCACAGAGGCAGCGCAGACAAAGACAGTGGACCTTCAGAAAACGCACCAGCCTCACAGACTTAACACCTGAGGATGTCATTGCCCACTACAGGCTCAAAAGGACAACCATTCTCCACATCCGGACCATCATTGCCCACAGACTGACGGTACCAACACAGCGGACATCCAACAACCCTCTGCGGGACAAAGCTGCTTGCTGTGCTGCACCTGTTGGCTTCTGGTACCTTCCAACCAACAACCGCCAGAGTCGGAGGAGTCTCACAGCCAGTCCTATCAAAATCCCTCACACCTGTCTTGGATGCCATCATCAACTTGGTACCCCAGCACCTTCACTTCCCCCACACTGTGCAGGAACAGCTGGTGACCAAGCAAGGCTTCTACGCCATGGCTGGCTTATCGACTGCACACATGTACTCCTCGTGCCCCCTGCCGCCACTGCACACAATTACCGCAACAGGAAGCACACGCATTCCATTAATGTGCAGGCAATAGTAGACCACCTGGGACTCTTCACTAATGTCGTTGCCAACTACCCAGGCAATGTGCACGATTCCTTCATATTCCATCAGTCCATCATAGACCAGTGCTTAGAGGCTGGCACCTATGGGAATGCATTGCTCGTTGGTAAGTAGCAAATGAACATACCACACACCTCAACTCCACAATCATGCAACTCAAAAATCTGGGAATGCACACGTTACAAACTCACATACAACATGCCAAACAACATGCCCACCTACCAGACATGACAGCACAACTTACTGTGGTAACCCAGGCTGGCCATGTACACATGCCATCAACGGCATGGCACCTCAGCCACACAATAGCAGAATGTGGGGAGAGGTGGGAACCAGGCATGTGCGAAGAAGGCAAGTGACCCATGAATGAGAATGTACACAATGCCAAGTGTGGCGTGAATGTGCTGGCCAGACTGCAGTATGCAGACCTCAGACATGTCCATGTCGACAAACATTGCCGGTGTTTGGAGTGTAGTGGACAGTGGATGCAACCATGTTACCTCAGCCAGTGGAAAAGATCGCTGAAATATAGCTTGTTACGTCCCCCCCCTGCAAGCTTGAGCAGAGTGGGCTGGCCCGGCTACGCCAGGCAAGCGTAGGGGTATGAATAAAAAGCATGTTGCTCTGGGTGTGGTTTTCTTCCGGAATGGCCAACATGTCTGCCAGGGCGGCGCCTCTAACCCCGCCATGAGGCCGACACCGTGACCGGTGGTGCTGGCGATGCTGGTCACCTGCTGCACCCCAGGCCTCACTGCTCACCTGCCGACACCGGCGTGTGTCAAAGAGGGCCCACCATGTGCCGATGCAAGCTCCAAGCCTGAGGCCGGTGACCTTGGCAGCCTCCTCAGACCAACGCTGGCCTCCGCCAGACAGGCCCGCAGCAATCCTTTCTCGTTGACATACTCCACCGCTGCCTCCGGGCTACACTGCGGTTTAGTAGGTCAAACATTTGAAAGTGAGTCTTGATATCATGATGGCCGAGTTCATATGTTAATGGGACGTTTGATATCACTGTACTCCCTTCGATGCGGTGCCACCAACTCTGTGCATAGCATTCCAACGACACATGTCTGTGGTCCCTTGCTGACTACTGCCTTCAGCCTACACTGCGGTCAAGTAGGTCACACATTTGGAACTGAGTCTTGATTTTTCAATGACCGAGTTTATATCATTGTACTCAAGGAGAGGAGTAAGAGGAAGACGCGGTACAGTCCGGAGGAAAAAAGGATCCACGTTATGGGGGTGATCGAACACTACCAACAACTGTTCTGGTGCCACTAACTCTGTGCATCACAAGCCAACGACACGTGGCTGTGGGCCCCTGCTTACCGCTGCCTCCGGCTTACACTGTGGTCAAGTAGGTCACACATTTGGAACTGAGCCTTGATTTATTTATGGCAGAGTTTATATCATTGCACAGGCCTCATTGCAGACTGCATCCCCTTTCAGCTCTGGTGCCACTAACTCTGTGCCCCGAATTCATGGACACTCTCTGGTTGAAATTGGTGGCGTCTGAGTATATAGCCTGGGGGTTGTCTTCATCATCATGTAGCTGATACTGACTTGGTGTTAAGAACGGGTCTGTAGCATTCATCTCCTCCGTATTGCCTGTTTCTGCTTGGTTCTGCCCTCTGCATCATGTCCTGGAAGAACACCATCCACTGTTCCTCGAAACACTCCGCGACATTCACCTTCGACATTGACGAGGACCCGCTCAGCTCTCGTGGCCCTACCTCAGTGCACCGCAAGTCACCGTCCCGTGGCGGTGTGCCTGTGCCGGCCGCAGTGCATCCGGGGCCACTAACTATGTGCAACTCAAGTCATGGACCCTTGCTGTTTGAACTTTGAACTTCTGATTGTCTGATCACTGTTGTAGTTGTTGCCAGCACCAACCACTCCCTGAGGGCTGGCTTACACTCACCCCACACCCATCCAGCACAGGCGTCACTGGACATGTGACCCTGGCAATAAAAGGGGCCGTGCGCACGTGCCCGTAGCCAGTTCCACAAACTATCTAACTATGTGGTCATTATGTATGCATGAGGGCCCCGGGCCCTACCACATAACATTGTGGTGTGTACAGTGAACGTAACCTTGTCACCTCAGGCAGTGGGGTAGACCTGGGACATGTAGCTGTGTCGTACCCCCCTGTAAGCGTAAGTGGAGTGGACTGACGTACGACAGTCCTGCATAGGGGTGTGGTTAATCAACCCGGGGCTCTGGGCGTGGTTGAGTTTTGGCCTTGCCAAGGAAGTAACTAATGCGTGTGTCTCTGTTGTAGTGTTGGCGCCACCCGTCCCACAATGGACAATGTTGCAATGTAGCATGCCCCCAGAGTGCGGGCTCGGCAGAAGGGGTGAATGAGGGAGTGCAAGCCTGCTTGGGGTCCGGGATCATACATGCCAACTATTGTGTGTGTCGCTATTACCGCAGAATATGCCAAAGGTCTACCCTCAACCGCATCACGAGTTCAGCCAGTCATGAACCCTACATCTGTGTCTTCCCTATCCTTAAAATAGGCCTACATACACGTGGCCGCCCACCTTCAAGGCACAACATCACAGTGTCGTTGTTAGGCTTGTGGACATGCACAGACAGGCATGACAATTGTGTGTCATAGGAGTGCAAGTGATGCAACCGCGCTGTGCACACTAGTAAATAGGCTCGGGGGAGGGAGGAGGAGCAGTGAGGCTACGTAATACACATTGATACCGCTCATTTGCTACAAACAGTACATGTCAAACAGGAATCACTAAGTCACACATATCACACACCAATGAAGCAGTGAGCCTGCCAACACTTCAAGCGGAACCGACTATTGACTCATGTCTCTCTGCACTGTCACAGGTGACCAAGGATATGCACTCTACCCTTGGATGATGATACCCATCCGAGCCCCGAACACACAGGCCCAGAGGCAGTACAATGCAGCCCACAAACGCATCAGGGGCAACGTGGCACGCACATTTGGAGTGTTGAAGTCACGTTTCAGGTGCCTGGACATCACAGGTGGAAGACTCCTGTACACCCCAGACATCGTGTGCAGGATGATCGTTGCATGTTGTGTGTTGCACAACATATGTGTACGCACCAATGCTGCATGGCTACAAGTGCCAGATGCACCGGACGATGATGATGAAGATGAGGCAGGTGGACCACACCCCACTGCAGCTGCAGCAGGAATAGCCCATAGGAGCACCATCATTGACAATTTCTTCACATGAGCACGTCACGATGTCACAGTCCTTAGCAATCATAGAACAGTACAAAATGACCACAGGCACAGCATGTGCAAATAAATTCAGTCAAACACACATTCCCTGAGTGCATGTCACTCCTCTGTACAAGCACATCACTCTGACAAGTGTAAGTGCAACATGTAGTGCTAACAATCTCAAAAATTGGAAATAGGTGGTGTGTGTGTCACCTCTGTACAGAGAGGCTGTTTGGGGTGTCGCATATTCGAAATGCCATTTCTGTGTGTAAAAGATAGTACAGAATCCCACTCATCAGCATCTAACATGTGTCCCAATTCATTACATATAGGCTGTCATTTGTGACCTGCAATTGACACCAGGGCTTCTTTTGGGGTCAGATATGTACCACCATGATGCAGGGATGCAGCCTGTGACTCAAGTCCCACAACATGAGCAACATGAACGTATGGGAGAATCACTGCCCCTACATTCGTCCATGCTTTCATACTTGATTAACCATGGACATGACACATCTGTGTGTATTGAAATGTATTATTCACGTTCAGTGGAGTGTTGAAGCTGTCTTAGTACTGGGCCATGCAGACAACACTTTACAATGTTGCCCCGTGGAGCGCCAGCCAGAGTCCTTTAGGAATTGACAAGTTACTGGGAAGGGAAAGAGTCCAGTCCCCAGGCTGATTGCTGTGTCATTGTTTTGCAAACAATATATGTCGAGGTGCAAGGTTTGTGTCGCTGAGTGTATCGGGGGACAGTGGAAGGTGTCATTCCAGGGCATGATGCAGAGGGCAGAACAAAGCAGAAAGAAGCCATTTGGCGGAGATGAATGCTACTGCTTCCTACTTACCAATAAGGCAGATTCATCCTCATCTTCGGCCTCTGACATTTCATGTGCCTCACATGTGGGTGGTGGTGTTTGGTCTGCAGCACTGTGTGACACTGACACATCAGGGGCCGGAGATGTGGATGTAGAAGTAGCAGCAGCATTCAGCTGTGCAATGTCTTGTGGCATCACTCCCATGATGATGATCTGCAGGACATGGAAGATCCCATCTACAGCTTTCTCGTGTGCAGCCGTGGTAGCCATTCTTTGCGCCAGCATCCGCTCCATGTTCTCCATGACCCTCCTTAAGTTTCCCAAATCACGGATGACATCGCTGTAGCCAATCTGAATGGACAGTTGTTGTTGTCTCCGATTCATGACTCCAGCGATGCCAGCCATGGATTGTTGGAGGGCATGGGGCGGACTGTGGGTGTCCGTTAGGGAGTGTAAGTGGTCCCTGATGGGACTTAGACACCCACGTATGGCATCTAGTTTGACTGCCATGAGTTTGGACCCCACCCTTACCTGTTCAGCCAGCTCCTTCTGGCAGTCTAACACATGGCATTGGAACGCCATGTGTTCTTCGGTGAGGTGCTGGGAGCCAGACGTGGTGGTGGGTGCTTCCTGCTGTGTGGTCTGTGCAGGGGGTGGGCTCACCTCGATTGTGCTGGGCTGACCTGCTACTGGAGGTGGGGTGCGGAGGGTGGCCATGAACCGTTGGAGTTCGTCTAGGTCGATGTCCTGGGGGTCGTCACCATCATCACTGACGTGATGTAGGGTCTGCTCTGTGGGAGGTGTTGATTGTCCCTCTGCAATGTAAAGGGGAGATGCAGTTTCACAGTGTGTTCCATGTATGTTGACGCATTAGCAAAGTTTACATGCAGACTGCATGACAATGTACATTGTGACTGTGGGGAGATGCCTAATTGATGCGGGACAGTGGACATTTGTACTACATCAGTGATTTGAGGTTGTACTCGTACCTTGTCATCTCACAGTTTCCTGCTATGCCAGATGTGATTGGCCATTTTGGACACACATACGGCACCAGTTGTGTCCTGTTGTGATAGTTTTGCAGTTTGTACCACATTGTTGTCATTGTTGAGGTGCTCTTATTCTTATGTGTGTGTGCTGCATTGTGGGTTAGTCGCCCCTGCAGCTCTGATTTGGCGGCCCCCTATCCCTTTCAGGCAGTGTGCCTTTGACTTCTGTGCTTCTACAGTGCTGAGTTGTAGCAGACTTGGGTGAATTGGGCTCTTGGTCGAGTTGTGACTCTTGGGCATGGTTTGTCCACAGATGTGTTGTTGACGTCAGGGGTTGTTTGTGCACGTGTATGTGTCAGAGTGTGACCTGCTCCTTTATGGATGTGGTCCATACTGAGCAACCAGAGTGTCGTGGTGTGCACAATGTCATGATGATTGGACTGCAGCCATGCTAATCGTCATGTAGTGTCACTTGCATTGTCAGTGTGGCTCACAAATACGCATCTTTGCTGGGTTTCACATGTGTGCATGTGTTAGTGGTGAGATTGGTGATGTGTGGTGTGGGACCCCTTTGGGGACATGGGGTATGGGGGCCTACTTGGTGTTTGTATGTGTGCTGCAGTGTCCCACGGGAATCAGGGACATGATCCAGAGTCATTGTGGGTGTGCAGTGTGCTCTACTTAATTGTGCATGTATGCCATTGTGCCCATCTCTCCCCATGACCAGGGTCAGTACTCACCTTGTTGATGTTGTGTCAGGTCATGTTGAGCAGTGTCCGGATCCACAACTCCTGGCACTGTATCCCGACTGATGACTGTGGCCACCATTTTCTCCATGTCATACAGCTCCTGGTGTGACGCTGGACCCCCACCTCCAATAAGCGTTGCTGCTTTCATGTTGGCATCGAGTTTCTTCTTGGTTTTGCCCTTTACATCATTCCAGCACCTCTTGACCTCTTTCATTGTCCTCCTCAGTGCTGCAACTGCATTCACATGGTCCAAGATTGTCTGCCACATTTGCGTCTTTGTTGCCAATGACACGTTGGAGGTGCCGAACAGTTGTTGGTAGTGTTCTATCACCTCCGTAACGATGATCCTGTTTTTCTGTGGACTGAACCGCGTCTTCCTCTTCCTCTTCTCCTTGGCCTTACCCGACCCCGAGGTTCCTTGCTGGTCGTCTGTGGGGCTTGTGGGGTTTGCGTTATCCTCTGCACTCGGTCCGGGTGCATCCATGGTGCTACGCAGTTTGTTTTTTTTGTTCTGCTTTTATAGTGCATTTTCCCACATGACGCGTGGGAATTGCAGGCCTTTCGCTGGTTATCGCTGATTTTTGTATCGCGATTGGCCACATCGCAACTTTTTCACGTTCGTGTTTTGCGTTTTTTCGGCATCGCATTAATTTTAACACGGTCATTTGGCGCGTTATCGTGAGACTATCGCATGGTGCCGCCAGGTTGAGAATACAACGTTAAAACAGCGTTATTTTCCCGCGATAGACTGCAATGTGCAAAGTTGCATTAAGCTATTTTTGCAATAATTATCACACCTTCTTGAGAATATCCCCCATATTGCAATAGCGACTGCTCAGAAAACCTGTCGCAGGAGCAAAGCGGAGCTGTCGTCAGCCTTGGGTATCATTTTAGATTCCGATACTCAAAAGCCGCCAAACCGTGCCAGCTCTGAAACGGAAGAGGAGAGACCTTTCTCTCGTGTCAAACCTATTGAAAGATAAAAAGAAGACTCAGCGCTATCAAGTTCTCTTTAATAGACCTCAGCTTGCAACCTTCTCTCCTCTCAAAATTCCCAAAAGAGACACTTTACCTGGATTTTGTCTTCTTTCTTTATACTTTAGGGTGACGTGAATAGAGAGGCGAACCCCAACGGCTGTAATGTTTTAAAGATATAACTCAACAAGAGGATAGCACACCCTTTATCCAGACTAAGACAGTCCGAGATGCTGTGGGGGGTGGTAAGGTACGGGGGTTGCACGGCAAGGGGAGGGGCTGTATTTGAATAAAAAAGAATTCAGTTACCTAATCTCGCCGCGTCTCTCCTCCATCTCTCCCGCGTCGAGTCAGTCTCTTCCAGGAAGCACCCAGGCTCCTCACAGCCAATCACAACGCTGAAATGCAGCGTTGTAATTGGTAAGCACCCAGGCTCCCCTGAGACAATCACAACGCTGCAATGCAATGCAGCATTGTGACTGGTCTGAGTGCCGTGGTTATGTTATGTTATGTTATGTTATGTTATGTTATGTTATGTTATGTTATGTTATGTTATGTTATGTTATGTTATGTTATGTTATGTTATGTTATGTTATGTTATGTTATGTTATGTTATGTTATGTTAAGGTGATTTCTAGAGCGCACGATTACCCGAAGGTGTCCTGGCGCTGAAATACTTCTCTCTCGACAAGGCCAAGGAAAGCGGGATTATTTATCAAAAAGCCAGGTCTTCAAGTCCTTTCTAAAGCTTAACAGATTCTTTTTATTTCTCAGGTGGAATGGGAGCTCATTCCAGGCCTTTGCTGCACAGAAGGTAAAGCTTCGACCACCCCAGTGGGCTTTTTTTGTTGGTGGAACAGCGATCAGTTTTGCTTCTGATGATCGAAGCGTGCGCATTGGTTTATACCATTGGAATTGGCTTTTAAGGTGGTCAGATCCCTCTCCATGCAATGCCTTGAACACCATGCATAGTGATTTGAACTGTACCCGGTTTCTAACCGGGAGCCAGTGCAGTTTTTTTATCACATTGGAGATCGAGGCAAATTTTGGGGTACCAGTAAGGAGTCTAGCCGTGGCATTTTGGAGCATCTGGAGCTTATGCAACAGCTTTTGCTGGATGTTTAAATATAAACTGTTGCAATAGTCCAGCCTTGATAAGACCAGGTCCGTGACCACTGTTTTGTGACAGTCAAGCGGTAGGAGGTTCAATACTTTTCTCACTGTGCTTAAAACGTACCTTGTTTTAGAAACTACCGCATTGACCTGAGCTTCCATAGAGAGTTTCTCATCTAGCAGGATCCCCAAATTTTGACTTTTTTTGCTGGGATGGGGAGAGACCCCATTGAAAACGGCCACCACGAAGGGGTCCAAAAATTAGGGTTGTTTCCAAACAACATCACCTCGGTTTTATCCGAGTTCAGCCTCAGGCTGTTACCTGCCATCCATCGTCCAACTTCCTCCATACAAGACTGGAAACGCCTATCCAACCCGGTTTCTTTGCCAGGTAGTAGCGCTACCACAATTTGTGTATCGTCTGCATACGAGGTGATCCCAAACCCAAATGCACTAATGACTGGTGCCAAAGTTGACACATATACATTAAAGAGAGTCGGGCTCAGGGACGACCCCTGCGGGACGCCACATGGTAGTGAGAAAGGTTTTGATTGAAATTTCCCCAATGCTACTATCTGGCTTCTGTCTGCTAGAAAAGAGTTCAGCAACTCCCAAGCTTTGCCGACTACACCACATTGTTTTAAACGGTCCATCAACCTCCCATGATGGACAGTATTAAATGCGGCTGAAAGATCTAACAAGATCAGGGCTGCCCTACCTCCCTGATCCACAGCTGATCTGATCTCCTCTGTGGCTTTAATCAGGGCCGACTCAGTACTATATCCTTCTCTGAAACCATGTTGGGAAGAGTCCAACACTTGTGCTTTCTTCATGAATGTACTGAGTTGTCTGTTCATCGCCTTTTCCACCATCTTCGCGGGAAGAGGAAGGCGGGAGATTGGCCGAAAGTTATTGGGATCGTGAGGGTCAAGGCTGGGCTTTTTTAAAAGAGGTAACATGGAATCCATCTTCCAAAGTTTAGGAAAATGTCCATATTCATACATACCGTTAAAAATGGAGGTAAGATACCATGCAATAGGGACAGGGGCCAGTTTAATAATTTTCAAAGGACATGGATCCAAGGGTGAACCAGATTTAACACCATTAACAGATCCAGAGTATCCTGCACCGTCAATGGGTTAAAATCCTTCATGGTCACCAATGGAAAATTTGAGTGTTCCAATTCAATATCTTCAGTCGTGGCATCCTTATTTTGATCAGAGAGGTCAGAAAATATATTTGTGACCTTTGTTTGAAAAAACGTAGCAATCTCTTCACAGAGCTCAGGGCTGGACTGGATAGTGGAAGGTCTCGGAGTAGCCAGCTTGGAGACCGTATAAAAGAGCTCTCTAGAGGAGTTCTTGGCCATTTCTATTTGAGATGAATAATATGTCTGTTTGGCCAACCGAACCTCTTGCTTATATCTTTGCAAGCTGGATTTATATAGTCCCTTAGAAGTGTCAAGGTACCCTTTCCTCCAATTCCGCTCCAGCCGTTTACAGGTACACTTATGCTTTTTTATTTCATCTGTGTACCATGGGGCCGAGGGAAGAGCTCTTTTCGGAATGATACATTTACGAGGGGCTAATTCGTCGCATGCATGCGAGAGCCATTTAGTGTATGATGCAACCGCTTCTTCAGTGCCCTGCGTTATATGGCCAGCTGAAGTGGTCAGGATTTCATGCAAGGTCCCCGCGTCAACCCTATTCCAGGCTCTGGTTTCGATCTGTTCTCTGTAGTCCCTGCCTTTAAACATCTGACTCTCCAAATTCAAATCAAATAGAGCCGCCGCATGATCAGACCAAACCAGGGGCAGTAGTCCCGCAAAGGACAACCCTGGGTAATTAGAGAAAACACCATCCAAAGTATGACCTGCTAGATGGGAGGGTCCTCTAACATACTGTGTGAGCTCTGCGGAGTCCATCAATTCCAATAACCTAGCTGTCTCCGGTCATTGGGGAGTTCAAGATGGAAGTTAAAATCACCCAGGATGGTATATGAGTCACACAGAAAGGCCTCTTCCAGTAAATTCCCCAGGGAGGGGAAAAAAGCATGTCTAGCTCCTGGAGGCCTATAAAGTAATGTGCCCTTGAGGGATTGACGATGTGTTAAGCTGAGGTTAAAAGCAAGTGCTTCACAAGTAGGCGAATTTACCGGTTTAAAAATTCCATGAATAGAGTTATGATAAATAATAGCCAACCCGCCTCCCCTCCTGTTTGGTCTGTTAAGGACCTTGCATAGGAATCCAGGTGGGGTGGCTTTCACCAGATCCGGACCGTCCATGTTTCAGTGATGAAAGCTAACTTTATTTCATTGTTCTCCATCAAATTAGCGCATTCAATGCTATGTTTTACCAATGATCTAGAGTTCATCAAAATACATCTGATAGTTGTAACCAAGGAGCCAGCCCGAGAATGTTGGGCCTTCTTGGCTTTAATCTGTTGATAAAGAATGTTGGGGAGCACCATATTACAATTCAAACAGGACCCACTTGGCATAGGAGGTCCAGAATCTATGGCCCAGCAGAGGCAATCAGCATTGTTAAATGACCGCTTCAGCTCCAATAATGCCTCTCTAGAATAGGCGTAATCTACATTTTTATCTGTAGCCAAAGATCCAGGGGTTGGGGCGCTGTGCACGGCCCGAGCGTGGATGGGCGCAGACGGTCTTGCCATGGGCACGCCTTCAGCACGTCCGCTGCGTGCTCGCGCCAGCGTCTCCCTAAATAGCCAGGCGTCTAAAGAACTAGGCAGCTAACCTAGATTCCCCCAAGATGGCCGCCTCTGCCAGCCCTCGAAGCACGCACACGCCGTGAGTGACTGCTCAGGTGTCAGCGTGCTGGTGAGCGTAAAGTGCCCCGAATGTTAAAGAATCCTAAAGTATTTAAAAATCTCACCAATATTAAAAAGCCCTTCAATCATATAAAAGTGTTAAAAGAGTTCAGGAAATGCTTGTCATTCCTATGTGCAAAATCGCTAATCAAAATAATTAAAATAGTATGGTACCGCTGTCAAGGAGCCCTCGCTCTGTTCTAAATCTGTAGTTCCACTCTCCCGGCTCAAGCCTCAGAAGAAGTATTAGAGCGCGCTCACGCCAGCATCTCCCTAAATAGCCAGGCGTCTAAAGAACTATGCAGCTAACCTAGATTCCCCCAAGATGGCCGCCTCTGCCAGCCCTCGAAGCACGCACACGCCGTGAGTGACTGCTCGGGTGTCAGCGCGCAGGTGAGCGTAATGTGCCCCGAATGTTAAAAGAATCCTAAAGTATTTAAAAATCACACCAATATTAAAAAGCCCTTCAATCATATAAAAGTGTTAAAAGAGTTCAGGAAATGCTCGTCATTACTATGTGCAAAATCGCTAATCAAAATACTTAAAATAGTATAGTACCGCTGTCAAGGAGCCCTCGCTCTGTTCTAAATCTGTAGTTCCGCTCTCCCGGCTCAAGCCTCAGGAGAAGTATTAGGAAGTGGTTCGGCGCTTAGTCAGGAAATGGGGGCCTGGGCATGTTCTCCATGCAGGATGTAACGCAGCCTACATGGAGAACATGCAAAGTGTGCATGCCTGTTTGGCTGGCCCAAGAGGGCCGGTCAAACATTCATGCGCACTTTACAGAGTGCACAACCACTCCTCCTCCCCGA
Organism: Triturus cristatus; assembly: GCF_964204655.1. Taxonomy (NCBI): domain Eukaryota; kingdom Metazoa; phylum Chordata; class Amphibia; order Caudata; family Salamandridae; genus Triturus; species Triturus cristatus. Next base: position 419,342,090 of record NC_140585.1, on the reverse strand, counting down.
CGTCAGGGGAGCCATGCCCCTCCCCACCCTAGCCTGACATTACGATAAATAAAATGATAATAACCTCAGTTATTATCATTTTATTTATTCGTTTACACTTCTCTGTGAGCACTGGGGTGAGGCTCCTGCGCCTTGGCAGAGGAGCCGACACTGCTGAGATGACATCTCTACAAAGCTGCATTTGCGGGTTGACCCACACGCTAACCCAAAGTAAAAATGCGGCAAATTGGACCCAGTCTTCATTAGGTAGGATATAGATTAAAGAACATAGAAGAATCCTTAATTAACTCAAACATAGTAACAAATGGGTGGGAGGTAGAAGGGCCAAATGATGAGAAAACACAGAGCAAAATGGAGAAAGGATTTCAAAGATAACATCAATGAAGCGACTTATCCATGCTTCCATTAAACATAAAAATTGGAAGTTAATGTAGAGAATGAGGCCTGGCGAGGCGTAGGGTACCTGCCTTAGAGGACTGGGCACATGTGTTAGATCACTGCATGAAATTAGAGAATCCTACATACAAATCATATAGATTTCCCCGGAAACACATTCAAATTTGGGGACATTGGATGGACTACTGGGGTATTGCATGAGAACTGCATGATGATGATGATTATGGGATGATATAAGCTACAAATAGGATAACTTGCCCATCTGAGAAACACTTGCTCTGGGTACTTACCCTGATGTGAGACACTTAACGTCTAATATATATAAATGTATAACAGGATCCAAACTATGATGAAGATGAGTCGTGATCTTATGAAAATGACATCTTTGCATGTTTGTTAGATATACCTAGGGCAACTGGAATTATGCGATTGTGTGCGTGTGGCGATTTTTGTATAGTTATAGATTTGCCCCATAATCCATCATCTTCCGCATAATCTACAGATTTTAGCAAAAATAAATTGCTTCTAGCTCAAACTCTTCAAAAGTTACACAAGAAAGTGATGACACGTGTAGCTGCACAGTGGAAGGCCCTTTGCAAAGCTGGACTGCAGACGTTTCTGTTGCTTATTGCTATATTTGGATGTTAAACCGGTACTAATGAGGGGCAACCAATGCCCAGAGAGTGTTGCCAAGTTTGAAAATGATGAAATAAAGAACTAATACTGATACAAAATGTGTTATGTTATACTACAAAATTTACCCAACTCTGCTGCATAATTTGGCCCTCTCCTGCTGCATAATTCCAGTAGCCTTGGGTATACCATAAATGCCAATAAACTGGTTTGGAAATTCTGGTACAAAAGTAGCACATACTCAGGTTGCCTCATGCAAAGGCTAAATAAGGTATTGATATACCTTTATGAGGAGAAACTCATGAGTATAGAAGACCTTAAGGTAGAAGATAAGCAAAACGATCAGAATCTAGACTGCTAACCTCCACTTAGTGAGAATCAGGTTACAGGTTCAACTATACTCTTCTGGGGAACTGTAGGTCACTGTTGTACAAAACACCAAGTCACAATGTGCTCCAGGCATAGTTGCATTAATGATCTAGCCTAGCTACAGTGTGCACCAGGCCTCTGTACCCTGCACCTTTGGTTTGTACTCCCTTTCGCTCTCCTCAATTCCATATCTCCCTAGTTTCTTGCTTCTGTCTTCTGTCACTTGTATTGTTTCTTTGGGACCTCAGCACCTTCCTAATGTGTATTCCTTTTGCAGTGGCTTGCAGGTCTCCTATGAAACCATAGATGCTGGAAGGGCTCCTGGTACTTTTGACATTCCTCAGCTGCCCGCTGCATCCCGAGACTGGTCAGCAGCAGTCGAATGTTTCTATGAAATGTTTATACCTCATTTAGTGAAAAAAACTGCATTCCACTGAAGTGAAGTCCTGCCCCTCATGAACAGACACATATATGATCATACCAGTACTGGAGAACACAGTTTTTTAGGTCTCGCCTAGCGTTGCAGCACGAATGCGTTGCGGATCGCTTTGCGAGGCATGCAGTGTATACTGTAGTGTGGAAGCTTCGTAGAAGCTCCGTCCACTCTCTGCCCATTGGCTTTGGTCTTAAATGCTGCCTTCCGATTGGTATGAGGCTTGTTAGTCCCTCCTCATTCATCATTTGTATCCTTCCACGGCTATTGGCCCCTTTACTCCTAACACTAATTTCTTCCCTGTCTCCCCACCCCACCGCCCCCTCTCTCAGTCTGTGACTTCTCACCCCCCCGCCCCACCTCTCCCGTTCATGTTTTCTTGCCTGCCGGCACTTCCGTTTTCATCTTTATTATTGCCACCTTGAAATGTGCGAGTTCAAGATGCGTGTTTTACAAAAACTTCCTGTGTTTAATTAACTAGATTTTAATGTTACTCCAAATATAATAAGACTCTAAGCAACATTCAGGGTATGCATGGCAACTGACGCCACAAATGGCATTGTTGTTGGGCAGGAGGAGCAGCAGTGTTTTAACTCATCCTTAAAACGAGCACTTCCTCTCAGTTCATTGCTATAATCTTGTGTACTGAGGTGACGCGCTAAAGAAATTCACTTTTTTGAATTCTAAAGAGACATTATCGCACATTTACATCATGTTTACTGTATGATTAACATGCCAATCATTTTCACGGCTCTCCCACTGGCTCATATACGCTTGGCTCGTCTCCGGCTGGCTCTACATGTTAATTAATATATTGGCTCGCGCACCTCTAACAAAGAGAGATGAATGGATACATGACAGTGAGCCCGGTAGATGGTAGAGAAATAGACTGGTGCAGACAAACAGACAAAGTCAGTCTCCATTGCCTCACGTCCGAATCATCACCTTCAATAACCTAGAAATCTGCCGGCAACTCCCGCATGCCCCAACCTCATCCCCCTCACCTATTCTTAGCAGAAGCGTCAGATTCTGAGCTGTGCCCTGCTGGTGCAGAGGAGCATGGCAGAGTCTGTAGAAGCGCTGGTATCCCTAGCCTCTCCGGTCGGGCACCTAAGCCTTCTGGGTGCCTTCACACTCAGGATAAATGAATAAATTTTGTTCTGTGCTTTAGTCGCCCCTCTGTGAGCACTACCTGGTAGATGGAGCTCTGTGTTAATAAACACATTCAGAGAGGTGGTTGTGTACAAACAAACAACAGCCACAATATCGTACGTTTTGAACGTGTAGTTAAATACCTGCTCATCGAGTACCTCATTGGCTGATCATTCCATGGCACTACCAAAATTACATTTGGACACATTTGCTCAACTGTAAAACACTCCCTTCTATGGGTCATTTAACAACTCGGGCTTTGGGGTTAGGTAACCTACTTTGGATGCTGTGTAAAGAGTAAATACAAAAAATAATGCAATGAAACTAAGCAACCAGTACTGTCTAAAACACTGTGAAAACTGACACACATTCTGGCATCTTGTTTAGTTAATGTCGATTTTCTGATAGATGCGAGTAAAGTACTCTAAATATCTTAATGAAATCTGCACACTTTTAACTAATAGCACCGGGCGACCTTTGACAACTACGCAGTGAATCCATTTTCAGGTACCCCCGAAGCCCCCCTCCCTTGGCAAACTTCATTGCCTCACAGTGTTTGAAGGATAACCAAGACGCAGGAGAGTGAGTCAAATAGTCTAGAAAATGAAAGAGAAGCCGGGATTCGGATTCACATGCTCCGATCCCGATCGCGTTGGTTAGTCTGTGAGCACTACTTTTATTAATGAGTTTCGCATTAGTAAAGCACCACGGTGTGCATGTGTGGCCACACTTCACCCATGAGGTATGTGCCAAACAATTTTTGACAGAATCCACACTTTGCGTCTTTTTCAATTTATTTTTTACGAAGTGCAGGACCTTTCCAAGGGATTTTGCACACTTCATACATTCACTCCAAAAATAAAACATGTAGGTAAAAAACATTGCCATTTACAACGTCAATAGCTCTAACTCACAAATGCGAGACCTATTTGCATTGCAAATGCTTGTCTCTCTCTCTCGTCTACCTCCCATTTTCCCCTGGTTCCTTCTTCCAGTAGCAGTTCAGTCTCCTGCCAGGTTTGAGGGGTGGGGTGAAGGGGGGCGAAGGGGGGGTAGGGAGGCGAAGGGGGGGTAGGGAGTGGGGCGGGGACTGGAGTTCACTGCTTGGCATCTCAAAACTCAGTGTTTTTAGACTTAGCCACTTTTCAACTCACACGTAAATCTTTTTCTGATAGAATTTCAGACATAAACACACCCTTGTCGCCAGGTTGTGTATACATTGCAGAATAATTTTTATAAATTGCCCTTTAAATGTAGAAAAGCAGAGAGTGCACAGGCATAGCATGCTACATTAAACTTTCCTCCTTTACACATACAAACGCATTAACCCTTCATAGGCATAGTTTATGTATTGGAGTATGCATAAACACTAAGCTTGGTTTCAAGTATGCCTTTCTCAGTCGACTTGGAGGAAGCTTTATTAAGCAAAATGTACCCTGTTCTCTTCAAGCTGGGGTACATTGCTTTCAGCTTAACGTATTTTTGAAAGCTTGCTTTCTGCAGTCCGGAGTAAAAATTAATTTTTACTTCGTAATATGTAATATTGTATTCAGATTTCAAATTGGATCATATTTTTCCACGTGATAATGTTGTGCCTGAAGCAAGTTATTCTGATCCTCGATCAAGCATTTTGAAAACATCAGAAGCCTGCTGTGAAGTCATTTTCTAATTAATTAATCATGCATTTGCAAACTGCAATGTTGAGTAACCTACAGCCATTTTGCATGCCCATGTTACAATAAAGAGCTTGAGTTCTCTGACCTACCTAGCCTCATGTCTACTCCTGCACTGGAAAGCGAGTATTCTTAATTACGTTAACTCATACTCTGAGATCTCCACTGCTGTATCTTTCCTCAAGGGCCTTTTCCTTCTTCTCACGAAAAACCCAGGAAGCTGTCAGTTTAGTCATCAGTTTCTATCACATCTATGCTGTTTCTATTGCCTACCTAAAGAAAATGTATACAAGTTGGAGAAATGTAGGGAGGGCTTAGCCTTAGATTCTCAGTTGCTTGGTGGGGTGAAGCTCTGTCTCAGTGAGCATCATTATAGCTATGTTTTTGTGAAATATTAATAACATGTTTTGGAGCTCAAGAGGATTTAGAGCATTCTTTTTCTTTACCAATGCTAAAAGCCTGGAAACCAAAAATGGACAGTCGAAGTGCTTTTCTTTTTTTGTATTACCAGTCTTCAGTAAAATTCCATGCATAATTGTCCAGTATGAAGCTAATTTACAGCAGGAGGGTCCAGTGATAATGATGCCCACAATCTCATCAACTCCTAAGTTAAAAGAGTCACAACACAGTAGTGTCATTCACAATGAAAGAAAAGAAAGAAGTAGATCATAGAGAAAGAAGGGGATCATACCATACAAACACTGTCAGAACGCCTTTCTGAGGGTCTCGGGCAGGCAGGGCCTACTAGAACCCAACCGTGGCAGTTGCGGCCTTATACTCCTGATGTCCCCGGACTCAACCTACTATGGATCCTGAGCAACTGGGCCAGGTACCCGTTCTTTCCTTGACTTTCAATGGTAGCTGTGGACGAGCAGTCTAAGGCTCCCTCGGAGGGAGAAAGCGTAAATACAGGTTAGTGGACACATCTCAGTAATGTTAGTAAATCAATGTCCATTCCAATACTTGTTTTTATATAAAAAGGAGTATTTTATTTCTAACTCTATGCATTGAAGGGTATTGATACATTCATAAGCAATAACACAATCCCCCTAATGTCAGGGACCTAGTGTTTATCTGGCACTATCTAGTTACTCTTATCTAGTGTTCCTGTTCTCTCTTCCTTGTAATGTGGTCAGGGTTATTTCCCACTCACAGGAGGCCACATCCAGGGAATGCTCTCTTGAAGGCCTTTCTCCAGAGTCCTCCCCGACTCTTAGGAAATAGTCAAAAGTGTCTACGGTGTCGCAGTACCCCGGGGCCCAATAGGTCTGTATCAATTCTTACCCGCTCCAGCAGCAAGGAAGCGTACAGCGTTTCAACAGGTGCCCCAAGCACAGGCATTTGCAATGTTTCAGTTCTGCTTGTCGAGTTTGTCTGCATGCGGCAGCACCCAGCAGGTGCAGTCTTTCGTCTAAGTGGCGCGGCTGGCCTCAAAAGCAATCGGAGGAGCTACAGGCTTCTGTTGGCACAGTAAGATCAGCTTTCCCAAACACAGGATGAGGGGTTGGAGCTTTGTTCTCCAAGGGGGAAGGTCTGAGTGCTCAATTATGACCCATAAGTCGCAGCTTCAGTTTTTCCAGGTGACGGCCCAAACCTTTGCAATACCCAGTACCCACAGTCACTCCTAGCATTTGGTATTGTCACGGTACACACTGGCAATGCATCAGCCTTTCCTGTGCAACCACCTATACCATGGCATTCCTCTTGGCAAACAGGGTCGCCGCTAAGATCCCCATAAGTATTGGCACTTTGTCGGCACAGTCACTTCCACGGTGGCACCTTCTGGCATACGGGGTCACCGTAACTAGGCGGTAAGGGCTTCATGCTTCGCGCACAGCACTCAATTTACAGCTCAGTCCACAGCAGCCCTCCTCTGCTATATGGAGGGATTGCCGATTCAATCCTGCACACGGGCTGCAACTTGTTTGGTGCACTGTCATATCCTCACACCCGGACTCCTCTCAGCAGAGCTCCTCCACTGGACCCCACTTCCTCCAACACTCTCCTCTTCGTCACAGGGCACACTGGTTTTGGCAAGCAGACGGGCGCTGGAGCTCCATGCTCCAGGGCAGGTGTTCTTGGTTTCCATGGGAATGTCCCCTCACCCAGCAGGGAGACTAGTAGAGCTTGCCCCCAGTCCTGATTATTGGCAGAAGTCTTGCAGAGCTCCCCTCCTCACACAACCCGTTTGACTGCTTGGCACATGACAAATTTTAGCGTCTCAATCTCCCCTTCTTTAAGTCTATTTCTAGACACCTAATGTTATATAGGGTTTGGTTCTGTTAGAAATGGAGTCTCTAGAGACGTTTGCACCCAGTCCAAGTTGGGATCACCATCCTAGTCAGGGTAAATCAGATACACACCCTAAATTAACCTATGCTCACCCTCCTGTAGCTTGGCACAGAGCAGTTAGGCTTAACTTAAGAGGCAATGTGTAAAGTATTTTTGTAACAATTAAATTACAGTAACTCAATGAAAATACCGCAAAAAGACTCCACACAGGTCTAGAAAAATAGAGAATATTTACCTGAGTAAAACAAAAATCCAATTGGTAGAAGATGAGATATGAATTTTTAAAGATTAAATGTGAAAACAGTGCTTAGAAGTCACTAGTGGTCAAAAGGTTACTTGAGGTCTTGAGGGACCAGTGCAAAGCCAAAATTCGGGCTAACCACGATGTAGTGCACGCCGGCTTCATGTCCCAGACACGTCCCGCTGAAGAAATACCTTAGATGGAGCTTCGCCAATGTCGAGAGTCAAATGCGTCGTTGTTGAGCCATTCAGATCGGGTTCTACATCACCCTCAGCTCCTTTGAAATCAATGGAAAGCTTAGTCATCGAGCAGCCTCTGCACTGCCGTCAAGACTTGTAGACTGTAGATTTTTTGTGGTTGGGCAGCCTCTGCATCGGCAGCCAATGTGTCAGAAATTCTCACACAGTCGAGGCAAAGGCATCAGTTTTAGCTGAAGTCAGCTGCAGAACCCTCTTCTGAGGTCCTAGACTGGAGAAGGCACCTCAGGCAAGCGTAGAACTTACAGATGGAAGAGTCCAACAGCACCAGCACAATGGGAGGATAATTATATGTCCTGAGACTTCAGAAAAACAGGAGGTAAGCCAGCAAGCTCTTGGAGTCACTCTGGGTTCAAGAGAGATTGTTCCAGTCCTTGTCCTCAGCAGGACAGAGATCATCAGGCAGCAAGTCGGGTACACTTGTTTCAGACTAATCTGCTAATTTGAGGATCGTGGATGCGACCCGAGCCGGATAGTGGAGGACTTTTAGGTCCCACTTTGTCCGTCAAGCACTAAAAACTTTTTGCACTGATGTGTGAAGACTCAGTTTATTTTTCTCGCAAGCCTTTGCCAGCCAGCGAAAGTCATGTCGGAGTTTCTTTTGGAACTCTGAAGATCCCCAAAAATTGCAAAACCGTCAAGTTTGGGTGACCCTGGTCCCGCTATGTCCTGAGAAAGTCATAATTGGAAGGCCGAAATGCGTCGACCCCTTATTCTCCAGGATCAACGTCAATCTGTCTAGAAGATAAAAGTATAAGTAACCCATTGGGTCTTTGACCATAAAATTGTTGTTCGAGGCAATTGTTTAAGACATGAATTTGATGGTCAATTGTTGATTTGACGTTATTACCTTAATAAGGGCAAGTTCTCTGCCCCCTGCGGTTACTTGTGTTCACCTATCTAATACTACATTGTGATATTGTTGTATATAAGAGTTTTTTTTTATTATGTATGTACAAATGACAAAATATGTATTTGACCGCAGATATTAAAAATATGAATAAAGAACTAGCGATGCAGTGACTCTTTGCACAGCAATGCCCCTAAACAGTTAAGAGATTTATAAGATATTCAGGACTGTGACTGATGATTAATGCATATTAGGCAAGTTTTCTCTCTTTTTTCCACCAGAGGCGACAAATAACAAGTTGGCTTCTCGCAAAAACTATTTAAAGTTTTCCTGCTAGAGCTTTTCTCTTTTCTTTTATAGATGTTTATGGTGTAGCCTAGGCTATAGAAAGCTATATGGACTCCCTCCCTTGTTCTTTGTTTTTTGGGGCTGCTCAGCACAGCAGAGAAGCAGTTCCTCAGAATAGTCAATCAGAGCAAGATGGCAATCCTTTCCTCACAGCAGTCTTCACTCTAGCAGAGTTCTTCCCACGTCCACTAGTGTACTGATTTGGTAGCACCAAAGCCCTGGTACTTATACCCTAAAGTGCCTTTGATGTAGGGGGCAACTTGAAAAGATTCTTCTGAAGTGCACAATGATCCCTTTTAGCCCAGTCTTGTCTGCCATGCTATCTTTGGGGGGTAGTCAGACCCTTTGTGTGAGGACAGGGCACAGCCTATTCATATGTAAGTGTGAGCCATCTCTCTCTTTCCTGCCTAGGAATGCTATCAATCAGCAGATGAATGTGGATGAATCCTCTGTCACACTGAACCCTTCCTGGGCTATGTCAGTCTAGAGGGAATTCACAAAATGCAGCTGTCAGCCAGCCCAGACATGCATTGGAGACAGGCTGCAGGCACACAGAGCAAAGTTAAGATCAGAGAATACCCACCTTCTAAAAGTGGCATTTCAAAAATAATAATTGTGAGAAAACTGGACCTGTTTGCAGTCACCCCCCCCCCTCTTTCCCCCACCATTTTGACTACTAGGGGCAGGTTTTCTGACGCTGATTAAAAGAACATGGTTAGGTATAATTGTAGTTGGCAATGACAGACCCTTGTCAGTCCTTAGCATGTAATAAGGCAAAGGGGATTCAAACTACCTATAAGTCCCTAATATATAATAGGGCAGGGCAGTTTAGAGGCCCAGTAGATTTCCTGCACAAGAATGTGTACTCCTGTTTTGCCTGCTGTCATTTTAAAAGCCAGCCCTGCCTTGCAGGCTGCTTTTAAATTGTAATTCAATGCAAATTCGACTTTGGAATTAAAGGTACTTCCAGAGAAGTAATCTGCCTTATTTTACATATAAGTCACCTCTAAGGTCCCACCATGGTGCCCCAGGGGTAGGGTGCCTTGTAAATATAAGCAGGGACATTATAAATTATGTTTTAGAAGCCATGGTGAGGGAACAACTGCCAATTCTGTTTTACCCCATTGAAGTGAATGGCTCCATAGGCTAACATTGAGATATTTTATTTAGGTATACATGTTGACAGGAGCCACCTAAAATATACTTCAAGTTATCTAATTAATAGTTAAGATAGATCCAACAACTTTACCACTGTTAGATTTATAATAACCATTACAGAAAACAAGTTATTAAACTTAATTTTTTGTGAGCCAAAGTCCAGCTTTCTAGCTGCCCTCTCCTGACTGCCCAGTGTTTCCCAGGCTGAGCCAGAACTGCTTGATAAGGTGTGAAGTATCCAGGGCTCGAGTCAAGGGGAGACGCAGGTAGATGCCGTCTACCCACTATTTTCAGAGGGTAGACGCCGTTTACCCTGCCAAGAGTTTGGGCCCCACAGAAATATGCTGACTCATCCAAGTTTCATTTCCTGACTTCGAGACACTTGCAGCAGGGTCTGCACATTGTCTGCTTTTATTCTAAGCAGCAAGGTGAAGGAGGGGAAGGGGCTTATCAGATGGATGCTGGGCCCATAAAAAAGGACAAAGTTAATAGGCCATTAGGCCTCCTTTTGTTGGAATATCCTGGCTTGGAGTTTCAGGAGGCTCACACCTAGATGCAATCGAGGGGAAACAAAGGCTCACATCTTATCATGTCACAGATTCTTAAGAGAAAAATGCTTTTGACTTTGTTCGGTCCCTGTATATAAGAGATATAAATGCATGCACTGGAAGAATGTCAGATGTCTGTGTCTCCCCAGTATTTACACAAATAACAATTGAAATACCACAATTTTGTTTTATTTCTTTTTTAGCGCTTTAGCACTATATTAGTGCAAAGCGCTATAAAAGAAATAAAGCAAAATAGTGATATTTAAATTCTTATTTGTATACATGTGATGTAAAGCGCTCTGACAGCCTGCATTGGGATGAGTATTGCCACTACTCATCCCAATGCAGGGTGTCAGAGCACTTTACATCACACGTACAGATCATACATTGACAATAATCTTATGTGTGTAATCGAATTTGCGAAATTTTGTAATGCACTCAAATATACTCATGATAGACCCGCTAAACATATGTGAATCTTAAGATCTGATGTCACCTCCTGTGACATCATGGGTTGTGATGCCATTTACTGCGATGCCACATGTGATGGAACGCGCCATTACGTCACTTCCTGTGAAGTCAAGCGCAGTGATGTCACTTCCTGTGATGTCATGTGCATTGATGGGTGTGCATTGATGTCACACCCATTCTGCCTAACTTGGTGAGTCCCCCACTCCTTGTTTTAGGACTTGAGCCCTGGAAGTGTCCTGTCAGAGTAGTCACTGGATTTCCTGTGGGTGGAGAACTTTAGCTGCAGAAGCCAAAAGACAGGAAGAGGGGGGAGAGCCAAACTGATCTTCAAAGGGAGAATTACAGTTTGGGACCAGTACAGACTGACATCCTGAAGCCCCAGCAACATGGGAGCCTCGGTCATTAGATTAGTCAGGGTGTTGGAATGGGTGTTTGAATGAAATTCAGCCACACCAGTGGGTTGGCTTAGCCAGATGTAACCCCAAAGGAGAGACGTTCTCCATGTTGGATTTTCAGAGAATAGTGCTTCCTGGGACAAGAATATGCCACACTTTGGAGGAAGTGGTCATACACCTGGGTGGCACTCTGCATCCCATTGGTTAGGGGTGTCACCCGGCTTGATGCCAGTAACTGTGAATAAATATGGGACAGCTGCATAGCTCCTCAAATCTGCTTCACATGTTTACCCCCACTTTTTGCTGGTATATCACTGTTTTTCGACTTTAGTCTGGCTGGGACCCTGCTATTCAGGGCCCCAGCCTAGCTGCTTCTTCTCTAAAATGATTCCATGTACTTTAGGTACATTACAGATTGGATCTGAGGTGCCCTTATAAGTCCCTAGTATATTGTATACTATGTACCCAGGGCATAGGTACCCCAGAGACCTACCAGGGGCTGAAGCATGTATTATGCCACCCCTGGAAAGCCACCCAAAATGACACCACAGGTCTGCTACTGCAGCCTGAGTAAGGTGGTGCATGCACCCGTTACTGAGATATAAGTTCACTATATCTCACCATATACTGCACATACAAACCTATTAGTCACCCCTATGGCAGGCCTTATCAATCCTGAAGGCAGGGTGCTTGGTTATATGTGAGGGGGTGCCCAGGCATGAGCTGAGCTCCTCTGCAGCCTTCGGAATCTCTTCTCCGGGGCTGTCAGTAGTGCAGCCTGACCATATACTCTTAAGTGCATTATAACCAAACGGTAAATGCTAACTTTGGACTGGCTGCACGGAAACATGTCGTGTTTGGTGTCAAACACCTTGAAATCATACCCCCACACCAGTAACAGGTGTGGGAGTATGATCCCACCCTTCTAGAGGGAGAGACATGACAGCACTGGTATACCTGGTGGAAACTTAATAGAGCCCTGGCATCACAAAATGGATGCTGCGGCCACAGACACAAGTCTGGCCTCCTACTGCAGACCAAAACTCTGGCAGGGGAGGCCTGGACAATAGGTTTCCTGTCACAGGGAGGTGTAACCACCTCCCAGACAAGATCATGTGTATTGGGGCTGGGTGGGAGCACTCTCTGAGTGCTTTGAAGTCCTGTTCTGGGGGCACATTTAGTGTCCCTGTGCATAGTCCAGCTCAGACCGGTTCAGGGGCCTCCGGCCCCTGCTCTGGTGCGAAACTGGACAAAGGAAATGGGTGTAGGCACCCCTCTTTACAAATCCTCCCATAGGTGGGTCCCCAGAGCTAGTCCAACCCCTTCCTTAGGTATATGTAAGTAACCTCTGTAACCAGAACTTTAGATTACCCTGGACGAAACTCTGAAGCCAAATCCTGGGCCTTCAGCGCTCTGCTCAAGACCAGAGGACTCAAGAAATCTCCCTTGGGGTCAAGGAGTGACTCCCCTACTTGGCAGGCACCAATGAAGCAATTTGCCGGTCTGCATTTCTGAAGCTCCCGCCGGACGATGAAGTATTTGCAGCCCAGGAAGAGGATTTCCAGACATCTCAGAGGCCGACCCGAGTCCCCAACAAAGCTGAGGCTTGCAGTGAGTAGCGTGGAACCGGAACTCCTAGTCACCATGCATTTCTGCAAGTGCATTGACTTCTCAACGTCTCTTGAAGTCATGCTTGAGCTGAATTGTAGCCCACACTTCGAGCACTGAATCCACCGAAGATTGTTGGCCTGGTCATTCCGAGTGACCAGTGGGCTGCCATTTTGTGTTTCATCTTGATGTCCCTGGTCCGTTGACTGGTGGGTCCCTGAGGACATTCTTTTGCCCTGCCTTTTGTTTACCTACAGGGAGGTGCCACAAAAGGGTGTTGGTTACAGCCCTTTTGAACCTTTGTTTGGCCATCCTGTTAGGGGTCCTTTGTGTCTGGTGAAGGAGGGATGGGAGTTACCTGTCAAACCCCCTAAACAGGACACAGTGAACTATGTACTTGGTCTCTGCTCCAGGATGGCTGAGTATATGAAAAAGGCAACCAAAAACCTTGCATGACCAAAAGGCTGTGCTGGTTGTTTAGCAGCCACGACAGAAGGTGTGGGTGTTGGAGCCTGTGGCCCCAGCAACCCTCCAGGACAAATGGAGTGGCCCCCATATAATTGTTCAACAGAAAGGGGAGGTCACCTACTTGGTAAACCTTGGAACCCCTAGGAGTCCCCAAAGGGTACTTCATGTCAACAGACTAAAACCATATGTTGACAGGGCATGTGAGAAGTTGGCCTGATATATTCTGTCCACTAGTTATAGTGGGCACCTTGTATCAGTCCAAACAACCCCTTATTGGTTGCAGGTTAAAGACAACCTTTATTGAAAGCTATCCTAGTGGTAGCTATGGAGAGCAGCCTTCAGGCTAAGTCTTGAAGGAATGTAAAGCAGCTTGTTTTACCAGTCTATAATCTCTTAAGTTCCTAAATGAAAGATATCCACACCAGGTATCTATATAAAATATATATATTTATTACTAAACACACCCTCCTAGTCTCTTTATGGGACTAGAGGTCAAAACACATAAGTTACACTTCAATAATCACAGTAAAATAGCACAAATACACGTCAGGCCCTAGGGGCGAGCCAAACCATATACTAAAATAGTGGTATAAGAACCACGACTTAACTAGACACACGGCCTATAGCCTGTAGAATCAGTGGGACCCCAAGGAACCACCCAAGGTAGTGACACAGGGGACCTACGGGGGCCGTGTGCAGTGTGTGAACACAGCCGCGAGCTCCTGTTCGTTTCTATGGGGAAAGTCGCGGTTAGATTTTTAAAGATTAGGGACACTTAGAATTGAGTCAGGACCAAACCCTTTTGGACTTAGGACGTTCTAGGGCTAACACCCATGGGAGCACCAGAGTTCTCGTGTTACCTCATCCAGGGAAGCTGGGTGCATAGGTGTCTTTTGGTATTGGGTCGCGTTGTCGATTTCAATGGGAGCTGGCGTAGAAGTGCTGTTGCCGTGAAGATGCGAAGTGTCCGAAGAGATCCAAGCCTGGATCAAAGATGAGAAGAGCCTGAAAGCAGAGAGGACAGAGTCTGGGTCACTAGCCAGTGACCAGAAAGGCGATGGACAGATGCCCACCTATGTCGGGTGATTTCAGGTGAAAGAGGTGAAGCTTGACTCTTCAGCCACAAGGACCAGGAGGTGTCAAGGACAACCAGAAACTGGATTCGAGCTGTACCATGAAGGATGTCGAGTGCTGCAGTGTCGGTGCCCTGAATGGACACAACAAGCCTTGGCAACAGCAACCCACGCAGAAACAAGAAAGATGCTTGGGTGCAGACCAGCAAGGTCTGTGGGACTCACCACTTGGTAGGGAGCTGAGGCACATCTGGAGTAACCAGGGAAGCTCAAGGAAATTCAAAGTTACCCCCTCAGGGACCCACCAGTCGACCGACCGGGGATCGCGAAGGGACCTCAAGATGAAACACAAAATGGTGGCCATCGGGTCACTCAGAATGACCAGGCCAATAATCTTTGGTGGATTTAGTGCTCGAGGTGGGGGCTACAAGTCAGCCCAAGCACATTTTCAGGAGACGTCAAGAAGTCAATGCACTTGAAAAAGTGTACAGTGACCAGGAGTTCCAGTTCCACGCTACTCACGAGGGCTGTGGGTCTCAGTTTTGCTGGGGACTCGGGTCAGCCTCTGTGATGTCTGGAAATCTTCTTTCTGGGCTGCAAATACTTCGGAGTCCGGCGGGAGCTTTGGATATGCAGACTGGCAAATTGCTTTGTTGGTGCCTGCCAAGCAGGGGAGTCACCCCTTGACCCCAACGGAGATTTCTTCAGTCCTCTGGTCTTTAGCAGAGCGTTGAAGGTCCAGGATTTGGCTTCAGAGTTTCATCCAGGGTAATCTAAAGTTCTGGTTACAGAGGTTCCTTACTTATACCTAAGGAAGGGGTTGGACTAGCTCTGGGGACCCACCTATGGGAGGGTTTGGAAAAAGGGGTGGCTACACCCATTTCCTTTGTCCAGTTTCGCACCAGAGCAGGTGCTGGTAGCCCCTGAACCGGTTTGAGCTGGACTATGCACAGGGACACCAAAAGTGCCCCCAGTGCAGGACTTCAAAGCACTCAGAGAGTGCTCCCACCCAGCCCCAATACACATAATCCTGTCTGGGAGGTGGATACACCTCCCTGTGACAGGAAACCTATTGTCCAGGCCTCCCCTGCCGGAGTTTCAGTCAGCAGTAGGAGGTCAGACTTGTGTCTGTGGCTGCAGCATCCATTTTGTGATGCCAGGGCTCTATTAAGTTTCTACCGGGTATACCAGTGCTGCCATGTCTCTCCCTCTAGAAGGGTGGGATATTACTCCCTCACCTGTTACTGGTATGGGGGTATGATTCCAAGGTGTTTGACACCAAACACGACATGTTTCCGTGCAGCCAGTCCAAAGTTAGCATTTACCATTTGGTTACAATGCACTTAAGAGTATATGGTCAGGCTGCACTACAAACAGCATCAGAGAAGGGTCTCCAAACGCTGCAGAGGGGCTCTGCTCATGCAGGGGCACCCTCTCACATAAGAACCAAGCACTCTGCCTTCAGGATTGGTAGGCCTGCCATAGGAGTGACCTATAGGTTTAGATGTCGACCACTTTACCCAGGCCGCAGCAGCAGACCTGTGGTGTCATTTTGGGTGGCTTTCCAGGGGTGGCATAATACATGCTTCAGCCCCTGGTAGACCTCTGGGGTACCTATGCCCTGGGTACATACTATACCATATAGTAGGGACTTATAAGGGCACCTCAGATCCAATCTGTAATGTACCTAAAGTACATGGAATCAATTTAGAGAGGAAGCAGCTAGGCTGTGGCCCTAAATAGCAGGGTCCCAGTCAGACTAGAGTCGAAAAACAGTGAAACACCAGCAAAAAGTGGGGGTAAACATGTGAAGCAGATCCTACTCTCTTACAACACTCATGATCTGTGTTTGCCTGTGAAAACAAAAATCAGCATTAGGGATCCAGACAAAAAGTGGAGTTGGGCACTCAGGGCAGAGGTAGATTTCCTTTACCATGCAGAGGACATTTCCATCCCAACAAACACAGACAAGACATATCAGCCAAATTCAAAAACACCCTCCCCTTAGGCAGAGCACACTATACACATACCTGTTTTGTTGATTCATGCCAATCCAAACATTCTCTTCAGATGTAATCAAAATATACTCTTTATATCCCATTATGAATGTTCTATTTTCAATCAATGGTTAATTCAGTATACATTTTGATCGATCTGCAGGATGTGGCACCAGGATGCAGTGACGGCGTTGACATGTGTGGTCATGTCCATTTTTCTATGAATGATGATTCCAAATATGCTGGCATGGGTGCTGAGTGTGGGTCCGAGGTCATCAGGCTGACAGTTGAAGTCCCATGGTGAGGTGTTCTTGCTGACGATTACTACTGGCCAAATCTTTCTCGTAATTTTCTTTTGCCTTCCAGGATGTGTTATTATTGAACAATATTGTATGCTGTTAGTTTAATTTCCAGTCCTGTCGCTGTATAGATTTTTACAACCATGAAAAATATGGCAGGTCATATATTCCTGTACTCATTCTGTAATAACAAGCCTATCTCTAAGGGAAAAAGAAGCAAAGCAAATATTCGGATGGAAAGACCTCACCCACACTTTGTGGCATCCTTCATCATCAACCAGTCCATCCCACCATGTTAAGATGATACCAACATGGTGGTCTCATCCTTCTAGTGACAGAAATCAAACTAAATGTTTTCAAGTCATATAAGGGGTCCTTTATTGAGGGTACACAAGGCTGGATCAAAAACAAACAATTACTGGGAGCCTATGTCTCTAACATCCTTTCTACTTGTCAAATGCCAATATGTTTAGGCCTTTATAAGATCTCTTTGGAAGAGGGTTTAGGGCCTTCATCAGTGCAGTCAAAGTTACCCCTACTGTTTGTCCTTAAGAACTAATATTCACACGCAGGTAACAGTAATCGTACGTGCAAATCCTCCATTTTTTAACCAGACCAAAATAAACTTTAAACCCCTAAACATGTCCTTTTCATTGGTACCCTTTTTATTGCATTTTATCCTCTTGTTATGCACTAGTATGTCTATTTATCATGCTAGTGCACTCACTGTGGTACACTCAGAAAAATCACAGTACTCTAGACACATGTGAAAAGCAAACTGGTGAGCATGCACAACTAGTGCGCTTACTTACCCTGAGCCACTCTTATAGTCACACTCTTGTGTGGAAGAAAGCAAGTTGTTAGGATGTAATACTTGGGAGTACAATATAAAGAGAGTGTAATTTTAATACTGTCCTTTCATCAAAGCTGCAATTCTTAATGGACACCAAAGTTACCTAACTCTGACCTTGAAAGTGCATATTGGACTAGTTGTTTCTTAAACACAATGGCCCACATTTATCATAGTGTTGCGTTGCCCTTGCACCATGCAAGGGGGCACAAGTGCGACACAACACTAAAGTCAGACTTATCAAGCCACGCAAGCCCAATTTGCATGGCCTTGCATGGCTTGATAAATATGTTGTAACACAAGGTAGTGCAAATCACTGCCTTGGATGACTATGCCCCAAGGAGACGTTCCATGGGCGTAGTGTGGGTGTTCCCATGCATCCACCCATGAATTTTCATGCATTCTAAGATTTACCATTAGTGGTAGACCTGGGAATGTGTCAAAAAGCTACACCTCCAGAGGAAAAATCTCTTTATTTATTCCTCTTTCTACATTCTGCAGCACACATAGAGCATTCTGCAGCACACGTACAGCTGTAGAACATTGTGCAGCACACGTAGAAAGAGGAAAATGTGTCTGAGGATTGTTTTTGTGCAGGAAGGTGTCCCTTCCCGCACAAAAACAATCCTGCATACAACGCAGACACCCACTGCACCATGACACAAGTGTGCCTGCATTGGCACAAGGCAGCACATTTTGCCCCAGGGCAAGGAAAGGACATATAATGTTAAATACGGTGCATTCCTGCTCTTTCCCTTTCACGAAGTGCAGCAAGGATTTTTCTTAGAAATTGATGAAAACTATTATAGTTAACAACGTTTTCTTATTTATGACTTGCCTAAACTCATCTTGTAAAATAGATTCTAAAAGAGAAATTCCAAAGGTGATCGATTCAATAGGTACAACTCTTTTTTCTGGGAGCTTCATGCAGAGCACAAACGTGCCAAGCTTTCATATTTGGTAAGCCAAACCCACATTTCTTGGTCATAACATTTACATTTTCAGTCCTATCAGTTATTGTATATAGGTATCAGAAACGTTTTGTCATCTTGCATTCTATCTTTCTATAATTGATTTATTACTGTAATCTTCATCCCAAACTGTATGCTTGAATGCAGTTTTAACCATCAATAGAGGTTTATTATTATGTTCTGTTTTAAGAAGCCAGTGCTGGATACCAATACATCATACACTATTCCACTCGCTAGTAAGGAAGATCCTTAAATAGGTAAATTGGTTTGGCTCCAGTTCAAAGAGATCACCAGTATAACCATATTTCCAAATCATTTTAGATATGGACATCATTCTTGGCTTTCAAGAGTTAAAGCTGTATAAACAGAAAGATTAGAAGGGGTCAGTGCTGCAATAGATTTCTCAGGAGATAGCAGTGACTTCACAGTATCCTTCACAAGAATGAACATTTGTATGTTTTTTGGCCTACTTTGACACCACAAATTGGATTACCTAGACCTGTGGTGTTCGACTTGGTCCTCTTTGCAGGGTCACATTAAACCTTTTGCCTTCAAATCTCCTGTTTTCAAAATTAGTTTTTGTTGGCATTAGGACTCTGTGCACTTTACCACTGCTAATTAGTGCCAAAGCACTTTTGCTCTCCTTAAAACATGGCAAAATTGGCCTACAACCGATTGGCACATTTAATTTACCTATAAGTCCCTATTGTAGGGCACTACATGGTACCCAGGGCCTGTAACTTAAAGACGACTAGTGGGCCTACAGCAGTCATTGTTCCACCCACTGAAGTAGCACTTTAAAACTTGTCTCATGCCAGCCACTGCAGCCTGTAGAGCAGTTAACCTTTTGCAAGGCCTAAGCCTTCCTTTTCAGTACATATACGTCAACCCTAAGGTAGGCCCTAGAGGCACATTGGGTAGGGTGCATTGTATTAAAAAAGCAGAACATGTTTGTATAAGTTTTACAAGTCCTGGTAGCAAAAAACTCTTAAATTTGCTTTTCACTACTGTAAGGCCCATATCTACCACTGGATAACATGAGATTACCTTATTACATGTAATAAATGATAACTTTTGATTGGGAACAGGTAGGATTGTCATGTTTAGACTCAAATGAATTGTAACTAAAAATCATCATAAAGGTAAAGTCGAATTTTAAGTCACGGTTCTGCAACCTTGGCATTTTCCTGTCCTAATCTTGTGTGCCTCTGACAGTGTCCTGGGTCACATGACTGCAAATGGCTTTGCTGTTGGAATTTGTGTAGTCCCCCAGACAGCAAGACAATGGCAGGATGTTTCGGCGCAGAACTGTTCCCTGCCCTGCTTACACCTTGCCACCAGCACACACAAAGGAACCTGACTCTAGTTTTGTGTCACCCAGACTTCTTGGACCTTGACAGGGAAAGAACTTTCCAGGACCACATGTGGGGTTTGCCCAGGATGTCCCCCAACTTCAAAGGCTGGCACCAGGTATAAATGTTAGACCCCTTCTGCAATACAATATGTGTTTTGCCCAATGAGCTTCCTCAAGGCAAAGCCCAGTATTTGTGTAAGGAACTTTCAATGACTTATCAAAAACAGCAGCATATAGAATATAAGATTATTATCCTCCTATTCAACACATGTGATCTCTTAGATACAGCCAGGACGTGGTACTGTCAGTACAAGATATGTAAATATTGATCAGACACAGAGCATTCCATCTGAACTCTGGCTCATCATTATTTGACTTTAGCGACCATAGGGTATTGTTTGACATTCTTGAACATCATATGGGCATTGAAGGGGGTGCGTTATCCCAGTTGTCTTCATTCCTGCATCAACACTGTCTGTGGGGGATTCTAGTCCTGTCTGGCCAGCATCTTTATTTAATCTACATATTGAGCAACTAAAAGATCTGATTGTACACACATTGTCATTCAGCATTACTTTCAGGCGTTAGCAGCTGAGACCTTCAGAGTACAGAGGCACTGCCTCGCTGAGATCAAGTGTTTCAAGTGTTTCATAGCAAAACGTTTTACAACATAATGCTTCCCAGACAAGTCTCTATTTTGGTCAATCCCCAATCCAGCTTTACAAATCAGAACTGTATGCAGAACCTGGCTGTTAATGGGACCATTCTGTTACTCAGATCATTTGTAAATTAACAAGTACATTCATTCATTCATATACTTCATAACAAAATGTGTTTCCACAGCCTGATCCTATACCTTTGTTTCAAGTGTTGGTAATTTCCATAGTTGACTGCCTTGGCTTATCTAAAACTTCTCTAGCTCTCCTTAAGGCTGTATTTCACTCAGGTGTCTGAATGATGCCGGGTCCTGTAAATTCCATCATATCAAGCTTGCGTTGTTGCAGTTATACTGGCCAGGCTTGCACCACATTGAAACTGCCAGGAGGTATGAGAGTTCTGCAGCTATAGGCCAGCCAGGACTCGATGTGCTTAACTGAAGAGAACTTTCACTTACATCCAAAGATTTTCAGTTTGCAGTCTGTACCAAATTCTCTTCCTCTTTTACTTGGGGCGATATCTGACTTCCTGTTTTTCTTAAAACATCTTAGACCTTGGCTGTGGGTAGATTTCAGGGGTTCATTTACTTTCCTTCATGATGTGTTTAATGCTATGTTTTACTGTTTCATTGTATTCAATGAGTGGTTTGTATCCTGGTTATCCTTTTTCCCTTTTAATATGGAACTTTTGGTGCTTTTAGTGTGTACAGTGTTCTGAAGCACACATCATGCTGACTTAAACTAATTATATAAAATGCTGTAACCCAAACACGAGCAGGGCACTTGTTTTCATTAAAATTTATTGAGTACATTTGATTTTTATGCCAATTATAAGTCCTTCATTTTGAGTGTCCGGAAAAATGGACCAGCATTTTCTCTTCTTCAACGTTACCAATACCAGTACCAGAAACTGTGAAGTTGGGGAAAACCAGTCCCATTATGCCTTGGACTCCGAAGGCCACTAAGAATTGGCGAGTTACTGGGTAAATATCTAATTCTCAGTGGTCAAAGTGCCCGATGGGGGCGGAGAGAATAAACATGGGTACCTAGTAAAAGACGTGGCTAAAAAAACTAAATATTCTGTAATATTTTTCAGACTTACACCTTCAAGTAGCTACATATAAAATAACGCACATCAGTTATGTTAATCAGTGGTAAATGCACTATCAAACATTATGAAACCTGTTACTTAATGCACTGCACCAGAGAGCCACACACTTGAATCCTGGTTGGTGCAGTGGAAAATAGTGACTTGTGTATGTTTAGTGCTATGAGGTCCCAGTGTGTGGCAGGATGCACTGTGAACATGTACATCATAATTTTAGGCTTACATTACACACAGTGTAAGATAGGCTGCTACAAAATGCGCACACTTCACAGCTCAGCTATTAACTCCTCAGAAATACTGCTCAAAAAGAATAAATCCGTCTCATCAGGAAGCTTCAGGTGATTACATCAATTAAAGCCAATACCAGCTTCCAAGCACCCTTTAAATTTGCAGAATAACCAAATGTGCACATTTACATTTCTTTCAGAGAGTGGACACCCTGGCAAGAAGACTTGTTTAGCTGTCTA
This sequence comes from Triturus cristatus, assembly GCF_964204655.1. Lineage (NCBI taxonomy): Eukaryota > Metazoa > Chordata > Amphibia > Caudata > Salamandridae > Triturus > Triturus cristatus. The sequence continues at coordinate 419,320,023 of NC_140585.1, read as the reverse complement.
CCCCTCCCTCGGTTTCACAGCACAGGAGACTCTCTGCCTTATACTTCAGCTGAAAAATGTCAACTCTCTGAACTGTACCAGTACAGTTATCTTTTCTCAAAAAGTAGAGGAACTGTTTTTTTTCTTTTAATTAAAAAAGTATGGCCTCATCATGCCCCTTAGATCCTCCCACTTCGACCACTGGTAATTCTGCATCCAATTCACCCGGTTCTTCATTTTGGCTCAGACTTTCACCGGTAGATATCAGTGACATCCAGTACCCAAATCTCTTGGTGAGAATAAACAGTTTGGCAGTGTTCCCGCAGATCCCATTATCCTGATGGGATCATTAACTGTTGCTACCCGCCAGATTGGAATTTAGTGACCACTTGCTACATTTGTGTCAAAGTATCCCTTATAGGGACTGCCCAGACGAGCAAGAACTGCTTGGTAGAAACCCCCCTAGCTGCTATTTCCTTTCCAGAAAACCAAAAAATCTGCTTCAAAAGGCAATACTACAATATCACCAGTACAAAGAAATCTGCTGCAAAAGGCAACACTACAACGTCACCAGTACAAAGAAATCTGCAGGTAAAGACAATACTACAATATAAAATCTGCTGCAAAAGGTAATACTACAATGTCACCAGTACAAATAAATCTGCTGCAAAAGGCTACACTACAATGTCGCCAGTACAAAGAAATCTGCTGCAAAAGGCAACACTACAATGTCACCAGTAGAAACAAATCTGCTGCAAAAGGCAACACTAGAATGTCTATCACTATCAAAGGAGAGAGAAAGGACTAGGTAGCTAGTCCGTATCCCCGGGGTTTATATGTGAGATCAAAAAGGACTAGCCTATTTGTGAATTTACATAGACTCAAGACTGTAAGGCAGGGTACAAATGAATGAATTACTTATCTTTTTATTATTTCTTCACGACTGCCGGGACTCGGGAGACAAACAGCACTGTCTCCAGCAGTGAGTCAGTGAGTGAGGTAATATAATTGCTGACTTTGCGACAATGCCATATGATGTGCAGACACATAGTGTAGACCCGGCCCTAAGAAATAAGTGCCGGTGCTAAGCATCGGAAAGCACCGGCACAAATTAAGCACTGCCAGTCTCCCACAAGATGCCACCCTGCAAGTCCTACAAGATGTACTAATGCAAAACCCCTGGATGTACCATACACCACGGCAATTCATCCTTGACTGTGCAGCCCTAGCCCTCAAGGAAAACTACTTCGAGTATGATGGCACTTACTACCTGCCAACTAACAGAACCTCGATGAGCAGTGTTTTTGCTCCTAGTGTGGCAGGACTGTATTTTCACCATTTCGAGCAGGGACACGTCATGTCAATGACCAACCCATACTCAAAAAATGTAAAGACTTGGCACAGGTATATAGATGACATCTTCCTGATTTGGGAAGGAACACAGGATGTACTAAACGTTTTTCTCACTTGGCTTAATGAGCGTGACCCTTACCTACGATTCACGTGCACCTCCAGTGCCACCGAGCTGGCCTTCCTGGATCTTAACATTCGAGCAGAACAAGGGACTCTGCGCACCACCACCCACTACAAACCAACAGCTAGGAACTCACTGTTGCGATTTGACAGCTTCCACCCCAGACCATTAAGGGAAAATCTACCATTTGGGCAATTCCTGCGGATCCGCAGAAACTGCAGCCACCTAGAGGACTACAAAAGACAATCCCGCACCTTATCACACAAACTACAGGAACGTGGATATCCCAATGCCATTATTGCCAAAACCAGCAAAAGGGTACGTAATATAAACAGAGAATCACTATTGGAAACAGTAACAAAAGACCAAGATCCACCACCCATGACCTGTGTGACCACCTATAATACAGCGTCAAATCAAGTTTCCAGCATCATCCGCAAACACTGGAAGATAATCAATTCAGGCACCAGAAAATGGGAGATCCCGCGCTGTGCATTCAAACGTGCCAACAACCTTAAAGACAAACTAGTGTCAACAAGACCACGTGCCAGTCCCAAATCTATGGACAACACAGCCCTTAACTGTTGGGGCCTTCCCAAAGTCAAAGCAAAAACCAAAGGAAATGATGGACGGAGTGTTGAACATTGCAGTCCATCACCACCCTCTTTTGTACCGCTTTGTTCGCCATAAGTTGGCAGGGTATGCTCAGACGTGAGTCCCTTGCTCACTTTGCCACTGGATTCAAGCAAGCCTGGCTGAAGACGGCTGAAATGCCAGAAACCGGTCCTAGGAAGCTTGTTTCCGGTCCAGGGAAGACATGGCTTGGCAGTTCGGGCTGGACTGTTCCCATGAGGCACAGGGTCAGACTGATTTGCATATGGCCATGTCTGAACTGGGGTCGCAGAGTGGGCTAAAGAACGGTGATGGATTAAACCCAGATCTGTTGACTGGGTGTGAGTGTTTGATTGGTTCTGATGCTCCGTCCATCACCACCCTCTTTTGTACCGCTTTGAAACATGTAGACCACACCTGGATGTAGGAAACCCTAATTAACATTCCTATAACATCCAACAGCCTTTTTTAATGCTAGCAGTGACCCAGTTATTAAAATATTATTTACCCTCGGGTACTGGGATCCGTGCATAGCTTTTAAATCGTCACCTTCACGTCACTACACTGCACACTCAGATACATACCTGCTCCGCTGTATCCAGGCGTCGAAGCACACCCGGGACACACTCGGTGTCACTGGGTGGGCCCGATGATGAAGCACGCCACCAACTAGGTTGGTGGGTGAGGGCTTCATGAACAAACAAAATGGTTTGTACCTTGCCTTACAGTCTTGAGTCTATGTAAATTCACAAATAGGCTAGTCCTTTTTGATCTCACAACACTAGAATGTCACCAGTACTAAGAAATCTGCTGCAAAAGGCAATACTACAATATCGTAAACACACAAAAAGGCCTGAGGAGATTTACCGACAAGCAGGGGGCGACTACCCTCTAATGTAATGTAGCAGCACTAACTGAGCCACCCTGGGTCAAAGAAAGAAAGGAGTGGAGTGTGGGGGATTCCCTTTTATAGGACGAATTCCCTCACCCACCCGTGGGTGGCATGCTTCATCATCGGGAACCTCCACTCACTGCGAACCTGGTCGCAGTGCGGGCTACAACCCCCTAACTGTGAGAGAGGAGCTCAGGGATGTTTTTAGTTGTGGTTAAGATGAGTTCTACTAAAACCTCCAGATGAGTTGTGTGTGGGGGGAGTGTGTAGAAGTGGTGGATGTGAAGTTAAAACGAACTCCCTAATAACAGGGGTGTAACAAAGTCCCCTGCAGCCCACCGCGGTGCTCCAGGGGGCCCCCTCAACTCTTTACCCTGGCCTGACAGCTCCTGAGGAAGTCCAACTGAAATGCATTGGCATTTGTGCCTGCCCCCGGAAAGTCAAGCCATAGCATTGCTAATTCCAATGCAAGTCTGAAATGTAAAGCTGGAGAGTGGCAGTGCGCTGCTCAGGCATGCTGGGGCTGGATGTCTGAGCAGTGATGGTTCTACAATGTAATAATTTGCGCCCAGTGTCAGCAGCCGACTTTCAATACGTCACGTCCTGCTGGCACCTGTGGCGCAGGAGGGCAGGGGTCAGGCAGCAAAGTTTTTGTGAGGCAAATGGTAGTTATGCTCGCATTATAATGAATCTACGACGATGGGGCTCTCGACTCACGGGACCGTGGCAGCCACGATGGAGCCTAGAGCAGGAGAGCACACACCACTCACAGACTGTGCAGCTGGTGAGTACCCTTAAAATCATTGCCTGGGTGGTGCCGCAGTAAGTGATTACTTATTCACTCTGGGGACGGGTGGAGTTCACACTGCCATGCTGTGGGACAGAAAAGAAAGGTTTTTTTGAAGTTTACAGTGTGAACCCCAGCAAGACTTCATTAAAAATTACCCTCCACACCCCCTCCATGTAACAATCCTTGCGGAGTTCGCTGCCTTATTTATGAGCTGCTCATCCTTGCCCACACTCTCTTTCTCCCTTAGACGGAGATACACCGGATAAAGTGCTACGGCTCGTATAGTCGATGGGACCAATTTTTTGTTTCCATTCCGAACCATCTCTACCTTCCTTCTGCTTGATTTACTTTATAGTCTATGTTTTGTATGTATGTATATGACTAGCTACAGGAGGTTATCAATATTTGGACTGTGTCAATGCCTTGTTATTATTGTTTGTATTATTTGCATTGTTTTCTTAAAATTCAAATAAACATATTAATAAAAATAAAAAATAAAACAATCCTTGCGGAGTTCAATTATTTATCAGCATCTCTAATGTTGCTGTTGCAGGTCCCGACAGACGGGAATTTCAAAGGTATCAGATGGGTGCCAGAAGGAGCTTGTTTGGTGAGAGCCCGTCTCTGCAGTCTTTCTGCTCCCTCTGCCCTGTGTCTGATCGTTCTACACTCACTCAGGGTCACTTAGTTTATCACCCATCAATGGCTAGGCTGTCCCACTGACCGCCGCCGCAAGCAGCAAGAAGTTGTAGCACAAGCACTTAAAGTAACTTGATTTTTACCGCTGCGCACGCCTTTACACTTATTTCAGCACCGACGGCTCTCTCACATCCTGTGTCTGCCAGGTATGTAGTTGCGCTTGGTTGCTATAAAATTGGATTCATTCTGGGCTGCCTACGATCTCATGTACTCTAGGAATTATTGTGCAGCAAGCAGCCTCTCTCTACTTCAGCAGTGACACGTTAGTGCACAATACTGTAGAGTAACAGCGTCAGGAGGGAGGTGGTGCCGTACTAATCGATTAGCGCTGCATGCAATTTGCCTCATTATTGCACCATGGGCGGCGCCCTGCGCCAAATAAAACAAGATTTTTCCAGCAGGGGGGCCGTCCCGCCCAGCTTTACAGTGCGATCAGATTACAAGGGCACAAGTGCCCTCTAATTTCTAGTGATGCTTTGCAGCTGTTTTAAAATCTTTTTCTCGTTGTTCAAATGGCTGTAAATTCTGATATTTATATATTTCCCTCTTATTCATTGCTTTATTTTTCTCTAGAGATAGTGTCACTCATGGTCATTGAAATGTCACTCCTAATCACACTGAAATTATGAAAATGTCACACATAGCAATCTGAAACCTTGGCAGCTATGAGAGGGGGGACACTCCATGACACAGTTCTACACATTCTACATATAAATATATCTATTACCTGTCTTCTACTCGAAGTTTCATTTGGTCCATAAGTTAAAGAAACAATGTTGTTTGTGATAAACGTCATAGAATGTAGTCAGGGAATTGAACTGGCAACCACTGCTCACGTCAGTCAGGCCTAAGGTCGCCCACGGAAGGCTGAAGCGTGCGCCCAGTCCTTGGGGATTGGGAAACAATGGGACTATTCCCTCAGAACACATCATTGGAAAGTTAAACATGGAACTTGGAGGGAGTAAACGGACAATAACTTCTGACTGATCTCATGGAAGGTAGGTAGACGCATCCACGACTTAGAGGTGAGCGATCCAACAAATTAACAGTGGGAGCCAAGACAGAGCCGCGCCAAGAGTCTGGGTGGTTCGTAGAACCTGTGCACGTGCTGAGCCGCGAACACGTTAGCCATGTAAATCATACTTCTTGAACAAGTGGAAGCTGTGACATTATAAATCACATGGAAACACTGTCTGAGACGTACTTATCAAAAGTGATAGTTTTAACTTGAATTTCAAACCAATTCTGCCCCCGCCCCCACCCTGGCAATAGTGCTATTAATGAACTAGGAGGCAAGACAGTTTTCACGTTTTTGAAGGTGCTTTCATATGCAATAGTGAAAGAAAAAGCAGGTAAAAAGAAATATCTGCCAAAGATCACACAATTTAGTTACGGGGGAAGCCGCAATGAATCCAAGTGTTCTGGTTCCACTTTGTACAAATCATTCACTGAATGGGTATCTGTTTGTCTCTTCTTTTTATCTCAAATATAACGGTTCTGTTTTCACCTCTTTATCCATAAAGGTAGAGCAAGGGTGGCAGACAGAAGGCACATGAAGGCTCGGCTCGTTATGGGCTCACGGTTCCAATGGGACCTTGAGTTGAGCCAGATCCATGCTTCAACTTTCAATGGCTCGCCCAACTCTTTCTCAACTCAGCTCACTACATACCTCTGACTACTTTAGTACTCCTTTTGAAGTAACATGCAGTTTCACACTGCATCAGGTATTACTGTTTCAGTTTTGAAATGTACATTGCATATATTTCACCAACATAAATGATTTGATTTAAAAACCATCACTTTGTTGTAGGAATAGTATATGTCGACAGAACCCTTGAAGGCGATGAACAGACAAACTTTCCATAGTTCATAATCATGATGATGAAAACACGTTGGAAAGAGAACAATGAAAGGGTACATTCCATATAAAAGCATTCATTTACCAAGACTAACACGGCGCAGGCAGAGTAACAGGCAACAGTAATATACGGGTGGCTGCCAATTAGAATCAGAGACAAGAAAAGCGGTCAAGGTGATGTGTAAATGTTTTCATTTGTATGTTTTTAAGATTTAACTGTGTGCCGGAGCTTAGACGATTAAGAAATAAAGCAAAATACATACATCCCACCCTCTAGCTCTTTCCCAAGCTATCAATAGCCGGGATACCAGTAACTCTGGGTGCAGAGGTGTTAGGGGGTTCCGAGTGACACATAAATGGTCCCTTAGAAACTTGCACTGGTAGAATCAGACGGCTCAAGCCCAGGCTTGAGCTGAATACTTATGGCAGTGAGTAAAGATCTCAGTTCTCTGAAAAGGGTGCATTCAGTCAATATTTCTCAGCGAAGCTGCAAAACCTATCATGCACAAGCTTTCTAAGTGATGATTTAAATCCATGCATAAAATAGAATTCGACTGATGCTACCAATGTGACCATTCAGTCGACATTTCTAAATGACTGTGAAAACATTAGCATGTACTTATTACTACTGGGCGATGGTGCAAATATGGGTATGCAGTTAGGATTACTGAGTGATGATGCAATTCTGAGCTCGCGTTAAGGATTATTGGGGGATGTGCATATTCAAACATATACTAATAATGAATGATGGGGCAAATCTAATTATGCATAATGATGGTAATTCTGAACATTATGTGGGAATACTTGGCACAATGGTGTCCTCTGTAATGCTTTCTGTGGCATAATGGAAGCAAATCTTAACATGCTGTAAGCACTCTTGGTGCAATGGTGTCCACTGGGGCAATGGGCCTGCCACCTACAGTCATTGGTTAGCTGGAAATGTCATTCACATTTTTGAACAGCCCAAAGGGCAGTCAATTGGTGGCTGGATTATCTGTCGCTATGATTGATGCCATGTCATCAGGGATGGGCAAGCTCCAGGAGGCGTAGTACCTCTCCATCTGTACCACCACTGCCCAAACACACCAGAGGGGGTCCTTCCAACAGTGCCGGGGCTCCGTTGCCACCTTACACGGAGGTGGCATGGCTCACTTATCACACCACTCTGGGAGCTACTCTTTGAGGTGTGCTGGAGCCAAACAGTGTGCACTCCTTGCAGAATCTGGGATGTTCTTTCCAAGCTGTGCTTCTCCAGACTGCTGAGCAGGGCATGCAGGGCATTTCACTGACACGGAAACTGCAAACAAATGTCAGATTCAGAGTTTTGACAATCTTTGGACAGACACACTTGGACCAGTACCTGTTCCCTAGCAGAAAGTGAAGAACCTAGGCATATGATTTTACAAAATCTATCATTTGACAGCCAGACAGCCAGCCTCGCGGTGAAATGTGTTGGTATCCTAAAAACATTGAACCTGATCAAGGGCCTTCTTCATGTGAAGACGCCAGGAAAACAGTAGTCCAGGCCCTGGCCATGTCCTGACAGGACTAATGTAATGTGTTATATCTCAGAGCCACACAAGGGAGGTTGAGAAAGCTCCAGAGGGTTCAGAATTCGGCAGCATGTTTGCTGCTGAAAATCACAAGACGCTCCTCCATGGGACCAGCCCTTGCTAAACTACACTAGATCCCGCTAAGCAAGAGAGTGTCCTTTAAAGCCACATGCTTCTGCCTTAAAATCTTGAATTATAAAGGACCTTATTACCTATATTCTCTGGTGAAGCCTTATCGATCCAGAAGAAGTCCTAAGTCTGCAGGAGCCGCGTTCACCATAATCCCCATCGTCAAAAAAGCACCCATGGAAGGATGTTCCTTTAGTTTTCTGGCTTCCACAATGTGGAACACCATGCCTCTGGATCTGAGACAGGAATGCTCAGGCTTAGTCTTTGGTAAGAAACTTAAGACTTGGCTTTTTAAACAAATTTAGGGCGGGTAGGTTGTGCATTTTGGCTCTATACTGGAGAATTAATTTCTAGCGCAGGAGCATTCCGTATGGAGTAACCAGGTACTTTATACATTTTGTATTATTATTATTTATTTATTTATGTTACAAAAGAAGGTTAGTGCTTGTCATCCCAGGAAAAAGATAAACCTTTGAAAGGTACAGTGGCTTATTTTAAATAGAACCGAAACACGTGGAATATGTTACAATGTAAGGAAAAGTCAGTCTAATTATTGAAAATTGCATTTAAAGATTGCAGCAATAGAAGAAAGGATTGTGGGAATGTAGATGTGACATAAAGGTTTATGGGTGTTTAAATATCCTGCTCAGCTACCTTCTTCTCAGAGAAAGACTGGATCTTCATCCACTCTGGATCAGATGCTTCTGAGCAGGGAAAAAGGGACTCAGCACAATACTTTTATTAGTAACACAGATCAATGTTGACTGGGTATGGATTCGGAGTCCTTTAGAGCAGTCTCAAGGGTTAGTGCTCAGCTCAGAGAGGAAGCTAAGGCTGCAAGGGCTGAGCACACAGCATTGTCTGGGGAATAATGTGTGAAGGCTGCAGCTCCAGTGGCAGTCACTGGCGGTGCCATTGGTGATGGCATGTCTAATAACATGCACAATTGTGGTTAAGTGTTGTTTGCTTTGTTTAAGATGTGAATATTTTTGGGAGGTGCTTTACTTCATAATACCAGTTTGGTTACTGTGAACAATCTGAAAGGCCCTCTCAAGCTGCTTACTTATGATGATCCTGTTTTTGTTTAACAATAAAGTATTGAAATAAGCCCAACCCCAGCAATGTAATGGCCCCAGGGCTAGATTAATACATTCTGAAAGTAACAACTCAACTAACTTGGAAGGATCTTTAAAGTCAGGTGATGGAGTTTCAATGCACTGCTGACAAACATTAACCGGGTTGTAAGTGTCTGCCTGCTAAGGCAGCCAAGAACAAGAAAGAATCAAGGAGAGTCAAGTTGGATGTAACCGGTAGGAGTGCTTTTCAGCTCATGGGCACTTTCCTTCGCGAGTACTTGGAACGAAGCAGAAAATACACAAAGATTTGGGATCCAAAATTGTGAAAGGGTAAACAATACTCAAGTTAAGAAGGCACCTCTCAAGCAAACGTTTCTCAGATTTGTACTTGTAAACCTGCAAAAGCAACCCTCTCCATTCCCAGTTTTATAACCTATGCCACATCACTTCAGTCATCTAAAATAGGGGACAAAGCTATCATTAGAGCAGCAGGAACAGTGGCACCAGGATCCAGGGACATAGGATTACTGCACTCCGATTAGGGCTCTCTTTTACTATACAAATGAGCATTTTCTAGATAACTCTGGAACACAGAGCTCGGTTTTCTAGAAACCTTGGCAATAAGCAGTGGGGTAACAATAGCCCCTGCAACCTCCACAGTGTGGGGGGGTCGAGATCCAGGGGGGCCCTTCGGCACTGCGCACGGACAGTGGACACCTGGCCTGCAAGCTCCTTACTGGGTCCGGAGAGTGGCGGGCCCCACTCCATGTACTCTGCAGAGGGGACCCCTAACGTTTCGTTACACCACTGCCTAGTAAATTAAAGAGCAATTTTAATAGAACATCCGGGGTTCAGGACTAAAATAAGTGAGCGAGCCATGCCTGGAGAATAGAACCTAGCATGGTTCAGTGTGATCATATGGTCGACATGTTTCAGCCTAAATCCCTCCGTGGAGGTGCCATGGCTTTCTTCAGGACCAAATGAAAGAGAAAGCGTGTGAAACTCAACACCTGTACCAACTGCGGTCAGTGTGAAAAGGATATAGGTAACTGATGAATAGGTACATCAGTCATAGTGGGCTGATGTTCAGCCTCATCCTTATAAACAAAAGAGTTAATGTCAAGCATAAACAACATATCAAAACACTCCTTAAATGTTGGGCCAGTTAGTAAGGTTCATAGAAATGTATTGGCTACAGTGATAATGGAAAAGCTGTTCCAGAGCATACCCAACTTGTGGGGGGAGCTAGTGGCAACTCATCCTCGGTGCACTTGGGGTGGGTTCCAAAACCTGAAAGAGGTCAGAGGGTGAATCGATTGACCTCTTCCATGCTTGTCTGTGGAAACTCACTAGTACTTGCACCACCAATGGCCTGTGCAAGAAAGTGCATACCCAAATCATTCAAGGCTGCCGCTCTGCTGCCCTCTGACGTCACATCCTCTGGCACCCTGACATGCCACTGGAGGAGATCTTCATGCTCACCCACTCCCATGAATGGTCCAATGACCATGCCGTCCAGATTAAAATGGTGTTCCTCAAACTCTCCACAACTACTGAACCTCTGCCACGGCCTGTCAAGTTGCAGTAGCTGCCATCTCAAGAGGGCCTCCTGGTTGGTTCATGCACAAGCCTCTGCAGACTGAAGACACCTGTGGCTATTTTGGGTTTGCCCCACCCCCCTACAGGAGTGTCCCGAAAGAGTTAAACCTGCTCACTATGCCAGCACTTCAACCACTTTGCCAAGGTATGCAGAGGAGGTTGCAGACTGCCAGGCTCCAAGGGCATGGTGTCTCACTTCGCCAAGGAGTAAGAACTATTGCTTTGGCTCAGCAGTCCAACCCTGAATAGGTGCTCACTCCTCAACACCCCTCCGGCATGTGTGTGGAAGAAAAAGACAGCAAAATCTTCCTGCTTCCGGAACCCTTTAATCTGGCTGCCCCTATCACCGTGCCCACTCCACATGCCAAGTCATGATCGGCAGTACACCAATTGCCTGTCTGATTGATACAGGTGCCATGGTCAACGTCACCTGTCTCTGTCAGTATGTCTACATCCACCCTCGCCCAAAATTTGCAGCACACCAGAGCAAAGATATTGGTCTATGGCTGCATCAAGTCCATCCAGTTAGCAGGTTTGTTCACCTGCTCCGTCTCCCACCAAAAAGATATGCCACACCAAGTTCTTCATTACTTCTTCAGATTCGGAGACACTTCTTATTTATGATTTTGCAGAGCATCTTCAACTGGTCCATTTCACTACCACAGTGAGTGATCTCGCCAACAACATCAGTATCTTGCTCAATTACTTTCCTCACCTATTTACAGTCCTTGGGTGCCTCATGGGACCTCCAATCTCCCTGCATATAGATCCCACAGTGCGCCCCGTTGCACTGCAACTCCGCAGAATCCCATTCCACCTCTGTCCAGCAGTAGCGGTGGAAATTCAGAAGCTGGAAGAGGCCAGAGTCATTGAAAAGGTGTGAGGACCCACCCCTAAGGTGTCCACCATGGGATTAGACAACAAACCCAAGCAGCCGGGTTGATTTAATATCTGCATAGATATGTGCCTTCCCAACAAGGCCATCCAATGAGAGAGCTACATTGCTGCAATAATTGATGACCTCATTGTGGACGTCAATGGATTTAAGTGGTTTTCCAAGTTTGACCTGAACTCGGGTTACCATCAGCTGGAACCCCATGAGGACAACAGGTATATAACAATGTTTCCCCCCCCATGTTTTCCTCTGCCATTATAGCAGGCTAAACTTTGGCATCTCGTCAGCTGCAGAGGTCTTCCAGAACGCTGTACATGAAGTCCTCACAGGTCTCGAGGGTGTCATTAACGTTAGTGACAATATCCTCATCCATGCACCCACCCTCAACAATTACCACCGCCGCCTGCGAGCTGCCCTCCACAGGATCAGCTCTGCTGATCTTACCCTCAATCACAGCAAATGCCCTTTCTTCCGATAGGAGATTGAATTCTTTTACTACATCTTTTGAAATTAAGGGATCAAAGGTCGACCCAAACACGTGCATCGACATCAAAGAGGTGCCCCCTCCCACATCTGCCACGGCAGTCAGGAGGTTCTTGGGCCTCGCCACATATGGTGGCAGGCTTATCCCCAATCTCACCACACTGGCAGTCCCTCTGATACACCTGACCATTGCATCTTCTCCCTGGATGTGAGTAGCGACTGAGAGCAATGCCTTTCAGATCATCAGTGATGCCTTTTTCCAGGACACGGTGATGGCATAATTCAACCCCTCAAAGCGTTCGGAGCTTGTGGTGGGTGGCAGCTTTGTTGGCCCTGGAGGAGTCCTCATGCAATGCAGTGATGGTGACAAGTGGGCTCCCGCCACATTCGCCAGCAATCCCCTCACCGAGACAGAGAGACGAAATAACCACATAGAAAAAGAAGCATAAAGTGGGGTCGGCATCATTTTCATTTGTATCTTTATGGACGGCCGTTTAAAGTTGTCACAGATCACAAACCACTCATTCACCTATTCACTGGAACAGCACCACAACCCCACCTCGCATCAAGAATTGGGAGTTACAACTTCAACAATACCTGCTGACAGACCCAGATGTGACTACCGCGCAGACTACCTCTCCAGATAACACCTGACCACCAGCCACCTGCACCAGTAGAACCCTGTCAGATGCTGATGAATATGCCCTCTGGATCACTGAGACTGTTTTCCCAAGGTCACTGGCCCTCCAGGATGTCGCTGATGACACAACCTCGGACACAGGTCTCCAAAAGAGCATGGAAGCAGTGAAGTCTGGATGATGGAAAAACTTCCTAAACAACCTCGACTGCATGATGACATCACTCTGCATGACCTCTCTGACCTCTGGAACATCTGCAATGAACTGAGCATCACAGATCAAGGTATCCTTCTAAGGGGGCACTGTCTTGTGATATCCCGGTCCCTGCAACCACAGGTACTGGCCCTGGCCCACTTTGGATATCTATGGGGCGCCAATGCCAAAGCCCTATTACAGAGGAAGGTATTGGTCCCTGCTCTGGACACAGAGGTTGACAACCGTGTTGCCCGCTGCCACTGGTTCCAGATTTGCGAGCCTTCAGACTGACCTCCCCATATAATCACCGAGAAGCCTAGTGCCTGTCCCTGGCATGACAACAGAGTGGATTTTGGCTCGCTATCTCATGGGTGTCACAGGTTCATTGACTCGAACACCTTCTCAAAGTTTCCCATTGTTGAAGTGTTATCAGGCATCACCTCTAATCAAACAAAGGAATGCCTTGATAAGATCTTCGCCGTCTTCGGTGTACCTGTCACTCTCAAGAGTGACAAAGCCCACCATTCCTGGAGTCAAAGATTCACAGAATACATGGCTTCCCTTGCAATAACTCACAAAAAGATTATGTCTGGCTGAACCCTATACAAAGCAATCAGGATTGGGTGTGAGCAACAAGTGATATAGAAAGTGAGATCCACAGCATTACAAAACCTGCAGATGTCTTCTCAGAATGGCCATGTGGGACTGTATCCCACACACAGATGAGTGGACTCCTGAACCACCAGACATGGAATCCACTCAGGGCAGACAAGCCAAGAACAATGACAAAGTCAGCCTATCCTGAGGAGCCCGTGCCCTCAACATCCAAGATGGGCGACTGGGTACTAATGAAAAATCAACGACTTGGAAGAACATTTAGGCCACCGTTCAAAACATGCCCACTACAGGTTGCCAAGATAAACGGCACCATGATAACGGCATAAAGAGACTCTGAAAGCCTAATAAGAAATGTGTTGTTATTCTCCAAATGGCTCCCACACTTACATACTAGTGATAAAGTGTGTTTCTTTCCCCCACTTCAAGAAGATTGGAAGTCAGGACCAGAGCCTACCACATAAAGATATCTTGAGACACTTAGTTGTCCAGGGTTGAAAACAATGCTACCCCAACAAGCGGAGACGCAACAGCCAGAAGCAGTAGAGCCTGCCAGCATTGTGTCGTTCAGTCAAAGACATCCATACAATCACAGAAACAGCGTCAGGACACACAAGAGACTTAAGGACTATGTATGTGAGTAATCAAGGGGTTCAGAAATGGCCCCCATGCCCCACCAATATGGACTTCGTATCGGTGGGTTTTCCACCTTCCTCAATGATAATCCCTATAACATACATTTGACCATGAAGTACAATAAAAACAGTATAGAGTTTCTAGACATCTTGTTTTACATTGACAACAATGAAATACACAGTTCCATCTTTCGCAAAGCGACTTTGTGTAACAGTACGTTACATGCCTCGAGTGCACATCCCAAATCAGTCATTAATAATATCCCTTTTGGTGAGATGGTCCGTGTCCGCCGTAATTGCAGCATGGACAAGACATTTAGGGACAAAATTGGAGAGGTAAAAAGGAGGTTTAGATCGCGAGGCTATCCTGAGGATATCTTAAATAAGGCCGATCAAAGGATTAACAAAGTGACTAGCGTTAGTACATTACAAAAACCCATGGATCCAATGACAAAGCAGGCTCAGGGATCACATTTGGCTTTTATTACTCAATACACTAATAACAATTCCGGTCTGTTTAATATTCTAAGAAAACATTGGGGACTGTTATATGAAACACCTAATTTACGGGAACATATAACCATGACACCCAAAGTGACATTTTGCAGGGGCAAAACATTACGACATCTGTTGTGCCCCAGCTATCCAAGAAATTTAACTCCAAAGACATGGCTTCCCATGGCTCCAAATGGTTTCTTTACATGTTCTAACTGTAATATGTGTCCATTTGGGAAAAATAAGATCAAGATTTTCCGCTATAACACCGCAAAGGAATATGAGATAAGAGACTTTATTAATTGTAAGACCAGCTATGCAGTCTATATATTAGGCTGTGAATGTGTTCAGATATACGTAGGGAGCACAGTACGACCATTGAAGTTGCGTATTCAGGAACATGTCCGAGCATTTAGAAACTATGACCTCAAATATCCCATGACACACCATATGAGGGAACACCATGGTGAGAATGGTAAAATTTGGTTTCATGGTATTGATCACATTCATGGTATTGATCACATCCGGGCACACCCTCGGGGTGGCAATAGAGAACTTATCTTACGTCAAAGAGAAGCCAAGTGGATATGTCGCTTGAGATGTATTGAAATGGGACACAATACAGATGATGAGATGCATTATTTTTTGGGAACCAAAAATCATGGCATACGATATCTTGCACCTTTTCCCTCATGTGAGTTTCCGACTACTTGATGATATTGATTATGATACTTGGATTAGGCCCATTTTGATAAACATCTTTCTCGGATTTCTGAATTCAGGAACACACTTGGTTGGATGTTTTCATCTACCTATTATAATAGAAAGAAGAAACTTGTTTATTTTGTTTGGAATATATTGGTTGTCTGTGTTTTAGAATGCTTATATCACTAGGGTCTGATACCTTACTTTACTTTTGATAACTTTATTTCGGTCAAAGACCATAAAAGTGAGGATAAAATACATATATACATGGCACATCCAATAAAATAATAAAAATAAATACATTTCTTTAAAAGGTGAATTAAACATTGAGTTATCAAAGCTATTTCAATAATTTAAAATGATTTGAGACTTAACCTACGGCGCCACATGCCATAGAGAAAGCGAGAGACAGCAAATACAATAGGCGGAGAAGTGTCATGCTTGAGGACTCTACACGCCTGTACACAAATCCTATAACCCAAGTTTCTACAAATTGGAATGAGCCAATATTTACGTATGTTACTGTATGCTGGACAAAAAAATAGTACTTGGTTAACATCTTCTCTAACATAATTACATAATGGGCAATTTTCGTTTTCAGTTTTTGTCCATTTCGAGGTGAATGATCTAATGGGTAGAGAGCCATGCCTTAATTGAACATATAATTTCCTCGCAAGAGGGGGTTGGATTTCATCCAAAAATTTCTCCCACCCCCTTTCTGATTTAAATGCGAGGAACTCAGTAGAAATCCTGCCATAAGAAGTTGAGCTTTGTAAAGCATGCAGATTGTGTTGTCTCACCATATTTAACAACTGAGCTCTAGATATCCTCGGGCAGCTCAACTCAGGGGACCCCCATAGTTGAGGCAGACCTATTTTTAAAGAGAGGGCCTTGATGTGGGAAAGCCAGGGAATGTTTTTGCTTTTTAACTGTTCCCAGGTCACCCGGAATTCAGCTCTAAAGGATACCAACTCAGGTACTGACCAGAGCCTCCTCCAATAAAGCACGAGGCGCACGTCTGCCAAGTTTTCAATGGACTCCAAACCCAGGTCCATTCGCAATGGGATAAGAGGTGTACTTATCGGTAATCCCACCAAATTTCTCATAAAGGCCTGTTCGACCCTCACGAGACTTGATACATTCATGTGACCCCAAAGTTCGGCACCGTACAGAGATGCAGTCCGAGCCTGCAGGCTATAAATCTCAAGGGCGGGCGCAACCGGTTTAGATATCGATGCTCTCTGGAACTTGCCAATACCGCCAGATATTTGTGAAAGTCTAAGGGCAGATTTAGCAATCTGGTGGCCCCAGCCAAAATCCTCCATCAGCGTAATCCCAAGGTATACAAAGGTTTTTACTCGTTCCAATGGGACATTATTCAAAAGAGGGTTCGGCTCGGGGGATTGAAGATCATAAACTTAGTCTTATCCATATTGATCTCCAAACCCCGCGAGGCGCAAAAGCTCACGAAACCATCCAGGACACGCTGGATACCCGAAGAAGTTCGAGACAACAACAGAGTGTCATTCGCGAACATCAAAGCTGGTACACGGCTGGACGTCAACCAAGGGGCATCACTATCCTTGACTTCATTTAGGGTATCGACAAGACCATTTATGAACAGACTAAAAAGAGTAGGGGCCAAGACACACCCCTGCCAGACGCCCCTGGCAACAGGGAAACGATCCGAAAGGGTCCCGTGTCTCCCACACCTGACCTGTGCATAATTTACATCATGCAAACGGGACAAGATCTCAAGCAGATAGGGCGGGAGGCCCAAGTCTGCCAATACCACCCACATTTTTTCCCTAGGGACCAAATCGAAGGCAGCCCGCAGGTCCACAAAAACTAGGTAGAGGCTGCCACCCTCGACCTTTGTGGTTTTCCGAAAAAGTACCTGGAGCTGAAAGATTTGGTCCAAGGTTGAGATTCCGGATCTGAATCCAGCCTGGAGAGTGGACAATATTTCCCGTTCCTCCATCCATGCTTGAATCCTGTCCAAAATAATTCTGGCCATTAGTTTTTGTGTTGTATCAAGCAGGCTAATTGGCCTATAGTTTGAAGGGATAAGTGGGCAGCCTTTTTTGTAGATAGGGACAATCTCGGCCCCCAGCCAAGTGTCCGGTGGGTCAGACCCCTTGAGGATCGCGTTGAATAGGATGACAAGGTAAGGCGCCCATATTTTCGGCTGGGCTCGAAACAAATCCCCCGGCAATTTACCAAGGCCGGGAGCTTTGTTAGGAAGCAATCTAGCTATAGCAGATTCTACCTCCTTCAGGGTGATACTCACTGGGAGGTCAGGCGGATGCACACACAATCCGGGGGCCTCCGCCCGAGGCCCCCGTCAGTCGATACTCGTGACGGGGGTCTGGGGCGGACATGTGTCGCAATTTCCTCCTGGCTAAATCCAGAAGTTAGACTTAAACCCAGCCAAGATGGGTCATCGTGCTCCAAGCATACATATAGAGCCCCAAAATGAGCCTCCCACACTGGGGGCTCGATATTTGGGATGATGGCTTGCCCTCCCCCCTTAGAGCCTGAACTAACAATAGCCCAGAACGACTTTGCGTCCCCAGTCAGGAGCGCATTTCTCAACTCTCCCCACCTAGCTTCCTCCCAGTCCCTCTTAGCTCCCTCAATGGTCTTTTTATAGAGCGAGCGAGATAGTCTAATTTTTAAGCTATCCTTGGCTTTGATTGCAATAATGAGATCTTTCTTGGCTTTCCTGCAGGTGCCATTGCCCCACCTTGTCTAGGTCTGAATCGTGGGCAAAAAGCATCCCCCAACACACTGGCCAGCTGGCTATGGATTTTTACAGCATGACCATTTGGTGGCAAGTCAGCCATCGCAAGTAACCATGGTATAGCGAGCTGGTATATTTCACCCATCTTAGTCGGAGAATTCTGGAAGTGGGGCCAATTGACCCTACGGTGGTTGTTCGAAACCATGAGTGGCATGTTCTTATTGGAGGTGAGACCGGCTTCAGGGTTAGTCAGCCCAAAGCTCCCAGGGTTAAGAGTCAGAACAAGGGCGTTGTGGTCACTGTTGTGTCTCGGATACACTCTAAGTTCTAGAAGCTTGTCCCAGTGTTTTGCTTCCAACATAATATAATCAATAATGGATGTTTGTGCTACCCTATTAAATGTGGGATTTCCCGGATGATCAGGGTCCAATCTCCCATTACACGCCCGCAAGGACGTAGCAAGCGAGAATGATTTTATTTGGAGGACCAACCGAGTCCATGCCTTAACAGGAGAGATCTTTGGTTCCGGGATACACCAGAGTGAATCTTCATCGTCCTGTTCATCCCAATCAGGGTTAACCAAGGGCTCAAATTGGCAATTAAAGTCCCCACCGACTATTAGTATAACTGAGGAGTCAAGTGTCTGGATAAAGAGATCTAATACTTTAATCGTATCAGACTCCTGCCCATGCCTAACTGGTCGTGAATAGATATTAATTATGGCTATTTTTGGTAAATTCAGGGGTGTCAATAACACACATTGGACATCGGGAGAGTTAGTTGGTATTTGAGTAGCTTTGACGCCCAAATGGGTGCCTATCCAAATTGACAGGCCACCGGATGGGCGGCCTCTACCACTAGATACTGCCAGGGTATGGAATGTTGCATAGCCTGGACTTGCACTCTCCTCTAATGCCCAAGTTTCCTGAATCAGGCAGATGTCATGTACTGCCATAAAAGAGCCCCAATCAGGATTAGATAGTTTATTTTTTAAACCAGCAACGTTCCACAAAAGGATTTTTATGGTACCATCGGCTACGGCACCGGTGACTTTTGGGATTCCTGTTGCCATGGTGGGGAGGCTAACAAAAGTAGGAGACTCTAGATGGACTTTCTTCTCTGTTTCTTCTATACAGGGTGCTTCTCCTCCTGCAACAGAAACTCCTCGCGGGAACCCCGCATCCCCTGCATCCCCCGCGGCACACCTTACCACCCTACCCGCACCACCAGGGGGTGTGGTCACTGCATGGGTGAGGGTTTTAGTACTTCCCTCCAATGTAATTGCGAAGGTAGATGTTTCACTGGTGTTATTCGAGGGTAGCTCCTTATCGTGCGGGCGTCAATCGACCTGATTCAGTACACTAAACCTATTTCTGTGCACAAAAGATGGCAGCGGGGATTATAGATGTTTACGTCTACCCAGCTTGCTTGCCCCTGATGCACTCCAGAAGCACAGCCATTACGGCCCTCATCGTATTTAGCTCTTTTAAAATAAGCTGATCTCAAAGGAGGGACAGGATAGAAGTATGACAGGTGAAGGGTGAGGATTTGGGTGTTTAAACTGGAGGGGAACAAACCGCAGATGTACTCTACGGCAGCGGTATCCCTTATATGTATGACCACACAGTTCCCTACTATAGTTTTGGGACCCTTCCCAATCCAGTCTATACGTCTTACAGACAGGATTTCTCCAGAGATGTAGGAAGGGAGAGGTCTATTTACATTTAGCCACTGCACACACTTGTTTTTTAACTCAATATGGGTTTCGTTTTTTCCCTGGGATAGAGGTGGTACCCCCGATAGAACTACAACGTATGGTAAAGACTCTGGTGGGAGGTTAATAATTTGCAACTCCGATGGTGTACCTATAGAGAATGGATTTAAATTTGATGGAGCTGAAACAACGGAGGGCCCCCTTTCCAGACTATATCTTTCACATTCTGTCTTTTCTTCGCTGGAAGTGGCTTTTGGGATTACAGAGGCCAGGGAACCGTCAGCAACTATAAATGTACTTAAAGAAGGGCTAACTGTTTTCGTAGCTGGCTCATTGCTAGTGGTGATCAATTGTATATCTTTGTTCCCTATAACACTGTCAGCTGCTGAGGCACTCTCAGGTTGGGGAGCACTACAACCTGCTCCACTAGAAGCAGAATTCCCGTATGGAATCGTAGGGGACATTTTTCCCAGGCCCTTATTATTGAGGGTAGAAACTAGTCTATCAATCCTAGATGCCAGGGATTTAATATGGTTACCAATGGTCTGTTCTAAGAGAATCTGAAAATCAGCTATTAAGCTAGTGACCCAGAGCAGGCCTATCATATTTGCTGGGGAGGAGCCGGTGGTGCTTAGTACAGAATCGCACTTAAGGCATATATTTTTATTCGACTTCTTAACAAGTCTCCTCTTCTTACCTCGGGGGCCCGGGTTTTTTTTTGCAGTAGTGTTTGGGGGAGGTGGGAGCAAACTTGGGGGTATATGGCTAGCTAAAATATCTTAAGGAACCTGGGCACAGGGTAAGTCAGCAAGTGATGACGTAAGAAAGGAGCTTACGTCAGGAGGATTTGTTACAGTTATTGAATAGTCCCCAACCTGCTCTACCAAAGGTGCCACAGGAGTGTTAGACAACCTTCGCTCTGTATTTTCAATAGCATTTACCACTACCCCAATGGTTTTTGTAGCATCTTATCGATAGCCGTGAGCGAGGGGAGGGGTGGTGCCGTTGCTGCCTGTTGCCATGTCACTGGGCTGGGAATTGGAGTCTTTTGATTTTTACCTATTATGGAGCTTGGCTACAGGGTAAATCGTATTCTACAAATCCTTAGTTCTAAGGAAAAGGGAACGAAATAAAAGTCAAAAACAACAGTACTTTAAAAAAGATTACCAGGCCATCAAGGGTAGCTACTAACAATGTTAAGGGGATGGCCCGACCCGGCCTCCTCCGGCCCCTGACGGGCAAGGACGGGCCCGCCCTTGGCCCGGGCTTCGCCCGGGCGCTGCCCGCACGCGTCCCACGCTGCGGGCACCTGGAGGCCTTTTGTGTGTCCCAGGCACTGCCAGATGCCATCACCGGCGAGCGCCCGGGGCTTGGACTGCTGGGGGATGTAGTTACGGTGGCCGTTCCCCTCACGGCGGCGATGGTACTGCGCTATGGTATAGTGTCCCCCAACGATGGCCGTTGCCCTCACAGCAGGTAAGAAATTCAATTTTGTGTCTCCCGGTCTCGGAAAGGGTGTCCCGCGCTGCGAGGCACCTGGAGGCCTTTTGTGTGTCCCAGGCGCTGCCAGATGCCGTCACCGGCGAGCGCCCGGGGCCTGGAATGCTGGGGGGTGTAGTTACGGTGGCCGTTCCCCTCACGGCGGCGATGGTACTGTGCTGTGGTATAGTGTCCCCCAACGATGGCCGTTGCCCTCACGGCAGGTAAGAAATTCAATTTTGTGTCTCCCGGTCTCGGAAAGCGCGTTCCGCGCTGCGGGGCACCTGGAGGCCTTTTGTGTGTCCCAGGCGCTGCCAGATGCCGTCACCGGCGAGCGCCCGGGGCTTGGAATGCTGGGGGATGTAGTTACGGTGGCCGTTCCCCTCACGGCGGCGATGGTACTGCGCTGTGGTATAGTGTCCCCCAACGATGGCCGTTGCCCTCACGGCAGGTAAGAAATTCAATTCTGTGTCTCCCGGTCTCGGAAAGCGCGTCCCGCGCTGCGGGGCACCTGGAGGCCTTTTGTGTGTCCCAGGCGCTGCCAGATGCCGTCATGGGCGAGCGCCCGGGGCTTGGAATGCTGGGGGATGTAGTTACGGTGGCCGTTCCCCTCACAGCGGCGATGGTACTGTGCTGTGGTATAGTGTCCCCCAACGATGGCCGTTGCCCTCACGGCAGGTAAGAAATTCAATTTTGTGTCTCCCGGTCTCGGAAAGTGCGTCCCGCGCTGCGGGGCACCTGAAGGCCATTTGTGTGTCCCAGGCGCTGCCAGATGCCGTCACCGGCGATCGCCCGGGGCTTGGAATGCTGGGGGATGTAGTTACGGTGGCCGTTCCCCTCACGGCGGCGATGGTACTGCGCTGTGGTATAGTGTCCCCCAACGATGGCCGTTGCCCTCACGCCAGGTAAGAAATTCAATTTTGCGTCTCCCGGTCTCGGAAAGCGCGTCCCGCGCTGCGGGGCACCTGGAGGCCTTTTGTGTGTCCCAGGCACTGCCAGATGCCGTCACCGACGAGCGCCCGGGGCTTGGAATGCTGGGGGATGTAGTTACGGTGGCCGTTCCCATCACGGCGGCGATGGTACTGCGCTGTGGTATAGTGTCCCCCAACGATGGCCGTTGCCCTCACGGCAGGTAAAAAATTCAATTTTGTGTCTCCCGGTCTCGGAAAGCGGTCTGATACCACTACATTCCATTGACCTATTGTCAGAAATTAACTCCGGTTACTGTGATTCGACCTACATAACGAACATTTTCGATAATTGGTCTTGGCCTCAGTTATATGGGCCTCAACTAAACATATACTTATACATAAAACCCCCGTGGTAATATATGTTGGGTTGATTTTTAGAGATGTGGGTTGAAATATGTTAATTAATGCACAGTAAGATGCATTAACTGCGGAACAAAGAGTTTCATGCTTTTTTGCTTTGATATGATTATGATTTTTAATCTGATTACTTCAAAATTTAAAATTTAGTTGGGGACATAATTGGTCAGAGCGGTAGTAACATTTCTTTGCATTGACGTTTATTAGGACATTTTATGGGATTACATCTTATATATAATTATTCCATCAAGGTTGCTTGATTGGCATCTCGTCTTGATGTTTATACCTAAGAATCTGTGATGCTAATATCTGTTTGAATTTTCACAAAATATCTAATAGAATAGCCTCGATCGAGATGCTTTTTACATATGACTAGTGTGGCGACGATGTACATTCAAAGATGGCGGCGCTGTTTGTATTGAAGTTATCATATACCCTCATGTGACGTACGCGTAATGATGACGCGGACACACACGCCCTCAAAATGATGGAGTCCACGTCCCGTCTTACGAACTACGGGCGGGAACAAGGAACGCCGCACATTAAGTCGGGATCACTGTCCGCGACTGTGGGTAAGATCTGATTGCTGCAGTATTCTATTGTGGGTAGGGAGGTTGCGTCTCACCCTATGGGTGGACGGATTGGCCGTATATAGCACCCATTCTAAGGGCGGTATAGACCACGGGTAGTGATAGATTGGGCGTTATGCCCAGAGTGAATTGCATGGGGTGACTGCTCTTTTTTAGTGCGGATGAGACCACATAATCCTCTACAATCGTGAATTTCACTATAGCACGGGCGGGCTGAGGATATTTGGCAATACTACTTTGATATTTCTAAGATGTGGTCCCGCACTGATATGATGGATGGGGACTATGTTTGCGGATGTTTCAGCTTCACTCTCATTATTCATTTTTTTGGTGTCTATACAACGCATATTGAAATGTGTTTTATTGGCATTCATCGTTGAACAACGGGGGTTGATTGCTTAAAACTTTAAATCTCCAATGTTTTTGTATACCGCGCTTTCTAACAAGGAGATGAAAGTATAATGAGATATATATAAATATCTCTGGTGATTTCTACGGGAACAACGGTTATATATAAATAGTGATTGAAGAAATCTTAAAAAGCAGATGCACTTACATGTGTGTTTTATATTGATCTGGCCTCTTTAGGTATGGTATATATCCAAACATCAGTAAATGTTTGGATTTCACTGTGGGACTATCAAATCAATAACGGATATCATTCCTGTATGGATACAAGACTATTGCTTAAATATTGCGACGAAATAGGAACAGCAATATTATCTTGATACTCAGCGGCAGATAGAATATAGACGTCGAAAGTGATATAAGGTAGGCTTGATATGATGTGTCAGCTGCCACGCCTGCAAATTCACCTGCATCCGGACCAGCCCCGCACCAGCACCCGCCAAGTCGAACACCAGCAGCACCCACCTCAAGTGCATCCTGCTCAACACCCGCTCCGTCCACAGACACGCCATCGAACTCTGGAACCTTCTAGACACCACAGCCCCTGACGTTGCCTTCCTCACGGAGACCTGGATGAACGCCTCTTCAGCTCCCGACATCGCCATCGCTATCCCAGAGGGCTACAAGATCGTCCGGAGGGACCGAAACGCCAACCAGATGGGAGGAGGCATCGCCATCATCCACAGGAACACCATCCGTGTCACGACCAGCACCGACAACACCCTGACCAGCGCCGAACACCTGCATTTCCAGATCCACACCAACCCGAACACCACCCTCAGAGGCACCCTGATCTACCGACCCCCTGGACCACGCACGCAATTCAGCGAGGACATCGCCGACTTCGTCAGCCCGCATGCCCTCCCCTCCGCTGACTACATCCTCCTCGGAGACCTCAACTTCCATCTGGAGAACAACAACGACCACAACACCAGCACCCTGCTCGACAACCTCGCCAACCTGGGACTCAAGCAACTGGTGCCCACCCCCACCCACCTCGCCGGACACACACTCGACGCCGTCTTCTCATCCAGCACAGACATCGACTTCAGCCACGCCACAGAACTTCAATGGACGGACCACAGCTGCGTCCACTTCACCTTCAAGAGAACGACGACCCACCAACACCAGCAACACACCGCCCGCAGAAGCTGGAACAAGATCACAGCAGACCAGCTCGCCACCTCCCTGAGCCAACACCCTCCGGCCAGCTCAGCGAACCCCAGCCAGGCCGCCGATAACATCACGAAGTGGATCAGCAACTGCGCGGACGAACTCGCCCCGCTGAGGACCCCGCCTAGCAGACCCGGCAGCAAGAAGGCCCCATGGTTCACCGACGAACTCAAGAGCTCCAAGAAGAACTGCCGAGCCCTCGAGAAAGTCTGGAAAAGGAATCCGACACCGGACAACAGGACCTCCTACAAACTTGCCACCCGGAAACACCACCAGCTGATCCGCGCCGCCAAGAGAACAGCATTCAAGGACCGGTTGGACAACAACGCACACAACAGCAAGGAACTCTTCAACATCGTGAAAGAGCTTTCCAACCCCAACGCAGGAAACAACGACATCACCCCATCGCAAGACCTCTGCAACTCCCTCGCCTCCTACTTCCACAACAAGATCACAGACATACACAGCAGCTTCAACAACCAGCCAACGCACACCACGACCGACCAGCCACCCCCCCCCACCACCACCCTCCACGCCTGGACCCCGATCAGCACCGAAGACACCATCCGCACGATGAACTCAATCCACTCCGGATCACCAACCGACCCCTGCCCTCACCACATCTTCAACAAGGCCGACGCTGTCATCGCACCCCACCTGCGAGACATCATCAACACTTCCTTCGACACCGCCATCTTCCCCGAGAGCTGGAAACACGCCGAACTCAGCGCTCTACTCAAGAAACCAACAGCGGACCCCACCGACCTCAAGAATTACCGCCCCATCTCGCTTCTCCCGTTTCCAGCCAAGGTCATCGAGAAGACCGTCAACAAGCAGATGGCCGCCTTCCTCGAGACGAACGGATCCCTCGACCCCTCACAGTCCGGCTTCCGAGCCAAACACAGCACCGAGACCGCCCTCATCGCCGCCACCGATGACATCCGAGCCCTGATGGACAATGGAGAAACAGCGGCCCTCATCCTCCTAGACCTCTCCGCGGCATTCGACACGGTCTGCCACCGCACCCTGGTACGGCGCCTCAGCAACATCGGAATCCAGGACAAGGCGCTGGAATGGATCATCTCCTTCCTCGACGGAAGAACACAGCGAGTCCGCCTACCACCGTACAAGTCAGAGGCCTCCGAAGTCATCTGCGGCGTCCCCCAAGGATCATCCCTGAGCCCCACCCTCTTCAACGTCTACATGAGCCCCCTCGCGGCCATCGTACGCAAACACCACCTCAGCATCATCTCCTACGCCGACGACACCCAGCTGATCCTCTCCCTGACCAACAACCCCGCCGCCGCCAGAGCCAACCTACACGAAGGGATGAAAGAGGTAGCCGAGTGGATGACGACCAGCCGCCTGAAACTGAACTCGGACAAGACGGAGGTCCTCATCCTGGGCTCCTCTCCCTCCGCCTGGGACGACTCCTGGTGGCCTCCCGCCCTGGGCACCGCACCCAAACCGACAGACCATGCACGAAACCTGGGCTTCATCTTGGACTCCTCCCTCTCCATGACCAGGCAAGTCAGCAGCGTCTCCTCGGCGTGCTTCAACATCCTACGCATGCTACGGAAGATCTTCTGGTGGATCCCCACTGAGACCAGGAAGACCGTCACCCAGGCCCTCGTCACCAGCCGACTGGACTACGGCAACGCCCTCTACGCCGGGACCACCGCCAAGCTCCAGAAGAGACTCCAGCGGATCCAAAACGCCTCAGCCAGACTCATCCTCGACATCCCACGATCCAGCCACATCTCCGGACATCTGAGAGACCTTCACTGGCTCCCCATCAACAAGAGAATCACCTTCCGCCTCCTCACCCACGCACACAAAGCCCTACACGACCAAGGCCCGAGCTACCTCAACAGCCGAGTCAACTTCTACGCTCCCAAACGCCACCTCCGATCAGCCAACCACGCCCTCGCCGCCGTCCCCCGCATCCGAAGAGCGACTACAGGAGGAAGGTCCTTCTCCTACCTGGCCGCCAAGACCTGGAACTGCCTCCCGTCCGACCTGCGCCTGACCCAAGACCACCTCTCCTTCAGGAAGAAGCTGAAGACCTGGCTGTTCGAGCAGTAGCGGCACCCCCCCCCCCTCCAGCGCCTTGAGACCCTATGGGTATGTAGCGCGCTTTATAAGTGTCACTGATTGATTGATTGATATGTGTATCTTGATGACTTATTAGCAATCTTGGAAAGAATATTGGTTAAATATGGTGCTGACCTAAAGTGGGTCTCTCTCTCTTCTTTTTGTTGTTATTTTGCGCCCATTGTGTATGTAGATATACGAGTACCATCTCTGAGAAATTTTTTGACGTGCAACAATTACCGGATACAATCTTGCAAGTGTCTTCAATTGGTATGCCCTTTTTCATTATCCAGCTTGTCGTTTTAATTCCCTCTAGTACTCTTTTGTTTTTAGCTTTTTCTTGGTGTTGCCTGACTTTAGGCAATCCGAGTCATTATTTGTTTCTTCATCCTTATTGTTTAGGCTGGACATAAATGTTTTTCTGTTATTTAATAATACACGCATTATAGTCTGTATGCCATTATTTATGGTATTCTATGTTGATGTATAATCATATGCAAAGCAACTCTTTGTAATTGGAGAAGCAGTTATCTGTATTTTGAGGATGCACCTTTGGATTAGATCTTTTATGGATTATTATGCATTGTGAAACGAAACGATATTTGCCAACTTTTGAGGCATTGGCTCTAACCACTGGGTATTAACCTTTTTGATATAGTTCCCATTGGTGAGATTCGGGAAGTTTTATAAATTTTACATTGTATATAAATAGGGGTGATGTATTGTGTTTTGATTAAGTGAAATAGCTAACAATTCTCTTTGGATATGCATGTTTACATTTTTGTATTGTTGTACACATGCATGCTAGGACATATGATGTATGTATTTGAGCTTGTATATATGAAAGTCTCTTGACGAGTGTGTTTTTATATGTGTTTTTTTAATTACAGCCCTGAAGAAGTTCTGTCTAAGAACGAAACGCGTTGGCTGTGGCTTATAAAAAAAACTCAATAAAGAAGCAACTCTATTTTTTCAATACAAACTGAATATTTTGAACTGTATAAAAAATAATGGGATAAGTGGTGCAGCTTTGATCTTGTTCTATGGCGATATGCACTTCGTGTTCGTATGCTGATGGGTTGTTGTTTATCATTAAAGTTGATTGTTTTGGAGTAATGTAGTGCGTTGCAGGGTCCCACCTGAAGACACCCGCTGACCCGCACGTACGTCCTAACCTCATTTGCTGGAGGTCAGGACTGATGCATTAAAAAGGACCTAGCCCTAGCCATGCACAGTCTCGCACGAGGTAGCAAAATTAATACCTCTGTATTCGTGTGCTCCTTTTGTGATCGCCGTCCCAGGCCCCAAGGCATCCCAACACTGCAGGCGCCATGTTTTGTTTTCAGGTCGAACCTAGAAGCGCGCATGCGCTGCACAGCAAGGCATGGTGTATTTAGTACATGGGCTTCAAGCTGGCCTATCGCTTGTCATTGGTTGTTCCAGGTGCCTTTCTATGGGGCATATTATCAAGACCAGCGATAAAATTATCACCGCTTTAGCGGCAGAAAACTGCCGCTGAAACGGTGAAACGCTGAAATGGGCTTGATAATATGCTCTATGGAATTCCAATTGAAGCCCATGTTAGATGTGAAGGACATCTAACCTGAGCTTCAATTGGAATTTCATAGAGCATATTATTAAGCCCATTATCGCCGTTTTAGCGGCAGGTTTCGGCCGCTAAAGCGGCGATAATTTTATCGCCGGTCTTGATAATATGCCCCTAAATTCCTTACTTTTGATTGGCACATCGTGCCTAGTTGTCCTTGCTTTTGGTCTGAAGTTATCCCCCATAGAGGCTGGCCCTGTTACAGGGCTCATCTCACTTCTGTCCATTTCAGTTCGATTTCCGTACTATTTTTTCTGATTGACTGCCTCGTGTTCTGGAAATGTTGCAAACGCGAGCAGCTGACCAGTGTTTCTGCTTTCCTCCCACCCACCGTTTCTCCGTGTGTTCTCCCCTTCGCCCCTTAACTTTTACTTATGATCCACAAAGTCTGGGCCACAAAAGATTAAGTTAAGCAGTCACAAAGTTAGAATGTTAGAAATTTTACTTTACTCATTAGCTCCCTTTCAGCCAATCTTTCGTTTTTAGCATTAATGAGGATTTACCTCTGAGACACAGCTAGCAGCACTGGCTTGAAGAGTAAGAATGTGGAATTATCACTGGGAACAGAGACGCAGCTGCACTGCTAGAGAACCAAGCATTTGCAATGCAATAGGTCTCGCAATTACACGAGTTAAAGCTATTGGCATTGTAAATGACAATGCCAATAGGCATTGTTATTTGCAATGTCAATAGCTCAAACTCGCGTAAATGCGAGACCTAATGCATTGCAAATGCTTGTTTTTCTAAGTTGTCAAAAATAGTCAGGATAAATGCAGAACAGCGCACGGAAGAGGACAGGTTTCCCGCCTCCGTGCCCCGCTGCACTCCTTAAGCATAACTCACGAGGGGGTACACAAAGGGCATAGACAATGAGGGCCGTGGGGAGCCTGCTTATACCTCGCTGGGGTGGTGATGAGAAAAGCAAACCCATTCTTTTTATTGAGCCAGCCCCACCCTCCTCGCCTCCCCTCCGAGGGGGTCTGTGCCGTACAAAGAGTCTTCCCTAAACCCTGTGCCCAGGTGCACCTCTGAGCCGTGCGAGCAGGGGGTCCGAGTGTGTGTGGGGATCAGCCTCACCCGGTGCACCCACTGACACACTGGTAGGTGTACAAATGCCGCATGCTGGTTACAGCGCAGGGGGTTAATGCTCCTAGCACACCCCGCTCCCCAGTCTTCTGTCCTGTATTATCAGCCCGTCTTACGCTAGCCTCGCGCCTCCTCCTCACGCGAGTAAACATTTGGCTAAAGGCCTCAGCTCAACCTGAATGGCGGGGGTGGCCTTGTGAAGTGCCTCGCGCGCCCCCCGATCGCTGATGGTTTTGTGCTGAAGTACACAGCTGATAACAAGCCTGTGACCCCGGCGGCGGCCGGGCCGCTAGAATTACAGGGTAACCAGGCGAAAGCTGGCTGCAATACACATATATCATAGATGTTGGGAATCTTTGAGCCGCTGACTATCTGTCAGGTCTTGCGAATTCGTACTGCCAATACAGCTCTAGGTGGGATTTCGTGGTGATGAAGGGCGGGTAGATGTGCCCAGGTGTCACTTCTTCTGCTTTTCGTTCGATTAATGTATTTAAACACCCCTTGCAACCAACAGGCACTTTCAATGAGATTCATCTCGGGCAGCGCTACGAGGTCATATTAGTGCAATGCAACGCTGCACAGATCACTGTAACATAACATTCTAGTCACCTACTCTGTCATGGGGTATAAATCAACATCAGGGCTTTCTATCTTTTAAAATCTGCGCGCCAAGCACCCCTCCCTGCCCCCGGCCCGTTCCCTACAGAAACACCTGGACTCAGAGCTGATGACGCACATCCCATGCACGCGACCGGCCAGGGTGCACAGAGAAGCGCGTGGCGCCACGTGAAGTGCTTTGCATAATGGTACAGTTACAAACAAGACCCGCGTCTACTCTCAATCGGTGCCCGCCCTTTGCATATTAGCCTCGAGAGACAGATGTTTTTCCAAGAGACAATATGAAAATTACCCTCTGAAGAACATCCCGGCGGCCGGTGGGCCTCGGGTCCCAGTGACGAAGCCTGCAAATCCAAGTTACAATAAAAGCATGTTGACTTTTGGGTACTCTTGTGTAGCCAGAGGAAAAAGTGAACTTTAAAGCTGTTCATCGTATGATGAACTAGCCGGGCATACTCCAGAAGGAAGGGCACGTGAGGGAAGAGAAAAGGGGCAATTTTGCAAGGCTAATGTCTGGTAGGACAGGACCGGTGACAGCCTGACAAAAACAGATATGCTTTGAAGTCACTGCAATCCTCTTTCCATCAGGCCTTGACGCTTCCATATGGAGGGTGCATGTCAATTGCCTCTGACCCAGTTCACATCCCAGCCAGTGGCGTAGCTAGATCTTTTGGTGCCCATGGTGGTCCCTGCGTTTGCTGTCCCGCGACGGCAGTAGGTAAGAGCGGGGTGCAATTTCTGGGTTTAATATGCCTGTTCAAAATATTGTAACGTTGAGATATTTTGGTACCCAATTGATGATATATGGAGAAAAAAAAGTGATGTCATTACGACATGTGCTCTGCACTGAAGTGTGTCTTTCAGAAGGAGACCGCACAAGTACCGTTTTTTCGCAGCTCTTAGTTTCAAAATCCTATCCTTTATACTGAATGAAATTAAAAAAAAATACAGTGCAATGTGAGACTCCAAAAGCCCTGTTCCTGTACGGTTATCATTTGTGGAAAAGCAGCTCGACCGTGCATATATCAAAAGTGTCTGCGTTGCAAAGACATGCGTTTTTGTGTATTTTCAAAGCACTGCCTATTTGGGTTTACCCTGTCGTGTCTGCAGAAGGGAAGCAGCTTGATTATCATTTTGACATGAAAGAGTGAAGATGGACTGTAGAGATGTGGTGGTCTAGTGGTTATGAGGGTGGAGTGTAGTGGGAGGAGTAGGAGGGGGACTGCCCGACAGGAAGAGGCGGAGCGGGGCATAGGAAAGGCAGTGAGAGTAGGACCACGCTGTTGTAAGGTCACAGAAATAAAGAGTCCAAAGAAACCTATCGTGTCTGTCGTCATTGGCACAACGAAGACACGACAGCTGGCGACGAGGATGGGATGGAGCTAAATGCTCTCCCAGAACACTGGCACGCTGACGAGACTGGCGAAGGACTGGACACGAGGAAACCAGCAGAAGCATCGCCACCCGCGGGACGCACCCGGAGCGTGTGAAGAGCCCAGCAGCGTGAGGAGCGAGATTGCGGAACGCGCCCTGCATCGGAAGAGGTCCGGCGCTCGAAGGGCAGGAAGAAAAACGACGACGCTGACACGCGCGTCTCCAGGTTAGAGCAGCGTGAAGACTCTCTCACTCACCTGCCTGTTGTGAAGCTCTGAGTGAGACGGATGATGGGAGGAGGCCGCCTGAGCAGTGCGCAGACTGGAAATGAATGAACTGAAAGCCCGGCACCACGTGTGAAGCCCATGCACGTTATCCAGCCGGCGGCCATCTTGAAGTCAGGCGGGTACAAGACGTCCCATGCAAACAGACCCGAGCGGCCATTTTGAAGTCAGGCATCACTAAAATTTGAACAAGCACGAGCAAACGAAAAAAAAAAAAAAAAAAAGTGAAGAAAGCACACAAGCATACAGAAAATAAAGATTCCATAAAGAAATAATAGAGCATCTACCGTGCTGAAGCAGAGTTCACTTCACGTGACACACGATGTCGCAACCTGGATCCCCAGCCCGCCAAGAAGCGAAGCCGATCGTCGTGGGACTGTCGCATCTGCGCCCTCCGGAGCCCCTGGCGCTCGTGGTCGGGAGCAGCATGGGCCCTCGCTGGGAAGAATGGATAGAGGATTTTGAGGACTATATCAAAGGCTCAAAGGTGATAGGGGACGAAGATCAACTGATCGCACTTCGAAACCTCGTAGGAAAGGACATCAGCAAGATGATAAAAGAACTCCCCGCCGCGGACGCGGGAACGTATGCTAGAGTGTGAGAAGCCCTGGATAAGAAGTTTGTGCATAAGAAGAATGTGGACTACGAACGGTACGTGTTCCAGAGAGCGCGACAGGAGAAAGATGAGGTCATGGGCTCGTACATAACGCGGTTACGGCGATTGGCGCGCCACTGCGAGTTCGAAGCCTTCTCGACGGATGATGCCATACGGCTGCGTGTGATTGACGGCTGTCAGTCAGAGTCACTTCGCAGGAAATTACTGAAGAAGAGCCACACCTTAGATGAAATAGAAGAACTCACGAGGCTACATGATCAGACAGAGGAACAGGCCAAGACAATGGAGGCAGGACGCATGGAACGCAAGGAGCTAGCCTGTCAAGTACGCACCGAACGCCCCCGCCGGGGATCAAGAGAGCGGGAGCGACACGCCCGGCCGCCATCGAGACACCGCCGCCCTGGACATCGACGGCCAGACTCGGGGAGGAGGAGCAGGCGTCAGGATCATGGGAAAAAGGCGCCACTGCGAAGGTGCTACCGATGCGGGTACGATTTCCCACACATCGGAGCATGCCCTGCCCTGGGGCAGCAGTGCCACAAGTGTGGCCGAAACAATCACTTTGAGACCATGTGCGGGGAGTACCGCCGGGAAAAAGACAAAGATTCAACAAGGTTGCCAAGAGGCGAGACGCGCCGCCATCATGCACGAGCGGTACATGACCGTCGGAAGTCATCATCCAAATCCTCCCAGTCCAGGCAGGGAGTCACGGTCTTCAAGGTGGTCCAGAAGATCACCGTCTAGAGACTCTGAGTCACCATCAAGTGAACAAGAATATTCCGTGGAATATGCAAACATGATCGCCGATCCAGACCAGCTAAAAAAATACCCCCGACTGGACATCAGCGTAGGCACGCATCCCCCGAAGTTTGTGATGGACAGTGGAGCATCCCTCAACTACATCCCCGTGACGGAGTATAAGAAGATGAACCCTCGGCCTCGGCTCAATCCAGCACATGTCCGCGTCTACACCTGGATGTCCAGGAAGCCGCTCCCATGTCTTGGGAAGTTCTCAACGACACTGCGGCATCAAACAACATCTATTCCAGCCGTGATCCATGTCATCGAGGGGCCGGAAGCAGACTGTCTCCTCAGCTTACCAACAGCTGAACGGTTAAAACTGGTAGAGATACTTTACCGCGTCAACAGTGACAACGACACCATCCACAAATTCCCAAAGCTGTTCTCCGGGCTCGGCAAAATGAACAGAGGCCAGATTCGCCTCCACATAAATGACCAGGTCCGCCCAGTTGCCCAGCACCCTCGGAAAGTACCTTTCCACCTCCAGCAAGCGGTGGAAGATGAGCTACAAGATCTGCTGGAAGCCGACATCATCGAACGGACAGAAGGCGCCACGCCGTGGGTATCTCCAGTGGTGGTCGTACCGAAGAAAGGAACACCAGGGAAGGTCCGACTCTGTGTGGACATGCGGATGCCCAACACCGCCATCGAGAGAGAGCGTCATCCAGGACCCCATTTAAGCGACATGATAGCTGCCCTAAATGGGGCGAGGGTGTTTTCTAAACTGGACCTCAACAAAGGCTACCACCAGTTGGAACTCCACGAAAGCTCCCGATATATCACAACGTTTGCAACGCACCTAGGGCTGTTCAGATATAAGAGGCTGAATTTTGGCATCTCATCAGCCGCCGAGATATTTCAAGAGGCTATCAGACAAACAATCCATCACATCCCGAACACGCTGAACTACAGCGATGACATTTTAGTCTACGGGGCGAACGTCCAAGACCACGACACGGCCCTGGACAGAGTTTGCCATGCCCTCCTAGAAGCAAACCTCACGCTCAACAGAGAGAAGTGTGAGTTTCACCAGTCGCAACTGAAATTCTTTGGCCACATCTTTTCTGGAGCCGGGATGAAGCCAGATCCTGACAAGGTGAGCACTCTGAACAACACCAGGAGTCCACTTGACGTCAGTGATGTACGGTCCTTCCTGGGCATGGCGAGCTACTGCTCAAGATACATTAAGGACTACGCCACACTCAGCCACCCCCTTCGCACACTGACCAAACAGGGACAAGTGTTTGAGTGGACGTCAGAATGCGAGCGAGCATTTCAAGACATAAAACGGGCCGTGGGCACGGTGGAAAGCCTGGCATACTTCAGCCCAGACCGCAAAACCGAAATAACCGTGGACGCAAGCCCCGTCGGGCTGGGTGCCATCCTGGCCCAATACGACAAAGACACGGACCAACGCCACATAGTGGCCCACGCCAGCCGGAGCCTTTCAGACACAGAGAAGGCCTACTCCCAACCTGAAAAGGAAAGCCTCGCGGTGGTGTGGGCGTGCGAACACTTCCACGTGTTTATCTACGGCAAACATTTCACCATGGTGACGGACCACCAAGCACTCGTCACCATCTATGGCAATCCACGGTCCAAAATGCCGCCCCGCATTGAACGGTGGGGACTCCGTCTGCAGGAATACACGTTCACCATTGTGCACAAACCAGGGAAGGCGGCCAACCCAGCCGACTATATGTCGCGTCACCCTGAGGACTCACAGTGTCCCACACCGTCCATTGCAGATGAATACATCCACTTTGTAGTGGATCAGGCGCGGCCACCAGCGGTTCCCCTAGAGGCCATCCTGGACGCCACCCGGCAAGATACAATGCTGCAACAGGTGATTCGAAGAGTTCGAACAAACCGGTGGCGGCACGAGGACTCGGAGGACGAGAGCGGTGACACAACAAGGCGTCAGGAGTGGCAAGCATTCCGGAATGTGTGTGAGGAACTATCAGTTACAATGGACGGCCTGTTGTTACGGGATCACCGAATTGTCATCCCCCAGCAACTGAGGCAAGGAGTCGTCAACTTGGCGCACGAAAGTCATCGAGGAGTGGTCACGACGAAAAGGGCCCTTCGTGAACGCGTCTGGTTCCCTTTCCTGGACAAAATGGTAGAGCACACTCTGAAAGACTGTCTGCAATGCCAAGTGGTAAGGCACGGAGACCCGCCAGCCCCACTTCAGATGACGCCTCTACCGCCAGGAGTATGGCAAGAACTAGCAATGGATTTCTATGGCCCCATGCCGTCGGGCAAGTATGTGTTGGTAATAATAGATGAATACTCGAGATTCCCCATCGCCCGGTTTGTGACATCCACCAACGCGGCCGCCACACTCACCATCCTGGATGAAGTTTTTGCAGCCTGGGGAATACCCACAGAGGTGAAAACGGACAATGGTTCTCCTTTCAACGGCCGGGAATTCAGTGACTTCATGACACTTATGAATGTGCGGCACCGAAGGATAACACCACTATGGCCGCAGGCCAACGGCACAGCTGAAAGGTTCATGGCCACCCTCAAAAAGACATTCCAGCAGGCCGCTCTGGACAAGAAAGACCCACAGGCGGCACTCAACGATGTACTCCGAGCGTACCGGACGACACCGCACGCCACCACAGGCAAATGTCCAGCAACACTCATGCTGGGGTGCCCAGTCAGGACACGGATACCCACCTGGGAGGGAGCACTACGACCAATTTCCCCCAGCCGCGTCCATCGGGAAGTGGAAGCCACTGACAAAGCTCGCAAAGAAAGCATGAAGACGTATGCGGATGGCAGAAGACGAGCTCACTCCCTCTCGTTCCACGAAGGAGATTGCGTGGTTGTCAAGCAGGAGCAATGCAAGAAGACGGATAGCAAATTCAGAGTGGAACCTCTGACAGTCATTCGACAGAAAGGCACCATGCTGACAGCGGAGTCAGACAACAGGCGCGTAACCCGAAACGTGTCCCACTTTCAGAGGTGCAGTCCAGCTCTGCAAGAGACGCTTGAGTCGCGAATGACACCACCAAGAGTTCGACAGTCAGAAGCACGGAGCGAAGGCGACAGTCACCCGGGACAGGAACCCGGCGCCGGCGCCACTGTAGCGCTTGAAGGACGTACACTTAGACCACGACAAACAATCCGCCAGCCCAAGCGGTTGATTGAAGAGATGTAACTCTTTAGTGACTCACTTCATTTGCTAACAAAGGGGGAGATGTAGAGATGTGGTGGTCTAGTGGTTATGAGGGTGGAGTGTAGTGGGAGGAGTAGGAGGAGGACTGCCCGACAGGAAGAGGCGGAGCGGGGCATAGGAAAGGCAGTGAGAGTAGGACCACGCTGTTGTAAGGTCACAGAAATAAAGAGTCCAAAGAAACCTATCGTGTCTGTCG
Source organism: Triturus cristatus (assembly GCF_964204655.1). Taxonomy (NCBI): domain Eukaryota; kingdom Metazoa; phylum Chordata; class Amphibia; order Caudata; family Salamandridae; genus Triturus; species Triturus cristatus. The sequence continues at coordinate 419,283,404 of NC_140585.1, read as the reverse complement.
TCATTGGCACAACGAAGACACGGCATGGACAAAGTAAACGATTGTGACGAAGAGACGTGGGGCAGAGCAGAAAGCAAGCGCCAATCCGCTATGAGTGGTGTAATCAGGTCTTCGGACACTCGTGCACGGGGCAGTCAGTACCTGAAGTTCTGCCCACGTATACAAGTCGGGGGCAAATGACGTGGGAAATGGGTAAAAAAACACAAGACAAGCCCGCCGCTGGAAAAAAACATGAAGCTGACGAGGAGGGAGTGGGAGGGGCTTTCACTGAAAGTGACACGGCAGTGAAAGGAAAACAAACAAGCCCGGCGGAGCGTGGCGCGAGCGCTTGGCAGGGCAATTTAAAACGACCCATTGCTCATTGAAGGTGGGAACAGGCTATGCGTGCAGCCAGAGAAAATAAACAAACGAGAGGGGAGGGGGGAATGCCAGCAACAAAGGAGCCTGCGAAAGTGAAAGTGATCACGATCGCTACGAAGGAAAGACACATGGCGCTGCGCGCGTGCACGTTCACGTGCACTGTAGCTTTAGGCCACGGCAGCACTTTGAAAAGCCCAGATATAAAATGTCTCTTAGAGCCTTTGGCTCACGAGACCTAATAAGAACGGTTAATTACCACTGGGAACAGGGACACAGCTGCCATATTTGTGACCAAGATTTACAAAAAGGGAGCAACAGCGCGAGTGAAACATAAATCTTAGTCCTCTAGGCAGTACTACTAACTGCTTCTCTGGGCCAAGTGCCAGTTCCAATGGTGGCCACATAGCAGTCCAGTGGCGGACAAGATATCGGTTCAAGGCAACTGATGTCAAAGGCAACTGAGGCGCAACCCATCGATTCTCCGTATTCACTCAAATTGCCGGGGACCACTCCCACTGAAGAGTGCAGCCTCCTAAGCTAGACTCTTACATTGAACATTTTGTTTATTTTTTTATGCAGATTTATATAGCGCGAACTCGACCTGAATATTGCGTTGCCCACACCGGTTACGTTACACACACATTCAGGCATGGGGAGTTTAAGTGATTTGCCCAGAATCACAGGATGCGGACGTGACCCCAAGGCTCGAACGTTGGTTTCCAGCACCAAAGTCGACAATCTAGCCGGCGGACCACATCCTCTCCCGAGGCGCACAGTCTGTAAGATTTCTTGAAGTATACAACGAAACCAGTCTGCTTCCTTATCTAGAGTCACCAGGGACACAATACATTATCCAGAAGCAATCAGTAATTTTAAAGATCCAAGGCTTCTGTATATTTAGAGGGCAGGCACTCGTAAACCAGACCTCAAATTCTGACTCGCTTACAACACTTTTGCAATAGCTTTCAGAGCAAACCGAATCTGCCATATAAGATTGATCTTCTTTAGCTGATATCGCCACCTGCTGGAAGCATAACATTTTTCCAAAATTCTGTTCCTTTTAAGTTACGCTAATGCAGCAGCCATTAAGTATTCTTAGTGGAATGACGAGCACAGTCTTACCAGGAAACGGTGCATGTATCGTACTAGTTCCTAGAGATTGCGTAAATCTGTTTGTGCACACGTTACGGCACCATAAACAGCTTTTCAATCCATAAACAGACCCACATCCATCCCACATTTATCAATCAATGCTTTTTTCGCATTTGAGTCTGTGGTTGCCGATGGGCATTGGCGTCTGCCGCCCCCCTCCCGCACCCCTTCCCCACTGGATCACTCGGGGTCCTGGTGGATTTCACAGTGCAGTGTAACACTACGGCCACCGCCCGCTGTAGTGTTACTCCGCTGCTTCTCTGGTCTCATTGGTAATTCCTCATACTAAATCCTCTACACAGTGCTGCAGCTACTTCTTTGGTCCTTAGTACTTGCACCATTCTAAGTCCTCTGTACAGTGCTGCAGTTGTGTCTCTGTTCCCAGTGGTAATTCACCATTCTAAATCCTCCAGCCAGTGCTGCAGCTGGTTATCTGTTCTAAGAAGTAATTCCTCATTCTTAGTCCTCTAGCCAGTACTACTAGCTGCTTCTCTGGGCCCAGTGGCAATTTCTTCTTCTTAGTCCTCCAGGCAGTAATGCAGCTGCTTCTTTAGTCCCAGTGGTAATTCCTCATTCTAAGTCCTCTAGACACTGCTGCAGCTGCTTCTCTGGACCCAGTGGTAATACCTCATTCTTAGCCCTCTAGGCTGTGCTGCTAGCTGCTTCTCTGTTCCTGTCGGCAATTCCTCATTCCTAGTCCTCTAGGCATTGCTGCTTGCTACACCCTTCAGTAATTCTTAATTCTAAGTCATCTAGACAGTGTTGCAGCTATGTCTCTGTTAACAGTGGTAATTCCTCAGTCTTAGTCCACTAGCCAGTGCTTCTAGCTGCTTTTCTGGTCCCAGTGATAATTCCTCATTCTTAGTCCTCTAGACAGTGCTGCCACTGGTTCTCTGGTCCCAGTGGTAATTCCTCATTCTAAGTGTTTTCAACAGTGCTGCAGCTTCTTCTCTGGTCCCAGTCTTAATTCCTCATTCTTAGTCCTCGAGGCAGTGCTCTTAGCTGCTTCTCTGATCCCATTAGTAATTCCTCATTCTAAGTCCTCTACACAGTGCTGCAGCTGCTTCTTTGGTCCTGTCAGTAATTCCACCATTCTAAGGCCTCTCTGTAGTGCTGCAGCTGCGTCTTTGTTCCCAGTGGTAACTCCTCATTCTTAGTCTCTAGCCAGTGCTACTGGCTGCTTCTCTGGGCCCAGTGGCAATTCCTTATTCTTAGTCCTCAAGACACTGCTACAGCTGCTTCTCCGGACCCAGTGCAAATTCCTCATTCATAGTCCTCTAAGCAGTGCTGCTGGCTGTTTCTCTGGTCCCATTGATAATTCCTCATTCTTAGTCCTCTAGACAGTGCTGCTGCTGATTCTCTGGTTCCAGTGGTAATTCCTCGTTCTAAGTCTTCTTGACAGTGTTGCAGCTACTTCTCTGGTCCCAGTAGTAATTCCTCATTCTTAGTCCTCGAGGCAGTGCTCTTAGCTGCATCTCTGGTCCCATTGGTAGTTCCTCATTCTAAGCCCTCTAGGCAGTGCTGCAGCTATGTCTCTATTCCCAGTGGTAATTCCTGATTCTAAGTCCTCTAGGCAGTACTGCTAGCTGCTTTTCTGGACTCATCGGTACTTTCTCATTCTAAGCCCTGTAAACACTGCTGCAGCTGCTTATTTGGTCCACTCAGTAATTCCACCATTCTAAGTGCTCTAGACAGTGCTGCAACTGTGTCTCTGTTCACAGAGGTAAATCCTCATTCTTAGTCCCATAGTCAGTGCTGCTAGCTGGTTCTCTAGCCCCAGTGGTAATTCCTTATTCTCTAGTCCTCTAGTCAGTGTTGCTACTGCTTCTCTGGTCCCGGTAATTCCTCATTCTACGTCCTCTAGACAGTGCTGCAGCTGCGCCTCTGGTCCCATAGGTAATTTCTCATTCTAAGTCCTCTAGGAAGTGCTGCAGCTATGTTTCTCTTCCCAGTGGTAATCCCTCATTCTAAATCCTCTAGATAGAGCTGCAAGCTGCTTCTCTAGTCTCATCATGAATTCATCATTCTAAGTCCTCTGCACAGTGCTGTAGATGCTTCTTTGGTGGTCAGCAATTCCAGCATACTAAATCCTCTAGACAGTGCTGTAGCTGTGTCTCTGTTCCCAGTGGGGTTCCTCATTTTTTGTCCTCTAGACAGTGCTGCTAGATGCTTCTCTGGTCCCAGTGGTAATTCGTCATTCTAAGTCCTCTAGGTAGAGCTGCAGCTGATTCTCTGGTCCCAGTGGTAATTCATCATTCTTAGTTCTGTAGTCAGTGCTGCTAGCTGCTTCTCTGGTTTCTGTTGGTAAATACTCATCCATAATCCTTTAGGCAGTACTGCTTGTTGCTTCTTTGGTCCCGTTGGTAATTCCTCATTCTAAGTCCTCTAGGCAGTGCTGCTTACTGCGTCTGTGGTCCCAGTGGTAATTCCTCATTGTAAGTCCTCTACACAGTGCTGCAGCTGCTTCTATGGTCCTGTCCGTAATTCCTCATTCTAAGTCTTCTAGGCAGTGTTGCAGCTGCGTCTCTGTCCCCAGTGGTAATTACTCAGTCTTAGTCCACTAGCCAGTACTGCTAGCTGCTTCTCTAGACCCAGAGATAATTCCTCATTCTGAATCCTCCAGACAGTGCTGCAGCTGATTCTCTGGTCTCAGGGGTAATTCCTCATCCTAAGTCTTCTCAACAGTGCTGCAGCTTCTTCTCTGCTCCCAGTAGTAAATCCTCATTCATAGTCCTAGAGGCAATGTTCTTAGCTGCATCTCTGGTCCCATTGGCAATTCATCATTCTAAGTCCTCTAGGCAGTGCTGCAACTATGTCTCTGTTCCCAGTGGTAATTCCTCATTCTAAGTCCTCTAGACAGTGTTGCAGCTGGCTTCTTTGGTCCTGTCAGTAATTCCGCCATTCTAAGTAATCTAGGTAGTGCTGCAGCTGCGTCTCTGTTCCCAGAGGTAAGTCCTCATTCTTAGTCTCCAGCCAGTGCCACTAGCTGATTCTCTGGGCCCAGAGGCAATTCCTTATTCTTAGTCCTCAAGACACTGCTACATCTGCTTCTCTGGACCTTGTGGAAATTCCTCATCCATAGTCATCTAGGCAGTGCTGCTGGCTGCTTCTCTGGTCCCATTGATACTTCTTCATTCTTAGTCCTCTAGGCATTGCTGCAAGCTGCTACTCTGGTCCTTGCAGTAATTCATCCTTCTAAGTCCTCTAGACTGTGCTGCAGCTGTGGCTCAGTTCCCAGTGGTAATTCCTCATTCTTAGCCCTTTAGACAGTGTTGCTAGCTGCTTCTCCGGTCCCAGTGATAATTCCTCCTTCTTCATCCTCTAGACAGTGCTGCCACTGATTCTCTGGTTCCAGTGATAATTCCTTGTTCTAAGTCTTCTAGACAGTGCTGCAGCTACTTCTCTGGTCCCAGTAGTAATTCCTCATTCTCAAGCCTCGAGGCAGAGCAATTAGCTGCATCACTGGTCCCATCGGTAATTCCTCATTCTAAGTCCTCTAGGCAGTGCTGCAGCTATGTCTCTATTCCCAGTGGTAATTCCTCATTCTAAGTCCTCTAGACAGTACTGCTAGCAGCTTCTCTGGTCTTATCGGTAATTCCTCATTCTAAGTCCTGTAAACACTGCTGCAGCTGCTTCTTTGGTCCTCTCAGTAATTCCACCATTCTAAGTCCTCTAGACAGTTCTACAACTGCTTCTCTGGTCCCAGTGGTAATTCCTCATTCTAAGTCCTCTAGACAGTGCTGCTGCTGCTTCTCTGGTCTTAGTGGTAATTCCTCATTCTTAGTCCTAGAGACAGTGCTGCAGCACCTCCTCTGGTCCCAGTAGAAATTCCTCATTCTTAGTCCTCGAGGTAGTGCTGCTAGCTGCTGCTCTGGTCCCATCGGTAATTTCTCATGCTAAGTCCTCTAGGAAGTGCTGCAGCTATGTCTCTCTTCTCAGGGGCAATTCCTCATTCTAAGTCCTCTAGATAGAGCTGCTAGCTGCTTCTCTGGTCCCAGTGGTAATTCCTTATTCTAAGTCCTCTGCACAGTGCTGCAGATGCTTCTATGGTCCTGTCAGAAATTCTTCATTCTAAGTCCTCTAGGTAGTGTTGCAGCTGCGTCTCTGTTCCCAGTGGTAATTACTCAGTCTTAGTCCACTAGTCAGTGCTGCTAGCTGCTTCTCTGTACCCAGTGATAATTCCTCATTCTTAGTCCTCTAGACAGTGCTGCCACTGATTCTCTGGTCCCAGTAGTAATTCTTTGTTCTTAGTCTTCTCGACAGTGCTGCAGCTTCATCTTTGGTCCCAGTAGTAATTCCTCATTCTTAGTCCTACTGGCAGTGTTCTTAGCTGCTTCACTGGTCCCATTGGTAATTCCTCATTCTAAGTCCTCTAGATAGTGCTGCAACTATGTCTCTGCTCCCAGTGGTAATTCCCTATTCTAAGTCCTCTAGACTTTGCTGCAGCTGCTTCTTTGGTCCTGTCAGTAATTCCACCATTCTAAGTACTCTAGGTAGGGCTGCAGCTGTGTCTCTGTTCCCAGAGGTAAGTCCTCATTTTTAGTCTCTAGCCAGTGCCACTAGCTGCTTCTCTGGGCCCAGTGGCAATTCCTTATTCTTAGTCCTCAAGATAGTGCAGCAGCTGCTTCTCTTGACCCAGTGGAAATTCCTCTTGCTTAGTACTCTAGGCAGTGCTGTTAGCCGCTTTTCTGGTCCCGTTGGTAATTCCTTATTCTTAGTCCTCTAGGCATTGCTGCTAGCAGCTACTTTGGTCCCTTCAGTAATTCCTCATTCTAAGTCCTCTATGCAGTGATGCAGCTGTGACTCTGTTCACCGTGGTAATTCCTCAACCTTAGTCCTCTAGCCAGTGCTGCTAGCTGCTCCTCTGGTCACAGTGATAATTCCTCAATCTTAGTCCTCTAGCCAGTGCTGCTAGCTGCTTCTCCGGTCCCATTGGTAATTCGTCATTCTAAGTCTTCTAGGCAGTGATGCAGCCATGTCTCTGTTTCCAGTGGAAATTCCTCATTTAAAGTCCTCTAGACAGTGCTGCTAGCTGCTTCTCTGTTCCCAGTGGTAATTCCTCATTCTCAGTCCTCTAGACAGTGCTGCTAGCTGCTTCTTTGGTCTCCGACAATGACCCTGGTCATGAGGCCCACATTATGCCATGAGTGTCACAGGGCAGGTGAAATAAATTTGAGGGGGAGAAATAGATGTGCCTACCAACAAGTGGAAGAGCATATGATCCCATGTCTAAATCTCCCACCAGCGTCAATCCCATATATTATCATGATGGTTAACATTCCAAAGTTAAGGCTTTTACAACAAGAGTCCACTGAGCAACTAATGGAAAAAGCCCGTTACTGGCTGACTAGCTGACGAAGTTCACTAGAACGGGTTTGCATGTGCAGTGGCATCTCATCATGGCTAGAAGGGGAGTGCCCTGCCACAAAAATAATCGCAGGGGATTGTATTTTACTTAATTTCGATAACCCACGTTTAGTAGGTGACCTGTAGTATCTTCCATAGGGACCCAGATTACGCTGTACCTTTATCCACATGATATTTTGAGAATACAGGATGAGAACATAGGGGATGCTGCTCTTTCCCACGCTAGTTGTCTATCTCCGAGAGTTGCTCCCGCGACTCAAACCAGGAACCGCTGTACTCCATTAGAGAGCCTAGAAGAGTGTGACTGACTCTCCAGGCCAGAATGCAAGGGGGAAATAGGGGTATTAGTAAACAACTAGCAACAGAAGAGAACGGGAAAAAGAATGTGGCAAAATCATAATGGAAGCTGATATCATGGTACATCGCAGGTTACTCGAGTAATAGCAGTAATCACACAATTTAATGTTATATGTTTCCAGAAAACCTGGGAGGCGAGTCCATCTTTATGGATGTGTATCTATCGTATGAAACCCCAGCATTGCCATCTAGAGCTGGTAGGGTAGAGGGAGGTATACTAACCCTAATAGCAAATACTGTTAGTTTCAATATCTCAAAATGTATTAATTGTTCCCCCTACTTTTACATTGTGGTCTGTAACGGGCAGGTAATTGGGATATAGCAATTATAAATTATTATTATAATCATTTTAGTGATATGGTGCTAGTGGCTGAAGAAGTTGACAGGATGATTCATTAAATCAGTCGGCAGCTCTCTAAACCCTTGAAAATCATTTGGATGGGCGATTGAAATGTTAAGTGCTGTTAGAAAGTGGAAGTTCTGATCTGCGGGGTAACAGATTGTGACGGAGATCCTTTTACACACTTTACTCACAATCTTTATGGGAATGTTTAAAACAGGCTACTGATAACATGGAGCCTAGAGATTGGAAAAAAAATAAACCCACCACAGGAATAATGGATAAAACGTTCGAAAGGACAGGCAGGGCATCTACTATTGATAATATCATTGCATCAGATAATCTGTTACATAGCATTAAAAATACAATAAAAAACAGATGCATCTTAAAATGGAATAGAGTCGATGAGACTAATATATTAACCACAATTTGTACTTCTAAAAATATAGAGATTATGTTGTGTCTAGATGATTCTGCGAACCCGACCCAGGTATCGGGGGCTTTTGAAAAGATCCTAAGTGGTATTAAGTAGTATCAAACCCGCCCATCACCGGCCAAATAGCGCCCACAAGCGCACTGGCTTGATAACATATGTTCTAAGACATTGGGAAATCTGTGTAAAGTATTACAAAAAGTCCCAAAAGATAATCATCGTGCCGGCAGTGGTGATCTTGATCCGCAGCCACCGTTACGATGACGTTTCGGGCCACAACAGCTACACAGCAGCGTGGACGATGATTCACGCTGCGGGGGCACTTTCCAAACAGCACCGCGGATAGTCTCAGGCTGCACACGCACATGCACAAAGTGACGCTGAGACTCGATTGGGTTTCGGGTCACACAGTCCAGGGCAATGCTTACGAAGGTATCAGGCTGCAAAAAGCACACGCACACAGCGTCGCTGATACTTGGATGGGCTTTAGTCCTGATGAAATGCTTACGAAGGTCTCAGGCTGCAAAAAGCACACGCACACAGCGCTGCTGAGCCACACTTGGAAACTTTGATGTTCCTGAGTTTCCACAACAGGGAGCCAGCTCTCCTCCGGCTCTTGGGGACAAGTTACTTCGGGACACAGCACACAGCAAAGTCCTTTCAAGCAGGGAGACACAGCACACAGCAAAGTCCCTTAGCCTCTCCTTAGTTAAAGCAGCAAACTGCAGGCCAGCCCCAGAACACACAGCAAGGGTCAGTCCTTTCCTTCAGTCTCTTCAGTTGTTCTTCCTTAGCAGAGGTTCCTCTTGACCACAAAGTAGTTTCAATCCTTTTCAGTCTTGATCAGTCCAACGTTCAGGGGTTTCGGCTCTCATAGTTATACCCCTAAATGTCTTTGAAGTCTTTGTGCTCAGGGGGCACTGACCCCTGTCTAAATCAGTTCTGGATGTCTCCCTGCCAGTGACACCTTCTTCCTTTGATAGTGGGTGTCTGGATCCTCAATCACTCAACAGGAGATGGAGCCATTGTTTTATGGCGGCAACCCAGGCCTCTTCATCTCCAGGGGCTACTCCTCTCCCCTACACTCCAGATACAGGTCAGCCTGTTGCTGTCTCACCTACCCCTTCCCTGGGTCAAGACACTTCCCAGATCCTAGCACATTCAAATCCAGACAGTCAATCCACAGCCAAGCAGAGACACACAAGAAAACCAGCCACTTCTAAAAGAGTGGTTTCTAAACACACAATTCAAAAACCACCTTAAAAAAAAGATGTGTTATTAAATTGTGAGTTCAAGCACACTGGCTGGAGTCCGCCAGCGATAAGGTTGCCCCCCTTAAGACAATTAGAACTAAGCGTCCCCATGACGCACATCGATGGTTCTCGGACAGCCTCAAATCTTTAAAATTGGGACTCCGCCAAGCCGAGCGCCGTTGGCGTAGAAACTACGATCACTCAGGAAAGCTACAATTCCTAAAACTCTCCGGCGAATACAAACAGGCCATTTCAGCTGCAAAAAAGGCCTACTTTTCTACCAAAATTCTTAACTCTGCACAAAAATCAAAATAAATTTTTGCTATTGTGGAGGAGCTCTCACATCCTGATAGGGTGACCCTCAAACCCCTCCCATCTCAGGCTCTCTGCGATTCCCTCAATCAATTTTTTATTGACAAAATCAGTAAAATCAAACACAGTATCCTCTCTGGATCCCCGGTTATGTTCCCTACTGATATCACTCCCTTTTCTAATCCCCACTCTCTTACTCAGTTTCCCCCTATACTTGAATGCGACTTTCTTTCTCTGCTTAACAAAGTCTCTTCTGGTTCTCCCATCGATTGCTGCCCTCCTGCGATTCTCCGCGCTGCTTTTTCAGCTTGCCCCACCCCTCCACTAGCCCTCCTGAACAATTCTCTTCTGTTCGGTGAGGTACCTAGCCAGTTTAAGAATGCTGAGGTGGTTCCTGTTTTAAAAAAACCTAATGCCGATCCTACAGTTATGGGCAATTTTCGCCCTATTTCCCTTCTCCCTTACCTGAGTAAGGTACTTGAGACTCACGTGACTGGAGTCCTCACCTCTTTTATTGAAGAGTCTAATTTCTTAGACTCCCAGCAAGCCGGGTTTAGACCTGCTCACTCGACGGAAGCAGTTATACTCTCTGTCATGGAGGAACTCCGTAGAGGTGCCGACTCTAATACCAGTCAAGCCCTGATCCTCCTAGACCTTTCGGCGGCCTTTGACACGGTCGACCATACCATCTTGGCCGACCGTGTCAAAGAGGCAGGTATCAGTGGGACGGCCCTTAGTTGGGTTCGTTCCTTTCTGACTAACCGCCATCAATCTGTGCGGCTCTCCCAGTTTTCGGCTGACAAAATGCGGCTTACCTGTGGCGTTCCACAGGGCTCGTCTTTGTCACCACTTTTATTTAATTTGTATCTTACTCCCCTCATTCGCTCCCTCCGGGGAAGGAATGTCACTGCATTTAATTATGCAGATGACATTCAGCTTGTTTTCAACCTTGACTCATCTGACGAAGCAATTCAAGATTTCCAACTCACCCTTTGTCATATCAGTGATTGGATGGGTGCTCACCACCTCAAGCTTAATCCCGACAAGACTGAGCTTGTTCTTGTCGGTGGCCCATCCAACCCCTGGAATTCGATGTTTTGGCCCCCTTCTCTGGGTCCTTCTCCCTGCCCGGTTGACAAGGTGAAAAGTCTGGGAGTCTACATTTCCCACGATCTCTCTATGAAACACCAGGTCAGTGCCACTGTGTCTTCTTGCTTCTTCCAGCTTAGGAAGATTCGGAAAATAGCCCACTTCTTGACCACCGAGGCCCTCACTCTGGCACTACTGGCATTAGTCATTTCTCGAATTGACTATGCCAATGTTCTGTATGTAGGCATCCCACAGTATCAAATTAAAAGACTACAGCTGATACAGAATCAGGCTGCTCGCCTGATCTACCACTGCCCCAAACATTCTCACGTCCACCCTCTGCTCAAAGCCTTGCACTGGCTCCCTGTATCGGAGCGTTGCAAGTTTAAACTTGGCTGTCTGATTCATAAATCTCTGGCCGGTTTTGGCCCTTCTTTTATTTCTTCTCTTTTGCATCCCTATGTCCCCTCTAGGCACCTTCGCTCCTCTCATCACGCGCTCCTCCAGACGCCAAGGTTTAGGCGCAAAAAACACGGTGGCCTCAGATTCTCTTTTCTAGCTCCCTCCTTCTGGAATTCACTCCCGTTGGATATTAGACTTTCTCCTTCTCTCCCTCACTTTAGATCCCTTCTCAAAACCCATCTCTTTCACTTTATCTATACATAAGCCCTCTTTTTTTCTTTTTCTGCCTCTGCTCAAGTAAGTGCTTAGCGCCAAGAAACCGTCCGGTGTAAGTTGCGCTCTATAAGAATTTTTTACATTACATTACATTACACTAAACTTCACCTCTCCATCTGAAGCCTATGGGAAGATAGGCTGGACACATATTACACTGCCTCCCCATTCTGTCCTATGGGCAAGATGGCCTTGTAACAGTGAAAAAAGAAATGGAGAGTATTTCAATGTTAAGACATGGTACACATCTCAGTACATGTCCTACCTTTCAGAGACACTGCACCCTGCCTAGGAGGGTACCTTTGGCCTACCATATGGGCATCTGATGTGCATGGAAAGGGAAGGGTAAGGCCTGGCAAGTGGGTGTACTTGTCAGGACAACATGGCAGTTAGCAAACTGTGTGCAGGCACTGCAGTGGCAGGCCTGAGTTCTCTTTTGAGGGCTACTTATGTGGGTGACACAGTTAGTGCTGCAGGCCCACTAGTAGCATTTGTATTACTAGCCCTGGCACACAAAGTGCACTTTACTAGGGACTTTACTAGTAAAACAAATATACCAATCATGGAATCACTAATCCATACTAATTTATACAGATAGCATATGCACCTTAGCACTGATCAGCAGTAGTAAAGTGCCCAGAGTCCTAAAACCAACAAAAACAGGTCAGAAACAATACAAGAGGAAGGCAAAATGTTCAGGGATGCGCCAAGTCCAACAATTATAAAATTATAATTATTTATGAACTTTTTTGTATTATAGAATGATGATGGTGTCTGGTGCTGTCTATCTGCTCTAAGTATCTATTTTTAGTTGGGGCTTGTGAAAATTCTTAGATTAATGAATTATGTGATTTTAGGATGTTAATGTACAGAATATGTAGTTATTGTACAGATGATGAGACAAATGTGATGGTTTTTAGTCATGAATCATGCATTGTTTTAGTTTTATAAAAATTGCATCTAATTACTTCCTTTTTACTGTTTTTATGTACTTTTATGCATTTTAATTAATGCAAAATAACGTTTGTGATGATGATTACATAATGTGAAGAAACATTAGCAGAAGATCTAGTATCCTTAGTCAATATGTCAAATGGATTATACTTAGAAAAACTCCATGGCCAAGGATATGACGGATGCTGTACAATGGCAGCTGTTCAAGTAAGCTATTGTGAGCAGGACTAAAGTCCTACTAAAAGCAGAACAAAGAACCTGATAACTTCATGAATCAATCTACTGGAATGGATTGAGCTCTAATGGCTATCTTCAAGGGGATACAGTTAGTCCCTCGGCTACCAACAGTGATGTTATCTATGGACAGGTACATCATCCAATTCACAGTGATATTTGACCAGTCTAGCAATACTATAACCAGTGTGGACACCTAAGACCTCAAGAGTGGTCTTATTTAACTACGATATGACATGCTTTACTATAATCTAACGATTCAAGTACTCTTCATTTCATGTGGTTTGTATATAGGTAAGCATATGCCAATGTTATTGGAATACGTATCCATGTTCTTGACGTTATAGAATTATATTTCTGTAGATTTTCAAGGTTCATGAAATGTAAAGCGCTCTGACACCCAAATATTGGGTCTTGTTCGCGCTTTAGAAAACACTAAATAAATAAATAAAGGAAGGTAGCATTCAAGCCATAATAAAGAGAAAATATCCTAAAGCTACTTTTGCTCACTGTGCTGCACATAAACCTAACTTGGTTGTTAATGACCTGAATTCTGTTCCTGATATACGGAATTCTATTGACACAGTAAAAGCCATCATCAAGTTTTTCAGTGAGATTCCAAAAAGAAGATCTCTCATTCCCAATGTACCATTGCTGAGTGAAACACGATGGACAGCAAAATACAAGAATATTAGAATTTTCAGCTCAAACGTTGAAGAGATTTTTAGGCAATTAAGCTTACTGGCTACTGCAGCATCAGGGAAAACACTTCAGGATGCATATCAATTGCAATGTTCCTCAAGCACAGTGAGCTTTCTCTTTTGCTTGCCCAGAATTTCAGATCACTCATCAAAATTGGAATCTGTAAGCCAGGATCTCCAAGCTGTTCAGCGTTATATCCATAAGGCGTGTAATCACGTGCAAGACCTTCTGACTGTGTTCCTTGATCACAGACAAAAATCAGAAGAGCAATTTATGTTCAAACACTGGCAGAAAAAAAGTATGTCAAACTTTTTGGGGCATACGTACGAGCTCCTATCGCCACAGGAACGTCACTTTTTGTGACGTTCCTATGACTAAAGGGGCCTACCCTTATCTACAATGCAGCGTTAAGCCACTTAATGTGGTTTAATGCTGCCTTAGACATAAGGCACCCTTTCACGCTATGGTTAGCGTGAAAGGGGCGTGCAGTTGGTGTTGCGGTGGGCGGTCCACCGCAACACCCATTGTATTTGACGCTGCCCCCTATGTACAAGGGCGGCGTACATAGGAGGCAGTGCCAAAATTAAGATCAGGAAAATCCTGGTCTTAAGTTGGCGAAACAAGGAGTATTTCTCCTCGTGTTTGCTTTTTCCATGTATGCTGCCTTGTGCAGCACACATGGAGAAAGCAAAATGCCATGGTTTGTTAATGTACAGGAAGGTGTCCCCACGTGAACATAAACAAACCATAAAACAAATGCGATTTTGTAACTTTCATGTGTGCTGCATGAAGCAGCACACATGGAAGTTACAAAATGGCATTTTAGGATTGTTTATGTGTGGGAAGGTACACCTTCCCACACATAAACAATCCTCCCCTGCACGCAGACACCCTTGCACTCTGGTGCAAGGGTGCCTGCGTTGGCACTAAGTTGTTGTTGAACTTAGCGCCATCACAGGGGGAAACGCAAGGCTGTACCACATTCTGTAAATATGGTGCAACATTGCATTTCCGAAGTGGTGGAGCGTGTCATAAAGCCCAGGAGGCTAATGACATGCTCCGCCACTTCATTGTAAATCCCCCTTTATTTCCAGACAGTGTGGCCAGCAAGTATTTTGTTCTAATTTTGGTTCCTCTTCTGTGGAAGACTTCTATCGCCAGTTTATCTATCTGCCATACATAGACTCTATCATCACATCATTAGAAAGCCGGTTTGGCAATGAACACAAGAAAATCTTTGAGTCTGCTCTCAAAACACATAGCAAAGATGGCACTTGAGCAATACAAATGCAATATTGCAAACATCAGAGAAATGTATGACATTGAAAACCTGGAAACCAAAGCATTCACATGGTTTGAGATCTGGTCATCGAAGGATGAGCAGTTTGACAATGGATTTCTGGATTTGCTAAACCAAGCAGATTTATTTCCATCAGTCCAGTAAGCAATTCTCATTGCTCTCACATTACCAGTGACCACTTGTACAGTGGAAGGTTCTTTCAGCACAATGATAAGGGTGAAAACCTGGTTGAAGTTGACAGTGGCAGATGATTGGGTTTGTGCATGATGAGCATACAGCGAGCAAAGGCAAACATTTATGAAAACAAACATTTAAAAAACAATTGTTAAATGTGCACAAGACTACATATGTTCCTTTTTTCAGATCACTAACCAGTGAACAAAAACTGTATAAAACTACTCATTGAAAAATTTGATTGTTATTTTTCAGCAATTGTGTAAATGTTTGCAGTTCCTAACCTGCAACAGTTATCCAGGTTACGTTTATATGTTTTATTTTCTAATTTGGATGAGAACACTTGTTATTTGATTTAAGTTAATATATTTCATTTGATTTATTTTAATATATTTAACTTAAATCACTATAAACATAAATAAATTTGTCATATATTTTAATTGTCATTCGTTTGTGCGCGCTATCACCAAATGTAGATTCTAAGATTTTTTTATAATTCAGTTATAGTGCATTGATCATGTGTGTATGAATATTGAGGTGCATTCAATAGTGGTGACATAAAAACAGACTAGAAATTGCTAATCATACAATGGCAGCCTGATCCTCCTATTAAGCTTTTGCATCAGGTTTCTCAACCCTTTGCATGCCTGCACTTTTTCACCTTTGGCCAGGAGCCGCTCCTGCCTGCATGTCTGCTTTTTTTGTTTGCCAACTGCTAGAAGGTGTGAAAGCTACCAAAGGCCACAAAAGAAAGTGATGGCTGTGGCACAACAAACCTATGGTGTAAGGGAACATATGTGCCCTAGTGTTTCTTGTGCTCCACCTGGAACACATCATGTCGGAGGATGGATGACGTTAAACTTTTTCGCCACCCTCTTAAAACCCCCAAACCTGAAAGAGTGAGAGAAAGTGTTAGGGAGTTTCTATTAGTAGATTAAAGAGGTATGAGGTGGATTTAAAACCTATGCAGCCTTGGTATTCAGTGTTCTGATATTTGATTGCAATGCTGTGGGTTTCTGAACAGAGCTTCAATCATCTGAACTTACTCTTTTACAAGTTAAGCACTGATGCTCAGTACCGGCTGCTATCTTATAAAAGCGGTGGGCAGTGCTGGGGGAGATAGACAATAAAAAAAAAAAAATCGAGCACTTACCTGCCTCTCGCCACCTTGCCGCCTCGATGCTCTTCTGCTGTTAATGCATAGGCTCTCAGACTCCCCTACAGCCAATCCAGATGCTGCTCTCATGCTGGTAAGAAATGGGAAACATCCTTTACCATGCAACCATTACAAAGCGGTATGGTTACATCGTGGTTTTCACAACGCAAGTCATTACGTCGACTTGCACTGGAGGGCGCTCTACACTAAGGAATAGTGTGAATTACTATTCCAACACCTTCCCTACTGTACGTAGACTGGAGTTGGAATAGTAATTCTCACTATTCCTAAATCCAGCCCCCTCCAACGCAAGTCGATGTAACGACTTGCGTTGTCAAGACCGCGATGTAACTTACCGCGTTGTGATGCTACGCGTTGTATCATCATACATTCGTAAGAAATACCAGCATGAGAGAAGAGCCAGGATTGACCTGAACAGGCTGGTTGTGTGCTGCCACAGAGATTGGGAGCCTGTGCCTGCTGTTTTCTCCACCAAGTGATGCAGCTCGTGTTGGAGAGTTCTCCTGCTTCAATGCTATGGTCATGATGGTTCCACCTCTAAAACTCGGTGGCTGAAGAAAAATGAAATGATAGTAAAATAGTTTTACTATCATTTTATTTTTCGTGTTTGTATCTGCTTGGGGGAGGGGGCGACGCTGGGCTACTCCACAGCTGATCTCCGTGGGTTCTGAGAGGAACGGCGGTAGTCTGACTCGCTGGGTTACGCCGGTGAGGAAGGAGTGGATCTAGTCCAAAGCCTTGTTGCGGATGCCGGTGTCATGGCGTCTTTTGATTAAGATGCGGTGGGAGATGATGTTGAAGGAGGCCAAGAGGTCCGGTAGGATGAGGGCTGTGGTCTTGCCCTGGTCGAGGAGGGAGCGGATGTCTTCTGTGGCGGCGAGGAGTGCAGTCTCTGTTCTGTGGTTGCTTCTAAAGCCGGATTGAGAGGTGTCCAGGACATGGTTCACTTTGATGGACTCAGAGAGTTGGGCGTTGATGGCATTCTCTATGATCTTGGCTGTGACAGGGAGGAGTGAGATTGGTCTGAAGTTCTTGAGGTCTCTTAGGTCTGAGGATGGCTTCTTCAGCAGAGGGTTGATCTCGGTGTGTTTACATTCGTCGAGGAAGGTGATCGTGCCCAAAGCTGGGGGGCGATGGCGGCGGCTGCCTTGTGGAAGATGTGGTATGGGCAGGGATCCGTCAGGGCACCTAAGTGTATGCTCTTCATGGTCTTGAGAGTGTCCTCTGTTGTGAGTGGAGTCCAGCAGAGCACGGTCTGTTGGGGTGCTGTGTAGTTGATTACAATGGTGGTGGGTGTGGTGGCTCGATCTGGGGGGGTCAAAGCTGTCGTAGCTCTTCCTAATCTTGTGGTGGAAGAAGGTGCTGAGTTAGTTGCAAATGTCTTGGGAGGGGTAAGGTCTGTGGTCTCGCTATTGGTCCTGGCGAACTCCTCGATAATGGCAAAGAGTTCCTCGCTGTTGTTTGCGTTGGCGTTGATTCTGTCTTGGAGGGCCGTTTTCTTAATGGTTTTCAGGAGGAGGTTGTGTGCATTGACTGCGGATTGAAGGTTGCGTGAGTTTCCGGGGTTTTGTTGTGCCTCCATCTCTTGTCGAGTTGTCTGCAGGTGCTTCTGGACTTGTGGAGGGCAGGAGTAAACCAGCTGGATTCTTGGAGTGTTTTTTGCCTGGTCTTTTCTGGAGCGGTCCTGGGGTGTTGGCACAGTTGGAGATCCATTGGTGGATGTTGCGCGGTAAGGTGTTGGCGTCGCTGCCAATGGCCAGTGCTGAGGGAGTTGACGAGAAGTTCTTCAGCGGCCTTGATCCAGTTGTGACAAGGGTGATGATCGCAGTGGTGTACGGTGGGTGTGGTGAAGGGGAGATGTACGCAATGATGATTGGTCCAGGAGAGTTCAGTGGTGTGGCTGTAGTTGAAGTTCCCGCTGGTGGAAAAAACAGGGTCGAGCGTGTGGGTCGGTGCAGAGACTAACTGCTTGAGTCCAATGTTGGCAAGGTTCTCCGGGAGAGAGGGGGTGTTCTGGTCACTGGAAAGTGACCAGGTGGAAGTTGAGGTCTCCGAGTAGGATCTAGTCAGTGGATTTGAGACCCTGTGGTGCGATGAGGTCTACAATGGTGTCGGTGAAGGAGGGTCAGGGACCGAGCGGGCCTGTAGATGAGGGTGCTCACTCCACCACGCTCTCTCCGAATCTGTGACTCAGCCGGCAGCAGCCTTAGCCAGGCTGGATTTCACAAGCCTGAGTACAGCAGTTGCTGCTGAGTGTGCTGGGGAAGCTCCTGAGTGAGGTGACGCAACAGGGCCCTCTTAGGCGCGAAGTCGCGGTGCTCCCGCAGCACAATTTCAGTGCAGTTCAGGGGCCTCACCCTCCGCAGCGTCCAGGCAGCGCCACCTCCTCTGGCCTGTAATGCAGAAAGGGGCAGTCCACCATCGGCAATCTCCTCCGTGAACCCCGGTGTAGTGTTGGGGCGTGTCATGCAATGCAGACCTCCCCAGGGAGGAGCGCAGGAGCTTCTCTACCGATCACAGCTCCAGGGGGCACCAGGCGGTCTTCTCTCACAGATCAGCAATGTGTCTCCATGCGACCTGCCCGACGTAAGGTTGATCACCGACGCCTCAATGTATACAACCACAGCCCACAGGCTCTTGCCCGACACGGCTCGCCTCCACCGTCAGGCAGCAGTAACTCCACAGCATCGACACCTCCCACTCCGGGTCTCAGACGCAGGCCCAGTGAGGCCCAGTGAGGCTTCTAGCCCCCAGGGACTACTGCGCTTCCAGGCATCAGCCGCCATGGTATCGCTCGGATGGTGCAATGAAAAGTACTGCATCATTGTCTTTCCCCAGCGATGCGCCACTTTTCATATAGGAGGCCCTGATTCTGCATTTCCTCTTCCCCTGGGACTCTGGCTGGTCATCCTGGCTGTTGGAGGACTGGGGGGGGGGGGCTTGTTGACCTGTGCTGAACTTGGTCCTGGATTCCGTTTTTTTAATTAATTTTTTTCCTTAGCGGTGCATTTGTCAGCTTGTTTTGTCTCTAGAGGATGTAAAGGGACGTTAGGCTGGCTAATGTGAATTTTTTTGCTGCTTATTGGCCGGCCGGCACTTTTTTCATGCTAGTTTCAAAATTTCTCTGTGACACTAGAGTTAGTGGCAATTTTCGCCACCGCAAGCTGATTCTAATGCCATTTAACAACGTTTTGTAAATATGTCACAAACATTGCGATGGATTTCGGCGATAGACAGCAGTAAAAAAATTGTTGCGAAGCAACATCAAAACTGCTTAGCAGCAATTCTTGTAAATTTATCCCTGAGTTTTTAATATAGTGATACCAGAATATCGTCACAATGATATCATGATGCGGGAAATATGTTATGTTATGTTATCAACAGGAATATTGCTGATACGAATATTGTTTTATAGGTATGGTAATATCGTTGTACAAAAATATTGTTGTTCCACGAGGAAGAGGTGTGGCGCCGCGGCCAGGGCGACTGACTCCACAATCTAGGGATCACAGTTCGATCGCCGGCGACAGATTAGCCAAGCACCATGTGACTCTGGACAATAGCTTGCTTAATCTTCCCGATGGCCCCAGCGCCAAGAGACCCTTACGGGTGATTGTTTGTGCTTTACAAATGTGGATTATTGTTTTTATTGAAATTTGTGGTATTTTTTAAGTGCATTTTTTATTTTTTATGTGTTTGAATGTAAAATATATATTTTTAGAAATGTATTATTAAAATGTTGATGTTTTAAATTTATGTTTACTATTTCTTTAGGAGAAGAAAATAAAATAACATTCTAAGGTAATATAATATTTTTTAGCACTGGGTTGCTGGGTTGATAGAGGAAAAGAGTGGGGAGAATTAAAATAGATTTTTTATTTTATTTTTGCTTTTTTAATCAAATGTACATGTTACGCTTTATAGGTATTAATATTTAATTTGTATTGGTATATTTAACTGATTTCTTAACATTTTAGTGGATATATGTATTATGTTTGGGGGGGGTGGTAAATCTGACTCATTTAGTGTCCAACACTTTCCTGAAGATAGTTTAAGCTGAAGTGGAAATAGTAAATCTGGCCTCTTCAGTTTCCAACACCTTCCCCCAGGTGGTTTAGTTTGGAGTTGTTATAATAAATATAACCACTTTAGTGTACAACGTCTTCGCAAGACAGTTTATTTTGGAGTGGAAATAGTAAATCTGACCCCTTTAGGGCCACTACCTTCTCCAAGATGGTTTAGTTTGTCTTCGGAATAGTAAATTGAACCCCATTACTGTCCAACATCTTACCCAAGATGGTTTGAATTGGAGTTGGAGTAGTATATTATATTTATTTAGTTTGTAGGTGTTTTAAGTAAACTGTATTTTTTGGATTTAAGTGTACTAAACTTAGTTTGTGTTTTGTTTATTATCATTTTTGAGTTATGTATGTATTTGTATTAGATATGTGAAATGTTTTAGTATTGTATTAGTTGTAGTTGAAGGTGTGGTTTTTGTTTTGTAGTTATTAAAAATTATTTTTTATATATATTTTATGAACACATTTGAATACGTATTGCATACACTTTCATACTTCATACTTTATGTCAAACATATACATATTGGAAGCAAGAGTGAGAGACAGGTGGTGGAGCCGGAGGAGAGCGAGTAGAGAGTGCAAGAGCACGGAGAACGGAGGCCGACGAAGAGGCCAAGAGTATCTTTTGGGGATTAGGCGGCTCTTTGGAAACCCAGGTCCCATGCCTCAGGAAAAGCAGTCGCCGGTGAAGTCGGTGTAGGAGACCACCATCACGCCCTTCACCTGCAGTCAGCATTGGCAGCTGCTGGAGAGTCGTCCTGGTGCTTGTTGGAGCCTGAGGCCGCATCTAATTCCTTGTGGTACAGCGAGTATGTGGCATGGTGGGCTCTTCATCTGCAGATTTTCAACTTGGCCCCGGAGACGACGGCAGAGCATAGGATCATTAGCTCCCATTGAACTTTTTGCCATCTGAGATACGATGCGGGCGGTAAGAGTAGGGAGCAGATGGGGCTGAAGAGAGCCAAGCGTGAAGGAGCGGCAGGAGGTGACAATACACAGGAAGAGGCGCAAGGTGGTAGGTGGCAGGAGGCAACAGGAGGCACTAGGCTACTGCACTATATGCTGCACAGAAGTGGCCGGCGTTAGGACAGTGCGGTTTGTGCGCGTATTTCAGTGTTGAGTGTTCGCTCTCGGCCACGCCACATCCACCTCACCATTGGCCACTGGCACTCAGCCCCACGAAGAAGCACAGGGAGTACAGCCTGTATAAACCGAGCACAGGCCAGAGAATTTAGTAAAAGTGCATGCCACCTCCATTCTCACATGGAGCATTGGTCTCTTAGAACATCAGGAGGGCAGATGAAATTTTCGACTAACTTGGACGAAGTCTTGGGTGCTCCCAAGCACAAACTTGCATATAAACGCACCATGGCGAATATATTTTTCACAGCTAATTGGAAAATTGGACACAGAGTTTTCAATTATATGGGGTCAATAGCAATGGCTAAAGGGAATGTGCGCAAACCCCAACCAAAGAAGAAACACAGAAGGGAGAACCAGAGTGGTGCAAGGAGTGGCCTGACATGCCTGACAGAGAGGGACACGGAATGTGCAGGACTAACACCAGTGTTCATGAAAATAGCAAACCAGGGAACACCATCTTGGACTGCGATTAACAATAATGGGGAAAACCAGGAGGACAAACAGAAAATGAAAGCTAAAACCATGACTTTGGCTGCGTATTTCCCTAACAAAGGGAAATGGTTTTATGGTCAGCACAGACCACAATAGCAGGTGGAAGGGCAGGTGAGGGTGGATCACCTCAGGTTTAAAGCAGAGGGAAACCTCTACAATCATTGAGCTGCCCTCTTCTTCAGTAGACTGTCTTGGCAGCCCAATTCACCAGAAACAAATTCAAGATGGGCCAGAGACAGTCACAGTACCAATACAACTGGCCCCCACGCGATAGAGAAGGGGGTGACAACAGTGCAAGAGCATACCAAATATACGTAAGAAAAATGATGGGAGGTGGCTAGCAGAATTCACAGGAATATGAGCAAGAGGGGCTCATGTGAAGCCCACATGTGCCAAGGGCAGAGGCACAACACCAAGCACAGAGTGTGCTCAATAAGAAAAGTGTACAGGGCACATTATTCAAAACATACATGACTGCACTATTGCAACAAATTGTAATTTTACAATCAATCAAGATAAAGTGCTCACATCCATAAACTCCACCTTGACAGCAACAATATATAGCATGTCGCATAAATTAGAAACTCAAATGGACACTATGCAAACTATAGCTCATAGCATAGCAAACATGGCCAGCTAACTTGAAAATATTGCTAAAAGGATTACATTGAATGAATACCACTGCTCAGTAATTGTGGAAAAACTGTCAACATTGCCTGATGTTCTGACAACAATGATAGAGGATTTGAAATACATTAGGCAGTCAATGGCACCTAATACAGGGACCCTAAAAATCACCCTTTGAGAACATATGGAAGACTCAAGGTCAAAAGTAGGTTCCCAGACTCCCCCAGTGCCTCAAGTTCCATCAGTGCTGGGAGAACCAGGGATAGAAAGGAAGCAATCTGGATCAGTGACAGTCCAGGAAAATTCCAACATGGCTCCATGTACCTCTGACAAGCACTCAGAGGAGAAGCAGGAAGACACTAGCCCTACAGCCAATGAAGATGGGGCAGCAAATCCAGCCACTAAACCATTAATAAGTCGGGCAAAAAACGGCTAAAGAAAAAGCAAAAAACGCCCCATTAAGAAGGAGCTGGAGACAAAAGCCCCATAATTCATCAGGCGAAGAAGGTGCTCCAACACTGACGAAGAAAGTCATCTCCAACAACACCCACTACCCAATATTCACGAAGATCAAGAGTCTGGCAATGGATCCGAAAGCAATGAACTCAAAGAAATCAGCTATATTGGTAGTCCCAACTGGTCAGACACAAGTTCAACAACTAGTGGATATTGCAAAAATAAGCACCAGAGATACAACTTTATGGAAATCTTGGTAAACCCGGAAGAAGCCAGTAACATAAAGAGACACACAAGAGAATCAAAGCAGGAAACAGGGAGGGAGACCCACAAACTCTAACAAGAGACAACTCGCCTTTAAAGGGAAACCGGAACTAGATACCTAAGACTCACAGTGGCTCCAACCGACAAAAAGGAGGCTGGCGGCCCGGCAGAGGAAACAAGATCACTCCAAATAATATACCTACGGTCTTGCAGCCGGCGCTGGAGTGGCGGCCCATTTCAAGACCGCTAAACTCGTAATCAGGCCCATCGTCTGCCTCCAAGAAACCTGGACAGTAACCCCCAACCACCTGGAGGGATTTTCAGAAATACATAAATCAGTCAGCAAACAACATACTTATGGAAGATGATTGAGAGAAATATCAATCTACATAAATCACTCAACAGAATTAGCTATTAAATAAATCATGGTGGAATTGGAACTGTTGCAGGCAGCCGTACTGAAGGTTATCCAGGTAAAAGAGTCAATGTGGCCCTGCTGCTAATAAACGTATACCTCAAAGCATATGGCACAAAAAAACTGGAAATAACAAACATGGTGATAGCTCACCTGGAATAATTACTGTGCAAATATTTAACTCTAGTCTATGAAATAACAGGGGCTTCAACCTACATAATCTTGGTGCAGAGATAAAACATACAGGGAGGGGGAGCCTGGCCGAAAAGAGGTTCACCAATTTTTTCCAATCCTACAATTTAGATTCAGCAGAAACCCTAGTACTAAAAGACCAGTCTAACGCATTCTGGGTGTACTCCTATAATAACTGTACAACTATTGATTACATTTTTTCAGGTCTAAACCTTAAGAACATTGTTAAAGGTTTCACACTGATACCTCAGGAAGTAAGTGACCATGCAATGCTTGGCACGGACTTCAAACTCGATAGGAGCTCCCGTAAAGAGATAATCACAATCAATCTGGCAAGAGGAGTTGAAGATCATACACTGGTGGGAAGAATCAAATGGAATGCCAGTCATGCAGCCAAAATAGAGGGTTTGAAGACGAGTGAGAAAGGCAGGATGTCTGACAGGAGTGCAATAGACAACCCAAAACTGGGCTGCTTGGATCACGGACTTGCGATCCACCCTAGTGGGAGCAGGAAATAAGAGGAAAGTGATAGACCCAATCAGACAATGCATAATTTTTTTTTTTTTTTTTTTTTTATTCTTTTTATTAGCAAAAATAAACATATCGGTCACTTCACAGATTTTAGATCTTTTAGAGTTACAGTGGTACAGCCTTGGACTCTTAGACATTCTTATCACTTAACATGGCACAACAGATCAGGAGCGTACATTTGCCCCACATTCTTGGGTTAATCTTTCCTCAACGGGAGGATAGGTTGGGGGCTCACAGATGTTGCCACGGTAAGCATTCCAGGGAGACCAGACCGCCGCCCACTTCCCGGGGCACCTCCTCGAGACATACACTATCTTCTCCTGCAGCATACACCAGTCCATGTCTCTCTTCCACGCGCCAAGCATTGGTGGCGCTCCCGCCCCCCACAGCCGTGCTATGTTACGCTTTGCAATCACCAGCCCCAGTGTTACCCATATTCTGCCCTTTACCAGCAAGTCCGTGGTCTCCCAAATGTTTAGGAGGCACCTTTTGGCTTCAGGCCGCAACTGCACTCCCCACACCTTGCTCATACAGTCGTGTATTTATGCCCAGTATGTGCAAACTTGTGGGCATTCCCATATTATGTGAAGAAACGTGCCCCCTCCCCACAGTGCCCTCGAGAATGCTCATCCGCACTCCTTCACATCACTCTTAGCCTAGTGACCGAGACATACACCCGGTGTAATATTTTGAGTTGTATCAGCCGTAACCTTGCCGAGATCGCCACTTCTTTGGGAGAGGAGAGCGCCTCTCTCCATTCCTCCTCATCTATTTCCAGGCCGTCCACCTCCCACTTCCCTTTGAGTGAGCTCAGTGGAACTGGGGAGTTGTGTATGAGCTTCTTATACGTGAGGGATATCGCCCTCTCTGGTAAATGCCCATCCAGCAGTCTATCCTCAAGGGGGGAGGATTCCGGGAGCTTCGTCCCCGGTGGGATGTTAGATTGAAGGGAGTGCCGGACCTGAAGGTAGCGGAAGAATTCCGTGTGTGCCAGTTCATGTGACTGCTGGAGGGAGGCGAAAGGCACCATTCCCCCCGCCCCCCAGAGGTCTCCAATACGAGATATACCGATCAGATCCCACTTGTGGAATCCCTTAGTGCGTCCCAAAGACCCAAGCTTTTCTGATGCCCAGAGCGGGGTTGCCTTTGTAAGCTTATCAGCCCATCCCAACTTCCGGTTCGCGATGTGCCACAGTTGGACCGAGTGTTTTGTGGGGCCCGTGAGGTGGAACTTATTAGGTCGCGAATAGAGTGCAGCCTCAAAGTTGCCCCCGGGGAGGAGCCCTCTATCCATCCCATACCCGGGTTCATCCCCACTACCATATGTGCCCTGATTAATGGCAGCGAGGTGCACTGCCCAGTAATATTTGTGGATGTCTGGCAGTGCTATGCCCCCGTCATACCACCCCAAGGTCAGTTTCGGGAGAGCCATGCGCGGTGCGCCACTCCACAGCAGGTCCCGCAGAGCGGTCTCAATATCTGCGAAGTATTTGTGCGGTACCAAGTCCGGGTAGTTTTGGAGCGCATATAAAAACCGTGGTAGTGCCATCATTTTAAAGAGGGCCGCACGGCCCAGCAACAATAGCGGGAGCTTCTTCCAGGTTGCCGCGTCGCTCTGAAATCTCTGCAGGGGGGGCTTGAGATTGTTTTCAAAGCGCATTTTTGCGTCTCCGGAGATGTAGATTCCAAGATATTTGAACCCGGCCGTGGTTATCTGGATCAGGCATCCACGAGGAATAGACGGTGGGCTCCCACAGAGCACGTAAAGCAATGACTTTCCCCAATTGATGCTATACCCGAAGTTTTTCCCAAAGCATGTAAGGATGTCTAAGGCCACCCGTAGCGATTTAGTGGGGGAGGCAAGGTATAGAAGGATGTCATCTGCATACAGCGAGATCCTGTCCTCCCATCCCTCGGCCCATTGCAGCTCCCGTATGGAGGGGTCCTGTCTGATCCAGGCTGCCAGAGGCTCCAGACAGAGTGCAAACAGCAAGGGCGAGAGGGGGCAACCCTGTCTTGTCCCCCTTTCAAGTGGAAAAACCCCCGAGATCTTATTATTGACTACCACCTGCGCCAAAGGTTCGATATAAAGGAGGCGTACCCACCCAATAAAGTTGTGTCCAAATCCCAATCTTGCGAGGACCGCCATCATATAAGGCCACTCCAGCGTATCAAATGCCATAGCGGCATCAAGTGATACTACCACCGCATCTTCCTGGATCGTGTGCCGGCGTCCCATCACTCCGTGGAGCCGCCGCAGATTGAGGGCCGTGTTCCGGTGCGGCATAAAGCCCGACTGGTCAGGGTGAACTAGCTTAGTGATGACTGGTTTGAGCCGATTCGCCAGGAACTTAGCCAGTATCTTAGGCTCCGCATTCAACAACGATATTGGCCTATAGGAGGAGCAGCAGTCCCTGGGTTTCCCGTCCTTGGAGATAGCCACCAGGGTGGCAATGCGTTGGTACCTCGGTAGTTTTCCAAGCGCCTTGCTGTCTTCGAACATACTTTTGAGATGCGCTCCCAGGCAGTCAGGTCGGAGCTTGTACAGCTCAATTTGTAGGCCGTTCGGGCCCAAGGCCTTTCCAGGCCGCAGATCCTTAATGGCTTTTGCCAGTTCGGCGACGGTGAGGTCGCCTTCTAGGGTTTCACGATCTTCGTCGGAGAGCACAGGCAACCTAATGTCTTTCAGGAGCACGGCAGAGTCCTCTTCCGACCTATCTGTGCCCCTGCTGTACACCTCCTTGAAATGCTCCACAAAGGCGCCTACTATATCCTGCGATTCGGTCAGGGGGAGGTCCCCTACAGAGCGGATTTCAGCCACCACCCTCTGTGCCATTTGTTTTTTGTCCAGCCAGGCTATTAATTTGCCCGCCTTGTCCCCGTGGTCGTATAGCCGGCCTCCCTTGTGGCTCGCTAAAGTCTTTGCCGCTTCCGTGGCTAGGGCCTTATACTCAGCCGCTTTGAGCTGCATTTGATGCTGGGCCTGCTGGGTCTTACGCTCCTGCGCCTCTCTTTCCAGTGTGAGAAGGTCTCGCTCCATCTGGAGCATCTGTGCTTCCCTTTCCTTACGCTGACCGGCGATTTTTGAGATGGCCTCCCCCCTCACAACAGTCTTAAATGCCTCCCAGAGGGTAGACGGGCCCTCCACTGTTCCGACATTTTCAGTGAAGTAATGAGCTATAGATCGCGTGAGTGCCTTCTTAAGCTCAGGGTCACGCAGCCACCAGGGATTTATGGGCGCCACACATCCCACCCTCTGCTCCCCAATCGTTAAGTGTGCCCACAGCGGGGAGTGATCCGATATACTTCTCGGCAAGTGTCTAACGTCTTGAACCACGGTATCTCGCTGCAGGAGAGTAAGGAGATAGTCTATCCTGGAGAATGTGTGGTGCGGTCCCGAAAAGAAAGTGTACTGTAGCTGAGTGGGGTGACGTAGACGCCAAAGATCCA
Source organism: Triturus cristatus (assembly GCF_964204655.1). Classification (NCBI taxonomy): domain Eukaryota; kingdom Metazoa; phylum Chordata; class Amphibia; order Caudata; family Salamandridae; genus Triturus; species Triturus cristatus. The sequence continues at coordinate 419,255,876 of NC_140585.1, read as the reverse complement.
CCAGCCCGTATGCTTCTAGCAAGTTAGAGAGTCCCTGTGCAATGCAGCGCGACGGATGGCTATCCAATTCGCCAGACACTACTGCGTTGAAGTCGCCCCCAACTAGGAGCTGCACTTCGGGAAGGGAAAGAAGGAGTTCCCCAAGATCCTGATAAGATTGATTTTGGAGACCCGGCGGTATGTAGACCGTCACCAGGTTAAGCGTACGGCCTTCCCATCGTCCCGTGAGTACTGCGTAGCGGCCCAGAGGGTCTGTCTTCGTGTGTTGAATTGCCATGGGGAAGTTACGACGCACCAGGATGCCTACCCCCCGGGAACCCGATGTGAAGCCAGAGTGCGCGGCGACAATGCATAATTAAGGGAATAAGCCCACAAGTTAAGGTGGGCTAAGTGAGCCCATCAAAGAGTAGGAACCAGTGACTCAAGGAGAAAAGTTGAGGGAGGTAAATCAGGAGCACAAAACACTCATTTGGCAGTTAAAACAAAAGCAGTGTGAAGCAGAATGAACCAAAATCTATGAGCTGTCAAAAAACAACAAGCAGAAGCAATTCTGAGAATTTATTAGCATTCTAGAGAATAATAAAACTGACCGTCGCAATTCGGTATCTGTGAAAGAATGGCAAACCCAGGTAGAGGATGTGTATATAGTGAGAATTCAGGAAAATCAACAATTGCAATAAGGCCGGATCCATTTCCAACAAGGACCTGTGTGGAAAGAACAAACCCCACAGCTGAAGGATCCATATTGATGGACAAGCTGTCAGTTGTAAAAACAAGAAAAAAAGATAAGAAAGGACAGGGCCCCGGGCCCAAATGGAGTAACAGGAGGCCCCGGCATATCGGGCATAGGTTCTCTTCCCACTATACACAGCTTGCAGGCTGCAATTAGGTGTTGCAAATGCATGGCGAAGGTCATTACTACATCCAACATTTTGAAAAGGGTATGACACTGACCCAAAAAACTATAGATTAATCGCCCTCTTGGATATCGAGGGGAAGGCCTCTATGAGTATCCTATTAAGGGAATTAACCAGATGCATTGAAGAAGAAGAGTTACTCCCCTTCTATTGAACCAGATTCCGTAAGGGGGGGTTCAACTATCGACAACGCCAATCTAGCTACACCAAAGTTAGGGTAAAATAAAATTTGCCTAATGCAATATGCGGATGATTTGCTACTTCTTGACCATAAAAAGATAGGGCTCCAGAAGAGACCAGATGTCCTAAACATCTACATGAATGCATTGAGTTGATTACCAATCAAAATAAAATAAAAGTGATGATACACGAGGAAAACATTGCAAAAAAAAAGGCTGTGCTCCCTGACTATAGCACTGGCAAAAAGTTGTAACTATTTTGGAGCATGGTTTAGTGATGCGGGGAAAGTGACCTTGCATCCGAACAAGATGAAGACAAAAACACGAGCAACCACATATGCCCTATGTAAATTATATGGCAAATAATACAGCCCATCGACTGTAGCAATCAGGAGGGTTATAAAAGCAAAATTGATGTTTACAGTAGGATACGTGCGACGAGCTTTGGCAGGCCAATGCAAGACACTATTAGAGAAGCCCCAGTGTCAGGGCTACAAGCGCATTATTCGGCTACCCAAATACACACACAACAGCCTGATACAACTGGAGTTCGGCCTCACACAGCAGAAATATGAATGTCTGGGTTCAACTGCAAAATAATACTATTGAATAATGAATGCTCCAACAGGATCCTTGAAAGAGGTGCTAAAAACACTATACATAGTGCAGCATACACCTGGGAGCAACTATTTAAATAGAACGGTGGAGACCTTTTATCTGGCAACTGAGAATTGGACAATGGAAGGAATAAGCTACATGCCTATAAGGAGTGCTGTAAATAAACAAGTTCTCCAGTTACCATAGGAAGCAGACATTGCCAGCCTTAAGGAAAAGCAATGGCAGTTAGCTCTTACCGCATAGTATGAGGCTCAAAAAAGACAGCCATACTGAAGTCAGGCACTGGGAAAGAAATGTCTGAAAGAGATCCTCTGGGCTAGGCTGGCGCTTTTGCAGATAAAATAACTAAATCCTAAGTGGAAATCACTGTCCAATATTATAGGATGCAGGCTATGCTACTACAGAAAGGAGTCCCTGTTGTATATATCTTATATGCGATCGTCAAGCACTGCTACAGATACGACAGAAACTATTAAAATCTAATTTTCTGTCAATGGGGACATGGACACATGTGGAAGCAATAGCTGCTCTCTTATTTTGCACGGTTCCCTCGAATTCATGCAGACGCCAAGAACGGCCCTGAAAGAAACAAGGTGACATAGAGTCAATAAAGACCAAAACTCGTCTGGGAAATTCCGTCACCCGATTTGTTAAGGACTGCACAGACACAGCACCTTACTTTGCTGGTTGTAAAAGGCTTAAGATAGAAGGGATTGTTCCCTCATCTGCTCATAAAGCACAGACAATAGTATATTTTACAACGTCTTCTTACAATGTTTGTGGCATTGGTCTTTTACCAATCTGCGGAAACGATGACATCTCGCACAGCCACATGAGGATGACCCTGTACCTTATCTCACTAATTCCACTGTGTTAAACCGCTGGCGGGTGGTGTCACCCGCCTTCCTTAGAAGCTTGTCATTCATTTCAGTTCGTTAGAGTGGTTGTCTCTGATGTTCATGACATGAAAGTTTCAATGAAACTTTGCGCTGACCAATGCACCTTCCTCTGCTCTTCTCACTCTGCCGCATGAGGGAGACCCCTGGCAGGGCGTTGTCACTCGTCTTGCTAAGAAGAATGCAGACTTTGCACTTTATTTTGCTCTTTTGCACATCTTAAGTCACTCGAGTCAGTCCTCTAGAATGGCCGTTTCTGATGCTAACGATATGAAGGTTTCGATGAAATTTAGCGCTGATCATTGCACTTTATTCTGCTCATCTTGTTTACCCACATGAGGGAGACGTGGCACTTCATCTCATGATTGTACTGGGCTGAGCTGATGGTGGATGCTGCCACCCACCTCGCTTAGACGCATGCAGGATTTGCACTTCACTCTGCTATTTTGCACACCTTAAGGCACTTGATCAGATCTCCAGTATGGTTGACTCCGAGGCCAATGATATGAAAGTTTTAATGAAAGTTTGTGTAGATCGTTGTATTTTATTGTGCTTAAATACACATTTTATTTCACTTAACGTAGTACGGTAGAACAGTATTATGCCGTATTGATTGTTAAAGTATTTTAATGCACATATATGCTTTCATATAATCGTATAATAAAAACATAGAATTTGTATGAAAGTACTGCAGTATATTGACTGTACATATGAATTGTTGTTCTTACTGTTACTATTGCATATACTCGGAGGAGAAATTGCAATAATTTTGATTAATCACTCGAGAAATCATTCATTGATTCATACATCTTTATTTGTTATAGCATAGCTATATTCTTTAGTTTTGGATATATGTATATACATTCAACAAAAATTATAAATATTTTGTAGTGTAATTTATTTGTAGACACATTTACGCCTCAGTAACCTTTCTTCTATTTTTTATATAAGTTACATATTCGTTTCTTCACATGTGTATTTTTTCCACAAGTACATTGCATGTAAAAATTGTTATACCAGTATTTACATACTCTTAGATCTAATAATTGGTATCGTTCTTTTTAATGTATATAGTTTTATATATATATATATATATTACCTACTGGCGGTCGCCAGTAGGTAGTTATAGTTAGGACCACGTTTCCATAGGAAAAGCTCAAGATTCTATTTTGAATAACTTTGGCGCCGGTCGACGAATCCTCGCGAATTTCTCAAAATAGGTGGGGCGCTACGCTCCGCTCCTACCCTGAAAGTCTCGGGGGGATCCGTCAAGCGGGGGCTGAGATAAAAGGGGGGTCCCAAAACGCGTTTTTCCCATGCATTTTTCCATAGGACCTTTAGAACGAGCTACAGCCCGAACGGCTGAACAGAATTACTCAAAATTTGGCAGAGAGGTAGTCCCTAGGTCAAGGAAGTGCCTTTTGTAGGTTTGGTGTAAATCTGTTCAGTAGATTCTGAGAAAATAGCCTTTAAATCAATATATATATCTGAGCCCGCTTACGGTACGCTTACCGTACGCTTACGGTAAGCGTACGGTGGCGTGCGCGAGCGCGATTCTGATTGGCTCTTAGATCTTAGTAAACATTCGAATCGGCCGAAACCAGGAAGCGGCGGCCGCCATTTTCTGTTTCACTCTGAAAAAAAAAAGAGTGAAAAGAAGAAAAGGGGGCAATGAGGAGAGTTACAGACCCCCTAACATTTGTAAGGGGGTCAAAGAAGGACAGAAAAGTACAAAAAAAACATTAATTGATTTTAAAAAAAATCACGGGGTACGCTTACGGTAAGCGTACGGTAAAAAAAAAAAATAAATAAATAAATGAAAATCAGATTTAAGAGTTTAGAAATTAGGGAGCTCTAAAAAGAGCTGTTGTGTTTATGGAGTCATTTTTTTAGTGGTACCTACAAGTAAGTACCGATGCAGAGTCTAAGGTTCAAGAGGAAGACTCTGTTCCCTTCATCATTGAAGTGCACACCATCTCCTCTATAAATGTCTTGCATGTTGTAACGCAAGTTGTTGTGGTAAATGGCACCCATACCATAGTCACGGAGGAAAGCAGAAACAGATTTGTTGACGTGCTTTCTTGCTTTGTCAATCTGCGGACAGAAATGATTGGACCAGTTCCATTTTTGCCTTTGGCATATGTTGGAAAACACAAAGGCAGTTTTAGGGAAAAGTGAAAACAGTTGTGCAAAGGTGTCCTTCATAAGCATTTCCAGACCTACCCCAGTCAAAGTGCCTAGGTCATTTCCACCACAGTGCACTATTATGAGGTCAGGGTGTTGGTTTTGCATGAAGGATTTCACCAATGGCATCAATTGGTGCCACTTTAACCCTCTCTGACCAATCCATTTAATGTCTACATTTGGCAAAGCAAGGTCTCTCACCATATCTGTTTTCTCTGCAAACTTTTCACTCCAGAAGACATAGCTGTGCCCTACAATCCACACTGTGAACATCTTCAAAGGAGAACTGGATGCACTCAGGAGGTGTCTTTCAGTAGAATGGCAATATGAAAAGAAAGACAGTTTGGAAATGGAGGCATACATATTTTTTTCAAAACAAAAAGAACTGATTGGCTGTTTCATACCATTCTAGAATAAAAACTAGGCTGTATGTGAAAATTAATAGAAGCATGTTTTGTATTGGTACAAAAAAATGTGTAACCAAAGAACAGTACTATGGATTTGCTGTTAGGTTTGAAAAGTCAAGCACTCTTGCTCTGTGGAATTGAAACATTGTGTGTCGAACTTCTGACCTAACTGCACACAGCAGTGTTCCATGAGCTGTTGCTATGGTAGCAGGCAGAAGTCAAGTTGGGGGAAGGGTACTAGGCAGAAGTCAAGTTGGGGGAAGGGTACTTTTGGAAAAGGGTTCGTTTTCAACCAATAGAAATGTGTCATTACATTTGAAAAAAAGGGGGAAGCACTGAGATTTGAAACTTACATGTATATGTGTGGAAAAATAGAGGGAAAGTTTGCCATTATCTGGTTCTGCTGAGAGGAGAGAGGTGAACACAACAGAGATCCTGGCTCTGATAATCTGCTGTTTGAGTGCCACATTTCTTTCACAACTAACTAAATTAAAAGGTGAGTTTACAGTTTGAGAGGGGATGTATGTGGTAACTTAAGAAATGAATAATAGAAATGGGAATTGTTTTTGTTGTAGTTACATAATGTGTCAGTCTGTAAAAGTGATTTCAAATTGAAAAAAGAGATATACACTTGCCCCCGAAAAAAAAAGAGCAGTAAGTGTGCTTTCAAATTGGCAAAGAAATTTCGTTTTGGCACTAATGTGAAAACATGACTCTGTGTGCATAGAAGAATTATAGGCAGAAATGTATTGCGTCTTGCTCTGGTGATTTCACAGTTGCAGTAGATGGAAAAGAGGAGCGAATTTTTGGGGGAAGAAGCAGAGGTTTAGCACACACCCATGTGCTTGCCATGTATAGTCATGCACAGTAATTAGAAGCGAGTGGGGTTTTCAGGTTTAAGTCTGTAATGCAAATACATTCAGCATCACTAAGGCTGGTTGCCCCTGCTGGAGTGTAGGCAGTCACAGAGAATACACACGGTGGTGGTCTGAAAAAAAAACAGCTTGGACATGTGCATTTAAATAAATTTAAAAAAAAGGTTTCAGAATGTGTCAGTCTGTAAAAGTGATTTCAAAGTGTAAAAAGAGATTTTCACTTGGCCCGAAAAAAAAAGAGCAGTAAGTGTGCTTTCAAATTGGCTAAGAAATTTCGTTTTGGCACTAATGTGAAAACATGACTCTGTGTGCATAGAAGAATTATAGGCAGAAATGTATTGCGTCTTGCTCTGGTGATTTCACAGTTGCAGTAGATGGAAAAGAGGAGCGAATTTTTGGGGGAAGAAGCAGAGGTTTAGCACACACCCATGTGCTTGCCATGTATAGTCATGCACAGTAATTAGAAGCGAGTGGGGTTTTCAGGTTTAAGTCTGTAATGCAAATACATTCAGCATCACTAAGGCTGGTTGCCCCTGCTGGAGTGTAGGCAGTCACAGAGAATACACACGGTGGTGGTCTGAAAAAAAAACAGCTTGGACATGTGCATTTAAATAAATTTAAAAAAAAGGTTTCAGAATGTGTCAGTCTGTAAAAGTGATTTCAAAGTGTAAAAAGAGATTTTCACTTGGCCCGAAAAAAAAAGAGCAGTAAGTGTGCTTTCAAATTGGCAAAGAAATTTCGTTTTGGCACTAATGTGAAAACATGACTCTGTGTGCATAGAAGAATTATAGGCAGAAATGTATTGCGTCTTGCTCTGGTGATTTCACAGTTGCAGTAGATGGAAAAGAGGAGCGAATTTTTGGGGGAAGAAGCAGAGGTTTAGCACACACCCATGTGCTTGCCATGTATAGTCATGCACAGTAATTAGAAGCGAGTGGGGTTTTCAGGTTTAAGTCTGTAATGCAAATACATTCAGCATCACTAAGGCTGGTTGCCCCTGCTGGAGTGTAGGCAGTCACAGAGAATACACACGGTGGTGGTCTGAAAAAAAAACAGCTTGGACATGTGCATTTAAATAAATTTAAAAAAAAAGGTTTCAGAATGTGTCAGTCTGTAAAAGTGATTTCAAAGTGTAAAAAGAGATTTTCACTTGGCCCGAAAAAAAAAGAGCAGTAAGTGTGCTTTCAAATTGGCAAAGAAATTTCGTTTTGGCACTAATGTGAAAACATGACTCTGTGTGCATAGAAGAATTATAGGCAGAAATGTATTGCGTCTTGCTCTGGTGATTTCACAGTTGCAGTAGATGGAAAAGAGGAGCGAATTTTTGGGGGAAGAAGCAGAGGTTTAGCACACACCCATGTGCTTGCCATGTATAGTCATGCACAGTAATTAGAAGCGAGTGGGGTTTTCAGGTTTAAGTCTGTAATGCAAATACATTCAGCATCACTAAGGCTGGTTGCCCCTGCTGGAGTGTAGGCAGTCACAGAGAATACACACGGTGGTGGTCTGAAAAAAAAACAGCTTGGACATGTGCATTTAAATAAATTTAAAAAAAAAGGTTTCAGAATGTGTCAGTCTGTAAAAGTGATTTCAAAGTGTAAAAAGAGATTTTCACTTGGCCCGAAAAAAAAAGAGCAGTAAGTGTGCTTTCAAATTGGCAAAGAAATTTCGTTTTGGCACTAATGTGAAAACATGACTCTGTGTGCATAGAGGAATTATAGGCAGAAATGTATTGCGTCTTGCTCTGGTGATTTCACAGTTGCAGTAGATGGAAAAGAGGTGCGAATTTTTGGGGGAAGAAGCAGAGGTTTAGCACACACCCATGTGCTTGCCATGTATAGTCATGCACAGTAATTAGAAGCGAGTGGGGTTTTCAGGTTTAAGTCTGTAATGCAAATACATTCAGCATCACTAAGGCTGTTTGCCCCTGCTGGAGTGTAGGCAGTCACAGAGAATACACACGGTGGTGGTCTGAAAAAAAAACTGCTTGGACATGTGCATTTAAATAAATTTAAAAAAAAGGTTTCAGAATGTGTCAGTCTGTAAAAGTGATTTCAAATTGAAAAAAGAGATATACACTTGCCCCCGAAAAAAAAAGAGCAGTAAGTGTGCTTTCAAATTGGCAAAGAAATTTCGTTTTGGCACTAATGTGAAAACATGACTCTGTGTGCATAGAAGAATTATAGGCAGAAATGTATTGCGTCTTGCTCTGGTGATTTCACAGTTGCAGTAGATGGAAAAGAGGAGCGAATTTTTGGGGGAAGAAGCAGAGGTTTAGCACACACCCATGTGCTTGCCATGTATAGTCATGCACAGTAATTAGAAGCGAGTGGGGTTTTCAGGTTTAAGTCTGTAATGCAAATACATTCAGCATCACTAAGGCTGGTTGCCCCTGCTGGAGTGTAGGCAGTCACAGAGAATACACACGGTGGTGGTCTGAAAAAAAAACAGCTTGGACATGTGCATTTAAATAAATTTTAAAAAAAAGGTTTCAGAATGTGTCAGTCTGTAAAAGTGATTTCAAAGTGTAAAAAGAGATTTTCACTTGGCCCGAAAAAAAAAGAGCAGTAAGTGTGCTTTCAAATTGGCAAAGAAATTTCGTTTTGGCACTAATGTGAAAACATGACTCTGTGTGCATAGAAGAATTATAGGCAGAAATGTATTGCGTCTTGCTCTGGTGATTTCACAGTTGCAGTAGATGGAAAAGAGGAGCGAATTTTTGGGGGAAGAAGCAGAGGTTTAGCACACACCCATGTGCTTGCCATGTATAGTCATGCACAGTAATTAGAAGCGAGTGGGGTTTTCAGGTTTAAGTCTGTAATGCAAATACATTCAGCATCACTAAGGCTGGTTGCCCCTGCTGGAGTGTAGGCAGTCACAGAGAATACACACGGTGGTGGTCTGAAAAAAAAACAGCTTGGACATGTGCATTTAAATAAATTTAAAAAAAAAGGTTTCAGAATGTGTCAGTCTGTAAAAGTGATTTCAAAGTGTAAAAAGAGATTTTCACTTGGCCCGAAAAAAAAAAGAGCAGTAAGTGTGCTTTCAAATTGGCAAAGAAATTTCGTTTTGGCACTAATGTGAAAACATGACTCTGTGTGCATAGAAGAATTATAGGCAGAAATGTATTGCGTCTTGCTCTGGTGATTTCACAGTTGCAGTAGATGGAAAAGAGGAGCGAATTTTTGGGGGAAGAAGCAGAGGTTTAGCACACACCCATGTGCTTGCCATGTATAGTCATGCACAGTAATTAGAAGCGAGTGGGGTTTTCAGGTTTAAGTCTGTAATGCAAATACATTCAGCATCACTAAGGCTGTTTGCCCCTGCTGGAGTGTAGGCAGTCACAGAGAATACACACGGTGGTGGTCTGAAAAAAAAACTGCTTGGACATGTGCATTTAAATAAATTTAAAAAAAAAGGTTTCAGAATGTGTCAGTCTGTAAAAGTGATTTCAAATTGAAAAAAGAGATATACACTTGCCCCCGAAAAAAAAAGAGCAGTAAGTGTGCTTTCAAATTGGCAAAGAAATTTCGTTTTGGCACTAATGTGAAAACATGACTCTGTGTGCATAGAAGAATTATAGGCAGAAATGTATTGCGTCTTGCTCTGGTGATTTCACAGTTGCAGTAGATGGAAAAGAGGAGCGAATTTTTGGGGGAAGAAGCAGAGGTTTAGCACACACCCATGTGCTTGCCATGTATAGTCATGCACAGTAATTAGAAGCGAGTGGGGTTTTCAGGTTTAAGTCTGTAATGCAAATACATTCAGCATCACTAAGGCTGGTTGCCCCTGCTGGAGTGTAGGCAGTCAAAGAGAATACACACGGTGGTGGTCTGAAAAAAAAACAGCTTGGACATGTGCATTTAAATAAATTTAAAAAAAAAGGTTTCAGAATGTGTCAGTCTGTAAAAGTGATTTCAAAGTGTAAAAAGAGATTTTCACTTGGCCCGAAAAAAAAAGAGCAGTAAGTGTGCTTTCAAATTGGCAAAGAAATTTCGTTTTGGCACTAATGTGAAAACATGACTCTGTGTGCATAGAAGAATTATAGGCAGAAATGTATTGCGTCTTGCTCTGGTGATTTCACAGTTGCAGTAGATGGAAAAGAGGAGCGAATTTTTGGGGGAAGAAGCAGAGGTTTAGCACACACCCATGTGCTTGCCATGTATAGTCATGCACAGTAATTAGAAGCGAGTGGGGTTTTCAGGTTTAAGTCTGTAATGCAAATACATTCAGCATCACTAAGGCTGGTTGCCCCTGCTGGAGTGTAGGCAGTCACAGAGAATACACACGGTGGTGGTCTGAAAAAAAAACAGCTTGGTTTCATAATGTGACAGTTTGTTATACAGATTTTCACTTGCCCAAAAAAAATGAGGAGTTTGTGTGCATTCAAATTGGCAAAGAAATTTCGTTTTCTGACTATTGTGAAAAGAAATGTAGTAATATATTTAAATACAATAAAGGATTTTTTTTTTAGTTTTTTTGCAGGTATTGCTGAAGAACAGTGAACAAAATTTAAGATGCCTACAAAATCTCGAGTTCAAAAAACGCTAAAAAAAAAACTATATTTGAAGACAACTGGAGGACCAAAGTTAGTAGAAGATGCTGATGTAGGGAAAAAGAAAAAATCTTCTGGTAAGCAAAAAAAACAATTTATAAACAAATTATTCAAAACAAAGAAAAATGTACAAAATGTCTGTTGTCGGAAAAATGTAAAAAAACCTACAGAACAGCAAAAAATTGAGGATTTAGTTAATGCAAATATACCTTCTGCAATTGAAAAGTTTAACATAAACAGAAAAACAGCATTTAAAGAGATACGTAGAAAAATGTTTCAGAGAAGAGTTATGTCCAATTTGATAAAGGATATAAAGAAATATAAGCAAAAGGCTAAATTTTACAAGAGAAAAAAAGAAATTGAAGCCATTGCAGCAAAAGCATTAGAATTAAAAAGGAAACTATTCATATTAATTTTGAATAGGATGCGTACATTAGATAAAATGGTTAATGTACTGAAATCACAAAGCAAAAGCAAAAGAGTAGTGAACAGAACAAATTTTTGTAAAGTGTTTTTAGGAAAGTGGATGCATAGCTCAAGTAGTGAACCTTTTTTTAATGAAGAGAGCTATTTTCAAAGTAATAGTTTGCTGCATGCAGTTGACACCAGAGGTCGTTCATACGAAGTAAAAAATGGTTGCATAATGGAGAAGGAGATAATGGTTCCAAGAGATGAGGTACAAGTGATGGCAGATGAGGCAATGGGGAGACGTCCTAAAGCCCCAGTGTACACTTGGAATTGTAGTAGTATTTGCACTGTGCGTCAGGAATCTATTGACAGATTTCGAGAGTTTCTAAGAGAATATAGTAAAAAAAGTGTAAAACAAAAGATTAAGGTGCTTCAAAGTCTGGATCCATGCAGAGTGAGAGAGAATACTGGTTTGCAGGGTCATTCTCTTGCTTGTCTATCTAGAAAAGTGTGCAATAGTGTTTTCCATCATTTTAGGATGCTGGCTGTTCATCATACTGAAATGAGAAAGTTTGTGAGACGGTTGTATTTTGCCAAAAGTCCAGCAATAAAGTTAAATGAATTGAATAGGGCTCTGTTCCGAGGAACGGTATCAGATGTAGAGAAGGTTGTTGATGAAATTCAGTTTTGTTACTTTGGTCCTGAACAAAACAGTGCAGAGAAGGACACAGTAAATGAGGCAGAAGTGGGAGAGAATGTAGAACCTTGTGTAAGTAAGACATTTAATGATCACATAACAAAATTTGCAATAGTCTCTAATGAAAGACCAAATGTTACTTGTATTTGTTGCCGCAGAACTCATTATAGAAAACAAACTAGGAATGTTGATCTCTACAGAAAGAGTGAAAATGAAGATAATTATAAGTGGATGGATTTTGCAACATATATATTTCTTGAAAATTGTTTTGAATTGGGTGAAGATCAGCGTATTTGTAAATACTGCTACAACAAGTTAGAGGAAAATAGAATGCCGACCAGAGCTGTACATAATAATTTAGAATTGGATGCTATTCCTGCTGAACTTTCTGAATTAAATACATATGAGTCTATACTCATTCAATGTGTTCATCCGTTCCAGACCATAGTACGTATGGAGCCCAAAACTGGTAAATTACCTCCTTCAGATTTACTGAGAGGTTTAAAAGGTAGAGTGGTGTATTTGCCCTTGGATTTGAAAAAAAATATGGAAACTATTGATGCGGATACTTTGGAAACTGAACCATTAATTATTCTGGTTAATGGTGTACCTACAAAGAATAAGAAGATTTGGCAGGAGCTGGTAGATGTGCGGAAAGTACAAAGAGCAAATTTGTATTTGAAAAAAAATAACAAATGGTATGAATCAATTTATATAGTAGAAGAAGAAGAAGAAGAAGATTTACAAGGAGATACAGAAACACCAAGTGGACAAATTGAAAAAGTGGACAAGTCAAAGGAAGAAGAAATTTATGAACATTTTAGCATACATCCTCTCCATTCGAAAGAAGTTATGGGAGACAATATTGATCTCTTTCAGATGAAGAAAGCAAAAGGAAATCCCGTGAGTGTATGGGAGGAGAGCTTGGAAGCTCGATGTTTTCCCCAGCTGTTTCCTAAAGGAAAAGGAGGACGATACGATGAACGTCCGGAACAGATTCCAGCTTCTGAGTATCGGACTACAAGACTATATGCTGAAGATCCCAGATTTCGACAAAGTATCCCTTATTTGTTCCATCTTTTATTTGAAAGCGACTTGTCTGCACTGTCTTATGCAGTAAATCACATTTTAAAAAGTGGAGTACATTTACAAAATGTGTCTGCTAAGGATTTTATGGAGAAAGTGCAGCACCGAGATGATCATTTGGAAACACAACTGATCAATCTGATGGCTTGTCAGCGTGGGACAAATGAATATTGGTACCGACGCCATGGTGAACTAAAATGCATGTTACGCAATTTAGGAACACCAACATGGTTCCTTACCCTAAGCTGCGCCGAGTACGCTTGGGATGATTTACTGGATTTTCTACGAGAGGCCAATTCAAACATTGAAAACATCGAATACAAGACAGCAGGAGAACTGTGCTCATTGGATCCGGTTAATGTTTGCAGATATTTCAATCATAGATTTGAGGCTATGATGTCCTTCATCTGCAATAAAAAAAATCCACCCCTTGGAGAAGTAGTGGATTTCTTTTGGAGAAAAGAGTACCAGGCAAGAGGTGCTCCTCATATTCATATGCTGCTGTGGATCAAGGATGCCCCAAAGTTTGGAACAGATACTGATGAAGCAGTGTTATCTTACATTGAAGAATATGCAACATGTGCTATACCTAAAAGCACAGAAGAGTACAAGTTAAAGGAGCAAGTTCTACGTTTCCAAAGTCATCGGTGTGGAAAATACTGTCGACGGAAATACAAGAGCAAAGAAAAATACTACACTAAATGTCGATTTGGATTTCCTAGACCTGTTCTTACAAATGGAAGAGTCAACAGTTTTATGTCAGCTGTGAGACATACTATCACAAGAAAATCACCTAAGAATACCTACAACCTTAAAAGAAAAGAAGAATCAAAAAATATAAATGACTACAACCCAGTCATTTTATCCATGTGGAACGCTAACATGGATATACAGTATGTTGCTGACAATTCCATTGCTGTTGCTCGATATGTAACGTCTTACATTACGAAATCAGAAAAAACAGAATTGAAGGAAATGTGGGAAGAGATTTCTCACGAGAAGACTGTCAGTAAGAAGCTGTACAGTTTCAGTTTGAAGATGTTATCGCATCGAGAAATTGGATCCTACGAATGTTCAGATAGATTATCTTCTGCAAGTCTCTACTCGAAGTCAAGAAGAATAATTTGGGCAAGTTTAGGCCTTGCAGCAATGAGAAATCGGGTACTGAAATCTGTTGGAGAAATTGAATATTTGGCACAGTTCGAACCTGAAAGTACAGATATATTGAAAACAAACATGTTGGACACATATTATCCCAAGAGAAGTCATCATCTGGAGAACATGTGTCTCTATGAAGTGCTGCAGAACTACATTTATTCACGGAAAGCTGCAGAAGACATCAATAATGGAAAATATAAAGTCGTTGGTGAAGAAGGATGTTTGGTGAAGCAAACCAAAGGAAGTTTGATAAATCACCGGAAGCTGAGTTGCGACACTACCGACAAGAAAGAATTTTACTACTTGGCTCTTTTACAGTTGTTTAAACCATGGCGTTCAGAGGATGAACTACTGGGAGAATTCCAGAGCTATGAAGATTCTTTTAATGCTTGCAAAGACAGCATACAATGCAGTACATTCTCAACTTATCTGCAAATGTTAAATGAAGAAATTGAACAGGAAACTACAATTGCAGCAGAAATAGCTAGAGACAGTTCTCAGGACAGCCAAAGTTCAGGAACATACAGTCAAGATCCCCTAGGACAACCAATCGTTGAAAATGAAGCATCAATAGCCATGAATGAAGTGGAAACGGCTATGAATCAAGCTCAAGAAGAATTTATAGACTTAGAAAATTTGGAAAGACAACTGAATCAAGAGCAGCAACAAATTTATGAAGAGATCAAAAACAAAATTGATCACGGATTTCTACATGAAAAAAAAGAGTGCTCATGCACATCATTTCATCCAATCAGGATGTATGTAAGCGGACAAGCTGGCACTGGAAAAAGTTTCCTAATTAAAGTCATCAGAAGCTACCTAAAGCAAAAAACAGATTCTACTTTGTCTTGTGTGGTTACTGCTCCAACTGGGTTAGCAGCATATAACATAAAAGGAATCACCTTACATCGTTTGCTAATGTTACCAGTGGAGCATGAGAACAAAATACAATTCAACAAGCTAACTGGAGAAGCATGCTTGGAAGTTTCAAGAGTATTGAAGAAGATGCAAGTTCTCATTATTGATGAGGTGAGCATGGTATCAAACTTAATGCTTGCCTTTGTGCATTTAAGAATGCAGCAAATTTTGAAGACAGACTATGACGTGTTATTTGGTGGAAAACACGTCATAGTTTTTGGGGATCTTTTGCAACTTACTCCGGTTAAAGGACAACCAGTGTTTAATACTGTGACACATGAAGACACGAAGAAGTCATTGGGAAGCATTGGAAATACAAATATTTGGTCCTTCTTTGAGTACAAGGAACTTACAACTAATATGAGGCAAGCAAACGATGAAGAATATGGAAGTATTCTGAAAGATATCAGGATTGGACTACTCACGGAAGTTGGGAAAAAAGCATTACAGAGTCGGCTGTTACATAACTTATTTCCAAAGGAAGAAATAGTTGCAGAGAAAATATACAAGAATATTGCAGAAAACAAAAGTGTCATCTGCTTAATGCCAACTCTACGTGAATGCTCAATATTTAATGAGGAGCTTTTGAAATTGGAAAAGGAAGAGATCAGGAAATTGGAAGCAGTGGACAAAATTGAGGATGGAAGAATTACTGTCACAGTAACAGGCAAACTGAAAAATAAATTGGACTCACTAGAGAAGAACATCTCCAAAACAGCAGGATTAGAAAAAAATCTATATGTTTGCATGAACTGTAGAGTGTTTTTAAGGAGAAATTTGGATGTTGAAAAAGGCTTAGTAAATGGAGCGATGGGAAGAGTTGTGGGTTTTATTAATTATCAGAAAAAAGATGGAATTGAATGGTTAAAAATAAAATTTGATCAGATAGAGGAAGTTAAAGACATTTGTCGTTGTTCAGTTCGTTTCATGCTTGTGAAAGACTTATATGTACGTAGGAAGCAGTTTCCGTTTTCGCTAGCATATGCTGTAACTATTCACAAGTCTCAAGGATTGACTGTAGATTGTGCATTTGTGAACATTGGTTCAACTGTGTTCAAAGAAGGTATGGCATATGTTGCTTTGTCACGAGTCAAAACATTATCAGGTTTATTCATGATAGACTTCGATGACTCAAAAGTTAGTGCTGATACAAACTGTGTAAAGGAGTATAATAGATTAAGAAGAAGCTATGCTCCTCATTTAGGTCAGTATCCTGTGTTGGAGAAACGTGTAGTTTCTCGTAAAAGGAGAAATGAGAATATCTGTAATGAAGATGTAGAGAGGAGGAAAAAAAAGAGGAGTGATGTAATTGCAAGCAGAAAGAATAAGGAAAATGAAGAACAGGTTGTAGGATGTCATTTTGAAAATAGCTCTGGTGTCAACTGCTACGCAAATGTAGTGCTGAATGTTGCTTTTTATCTGGAAAGTTTGCAAGAGCAGATAATAATAAATCAGGGAAAAAGATTCTGTTCAGAGCTCAGTCTCCTTTTTCAAAAGCTGAGTAAAGATAAAACTCAAATAGAAAGTGCTACTGATATTAGAAAACTTTTAGATGTATGTTCAGGACGAACACAGTTTTCTCAAAATGAACAGCAAGATGCTCACGAATTTTTGATGTATTTTCTTCAGGTAGTGGAAGAAGAAGGAGTTCCCATTGACATTTTTTTTGGTCTCTCTTATAAATGGGAACATAGTTGTGATAATTGTTATAATATAAGTGGTTCTATTGTTGATAATGAAAGGTTTATTTATTTGACATTGCCAGAGAGTAAAACAGTCACTTTTGCAAACTTAGTTAAAGATGCTAATCATAGCATGAAATGTGGTGAGTGTAATTCTGACATGTTATCAACATTAATTTTAAGGGAATACGGACAGTATGTAATTTTAATGATGCAACGATGTAGAGCTGATGGATCAAAATTGGATACTTTAATAAAGAAGTTTACAGGACAGCAATTATCAATTTCAGGAAAAACTTTTGTAACTGTTGCAATAATTTTCCATGATGGACCTACTGTTACTTCTGGACATTACACAGTTTATCTAAAATGTGAAAAAGGATGGACACTGTGTAATGATTCCCAATTGATTTTCAAACAACGTTTGCCTTTTGATTTAGCAAATTCCTATCTAATCTTCCTGAAACCTAAATTTTAGAGAGACTTGGCAAGATCTGGACAAAATAATTTTACCATTTTACTGGATTACCATTGCAATTTTGTAGAAAAAATATTTTTAAAATTATCATTTGGCCTAAAGGAAAGATAACCAATTGTAATGTGGACTTTTTAAATTTTTAATGCAATTTTGAAAAACCAATAATTTAGAGATTATCGGTAACTTCTGCACATTTTAAATTTTGGAATGTTATTGGACTGCCATTGGAAATTTTTTCAAAAATGATTTAAAAAATTACTATTTGGCCATGTGGAAAAGTAAGCAATTCTATTGTGGACTAAATAAATTATTCAAAAAATTTTCGTGAACCAAAATGTTACAGAGAATCGGTGAGATCTGGACAGATTAAACTTTAGAATTTTAATGGTTTTCCCTTGGAAATTTATTCCAGGGAAAGAATAAAAAATACTATTTGGCCTAAAGGAAATAAAATCAGATGTATTTTGGAGTTATTTGAGATATATTATTGTGAATGTACTTCTGAAACAAAAATATCAGACGGTATTTTAAAGAAAAAAGTATTGTTTTTAGATGACATTTTTTTAGAATAATATGCATTTCTGTAATGATAAGTTTAAATGAGAAGAGATTCTGGGCTTTTTTAATACAATCTTTGAGATTGTTAATTTTTTTTGCCCGCTGTAAAATGATGAATGCAATTGCTTTCACAATTTATAGTGAAATGCAATATATTCTGAAAACAGCAAAAATAAGGCAAAAATTATTTTTGGGTAAAAAATGTAAATATGTGTACTGTATTATAAATTGTTATAAAAATATTAATACTTTTTTCTTTTTTTCCAGATCGATATAGAAAATTTTCGTAAACTACAACCATTTTAAAAACTATTTTTTAAAAAAACAAATGAATAAATTTTTCTTTGAGTGAGTATGGTAAGTCAATAGTAATAATTGTAGTCTCTCAAAGACCTTGTAATGTGATAAATTATTTTTAGTGTTTTTTTTAAAAAAAAAAAAAAAATTACGCGTACCGTACGCGTACGGTAAAAAAAAAAAATAAAAAAAGTTTTTAAAAACATGTAAAAAAAAGATGAAAGATAAGGTTGGCTCTTAAAAGAACCGTTGTGTTCATGCAGGGACAGAGGAAAGAAAGATTGGGAATATTAGACAGTACGACAAGTGTGCTGATCTATTTTACTGTTCACCAGGGAAACACTAGTCTCCCTATAAGTAATTAGATCGTGACAAGTGGCGCACCGTACTTCAACCCTCGCAAACCGAGGATTAATTTCCAGAGGGCCAGCAAAAGGAGATTCTCCCCCCACAGATGAAGGGCTCACCTGACCTGCAGAAGAAGGAGTCAGCCCTGCAGATGATGGTCCAGGCTGAGCTGCTGTGGATGTACTGGCTCGTCTTTCTGAAGAGTTACCTCCAAAAAGATGACCATGTGTCCTTCTGTGTACTTCTTTGAGGTGCCTCATCATGGTGTGATTCCCAAAGGAATACTTCCTGTCAGGATTACCTCTAGAAAGTACACGCTTACACAGAATGCAAGTAACTAAGGGTGCATTCACCTTTTGCTGGCCTTCTGGAAAAGTAAAATAATCCCAAACATAAGAAGGCTTTACTTTCCTCGCTCTCTGCCTCAAGACAGTGCTGCTGGTGCTAGCCTCACTCTCAGAAGGGCTCTGCTGTTCTGCCATCGTATCCCAAAGACAAACCAGCTCCTTCTCCTAAGGGATCACAAGCAGAAATGAGGGGAATGGGTGTGGTGTAGGAGAGTTCTAGAACTGAAAGTAGTTTCAACCAATCAAAAGTTGTGTTTCATGATCACATGACCTACCGTACGCTTACGGTACGCTTACGGTGCGCTTACGGCAAAAAGTACGCGTGCGCGTAAAAAAGACACACGCTTCCGCACATGCGCATAACAGTCACTCCCCGGCACTACCGCGTAACGTGCGCGTGTTGCGTAAGCGCGCACGCGTCCCACGCGCGGCTACGCAAAGTGCGTTACTCTACGCAACCAGCGTGGATAGATTACGGACGTTGCGTAAACCGTACGCTTACCGTAAGCTTACGGTACGCGTAATAAAAAAAAAAAAAAAAAAAAAATAGAATTACATTTTACTTGTTTATTTTAAAAATTATATATAAAAAAAATATTAATAAATTTTTTAAAAAAAGCATAGTCTTTATAAAAGATAAATAAATTAAATTAAAAATATGTTTGAAAAAAATGAAGAATAAAAAAAAAAAAAAGCATTTAAAAAACCTTGCAAATTCACTGAAAAAACCATGGGTTTCAAACACGTTATAGTTAGGAATTAGCATTTAAAAAACCTTGCAAATTCACTGAAAAAACCATGGGTTTCACACACGTTATAGTTAGGAATTAGCATTTAAAAAACCTTAGAAATTCACTGAAAAAACCATAGGTTTCACACACGTTATAGTTAGGAATTAGCATTTAAAAAACCTTAGAAATTCAGTGAAAAAACCATAGGTTTCACACACGTTATAGTTAGGAATTAGCATTTAAAAAACCTTAGAAATTCAGTGAAAAAACCATAGGTTTCACACATGTTATAGTTAGCTGGACATTTTACTCGTAAAAAACCAATGAAATTTCCCCGTTATAGTTAGTTCAGCTAACTATAACTCGCGCGCCCGCAATGCACTGCTGATGACGTCACATATTACATCACTCATGACATGGTCAGTGACATCACTCATGACATCACTGATGACATCTCAAATGACATCACTGATGACATCACTGATGACATCATCCTTGTGATAGAGTGGCAGACCTCCTCTCACCCTAATATAACCTTTGATACACACATTCAAAAATAGAGACTAAAATTTTCAAAACAATGGACATACCAATACCAGTTACAACAACCTCTTCAGGAATTCTAAGATCCACATACACATCCACTCATTCACCAATAGACCAATACAGTCACTCATACATATACTCACTCATCATATGTACTCATACACCTATACATCCTGTTACACAATGCCACACATCCATAGAGTTACTCACACACATAGTCACTCATGCTAATAAAGAATCAAACATACATTTACTTGCATATATAGTTATACACACACCACCATACTTACTTCTACGGAAACTTACACATACTTAGTCTTTTAAACAATCACTTATAGAAACACATACTTATTCATACAGGAACTCTTTCAATCTCTCACTCTCACATATACTCACATATATACACCAATAGTCACATATACTAGTTTAAAACATATGTAGTTACTCATAAAGACACTATTGAGACAGTCATTCACTCACTAACACACCCATACACACACTCATCCACCCATACAGTCCTGCACACATGCTGTGTTCAACACATACAAACAGTGAGTCACTCATTCATGCACCGATGCACTACGTAATACCCCCCACCGAACCATGCAGACACTCAGACTGATACTCAAAAAAACAACTAATAACCTAAATAGGCACCCATGTAGCTACTCACCAACCCATGCAGCCACTTATACACAAAGTGAGAGACTGATACAGATATATACACATTTAAACATTACTCACAAAGCCATGTATTCACTAAGATACACTTAATCAGTCAGTTACACAATCAATTTTTCAAAAACAAATCATCCATTTAGACACTTATATACCCATTTATTCTTCCATCAACCTTGAGTTATACATAAATAAAAAAAATATATAATTTTCACAAAAACACACAATCACTGGATGATGTCATCAGTGATGTCATCAGTGATGTCATTTGAGATGTCATCAGTGATGTCATGAGTGATGTCACTGACCATGTCATGAGTGATGTAATATGTGACGTCATCAGCAGTGCATTGCGGGCGCGCGAGTTATAGTTAGCTGAACTAACTATAACGGGGAAATTTCATTGGTTTTTTACGAGTAAAATGTCCAGCTAACTATAACATGTGTGAAACCTATGGTTTTTTCACTGAATTTCTAAGGTTTTTTAAATGCTAATTCCTAACTATAACGTGTGTGAAACCTATGGTTTTTTCACTGAATTTCTAAGGTTTTTTAAATGCTAATTCCTAACTATAACGTGTGTGAAACCTATGGTTTTTTCAGTGAATTTCTAAGGTTTTTTAAATGCTAATTCCTAACTATAACGTGTGTGAAACCCATGGTTTTTTCAGTGAATATATATATATATATATATATACCATCTATACATTTGGTATTGGTTCATAAATATTTTTACATTTTTGCATATTCTAAGCTTTACACACACACACACAAAACGCGTCGCAGAGGGAGAAAATAAAAACATCTTACCGGCCAGACTTATCCAGGTCCGTCTTTCTCTGTTCGCTGAGGTGGAAGTGCGTATTACCAGATGCATTCAATCAATCAATCAATACATTTATAGAGCGCGCTACTCACCCGTGAGGGTCTCAAGGCGCTGAAGGGGGGGTGATGTCATTTACTCCTCGAATAGCCAGGTCTTGAGGTGCTTCCTGAAGGTGAGATGGTCCTGGGTCAGTCGAAGGTGTGCGGGGAGGGAGTTCCATGTCTTGGCGGCCAGGTACGAGAACGATCTTCCTCCGGTTGTGGTTTTGCGGATCCGTGGGACGATGGCGAGGGCGAGGCTGGCAGAGCGGAGCTGGTGGGTGGGAATGTAGAACGAGAGGCGGTTGTTGAGGTATTCGGGGCCCATGTCGTGGAGCACTTTGTGTGCGTGGGTGAGGAGCTTGAACGTGATCCTCTTGCTGACGGGGAGCCAGTGCAGGTTTCCCAGGTGGGCAGTTATGTGGCTGTGGTGAGGGATGTTGAGGATGAGTCGTGCAGAGGCGTTCTGTATTCGCTGCAGTCGTTTCTGGAGTTTGGCTGTGGTCCCTGCGTACAGGGCGTTCCCGTAGTCCAGTCGGCTGGTGACTAGGGCCTGGGTGACCGTCTTTCTGGTTTCGGTGGGGATCCACCGGAAGATCTTTCGGAGCATGCGCAGTGTGTTGAAACATGAAGAGGAAATGGTGTTGACTTGTTTGGTCATCGTGAGGGAGAAGTCCAGGATGAATCCCAGGTTGCGTGCGTGGTCTGTGGGTGTAGGTGCGGTGCCCAACGCTGTGGGCCACCAGGAGTTGTCCCAGGCGGATGGGGATTGTCCGAGGATGAGGACCTCCGTTTTGTCTGAGTTCAGTTTCAGACGGCTGAGCTTCATCCATTCCGCGACGTCCTTCATTCCTTCCTGGAGGTTGGTTTTGGCGGTGGCTGGGTCTTTGGTGAGGGAGAGTATCAGCTGTGTGTTGTCGGCATAGGAGATGATGTTGAGTTTGTGTTCGCGTGCGATGGCGGCGAGGGGGCTCATGTAGATATTGAAGAGGGTTGGGCTGAGCAAGGAGCCTTGGGGTACGCCGCAGATGATCTTGGTGGCTGTGGAGCGGAAGAGAGGGAGGCGGACTCTCTGGGTTCTAATGGAGAGGAACGAGGTGACCCAGTCCAGGGCTTTTTCATGGATTCCAGTGTTGTGTAGGCGGGTTATTAGGGTGCGGTGGCAGACAGTCTCGAAGGCGGCCGAGAGGTCTAGGAGGATGAGAGCGGTTGTTTCCCCGTTGTCCATCCGGGTTCTGATGTCGTCGGTGGCTGTGATGAGGGCGGTCGTGCTGTGGTTGGCTCGAAATCCGGATTGGGATGGGTCGAGGAATGCAGTCAGTTGTTTGTTGATGGTCTTCTCGATGACTTTAGCCGGGAAGGGAAGGAGAGAGATGGGGTGGAAATTCTTGAGGTCTTTTGGGTCGGCTGGGGGTTTCTTTAGAAGGGCGTTGATCTCTGCGTGCTTCCAGCTTTCTGGGAAGGTGGCTGACGCAAAGGAGTTGTTAATGATGTTCCGGAGGTAGGGTGCGATGATGGCGTTGGCTTTGTTGAAGATGTGGTGAGGGCATGGGTCCGAGGGAGAGCCAGAGTGGATGTGGTTCATGACGTGGGTGGTGTCTTCAGTGCTGACGGAGGTCCAGGCGCTGAGGGTGGTGGGTGTGATTGTTGGTTCGGTGACTGGAGGCGGGGTCTGGGTGCTGAAGCTGTCGTGTATGTCTGCGATCTTGCAGTAGAAGAATGTGGCGAGGGAGTTGCAGAGGTCTTGCGACGGTGCGATGTCGTTGTTGCTGGCGCTGGGGTTGGAGAGCTCCTTAACGATGTTGAAGAGTTCTTTGCTGTTGTTGGTGTTGTTGTCCAGCCGCTCTTTGAACGATGTCCTTTTGGTGGTGCGGATCAGCTGGTGGTGTTCGCGGGTAGTGTTCTTGAGGGCTGTCATATTTTCTGTCGTCCGTTCGTGGCGCCAGGCTTTTTCGAGGGTTCGGCAGGATTTCTTTGAGCCTTTGAGGGCGTCGGTGAACCATGTGGTTTTCCTGTTGCTGGTCTTGCCTGGGGGTTTTTAAGAGGAGCAAGTTCATCGGCGCAGTTGGTGATCCACTGTGCGAGGTTCTGGGCTGCGTTGTTGGTGTCTGGGGTGTCGACTGGTGGGTTCTGGCTCAGCGATGTGGTTAGCTGGTCTGTGGTGACTTTGCTCCAGTATCTGCGGGGGATCTGTTGCGTGTGGTGTTGGGAAGTAGTCTTCTTGAAGGTGAAATGGATGCAGCTGTGGTCGGTCCAGTGTAGTCCGGTGGAGTGGCTGAAGGAGACGTGGTTGCTGGCGGAGAAGATGGGGTCGAGCGTGTGGCCGGCGTAGTGGGTGGGGGTATTCACCAGTTGCTTGAGTCCGAGGTTGGCGAGGTTGTCAAGCAGGGTGGTGGTGTTGTTGTCGTTCTTGTTCTCCAAGTGGAAGTTCAGGTCCCCTAGGAGGATGTATTCGGGTGAGGCTAGGGCGTGTGGGCTGATGAAGTCGGCGATGGTTTTGCTGAATTGTGTGCGTGGGCCCTGGGGTCTGTAGATGAGGGTTCCTCTGAGTGTGGTTTTGAGGTTGGTGTGGATCTGGAAGTGTAGGTGTTCGGCGGAGGAGAGTGTGTCTTCGGAGTTGGTCGTGATGTTGATGGTGTTCCTGTAGTTGATGGCGATTCCTCCTCCGGTTCGGTTGGTGCGGTCCTTCCGGGTGATTTTGTAGCTGTCCGGGATGGCTATGGCGATGTCGGGGGCTGAGGAGGCGTTCATCCAGGTTTCCGTGAGGAAGGCGACGTCTGGTGTTGTTGTGTCGAGGAGGTTCCAGAGTTCGATGGCGTGCTTGTGGACGGAGCGGGTGTTGAGGAGGATGCACTTGAGGTGGCTGTTATTGGTGTTGGGTCCGGTGGGTTGGGTGCAGGTACGGAGGCAGGTGAATTTGCAGGCTAGGCAGGTGAAGGGTCCGTGGGTGCGCTTAGGGGTGGCTCGGTGGCAGGCGGGTGGTCGTCCGGTGTTGAGTGCATTGAGGGCGGCAGAGTCGTAGCTCAGTCGGGTTCTCTGGCTCCGGCGAGGGCCAGGGGTTCTGACACTGAGCGCGGTCCAGGCACGGACGGGCGCAGACGGGCTTGCCTTTGGCGCGCCTTTGGAGCGGCGCGCCCGCTGCGCGGCCTGCATATGAGGGGCTGTGGGAGGGCGGAGCAGCTGGGAGGCGGGAGCGGGGCGGCGAATGGGACAGCGGGGTGCGCGGCCACAGGGACGCAGCGGCGGGAAAATGGCACGGAGGGAGAGGGGGGAGAAATGGGACACAGAAGGCAAAACGGGGGAAGGGGGGCACAGAGAGGAAACGGCGGAAATACAAGGGAATGAAACCAGGCAACAAGTGAGGGGGGCACACTCTAAAACGGGGGAAAGGGGCACAGAAAGCAAAATGAGGGAGGGGGGCACAGAGGTTAAAAAATACAGCGGAAATACAAAGGGAATGGAGACAGGCAACAAGTGAAGGGGGCACACTCCAAAACGGGGGAGAAGGGGCACAGATAGCAAAACGAGGGAAGGGGCACAAGGGCACAAGGTCCAACAGCAGAGAAACGAAGGAAAAGGAACAGGTTACCAGTGAGTGACCAAGGAGGACTCACTCAACATGAGGCAGGCAGCGGGAGCAAGGCGACAGCGGGGGCAGTGTCACAGCGTCGCAGGAGGACCGTGTGGCGGCTGGGGGGGGCGACCTAACTGCGGCCAGGGTCAAAGGTCGCTCCATTCACCGCTGCGCGGCCTCCATATGAGGGGATGTGGGAGGGCGGAGCAGCTGGGAGGCGGGAGCGGGGTGGCGAATGGGACAGCCAGGGGGCGGGGCTGCAGGGATGCAGCGGCGGGAAAATGGCACGGAGGGAGAGGGGGGAGAAATGGGACACAGAAGGCGACAGCGGGGGCAGCGTCACAGCGTCGCAGGAGGACCGTGTGGCGGCTGGGGGGGCGACCTACCTGCGGGCAGGGTCAAAGGCCGCCCCCCCATTAAATAAAGCATAAAAAATACACAGGTACATACATTGAAGGGCTTTTGTGTCAGCGCTCTTCATCCACTGATCTGTTCAAGCGTCATTCATATTTTGCTTCCACCCACCATAACATACAGCACAGGGCAATGGCTCAGCCCACTTCAGCTATAGACTCATTTGCACTGTGAAGGTCACCATTTTGATTAGTGACATGTGCACTTATGCCTAAAAAGAAGTGCACTTCAATCTCACTGCTGGTGAGCCATTACGTCCCTTAGCAAATGTTTTCTTTTACATATTTCTTAATACATGTTGGTCGTTTTTTAATGTTTAAACTATGTCTTTAGGTTCCATTAATTCAAAGCCAATTGTATCTTTTCTTTGTTGCGCTAAGAATCGTATTTCCCTGTAATTTGCAATAAAACTGTACATTTTCTAAGTACACATGCCTGCAAAGAAACACCTGCACTGTTAGATTAAAATGATATGCAATGGCTAATAACGAATTTTAAATTTGGAGAAAAAAAAAGTCTATGAGTGGGTGCAACAATGTCTGGGAGGGTCTGATAGTGGGTGTATGAGTGTCTGCATTGGTATGTGAGTGGATGTATGAGTATTTAAGTGTTTTATGAGTGGACGCATGAGTTTTTGAGTAGGTCTGTGAGTGGCTGTATGAGCCTTAAAGCACATGTGTAAGTAGGCACATAAGTTTCTCAGTGAGCCCCTGACTGGGTGCAAGAGTGCCTGAGTGGGTATGTGAGTGGGTATATGAGTGTCTGAGCTGGAATGTAAATGGGTGTATGACTGTCTGAGTGGGTATGTGAGTAGATATATGAGTTTGCAACTGGATCTATGAGTGGGTACAAAAGTGTTTGAGTGTGTCTGTGAGTGGGTATATGAGTCTTTCACTGAGTCTGTGACTGGGTGTATAACTCACAGAGTGTCTCTCTTAGTGGGTGCATGAGTGCCTGAGTGAATCTGTGACTGGGTTCATAAGACTCTGAGTGGGTATGTGAGTGGGTGCATGAGTCTCTTAGTGGATATACAACTGGTTACATGTGCATTTGCATGGCAGTGCATGAGTCTTTGAGTAGATATGTGAGTAGGTGCATAAGTCTCTGGGTGTGTCTGTGACTGGCTGCATAAGTCCTTCAGTGGGTCTGTAATTTGGTGCATGAGTCTCTATGTCTTTGAGTGAGTTTGTGAGTGAGCGTATGAGTCTCTGACTGGGTATGTGAGTGGGTGTGTGAGTGTCTGAGTGGTTATGTGAATGGGTGTATGGATGCCTGTGTGGGTATGTAAATGGGTACATGAGTCTGTGACTGGTTCTATGAGTGGGTACATTAGTGTCTGAGTGCGTCTATGAGTGGGTATATGAGGCTTTGACTGTATCTTTTACTTTTACTTTCTACGAGTGGGTGCATCAATCTATCAGTGGGAGTAGGAGTGGAAGCATAAGTCCCTCAGTGGGTATGTGAGTTGGTGCATGAGTGTCTGAGTGGGTCTGTGACTGGGTGCATGAGTCTCTTAGTGGGTCTGTAAGTGGGTGCATCAGTCTATCAGTGGGTGTGTGAATGGAAGCATAAGTCTCTCAGTGTGTCTGTGAGTGGGTGTGTGATTGTCTGAGTAGGTGTGTCAGTGGGTTTATGAGTCTCTATGGTGATCTGTGACTGGGTGTATAAGTCGCTGAGTATGTGAGCTGACCCTGCCACGCTCCCTTTCTCCACCACTCTGCAAATGCACCTCCTGGCGCACTACTGGTTGGAGGATGAAGTACACTTTACTCCTGCTGGACCTTGGGGACCAAGAAGCCCTCCTTGGACCTCCTGTAAGTCCTACACAGTGGGATTCCTGAGAGCTGGTCGGAGGCCCAGCCCCCTTTCTCCACCACTCTGCAAATGGGCCTACTACTAAAAAAGACATAGAAATTCACTGAAAAAACCCAAAGGTTACAGGGACGTTATAGTTAAAAATTATAATTTTAGAAAACCGTACAAATTCACTGAAAAACCAAAGGTTGCAGAGACGTTATAGTTAGGCTCAGATTTAACTTGTACGAAAACATTGAAATTCAGCAGTTATAGTTAGTTGTGCTAACTATAACTCACACCCCCACATTGTACTGCATATGACCTCACATATTACATCACTCATGACATGGTCAGTGACACCACTGATGACACCTCAAGTGACATCGCTGATGACATCATCCACAGAATCACTGATGTACCCACTCACACCCCATAGAGCCTTTCATACACCAACTGTCACTCCCACACAACCATTCACAAACCCATTCCAAGACCCATACCAGTATGAACACCCACTCACTGATTCATAGATCTACACATACATCCACTCACTCACCTATACATCCACTCATACACCCACTCAGTCACTAATAAAGCCACTGACATATCCACTCATAGACCTATAGAGCTACTTACACACCTAATCACTCACCCATACAGTCACTGACACAAGCACACACTCATCCATACAGCCACTGTTCCATTCACCCACTCACCCATGCAGTCACTCATATTCCCTATCATTCACCTAATCTGCCATTCACATACCCAGTTACTCACCCATATACCACTGACAGATCCACTCACTCACCCACACAGCCATGCACATACTCATCCATACAGCCTCTCATACATGAACTCACTAACAATACACCTACTCACTCATCCATACAGGCAGTCACACACCCTCTCACCCACCCACACAGACACTCAGACAACCATATAGGTACTCAGACAACCAACCACTCATCAATATAGCCACTCACATACCCACTCACACACCCATACAGCCACGTAGACACCAACTAACAGTCTGATACAGACATTCACACAACCAATCACTCACCCATACATTCACTAAGGCACCTAATCACTCAGTTATACAGTCAGTCACGCACTGATTACCCTTCTTGTTACCTTCAGTAAGACCCACTCAGTTGGATTGCTGAGAGGTCATCAGAGGCCATGCCCCCTTTCTCCACCACTCTGCAAACATGCCTCCTGGCGCACTACTGGTTGGAGGAAGAAGTCTACTTTAGTCCTGAAGCCCTAAGGAGGCAAGGGGACGTCAATACCCCTCACCGGCAGTGCGCTGAGAGGAGTGTTTGCAGAGGGATGGAGAAAGGGGGCTTGGCCTCTTATCACCTCTCAGAACTCCAGCTGTGTTATGTTATGTTATGTTAGAAGATTTATAAAGCACATGGCTACCTCAGTAATGGGTGGTCCCAGCACTAGTATCATCCGAGGACCATAACTGTGAAAGATAGTCCCAGGGAAAAAGGAGACGGTAACCAGCAGATGCATTAGATGGTAAACAACCTGGTCTTTAGTGATTTCCTGAAGGTCAAGTGGTTCTGGGTGTACCTTAAAGAAAGATGGAGAGCGTTCCAAAAGGGCAGAGGCTTTGGCAAGAAAAGACCTACCACCTGCCCTAGCTCTTCTAACACATAACACACAGGCTAAATTATGATCAGCAGAGCGCAAGGATCATGAGGGAAGATACGGAATTAACAGATTCGACAAAATGGGGGCCTCCTGAGAAAAGAAGATCTTGTGGGCCATGCACAGAGCCTTAAATTGAATGCGCTTATCCACATGGAGCCAGTATAATTTACAAATGGCATCCACAGCTGAAAAGTATTTCGGAAGGGAAAACAGCAACCTTGCAGCTGCATTCTGAGCCAACTGTAGACTTCTAATGACCAACCTGTTTACTTCCAGAAAGTGATGTTACAATAGTCCAGCTGAGATCAGAATAACGGCCTGAACGATGATTTGATGAATGTGAGGGTCAAAAAAACACAAATGTGTTTGAGCCCAGGTAGAAACCTGAAACATGTGCCTGCCACTGCCTTTGCCTGTGGTTCGAATGTTAGGGTATTATTTACCTTAACACCTAAATTCTTAACCACCGACTTGAGTCAGCGGGGAAGAGGGCCACCAATGGTCTCCTCAGAAGTGGACAACCCTTCCTACAAGAAGAATCTCCGACTTGATGGTATTCAGCTGCAGACATTTAGCTGTCATCCATTCTGCAACAGCCTTCATAGCTTTTTGGAAGTTGACTAGATCCAATAAAAGTGTGCCGCAGAAAGGGTACACAAGCTGGGTGTCCTCAGTATAAGGCACCAAAGCGAAGCCCAAAGATTTCACAACCTGGGCCAGTGGCTGAATGTAGATGTTAAACAGCATGGGGCTCAGGGAAGAGCCATGGGGGATGATGTGGTGTAAAGTATGCCAGTTGGAGCTAAAAGGCAGAGACACCACCTACAAAGAGCAGTCGACAAGAAAAGAGGAGAACCAGTTCAAAAGCAGAGCCACCAACCCCAATCTCTTGCAGGTGTTGGCGCAAGATGTTATGGTAAACAGTGTCAAAAGTGTCACTAAGGTCAAGTAAAATCAATACAGAGGCGCTGCCTTCATCCAGAAGGCAGTACATTTGCTTGGTGACTCAGAGAAGAGCAGACTCAGTACTGTGCTGTGACCTGAAACCATTCTGGGAAATGTCCAGAATGTGATTTTCCTCTAGGAAGTTGGTTAGAATGGCATTGACATGAGTCTCTATTACTTTTGCAAGAAATGGCACAAGAGAGATCAGACGGACATTTTCTGATTTTGAAGCGTCCAACGTCGTTTTTTTCAAGAAGGGTATGACTTTGGCATGCTTTCAGGGACTAGATACAGATGCCAGGGCCGGCTCTGGGGCGGTGCGATCGGTGCCACCGCACCGGGCGTTGACTTGGGGTGGGGGCGCCCTGTTTGAAAATATATTATGGCTTGAAAACCACCTGCTGCCGCTCGTTCCTTGCTTCCAGCAATTTTAAGACATCCATAAAAATGTCAAGATAACTCCAGTGATTAATGTTTTTCCTGGAGAGAGACGGAGTTTGTCTAGTGAAAGTCTAACTTCTCGTAATGTAGCTCAGAGGGTTAATATGGCTGCTGCTAAGAACGTGTGCCACGCAGATCATAAAGTGCATATAATGTTAAGAGGTCAATGGGTTACTGCTTTTGTCAGAGAGATCTTTGTATTACTTGCAGTTTATAAGTTAAAATCATAATAAAGATAAATGAGGTATTACCTGTCATCATAAGAGCTGCATGTAAACTGCAAGGTGTATATTAGACCTACATGGTTTTTCCCCGTCTTTCCTTAACCTAATCTTGCAAAAAGGGTTCATTTGGGTGGAAATAATTGTTATTATTAAAGAGAACCCCTAACAATTAGTGTTATGGTTTAAATTCTGAATTTGTGCTTTTCCAGACCAAGGACTCTTAAACTATACTACCTACCAGTATGGATGGACTCCTACATCTTGTAATTTTCATTCTTATGTAACATTACCTATACACTGATTTACACGTGTGATTGTCTCTGTTAAATGTGTGTATGATGTAAAGTGCTCTGACACCTCACACTGGTATGAGTGGCGCTATCAAACTAAATGAATCTGAGAGACTGGTTATGAAGACTTGAGGGGCATTGTTAAATGGTGGTAGTGAGGGAATCTGTGGCAGCGGTGGTCATTGGGGGCGCCAACAAACATTGTCGCACAGGGCGCCACCAGTGCTAAAGCCGCCCCTGACAGATGCCGATGTCAATGAAAGATTTATCAATTCAAGGTAGGGAGTGGAGAGGCAGTCCTGTAGTTTCCTAAACAAGTCTGGCCTGAGATGGTCAGCATTCGAGCCAGATTTGACCTTCTTACATAGGATATGCAGCTTTGACAGGGTCATCGGAATTAATGAGTGTAGCCATGGCATGATGATGCCAGTTGAACTGGCTTGGCAGGAGAAACGCAGATTGGGAGTGAAACTGGAGTAGATGATTTCTACTTTGCTGATGAAGTGCCTTTCCAACTTCTCGCAATGGTTATTAGAGGCTTCTATATTCTCCACGGCAATTACCGGTTTGGTCAAACTGTTAAGGAGAGAAAAGATTATTTTAGAGTGATTTTTGACAGACTTTATTTTATTAGCAAAATATGGAGCTTTAGGTCTCTTGATCAATTTATGGTATGATTTAATGTCAGCTCTATATAGTTATTTTCTTGAATCGTCATATGATTGCCTCCAAGAGCGTTTCAGAGCCTTGCAGTTCTTTTTTGTCAACATCAGAGATTCTGTGAACCAGGGTGCAGCCTGCTTTTTACTGCTTTGAACTGGTCTAAGAGGGACAAAAGTGTGAAGCGCAGAGGAGAGCCGGTCCTGGACATTATTGATAGCATCTTCCACAGTGGTTTCTAGCAGCTGGCAACGCTCCTGAAGAAAGTCTTCAAATCTCAAAGGTCAAGCTTATGCCAAGGACGTCTAAAACTAAGGACTGGGCCAGAAGAATAGTTCTGGCCTACTAGACATATGGACATAGGGATCAGAAAATGGTATGCCCATGTCATAGGAAGAGGCGTGAGTACCTTCAAAAGATTAAGATTAGAAAAAACTGAATCCAGGAGATGCCCAGTCACATGGATGGCGCCAACCACATGTTGCATGAGATGACAAGCAGCCAGGTCATCTGGAAAATTAACAATATCGCCATCCTGCCTGACATCCAAATGAAGATTCAAGTCACCTACCATATTACAATTGTCTGGCTTGATAGTCAGAGAGGCCATGAGGTTTACCAGTGCCTCTCGAAACGTATTGGACGATATATGAACAGCCCAGACAGCGGGAAGTTGCTATTCAATTCAGTGTTGAAGAGGGCACTTTCACAGTCTGATATTGCCTGGTGACCGCCTGCAGATATATTGAGCTTTAAAAATCGCAGCGATTCCCCCGCCCCTTCCACTAACTCTATTGAACGTTTTCAATAAATAGCCCTGAGGGTGAGTAAGGGCTGGTTCTGCACAGACTCCTGGCTGAGCCAGGTTCCCATTAGGAACATAATATCTGGGCTTTGATCTTGGATCAGGTCAAACATCTCAGCGCGATGTTTGACCAAGGAACGACAGTTCAAACTTAAAAATGTGTACTCTGTGGGCGGGTGTGATAGTTTGAAGTGCTGTACCACAGAAATCGTCTCATAGCCACACAGCTTACAAAAAAAAGGGAGTCCATCTTGAAAATTGTCATGCCCAAGGCACGCTGCTAAAGATGGCCTGAGGCTGGGGAGTTCTAGATACGAAAAGACTAGAGGAGCAGAATGCCTGGCAACTGGCGCAGTCCAGGCGCCAATGAGCGCAGATGGGCTTGCCTTAGGTGTCTGCGCTGCGGCTGAAATGAAATACCGGGGCAGCCTTAACAGTCTCCTCCAGGGTCGGCTCCTGATTGGCCCGGAACACACCAATAAGACCAAGGCAAACAAAATCAATCCCAAGCACACGTTAAGAACTATTGATTCATATTCATCAGAGTACATAAAATTCTCAATCTTGTGGTATTCCTCTTTTCTGTTTTTTACTCTTTTCTTTTCCTGTAATTTCATTGAATTCTTAGCCAGCCAACACGTGTTTCGTCGCTACAGGGGAAGTTGTCCCGAGACTTTCTCAAGGCTTAATCGTCAAGTAGTTAGATTTCTCATGTGGTGATAATTCCCTCCCACACGGTGTAAATTCACGTACAAACGAATCTCAATCTGAATTCTAAAGTTGCAGGTTTCTCCAATATTCATTCAAATGTGACCAGCACGCTTGTGCAGTAAAGACAGGTCTGACTTTTCAGTCCACACGTCACCATAAAAACATCAACGACCATCCGTTCATATTTCTTTCAGAAATTAAGCAGCATCATGGTCCAATCATATCGAAAGTGGGGAAACTGGGTCCGTCCCCAAGAGTCTCCCTCGAAAAGCAAATGCCCTTCGTATGTCTAGCGCCAAAATAAGTATTCGGGTTATCTATCAGATAGCCGTCACTATCTTTACCAGCGTCCGCGTCCTGGAGTACGAGTGATGCCAGAAGGAAAAAAGGTGCTGCAAGACCATACAAGTGCAAAACAGTGTATAAATAAAGGGTTTTTTAAAGCAGGAGTGAATACGTTTAAAACAGAAATGCCCCATGTGTAAATTTGCAGCACACACAGTTATTTCAAGGAAACAAGCGCGTCCACGCTGCGGCCGCCATGTAATACCCGGGGGCTCTGGCAGGATCCTCCAGAGTCAGCTCCTGATTGGCCCAGTACCCACTAATCAGAGCAAGGCAATGCCAAAAAGAAAAAGATACGGCAAGGCAATACAAGTGAAAAACAGCATATAAATAAAGGGTGTTTTAAAAGCAGCAATGACTAAGTTTAAAACCAGAAATGCCCCAGGTATAAACTCACAGCACACACAGTTATTTCAAGGAAAATGTGGGACTTATTGGAGGTAACAGTCGGTCTTGTTGGCCTCATAAGACCCTCAGCGGTCAAGGGGGCTCCATCCCCCAACCAGTAGTGCACCAGAAGGTGCATTTGCAGAGTAGAGGAGAAAGAGGGCGAGTCTCCTATCACTTGCGGTCCAATTTGTTGTTTTTTTATTGGAGGAGGGCCTAGTGGCCCCGTTCCCCTGGGCCAAATTGGGCCCGGGGACCCAATCCCCCGGGGCCAGTCATTTTTAGAATGGGGAGGCGGGTTGTGCAGCCTTCCCACCCAAGGCCGAATAGGGCCCCAAGGACCCCATTCCCCGGGGCCTGGCGTATCAATTTTGTATTTCTTCTAAAAAGTATTTGTTTTTAATGACTGCAATGGGGGCCTCTAGGCTGGGTGCCCTGGTCTCACCCAGGGCACCTGAAGGCCCCTGTGGTCTCCGATGGCTCCCCGCCTCCTGCGGGAGCCTGCATTGCTATGAGACCAATGAAGCTGCTAACATCCAGCTGCATGGATCTCAAAGCAATTTGTCTGTTTGTCTACTCGCTAGGCAGTGGGCAGGGAAACAGACATGCTCCACTTTCAGCTAGAGAGACCATTTTCTGCGCAAGCTTGAGGAAAGCGGAACACTGTTTGCTATGGCTGGGCAGGAGCAGTGTTAGCGCCAAGCCATAGCATCAGTAATGTCCAGGGGGTGGGCACTCAGGGATATTGCAGGAGCTGGCCCTGTGGGGGTGGTGGTCCCCAGGGCCATATAGGGCTCCAGTAGGGGGGTTGTTTGGCCCCCCTCCAATGTTAACTTTCGGTGGTGGTGGTTCCTGGGGCCGGGGGTCTGAAACAGACCCCCTTCATTATTGTGTTTATGCCCTGGGGAGGTGCTGGTCCCACGGGTTGCTGGGTGGCTAAGCGGTCCCCCAGTTTTGTTATTGTTTACAACTTCGGGGATGTGGCGTTCCCTGGGGCTTTGCATATGCCTAAGGGGGGCCCATGAGCCCCCCTCCTTCATGCCCCTGAGATATGGCCCACCCGGGGGCTTTAAAAAAAAAGATGCGTGGGAGCCTGCGCTTCTTTTTTTTCTGTGGTTTTGCAGACCAACGTGCGAGCCCACTGCTGAATTTAAAAAAATGCTTTTTAACCCCAGTGGGGTGAGGGTATTCCTACCCTGCCCCCTTTGCTTTCTTTTTTACATTGTTTCTGGGACTCGGCTTCAAGCCAAATCCCAAGATGGCTGCCAACAATTCCTGGTTGAAGTGGTGGCAGCCAATCAAATTTTAGTAGGATCCTTGCAGTGGACTCGCGTCCTCAGATATCTATATTTTGTTAAAGTTAGATATCTCAAAAACTACTGAACAGATTTCCACAAATCACAAAAAGCACACTTTCGGGACCAACTTTTAGCTTTCTGATAAACTTGGTATAATTCCGCTCAGTGGTTCGGGCTGTAGTCATGTCAAAAAAATGAAAAATCATAACATGGGCAAAACGTGTTTTGGTACCCTCCTTTTTTCTTGGCCTCCGCTTGACGAATCACCTCGTAACTTTCAACACAGCAGCTGAACCAAAAAGGGGACGTTTTGTGAACATTTTGTGGAGATTCGTCAAGAGGCGCCAATGTTATAACTTCCTACTGGCGACATATATATATGTATATTTATGAAACCTACTGGCGACTATATATATATATATATATTTTTTTTTTTCAGAAGTGGTTCGAAAACCGGATGGGCGGCGCTGCATAAAGGTGCGTGATCCTCGCGGTTCGAACCTGAACCGCTAGTATATGCTAAAAATCTTCTCCGTGGGAGAAATCAGGGTCGCACTCCAGTTTACTCAGTTTGTAGAAGTTTTATTTTAGTATTCCATCAGCAATCGTGCCAGACACACAGGTCTCCAAACCAACGCGTTTCGGTATTCTCACAATACCTTGGTCACGGTCGATTGTAACATATCACATGATTGGTTTTTAAATAAAGAAAAAAACTTTCAAGGAAATGCTGGTTACCTCATTTCCTGTTCCCATCAGGACTCACTCCATTGATTTATGGGAGTTGTAGTCCGATAACTTTTTGTATGTAAACAATTATATCCATGAAGTATAAAGAAACATTGAAACAGTGTAAAATTAAACTCTTTCAAAGCGGGATAGGATAATAAAAGACAAATCAACATTATCAGGTCGACTTTCACATGTGTCCATGGTACGAACTATATTAGTTCCTGTAAACCTGCAACACCATAGTTATTTACAATAACTGATTATTCCCAAGTGTTTGAGTGTCTTATTTGTCGCCCGTTTAGTCTCCTCCAGTGGAGTGTCTCACTTAATTTCACAGGGTGAGCAGTGGGTGTTCATTTTCATTTCAATTGCTATATTTTTGTGCGGTTTGATGATTAGATATGTATATAAAGTTCTTCCGACTGGTTCAATCCATTTGGTGCCAAAGTCCTGAAATTCAGGATATGGCGTGATTCCCGTTGGCGTAGCATTTTCTCTCTGTTGCCTCCGTGTGTCAAGGTAGGGATGGATTCTATCCCATGAAATTTCAACAGTTTCCAATTGCCATTGTGATGCATGTCCATGTGTTTTGCCACTGCGTTGTTTTTGTCTCTGTTTTTGGTTGCGCGAACATGTTCTAATATTCTCTTTTTTAGTTTGCATATGGTGCTCCCCACATATTTTAGCTTGCATGGACATTCAATGATGTAGATGGTATATTGGCTTTTACAAGATATTAAGTTTCGTATGTGCCAGACTTTCCCACTGGCCATTGAAATTTCTGAGATGGGCTGTGCAATTTGACATACCTTGCAGTTGTGGCATTTGATAAATCCTTTGGTTTTGAGCCAAGTTTCCTTTGGTTGTTTAATTTGTAAATGACTGTGTATAAGTCGATCCTTCAAATTGGTTGCTCTACGAAATGTTATTGTAGCTTTGGATCCCATTTTTTCACCAATTGTGCCATCCATTTGTAAGATTTTCCAATTTTTTTGTATAATCTTGGCTACTTCCCTTGATTCCAAGGAGAAATCCATGATTAATCGGATGGGGTCTGTATCAGATGGTTGTTCCAGATCTTTTTGTTTAAGGCATTCATTTCTGGCGGTTTTGTTGGCTTTAGACCAGCATCGATTAACAATTTTTGTATTGTATTTCCTGGCTTTGAATCTTTGAATTGTCCCAGCGCTGTGTTTTTTCCACTCAGATTCTTCACTACAAATTCTTCTTAAACGTAAGAATTCATCATACGGTATGCTTGATATTAGGGCGGGTTGATGGAAGCTTGTTGCTTCCAAAGTCGCATTGGTGGCTGTTATCTTGCGATGAAGTGTTGTTTCCAGATGATCATTTTTCACATAAATTTCAGTATCTAGGAAAGTCGTTTTTTCTTTGCTGATTGTATAGGTGAAATTCAATCCCTTTGTGCTGTTGTTGAGTATAGAGAAATAATCCTCAAATTCATCAGTCTTTCCATTCCAAATAATGAATAGATCATCAATGAAGCGAGTCCAGCTCACTATATGATTGGTGTATTTCTCATTCAGGTTGTTCCATGCGACTGTTTCCTCCCACCAGCCCATTGTTAAGCAGGCGTAGCTGGGGCTAAATGAAAAACCCATGGCCGCCCCATTTTTTTGTCGGAAAAGGTCCTCACCGAACAAAAAGATGTTACATGTTAGGCATGTTTTGATCATGTCCAACAGCATGTCGTTGTGATGTTTGTAGTGTATATTTCTGTCTTGTAGGAAGAAGCTGATGGCGTTCAAGCCCAATGCATTGTCGATGTTGGTGTACATGCCAACTACATCCATTGTAATTAGATGATATGTGCTTTGCCATTTGATTGTTCCGAGGATTCTTAACAGATCTGTAGTGTCCTTTATGTATGAACGTAATTTGGTTACGTATGGGATCAGAAAGAAATCAATGTAATTTGAGACAGGTTCTAATAAGGAACCTTTGGCTGATAAGATAGGTCTCCCCGGTGGATTTGTTCGATGTTTGTGAATTTTCGGGAGAAAATACATTGTTGCCAGTTTGGGGAAATCAACCTTGAGGTACTTGCTTTCCTCCTCATTGATCAAGTTTTGTGCAGACCATGTTCTTAGTTTTTTATCCATGTCCAATTTAAAAGTTGCTGTGGGATTTGTCTGTAGTTTTTCATGATAATTAGTGCCCAACAATTGTCTCATGGCCTCAGTGATGTAAAGGGTTTTATCCCATATCACGATGTTGCCACCTTTGTCGGCCATCTTGATTTCCAAGTCTGGATCTTTGGCTAGTTTCTCAAGGGCTTCTCTTTCATGTTTTGTAAGGTTGTCTTTGTATTGGATCTTTTTCATTTTGTAGAGGTCATGGACAACTGCTTCCTGAAAGAGGTCGATTTTATTGCCGGGCGGTAGTTGTGGGTAGAATTTTGATTTCGGACGCTTTTTGCTTAAACCTGCTCCCAGTTGTGGGCATGCTGTTTCTAAAGATATATCCTCCCCTTGTTCTGCATTCAGATTAAGTAATGTGAGGAAATCACTGCTTTCTTTGGCCAGTAGTGATGACGTTGGTTGTTCCAAGGACTTTGATTGTTTGGATTTATTTTGGTTTTCCAGAAAGAATTACGCCAATTTAATCTTTCTGATGTACAAATAGAAGTCTATTCTCATTTGAGCTAAATCCATTTTCTGTACAGGACAATAATTGATACCACGTTTAAGAAGTGAGATTTCTGCTGAGGATAGTTCATGTTTGGACAGATTTACCACTTGTAATTCGTCCATCATTTGTCTTTCCTCTGTCTCATGCTCCTGGTTTTGATACCAGTTTGTTCTGTCTCGCTGCTTGTTTCTTCGGCCCCTTCGGTTCTTTTTCTTTGGTACCATTGTCTTCCTCTGCCCCGACCGCGGGGTTGTCTTTGCGCCGACTGATTTTGTTCCCATTGTCGCTGCTGTAAAACGCGGCGCATATCCCCTAAAAAAACTTGTTTGGTGCTGTCCATGGGGGTTTCCGATTCGCCTCCACTTGGGTCTGTTGATGCCAGAGAGGAAAAGCTGCTGGATGTGGCCGTTAAGTTGCTTGCCCATCCCGGTTGTTGGAAGGGATCAAATTTCCTTGCGAAGGTAAAAATTCTACCCTCAGCATAATCGATAGCGTCTCGCACAAATTTGTTATGTTTGCGTTTGCGTACAATGTCCTCGTGTTTATCTATCTGGCCTTCCAAGTCCTCTTTAAATTTAAGCATTTCAGGGTTAAGTTTTGCAGATTCAAGTTCCTTTTCCAATTCCTGTAATTGTTCCTTTATTTTTTGTAAGGCTATTTCGCCATGTTTCACCAATATGTTGATTAGTCCCAACGATGAGTTAAGGGTGTGTTCGCCCCATTCTTGTAGTAAGTCGTTGATTGCGTCTTGGTGGCTGGGCATTAATAAAATCCTTAGACCTCTTGGGACTCTTTGTACTTCCAAATATTTACGAAGTGATATTATTTCCCAGGATTTATTGATTTCCTTTTTGCTTAATTTCTCCCACTGTCGAATTTTACTTTTTGTGTCTGTCTTTCCTGATGTCTGAGATTTGTCTGTTTCCTTTTGTTGGTTTCCCTTTTCAAACATCGACAATAGTTGTTCTTGTCTCTTTGCTTCTCTTTTTTCCATTTTTGGATATTTGTGTGATTCCTGGCACTTTATTTGCAATGAAGTAATTATTTAGTATAAAGCGAAAAGAAACTGTTGGGATTATAGATCTCCTCCAGGTTTTTGTAATGTTCGTTTTGAAGTTGCTGGTTTCTCAATTGAAACGTTATTGCAATTATTTCTCTGAACTGCCTGGGTTATCTGATCCCACTTTTAGCCGATTTGTAACATGTAGCATTCAAGCGTTATTTTGTAATGTTTTCAAAATTGGGGCTACGGATAGCAAACAGTGACGATCTCTTACCTCGGAAGTAGGTCCGGATCGTTTAAGTCATGTCCGTTAGCCGCGTCGCGCTTATTCTTTCAAAGCGGGTTTCTGAATCGGCGAGCACCAGTCCGGTTGTTTAAAGCTTTCTCAGAAGTGGTTCGAAAACCGGATGGGCGGCGCTGCATAAAGGTGCGTGATCCTCGCGGTTCGAACCTGAACCGCTAGTATATGCCAAAAATCTTCTCCGTGGGAGAAATCAGGGTCGCACTCCAGTTTACTCAGTTTGTAGAAGTTTTATTTTAGTATTCCATCAGCAATCGTGCCAGACACACAGGTCTCCAAACCAATGCGTTTCGGTATTCTCACAATACCTTGGTCACGGTCGATTGTAACATATCACATGATTGGTTTTTAAATAAAGAAAAAAACTTTCAAGGAAATGCTGGTTACCTCATTTCCTGTTCCCATCAGGACTCACTCCATTGATTTATGGGAGTTGTAGTCCGATAACTTTTTGTATGTAAACAATTATATCCATGAAGTATAAAGAAACATTGAAACAGTGTAAAATTAAACTCTTTCAAAGCGGGATAGGATAATAAAAGACAAATCAACATTATCAGGTCGACTTTCACATGTGTCCATGGTACGAACTATATTAGTTCCTGTAAACCTACAACACCATAGTTATTTACAATAACTGATTATTCCCAAGTGTTTGAGTGTCTTATTTGTCGCCCGTTTAGTCTCCTCCAGTGGAGTGTCTCACTTAATTTCACAGGGTGAGCAGTGGGTGTTCATTTTCATTTCAATTGCTATATTTTTGTGCGGTTTGATGATTAGATATGTATATAAAGTTCTTCCGACTGGTTCAATCCATTTGGTGCCAAAGTCCTGAAATTCAGGATATGGCGTGATTCCCGTTGGCGTAGCATTTTCTCTCTGTTGCCTCCGCGTGTCAAGGTAGGGATGGATTCTATCCCATGAAATTTCAACACCGTAGCGCACCGCGTGCCCACCGTGCGTGCACGGCACTAACTGCATAAAGTGGGCGCGCGGTGCGCAAAGCGCACCGCGTGCTTACTGTGCGCGCACGGTGCGCGAAGCGCACCGTGCGCGCACGGAACGAACTGCGTTAAGTGGGCGCGCACGCCACGAATGGCGTAAAGTAACTTAGCATTTAAAAAACCGTACAAATTCACTGAAAAAACCATAGGTTTCACACACGTTATAGTTAGGAATTAGCATTTAAAAAACCTTGCAAATTCACTGAAAAAACCATAGGTTTCACACATGTTATAGTTAGCGGAAATTTTACTGATAAAAAACCAATGAAATTCCCCCGTTATAGTTAGTGCAGGCAACTATAACTCACGCGACCGCAATCTTCTGCTGATGACATATGTGTCTTTATGAAAAAAAAATATTTGTAATATATGTATAGCTAAAAATGTATGGAAGAAGACATGGGCAAATAAGTGTCTAACTACAGTATTAGCATCAGCAGAGGATTGCGGTCGCGTGAGTTATAGTTGCCTGCACTAACTATAACGGGGGAATTTCATTGGTTTTTTATCAGTAAAATTTCCGCTAACTATAACATGTGTGAAACCTATGGTTTTTTCAGTGAATATATATATATATATATATATTCTGCCGTTATAGTCACATGACATGGTCAGTGGCATGGTCAGTGACATCACTGATGACATCTCAAATGACATTACTGATGACATCACTGATGACATCATTCAGTGACTGTGGGTTAGTGACTAAACTGTGTGAATGTCTGTATCAGTCTGTCTGTTGTTGGATAAGCTGCTGCATGGATTGGTCAGTAGCTACATGAGTGTCTATATGGGTTATCGATTGGTTGCCTGAGTATTTGTATGGGTGCCTGATTGTGTGTGTACCGGGTGGGAGGTGTGTGACTCTGTGCATAGATGTGGTTGAGTCACTGGGTATATGGGGTCAAGAGTGCATGTGGAAACAGCTGTATGGTTGGGTGAGTGTGTGTATGGGTGTGTTGGTGAGTGAATGGATGTCTCAGTGGTACATGTCCAAGTAACTACATAGGTAAAAGGCACTGTATGTAAGAGTTGGAGTATATAGATTACTATACGTGAGAGTTAGTGATTGTGAGAGTGGCTGTATGGATGAGTGTGTACTTGTATCATAGATTGCATAAGAGAGTAAGTATGCGTTTTTTTCTGTATGAATAAGTGATGTGGTGTGTGTGTAACTGTATACGTGAGTAAATAGAAGTGTGATTGATTCTTTGCATGACTGACTAGGTGTGTGAGTAACTCTGGATGAGTGGTGGTGTGTGAGTGTCTGTATAGGTGTATGAGTGCATATGATAGTGTTGTATTGATGAGTGACTGCATGTATGAGTGATTGTATGGGTGAATGAGTGGATGAGTGTGTAGACCTAGCAATCAGTAAGTGCGTTTGTAGTAACTGGTATTGGTCTGTCAGTGGTTTCACAAATGGTAGTCTGAATTTTACAGTGGGTGTATCAAAGGTTATATTAGGGTGAGAGGAGGTGCATCAGGTTTTCACGTGGATTATGTCATCAGTGATGTCATTTGAGATGTCATCAGTGATGTCACTGACCATGTCATGAATGATGTAATATGTGACATTATCAGCAGTGCATTGTGGGGGCGCGAGTTATAGTTAGCTGAACTAACTATAACGGCGGAATTTCTCTGGTTTTGTACAAGTGAAATGTCCAACTAACTATAACATCCCTGAAACCTATGGGTTTTTCAGTGAATTTCTAAGGTCTTTTAAATGCTAATATCTAACTATAACGTACCTGAAATCTATAATTTTGTCAGTGAATTTCAATGGTTTTTTAAATGCTAATTTCTAACTATAACGTCCCTGAATCTATGGTTTTTCAGTGAATTTCAAAGGTTTTTTAAATGCTAATTTCTAACTATAACATAGCAGTCTCGTTTTCAGAGTAGTGGAGAAAGGTGAGCGTGGCCTCCAAACACCTTTTAGCAAACCCACTGTGTGGGATCTACTGGAGGTAACAGGAGGGGTAGTTAGCCCCCAACGTCAACCTTGGGGGCCAACTTCCCCTTTTATTACCTCCAGTAAGTACCACACAGCAAGATTGCTAACTTGTTATATCAGGCCCCGCCCCTTCCCTGCACCACTGTGAAAATTTGCCCCCTGGTGCATTGTAAATTAAGGGATTAAGTCCCCTTGAATCCTGTGGGTCCCTGGGGGCCAACTAGCCCACCAAGTACCTCCAGTAAGCGCCACAGAGCTGCGTTGCAGAGAGGTGTTCAGGACATGAGAGGACCTCATCGCCCCACCAGCAGTGAGCCAGAATCCGCGTTTGCAGAGTGGTGTAAAAAGGGGCATGGCCTCGGACCACCTCTCTGCAACGCAGCACTGTGGCACTTACTGGAGGTACCTGGTGGGCTAGTTGGCCCCCTAGGGACCCCCAGGATTGAAGGTGACTTAAACCCCCAATTTACAATGCACCAGGGGGCATATTTGCTCACTTGTTTTGTTAGGCCCTGCCCCCTCTCTGCACCACTGTGCAAACGCGCCCCCTGGCACGTTGTAAATTGGGGTATTAATTCCCCTTGAGTCCTGAGGGTCCTTGGGGGCTAACTAGCCCACCAGGTACCTCCAGTAAGCGCCACAGAGCTGTGTTGCAGAGAGGTGTAAAAAGGGGTGGGGCCTCGGAACACCTCTCTGCAACACAGCTCTGTGGTGCATACTGAAGGTACCTGGTGGGCTAGTTAGCACCCAAGGACCCTCAGTATTGAAGGGGAATTAATTCCCCAACTTACAACGCGCCAGGGGACGCGTTTGCTGAAGCTGCAGTGAGGGGGCAGGACCTCCGGCGCGATGCCAGCTTTATTTTATTTCATTTTTTTAGAAGGGGGCTGTGTGGCCCCCCTTCTTTTACATTATTTGGGGCCCTGGGGACCCCATCCCCCAGGGCCTGCCCTGTTTCTTAGAATGTAAAAAAATAAACGGGAAGGGGGCCACGCGGCCCCCCTCCCGAGCCCAATTTTGGCCCCGGGGACCCCATCTCCCTGGGCATGGCCAGATATTTTTTAAAAAATATATTGTTTAGAGAGGGGGCTGCGTGAGCCCCCTTCTGAGGCCTCTATTGGCCCCGGGGACCCCAAAGCCCCCACGGTCCCCCCGGCTCCCCAACTCCTGCAGGAGCTGGCATTGCTTTTGAGCAAGGGGAGCTGCTGACATGCAGCTCCCATTGCTCAAAAGCAATTCTGCTTTGCTTCCTTGAAGCGAGAGCAGGTTTCCCTGCTCTCGCTTCAAGGAAGTAAAGCAGCATTTACTATGGCAGGGTGGGAGCTGTCATAGCAAACAGCAGTGTCCCGGGGGTGGGCACCCTGGGACACTGCAAGAGCCGGCCCAGGGGTGTGGCGGTCCCCAGGGCCATTAAGGGCTTCAGGAGGGGGGCCACATGGCCCCACTCCCAACATTTAAAGCTCCGGGGAGGTGGTGGTCCCCGGGGCCCTGGGGTCCGTAAGGGACCCCCGCATTTAAATAAAGATTGCCCCGGGGAGGTGGTGGTCCCTGGAGCGTGTGGGGGCTCTTGCCCCCCACACTTATTATTTTTTTATAAATGAACAGAGCCCCGGGGATGAGGCAGTCCCTGGGACTGTGGGGGGGCTGTGTGCCCACCGCATACAATTAAAAAAGCCCAAAGGAGGTGGTTGTCCCTGCGGCAGCATGGGGGGGTGGGACCCCCACATGCATTCTTTTATAAAAAAATCTCCGGGGAGGTAGCGGTCCCCGGGGCTATGGGGGGCCCTGCTATTACTTTTTGTCAATGCCCCCGGGACCTGGCCCACCCGGGGGCCTCATTAAAATGAAGGGCGGGAGCCCGCGCTTCATTTTTTTACAACATTTTGGCGGGATTCGCGACCCCAATGTGAATTCCGCCAAAATATCTTTTTTAAAAAAATGCTTTTTTTGGCCCTGGGGGTCCTTGTGGGACCCCCTGAGCAGGCCTAGGGGGTCAGGGTGTTTCTACCCTGCCCCCTTTTCTTGTTTTTTATCTTTGTTTTACTGTTTTCTTGTGACTTGGTTCTACCGAGTCACAAGCTGGCTGCCAACACTTCCTGGTTTGGAGTGTTGGCAGCCAATCAGAGTGAAACTCATGCCCAGGAGGGTTCACGAACCCACCGCGCCCACAGATTTCGAGACTTTTTCTTTTTCTAATTTCTCAGGAACTACTGAATGAATTTACACCAT
This sequence comes from Triturus cristatus, assembly GCF_964204655.1. Lineage (NCBI taxonomy): Eukaryota > Metazoa > Chordata > Amphibia > Caudata > Salamandridae > Triturus > Triturus cristatus. The sequence goes on along the minus strand of NC_140585.1, from coordinate 419,211,012 downwards.
TTTAAAAAAAGGGCTCTTTCTGAACCAAGACCTACCTTTTTGCCAAATATGGTGTAATTCCGTTCAGCAGTTCAGGCTGTAGTTTTGTCTAAAGTTTCCTATGGAAATTAACATGGAGAAAACGCGTTTTGGGACCCCCCTTTTTTCTCGGCCCCCGCTTGTCAAATCACCCCAAAACGTTCAAGACAGGAGCTGACCGGAGCAGGACACTACTTTTGAAAATTTCGCAAAGATTCGTCAAAGTTATTGGAAAAAAAGAAAAAACACTTTTTGAATAGAAACGAGGTCCTAACTATAACTACCTACTGGCGACGCATATATACATATATATACACCCATACATACACATGTATTATATATATATATATTATATATATATATATATATATTCATATTTATTTCCAGATTTGCCTTTATTTTGATAAAAAAGTATGTTTTTTTTTTTTTTTAGGCTGCTACTTTTTATCACTACCTGTGTTTTGTATTTTATTTACATTTTTCGGTTGTTTTTATTTCTGTCAATTGCGATTAACTGCTGCTGGTCAAATTTTAAGGTAATACTTCCCTTAACTTATTTTGTATGGGTTTTTGGGTGGATGTGGGTAGGTGTTTTGACTAAGTGTGTTAGATTCTCGTGTTTGTTTTATTTTGTCTGAATTGGCGTTGTAACATGAAATAATGTGGTATGCCATACTACACTTTGTGTAGTGTAGCTCATTAAATAGTGGTTGTTGTTATGTTGATAATCTTTGGCATGTAATGTTGTTGTGTTTGTAATGTGTTTGGGGTGTATGGTTTGTGAGGGTGGGTATGTTCTTTTTTATTACAGACAGTTGAGCCCCAGTATGGGATTTTTCCTATTCATGGATGTGGTTTTTTGTAAATGGATTTTTTGGGGGTTATTTCTTTACCGAAATGATGTTTTTTAAATCCATTATTTATTTATTATTTATTTATTTATTTGACGATTTGTAGAGCGCATGGTGACCCGGAGGCATCCCCGCGCTATAATGGACTTGTGCAGACCGAGGGGAACGAAGAGGTCCTATTTAGGAAAAAGGAGAGTTTTCAGTGTTTTGCGGAAACGAAGGTGGCAGGGTTCCAGCCGCAAGCGGCGTGGGAGCGAATTCCAACCAGAGGACACTTTTACTGCGAAACGTCGACCGCCAGTGCGCACCTTCCTGAATCTTGGGATGTTGGCCAAATGCTCATTGTCCGAGCGCAGGGGTCTGGGTGCCTTATACAAAGTGACCATGTCTCTCAAGATCGAAGGCCCTAAGCCGTAGAGGAGTTTATGGGCAGTACACATAGCCTTAAATTCTATCCTCTGTCGCACTGGAAGCCAGTGTAGGGCCTTGAGTGCAGGTCCGGCAGAAGCTCTTATAGGAAGATTCATCAGGAGCCGGGCAGCCGCATTTTGAGTACGCTGAAGTTTTGCCAAAGTAGATTCGGGGGCTCCTAGATAGACGACATTACTGTAGTCCAGACGAGCCAGAATCAAACCTTGGACCAGGAGTTTCCTCGATAGAGGGGGGAGTAGCGGAAGAATCTTTCGGATAGAACGCATAAGTCCGAAGCAGATTCCTGCTGTTTTGGCTGCCTGGGTCTTCATGGACAGGTCAGGTTCGAGCCAGACTCCCAGGGTCTTAATTTCCTTCTTTGGGGTGGGCACCTCGCCAAGAACATCAGGCCAAACCGATGGAGGGATAGTAGCCCATTTCTTGCCCATAAGCATAACTTCGGTTTTAGATCCGTTAAGCTTAAGTGATGAATCGCACATCCAGTGGTGGATTTCCTGGAGGCAGTTCAACAGATTGTCTGGGCAGTGGTCAAGATGTGAGAGTGAGACGACCAGTTGCGTGTTGTCCGCATAGCTCACTATCTTGATCCCGAATGGGGCAACTACATCCTCCAGAGGGGCCATGTAGGCATTAAACAAAGTGGGACTTAGCGAGGACCCTTGAGGGACTCCGCTCAGAAGAGGGAGTGAGGCTGAGCGGGAATTGCCGTCCCAGACCTGGAATGAGCGGCCCGATAAGAAAGTCTCTATCCAGGCAAGTGCGGTGCCCCCGAGTCCTGCCCTGGCCAGACGGTGGAGCAAGGCACGGTGATTCACCGTGTCGAAGGCTGCACTAAGGTCCAGGAGGATCACTGCCACTGACCCTCCTGAATCCAAGATGCACCTAGCCTCCTCGAGAATTGCGAGGAGGGCCGTGTCCGTACCGTGGCCAGGACGAAACCCAGTTTGGGACCGACGCAAAAGGTTGTTGGATTCGAGGAACTGGGACAGTTGGACATTGACCAGTTTTTCGGCCATTTTGCTAATGCCCGGAAGGAGCGAGATCGGCCTATAGTTTGCCAGATCGGAAGGGTCCAGTTGAGGTTTTTTAAGAAGAGCTTTGACTACTGCACCCTTCCAGCTCGGAGGGACAGAGCCTTGGGACAGCGAGATGTTAATCAACTCCGTGATAGGGGACACGATGACAGGGGCCACTGTTTTCAAGAATCTCATGGGAGCGGGGTCACAGGGGGAACCGCTTTTCATTTTGGCCAGAGTCTTTCCCACTTCGTCCAGAGATACCGCCCTGAACGCGGTCAACTGTGGGTGTGAGATGTTTCCTGTATGGAAAATAGACACATCAGTGTTGCAGTGATTTAACTGACTGGGAGGTGGGAGTGAGGCCAAAATACAGGAGATTTTGGAATCAAAATAGGTTGCCAATTCATCGCTTCTACCCGGTGAAGACCTGTTGGAGGAAGGGGGTACTGGTATTTTCAGAAGCTCTTTCACGATGAGGTAAGACTCTTTTGCCGAATTAGTGGCATTTTTTATTCTAGCGTCGTAATAAGAGGCTTTAGTGAGTTTCAGGGTGAGTTTATAGGTTCTCACCGACCTACGATAGGCGTCCTTACTAGAGTGGAGCCAGTCCTTTCTCCACAGTCGCTCCGCTTTTTTGCATTCTTTGCGGAGTGTTCTAAGTTCCGGGCTATACCAGGGGGCTGAACCTGTCCTACCGTATTTGTCCTCCCGAGATTTTATAGGGAGGATAGAGTCAAGGGAAGTGGAAATCCACTCCCTAAAATTTCTGTCCGCTATGACAGGGTCCTCAGAAGGATTAAGGGTCGAAGAGTTCAAGGCTCTGGCCCAGTCCTCTGTGGAGAGTCTGGACCAAGCCATGTCCCGGGTGTAGGTGGTGGGCCTGTGGAGCTTCCTGAGTACTCCTGATAGGAAGAGAGGGACCAAAAAATGGTCCGTCCAGGGGAGGGGAAGAGATGCTTTGGCTTGGAGGGTGTGGACATTAGTAAAGACTGGGTCTAACAGGTGGCCCTTAATATGGGTGGCTCCAGCATTGGTCAGTTGGAGACCATAGGACGCCAGGTCAAGGATCAGATCTACGGCCCCTGTATCTAGGGGGTCGTCAAAATGGATATTAAGATCTCCTAGTATAGTAAAATTAGAGGTGGAATGGGCCAATGAAGATGTAAATTCTAAAAGGGCGCTCGCAGAGGAGCCAAAAGGGCCGGGCGGGTGATAAACTAGGAGGCCTGACAGTGAGCTTGTCGGTGCCAGCTGGATGGTAAAATGGCAACTCTCTGAGTCCGAGATATGGGCATCCTTAATTCTGCAGGAGAAGTGATCCCGATGGAGGATAGCTAGTCCACCTCCTCTGCCAGAGGGACGTGGTTGAGACTGGATGAGGAAGCCTGGGGGAAGGGCTATGACCACGTCTGAGTCTGAATGAGCATTAAGCCACGTTTCCGTAAGGAACAGAATGTCAAGGTCATGGTCTACAAATAGGTGATTGATGTGTAGAGCATGCGAGGGAAGCGACCTGCAATTCAGTACGGCTAATTTAAGGCCAGGATGTGAGATGGGTGGATCAGTAAGTTGAAGCTGAACGGGGTGACATAGTATACAGCTAGTAAAAGGGTCCGTCTCCGTCATAAACATAGTTGCACATAGTATTGTTGGTGGGTCTAAGACTTAAAAGAGCCCGGCGAGAGTAACTTACCCTATTAGAGGCTAGCTCCGGCATAGATTCTGGCCCTGTGCCATGTCGTGCACGGACGGGCGCAGATGGGCTTGCCTTAGGCGTGCCTTCGGCGCGAAGACGGCGCTCCCGCTGCGCTCGTCCGCTGCGCTTCCTGGCCAGGCACATTATATTGGTATTTTCTGAAGAGGGAAGTCGGAGGGCATGGCCCACGAGGGCGTGGCCAAAAAGTGGGCGTGGTCACCGTCCACGCGGTGCCGAAATCGTTGGGGGCGTAGGAGGGGGTCGAGGCAGCGTGGTAGCGCAGGGGTCAGCTGCCCGTGCCAAATGCCGCTCGAAGTGCCCAGGTGAGAGTGAATAATTTTAAAAACACACGAAGTCAAACAGAGCACAAGTCAGTCAATCAAATTTAAAAATGGAGCCCAAACAGTCCCGGCTTCCGCCTCAGGACGCACAAGAACTAGCTGCCAGTCGCTTACTAACAGCGTTTATATCTGGCGCTTGATGGGGGCGTGGCCAAAAAGTGGGCGTGGTCACCGTCCACGCGGTGCCGAGATCGTTGGGGGCGTAGGAGGGGGTCGAGGCAGCGTGGTAGCACAGGGGTCAGCTGCCCGTGCCAAATGCCGCTCGAAGTGCCCAGGTGAGAGTGAATAATTTTAAAAACACACGAAGTCAAACAGAGCACAAGTCAGTCAATCAAATTTAAGAATGGAGCCCAAACAGTCCCGGCTTCCGCCTCAGGACGCACAAGAACTAGCTGCCAGTCGCTTACTAACAGCGTTCATATCTGGCGCTTGATGGGGGCGTGGCCAAAAAGTGGGCGTGGTCACCGTCCACGCGGTGCCGAGATCGTTGGGGGCGTAGGAGGGGGTCGAGGCAGCGTGGTAGCGCAGGGGTCAGCTGCCCGTGCCAAATGCCGCTCGAAGTGCCCAGGTGAGAGTGAATAATTTTAAAAACACACAAAGTCAAACAGAGCACAAGTCAGTCAATCAAATTTAAAAATGGAGCCCAAACAGTCCCGGCTTCCGCCCCTTCCTAGAGGGGTTCTTCATTTATTTTTTCATGGTTTTTTTGGTACCCTAGAATTTTGGACTATTTCTTTCTATCCATTTTTGAACCTTTAATATTTTAATTTTGTTGGGTTTATTTTTGCAGGATCATAGTGGATCATGGACACTGACTACAATTCATAAGTTTAAGTTTTATTTTTGCAGGATCATAGTGGATCATGGACACTGACTACAATTCATCAGTTTAAGTTTTTTTATATCTTTTATGTGGGTATTTGTTGCCACATTTATTTAAAATGTAACATATTATTTTGTTTGTAGGTGATGTGATGTGGAGTGTTCAATGTGATCTAATACAATTTTGCTGTGATATGATTTTTTCCACATTTTTGTTTATATTTTTTATGTTACAATATTTTTATTTATCAGTCACTTTCTATATCATTTAATTTATATTTACTTTATAAACTGATGAATACAGATATTATTTGGAAAATGTATTTCAAATAATTGTTTTGTGGCAGGTGATTTGTGTTGAATGTTATTGTTAGTGAGATGTATACTTTTGTTAGAGTTTCATTTTAGCTATTATTTCGAGGTAGTTTAGTCCATTGTTATTTACATTTCTTTGGTCTGTTTAGATATTTTAAGTTTGATTTGGCTTACTGACTGTTATATTATTAGTTGTTGGTAGGTTTGTTCTTTTTGTAAGCTTTGTCGGAATTTGTATGCGGTAGGGTTGTTACAGCCTAATCAGGCATGAAAGGCATTGTGACACCCTTCCAGTGCATTGTTGGTTTTGAATTGTTGAGCTATTGTGCAGTTGTATACGATTCACAATAGGATTTGAAACTTGGGTTTGCATCTGTGGCCAGAATTGTGCAGTCTGCGATAGGTTTTGTTTCTTTGGGTGTATGGAAATTATATTTGTATGGTGTAGGTGTTAGCTAATTCTGTGACTGGTAAATATTCCACACTCAGGACCTGATTATGATGCTGGTCGGACCACACACAATCAATGGTGATCCTTCCACCGACACCCTTTTAGGCCAAACGCCGGATAACCATAAGTGGTCAGGGGAAGACCGCTGCCTCCGACAGGATCAGTGATCCCATCGGGCTGGCGGTTGGGATCCCGATATCCCTCTCCGACTACCTTTTCATGTTGGAAAGCATTTTGGGGCCCCAAACAGGGCCCCCTTCCATCATTGGCCACTGTAATGTGGCCCAGGGGGCACATGTAGTGCCCCCACACACCTCTATGCACCGTGTGCCATGCACCACATGATGCACGGCACACAGTGTATGGATGTACAGGAAGTGCTCCTTTACATGGTGGCTTGTGCTGTGGCTGTTTTCCTGGGCCGCAGCACAAGCCACCGTAAAAAGAAATGGGTTACGACTACTAGCCTGGCAGTGGCATCATAATGCAGCAGTCGGATTGCCGACTGCTTGTCAGGCGGTCTCCTGACTGCCGCACTAGCTGTCAATAGTCCAACCAACAGATATCATAATCAGGCCCTTAGTGTAGATTTTTTGAGGTGTCTCCAAATGCTTTGAAAAAAATAATAATAGCATTCTTGTATAGCTGTGTGTGGGTAGATTTTGAAAATTGCATGAATCATTGCCTGCTCAAAATCTATATTTATTTTTGAGGATAGTAATTGTTAGTTTGAATTTCAATTTTGTTTAGTTATCCATAATATTTTGCACTTTGTGTATTAGGCAATAATGCATAAATTAGCAGTATGTTACAATTCTGATATTCCCCATGTATGGGGTATATTTGCATTAATGGTGAAAGGCCAGATTTGAAGGTGCCATCCATCATCCACAATGTACATTGGGTTAGTCTAAATCAATTGTTTTGTGTTGCATATATGATTATTATTCTTTTGCTATTTCTATTGTTGTGCAGGAGAAAGGGTTCTACTTTATGGGGCTTATTACGATGTCAGTCGGAGTTGCTTCTGGCCCACCCCATCTCGGTCTTGGGACCAACTGACCTCCATTCGGCAGTTCTGACTGCCTGATTACGATGCGACCAAACACTGTTCAGTCACATACTCACTTTTCTCTATGCAAGCTTGTGTTACGGCAATAACCCGGCCATAATACAGGCTCCTATAGAGAATGGGGGTGTGTGTAAAACCCAGCACCCTGTGGCAGGCACCATATGGTGCCTGCCACACAGTGCAGGGATTTACAGGGGGGCACCATAGGTATCCCGTCGACCACCAACCATAGGCCGCAGAGGCCAGGGGGCCCCTGGGCCTCCAAAGTCGCTTTCCAACAGCCTTTCCATGTCGGAAAGGCAGGCACAGAAAGGCTGTGGGAAACCGACATCGTAATCCCGATGGCGGAAACACCGTCCATAGGGGATTGCAGTGCGGTTCCGGCTGGACGGAAGACTCCAAGAGATGGTCGAAACTGCGTCGGAATGACCAGCCGGTTTACGCTCTGACTGCCTACTTTGTAATTGGGCGGCCGGACTGCAAACCGGCTGTGTCGGTTGGAATGCCTCCAACCCCGGTCACAAGCTTCTGACTAGCAATCAGATGTTTTCCCACCAACATCGTAATTGGCCCCTATATTTTATAGTTCGGTGGCATGCTTATGTCTTTTATGTTCTATGAGCAGCAGTGGTATGGTTTGTGTCTTTTATTGTGGTTGCTATTAATCTTTTCAGATTAGGATTAGTAGTAGTTGACATCTAATGCGCTCAGGAACTTTAGACATATATATATATATTTTTTTTTTAAATAGTGTTTGTGACTTCCTGAGTGCTAGTGCTTGCTTCTCTGAGATCTTGGAGAACATGCATTACTTCTATCTCTATTACATTTGGGGGGGGTAGCTATGTTCTCTAACAATTACAATGTCGTTTTGAGTTGCGGTCATCCTGTTGAAATCGTTGGCATCATAGTTTGTTGATTTCTATTCTTGTTGCTTGTCCTTTCCTTGTAGTTTGTGTATCCCATGTGACATAACACATTTTTGCCTTTCTGCAAGGCGATATATGTGGCTCTTTGTGCCATTTTATCTGAAAATGGTAGAACTATATATTTAGCTCTTTATGTTAAACATTGTATTCTACATATTTCTAAAATTGTAACATATTTGCTGCACTTTAAACATACTGTTTGTGTTTTTTCGGTCTTTGTTTAATTTATTTGAGGTGTGGGTCAGGTGGGGCGTCTTTTCCTGTCAAGTGTTTATTTAATGTTGAACCTAAAATATTGTTAATTTAGTTTGGAGACTGGTTTGAGGTTCGTTTTAATTTAATGTTGTTGGAGTTGGCTTTTGTGATACTGTTTATGTTTTTTATTTACTTGTGATGTATGTTTCTTGTGTTTTGTGTTTATGAAGTTCGCATTATTGGTCTGAAGGGTGGGTTTTTCTTTTGCAATGTTAATATTGAAGCTAGAGTTTGGAGATCTAATTGAAAAGGTGGGTATTAGATATTTCTTTTAAATTAAGGTACAAGCAATTTTTGTAAGTTATATTACAATGTTTACGTTATTTTACTTACTTTTAGTGATTTGTAGTTAGTTTTGTTAAATGTTGATCCTAGCTTTTCCTCTGGAAATCTGCCAGAGTCTTGTCTCCTTCCAGTTGTAGCATTTATGGTGCAAAATATAGTTGTTTTTATTCTCTTTTTATAGAGATTTTAAATAATATTACATGTACATATTTCCAATGTTTAATGCATTTATAATAATTATTTCTGGTTCCTGTATTTAGTAAACTATTTTAATGTTTGCAATTATTTTATTTTGTATATTTTGTTTTATAATGATTAGATTTTTTCAAGCAGATAGGTTTTTTAAATGTATTTTAGATTAATATTTTTTGCATTTTTTATGGTTTATGGGTTATTAAGAATATTTTTTATGTTACATTATTTTCATGTATGTTTAGGCAATATTATTGGCAACAATATTGTTCTTTTTGCAATTGTATTTATTGTTTATGTTTTTAATGAGTTAACATAGTTTTATTTATCAATATTTTGGTTATCAATATTATATATTTTAGATATCAATATTTTTGTTATCGGTATTTTGTGTATTTTTTTGTAATGTATGCGTTGGACACGACCATCTTTTGTGTGGCATTCCCCCAAATGTTTGTCTTCTGTTGCTGAACTCATTTTGGTTGGCAATGGGACACTGTGCACTTTACCCCTGCTAACCACTGGTAAAGTGCTTGAGCTCAAACATGAAGAATTGGCATAAAACAAACCTACACAAGGAAATGATGGACGGAGTGCTGAAACTGTTCAAGCACTCACCCCGAGTCACAGATCTGGGTTGAATCCATCATCATTCTTTAGCTCACTTTGCCACCCCAGTTCAGACACAGCTATATGCAAATCAGTCTTGACCCTGTGCCTCATGGGAACAGTCCAGCCCGAACTGCCAAGTCATGTCCTCCCTGGACCAGAAACAAGCATCCTGGGACCGGTTTCGGGCTAACAGCCCTCATCAGCCAGGCTAGCTTGAATCCAGTGGCAAAGTGAGCAAGGGACCCACGTCTGGGCATACCCTGCCAACTTAGGGCGAGCAAAGCAAACACAAGGAAATAATGGACGCTGTGCTGAAACTTTTCAAGCACTCACCCCCAGTCACAGATCAGGGTTGAATCCATCATCATTCTTTAGCTCACTTTGCCACCCCAGTTCAGACACTGCAATATGCAAATCAGTCTTGACCGTGTGCCTCATTGGAACAGTCCAGCCCAAACCACCGAGCCATGTCTTCCCTGGGCCGGAAACAAGCATCCTGGGACCGGTTTCGGGCTAACAGCTCCATCATCTCCTTGTGTTTGCATAAAACAAATCTGTTCCCAGGGGCCGATAACTGCCATCCACTACTGTTGACCTGAGGAAACCAGAATCTTATGTAGGTTAAACGTGTCGACTTTCACTACGAAGAAGTCCATATGAATGGATTTTTGTGTCAATTGAATTGATTGACAATGCAATAAGTGGAGTTTCTCCAGTTCACTCCTTGAATTGGTTAGTACCCCTTAGGTGGACTATGGAAGGGAATTATCACATAGGCACCTTCTAAGTTGAATATCTTTGGGAGATAAGAAACCATACTAACTTTGTAAATATTTTGCTGTATCTAAAATTCTGTTTGATATTATATTGTTGTTCTCATTTGTGTTTTTTTTCTTGCAAATGTGTACATATATGTATATTGAGGGACTACGATAAATTCTAAATATATTGATTGGTTGGCATTATCATTAAACCATCTCAATCTATATAATATGCATGATTAAATTACGTTTTAAATTATAATTAAGTGTTTCATTGTGAGCAACTTGCATTGGTGATAATTGATCCCCACTAATACTGCTCTTGTACTTTTGCAAGTTGTTACCGAGCGTTTGTAGGGTTATAAAGGCAAACCCCTCATATGTGTTTCATATTTGACAATGGCAGCACTACCAAACTCTGACCACAAACCCATTTTCAGGCACTTCAGCTAATTTGTACAATGTCAATACATTTTCACCATCATGTACTTTCTGAAAGCTTGATACTCATTCACTAAACCTTTCCTCTTTGCTGGTCCTTAGGACCTCATCCCATGTAATTGTGCAGGTTCAATGGCCCTGCTTTAGTAAAGGGTGTCCTAAGTAGGGGTGGTACTAAAACAGTTTTCCCTACTTGTTATTTTTTAAAGCTCTCACATAAACTCTTAGGTCTTGTTATTTTGCATTCCCTACACAAATCTCTGTTTGAGCAGGGATTGCAGTTACAAACGATGTGTAACCTGTCATCTCACTATGGGATGCAATAAAATTACACTTTCGACTGGGCAAACCTGTCACTATTTAAATGGTGAAAAATGCAGGGTGCATGCAAGGATATCAGCATTTGTGCGCGGAAATCATCAAAACCTGCATGCTGTTCCCTTCTGTTAGGGGAAAATTTTAAATTGATGCTCTTCGTTACAGCTGATAAACTCCAAGCCCGAATTTTAGATTTTACCTGGTATGATACAATACACACCACCCTCTGGAGCACTCATAATTAGGAACTTAGGGGCCCATTAAGATGACGGACGGAAGGCCATCCGAGCCTGTGGTGGTGGTGGAAAACCGTATGAGTTCCACCACAGGTGCGGTCATTGCAACCAAGAAATCACAATGCACCCACAGCAGTGGCGGATGGTGACATTTGAAATTGGTGTGACGTAAAACAATTGTCGTACGAGGGTGTTCAGGGGGTTCTCCCCCGAGAAAATTTAGAAAAAAGAGTGAGCAAATTGTGGATTTTCAAGCAAATTTGAGAAAGCAGAAAGGTGTCAACCACTCTGAGGTCTCGTGACTCCATCCAGTCCCCATCCCAGCCCCTTCACACCCCGTGGGTCCTACTAAGGTCACCCCTGTGATCTCTATTGCATTACTCAAATCAAACGTATTGTGGATTTTTTCCGTGCTTTGTATAGCGCTAACATGCCGCAGTTTGATTGCCTCGCCGTGCTTTCAGGCCCATTGGTAAGGTGAGAAGTGAGGAACCGTGGAAGTAATGAGAGGGGACTGATTGGCAAGAGTATGCCGAGACGCACGTCAAATTCTGTATCTCTGAGAGGAAAGGCTTCCTGGCGCTCAAACAAGCAACCAAGCACATAACCTTCTACAACACTTCCTACGGCCTAATCAAATTTCACTAAACCAAAGCAGAACTGACTACCAACCTTTGAGTTCATGGTTCAAAGTTTAGTTCTTATTGTTCATACAATTAGAAACTGCACACACATCACTACAGTGAGTTGAAAGACCGTCACCACACACACAGCACAGAGGCAGCCAGCGAAGCACTGACCAAATCAACAAAGTCAGCATAAACAGAAACACGAATATTGCATCAAACTGAAGAGAAAACTCCAAAAGATGTACTAAATAGTGAAGACATTATGTTAAAAAACGAGCCTAGGTTGTTATTAATTGTGGATATTACGCCAATAACACTGCAGTGGCACGTGAAAATGCAGGCTGTGATGGATACATTTCCAATAATAAGGAGTGAAAAACAACAGCCTTTTAGAATATTCCTTTATTTAATGAGGTGTCCATGGGTTTTGAAATGCGTTGTCACCTCATTCAGCAAAGGGACCCTTAAACGTTGTGGCCCCTTCACTAATCCTCTCACAGTTGCTCTCACTAACAGTCCTGACTCTTTAGTTAGCTGCGCATTGCATTTTGGACCTGTTGTTTCTCTTTACACAGTTTATTCATAGTTTTTTGTAGGAAAAAATTATCCAATGTAAAACGAGGCAGCTATTTTACTCCACCTTGCTGTTTTCAATCAAAGCTCCCAATAGAGAGCCATAACAGCAGAGTTGGCTACAAAAGACACATCTAGTTAGCGTGACATGCTTGCCTCTTCGCAACACTTGTTCTCTACGACACAACTTTGCGGCACCAAGAGTCGGGAATCTGGTGGGCCGCACTGGAGGGCTGACTGGAGACGAGTTGACAGAGATCCAAAGGACAAACAGGAGGCAAAAGCCTTCAGCAATGGATGTGAAAGTCCCGCCTCCTATTCTCATAGGCTAACAGTATCAAGGGTCAGCCAGTCAGAGGAGGAGGCGGGATACTAGAAGGATATTCTCAACTACGTCACAGATCCGGGCGAGCTGAGTGCTCGACTGGAGACCTGGAAAAACTGCTGCTTTAGGCAGCACCTCGTTGCCCTCACTTCTGCCTCACAGGTGCACACTGCACATGCGGGATTTGGGCGATATTGAAGTCATCCACCTCGCATGCGCAGCATGTGTTTGTAGACACCTGGGCTGCACTGCTATTTCCAGACCTGACAGTACTGCCTCAGAGTAGTCTTTTAATCTCCCTCTCCTTCCCTCAAAACTGGTGGGGCTCCGCCCCCCTACGCCCTCATGCAGGAATCCGCCCTGACAGACGGAGGCGATTTTCCATCCGCCGCCGTCTGTCAGGCTCCGCATGTTTTTTGCATGCGCATGGGTGGCGGACGGAGCCAACAGGGCAGGACCGGCGTGCGGAAACATGTTCCGTCCGCCAAGCAAATCATGATGTTGCAGACAGCCCTTCCTACCGCCGCACAAAAACCACCATGTTGTGGATGGTGGAAATACAACATTGGAGAGGAGGAGCCGATACTGTACCCATCTAAACACCCGGACCCGCCATAGATCCTGCGCCACATGCCTTCCCGCTGCACCTCCGAAAGACAAGACGCCGCCACGCCCAACAGCAGAGGTATGTACCAGTAATCTCCATGCATGCAACCCCTGAACAACTACAACTCCCAGCAAGCGTGGCGGCACCGCAGTGAATGCGGCAACCTGCCAAATGCAAAGTGCGAGGCCCACTCAATCCCCATGAGTGACCCTCGGTGCCCCTGAATGTAATTGGAGACAATGACGAACCCCGCAGATGCTGAGCGAACACACCACAACATCTAAACATGGATGCCAAAGGCACCCATTGGCTGATGGCTCATCCGCAATGTGTGTGCCACACCCTGGCAGCCCGGAAGCTGTGACCGCAAACTTGCAATCTTCAAGTGGGGCCAATGCGTGTCATCGGCGCGAATGCCAGCCACCACACATGCGAAAACATACAGCATTTGCTTCACGCCCTGACTATGACATCATACATCACAACTCATTTGCCGAAAGTGATTATGTGTGATGTTGTGTGGCACGAAGCCCCCATGCATTCCAAGTAACCACACAGACACCGCACATGTATAGGTGAACTGGCCCAGGGCACATGCGTCCGGACCTGTTTGTTGGCAGGGTCACATATCCAGTGACGCCTGTGCTGGGTGGCCGTGTGGTGGGGGTAAGCCAGCCCTCTGAGAGTGGTTGCTACATCAGAACAACTAGAACAGTGAACAGCTGCTCACTACACTGTGAAGGGATGAGAGTGTGTGGCCCGTGAGCCAAGTCTGCACACACATGGAATGTCCAAGAAAAGGAGAGAGAAATTACATACATACTCATGCCTCCTAGCCAGATGAACTTCAATGGGTAAAGTAGTCAAAAAGGACAAAGGTCTCCCACACTGTACCAATGTTGTGTAATGAAATGTTGAACCTTTGAACCCCTTGAATATCCCTTGACATCTGACTGACGTCTCTGGGCAAGGGGTCGAATTGTGACGGGTCAGTGGCATAGGCAGACAACCAGAGGTAGTTATCACATACGGTAGTGGTGGATATATCGTCACCCATTCAAACAAATATTTAACAGATAATAGGGTATTTGTATCAACTAAATCTGGTCATATAAGGGTCAAATGTATAGCAGGTGCCAACTCGGGGTGAGATACCCCACTACCAAGAGTATCGATCACACAAGCCACCAAATGACTTGTAAGGAATATACAAACACGGAAAACCCGGCACTCTGGTTGTGTATATATACAATTCTAGATATGGATCTCTTGGGGCAGAAAAACAAAATGATGGGAAGAAATAGCCCCTGTAATAGAGAACGTCCAGGAACGCACATGTGTATTATTCAAACACTGATTTATTCATTAAAGAAATGATCAAGAGCATAAATCAAGACATTACATCCCATATCAAAAAATGTTCATAAAATAATTAGTTTTATGAAATTCTTGGGAGTCCAGTTCTTGACATGTAGAGCATCAGAAACAGCCAATGCGCGTTTCGTCACCACCGTGACTTCCTCAAGGCTGTAAAAGTAATCATGAATACATAAAATTGGTATGTACATACATAAAAGGACATCTATCATTGTTTTATATTCTAAAACCACAGAATGTCTCCTTAAATTCAAGCAAAGAGTTAAAGTGGAAAAGACACCGAAAAATAGCGTGACCACAATTAACCGAAACCAGAACTACAAAAAGTGAAAAGTAAGACGTAAAACATAAATGAAAAAATGAAAAAATAGAAAATATACAGAGAAAGACCAGTGAACACTATTTACATTGGAAACTTCAAGTACGTGAACATAAACCAAACACACAGATCCAAAAATAAATCCAAAAATATCATGGTCTGAAAATCAGACTCAACAAACCCTACATTCCTGTGAGTATAAGAAAGGAGGAGACTTATTGAAAAGTGATAGATTTTTAGGAAAGAAAGGAGAAACTTATTTGGAAAGGAAGACCTTTGGGAACAAACCGGTCCCCATTCGGACCTAACGTCATAAGTTGTCAATTATGAAATTAGATAGATAGATAATGACTTTATTTCGGATATTTTTCAATCCATAAAAGTACACATCAATAAACAGTTCATATTAAAAAACATCACATTAATGACAAAATCGATCACACAAACATACAATACATAAATTCCATAAAAGAGTGCAAAGGCAAAACAGTACAGGAAAAAAAAGTGCATTGGTGCAATGGGCGACTAATAGTTCAGAGGAAGTTACATTTACTCATCTAAACATTTTCTAAATCTTAGTGTCAATTTTAAAAATTCTAACACCTGGAGGACACTATCCAGGTGCAGCAGCTGTAAGTACATAAAGGCAGGTCTAATTTGTTTAAAATTTAATTTCTTTAAAAGGGTAACAAGGTATCTCCTACGGGGATATTCATAAAATGTACATAAAAACATAAAATGTAGCATATCCTGTGGAGACTTCCCGTCGCAGCCACAGGGAGCTACAGGTTTCTTAAAAATATCTGCCGTGGGTCTAAATAAGAGAAGATGGAAAATGTTAAACCTGAATCGGGTCAGCAAAAATTTCTCATGTGAGGTGAAGGGGCATGTTAGATACTTTTCCATAGAGTTGCAAGTACTCAGCATAATATACTTTCTAACATTAGGTTTTAAGAGCTCAACTTCATCTCTTAGGGCAATACATTTCATAGAGAAAACTTTTTTAATTGCTGCTACATCACCCTTGACTATATCCCTCGGTTTATCAAACAGATTCAGGCAACCAAGTTTCAAAAATTGGGACTTCAGGTATTTAAGCCAAGGTACACACATGGCATGATCAAGTGATATAAGGTCTTCCACTATCAAATGTGTTAAAGGGATTTCATCACTTAACCATAGTTTTACCCAGCATAACAGAGGTTTTAAACCGACAATGTCGGATAGATACTGGCAGCCAAGTTCTTCATGTGCAATTAAGTTCGAGGTACTACATGGGACACATAACAGGCGTTTTAAAAATTTATTTTCAACTATTTGTAATTGTTCGCCATTTATGTAGCCCCATATCTCACTACCGTATACAGCAGTGTCTATGGATTTAGAGTTGTATAATTTCATCATAGCCACATTTGGTTTATTCCCCAGTTTAGACGCAGTATTGAAGATGGAGGCATTGACTCTAGTCATTTCCCCCTTTTTCTTGGCCAAGTGAGGAGCCCAATTAAGTTTGGTATCAAATAAGATACCTAAATAGGTGAATGTTTGGGTGGTAGGGATCGAGACATCATTCAATTTAAAATTGAACTTCTTCTTTGGTTGTCGGCCAACATGCATAATATAGGATTTTGAGTTGTTGACCTTAAGGTCCCTATCAGACATGAAATTATTAAAAACATTCAGTAGTGCCTGGAGACCAACTTCTGTTCTGGAAATTAAGACCGCATCGTCAGCATATAAAAGTAGAGGGATACCCCTCAGACCAACTCTAGGGCAGTCTGATTTTACCTCTTGTAAGACAGCCTCAAGGTCATTTATATAAAAGTTAAAAAGAAAAGAGGCCAAAATACACCCCTGACGTACTCCTTTATTGATACTAAAACTTCCTGTAGTTTCCCCGGTCGATGAAAACCTCACATTAGCTCTTGTGTCATTGTGCAGGTCCGCAAGGAACTCCACAATCCCCTTATCAATACCTTTATCCTTCATGGTCTGCCACAGCCTCCCCCTGTTAACACAGTCGAAGGCAGAGGACAGATCCATGAAGGCAAGGTGAATTGTTCCTTTATACACAACAGTATATTTATTCAATATAAGAAACAAATTAAGACATTGAGTTATAGTTGAACGCCCTTCACAAAAACCATATTGAGAGGTCGACAAAATATTGTTTTCGTTCGTCCAGCTTGTTAGGCGTTGGAGTATAGCTCTCCCCATTATCTTCACCATTGAATCAATTAACGAGATTGGGCGATAACACAAAGCACTACCCCTGTCTCCTTTCTTAAAGACCGGAACTATTGTTGAGAGACCCCAAGTCTCCGGGCAGCCCAATGTGGCTGCTGCATTAAAAACAGCAGTCAGAATGGGAGCCCAGAAGTCCGGATCAGATTTATAAAGATCAGGTGGTATTCCATCAGGGCCAGGGGCTTTGTTGGCAGTAAGACCCTTTATAGCGACCAGAACCTCATTTATATCAAAAATGATGGCAGTACTGTCCCTATCAGAGGGGACAGCAACCATAGTTGCATCTGCCTCTGAATAATATAAACTTTTAAAATGACTCTCCCATTCCTCCTTTGTTATACAACAAACCAGTCCATCTCCCGAGTCCCCAGTCAAAAAAGGTTTCTTTACCAGACCCCAAAATTTAGTGCTGTTATTCAAAGTAGAGGGATCAAGCAATTCCTCCCAGGCCTCTTTCCTCAAAAACTCTTTACGGGCAGCAATAGTAGCCTTATATTCCTTTCTACAGAGTTTTACGGCCTCCCTGTTCCTCGGGGTTGCTGCCAAGGCTACCCTCAAATTACGGGCAGCTAGAGTACAGTCATGACTGAACCATCTCGGGCCTAAGTTAAGTCGGGGTTTATATGGGACCGATAGAAATGCTGATACCCTTTCCGTAATGTTTTGGTGCGCTTCTAGAACCAGCTTGGGTTCACCTCCCCCATTCAATCAATCAATCAATCAAAGAAATTTATAGAGCGCGCTACCTACCCGTAGGGTCTCGAGGCGCTTGGGGGGGGGGGGTGCCGCTACTGCTCGAACAGCCAGGTCTTGAGCTTCTTCCTGAAGGAGAGGTGGTCTTGGGTCAGGCGCAGGTCGGCCGGGAGGGAGTTCCAGGTCTTGGCGGCCAGGTAGGAGAAGGACCTTCCTCCAGCAGTGGTTCTGCGGATGCGTGGGACGGTGGCGAGGGCGTGGCTGGCGGATTGGAGGTGGCGTTTGGGAGCGTAGAAGTTGATTCGGCTGTTGAGGTAGCTCGGGCCTTGGTCGTGGAGAGCTTTGTGTGCGTGGGTAATGAGGCGGAAGGTGATTCTCTTGTTGACCGGGAGCCAGTGCAGGTCTCTTAGATGTCCGGAGATGTGGCTGTGACGTGGGATGTCGAGGATGAGTCTGGCTGAGGCGTTCTGGATGCGCTGGAGTCTCTTCTGGATCTTGGCGGTGGTTCCGGCGTAGAGTGCGTTGCCGTAGTCCAGTCGGCTGGTGACGAGGGCCTGGGTGACGGTCTTCCTGGTCTCTGTGGGGATCCACCAGAAGATTTTCCGAAGCATGCGCAGGATGTTGAAGCACGATGAGGAGACGGCGTTGACTTGCCTGGTCATGGAGAGGGAGGAGTCCAGGATGAAACCCAGGTTGCGTGCGTGGTCTGTCGGTTTGGGTGCGGTGCCCAGGGCGGGGGGCCACCAGGAGTCGTCCCAGGCGGAGGGCGAGGAGCCCAGGATGAGGACCTCCGTCTTATCTGAGTTCAGCTTCAGGCGGCTCGTCGTCATCCACTCGGCTACCTCTCTCATCCCTTCGTGCAGGTTGGCTCTGGCGGCGGCGGGGTCGTCGTTGGTCAGGGAGAGGATCAGCTGGGTGTCGTCGGCGTAGGAGATTATGTTGAGGTTGTGTTTGCGTGCGATGGCCGCGAGAGGGCTCATGTAGACGTTGAAGAGAGTCGGGCTCAGTGAGGATCCCTGAGGGACGCCGCAGATGACTTCGGTGGCCTCTGACTTGTATGGTGGTAGGCGGACTCTTTGTGTTCTTCCGTCGAGAAAGGAGACGATCCATTCCAGCGCCTTCTCCTGGATTCCGACGTTGCTGAGGCGCTGTGCTAGGGTGCGATGACAGCGTCGGCTTTGTTGAAGACGTGGTGAGGGCAGGGGTCGGTCGGAGATCCGGAGTGGACGGAGTTCATCGTGTGGACGGTGTCTTCGGTGTTGACCGGGGTCCAGGCGCGGAGGGTGGTGGTGGGTGGCGTTGCTGCGGTCGTGGCGTGGGTCGGATGGGTGCTGAAGCTGTTGTGTATGTCCGCGATCTTGTTGTGGAAGTAGGAGGCGAGGGAGTTGCAGAGGTCTTGCGAAGGGGTGATGTCGTTGCTTCCGGCGTTGGGGTTGGAGAGCTCTTTCACGATATTGAAGAGTTCCTTGCAGTTGTGTGCGTTGTTGTCCAGTCGGTTCTTGAAAGCCGTCTTCTTGGCGATGCGGATCAGTTGGTGGTGTTTCCGGGTGGCAAGCTTGAGGGTGGTCCTGTTGTCCGGCGTGGGTTCCCTTCT
Organism: Triturus cristatus; assembly: GCF_964204655.1. Classification (NCBI taxonomy): domain Eukaryota; kingdom Metazoa; phylum Chordata; class Amphibia; order Caudata; family Salamandridae; genus Triturus; species Triturus cristatus. The sequence continues at coordinate 419,191,602 of NC_140585.1, read as the reverse complement.
CCAGGCTTTCTCGAGGGCGCGGCAGTTCTTCTTGGAGCTCTTGAGTTCATCGGTGAACCATGGGGCTCTCTTGCTGCCGGGTCTGCTGGGCGGGGTCCTCAGTGGGGCGAGTTCGTCCGCGCAGACGCTGATCCACTTCGTGAGGTTGTCGGCGGCCTGGCTGGGGTTCGCTGAGCTGGCCGGAGGGTGCTGGCTCAGGGAGGCGGCGAGCTGGTCGGCTGTGATCTTGTTCCAGCTTCTTCGGGCAGCCTGTTGCTGGTGGTGGTGGATGGTCGTTCTTCTGAAGGTGAAGTGGATGCATCTGTGATCCGTCCAGTGGAGTTCTGTGGCGTGGCTGAAGGCGATGTCTTTGCTGGATGAGAAGATGGCGTCGAGTGTGTGTCCGGCGAGGTGGGTGGGGGTGGACACCAGCTGCTTGAGTCCAAGGTTGGCGAGGTTGTCGAGCAGGGTGCTGGTGTTGCAGTCGTTGTTGTTCTCCAGGTGGAAGTTGAAGTCCCCCAGGAGGATGTAGTCGGCGGAGGGGAGGGCGTGCGGGCTGACGAAGTCGGCGATGTCCTCGCTGAATTGAGTGCGTGGTCCCGGAGGTCGGTAGATCAGGGTGCCTCTGAGGGTGGTCTTCGGGTCGGTGTGGATCTGGAAGTGCAGGTGTTCGGCTGAGGGTGGGGAGTTGTCGGTGCTGGTCGTGATGCGGATGGTGTTCTTGTGGATGATGGCGATGCCTCCTCCCACCTGGTTGGCGTTGCGGTCCTTCCGGGTGATCTTGTATCCTTCTGGGATGGCGATGGCGATGTCGGGCGCTGAGGAGGCGTTCATCCAGGTCTCCGTGATGAAGGCGACGTCGGGGGCTGTGGTGTCGATGAGGTTCCAGAGTTCGATGGCGTGTCTGTGGACGGAGCGGGTGTTGAGCAGGATGCACTTGAGGTGGTTGCTGCTGGTGTTCGGCATGGCAGGTGCTGGTGTCGGGCAGGTCCGGATGCAGGTGAACTTGCAGGCGTGGCAGCTGAAGGGTCCGTAGGTGTGCTTCGGAGTAGCTCGGTAGCATCCCTGGGTCCCGCCGGTGTTGAGTGCGATGAGGGTGGCGGCGTTGTACGTCAGGCGGGTCGGTCGGGGTCCTCGAGGGCCAGGGGTCCTGGCACTGGGCGCGGTCCAGGCACGGACGGGCGCAGACGGGCTTACCTTTGGCGCGCCTTCGGCGCGCCCGCTGCGCGTTCGCACGGTCGCCATATATGGCGAAGTGCGCGGGTGGGCGGGGCAGCTGGAAGGCGGGAGCGGGGAGGGATACAGAAGGCAAAAGGGGCGGGGCTTAGCGGCGGTGGCGGGAAGCGGGGAGCGGGGAGGGAACAGAGGGACAGAAGAGGACAATGCTGACAGTTAGGAGACAAATGCAGAAATCACAAAAAATAACAAAAACAGATCTAAATAGGGTTGACAGGAGGCAGCAGGGCACAGGAGCAACCACGGACCTCGAGGCTCGAGGGAGGGGGCGTGGTCAAGCGGCAGCAGCCGGGCAGCGAGGCACAGGGCGGAAGGGGCACACGCAGCAGCTGGTGGCCGTGCGGCGCGGGGGTGTCCTACAAGTAGGTCACACTCACCTGCGTCGCACGGTCGCCATATATGGCCAAGTGCGCGGGTGGGCGGGGCAGCTGGGAGGCGGGAGCGGGGAGGGATACAGAAGGCAAAAGGGGCGGGGCTTAGCGGCGGTGGCGGGAAGCGGGGAGCGGGGAGGGAACAGAGGGACAGAAGAGGACAATGCTGACAGTTAGGAGACAAATGCAGAAATCACAAAAAATAACAAAAACAGATCTAAATAGGGTTGACAGGAGGCAGCAGGGCACAGGAGCAACCACGGACCTCGAGGCTCGAGGGAGGGGGCGTGGTCAAGCGGCAGCAGCCGGGCAGCGAGGCACAGGGCGGAAGGGGCACACGCAGCAGCTGGTGGCCGTGCGGCACGGGGGTGTCCTACAAGTAGGTCACACTCACCTGCGTCGCACGGTCGCCATATATGGCCAAGTGCGCGGGTGGGCGGGGCAGCTGGGAGGCGGGAGCGGGGAGGGATACAGAAGGCAAAAGGGGCGGGGCTTAGCGGCGGTGGCGGGAAGCGGGGAGCGGGGAGGGAACAGAGGGACAGAAGAGGACAATGCTGACAGTTAGGAGACAAATGCAGAAATCACAAAAAATAACAAAAACAGATCTAAATAGGGTTGACAGGAGGCAGCAGGGCACAGGAGCAACCACGGACCTCGAGGCTCGAGGGAGGGGGCGTGGTCAAGCGGCAGCAGCCGGGCAGCGAGGCACAGGGCGGAAGGGGTACACGCAGCAGCTGGTGGCCGTGCGGCGCGGGGGTGTCCTACAAGTAGGTCACACTCACCTGCGTCGCACGGTCGCCATATATGGCCAAGTGCGCGTGTGGGCGGGGCAGCTGGGAGGCGGGAGCGGGGAGGGATACAGAAGGCAAAAGGGGCGGGGCTTAGCGGCGGTGGCGGGAAGCGGGGAGCGGGGAGGGAACAGAGGGACAGAAGAGGACAATGCTGACAGTTAGGAGACAAATGCAGAAATCACAAAAAATAACAAAAACAGATCTAAATAGGGTTGACAGGAGGCAGCAGGGCACAGGAGCAACCACGGACCTCGAGGCTCGAGGGAGGGGGCGTGGTCAAGCGGCAGCAGCCGGGCAGCGAGGCACAGGGCGGAAGGGGCACACGCAGCAGCTGGTGGCCGTGCGGCGCGGGGGTGTCCTACAAGTAGGTCATACAAACTTTGATGTCCTCGGCACAACCTACAGTGATATTCTTATAGAGGACATCCTCAGAGACCATAGACCATTTTAAGCGCCTCTTACCATCTGTTGTAACCAAACTACCTTGCCTGATACTCGTAATACCTTTTTTGAACCATGGGCAGTTTAGACCGATTATAAGAGGATTATGGTCACTGAATTCACTAAAGTCAATGGTAAAAGAATCCACAAAAGTTTGCATCGTCTGCGAGACCAGTGTATGGTCTATAAAGGTACCCCTTCCATGCCCTTTAAAAGTAGGGGTATCAAAGCGAAATAGCGGGTCTTTTAAAGACATAGCCAAAGAGAGGTCATGGTCATTCAAAAAGTCATTACACAGTTCACCCTCCTTTGTGTGCTCCATATGGAGACAGTCTGCCCGATCACACACCATTTCTGGTAAACATTTATGCAATGGGTCTATACAAGGATGCAAATTAAAATCCCCCATAATCAGGAGGTTATGGCCCACATTTTCCATAAAATTTGAAACAAAGGAATTTAAAAAATAAATATGATTCCTGCCACCACTATCATGAACAGCATTGTAAAAGTTCACCAGCCCGACACGGACATTACCTCCACTTAAGGTTACACCCATTACACCTGTATGCTGTGCTACAATTCTTTGTACTTCACAGGGAATTAATATAGATACAAAAATTACAAGGCCCCCCTTGGGCCTACCCCGCACAGATGGCAAGGCTGGCACAAAGAAGGCCCTATACCCTTCCAAAAAGAGTTCACATCCCAATTCCCAGGTTTCTTGTAAACAAATAATCGAGAATTGTTTGATATAGATCACCCAGTTTACATCAGACATTTTGGCAGCAAGACCCGCAATGTTCCAAGAGACAGCAAGACATCCTGACAATTTACCTACCAAATTATCTGGATTAGTAGGTTCACCTGAAGCCCCGATGTCCTGAGCTGCAGGTGCCCCCGTCAATCGCACAGTTCAAGACCAGATAATACTTCGAACCTATTCTGTGTGTGAAGATTCGGCCCATATTGATAGTGTCCAGCACTAACACTCCTATTAGACACGCCAATCGGTCCACCTACACCACAGGAATTAGTAATATTATGCAGAAGATGGGTCTCTTGCACAGGAGTAAAAGGTTCACGTCCCCGCCTGGTTAAATTCTGTTGCAGTCGTGGTTTGCACAAATGTGCATAAAAATAACCCAAGGGGCGTACACAGATACTATTTGTGTTATAAACCAGTGCAGAAGCTCTCAAAAGTACGGTTGCTACATGCTGGGGGTGTTTAAAATTTACGACTATACAGTCCCCTGAACCAGACTTTTTGGACGGCCCTACCCAATTTACGCGCCTTACTGTTAATATCTCGTCAAAATAGGAAATCGGAAAACCACAATTTTTGTTAAGCCAGGACACTGTCTTATTTTTCAGAGAGATAAAGGATTCATCATAGGGAGATGCAGGGTGGGTGCCACAAGAGGGCACATTGGTCAGTACTACTACAAAAGGAGCACAGTCTGGTGGTAGATTAAGATGACCATTGTGTCTCGCCACACTAGAGGCTCTAATGCTGTGGGGAGTTATGGATCATTGTTGCTGCAAAACAGTTTCCACAGGAATATCCGGCTGGGTAGAAGTTACAGGTCCTGGGATAACTGTATCAGCAGATTCTCCCCTCCCCTTATTCTGTATATCATTAGGAACAGCAGTATCTCTCCTTTTCCCCCCAGAGTAATCAATTCCACTAGGCTGAGCAGTCTCCCGAGACAATAACAGGTCACCCAGCCTTATCACTTCCTTAGCTAAATCATCAATCTTAGTGGTTAATGGTTTAATAAGCTCCTCCATTTTGACAGTAAAAGAAGCTTCTAAGTTTTTTAAAAGTGAGGCAATCATATCCGAGTTTAGATTAGCTCCATTACCAGCACCATTGGTGGCCGCGAATACAAAAGGGTTTGGTATAACAGTACCAGTATTTGGCTTACCGACCTTCTTTTTTGGCTTACAATTATTATGTTTCCCGTTCTCCCTTTGAGACCGTGTTCTACATGATCTCGTATGCCTAATCTCAGGTTGGGTCTCATTTAGTACATCAGCATCAGAACTTGACGACACCCGAGAAGCAGAATGGACCTCCACCTCTACAGGAATGAAAACTGGGAGGGCCGTAGAGATAACACCACTCGGGTTGATCTCAGGGTCTTGGGGCTGGCTTAGAGAATCATTTTCTAATAATGTATCTTCAATCACGGTGCCTTTCCCCAAGGATACACGTCTATCATTATTAATCTGTGTTACTTTCCTGACCAGGAAATTATCTAGGGTAGCTGGAGCCGCCATCGCTTTATCAGTTTTTGATTTAACCATTCCGTTCGCTTATAGGTTCAGCTTCTGCCCAGAAACCCTAGTGTCTGCCTACGCACTCACAAACAGGACAATCAGATTAAAAACAAATGGATATATCAAATGGCAACAATAGTCAATGCGCGATCAACACCATTCGTCAAGATGCACAGAAACCTGGCCCAGTCCAGTCTCTTCTGGCCTCTGAGGGCCACAGAGGGCCCGCCCTTTGCCCGGGCTTAGCCCGGCGCCGCCCGCGCGCGTCCCGCGACGCGGAGGGAGCCTCACAGCTTTAAGCGCCTCCGGGCGCGCAGGGAAGCGGAAGCCGGAAGTGCCGCTAGGGATTCTGGGGGCTGTAGTCCCCAACGCGGCGTCCAGCAAGGTCTCTGGCGGCAAAGAAGAAAATCACAGCGCCTCCTGACCCCCGGGCTATGCAGAGTGCGCAGCGGAGCGTCCACCAGCCAGGTATGCTCCTCGTTGTGCCCCCGCTCCACCGAGGGAGCCTCACAGCTTTAAGCGCCTCCGGGCGCGCAGGGAAGCGGAAGACGGAAGTGCCGCTAGGGATTCTGGGGGCTGTAGTCCCCAACGCGGCGTCCAGCAAGGTCTCTGGCGGCAAAGAAGAAAATCACAGCGCCTCCTGACCCCCGGGCTATGCAGAGTGCGCAGCGGAGCGTCCACCAGCCAGGTATGCTCCTCGTTGTGCCCCCGCTCCACCGAGGGAGCCTCACAGCTTTAAGCGCCTCCGGGCGCGCAGGGAAGCGGAAGCCGGAAGTGCCGCTAGGGATTCTGGGGGCTGTAGTCCCCAACGCGGCATCCAGCAAGGTCTCTGGCGGCAAAGAAGAAAATCACAGCACCTCCTGACCCCCGGGCTATGCAGAGTGCGCAGCGGAGCGTCCACCAGCCAGGTATGCTCCTCGTTGTGCCCCCGCTCCACCGAGGGAGCCTCACAGCTTTAAGCGCCTCCGGGCGCGCAGGGAAGCGGAAGACGGAAGTGCCGCTAGGGATTCTGGGGGCTGTAGTCCCCAACGCGGCGTCCAGCAAGGTCTCTGGCGGCAAAGAAGAAAATCACAGCGCCTCCTGACCCCCGGGCTATGCAGAGTGCGCAGCGGAGCGTCCACCAGCCAGGTATGCTCCTCGTTGTGCCCCCGCTCCACCGAGGGAGCCTCACAGCTTTAAGCGCCTCCGGGCGCGCAGGGAAGCGGAAGCCGGAAGTGCCGCTAGGGATTCTGGGGGCTGTAGTCCCCAACGCGGCGTCCAGCAAGGTCTCTGGCGGCAAAGAAGAAAATCACAGCGCCTCCTGACCCCCGGGCTATGCAGAGTGCGCAGCGGAGCGTCCACCAGCCAGGTATGCTCCTCGTTGTGCCCCCTGTGGAATCCCAGGTTACAGTTCCAAAATTCGAACCAACTAAGAATGAAGAAGAGTAAAGAGGAGTGTTAAAACAACAAAAAGGAGTCAGTTTCATAGGACATTGGTATCTGAAAGTCCAAGATTTCTTAAAAAGATAATTACCTAATAAAGAACCTCTTATGGTTGCTTTTAATCCTTGTCTTTAGTTGTGAGGGATTAAAGTAAGACTATAGTATTGTGGAAAAAATTTCTTTTGGACGTTTCGATGTACTGCATTTAATATTTGTTATTTAGACAAAACAATCGAATAATACGGACAATTACCAAATAAAGTTTGATAGTTTATATCTCTGTAAATATTTACGATTCTAAAAATAGATGGCAAGCAGTATTTATGTAAACCACACTTATTTCCAAAATATTACTCTTTTTGTGTTTTAGTTTCACACAGTCCCGAGTCAGAATTAGATGGAGATCAACTCTAGTGTCCCCAAAAACTGCGAAGTATTCCTAAGTACCAAAAACATATTAAAAGGGCTGAGCATTACTGCAATGAACTAATATTTCCCTAATCAGAAAAAATGCAGAGGATACTAAACTCCTCAAAAACTAACTCAGTTGTACCCCACTTTATAAGCGACACTTACATTTAGAAGTGTGTGATCATAGTCGTCTTTGTCATCAAGACACAATGTATCCACAAATTAGGGAACCATGATAAGGCCCTATTACTCAACGACAAAAAAGGGATGCAACATAAGGAAGAGAAAATACAGGAAAAAAACACTTTAGATACCAATAAGTTTTAACACTCATCTTATATTTCACTAACAAAGTATGTTAATATATTAAAAGTTATCTTATAAAAATTCATAAGATTCAAAGTCCCAGACTCATGATAAGACGATAAGGTGCTAGAGAGCAATGAGATACCGAAGTTAGAGAAAGCGAAAGAGAACCAAAATATTTAAATTTCTTCGAGTTTCTACAAGATGCATCTGATTAACCGCTTGTCTAGCTCTTGCATATACCAAAAGCAAGCAGTAAGTTGGGATAAACCCGGTACAGCATCCAAAATTCGAAGCGTGAGAGCATTTAATACTCTCATATTTCCATATTAGTTTTTAGTAATACTTTTATCTAGAAACTGGCGGTTTGTTCAACACCACACCAGTTTTACATCATAAAGCTCACAACAAAATCACCATTTAGACATACAATGCCTGTGCTCATTATGCACGTTCTGTCAGGCTGCAGCGTTTATTATAAGTGGTGTTAAAAGCCCAATATCCCAGATGGTAATAGGGCAAGTTAAATTTACAAGCATTTCCTATCGGCAAAAAATAAACCTTGATAATCTAAGTTTGTTCGGAACATGCTCGCACTCACTCGCTATCTCGCTACCGTCATGTCCCAAAAGCGCCGCTCTCACTCACCTTGGGAAAATAGTGTATCTGATACAAAAAAGTCTTGCCGTCCGTTGGGGCCAAAACAACTATCAAACTCTCAAACTTTATTTGGTAATTGTCCGTATTATTCGATTGTTTTGTCTAAATAACAAATATTAAATGCAGTACATCGAAACGTCCAAAAGAAATTTTTTCCACAATACTTAAGTCTTACTTTAACCCCTCACAACTAAAGACAAGGATTAAAAGCAACCATAAGAGGTTCTTTATTAGGTAATTATCTTTTTAAGAAATCTTGGACTTTCAGATACCAATGTCCTATGAAACTGACTCCTTGTTGTTGTTTTAACACTCCTCTTTACTCTTCTTCATTCTTAGTTGGTTCGAATTTTGGAACTGTAACCTGGGATTCCACAGTTATCCAGGATATCTGAGTCAATAGGGGACTAGGTATACTGAAGCTTCCCCTATGTGAGCTCCACAACAGAGGTTACTAATCTTGATTTTAATTTCATAATTGACAACTTATGACGTTTGGGGTATATTTTAGGTCCGAATGGGGACCGGTTTGTTCCCAAAGGTTTTCCTTTCCAAATAAGTTTCTCCTTTCTTTCCTAAAAATCTTTCACTTTTCAATAAGTCTCCTCCTTTCTTATACTCACTGGAATGAGTCTGATTTTCAGACCACGATATTTTTGGATTTATTTTTGGATCTGTGTGTTTGGTTTATGTTCACGCACTTGAAGTTTCCAAGATGTAAATAGTGTTCACTGGTCTTTCTCTGGATATTTTCTATTTTTTCATTTTTTCATTTATGTTTTACTTCTCACTTTTCACTTTTTGTAGTTCTGGTTTCGATTAATTGTGGTCACGCTATTTTTCGGTGTCTTTTCCACTTTAACTCTTTGCTTGAATATAAGGAGACATTCTGTGGTTTTAGAATATAAAACAACGATAGATGTCCTTTTATGTATGTACATACCAATTTTGTGTATTTATGATTACTTTTACAACCTTGAGGAAGTCACGGTGGTGACGAAATGCGCGTTGGCTGTTTCTGATGCTCTACATGTCAAGAACTGGACTCCCAAGAATTTCATAAAACTAATTATTTCTATGAATATTTTTTGATATGGGATGTAATGTCTTGATTTAGCTCTTGATCATTTCTTTAATGAATAAATCAGAGTTTGAATGATACACATGTGCGTTCCTGGACGTTCTTTATGTCAGGGGCTATTTCCTCACATCATTTCGTTTTTCTGCCCCAAGAGATCCATATCTAGAATTGTATATATACACAACCAGAGTGCCGGGGTTTCCGTGTTTGTAGACAACCAGAGGTGACCATTGCCTGCAAATCAGACATAAGTGTAATCCCTATCACACCCAACACACGTACTGGTGTGGCGTGCAGTCTGCCTATCTGCCACTGCCTGTAAATGTCCTCACACATGTCCTGAGTCAGTGCGTCTCCCGACCAAACGCCCTAAAAAATCCTGCCCACCAGCATGCAAGACATGTGATTACCACACCTTGAAATCCTCATTGGCTCACATGACATTCGCTGTTGACTGAAGTACTCACATACTTGCATGACTGATTATCTCTGTACAATGCGTGCGTGATGTAAAGCACTGTCATACCCTACACACATATCAGTAGCGCCATGCAACAAATGAAATGCACATGAGCATGCGGCCATGGAGAGATAAAGGGTGCTGGACGAGGGTGGCAGAGAGAGAATCAGAGGAGGAGGGCCTGAGTGAGAGCATGAGAAGTGTCACTTGCCTGAAACTCCCACCTCAGGAAAACTCATCCTCCCATCAGGAGGACCTCCAATGGAAAAAACACACATCTTGAGAGTGACAACATCTAGCAATAAAAATCTGGAAGGAAACAATGGGTCTCGCTGGCCCATGTAAAACTGAGGCGAGACAAAGGGGGGCCCTGAAGCAGGCCTAGCGAGAGACATAAGTGACAACTCAGACACACAGTAGCCCACCCGAATGCATTTTTGGACCACACAAATGAAGATTCCTTGAGCCGGCTCTGCCGGGGAGGCATCCCGAATGTTGATGGCAGCCATTGATGGCACACACATCTGCCTCGTACCACCACAGGCAAGTGAACCCGTCTATAGGAACCACAAACACTACCACCCCATCAACGTGCAAGTGGTATGACAGGCGGAACTGATCATCACATATGTGTGTGCAGAGTATCCGGGTTCAACTACTTCCGTTGAGTGTGATGCAACACTGAGCGACTATGAATGTGTCTGTGTGCCTAGCAGTTGTCTCACAGACTTTGACAAATGTCCTTGAGATTCCGTCCACATACTGGACTATGCGCTGGATTAGAGAACACATGCATGCAGGGACTGAGCACCCCGAAGCACCACAACGCACAGGACACCATTGCCATACTGCCTCACTTACTCTCCTACTCACTCGGAGGCATCTAAGCTCATGTAAACAAGCAGATAAGTTGAAGACAAGAAACGTTTACAAATGTGATGTTTTTACTACAGTGTCAAAGCAAGCAAAATGCGTGCCACAACAGGGTGAAAAAGCATGAGTACTAAACCAGTTACCACAGTGACATATCCATTTAACATGAAGCAAGATGTCGCATCAACAACCCCTACGGACGCTGAACCACGAGCATATCCCCCTACCCCTTGCAGGAAGGAGTTGTATGGGATGGCCCTGGTCTATGGGCTTTATCAGCAGAACCCATTAACCAGACTAAACATGGCGACATCACACCACATTGGCTGAGTCGCACTCATCATTGGAAGGATGACCCACCAACTGTGGGGCATCTGGCCCATATTCACATGTCAATCAAAGGGGATCCGTGTCCTCCAGCAGCTGTAAGACCTCGTTGATTAGGGGTGCCATGGACTGAAGTGACCAAAATGACAAGGGACAGGGTTCTAAAAGCACGGGCAGAATGTTCTGACAGTACTCCTGGACCACGCAGTGAACAAGCTCTGTGGACACCTCTCATGTGACAGACATGTGCTACGGTACTTGCAGGACACAAGTCCTAAAACAGAAAGTGGAGGGACTGACTAAGTAAGACAAAATGCTAATGAGCTCACAACACCATGAAGTAGCGCTATGAAAGCAGAAAAATAGTGCATTGACATATAGGGACAGAATAAAGGCGAGAGCATGCCTCACTTAAGTAGCTGTGTAGAGATGGCAAACTGTGTGCATATGTACCCTTCTGTGGCATCTACATTCAAATGTTAGGTTCAAGGCGGACCCCAGTCCGCATGTACCAACAAAAGGAGGCCGGATGGCCCCTTTACTTAGGCCCGGCTGGAGGAAAAAAGAAGGCACACTCGCTGCATGCACGTTGCTGCTGGGAATGGGCAGCAGACAACGTGCAGGTGCAGCTGAACGTTTGCCGGGATCTGGACGGTACACCGGGACAAGTTAAGCATATCCCTGTGGGGACCAACGTCCTAGATGGGGGGACGGCGTCAAACCCAATCAAAGCGGAGGGACGCCGTGTACCTGCGTGTACCCCCTACTCGAGCCCTGGGTACTTGCAAATCAACAACGCCATGTCCTCTTCGTGCGCTACAGCTGCATAATGGAAGCTGGGCTCATGCCAGATGACAATGTCCACGACGGTCAGATGACAGCCTCCACTCTGTGGTAGCTAGCGCTATAGACTGCAGAGCACAGCATAGTCCGAGCCAATGCAGACAGGGCCAAAGTCAGAGAGCTGGGTGCCAATTCTGGTCAGGAGGCGTGAAGAAAGGGAAATGATGTTTGAATTAGTCACCCGCAGTTCCTGCTGCTGTGAAGTAGTTACGAATCCAAGAGGGCACAGGGAGCTTCGAAGGCAATCACTTCCGAGAGACCATCCAGTTCATCTTCAGCGAAGAGGACCGCCATCCAATCCAGCAGTATGAAGGAACAGATGTGCTCCTCGCACCACAAGGTTGCAAGTAGCATCCCATCACAACTTCGATGTAGACATGGCACAGGAGCCATTGCACTAACGCACAGGCGCAGCTGTCAGCCTGCCTGACACATTGTAAGGCATCCCATAAACGTTTCTCACCAAAGCAGTCTTGCATGTGGACCAACAAAGGAGTCACCCACAGCTCATGATCTAGGTCAGCAAGGGATGTGTTTGATAGGCAGACATCCATGGCCCACTGAAACAGACATCTTCTGCAGGAAAAGACGGCTTGCACGCAGGTGAAGTAGGCATAACGGAACGTTAGCCTGTAACTGATGCTAAGCACAGCCAGTGGGACACGTCCAAAGAGGAGCTGCATGCGGGCACAGTACAGTTGCAACAGACCAGGCTCAGCCTGGCCCACTGGACAGTCAGACATGGCGTGAGAGCAATCTCAGACCCAGCGCTCAGCTGTACAGCCAAGGTAATGGTCAGAAAGCGCAAAATGCAGGATGAAAATCGGTGGACTGACACCCGGTGGTACTTCCGGAAAAGCATGGATGGAACAGACAAGACCAGAGCCCACAAGTCTGATAAAAAGTATGCAATGGCCTTTAGTATCAGACGCTATCAATACTCAGTTCACCGTCAAAATAGTCGGCGAGCCGTGTTCAGCACTGACTGAATCGCGCAAGATGGTCAAGACACCTGGTATCCGAAGGTCATTGGGCTGGTGTGGGAGAGACTACTTGTCTACACAGAGGCTCATTGTGCCTTCACACTCATTAAAGTATGCTTTTGCTGTGGGAATGAGAGGCCTAGATTGACTATCCACAATCACTTCTGGGGGAGTCAGCAGTACATTGGTACAAAATGGACACGTTGTGCAACTGTTCCCATATACGTAATGCATGGCCTGTGCACGCAGAAGGAGCTATGTAGGTGCTCCTCACCTGAACAGACTAGGGACTCTGCAGCCGAGCCTTCACCTTCTGGGTCGGGCGCTGGCTGGGCTCGTCCATGGCACGGTCGCCTGCTGTTGCTATCGAGTCACCTCTTGAAGTTAGGTCACTTTTGTCAGCATGTTCTGCACACAGCACAACTTAGCTGTTCATGTTTGCCTCATTTGAATTGAGGTGACATGACTTTTGCCTTGGCTTTACTAGGCATTCGTGTTGGTATGTCATCAGTCGCACATGATGTTGATGTGCATACAGGTCTTTCAGGGGGCAGGGTCTCACCGGTGATGTGCACCGTCCCTTTTTCAGAGTGGACCTCGGTACGAGTTTCTTTTGTGCTCTGTTTTGTGCCCTGCCACAGGCGGTCCCTTTGTTCTGCTGGAATGCATAGCCAGCAAGCACATCGATGTGCGAATGGCCACGCTCCTCACTTCTCACTGGTGGAGTAGTTACGGTATGACGTCATGCCAGGTGAGCGTTGTGGGGAGTGAAGTTCTTTGTGGATTCATTTTGTCTGAGGTAATCACTCCTTTGGAGACTCATGAGCAGCAACATCCTTGTGGGGGTCATTTGGAGCAATGCTGTTTGTGAGGGGAAACAGAGGGCCATGTGGGAGTTGTGGTGTTGCAGTTAGGGCTCGACGTCCCCCTCCCCAGTGAGATGGCTAGCTACCTGTTGGTAAGAATAGTCGACGGTGTTAGCTGCCACATGGCTGTAGGATAGGGAGGGTGAGCCATGCTGTTCGGGAGGGAGACCAGGGTGCATGAGCTGTCACCTACCTGAGGGGTTGAGCAGATTAAGGAGATGCTGTCCTTTTGATCCATTCTATTTGTAAGCGTGCATTCCACATGAGTTTGATGTGGGTGGGTGATTGGGGCTCATTTGTTGTGCACTACGGTGTATTGTAGTGTGATGTGATCATTTTGTTCGTACTTATCAGCCTCCAGTCCCCCCAGATTCTTGTGAGACTTGCTGGATGCATTATGGCAGGCACCTTTTACTCCCATTCAGTGATGGTTGGTGGTGGAATGTGAGGGACGCCACCAGTACTCTGGTCCACTGTGTGGTTCCTGTGGGCCGGATGCTGGTCCTGGCCCTTGTGGTCACCCCACCACTTCCTGATATCACGCACAGTGTGTAGGGTGGTCCCTACAGCTTTGACTATGCTGTGGATCCTTGCCCACATCTGATTCTTGCACGCAAGTGGGGTGTGTTGGAGCAGGTGCCCAAGCAAATGTGGTTCAGCCCTGATTGTCTCGTCTGACATCACGTTCAACTCTGAGTCGGGGATGTTGGGCATTTTCATGGGGGCGTGGTACAGATGAATGAGGGGTGCAGGGTGCAAGGTATTGGTGGAGAGATGTGTAGTGTGTGTGGTGTGTGGGTGCGAGTGGTGTTGTGTGGAGATGGGTAGGTGTGATGTTGTGCAGTGTGAGTCAATGGTGTCCTGTCTCTCTGTCTCGGTTTGTGGTGTGCAAAGGCTGCTAGTCCAGGTAGGGGTTGTTTTTGTACTGTGGTATGTGGGTGTGTCCACATGGGTGTTGACCTCCAGATGTCTCTTCCATGCTGCGCATGGCTTTCCCTGCCCGGTGCAGGTTGGGGTGTGCTTTGTGGCGTATGTGTTGTGATTGACAGCGGCCAGGAGTACAGGCACACTTCGGCGTTATTGTGGGGTTGTTTCCGCATGCCATTCATCTGGCCTGTGTGTGTGAGAGGCGGTCTGACGCAGTGCGAGGTCCACCAGTTCGACGTTCTCATTGTAATTAGCCGTGCGGTCATGCAGGGGCAGTCTTTTCGAGCCGTTGTACAGCTTTACCCGTCCGCAGAAGTCAGATTTGCAGCTTTTTCGACCGTGGTGGACATTGTTGTGTGGCTTCCGTCCGCTGCGCTCTGATTTTGCGTACATTACATCGTAATTTGACCGATGGAAAAGCCGTGGGTCATGCGGGGGGATTTTTACCGATCTCATGGAGGACGGATGGCTTTTCCGTCCGTCATCGTAATGGGCCCCTTAGTTAACATTTACTTCCTAGTTATAGCACCCTCTGCCTTCCCCTGAGCAATAGTTCACATATCATTCTGAAGCAGTGTCTCCCAAAATGTGGGTTGGTTGAGCCGATTTTTGCTGGGTCGGTAAAGTGCAAATAATAAATAAAGAAGTCCTGAAATTCTGGATTTATCTTGTCACATTTGCTGCAGAGGTTAAATGTCAGACTGTGGCTTCTGACAAATTGCTACTTATATTTATTAACCTCATCTCACTGTGCAGCCAGGCAAAGAAACATAAATTGAATTATGTGACAATTTTACTAGGGTACAGGCAGTGTGAAGGGAAAGGCTGTAGGATGTCATTTTTTGTAACACACACCATGTAAATAACTGTAAATGAACTCTACACATTCAGCAGGTAGGGGAGCAAACAGGAAGCTCTTTTTTTGCATTTCTGAAGTGTGATGGAAACAAAGATTTTACTAAGATCAAAACAAAGACAAATTACTTTGTGATGCACAACGCATAAATATTTACTGAAATCACATTTTCACATATTATCATTTGTGTGCAATATAGTTTTGTCACTTAAAATGTAGTGGCCATTTCAATTGAAAATGTGCATTACCACACGATGGTCTAGTTACAAATAAAAAATTGCCGGCCTCATGTGCATTAAAGCTAGGAGCTAACGCTAAGACATCATTACCTGCTTTTGGAAGTAGAATAGTAGGTTCAAATAATATACTCGAATCTAAACTATTTTGATTAAAAATCTGTAAAGAACGTCTGACGTGTTTCCTTTCTTTACACTTTCTTCTACTTGGAAACACTGGTGTCAACATTTGTAGTCACGGATTCTGAATGCAAACTTTGGCTTTTGCTTGACTTGCATATCCTCGTGATCGGCTGAGTCAACAGATCAAACTGGGTAATGTAGCCGCGGGTGAACGATTTGCATAAACCCGCTGGCGCGCCACGCCTGATCCCGGATCCCACGTTTCACCACAGGTTGGTGTCGCTTTCTTGGTTTGCGCAGCTAACAGTAAGTGACCTGGGATGGTACAAGAGCCGACGCAATAATGACATGTTATGGTTTTATAATGCACATTCCGTCCTCATTGTGTGGGAGATGTCTTCAGTGGTGTTGCAGAAGGTGCAAATATGAAAATTCCGTTATTGTATCCCAAAACAGCTGAATTTTGTAAAAGGCCAGCTTCGTTGATCAAAGTTTACTGTTGAGTGCGCCCCCATCGAGTCACTGGCATTTCTGGAGTTTACATGGCGTTATATACATAAAGGTGCAGGGTTGTAAAGCTGTGAGTTCTACTAAGCATGAATTGGTCCTTCTTCTATCTTTGCTCTCTTTTATCAAGAAGTATCGTACAGTGCTATGATTCACCCCGCTCCACCGCCCTTCCCAGCTTACGACATCTTGAACAGACTCCACAGTATGTAAGCAGTCCTACCCACTCAGATTTCCTACCATATTGTCACCCATAGATGTGCGATTGTTTTCTTTGTCATTATTGGATTTTCATTCCCTTATCCATATTGGCTGTAGGAGCTTTGGTTCTCCTCGGTCGGCAAGAGCAAATTAAATTTAAGGCCTGCCTTCATTTTTATTATTCATTGGACTTACTCCGTTTTTGTATTCTTTAATGTTTTATTTTAGCGTCGTCTCCTAGTTTTTCAATACATTTAATTTCTTCGATGTATGCTGGCCTGTTCTTTCCACATAGGGGGGGTTATTTACAAGCCCCTTGCGCCACTTTTGCATCACTTTTCCCCTGTTAAAAATGACTCAAAAGTGGCACAAGGGGCTTGTAAATAAGCCCCAGGGTGCTTTCGGAACTTAGGGGCAGATTTATAACGGACTTGCGACACTTTTATGCCGCCGTTGTGTCACTTTTGTGACGCAGCGGCGGCGTAAACCCTGCGCCATGTTGCGCCCTATTTACAACATGACGCATCTAGGGAGATGCGTCACGTTGTAAAGCTTGCGCCACATGTGGGCGTACCTGCACAGGGGGGGCGTTCCGGCGCAGGAACGCCTCCGAAAAGTGGCTGAGTGAAATCTACAAGATTTCACTCAGTCACTTTTCCGGCCATGCTGCGTCAAAACCCTGCGCCTGCTTGAAGCAGGCGTAAGGATTGATGCAGCATTGTAACAATAGGGCACCCCCGAGCCTTGCTGGAGATGCGTCGCGCTTGCGACGCAACTCCAGCAATGCGCCAACCTTCCGCCATCAGATGCATCACGCATCTGTTTATCCTTGCGCCACGATGCGCTGCATTGTAAATGCGGCGCATCTATTGTGGCGCAAGGGTAAACTTTCGTGACGCATCTTTCCTGGCGCATCCCTGCTGATTAACAGGGATGCGCCAGGAAACATAAATCTGCCCCTTAGTTTCTTCCTCTGTCTTCTATACCCATCCCACTGTTCCAAGATGTGTGGCAGCCGTTTGTGGCTCGCATTGTACGTGCCAATTCGAAGAGAGTGTTCTTACCCACTCAGACTGCTCAGGGCTGTGTCAGGCAATTTTAAATTGTGTTTCTTTAAAAGGTTTTTAAATATTTTCTTTATTTGTTATTATTGGCTTTTTATTTCCAAGTACCATCTTCGGATCAAGGTGCCTGGTTTCCCTGCTGCCCGCATACCAGGTTTTCCTACCATTTTTTGTTGTTTTTAAAAAAAAACTATTTACTGGTCTTACTCTGTTTTAGAATTGTTTAATTATTTTCTTGTTACATTTTCTAGTTTTGCAGGAATGTTTTGCTCCCACCCTATTTTCTACCTAGATTGGCTGACCTCGCATCTGGAAAACAGATCCTACCAAGTCATGGACAAAGACTGCCTCTCTGACACCTTTCCAACGATTTGTGGTGTCCCTCAGGGATTTTCTCTCAGCCCAACGTTGTTCAATATATATGTGTGTCAGCTTGCCACCTTAGTGCAGGACTTTAACATGTCAGCTGTCTCCTATGCGGATGACACACAGCTGGTTGTTTCTCTTACAGAAGGCCCTAATACAGGAAATAAACATCTGGCAACATGTTTGGATAAACTGCGCTGCTGGTTGTCAAGCTGCCACCTAAAGCTGATTGGTGATAAGACGGAATTAATGATCCTAGCAAACCAGGCCATACACAGACCTCTGATCAGCTGGCCTGTTGACATACCCTCCCCATTTCCCAAACCGGTGATAAAAAATTTGGGAATCTTGTTGGATAATTTGCTAGCAATGGACCACCAAGCAAAGAAACTGTCAGGCATCTGTTTCTCTTTACTCCGAATGCTCAGGAAGATACTGGTATTGATCCCAGAGCATCTAAGGAATACAGTCATTCAATCCCTCATAGTTTCCCGTCTGGATTATGGCAACTGACTTTATGTGGATGCACCCAAATACGTAATAAAGAGACTTCAGACTGTGCACAATGTGGCAGCAAGGCTCCTTCTAAACGTCCCTATTAATTTCTCTGCAAAAGAACCCCTCAAACAGCTGCATTGGCTCCCTATTGAGGCAAAAATTAAGTTTTAATCCCTTTGTATTGCTCATAGGGCCATAAATAACAAGGGCCCAGTAATTCTCAGAGAGCTGATAACCACTTATGTTCCAACTAGACACCTGAGATCCTCAAATCTTCATTTCCTCAGTACAACCAGGGTAAAGGGCAAAAAGGATGAGATGGGGGGGAAGATTGTTTGAACACGTAGTACCGAAGTTGTGGAACGATCTTCCACCCAGTCTCAGAGTACTGCAAAATGAACTTTCCTTCAGGAAGAAACTTAAGACATGGCTGTTTCCCCGTTAATGTACCAGAGGCCCTACTCTCAGCACAATACTTACCAGCATGGGGAAGCCTTCAGGTAGCCATTATTATTAATAGCAAAGAAGATTTGAGGCCCATTTCGAGTGAAGGAGCATTTATTGTGACGACAGCAGCACGCTAGTTTCCAAACTCCTTACGCGTTTCAGCTTTACAGCCTTGATCACAGGTGGAAACACAATGAAAAAGCTACGTGCGCAGTGCATGCTTTTATATTTCAAAGTCACATGACATAGTCTTTGCCCTACAAGTCCCATAATGCAGTGTACATTATTCAAAGTATCACCTGGAATCTTAATAGACGCGCATTCCTCGGGTGTTCCCCAATTCATAGTAAGTACCTGCATTACTTTAGTGAACATTATTTTCGGCATTCATGTGCTTTCTCCGGATTTGCATAATTTTTTATAAATCCTTCGCCTCAGAAGGCTGCTCTTCCACAGGAACGATCAGAGTGGAAAGTCCTCCATTCCGAATCCCTTCCAGCAGACAATCACCTTTTTCGCACAGTGGCATTTCCTAGATAGGTTAGGCGATTGCGAGTGGGTCATGCTCCTCGTTAAAAGTCCAAACACAAACCTCCGAGTACCGGAGCCCCCGACCCTTCAGGGCGGCCTCAGTTAACAATGGGCACGGAGCAGCCCATCAAACAGCACAGCAAAGAAGATTTGAGGCCCATTTCGAGTGAAGGAGCATTTATTGTGACGACAGCAGCACGCTAGTTTCCAAACTCCTTACGCGTTTCAGCTTTACAGCCTTGATCACAGGTGGAAACACAATGAAAAAGCTACGTGCGCAGTGCATGCTTTTATATTTCAAAGTCACATGACATAGTCTTTGCCCTACAAGTCCCATAATGCAGTGTACATTATTCAAAGTATCACCTGGAATCTTAATAGACGCGCATTCCTCGGGTGTTCCCCAATTCATAGTAAGTACCTGCATTACTTTAGTGAACATTATTTTCGGCATTCATGTGCTTTCTCCGGATTTGCATAATTTTTTATAAATCCTTCGCCTCAGAAGGCTGCTCTTCCACAGGAACGATCAGAGTGGAAAGTCCTCCATTCCGAATCCCTTCCAGCAGACAATCACCTTTTTCGCACAGTGGCATTTCCTAGATAGGTTAGGCGATTGCGAGTGGGTCATGCTCCTCGTTAAAAGTCCAAACACAAACCTCCGAGTACCGGAGCCCCCGACCCTTCAGGGCGGCCTCAGTTAACAATGGGCACGGAGCAGCCCATCAAACAGCACAGCAAAGAAGATTTGAGGCCCATTTCGAGTGAAGGAGCATTTATTGTGACGACAGCAGCACGCTAGTTTCCAAACTCCTTACGCGTTTCAGCTTTACAGCCTTGATCACAGGTGGAAACACAATGAAAAAGCTACGTGCGCAGTGCATGCTTTTATATTTCAAAGTCACATGACATAGTCTTTGCCCTACAAGTCCCATAATGCAGTGTACATTATTCAAAGTATCACCTGGAATCTTAATAGACTCGCATTCCTCGGGTGTTCCCCAATTCATAGTAAGTACCTGCATTACTTTAGTGAACATTATTTTCGGCATTCATGTGCTTTCTCCGGATTTGCATAATTTTTTATAAATCCTTCGCCTCAGAAGGCTGCTCTTCCACAGGAACGATCAGAGTGGAAAGTCCTCCATTCCGAATCCCTTCCAGCAGACAATCACCTTTTTCGCACAGTGGCATTTCCTAGATAGGTTAGGCGATTGCGAGTGGGTCATGCTCCTCGTTAAAAGTCCAAACACAAACCTCCGAGTACCGGAGCCCCCGACCCTTCAGGGCGGCCTCAGTTAACAATGGGCACGGAGCAGCCCATCAAACAGCACAGCAAAGAAGATTTGAGGCCCATTTCGAGTGAAGGAGCATTTATTGTGACGACAGCAGCACGCTAGTTTCCAAACTCCTTACGCGTTTCAGCTTTACAGCCTTGATCACAGGTGGAAACACAATGAAAAAGCTACGTGCGCAGTGCATGCTTTTATATTTCAAAGTCACATGACATAGTCTTTGCCCTACAAGTCCCATAATGCAGTGTACATTATTCAAAGTATCACCTGGAATCTTAATAGACTCGCATTCCTCGGGTGTTCCCCAATTCATAGTAAGTACCTGCATTACTTTAGTGAACATTATTTTCGGCATTCATGTGCTTTCTCCGGATTTGCATAATTTTTTATAAATCCTTCGCCTCAGAAGGCTGCTCTTCCACAGGAACGATCAGAGTGGAAAGTCCTCCATTCCGAATCCCTTCCAGCAGACAATCACCTTTTTCGCACAGTGGCATTTCCTAGATAGGTTAGGCGATTGCGAGTGGGTCATGCTCCTCGTTAAAAGTCCAAACACAAACCTCCGAGTACCGGAGCCCCCGACCCTTCAGGGCGGCCTCAGTTAACAATGGGCACGGAGCAGCCCATCAAACAGCACAGCAAAGAAGATTTGAGGCCCATTTCGAGTGAAGGAGCATTTATTGTGACGACAGCAGCACGCTAGTTTCCAAACTCCTTACGCGTTTCAGCTTTACAGCCTTGATCACAGGTGGAAACACAATGAAAAAGCTACGTGCGCAGTGCATGCTTTTATATTTCAAAGTCACATGACATAGTCTTTGCCCTACAAGTCCCATAATGCAGTGTACATTATTCAAAGTATCACCTGGAATCTTAATAGACGCGCATTCCTCGGGTGTTCCCCAATTCATAGTAAGTACCTGCATTACTTTAGTGAACATTATTTTCGGCATTCATGTGCTTTCTCCGGATTTGCATAATTTTTTATAAATCCTTCGCCTCAGAAGGCTGCTCTTCCACAGGAACGATCAGAGTGGAAAGTCCTCCATTCCGAATCCCTTCCAGCAGACAATCACCTTTTTCGCACAGTGGCATTTCCTAGATAGGTTAGGCGATTGCGAGTGGGTCATGCTCCTCGTTAAAAGTCCAAACACAAACCTCCGAGTACCGGAGCCCCCGACCCTTCAGGGCGGCCTCAGTTAACAATGGGCACGGAGCAGCCCATCAAACAGCACAGCAAAGAAGATTTGAGGCCCATTTCGAGTGAAGGAGCATTTATTGTGACGACAGCAGCACGCTAGTTTCCAAACTCCTTACGCGTTTCAGCTTTACAGCCTTGATCACAGGTGGAAACACAATGAAAAAGCTACGTGCGCAGTGCATGCTTTTATATTTCAAAGTCACATGACATAGTCTTTGCCCTACAAGTCCCATAATGCAGTGTACATTATTCAAAGTATCACCTGGAATCTTAATAGACTCGCATTCCTCGGGTGTTCCCCAATTCATAGTAAGTACCTGCATTACTTTAGTGAACATTATTTTCGGCATTCATGTGCTTTCTCCGGATTTGCATAATTTTTTATAAATCCTTCGCCTCAGAAGGCTGCTCTTCCACAGGAACGATCAGAGTGGAAAGTCCTCCATTCCGAATCCCTTCCAGCAGACAATCACCTTTTTCGCACAGTGGCATTTCCTAGATAGGTTAGGCGATTGCGAGTGGGTCATGCTCCTCGTTAAAAGTCCAAACACAAACCTCCGAGTACCGGAGCCCCCGACCCTTCAGGGCGGCCTCAGTTAACAATGGGCACGGAGCAGCCCATCAAACAGCACAGCAAAGAAGATTTGAGGCCCATTTCGAGTGAAGGAGCATTTATTGTGACGACAGCAGCACGCTAGTTTCCAAACTCCTTACGCGTTTCAGCTTTACAGCCTTGATCACAGGTGGAAACACAATGAAAAAGCTACGTGCGCAGTGCATGCTTTTATATTTCAAAGTCACATGACATAGTCTTTGCCCTACAAGTCCCATAATGCAGTGTACATTATTCAAAGTATCACCTGGAATCTTAATAGACTCGCATTCCTCGGGTGTTCCCCAATTCATAGTAAGTACCTGCATTACTTTAGTGAACATTATTTTCGGCATTCATGTGCTTTCTCCGGATTTGCATAATTTTTTATAAATCCTTCGCCTCAGAAGGCTGCTCTTCCACAGGAACGATCAGAGTGGAAAGTCCTCCATTCCGAATCCCTTCCAGCAGACAATCACCTTTTTCGCACAGTGGCATTTCCTAGATAGGTTAGGCGATTGCGAGTGGGTCATGCTCCTCGTTAAAAGTCCAAACACAAACCTCCGAGTACCGGAGCCCCCGACCCTTCAGGGCGGCCTCAGTTAACAATGGGCACGGAGCAGCCCATCAAACAGCACAGCAAAGAAGATTTGAGGCCCATTTCGAGTGAAGGAGCATTTATTGTGACGACAGCAGCACGCTAGTTTCCAAACTCCTTACGCGTTTCAGCTTTACAGCCTTGATCACAGGTGGAAACACAATGAAAAAGCTACGTGCGCAGTGCATGCTTTTATATTTCAAAGTCACATGACATAGTCTTTGCCCTACAAGTCCCATAATGCAGTGTACATTATTCAAAGTATCACCTGGAATCTTAATAGACTCGCATTCCTCGGGTGTTCCCCAATTCATAGTAAGTACCTGCATTACTTTAGTGAACATTATTTTCGGCATTCATGTGCTTTCTCCGGATTTGCATAATTTTTTATAAATCCTTCGCCTCAGAAGGCTGCTCTTCCACAGGAACGATCAGAGTGGAAAGTCCTCCATTCCGAATCCCTTCCAGCAGACAATCACCTTTTTCGCACAGTGGCATTTCCTAGATAGGTTAGGCGATTGCGAGTGGGTCATGCTCCTCGTTAAAAGTCCAAACACAAACCTCCGAGTACCGGAGCCCCCGACCCTTCAGGGCGGCCTCAGTTAACAATGGGCACGGAGCAGCCCATCAAACAGCACAGCAAAGAAGATTTGAGGCCCATTTCGAGTGAAGGAGCATTTATTGTGACGACAGCAGCACGCTAGTTTCCAAACTCCTTACGCGTTTCAGCTTTACAGCCTTGATCACAGGTGGAAACACAATGAAAAAGCTACGTGCGCAGTGCATGCTTTTATATTTCAAAGTCACATGACATAGTCTTTGCCCTACAAGTCCCATAATGCAGTGTACATTATTCAAAGTATCACCTGGAATCTTAATAGACTCGCATTCCTCGGGTGTTCCCCAATTCATAGTAAGTACCTGCATTACTTTAGTGAACATTATTTTCGGCATTCATGTGCTTTCTCCGGATTTGCATAATTTTTTATAAATCCTTCGCCTCAGAAGGCTGCTCTTCCACAGGAACGATCAGAGTGGAAAGTCCTCCATTCCGAATCCCTTCCAGCAGACAATCACCTTTTTCGCACAGTGGCATTTCCTAGATAGGTTAGGCGATTGCGAGTGGGTCATGCTCCTCGTTAAAAGTCCAAACACAAACCTCCGAGTACCGGAGCCCCCGACCCTTCAGGGCGGCCTCAGTTAACAATGGGCACGGAGCAGCCCATCAAACAGCACAGCAAAGAAGATTTGAGGCCCATTTCGAGTGAAGGAGCATTTATTGTGACGACAGCAGCACGCTAGTTTCCAAACTCCTTACGCGTTTCAGCTTTACAGCCTTGATCACAGGTGGAAACACAATGAAAAAGCTACGTGCGCAGTGCATGCTTTTATATTTCAAAGTCACATGACATAGTCTTTGCCCTACAAGTCCCATAATGCAGTGTACATTATTCAAAGTATCACCTGGAATCTTAATAGACTCGCATTCCTCGGGTGTTCCCCAATTCATAGTAAGTACCTGCATTACTTTAGTGAACATTATTTTCGGCATTCATGTGCTTTCTCCGGATTTGCATAATTTTTTATAAATCCTTCGCCTCAGAAGGCTGCTCTTCCACAGGAACGATCAGAGTGGAAAGTCCTCCATTCCGAATCCCTTCCAGCAGACAATCACCTTTTTCGCACAGTGGCATTTCCTAGATAGGTTAGGCGATTGCGAGTGGGTCATGCTCCTCGTTAAAAGTCCAAACACAAACCTCCGAGTACCGGAGCCCCCGACCCTTCAGGGCGGCCTCAGTTAACAATGGGCACGGAGCAGCCCATCAAACAGCACAGCAAAGAAGATTTGAGGCCCATTTCGAGTGAAGGAGCATTTATTGTGACGACAGCAGCACGCTAGTTTCCAAACTCCTTACGCGTTTCAGCTTTACAGCCTTGATCACAGGTGGAAACACAATGAAAAAGCTACGTGCGCAGTGCATGCTTTTATATTTCAAAGTCACATGACATAGTCTTTGCCCTACAAGTCCCATAATGCAGTGTACATTATTCAAAGTATCACCTGGAATCTTAATAGACTCGCATTCCTCGGGTGTTCCCCAATTCATAGTAAGTACCTGCATTACTTTAGTGAACATTATTTTCGGCATTCATGTGCTTTCTCCGGATTTGCATAATTTTTTATAAATCCTTCGCCTCAGAAGGCTGCTCTTCCACAGGAACGATCAGAGTGGAAAGTCCTCCATTCCGAATCCCTTCCAGCAGACAATCACCTTTTTCGCACAGTGGCATTTCCTAGATAGGTTAGGCGATTGCGAGTGGGTCATGCTCCTCGTTAAAAGTCCAAACACAAACCTCCGAGTACCGGAGCCCCCGACTCTTCAGGGCGGCCTCAGTTAACAATGGGCACGGAGCAGCCCATCAAACAGCACAGCAAAGAAGATTTGAGGCCCATTTCGAGTGAAAGAGCATTTATTGTGACGACAGCAGCACGCTAGTTTCCAAACTCCTCACGCGTTTCAGCTTTACAGCCTTGATCACAGGTGGAAACACAATGAAAAAGCTACGTGCGCAGTGCATGCTTTTATATTTCAAAGTCACATGACATAGTCTTTGCCCTACAAGTCCCATAATGCAGTGTACATTATTCAAAGTATCACCTGGAATCTTAATAGACTCGCATTCCTCGGGTGTTCCCCAATTCATAGTAAGTACCTGCATTACTTTAGTGAACATTATTTTCGGCATTCATGTGCTTTCTCCGGATTTGCATAATTTTTTATAAATCCTTCGCCTCAGAAGGCTGCTCTTCCACAGGAACGATCAGAGTGGAAAGTCCTCCATTCCGAATCCCTTCCAGCAGACAATCACCTTTTTCGCACAGTGGCATTTCCTAGATAGGTTAGGCGATTGCGAGTGGGTCATGCTCCTCGTTAAAAGTCCAAACACAAACCTCCGAGTACCGGAGCCCCCGACCCTTCAGGGCGGCCTCAGTTAACAATGGGCACGGAGCAGCCCATCAAACAGCACAGCAAAGAAGATTTGAGGCCCATTTCGAGTGAAGGAGCATTTATTGTGACGACAGCAGCACGCTAGTTTCCAAACTCCTCACGCGTTTCAGCTTTACAGCCTTGATCACAGGTGGAAACACAATGAAAAAGCTACGTGCGCAGTGCATGCTTTTATATTTCAAAGTCACATGACATAGTCTTTGCCCTACAAGTCCCATAATGCAGTGTACATTATTCAAAGTATCACCTGGAATCTTAATAGACTCGCATTCCTCGGGTGTTCCCCAATTCATAGTAAGTACCTGCATTACTTTAGTGAACATTATTTTCGGCATTCATGTGCTTTCTCCGGATTTGCATAATTTTTTATAAATCCTTCGCCTCAGAAGGCTGCTCTTCCACAGGAACGATCAGAGTGGAAAGTCCTCCATTCCGAATCCCTTCCAGCAGACAATCACCTTTTTCGCACAGTGGCATTTCCTAGATAGGTTAGGCGATTGCGAGTGGGTCATGCTCCTCGTTAAAAGTCCAAACACAAACCTCCGAGTACCGGAGCCCCCGACCCTTCAGGGCGGCCTCAGTTAACAATGGGCACGGAGCAGCCCATCAAACAGCACAGCAAAGAAGATTTGAGGCCCATTTCGAGTGAAGGAGCATTTATTGTGACGACAGCAGCACGCTAGTTTCCAAACTCCTTACGCGTTTCAGCTTTACAGCCTTGATCACAGGTGGAAACACAATGAAAAAGCTACGTGCGCAGTGCATGCTTTTATATTTCAAAGTCACATGACATAGTCTTTGCCCTACAAGTCCCATAATGCAGTGTACATTATTCAAAGTATCACCTGGAATCTTAATAGACTCGCATTCCTCGGGTGTTCCCCAATTCATAGTAAGTACCTGCATTACTTTAGTGAACATTATTTTCGGCATTCATGTGCTTTCTCCGGATTTGCATAATTTTTTATAAATCCTTCGCCTCAGAAGGCTGCTCTTCCACAGGAACGATCAGAGTGGAAATTCCTCCATTCCGAATCCCTTCCAGCAGACAATCACCTTTTTCGCACAGTGGCATTTCCTAGATAGGTTAGGCGATTGCGAGTGGGTCATGCTCCTCGTTAAAAGTCCAAACACAAACCTCCGAGTACCGGAGCCCCCGACCCTTCAGGGCGGCCTCAGTTAACAATGGGCACGGAGCAGCCCATCAAACAGCACAGCAAAGAAGATTTGAGGCCCATTTCGAGTGAAGGAGCATTTATTGTGACGACAGCAGCACGCTAGTTTCCAAACTCCTTACGCGTTTCAGCTTTACAGCCTTGATCACAGGTGGAAACACAATGAAAAAGCTACGTGCGCAGTGCATGCTTTTATATTTCAAAGTCACATGACATAGTCTTTGCCCTACAAGTCCCATAACGCAGTGTACATTATTCAAAGTATCACCTGGAATCTTAATAGACTCGCATTCCTCGGGTGTTCCCCAATTCATAGTAAGTACCTGCATTACTTTAGTGAACATTATTTTCGGCATTCATGTGCTTTCTCCGGATTTGCATAATTTTTTATAAATCCTTCGCCTCAGAAGGCTGCTCTTCCACAGGAACGATCAGAGTGGAAAGTCCTCCATTCCGAATCCCTTCCAGCAGACAATCACCTTTTTCGCACAGTGGCATTTCCTAGATAGGTTAGGCGATTGCGAGTGGGTCATGCTCCTCGTTAAAAGTCCAAACACAAACCTCCGAGTACCGGAGCCCCCGACCCTTCAGGGCGGCCTCAGTTAACAATGGGCACGGAGCAGCCCATCAAACAGCACAGCAAAGAAGATTTGAGGCCCATTTCGAGTGAAGGAGCATTTATTGTGACGACAGCAGCACGCTAGTTTCCAAACTCCTTACGCGTTTCAGCTTTACAGCCTTGATCACAGGTGGAAACACAATGAAAAAGCTACGTGCGCAGTGCATGCTTTTATATTTCAAAGTCACATGACATAGTCTTTGCCCTACAAGTCCCATAACGCAGTGTACATTATTCAAAGTATCACCTGGAATCTTAATAGACTCGCATTCCTCGGGTGTTCCCCAATTCATAGTAAGTACCTGCATTACTTTAGTGAACATTATTTTCGGCATTCATGTGCTTTCTCCGGATTTGCATAATTTTTTATAAATCCTTCGCCTCAGAAGGCTGCTCTTCCACAGGAACGATCAGAGTGGAAAGTCCTCCATTCCGAATCCCTTCCAGCAGACAATCACCTTTTTCGCACAGTGGCATTTCCTAGATAGGTTAGGCGATTGCGAGTGGGTCATGCTCCTCGTTAAAAGTCCAAACACAAACCTCCGAGTACCGGAGCCCCCGACCCTTCAGGGCGGCCTCAGTTAACAATGGGCACGGAGCAGCCCATCAAACAGCACAGCAAAGAAGATTTGAGGCCCATTTCGAGTGAAGGAGCATTTATTGTGACGACAGCAGCACGCTAGTTTCCAAACTCCTTACGCGTTTCAGCTTTACAGCCTTGATCACAGGTGGAAACACAATGAAAAAGCTACGTGCGCAGTGCATGCTTTTATATTTCAAAGTCACATGACATAGTCTTTGCCCTACAAGTCCCATAATGCAGTGTACATTATTCAAAGTATCACCTGGAATCTTAATAGACTCGCATTCCTCGGGTGTTCCCCAATTCATAGTAAGTACCTGCATTACTTTAGTGAACATTATTTTCGGCATTCATGTGCTTTCTCCGGATTTGCATAATTTTTTATAAATCCTTCGCCTCAGAAGGCTGCTCTCCCACAGGAACGATCAGAGTGGAAAGTCCTCCATTCCGAATCCCTTCCAGCAGACAATCACCTTTTTCGCACAGTGGCATTTCCTAGATAGGTTAGGCGATTGCGAGTGGGTCATGCTCCTCGTTAAAAGTCCAAACACAAACCTCCGAGAACCGGAGCCCCCGACCCTTCAGGGCGGCCTCAGTTAACAATGGGCACGGAGCAGCCCATCAAACAGCACAGCAAAGAAGATTTGAGGCCCATTTCGAGTGAAGGAGCATTTATTGTGACGACAGCAGCACCCTAGTTTCCAAACTCCTTACGCGTTTCAGCTTTACAGCCTTGATCACAGGTGGAAACACAATGAAAAAGCTACGTGCGCAGTGCATGCTTTTATATTTCAAAGTCACATGACATAGTCTTTGCCCTACAAGTCCCATAATGCAGTGTACATTATTCAAAGTATCACCTGGAATCTTAATAGACTCGCATTCCTCGGGTGTTCCCCAATTCATAGTAAGTACCTGCATTACTTTAGTGAACATTATTTTCGGCATTCATGTGCTTTCTCCGGATTTGCATAATTTTTTATAAATCCTTCGCCTCAGAAGGCTGCTCTTCCACAGGAACGATCAGAGTGGAAAGTCCTCCATTCCGAATCCCTTCCAGCAGACAATCACCTTTTTCGCACAGTGGCATTTCCTAGATAGGTTAGGCGATTGCGAGTGGGTCATGCTCCTCGTTAAAAGTCCAAACACAAACCTCCGAGTACCGGAGCCCCCGACCCTTCAGGGCGGCCTCAGTTAACAATGGGCACGGAGCAGCCCATCAAACAGCACAGCAAAGAAGATTTGAGGCCCATTTCGAGTGAAGGAGCATTTATTGTGACGACAGCAGCACGCTAGTTTCCAAACTCCTTACGCGTTTCAGCTTTACAGCCTTGATCACAGGTGGAAACACAATGAAAAAGCTACGTGCGCAGTGCATGCTTTTATATTTCAAAGTCACATGACATAGTCTTTGCCCTACAAGTCCCATAATGCAGTGTACATTATTCAAAGTATCACCTGGAATCTTAATAGACTCGCATTCCTCGGGTGTTCCCCAATTCATAGTAAGTACCTGCATTACTTTAGTGAACATTATTTTCGGCATTCATGTGCTTTCTCCGGATTTGCATAATTTTTTATAAATCCTTCGCCTCAGAAGGCTGCTCTTCCACAGGAACGATCAGAGTGGAAAGTCCTCCATTCCGAATCCCTTCCAGCAGACAATCACCTTTTTCGCACAGTGGCATTTCCTAGATAGGTTAGGCGATTGCGAGTGGGTCATGCTCCTCGTTAAAAGTCCAAACACAAACCTCCGAGTACCGGAGCCCCCGACCCTTCAGGGCGGCCTCAGTTAACAATGGGCACGGAGCAGCCCATCAAACAGCACAGCAAAGAAGATTTGAGGCCCATTTCGAGTGAAGGAGCATTTATTGTGACGACAGCAGCACGCTAGTTTCCAAACTCCTTACGCGTTTCAGCTTTACAGCCTTGATCACAGGTGGAAACACAATGAAAAAGCTACGTGCGCAGTGCATGCTTTTATATTTCAAAGTCACATGACATAGTCTTTGCCCTACAAGTCCCATAATGCAGTGTACATTATTCAAAGTATCACCTGGAATCTTAATAGACTCGCATTCCTCGGGTGTTCCCCAATTCATAGTAAGTACCTGCATTACTTTAGTGAACATTATTTTCGGCATTCATGTGCTTTCTCCGGATTTGCATAATTTTTTATAAATCCTTCGCCTCAGAAGGCTGCTCTTCCACAGGAACGATCAGAGTGGAAAGTCCTCCATTCCGAATCCCTTCCAGCAGACAATCACCTTTTTCGCACAGTGGCATTTCCTAGATAGGTTAGGCGATTGCGAGTGGGTCATGCTCCTCGTTAAAAGTCCAAACACAAACCTCCGAGAACCGGAGCCCCCGACCCTTCAGGGCGGCCTCAGTTAACAATGGGCACGGAGCAGCCCATCAAACAGCACAGCAAAGAAGATTTGAGGCCCATTTCGAGTGAAGGAGCATTTATTGTGACGACAGCAGCACGCTAGTTTCCAAACTCCTCACGCGTTTCAGCTTTACAGCCTTGATCACAGGTGGAAACACAATGAAAAAGCTACGTGCGCAGTGCATGCTTTTATATTTCAAAGTCACATGACATAGTCTTTGCCCTACAAGTCCCATAATGCAGTGTACATTATTCAAAGTATCACCTGGAATCTTAATAGACTCGCATTCCTCGGGTGTTCCCCAATTCATAGTAAGTACCTGCATTACTTTAGTGAACATTATTTTCGGCATTCATGTGCTTTCTCCGGATTTGCATAATTTTTTATAAATCCTTCGCCTCAGAAGGCTGCTCTTCCACAGGAACGATCAGAGTGGAAAGTCCTCCATTCCGAATCCCTTCCAGCAGACAATCACCTTTTTCGCACAGTGGCATTTCCTAGATAGGTTAGGCGATTGCGAGTGGGTCATGCTCCTCGTTAAAAGTCCAAACACAAACCTCCGAGTACCGGAGCCCCCGACCCTTCAGGGCGGCCTCAGTTAACAATGGGCACGGAGCAGCCCATCAAACAGCACAGCAAAGAAGATTTGAGGCCCATTTCGAGTGAAGGAGCATTTATTGTGACGACAGCAGCACGCTAGTTTCCAAACTCCTCACGCGTTTCAGCTTTACAGCCTTGATCACAGGTGGAAACACAATGAAAAAGCTACGTGCGCAGTGCATGCTTTTATATTTCAAAGTCACATGACATAGTCTTTGCCCTACAAGTCCCATAATGCAGTGTACATTATTCAAAGTATCACCTGGAATCTTAATAGACTCGCATTCCTCGGGTGTTCCCCAATTCATAGTAAGTACCTGCATTACTTTAGTGAACATTATTTTCGGCATTCATGTGCTTTCTCCGGATTTGCATAATTTTTTATAAATCCTTCGCCTCAGAAGGCTGCTCTTCCACAGGAACGATCAGAGTGGAAAGTCCTCCATTCCGAATCCCTTCCAGCAGACAATCACCTTTTTCGCACAGTGGCATTTCCTAGATAGGTTAGGCGATTGCGAGTGGGTCATGCTCCTCGTTAAAAGTCCAAACACAAACCTCCGAGTACCGGAGCCCCCGACCCTTCAGGGCGGCCTCAGTTAACAATGGGCACGGAGCAGCCCATCAAACAGCACAGCAAAGAAGATTTGAGGCCCATTTCGAGTGAAGGAGCATTTATTGTGACGACAGCAGCACGCTAGTTTCCAAACTCCTTACGCGTTTCAGCTTTACAGCCTTGATCACAGGTGGAAACACAATGAAAAAGCTACGTGCGCAGTGCATGCTTTTATATTTCAAAGTCACATGACATAGTCTTTGCCCTACAAGTCCCATAATGCAGTGTACATTATTCAAAGTATCACCTGGAATCTTAATAGACTCGCATTCCTCGGGTGTTCCCCAATTCATAGTAAGTACCTGCATTACTTTAGTGAACATTATTTTCGGCATTCATGTGCTTTCTCCGGATTTGCATAATTTTTTATAAATCCTTCGCCTCAGAAGGCTGCTCTTCCACAGGAACGATCAGAGTGGAAATTCCTCCATTCCGAATCCCTTCCAGCAGACAATCACCTTTTTCGCACAGTGGCATTTCCTAGATAAAAGTCCAAACACAAACCTCCGAGTACCGGAGCCCCCGACCCTTCAGGGCGGCCTCAGTTAACAATGGGCACGGAGCAGCCCATCAAACAGCACAGCAAAGAAGATTTGAGGCCCATTTCGAGTGAAGGAGCATTTATTGTGACGACAGCAGCACGCTAGTTTCCAAACTCCTTACGCGTTTCAGCTTTACAGCCTTGATCACAGGTGGAAACACAATGAAAAAGCTACGTGCGCAGTGCATGCTTTTATATTTCAAAGTCACATGACATAGTCTTTGCCCTACAAGTCCCATAACGCAGTGTACATTATTCAAAGTATCACCTGGAATCTTAATAGACTCGCATTCCTCGGGTGTTCCCCAATTCATAGTAAGTACCTGCATTACTTTAGTGAACATTATTTTCGGCATTCATGTGCTTTCTCCGGATTTGCATAATTTTTTATAAATCCTTCACCTCAGAAGGCTGCTCTTCCACAGGAACGATCAGAGTGGAAAGTCCTCCATTCCGAATCCCTTCCAGCAGACAATCACCTTTTTCGCACAGTGGCATTTCCTAGATAGGTTAGGCGATTGCGAGTGGGTCATGCTCCTCGTTAAAAGTCCAAACACAAACCTCCGAGTACCGGAGCCCCCGACCCTTCAGGGCGGCCTCAGTTAACAATGGGCACGGAGCAGCCCATCAAACAGCACAGCAAAGAAGATTTGAGGCCCATTTCGAGTGAAGGAGCATTTATTGTGACGACAGCAGCACGCTAGTTTCCAAACTCCTTACGCGTTTCAGCTTTACAGCCTTGATCACAGGTGGAAACACAATGAAAAAGCTACGTGCGCAGTGCATGCTTTTATATTTCAAAGTCACATGACATAGTCTTTGCCCTACAAGTCCCATAACGCAGTGTACATTATTCAAAGTATCACCTGGAATCTTAATAGACTCGCATTCCTCGGGTGTTCCCCAATTCATAGTAAGTACCTGCATTACTTTAGTGAACATTATTTTCGGCATTCATGTGCTTTCTCCGGATTTGCATAATTTTTTATAAATCCTTCGCCTCAGAAGGCTGCTCTTCCACAGGAACGATCAGAGTGGAAAGTCCTCCATTCCGAATCCCTTCCAGCAGACAATCACCTTTTTCGCACAGTGGCATTTCCTAGATAGGTTAGGCGATTGCGAGTGGGTCATGCTCCTCGTTAAAAGTCCAAACACAAACCTCCGAGTACCGGAGCCCCCGACCCTTCAGGGCGGCCTCAGTTAACAATGGGCACGGAGCAGCCCATCAAACAGCACAGCAAAGAAGATTTGAGGCCCATTTCGAGTGAAGGAGCATTTATTGTGACGACAGCAGCACGCTAGTTTCCAAACTCCTTACGCGTTTCAGCTTTACAGCCTTGATCACAGGTGGAAACACAATGAAAAAGCTACGTGCGCAGTGCATGCTTTTATATTTCAAAGTCACATGACATAGTCTTTGCCCTACAAGTCCCATAATGCAGTGTACATTATTCAAAGTATCACCTGGAATCTTAATAGACTCGCATTCCTCGGGTGTTCCCCAATTCATAGTAAGTACCTGCATTACTTTAGTGAACATTATTTTCGGCATTCATGTGCTTTCTCCGGATTTGCATAATTTTTTATAAATCCTTCGCCTCAGAAGGCTGCTCTTCCACAGGAACGATCAGAGTGGAAAGTCCTCCATTCCGAATCCCTTCCAGCAGACAATCACCTTTTTCGCACAGTGGCATTTCCTAGATAGGTTAGGCGATTGCGAGTGGGTCATGCTCCTCGTTAAAAGTCCAAACACAAACCTCCGAGAACCGGAGCCCCCGACCCTTCAGGGCGGCCTCAGTTAACAATGGGCACGGAGCAGCCCATCAAACAGCACAGCAAAGAAGATTTGAGGCCCATTTCGAGTGAAGGAGCATTTATTGTGACGACAGCAGCACCCTAGTTTCCAAACTCCTTACGCGTTTCAGCTTTACAGCCTTGATCACAGGTGGAAACACAATGAAAAAGCTACGTGCGCAGTGCATGCTTTTATATTTCAAAGTCACATGACATAGTCTTTGCCCTACAAGTCCCATAATGCAGTGTACATTATTCAAAGTATCACCTGGAATCTTAATAGACTCGCATTCCTCGGGTGTTCCCCAATTCATAGTAAGTACCTGCATTACTTTAGTGAACATTATTTTCGGCATTCATGTGCTTTCTCCGGATTTGCATAATTTTTTATAAATCCTTCGCCTCAGAAGGCTGCTCTTCCACAGGAACGATCAGAGTGGAAAGTCCTCCATTCCGAATCCCTTCCAGCAGACAATCACCTTTTTCGCACAGTGGCATTTCCTAGATAGGTTAGGCGATTGCGAGTGGGTCATGATCCTCGTTAAAAGTCCAAACACAAACCTCCGAGTACCGGAGCCCCCGACCCTTCAGGGCGGCCTCAGTTAACAATGGGCACGGAGCAGCCCATCAAACAGCACAGCAAAGAAGATTTGAGGCCCATTTCGAGTGAAGGAGCATTTATTGTGACGACAGCAGCACGCTAGTTTCCAAACTCCTTACGCGTTTCAGCTTTACAGCCTTGATCACAGGTGGAAACACAATGAAAAAGCTACGTGCGCAGTGCATGCTTTTATATTTCAAAGTCACATGACATAGTCTTTGCCACCTGTGATCAAGGCTGTAAAGCTGAAACGCGTAAGGAGTTTGGAAACTAGCGTGCTGCTGTCGTCACAATAAATGCTCCTTCACTCGAAATGGGCCTCAAATCTTCTTTGCTGTGCTGTTTGATGGGCTGCTCCGTGCCCATTGTTAACTGAGGCCGCCCTGAAGGGTCGGGGGCTCCGGTACTCGGAGGTTTGTGTTTGGACTTTTAACGAGGAGCATGACCCACTCGCAATCGCCTAACCTATCTAGGAAATGCCACTGTGCGAAAAAGGTGATTGTCTGCTGGAAGGGATTCGGAATGGAGGACTTTCCACTCTGATCGTTCCTGTGGAAGAGCAGCCTTCTGAGGCGAAGGATTTATAAAAAATTATGCAAATCCGGAGAAAGCACATGAATGCCGAAAATAATGTTCACTAAAGTAATGCAGGTACTTACTATGAATTGGGGAACACCCGAGGAATGCGAGTCTATTAAGATTCCAGGTGATACTTTGAATAATGTACACTGCATTATGGGACTTGTAGGGCAAAGACTATGTCATGTGACTTTGAAATATAAAAGCATGCACTGCGCACGTAGCTTTTTCATTGTGTTTCCACCTGTGATCAAGGCTGTAAAGCTGAAACGCGTAAGGAGTTTGGAAACTAGCGTGCTGCTGTCGTCACAATAAATGCTCCTTCACTCGAAATGGGCCTCAAATCTTCTTTGCTGTGCTGTTTGATGGGCTGCTCCGTGCCCATTGTTAACTGAGGCCGCCCTGAAGGGTCGGGGGCTCCGGTACTCGGAGGTTTGTGTTTGGACTTTTAACGAGGAGCATGACCCACTCGCAATCGCCTAACCTATCTAGGAAATGCCACTGTGCGAAAAAGGTGATTGTCTGCTGGAAGGGATTCGGAATGGAGGACTTTCCACTCTGATCTTTCCTGTGGAAGAGCAGCCTTCTGAGGCGAAGGATTTATAAAAAATTATGCAAATCCGGAGAAAGCACATGAATGCCGAAAATAATGTTCACTAAAGTAATGCAGGTACTTACTATGAATTGGGGAACACCCGAGGAATGCGAGTCTATTAAGATTCCAGGTGATACTTTGAATAATGTACACTGCATTATGGGACTTGTAGGGCAAAGACTATGTCATGTGACTTTGAAATATAAAAGCATGCACTGCGCACGTAGCTTTTTCATTGTGTTTCCACCTGTGATCAAGGCTGTAAAGCTGAAACGCGTAAGGAGTTTGGAAACTAGCGTGCTGCTGTCGTCACAATAAATGCTCCTTCACTCGAAATGGGCCTCAAATCTTCTTTGCTGTGCTGTTTGATGGGCTGCTCCGTGCCCATTGTTAACTGAGGCCGCCCTGAAGGGTCGGGAGCTCCGGTACTCGGAGGTTTGTGTTTGGACTTTTAACGAGGAGCATGACCCACTCGCAATCGCCTAACCTATCTAGGAAATGCCACTGTGCGAAAAAGGTGATTGTCTGCTGGAAGGGATTCGGAATGGAGGACTTTCCACTCTGATCGTTCCTGTGGAAGAGCAGCCTTCTGAGGCGAAGGATTTATAAAAAATTATGCAAATCCGGAGAAAGCACATGAATGCCGAAAATAATGTTCACTAAAGTAATGCAGGTACTTACTATGAATTGGGGAACACCCGAGGAATGCGAGTCTATTAAGATTCCAGGTGATCCTTTGAATAATGTACACTGCATTATGGGACTTGTAGGGCAAAGACTATGTCATGTGACTTTGAAATATAAAAGCATGCACTGCGCACGTAGCTTTTTCATTGTGTTTCCACCTGTGATCAAGGCTGTAAAGCTGAAACGCGTGAGGAGTTTGGAAACTAGCGTGCTGCTGTTGTCACAATAAATGCTCCTTCACTCGAAATGGGCCTCAAATCTTCTTTGCTGTGCTGTTTGATGGGCTGTTCCGTGCCCATTGTTAACTGAGGCCGCCCTGAAGGGTCGGGGGCTCCGGTACTCGGAAGTTTGTGTTTGGACTTTTAACGAGGAGCATGACCCACTCGCAATCGCCTAACCTATCTAGGAAATGCCACTGTGCGAAAAAGGTGATTGTCTGCTGGAAGGGATTCGGAATGGAGGACTTTCCACTCTGATCGTTCCTGTGGAAGAGCAGCCTTCTGAGGCGAAGGATTTATAAAAAATTATGCAAATCCGGAGAAAGCACATGAATGCCGAAAATAATGTTCACTAAAGTAATGCAGGTACTTACTATGAATTGGGGAACACCCGAGGAATGCGAGTCTATTAAGATTCCAGGTGATACTTTGAATAATGTACACTGCATTATGGGACTTGTAGGGCAAAGACTATGTCATGTGACTTTGAAATATAAAAGCATGCACTGCGCACGTAGCTTTTTCATTGTGTTTCCACCTGTGATCAAGGCTGTAAAGCTGAAACGCGTAAGGAGTTTTGAAACTAGCGTGCTGCTGTCGTCACAATAAATGCTCCTTCACTCGAAATGGGCCTCAAATCTTCTTTGCTGTGCTGTTTGATGGGCTGCTCCGTGCCCATTGTTAACTGAGGCCGCCCTGAAGGGTCGGGGGCTCCGGTACTCGGAGGTTTGTGTTTGGACTTTTAACGAGGAGCATGACCCACTCGCAATCGCCTAACCTATCTAGGAAATGCCACTGTGCGAAAAAGGTGATTGTCTGCTGGAAGGGATTCGGAATGGAGGACTTTCCACTCTGATCGTTCCTGTGGAAGAGCAGCCTTCTGAGGCGAAGGATTTATAAAAAATTATGCAAATCCGGAGAAAGCACATGAATGCCGAAAATAATGTTCACTAAAGTAATGCAGGTACTTACTATGAATTGGGGAACACCCGAGGAATGCGAGTCTATTAAGATTCCAGGTGATACTTTGAATAATGTACACTGCATTATGGGACTTGTAGGGCAAAGACTATGTCATGTGACTTTGAAATATAAAAGCATGCACTGCGCACGTAGCTTTTTCATTGTGTTTCCACCTGTGATCAAGGCTGTAAAGCTGAAACGCTTAAGGAGTTTGGAAACTAGCGTGCTGCTGTCGTCACAATAAATGCTCCTTCACTCGAAATGGGCCTCAAATCTTCTTTGCTGTGCTGTTTGATGGGCTGCTCCGTGCCCATTGTTAACTGAGGCCGCCCTGAAGGGTCGGGGGCTCCGGTACTCGGAGGTTTGTGTTTGGACTTTTAACGAGGAGCATGACCCACTCGCAATCGCCTAACCTATCTAGGAAATGCCACTGTGCGAAAAAGGTGATTGTCTGCTGGAAGGGATTCGGAATGGAGGACTTTCCACTCTGATCGTTCCTGTGGAAGAGCAGCCTTCTGAGGCGAAGGATTTATAAAAAATTATGCAAATCCGGAGAAAGCACATGAATGCCGAAAATAATGTTCACTAAAGTAATGCAGGTACTTACTATGAATTGGGGAACACCCGAGGAATGCGAGTCTATTAAGATTCCAGGTGATACTTTGAATAATGTACACTGCATTATGGGACTTGTAGGGCAAAGACTATGTCATGTGACTTTGAAATATAAAAGCATGCACTGCGCACGTAGCTTTTTCATTGTGTTTCCACCTGTGATCAAGGCTGTAAAGCTGAAACGCGTAAGGAGTTTGGAAACTAGCGTGCTGCTGTCGTCACAATAAATGCTCCTTCACTCGAAATGGGCCTCAAATCTTCTTTGCTGTGCTGTTTGATGGGCTGCTCCGTGCCCATTGTTAACTGAGGCCGCCCTGAAGGGTCGGGGGCTCCGGTACTCGGAGGTTTGTGTTTGGATTATTATTAATAGCTAGCATTTCTTAAAGCGCGTAGCTACCCAGAGGCATCCCAGCGCTAGTGGCATAGTAGTGAGAGGGGTGTGTTTACCAGCTGAGATTTTGAAATAGCCATGTTTTCAGGTGCTTTCGGAAGGTGAGGAGGTGGGTCTCTGAGTGTAGATGCAAGGGAAGTGGATTCCACAGCCTGGTTATAAAATACGAGAAAGAGCTGCCCCCACTATGTATCTTATTAATTTTGGGGATAGCGGCCAGACTCATGCTTGAGGAGCGGAGGAGTTTCCTGGGATGGTAGAAGGTAATGAGGGAGTTAAAAATGGTAGGACATTTACCCATCAGTGTTTTATGAGCTATGCAGAGGGATTTGAATGTAATACTTTCCCGAATGGATAGCCAATGTAGGGCTTTCAGGCATGGCTTCGCCGACTGAGTTCTTGGCACACCGAGCAGCATCCTGGCGGCGCAGTTCTGGGCCACTTGGATTTTTCTGATGGTTGAATTGGCGCTCCCAGGTACAAGGAGTTCCCGTAGTCCAGTCCCCTTTTCCCTGGACGTGTGCTACCTGGTCCCTGGATTCCACAATCTGTGGTTTTGGCGCATGTACCACATGGCTAGTATGCCGGGACAGATGCGTGAACTTTACAACCTGCAGTTGTTGTGCGTTGAACATACTGAAAAGCCAATCCACTGGTTCAGTATTACACCATTATTTTTCACACGTGTTTTCTCATGTTTTTTCATGTTCATTGCACTTATTTATTGCAGTAGCTGAACTATTGACCCTGAAGAAGGCCGTGACACTACTTTAGGTCCCTTGGCCGAAACATGTTGGTCTAGTATTTACACAGATGCCTCTAATGACGGCACCTGCGTTACCAGCTATTCACTGTTTTTAATCCTGACACCGAGTAGCTGAATAAAGTTGCAGCATAGCTACCCCGTAGCCAGTTTTAACCATTCACATCACAGCACTACACCTTTTTTTAACACACCAGGCTCACATAGGGGTTTAGTACACCCGCCCTTACTCAATAAAAACATCCCTGAGCTCCTTCCTTGCAGCGAGAGGGTTGTAGCCCGCGTGGAAACTAGGTCTCTCACGCGAGGAGGCACCCCTATGATGAAGCATGACACCGCTGGAGTGTGAGGGGAACCGTCCTGAAAAGGGAACTCCCCCTTTTGTGTGGTAGAGTACACCCAGTCAATTATATGACCTCCCTTTGACTCTGGATCCGTGGCCTTTTTTGTGATATGGGTGAGAGAACCAGGGCCTGGACCACTGTTCTTCTTGCCCCACTGGGAAGAAGGGGAAGAATTTTCCTCAGCATTCTGAGGATGCCGTAACAAGTACTAGCCACTTCCACAGCTTGCTGATCAAACTTTGATGATTTGTCAAGGCACATTCCCAGGCTTTTGATCTTACGTTTGGGTGTGGGTGTTTGTCCTAAACAAGTTGGCCATTGCAGTTTGAAATCAGTATTGGGAAAATTACCCAAATACATGATTTTGGATTTGTTGCCATTAAGCCTAAGGCAGGAGCTTTGCATCCATGTAGCCACCCTCTCCAAGCAGGTTTCCAAGTCAGAGGGGGCATTGTGCGGGTGTTTTAGAGAGACCACTAGCTGGGTGTCGTCTGCATAGGTGACAATTTATATCCAGAAGGAAAGAACTATATCCGCTAGTGGCCTCATATATACGTTGAATAAGGTTGGACTGAGGTATGATCCCTGAGGAACTCCATACCTAAGTGGTTGACACCTGGAGGTAGCTTCTCCTGAAAAAACTTGAGAAGTTTTACCACTAAGGTACGATTGTATTCATGCTATAGCAACCCCCGAAACTCCTACACTCCTAAGCCGGTTCAAGAGAATATCAAAATTAGCCTTGTCTAACGCGGCACCTAGGTCGAGAAGAATGATGGCTACTGCTCCTCCCTGATCCATAATCTTTTTCGATTCCTCCACTACCGAGATGAGGGCAGGTTCCATTCCCAAAAGGGGTCGGAAGCCAGTCTGAGACTGGTGTAAGAGGTTGTGAGACTCTAAAAAGGCTGAGGCTGGAGTTGACGTGTTTTTCCAGAATCTCACAGACCATGGAAAGCAGAGATATGGGCCTGTATTTACTCAGGACATCTGGGTTTAAGGTTGGTTTCTTCAGTAGCGCTCTCACCATGGTGTGTTTCGAATTTTGCGATGCAGCGCACGCCACAACATTTATTTAATTGTTTACTTACCTCCGTTCATCCATATACCGGTGTCTACTACCCCCACCCTGCCCCTCCCCCACCCCACCTCACCTCACCGCCCAACGGAACTCCCTCCACGGGCCGCTACTGATCAGCACAGCACCACCTCCTCATCACTGCACCACCACCACCACCGCCTAACCACCAGCGCAGCACCATCTCAGCATCAGCACAGCAATACCTCTGCTTCAGTGCACCACCACCAGAGCAGCCCCACCTCAGCAGCAACTCAGCACCAATACAGCACCACTTCAGCATCAGCGAAGCACCACTTCATCATCAGTGCAACACCACCTCCGCATTATTCAGCACCACCTGAGCACAGCTCAGCACCACCACCTCAGCATCACTCAGCACCACCACAGCATCACTTAGTGTCACTAGAGTATCACTCAGCACAACCTCAATACCACCACAGCACCACTTCAGCATCTGCACAGCACCACCTCCACATCAGAGCATCACCACCACCACCACCAGGGCAACACCAGCTCAATGGCAGCGCAGCCCCACCTCTGCATCGGTGCAGCACCACCTCAGCAGCAACTCAGCACCATTTCAGTATTAGCACAGCATCACCTCAGCACCAGTGCAGCATCACCCCAGCACCAGCATGGTACCAACTCAGCATTACTCAACACCACTTAAGCACCAGCATAGCACCACCTCAGCATCACTCAGCACCACCTGAGCACCACCTCTGCACAGGCACACCCTCAGCGCAGTTCCTCCTCAGAATCAGTGCAGCACCACCTCAGCATCCACATAACACCACCTCCACATCAGAGCATCACCACCACCACCAGGGCAACACCAGCTCAGTGGCAGCGCAGCCCCACCTCTGCATCAGTGCAGCACCACCTCAGCAGCAACTCAGCACCATTTCAGTATTTTCAGTATTAGCACAGCATCACCTCAGCACCAGTGCAGCATCGCCCCAGCACCAGCATGGTGCCAACTCAGCATTACTCAACACCACTTAAGCACCAGCACAGCACCACCTCAGCATCACTCAGCACAACCTGAGCACCACCTCTGCACAGGCACACCATCAGCACAGTTCCACCTCAGCACCAACGCAGCACCACTTCACCATCAGCAAACCACCACCTCAGCATCAGCGCAACACCACCTCAGCATTACTCAGCACCACGTAAGCACTGCTCAGCGCCACCTGAGCACCAGCACAGCACCACCACCTTAGCATCACTCAGCACCACCACAGCACCACTTCAGCATCTACACCATCAGAGCACCACCATCACCAGTGCAGCACCAAATCAGAACCAGCGCAGCTCCACCTCAGCATCAGCGCAGCACCACCTCAATAGCAACTCAGCACCACTTCAGCATTAGCGCAGCAGCACCTCAGCACACGTGCAACATCACCTGAGCACCGGCACAGTACCAACTCAGCACTACCTAAGCAGCAGTACAGCACCACCTCAGCATTCACTTAGCAGCACCTGAGCACCACCTCCGCACAATCACACCATCGGTGCAGTGCCACCTCAGCATCAGCGCAGTACCACCTCAGCATCTGCACAGCACCACCTTCGCATCAGTGCACTGCAACTAGCACAGTCACACCACAGCACCACCTCAGCAGCAACGCAGCACCAATTAAACATTAGTGCAGAACCACCTCAACACCAGTGCAGCATCACCTCAGCACCAGGGCAGCACCAACTCAGCATCACTCAGCTCCAGCACAGTACCACCTGAGCACCACCTCAGCACAAGCACACCACCACATCAGTATCACTCAGCACCATCGCAGCACCACCTCAGCATCAGCACAGCACCACTTCTTCATCAAGGCACTGCCACCAGTGCATCACCAACTCAGCACCAGCACAGCCTCACCTCAACATCAGCACAGCATCATCCCAGCTCAGCACCACCAACTCAGCATTAGCGCAGCACCACCTCAGCATCAGCGCAGCACCACCTCAGCACATCACCTCAGCATCAGCACAGCACCACATGACTGCACCACCACCAGCACAGCCCTACCTCATCACCAGCACAGCCCAACCTCACCACCAGTGCAGCACCACCATAGCACCAGTGGAACACCACCTTAACATCAGAAAAGCACCACCTCAGCAGCAACACAGCACCACGTTAGCATCAGCACAGCACCAGTGCTTTAAATGGGCCGGTACTCACCGGTACTGAGTACCGGCACTTTTTATTTTTAGCACTCTGAGTACCGGCACTTCTCTGCTGCCAAGGAGAGTACCGGTACTCATAAACGGTAGGCGCATTGGCTGCTTGGGCTGGTGACCGGACTGACAGCCAAGCCACTTCTGTAGCCGTGACTGGTGAGCTGAGCCCCTGCTGAACTATTCAGGAGGGGCTCATTTGCATAACATTCGGTGTTCACCATACTGCTGTGTTGCAAACACAGGATCGAGGCAGCCTGGTGACAGCGCAATTAAGAAAGCAAAGGAAGTAAAAATGGCTTTAATCCTTTAATTCTTTTGCGTGAGTGGCTTATTTTTGTCTGTTTGCCAGTGCTTTTTTGTGTGAGGAAAAAAGCGAGAGAAAAGGAGAGATTCGATACACTGTTGGGAGGTATATTAAAGGAAATGTGTGGAATGCTTTGTGTGTACACGTCTGCTTGATTTTGTGTGTTTGTGTGTGCACGCTCGAGAATATATTGTGTTGTGACAAGCAACAGCAAATAACAGTATGGAAGCTGCAAATATTATATAACTAGGAAATGATAAAACATCACCGCGTTTGGCTGTCGTTTTGTGTAATGAATTAACCTGTTTTATTTATAGAAACGCATTTGTCATGTGTTTTGGTATGTGCTGCAACTATTATTGAAGTCAATAGGTATCAGCATGTCTTGTTCTTAGCCCCGCCCCTAGCCCCGCCCACTCGCCCCATTTAAATGAGTACCTACACTATTTTTTTCCATTTTAAGCACTGCACAGCACCATCTCATCACAGCATCACATTCACATCACTGCACCACCAACTCAGCATCATTGCAGCACCACCACCTCAGCATCAGCACAGAACCATTTTAGCATCAGCACAGCAACTCCTCTGCATCAATGCACCACCATCAGCACAGCCCCACCTCAGCACCAGCGCAGCCTCAAATCAGCAGCAATTCATCACCAACACAGCACACTTTAAGCATCAGCGTGGCATCATCTCAGCACAGCACCAAC
Source organism: Triturus cristatus (assembly GCF_964204655.1). Taxonomy (NCBI): domain Eukaryota; kingdom Metazoa; phylum Chordata; class Amphibia; order Caudata; family Salamandridae; genus Triturus; species Triturus cristatus. The sequence goes on along the minus strand of NC_140585.1, from coordinate 419,147,451 downwards.
TCAGCATCACTCAGTACCACCAGAGCACCAGCTCAGCACGACCTGAGCACCAGCACAGCACCCCACCGGAGCATCCCTCACCAGCACCACAGCACCACCTCAGCATCAGCATGGCATCACCTCCGCACCAGCGCACCACCACCTCAGCATCACTCAGCACCACCTCAGACCACCCTCTGAATTTGGCATCTGTTGATTCTCCCCTAGTGTCCATCCGCTGCTCGTGTTGTAATTTAGGTACTATTTCCCAATAACGACCCTCCCGTTGTTTATGTCTCCCCATAATAACAACAAAAAAGCTATAACAAATGAGCATTAGAACAGGCAGGAAGAAGTTGCCAGCAGGATAGAAAAAAGTAGAAGACGTTTTTTATGTTAATTCTTTTTTTAACAGGGTCGTTCAGTTGTGCATAATGTCTTCTTGGTTATATATATAAGGTAACAACAATACTTATCACAGTTTTTATTATACATTTATTATTACTTTTGATAGTTTAAAGACATTGGCAAAGCCAATATCTCTGGCTGAACACTTATAAGGTCCTAAAGTCGAAGCCTATTGGCTATGCCAATGCTTGTTACTGTTGATTTCCCTGATATTAGAACAAACATTGCCTGCAGCAAGCTTAAATCAACGCAGCCTACCATACCTTGCAAAACCCTTATACAGCATGTCTTTACAATTTCAAAACTGCCCTAATTTGCAAGATGCAATATTCACTAAGGGGGCCATTTTTATTTAGGTGCCTGGGTCCTTTTCTGTCCCAGTCCGACCCTTCTGCTCCTCAATGGGCGTAAACTACTGCTGGGTGTTTGGACTGCCACCAGTTGTCATTGCTGCCCTTAGTTTCTGCGCCAGCTTCTTCTTGTTTGTCTACTTTTTCTTGTACTCCTCCACAGTCCTGCTTGTTGGAATTACAGCATTCAAGTTAACAGTAATTACTTTCCACAAAGCAGTCTTCATAGCTAGTGGTAGTGTTGAGGTGACAAACAGATATTCCTTCTGTTTTTGTCTTCGAAGAAATCAAAATCTCATCCTCCACCTAGCTAAACTAAAATGTCCTTTTCCATGTAGTCTCCTGAGTACACCCTCCTTGTTACTGGGTGACATCCTGGCTCATTTTCCCTTTGTATCTTACCATCTCGAAACTTGGTACAATCCAGAACTTTTGTGTTACATGTGCATTATCTTTTATAGTGCAGCACAAATCAAGTATGCCTTGTGTCACACAATGGTGCTTTGTGTTTTATTAGTACACTTTACATCATGTGATAATGAGTTAATTTATGCCGCATTGTGATCCGATGCATAGCTTTGGGGCGTTGCATGACTCACAGTACATATAGTGCTGCCAGCATTTAAAAAAAGGTTGCGTACACATTGCAACTTTTTTTACAGACAACACAGCCTTGTGCCACTTTTACTATATCTCTCCCTTATTTTGTTCCTCATAACATTTCCCCTCCTTTTCTTCACAAACATAACAACGTCCTGCTTTGTCCCTTTCTTCCCCCTTAGTCTCTTCTGCTAAGACATTCTTCCCAACAGTAATATCACTTTACTTTCTAAAATTATTTTCACAAATGGTATTTCATGTCATAATCGATATTCCAATCTGCTTTGTTTGGTGGACACATCATTATTTGCTATCCGCTAGTCACTACTTTCAAATATTTATATGACAGAGATCTCATATTGAAAACTCTCAACAAAAGCTAGTCAACCTCTACTAATAAAATAGAATCATGTTCTCCAAACTAAACATGCTATCAACAATATTTTCCCTCAGCTGCCATAGACATGATTTCCTGTGATCCATTTATAGTCATAACAGGTGCTCACATCCAATCAGAGCTACTCTTCCTTTGGCTAGAAGAGGCAGCTGATGTACTTGATGATTGTGAGAAAGTGGATTATTAGTTAGGGTGGATTGTAGTCCACCACAAGTAATGTCACTATTCTTGTTAGGTCCAGTAAAGGTTTCAGTAATATATAACCTCCACTGTGGACTATGACATAAATCAGACAGTCTTAAGAAAATGTGAAAAGCATTTAGATTTGACAAAATTGTTGAAAAGTAAAAAACACAACACAATAAAAATTCCACACACCAAAAACATTTTTTGCTTGATTTATTATTTTTTAATAGGGGTCCTCAGTCTACATATATATCTTTGGTCCTGAAGATGGTCTTCCTGATACCTTTCAAGATCAGACCAAAATATCGACAACTATAATCAGCATCATTGTGATTAAGCAGTTGATTATTACTTGTTGAATGACAATTTGTTCAAATACATGAAATGGGTTCTTACAAAAATGATTATGAGACTGAATTTTTGTAAGGGCTCATTTTCTCTTTCATTTTTGTTCATGTGAACTGTGTTTGTACCCTTGTCCTTCTTATTTATATACATTTATATAGGAAAAGAATACACCCTTCTGTATTAGTTTGTTTTGACTTTGTGAAATCTTGATTTTGTTTGATTCTGTTGTTGATGTTTGTTTTGTTCTGCTTTAGTTTTGTTTTGATTTAGTCTTTTACAATTTTTCTAAAAATTGATTTAAAACAATGTAGTTGATTTGTGGCCACTGCTTTGTGTTCTCTCAATTGATCTATTAGAAATTTAGTAGAACTGTGTATACAAAAAAATCCCTTGTAGGCACCTTCACCTGACAAGAAGCTTTACCCAAGCCTCCAAGGGTATATCGGGTTACCCAATTCTCGAGTAGTACGTAAAAGAATATAGCAGGAACTACGGCAAAGTCAGGCCCATCAGTGATGCACCGTTGGTGGATCGGCCTGGCAGGTTGTTTTCGGGCTTCTATTGGATCTCTAGGCAAAACATTTTGAATTTTTTTAAAGTCAGCTGAACTCTTCCAGGAAAGTGAGCTTCTTTCAAGTTTTGTGTCCCTGTAGCTTAACAGGAAGTCAGTCAACTGACCCTTGGAGTCCACTTCTATGTCGTAGGTACAACTGGGAGCAGGTCCAGTCATTAGGGGTCAATTCACATGTCTCAACAGAAGGTACTGTCCTTCTTCTGTCTTCCATAGGTCCATAAGTGTTCTGAAAAGAGTCCCCAGGGGTCCCATTTTTATGCTTGCAGCATGCTGTGGGCGAGGTGACTCCTGGCCCCTTCTTAACCAATGTAGAAAAAGCTCCTGGCCCTAGCCACTTTTGCTACAGATCCTGTGTACTCTACTTCTAACAATGCAAGAGTGCCCCTCTGTACCAAAATCATCCAACATGGCAGAACCTTTATCCTCTTGTGCGTAACTCCCTGTGCCCACCCAAAAGGGGTGGCCATGAAAATGAACAACCCCTCATCTGAGAGCAGTCAAAACCCATTCTGAAGAGAGCTCCTCTCCCTCTGGGATTGGAAGCTGGCTAGCTAGGAGGATCAAATAGAGACAGAACTATATTGGCCAGTGACAGGGTAGGCATCCTTTGAGGATATGTAAGGAGCTGGGCACAGCCCCCAGGCCATCCTGTCAACAGAAGATCAACCTCTCCCCACACCCTAGGCCTTTGTCTCAACTCTGGGAGCAAGTTCACACCTCATCACAGTGCAATTCAGCTCCTGGGTGACAGTTGGAATTTAATGCAAATGGGCTTCCAGAGGCTTTAGGCAGGCAAAAGGGGAATTTTTATGGTTTAAATCATTTATTGATTCAACAGTCAGTGCAGCAATGTGACATGTGAAAGACTTCAATATATGGGCCACGAAGAGCCCATAAGACAACATTTAGCATAAGTCACTAACTGAAGGTGTAAGAACAAGAGAAATAGCAATAAAAATAACAATACCCCCCACTATCCCCCAACCCCCTGTCCACTGCGTGTTGCTAATCGTGTCTGGATGTAGAGGGGTTCACCATTGTGGCGGATCTCTCTGAGTAGTAGCATCCAATGAGGTGAGACGAAAGAGGCGGAGGTATCTGGGGCACGTAAGTTCCCTGAATTCCTGGACTAGGAGAGCTATGAAGGGTTGCCTGAGCTCTCCAAAAGATGAGCCCTTCCCCGCCAGCGTAAGTGATGTCTTCCCCATCCCCAGTATGTGCCATAGTCGCGGAAGCCAACCCGTGTGAGTGGGAACCAGAGGTGTCCTCCAGTGAAGTAATATGTTCTGAGTGGCCGTGCCTAGCGCTATCGCTATCTAGCGCCCTCTTCTAGACTTGAGGGGGTATGTAATGGGGTTCGGGTCTCCCAAGAGGACGTAGGCAGGAAATCTGGGGAGTCCCGTGTCTAGGTGTTTGTCAATTTCATCCAGGATTTGCAACCAGTACTGTTGTAGATTTCATAATATTGACCTTAAACCCGGAGGCCTTCGCAAAGGAGTCCAGCTCCGTCAGAAAGGCTCCCAGGGTTGTCACTGGATCCGCGAGGGTAACGAGGACGTCATCCGTGTAAAGGCTAATGGTATGTATGTCGCCCCTGAGTCGGATGCCCGTGATTTGTGGGTGTTCCTGGACCCTCTGTGCTAGCGGCTCCATGTCCAAGGCAAAGAGCGGGGGTGGCAGAGGGCACCCCTGTCTTGTGCCCCTGCTAATGGGGAACAGAGCTGAGGTGTGTCTGTTAACTCCCACAGACACCGTTGGAGAATGGTAGCAGTTGAAAATTTGTGCCCTTATTCTCTCCCCCAAGCCGATGCAGATCATTGCCTGTTCTAAGTATGGCCAGTGTACTCGATCGAAGGCCTTTTCGGCGTCAATGGTAAGGAGCATGTAGTCCCCGGGGATGCGTGATGCCCTCTCTATGAGATGTAGGACCCTCTTCGTGCTGTCACTAGTCTGTCATTAGGGATAAACCCCTCCTGGTCAGGGTCTATCAAACCTGGCATCCAAGGAGCTAAGTGAACCGCTAGAATCCCAGGGCCCGATTCACAGAACTAACTTAAGACAAAATCCTAAACTTACTACTTTTGGTATTCACAGAAGTTAGGATTTTGTCCTAAATTTGTCTTAAGACAAATTTAAGACAGATTTAAGACAGACTTAAGCTAGGATTTTGTGTTAAGTTTGTCTTAAGTCTAAGTCTGTCTTAAGTTTTTCTTAAGTTTGTCTTAAGTCTGTCTTAAGTCTGTCTTAAGTTTGTCTTAAGACAAACTTAAGACAAAATCCTAACTTCTGTGAATACCAAAAGTAGTACGTTTAGGATTTTGTCTTAAGTTAGGTCTGTGAATCGGCCCCCCAGTGTAGAGTCTCAAATCAATGTTCAAAAGGGAGATGGGCCTGTAGGTCCCGCAGTTAGTTTTGTCTTTTCCTGGTTTGGGGATGACCACAATTGCGGCCTCAAGCATGGATTTGGGGACTGCCCCCGGAGACGCAAAGGAGTTATAAAGCCTAGTCAATAAGGGCGCTAAGGTGGATCAAAACTGTTTAGAAAAGGCTGCAGTGTAGCTGTCCGGGCCTGGGGATTTAGCTAGTTTAAGCCGTGAAATGGCAGCTATGACTTCTTCCACTCGTATGTCCATGTCTAGATGGGCCGCCTTGTCCGGAGTCAGTGTAGGAAGACGCACCTGTGTCAGGTAAGCGTCTATGTCCTCTTCTGCCAACTGCTGCCCAGTAGAAAGATGGGCTTAAAAAGTGCGAAACGTCTCAGCAATGTCTGTGTCTTTCGTGACTACTCTGCCCGTTTGATTCCAGATCTCTTGGACACCCTGTAGCTGTCTAGCCTCTTGTAGTTAATGTGCTTGCAGGCGCCCGCATTTGTCCCCTCCAATGTAAAACGAATGGTGCAGACGCAGCGCGGCGTATTCCGCCCTGTCGCCGTCGATGGCCGCTAACTGTGCCCAGGTTGCCGTTAGTTGGCGCCAGATACAGGGAGCCCCTGTATGTTGGTGCATTTGTTCTAGTTCCCTCACCTTCTGAGTAAAGTCGTCTCATTTTTGCCTGCGTTCAGCATTGTCTGCTGACAAGATGGTGATTAATTCGCCCCTAATTACAGCTTTAAGTGCTTCCCATCTAGTAGACAGGAGAGTATCAGGGTTGTCGTTGTGTGATAAATAATCGGCAATCGCATGTTGTAGCTGGTCAACTACATCCACGCATTGCAAAAGGGTGTCCCGAAGGCGCCACTTTCGTGTTGGCTGTTGGATAGGCGGTAGGGTTAGAGTGGCCACGACTGGCGCATGGTCGGACAACGATGCCACTAGGATTTCTACAGCCGACATGATGTCACGGAGCACCACAGAGCCTATCAGGTAGTCAAGTATTGCGTAGGTTTTATGGGCACTAGAATAGTAGGACTATTCCCTGACATGCGGGTGGTAACATCTCCAGAGGTCCACCAGTCCCAGGTCATCCAATCTGGTCAACACTACAGAAGAGAGTGCTCCAACCTAGCCTGTGCATTGGGCGATCTATCCAGGGTGTTATTAAATACCAAGTTGAGGTCGCCCCCCAAGAGAATCTTTCACTCTGGTGTAGCCGTAGCCTCGGTCAGAGCCTCATGTACAAACCTTTCTTGCCACTCGTTGGGTGCGTATAAGGACCCGCTGACTACTGTGTGTCCCCCAACTGTAAACTGGTAGGAAAGCAGCCTGCCCCTAATTTCTGCCACTTTTTGTACCACCTTTCCCTTAAATGTTCGAGAAACTAAGATCGCCACCCCTGCTGTCTTGGAGGACCAAGACGAGAAAAATTGTGTGGGGAACATGCGGGACCTAAGTCGGTGACAATCTTTCGAGAGCAGCTACATCTCTTATAGGAGGCAGATATCTGCTCCAGTGCTCTCTATATACATGAGGATCGCCCTACTTTTGACGGGGTTATTGAGCCCTCTCACGTTAAGCGTGAGAATTTTGAGATTAGTGAGAGGCATCTAGAGGCCTAGGCATGATGTACGCTGGTGGGTCCAAGATGGAATTCGCGTGCGCTGGCCATTGTGCGGGTGTAGAGTGCGCCCGGTATACTAGCAGCCAGGCCGTGGGGTGCAAAGAGCAGTGGACGGGGGACCCAACAAACAAGGAGGAAAAAACAAGAAAAAACCCAATAAAAAAAGGTGTAACAGGCACCCAAAAAGGGTTGAAGTTCAAAGTTCATTCCGTCATCCAGAGACGATTGGCAGAGGATCTTCGTGGGGATCACATTGTGGTCAAAGTCATCTCCCTATCCCCCCGCCGACCGCCCCCCCCGTATAAGGAAGGAAGGACACGCAACCCATGCTGTGCTCACGAGGTCTGTGTCTTTGCCAGTGCCTCCGGTAGGGCATCCAGCACTGCCTACTGCCCCTTCGTGATCTTCGCTGGGTCAGGTTGTTTGGTGCGGCGTCGGCGGCCCTGCTGTCGCCAACGTGGTCGTGTATCTCCAGCCCCTGGAGTGGGGCCACAGTCTCCATCCTCTTCCTCTGGGATGTCCACACCCAGCAGCTGGCTTACTTCGGAGAGAGAGCAGAGCTGATAGAGCTTTTTGTCTAATCAGAAGATAAGTAGGAACGGGTGTCCCCAGTGTTATAAATGGGATTTCTGGTTGGCTAAGGCTTGCGCCAAAGCCAGGCAGAAACCACCACTCTAGTCAGGGCAAGGGAGTTACACACCAAAGATAACCCCTGCTCACCCCCTTGGTAGCTTGGCACGAGCAGTCAGGCTTATCCCGGAGGCAATGTGTAAAGCGTGTGTGCATGCCCACAGCAACAACATCCCAGGCACACCACAAAATGAACACCACACAAGGTAATATGACGTAGTGCCACCTGGCACTAGGTCATATCTACAAGGGAGTATTTACACCTGACAGGACCCACTGGACCACTGTCAGAACCATCACAAAGCGAACTTAGTAAAAATAAGACATATCATAAACGTACAACCAGTAATCACTGGTAACCACTGTACTCAGCATAAGCCTGTAACATAAACCACATTATGCACAGTATCACATTAGGCGCCAATTACATTCTGCACCAACCTCACCAGCATAAACACATTGTGCAATCATCTCATAAGTCTAAATGCATTAGACCTTCACCTCCTAAGCATAACTCACATTCCGGGTCGGCGGCCATTGTCCCTCGGGTTGCGGCGGTGAAACTCGTGGTGGGCTCCCACTTTGCATAACGATACCGACCGGGTGGGCACGCGCCGTGACGGCAAATAAGCGGTGTGGGCACCTGCTGAAATTAGCAAATACCCAGCAGATATGTGGGGTGGGCACTCACCATAAAAAAGCGGAATACGCGGGGTGGGCACCCGCCGCTTGGGGCATTACGGGGGGAATCCCAGCGGGAATCCCTCACGCTGGGATTCCCCCCAGCAAGTTGAGCAGCCCAGTGCTGCGGAGCATACACGCTCCTTTTCTTGGGCAAATAAAGGGATGCACAAGTACAGCGCTCCCAGGGCGCAAAATCAGGAACAAGCTCCTCCAAGGTCCTGGAGGATCAGAAGAAAAAGCAAAAAGGTCCCAAGAAGTCCTTTAGGCATCAGGGGGCAATGCAGGGCCCAGGGAGGCAAGCCCTCATGGCACCCCAACCCCTCCCCCCCCCGGGCCCCAGCAGCAGCACGCCCCAGTAGGAACAGCACACCAAGACTGAACATTTACATGGGGTCACAGCCCCTATATTTATATTACAATATCCCATTGTGTCACGGCACAGGGCTTAGGGATACCAGTCAGAACTGGTTTAGGGGAACTTTGGAGCACTTTGTTTTGCCCAGCTCCTCGCCCCTTTGTCAGGTGGGGGCTCAGTGATCAGACACACCACAGGAGGCGGAGCCAGAATTGTACTAGGGAAGCACCATCCTATTCAGAGTCAGGGGATTTCTCCTCCCACCACTCTCAGCCCAGGTGTCCCATTCAGCTTAGCTGACTCACCCTGCCCCTCCTGGAGCCACCCACACCTTTAAGCTCCTGTCAATCACAAGCCAGACATGCAATTCATATCAGGCAGGCAGACACTTAGCACACAGAAATTCCAACTTCTAAAAGTGGCATTTATCCACCAGTCACCATAAATCTGCGCACACCATTGCGCAGCATTTATCCCCACGAGTTCATACATACTAAACTCGACCCTGCACTCCTGTCATACCAGGAATTACCATGGACACACATATCCCCCATGCATTCCTATGGGAGGGCAGGCCAATCTCACCACACGCACTCAGAGAGTGCACGCACTTTACACTGGGCCACAGTGCTAAAGTGCCCAGAGGCCTAAAACCACTACCACCATGACAGAGTTTAAGGCAAAAAGTTCAGGGGTGAACTTGCCAAAAGGGCCAAGTCCAACACCCAGGAATACGAAAAGTTGTGCTGGCTCAAATGTGCAGTAATAGGTCGAAACGTCTTGCGCTTCTGCAGGGTGAGTTCGGCAAGGTCCTGATACAGAACTGGGGTCTGGTCTCGGAATGTGATCGGGTGAATAGATCTGGCTTTGCAAAGGATTTCCTCCTTTGTACGGAAGTCTTGGACACAGACCAATATGTCCAATGGCGGGGCTTTATCCGGGTGTGGGGGGCCCACCTTGTGTGCTCTATCTATTTCATATTCAGTATCGAGTGGATTACCCAAGATGTGATAAAAAAGTTCTCTCACCTAGGTGAAGATGTCGCCAGCCTCCTCCTTCGATCGGACCCCTCTGATTCTGATGTTGTGTCGACGGGAACGGTTCTCCAAATCTTCGAGGTGTGTTTGCAGATCTACCTGCTGATCATGGATGCAAATGACCTCCTGTTGTAGGGCAGCCAGTTCGGTATCCCTGTTATCGCCCTTGTCCTCCAGAGCAGCAACCCGCTCACCAATGTTGTCCATGTCTCTACGAATGTCCTTGATTTCAGATGTGAGGTCTCGTTTGACAGTTTGGAGGTCCTACCACAGCGTCGTGAATAGGGATTCAAGGAAGGCCCGTGTCACTGGTTCCTCAGTAGGGCCGTCCATCTGCGACGTGGAAGGTTCGCCCGGTGGTGGGGGGCCCGTCACAACTCCACCCTGAGAGCGTGCCAACAGTTCATTGAGCGTTTTATCCTTCTTCCCTCTGGTATAGGACATAGTCCTTTCCAGTAGAGCGTGACGTGCACAAACCTGTCAGGGCCGAGCGAGACCAAGAAGCTGGGCCCCTAGGGCGGGCCCTGGGTGCGAGGAAACTCTGTGTGCAGCTTTCTAAGAGTCCGACCTGCAGCAACTAGTCCACTCTAACTGCACGTCACCCTCGTGGTTGGCTACTGCCTTAGGAAGCACAAAGTCCCGGCCGGAGTCGTGGCGATCTCTGTGCGCTCCAGAACAGGGTATGTGGGCGCCTCCCTCGACTGGCCGGAGAGACCACAAGTATTCCCTTCCTCATGCCTGTGGGCACCTGATATTGCCGGTGTTCCGCACCCAGGGGATGTCGAGTACAGCCTCCGCTCGGGTCCTCCTTATCGTTGCCACCAGTGTCACAGGTACTCCCCCAGTCTGGGAGCTATGGAACCTCTCTCTGGGCGTTGCACAGTGGGCGGACTGCGATGTGGCGATCTAGGCTGCCGGTGCTCAACTCCCGTCGCGTCGGTGTATCCAGGCCTGCAGGCCAGACGCTCGATGGCCAGGCCGGGCCCCGCGAAGAGGTCGCCGGCAAGCATCTGCAGGAGTATCAGGCCGGGACCAGGGCCGAGCGGAGGGCTGTGCGGCGCACCCCGAAGCCGCACCTGGGCCTAGCCGGGCCGCTTCCGTAGGGCGCCGGACCACACCCTCAGCGACCACCTCTAATGGCGGCTGCACTCGTGTTCACTCGGCTGCAGTTGCTATGTTCCTTGAGGCCAGGCCACTGCACCAATTGTGCCAGGTAGTGTCAGGACATGCGTCGGTGCCAGGGGTGCTCTCCAGGGGATCTTGCCTGGGTGGTGTAGCGCCAACTGTGTGCTGGCTCTTCACTACGTACACCCATACATTAAGGAGCACCCAGGCTGCCCCTCAGACTCTATTCCAGTGCGTGCTGGCCTGTTGCCCCCTTCCTCCCGAGCATGGGCTTTTCCTCCGCTCGACGCTCCAGGGACACTGGGCCAGGAGACACTCCGGGCGCGTGGAACTCCACTTTCGGGCCTCACGGGGGGCCCGCAGCTAGACCAGCCCCCGTATCCCCTCCTAGCTATTTCCAATGGTGTCGGGCCACGGATTCCACCCCCTCACCTGCTGACGGTGTCGCTGAGCGGGCGGCGCCGCAGTCGTCAGGGCTGCACCCCCGTCGTTCCTCACAGCGCAGGGCTCAGCACCGTGCTGCTCGCCAAGATCTCGTATGGGTAGATCGCCGGAGTGACAGTTCAGCTCGCATTGGCCTGTTCCCTACCCCTGCGGTAGCTCCAGACTCCCTCTGCGGGCCACTCCAAAGGCCGCTGCCATCTGTCGCGTGGGACCTTTGCCCATGGATCAGCAGCGCAGCCTAACGGCCCCGGGCTCCACTCCAAAATCTCGGCACTGGCGGGTGCCAGCTCCACGCCCCCCCGGTCCTGGAGATTGCGCTGCCGCGGGGCACCTCCTCCTGATGTTCCTGAGGCTGATGTCGGCCGAGGGCCTGTGCTTTTCTTGGCGATCAACAGGTCTTATCTCGCCGCCATCTTGGCCACGCCCCAAGGGGACTTTTTAAAAGTCGCTTTTGTAAACTATTTGTTAAATATCTGACTCTACCAATGAATTGGATTTGTAAAATATATTTTAAAATGTCCAAGAATAAATTATTTTATCTGCTTCCCAGGTGGTGAGAACATTATTTAAGTTTAATACTAGATCCCATTGCTTTCCTGTGGAACAGCTAACCCTGATAAATTCGAAGTAGCTTTTGCGGTCTTGTCACTGTAAGGATATATTTTACATTAACTTTTACATGTCTTACTGCTAAATCCCATGCACCCTCCCTTATTGGGCATTAAGGTCTACTTAGGGATGACTTATTCATATTTAAAAGGAGGATTTAGGCCTCTCAAAAGGGCTTATTGTGATAGGTCGAATTTGTAGTTCAAAACTACACATTCAACTTACTGGTGGCAGGCCAGCAGTCACTTTTTGCATTGTCAGTTTAGTGGTGGCACAATACGTGCTGCAGTTCACTAGTGACATTTGACTTACATGCCCTGGATACATTTTGTACCATAAACTAGTGAATGATAGGTACCTTAAGTATTGAAATTAGGAGAATAGCTATTTTCAACATGTCTTAGGGGTTAGAGCACATGCACTGGGGCCTGGTTAGCAAACTCCCAGAGCACAGAGTACAAAAACTTGGCTTGGCAGTTCGGGCTGGACTGTTCCCACTGGGAGCAGGGTCAAGACTGATTTGCATATGGCTGGGTTCAAACTGGAATAGCATGGTGAGCAACAAAAACAATGGATTTAGGCCCAGATCTCTGTACTGGGGTGAATGTATGACATTGTTCTGCATTCTGTCCACCAGTTGTTCTTTTTGAATTTGTCACCCCGAGTGGGACGGGTATGCCCAGACATGGGCCCCGTGCTCTCCATGCCACTGGAGTCAAGCTATCCTGGCTGATGAGGGGTGTAACCTCAAAACCGGTGTTAGGATGCTTGTTTCCAATCCAGGGAGGACCTGGCCTGGCAGTTCGGGCTAAACTGTTTCAATTGGGCATAGGGTCAAGACTGATTTGCATATGGCTGGGTTCAAACTGGAATGGCATGGTGAGCAAAAAAAACTATGGATTTAGGCCCAGATCTCTGTACTGCGGTGAATGTATGACATTGTTCTGCATTCTGTCCATCAGTTGTTCTTTTCGCAAGGGCAAAAACAAGCAATAAAATCTAGAAAAAAGCAAGGGTGACCATGCAAAATGGGGGCATTTTCCTACACAGCCCCCCTCAAGCTAGAAGGCAAGGAGCAAGAACCATTCCCTTGGCAGTTCTTCTTGGTTTTCAGCAGAGGGGATGTGGTAAAGCCATCTGCCTTGGTGGGGGTCACTGCCAGCCTCCCATGCCTTCTCTCAAGTCCACTTCCTGTTTATGGTTTAAATCTTTTATTAGCATTTCAAAAGACATATAAACAGGCTCCCACAGCCCCTATGCCGAACTCTATACCCAGCCTCTAAGAGCCGGTCGGGTCTCCCCCAACCCTGCTACGGTCGGAAGCAAACTTGAGTCAGACTGGGGAGTTCGACGTGCTCCCTGGTAGCTTTCATGGAGCAACCATTATGTTAACAAAAAAAATGAAAAAAGAAAAAAAAAAAACAGAAAAATAAACCCGAAATGAAGAATAAACCCCTCCCGTATCCCCCCCCTCTCCCCGTTCCACGTCCATCAAGCCTCCTACATTTCAGGTACACTCGGGCCCTATCTCTCTGCATGGACCTCAGGGAGCCGTAGCAGCCGTAGATAGCGGGGACAAGTAACCTCTCTGAACTCCGAGGACAACAGCGCCAGAAAGGGCCTCCACAATTCCCCAAACTTGGAACCCTCCCCAGCCAAAGTCAAAGTGAGTTTCTCCATTCCCAAGACATGCCACAAACGGTAGAGCCAGCCTGTGAATGTCGGTACGGTGGTAGTGCGCCAATGAGTAAGTATGTTTTGCACCGCTGACCCCAGCGCTATCGCAATCTGTCATCCCCTGCGTGATTTGAGCGGGTATGTTAAAGGGTTAGGAAGGCCCAAGAGAGTGTACGCCGGGAAGCGGGGGATCGCAGTGTCGAAATGTTTGTCCACCTCGTCAAGCACCTGGGTCCAGTAAGCCTGAAGTCCCTCACACTCCCAAAGCAGATGAGTTAGGGTTCCTGTCTGTCCGCACCCCCTCCAGCAGTGTGCATCCCGTCGCCTATCTATCGCGTGTAAGCGCTCTGGGGTGTAGTACCAATAGGTCGTGATCTTCGTGAGGGTGTCAGTGAGGCCCATGTGATAAGCAGAATGTCTGGCTCTATATGCTATGCCCCCCCACTCTTCCCACGTCAGACTCCGGCCAAGCTCCCTTTCCCAGCGTGCCCGGCCCGCGTTATGTGTAAATGTGAATCTCCGTTGAAGCAGTCTGTATAGGTCGGAGATAAGTTGTTTATCGGACGTGCGCGTTAGTAGCCACTGCTCATACTGGGAGAGCCGCCGGTCAGCACTCGGACGGACCCGCCCGTCGAGCGCCCAGTGTCGGACCTGGAGATAGCGGATTCTCTCCTCCTCCGGCAGCCCGTAGTCATGGCAAAATTGCTGGAACGGATGCACTCCCTCCGCGTCATACATATGATAAAGGAAGCGGCAACCGGCCGGCTTCCACCTGCCGAAGGCCGCCGAGTCCGTTCCCGGAGCGAAGTCCGGATTGTCAAACAGGGGCTTTAAGCGGGGAGGGAAAGGTGCTGAGTTCATGAGGAGCGTTAGTCCGGTCCCAGATTTCGAGAGGGACTCGAGTGATGTGCGAGGCGTAAAGGTTGGGGGGCCGATGTTCTGTACGCAAGAAGGGGATCTCCTGCAGGGGTCGTGCAGCCACCGCCTGATCCTGAAACAACCAATGCTTCTCTGACTCCCAGCGACTCCACTCCACCAAATAACGCAGCTGTGCGGCCCAGAAGTATATTCGAAGATCCGGGATCCCAAGGCCCCCGTCTTCCGGCGCCAGAGTGGATAGTGACCCCTTCATGCGTGGTCTCCGACCGCTCCAAATGAATCGGGCCAATTCGGCTTGGGTCTGCTGGATCCACCCCGCTGGCGGGTAGAGCGGGATGGTGCGGAAGAGATAGAGGATCTGGGGTAGTACCGTCATCTTAACCGCCGCGACCCTGCCCAGCCATGAGAGGGGGTAATGCTTCCAACTCCCCAATTGTCTGCGAATCTTCCGCCGCAGAGCAGTATAGTTCAGGGCCACGACTCGTGGGAGCGTAGGCGCCAGTTGGATCCCCAAATATGGGACCGATTCCTCCACCCACTGAAACGGGAGGGAGCTCTGTAAGTAGTCTCGCGTGGAGGGAGTCAGTGAGAGGTCGAGGGCTAACGACTTGTCCGCGTTCACTTTGAACCCCGCTACCCGCGCAAAGGCGGCCAATTCCGCTACACACGCCGGCAGCGCCTCCCGTGGATTTGACAGGGACAGCAACACGTCGTCCGCGTAGAGGCTGATGGTATGAGTATACCCCCCGAACTTAATTCCGGAGATTCCCGGGCATTGTCTGATCGTCTGGGCGAGGGGTTCCATATACGCCGCAAAAAGCAGCGGCGACAACGGGCATCCCTGCCTCGTGCCCCTCGTTATGGCGAAGCTGGTAGACGTGTGACCGTTCACCCGAACCACTGCCGACGGGAATTTGTAGCAGTTAAAGATATGGGTGCGGAATTTCTCGCCTAGCCCCATCCGCCGCAATACCTGTTCCAGGTAGGGCCAGTGAACGCGGTCAAATGCCTTTTCAGCGTCGACCGTGAGGAGCATGTATTCACCCGACGTGCAAGAAGCTTTCTCGACCAAATGCAGGACGCGTTTCGTGTTGTCAGGGGCCTGACGTTCTGGGATGAACCCCGCCTGATCAGGGTCAATCAGGCCCAGCATACAAGAAGCCAGCCGCCCGGCGAGGATGCCCGAATAAAGCTTAAGATCAACGTTCAGCAGCGAGATAGGGCGGGAGGCCCCGCAGCGCTTCCGATCTTTCCCAGGCTTGGGGATGACTACTATGTGGGCCCCTAACAGGTCCGGAGGGATAGCCCCCGCGACCGAGAAAGAATTGAAGAGACGGGTGAGGATAGGCACCAACTGGGTGCAGAATGTCTTGTAAAAAATGGCGGTGAAGCCATCCGGCCCCGGAGCTTTTGCCAGTTTCAACCTGGAGATAGCCGCAACCACCTCTTCCGGGTGAATGTCTCTGTCTAGCCCATCAGCCTGGGCCTGTGTCAGGGCTGAGAGCGAGACCGAATCCAGAAAGGCAGTCCCTTCTTCGGCGTCCAGCCGCGATTCCGAATACAGATCGGCATGATAAGCACGGAAGGCCTCCGCTATGTCCCTATCGTCGGTAACTCTCCCTCCGTCCTCCCGATAGTTCTCATGGACCCCTTGTTGCTTCCGGACCTCCCGGAGCTTATGCGCGAGAAGGCGCCCGCATCTGTCCCCTCCCGTGTAATAAGCGTGCCGTAGTCGAAGGGCCGCATACTCCGCTCGGTCCTGGTCTAGCACTGCTAGCTGCTGACGTGCGGCCTTCAACTGCCTCCACACTCTCGGAGCCCCCGTCCTCTGGTGCATCTGCTCCAACTCTCTGGTGCGTTGCGTTAGCTCTTCCCGCTTTCGCCGCCGTTCCAGGTTGTCGGCTGCCGAGATAGCAATGAACTCTCCCCTAAGGACAGCCTTCATTGCAGCCCATTGTGCCGCCAGGGTGGTGTCGGTATATGCGTTGTGCGCTAGATAATCTGCGATCGACCAGCGAATCTGCTTCAACACCTCCTCCCGATGAAGCAGGGTGTCCCTAAGGTGCCAGATCCTGTCCGGCTGCACCACCGGGGGCAGGGACAAACTCGCGACCACCGGTGCGTGATCCGAAAGCGAAGCGACCCCTATCTCAACAGCCTTTGTCATTGCCCTGACCGCCGCCGAAACCAGCAGGTAGTCCAACCGGGCATATGTTTTATGTGCATGCGAGTAAAAGGAGAACTCCCGATCTTGCGGGTGGAACGCGCGCCACAAATCGTCAAGGCCCAGGTCTCGGAGACGGGCATAGCCCGCCGCCGAAAGGGCACCCGCCTGATGCGTACGCTGGCATGATCTGGCCTGTATGTTGTCAAAAACAAGATTCAGATCCCCCCCTAGGATGATGTGGCGGTTCTCGTCGCCGTGACCTCCGTGAGGGCGGTCTGCAAGAAGCGCTCCTGACCCTCATTGGGAGCGTAGATTGAACCGATGGTGAAGGTCGTGCCTCCCAGTGCGAACCTGTAAATCAATAGCCTCCATCTGATTTCCGCCTCCTTCTGCAAGACTTCCCCCTGAAACTTCTGGGCCACCAGGATCGCTACCCCCGCTGTCTTGGTGTGGCTAGAAGAAAAAAGCTGTATGGGGAAGTTGCGGGATTTAAGCCTGTGACAGTCTTGTGGCAATAGATGGGTCTCTTGGAGGAGGCAAACATCTGCCTGGGAGTTCTCTAGGGATGACAGCACGGCTCTGCGCTTTACTGGATTGTTGAGACCCTTAACATTAAGAGTCACTACTGTAAGAGTGTGAGGCGCCATTCACCCCGTCCGGTTCCCTCCAGAACATGCAATGTGCGCTGCGCCGGCCGCGTGGGAGCCATGGTCCATGGATAAGCAGTGTGTGTGCCCTGCGTGCTTACGCTGGTCCCGGCTCTACCCCACGATGGACGTGAAACCCCATGCCCTCCCACCCCGTTCCCCCAAATTCCAACCCAGACCTCCATCCCGCCACCCCCTCCCCCACCCCCCTCAATAAACAACAAATGTCCAAAACCCTTGTCCTCCACTGTCCAGCGGATGGTGAAGTCGGGACGCATAGCGCAACGGTACAGAGAAAGGGCCCCTCTCCCGCAGGCGACACGCTCTAAGAGCCAGTGGTACCGCCAGCCAGGTTCCTCACTCAGTTGCATCGGGCGAAGCGCCCCGTTTCCCCGCGGAGACCGATTCTAGTGCCTCCTGTTGTCCTCGAAGGATCTCCGCTGCCGGCGGTTTCTTAGCACGTCTACGGCGGCCCTGGCGGCGCCAACCAGGCCCGGCCGTCGCTGTCGCCGCCGTGCCACTCTCCGCCTCACTGTCCTCCTGTGGTAGCTCCACCCCCCAACAGCTGAGCTGCCTCCGATAGGGACCGTAGCTGATAGAGTGTGTTGTCGATACGAAACACCAAACGAAACGGGTGGCCCCAACTGTAGTGGATGTTGCGTTGTCGGAGGTGAGTCGTGATCGGTCTAAAAAGCCTGCGCTTGTGGAGTGTGAGCGCCGAAAGGTCCTGATACAGCACCGGAGCATGGTCCCTAAATTTCACGGGGTGCTGCCGGTGAGCTTTAAGTAGTATCTCCTCCTTGGTGCGGTAGTCCTGGACACATACTAAGATATCGGGCGGGTTGGCCGCCGCGGGACGCGGGGGCCCCACCCTGTGTGCTCTGTCGATTCGCAACTCCGTGTCCAGCGGGCGCTCCAGGATATGATTGAAAAGTTCCCTCGTGAAAGCGAAGAGGTCCCTGGAATCATCGGTACTCCGCACCCCTCGGATGCGTATGTTATGGCGCCGGGACCGATTTTCTAAATCCTCTACATGCGACTGGAGATCCAGCTGTTGGTCATGTAGCCGCAAGAGCTCCTGTTGCAGCGTCGCCAGCTCTGTGTCGCGGCCGTCTCCTTTATCCTCCAATGTGGCCACACGCTCCCCAATGTTGTCCACCTCCCGACGCACCTCCTTGAGCGCCGCTGCGAACTCCTTCTGCAGATTCTGGATGTCCGTGCGCAGACCCGTGAACATGGATTCCAAGAAGGATTTTGTAATGAGTTCAGAGCCTTCTGGCTGCGCCGGCGGGAGGCCCGCCGCCCCCGCCACCATACCACCGTCTACCGGCCTCACTCGTGGTTGCGTGAAAAGCTCCTTCAAGGTCTTGTCCTTGCGGCCTTTCGGGGGGACCATGCCGCGCCGTATGCGCCACCGCCGCTAGCGTATCCCGCTGGGGGCCCAGGGCCTCGCACCAATCACCCACCGCTGGCCCCCACCCTCCTCTTCCAGCGCTGCCGCCTGCACTGCCACGTCCCTGCCAGGCAGCGCCCTCCGTGACTTCCTCGAGGGCACCCTGTCGTGCTCAGACTCCCGCCTAGCTCCTTGTGCCGCTCCTCCACCGCGCGGCCACGACGGCTGCCACAGTCCGATCACTGCCCGGCTGTAGAGGGGACGGGCCCCCGGTCACACTCCCTCGCCGCGTTCGTCGCCAGCAGGGCCCCTCGCCAGGCAGCAGCCGCCCTCGATGCCCCACACCTCCGGTCTAGCGTGCCTCCCCGCTCCACCTCTTACTGCAGGCCTCCCCCAGCCAAGTCTCTTCCAGTCACTCTACTCGGGGCCGTGGGCCTCTAGTCGGAGGGCATTCCCTCCTCCAACACCGGCATGCAGTCCGCCGGCTCCGGCGTGCACTCCAGTCTCCGTTCCCCCGCCGTCGGCTCCCTGGGACTCCGCCACCACCAATGCGGGTCCCCGGTCATCCCCACCAGCACCCTCGCTGCCGCCAAGCACCGCCAAGCGCCGCGCCTCGATGATGGCGCCGATAGGCTCCCACCAGGGTTCTCCACGTACCTGCCTCAGTCCCCGGCCGTGGCGCAGTCAGCGCGGTCACTCGCCTGGGCGGCGCTGCGATCCCGCCGGGTCCTCAAGGCTCCACTCCGGCCCTCAGCACTCGGTTCCACCTGGCAGCCAGTCGCCGTCTCTGTGCTCCGGGACTACGGCCCCCGCTTCGTACTGGCCAAGAGCGCCGCACCGTGGGTCCTCTCGTCTCCCACCGGCCAGGCCGCCCCTCCGCTCACCTAGGGCCGGGCACCTCGTCGATCCACTCCGGGCTGGCAAGGGTCCTCCGTGAGTACGTCAGCGCCTCCCAATGTCGTCCGGGCCCTCACCCGACTGCCGTCCGGCCCTAAATGCCGCCGCTCGGCCCTCGGCGCACCCGGGCTGCTCCGTCTGCGCCAAGCCTCGACCTCACCAGGCCCCTCTCGCTTCCGTTGTTTCGCGGCTCCGGAAGCACCTCCGCGGGCGGCAACCACTCTCACGGCTCCGCGGCTGTGGCCGGCTCCTCCTGGGCTATTTTCTCCGACGCCGGCTAGCTGGACACCGCCGGACATCGGGCTTTCTACGGGCCACCCACGGGAGAGGCGAAACTGCACGTCCGCCTAAGCCGCCATCTTAGCCACGCCCCTCCACTTCCTGTTTAAAACTGAATCACAGTAATCATTTTAGGCCAATCCTCAAATTTTGTCTTTGACAGTACTGCTGCTCTGTCACGTTCAGCCCAACCACTACCCTGGTCAATGGGGAACCCTTCTCATCTACCGACCCCACCTTGGATAAAGCTAGCCCTCGCCTACCTACAGAGGCAATCCTGCAGGTGAATATCACCCGATGGCCAGCTAAATGATGTGGCTCATCCTGCCTCCCAGGTCAGATTTCTCTCTCCAAGTGAAGGCCAATGCTGCCCAAAGGCAAGTAACAAGCAGAGGCCATTTTAGCACTGTCAGTGTCAGAAATCAGGCCCCTATCCATCTACTGACAAGTGGATGTTCCAATCTGGTGCTTGGAATACCCCCCACTTCCAGCCTCAGGGCTGGCAAAGAGTCACCAACTTGTTCCTTCGATCCCTCTGGGTTCTTGTGTTTTTCAGAGTGGGGGATACAACTTCAGGTTGCAGACACCCTCCTCCCAATTTCACTTCTGCCCTTTCAGGGTCTGGGCCCTGAGAATGAGCAGGTGCGTGGCAGTGCAGAACTCCAAGGGCGACATATTCTGGAGGTATCTTGGGGAAGTGTGTATGGCCCAGGCTCCCTATCTCCTATCACTGTGACAGTGTAGGCGGCAGCTCTAGGTCAGCAGTGGCCTTCCTACTGCCAGTTTTAGGGTCGTCATTTATCAGAGCAGATAACCATTGGCTCTCTGGCCCTCCCATTATAGGTGGCCTCCTTCTCTGAGCCTTTCCTCGTTTCCAGGGTCTCTGTACCTTTCACTTAGGGACACTACCCCAGATATTTTGTTTCTTAGAGCACCCTGGGTGTCCGCACACTTAGCCTTTTTTTGCCTGTATGATCTCACTGTCAAGGTTGCAGTCTAGGGCTAGGTCAAGACTGACAACTACCCCCCTCTGGGCATCTACACCTCCCATTCTAGGGCTTCCAAGGCCACAGGCTGGACAGATTTCGCCAATGGCCATTCCTTACCTTGCAAACCTTTCTGGGCAAATACTGATCTGTGGAAACCAGCCTTCCTAACAACAGGGTCTGGCTGCATCTGTATCCTTTGGACAGGGTAAAATTAATACAAACAATGATTACTCCATAACAGATCTCAATCAGTCCCTATTGTCCCACTCATTCGTCCATACTGAGGAAGATTAAAATATATATAATCAGAAAATAAACAATACAGAATTAGAAAAATCTGTCTTCGCAGATTAATTTATTAATTATTCAAGATACAGTGAAAAGAAATTATTTAGTGAACATTATTTTTCATTCATTGGCAGTAATCTTGGAAAAAGAGAAAAAACAAAAATCATTAATAAAACAAATTTCCAAACAATAAAAACCATAAAAGACGAGAGTCACTAACACAGACAAATACAACATGTCATTAAAAGAATTACACATCCGTGGTAAAAGTACATGGGATGTAGAACCCGGTACTTTAGCGTTTTGCACTCATTAACTGTCGTCCGTGTTTACGGATTGTGTAGTTAGATAGGCGTCGACGCGTTTCGATGGGTAAATTATATCTCCATCTTTTTCAAGACCAAACTCTTGTCTCTCTTATATTTAAAATTTCCAAATGACCAGGTAAGCACCTATATGATAAAATACAAAGATCAATCAATAATCTCTAATGAACAACCAAATGAACAAAGTTTCCATTTCTAGACACATAGATTAAATATTTGCTCTGTATTTCATCTAACATTCCTATGATGTACATACATAATTAGATGTCCCTAAAATGTAAGCAAAAATTCTATTAAAACAAATGCCTGGCATATTGTCTCAAACATCAAAATAAGATACATTTAAAAGTTATTTCCTGAATTATGTAGCAATCTTTCCTCCCATTGTGTATACCGACAACCAATCACGCCTTCATATATTCTTAGCATTCAATCATTCAATCATTCATTAAAAGACAAAAATACCTCACCTATTATTCTTGGTGAGGCAAGCCACCATCCATACATTAAACCAATCATTTTCAATTTGCTGGAAGGAAAACTCCTGTAAAGAAACAGGATGGCCTTACAGTTTATCTGGGAATGATAAAGGAAAATTGATACAATCATAGTTTGTACTTTGATTGTGCTATGAATTGGCCTAGTTGGTAAAGAAAAGGGAAGGAAATCTCACCTTTCATTTATTTTGGCTTTTTCTTTTCAAATTTGTAGAATGTAACTATTGTAGCCCAGTTTTATAATTTAAATCAATATATAGTATGTAGAACACTCTGTAGGATGTAAATATTATAAATCAAAACTACACACTATCAGAATCGATTTAGTTGAAAGCAGCAGTAATCTGCTAATATTTACCTTGAAATGGAGCAATTTTGATTTCAAGTTTGCACTTGCTTCAAGTTTCTTGGCAATCTTGCCGTAGTGCTTATTTAGATAGGTTGCAGAAATTCAACCGGCATAGTTTCCCTCTTATAATTAGGGTCTAAAATAACAAGAGAATAGCCAAAGTTACCACTCTATGAATGGCTATCTTTTTATTTATCTAGAGAAAGATACAAATACTTGCCCCCTCCCAGTAATTTTGAACATGTAGGCCATTTCTACCCATATTGCATGGTTGAGGCTCCTGTTTTAACAAAGTCTGGGATTGAAATTGTCCCATCCATTTTGTTTTATTATAATCATGGTCCCAATCTATACTTTATTTCTTGGTAAGTTCTATGCCTATATTGGAATGTTACGTTGATTTAACCATTGTGGTACTCATACCCACATTACCTTCAATGTCATATTTCCCATTGTTTTATAACATCTGTCCTACTTCGTGGTATAAACCATAACGTTTTTGCAAAAAGAGCTCCTCTCAATGACACTCAATCCCTCTCTACTCCAAATGACTAAACTGTCTAGATAAAGACCTAGTATAAATACGAGCACGCTACTTATTTTAATCGATGTTTGTTCCCGGATTCGGTCGATGACCGGCAAAAAGTAAATTATCAACCACCCTCTCGGTGGCCTAATTCTTTTATACTCACTTTATTATAGGGAACACCTGATTACAGACCCTATCTTCCCGCCTCCTAAGTCACCGTGTTTCTCGGCTTTAATCTACAAACACTTCCGGGTTCGGGTCCTACTAGAATAATCTAAAACGCGGTTAGTGAAGCAGTCGTCCTTATCGGGCGCCATGTTAGTCTGTGTGAAATATGTATATCACAGGCAGTTACCGAAAATATTAAAGGGCATGACACCGCATCATATATAAATACATAATGTTTAGCGGTCAGGGCCTCTCTATAACGTGTTAAGGGCGGTCCCCCCATGATATTGAAAAGAAAAACATGCGTACGATTCTAATAGTGGTTGAAAGTGGCGCCATCTTGAAATGGGAACAGCCAGTTGTCTATCGTATGCATGAATGTCTCCTGTCAATATTGTTAATATATATTGCGACAATGTATAAATAATAGGGCAAAGTCTAGGCTCTATGTTCCTGTTTATCAATATATTTAAAAGAGACCTATTTCTGTTACTACGAGGTATTTGCTTTGATATGTTTTCAGTACAGCCATTTGGGTTGAAGAGGTAACCACTGCCTAAATAGTTTTTTGCTTTTATAAGTATAAATCTGTCTGCAGTAGTTTAAGCATGGACAATTTTAAAACGTTCAGTTTCTCTGAAGAGCAATTCAACAAACTCATTAATGAAGGGTCTCATAGTAGACCGATAAGTGCGACCAACCAAACAAATCATGAACAACTGCTTAAACTCTACAATCTAAAGAAACAATTAATTCGCACGGAGTTACATGCAGAGTTTTTGATCGAATATCTAAAAGCTGGTGTGATACCTATTGGGCTTCATATTAAAAATGAACCCGACCTATTTGTGGAACACAAAAAATTCTTGGAAACGTGGTCACACATAGCGAATCGTTGTAGCCGCGATTGGCTTATTCTCATCATAGAAACAGCTCAGGAGGTAATCATAATTGAGAAGAAAACCATTGAAGAATTGAAAAGTAAAATTAAAGGCACTACCATGATAGATGAGATTAAGAAAAGACTAGATGAAATGAAGCAGGAGACTGAAGGTTATAGAGAATATTTAGTTAATAAAAAAACGAATAAACTTAGAAAAGATATAGAAAAATTTTGCACTGAAAGAATATACCCCTATTTAGGGAAAGAGTACTATAACGCAAAAGGAGACTAAAGATGGGAAAAACCTAACTATCAGAAACCCATATATTCCAGAGGAGAGAATAAAAGGATCACATTCTCAGATACATCCTGTTCGAGTAGTGATGAGGAGGAACAACATCCTGATAGCAGGGCTCACACCGGATTTAATCAAGATCCTGAGTCTTTTTTAGGTCAACACCAGAAACGCGAACAAGGAAATTTCAGGAACCCCAACAGGGGAGACACAACGAGAAATTATCCCCCCAGGAATATCTCAAAACAAGGAATTGCCGATATTGTTGGTAGATAAAATCCCTATCATTAACCTCTCTTCCAAAATTTAAAAAAAAGTTGAAATGGAAGTTCTGGAGAGAGGATTTAGTTTCGCACCAACAGTAGCTCCCAACAAATTTGATTTTGATACAGATCTTAAACTTTTGTTCTGAAAGATTAGGCTTAAGGATTTTTTTGTAGGGAAAGAGAGCCGTCCTAATACCAATGTTACTGGTTTTCGGGGCAAATCATCTTTTACCCCTACTTTAGGACAAGTTGACAGCAATATTGCTATCTTTGAAAAAACTGTGAATATAGAAATAAAATCCCTATTGGATCGCCCATATAAGTTTAACAACAACCTTTCCTCAGAACACAGGAAGGCACTTAGAGAACTAAAGGAGGACACAAATATTATTATTAAACCCGCCGATAAAGGCGGAGAAGTAGTCATTTTCGATCAGAAGAAATATGATGAGAAAATGATGACCCTGCTCAATGTGAGAGAACATTATCATCAAGTCTCTCACTGTAAAAATATTCAACTAAAAAAAGATGTGTATAATCTACTAGATTTGGCCATAAATGAAAATTGGATCAGCGAAGAAGAATGCAAATTTCTATACAGTTCAGATCCCATTACACCGGCAATTTATGGACTGTCTAAAATCCATAAAGATATTGATAACCCTGCAATGCGACCTATAGTTAGCAGTATAGTATCTATTTTAGAACCTCTCAGCAAATATGCTGACTTTTTCTTAAAACCTATTGTTGCTAAACAAAGATCCTATCTGAGAGATACAGCACACGCAATCGCAACGTTTGAAGGTTTGGGCATCAATGGGGTGACCTAATTCTTGGTCACCCTTGACATTGAAGCCCTATATACCAACATTCCACAAGAAGGTACAATCAGAACAGTAAGAACCATGCTTCAAGCAGAAGATCATGGTGGTGGCAACCTGGATTTTATAATGATCTGTGTGAGTATGGTATTAAGAAACAATCTTTTCCTATATAAGAAGGACCTATACCATCAAATTAAGGGGACCAGCATGGGCGCAACCTGTGCCCCAAGTCTGGCCTGCCTTTATGTCAGCAACTTTGAACAGGTTGCAACATCCCATCCTCGTCGCCAATGCAATAATGATGTCTCCACGCACGCCTTAGTTGTTATAGGAAGCTTTATTAGTACAGAGCTTCACAGAAATCATCCATACATGTAAACCTGGGTCTAACCGTCTCCTCTAGAATCTGGCACACAGTCAGTGTTCCAGATTCTAGATTCAGCGAAACACCACACAGGTCCATGTCTTTAACGAACTGGCTCCTTTCTTTGAGAACATCAGTCACTGGTACCGCTTTATTGATGATATCATCTTCATCTGGAGCGGTGCCAGTGACTTATTGAAAGAATTTATAGCCTGGCTCAATCTGGGTGATCCCAACCTTAGATTTACATCTCAGTGGAGCAACTCTTGTATAAACATTTTGGACATTTGTATCAAAAACAGTGACAATACATTGGGGGTTGAACTATATAGTAAACCAACAGACAAAAACACTTTACTACATTACCAAAGTCATCACCCCAAAGCACAGAAAGATAATATCCCCTTCGAGGAGTTTCTGCGACTTCGCAGAAACTGTACCACACTTGAAGACTTTTATGTACATTCTGACAATCTTAAGAAGAAACTAGCTGATAGGGGATACCCTAAAAAATTTATCAAAAATTCATTCAAAAGAGCTAGATTTTACGATAGGAAATCCATGCTTGATATGAATAAAAGGAAAGAAAAGAACAAAAACGATGGAAAGATTGTGTTTGTCAGTAAATTTTCACCAATGAGTAATCAAATAAAAAACATAATTAATAGGAATTGGAAAATAATTAATGACGAAAGAGAAGAACCTTTTGAAAAACCTCTGTTTGCCTTCAGGCGTAATACTAATCTTCGTAACTCACTGGTACACACCTATAGTGATAAAGAAGATAACATCCAAACAAATCTGTTTCAATCCAAAGCAATAGGGAATATTAAATGCGGATACCGCTCGGTTTGTGAACATTGTATTGTTGACAAACAAGTCACATACAAAGGTAGTACTGTTTCATCTAAAGAATTGACCAACTGTAGAAGGAAAAACGTAGTTTACCTTCTCATCTGCCCATGTGGCTTGGGCTACGTGGGTGAGACGGGACGGGAAGTTTGCTGTAGAATAATAGAACATAAGTCCGCACTTCGTACTCAGAAGGAGAATGCACCACTTACATCACATTTCAGCCCGAACAACCACAAATGTGACGACTTTAAGTGGTTTATATTGGAAAAAATTAAATATAATAGATGTGGTGGCAATGTAGGCAAAATCAGAAAAAAGAGGGAACAATGGTTTATTTGCAAATTAGGCACCATTGGTGGGGGCCTTAACTCAAGGGAAGACTGGATGTCATTTATTGCCTGAACCATCTATGGTACATTTACCGATAGTATTTTAGCTACTGTGACCTAACTAATGATGACTCAGTAGATTTGTACGAATATAGATAAGCGGTAGATTCTGTTCCCTTTTTCTCCTTCTTTTTTGTCATTTTTTTAAAGCTTTTTCTTTTAATGTCAATGGGACGTCGTAGTAACAGAAATAGGTCTCTTTTAAATATATTGATAAACAGGAACATAGAGCCTAGACTTTGCCCTATTATTTACACATTGTCGCAATATACATTAACAATATTGACAAGAGACATTCATGCATACGATAGACAACTGGCTGTTCCCATTTCAAGATGGCGCCACTTTCAACCACTATTAGAATCGTACGCATGTTTTTCTTTTCAATATCATGGGGGGACCGCCCTTAACAAGTTATAGAGAGGCCCTGACCGCTAAACATTATGTATTTATATATGACGCGGTTTCATGTCCTTTAATATTTCCGGTAACTGCCTGTGATATACATATTTCACACAGACTAACATGGCGCCCGATAAGGACGACTGCTCCACTAACCACGTTTTAGATTATTCTAGTAGGACCCGAACCCGGAAGTGTTTGTGGATCCGACCCGGAAGTGTTTGTAGATTAAAGCCGAGAAACACAGTGACTTAGGAGGTGGGAAGATAGGGTCTGTGATCAGGTGTTCCCTATAATCAAGTGAGTATAAAAGAATTAGGCCACCGAGAGGGTGGTTGATAATTTACTCTTTGCCAGTCATCGACCGAATCCGGGAACAAACATCGATTAAAGTAAGTAGCGTGCTCGTATTTATACTAGGTCTTTATCTAGACAGTTTAGTCATTTGGAGTAGAGAGGGATTGAGAGTCATTGAGAGAAGCTCTTTTTGCAAAAACGTTATGGTTTATACCACGAAGTAGGACAGATGTTATAAAACAATGGGAAATATGACATTGAAGGTAATGTGGGTATGAGTACCACAATGGTTAAATCGACGTAACATTCCAATATTGGCATAGAACTTCCCAAGAAATAAAGAATAGATTGGGACCATGATTATAATAAAATAAGATGGATGGGACAATTTCAATCCCAGACTTTGTTAAGACAGGAGCCTCAACCATGCAATATGGGTAGAAATGGCCTACTTGTTCAAAATTACTGGGAGGGGGCAAGTATTTGTATCTTTCACTAGATAAATAAAAAGATAGCCATTCATAGAGTGGTAACTTTGGCTATTCTCTTGTTATTTTAAACCCTAATTATAAGAGGGAAACTATACGGGTTGAATTTCTGCGACTTATCTAAATAAGCACTACGGCAAGATTACCAAGAAACTTGAAGCAAGTGCAAACTTGAAATCAAAATTGCTCCATTTCAAGGTAAATATTAGCAGATTACTGCTGCTTTCAACGAAATTGATTCTGATAGTGTGTAGTTTTGATTTATATTATTTACATCCTACAGAGTGTTCTACATACTATATATGGATTTAAATTATAAAACTGGGCTACAATAGTTACATTCTACAAATTTAAAAAGAAAAAGCCAAAATAAATGAAAGGTGAGATTTCCTTCCCTTTTCTTTACCAACTAGGCTAATTCATAGCAAAATCAAAGTACAAACTATGATTGTATCAATGTTCCCAGATAAACTGGAAGGCCACCCTGTTTCTTTACAGGAGTTTTCCTTCCAGCAAATTGAAAATTATTGGTTTAACATATGGATGGTGGCTTGCCTCACCAAGAATAATAGGTGAGGTATTTTTGTCTTGTAATGAATGATTGAATGATTGAATGCTAAGAATATATGAAGGCGTGATTAGTTGTCGGTATACACAATGGGAGGAAAGATTGCTACATAATTCAGGAAATAACTTTTAAATGTATCTTATTTTGATGTTTGAGACAATATGCCAGGCACCTGTTTTAACAGAATTTTTGCTTAAATTTTAGGGACATCTAATTATGTATGTTTATGTTCTTAAATTAATTGGGGACATATTTTTGCATCATAAGAATGTTAGATGAAATACAGAGCCAATATTTAATCTATGTGTCTAGCAATGGAAACTTTGTTCATTTGGTTGTTCATTAGAGATTGTTGATTGATCTTTGTATTTTATCATATAGGTGCTTACCTGGTCATTTTGCAAGTTTTTAAATATAAGAGAGTCAAGAGTTTGGTCTTGAAAAAGATGGAGATATAATTTACCCATCGAAACGCGTCGACGCCTATCTAACTACACAATTCGTACACAGAGGCGACAGTTAATGAGTATAAAATGCTAAAGTACCGGGTTCCACGTCCCATGTACTGTTACCATGGATGTGTAATTCTTTTAATGACATATTGTATTTGTCTGTGTTAATGACTCTCGTCTTTTATGGTTTTTATTGTTTGGAAATTTGTTTTATTACTGATTTTTGTTTTTGGTTTTTATCCAAGATTACTGCCAATGAATGTTGAAAAATTATGTTCACTAAATAATTTCTTTTCACTGTATCTTGAATAATTAATAAATTAATCTGTGAAGACAGATTTTTCTAATTCTATATTGTTTATTTTCTGATTATATGTATTTCAATCTTCCTCAGTATGGACGAATGAGTGGGACAATAGGGACTGATTGAGATCTGTTGTGGAGTAATCATTGTTTGTATTAAGTTTACCCTGTCCAAAGGATACCCCTCTTATTCACTGTATAGTGCCCTACTCATTTGGCTTAGAAGGGGCTCCTCTTTTCTTTGATAAATATGCATCTGTATCCCTCAGAGCAGTGACCGGAACTCCATTCCCTATGATGCTGTTGAATTGAGTCCTACCGCCCTCAGGGATAACCAGATTACCTTCTGGGTCCACTTCTCAAATAAACGCTATTAAGGTCTCCTATTGGTAATCCACCCCAAAGCTATATTAGTCACTCCTGTTGAGTGCCTACCAGTGTACTTTTTTGGTCTGAGACATGAGGAATCTCCCTTTCTGTGCCCTGGCTTACGGCAGGGACTGCACCTACACCCTCTACGAGTGCTTTTTTCTGCTTGGCGTTCCTGCTTTCCTGCTGTCAGGAGTGGGTTGGGACTCTTTCCCCTTTGGGGTACTCTAGTACGATCCCACACATTCGCTCCCTTCCAAGCTTTCTGTGGTCAGTCAGCTTGGATTCCCCTAGATGCTGGTGTAAATCTGAAGAACAATTACTCAAGATGTGCTCTGACATAACCAAATTGTATGACCGATAATAAGTATCAAAGGAATTTCCTTTCACCCAGCCCTCCCGTGCTTTCATTGAGATGTCCAAGTTTGTGATTCTTTGTGTGTGTCACAGAATTTCTTCTTATACTCTTCAGGTGTGAGACCAAACTTGTGTACACTTGAGTCCTTATTTTGGGGATACGAGTCAGCTACCCCTTCCTCTAGCATCAGGAGTGTTTCCTTCCCCAGTGTAGGTTCTTACTCCACAATAATACTCCCCATGGCTTCTGGTCCACCCTGAGCATTTATAATGCTCTTTCATAGGACGCAAACCATTTGTGAAAGTCATTCCATACCACAAAACTGGGCACTAACTTTTTAGGCAATTAAGGGATGTATGGTCGGGGCGTGGCTTGGCTGCAGCGCGGAATGGCTGCCTGAAACCGCAGCTCCGCCGATCGAGCGAATCAATCCGACAATTATCGGCGATCCAGGTGCCAGAGCTCGGTCCTCTCAGCCCCGGTGAAGTGTACTGGATATCAGCCCTCCCCGACGAAACTCCTGAACCCGTAGCTGGAACAGTGGCGGAGAGCGGCCCGGTGATTGTCGAGCGCCGGAGCGGCCTGCAGCGCGCACAGACGTCGGGGACTGGCGTGAGACTGGACCCGTGGAGGAGACGCGCTGCGGAGCGGGGATTGCTGGGTCGGCTTGGCTCTGGGGCTCGGTCTCCTCACAATAATCCCCGCCGGCGGAGAAGCGTTGCTGCAACGGCGTCGGACCAGACCCGGTACATCGCTGGCTGCGATACGGTGAGGCGAGGAGGCGGTGCTGCGGCCGCCGGGCGCTGGGGCCTCGAGGGCGTCCTGAGTGGGCTCTCGCTGTGTACATCCTGCCACGATAGAGCGCCGCTGGATGCCCGCGGGGCGCCCGCACTCCGTTGTAGCTCATGAAGACCGCCTGACCGAGGGGAGCTGCGCTGCTGCCAACTGCCAGAGTGTACCCTGAGGCAGAGATCTGGGAAGTGCGGTGAGCGGTCGGGGCTTGCCGTTGTCCATCGAGGCAGCGCAGAGAGCAGCGCGCTGTGGAACTGTGGCCCCGGACGGGGTGGTGCTGCCGCTGACGTGGCCGGGCTGCGGCTGGCTTTCACAACTAGGGCCTGGGGCGTGGACCGGCACTCGCTCGGCCCGGTGGATACCTGCTATGGGGCTCCTTTGCACCGCGAGAGGCGCCGCTGAGCGGAGGACAGGCCGCATCTGAGGATACACCCTGCGGCGGTCCCGCCCTGTTGGACCTGATCTACTGCACTACAGACATACCCCGGTGCGGGGGCGGCGGCTCCCCGGCCTGCTGTGGTCGATTATATTCCCTACCATCTGCTGCAGGGGCCTGGTGTGGGGCGCGCAGCGCCGTGGGGGGGCCTGTGTTTAAGTAGCCCCTATCCACTAGCGGTGTGGTGAGTCAGCCATGGGCAAACCGGACACGCGCCAGCCCAAGCTCACATTTGACAAGTCCAAACAAAAAGCGTCGGACCAGGATAACCGAGACACGGATGCCACACGCACGGAACAGAGCAGCCCACCAGATGCGGACATTAAAGCGATGTTTAAAGAGTTGAAGGTAGGATTGCGTGGCATAGACGGCAAAATGGATGCGCTGGCAGCACGCATGGATGGAATCACGACACGTATGGACAAGCACGAAGGCAGAGTAGAGGCGCTTGAAACACGCGTGGCTGACACGGAAGATGGCCAGACCGACCTGGTCAAACAACTGCGTGGAATGGATAAAGTCCTGGAGTTAATACAACAGAAGAACGAGGATTTAGAGGCACGCTCGAGGCGCAACAACATCCGCATCACGGGTGTGGCGGAATCGACAGACATCACTAATATGGAACAATACGTTGAACAGATGCTGAAAGAGCTATTTGGGTCGGGGCTATCCTTAATGTTCCTCATTGAAAGGGCGCATAGGACACTGGGGCCCAGGCCTAAGCCGGGAGCGCCGCCTAGGCCGATCATCGCGCGCGTCTTGAATTATAGGGACCGGGACACGGTATTGCGTATGGCAAGAGACATGAAAGATATGCAATACAAAGGTAATCACATTGCCCTTTACCCAGACTACACCATGCAAGTACAAACTGCTCGCAGAGAATTCATGCCTGCGAAAAAACTCTTCCAACAAACGGGAACGAAATACTCCCTGATCTACCCTGCGAAGCTCCGGGTGCAGGGCCCCGGGAAACCGACTTTCTTTTTGGATGCGAAAGCGGCCCTACAATATGCGAAACAACTGGCAAGAGAGCAGAAAAACCAACCACCTGCAGAGGGGCCGGAGCGGCAGTACAGGCTAAGTGATATTGAGTGACTACTCGTGTCTGATGTTTTGCTATTAAGCTGTGTGCCCCCTGTCCGGGCCGCTTAGGGGCCTCTTGGTTATCTACTGCGCAGGGGGTTTATTCGCTTGCACTGGGAGGGCTGAGCATATCGATTTGGTTCCGGGGTGGCGGGGGACCTTGAGCCGGCATGCTGCTGCAATGCTCGATCGCCCTGTCATGAGCACAGGGTTAGCAGGCGGCCAACCTACGTACCTCAGGGGATGATTCCCATGTATTGGTTACTAAAGTTGGGTTTAGTCATGGTTTCTATGGCTGGGTGGGTAACTTGGGGGGCTATTGCACAACCTGGTTGGGGGGTTGGAGCGGGCGGGGGGAGGGTTCACCTGAGTTTGGGGGGTAGATTTGGAGTTTGTTTGTTTTGTAGTGTTGAGTCAGGAGAAGCGAGCCAAATTGCTGTACCACATACCGTATATTCCTCACTGCCCTGTCGAAAATGTTATTCCTTGCTGTATTATGATCGCTTCCATGCAATGTGGCCCGGTGGGTTGCGGGACTGTGCTGTGCGCGTCGTCTGTTGGTGGTTGAGTGGATTATCACAAGGCTTGAGCGTATTGTTTGATCGTTACTTCTTCAAGTTCCTATCGCCATGACGCGAATAACCTGCCTTACCTGGAATGTGCGAGGCTTGAATGACAGACGCAAGGTCAGGTTGGTTCAGGCCTACTTACTTAGAAAAGATGTAGACATTTGCCTCTTGCAGGAGACTCACTTGACAGCTAATGCAGCACAGCTGCTTAAGCATAATCGATGGGGAGAGATAGTTCACGCATCTTATTCCAATTACTCCAGAGGGGTGGCGGTCCTGATACGAAGAGGTCTCCAGTGGACGACGCACGAGGTGCTCAGGGACGCGGGAGGCCGCTATGTGCTGCTTGTGGGTACGCTGTGTGGCATGAGACTGGTGCTGGTGAATGTGTACGGCCCTAACGATGATAACCCAGATTTCTTCGGGGAACTATGGCATGCGGTGCAGGCTCGTGGCCCGGCAGCGATCTTATGGGGGGGGGACTACAATGTCGTACTCTCAGACACTATGGATAGGCAGGGCGCTACTAGAGAACACCACCCTAGGGCATCAGAGGCGCTTGGCTGTATCGTACAGGAGACAGGGCTGGTGGACTCCTGGAGGGTATTACACCCAGGGGACCGCGCGGGCACATGTATAACAGCGCATAGAGCCGCCTGGTCCAGGTTGGATTACTGGTTGCTATCCAGGGACCTGCACTCGTCAGTGCAAGAGGTGATGCACCTGCCGAGATCGCTTTCCGATCATGCCCCGGTGCTCCTCACGTTGTCCACGCCGGCCCAATATAGACAGCCATTTAGCTGGCGGTTTCCCTCGCGGGCGCTGAGCGATCAGGTATTTCAGCAGGCACTGCGCGAAAAGCTCGAGGAATACTTTGCGATTAATGAGGGCACCGTGGACTCGCCGGGCACGCTCTGGGAGGCTTGTAAGGTGGTGACGAGAGGGCACTGCATGTCGCTGAAAACAGGGGTGCTGAGATCAATTCGCGATTCCCTGAGCAAACTGGAAATAGACCTTGCGCGACTGGAGTCTGACTTGATAAATGCGCCATCAGACAGAGTGTGTGCGGACCTTAGATCGCAGCTCACTAGGTACCAGGAGGAGGCGGACAGGGAAGTTGCATACCTATCTAAAGACTGTTGGGCTAGGCGATATGGCGAGGGTGACCGAGCCAGACGCACGTTGGCGCACATGTTGCGCGCGCCACGTGGGTCGGACCATATACTAGAGTTGCAGCGTGCGGAGGGTGACGTGGTGCGTGAGCCGCCAGATATCCTGGACACGATGACAGATTTCTATAGGGATTTTACACCACAAAGGTGACACCAGAGGAGAAGGTGCTCAGCGACTATCTAGACACCATTGCCTTAGCGTGGTTCAGCAATAGTGCCAGACAATACATGGACTTGCCGTTCACGCAAGAAGACATACGGGCGGTAATTGCAGGCCTTCCGCCTTGCATGGCGCCGGGCCCGGACGGGCTGACGGCGGCCTTCTACAAGGAATACGCGGACATCCTGGTCCCGAGGCTTCATGGTGTGTTTGAGGAGGCAGTGGAAAAAGGGATCCTCCCCCAGTCACTGCGGGAAGCACTGATCATCACGCTGCTTAAGCCTGGCAAGGACCCAAAGCGCCCAGACTCCTACCGCCCACTGTCACTAATAAACCTCGACGCCAAAATATATGCTTTCTGACCGCTTAAAGTACATGCTGCCACAAATCGCGCTCTCTGACCAATCGGGCTTTGTGTTGGGGAGGTCCACTTCTCATAACCTACGAGTACTATTTGGGCTCTTGCATTATTTGGATCCCAAAGTCCAAGCCGCCGCGGCACTGTTGGATGCGACGAAGGCATTCGACTCTCTGGAATGGCAGTTTTTGCGGACGTTATTTACCCGAATGGGATTTAGTCCGCTATTTGCCAGGCGTATTGGCATATTATATAATGGTCCAGTGGCTAGGGTGCGGGTGAATGGCCAGACATCTGCCCCTATCTCCATCACCAGAGGGACCCGACAGGGATGCCCGTTGTCGCCGTTGCTATTTGCAATTGCGACGGAACCACTGGCAGCCCGCTTGAAACAACATCATACTCAACGTAGCATTGGCTTTACGTCGCGCGGTCTGCTAATTTCTATGTATGCCGACGACATCACCATCTACATGATGAACCCGTCG
Organism: Triturus cristatus; assembly: GCF_964204655.1. Classification (NCBI taxonomy): domain Eukaryota; kingdom Metazoa; phylum Chordata; class Amphibia; order Caudata; family Salamandridae; genus Triturus; species Triturus cristatus. The sequence continues at coordinate 419,112,467 of NC_140585.1, read as the reverse complement.
GAGAACTTTGACCCGCTGATGAGGGAGGTAACTCGCTACAGTGGGCTCACCGGTATAGATATCAATTGGTCCAAATCGGCCATGCTACCCTTAACGGAGGGCACGCACAAGTGTCACACGGAATTCCCGATCGACTGGGTCACGGATGAGGTCAAGTACTTGGGTATAAGGATGAGCCGCTCAGTTCAAGAAATACAGTTGGCCAACTTTGGTGTGGCCATGGAGTGGCTGGAGAGTAAAGTTAAGAGGTGGAAAGCGTTGCCGCTGTCATTGACGGGCCGCATAGCCATTGCAAAAATGGTTGTGGCGCCTAAATTCCTCTACCTATTCGCTAACATCCCCATACCGTTGACGATGGCGTTCTTCCGCAGACTTCGCTCCGCGATGATTGAACTGGTGTGGGCAGGTAAGCAGCCCAGGGTGGCCTGGAACCTCCTTACGCTCCCCTTTCGGCAGGGGGGTCTTGCAGCCCCGGACCTTGAGTTGTATGCGTATAGTGCACAGGCCCAATACTTGCACTATTGGCATCACCCGATTCCCTACCAGCCTCACGTGGCCATAGAGACAGACGTGGCGGCCCCTTGTCCTATACGGACAGCTGTGTACCAGACCTACAAGCGATCCCAGGAAGACGTTAACACCGTAGAGATGGTGCGTTGGGCCTGGTCCAACATTGCGAAGCGTGCGGGTATGGTGGACCTATATGCCCCAAGTATGCCATTGGAGGCCAACCCTCTGCTGAGTCCGCTTACGGACGCGGCGGTAGCGCGACGAGCGCACGCATGTGGCTTGAAGGTGGCGGGGGATTTATATCCGGATGACTCTTTTCTTCCGTTACAATCTCTGACCGCGGCGCCTGAGCCGACAGCCTCTGAGCTCCTCTTGTACTACCAATTGCGGTCGGCTTGCAGGCACAAATATCCCATGTTCCCGAGCGCCCCACCAACGCTGGCAGCTCTGGAAGACATTCTGTCGAACTCCTCCCCGCGTAAATTGATAACACGCATCTATAGGACCACACAAAGCACGGCACCCGTTGCGCACTTTGATTCCAGGACCTTATGGGAGGAGGACACAGGCATACGTATTACAGAAAAACAGTGGGAATTCTGTTGCACCCAACTCGAACACCTGTCGCCTAATTATAGACTGAGACTGATACATTTTAATTATCTGCACAGGACATACCGCACGCCCATACAACTGTTCAGGATGGGCCTCCGATCCGACACGACCTGTTGGAGATGTGGTGAAAGCGAGGCCACGTTCCACCACCTAGTTTGGACATGTGGACCAATACACAGATTTTGGGTTACAGTTTTCAACACTATAGGTAAAATAGTGGGAGCGGTATTGGTACCAGACCCGCTTGTGGCCCTCCTGGGCTTTGTGCTGAATGTACCTAGGGCTTCACGTAAACTCACTGCCCTCTTATTATTGCTTGCCAAGCGCCAAATAGCAATACATTGGAAGAAGAAAGCTCCCCCGAAGGCGTCTGCCTGGGTGGGATCAGCGGTATACTGTAGGGAGCAACTGACTGCGTACTGAGACCAACTGCCGCAGCGTTCACGACCTGCTGATGTGTGGCAGCCGTTGGTGGAGTGGCTTGCAGGAACGGAAGTGGAGGGAGATGACTGAGTTGACTGGTCGGAAGGCTGTTGATGAGATGAAGACCGGAGATGGCTGTCTTGTGGGGCGCGATAGTGGGGAGGGCGCCGGCCTGGTACGAGCGCCATGTTAGCTGAACCTGCGTATAGCCGAGATGGGAGAACTAGTGTTTGTGCGGCTCTGATGGTGCGAGGTCGCAGGGCGAGGGCAGTTGGGATATTTGCCCTTCGTATTGGCGGGTTCCTCCCTGACTCTCGCTCAAAGTTGGTATTGTTGGATTGCTCACAAAACTGTCACTATTTGTGTTGTACTCTAATATACGATGTGACATCGCTCATGCGGCTCGCCGCACTGACAACATGCTGCCTGCCTCCGGGTTGTTGGCTGAATAGCAGTGTACGAATTGATGAGACAATAAAGGTTTTTGAAAATCAAAAAAAAAAAAAAAAAAAGGGATGTATGGTCACCATCTAGACAACTCACAATTGCTGCCACCATATTAACTAGACGTCAGGTCCAGTCCAGCATTCTTAGTCTTCTAAGGCCAGATTCTTCTACTGCAGTACAATCCTCTTCTCCTCCAGGTCTAGGCTATCAGATTGGCTTGAAAGACCCTCGCCGACTCCTTGTCCTGAGACTCCATCTGGTGGGCTGCCAGTTGTGAGGGGCTCATGCTGCAGGTACCTTCACTTGTCCCCCTGAGAAGTGCACGTTAGAAGCTTCTTTGAGACTGGGCATCCGCTGCCTCTAAGCCTCTTGGGGTTTCATCAACTTCTTCAACATTCTTCTCTGAGGTGACCTATAGCTGTTGGATATCCTCCCAGGCCCTGGGGGCTTTCACATAGCCTTTCCCCAGGAATTCAGCGCCCATTTCAATACCCTGACTCTGTATTGGCATTTCAACAACCAAGAGAGTTTACAGGCTACCCAGATCCACCTTCATGTTCCCTTAGACTTTTAACGGTGCAAAAATTAGAATCAAATAAAGTTTTTAAACAAACAAACATGACCCAATCAGAGACTTGATGTCAATTAAAAATCAAAAAACAATTTTTGCTTTCAGTTCAATGTAAGGAATTTTATTTACAAAACGTGATTGCTGAGGGGTACTGCTACACACAAATTCTGGATACCACAGCTGAACACCAATGTGATAAAGTTGATTATTAGTTGAGGTGGATGCTAGTCCACCACAAGTAATAATGTCACTATTTTTGTTAGGTCTGATAAATGTTTCAGTAATTTAAACCTGAGCTCAACCTCTGGTAGCTGTGCCACAGAGCATACAGGCTTAATTTAAGAAAATGTAAAAAGCATACAGAAGTACCAAAATAGTTGAAAAAGTTGAATACACAACACAATAAAAATCACACTCCAATTTTAAAAATAGGGAATAGCTTCATTTACAAAATGACAACTATCCCAGAAATATGACATTTTCAAGTTTTAAATAAAATTAGTGCCAAAAACTGCAATGTGCCAACCGTGGGCAGCTGGCCTCACTAGAGCAGAGGTCAAGGGCATAGTTTGAAGATGACTGTAATGGAGCTCAGGTCGGATACGAGGACCAGGTAGGTCCTGGTCAGAAATTAACCTACACAATTGGAAAATGATTAACAAGGTATAATCCTCACTGAAGCAAAGGTGCAGGCTGGATCCAAAGATGAGCTTGTTGACAACAGGTTGACAAAAGATGAGTTTTTGGTGAAGCCATTGATGAAAAGTGGAAAACGTGCAGAGTGGGAAATGTTCAGATTTCGCGCCCAGGTAGAAGTCAGCATCGAATCGATGTTGCCTGGTGTCAGAACCAGTGATGATTTCTACCTTTGAACTTAGACTCTTCTGGAAATCATATAAGGCTGCAAGCTGTAGCTGAAGAGGGTTTTATGTCATCGGAAGCTGGTTGCCATCGGGCCTGCAAAATTGGATTTGTTGCTGCGTAGAAGAACGTAGCTGGAGCTACGCCAAAGTCAGGCCCACCAGCGATGCACCCGCGGTGAATCTGCTTGGCAGTTTGCTTCTGTTTTTCTGTTGAGTCTCCAGGCAAAAAGTCTTGAAAACATTTCTAAACCCCAGATTTTAGGGTTAGGCAGAAGGAGTAAACTCTGACAACACTCAAGGATTTCAGGACCTCAGGAGCAGTACTTGGTGGTCAGGACTTCCTCCAAGGAGCTACCAGCAGGGTGTATCTTTTACCAGCAGGGTCTATGGCAGATCCAGTTGAACTGATCATCTGGGCTCTTCCATGAAAGTGGGTTTAATACATATTTTGTGTTCCTGTAGCTTAACAGGAGGTCAGTCAACTGACCCTTGGAGTCCACGTCTTTGCCCTGGGTACAGATGGGAGCAGGTACGGACCTAAAGGTTCTCTCACCGGTCTCAAAAGCAGATACAGTCCTTCTTCTGTTTTCCACAGGTCCAGTAGTTTAATGCCAGCACCAGCCTGCTAGCACATTCCACAGGTCCGGAAGTTTAATGAATACACACTAAGGGGGCTGGAGGAGATTTAAGGACCTGCGTGGGCCAACTCCCCACTCATAATATCAAAGCACAAAAAAGGCCACGGGTCCAAAAAGGGCAGTGTAAAGTGCAACAGGATCTAATCAACCATGTACTTGAGGGGGATACCTTTAAGGACGGTTCCCCTCACACACCAAAGGTGTAATGCTTCATCATAGGGGTGCCTCCTCGCGTGTATGACCTAGTCTCTAAGCGGGCTACAACCCCCTCACTGCGAGGGAGGAGCCCAGGGATATTTTTGGTAAAGATGAGGTGGGTTAGACTAAAACTCTATATGAGCGTGGTGTGCTTGGTGAGAAGTGAGGTGCTAAAGTGAACGTGGTTAAAACTGGCTACAAGGTTAGCTATGTAGCAACTTTAATCGGCTACCTTGTGACAGGATTAAAAACAAATAGCTGAAAACACAGCTGCCATCATTAGAGGCTTCTGTGTTAGTGTATGACCAACATGTTTCGGCCTAGGGACCTATCAAAGTGTCATGGCCTTCATCAAGGTCGAGCATACAGCTACTGCAACTGAGTGAGGTACATGCACATGTAAAAATTAATGTGCAGTATTGATGGTGTATTATACTGAACCAGTGGTCCTGCTGTTCAGTATGTTCACCGTTGGAACCTGTGGTAAGACAAAAAAATCGTGAGCTATTTACAATGAAGCAAGTGCAGTTAAACAGTGCATGAAAGACATAGTTGAACATAAACACAGTGAATCCGCTCAATAGTCAAAACACTGGACAACATGTAACTACTTAGTTTGCATGTAAATTGATACAAGGATGTGTGACTCACCATCATTGATTTGAGAATTCACCACATCTGTCCTGGCCTACTAGCCGAAGAGTACATGCTCCAAACCAACCTAACAGAAAAGGTGGTGGCGTAAAGTGGAAAAGAGATCAGTAAAATGATTCAAGAAAGAGAGTATTGTGTGCCTACAAGAGCAAGCGCATTCAATAGAAGCTCAGAATGCAAAGGAGAGAGGTGCCAGACTGGAAGGCATGTCCAGTTGGCGCATTCTAAAGTATGTCTAAAAAACTGGTGATACACATAATCAGGTCACTCACGTTGATCAAGAGGACCGGGGTTGTAATCCAATCTAACAATATTGCTGATGTGGTAAATGGTCTTAACAGCAGAGAAAAATGTAGTGATTGATTCAACAACGACAGCCTAGTTGTTTCAGGGCCGTGAACGGAGGAAGGGGGAGATCATACCAATCGGTACAGACCTCAAGCACCGTCACCGGAGTAATTAAAGGTAAAAGGGGGTGAAAGCACTGTCACGCATGGGTGGCCTAGACCGGTGCTTCTTGGTGGGTTATTGCGAGCAGGAATGCAGACTCGCGGGGCCCATTGGTGAAAGCATTAACAAAAGCCAAGCTGAATGGTGTAGCGTGTGGGCAGGTCAGGTGTCCCACAGTGGGGACCCAGTCTACTGAAACTCAGCAGGCTGTGTTTGGCAGATGTATCATCTAAGCGACCCCAATTAATACTCATGGTGTGAGCGCGTGGCGTGGAGGGGAGCATGGTCGGGGTGCTCGCCATGCCCGGGCGGGGGCCTGAAGCCTCGGTGTAGAAGCAAACTCTAAAGGAAGTCTGTGCCTCAGGAAATAACAGAGCGCCGGCGGATGGTGCAGAGTGCTACGCGTTACATGAGGGCTAGGGGCCGCAAGTTGGTCCGAGCAGAGATGCGACTTACCGCTCAAGTGTAGTGTGGAATCACAGGGCACACGTCCTCAGGGCAAAGACTCAATCGGCACTAACACGGCGCATTTAAGTAGCGCCGAACAAACACCTATCAGGTGGAAGTCATGGGGAAAAAACAGTTCCTGGTGGGCGGACTTCTGCCGGAAGTGTGTGCAAGTTGGGAAATGTAGTCAGGTTGCCGCGGAGCAGCACCTGACACGAAGGAAAATTCCAGATGTAAACACCATGGCATGAAACTGACATAGAATACCACGGTGTATGAATGTTAATGAGAAATGAAGGCGGGTCCTAAGCCAAGGACAGGTTTAGAAACCCGAGGGGCCGTTTGAGTAAAATATAGTTAGACCGGCTGACAGGATGAGTAATACTCTGGTTGAGTGTAGAATAGCTCAACCGGCTCAATGGGTGAATAATGCTCCAATGGTTTAACTCAATGGGGAAAGCAGCTGTGTGGAGCACACAACTATATAACGGAGCACAATTTATGGGGGTGAAGGGTCATCCCAGTGCCCTCTGTAAATGGAGGGTGCTAGCAAACTGGACAGAATAAAGTCATACTCATTTCTGTACGTTCTACAAGCCTAAGGTGTGTAGAGATTGGTCTACTGCAAAGCTCAGGAGAGCGCCAACCAAGGAATGTCGCCATTCAGTCCCACACTGGAGGTGCCCAGTCTGAACACCCATCTCTGCTCAAGTTTAAGAAGTTGTGAGGCCTGGTGTCGTTGCACTAAGGTTTGGTTTGTCTAGGACTGTCCAGTTTAGAGAGTCTGCCTGGTGGTGCATGTTGAAAAAGTGTTTTGTGAGGTTTGTCATTTATTTGGCACATCTAATCGTGGTTTTATGTTCACGTATGCGAGAGCGTACCTTCCTAGTGTCATCCCTCCATATCTGAGACCACATGGACAGGTAATCAGATAGACAACTCACTCGTTGCAGTTAGTGTGATGTTGTAGAACCCACGGTCTAGATGTCCCAATCTTAATGGTTTTTGTGACTTTAGTCTGAGGGCAGGCTGCACACGACCCACATGGATAATGTCCTTGAACACTCGGTAGGTGCCAGAGGGTATTGAATCTGTGTGTGATTGTAGGTGGAGGTTTGGTATGAACCAAACAGTCACTCAGGCTACGACTTCTTTTGAAAGTGAATAAGGGTTTGTTAAGGGACAATTGTCCTTTGATCAAGATGTTCTAGTTGTGCAGAATTGATTTTTTCACAATGTTAGAGAGAGAACTGAAGGTATTGATGCAAACCAATCTTGTCTATGGTTGTTTAATAGATGGATGGTCCAGCAGGGACTCTCGGTTGTTATTGAGGGCACGTTTAGCCGATTCCCTGACTAGGGCAGCCGGGTAGTGTCTATCCAGTAATTTGCTCTTCAGTCTTGAGGCATGTTCCTTATATTTATCCATACTGGAGCAATTCCGCCTGAGCCTCAGCAACTGCCCGAATGGCAATTTCTCATGCAGCGATTTAGGGGGGTGGCTCTCATATTAGAGCAAGGCATTCCAGGCCAAAGGCTTTTGGTAGAGTTCTGTCTCTAGGGTGCCCCCTGATGGATAGATGGAGAGGTCCAGGAAGGCTAATTTCACCTTGCTGTATTCGCACGTGAAACAAAGATGTTCATTCCTGGTGTTAAGCCAGTTATGGAAGGCATTGATCGTGATGTCATCTCCTCGCTATATCACGAGGATATCTTCGATGTACCTCTTCCAGAGTGCTATATGTGTGAGGTATGGATTGTTGTTTACAAGGATGACACCTTCTTCGAAGACATGCATGAAAAGGTTCACTAGACTAGGGGCGAAAGTGCTGCCCATGGATGTACCAGACACCTGAAGGTAAAGCTGTGTCTCAAATTGAAAGAAGTTCTCTTTCATAGCTATCGTGGCGCACCTCATTATAAAGAAAACCGGTGTGATGGTGTCGGGTGGCTGCATGGTCAGAAGATGTTCTATCGTTAGGGTCTGGTCCTGAGGGATACATGTATACAGTGATTCCACATCAAAAGACACAAGGTAGTCTGTGTCTGGATTGAATTCGATCCCTTTTAAAAGACGGAGAACATCAGTCGTGTCCTGCAGGTATGTAGGCATCCTGCGGACCAAATGTCGAAGAAAAAAGTAGACGAATTGTGACAGAGACTCGAGTGCAGAGCCAATGCCAGAAATAATCGGTCTCCCTGGAGGTGGTCTCTGTGTCTTGTGTGTCTTAGGTAGAACGTAGAAGTAGGGAATCAGTGGTTCTTTGGTACAAAGAAAGTCAGCTTCTCTGGGTGTGATCCATCCGTTGTCTCTTGCTTCTTTTGTCATGATGGAGATAGTATCAGTGATCCTCTCTGTGGGATCCGTGTCTGATCGGAGGTAAGATGCGGTCACGTTTAGTTGGTGAAGGCATTCAGAACTGTAGGAGTCCGTGTCCATGAGCACGGTCGGCCCACCTTTGTCAGCAGGCTCGATAATGATTCTTTTGTCCATAGTCAGGGTGCGCAAGGCTTGTTGTTCACGTTTCGGGATGTTGTGATACATCCTGGATGGTGTAGACAGTCCAAGATTGAGATCTTTAAGGACAGCCTTCTCAAAGGTGGCTACCTCGACTGGTACTGAGCCAATAGGTGGATTGAATATCGATTTTAGTCGTAAGTTGGTGTTGGTAATCTCCGGTTCATTGGTCGAAGGACTTCTATCTGCAAAGAAGAAGTGTAGCCTGACCTTCCTAAAAAACTGGCAAACCTCTTGTTGGAGTTGAAAGGGATCACCACTGTTGGTAGGGACAAAACCCAGTACACAGTTGAGAACAGCGGTCTCATCAGGAGTTAGTAGACGTTGACTTAGATTGACTACGAGGCTGGTTCCCTGCTTGATCCTGGTTGTGGTCTTGTCTTGCTCATGCTTCTGGTGTTCCGTTGGGAGACTGGGGTGCTCCAATGTACTTGCTGTTGGGACCGCCTCCTTACTCTTGAACGGCCGCGGCCTTGCACGAAAAAGGCTGGTTATAACCTGGTGGAGGTTGGGGTTGGAATCCCATCAATTGACCTTGTTGGCCCGGATCAAATACCGAGAAGGGGGGATAGCCCCATGGATTGGGTGGCCACCACTGGTTAGTTTGGGGTCCTCCCTGTGCCCCTCGACACTTTCTTTGTCCTTGATTCTGCGCTCTCTGTCTTGTGTTATCTTGGCTTGTGTCAGGGTCGCTGGATTCCTCCTCTCTATACGAGAACGAATAATTAGAGCCATAGCATCTGCCCGTCCTGTGGTATTCGGGAGGTTTGTATGATGCATCCGTGTAAGGGTACACTTTCTCCATTGCAAACTTTGCCAAGTCCTTCTTGAACTTTGTGATTTTTCTGGTTAGTAAGAATTCCTTGTAGTCCTTAGTGGTCTTGTTGTTCTCTTCTAGGTTCATTTTAAGCAGAGTAGCACCAACGATAGTCTTGATCTCGGACTCCAGTGTCTGGATTTGAATCAAGATGGTATCCGCCTTTTTCTAGGCAGTGCTGATAATCAAAATGAGCCAATCCCTCGTGCAGCGCCATGCAATGAGGGACCAGACGTTGAGGAAGGTGGGGTTGTCTAGAAAGAGCCTGGGGGCATTGGTGACAATGAGTCCCGTCGGGGCACAATTGCAGCTAAGGTATTCGGTCATGATGGTCCCAAGTGTGGTTGTCCTAATGTACAAACGTTTAGGATTTAATAGTTTGTTCCAATCATCCGATGTTGTAATGGTTTGCGTCAAAGGTGTTTCTAAAATGCTAGGTGTGGTAAGAATGTCCAACACCATTGCGTCTACAAACGACAGTCCTGTCCGTTCAGCCATGTTGTGGCGATACTGTGACCAGAAAAATGTGGAATATGTGTTGGACCCGGCCTCGTGGCGTGGTCCTGACTCCCCTGGGGTTGGGCCCGTTCCCCGCCCTGGCCTCCACGGGCCACCCGTTCGAGCCGCACGAGGTCGCATACACCTCGGGGCTCCACCATTTTGTTGCCTGCCACGTGACCCTGCACACCAGTCCACCTGACTCCGCTCAACCCGGCCTCGGACCCAGCGAGGCCCAGAAATTGAGGCACCAAGAACTGGCCAGGGGGTATCACGTGAACACCTCATCGCCCTGGCGGAGGGCGGTATCGATGGGACCCCCAACCGTCCCCACACACCGAGGTGCGATCGGCCTCCATCTCTCCTGGGCCCGGCGCCTCTCCTGCTGGGCGTCTGGCCACTCCCAACCCGGCCTCTCCGCCCCTCCGGGCGCAAGGGTCCGGACTTCAAAGGGCTCCAGGCCTATATCTGGGGCGACCCCGCAACAGACCGGCAGTTGTATCCCGGAGTCGAGAGCCCTGCTGATTGAATCGCGGCCGACCCTACGGAGAAGAACTCTTGCTTGAAACCACCACGAGCCCTGCAGACTGCGTCGCGGCTCCTTCTTGAAGCCCCCCGGAACATCAGGGCCCTGCTGACGCTGTCGCGGCCCAACCTCGCTGGAACCTCCCTCGGAGCCCTGCTGACGACGTCGCGGCTCGAGCTGAGCAGAAACCATCTTGAGAGTCCCGCTGACCTGGTCGCGGCTCTCCACGAACTGAACGCCAGAGCCCTGCTGACGCCATCGCGGCTCGACCCCTCCGAGTCCCGGAGGCCCTCCAGCTTGAGGATAAGAACTGGGCCCCAGGTACCCTCGTACCAAGCTCCTGCCAAAGACTGTCCCGCTACCCCTTCCCTTCTAAAGAGACACTGAGACTTTTGTGGATCCCTTGATCCCTTTTCGTGTAAATATTGATCCCGTAACCTTTAAGTGCTGATAAAGAATTGCTCGTCTTGAGACAACCTCCTTGAGTCCTGTGTGGTGGTGTTACTGTGCTAGTACATAATAGGAGAAGGATCTCCCAGGAGGCTTCTCTGCAGCGCTCGGCTACTTCGTACAGTGTGGGGGCCCCCCCTGAGTGGTCTCGCCGACTTCTCGGGGTCCGCCTTCCAACATTTGGTGGCCAGCGACGGGATCCGAGCCGAACGCAGTACATACCAGCCAGTAACCCACTAGCTACCCATCCAGACAAACAGAAGTCATGAGCAACCAAGGAAACAACGCGACCACGGAGTTCCAGCCCGAACGGTTGGAGGAATACACGCACAAAGAATTGAAACAGTTCTGCAAGGACAAAGGCCTTGCAACCACCGGCCTAGGTACCAAAGAGGAGATGCAGAAAGCCCTGAGGACCTGGCTGGAGGCTGAGGCAGGCCACTCCCAGGAAGAAGGTCCCCTGCCCCTGACGGTGGCCACATCAACCGCACCGACTCCGGCAACCGGAGGAGGAAAGAGCCTAGAAACCGGCCTCTCCGAAGAGGAGATACGAGAGCGGGAGAAGGTCCGGAACCACGAACTAGAGCTCGCACGACTGCGGCTGGACGGCGAACTCCAGCTGGCGGTAAAGAAACTGGCCCTAGAGCAGCTACGGCTACAAGAGGAGATAGAAGAGAAGAGACGGCACCGAGAGTTGGAGGAAAAAAGACTGACCCTTGAGCACGAGCGAAGTCTCAAGGAGCTCGAAATCAAGGCAAAGAACGGGGGGACCGACACCCCCAGTAATAGAGACACCCTACCGCCTGCCGAGGCCAAGGTACATATCCCGAAAGATGTCGTCAGGGAGTACTATAAGAATGACGACATCCAACAATGGTTCAAGGCATACGAGGTGGCCATGACCTCCCATCGGGTGCCCCGAAAGGACTGGGGCGCCGGCCTGTGGGGTCGGTTCCTGAGTGAAGGTCGAGACACACTGCTCCAGCTGCCAGAGGAGGTGATGACCTCCTACGACCACATGAAGGAGGCCCTGCTCACCCGCTACGGGCTAACCGCGGAAATGTACCGCCAGCGGTTCAGAGACTGCAAGAAGATCCCGGGTACTACCTGGGTGGAATATGTGGACTTTTTCAGCCGGGCCCTAGAAGGATGGATCAAGGGTAGCAAAGTCACCACCTACGGGCAGCTGGTCGACCTCATTGTTTGGGAACATCTCTCCAACAATTGCTTCGTGGAGCTAAGGCAACACCTCCTCGACAGCAAGATGACCGATCCACGAAAACTCGCCGTCGAGGCCGATCGATGGGTCAACACCCGAGTCCCCCGGAACTCGATGGGGGAGTACCAGAGGAACCCCACCGGACCTCCCCGCCAACGCGGTGGAGGGGGAGGGCCGAACAGGAACCGGGACCCCCCCGCCGGGGCCCCCAGGAGCCCACCTCGAGGGCTGCTGCAGCAACCCCTCTCCCCGAGCATAGCCCGAAGAGGGGCGACCCCAGCCAGAACCGGACCACGGCCCCCAGTAACATGCTACGGCTGCCAACAAACCGGACACTATGCCAGCGATCCGGTCTGCCCCCTGAACCGAAGAAGCGGGGCCGGCGGGCCCCCGCCCCGACAGCTGGCGGCCGCCGCCCTGGGGGAAGGGGAAGAAGAAACCCTCGACCGAGGAACCACCGAATGGGAACCGGCGGCCATGTCCCTGGTCTGCCTGGGCAGCCGAGAAATGGTGCCCCGCACCCCCATCCCAAGCAACACCCAGAAGTACCGGCAGCAGGTCACCGTCAATGGACAACGGGCCGAAGCCCTTCATGACACCGGCGCCAGTGTCACCGCTGTCCGCTGCCACCTGGTGACCCCCGAACAGATCCTACCCAATGTGCTGTGCCCCGTCCGGACGGCCGACAACAGCGAAAGCCTGTGCCAGATGGCCCTGGTCTCCTTCGAGTGGGGAGGGGTGACAGGCCTACTAAAAGTGACTGTCCGCGACGATGCACCAGTAGACTGCCTCCTGGGGAACGACCTGGAGAGTTCCCCCTGGGTTCAAGTGGAGCGACGAGAGCACCTCCGAATGCTGGGACTATCCGAATGGGCCTGCGCCATCACCCGGTCCATGACCGCCCAGGCCCCCCGCTCGTCCTTGGCCCCCGGTGCCGCCCAGCCCGAGGGGCTCACACCACCCCCCTCCTGCAGCGAGGGGGAGGCGGACACCGACACTGGACCTACTGAACCCTCCCCCGAAGAGATTGCTTCCCTCGGCGCTCTACCAGAACTTGCACAATGGCGCCACGAAGGGGGCCCCACCCGTGAGCAGTTCCAGCAAGAACAGCAGTCCTGTCCCTCTCTCGAAGGGGTCCGACAACAAGCGTCCGCACAAGCCAACGGGGACCAGACCGGCACCCACTGGGTCTACTGGGCCGAGGGCCTGTTGTACAGTGAACAGAAAGTGGCAGAACTCGGGGCCAGCCGCGTGTTGGTGGTCCCCCTCCGCTTCCGGGAGTTCCTTCTCAACCTGGCACATGACGTGCCCCTCGCCGGACACCTAGGGCAAGACAAAACTTACAGCCGTCTGGTGACCCACTTCTACTGGCCCCGGATGCGGAGAGACGTGGACAACCACTGCCGGTCCTGTCGGACCTGCCAAGCCAGCGGGAAGACGGGGGTCGGGTCAAGGCCCCCCTCCAGCCCTTTCCAGCCGTCAGCACCCCGTTCGAACGGGTCGGGATCGACATCGTGGGGCCCCTGGACCCCCGGACCGCCCTGGGCCACCGCTTCATCCTGGTCCTCGTGGACCACGCCACCAGGTACCCGGAGGCGGTCCCGCTAAGAACTGTAACGGCCCCCGTGGTAGGCCGGGCCTTGATGGGGATCTTCTCCCGAGTGGGATTCCCCCGCGAAGTGGTGAGCGGCAGGGGCACAAACTTCATCTCCAAGTACATGCGGTCCCTGTGGCAGCAGTGCGGGGTCACGTACAAATTCACAACCCCCTATCACCCTCAGGAGAACGGGCTGGTCGAGCGCTTTAACAGAACCCTGAAGGGGATGATTCAGGGCTTGGAAGAGCCCCTCCGGCGGAGATGGGATGTCCTACTACCATGCCTCCTGTTCGCCTATCGGGAGGTCCCGCAGAAGTCCCTGGGGTTCAGCCCGTTTGAACTATTGTACGGACATCCGGTCCGCGGACCGCTCAGCCTGGTCAAGGAGGGCTGGGAGACGAAGCTCCAAGGCGCCCCTCCTGACGTCTACCGATACCTCCTGACCCTACGAAACCAGACCCGCAAGTTTCGAGCCATGGCCGAAGCCAACCTCGAGGCCAGCCAGGAGGACATGAAGCGGTGGTACGATCGGAACACCTCTACCATCGAGTTCGAGCCAGGCCAGCGAGTCTGGGTCATGGCCCCTGTTGAGCCCTGCGCCCTCCAGGACAAGTGGACTGGGCCCTTCAAGGTGGTGGAAAAGAAGAGCCCCGTCACTTACCTAGTTGACCTAGAGTCCCCCCGGAACCCCCTCCGGGTTCTACATGCTAACAGGCTCAAACCCTACTTCACCCGAACCGAACTGAGCCTGCTGCTGGCGACCGACGAGGGGGGCGAGGACGACTCCGAGCCCCTACCCGACCTCTTGCAGAACGACGTCCACGACGGATCCATCAAAGGTGTCCAGCTCGCCTCCTCCCTGACCCCGGAACAGCGCATCGACTGTCAACAACTGCTGCAGGACTACGCAGCCCTCTTCTCCCTCACCCCGGGGGTGACCCACTGGTGCGTCCACGACGTCGACACCGGGGACAGCCCCCCCGTGCGACACCGAGCCTACAGGGTACCCTACCGAGTACGGGCATGCATCCAGGCCGAAGTAGCGAAGATGTTGGCCCTCGGGGTCATCGAGCCCTCTGACAGCCCGTGGGCCAGCCCTGTCGTCCTAGTACCAAAGGCCGCAGCCCCCGGCCATCCCCCGGAGCTGCGATTTTGTGTAGACTACCGGGCCCTGAATGCTGTGACCAAGACGGACGCCCATCCTATACCCCGGGCCGACGAACTCATCGATCGCTTGGGGTCCGCCCGCTACCTGAGCATGCTGGACCTCACCGCCGGGTACTGGCAGATTCAGCTTACCCCCGGCGCCCGAGAAAGATCCGCCTTTTTTACCCCTGATGGGCATTACCACTTTCGGGTGATGCCCTTCGGCATGAAGAATGCCCCGGCCACTTTTCAGAGACTCGTAAACAAGGTCCTGGCCGGGCTCGAGGCCTTCAGCGCGGCCTATTTGGATGACATTGCCGTGTACAGCAACCACTGGGCTGAGCACCTAGTTCACCTCAAGGCCGTCCTGGCCGTCCTCCAAAGGGCTGGGCTCACGATTAAGGCCAGCAAATGCCAGGTCGGCCAAGGATCGGTGACCTACCTGGGCCATCAGGTGGGAAGCGGTCAGGTGGCCCCCCTCCAGCCAAAAGTCGATGCCATCCAGGCATGGGAACCTCCCACTACCCAGACCGCTGTGCGGGCCTTCCTTGGCCTCACCGGATACTACCGGCGGTTCATCCGGGACTATGGGAGCATTGTGGGGCCTCTCACGGAGCTCACCTCGAAGAAGCAGCCCAAGAAGGTGCACTGGACTCCCCGCTGCCAATCAGCTTTCGAGACTCTCAAGGCTGCGATGTGCACTGCCCCTGTGCTCCAGGCCCCTGACTACAGTAAAGAGTTTATCGTACAGACAGACGCCTCCGAATATGGGATCGGGCCGTCCTGTCTCAGGTTGATGAGAAGGGACTCGACCGCCCAGTGGCCTTCATCAGCCGACGGCTGCTGCCCCGGGAGCAACGATGGAGCACCATCGAGCGCGAGGCCTTCGCTGTAGTGTGGGCCCTTAAGAAGCTCCGGCCCTATCTCTTCGGTACCCACTTTCGGGTCCAGGCCGACCACCGGCCTTTGCGGTGGTTAATGCAAATGAGAGGCGAGAATCCCAAGCTGCTGCGATGGTCCATTGCCCTGCAAGGGATGGACTTTTCGGTTGAGCACCGACCCGGCAATGACCACGCCAACGCTGACGGCCTGTCCCGCTTCTTCCGCCTTGACGAGGAGAATCCCCAAGAAGATGGGTGACTCTCCCTGCCTTCGGCTGGGGGGGACGCCTGTTGGACCCGGCTTCGTGGCGTGGTCCTGACTCCCCTGGGGTTGGGCCCGTTCCCCGCCCTGGCCTCCACGGGCCACCCGTTCGAGCCGCACGAGGTCGCATACACCTCGGGGCTGCACCATTTTGTTGCCTGCCACGTGACCCTGCACACCAGTCCACCTGACTCCGCTCAACCCGGCCTCGGCCCCAGCGAGGCCCAGACATTGAGGCACCAAGAACTGGCCAGGGGGTATCACGTGAACACCTCATCGCCCTGGCGGAGGGCGGTATCGATGAGACCCCCAACCGTCCCCACACACCGAGGTGCGATCGGCCTCCATCTCTCCTGGGCCCGGCGCCTCTCCTGCTGGGCGTCTGGCCACTCCCAACCCGGCCTCTCCGCCCCTCCGGGCGCAAGGGTCCGGACTTCAAAGGGCTCCAGGCCTATGTCTGGGGCGACCCCGCAACAGACCGGCAGTTGTATCCCGGAGTCGAGAGCCCTGCTGATTGAATCGCGGCCGACCCTACGGAGAAGAACTCTTGCTTGAAACCACCACGAGCCCTGCAGACTGCGTCGCGGCTCCTTCTTGCTGAAACCTTGAAGCCCCCCGGAACATCGGGGGCCTGCTGACGCTGTCGCGGCCCAACCTCGCTGGAACCTCCCTCGGAGCCCTGCTGACGACGTCGCGGCTCGAGCTGAGCAGAAACCATCTTGAGAGTCCCGCTGACCTGGTCGCGGCTCTCCACGAACTGAACGCCAGAGCCCTGCTAACGCCGTCGCGGCTCGACCCCTCCGAGTCCCGGAGGCCCTCCAGCTTGAGGATAAGAACTGGGCCCCATGTACCCTCGTACCAAGCTCCTGCCAAAGACTGTCCCGCTACCCCTTCCCTTCTAAAGAGACACTGAGACTTTTGTGGATCCCTTGATCCCTTTTCGTGTAAATATTGATCCCGTAACCTTTAAGTGCTGATAACGAATTGCTCGTCTTGAGACAACCTCCTTGAGTCCTGTGTGGTGGTGTTACTGTGCTAGTACATAATAGGAGAAGGATCTCCCAGGAGGCTTCTCTGCAGCGCTCGGCTACTTCGTACAGTGTGGGGGCCCCCCCTGAGTGGTCTCGCCGACTTCTCGGGGTCCGCCTTCCAACAATATGCAAGAAATTTTGTTCACCAAGAACTCGAAGGCAAACAAAGTAGAAAGGAAAGAGATAGAAGAGAAGTAAACAAGGCAATAGTAGAAGCACGCAGCTGAGCCGCTGCACAACTATGAATGCACACTAGGGGGGCTGGAGAAGATTTAAGGACCTGCATGGGCCACCTCCCCACTCATAATATCAAAGCACAAAAAAGGCCACGGGTCTAAAAAGGGCGGTGTAAAGTGCAACAGGATCTAATCAACCATGTACTTAAGGAGGATTCCTTTAGGGACGGTTCTCCTCACACACCAAAGGTGTAATGCTTCATCATAGGGGTTCATCCTCGCGTGAAAGACCTAGTCTCTACACGGGCTACAACCTCCTCACTGCGAGGGAGGAGCACAGGGATGTTTTGGTATGGATGAGGTGGGTTAGACTAAAACCCTATGTGAGCGTGGTGTGCTTGATGAGAAGTGCAGGGCTAAAGTGCACATGGTTAAAACTGGCTACAAGTTTAGCTATGTAGTAACTTTATTCGGCTTCCTTGTGACAGGATTAAAAACAAATAGCTGAAAACACAGCTGCAATCATTAGAGGCTTCTGTGTTAGTGTATGACCAACATGTTTCGGCCTAGGGACCTATCAACGTGTCATGGCCTTCATCAGGGTCGAGCATACAGCTACTGCAACTGAGTGAGGTACATGTACATGTAAAAATTATTGTGCAGTATCGACGGTGTATTATACTGAACCAGTGGTCCTGCTGTTCAGTATGTTCACAGTTGGAACCTGTGGTAAGACAAAAAACAACGTGCGCTATTTACAATGTAGAAAGTGCAGTTAAACAGTGCATGAAAAACATAGTTGAATAGAAACACAGTGAATCCGCTCAATAGTCAAAACACTGGACAACATGTAACTACTTAGTTCGCATGTAAATTGATACAAAGATGTGTGACTCACCATCATTGATTTGAGAATTCACCACATCTGTCCTGGCCTACTAGCCATAGGGTACCTGCACCAAACCAACATAACAGAAAAGGTGGTGGTGTTAAAGTGGAAAAGAGATCAGTAAAATGATTCAAGATATAGAGTATTGTGTGCCTACATGAGCAAACAAATTCAATAGAAACTCAGAATGCAAAGGAGAGAGGTGCCAGACTGGATGGCATGTCCAATTTGCGCATTGTAAAGTATGTCTAAAAAACTGGTGATACACATAATCAGGTCACTCACATTGATCAAGAGGACCGGGGATGTAACCCAATCTAACGATATTGAAGATGTGGTAAATGGTCTTAACAGCAGAGAAAAATGTAGTGAGTGATTCAACAACGACAGCCTGGTTGTTGCAGGGACGGGAACGGAGGAAGGGGGAGATCGTACCAATCAGTACAGACCTCAAGCACCGGCACCGGAGTAATTAAAGGTCACCCATGGGTGGCCTAGACCAGCGCTTCTTGGTGGAGAAGTTTAATGCTAGCACAAGCCTGTGGGTGGAGATAACTTCTGGCCCCTGCCCAACCCATAGGGGAAAGTTTCCCATGCGTAACATTACCCACTTTTGCAGCAGTTCATGTGTGCTCTACTTCAAACAATTCCAGAGTGTCCCTCTCTATCCAAATCCAAAATGGCAGAATCTTTTTTACCCTTGTGCAAAGCTCCTGTGCCCACCCAAAATGTGTGGCCAGGGAAGTGAACAAATCCTCCTCTGTGAGCACTCACAACTAGTCCTGGGGACTGCTCCACTCCCACTGTAGTCTGGCTGGCTACGAGAACAAAAAGAGATGGAGGCCCAGATGTGAACTACATATGCCAGTGACAGGGTAGGCATCATTTGAAGATATCTAGGGGGCAAGAAACAGCCCCTGGCCACCTTGTTAAGGGAAGGTCAACATCTACCCACATGCAAGGCCTTTGCCTCCGCTCTAGGAGCAATTTCATACCTCGTCAAGGTGCTATCCAGCTTGGGGGGCGCTAGAGGGCGCACTGCGGAATGGCTGCCTTCTAAGACAGCTCCGCCGGTCAGGCCCAAAATGCGGTAAAAAGAGCGTACAGCGCGCTCAAAATTGACCACAAATGGCAGGAATAATGATCGGAATGTCTTGACCCTGAAACGAGCAGGAGGGGAGACTGGCAGCACGCAGCCAACGCCGATAATTTGTGAAAGACAGTTGGGCGCACAACGAGGTCTGTAATATGCAAGATGGCGGCGCCCTGAAGAGTGGGCGACTCGGAGCAGACAAGGAGCAGAGTGCGGAGGTGTGGTGCACCGAAGTGAGTGAGTGCCCTGTTTATCGTGCGGATGTGGGGAGAGAGCTCACACCGCACTGTCAAAGCGCGCTGGTGGCACTACACGGAGAATGAGAGACTTTTGTGGTGAGGAATCCCGTGAATCGACATAAAATGGCGGGCAGCAATCATGGCGGCGACCGTTAATATAAGAAGCGCGACAAAGAGCCATGAATAGCGGAGCTTTGGTGTAGTGTGGAACCTGGGTTGGAGTTCAGCTTGCGCCCTGCCCACCTGTGGTGATATAAAATGCGATGTCCCTGCTGGCGATGCCTATCTTCCCAGCTCCTGCGACTGTGTTTTGAACCATGCACTCACTGTGTCACGCTTGAACCTGGGAGGTGTGTGGAGGTAAACAGCGGCAAATCTCATATGGAGGTTGCGATATAGAGTGTACTCTCCAGCAGCACTGTGAAATTATGAATAGGCGCCCTTTAAATTGCACGTTAAGCTGGTACTGCCACTGTCCGGTCGTGGTGTGGTGAGGAGTGTGGACTGTGTCATCTGACGCTTTTCTGTCCTGGTGGCCCCTACTCTGCGCGGCTCGTTGCATGTGGCTAATGGGATTGCAGGGCATCGTTAATCGCACCAAGAGCCTAGCAGATGAGGGTCTCATCTGCGGATGACTACATGTCTGGCCTTTCACCAGAAGATCTGCCTTTGTGGCAGGGAGAGCCATTCCTGGAGTAGCACATCACTGCATGTTACGCGCCACTCCTACTAATGGGTGGTTGAGCACTATGTTGTGGAATTATGGTTGATTAGCGGCTGAAGGGCTCAAGTAGTAGGACGGCCACCGTCTGTGTAGCTGTAAACTACACACCACCAAACGCGCACCAAGGCACTCACTGATACTATACTTCCAAGACTGCAGTGCTTATTGACGCGACAATGGGGAAGCCGGATAAGCAACAGTCCAAACTACCATTTGTAACGAACAGGCACACCAAGGGTGCGACAGCGAATTCAGACACCGAACTTGAAACTGAAACTGCGGCACGTACTGGCATGGAAGGTGTGCTGCAGGCAATACAACAAAGTCTGCAGGAAATTAATGGGAAATTGGACACTATCACCCTACGGGTCGACAATATGGCGGCTAAATTGGATAAGCATGGAGAAGGTCTTGTTGAGGCCAAAACTCGTATCACTGCGGTGGAGGACGAGTCGCATGTTACGACCCAAAAATGCACGGAAATGGAGAAACTACTGGAAGTTATCAAAAATAAAGCGGAAGATTTAGAAGCGAGATCTCGACGCAATAACATCAGAATTGCGGGAGTTCTGGAATCCACAAACACAGGACGGATGGAAACTTATGTGGAGGAAATGCTTCGCAGCGTGTTTGGTGCAGAATGCCTTTCCGCGGTCTTCCTGATCGAGCGCGCGCATAGATTCCTGACCCCACGACCGAAGCCTGGCGCCACTCCAAGACCTATCATCGCCCGTGTCCTCAATTACAGGGACCGAGATGTCAATTTGAGGCTGGCTCGAGAGAAACAGCAGATAAACTACCAGGGCAATGTACTGGAATTCTACCCGAACTTCACTATGACGGTCCAACTTGCGCAAAAAGAATTCAACCCAGCGAAAAAGAAGCTGCGAGAACTAGGAATAGAGTACGCTATGCTTCATCCAGCTCGACTGCGGGTGACATATGAGGGCCGCTCTACGCTTCTTCAGACACCGAGAGCAGCATAAGACTTTCTTAAGAAAATCAACAACAAACATAAAGAACAAAAACGGGCGGAACAGAACCAAGACTTGGAATGAGAGCCATTAGGGGGGCAAGACATCCTTGGACCTCGGACATTATGGACTGCTAAGGCATGTGTGTGCACTGTGATAACAGATTGAACTGCTGACACTCTCGTGTAGCTAAGCATGCTCAAAGTGTCAGTGACACCCGGAGGTTATTGCAGGCGGCCGAGGACAGACCTATGATCTGCCAAGCCTACATTAACTCAGAACCCAGAACTGATGGTGCGTCCTATGACCAACTACTGTAATTGAGGTCACGAATGGGGGCGCTACTGGTTTTAGATGGGAGTATCTGTGGTAAATTTAAATTACCTAGACTTAATTTATGCGGTAAAATTCAATAAGAATAACTCAGTAAAAATAAGAGGCAGAATCCGTGGTATTTGAGGTTATAAAAGGGAATTTATTCCTTACAAAGGAATTATGGTTCGAACCAGGCAATCGGGTTCCGTCACCACGAAGGTTCAGGAAGGGATCGGCAATACATTATTGACAGGTTTTCATATTTATATTAAATGCATTATAGTAAAGACAGATGCAGGAGGCGTAACAGCTGATAGGAAAGATAAGAATACACATACGTAATAAAAAAGGCGTTACAATAGGCGTGCATAGAGGCGTATACTAGAAACGTCATTAAGAGGATGTCACAAGTGGGTGGATCCATAAGAGAATCCTGCAATGTCAGCAGAAATACATGGCAGAGATGCGCGCACAGCCGCATGACGTGTGATTGACGTGTAACTAGAGGGTGAAGGGGACTTGACATTTAGCCCTACATGAGGAGACAGAAGTCTGGGATGTCAGAACAACCTAATCCCAAATCGTATCTAATATCTTGTGTTTAAGGAACTATATTATCTGGAAGAGAAGGTCTCTCAGGCAGAGTCTATTCTATACTGACTGCTAGTGCGTGTACAAGCGTCTAAGTGTCTACATGAGATGCGAGGGGGCATGGGCCTACCATGGTAACGAAAGTCATGAATTACTTGCTCGGAGACAGTGAGGCCGGGCCCCTTGCTCTGCAGCTGGAAGGATGTTTACCTAAACTACGAGACAGGAATGTATTGGATGAGGAGCGGAGCAGATAACTTGAAGGCTGAATACAGTCTTGGCAGGCAACAGGCCGAGTCAGGCACTGTTAGCCGCGCAGGAAGTAAGACAAAGGTCATGGATGCAGATACAGGTTCAGGCTGGAGCTTTCAGAGGCAGAAGCAGGAAAAAGCACGATGGCAGAATTCAGGGCCTACCTTGCCAGAGCTGGAAAACGTGAAAAGTATACCATATAAAGACGGTGGCAAGGCATACTTAGGAATGGAATATTCAACCCATTCATGGCGAATCTGAAAGAGGACATGTTGACGTTGGACACATATGTATTTGCGTCTTCATAGCTTGAAGTGGAGGGAACATACATATACTTGTAGCATGTACATGGAGCCGTTGGGGTCTAAGATAGGGGACATAATTGACCATAAAAATTCATATTTCCTCATTCCCTCCTTGTCCCCTACGGACCCTTCATGAAATATCGATCCTCAGGAATCCATCAATCTGTTCATGTAACATCATTTGCTCTTCTTTCTTCTTCCGGGATTTTGAATGAAAACTTGAACGTGGAATACATGATGTGGCACACAGGCCGCAAATTGCTGGCCCACATTGTAGACACAGGCAACAACTGAATATTATGAGAAGGCCAATACCTAGGAAGGATAGGACTTTCCATCCCCAGGCTGACAACACGCTCCAGAGCCAACCGGACCAAGTCCAGGTGCCTGGATTCTGGTGTATCTGGCTTACAATCTTATGAAGACGTGTTATGGCTTTGTATACTGATGGCGCGTTTTCTGGAATGAAAACACAGCAACTCGATCCCATGACCCTACAGGCTCCGCCCCTATCGGCTAGGATGACGTCAAGGACAAGACGATTTTGAAGAACAACAATCCGCATCGCAGACTGCTCCTCTGTTAAGTTGCCTAGGGCAGAGGTAGTTTCGTTCACTACTGCTTCAAGGGTTCTTGTTAATCTACGTATCAGTTTACTATTAGTGACAACACCTATGTAGGGAAAGAAACCTTTATTGAAATCTGTGTATTGCTCCCATGCTGTTTCAGTGTAGTCGACAATCGGGAGATCTCTCTGGGGTCTATTGTGTACTAAATGGGTATTCCTATGATAATCAGGAGGGGCTAGGAAAACAGGTGGCAGAAGGAATGCAATGTAACAGGTACCATCCCAATCTAGAGGTAAACGTATATATGCGGTATGACCACATATGAAGTAGGAATGACGGGAAGCTCTAAATGTAGACTTGCCTTGATCACGGAATTCGATCACAGTGGTACATTTACTATGGCCCATGTGTACTGAACCATTCTTTCTTACACATAATTCACCTTTAACTGGTTATACTGACATAGCGGGCAAGACTGGTGCAGCTTCGGATTCAACATTCAGAATCATGAGGTTAAGTGTAAAATTACCTAATCCATATACTTCATTTTCTAGGTCAGTTCCTGTTCTTTTGGGAAGTCCCTCCTTGTTAGGGTAGCAGACTTTAAGCAAAACTAAGTTCAGGTTTCCCCATACCCAGTTGCTCTGGAAAACTACAGTATTTGAATCTAAAGAATTAATCAAACTAAACCATGCTCCACAGGAACCATTGTGTGTGAACGGGTACGGAAAGAGGGGCAGAACTCCCTTGTATTTCTGATAGGGAGGGAGTCGGCCACATATCCAACAATTTGTAGCATTGCTGGTCTGATGGGAATGATGTAACATACTAATGAATGTGTTGTTGCGCAGCGCAAATCTATAGGACAATTCATGCGGAGGTAATTCGCTAAAAGAATGTTCGGCAGTAACATTGAAAGCACGCTTGAAAATAGGGTAGTATATGTGCAACAGTATACTTGCAGCAATAATCAAAAGACTTAGAAAAAACATAATTAATAATGTCACTACACAGTGACTACGAAGTGATTTACAGTATGCATGTTTCTTGAGCTGTTTCTGTCTATTTCTCTCTCTAATTCGGTCTAGAGGATACATGTCAGAGACTAATTCAACCGATTCACCTTGGAGAGGACTTAAACAATCGAATTGTCTGACTTGCTAGACCTTAGTTTCAGTTTATAGTTTTGAGATTCTGTTTTCTCAACCAGGGGGAGTTTTGAATCAGTCTGTGGAAGGGGGCAGGGCTGAGAGTTCAGATCAGACGGTAGTCCATGAAATTTCTTGATATGGCTCGAGTGTAGCCAACCCTTGCGACCCTCAATCTTCACTGCTGTCCTCGTGGTCAGAAGTACCAATCTTGGTGTTTGCCAGCGAGGCTCCAACGGACTCCTCCTGTCGAAATTTCTTATGAATACAAAGTCTCCGGGAACCACTTCATGGGGCTTCACCTCGGTGTTGTCGGGAAAGGCTGCAGCTACCTGTGAACGGCAAGATTGTAGTGCAGACATCAAGGAAGCAAGGTAATCTGTCAGCATATTACAATCGACATCAGTTATTTTTCGAGGTATAGGCGTCCCCCACATATTTGGTGGCCTACCGAAGACCACCTCGTACGGAGATAGCCCTGTACGAGAATGTGCTACCATTCTCATGTAAAAGAGAGCAACTGGTAAGGCTACTATCCAGTCGACACCTTTCTCTCTGCAGATTTTAGAAAGTCGAATTTTCAGAGTCTGATTATGACGCTCCACGAGACCTGCTGCCTCGGGATGTCGGACACAGTGGAATTTCCATTGATAGCCTAACAAGAGTGAAATGTGTTTCATTAGCTCGGATGAGAACGGCTGGCCGTTATCTGAGTACACGATACGGGGCAAACCATACCGTGGGAAGAATTCACGAACTAACTGTTTGGCAGTAGTCGGGGCAGTGTAATCTGAGACGGGATATGCCTCTGTCCAACGGGAAAGAGCACATACAACTACGAGGACATATTTGAATCCTCGACAACGTTCCATCTGGATATAATCCATCTGGAGGACTTCAAAAGGGTGATCGGGAGGTTGAAATCCACCTTGCTCTACAGGAATGCTTTTACCGGGGTTGAACTGACAACAAATCATGCACGTTCGGACTTTCTGTTTGGCTGCTGCTCGTAAGTGTTTGTTGAACCAAATGTGTTGAATACTATCTAGCATAGCTTTTTCTCCCAGGTGCGCTGGACTATGTATTGTGTTAATGATAACTTGAACCATGGAGTCGGGGAGAAACCATATAGATTTTCCCTTCGTCATCCATCCCTGATCTGTTTGGATCCCTCCTAATTCAGTCCATTTCTTTATTTCCTCTGGTGTAGCATGTGTCTGTATGTCAATTACATCAAGGGCGGGATCCTTAACTGTCATGCAGTGTGTCGATGTCGGAACTATTGTCTTTGTCACGTCCGTTGCGTGATTCCGATTCTGAGCTGTTTGCTTAGCTGTTCGGTCTGCTAGGTCGTTACCCTGGGAAATGATATCAGTGGCTTTTGTATGGGCCTTACACTTCATGATAGATATCGCAGTAGGTAGATGTATTGCATATAATAGAGCTTGAATGAGGGGACCGTGTTGAATGTTGGCACCATGGGAAGTTAAATAACCTCTCTCTCGCCAAAGGACTCCGAAGTCATGGACAACTCCGAATGCATAACGTGAATCTGTATATATGTTAACTTTTTTATTTCTACCTTGAATACAGGCTTGTGTCAGAGCGATGAGCTCTGCTGCTTGAGCTGACAAAGTGTTAATACAATTCGTTTCAATGACTTCAGTGTCTGTTGTGACTGCATAAGCGGCCACTAACTCTCCTGTACTTGTTCTCATACATGAACCATCTACATAAAATGTCAGGTCTGGATCTGATAATGGAATGTCTGTCAAGTCTTGTCTGGGTTTCGTCGTAATAGTAATGACTTCAATACAATCATGTGCCAATGGGTCTGTTTCACTTAATGGCAAAAGTGTGGCAGGATTTAATGTACTACAACGTCTGATTTCTATGTGTGGCTGGAACAATGTTAGTTCCTAACCCGTCAGTCGTGCTATAGTCAAGTGTTGTGTTTGTGTCCGGTTCAAGAGAACCTCTACTGCGTGTGGTACTTGTACTGTCAATTGATGTCCTAATACTATGGAATCGCTTTGTCTGATCGCTAAAGCTGTCGCTGCGACTGATTTCAGGCA
The DNA here is from genome assembly GCF_964204655.1 of Triturus cristatus. NCBI lineage: Eukaryota > Metazoa > Chordata > Amphibia > Caudata > Salamandridae > Triturus > Triturus cristatus. The sequence continues at coordinate 419,086,356 of NC_140585.1, read as the reverse complement.
CGCAGGAAGAGCCTGAGCTACGGGATCTAATGTGCTAGAAAAGTAAGCACATGGTTTGTGTGATCCTGCTTGTTCCTGAGTGAGTACTGACAAGGCAGTACCTTCACGTTCTGTAACAAAAAGTGTAAAAGGCTTACTGTAACATGGTGTCGCTAAAACAGGTGCTTGACATAAGGCTTTCTTTAAGTCTTCAAAAGCCTGTGTATGTTCTGGAGTCCAAGGGAGGACAGTCGATGTCGCTGCCTCCTGGGTTGTCAACTGAATGAGTGGTTTTGCTAGAAATGCGTATTGGGGAATCCACTGCCTACAGTACGAAGTGAGGCCTATGAAGGCCCGTACCTCCTTTTGTGTCTTGGGTGGTGGCATGTTTACAATTAACTGGATGCGGTCAGGTGTGAGCTGTCTCCCCCCCTTGGACAGCAAGTGCCCAAGGTACACAACTTGCTGGGCACAGAATTGTAGCTTCGAAGGGGACACCTTGTGCCCCTTGTCGGCCAGAAAATATAAAACCGTCAGTGATGCTTTTTCACATTCGGGTTCGCTTCGGGCGGTGATCAGCAGATCATCGACATACTGAAGCAGTGCAGTGTTAACAGGCATGTGGATACTGTCAAGTTGTCTTTTCAGTGCTTGGCTGTAGATGCTGGGACTTTCTGTAAATCCTTGAGGTGCGCGTACGAATTTAAAGCTTCGTCCATTTAAACAGAATCCGAACAAATATTGGCTTTCCGGATCGATTGGGACGCTAAAGAAGGCGTTCTTGAGGTCAATTACAGTGAAGAACGTTGCTTCTGAATCAATAGCTGTCAGTAATGAAGAGATATCTGGGACCACGGGATATTGTGGTACAATGCATTTATTCAATTCGCGCAGATCAATAACTAATCGATATACTGGGGGTGCTTTTGGATCAGTTCGTTTAAGAATCGGAATGATCGGAGAATTACATACATTGGAGTCGGTTTCCACAACCACTCCTTGTGCAATGAGCTCGTCAATGATTTGCAGTAAAGCCACTACAGCATCTGGAGGTAACTTGTATTGTCGCATTCTTGGTAATACCACTCCTGTTTTGAGTGTGACTCGATATGGTGTAATGTGCATACAACCTACATCAGTGGGGCCTTGTGCCCATAAATGTGCAGGTAGATTCTGTAACCGGTGATCCATGTCTCTTGACACGTAGTGACCTTTAAAGTCACGCAAAAATAGTCGTACTCCGTCCGGAGAACAACATATTATAGCTCCTAGAGCTTTCAATGTCTTTATACCTAACAGGTTTTCTGGACATGATTTAGTAAGCAATAAATCTGTAGTCCGTGTCAATGGACCAACTGTAAGTGGAAGCGGTTGCGATACTTCGTTAATAGTAGGTTTTCCTGAAAAACCAAGGGAAATATTCTGTGAGCCTGAGAGGGGTGCCCCTGGAACCTCGTCGTGACTTATAGTTGTTCTGCTTGCCCCTGTATCAAGTAAAAACTTTCTGTCCTTCCCTAATACTTGACTCTGTACATAAGGACCCTCTTGATCTACGGGAACCTCAATAAGGGGTAAGCCAACTTCCCTCTCTAGGCTATTTCATGTGTATCGCTGATACTCTGGATAGTCATTTTGTGCATACTGGTACATCTGTTGCATCGTGTTTTGCGTTGCGGCAATAGGCTGTGACTGTGATACAGCTACGGTCTGTTGTGCAGCTTGCATAGGCTGTACATTCTGAGGTACTTGTTGTTGGATCTGATCCTGTCTAGGCGGACGTGGTCTCTCCTTGGTTTTACCCGTAGAGATATTATGTTTCAGAACTGCACAATCGTTTATATAATGACCTGGCTGTTTACAATAGTTACATGTCCCTTTAACGGGAACCGCTGAATTACTGGACTGTGTCGCACCCTTTTTATGACCGTCAGCTGGAACTGACTGAGCAACAAGCATTTTCATTTTTGTGTCTTTCATACGTCTTTGTTCGTGGTCTTGTTCTTCTCTAATTCTATTCTGGTGATACTGTAACATTTGTAACATTTGTGAAGGAGTGTTAGCTTTCCAAGTGCTCTCAACTTTCAATACTCTGTTTTTAACCTGGGGCAGGGAATTCTCGACTAGTTTTGTTACAAAAAGATGTGGATATGACTCGCTATTTGTTTTTAGGCCGCTATTAATACCAAAACATTTTTCAAATCGGGAATAGAAATCACTAGTGTCTTCATCGGGTTTCTGTTTACAGGCTGAGATTGCACCCCAGTCTTCCTTTTTCGTAGTTAATAAACGTGGCAATACTTGTACTAATAATCCTGGTAATGCTTTAATTTTGTCCCCAAGCCCTCGGCCTGCTGTTCGGGCTTTTTCTTCGTTTTCTAATGCGGTCCAATCAATCTTTTGGTCTCCCACCTCCCATTCCTTTTCTTTGAGTTTCTCGTAAATACCGGCAGGCAATAATACTTTTAATATTTTCATAATGTCAGGATAGGTATAATCACCCATGAGTAACATGTCTTTTAGTTCGCGGTGAAAACCTGCTGGATCTTTGTCATGACTGGGCACTAATTTTTTCATTTCCAATAGTTCTATTTTAGTTATAGGTGTGTACACAAACACGCGCGAAAAAGAATCATCCATATTTTTAACTGGGTGCACTTGGCGTAAGGGATTCTGTCTGTCTATGTAATACATTTTTCTTTCCATGGAGGGAGCTGAATCATGCTCTGGACATAGGAAGGCACTGTATCGATGCCAATGTTCTAGAATTTCTTTAATTAGATCGGTACCCATACCTCTCCATTTATTCGTGAGTAATTCTATCAGTATATCAGGTAGGGGACCAGGATCGGAGTGTTCGTTTTTATACAATATAAGGAGGTGTTGTATCATGTATATACCAGCTAAACGCTGTTCGTCTGGTGTGAGATTCAGAAACGTGTGTGCTAGCGCATCGTCACTGTATTTTTCAGAACTGTCAGCCCATTGTACTGCTGACCTGGCTAATTCTTGTTCATCCATAGAATCGAGCACATGGTACCCCCTTCGTTCTCGGAGTATTTTATCAGTAGCCTGGAATAAGTGTTCAGGGGTCCTTGGATTTGAGATAGCTGCTTGAAAAATTCTGTTACTTTCTGGACGTTTCGGACGTATTGCATTATTAAAAGATCTTCCCTTACCTACATAAGCTATCATTTCTCTAGCTGGTAATTCTAATTGTCCTGTGCTCATTTCTGACTGTTCCTCCTCCTCTCCCTCTGATTCAGTTTTATCTGCCTCTAATCTTCTTTCATGTATTCGTTCTACTTCTTTTCTGATCTTTCGGTGCATAACTTCTATACTCTTCTGTTTATCATGTTTTCCGTCTGCTATATTCTGACCCCATTTGGTAAGTACTTGCATTTCTTCCGGATCTACCTCAGGCCTATCTCTGTTTCTGATCAAGCAGTTTATGAAGAAGCGTAACAATAATTTTTGCATGTCCACTTTCTGGTATTCCATGGCCTCGCCAATACTTTCAGGACCTTCCCCTGTTTGGATAAAGTGATATATTTTGTCTAGATGACCAATCATTCCTGGTAGCGTCATTAGATAGGTCGAAACTCGTCGTAAACGTACTGATGATAGCAACATTCTGTCGTGTTTACCGGGCACTGGATCATATCTACAATCTGTAAGAGGCTCATTAAATATATTGTGATTAGCTGTTTGGGGTGTACGTTGGTGTGCTAAATCCCTATAAGTCAATCTAGGTGCTGGCGGTGGCGTGGAAAAAACTCCTGTCGCACCTCCTGTCGCACCTCCTGAGGTGCCAAGTCCAAAAGGATTTGTTGGATGTAGGGTAGAGAGTGTAGGTGCAGGAAGGACTGTAGAAGCAGGTGGAACGTTTAGAACGTGAGGAGGAGTTTGTTGCTGCGGAGGTGGGGGCAGATAATCTTGGTGTTGAGCCTCGTCAACAGGTGATGCGCGTTGCTGCGCAACATTAACATATTCGGGGGCGGCATCATCTAAATAGGAAGAAAGGAAAATGTCCTTTGCGGTCTTGGGATGTACTTTAATCGGGAGTAATGGAGGTGGCAGATCTTTTGGTACCTCCAGGGTGGCCTTAGGCAAACCCTCGGCCAGAAGAGGATACATACCATTCATAAGAGTGTTTCGTTGTCTGTCTACTTGTTCTGTTTTTACTCGGATACCTTCGTCAATTAATAAGTTTTCTCGGGCTTTGTCTGAGTTCTCTCTACTTTTCTCTTCTTTTCTGAACGCTTTCTCTGCGCGTCTATGCGATTCTTTATGCCATAATTCAATGGCATCTTTCTGTGACTGTCTGGCTTTCTTTTTCCATAATACTTCTTCTACTCTCATGATGCAATCTGCATCCCATGTCCCAGCAGCGGGCCATCTCTGACTCTCTGCTAAATCCTTGGTGTAGTCCACCCATAAATCAAGATATAATACGGCATCTAGGCCATGTTTATGGTACATAAAGTACCCTGGAGTGTCCCTAGGTGGAATGGGAACAGCTTCTTCGAGTATCCCTTTTCTAGTTTTTATCTGTCTTAATTTCGAGAATAACGGCATCTTAAACCTTGCTACTTGGGTCTTACTCGGACTTGAACACAATTAATACAATAAACACAGTAATGAAGATCGAACAATCACTCATACCACGACATTTAAAACATATCAAAACATTTTAGAACGAACAATAATAATTAGAATAAAACTAGTTAACTGCATAATACTAGATGTACTGCTAAACAGCACAGATACACTGCTGAAACAGTGCAGACCGGATCTGTGTACCCAAACCCGTCTTGACCGGCACAAACCAATGTGCACGTCTAGATGCGTCCCCAGCAACGGTACTCACCGGGAAGCACGGAACGGAAGGCCTCGGAAACTGGACTGGACTGGATCGGACTGGACTGGACTCGACTCGTGACTTAGATACTTCGGAACTTCGGAACCTGGTGGGCCTCTGTATACCTCGGATCTTGCTCTCTCAGCTAGGCTCTGGTCGGGATTCTCCGCACTCCTCACCGCCTCGTCTGGGTGTTGATCGCAGCCTCAGTCGCCCCCGTTGGCCTGAGGGAGATACAGGAAATCCTGCGGGTACGCGTAGTTGTCCGTCCGGCTGTGGCAGGAGACCGGGTCTGCAACGCACCTCCGGCGCGTGGGGTGTGAGCGGTGTCCCTGTTCGGGCGCCAATTATGTGGTAAATTTAAATTACCTAGACTTAATTTATGCGGTAAAATTCAATAAGAATAACTCAGTAAAAATAAGAGGCAGAATCCGTGGTATTTGAGGTTATAAAAGGGAATTTATTCCTTACAAAGGAATTATGGTTCGAACCAGGCAATCGGGTTCCGTCACCACGAAGGTTCAGGAAGGGATCGGCAATACATTATTGACAGGTTTTCATATTTATATTAAATGCATTACAGTAAAGACAGATGCAGGAGGCGTAACAGCTGATAGGAAAGATAAGAATACACATACGTAATAAAAAAGGCGTTACAATAGGCGTGCATAGAGGCGTATACTAGAAACGTCATTAAGAGGATGTCACAAGTGGGTGGATCCATAAGAGAATCCTGCAATGTCAGCAGAAATACATGGCAGAGATGCGCGCACAGCCGCATGACGTGTGATTGACGTGTAACTAGAGGGTGAAGGGGACTTGACATTTAGCCCTACATGAGGAGACAGAAGTCTGGGATGTCAGAACAACCTAATCCCAAATCGTATCTAATATCTTGTGTTTAAGGAACTATATTATCTGGAAGAGAAGGTCTCTCAGGCAGAGTCTATTCTATACTGACTGCTAGTGCGTGTACAAGCGTCTAAGTGTCTACATGAGATGCGAGGGGGCATGGGCCTACCATGGTAACGAAAGTCATGAATTACTTGCTCGGAGACAGTGAGGCCGGGCCCCTTGCTCTGCAGCTGGAAGGATGTTTACCTAAACTACGAGACAGGAATGTATTGGATGAGGAGCGGAGCAGATAACTTGAAGGCTGAATACAGTCTTGGCAGGCAACAGGCCGAGTCAGGCACTGTTAGCCGCGCAGGAAGTAAGACAAAGGTCATGGATGCAGATACAGGTTCAGGCTGGAGCTTTCAGAGGCAGAAGCAGGAAAAAGCTCGATGGCAGAATTCAGGGCCTACCTTGCCAGAGCTGGAAAACGTGAAAAGTATACCATATAAAGACGGTGGCAAGGCATACTTAGGAATGGAATATTCAACCCATTCATGGCGAATCTGAAAGAGGACATGTTGACGTTGGACACATATGTATTTGCGTCTTCATAGCTTGAAGTGGAGGGAACATACATATACTTGTAGCATGTACATGGAGCCGTTGGGGTCTAAGATAGGGGACATAATTGACCATAAAAATTCATATTTCCTCATATCTATGCTCTACATATTTGTTCTGCTCTCAACAGTAACGATAGATGCTGTAGGCCTACGTGAATAGACAACTTGGTTGACCCGTCTGGTCTACATTTGATGGACAGATCTGTGACTGTAGCTAAAGAGCCGAGGGAGATTTATGCAGGTGATGGTATTGTGATTGCACTATACACTCAGACGAAGAAGTTATAGCTCTATTAGTTGTCTGGACCCCTGAATTGTACACTACTGCGAATTGTATTGATGATGTGGGGGCGAGGTGGGCACATCGCTAAAGCGAATTGTACAGACCAGGTGTAGCCAAATGGTGGTCATTATGGTAACCCATATGTTGTAGGAAATGATTAGTCTGCATCACTAATGTATACCTGACCACATCCACTATGTTGGATGGAGTTGTGTGCATTTGGCGGACCCCCTAAGCGGGTGCTCCCCAAACAAAGTTAGGTTATGTTGTTCCTTTACTCAGGGGAATGTCTTTGGCATGGTTGGGATGCTGAAGTGGGTGGTGGTTGGGGGGGTTGGCGTTGGGAACTGTTATGCAGGCTAATGTACTTGAGAAACATCGCTGAAATCCAGAGTAACATCAAGATGCATAATGCCGTTAGTCCTTTCCTAGAAAATGGGAGAGGTGCATGCTGCAAAATTCCCAATTTTATGCAAGGGGTATCAATTGCTAGAGATGACCGCTGAGAGGTTACAACCTCAGCACTTAAACTTGTTAACTTGGAATGTTAGAGGGCTTAATAACCCGAAAGAAATTCGGCAAATATTTGCGTACTTTGACAGGCTACAATTTGACATCGCCCTCCTGCAGGAAATACATATTGCACCTAACTCTAACACTCATATCGGCCACAGGTGGGCGGAGACAATACACCGTTCGTCATACTCCTCCTATTCTAGAGGGGTCATTATACTGATTAAAAAAGGATTGCAATTTGATATAGATGCTACCATCACGGACGAGTTGGGGCGCTATGTTATTATAACGGGAACACTAAGGGGACAGAGACTCGCTTTACTTAATACATATGGCCCAAATATAGACGATCCTGAATTTTATCACACATTATGGCGCAAACTTAATGACTTACCAGACATCCCCTTGTTTTGGGGGTGATTTTAATATTGCACTGCACGACGACCTTGACAGGTCAGGTACATCAGTAGAACCTCACAAAAGGGCATTGGGCAAATTAAAAGATATTACGACTGACATGCGTCTTACTGATATTTGGAGAACCCGGAACCCTGGGCGTATGGAGGCCACGCATACATCAGCAGCACACAACAGTTGGTCTCGTATAGATTACTGGTTGGGCTCTGACGACATATTACTATGGACGCGGTCTGTGAGTCACCTACCCAGAACACTGTCCGATCACAATCCAGTATTACTTTCCATGACTATGCCACACTATGTACCGCCCCCTTATAGCTGGAGGTTCAATGTGAAAGCATTACTAGACTCAGTGTATACTGACACCATTAGTCAAGCTATCACGGAGTACTTTGACCTAAATAAACCCACTACTGAGGATCCTGGCCTGCTATGGGAAGCTTTTAAAGCTACAATTCGGGGAGTCTGCATAAGCACCAATGCTGGCATTCTCAAAGATATACGACGGCAAATCTCTATGCGTGAGGACAAGCTACGCACACTAGAACATGAATATGAGCGTACACAAAGATATCGGGCGACATTAGGGTGGTACTGTCAGAATACCAAACATATGCAGAAGACAAACTCAAATACGAAGCAAAGCGTCAGATAGCGAGATCCTACGGTGAGGGAGGTAGACCTGGTATGATTTAGGCAGCTAAAATATGTTCAGGTCATGCACCGCAGGTTGTCCGGGCGGTCAGGGATGCAAATGGGGAACTGCAACATGATGCACAGGGAATATTGAGGGAATTCATGAACACATATGAAGAGTTATATGCTTCGCAGCCCACAGCTTCACCAGATACAATACTGGACTATCTGGCAGATGTATCGATAGCGTGGTTGTCAGGTGAGAGACTACTTGTCATTACCGATCACAGTGGAATAGGTAACAGAAGTTATTAAATCCCTGCCAAATGGTAAAGCACCAGGCCCAGATGGGTTCACGTGTGAATTTTATAAGTCTTTTGTTGATCAGCTAGTGCCTCATTTAGTTGAGATGTACGGGCATGCTCATGATAAGCAGTTACTGCCGCCAACACTGAGAGAAGCCATGTTAATTGCCCTTTTAAAACCAAACAAAGACCCAGAATATTGTGATTCTTATAGGCCATTGTCCCTAATTAATGTAGATACCAAGGGCCCGATTCACAGAACTAACTTAAGACAAAATCCTAAACTTAATACTATTTTGGTATTCACAGAAGGCACTTACTCATTTCGGTATTCACAGAAGGCACTCACTCATTTCGGTATTCACAGAAGTTAGGAGTCCTAACTTTAGGACTCCTAAATGCCTTCTGTGAATACCGAAAGTCTTAAAGTTAGGATTTTTCTCAGTTTAGTAGTAGTATAGTTAGGACTCCTAACTTTAGGACTCCTAAATGTCTTCTGTGAATACCGAAAGTCTTAAAATTAGGATTTTTCTCAATTTAGTAGTAGTAAAGTTAGGACTCCTAACTTTAGGACTCCTAAATGCCTTCTGTGATTACCGAAAGCCTTAAAATTAGGATTCTTCTCAGTTTAGTAGTAGTAAAGTTAGGAGTCCTAACTTTAGGACTCCTAAACTGAGAAAAATCCTAATTTTAAGACTTTCGGTATTCACAGAAGGCATTTAGGAGTCCTAAAGTTAGGACTACTAACTTCTGTGAATACCGAAATGAGTAAGTGTCTTCTGTGAATACCAAAATGAGTAAGTGCCTTCTGTGAATATGAAAATGGTAGTAAGTTTAGGATTTTGTCTTAAGTAAATTCTGTGAATCGGGCCCTTTGATCTTAGCCAAACTCCTTGCCATTCGATTGCAACCACTGATGACCAATTTAATACTGCCGGACCAATCAGGGTTTATTCCCTCAAGGTCAACAGCCCATAACACCAGAACACTCTTTGCGCTTTCGCATTATTTGATTCCCACTACTAAAGCCGCTGCGATACTCTTAGATGCTGCTAAAGCATTTGATTTTATTGAATGGTCATATTTGCACACAGTTTTACGGCGAATGGGATTCACCCCTATTTTCCTACAATGGGTACAAATACTATACACTGCGCTGACGGCGCGTATCAGAGTTAAAAAATACATATCTGAACCCATACCTATTGCTAGGGGGACAAGGCAAGGCTGCCCACTGTCCTCGTTGTTATTTGCGATAGCGCTTGAGCCGTTGGCATGTAAGATTCAACAGGGGCATCACTACTCAGCGCTTCAATTCCCGGCAGAGGCCTTTGCATATATCGTTATATGCAGATGATATGATGTTATACGTACGAGACCCTGAGAAACATCTGAATCCTCTACTGAGGGAATATATTAAGTTTGGGCAACAGTCTGGACTCAAAATAAACTGGTCCAAATCACTAATTATACCATTAACAGACACTACACACCCGCACTCAACGGAATATCCAATAGAGTGGCAATCAGAGCCAATAAAATATCTAGGTGTTTGGTATCACCGTGACCCAGAAATTGTAATCCGCACCAATTATGGCAGGGCAATTAGTGTGATGGAAGATAAAATAAGGAGATGGATTCAATTACCATTATGGTTGGCTGACCGACTGGCCATTGTAAAGATGGTTATCTTACCTACATTTTTGTACCTTTTTAATAATATTCCGATTAAGCCCCCGACAGAAGTTTTTCGTAGGATCTCCACCATGGTGCTTCGCATAGTATGGGCGGGTAAACAGGCTCGGATTGAGCTACGCGCTCTTACACTGCCCTATTCACAAGGAGTGTTTAAGGTCCCGGATATTTTACTTTATTATTTATGCGCACAAGCGCAATACGTGCATTTTTGGTATCATCAAACCCCTTACCTCACTCATGTCGCAATTGAAGAAGGCGATGCACTACCAACTCCATTAAATGCTATCATAACCCACTGTAGGCCTCCACTTCATAATCGCGATATAAACACTATAGATACGACAAATAGTGCTTGGCGAGAAATGGGTAGAAAGGCACATAAGCTGCCACTATACGCTCCTGCATTGCCGCTACACTATCATCCAGATCCAACTTTACAAACAAATTGGATTTGTAATAAATATTTAGAAATGTCTAAGAAAAAACTTTTTATCTGTTTCCTAGGCAGGGATACAATATTTAAGATTAATATAAACTCCCAGTGATTTCCTATGGAACAGCTAACCCTGGTACAGTGAAAAAAGCTTTGGGGGCCTTGTCGCTATAAGGACAAAGTAAGAAAATGGGTTGTTGGTTGAGGAGGGTGAAGCTCTACTCAATCAACAGCCCCAATACTTGCCAGGGTGAGCCACAAAATGTCACCAAATGCTCAATCCTCCGGGCGTTTGGCACAAAAGCAGTAAGGCTTAACTTATAGGCCCTGTGAAAAGTATTTCTGCAGCATACAAACAGTAATAAAGTGTAAACACAACACAAGAAAAATCCCCCACCAATTTAGAAAAATAGAGTAGAATTATTTGACACCAAACGAGACAAAAATTTAATCGGTAGAACCATAGTAATGCAATATCCAAGTTTTAGGTAAGTATAGTGCCTAAAAGCACAAAGCTATTTTAAGGAACAACGGTCCCTAACAGAAAAACATTTATAGAAATTCATATATTCTCGACAATCCTGTTCAAGCAATATTGAAGAGGCGCTGACACCGTGGGAGATTCCATCGAGAAAAATGTTGTTTATTCACACCAAAGGCCAAACGCGTTTCGACGGTCTTGCCGCCTTGGTCACTGAACACAGGTAAGACGTCATTAGCAAGTTTAAATACACCGTTGGCATAGCTACCCAATTACTATTTCATGGACATAGAAAGAGTCACATTTACAAGTACGGGTGTAAGAGAAACAAAAATCAAATAATGTCAATGTTTTCTCACATGTTAAAACTTACAATACAAACATCAATGTTGTCATGTTAACTCGCTTGTTTAAATAAAGGAAACCAGCTTTGAAATGTGCAATTCAACCCTAGTGGGTGGTGACTGCGTGTGACTGAAAAATTCTTAAAACCTAAAAATTTATTGGGAGAAACAAAACCAAACTTCTTTATGTCTACCTAATGGTTAAACCTGTGTTTTAAAGAGTGGGCAAAAACTCAAATCGGAAGCCTTAAAAATCTAAATACTGCAGTACTGTATTTACAATATTCATTGCAGATGCACACTGAGGGCTTCATCAGCATTTAATCCTTTCGGGATTTTGCTGTCTAGTAACAGAATGTATCTAGATTCAAGTTTTCGTGGAGACAGTTGTCTATTTCCTCCTTTGATGTTCTTTGGGACACTGTCTATTACGAAATAGGAGAGGTCTTCACTCCTACCACTATGTACAGAGTTTATGTGACGTGCCACGGGGTATGTTGGATCGTCATTACTAATGGCACGAAGGTGCTGCAAAATTGGTATGTGTACCTGGTGGATGGTGCTACCTACATAGAATTTATTGCAGGTACACCTTAAAACATAAACTGCAAAATCTGTCTTGCATGAAAAATTGCTGCGGATTTCAAATGGAGTTTGTCTGAGTGGTAAACTAAGGCTGCGAATATTGATGCCATACTTGCATGCCTTACATTTGGCACATTTGTATAATCCGTTTCGCGGTTTTAGCCATTCTGTTTTTGCGTCCAATATAGGGGAGTTGCAAACAAGCTCCTGACGCATGGATTTTGCACGTCTGAATGTAATTTGCGGGGGTTTCTTGCATATCTCTCCTATTATTGGATCACTACGTACTGATGGCCAATGCTTGATTAGTATTTTGCGAATGTTGTTGTGGTAGAAGTTGTAGCCGGTAATAAGTCTAGGTGGTGTTTTTGTTTGGGGATCTTGTGTCAAAGTAGATGTTGTTGTATCTGCTTTGAGTAGCTCAGTTCTTTCAATTTTGGCACATTTACTCTCTGCCTTGTTTAGGATCTGTGTATTATACCCTCTGTTACTCAGTCTATTAAAGACTCCATTCTTTGCTTGATTAAAGCTAGATGCAGAGCTGCAATTTTGTTTCATCCTCAAGCATTCACCGTAGGGAATACTATCGATGAGCTTGCTTGGATGGAAACTGCTCGCATGTAGAATGGAATTGCCTGAGGTTATCTTTCTATAAGATCTTGTCTCTATGTTACCTTTGTCAATATACAGTTCTAGATCTAAGAAACGAATCACCTCTTTGCTAGTGGTACACGTGAATTTTAAATTTAACTCGTTGTTGTTAAGATCATTGGCAAATTTTATGGCAGTTTCTTCTGTGCCTTTCCACAAGATAAAGATATCATCAATGTATCTTCTGTATAGTTTGATGTTTTCTAACATTTGTAATGGGTATTCAGCCATGAGTACCTGCTCCTCCCACCAGTCCATATGCAAATTAGCATAGCTGGGGGCGAAGCAAGTACCCATGGCCGTACCTTCATATATAGAGAGATGCAATGATGTCTATATTTTGGCTGTCCAACTGGACATTATCTTTTAATGAAAAAGTTAGGAAACAAACACAAGTGGGGACATGTATTTCATTAGAATGGAAAAAACGCTTAGGCAATATAGGAAGTCTTGGCCAAAAGAGGAATCAAACTAGTAGGTCAACAAAGAATATGTAAAAGCACCCTAGCATATATTAATACAAAATATACATCTATGTCGGAGTACAAGAAGTCAACGCCGTTTTGATCCATTTAACTTCATGCTGGGATCATCTTCAGGTCAGAACAAATGGGTGCCTGAGGCAATTGCCTGTGAAACGAGGTTCTGGGACCCAGACCTGAGTCGGAGAGGGATGATAGGTCCAGGTAGATCTGAGAATGAATCGCGTGATGAAGCGCGGGATATATCTGTGGAGATGAGTTCAGCCCGATGCACGCAAAATTATTGCAGCATGGGAGTGTCTGCCGGTAACAAGGGAATTCCATGGTTTTTCCCAACGAACCAACCCAGCCAGGAGCTGGTGAAGGGGCGTGAAGATGAATTATGGTCCAGTCCACTTGAGACGAAGGAGGCGTTGTGGCGTGACGGCGCTGGAGTTTACATACGGCACCGTCACGCCACAACGCCAATGCATCTCTATATGTATGAATTTCTGTAAATGTTTTTATGTTAGGGACAGCTGTTCCTTAAAACAGTTTGTACCCAAGGTCCCTGACCATTTATTGGGTTCCCTTGTCTTTGTAAAACATAAAAGCACAAAGCGCCACCTGCCATCATTTGGTCATGCTAGACCGAAAAAGTCACAAGTTCACGCCAACCATGATGGAGCACAGGCCAGATACAGGGACACACTGAAAAAGTTACCTTCTTAAAGGCAGAAGCGAGTAATCTAGTTTGCAGTGGAGAAGCAGGGAGAATGTTGTATGTGGTTGTCACTGCAGCACAAAGAGTAGGCCGGGTGTCGCGGACAGTCATCACTGTAGCCCGCAGATCCTGTTGGATGTCGTGAGTTGTCATTCCTGGAGATTTGTGTTGGTGATCACTGTGGGCTGTCAATGCTGTAGCGCAAAGTGCAGATATTGCATTGCCCATAATCGCTGGGAGTCACTGCAGCACAAAGAGTCGAAATCACCGGAGCTTCACATTGGGAGCCGGCACGGGTGCCAAGATCTGGGCATGAACTGGTCATTTCACAGTCACAAACAACCCAAAACTTCAGGGTTCCTCCAATTCTTCCAGGTGGAGCTCAACTGATGCCAAAGCAAGGGTCCAGGACCTGGGAGGCACCTCTTGGGAATCAGGAACTCACTCCTGCAGAGGTCAGCAGGGCTCAGACAGGTCCAGAATAGCATGTCAGCTGGGCAGTGGCAGGGGGTGATCCTGGAGCTTGTTATGTCCCACTAGCTCATAATATGAGGCCAGCTTACTAGCCCTGGAGTTCCTCAGGTAGCCTGGGATGAAGGGAGCATGTCTAGTCTTTCTTCTCAGATTGCGGCACATGCCTCTGGCACCAGTGCAGTCCTTCTTCTGTAGTGTCCACAGGTGTCAGGAGCATACTGATGAGCGGGTCTGAGAGTCCAGATTTTATACCTGGTGTCATCTTTGTAGTGGAAAAAGTTTCTAAAGTTTTCCGCAAACAGAAGTGACTGGAATTTCTTGTTTTCCCGCCCTTGTCTCAGGATGTCTGGGGTCACAAAAGGTTAATGTGAGTTCTTTGTGTGTGAGCTGAGCTGTGTCTTTGAAGTTCAAGTGTGGTAGTGAGGATAGTCCTTCCTGCCAACCCCCAGTCCCCCTTTTGTGATACTGTAAGGGAAGAATACACAACGGCCAACTGCCAACTACATTTAGGCATGTGAACAAGGGATAGGCTGCAGGCACCAAATGGTAAGAACAAGAAAATGCCAACTTTCTAAAACTGGCACTTTCAGAGTTGTGACTTAAAATCCAACTGTACCATTATAGCGGATTTTAAATTACAATTCCTCAGGCACCAAACATGATATTCCTACCTGCCCTCAAACAAACGTTATCACTTATTAAATGGAATAAGTGAACCCAATGTCAAGTCAAGTCAGAGGCATTTTTATAGCGCAAAACATATCACTCCGAAGAGTCTCATGGCGCTTGCAGCGGCTCTGGTGCGGAGTGACAGAAGAGAATTTCTGATCAAAAAGCCATGTTTTCAGCTTATTACGAAAACAGCTGTGGATGGGGATGGGTCGTAGGTCTACAGGCAGTTTATTCCAGGAAGCCGGGGCTAGATACGAAAAATATCTACCACCTTGTCTAGTTGTGTATATTCTAAAGGGAGTAAGCAAAGACTTGGTACTGGACCTGAGTGCCGTCTGAGGCTTGTACCAGCAAAGTTTTTTGGACCAGTATTGTGGACTTTTCCCATAAAGATACTTATGCGTAAGGCATAAGACCTTGAAGAGAATACGCTTTCTCACTGGGAGCCAGTGTAGAACTCTGAGACATGGGGCAGAAGATGTTCGATAAGGCAGGTTCAAGATCAATGTAGCCGCAATATTTTGTAGAGTCTGCAATTTGTTTAAAAAGGTTTCATTAATGGACTGCAGAAGTGCGTTACCATAGTCCATTCGGTTGGTAATAAGTCTCTGAATCAAAGGTTTTCTTGCTTCCAAGGGGATCCATTTCAAAACTTTCCGCAGCGTGCGCATTATTCCGAAGCATGAACTAATGATATGATTAACCTGGGCCCTCATGGACAGTTGATTGTCCATGTGAAAGCCCAGATTACGATCCACCTCTTTGGGGACAGGACAGGTGCCGAGGTCGGAAGGCCACCAGTCAGGCGACCAGTATTCATGCGCTTTCCCTAAAAGCATTTAGTACCGTTCAATTGAAGATGGTTACTTTTCATCCGTGGGACATACAGTTTTTAAAACGCACCATGGTTTCATTCGGATCAGGACCCAGTGTGACTATGATCTGAGTGTCATCAGCATACAATATGACATCAAATCCGTAGGACCTAATCACTGGGGCCAGTGGGGTCATGTACAGGTTAAAAAGGGTAGGACTCAAGATGGAGCCTTGTGGTACTCCCATCGTGGCAGGTCTTGTGGAGGAGATACTGGATCCCGTCTGGACAATGGTTTTACGGTCCGAAAGATAACTTCTGAACCATTTCAGGGCCTTACCACTGACACCAATCTCCCACAGCCGATGTTCCAAAATGCTGTGATCCTATGCTCCCAATCTAAAGTTATCACTTATCAACTGTAATAAGATAACCCTGTGTTAGTCATTGAGAGAGATAGGCCTCACAAATGTATGTGTTTTTCATTACCAGGACATGGAACATGGACCAGGAAATAGAAAACTTAAAAGTACATGTCCAACCTTTTAAATACACTACATCCTGCCCTATGGGCTGTATAGGGCCTACCTTAGGCCTGGAAGTAGGTTTATTTTGCCAGGTTGAGATGGTAGTTTAAATTGCTCACAGGCTGCAGTGGCAGGTTGTAGACATGGTTAGCAGGGCTTCCTAAGTGGGTGGTGGAATAAGTGTTGCAGGCCCACTAGTAGCCTTTAATTTACAGGCCATGGGGACAGTCAGTGCCACTTTACTAGTGACATTTTAGTAAATAAATTAAGGGGCAGATTTATGAGCCCCTTGCGCCACTTTTGCGTCACTTTGCCCATGTTAAAAGTGACGCAAAAGTGGCGCAAGGGGCTCATAAATCTGCCCCTAAATGTGTCAATTAGGTTTAAGCCAATTTTACCATGTTTTAGGGAGAACAAGCACTTTAGCACTGTTTAGCAGTGGTAAAATACACAAATTCCTAAGGTCAACAAAAACTAATTCAGTAAAACAGGTGGGGTAAAGGCAAAAACGTTTTGCGGACAACCACCCAAGGGTGTCAGGTTTAACAAGTGTACCCCCCACCCAGCTGAAAGTAGGGAGAACTACCCACTCTCATCGGAGTTCTCATCACCAAGGCAGAAGAACCTGGCAAGACCATCAGCACTGGAGTGCTTAGTCCCAGGGCAGATTTACACAGTAGAGAGAGGGACCACCTCCACAGTTTAGGATTCTCATCCCTGATTTGCATGAGCCACCTGAGGGGTTGAGGAGTATGTCTGAACCTGAAAGTGAGTCTTAAGAATGGTCTCTACTTATTCAGTACCCAGACAACTGCAAAAAGCTTTCCGTTCTATGTCACTCCACCTCTGTTTGGTGTCAGCCTCCTGCTAATGAAGGGTACAGATTGGTCTAGGCCCTCTTCCTTTACCTGTGAGAGCATGGCCCCTATGCCATGCTCTGAGGCATCTGTTTAGTCTATGAATTCTTTAGAGAAGTGGGGCGCCTTGAGCAGTATTGCTGGGCACATGGTTTCCTTCAAGGTATCAAATGCTTTTTGATACACCTCTGTCCAGATCACCTTCTTGGGCTGCTTTTTAAAAGCCAGCTCAGTCAGGGAAGCAACAATGGTGCCACAGCTCTTGACAAATCTTTTGTAGTAGCCGGTGGGGCCAAGGAAGGCCCTCACCTCTGTCTGGGTCTTGGAGGGGGCTCCCAAGCCAGGATGGTCTGAATTTTGGGTTGATGGGGCTGCAACTTGCCCCCTCCGACTTTGTAACTCAGGTAGGCCACTGAGCCCTGCCTTATTTGGCACTTACTGGCCGTGATAGTAAGGCCTGCCTTCTGTATGGCCTAAAGCACTGCCCAGAGGTGGTTCAGATGTTCCTCCCAGCTAGAGCTCAAGACTGCAATGATGCCCAATTTGACGGCACTGAAGTCCTTCAAGCCAGCCAGGACCCAGCTGACCAACCTCTGGAAGGTGGCAGGGTATTCTTTAACTCAAAGAGCATCACCCTGAACTGGATGTGGCCCCCTGGAGTGCAGAATGCAGACCTCTCCTCGCCCTCTTGGTTATGGCAATCTGCCAGTGACGGATGACAAATTGAAGGTACTCAGGAAATTGGCAGCTCATCAGCTTGAGGTGTGGGATATGCGTCAGTCTTATCAACTGAATTCGGTCCTTGATAATCCACACAGAAGCGACGTTCTGGGATGGCGCCCGGTGGGCAAGTGTTGGGTACCAGTACTACTGAGCTAGACCAATGCTGTTGGAGTGCTCAATCACTGATAGCCCCAGCATCTTGGTTATCTCCTCCTTGATGCTAGCTCTCACTTTGCCAGTCGATCTTATTCATCACATTCATACTGTTGACTATGTCAATATTGTGAGTACACGAATAGGTGAGCCCAGGGCTAAATGAGAACAGGGAAGAGAACTGCTCCAACTGCTGGACACAGTCTCTCTCCTGTTGGGGGGGTCGGAGATGGGTAGAGGTTCTCTCCCTTTACTGATCAATCATGCTCTTTTGAGGAGAGGAGATTCAGGAGTGGTTAAATCTCTTCCTCCTTACCTCCATCTGTCACCAAGAGCCTAGTGATCTCCGACCTCTCAAAAGTGTGGCAATAGGCGGTTAACATGCAGGACCCTTACAGGGTTCCTGGGGATCTGGGGTTTCACCATGTAGGTGGCCTTCACCTTGTGCTGCTTTAACTCATACGGGCCTATCCATCAGTCCTGCAAGGACCTAAGCTCCACCTGCCCCATCACCCACACCTTCTGACCAGGTTGAAACTCGACCAGAGTGGCCTTCTGGTCATACCCGTTTTTTATGGCTTCCTGGCTGGTGGCTAAATCCACAGTGGCAGCCTTCCAGAACCACTTCATCTGGGATCTTAGGGCCCACATGTAGCTGACTACATCCTGAGGGGGTTTCTTGGGAGCTTGATCCCACCCCTCCTTTACAAGGCTAAGATGCCCTCTGACAGGGTGGCCATACTGAAGCTTGAAGGGGCTGAACCCAACTCCCTTATGAGGCACTTCACAGTACACAAATAACAGGTATGGCAAGAGGATGTCCCACTCCCACCTCATGCCTTTTAAGGTCTTGTTGAACCTCTTAACAACCTAAATGCTTTGGGGGTAATAGGGTGCTGAGAACAGGTAGGTTACTCCACACTCGTCCCACATTAAATTCATGTACGCAGACTTGAAGTTGGTGCCTGGATCAGACACCAGCTCCTTGGGGAAAACCGCTTGAGTAAAGATCGCCATCAGTGCCCTGGCTACAGTGGGTGCAATCACTGCACTCAGAGGGATGGTTTCCTGGTACCAAGTAGCACGGTCCACCAAGACCAGGATGTAATTGTTGTCCTGAGACCCCACTATGTCAATGCCCACCCTTTCAAAGGGGGTGGCAACAACAGGAAGGGGCACCAGGAGAGCTTCCAGCCCCCCCCCCCCCAGTTTCCCCCCTGACATGGCAGATAGTACAGGAACTACAGAACACATCGGAGACTGTTCTCACCCGTAGCCAATAAAAGTGGGTGACCAGCCTTTCATAGGTCTTGGTCTTCCCCAGATATGTCATGACAGGGGCACATCATGAGTCAGTCCCAGTAGCAAGTCCTTGCAGCACTGGAAGACCAGCAACATACAGCTTGTTCCAGGTGCAGGAATCTTAGGCTCGCCACACAGAAGATCATTCTCCCAATTAATGAGGGGATCACCAGAGGTGTCTCCATTTGCCTGAGCTTCACCCTGGTGCCGAATGCCCTTGAAAGTGGGGCACTTTTTCTGTGCTTGGCAGAATTCAGCCCAGGAGGAGCCTTGTTTAGCTTGCTATTGGCCAGTTCAAGTAGGTCACCCAGGGCAGCAATGTCTTCCCCTGTAGGTTCCGGAGCATACTCCTCAGATTCTGTTTCCCCCTAGACTGGAAATTTTGGGGGCAGTTCTCCCATGCCACCTGCCCCGCCTCTACTTGGCAGGTGCCTGGATCATTGTTCCAGGCTCCAAGACCTTGTGATTTTCCCCTATGGAGGCCATGGACCATGTGATCAGGTACACCCACTCAGGCAACCATAGCATCTCCAAGGGTGACCGAAGTTCCACCTCACATCATTAAACAACAGACAAGCCACTGAAATGGCAGGACTTACATCTACCTGCAAAGGGAACCAGAGTCACTGGTTAGTGACTCTCGTAGTTGTCAGCAGTCATCACCTGGTAGACTAGATTGGGAAGTACCAGCTCTGAGGATACCAAATGACATCTGGCACCAGTCATACTGATTCCTTTATCTCTCAGAGCCTCCCTCCTTTATCCGTTGATGGTGACCCACTGTCTGTATTTCTTAGTATTACTAGGCATGAGAGTCTTCTTTGTGTCTCCCAGGTACACTAAGGTGACCTCTGCGTTACCCCCACACTAACTGGGACAACCTCCTCCCACAAGACTACACAAGCCATTCCTGGGGTCGGCCCAGGTGAGGGCTGCTCCCTTTTCAAGTAGTTGGGGTCTCCCTTTGAGTACCTGTATGTTGGGCCTGGCCCTCTCTGCAGTGCTAAACCCAATCCTTTGGTCTTCACCCATCTTATTTTCTGTAAAACATTTTTCTTTGCTTTTAGGTCTCTGTGCACTTTATCACTGCCAACCAGTGCTAAAGTGCTTGAGCTCTCTCCATTAAATATGGTAATATTAGCTTACACTCAATTTGCAAATGTAATTTACATATAAACCTCTAGTAATGTGGTACTACAGGTACCCTGGGCCTGTAGAATAAATGCTACCAGTGAGCCTGTGCAGTGATTGTGCCACTCACTTAAGTAGCCTTTTCAAACATGTCTCAGGCCTGCAACTGCAGCCTGTTTGTGCAGTCTTAAACTGCCCTTTCAACCTGGCCCAATAAATATTTTGCCAGGCCTAAAACTCTCTTTTAAATATATATGTCACCCCTAGGGTAGGTCCTCTAAACAGCCCATGGGGCAGGGTGTTTTGTATTTAAAAAGTGGAACATGTACTTTTAAGTTTTATGTCCTGGTATTGAAAAACT
Organism: Triturus cristatus; assembly: GCF_964204655.1. Classification (NCBI taxonomy): domain Eukaryota; kingdom Metazoa; phylum Chordata; class Amphibia; order Caudata; family Salamandridae; genus Triturus; species Triturus cristatus. The sequence goes on along the minus strand of NC_140585.1, from coordinate 419,065,508 downwards.
CTCAAATTTGTTTTTCACTATTGCAAGACCTACCTCTCCTATAGGATAACATTGGGCTACCCTATTAAGCTTAATAAGTGATAACGTTGATTGGGAACAGGTAGAAAAGTCATGTTTGGTGTCTGAGGAAATTGTATTTAATCCCCAGCTTTTATGGTAAAGTCGGGTTTTATGTCACAATTCTCAATATACCACTTTTAAAAGTTGGCAATTTCTTGTCCTAACCATTTGGTGCCTGCAGCCTGTTGCTGGGTCACATGACTAGGTGTGGTTTGCAGTTGGACTTTGTGTATCCCTCCCAGACACCATCATAACTGAGGGTCTGGGTGTTGGCTGGATGGGCCAGCTGTCACTTACCACACTTGCACTTCAAAGGTGTGACTCGAATTAGAAATCCCTTAAATAACAGACCTCAAGGGGCGTTTTGTAAAAAATAGGAACAGTTTGTTTAATTAAACATTATGGCCGGGAGAGCAGTTACAGGCACAAGGCCTGAGGACTGTCTCAATTTACAATCAGTGTGTGTCCTTCTTTTATACATGGGTTATAAAAGTTTCTGGTGTACCATATATAATGAGAAATGTCGGTTGCTGCTTTTGGAGTCATAAATTAATTGTCTAATGGTTACCATAGGTGGGTCTCGACCTCGGCTGAACACAATGTGGCCGGTGGATAACATGTCCAGATGTCCAGCATGGGGAGCACATGATCACTGTGTATGCTAGGTCCTGATTGGCTATGTGTTCCTAACTCAATTGGTATCTGACTTTTTATGGTGTTTTAGGAACGTGCATACCCCCTTCGTCCATGTATGCTTTACTGGGGCAAACTCCTTTGACCCTTGTAATCTGTGAGATTGATCAAGAGTTTCCTGCCAGTGCATTTGTCAGCCAGCTACGCACTCTCCCACCTGTGACCCATCAATCAAGAATCCCAGGCCTTAGTCTCAGGGCCTGCTAGACTACATATTTGTGAGTCGAGGTTGATGTGAAGTTCACACCAGGCGATTCTGTTAATAAGGAGGAGATTTCATTTTCATTGATGAATGCATCGATTTCCATATTAACATTCCCCCCTCTAGTTGATTCTTCAAGTACCCTACCTAACTCATGTAGTTTGACAGTTACTTTATTTGGAGACTGTTGTTCCTTATGCTCGCTTCTGACAACAACTACCGTACTATTTAACTGCATTCTTCCCAGTTTGAAGGCTACGTTTTTACAGCAGGTGATCCTCAATTGTATTACCCCCACATACCAATATTAACATGCTGATAACTGACAACAGTGATTTACATAAACCAGAAAGCCATTGTGGGAGCCACGAGAACCAAATCAAAAATCACTCCTGCTCAGGGGCACCCCCCTCTTCACACATGTTTCTTTGTAGATTGTGCACTGCTTGAATGGGAAGCATCAGTGTCCCATTGTTTGTGTCATTTCCCTTGGATGAAAATACAACAAGCTGCTCTGATCTTGGCCCAGACTCCTCCCTCCATTGCGGTCATTAAGTCCACTACATACGGTGCTGCATTACCATGATGCTCGCATTTCTTCTTTGATAGATTTGAGGCCAAGCATCTCCCACCGGTTGATTTGTAACCAGTGGGCGTTAGCTTTTGTTTGCAGGGTGAAAAAGGGTATCAACCCCCCTACCCCCAGCTGTGCTTCTGTGGACAGTCTAAATTCTTCTGGAATGTCTTAGTCCACTGCTCTCCTTTCACGAACTTGGTGCAGCAAGGTTGTCATTTTTCTTAATGGGTGCTGGTACAAGTTTGATAGCTATTCTCCAGGAATGATCAGGGTCGGGTGTGCACGGTGACCAGGCAACACCGTCCCCTCCATCCGGAAACAAGCTGTGTGTAGGTGTACTCGCCGCACTGCCAGTAGTAGTCCAATAGCATGGAGGTGCCCCATTGCATATCCGGAATATATACTATCACTCCACAATTAGCATTCGTGCTCATCAGATGCGTTTGTTTTCCTCTGAAACATAAGGAAAACAGTGTTCGTTTTTGTACAATCAGGGGTTGTCCTTTCCCTTCTATCCAAGTGTATCCATACATGTTGGTGTCCCATATTTCCAGACATGGGGTGGTCATTCTTTTATTCAACTCTCTCTCATGTGACCCATTCCCTTTTTATCCCAGAGCCCGACAGCCCTTCATAGGAATTCCATGTTGACCGTTTGTTGTTCAAGAAGACCGCCCCAATTACACTAAGAGCCACTCTTGGTCCACAGATGGATGCTGGAGCAGACATGTTTGAGCACTGAGTTAGGGGTTTGCCACCACCGAAAATCTATTCTCCGGGAAATCGTGTTGCCAAGTGAAATCTTCCCCTATGTGGCCCTTCCTATGCATCCTGTCCAGCTTGGTTTGGATATTCATGGTTTCAGTTAGGATGTATAGAGCTGTTGGGTTGGTGTCAAATCGGATAATGTTTACAACTACACTGTGTAGTTCTAGCTTGTTAGGTTGGATCTTGGCCCTTATTCTAGATAGGTAGAGGTGCATAAGGCATTTTGCTTTCTCGGGGCTACTCCTTGGGACAAGTGAAGCCTGTCTGCACCTACTGCATGTGGGAATACTGAACAGACATAACATGACCTGGCTGATGCTTGGGAGATGACTGTGGTCATGTGTTGGTATCATGTGTTATGCGAAAGGGTACTCCGCACTGCATGTGAGATGCTGATGTACTTTTTGGTGCAATTGTAGGTAACGTATTACAGATCCCTACACATATGCTGTAGTTCCTTTTTATTGAACTTCTTTTGACTCTGCAGTTACTCAGTTGTACTCAAGTGTGGGTCTATCCGTAGTAGGCAGATCGTACATATCAATATGGATATCCATACCTTTGGTTGTGATACTGCAGTTCTAGATGTGTGGGTCTCCAGGGAGTTGCCTGCGCTCCTCCGGTGGCTGTGTTTCTTTTGATCAGTTCATGAAAGTTTGCAGTTTTTTTTTTCAGCTAGCATTTTATTCCCTATAACCAAGTTAAAAAAGAATGTTTTATAATAACATTTACTTAAGTAGTATTCATGTCACATTATTATAAATATCATTATATTTCAGCTCCCTATCAAACATTTTGTGCTTAAATATGAACAATTCAAAGCTCATCATATTGCTGTCAGTTCCTGAAGTATTCCACAGCTTCCAGCATAATATATATATATATATATATTTTTAAACTGTTTTTATTATTTTCTTGCTCAAGGCATAGACTTTTCGGACATAATTGAACAAATACACGTAATCATTACCTTTGCATTGATGAACATTGTGGCACTTGGTATTATAAAATCGCAAACATTTCTTTAAACTGGCAAGTGTCCTCATATTACATTTTCCATTCTCCTCCATTTTCATTGTCTGAGTCCTCCTCTACTTCAATCTCAGGGGGTTCACAAATGTTTCCCCTGTATTTATTCCATGCCCCCCATATCTTGATCCATTTCCCGGGGCAACCCCTGTTTACAAATACTGTTTTCTCTGCCACCATGGCCAAATCAAGATCCCTACACCAGACTGCCAGTGACGGTGTCTCTTTCGCTCCCCACTTTTGTGCGATATTGCGCTTTGCCACCATTATCCCCATTGTTAACCATGCTTGTGCAGGGCGGGTGAGGTAATTTGGCTCCCACACATTTAGAATGCATCTTCTAGGCTCGGGCGCCAGTGATATTTCCACCACTTGTGAGATAGTCCTCATCACTTTTACCCAATATTCTGCTATCCTGGGACATTCCCACAAGATATGGAGGAATGTGCCCTCCTCCCCACAACTTCTCAGGCAATACGGATGTGGTGCCGACCCTATTGTGTGTAGGATACATCTAGTGTAATAAGCTCTATGCAGGATTTTTAATTGTACAAGTTTAAGTCTGGACGGTATCCCCACCTCCCGCGGTAATGCTAGTGCCTCTCGCCATTCATAGTCGTCAAAATCGCCCACCTCTCGTGCCCATTTTTCCCTGAGCGCCCCGTGCGGGTCCGGGAGGTTGTTCACTATCTTTCTATATGTGAAGGAAATGGCTCGTTTATACATGCAATCTGTCAAAAGCCTATCCTCCAAGGGGGTGGCTTCAGGGACCTCTGTGCCCGGCGGAACGGCCGCCCGTAGCGCATGTCTCATCTGCAGGTATCTAAAGCGTTCAGAGGGCGCCAGGTCGTAATGCTCCCTAAGATGCTCGAACGTGGCTACTCCCCCCTTATGCCACATGTCACCCACTGTAGATATTCCAATTGTATCCCACTTGTCAAAGCCCTTGCAGTGTCCGAAGCCGCCCACCCGCTGTGACACCCACAGAGGGCTGAGCTGTGTTATCTTTCCTGCCCATCCCATTTTAGCCTGTGCTATATGCCAGATGTCAACCGTCAACCTAGTGGGTCCGAGTAGCATCGGTGCGCGCTTTTTGTTATATAGTGCACACATCATGCCTTCCGCCCCAAACCCACTTCTATCTGCCGTATAGGCGGGATTCGCCTGTGGAGCATGCACCCATTGATTAATGACTTTCAAGTGCGCCGCCCAATAATTTAGCTGGATGTCCGGCAGCGCAATGCCCCCATCAAACCACCCTTTGTTAAGCTTGCGTTGTGCGATGCGCGCCGGTTTGCTCCCCCACATGAGCCCCGCGACTTGTGCCGCAAATACGCGGGCGGCACTGAGTATGGTGTATTTTCGAGGGCGTACAGAAATCGAGGTAGCGCCATCAACTTAAAAAGCGCTGCCTTCCCCAGCAGCGTTAGGGGGAGAGTCCCCCAATGGGTGACATCTCTTTTTAGACGGTCCAGGGGGGGCAAGAGATTTTGCTTAAAAAATTCCTCGGGATCCGGAGTGATGTAGATTCCCAAATATCGGAATCCCACTACCGAGATTTGCAATGGGCAATCCTCCGGGAGCTGTGGCGGCGGGCCTCGGAGTATGAAAAGTCTTGACTTGGACCAATTGATAGTGTAGCCCGATGCGCGACCAAATTGGTCACACAAATTGAGAAGTACCAGGATGGAGCGTACAGGGGAGGCCAGGTAATGCAGAACGTCATCCGCATAAAGCAAAATGCGATCTTCCCAGTCTGCCGTCCATCTCAGTCCACGTATTTGAGGCTCCCACATGATCCATGCCGCCAGTGGCTCCAACACCAGTGCAAACAGTAACGGTGACAGCGGACAGCCCTGCCTCGTGCCTCGAGACAGTGGGAAGTCCTCGGATATGTGTCCATTTGCCGTTACATGGGCCTACGGCTTTGTATAGAGTAGGCTTACCCACGCACAAAACCCTGGGCCAAACCCTAAGTGTGTCAAGACCGCAAATAGGAAGGGCCACTCCACCATATCGAACGCCATACGGGTGTCCAGTGACAGGATAACTGCTGGTTCCTGAAGGTAAGGCATACGGGCCATCACTCCATGCAGTCGCCTCAGATTTAGCGCCGTGTTCCTATTAGGCATAAACCCCGATTGATCCGGGTGAACCAGGGTCGTGAGATGCGGAGTAAGCCGCAACGCCAGGACCTTCGCTAATATTTTAGCCTCCGCATTAATTAAGGAAATGGGGCGATAGGATGTACATTCTTCTGGGGGCTTCCCCGGCTTGGGGATCGCCACCATTGTGGCCACACGTTGATCCTGCGGGAGTTCTCCCTTTATCAAGCTATCCCGGTACATATGCAGAGCCAATTGCCACCTGTAGCTCCTCAGTTGTCAAATCCACCTCCAACGCAAGGGCTGTCTCTGGGACGAGCTTGGGCATCTCTATATCCCTGATGTATGTCATTGCTTCTTCCATTGTCATCTCTGACTGTGTTGTGTACACCTGCTGAAAATGTTGCGCCAGCCTGTGTACTATGGCTCGTGGGTCGGCGTTCATCACATTATCTGTCATTTTGAGCTGTGCTATCCATTTTCTATCCCTCTCCCTCTTATCGAGCCACGCCAACAGTTTCCCTGCTTTATCTCCGGTCTCATATATTTTGTGTCTTGTTTTTGCCAGCCCACGTTCAGTCACCTCCCTCAGATGTTCCCTATACAATTGTTGTTGTAGGCGTAGGGCGTGGGCCGTATCGGGAGTAGGGTCCTGCAAATGTTGTGTATCCACCTTTTGTAGCTCAGATTCTAGGGCAGTGAGTTCTCTACGCTGTTCTTTCTTATAGCCTGAGATATCCGATATAGCTTGCCCCCGGAGCACTGTTTTATAGGCCTCCCAGAGGGTGGACGGGGACTGGACCGTCCCGACATTATCCCCGAAGTATTGCTTTGTAGATTTGCGTATGGATTTCATAATCTTGGGAACTCTCAAGTAACCCGGAAATATGGGGAATATTCGCCGCCTTCCCCCTTGGTGATACTTGTATGTTAAGACCAGAGGCGAGTGATCTGATATGCCTCTGGGCCGGATGTCCACTGAGTCTACCCGTCTGAGACTCTCCGAGGAGGCCAGAAAGTGGTCTATTTGTGATAAGCTATTATGCACCGCAGAGTGGAAAGTGTACTGACGCGCCGTGGGATGTCGATGTCGATGTCGCCAGGTGTCCACTATCCCCATTGCCTCCAGAAATCCGCCGAGTCGGAACCCCGCCACCACCTGCTCCCTCACAGGGTGACGATCCCTATCTCCGTCCACCACGTCATTAAAGTCCCCCCAATCAGTAGCCCCCCCTTCGGGAGTGCAAGGAGGAATTCACTCAGGGCCGGAAGCGCCACTGCCTGTAGCGCCGGAGGGATATACACCGACACTATATTGATAGAGTGCCACTCCCACTGACCCATCAGCGCTGCGAAGCGGCCACTCGTGTCTGTCTTCGTTTTATGTATTATAAGTGGCGATTGTTTACGTACCAATATACCAAGTTTGCAGTTTTTAGTTCTAGGGTGATATCATCATTGAAGGGCGCAACCACACATTGGAACAGCGCACCCACACACTTTTCTCCTCCTATTTAAGGGCCGTAGGTGTTAAGCAGAGCTGTTGCTGAGGGCCTTTGGTTTTTTACTCCTTCCATTTCTGCAAGTTCAGTAATGTCCTTTTTTTCTTGGGTTGTGGGGGTTGATGACAAGTTGGCGTTGGTGCATTTCATTGTCCTTGCGGCTACCTGGTTTTGAATAAGAACTTGACTTGACTTAAGTTGACTGTTAATTCAGCTTAGTTCCATACGCTCCATTCTCAATGAACCCACTAATTGTGATCTGGTGGGGTATCGGAAGGGGTCCCCTGTTGGGTACATATTTCAGTGATTAGGAGAGTATGGGTGAATACTATAAACATTATAAATGAGACAGATACGTTGTTGAGAACCCCCTCCTTATCCTGCTAGGGTGTTTTCTGACTTTTTCCGACTGTTTGTCTCTGAATGGTAAGATCAGTGTTAGGTATGTTGTGGAATTGTCCCATGAGTTCAGGGAGGGATAGGATTGTGGCTTTAACAGGGGATCAATGGGCATCACTAGTATTTCCAAAAATACCTTGCCCGATGCGTGTCTAAGAGCGCGGTTGTTGTGCGGCCCCTTCCTGAGACTATTTTCCTGCTGGGGGCTACCTGTTTTGATATTACCCCAATTTGCACTTGCTGTGAGTTGTGTTTTTCAGTCCTTGTATGTTCACTACATGTGTGCGGAAATGTTGCCGTTTGGTGTTGCTGGTGCTTACAATGGTCCCCGGGAACACGTTTTTATGTTTGTGCATCTCCCTGTTCCCAGCATGTGGTGTGCTTCGTGACCCTCTCATGTGGCATCAGATACCTGGCTTTGGCTGATCTCGACCCCACCTTTTTATTTGAAATTTTCTTTTTGGGTTAATTTTGGGCAGTTTTCTTTTAGATTGGGTGTTTCTTTGAGTCGCATAATTAATTGTTTCCCTTGCCACGCAGGGAGAGGGGGAGAAGCTGCTCTGTGGAGAGAGTGATGCCTCCTTCCCCCATACCAACCCCATGGGGTCAAAAGTCAGGGCCAACTGTTTTTTTGGGGTTATGCCTGCAAGGTTGGAGCAGCGTGAGTGGACAGTGCATGGAATGGAAGTGAGCCTGCAAGGGGTGCCCCTGTTCCCTGTGCGCCATCTGGAGCAGGGATAGAGGCTTGGAAGGCTCCATCCCTCTCCCTTGGACCACACCACGCTTTCTATCAGCGTTTCTAGTGGGCGCGCTGTCCCTACATTTTTGCTGGTGTCTCTGGAGCTCCTCAGATTAGATACAGTCGTTGATTGCCTAACAAAATTGTTTCTCATCTTGTCGAGCTCCGGAAGGGTGAAAGGTGAAAGGTCGAGTGAGCCCCCAACTGGATTCTCAAACTCATCATAACACTGAGGTCTCTTAGGTTATTGCCAATCGCATGTGGCTGTGGAGTTTGAGGGTCTTATCATGCCAGGCACAAAAAGAACATTGTTGCCGTCACTGAGGATGGCTTTGTTTATAACTGAAAGGGAGGCCTCCATTGATTCTAATGCTTCTAGCGCATATCGGGACTACAAGCCATGAAGGAAACATTAAGCAAGGACATGATGCCCGAAATGGGGTCCTTCCGGCTTGGTGATTGGAATGAGCCCCATTAGACTTTTTAGAGAGAAGGGGTAGAGGATACTGCTTGTCTTTATCATTGGAGGAAAACTACTGGGGGGATTATTATTACCTGTCTTCATTTACTGGGGGGTCTAGTTTACTGTGAATTTTGGCTCTGTGGTTGCATGAAGGCTCTACCGCCCCACACTATCACCCCTCCGTGCCGGGATTCGGGCCCTGGTCCCTGTTGTGCTGGGTTCTCTATCTGTGGTTACTGCTACCAAGTGCTCTCCCAATTACTTGATCCCTGCTGCAGTTGTGTGGCAAATGGTGGACTTCCCTGAAACTAAGTGTTTGATTTGTTCTGATTACCCAGTGCCTGGTACTGAGGAGGGATGCCAACCATATCCTGTTGTGTGTTATTTTTTTGGCATCTGGCCCTTAATCACTAACCTCTGCTGCATTTGCTGCTCATGGTATGCCTTTGTCCAGCATACCTCTACCAGGTGACCCCACCTACGGCAATAGAACCACTCTCTAATGTCTAGTTGCGGCCAGCCTCCTTTAGCCTCTACCACCATAACCTGTTTGTGTTCCTAGACTACTTGTTTGGAACCCTTTAAAGTTTTGCGGTTGAGTCCTCATTGTGACTGGTGCCATTTGAATGGCTGCAAACATCACTGCTCCCTCTCGAGGGTAGTCTTTTTCAATTTATGCTGCACTCATTTTGCTGTCTCTTTGGGTCTGCCCCTGTTTCTCTCTATCATTTTCTTGCTTTTTCTTATGGTACTGGAGAATATGAGCTTGTATTTCCTGCCAGGGTTTGGTATCCAAACCAACTATGCTGTCCAGCCCGCTCTATATCTCGGTGGGTAACCCTTTCTTCAAAATATTATAGAGAAATGTGACTTGTGGGCCCGTGTTGGCCCACCGCTGTCCAGTGTCTGGTCCCCATCTTTCCCTCATTCAATTTAGAAAAGCTTTTATGCTTTCCTCTGGCTTTATGATCTCTGCCATCAGCCCGACTACATCTGGGTAGTCAGGGAATATTTCTCTCAGAGCGGTCCATAGCCAATGTCTGTGCGTATTAAATGTGGCCCTGTCATGCTCATTATTTTTTAGCATGATTGCTGGAATGTGAGCTTAGGTGAACACCATGTTTGTTGGCTCCCCAATTAAGCTGCTTAGCAGGCTCTTAATGGCACCTATCACAAGGTTTATACCTGTGGTGTTTTTCTCAAAGCAAGTAATCCATTTCTCTGCCCCATCCAGCAATGAGGGCAACTTTGTTCTCCGCCAGTCTTTGTCCATCTGGGCCCATGGCATGTAAATAATCCCTGCCACGCCATTCTGCAGTACCAGGTGCATTCTCATTCTAGGTGACTCTATGGCTTTCTCCTCAACATAGCACTCACATCTTCTGCGGCATTGCTGCATTTAGAGGAAGTTCCAATTGGGGCTTCCTCCTTCTCGTTGATGCAATCCTTCACTACTGCCATGTACTCTGGCTAAAACGATCCTTCCCTCTGCCAAGACCTGTCATATTGATCCCTCTCCTCACTCCAATCTGCTAATAGATCACAAAACAGGTAAGTAAAAACGTTTTGCCTTCCTTTTTGGCTATTATCTCACTGGGTAAGTTTATCCTTGTCGTGCACCAGTGCAGAGCAGTGCGTATCCTCATTGCTGCTTCCCTCAGGTGTACACACAGGTTCCTTTTTGTTTTTCCTGGGTAAGTACCAGGATGCCTTGTTCCCTTAATTCTTGGTCAGCCCCTCTCTTTTGTCGACCAGATGGTGTGGCTGCGAGCCCTGCTAGTAACTTTTCATCTACCCCTGATCCTTCTCAGTGCTGCGCCCTGCACCTGGCCCAACTTCCCTCAAGTAGAGAGCGCAATGTCTTGTACTCTTACTCTAACTCCTGGTTTGGTTGCCCTTTCTCTCTCGAGCATCAGCTCACGCCTCTCTTTCTCATGCCAGCTGGCCTGTCTCTTTTGCTCTGAGCCGTGCGCTGATTTCGTTGGCCCGGCTACACCTTCAGATTCACTCTCTGTTTCCTCCTCAGCTACATGGGCAATCCCTGTAGCCCACCCTTGTCATCAGATCCCAGGGGACTGGAGCTCCCTTCCTCTCTCGAGCTTGCTGAGTCACTATAGAGAAGCCCCACAAACTTTCCTGTCACTCTTGTACGCTCTCTTGAACCAGTTGGGATCTGCTTTTACTTACCTTTGAGGTGTCGCATGCTGAGCATGGTGGACGTGGAGTTGAGCTTTTCAGGGACCTTCCCTAGGGACTTGGTCTGCTCTGAAGGTGTCTGGGCAAGCTTGCTTTTGGTTTTCTCAGGCTTAGACCTAGCTGTCTTTTTCTCTGTGGGGGGCTCATTGGCTTCTACTATTGTTGGATTTGAATATTCTAATGTAGAGGGACCTGTTGTGAGTAGATCCATCCTTGCATATGGTGGGGGTGGTCCTAATGCCTAGCTCGTTATAGACCTTGTAGGGCTATCGGTTTTAGCATCTTCAAAGATGGCCCAAAATTCTAACATTGACTCTCTTTTGTCTTTCTTTTGTCCTGCATATTTAGGGGCTTATTTATGAGCCCCTTGTGCCGTCAGTGCGTCACATTGCAAGCTGCTGCGTAAAATTTACAAGTACATGTAAAGAATATACGACGTTACATTGCGGTGTTTACACCGCGATACCTTTACAACGCAGGCATTACAACGCAAGTCATTACAACGACTTGCGCTGGACTTAGGAATATTATGATTTACTATTCCAACTCCAGTCTCCGTACAGTAGGGAAGGTGTTGGAATAGTAAATCATACTATTCCTTCGGTTAGAGCGCCATCCAGCGCAAGTCATTGTAAAGACTTGCGTTGTAATACCCACGTTGTAAAGGTATTGCGGTGTAAACACCGTGATGTAAACGATGTTTCCCACATGTAAAGCATGGCTTTACGAGTGCTCGTATATCTCGCCCCATTTCACTCAACACGTTGCGTGTTAGGGGTGTGACATGGGTGTTGCTGTGAGTGTTCCCACGCAACAACCATGTCCACTGATGCATTTCCAGATTTAAGAGCAATCGTAAATCTGGAAATGCGTCAGGATGCTACACCACTTCCAGGGGTAGTGTAGGGAGGCGCAACAAGGAGAAATTTTTTCATTTCTCCTAGTTTTTTCTACTTTCAATGTGTGCTGCTTTCTATAGCATGCATTGGAAGAGGAAATCCCCTCAAGTGATTGTTTTTGTTCAGGAAGGTGCCCCAAAATCATGGTGCAAGGGTGTCTGCTCCGGTGCATTACAGCAGTTTGTGCGCCAGCGCAGGGAAAGGCACAGAGATGCAACATGTTGCTGGAAATATGTTGCATCTCTGTGCCTGGAAACTAATGCAGCGTGGCGCAACAAAATAACTTGTGGCACCCACTGCGTTTGTTTCCCATAGATAAGCTCCCCGTTCTTTACATGTGTTTTAGCCTGTTCAATTATACTTGTGTCAAATGTTCCCTCCTTAGGCCAGGGAAATGTGTGTGCCTTTGTGTGTAAATGCAACTCTTGGCAACTTTTATTAATTTTCTTTATCTATTTGGGGAACCTAAATTCCATATGCTTCAATGGGGAATCCACAGCAATTCTAGTAATTTGAATAAATACAACTCAACTGACAATTTGTAGTTTAGTTTGTCTAATCGTAGGGGCAATCGTATGCGGTTCACTCCTACAAATTATGTATTAGGAGCTCAATGTTTTTACAATATTTGCATCAAACAGTTCAACTGAACATTTCAATAAAAAACAAGATAAAAATGCACTTGTAGTATATAACAATATAGGGCGAATATGCGATATGTTACAATAGCATCTGCACAATCTCTATTTTTTTATACAATACAGTCTGTAATCAACAATCAGTACAACATCATCACATACATAAAAGTTAACTGAATAGCCTGCCAATATTTGCTCCTAAACAAAGGTGGTAATGATAGAAACCATATTGTAATAACTCGAGAATCACCGGCCCCTCTTGGCCACACACAAGTTACACCCAGTTTCCCAGGTCCAATTTTTCCCTAAGTCGGACTTCTGTCTTGTTAAATGCCCAGGGTCCAAGCTAGATGTACCTCCCACACTCCTTTTAGATGCTAAGGTTGTCAAGAAACCTCTTAGCACTGAGAAATCATTGAACTAAAAAACAATGAGATTGAGGTATCAACTCTGTCCAACCAGGATAGCTATATCTCAAAAATCAACGTCCTGGAAGTTATCAAGGGTTATCTTCACCTAAACTAGCATACTTGGCTATCGCAAAAAGGTGCCTTTGCAGGAACGCCTCCAAGGTCACCTTACGACTGATTCAGTTAGGACATATAAAATAGGTAATATGCCAGACACTGTCAGTGGCACAAGCGCTTAGATTTTATTTTTACGCTTCTCCCTAATTTTTCATACACCAAATGCTTTAGACTATGTTTGAGTTTCTGATGTAGTCTCTTACCCTCTGTGATGGCTGCTTCAGGACGGACCTCCACCCTGGGATTCAGCAGAATCAATTAATTACGGTGTCTGCCCACCTTTCTTCTTGCACAATCGTGAATCCGTCCGGGCAGGTCTCCTTCCTTTGGCTGCAGTCGAGTTCGAGGTCCCAATCCCTCCTGGCTGGCTCACCAAAATGTTACTCGAGTTAAAAAATCCCATGAATAACAGAGGACAAGAGGAATTTGGCAAAACAGGAACAGTGTGTTTAATTAAACATTACAGCCAGGAGAATTGAAGGCACAAGGCCTGAGGACGGTCTCAATTTACAATCAGTATGTGACTTCCTTTATATAAAACATGATGGGTTATAAACGTTTCCAGTGTACCATATGGTGAGGAATGTTTGTTGCTGTCTTTGGAGTCGTAAATTAATTGTCTAATGGTTGGGTCTCAACCTAGTGTGGACGCAATGTGGCTAGTGGATAACATGTCCAGATGTCCAGCATGGGGAGCGTGTGAACCCTGCATGTGCTAGGTCCTGATTGGCTCTATGTTCCTAAGTCATGTGGCATCTGATTTTTTATGGTGTTTTAGGAGCACGCGGACCCTCTTCGGCCATGTGTGCTTAATTGAGGTAATCTCCTTTTATTGTCGCTGTGCATATCCGTTGGATTCATCAAAAGTTTCTGCCAGAGTATTTGTCTGCTAGTTACGTACCCTCCTACCTGTGATCTATCAATCAGCAATCCCAGAACTTGGTCTCAGGGACTGCTTGACTATATATTTGCGAGTCGAGGTTGATGTGGAGTTCACAATGGGCGATTCGGTTAACAAGGATGAGATTTCATTTTCATCGACTAATGCATCGATTTCCATATTAACCAAGGCACCGCTTCAATTCACACACAAAGGACTTCACGCTAGCCCATTGTTCCTTCAGACAGTCTGAGACCAGGGCAGGGAGGCAGGAAATTTCAGACATCTCTGTAGGGGGAAACTCCAGAAGCTTCTTCCACTTCATAGTGGGCACCAGGTATAAAAAGAGAACTCTCAGATTCACTCTTCAGTACATTCCTGGTCCTGTGGATACTACAGAAGAAGGATGCCCTGCTGCTTGAGGCCTGCCCTGCTTGCTGAGAAGGAAGACTGGACCTGCAACATTCAGTCCCAGACTGAAGTGACTCCAAGGGCAGCTGGCTGACCTCCTGTTCTGAGCTACAGGGACACAACAAGCTCCAAAGGCATCCCTGCAACTGCCCAGCAGAACCTGCTGCAGTGGACCAGCCTGAGTCCTGCAGGTTTCTGCTGGAGTGAGTTTCTGAGCCGAAAGAGAGGCCTCTGAGGTAATAGACATTGGTGTGGCATCAGTTGTGCTTCTCCTTGAAAAAAAGGAGAAATCCTGAAGTTTGGAGTTTTTGCAAAGGGGAACAATCTCGCTAAGATCTTGCTGCCCTTGTCATCTGCCAACATGAAGCTGCAGTGAACCTGACTCTTCACGCTACAGCAGCCACCAGCAACAACCAGCAATGCAAGATCTTCACTATGTGCTACATCATCAACACCCCGCCGTGACCACAAACACGAATGTCTAATAACAACCACACCGGACGCCCAGTCTGCTCTTCACGCTACAGCGACAACCATTCACAACAATCTCCCTGTTCCTTGCGGTTTCATCCACAGCAAATGGAACTCTTCACACTGTACTTTAGAAGGTACATTTTTCATTGGGACCAACCTGGTCCCTGTATCTGGCCCAGGCTCCATTGCAGTTGGCCTGAACTTGTGACTTTTAACAGGTCTTGCATGAACAGATAACCACGAGTGGCGCTTTGTGCTTTTAGGCACTATGCTTAGCTTAAAACTTTAAAATTGAATAGCTCCGGTTCTACTGATCGGATTCTTGTCCTTTTTTAGTGTCAAATAATTTATTACATTTTACTTTATTTTTCTAAATTGCTGTGGGATTTTTCTAGTGTTTTGTTTTCACTTTATTACCGTTTGTATGGTGCCTATATATTTTACACATTGCTTCTAAGTTAAGCCTGGCTGCTTTTGTGTCAAGCTACCTGAGGGTTATTCACAAGTTAATTTAGTGAATTTTTCTGGTTCACTTCGACAAGGATTGTGGCTGTTGCTTGATAAGGGTTCACACCCCTTTAAACCAACAACCCAATTTCTCACACTGTACATGTAGCACTCAAAGCACTTAGGAGTGAAGTGGCCTGAGGACTTCTTCCAATGGAACCCTCCCTTCTTCTGGTCAGGATTGGGCTAGGAATCCTTCCCCTGGGAACTTTTTTGGGGGCCTTTGAGAGCTCAGTTGTTTTCTTTTTTTCTCCCCCCCTCTTTCTTCGGGGGGGACCCTATCCACCCTTTGGGTGATTCCTCCCAGATATCTTCTTGTGGACACTGGTGCTAAGCTAGGGGTCCGCCTCTTGGCAAGCTCCCTAAGGCTAATGAACTTGCTGTCTACCAGGTGTTGGTGTAGCTCTGAAAAACAATGACAGAACATGTGCGATCTGGAAAGTAGATTGAATAGCTCCTCATAAGTGTTTAATTCACTACCCTTCACCGAACCACCCCGTGCCTCACTGAAATACTCCACAAAATCTACTCAGACTGGTGGTGTCGTTTCTGGCTGTCCATGAACTTCACCATTCAGGGGTGGGTCCATACTTTCGGACAAGATTGGACTTCATGGGAAGGAGGGGTATTTCATCCTGCCACCCTTCCCAAAGGAACTGAATCCAGGAGAGGCCAGCAGGGCTCAGGTAGGTCCAGTTGCAGGTCCAGGCAGGCCATCAGGACAGTTGTAAGGGGGGGCCTCTAGGGCTTGTTATGTCCTTGTAGCTCAGAACAGGTGGCCAGCTAAGTAGCCCTTATAGTCACTTAGGCAGCCTGGGATGAAGGGACCAAGGCCAGCCTTCCTTTTAATACAGCAGGGCAGGCTTCAAGCATCAGGGCCGTTCTTCTTCTGTAGTGTCCACAGTTCCAGGAGTGTACTGATGAGTGGGTTTGAGAGTCCTAATTTTATACTTGGTACCAGCTTTGAAGAGGAAGAAGCTTCTGAAGTCTCTCTCCTACAGATGTGACTGCAATTTCCTGCTTTCCTGCCCTGCTCTCAGGATGTTTGGGGTCACAAAAGGTTAGCGTGAAGTTGCTTGTGTGTGAGCTGAGGATGTGTCTTTGAAGTGCAAGTGTGGTAGGTCACAGCTCCACCCCTCCAATCAGGTCAGAATGGACCATCCTGCCAACACCCAGTCCCCCTTTTGTGATACTGTCTGTCTGGGAAAAATACACAAAAGCCAACTACACCTAGTCATGTGACCCAGGGACAGGCTGCAGTCACCAAATGGTTAGGACAAGCAAAAAAGACGCATTCTCAAGGTTGTGACTTAAAATCTGACTTTACCATCAAAGAGGATTTTAAATTACGATTCTTCAGACACCAAACAGGACATTCCTAACTACTCCCAAACAACAGTTATCACTTGTTAAATGTCATAAATTAACCTAATATTATCCTATGGGAGGGGTATGCCTCCCAGTAGTGAAAAACAAATGTGAGTTTTTCACTACCAGCACATGTAAAACTTAGAAGTACATTTCCAGCTTTTTATATACACTGTACCCTGTCCTAAGGGCTGAATTAGGACTATATTAGGGTTGACATATCTATTAGAAAGGGAGTTTTAGGCCAAACAAGGGCTTTATTTTGCCAGGTCAAAATGGCAGTTTAAAACTGCACGCAGGCTGCAATGACATGCCTTAGACAGGCACACTTATAAATAATTTAAATGTGCCAATTGGGTACAAGGGACCTATAAGTAAATTAAGTGTGCCAAATGGGTGAATCTAATTTTACCCTGCTTTAGGGAGTAAGCACAAGCACTTTTTTGCACTGTTTCGCAGCGGAAAAGGACAGAGAGTCCAACAAAAACTAATTCATCAAAACAGGAGGGATCACAGCAAAAATGTTTAGGGGAATACCGCCCAAGGGTTTCAGGTCTAACAAACATGTTTTACATTACCTTTAACATGACCTACTTTTAATTGCTATGCACCCTGCCTTATTGGGCATTAGGGCCTACTTAGGGATGATGTATTGGTAATTAACAGGAGGGTTTAGGTCTGTCAAAAGGGGTTATTGTAACAAGTCGAATTTGCAGTTTACACCTCCACAATCAGGTTATTGCTGGAAGGCCTGCAGTCAAGTTTTCCATTGTCACTTTATTGGTGGCACAATATGTGCTCCAGTCCATTAGTGACATTTAATCTATAGGCCCTGGGTACATGTTATACCATTTACTAGGGACTTATAAGTATGTTAAATGTGCCTGTTAGGGGTTTAACAAATATCAGCATGTTTTAGGAATCAGAGCACATGCACTGGAGGATGGTTAGCAGAGACCCAGTGTGCAGAGTCCAAAAACCAGCAATACAATCTAGTAAAAAGTGGAGGTGACCACACAAAAAGGGGGCATTTCCGTACACTAATTTACCACTTAAGGACTTTCAGACCCACGAGGGACCAAGTACCAATGTTAATCATCTACCAATGTTCATCAACTCCAACTGACTTGTTCAACCTCTGATGGACTAAGTGGCTTGGATTACCAAAGAATTGTTTATAACGTTCCCACATTATAGCCACCAGGCAACCACCATGCATAACAGGTCTATGAATCTAAATATTTGAATAGCAATTCCAATAATTTAAATCTCCTATGCTGCATGGAGTTACTTGCCTCACTGAATAATTCTATCATTTATCTTGATTGAGAGGGACTAATAGGATGTTGTCTTGCACTAGTTTACAAAAACTCCACGGGACATATCTACAATGACGGCCATAAATAAACGCAAAGCGCGCTTAGCGCTTTGTTATTTATTGCCATCTATCTCTGGAATTTCTCGCCCTGGTAACGCGTTATTAACAACGCGTTACTTCAGGGCGATAAAAATTCCAGAGATAGCGGGGAAATCGCCGTTTTGCAGGGAACATTGCTGGTTTTCCAGCGATGTTCCCTGCAACACAGCGATAACCTTGCTGATACGACCCACAGGGTCGTATCAGCATAATCCACCCCAATGTTAGGGATAGGTAAGTCTGCTTTTTAGCAGACGTTAGTTTTTGGAGAAAACAGCGGTTTTCTCCAAAAACTAACGTGTGCTAAAATGCTGGGGCAGCCTTGTAAATATCATGATGTGAACATCAGCGATATTTACAAGATTGTCCTGCCCAGTGACGCCCACTTTGCATCTCATTAGAGATGCAAAGGGAGTTGTTGGGTAAAAGGGTGCTAACATGCGCTAATGCATGTTAGCACCCTCTTGTTAATAGGGCGATAGTTTTATCTCCGCTTTTTTGGCTTTAAAAGCCAAAAAGCGGAGATAAAGCCCTTTAAATATGGCCCCATATGCTGTCACCAAGTGACATCAGAGTCCCTCACCTCATTCCTAAGCCAGATTGTTGCACTGATACCCAACTCCAAGAAAACCACAAGCAGAAATATTATTTATCACCCTTCAGGATACAACTGATCAATGTATGTTTCATTGCACCTCTAAACTCATCCTGCCGCGCATTAACCATATATTGTTTAGCAATTTTAAACCAAACTGAAGTAACTTAAATGGCCAGTCTTACTCAATATTCTCCTCAGTGAGGAAGATCGGATCCAACATTGTCTCCAGCCTTCACACCTTAAAGGAGCCATGTTCATCATTGCTCGGAAGAGTTATTATCTAGCAGAGGATGCAATACCAATATGATCGATAGGAGCATTATTGAATTCCCTTTTTCATGTGGTTCTTCAAAACCAAGATCATTGGTCAACCTAAGATGCAAGAGTGTGGTTGTGTGAAACCAAGAATATTAATCTCAATAACTCTAAGGCATGCCTAATGCAGAAATTCCTTATTTTCCTAAAAGCTAGACCGAAATTATAAAAGATTTTGACCCTCTTAAGAACAAATGAAAGAAAGGCAATACAGCTTTCCAGTACTACAGGGAACTGAACGAAGAGTAAACAAGTCACTGAAAGACTGTAGTACCAGAATCCCTCCAAAAGAAATGTAGTGTACTTTTGCACAGCCAGAATGGCACACAAGTGATATATTTAAGAGTGAAATCAAATCAGACATTGATTTGGTCAAAAACAGACCAAATAAACTATCTGAAATAGTTAAGTCTGCAACAAATTGATCTCCCTCTTACATAGTTGAACATCCAAAGAAGAAATGTAGGAATTTGCCATTTATTTTACACTAAACAAAAAAATTATTGAAGTATTACTTAAGACACCTTCCATAAATCTACACTCTGCCCTACACAGGAGAACCTCAAATAACTGGTCCTTCTTTAAATAATTGTCAAATGTAACTCCCCAATATTGTTCCAAAGGTAAACCTTTCAATCATTTCACTGCCCTATTATCAGCCATTCTAGCTAAAGACTTGTGCTTACAACTGGTGCCACAATGGTCTATCTTTATTAATCTCGCATTCTTACGTGGTGTTTTTAGATTGCCCATAAGTGGGGCAAGTGTCTTCTTTATCTTAAAATGCCTGATACACCCAGATGATCCTAACAACTTCAGACCAGGCCCCATCCTTTCTTCGCCATAGAAATCAAAAGCTGTGTCAAAAAGTGACTGAATCAATTTGTCAAAAACAATAATCTCGTGGATAACTTACATCGTTTTTGAACTGGTTATTTTATGGAAACAGTCATTCTCCAAGTCACTGATGATGTCCCTCTCATATTAAACAACGGCGACTCTTGCCTGTTGATCCAAATCGATTTACTGGTGGTCTTTGACATTGTTGACCACAACATTCTCTAAATACGCAAAAGTATTGAATGTGTTTTGAAAACAAAATGCTTGTCATATCTTGCAAATCACTCCCATAAGGCAAACATCTGCAGTTCATACTCGATTCTTGTTCCCATACTTCAAGGAGTTCCACAAAGTTTAATTATAGCTCCTGCACCCTTCAACCTCTATATTGACCCTCTGGGTGACGTCATCAAACAGTCCGGTACACTATGTCACCAATACACCAATGACATTCCACTTTACTTGAAAGTTTCATCTCCCCCATACATTTCGTAACAGATATTGACTTTAGGTCATATGCAATCACTGCCATCTCCTTAAACGTAACCCTGATACAAGATTGTTCCTGCTTATATCTTCTCATCCCTCAATAAAGTTAGCCGAAGAACTAACAATCCAAGGTGAGAACAACAACTCTACTAGACTGAAAGACGACTATCCTGGGAACATTATATCACATGGCTTTACTCTGGACAACCGTCTGATTGTTCCCAAACATATAAACAACATGGCCAGGAATGCAACTATAAGTTGAAACTAATTAGGGATCTCATACCTTGTGCAAGCTTTGGCACTTTCCAGAGAGGACTACAGTAATACTGGTTTCCCTAAAGACCATCTCGCCCCACTGAAAATCACACGTCATGCTGCCACTTGTCTCATCGCTGGGACTGATAGTTTTGAAAACATCACTCTAGTCTTGCATAAGTTGAGCTAGTTTCCCATTGAGGGTAGAGCTACTTACAAGGTGGCTTGTTTAACAAACAAACTCATACATTCCGAAAAGACTAACCAAGAAAGATTTCAAGAGGCGCTTACACACCGCAGACAATACCTACTCGACATTTCCATCTTTAATTAAAAAAGAGCACCCTAAACCAGGCCTTCTCAGGCTGTACCCTCAGAATATGGCACTCCGTTCCACCTTCCATCCACACCCTTAGGTCCTTTCTGTCCATCAAACAAGAACTGAGGTCATTTTCTCCATGAATGAGTCTCTTTATCGTTAACTTGTCTCCAAACCACAAACCAGGCCACATTGCTAGTAATAGTATTGCAATTGAGTCTATATTGCATTTAAATGATGTATATACATTAACTTTGACCTTTGTCTTTGTGCTCGTTACCTTGCCTTTTATGAACTTTGGAATACTTTGACGTGTGCTTCTTTGATACTTCTCCCTATGCATTGTTTTCCTGTAACAACAGATTGTTTGCAAATAAAGTATTCTGATGCTCTGTGACCTTATGAGTACTATATAAATCCACTAAATAAATATACGCAGGTCTGTCCGGCTGCAGCGCCCAGTGCCACCCCAGGTCGGCAGTAGCATGTGCCTGGTTCAGGTCCACCTCCTGCCATGAAGTAACATTTCACTTGGCTTTCACATTGCTTCCTATGAAACAGTTTTTGTCTGTTTTTTCAAGTAGACTAGTTTGGAAATTAAAACACATTTAGTTCCTAACCCTAATGTTGTTTTGGGGTTGTTGCACATATACCACATGCATTTTCTCTGGGGAAAGTCTCACTGCTTCTTCCAAGCAACCAAAGGCGAGCCATTCATTCCCCCAGAAACGCGTTGACCTAAGGACAGTCAGATGGTTTTGGCTTTGGGAGAGCTCAGCCTCAGCCCACATCAAGACTGCAGCGTCTCTCCAATCTGCTCCCTACAATGGGAGGACACATAACCCAGACAAAGCTAACCCAAGAAAAGAAGAAGCTCCCTTTAGGAGGGTGAAGTGGTTAAGGAAGATAGTGTATTCCCGCCCCTTTTTAGGTTTAAAGGTGTCCATCTGTCGAGCACAGTTTACTTTCCAAATATAGATTTCACAAAGCACCACTAATCCTTTACTCGGAAGTTTTCATGCTTTGCATTATTTGTAGGCGTTGTTGTTATTCTCAGCAATAGGCCTCGTCTATCTGCCATAAAGAGGCTTAGTTTACACTGCCACACCCTTCCACAAAACTCGTTCTCTGCAGCTCAGATGACTCCACAGTCGTTATACAGGGAGGGGTAGCACACAAGTTTAACATCCTTAGAATGCCAGCTATTTTGATCGACTGGTTTAGGAACCAGTTTGGCAGGCGCATGGCAGAAATACCTGTATGAGGTTCTCCCAAAGAGCTGAAGGGAAACTGCAGCACGCGCAGGTGCAACTCCAACCTCTGACTTCCTGGGAATCACCTGTTCACAGCATCTGCCTTCTCATCACACACACCGAGAAGGAACTTCCTTGAGGAGAGGATGTTGTGCTGAATCATCACGTGCCATAGCTGCTGAGCCTTCTTCAACAGAATTATTGGCCTATTCTCCCATAGCGTGTGGATGTAAACATGCTCATTCTGTCTTTATCAGGTTGTCTGCTCCTGAAGCATATTGAAGCAACGCCTAACGTGCCAACCTGATATCCTTCCAAAATGTTGTTTAGCTGAAAGGCTCTTGTGAATACCGAATCCCTGAACCAGATAATCTCCCCAATCTTTGAGGGAAGCATCCAGGGAAAGAGCCCTCTGATGTCGAGGAACCACGAAATGAAACCCTCTCAAAGAGTGTCCATTCTCTAAGTGAGAGACTGAAGGTAGTGGAAGGAATCTGCTATTCTGCCATCCCTGTTACCTGAAGATAGAACCCACTAAGGCTGAATGCACTCTTGCAACCGGCTCATGTGCAGGCAGGCATATGGAATAAGAAACGCGAGGAATACACCAAGCGAAACAGAGAGGTACTTTTTTCAACCCTCTCTGGGATCTACTTCAGAAATTAAAGGTGAATTTCCATTGCTGGAAATATTGTTATTCTGAGTTTACCTGGAGCTGCCCAAAAAAACGGTGCCTTGTGTGAAGTAATCGTTATGCTCTCTGCCTATTCACCGAGAATGCAAAGGACTGGCAATAATCTAGCAGAGAAAAGACATGCAGGCTCTCAGTCCACAAATGTGGATGTATCAAGAGTCTGGCAACCACTGGTGACAAGGAAGGCAAATGGAAAAGAATATTGGTTAAAGAGCTGCCCAAGATCACACAGGGAGTCCAAGGCAAATAGGGATATAAGGGGGGAATTCTGCAAAAGGTAAAAGGAAATGAATGAGCTCCTAAAAAAAGGCACTTCAACATGCAGAATAACTAACATCCAGGGTGTGCAAGGCATAACATTTAATAAGATATTAATGGTAAAGGGATAGAAAGTTGAGCCGTCATGAGCTCTACACGGTAAGGTTGTAGCTCAGTACGTTCCTCACCCACAATTCCACTTCGTGATAATGACTGCAAAATATCCACATCTAGACCAGCATGCTAAGACAGTCCCTGGAAAAGATACTCTATGGGAATGATATAAAACTAAAGGAAGCCTAAAAGGCTATTCTCACAGTGGACAAGAAACTCCATCTAGGTGATCAGCTGTGCCCAAGAATCCTGGTGATCGCACGGGAACTGGCAAGGCGGTAACAGCACAGTTGGAGAACTAAATACAGAGCCAAAATAGACAAGGCACAAGAGTGGAGTAGTGCTGAACAGAAAGGAAAAGATGCGCAGAAACAGGCAAATGTATCACACTAGGGAACTGGAAATTAAAGCAGCAGGAGTAAAACACTGGGAATTAACGAAAAAGAGAAAGGAGGGGAAGGAGGTGAAAAAGGCCACCTAGAGAAGAAAACAAAGTTCAGGAAACTATGGAGCACTGAATAGTGATGGTTCTAGAATGATGGTAAACACTGTTGAATAGTGCAACTTCGGGAAACAAGGCTTCAGTGCAAAGTAGATGGTTGCATACAATCGAAATATAGCTCACAAAATAATTTACTGGAAATAAGTCCAGGAATGCCCCATTCCGGTTTGTGAGAGGTGTGTGAGCCGCGCAAGGAAAGACGAGATGAAGCCTGGACCTGGGCTTCATTTTGTCTCTCCTTGCGCTGCATCCATCATCTTCCAATATGATATATCGAAATTTCAGCCCTGAAGAAGAGGGATCCATCAATCTATCAATCAGTGACTTATAAAGCGCGCTACTCACCCGTGAGGGTCTCAAGGCGCTGGGCGGGGGGAGAGAGAACAGCTGCGGGTCAGTCGAAGAGCCAGGTCTTGGGGTCCTTCCTGAACATGTGGAGAGTTTGAGAGCGTTTGATGTTGACCGGGAGCTCGTTTCAGGCTTTTGCTGCGCTGTAGGAGAAAGCTCTCACGCCGGCTCTGCTTCTGCGGATGCGGGGGACCTCTGCCAGGGCGAGGTCGGCGGAGCGGAGGTCTCTCTTGGGTACGTGGAGACATACTCCGTCATTGAGGTATTTGGGTCCAATGTTGTTGAGGGATTTGTAGGCATGGGTGAGGAGTTTGAAGGTGACCCTCTTCTCGACGGGGAACCAGTGGAGGCTTCGCAGGTGTTGGGTCATATGTTCTTGGCGCGGTGTCCCAAGGATGAGCCTGGCTGCAGCGTTCTGGATGGTTTGGAGCTTGCGTAGGAGAGTCTTGTTGATTCCGGCGTAGAGGGCGTTGCCATAGTCCAGTCTGCTGGTAATGAGTGCGTGGGTGACAGTCTTTCTGCAGTCGGGGGGGGGGATCCATTTGAAGGTCTTACGGAGGATGCGGAGGCAGTTGAAACTGGTGGAGGCGACTGCGTTGATCTGGCGGGACATGGAGAGGGAAGAGTCAAGGATGATGCCGAGGTTCTGCGCATGGTCAGTCGGGGTGGGCGGACTCCCGAGGGTGGAGGGCCACCAGGTGTTGTCCCAGGCGGAGGCGCAGGGCCCGAGGATGAGGACCTCGGTCTTTTCTGAGTTGAGCTTCAGACAGCTGTCCTTCATCCAGGCTGCTACGCTTCTCATTCCTTCTTAGAAGCTGAGTCTTGTTCTTTCTGGGTTCTTGGTGAGGGAGAGGATGAGTTGGGTGTCGTCGGCGTAGGATACGATGCTAAGCCCGTGCTGTCTGACGATGGCGGCGATGGGGGCCATGTAGATGTTGAAGAGCATTGGGCTTAGTGAAGTTCCTTGGGGTACTCCGCAGATGATGTCAATGGGGTACGAGAGGAACGGGGGGAGTCTGATCCTCTGGGTTCTGCCGGAGAGGAAAGATTGGATCATTTGAGTGCGGATCCCTGTATTCCTGTGTTGTGGAGTCTGGCGGCTAGCGTGCGATGTGAGACAAAGGCCGCGGAGAGTTCTAGGAGGATGTGGGCCGCGGTGTGTCCCTGGTCTAGCAGCATGCGGATGTCGTTGGTGGCTGCGAGGAGGGCGGTCTCGGTGCTGTGGTTGCTGCAGAAGCCAGACTGGGAGGTGTCTCGGATGCAGTTTTTTGGATGAAGGCGGTCAGCTGGGCGTTCACGAATCTTTCGGTGACTTTGGCTGTGAACGGGAGAAGAGAGATGGGCCGGTAATTCTTCAAGTCGGCTGTTGGTTTCTTGAGGAGGGGTTTCACCTCTGCGCGCTTCCAGTCGTCTGGGCAGATGCCGGATATGTTATGTTAACGTTATGTTAACGTAATTTATATAGCGCGCGATTACCACAAGAGGTGTCCTGGCGCTGTCCATTACTCCATAAACCTAGCTCCAGAATTATTTGACAAACAGCCAAGTCTTCAGTGCTTTCCTAAATTGAAATACATTTTTCATGCAACGCATGTGAGAAGGCAGACCGTTCCACAACCTTGCCGCACCGTATGAGAAACTACGGCCGCCCCAGTTAACTTTCTTTGTTAGGGGGACCTTGATCAGATTAGCATCAGACGATCGGAGGTGACGGGCAGGGTTATACCTTTTAAACCTGTTAATCAGGAAGTCTGAGCCTTCTCCGTGTAGGGCCTTAAAGACCAAACAAAGTGACTTAAACTGGACCCTACACTTAATAGGAAGCCAGTGTAGGTCTCGAATGGCCTTAGATATATGAGAAGATTTAGGTAGGCCAGTTAGGAGTCTGGCAGCGGCATTCTGCAGCAACTGTAGTCTGTGCAGCAGGCCTTCCTGAATGTTGAGGTATAGACTGTTGCAGTAATCCAATCTTGATGTTATCAGGGCCGCTACAACAGTCTGTCGATGTTCCTGGGGAAGAAGGAACAAAATCTTCCTCAACATTCTCAGAATGTAGCTAGTTTTGGAGGCTACTGTCTTTACCTGTAATGTCATGGATAGTTTCGCATTCAACACCATTCCAAGGTTCCTAACTTGATTTACCGGAGTGGGAAGTGCCCCCAGTTCCTGCAGCCACCATGCTGGGGTCCAAAAACTAGGTTTGTTCCCAAATAGCATCACCTCGGTTTTGTTAGAATTTAACCTGAGGCAGTTGTTTGCCATCCATCGAGCCACTTCTGACATACAGGACTGAAAATTCTGGTCCACCCCAAGTTCATGGCCGGGTAAAAGAGACACAACAATTTGCGTATCATCCGCATAGGAGGTTACGCTAAAGCCGTGGTTTCTGATAATGGGCGCTAGGGAGGAAACATAAATATTGAACAATGTGGGACTCAGCGAGGATCCCTGTGGGACCCCACAGGGCAGTGAAAAAGGTTGGGAAGCAAAGTTTTCCAAGGAAACTATTTGGCTCCGATCGGAAAGAAAGGAGTTTAATAGGTCCCATTCCTTTTGCTGAATTCCCCTTTTCCTAAGTTGGTCCATTAACAGGCCATGATGGACCGTGTCGAAATCAGCGGATAGGTCCAAAAGGATCAAAGCTGCTTTTCCACCCTGATCCACCGTGAACCTGATCTGATCCGTAGCCGCGATCAGCGCGGATTCGGTGCTATGTCCTTCCCGAAATCTGTGCTGCGAAGGATTCAGAAGAGAAGTGTTCCTCACAAAGATTGTGAGTTGATGGTTTAGCGCCCTTTCAACTAGCTTAGCCGGAAATGGAAGGCGCGAAATGGGTGGGAGGATAGACGCCTTTTTCCAGACTCCTGGAAATACCCCTTCATCAAACATACCATTGAAAATTGCTGTAAGATGATTGGCAATCGGTGCTGGTGCCAGTTTGATGACTTTAAGCGGGCAGGGGTCGAGAGGGGATCCGGATTTGACTTTAACTATCAACTCCAAGGTGTCCTGAAAGGTGAGATGTCTAAACTCCTTAAGGACAATTGGTGGCGGAGTTTCACTGGGCTTAGTCGCGCCCTCCTGATTCCTCTGAATCAGGCCACTGAGACTGGTGAAGATAGTATTCACCTTGTTCTGAAAGAACAGAGCTATCATTTCACATAACTCGGTGCTGGCCGGTACTGAGGCTGGTTCTACTAGGGACATTTTATTAATAGTGGCGAAAATCTCTTTCGTAGGATTTTTCGCTGCTGTAAACTGAGCGGCAAAGTGCTTTTGTTTGGCTTCCCTTAGCATACGTTTGTATTTGGCCAAGTTTGCCAGATATGCCTGTTTTTCTCCTTCCATATATGTCTTCCTCCAATTACGTTCTGATCTCTTGCATACGCATTTTTGCAATTTCAATTCGGTCGTGTACCATGGGGCTGAGGGCGTAGTTCTGTTAAAAACCGCTAGTTTGGGCGGCGCCAGATTTACGCAGGCCTGGGTAAGCCAGTTTGAATAGGACAGAGCCGCCTCCTCCGTATTCCTGGGAATGGGTGTAAGTGAAGTGGAGAGTACCCTAGATAAGGTCTCCGCTTCTACCCTGTTCCAGGCTCTGACTACTTTGGCCACTGTTTGGGGACGCCCCTTGGATAGGTGGGTAGTGGGTGTAATATTAAACCTGACTCCCGCGTGGTCTGACCAGACCAGCGGTATCAAAGCTGTGAACGCTAATTCCGCTATATTGGAAAAGATCCCATCGAGTGTGTGACCCGCCTGATGGGATGGACCCGTTACATGTTGCATCAGCTCCGCGGTTTCCATCATATTAAGGAGTCGTGCTGTATCTGGATCCTCAGGCCTCTCAAGATAAAAGTTAAAATCCCCTAATATGGGATATGAAGGAGGAGTTGATTATTCGTTCTAGTTCAGGTGCGATGACAGTTGCGGCCCTGTGGAAGATGTGAGGGGGCAGGGGTCGGTTGGGGCTCCTGAGTGCATCTTCTTCATGGTTGAGGAGATGAGCTCAGCGGAGGTGGGGGCCCATGAGGTGATGGTCGGCTTTTCGGGGTGGTTGGAGGCGTGGTGCTGATTTTTGCTGGCTCACTGAAGTTGTCATAGAGGGCATTGATCTACAGATGGAAGTAAAAGCTGAGTTTGTCTCAGAGTTCTTGGGAGGGTGTGATGTCGGATGATTTGCAGACAGGCTTTGCAAACTGCTGAATGACATTGAACCGTTCCTTGACATTGGATGCCTTGGTCTTGACTGTCTCTGATCAAAGTCCTTTTGGTGTCCCTTATACGCGAGTGGTAGCACTTGAGGGCGCTCTTGTGGTTGTTCCACGCTTCCGTGGTCATCTGGCTTCTCCAGGTTTTCTCCAAGCATCTGCAGGAGCGTCTGGCTTCTTGAAGTTCAGTGGTGAACCAGGCGGCCCTCAGAGGGCGTTGATTGGCGGTACGGCGGAGAGGTGCTAGCTTGTCAGCGCAGCAGGAGACCCAGTGGTGGAATTCCCTGGCTGTGGTGTTGGTGTCGGTCGTGGCCTTGGGGGGTCATGGAGGAGGGCGGAGCTCAGGTGCTCCTCGGTGACCTTACTCCAGTTCTGACGCGGCGGGCGTGAGGCGGTCTTGGGTGTGATGGTGGTGTTAAAAGTGAAATGGACGCAGTGCTGGTCCATCCAGGGGGGCTGGGTGGTGTGGCTGAAGCGGATGTTGGATCCTCCCGCGAAGATGGGGTCGAGGGTGTGGCCTGCTCTGTGGGTGGGGGTACTGATGAGCTGTTTCAGTCCTAGGATGGCGAGGTTCTCGAGGAGGGTGGTGGAGTCGGGGTCCTGGCTGTTTTGAAGGTGGAAGTTCAGGTCCCCGAGCAGGATCTAGTCCGTGAAGGTGATGGCGTGGGGTGCGGCGAGCTCGGCGATGGTGGTTGCGGGCTGGGCGCGGGGACCAGGCAGTCTGTAGATGAGGGTGCCGCATAGTGTGGTCCTGGGGTTGGTCTGGATCTGGAAGTGGAGGTGTTCCGTGTTGGAGTGGGGGCCGTTCATGCTGGATGTGGAGAGTTGGAGGGGGGTCTTGTGTGCGATGGCGAGCCCTCCTCCCGGGCGGTGTGGGCAGTCCTTTCTCTGTATTTTGTAGCCATCGGTGATTGCTGTGGCGATGTCGGGGGTGGAGGTGGCGTTGGTCCATGTTTCCGTGAAGAATGCGATGTCTGGCGAGAGGGTGTCAATCAGGTCCCAGATCTCCACGGAGTGTCGTGTAGGGAGCGCACGTTGAGGAGGATGCAAGTCAGGGTTTCAGTGGCTTGTTCAGTCGGCGGCCCTCCGGGGGCAGTGAGGGTCTTATCGGCAGTGAAAGATCTTTGGCAGTGTCCACACGAGAACTGCCCCTGGGTCATGTTTGGCGAGGCTCTAAGGCAGTCGGCGTGGCCCCCGTGGTTGTGGGCGTGAAGGGTGGCTGAGTCGTAGCAGTGGGGGCCAAGAGAACCAGGGTTCCTGGCGCTGGTCGCGGTCAGGTCGCGGATGGGCGCAGACGGCTTGCCTTATGGGACCCCTTCGGCGCGCCAGCGGCAAGACCGCACAGCGGTCGCCATTAAGTAGGGGACGGGGTCGGGAGCAAAGCTGGAGGCGGGAGTGGGGCTGGGTCAGGGGGTGGGGCGGGGCGGTGAAACAGACCAGGAGCGGCGGCGTAAAATGGATTCCAAGGCAGAAGCGCTAAGGCGTTTAACCCAGTACCACACTAATGCCCAAAACACAGTAAAACCACTCAAAACACGTTGGCTGGCTGTGCAAGAAAGTTTGTATAAAACCACACAGCAGTGATAATTATGATTTGAGTGGACTGTTCACATGAAAGGATGATATCTAAGGATTATAAATAACCATTCGCCTTAATAGGTGAACATTAACTTGAATAAGACAGTGGGGTTGTTCTTGGGGGAATTGGCATGGGGCCCAATTATCCCTTAGCCCCAGCTCCTTCCTAGTACAATTTACACTGCAAAGTAGTACATATACAGGAAACAAGGCTGCACTGCTAAACGGCACAGCTACAGGAAACAAGGCTAAACTATTAAAAGTGTAGGTGCAGGAAACAAGGATTGCTATAGCTCAAGAATCAAGAATCAGGAATTGGGAATCTCTGGAAACAGGGAATCAATCACACAGGAACAATGCTACAAAGATCAACGCTCAAGCATACAGAGGCTTTAAAATTGCTAAAGAGTGTGTGCCAGAGGCGTGATCCGCCTAGTACCTGCCAAGCCAAGTGTGATAATTCCTCCTCCCATCCTTGCCCTGTAAAGATGAAGATCAAAAGTGAGAAGGCAACTCTATTATTTAGAGGCCTTGATAAGAAAAGAAAACATGCTACCACAACACCTGGCAGCCGTAATGCAAGCCAAGCCCTGAAGGTTTTCCAGGAATAAGGAAATAATTCTTGAGATGGCCACCAATGCTAAGGCTTCTGAGAAATGTAGTACCTGGGAGAAATAGCATTCTGGCTATCATAAAACCAGACATGGATCTAAAATGAAAGGGAACCTCTGAATGTTATCCGAGGGGCTGTGAGTCAGTCCATGGATATTGCACAGGGAGCTTGGTCTAACAGTGGACAGTCCCACAGGTGGGCTCCCTAGTAATGATCGTGAGAGTGCAGGGAGTGAATCGTGCCAGCACCGCTGCGAGGTACTCTCTAAAAGCCCTCAGAGCATATTTCAACACAAAGGTTTGGGGCTTAAAGTGGCAGTGGCATATACCCGAAACAAACTGCAGGAATCTGAAATGTCTCTGACTGACTGACGTTGATAGCATGAATCGTGGTTACAGGTTCTCAGAGATTTCAGGATGAACCAAACAAGGACAGAGCTGCAACAGTGCTGGTGCATTTATTTAGTTTGCTTGCATCGCAAAACGTAATTACTTTTAAGCATTGGAGCATGCATTTGGTCAATTCTGTTCGCTCTGGCCATGTGTTCTGCTTTGGGATTAGCGAATAGTCAACTAGGCCAATACCATTCTTAAATGTGGGTTCCCAGTACATTACGTACTGATTTACAGACACAAGTTCCCAGTGTTTGGGATTTCGTCTCCACAGACCAGATGAACACTACAGTGGTACCCATCCTTCCTGAATTGCTCAACACTGCTTCTGTAGTGTTGTTCCCGCGCACCATCACGGCTGGCCTTGAACCTTACCCTTGTCCCAGTAAAATGCAACCAGATGACTGAAGTTGACACAATGCTTTTTGGAGCTATTTTGAACCTTAATCTTCAAACATTCATAACTCCGGTTATACTTATGGGTTTTTGTGGTTTTGGTGTCCTTTTTTTATTAAAATATTCTCTATTTTTCTAAATTGGTTTGAGGTTTTTCTTGCATTTTGTTTCTCATTTTTACTGTTTAGTGCTTTATAAAATGCTTGCACTTTGCCTGTGAGTTAAGCGTGACTGCTTTTGTGCCAAGCTACCAAAGTGTTTATTTATTGGCTTTTGTGGTTCACCCTGACAAGGACTGTGATTTTTATTTTAGGTTGGTTTTCACCCTGATCAACTAATACTACCAATTTCTTACACACCCCTCACTCCTGATTTGCTCTAACACAATTTCTGAGGACAGCCCATATGGACTACTACTTTGGCACTGGGTTAAAGCACATAAGGGGCACTGTAGTAGCACTCATCCTTCCTGAATTACTCCAACACTGTCTCTAAGTACAGCCCATAAGGTCCACTACCCTGACACCCGGAAATTGAAGATAACGAACATTCCTCTGGCATTGCATCCCTCCCTCTGTTGCACTAACACCGCTTCGGGGAATAACCCGCAAGAAGCACTCCTGTGATGCCTGTTATTCCCGAAGTACTCCAACACTACTTCTGAGTATAGCCCATAAGGAACACTACTGTGGTACCATGTAAATCCCTGAGTTTCTCCAACACATCGTTTCCTTGCATACTTTGCTGAACCTCATTTCACTGTATGCTGCTCTCTCCCATCATGAAGCACTGCATCTGCTTCACTTGTTCACACTATGCTTCAGTCCTTGGACCCTTAACTACTGCCCTTAGCACCCGCCACTGCTCCCATTGCACCTCGTGCTGCTCCCCTTGAGCTCTGTGCCCATCCACCTTGCACCTTGTTTAACACCTGATTGTACTCCACACTGATCTTGCTTCTCCACCTTGCGCTCTGCACTCCAACCCTTTGCCCCGCGCTGTTCATTCCTTGCACATCTACTCCCTTTACATAGTGTGCAGACACCTCTCGCACCCTGAAGTGCTCCCTTTACACCTTGTACTACCCCCCTGAGCTCTTGAAATCTGCACTGCTCCCTTTCTGTCATATTCTTCCCTTCCGGTACACTGAGCTTCTCCCCACTCAAGCTTGAAAGGCCCCCCAATCGCATCCTGCGATGCTCACTTAGTTGCCCCCTAAACTAGTCTCCCTGGATATTGTGCTGCGTTTGCCCAGCACTTCATTTTGCACCTTGTGCTGCACTCCTACTTGCAGCCTGTGCTCATCCTCCTTGGACCCTGTGACCCAAGATAAAGGGAAATGGTGTTTACCAAGCTTCACTAACATGCAACTAGGGCACAGCATGACCAGTAGATGTGCAAGGTTTCTTATCAAAAGGTAAATTTATACTACAGGTAGGAACAATAGGTCCTTCTTTATTCACACAGTACAGATGTAGCATGTGTAATAGCAACTCCAACGAATATAGGCATCACAGATGCTGTCTTTTCGGAGCATTACTTAAACTTGCCAACTTGTTTCGAATATACAAAAGTCTACACAATTTCACTGCCAGTGCTTGTTTTCTCAAAATGTCAAGTCAAGGTTCTATGCATGAACGTTAATAGAAGTGTAATCTGAAAACCCTTTAAAAATGACAAAAATATATACATTTGCCTAAAGAAAAAAAACGTCTCTTTACCAAGGTCTAGAAAAAGGTTTGTAATGCCTCACGTACCGATTTAGGTTTCATTGATTGCTTTTAAGTTTACAACCTGTCTTAGTCTTTCTCAGTCTTTTTGTCCATGTTCACCTTATTCGTCAGTTCCTATTCAGTTGCGCTTCATCCACATTTTGTTGTTTCTTTAAGTGTCACCTATAGACAGATTTAGCAGTCTGTCACCGATACATAGTCAGTTTAGGGTCAACCTTTGCTTATTATTGGTTGCCTTTCTTGTCAGTCTCATTTCCTTGCTTCTTATTCAATAACTTTCCTTCCTATTCTTACGTTTGTACCTCTAGGGAGCACCGCTGTGTTACAGTGTTTCTAACTGGATGAGTTGTATTCTTCTACTGCTTACCATTCGTGAACTACTTTTTTCTTTTCTTTTTCTTTCAACGATTCAAAGGAGTGTATGTGTTTTCACCTCGCCCTTGTGAGTTTGTATTTACTTTACAATTTTGCCACCCTTTCCGCTGTGCATGTTTCTCCCCACGTTCTCTGTTGCTCTCCTAATGCTTCTCACATTATGTTTTCTTTTTTTAGGTCTCGCCTAGCATTGCGAGGCATGCAGTATATACTGTAGTGTGGAAGCTCCACCCACTCTCTGCCCATTGGCTTTTGTCTTAAATGCTGCCTTCCGATTGGTTTGAGGCTTGTTAGTCCCTCCTCATTCATCATTTGTATCCTTCCACAGCTATTGGCCCCTTTACTCCTAACACTATTTTCTTCCCTGTCTCCCCACCCCACCACCCCCTTCCTCAGTCTGTGACTTCTCACCCTCCCCTGCCCCCCCACTCCCGTTCATGTTTTCTTGCCTGCCGGTACTTCCGTTTTCATCTTTATTATTGCCATCTTGAAATATGCGAGTTCAAGATGTGTGCTGTAGAAAAATTTCTCGTGTTTAATGAACTAGATTTTAATGTTACTCTAAATATAATAAGACTCTAGGCATCATTCGGGGTATGCATGGCAACTGACGCCTCTCAGTTCACAAATGGCATTGTTGTCCGGCGGGAGGAGCGGCAGTGTTTTAACTCATGCTTAAAACGGGCACTTTTAATAACTTCTTCTCAATTCAGTGCTATAATCTTGTGTACTGAGGTGACGCGTAAAGAAATGCCCATTTTTGAATTCTGAAGAGACATTATCGCACATTTACATCATGTTTACTGTATGATTAACATGCCGATCATTTTCACGGCTCGCCCACTGGCTAGTATACGCTTGGCTCGTCTCTGGCTGTCTCTACCTGTTAATTAATATATTGGCTCACGCACCTCTAACAAAGAGAGATGAATGGATACATGACAGTGAGCCCGGTAGAAGATAGAGAAATAGACTGGTGCAGACAAACAGACAAAGTCAGTCTCCATTGCCTCACGTCAGAATCATCACTTTCAATAACCTGGAAATCTGCCGGCAACTCTCGCATGCCCCAACCTCATCCCCATCACCTATTCTTAGCAGAAGCGGCAGATTCTGAGCTGTGCCCTGCTGGTGCAGAGGAGCACGGCAGAGTCTGTAGAAGCGCTGGGATCCCTAGCCTCTCCGGGCGGGCACCTAAGCCTTCCGGGTGCCTTCACACTCAGGATAAATGAATACATTTTGTTCCGTGCTTTAGTCGCCCCTCTGTGAGCACTGTCTGGTAGAAGAAGCTCTGTGTTAATAAACACATTCAGAGAGGTGGTTGTGTACAAACAAACAACAGCCACAATACTGTACATTTTGAACGTGTAGTTAAATATCTGCTCATCGAGTACCTCATTGGCTGATCATTCCATGGCACTACCAAAATTACATTTGGACACATTTGCTCAACTGTAAAACACTCCCGTCTAAAGGTCATTTACGAACTCGGGGCTTTGGGGTTAGGTAACCTACTTTGGATGCTGTCTAAAAGAGTGAATACAAAAATGAATGCAATGAACTAAGCAACCAGTACTGTCTAAAACACTGTGAAAACTGACTCGCATTCTAGCATTTTGTTAAGTTAATGTTGGTTTTCTCATAGATGCGAGTAAAGTACTCTCAATATCTTAATGAAATCTGCACACCTTTAACTAATAGCACCGGGCGACCTTTGACAACTAGGCAATGAATACATTTTCATGTACCCCTGAAGCCACTCTGCCCCCTCCCCCTTGGCAAACTTCATTCCTCTCAGTGTTTGGGGGATAACCAAGATGCAGGAGAGTGAGTCAAATAGTCTAGAAAACGAAAGAGAAGCCGGGATTCGGATTCACATGCTTTGATCCCGATCGCGTTGGTTAGTCTGTAAGCACTACTTTTATTAATGAGTTTCACATTAGTAAAGCACCACGGTGTGCATGTGTGGCGACACTTCACCCATGAGGTACGTGCCAAGCAATTGTTGACACAATCCACACTTTGTGTCTTTTTCAATATATTTATCACAAAGTGCAGGACCTTTCCAAGGGAGTATGCACACTACATACATTTACTCCAAAAATAAAACGTGTAGGTAAAAAAACATTGCCATTTACAATGTCAATAGCTCTAACTCACAAATGCGAGACCTATTTGCATTGCAAATGCTTGTCTTTTATTTCTGTGTGGGCCCAGCACCCACATGTCTGCCTGGCTGATCGTTTGCCAATGTTTTTTTTGTGACTACAATCATTGGCATTCATATTTGTAGAAATATATATAGACTGATGAATGTATGCATAACATAGCTATTGTAAGACCACTAATAAATGAGAGAGCATACGTGAAGGAACACATATAGGAACACAAACAGTTAATAAATCAATCAGTAGATTTGCAAAGCTCTTCTTGTCAGCCACAAGGGTATACAGGTTCTGGCAGCGTCCAGTTGATTAGCCAAATAACCAGGTCTTCAGGGACTTTCTGAACTCTGAAAGAGATGGGGACAGTCAAGGTTAGCCAGAGTTTCCAAACTGTAAACATTAATGTTTTTACACTGGCTGTGCTGTAGGGAAGATTGATTGATCTATTTTTTGTGTACAATTTTGTGTATACCTTCATTCTATTTTGGATGCAGTCACTCCCAGGTTTACAGCAGTAGGCAATCCACACAACAAGCTCTAAATCCATCAGGATGGAGGCGGGAATGACCTCAGCCACCCTGATTAATTGACTGTCCATCAAATGCTAAATCAGGCCCTTAGAGATCAATAGTAAAACAAGAGCCACCATATATAACTGTCCAGCCCAGTGCTTTGATTTTAGAAAATAGAAGTACTTTAATCACAGCAAAATCTATTAAAGTACATAAAGAACATATGGCACTGCTGTGATGATATTACAGGGTCTATGGGATTAACTATAAAGCAAAACTAAAACAATTCTTAATTAGGCAAAAGTACAAGCTTACTATGGCTAAAGTGGAGCAGCTTGGTCAGTCAGTACTCTTGACTGGGCAGTTCTGATATGCATGTTTCCAGTATTATTCAATGGTCACACCAAGCACCTCTGCTTAGCTAGTTCACTCTCCATGTTTCGCAGGCATTTTTATTGCCTGATCATTGGTGCGAATTCAAATCTTCCAAGCGTGGCTGTGCAGTTGTTTGCTGCACGGGGTGAGTAACTGCAGTTGCAGTCACCTGCAGTCAGCTCAGCAATCCTACTTCCTTTTCTCCGCATCACCCAGTGACAGGGACAGCAGTTCGGAGAAGGACACATGACTCTAGCACGGTCAACAGAGAACCCGTTCCCTTCGGTCCAGGCCATGAAATACAGTCCTTCGGTACAGTAAAGTAAGAGTTAGCACGGGCTCGCCTTCTTCCTCAGTGGTAGCCACACAAGTGGGCCCTCTGGTAAATCTTTGTTGACAGAGGTATTTTTAATTGAACAAGGTGTTGAGAAGCCACTCAGATTCATGTAGGTCATGTCCAAGCACACTGCCTTGGGCAAGCTAGATTTTCTGGGCCACTCCTCTCCCAGACTCGTTGGCTGGGCTTTCCCTCCATGAGTATACAGCTCTTGCAGGACAGGGCACACTCTTTCTCCCCTATCAGCAGGCAGACAGGATCTCAGGTCTCATCAGACCTACGGATTCTCCAGCAAGATGTGGAGTTTCAGGTGATGTTCCCTCACCTCTGGAAGACTTTCAGCAATACTAGTCTTGGACAATAGTAGCTGTTTGGGTACCCTCTGGAATACACCCATTATTGGTCATTGAAGCAGTTGGAACTGGAAACTAATGGGAACGCTTCGGTACCACTCTTGTACAGACTTTCTATACAGGCTATGTGCATCCACTGCCTAAAGTTCAGGAACCATTTTAGGGTGGTTTCTTTCCATAGCTTTGTTTCTTTCTGCAGTGCAGACCGTTCATTATGTAAGGTCATGGCTTTCACAGTAGGTAGTAATGATGCTGGCTCAAAGCAGGTGTATCCATACCATGAGTACCATGAGTGTGAAACTCTGCACTTAGCTTCACACATATTTCTGGTTGGTCCACTCAAGGTAAGACAAAAGGCTCAGCCCCTGCCTAGAAACATCTCTCTCTCTCTCTCTCTCTCTCTCTCTCTCTCTCTCTCTAACAACTGAAACTGCTGACTCACCTCATTTCCCTACCATCAACCAAATGGCAGTGCTCAGAAAGGACTAATCAACACAACCTTGCTAAATACGTTACATTGAATTTCTACGAGTGACCCTGTTTCCATTCCTCTACACTTCAGCTACACCCTGAAGCTCAGGAATGCAGACAACACACTTCTAATGTCTGAGAAGGATGTACAAACACATACCTATTGTGTCATATGAAAACCAAGAGCAGTCTAAAATAGATCCCCCTTTACAACACCCACATGGATGTCAGTGCATGGGCTGGGCATGACACAGGAGCAGACGTTTACAACAGCGGGCCTATAGGCATGACTCTAAGTTTTGGAAAACAGGCCAAAAAAAGTCAGGATACTTGCAGTTAGGTAACTCATTATAGGCTGCTATCTAATTAGAATGCGGGGATATTCTTGTCCTAACAGTCCTCATTACGTATGTGCAGCCATATCAAGTACAGCTACAGATTGGGGGACCAAAATCAGCACACATAGATGACTGTGTTTATGTTAAGGCTGGGTCTGGTGTTGCACAGCTTCCTTTTTGCGATGTGATCATCTGGACAGCCAGTGGATGTCGTTATCCTTTCAATACAATCAGCAGGGTCTGTTGTTTCATATCTGCTTCCTTATCATTCTCTAGATGGGGATCAGCTTTGGCCTATCTTCCTCCTTGCAATACAGTCAGCCAGGTCAGTCCACATACATCTACTGCCTTCACCATTCTGCAGACTGTAGTTACACGGTTCATACTTTCTCAGTAAAACTGCATTTGTATGACAATATAAAAGTCAAATCTGTGCAAGACTGATTTTACGCACACCATCAGGATATGTTGACCTTAGTCCTGGCTAGCTCATAGTGTGCCATCTGTAACCCTAACCTTGTAAGGTAACAGGTGGTATACAAAACCTCAGAACACGACAACCCTGACTCTCCAAGGAAATCGTGGAAACATATCTAGAACCCTTTCACTTGGTAACTCATGCATGCCCAAAGGGAGTCACAAGAAATGCTGGAATTGGCATTTCAATTATCAAGCAATAAGAGTCTTTTGTAAAATACGTGTGCTGCAATTGTCAATAGAGGGAAACAGAACTGAGTAATCAACATCATGGTGTAGAAAATGAACAATTCAACCATTGCGCTGTGACATAGAATATATACTTGCATATAAGTACAGTTATTTTTGTGCTCCAACCTAGCACTCTCTATCCTAGTGTGCTTAGGGGGGGGGGGTGAATCTACCAGAATACCTGTAGGATGATCTATCTCCTCGCTTTCCTGTCATTATATTTAATCTGGGAGCCCATCTTGGTGTAGAGCTGGGCACCATCCTTCTCAGGCAGTGTCAGCGAAATGCTGCTCTAACTAGGGAAAGGAGTGATGTAATTTATACAATAAACTTCCCCCATGTTGCCATGCCGAAGTCCCAGTCAGGCTGTCATTATTGATTCAATCCTGACAAAGCTGTCCCCGAGTGAAAAATAATAAACAACAACATTTTGCGCAGTGAACTTTAGCTTTCATACAGAGTGTTCAAGACTTTGATAATATGACTACGAAGATGTATAAATGTAAGCACATTTATTTCATGGAACATTATCCATACAAGCATGCAATTACATTTGTGACAAATGTGAATGTTCAAGAGAATATGTCAACTTTAAACGTGAGCATGTAAAATGGTTGTGTTTCCGCCCGGGCCTAATGTGACCACATGACACCCAAACCTTGGACGAAAGGCAACTAAAAAAGCTTCTTAAAATGTATGCTAAAAATATAGATTTAATATAAAGCCTAAAATAATAAAAGCATTGTGCTACTTCAATAATAAAAGCACATAGAAAGTGAAATTGTATATAAAAACACAATAGAAAAATGGTGAGTAAAAAAGAGCTCATTTTAAAAGCAATTTAGCAAAAATAAAAAATATAGCCAGATAAAAAAAAATCTCCACTGCTCCAAACTACCAGATTGTTTAAATGTTTCAAGGAGTAGACAAAACATTGTTGTTTCAAGCATCCACAGGCGATTGTTCCATTGGCACCCCTCTCGCCAGCTCCAGGAAACAAATATGTTCAAATCCAACCCCTTCAGCAGCTACTGAAGGATTAACGGCCAGCAGTGCATCTGCAGAGGACCAGCCAAGATCCAAGTCCTCAGGAGCTGAGGCATCCCGGAAAACTCATAAATAAGCATTTTGAAGCAACGTCAATTGTGCAAGGCATCTGTACAAGTGAGTCATTAGGGGACCAATCAGAAGTGCAATGTCCATAGATTGAAATGTTTGCATCCCCAAGCACATATCCTGTGCACACTCGAAAGTGCACAGTTGACAGCAAAAGACGGGCTGCACACAGCGTGGCTAGACAAGCAGAAAGGACAAGAACCCGTTGTCACAGTAGCACATATAGTAGTGTCATTCCCATTTGGCCGCATGGTGGAACAGCCATTGTGGAGCAAATCAGTGACGCAACAATTAGGAGTAGGACAAGCAGTAAGCATCCAAAAATGCTTCCAAGCATAAAGTGTATGTGTTAGAACTGGCGATTTCTGGTTGGCTAGGGCTTGCGCCAAAGCCAGGCAGAAACCACCACTCTAGTCAGGGCAAGGAAGTTACACGCCAAAGATAACCCCTGCTCACCCCCTTGGTAGCTTGGCACGAGCAGTCAGGCTTATCTCTGAGGCAAGGTGTAAAGCGTTTGCGCGCGCACCCAGCAACAACACCCAAGGCCCACCACAAAGGAAACTCCCCACAAGGTATTCTATAAAAATAGCCTTTGTATTATACACAACACATTAGATAAAAACACACACTTTACAATGTGCCAACAGGCACGGGCAGAATTTACAAGGGATTATATGTACAGGGGACAGGGCCACATGGACCACTGTCAAGAATTAGCACTTTTAGATATTTAGCACTTAGCACCAAATATAAAATTACTGTAGCACAAAAAATAACATATATATAGCACACAGCCAGTACTTACTGGTAACAAGAAAGTACCACCTACGCAACCCTAACCACCTTAGGAGACTATCACGCAGGGACTCAGAACCTCCCTAGTACCACCGGTACCAGGGGAACACAACCACCTAAGTATCACAATACCTGTAGGGGAAAACACACATTACACATGATGCATAAAACATTCAGAGGTGCAGAACATGGCACATGACGCATAAACTCATTCAGAGGTGCCGGGCAGGTAAACACATGATGCAGAAACTACATTCAGCGGTGTTCTGAAAGAAAACACATGATGCAGAAACTACATTCAGCGGTGTCATAAAAGGAAACACATGATGCATAAAACATTCAGAGGTGCTAGGAAAGAACATTAGCGAGAAACTCTCATGAGCCACCACCTGTGGCAGTCCCTAGGCCAACTGGCCTTGTCGGGGCTAGGACACCCTGTCCCAGTCAAGCTGCGCCAGCTGCGCAGGCCAAAACGTAAATATCCCCAACCTAAACGTGGCAGCTGCCCACTAAGTGCTGGGCAGCTGTAGACCTGAGCGTGGGCACCACTGTGCCCTTGGAACACCAATCGCCGTCACTTGTGGGCCTTGCTAGGCTCTTGCCAAAAGAATGTCCCCTAGAGCCTTCGTGGCCCTAAACGTTTACTGTGGGGCCAGGGGGGGGAGCGACCCGCTGCCATCTGGGGCCGCCCCGTCACGAAACAACTGGTGCCCCCTTAAGGTGGAGCCTCGATGGGCTCTTTCACTACTGCCCCCTTCGTTGGAGCGCCATGCGCTCAGAAACCACAATGCCTCCAACGGGGGAGTCCCTCTCAGGGACTCGAGAGATTACTGCCCCCGCACTCCCACCACATGCGCGGAGTCCCCCAGCCCTCTTGTACTTACTGGGCTGCTCTCGGGGGACTCCTGCGTTGCCTCCGCTTCCCGCCGTCGGCTCCACGGGACCGGCAGCACTCCTCTCACGGCGGGGCAGTCTCATCCTTCTCTCCTGGGGGAAGCGCGGGGTAGGCTCCCGCCCGCTTCCTCCCACGACGTCCTCGCTTCACCCGGGCACTTCCTTAGCACTGCACAGGAGCGCGGGGTGGGCTCCCGTCCGCTTCCTGATCTGGAAACGAGGCTTCCGTCCCGCGGCACGCCCCCAGGGGACGTCTGACTTCCTGTCTTCCCCGGGGCCGCGGCGGTGATTTCTCGGCAAGAAGAGCACAATGTACGGCGGGGTGGGCACCCGCCGTAGGAGTAATTCAATAAGCGGGGTAGGCACCTGCCAACGAACGCCACCACAATGTCCCTGGCAGGGTGGGCACCTGCCAGGGGACTTCAGGATCGCCAAAGCACGGGACAAATGCCGGGTGGGCACCGGCTTGTAGAATTAAAGCGCTCACAGCGCTATAAAGCCAAACAGCGCGCCCAGCGCTATAAAGTCCAGAAAGCGCTCCCAGGCGCTACAAGCAGAAAGGTCCAGTCATAAAGTCTTTCCAGAGCAGGGGGGCAAAGACTGGGCCCAGAGCCAGCTCACAGGGCCCTCCAGCAGGGAGGCAGTCCCCAGTGGCGGTCTCTCCTGGCGCCCAGCAGCAGCAGGCCCCCCTCAAGTTGATCCTACAAGAGAACACATTGTAAGGGGACACAGCCCCTTTTTATACAGTAAAAGTCTTTGTCTGAAGGTGCAGGGAAGGGGCGAACCAGTTACATCTGGTTCCTGAGCACTTTGTTTTGCTCAGCCCCTCTCCCTATTCACTGGCAGGGCTAGGGTCATCAGACGCACCACAGGGGCCGGAGCCAGCAGTGTGTGGGGAAAGCCCTGTCCTATTCAGGACCCAGGTATACTCCTCCCCAGCCGTCAGTATGCTAAACTCCCATTCACCACTGGGTGACTCCTCCTGACTCTGGGGATTTCCCTAGTCCGTCACATGACCTCCACCAGCCAATCGCCAGACAAGCCACACATTTCATACTGCACACTGAAGTGCCCACTTCTAGAAGTGGCACTTCCACACTAGGTACATGCACGCCGCACACATCATCGCGCAGCATTCACTCACACGAGTCCGCACATACCAAACTCGGGCCTGCACACCCCACGCATCAGGAACTACCAGGACACATACATTCCCCCATGCATTCCTATGGGAGGGCAGGCCAACCTCACAACACGCACGCACTTTACCCTGGGACACAGCGGTAAAGTGCGCAGAGATCCAAAAATCACTACACCAAGTCACCCATAGAAAGCAAAAAAGTTTCGGGGGTGAACCTGCCAGAAGGGCCGGGTCCAACACAACCCCCTTCCAGCCAAAACGCAGAGTAGACCAATCACCACCGTGAAGGTCTTCCCTGCTTTGGGCGTCAAAACACGGACGCAGGCCCGCAACGGCAGGGACACTCTCCGGTTTTACGCCACTCTAAACCCATGGAATTCTTTCTAAAAGAACTCGGCGGACCAACTGGGCTACCCCACTGGTACTCCTCAGTTGTCCGCGGCCAGGACCAGGCCCTAGGCCATCTAGGCGCCACTGGTCCTTGCCTAACCACAGAGTGGGGGGTAGTAACCCCTGGCACATAGTGACCATTTTCCACTCTTCCCCTCATCAGGGCTGTTCTAAACATCCACTGATCTTCCAGCCCAGGGTCCGTACCCTCAAGCTGGCCAACAGTCACGGGTGAGGCTCTCCTCCCCCTACCTCTCCTTCTAGGGTTCCGTCCTCTCCTCCTCTGAGAGGCACCCTCAGAAATCAACTTTCCCACCAGCTCAGGACCTCTCCCTGAGAACTGGTCTCCCAACCTAGGGTTTAACCCCTCAGGTTGCACCGGGGTCAGAGGTGGGCTCTCCCACCCTCTGCACCCCCTTCCAGAGTCCTGCTCCCTACCAACTGGGGCGGTACCTCTGGAAGAAGAACCGGTCAGGACACTGGTTACAGTCGTCCTACCCTGCAGGTCAGGCTGATCCTGAACCTGGCCTCCCAACCTCTGGTCTAGAACCTTCGGTGGAATAATTGCCTGGCACTCCAGGACTTCTGGGGACTCACACAGTATCCCCCCAAGAGTAACATATGCCTCATATGTTGCATGACAGTCTGCCTGGCGCAGATCTCCCGTCCCCTGTCCACCTGACAGTGCGCGAAGATCCCCCAGGACAGACGTGTGGTCGCCATGGTCACCTCTAGGAGACCCAGCCCTCCCGGCTGGTCCCTGACCCACTGGCTCCTCCACCGGGGAACACAGCCCCACGCCACTCCTCTCGCCGGACTTCTGTACCCTCCCTACCGGAGCGGTACTGCCTGACACCAGAACCACTGGAGCTCCATTTACAGAGACTCCAGGTTCTCCATACCCTA
The DNA here is from genome assembly GCF_964204655.1 of Triturus cristatus. NCBI lineage: Eukaryota > Metazoa > Chordata > Amphibia > Caudata > Salamandridae > Triturus > Triturus cristatus. The sequence goes on along the minus strand of NC_140585.1, from coordinate 419,021,867 downwards.
GGCGAGCTTCCTCAAGTGACCTAACAGGACAGCCTAGGCCCCCAACCTGGTGTACCCTTAAGAAACCATCCAGGTTCTGAGACTGGGTTTCGGGCCTCTGGGGACTCAAAGTCACCCGCTCACTCCTACTCCACTGAGATAGGCCGTGAGCCCCTACACCCCTCTCACTACTCTGGGACCTAGCTGGGCTACTCTGAACCTCTACCCCCATCCAAGACGGGAAGATCCCTGAGCCACTGCTGTTGGAAGCACTCTCCCATACCTCATCAGGACCTTGGGCACTCTCCCAACAGTCTGCTTCCTCTGCCAGCTCCCATGGGCAAAAAGAGCCATACCTCAACAGGTGTTGGCGCAACCCGGGATAACAACTACCAAGCAGCTGCTCCTTGATAACCAGAGCATACAGTCCGTCAAAAGCCCGTTTCGTGTTTACCCTTAACCAATCATCCAGTGCATCCTCACATTCACCCACAAACGTGCCCCAAGACTGGTGAGGCAGTTTCTTACTGCCCCTGAACTTCAACCTACATTCCTCCTCTTGGAAAACAGGTACCAGACTGGGTGAACTGGGAATGGGTCTCTCTGCACTGGCCTATCTATCGCTGCCACCACTGGACTCCACCCTCCCTCGGGAATCCAGAAAACCAATGCGCTCAGGGGACAACTTACCCTCTAGAGCTACTTTCTCCCTGGCGAAGGCCCTCTCAGCCTCCGCCATCCTCTCTTCCGCCAAGACCCTCTCGGTCTCACACTTTTTCTTCTCCACCCCCAGCTGTGCCATCGCCCTGGCATGCTCTAACCTGAGCTTCTCCATGGCCAGCTGATGCTCCCTCTCTTCCCTCCTATCTATCCACTCCTCTGGGGACAGGGAAAGGGATGGGGTGCTGCTCCTGACACTGGACCCAGCAAGGGACTCCTTATCTACGGGGTCTTCTCTCTCTACTGGCGTCCCTGTCAGGTAATCCTCCTCCTCTTCAGATTCCTCAGGGCTCCCCTCAGACCCACCACCCTCTCGGCGTGCGGCCCGGGCCCTATCTTCCTCACTGCTCTCTCGCTCCCACTCATCCTTTTGCCATAGGATCAGGTTGTCCCTCAGTTTGGACTGGGTATCTGACTCACCCACCTCTATGTCCCTCTCTTCACAGAATCTTACCAACTCCAACCTACTGTATCTAAACAGACCACAGAAATTAAAAGCCGGCTCCATTTTGGCGGACGTTCTCGAGAAGAGTTTAACACAAGGAACCTGAGTGTCTGAGCTAACACAGGAGTACATAATTCACAAAGGACACCTTTAGGAGAGGAAATAATGGAATTCCAAAACAATAATCCCTAAAATGTGGTTATCTAATGCAGAGTTTTGTGGTGTAGCCAGTCGCTGCTGCGGTACAGCGCAAACGCAAGTCCAAATCCCACCGCTGATCACCAATGTTAGAACTGGCGATTTCTGGTTGGCTAGGGCTTGCGCCAAAGCCAGGCAGAAATCACCACTCTAGTCAGGGCAAGGAAGTTACACGCCAAAGATAACCCCCTTGGTAGCTTGGCACGAGCAGTCAGGCTTATCTCTGAGGCAAGGTGTAAAGCGTTTGCGCGCGCACCCAGCAACAACACCCAAGGCCCACCACAAAGGAAACTCCCCACAAGGTATTCTATAAAAATAGCCTTTGTATTATACACAACACATTAGATAAAAACACACACTTTACAATGTGCCAACAGGCACGGGCAGAATTTACAAGGGATTATATGTACAGGGGACAGGGCCACATGGACCACTGTCAAGAATTAGCACTTTTAGATATTTAGCACTTAGCACCAAATATAAAATTACTGTAGCACAAAAAATAACATATATATAGCACACAACCAGTACTTACTGGTAACAAGAAAGTACCACCTACGCAACCCTAACCACCTTAGGAGACTATCACGCAGGGACTCAGAACCTCCCTAGTACCACCGGTACCAGGGGAACACAACCACCTAAGTATCACAATACCTGTAGGGGAAAACACACATTACACATGATGCATAAAACATTCAGAGGTGCAGAACATGGCACATGACGCATAAACTCATTCAGAGGTGCCGGGCAGGTAAACACATGATGCAGAAACTACATTCAGCGGTGTTCTGAAAGAAAACACATGATGCAGAAACTACATTCAGCGGTGTCATAAAAGGAAACACATGATGCATAAAACATTCAGAGGTGCTAGGAAAGAACATTAGCGAGAAACTCTCATGAGCCACCACCTGTGGCAGTCCCTAGGCCAACTGGCCTTGTCGGGGCTAGGACACCCTGTCCCAGTCAAGCTGCGCCAGCTGCACAGGCCAAAACGTAAATATCCCCAACCTAAACGTGGCAGCTGCCCACTAAGTGCTGGGCAGCTGTAGACCTGAGCGTGGGCACCACTGTGCCCTTGGAACACCAATCGCCGTCACTTGTGGGCCTTGCTGGGCTCTTGCCAAAAGAATGTCCCCTAGAGCCTTCGTGGCCCTAAACGTTTACTGTGGGGCCAGGGGGGGAGCGACCCGCTGCCATCTGGGGCCGCCCCGTCACGAAACAACTGGTGCCCCCTTAAGGTGGAGCCTCGATGGGCTCTTACACTACTGCCCCCTTCGTTGGAGCGCCATGCGCTCAGAAACCACAATGCCTCCAACGGGGGAGTCCCTCTCAGGGACTCGAGAGATTACTGCCCCCGCACTCCCACCACATGCGCGGAGTCCCCCAGCCCTCTTGTACTTACTGGGCTGCTCTCGGGGGACTCCTGCGTTGCCTCCGCTTTCCGCCGTCGGCTCCACGGGACCGGCAGCACTCCTCTCGCGGCGGGGCAGTCTCGTCCTTCTCTCCTGGGGGAAGCGCGGGGTAGGCTCCCGCCCGCTTCCTCCCATGACGTCCTCGCTTCACCCGGGCACTTCCTTAGCACTGCACAGGAGCGCGGGGTGGGCTCCCGTCCGCTTCCTGATCTGGAAACGAGGCTTCCGTCCCGCGGCACACCCCCAGGGGACGCCTGACTTCCTGTCTTCCCCGGGGCCGCGGCGGTGATTTCTCGGCAAGAAGAGCGCAATGTACGGCGGGGTGGGCACCCGCCGTAGGAGTAATTCAATAAGCGGGGTAGGCACCCGCCAACGAACGCCACCACAATGTCCCTGGCAGGGTGGGCACCTGCCAGGGGACTTCAGGATCGCCAAAGCACGGGACAAATGCCGGGTGGGCACCGGCTTGTAGAATTAAAGCGCTCACAGCGCTATAAAGCCAAACAGCGCGCCCAGCGCTATAAAGTCCAGAAAGCGCTCCCAGGCGCTACAAGCAGAAAGGTCCAGTCATAAAGTCTTTCCAGAACAGGGGGGCAAAGACTGGGCCCAGATCCAGCTCACAGGGCCCTCCAGCAGGGAGGCAGTCCCCAGTGGCGGTCTCTCCTGGCGCCCAGCAGCAGCAGGCCCCCCTCAAGTTGATCCTACAAGAGAACACATTGTAAGGGGACACAGCCCCTTTTTATACAGTAAAAGTCTTTGTCTGAAGGTGCAGGGAAGGGGCGAACCAGTTACATCTGGTTCCTGAGCACTTTGTTTTGCTCAGCCCCTCTCCCTATTCACTGGCAGGGCTAGGGTCATCAGACGCACCACAGGGGCCGGAGCCAGCAGTGTGTGGGGAAAGCCCTGTCCTATTCAGGACCCAGGTATACTCCTCCCCAGCCATCAGTATGCTAAACTCCCATTCACCACTGGGTGACTCCTCCTGACTCTGGGGATTTCCCTAGTCCGTCACATGACCTCCACCAGCCAATCGCCAGACAAGCCACACATTTCATACTGCACACTGAAGTGCCCACTTCTAGAAGTGGCACTTCCACACTAGGTACATGCACGCCGCACACATCATCGCGCAGCATTCACTCACACGAGTCCGCACATACCAAACTCGGGCCTGCACACCCCACGCATCAGGAACTACCAGGACACATACATTCCCCCATGCATTCCTATGGGAGGGCAGGCCAACCTCACAACACGCACGCACTTTACCCTGGGACACAGCGGTAAAGTGCGCAGAGATCCAAAAATCACTACACCAAGTCACCCATAGAAAGCAAAAAAGTTTCGGGGGTGAACCTGCCAGAAGGGCCGGGTCCAACAGTATGAAAGATGGAATTACTCCAAAGACCATCTGGAAGGTACTAACCAATACAGAGCCAACTGTTTTTAAAAAGTGCACTATCCCCGCCGTAATGGAAATGTTACAAATGCGGTGTACTAGCTCCCCAATATGGTGTGGGACATTGGTGCGAAGTAGCAACTGTATCTTGCAACTTGAAGATCAAACATTTCTCTGCAGATGTTAAAGCCACTTCCTTCTGAAACAATACAGCTTTCAGTCTGCTTCAAACATCAAAGTTCACATTAAAATTTTTATATCAAAGACCAAATTGTCGAAGCCCTAACTTTACGGGCAGGTGGAAACAGTACTTGCATACAACAGGTTACTACCCCAGAAACTGTCACCAGATACAGTATTCCCGGTTTCATCCAACAACAACCTTGACTATTCAACATCAAATAACTCCCATTAGAGAGCAATATGAATGCCAGCCGAATCACAGCAGGAAAATCAGTTGGTGTGGAATAAGGCATGCTCTAAATCAGGGTTCTCCAAAGTTGGTCCTGGAGGACTGGATCTATGCAAGATTTCTTAAGATAACTACATTTATCTAAATAAGGATATGCTCCAGGGCCGACTTTGGAGAACCCTGCCCTAAATAAAGCCTTGTTCCCCTAAACCTGCCAATCTCTAGTTCCCCATATAGATTTTACATCGATATGGTCTTTCCAAAAGTAATACCCTTGTGTGGACAGTTGGGAAATGAAAAATGCAGAACAAATCAACCTTGTGTCGGTGAAAATATTTTTTTCACCAGAGATGGTGTAAGTTTATAATAATAAGATTCTGGCTCTGCTGGATCATAACTTGAAATATATGCAAACTTCTGTGGAAATGTCTTTGAGCTACTCTGTGGTGGTGTTTAACAGTGTTGCCATTGTGTCTAATTAAATACTGCATGTGGAGTACATGCTTTATATAAATTGTGTTGACCACAATGGTGAAAACAGAACATTTCATCATAATTATATGTACCATCATACATTTATTCACTATTAAAAAATGTGTTATGCTCTAAATCTGCAAGCATTTCATGCATGATGCTAATATCTCAATCATCAGACATAGTACCAGGAAATAGGAAATACGAATGGGACTAAAGTCTGTCAGTCCAAATATATAATAGGATACCTTATCCCAAACAATTCCATCAGAAACTGGAACAGCTGAAATATTTACCAGGGAAAGGTCTCTTTGCACTTTGTGTGATGAAGACTGAGGCTTCAAAACCTCATTTACCAGTTCAACAGCAGAGTGTTCTGGAAGATAATGTCCGTTCAGAAGCAGGAAAAAGACAGTCACTGCTGCATTGCTTGTTTGTCATGACCTGGTTGTTCTTGAGGTGGGACTTCGTCCCCCTGGATTCTGCTGGCTAAGGAGGTGATGCTCACTGCAACCAACGTGCATTAAAGCTCCTCAAGGCCCTCATGCTGCAGGGAATTCCCCCAGGCGAAGACTAGGGCAAGAGCAGGCCCATCTATGCCTGTCCATGGCTTGACATGGCTGGGTTGGGCCTGCTCTCTTTTGCCCGTGAGCCACTATTGATCTTCATGGCACTTGCAGGAGGCAAGCACTTCTTACGTCCAACATTGGGAAACACAAAGTTGGTGGGGGACCTGCGGACCAGCTATCATTCCATGTACAACTATGACCACTGATAGCATGTTGGAAAGGGCCATGGGGATAATCTCAAAGGAAATTACACTAACTGAAAGCAGACTATTTGTCTATTAGATCATCCCCTCAATCGGCTATTAGATCGAATCGAGAGGCTTGCTCTGACAATCTCCCTCCCAGTGGTATCTTATTGAGCTTTTGTATTACAGGGACCTTGGTCCGTACACAGTCTCCACTCATCATCCAGGATTTGGACAATGACGGTGTGGAAAAGGCCCCAGCTTCCCCAAGTTCCATTAGTATTCTGTCAGATCCCAAGCCTGTCGTTAAAAAGAAAAAGATTGCTGAGAAGTTATCAACAGGGGTTAAGAGACATAATGCCAATGCCAAACAACAGGGCCAGCTTTCCTCCTGGCCCCTTAAACAGTTTCAAACTCAGTCAACACAGACTTCTGACTTGGAGAATATGAATATGCTTAATTGTGACACTTTGTGTGCAAAGTTTTGTGCCATTTTAGAGGAAAGACTGAAACCGATTAAGGAACAGCTAAGATTTATCGAAAGCAGCTTGACAGATATTTACATTTGGCGCCCCAACCCCACCTTCAGTCACAACCAGCACTGCTATTAGCAGCAGAGTGGACACTACAAACCAAATAGTTGCAAGTAATAGAGTTATAGATTCCGAAGGCACCCAAGAGTTATCCAAAAAATTATCAAACCGAGTCCACCTGAGTCAAAGGCCGGACCTGTACATTTGGGTCATAAGGATATGAGGAAATCAGGATCATCGGGGCAAGTACTTTTGAACGAATCCAAACAGGAACTCGCCCTAACCAAAGTAAAGACCTACTGGACTTGCCTCCCACATCCTGCCCGTACGTTTTGGTGCCTACAGGAGTCGCTCCTCTGAGGGAATCACAATCAGAATCAATGGTGGAGTTACGTAACAAAACTGTTGACTGGCTTATTAAGTAGAAACATTTCAATCCAATGTGCACAAACAAGATAATAATGGTGAAAAAGGGTAAGGTGGGTGGGTCGATTGAAGAAAGATTTAGTTGGGTATCATATTGTGGTGAACTTTCGCAGACCACAATGTGTAAGAAATATGCTGAGATCACAGGAGATCATTGGTTGTAATGATACAAATATATGTTTGCCCCCATTAGGTTATTTGGAAAGCACCAACATCTGAATCATTAAATAAATCAGCCCAATCCAACACCCCTCCACCCTCTTGCAAGATGTTGGCTTTGGGAATTCTGTACTGAGGACACTGAGCAGGAACCTGGCAGTCCTTCAATCTAAGATCATGATACGTGAATGGCTAACTTTTATAAAACAGTATGATTAACGAATGTTCCAAGAAACCTTGGCGACGCAGGAATTATTGTCTGATGGTTTTTAATATTATAGTATCCCAGCAATTCATTCCCGGTCAGGGTGAGCATTGGGTGACATGGCCATCTAGAGGAATCTCTCTGTTGGGGTTAGTGTAAAGGTAATCGAGACTCAAAATGACAATTTCCAGTTTGTGAGATACAAGACGGGACCAACTTTGTATCTAATCAATTTTTATATTAATGATTTTAGTAATGTTTCGAATACCAGATTTCCAATTTTATTTGATTATATTTCATCATTGCAGGGTAATGTTGTAATTGAAGGGCAATTGGCAGGGTTTTGCCTAGCAGGAGATTTTAACGTAAGGCTTGTTAAATTGTTAATTCCTTCAATACTCCGACCATAACCAAAGCAAATAATCCATTAAATCCCCCTTACGGCTCTGATGCCAGAGGTGTGAAGCTGATGAGTTATCTGGGTTCCAAGAATTTAAACAATTTAATGGACGTAACCGGCCGTAACGACCATTTTATACCTACTTCTAGGGGGAAGGCTGCTCTTCTACCTTAAATTATTTCTTTTTATCATCTAATTTGGTGGACTTATTGCTGAATGGGAACTTAGTCTCATCAAACTATGGGGATCATAACCCCATAGAGGTGGCACTCATCTTGTCCTCTAAGTCCAAACCTAGAATGGAGCTAGAAATTTCCAATGATCTACTTTCGGCTTAAGATTAATGTGGAGAGCAGAGGAACCTGGTCAACTCATTCATAAAATGATCATGGCGAACGTACTCCTGCTTGAGGCCTGCCTAGCTGAGAACAACACAGAACATGAAGTGGTAGGGCCTTTCACTCAGCTTTGTTTGAATATAAGGAAAAGGGGCCCGATTCACAGAACTAACTTAAGACAAAATCCTAAACTTACTACTTTTGGTATTCACAGAAGTTAGGATTTTGTATTAAGTTTGTCTTAAGACAAACTTAAGACAGACTTAAGACAGACTTAAGACAGACTTAAGTTAGGATTTTGTCTTAAGTTTGTGTTAAGTCTGTCTTAAGTCTGTCTTAAGTTTGTCTTAAGTCTGTCTTAAATCTGTCTTAAGACAAACTTAAGACAAAATCCTAACTTCTGTGAATACCAAAAGTAGTAAGTTTAGGATTTTGTCTTAAGTTAGTTCTGTGAATCGGCCCCAAAGTTATTACGACCATCTCATATATTTGTCACTAAGCCTAGGTGGTTTAATCATGAATGCTCACAGTCTAATCGCAAATTACATAAGACGCTCAAAGCTAATCTTACGGACCTTCTGGACCTGGCACTCTGACGTAAGGAATATAAAGAGGTCACTTCCAGGAGGAAGAGATAAGTGCTACAACACCAATGGGATACACTGATGTTATAGGAAGCCGATAAGAATAGTAAACTGTTCTGGGGGGCTGTATCAGACATGAAGGGCAACCCGATTAGCTGTCACATCATGAGCGGGTCCTGGGAAGCACATTTTGCTAGTATTTATGCTGCCACTCAAACTTCTAGTGACTTTCCTATGGGACCCAATTTTCGGAAAATCGTGATAAACTTGAGCAAGGAAAAAGATGCCATAGGCCAGAGTATCGGAGGTAGGGCCCCTGCCCTGGATGGTGTACCAATTGATCCTATAAAGTACAGTCCTGTATTTTGGGCACCTTTACTGGTGAATGTTTTAATGGCCTTTCCCACTGCCCACTACCCAGCTTGTGGACAACCTCCATCATAGTACCCATTTTTAATAAAAGTTGGTCGTTCTGAGCTGGACTGTTACAGGCCCATCTCTCTAATCGACACCACGGTAAAGATTCTTGGAATGGTCATGTTCAACAGGATCAGGGAGAGGACAGAGAAGTCTATCCTGCACCCTTGCCAATATGGATTCAGGAATCAAGTTGATACTATTGACCAATGTTTAAACCTGTGCTTGTTTATCTCCCTTATTTTTGGCTTTCATGGATGTTTCCTTGCGTTAAACGCTCAAAGCTGTGGTCAAATCTTTTGACCTATGGGATGAATGAAGCAATCGTGCACTTTCTAGCATACTTGCATACGGATATGAAGTTCCAAGTTAAAATAAACTCCAATGGGGAGATCACAAAAGACATAGGAATTTATTGCGGAGTGAGACAAGGATGTGTTTAGCCCCACTTTTATTTCTTTTATATATTAATAATTTACATCTTTTTTTAACAAATACCATACCAAAAATTAAAGGCTTCGCGTTACCTTCACTCCTGTATGCTGATGATGCCATGCTAATGGCACGCACAACACTAGCCCTGTGCTTCGTGCTTCCAAGTCCATGGTTTTGTGGATTTTATGGGTGCATTAGATTTGCAGACTAATTTTACTAAATCTTATATTATGGCTTGCGGCCCAAAGAAATATCGGTTGTCCACTCTTACGGTTGTCAATAATAGCCTGAAATTCACCAGCACATTTTCATATCTAGATTTAACTTTTGCTGCTACTGGATCTTGGTTGCCACACATTGCACACTGTAGGACCAAATTAACAAAGGCTACTGGCACTGATTAGTCTACCACAACCCAGGGATGGGTTCACATAGGACCCTTTTGCAAATCTATAAATCACAGTGTATTCCAACAGCAACATATGTAGCATCCATAAATGTGACATCATCCAGTCTGAAGAAAATAGGTCTGAACCCCCCAGACTCATGGAACGAGGCCACTATAGTTTTGATATTGAAACCAGGAAAGGCGGCATTCAATTGTGGGTCCTATAGACCCATATCTTTATTGAATGCCGACTATAAAATCTTCACCTCTATACTGGCAGCACGTTTGGGTACGGTGGTGGGAGACATTCTGCATCCAGACCAGAAGGGGTTCGTAAAAGGGCGCCAGATATCTCATTTAACTTATGATTTAATCGGTGCAATAGATCTGGCATCCACATATTCTAGTCCTTTAGCAGTTATGACTCTGGATGCCACCAAGGCCTTCGACAGGGTCAGTTGGGTATACCTGTCGGAGCTCTTGGAAAAATTTAATCTTGGCAAGAAGTTCCTTCATACAATACAAACTATATATAGGAGCCCTACAGCCAGACTTCTGGTAAACGGCAGTGTTACAGTACCTTTTAATATATCTAGGGGCACTAGACAGGGCTGCCCACTCTCCCCTCTCCTTTTTGACCTATATATTGAGCCGTTTGCCCAACGGCTTAGAGAGGACGTTAACATCCAACCCTTTAGGTATGGAGAGTGGGAGAGGAAGGTAGCCCTGTACGCAGATGACATCTTGACTTTCACTGCCGACTTTGATAAGGCATTCCCAGCAGTCATCAGTCAAGCTCAAGAGTTTGGAGCAGTTTCAGGGTACGAAATCAACGCCGCTAAAACAGAGGTGATGGCCTGGAACCAAGCGGTCTACCAATGTCGGTATCTGTTAAGACCTAAAATTATATATCTTGGTGTCAATATAGTGCAAGATATTGCAAAGATCGCTGAGTTAAACTTGACTGAAGTGGTGAGAGAATGTGTGAAGCTTATGAAGACATGGGCTTCACTTCCTCTCTCTATTATTGGTAGGACTAATTTGGCAAAAATGTCGATACTCCCTAAAATTACTTTCCTTTTCAATTGTATCCCACTTTATTTTGAAAAGTTACAAATCGAGAAAATCCAGAGGGATATCAACTCTTCTGTTTGGGGGTATAAATTTTCTCGACTGGCTTGGAAAAAGCTGAGACGCCGAAGGGAGAAGGGAGAAGGGAGGCCTTGCTCTGCCCGACCTTCAGCTCTGTGCCTGGGCGTTTCAACTCTCCCACGCTCGCATGCTATTAAAAATGCCAACTAAGGTTGGTGCGGGTGGGATGTTTCTAGCAATGTTACAGGGCGAACATTTACCGGTGGAGGGATTTTTGTTTAAATTTGGAGATGTTAAGTTTTTCAAAAAAGTTAGGCTCAAGGTTTTGCAGGGTCTGAGTAAAACGTGGACAAATTTGAGGAGGTCGATAACTCTTGGCTACTTTTCTAGCATGGCCCCTATATGGGACTCTCCTGGTAGCCCAGAGTGCCTGAGAGACAGGTTGGCGATCCCGTTAAGGGATTCTGGCATGGTGGTTTGGAGGGACCTGATTTCAGATGGCACTCTGGCAACATGGGAACAACTTAGTGAGAGGGTGGGGGTGGGGCCCTCCCTTTCTAGATTTAAATATTGGCAGCTGATGAGCTGGGTCCAGGCTGAGCTACAGTCATCCAAGGGGAACTTATTAGGGAAAGGCAACGATTTAGAGTATAATCTTGTGACTAAACCCTATGGGAAGAAAGAAGTTTCCTTTTGTTACCAAGCAATTTTGGAGGCAGTGGATGGAGAGTTTACCTTGGCAGAGGAATTATGGGGTAGTGTGCTGTTGGATCAAGAATGTGATTCTTTATAGCAATCCTCATGTAAACTCCTGCATGATATAGTAAAGCTGGCATGGTTGAAAAGAAACCACCTGTTTACCATCCACAGGGCATACTTTACCCCGCTGAAGCTCTCTAAAATCAACAAAGAGCAGCCTGTCTGTTGTAAAAAATGTGGTCTAGTTATGGCCTCCGACATACACATGTTTAAAGAGTGGCCAGCGTTATTTTCATTTTGGGACAGTGTTGGTAAATTTCTGTCGGACATAATAGGGACTATGGCCAATATGGATCTATCTTTGATTTTTTTCGGACTTCAAGATAATGTTAGAGGCCCTGCAAGATCGTTACTTTTTTATGCTGTGCTCCTGGCTAGGAGACAAATATGCATGAAATGGACCGACCACATCCCTCCTTCCTTTTTTGATTGGCAGTCCTCTGTTTTGGCGACCTCTAAGATGGACCTAATGAGACCAGGCAGCAAAAAGAGGATAGCATTCTGGAAGATTCTGGAAGGAAATGGGACCCGTAGTTGAGGTGTTTTTTTTGTTTTTGGTTTTTTTTTCACTCTCCCTCGGGTCCTATGATTAATGCTGCCTGAATACTCTAAGGCCTAGGTCTAGATCCCTCCTCCTTAGTGAGAGGCTGCGGTCTTAGGACATGGCCTTCGAGCTCTAGAAGCTAGAAACACAGAGTTATCTCAACGGATGCTTTTTGTGCGCGTTTCGATAAGTCTTAGTGCCGGTAGGTGGGCGATATTAAGCGCATACCACCTATGCCGCTCAGTTCACTGAGTGTGGGCGCGGACTCCTCGATCGTGCACTTAAAGGGAGATTGGCGGCTAATGAGGACAAAAAAAAAATAGGTTCACTGGAGAGGTCCTGGTGGCTCCCATCGCTTTCTCACTCTTAATCTGCCATAGAAAACTGAGCTTCTCATACATAGAAAATTACATTAAAGCCCGCCCATCGTTAATATGGTTAGCAGTATGGAAAATAAGGAGGTGAGTCTTTTTGTTGACAGTCAATTTTATTGAATTTTTTAATGTAACAACCAACAGCACCGTTCAGAGCTACATTACACATTATCAAAAGAGGGAGACAACACATCAGAGACACATCAAGGCTATACCAAGAAAACCAAGAATGACATGTCCAAGGGCATCTAACGCGCTCTCTCCACATCAGTCTTCTATTACCCCAACCCATTTGCCCCACATGCGGCAAAATTTCTTAGGGCATCTCCTGGCGACATAAAGAGGCCGCTCCTGCGCAGCACACCAGTCCACCCCCCTGCGCCATCGCCCTAGAGTGGGCGCGTTAGTGTCCAACCATTGAGCAGCAATGTCCCTTTTGGCAACCGCTAATGCCGTATTAAGGAAGGGCTTCTCAGCCCTAGAGCCATCCAGTCCGTCGGTGATGCCCAGCAGAATATGTATGGGATCAAGAGGCACCTCCCAGCCCAGGACCTCCGTCAGGTCCTGTGTTAAAGATTCCCAATACCCCTGTGTCGCAGGACACAACCAAACCATATGGAAGAAGTCGGCGCGGGGGTGGGAGCAGCGGGGGCAGTGGGCATCCGGCCAAAGCCCCGCACGGTGAAGACGCAGGGGTGTAAGATAGGCGACATGTAAGAAGTAAACTTGGACCAAGCGGAGCCTCATGGAGACTGCAATCATTCTAGGGGCCATCAGAGCGTCCCTCCAATCCGCGTCCTCCATAGCCCCGAGCCAGCCCTCCCATTTGTCTCGGAGTAGGGAAAGGAAGTTGGGAGTATTGTTGGTGAGTGAGCGGTAGATCCGAGAGATCCCACCCTACCCCAGGTCGCCAGTCATGACATGCACCTCAGGTAGGCTATATTCAGGCAAGGAAGTGCCATCTGAAATATGAGAGTGTAGGGCGTGGCACAACTGCAGGTAGCGGAAAAATTGAGAGGAATGGAGGGAGAGTCTAGCTTGTAGATCCTGAAAGGATCGGATACGTGTACCACTCCAGACATCGCCCAACAAAGTCACCCCGATGAGATCCCATTGTCGGAACCCCGGCAAGGAGGCGACTTCACGGATCCTGGTGCCATACCACAAGGGGGTGTATTGAGTCAGTCTCCCTGCCCAGTGAGTATGACGTAGGGATGACCGCCAAGCCAGAAATACTCCACGCGTGACCTCAGGGAGGGCCCGAGGAACAACGGCTCCGTAAAGCATCCCCTGGATAGAAGAGAAGCCCATAGCATGAAGCTCTAAGCGGTACGCCGGGTCAGACCAGCCACCATTTACCCAGTTGTGAATCGTGAGGAGACGAGTTGCTAAATAATAGAGGTAGAGGTTCGTCATTCCGAGACCTCCGTCAAAAGGTGGGATTCGACAGTGGGCCAGGGTCAGGGTCAGGGTAAATAAAATATCACGCTGTCATAATTTTTCAGATATCAATAAGATCATGCATAATGCAAGAGGCTGAGTCTGTGGTATCAGATTCATAAAGGGCTTTATTCCAATAACTCGAGTCAAAGGGAGAATATTTCCATCACCAAAAAGGATCTGGACGGGGCTGAAAAGTATTCTCAATATTCTCAAAACATTATTCACAGAGTACAGTATATATACATTTCTCAATTGTACGTAAGCAAAAGAGCAAGAGAGAATGAGATAAGAGCATGTGGGCGTGTAAGTAGGCGTGAAGGTGGGCGTCCATGTGGGCGTCCACTTGATGATAATGGGTAATTTGTCATGTGTGGGTGGATACCTGGAGATGATTTCGCAATGTCAGCAGAAATACTTGGCAGAGATGCGTGCGCAGCAGCATGACGTGTGATAGACGTGCAACTAGAGGGAGAAAGGGACTTGACATTTAGCTCTACATGTGGAGACAAAAGTCTGGGGTTATGTCAACCTAATCCCAAATCATATCTAATATCCTATGTTTAAAGAACTGTGTTATCCACAAGGGAAGGGCTCTCGGACAAAATCTATTCTATACTGACTGTGAGTGCGTGTACAAGCGTCTAAGTGTCTATATGAGATGCAAGGGGCAGAAACTTTCCATGGTAACAGGGCTATGAATTACTTGCATGAAGACAGCGAGGCCGGGCCCTTTTGCTCGGTAGCTGGAAGAATGTTTACTTAAACTACTAGACAGGAATGCATCGGCTGAGGAGCAAAGTAGATAATTCGAAGGTGAAATACGGTTTCTTGGCAGGCAGGCAAAACTGGCCGAGGCAGGCACCGTTAGCCGCACAGGGAGTAGGAAAAAGTTCATGGATACAGATGCGAGCTCAAGCTGAAGCTGTCAGAGGCAGAGAGCAGGGAAAGGCTTGAGGACAGAATCGGGCCTACTCGCCTGAACTGTAAAAATGGAGTAACTGAGCCATATAAAGTCGGTGGCCTTTCATACTTAGGAAGCGAATATCCAGCCCATTCATGGCGGATCTGACAGAGGACATGTTGACGGTGGACGCACATGTGTTTGCGTCATCAAAACTGGAACTGGAGGGAACATACATGTACTTGTGACATGCACATAGAACCGTTGGGGTCCAAGATAGGGGACATAACTGACCAGGAAAATCCACATTTCCACATTCCCTCCTTGTCCCCTACTTGCCCTTCAAGAGATATCAATCTTCATCAATCCATTGATCTGTTCATATAGCATCATTTGTTCTTTCTTCTTCTTCCGTGATCTTGAATGAAATCTTGGTGGTGGAATACACGATGTGGCACACAGACCACAGATCGCTGGTCCACATTGTAGACATAGACAGCAACTGAATAGTATGAGAAGGCCAATACCTAGGAAGGATAAAACTCTCCATCCCCAGGCTGATATCACACTCCAAAACCAACTGGACCAAGTCCAAGTGCCTGGGTTCTGGTGTATCTGGTTTACAATCTTATGAAGGCGAGTTATGGCTTTATATACAGATGGCGAATTTTCTGGTATGAAAAATGCAACAGCTTGATTTGATGACCCTACAAGCTCCGCCCCTATCGGCCAGGATAACGTCAAGGACAAGACTATTTTGAAGCACAACAATCCGCATAGCAGACTGCTCTTCTGTTAAATTGCCTAAGGCGGAAATAGTTTCGTTCACTACTGCTTCAAGGGTTCTGGTTAATCTACGTATCAGCTTACTATTGGTAACTGTACCTATATAGGGAAAGAAACCTTTATTGAAATCTGTGTATTTTTCCCATGCTGCTTCAGTGTAATCGACAATTGGGAGATCTCTCTGCTGTCTATTGTGTACTAAATGAGTATTTCTATGATAATCAGGAGGAGCTAGGAAAACAGGTGGTAGGAGGAATGCTATGTAACAGGTACCATCCCAATCTAGAGGTAGGCGTATATATGCGGTCTGGCCACATATAAAGTAGGAATGACGAGAAGCTCTAAATGTAGACTTGCCTTGATCACTGAATTTTATTACAGTGGTGCATTTACTATGGCCCATGTGTATGGAGCCATTCTTTCTTATACATAATTCCCCTTTTACTGGGAATACGGACATGGCGGGCAATATTGGTGTAGCTTCAGATTCAACGTTCAGGATCATGAGGTTAAGTGTAAAATTACCTAATCCATATACTTCATTTCTTAGATCAGTTCCTGTTCTTTTTGGAAAGTCCCTCCTTGTTAGGGTAGCAGACTTTAAGCAAAACTAAGTTCAGGTTTCCCCATACCCAGTTGTCTTGATAAACTGCGGAATTCGAATCTAGGGAATTAATCAAACTAAACCATGCTCCACAGGAGCCATTGTGTGTGAACGGATAGAGAATAAAGGGGCAAAACTCCCTTATAGTTCTGATAGGGGGGGAGTCGGCCACAGACCCAGCAGTCTGTAGCATTGCTAGTCTGATATGAATGGTGCAGCATCTGAATAAAGGTATTGTTGCGTAAGGCAAGTCGATATGATAGCTCATAGGATGGCAGATCACTAAATGTGTGCTTTATGGTATCATTAGTGGAGGAGTGTAAAAGTGAGGCAATAGGAGGAAAAATAGCATATAGTATTAAGCTGATACATATTATCGTGATGTACATAAGAGATTGAAAAATTACAGTCACTATACATCTATTTGCTTCTTATCTAGCTCTCTTATTTTTGTTTTATGTTATTGTCCAAGATCTTATGCGAGCCAGAATACATGTTCAACCGCTTCACCACCTAGTGGACTTAATTGATCAAACGGGTTCTGACTTCTTGGATCACAATTTAGCTTTGTGGAAACTTCTGGGCATTCTCCTCTAGAAAATGTTGTTCAAAATCCAAAATCCAAGTTCAAAGTTTTTTTTTTCCTTTGTAAAAGAGTGGTGAAGGTGCAATCATCCTTTCCGCCTTTTGACTTTAACGGCCGTCCCCGTGGTCCAGAGCACTGACTTTGGCGCCTTCCATCCAGGAGCGATGGAGTATTCTTTGACCTGGGTGTTGTCAGGGAAGGCGGCAGCAACCTGCGAACAACAAGAAAGTAGTGCAGACATCAAGGAAGCCAGGTAATCTGTCAGCATGTTACTGTCAACATAAGTAATCTTTTAGGCATTGTAGTGCCCACATATTTTGGTGGTCTACCAAAGACCACTTCATAGGGAGATAAGCCTGTTCTAGAATGAGCTACCATTCGCATGTAAAAGAGGGCAACCGGCAGGGCTACCATCCAGTCTATACCTTTGTCTGCGCAAAATTTTAATGTCTGATTATGTCTTTCTACAAGGCCTGCTGCTTCAGGATGTCGCACACAATGGAATTTCCAGGTATACCCTAACAGAAGGGACACCTGCTTCATTAGTACCAGGACATATTTGTAACCTCTACATCTGTTTATTTGGATATAATCCATTTGGAGCACTTCAAAAGGGTGGTCAGGTGGATGGAATCCACCTTGTTCCATCGGAATGCCTTTACCTGGATTGAATTGGCAACAGATCATACATGTTCTGACCTTTTGTTTCGCTGCTGCACGCAGGTGCTTGTTGAACCATATATTCTGTAAGCTATCTATCATTGCTTTCTCTCCTAAGTGTGCAGGACTATGTGCGGTATTTATAATCACTTGTACCATGGTATCAGGAAGAAACCATGTGGATTTGCCCTTATTCATCCAACCCTGATCAGTCAGTACCCCTCCTTGTTCCGACCATTTCTTTAATTCGTCCATAGTAGCATGTGTCTGTATGTCTTGTACATCCTTGGAAGGATCCCTAACTGTCATGGCTTTGGACACTTATTGAACCTGTAACTTTGTCATGTCTAGTGGGGTCTGAGCTGTCTGTTTAGCAGTTCGGTCTGCCAGATCATTGCCTTGGGAAATGGTATCTGTGGCTCTAGTATGTGCTTTACATTTTTAGGATAGCTATGGCTGTTAGTAAATGTATTGCTTCCAGTAGGGCTTGAATAAGGGGGCCATGCTGTATCTTGGCCCCATGAGAGGTCAAGAAACCTCTTTCTCTCCACAAAATCGGTGTAAATGTTTACTCTCAGGTGCTTAGCTCTTATGCACGCTTGTGTCAGGGCGATGAGCTCTGCTGCTTGTGCTGACAATATGTCTATTCTTTTAGTCTCTATTATTACAGTATCAGCAGTCACTGCATATGCTGCCACTAATTCTCCCGCCCCTGTCCTCATGCATGAGCCGTCAACATATAGTGTTAGGTCGGGGTCTGGGAGTGCAACATCTGTCAAGTCTTGTCTTGGTTTAGTCACGGTATGTATTACTTCAACACAGTTGTGTGGTGAAACGCTTTCTGTACTGGAGGGCAAAAGGGTAGCAGGATTCAGTATGTTGCATCGTCTGATCTCTATGTGTGGTTGAAATAACGTTGGCTCATAGCCTGTCAGTCTAGCTACAGTCAGGTGTCGTGTTTGTGTCCGGTTCAAGAGAACCTCTACTGCGTGTGGTACTTGTACTGTCAGAGGGTGGCCCAGCACTATCAAGTCACTTTGTCTTATGGCTAAGGCCGTTGCTGCAACTGATTTTAGGCACGCAGGCAAAACCTGTGCTACTGGGTCTAATGTACTAGAAAAATAAGCACAGGGCTCGTGTTTTCCTGCATGATCTTGTGTTAGGACAGATAGTGCTGTTCCATCCCGCTCTGTCACAAAAAACATAAACGATTTGTTGTAATCAGGGTTTGCTAAAACTGGTGCTTGGCATAAAACTCTCTTTAATTCTTCAAATGCCACAGTGTGTTCTTGAGGACTTTAGTCTTTTTGTGTCTTGGGCTGTGAAAAACCAGAAATCAATTGAATACGTTCCGGTGCCCACAACTAATTCCCCTGAAAGATCACAATAAAACATGAGAAAAAGGGGAAAACACCATACCTATTTCCTTGGCTTAATTTCTAAGGGGGCTAATTTCTAAGGGGCTTAATTTCTTAAGGGGCTAGCGGGAAGCGAACCTCCTCAGGGGCCAGCAGAAAACCAATATTCTCCTCCTTCCCCCCCTTTTTGACAGGAGGAAATCTGAAACAGATTTCACTGCTGTCAAACACTATCAAACCCTGTGTCTTGTCAACACTATTAATCCCTGTGTGTAGCTACTGGGCGTAAGCAAAATTATAGGAGATACACAGCGTATTTGAAACGGCGAGAAATCCTTCAAATTAATGTACAAACCTCATTGTGTTAGCTCATAAGCTGGCCAAATGACATCTCATATGCAAATGTCCCTATTACATGAACCTACACCAACCTGAAGTCAATATTAATGCTAGGAGGCCCTAATAGGAATGCTAAATTACCTAAATATTCGGAAAACCAAGTTTAAGAACAGTTGTTAATGTTGATAATTAATAATTTATCTGCTAAAGAAATCAGTCATTGTGCAATAATTTCCACCTATACAATAAATAGCCTAATTAAAAAACAAGTCAACTTTTGGGGCCACCACTCACAAGAATGAGCTTACTAAAGCAAACTTTAAAAAGGAAATTCTGTCAGATATTTTCTCATTACCCTAAATACCGGGCCTCATTTGTCACTCTGTGGTGGCAGTCCTTATTTAAAACAGGCCTTCAAGAGTTAAGATGCGAGTGCACAGATCATAAGTGTTCCTTAATGTCCAATCTGGAAACATATGACCGAGGCTGCCTGTCTATAAGAGAAAGGCAGTCATGTGAAAAATATTTTAGTCTTGCATAATTTTTCCTTTTATTTCATTCATCTCCAACACCAATTAGACATACACTGATAACGTGTTGTCTGCTATTTTGACAGCATGATAAAGGTAATATCACGTCTGTGAAATTTAGTAATTGTGAACAAGTTCCAGCCAAGCGCTGTGCAAAGATCGCCGTCGTCACGACTATCTCTGTACTTGCACAGGAGAACTTGGTATTAAACGCTAAACAGACTGGTCAATACAACACAAAAACAAAACATATATAAAATACATATGCCAAGCCATCAGTATACCAGGCACAGAAAGCATAGACAATTACACTAACATATATAAATGAGCAGCGATGCGCAATTACAGTACCTACAGCTCAGATGCCAACATTCTGGCCTGCTTAATTTGTCAGGCTTATAATCAATAACTTATTTACCTGCCCTATACAACCCCATCTGGCAGTGGGTCATCCCAATGATGACCGCGTCAAGTCTGACACACAGGATCAGCAACAATAATCAAAAAATGACGAACACACGAACCTGTCTCTTTTTTTTTTTTTTTTTTTTTTTTTTTTTTTTTATAAAAATGTGCTATGCTTCTTTGTACACAATGTACCCTCATGTCCTAGTCGAAGATGCATCTCACATCTTTCCTCACAGACCCGTAACCACTGGATCATTTATCCAATGCAACTGGTGGCAGCTTGTGGCCACAATTCAAAAATGTCTGAATTTGAAAATCGTTTTTATATAGGCACATAGCCCTTAAAATTCCAAACAAGAGCAACATTTTACTTTCTGGCCAGAAGCAATATAACAATTGCTAAAAAATAAAACAAATCTTCTCCATAGACATTTCCTCGGGGCACTTGTTTTGCACAGAATAGAACAAGGGAATCTTTCTCGACTTACATTTCTCAGCTGCCCTGTCTTATCAGAGAAGCTAAAAATAGCCCCTCAGCGCGGCCTGAGCCTGGGCTGCCAGCCATCTTTTTTTTTTGTTTTTCCTACTCCTGGCCCCAAGGCTCTCCAGCTGCAGGCATTACACAGATGCGATGTCAGAGAAGCCTTCTAAGCAGTGCCTCTGTTCTGCTCCTCTCACCGGCCCCCACCTACACTGGCTACAAGGTCAGAATCTGACTCCGATTTCTGTATCACATTCTGCTCTACACGGCCCCCACCTTCTCCTCACTCTGAAGCTGTCAAAGACAAAAAGACTACTCAATTCCATAAAAACTGCAATAATTCGCTCAATTGAAAAATTATTTTTACATACAATTTGCACTCAGGGGGTCATAATCTTACCGTCTTGACCCAGCACATTGGCTCACTGGACCATCAAGAACACAAACCTGTATTCATGAACAATTTGCAAATTCGAAATACCCACAATTCTTTTTTCAAGCTAAACTTTTCATTAATTATCTTTCCGTTAACACTTTGTACATTAGGGGTGTCATCAAATCACAGGAGTTGCTCCTTCTCTAGCTGCACCCCTCTCAATTTCCTATTGACAACGTAGTCAAATGTTGGACCATGTAAACACCAGCTATGCGCTGTTCATTTGGTGGGTGGCTCAAGAACCTTTGGGCTACTATGTAATAAATATATGTATTATAACTGGTCTTTCTACTGGGGCCACTCTTGCCAGGTCCTCTGAAAGGACGGGATAAATACCAGCAACGTCAGTATTTCTTTTTCTGTCAGCCTACGCTCATTTTACCAGCTCTAATTCCTCCTGTAACATCTCATCCTTGGCTTTTCCAGACACCAGTCCACTTCTCTCTGCTTCGTGAAACACTTACTCTGTCCTTCTATGTCACTCCTTGCGCCAAAAACTCAATGGCATCCTTCCAAGCTGGTCTACATTTCCTCTTTCATAAGAGTGTTTCGTTGTCTGTCTACTTGTTCTGCTTTTACTCAGATACCTTCCTCAACTAATACGCTTTCTCGGGCTTTGTCTGAATCCTCCCTACTTTTTCTCTATTTTTCTGAGCGCTTTCTCTGAGCGTCTATGCAATTCCTTATGCCATAATTCAATGACATATTTTTGTTACTGTCTGGCCTTCCTTTTCCATAACTCTTCTTCTACTTTCATAATGCATTCTGCATCCCAGGTCCCAGCTACGGGCCACCTCTGACTTTCTGGTAATTCTTTGGTGTAGTCCACCCATAAATCAAGAAATAGTATGGCATCTAAGCCATGTTTGTGATACATGAAGTGCCCTGGAGTGTCCCTAGGAGGAATAGGAACGGCTTCTTCAAGTACCCCTTTTCTAGTAGTGATCTGTCTTAACTTCGAAAAGAGCGGCATATTGACAACTGATCTGATACTTAATCTTGAACACTTTGTCTTGAACACACTTGGTACAAAAGGCACAATAATGAACAGTCATTCATACCACAACATGCAGGACGTTTTTTTAACACATTAGACATTAAACATTAAACATTTTGTGTCCTAAAATGACCAACAGTGATGATCGTCTGCATGACTAAATCACCAAGCATAATTCTTGACCATAACTAGATACTTCGGAATACTTGATATACTGCTAAACAGTACATATACACTGCTAAACAGTGCAGACCGGATTTGTGTACCCAAATCCGTCTTGACCGGCACAACCTATGTGCGCGTCAACACGCCTCCCCGGCGATGGTACTCACCGGGTAGCTCCTTGAAACGGAAGGCCTCGGAGAATGGACTGGACTCGACGACTGCGGACATCGGACCCTCTGGACATCGGGAGTTCGAAAACCTGGTGGGCCTCTGTATACCTCGGACACAGCTCTCTCGCAGGTGGGCTCTGGGTAGACAATCTGCGTTCCTCACCGCCTCGTATGGATGCCTGGTCGCAGTCTGTCCCCTTCATTGGCCTGAGGGAGTTGGCGGGAAAACCCGCGACGTGCGCGCTTGAAGTCCATCACGGCCATGGAAGGGGGCAAAACTGGACCTTCATCTCCGGCGTGTGGGGAAAGAGATTAAACTGTTCGGGCGCCATTCTGTGGTAAATAAAATATCACGCTGTCATAATTTTTCAGATATCAATAAGATCATGCATAAAGCAAGAGGCTGAGTCGGTGGTATCAGATTCATAAAGGGCTTTATTCCAATAACTCGAGTCAAAGGGAGAATATTTCCATCACCAAAAAGGATCTGGACGGGGCTGAAAAGTATTCTCAATATTCTCAAAACATTATTCACAGAGTACAGTATATATACATTTCTCAATTGTACGTAAGCAAAAGAGCAAGAGAGAATGAGATAAGAGCATGTGGGCGTGTAAGTAGGCGTGAAGGTGGGCGTCCATGTGGGCGTCCACTTGATGATAATGGGTAATTTGTCATGTGTGGGTGGATACCTGGAGATGATTTCGCAATGTCAGCAGAAATACTTGGCAGAGATGCGTGCGATAGACGTGCAACTAGAGGGAGAAAGGGACTTGACATTTACATGTGGAGACAAAAGTCTGGGGTTATGTCAACCTAATCCCAAATCATATCTAATATCCTATGTTTAAAGAACTGTGTTATCCACAAGGGAAGGGCTCTCGGACAAAATCTATTCTATACTGACTGTGAGTGCGTGTACAAGCGTCTAAGTGTCTATATGAGATGCAAGGGGCAGAAACTTTCCATGGTAACAGGGCTATGAATTACTTGCATGAAGACAGCGAGGCCGGGCCCTTTTGCTCGGTAGCTGGAAGAATGTTTACTTAAACTACTAGACAGGAATGCATCGGCTGAGGAGCAAAGTAGATAATTCGAAGGTGAAATACGGTTTCTTGGCAGGCAGGCAAAACTGGCCGAGGCAGGCACCGTTAGCCGCACAGGGAGTAGGACAAAGTTCATGGATACAGATGCGAGCTCAAGCTGAAGCTGTCAGAGGCAGAGAGCAGGGAAAGGCTTGAGGACAGAATCGGGCCTACTCGCCTGAACTGTAAAAATGGAGTAACTGAGCCATATAAAGTCGGTGGCCTTTCATACTTAGGAAGCGAATATCCAGCCCATTCATGGCGGATCTGACAGAGGACATGTTGACGGTGGACGCACATGTGTTTGCGTCATCAAAACTGGAACTGGAGGGAACATACATGTACTTGTGACATGCACATAGAACCGTTGGGGTCCAAGATAGGGGACATAACTGACCAGGAAAATCCACATTTCCACAAGTCTGGGTCTCCGGCCCGCCCAGAGGAACTTAGTGGCCAAACCGTCCATGTCCCGGAACCAAGACCTAGAGAAAGGAGGTGAGTCTTACAAGAGATATCATTATAGATTGTCTCTGCTGTGACAAATGATCTGAGATTCCCTGGATAGCCGGTGTGGAATCGAGCCTGCGCAAGAGTTGTTTTCAGCATGTTTTCACAGACCCTGAGGGAAACCGCTACAGCAAGCTCTGTACAATCTAGCCAATACTGAAAAAATGACCATAGAGAGGGGAATATTAGAGTGGCTGGATATTTGAACACTGCAACGGACAGCCCAGAAACATAGTATATGACAAGACCAATTTGGCATTGAATGCAAAGTTTATTGTTCTGTTATAGGACTGGGAGAACATAGAGTGACTGTACTTTGTTTTTGTTTTGTTACAGCTTTGTCGGTCCTGAAGAGAACACCAATAATTAAATTGGGGTGGTCAAAACGCGTCGACCTGTTGGTTTTCAGACCTTTTGAGTGTTTTGTACTTGTTTGAAATATTTTGAATTGTGGATTATTCTTTCAAAATTCATTCACCTTAGGTCTTGTTGTCTTAAAGTATTGTCTTTTTAAATTATTGTAAAATTAGAACTCCAGTATGTAATGAGGGTGTGCATGAATGATTGGTTGTGTGGCTGTTAGATGTTATGTATTTAAGTCTGAATATTGAGTGCAAATAGAATTAGGGAATGTGTTTCAACGTATGAGTGAGAGTATGAAAGAACTTTGTATTAATGAAACGAGGGAGCTATGTGATATGTAAAAAGAGTATAAGGATTAATGATTTGGTTATTAATTGATTTTTGCTGTTTAAATAAACGTCGATATATTCATTAATTGAAAAAGAAAAAACTTTATTGGTCACTTTGTTTTGTCTCTTGGTGATGCATTTCAAATAAGGTATAAAAGAGAGATCAGCATTGGCATTTTTGTTGTTTATTGTTCTAATTGTGGCTCAGCCTTGCTGATTAGGAGTCCAAACCCTGGTTGTTACTACCTGTTATAGGACTGGCACGATAAAATAGCTGTTGTGCTTTTCACTGGGTTTTAATGCTTATCCTGATTCTTTGCCCTACCGTTGTGATGATAAGTGTGCACAATCAGTGCTCCATTTTACATTTTTTGTACTTATCATTCTATGTATTCAAGACATTTCATGCTTCCCCTTGTAAAAAGGCATATTATTAACTTTAGGGTTGCCCTCAGTATCTTCCTTCAAATCATAGTTGAGGAGGTAATTGCCCATGTAGATGCTTTTTTGAGAGTAGCAGTACAAACTTGTGGAACCATGAATACTTAATAAGTTCACAGATATGATTGTTGCATTTTCATACTTTCCCTATGTGATTTGCATTTTAGCTAATTGTTTTTTTTGAATTGTGTTGTTATTATGCACTATATTGTATTTTATTGTATGTCTTGTAATTTTATGGATACTTTGGCATTCAAATAAAGTTATTGAACTGAACTAAAAAATCACAAAATCAATCCAATGAAGAGGAAAAGTAGGAGAATCGTAATCCAAATGTATATCCACGGAGGGATATGGTATGTCTTTTTGAGCCAAATAAAAAGTTCACCTAGTCCTCTTTGCAGAGATGGATCTGATGAATCTGAAAAAAAGCCATCAAAGTAAAGAAAATAGCCAGAGGCTGTTTGTATAAACGTGGGAGGCTTGTGACGCTGTGTACTGATCCTTGTGGCCATACCCATAGGAATCAAGAGCAGGAATCCACTTCTAACATGACGTATTTGTAAGGCCCATCGCAGTGTAAGGCTTCGCAGTGATCCAGATAAACACAAGCCAGAGGCTTGTCTGAGATCAAAAGAGGTGTCTGTGGGGGAAACAGCATTTAGATAGCATGCAATACATTGCATGCCATTACAATGCAGTCGTTACAACTACTGCGTTGTTATATATCGAACAATTACATCGCAAGTTGTTACAACAACTTGCTGTAGGGGGCAGAAGGTTTTGGATTTACAGTCCAACACCTTCCCTGCTGTTACACAAACTGGAGTAGGAATAGTAAATTATACTATAACTAAGTCAGGCTTGACCCCTCCAGCATGTCGTTGTAACGACTTGCGGTGTAATGGTTTGCGATGTAACAACGCGGTCGTTGGAATGACCACGTTGTAATGGCATGCTATATATCGCATGTGGAGTAAAGAGATATATTCATCTGTGGTGGACGAGTTGTGGTGGACAATTAGATTTTCTAGAAAATGTCATATTTATGGACATAGTCTTTGGCCTGTTTGTAAAGACTTGGCCACCAGTAGCGTTGCTGCAATAATGAAATTATAGCTGCCACCCCTTGTGTGAGCAGATGCTAAACCCTTATTTGCTGCGAGGATCATTCCTAACCTGCGATATGAATTAGGTATTACTCTATCCCCCACTCCGGAAATATGAGCAAATAGAATGTTTTGCACGCTTAACTGGTAAGAATATTTTAGTGGAAAACCTTTCG
Organism: Triturus cristatus; assembly: GCF_964204655.1. Lineage (NCBI taxonomy): Eukaryota > Metazoa > Chordata > Amphibia > Caudata > Salamandridae > Triturus > Triturus cristatus. The sequence goes on along the minus strand of NC_140585.1, from coordinate 418,995,537 downwards.
GTAGGTTGGGTGCTATTGGGCACAGCATTGACAGTCTCCATCTGTTCTCGTACTACAACGAGTTGTTGCAGTGACTGCAGCAGTTTGCACTGTTGCAGCTTCATCAGCCATTGAGTTACCTGCAACCTGTATTCCTACGCATTGGTGGCAAAGTGTGTGTATAACATGAGTCCGTGGCAAGCTAGCTTTCAGCTTTGCCACTTGTCCCCAAAGCATCTTATGCTTGATCATGCACCCTTTGGAATCTCTAAATCCATTCTGTCTCGAGTAGTATAAATATTAATTGTAAGACTGGGCACAATATTATGAAACACACACTATTAGTGTGGGAAATTTCGGATCCATATTTTCTAGTGGAACAATTAGAGCTTTCAGTTCAGCCAGTGCAATCACCAAGTGACTGTGCATATGTTTTATGAAGCTAGAATTCTCCATTCCTCATTTTACCCTTTACCACTGCGCAAGCAGAAGATTATTGGTGTTGTGTCCCTACTGCAGGCTGGACAGCACCATCAGTGTAGATTAGAAAATCATACTGATCTAGAGGAATTACCTCATTGGGCAGAGGATATTCATGTTCATATTGAAGATATGCTTTTGTTTGTAGTGTAGAGACAAATATGTAATCTACATCTATTGCGGTGAGTGAGTTGGCCCATTGTATCCCTCTTGGATGTAAAGTTTTAGAGTTTGAAACACTGGACTTTGCGACAGCCTCCAAGGCTGTAATGGGAGTAATGACAAATATTTGTTTTCCCTGAGCCAATGATCCTTCATTCACTACAGCTGTCAGTACCGCCGTCAGGATATTTTCTGTTGGGGCAATGTGCTTTTCTGCCTGGGCATATAAATGCAATTTATATGCAGTTGGTACAGTGTCTCCTTCATTGAATGTGACATAGGTGTATCATGATAAATCCGCAATTATACGGATCGCAACATTTGTGGTGTTTACACGTGTGTGAAATTGTTTTGGAGCCAACATGTCAACTTTTACTGAACGTAAAATTCGTGTGTGTTTAGATGTCTAACGTGTGCTTGAAAAGTCTGGATAAATCAAGCCGTAAAACAGTTTTACCCATCGTGCATATTCTGGTATATGAATTCTCCCAAAATTTAGAAAACCCAATATTGATTTCAATGTATTTGGAGTTTGTTGGGTCACATGTGGAGTTGCTTATGACTGGGCTATGGCAGATCCCGCCTTCACGTAGCCCAGGTGATCATCGCGTCGCCACGTACCTGGAAACACGAGAGGTTTGATGACGGGGTGAGGCACGGCGTCTTGGCGTTTTTCGTTCTTGCTCCTTTGCTGATACATTGCTTCCTCTGGTACTAGGAGCCTCGGGACTGCTGGAGCCGGAATTGTATTTGAGGCCTGCCTGCCTGCTTTACATTTTCCGGATCTCCCGGGGGGTTGTGTTGCTCGAGGGGCTGCCGCCTTGGAGCCTGTTCCTACTTCCCACTCCTGTCGATCGCCGCGGTTCTCCTGTAAGCCACTCATGCTGCTGGTATGTTGAATGCAGAAGGCGGAGGGAGCAGGGATGCTTTGTAACACTCCGGCAATTTGACTGTGCAGAGGAGAAGATGACGATCCCTACCAGGGCCGGACTGATGTGAACTGAAGGTGACTAGGAGTAGGTAGAAAGCAGCTTAAGGCTGGCTGCATTGTTTGGGAGAGGAGATGAAACAGGGACGAATTTTAATTTTTTTCAAGGGGAAGGTGCACTGGGTGTGGTCTCCGTCAGCTAATTATATATACTGTGATTAACTCCAATACTATGGGGAGACACACTAAAAATCCCACTACCCCGTCTCAGTCAGACTCTAATCCGCCCCCAAAATCAAGAACATGCAATATACAAATGAAAACGGTCCAGGGTACTTCGAAAGCTGAGCGGGAGCAAGTTCAGAAAAATCGTAGAGGGTCTATCCCCATAGCCAATTGTTCAAGTTCAGAGGAGGAATTCCTAGATCGAGGCGAAGGTGTCCAAGGGGGGTCGCAAGGAAAATCAGACAATGCTTGCCAGGTACTGACGAATTCAATCACACTGGACATAGAAGGCAGCAGTGTCGATACAGTCTGGCAGATTGAGAACCAGGACAAGAATCCTCCAATGGAAAACCAAGAGGGCTTGCGCATAAACCACCCCAGTCTATTGGCAGGTAAAAACAAGGAGTACTCCATTTTCCAGAAAACCAAGTCTTCTCAACCTTTAATTCAGTCTCTACCTTCTCCCCCGCAACACCCTCCCAAGCTGGACATTCAAAGTGTGAGGGTTCCACAAATTGACCAACCCCAGCCTTCTTCTTCTTCCCCAACTCCTACTAATGCACCCCCTCTGCTCTTCCACCCAATGGGGTATCCCTCTCCTCCCGTGTTAGCATCAGAGCTATTCGAAGGTACTAAGGAAGTAGCTTTGGAAACAGTAAAGGTATCTGCAACAGGATCTGCAACAGGATCTTCAACAGGATCCACAACAGGATCTGGGCCTAGTTCTCAGTGCGATATAAAAAGCATACTCAATCTAATTCTTGATGAGATCAGGGAAAGCTACCCTCTCGCCGGACTTCTGTACCCTCCCTACCGGAGCGGTACTGCCTGACACCAGAACCACTGGAGCTCCATTTACAGTGACTCCAGGTTCTCCATACCCTAGGCGAGCTTCCTCAAGTGACCTAACAGGACAGCCTAGGCCCCCAACCTGGTGTTCCCTTAAGAAACCATCCAGCTTCTGAGACTGGGTTTCGGGCCTCTGGGGACTCAAAGTCACCCGCTCACTCCTACTCCACTGAGATAGGCCGTGAGCCCCTACACCCCTCTCACTACTCTGGGACCTAGCTGGGCTACTCTGAACCTCTACCCCCATCCAAGACGGGAAGATCCCTGAGCCACTGCTGTTGGAAGCACTCTCCCATACCTCATCAGGACCTTGGGCACTCTCCCAACAGTCTGCTTCCTCTGCCAGCTCCCATGGGCAAAAAGAGCCATACCTCAACAGGTGTTGGCGCAACCCGGGATAACAACTACCAAGCAGCTGCTCCTTGATAACCAGAGCATACAGTCCGTCAAAAGCCCGTTTCGTGTTTACCCTTAACCAATCATCCAGTGCATCCTCACATTCACCCACAAACGTGCCCCAAGACTGGTGAGGCAGTTTCTTACTGCCCCTGAACTTCAACCTACATTCCTCCTCTTGGAAAACAGGTACCAGACTGGGTGAACTGGGAATGGGTCTCTCTGCACTGGCCTATCTATCGCTGCCACCACTGGACTCCACCCTCCCTGGGGAATCCAGAAAACCAATGCGCTCAGGGGACAACTTACCCTCTAGAGCTACTTTCTCCCTGGCGAAGGCCCTCTCAGCCTCCGCCATCCTCTCTTCCGCCAAGACCCTCTCGGTCTCACACTTTTTCTTCTCCACCCCCAGCTGCGCCATCGCCCTGGCATGCTCTAACCTGAGCTTCTCCATGGCCAGCTGATGCTCCCTCTCTTCCCTCCTATCTATCCACTCCTCTGGGGACAGGGAAAGGGATGGGGTGCTGCTCCTGACACTGGACCCAGCAAGGGACTCCTTATCTACGGGGTCTTCTCTCTCTACTGGCGTCCCTGTCAGGTAATCCTCCTCCTCTTCAGATTCCTCAGGGCTCCCCTCAGACCCACCACCCTCTCGGCGTGCGGCCCGGGCCCTATCTTCCTCACTGCTCTCTCGCTCCCACTCATCCTTTTGCCATAGGATCAGGTTGTCCCTCAGTTTGGACTGGGTATCTGACTCACCCACCTCTATGTCCCTCTCTTCACAGAACCTTACCAACTCCAACCTACTGTATCTAAACAGACCACAGAAATTAAAAGCCGGCTCCATTTTGGCGGACGTTCTCGAGAAGAGTTTAACACAAGGAACCTGAGTGTCTGAGCTAACACAGGAGTACATAATTCACAAAGGACACCTTTAGGAGAGGAAATAATGGAATTCCAAAACAATAATCCCTAAAATGTGGTTATCTAATGCAGAGTTTTGTGGTGTAGCCAGTCGCTGCTGCGGTACAGCGCAAACGCAAGTCCAAATCCCACCGCTGATCACCAATGTTAGAACTGGCGATTTCTGGTTGGCTAGGGCTTGCGCCAAAGCCAGGCAGAAACCACCACTCTAGTCAGGGCAAGGAAGTTACACGCCAAAGATAACCCCCTTGGTAGCTTGGCACGAGCAGTCAGGCTTATCTCTGAGGCAAGGTGTAAAGCGTTTGCGCGCGCACCCAGCAACAACACCCAAGGCCCACCACAAAGGAAACTCCCCACAAGGGATTCTATAAAAATAGCCTTTGTATTATACACAACACATTAGATAAAAACACACACTTTACAATGTGCCAACAGGCACGGGCAGAATTTACAAGGGATTATATGTACAGGGGACAGGGCCACATGGACCACTGTCAAGAATTAGCACTTTTAGATATTTAGCACTTAGCACCAAATATAAAATTACTGTAGCACAAAAAATAACATATATATAGCACACAACCAGTACTTACTGGTAACAAGAAAGTACCACCTACGCAACCCTAACCACCTTAGGAGACTATCACGCAGGGACTCAGAACCTCCCTAGTACCACCGGTACCAGGGGAACACAACCACCTAAGTATCACAATACCTGTAGGGGAAAACACACATTACACATGATGCATAAAACATTCAGAGGTGCAGAACATGGCACATGACGCATAAACTCATTCAGAGGTGCCGGGCAGGTAAACACATGATGCAGAAACTACATTCAGCGGTGTTCTGAAAGAAAACACATGATGCAGAAACTACATTCAGCGGTGTCATAAAAGGAAACACATGATGCATAAAACATTCAGAGGTGCTAGGAAAGAACGTTAGCGAGAAACTCTCATGAGCCACCACCTGTGGCAGTCCCTAGGCCAACTGGCCTTGTCGGGGCTAGGACACCCTGTCCCAGTCAAGCTGCGCCAGCTGCACAGGCCAAAACGTAAATATCCCCAACCTAAACGTGGCAGCTGCCCACTAAGTGCTGGGCAGCTGTAGACCTGAGCGTGGGCACCACTGTGCCCTTGGAACACCAATCGCCGTCACTTGTGGGCCTTGCTGGGCTCTTGCCAAAAGAATGTCCCCTAGAGCCTTCGTGGCCCTAAACGTTTACTGTGGGGCCAGGGGGGGAGCGACCCGCTGCCATCTGGGGCCGCCCCGTCACGAAACAACTGGTGCCCCCTTAAGGTGGAGCCTCGATGGGCTCTTACACTACTGCCCCCTTCGTTGGAGCGCCATGCGCTCAGAAACCACAATGCCTCCAACGGGGGAGTCCCTCTCAGGGACTCGAGAGATTACTGCCCCCGCACTCCCACCACATGCGCGGAGTCCCCCAGCCCTCTTGTACTTACTGGGCTGCTCTCGGGGGACTCCTGCGTTGCCTCCGCTTTCCGCCGTCGGCTCCACGGGACCGGCAGCACTCCTCTCGCGGCGGGGCAGTCTCGTCCTTCTCTCCTGGGGGAAGCGCGGGGTAGGCTCCCGCCCGCTTCCTCCCACGACGTCCTCGCTTCACCCGGGCACTTCCTTAGCACTGCACAGGAGCGCGGGGTGGGCTCCCGTCCGCTTCCTGATCTGGAAACGAGGCTTCCGTCCCGCGGCACACCCCCAGGGGACGCCTGACTTCCTGTCTTCCCCGGGGCCGCGGCGGTGATTTCTCGGCAAGAAGAGCGCAATGTACGGCGGGGTGGGCACCCGCCGTAGGAGTAATTCAATAAGCGGGGTAGGCACCCGCCAACGAACGCCACCACAATGTCCCTGGCAGGGTGGGCACCTGCCAGGGGACTTCAGGATCGCCAAAGCACGGGACAAATGCCGGGTGGGCACCGGCTTGTAGAATTAAAGCACTCACAGCGCTATAAAGCCAAACAGCGCGCCCAGCGCTATAAAGTCCAGAAAGCGCTCCCAGGCGCTACAAGCAGAAAGGTCCAGTCATAAAGTCTTTCCAGAGCAGGGGGGCAAAGACTGGGCCCAGAGCCAGCTCACAGGGCCCTCCAGCAGTAAAAGTCTTTGTCTGAAGGTGCAGGGAAGGGGCGAACCAGTTACATCTGGTTCCTGAGCACTTTGTTTTGCTCAGCCCCTCTCCCTATTCACTGGCAGGGCTAGGGTCATCAGACGCACCACAGGGGCCGGAGCCAGCAGTGTGTGGGGAAAGCCCTGTCCTATTCAGGACCCAGGTATACTCCTCCCCAGCCATCAGTATGCTAAACTCCCATTCACCACTGGGTGACTCCTCCTGACTCTGGGGATTTCCCTAGTCCGTCACATGACCTCCACCAGCCAATCGCCAGACAAGCCACACATTTCATACTGCACACTGAAGTGCCCACTTCTAGAAGTGGCACTTCCACACTAGGTACATGCACGCCGCACACATCATCGCGCAGCATTCACTCACACGAGTCCGCACATACCAAACTCGGGCCTGCACACCCCACGCATCAGGAACTACCAGGACACATACATTCCCCCATGCATTCCTATGGGAGGGCAGGCCAACCTCACAACACGCACGCACTTTACCCTGGGACACAGCGGTAAAGTGCGCAGAGATCCAAAAATCACTACACCAAGTCACCCATAGAAAGCAAAAAAGTTTCGGGGGTGAACCTGCCAGAAGGGCCGGGTCCAACAGTATGAAAGATGGAATTACTCCGAAGACCATCTGGAAGGTACTAACCAATACAGAGCCAACTGTTTTTAAAAAGTGCACTATCCCCGCCGTAATGGAAATGTTACAAATGCGGTGTACTAGCTCCCCAATATGGTGTGGGACATTGGTGCGAAGTAGCAACTGTATCTTGCAACTTGAAGATCAAACATTTCTCTGCAGATGTTAAAGCCACTTCCTTCTGAAACAATACAGCTTTCAGTCTGCTTCAAACATCAAAGTTCACATTAAAATTTTTATATCAAAGACCAAATTGTCGAAGCCCTAACTTTACGGGCAGGTGGAAACAGTACTTGCATACAACAGGTTACTACCCCAGAAACCGTCACCAGATACAGTATTCCCGGTTTCATCCAACAACAACCTTGACTATTCAACATCAAATAACTCCCATTAGAGAGCAATATGAATGCCAGCCGAATCACAGCAGGAAAATCAGTTGGTGTGGAATAAGGCATGCTCTAAATCAGGGTTCTCCAAAGTTGGTCCTGGAGGACTGGATCTATGCAAGATTTCTTAAGATAACTACATTTATCTAAATAAGGATATGCTCCAGGGCCGACTTTGGAGAACCCTGCCCTAAATAAAGCCTTGTTCCCCTAAACCTGCCAATCTCTAGTTCCCCATATAGATTTTACATCGATATGGTCTTTCCAAAAGTAATACCCTTGTGTGGACAGTTGGGAAATGAAAAACAAATCAACCTTGTGTCGGTGAAAATATTTTTTTCACCAGAGATGGTGTAAGTTTATAATAATAAGATTCTGGCTTGAAATATATGCAAACTTCTGTGGAAATGTCTTTGAGCTACTCTGTGGTGGTGTTTAACAGTGTTGCCATTGTGTCTAATTAAATACTGCATGTGGAGTACATGCTTTATATAAATTGTGTTGACCACAATGGTGAAAACAGAACATTTCATCATAATTATATGTACCATCATACATTTATTCACTATTAAAAAATGTGTTATGCTCTAAATCTGCAAGCATTTCATGCATGATGCTAATATCTCAATCATCAGACATAGTACCAGGAAATAGGAAATACGAATGGGACTAAAGTCTGTCAGTCCAAATATATAATAGGATACCTTATCCCAAACAATTCCATCAGAAACTGGAACAGCTGAAATATTTACCAGGGAAAGGTCTCTTTGCACTTTGTGTGATGAAGACTGAGGCTTCAAAACCTCATTTACCAGTTCAACAGCAGAGTGTTCTGGAAGATAATGTCCGTTCAGAAGCAGGAAAAAGACAGTCACTGCTGCATTGCTTGTTTGTCATGACCTGGTTGTTCTTGAGGTGGGACTTCGTCCCCCTGGATTCTGCTGGCTAAGGAGGTGATGCTCACTGCAACCAACGTGCATTAAAGCTCCTCAAGGCCCTCATGCTGCAGGGAATGCCCCCAGGCGAAGACTAGGGCAAGAGCAGGCCCATCTATGCCTGTCCATGGCTTGACATGGCTGGGTTGGGCCTGCTCTCTTTTGCCCGTGAGCCACTATTGATCTTCATGGCACTTGCAGGAGGCAAGCACTTCTTACGTCCAACATTGGGAAACACAAAGTTGGTGGGGGACCTGCGGACCAGCTATCATTCCATGTACAACTATGACCACTGATAGCATGTTGGAAAGGGCCATGGGGATAATCTCAAAGGAAATTACACTAACTGAAAGCAGACTATTTGTCTATTAGATCATCCCCTCAATCGACTATTAGATCGAATCGAGAGGCTTGCTCTGACAATCTCCCTCCCAGTGGTATCTTATTGAGCTTTTGTATTACAGGGACCTTGGTCCGTACACAGTCTCCACTCATCATCCAGGATTTGGACAATGACGGTGTGGAAAAGGCCCCAGCTTCCCCAAGTTCCATTAGTATTCTGTCAGATCCCAAGCCTGTCGTTAAAAAGAAAAAGATTGCTGAGAAGTTATCAACAGGGGTTAAGAGACATAATGCCAATGCCAAACAACAGGGCCAGCTTTCCTCCTGGCCCCTTAAACAGTTTCAAACTCAGTCAACACAGACTTCTGACTTGGAGAATATGAATATGCTTAATTGTGACACTTTGTGTGCAAAGTTTTGTGCCATTTTAGAGGAAAGACTGAAACCGATTAAGGAACAGCTAAAATTTATCGAAAGCAGCTTGACAGATATTTACATTTGGCGCCCCAACCCCACCTTCAGTCACAACCAGCACTGCTATTAGCAGCAGAGTGGACACTACAAACCAAATAGTTGCAAGTAATAGAGTTATAGATTCCGAAGGCACCCAAGAGTTATCCAAAAAATTATCAAACCGAGTCCACCTGAGTCAAAGGCCGGACCTGTACATTTGGGTCATAAGGATATGAGGAAATCAGGATCATCGGGGCAAGTACTTTTGAACGAATCCAAACAGGAACTCGCCCTAACCAAAGTAAAGACCTACTGGACTTGCCTCCCACATCCTGCCCGTACGTTTTGGTGCCTACAGGAGTCGCTCCTCTGAGGGAATCACAATCAGAATCAATGGTGGAGTTACGTAACAAAACTGTTGACTGGCTTATTAAGTAGAAACATTTCAATCCAATGTGCACAAACAAGATAATAATGGTGAAAAAGGGTAAGGTGGGTGGGTCGATTGAAGAAAGATTTAGTTGGGTATCATATTGTGGTGAACTTTCGCAGACCACAATGTGTAAGAAATATGCTGAGATCACAGGAGATCATTGGTTGTAATGATACAAATATATGTTTGCCCCCATTAGGTTATTTGAAAAGCACCAACATCTGAATCATTAAATAAATCAGCCCAATCCAACACCCCTCCACCCTCTTGCAAGATGTTGGCTTTGGGAATTCTGTACTGAGGACACTGAGCAGGAACCTGGCAGTCCTTCAATCTAAGATCATGATACGTGAATGGCTAACTTTTATAAAACAGTATGATTAACGAATGTTCCAAGAAACCTTGGCGACGCATGAATTATTGTCTGATGGTTTTTAATATTATAGTATCCCAGCAATTCATTCCCGGTCAGGGTGAGCATCGGGTGACATGGCCATCTAGAGGAATCTCTCTGTTGGGGTTAGTGTAAAGGTAATCGAGACTCAAAATGACAATTTCCAGTTTGTGAGATACAAGACGGGACCAACTTTGTATCTAATCAATTTTTATATTAATGATTTTAGTAATGTTTCGAATACCAGATTTCCAATTTTATTTGATTATATTTCATCATTGCAGGGTAATGTTGTAATTGAAGGGCAATTGGCAGGGTTTTGCCTAGCAGGAGATTTTAACGTAAGGCTTGTTAAATTGTTAATTCCTTCAATACTCCGACCATAACCAAAGCAAATAATCCATTAAATCCCCCTTACGGCTCTGATGCCAGAGGTGTGAAGCTGATGAGTTATCTGGGTTCCAAGAATTTAAACAATTTAATGGACGTAACCGGCCGTAACGACCATTTGATACCTACTTCTAGGGGGAAGGCTGCTCTTCTACCTTAAATTATTTCTTTTTATCATCTAATTTGGTGGACTTATTGCTGAATGGGAACTTAGTCTCATCAAACTATGGGGATCATAACCCCATAGAGGTGGCACTCATCTTGTCCTCTAAGTCCAAACCTAGAATGGAGCTAGAAATTTCCAATGATCTACTTTCGGCTTAAGATTAATGTGGAGAGCAGAGGAACCTGGTCAACTCATTCATAAAATGATCATGGCGAACGTACTCCTGCTTGAGGCCTGCCTAGCTGAGAACAACACAGAACATGAAGTGGTAGGGCCTTTCACTCAGCTTTGTTTGAATATAAGGAAAAGGGGCCCGATTCACAGAACTAACTTAAGACAAAATCCTAAACTTACTACTTTTGGTATTCACAGAAGTTAGGATTTTGTCTTAAGTTTGTCTTAAGACAAACTTAAGACAGACTTAAGACAGACTTAAGACAGACTTAAGTTAGGATTTTGTCTTAAGTTTGTGTTAAGTCTGTCTTAAGTCTGTCTTAAGTTTGTCTTAAGTCTGTCTTAAGTCTGTCTTAAGACAAACTTAAGACAAAATCCTAACTTCTGTGAATACCAAAAGTAGTAAGTTTAGGATTTTGTCTTAAGTTAGTTCTGTGAATCGGCCCCAAAGTTATTACGACCATCTCATATATTTGTCACTAAGCCTAGGTGGTTTAATGATGAATGCTCACAGTCTAATCGCAAATTACATAAGACGCTCAAAGCTAATCTTACGGACCTTCTGGACCTGGCACTCTGACGTAAGGAATATAAAGAGGTCACTTCCAGGAGGAAGAGATAAGTGCTACAACACCAATGGGATACACTGATGTTATAGGAAGCCGATAAGAATAGTAAACTGTTCTGGGGGGCTGTATCAGACATGAAGGGCAACCCGATTAGCTGTCACATCATGAGCGGGTCCTGGGAAGCACATTTTGCTAGTATTTATGCTGCCACTCAAACTTCTAGTGACTTTCCTATGGGACCCAATTTTCGGAAAATCGTGATAAACTTGAGCAAGGAAAAAGATGCCATAGGCCAGAGTATCGGAGGTAGGGCCCCTGCCCTGGATGGTGTACCAATTGATACTATAAAGTACAGTCCTGTATTTTGGGCACCTTTACTGGTGAATGTTTTAATGGCCTTTCCCACTGCCCACTACCCAGCTTGTGGACAACCTCCATCATAGTACCCATTTTTAATAAAAGTTGGTCGTTCTGAGCTGGACTGTTACAGGCCCATCTCTCTAATCGACACCACGGTAAAGATTCTTGGAATGGTCATGTACAACAGGATCAGGGAGAGGACAGAGAAGTCTATCCTGCACCCTTGCCAATATGGATTCAGGAATCAAGTTGATACTATTGACCAATGTTTAAACCTGTGCTTGTTTATCTCCCTTATTTTTGGCTTTCATGGATGTTTCCTTGCGTTAAACGCTCAAAGCTGTGGTCAAATCTTTTGACCTATGGGATGAATGAAGCAATCGTGCACTTTCTAGCATACTTGCATACGGATATGAAGTTCCAAGTTAAAATAAACTCTAATGGGGAGATCACAAAAGACATAGGAATTTATTGCGGAGTGAGACAAGGATGTGTTTAGCCCCACTTTTATTTCTTTTATATATTAATAATTTACATCCTTTTTTAACAAATACCATACCAAAAATTAAAGGCTTCGCGTTACCTTCACTCCTGTATGCTGATGATGCCATGCTAATGGCATGCACAACACTAGCCCTGTGCTTCGTACTTCCAAGTCCATGGTTTTGTGGATTTTATGGGTGCATTAGATTTGCAGACTAATTTTACTAAATCTTATATTATGGCTTGCGGCCCAAAGAAATATCGGTTGTCCACTCTTACGGTTGTCAATAATAGCCTGAAATTCACCAGCACATTTTCATATCTAGATTTAACTTTTGCTGCTACTGGATCTTGGTTGCCACACATTGCACACTGTAGGACCAAATTAACAAAGGCTACTGGCACTGATTAGTCTACCACAACCCAGGGGTGGGGTTCACATAGGACCCTTTTGCAAATCTATAAATCACAGTGTATTCCAACAGCAACATATGTAGCATCCATAAATGTGACATCATCCAGCCTGAAGAAAATAGGTCTGAACCCCCCAGACTCATGGAACGAGGCCACTATAGTTTTGATATTGAAACCAGGAAAGGCGGCATTCAATTGTGGGTCCTATAGACCCATATCTTTATTGAATGCCGACTATAAAATCTTCACCTCTATACTGGCAGCACGTTTGGGTACGGTGGTGGGAGACATTCTGCATCCAGACCAGAAGGGGTTCGTAAAAGGGCGCCAGATATCTCATTTAACTTATGATTTAATCGGTGCAATAGATCTGGCATCCACATATTCTAGTCCTTTAGCAGTTATGACTCTGGATGCCACCAAGGCCTTCGACAGGGTCAATTGGGTATACCTGTCGGAGCTCTTGGGAAAATTTAATCTTGGCAAGAAGTTCCTTCATACAATACAAACTATATATAGGAGCCCTACAGCCAGACTTCTGGTAAACGGCAGTGTTACAGTACCTTTTAATATATCTAGGGGCACTAGACAGGGCTGCCCACTCTCCCCTCTCCTTTTTGACCTATATATTGAGCCGTTTGCCCAACGGCTTAGAGAGGACGTTAACATCCAACCCTTTAGGTATGGAGAGTGGGAGAGGAAGGTAGCCCTGTACGCAGATGACATCTTGACTTTCACTGCCGACTTTGATAAGGCATTCCCAGCAGTCATCAGTCAAGCTCAAGAGTTTGGAGCAGTTTCAGGGTACAAAATCAACGCCGCTAAAACAGAGGTGATGGCCTGGAACCAAGCGGTCTACCAATGTCGGTATCTGTTAAGACCTAAAATGATATATCTTGGTGTCAATATAGTGCAAGATATTGCAAAGATCGCTGAGTTAAACTTGACTGAAGTGGTGAGAGAATGTGTGAAGCTTATGAAGACATGGGCTTCACTTCCTCTCTCTATTATTGGTAGGACTAATTTGGCAAAAATGTCGATACTCCCTAAAATTACTTTCCTTTTCAATTGTATCCCACTTTATTTTGAAAAGTTACAAATCGAGAAAATCCAGAGGGATATCAACTCTTTTGTTTGGGGGTATACATTTTCTCGACTGGCTTGGAAAAAGCTGAGACGCCGAAGGGAGAAGGGAGAAGGGAGGCCTTGCTCTGCCCGACCTTCAACTCTGTGCCTGGGCGTTTCAACTCTCCCACGCTCGCATGCTATTAAAAATGCCAACTAAGGTTGGTGCGGGTGGGATGTTTCTAGCAATGTTACAGGGCGAACATTTACCGGTGGAGGGATTTTTGTTTAAATTTGGAGATGTTAAGTTTTTCAAAAAAGTTAGGCTCAAGGTTTTGCAGGGTCTGAGTAAAACGTGGACAAATTTGAGGAGGTCGATAACTCTTGGCTACTTTTCTAGCATGGCCCCTATATGGGACTCTCCTGGTAGCCCAGAGTGCCTGAGAGACAGGTTGGCGATCCCGTTAAGGGATTCTGGCATGGTGGTTTGGAGGGACCTGATTTCAGATGGCACTCTGGCAACATGGGAACAACTTAGTGAGAGGGTGGGGGTGGGGCCCTCCCTTTCTAGATTTAAATATTGGCAGCTGATGAGCTGGGTCCAGGCTGAGCTACAGTCATCCAAGGGGAACTTATTAGGGAAAGGCAACGATTTAGAGTATAATCTTGTGACTAAACCCTATGGGAAGAAAGAAGTTTCCTTTTGTTACCAAGCAATTTTGGAGGCAGTGGATGGAGAGTTTACCTTGGCAGAGGAATTATGGGGTAGTGTGCTGTTGGATCAAGAATGTGATTCTTTATAGCAATCCTCATGTAAACTCCTGCATGATATAGTAAAGCTGGCATGGTTGAAAAGAAACCACCTGTTTACCATCCACAGGGCATACTTTACCCCGCTGAAGCTCTCTAAAATCAACAAAGAGCAGCCTGTCTGTTGTAAAAAATGTGGTCTAGTTATGGCCTCCGACATACACATGTTTAAAGAGTGCCCAGCGTTATTTTCATTTTGGGACAGTGTTGGTAAATTTCTGTCGGACATAATAGGGACTATGGCCAATATGGATCTATCTTTGATTTTTTTCGGACTTCAAGATAATGTTAGAGGCCCTGCAAGATCGTTACTTTTTTATGCTGTGCTCCTGGCTAGGAGACAAATATGCATGAAATGGACCGACCACATCCCTCCTTCCTTTTTTGATTGGCAATCCTCTGTTTTGGCGACCTCTAAGATGGACCTAATGAGACCAGGCAGCAAAAAGAGGATAGCATTCTGGAAGATTCTGGAAGGAAATGGGACCCGTAGTTGAGGTGTTTTTTTTGTTTTTGTTTTTTTTTTCACTCTCCCTCGGGTCCTATGATTAATGCTGCCTGAATACTCTAAGGCCTAGGTCTAGATCCCTCCTCCTTAGTGAGAGGCTGCGGTCTTAGGACATGGCCTTCGAGCTCTAGAAGCTAGAAACACAGAGTTATCTCAACGGATGCTTTTTGTGCGCGTTTCGATAAGTCTTAGTGCCGGTAGGTGGGCGATATTAAGCGCATACCACCTATGCCGCTCAGTTCACTGAGTGTGGGCGCGGACTCCTCGATCGTGCACTTAAAGGGAGATTGGCGGCTAATGAGGACAAAAAAAAAATAGGTTCACTGGAGAGGTCCTGGTGGCTCCCATCGCTTTCTCACTCTTAATCTGCCATAGAAAACTGAGCTTCTCATACATAGAAAATTACATTAAAGCCCGCCCATCGTTAATATGGTTAGCAGTATGGAAAATAAGGAGGTGAGTCTTTTTGTTGACAGTCAATTTTATTGAATTTTTTAATGTAACAACCAACAGCACCGTTCAGAGCTACATTACACATTATCAAAAGAGGGAGACAACACATCAGAGACACATCAAGGCTATACCAAGAAAACCAAGAATGACATGTCCAAGGGCATCTAACGCGCTCTCTCCACATCAGTCTTCTATTACCCCAACCCATTTGCCCCACATGCGGCAAAATTTCTTAGGGCATCTCCTGGCGACATAAAGAGGCCGCTCCTGCGCAGCACACCAGTCCACCCCCCTGCGCCATCGCCCTAGAGTGGGCGCGTTAGTGTCCAACCATTGAGCAGCAATGTCCCTTTTGGCAACCGCTAATGCCGTATTAAGGAAGGGCTTCTCAGCCCTAGAGCCATCCAGTCCGTCGGTGATGCCCAGCAGAATATGTATGGGATCAAGAGGCACCTCCCAGCCCAGGACCTCCGTCAGGTCCTGTGTTAAAGATTCCCAATACCCCTGTGTCGCAGGACACAACCAAACCATATGGAAGAAGTCGGCGCGGGGGTGGGAGCAGCGGGGGCAGTGGGCATCCGGCCAAAGCCCCGCACGGTGAAGACGCAGGGGTGTAAGATAGGCGACATGTAAGAAGTAAACTTGGACCAAGCGGAGCCTCATGGAGACTGCAATCATTCTAGGGGCCATCAGAGCGTCCCTCCAATCCGCGTCCTCCATAGCCCCGAGCCAGCCCTCCCATTTGTCTCGGAGTAGGGAAAGGAAGTTGGGAGTATTGTTGGTGAGTGAGCGGTAGATCCGAGAGATCCCACCCTACCCCAGGTCGCCAGTCATGACATGCACCTCAGGTAGGCTATATTCAGGCAAGGAAGTGCCATCTGAAATATGAGAGTGTAGGGCGTGAGACAACTGCAGGTAGCGGAAAAATTGAGAGGAATGGAGGGAGAGTCTAGCTTGTAGATCCTGAAAGGATCGGATACGTGTACCACTCCAGACATCGCCCAACAAAGTCACCCCGATGAGATCCCATTGTCGGAACCCCGGCAAGGAGGCAACTTCACGGATCCTGGTGCCATACCACAAGGGGGTGTATTGAGTCAGTCTCCCTGCCCAGTGAGTATGACGTAGGGATGACCGCCAAGCCAGAAATACTCCACGCGTGACCTCAGGGAGGGCCCGAGGAACAACGGCTCCGTAAAGCATCCCCTGGATAGAAGAGAAGCCCATAGCATGAAGCTCTAAGCGGTACGCCGGGTCAGACCAGCCACCATTTACCCAGTTGTGAATCGTGAGGAGACGAGTTGCTAAATAATAGAGGTAGAGGTTCGTCATTCCGAGACCTCCGTCAAAAGGTGGGATTCGACAGTGGGCCAGGGTCAGTCTGGGTCTCCGGCCCCCCCAGAGGAACTTAGTGGCCAAACCGTCCATGTCCCGGAACCAAGACCTAGAGAAAGGAGGTGAGTCTTACAAGAGATATCATTATAGATTGTCTCTGCTGTGACAAATGATCTGAGATTCCCTGGATAGCCGGTGTGGAATCGAGCCTGCGCAAGAGTTGTTTTCAGCATGTTTTCACAGACCCTGAGGGAAACCGCTACAGCAAGCTCTGTACAATCTAGCCAATACTGAAAAAATGACCATAGAGAGGGGAATATTAGAGTGGCTGGATATTTGAACACTGCAACGGACAGCCCAGCAACATAGTATATGACAAGACCAATTTGGCATTGAATGCAAAGTTTATTGTTCTGTTATAGGACTGGGAGAACATAGAGTGACTGTACTTTGTTTTTGTTTTGTTACAGCTTTGTCGGTCCTGAAGAGAACACCAATAATTAAATTGGGGTGGTCAAAACGCGTCGACCTGTTGGTTTTCAGACCTTTTGAGTGTTTTGTACTTGTTTGAAATATTTTGAATTGTGGATTATTCTTTCAAAATTCATTCACCTTAGGTCTTGTTGTCTTAAAGTATTGTCTTTTTAAATTATTGTAAAATTAGAACTCCAGTATGTAATGAGGGTGTGCATGAATGATTGGTTGTGTGGCTGTTAGATGTTATGTATTTAAGTCTGAATATTGAGTGCAAATAGAATTAGGGAATGTGTTTCAACGTATGAGTGAGAGTATGAAAGAACTTTGTATTAATGAAACGAGGGAGCTATGTGATATGTAAAAAGAGTATAAGGATTAATGATTTGGTTATTAATTGATTTTTGCTGTTTAAATAAACGTCAATATATTCATTAATTGAAAAAGAAAAAACTTTATTGGTCACTTTGTTTTGTCTCTTGGTGATGCATTTCAAATAAGGTATAAAAGAGAGATCAGCATTGGCATTTTTGTTGTTTATTGTTCTAATTGTGGCTCAGCCTTGCTGATTAGGAGTCCAAACCCTGGTTGTTACTACCTGTTATAGGACTGGCACGATAAAATAGCTGTTGTGCTTTTCACTGGGTTTTAATGCTTATCCTGATTCTTTGCCCTACCGTTGTGATGATAAGTGTGCACAATCAGTGCTCCATTTTACATTTTTTGTACTTATCATTCTATGTATTCAAGACATTTCATGCTTCCCCTTGTAAAAAGGCATATTATTAACTTTAGGGTTGCCCTCAGTATCTTCCTTCAAATCATAGTTGAGGAGGTAATTGCCCATGTAGATGCTTTTTTGAGAGTAGCAGTACAAACTTGTGGAACCATGAATACTTAATAAGTTCACAGATATGATTGTTGCATTTTCATACTTTCCCTATGTGATTTGCATTTTAGCTAATTGTTTTTTTCGAATTGTGTTGTTATTATGCACTATATTGTATTTTATTGTATGTCTTGTAATTTTATGGATACTTTGGCATTCAAATAAAGTTATTGAACTGAACTAAAAAATCACAAAATCAATCCAATGAAGAGGAAAAGTAGGAGAATCGTAATCCAAATGTATATCCACGGAGGGATATGGTATGTCTTTTTGAGCCAAATAAAAAGTTCACCTAGTCCTCTTTGCAGAGATGGATCTGATGAATCTGAAAAAAAGCCATCAAAGTAAAGAAAATAGCCAGAGGCTGTTTGTATAAACGTGGGAGGCTTGTGACGCTGTGTACTGATCCTTGTGGCCATACCCATAGGAATCAAGAGCAGGAATCCACTTCTAACATGATGTATTTGTAAGGCCCATCGCAGTGTAAGGCTTCGCAATGATCCAGATAAACACAAGCCAGAGGCTTGTCTGAGATCAAAAGAGGTGTCTGTGGGGGAAACAGCATTTAGATAGCATGCAATACATTGCATGCCATTACAATGCAGTCGTTACAACTACTGCGTTGTTATATATCGAACAATTACATCGCAAGTTGTTACAACGACTTGCTGTAGGGGGCAGAAGGTTTTGGATTTACAGTCGAACACCTTCCCTGCTGTTACACAAACTGGAGTAGGAATAGTAAATTATACTATAACTAAGTCAGGCTTGACCCCTCCAGCATGTCGTTGTAACGACTTGCGGTGTAATGGTTTGCGATGTAACAACGCGGTCGTTGGAATGACCACGTTGTAATGGCATGCTATATATCGCATGTGGAGTAAAGAGATATATTCATCTGTGGTGGACGACTTGTGGTGGACAATTAGATTTTCTAGAAAATGTCATATTTATGGACATAGTCTTTGGCCTGTTTGTAAAGACTTGGCCACCAGTAGCGTTGCTGCAATAATGAAATTATAGCTACCACCCCTTGTGTGAGCAGATGCTAAACCCTTATTTGCTGCGAGGATCATTCCTAACCTGCGATATGAATTAGGTATTACTCTATCCCCCACTCCGGAAATATGAGCAAATAGAATGTTTTGCACGCTTAACTGGTAAGAATATTTTAGTGGAAAACCTTTCAGTAGGTTGGGTGCTATTGGGCACAGCATTGACAGTCTCCATCTGTTCTCGTACTACAACGAGTTGTTGCAGTGACTGCAGCAGTTTGCACTGTTGCAGCTTCATCAGCCATTGAATTACCTGCAACCTGTATTCCTACGCATTGGTGGCAAAGCGTGTGTATAACATGAGTCCGTGGCAAGCTAGCTTTCAGCTTTGCCACTTGTCCCCAAAGCATCTTATGCTTGATCATGCACCCTTTGGAATCTCTAAATCCATTCTGTCTCGAGTAGTATAAATATTAATTGTAAGACTGGGCACAATATTATGAAACACACACTATTAGTGTGGGAAATTTCGGATCCATATTTTCTAGTGCATCAATTAGAGCTTTCAGTTCAGCCAGTGCAATCACCAAGTGACTGTGCATATGTTTTATGAAGCTAGAATTCTCCATTCCTCATTTTACCCTTTACCACTGCGCAAGCAGAAGATTATTGGTGTTGTGTCCCTACTGCAGGCTGGACAGCACCATCAGTGTAGATTAGAAAATCATACTGATCTAGAGGCATTACCTCATTGGGCAGAGGATATTCATGTTCATATTGAAGATATGCTTTTGTTTGTAGTGTAGAGACAAATATGTAATCTACATCTATTGCGGTGAGTGAGTTGGCCCATTGTATCCCTCTTGGATGTAAAGTTTTAGAGTTTGAAACACTGGACTTTGCGACAGCCTCCAAGGCTGTAATGGGAGTAATGACAAGTATTTGTTTTCCCTGAGCCAATGATCCTTCATTCACTACAGCTGTCAGTACCGCCGTCAGGATATTTTCTGTTGGGGCAATGTGCTTTTCTGCCTTGGCATATAAATGCAATTTATATGCAGTTGGTACAGTGTCTCCTTCATTGAATGTGACATAGGTGTATCATGATAAATCCGCAATTATACGGATCGCAACGTTTGTGGTGTTTACACGTGTGTGAAATTGTTTTGGAGCCAACATGTCAACTTTTACTGAACGTAAAATTCGTGTGTGTTTAGATGTCTAACGTGTGCTTGAAAAGTCTGGATGAATCAAGCCGTAAAACAGTTTTACCCATCGTGCATATTCTGGTATATGAATTCTCCCAAAATTTAGAAAACCCAATATTGATTTCAATGTATTTGGAGTTTGTTGGGTCACATGTGGAGTTGCTTATGACTGGGCTATGGCAGATCCCGCCTTCACGTAGCCCAGGTGATCATCGCGTCGCCACGTACCTGGAAACACGAGAGGTTTGATGACGGGGTGAGGCACGGCGTCTTGGCGTTTTTCGTTCTTGCTCCTTTGCTGATACATTGCTTCCTCTGGTACTAGGAGCCTCAGGACTGCTGGAGCCAGAATTGTATTTGAGGCCTGCCTGCCTGCTTTACATTTTCCGGATCTCCCAGGGGGTTGTGTTGCTCGAGGGGCTGCCGCCTTGGAGCCTGTTCCTACTTCCCACTCCTGTCGATCGCCGCGGTTCTCCTGTAAGCCACTCATGCTGCTGGTATGTTGAATGCAGAAGGCGGAGGGAGCAGGGATGCTTTGTAACACTCCGGCAATTTGACTGTGCAGAGGAGAAGATGACGATCCCTACCAGGGCCGGACTGATGTGAACTGAAGGTGACTAGGAGTAGGTAGAAAGCAGCTTAAGGCTGGCTGCATTGTTTGGGAGAGGAGATGAAACAGGGACGAATTTTAATTTTTTTCAAGGGGAAGGTGCACTGGGTGTGGTCTCCGTCAGCTAATTATATATACTGTGATTAACTCCAATACTATGGGGAGACACACTAAAAATCCCACTACCCCGTCTCAGTCAGACTCTAATCCGCCCCCAAAATCAAGAACATGCAATATACAAATGAAAACGGTCCAGGGTACTTCAAAAGCTGAGCGGGAGCAAGTTCAGAAAAATCGTAGAGGGTCTATCCCCATAGCCAATTGTTCAAGTTCAGAGGAGGAATTCCTAGATCGAGGCGAAGGTGGCCAAGGGGGGTCGCAAGGAAAATCAGATAATGCTTGCCAGGTACTGACGAATTCAATCACACTGGACATAGAAGGCAGCAGTGTCGATACAGTCTGGCAGATTGAGAACCAGGACAAGAATCCTCCAATGGAAAACCAAGAGGGCTTGCGCATAAACCACCCCAGTCTATTGGCAGGTAAAAACAAGGAGTACTCCATTTTCCAGAAAACCAAGTCTTCTCAACCTTTAATTCAGTCTCTACCTTCTCCCCCGCAACAGCCTCCCAAGCTGGACATTCAAAGTGTGAGGGTTCCACAAATTGACCAACCCCAGCCTTCTTCTTCTTCCCCAACTCCTACTAATGCACCCCCTCTGCTCTTCCACCCAATGGGGTATCCCTCTCCTCCCGTGTTAGCATCAGAGCTATTCGAAGGTACTAAGGAAGTAGCTTTGGAAACAGTAAAGGTATCTGCAACAGGATCTGAAACAGGATCTGCAACAGGATCCACAACAGGATCTGGGCCTAGTTCTCAGTGCGATATAAAAAGCATACTCAATCTAATTCTTGATGAGATCAGGGAAAGCTACCCAGGCAACTGAAATTGCAGCATTACATGCACGATTATCGAAAATTGAAGAGGTAGTGGGGCTATGCCATCTCGAGTACTGGAGAACTAATCCAGAATCTCTCAGTTAGAGGATCAGATGACCTCAATCCAGCAGCAGGTCTCAGATGATAAAAAACTAAAGAACGCTCTGGAAATGAAACTCGAAGAGCTGGAAAATCATTCACCTCGGACTAATCTTCGGTTGGTTGGTGTTCCGGAGGGGTGCGAAGGATCTCAACCAGTTCAATGGGTGGAGTCCTTCATAAAAGAGACAGTTCTTCCTGAATTCTCTGGGGACCTCACGATCACCCATACCTATAGAGTTCCAGCCCAGCCCTTTCCTAATTCTAAACTTCCCAGAACTATTTTAGTGAATTTTTCAGATTATCGCTTAAAGGAGCAAATGTTGACCAGGGCAATTCAAAAGAAGCAATTTTCATCATCCGAGGTCCCCCTCTGCCGTATTTGTTCAGATATGAGTGCTGCGGTGGCACGCCGCCGAAAGGAGTTTGTTAAACTCCTTTATCTATTCAAGGTGCAGGGGGCGCAAGCAGCCATTGCCCAGCAGTCGAAACTGCGAGTCCTGGTTCATGGAAAGTTCCATATGTTTTCAAATCTGAATGAAGCACAGGAGCTTTTGCAGCGAATCATGAAGGACAAGTAAAGGGAACAAATTGCTTTCTATGTTGCTATAAGTCGCTCTTTTTCTATTTTTTGCCCTTTTTTTCTCTCTTTCTCCTTTTCCCATTCTTTTTCTTTTTTTTTCAGGGCGGGGTGGGCGATGTATCACATTAGGGTGCAATACCATGGCAACCGTCATGAAGGGCCCTCAAGGTGGGCCAGCAGAGGGTAAGGCGGGCAATTCCCCCACTGCTAAGGGACAGGGTCACAGAGTTCCAGGGGTGGGTTGGGTTTGGGTCAGGGCACACAGGAAGGGTAGTGGCGTAGAAAAATTAAACAAACAGAATAGTTTAAATATAAAATGCAATATAGCAGGTACAGGAAAAGGAAATAAGCAGAATTATTTGAAACTTTATATTAGAAAAAAGGGTATGTTTATTGATGAGTTTTATTTGAACAACAACGCGAAAAAAAATGGGTACTTATGTTCGTATTATATCGATTAATGTAAATGGTATCGCGAATAAGCGTAAGTATGGTGGCCTGATAAGATGGCTGGCAGCATTCTCCCCCCAAATCTTGTTCTTGCAAGAGACCCACCTTAAATCCAATCAACCTAATCTGTTTATCCCAAAGAATTTCTCAAAAGCCTACTTTGCCTCAGCCCAGGCAGCAATACGAGGGTAGCTATCTATTTTGGACGAGGAATAAACTGGGAAACTATTCAAATTGATGGAGATCTATATGGTAGATGACTTTGGATTGTGTTAAGGATGAATGGCAATCTGTTGAATTTGGTGAATTATTACACACCTGTTGTAGATGATTATGCGGCGCTTAAAAGTATTAATATATAAAGCCAGAACAGCGCTAGGCCTAATTATTTTAGGAGGAGACTTTCATTTTATAAAGGATCTGCAACTAGACACATCTAATAAATCAAAAAGGCAGATGAAACCTGGGACCAAGAAGTTGATAGATGTTATTAAAAAGGATCATCAATTGGTTGATCCTTGGAGAAGGGCTCATGGTGTAGCTAAACAGTTTACTTATTATTCTAGCCAATTCAGGTCAGCTTTCAGTACTGATTTCTTTTTAGTGTCACGCTCTCTGAGCTGCTTGAATACTGAGATTATGGCCTATTCTTTCTCAGACCATTCTTTAGTTAAATTGGAAATTGACTTAGGGTTGGGGGTTAGAGAAAAATCCAGGTGGCAGATGGATCGAGTCCTCTTAACCAATCAACAGTGGGTAGGGAATATGCAAGAATGGATCAGGGAATTTTTGGGGATTAATAGAGGAACCGCAAGTCTTTTCTCAGTTTGGGGGGCTTTTAAAGCAGCAATACGAGGACAAATGATAGCTTTTATGGCAGGGCAGACTAGCGAACGCAAAGCTCAAATTGGAGAACTTCAGAAAGCAGTGAATGTGGCTTTGATTAATAAAAAGAGAGGCTCTTCTGAGAGGGGTCAGGGTGTTGGAAAGGAACTTAATAGGGCCAAACAGGAATTGAGGGAATTTTTTTATCATGGAAGAGATATGCAGTACAAAAGCATATCAGCAGAGAACCTATGAAGAAAGCCAGATGGTAGGGAAATTATTGGCATGGTCAACTAGAGCCAAACAAGAAGCAGCGGTAATTGATGAATTGCTAATTCCTGGGACACAAAATTTAGTTTCTGGACAAGACAACATCTCAAAAAAATGTTTAGATCACCATAAAGATCTCTACTCAACTGACTATCAGGTACCTAAACAAGCCATCCAGTCCTATTTTGATGATTTAGTCCTCCCTCAACTTTCTATAGGAAAAAAAGAGGCTTTAATGGCCGACATTTCGACAGAAGAAATCTCCATGGCTCTGACCTCGATGCCTGGAGGTAAGGCTTGCGGGAATGATGGTCTTCCCACCGAATTTTATAAAGCCTTCTTGGCAGAGCTACTTCCATTTTTGCTCGAGCTTTTCCATTCTGTCAGAGCAGGAGGGGAAATTCCAGCGTCTTTTAAGGAATCATCAATAGTCAGCTTTGTAAAAAAAAGGGTAAAATCCTAGGGAAGTTGGCTCTTATAGGCCAATTAGTCTCTTAAATGTAGACTACAAAATTTTTATGAAAATTTAGACAAATCGATTTACATCTTTGGCTCAATATGCAATTCATGTAGACCAATCGGGCTTTATAGCAGGCCGGGCAATGTCGTCAAATATGGGTTTTCTTATTCAAGCAATTGATTATTTTAATATCCATCAAACCCCCGCAATAATAATAATGGTTGATGCCGAAAAGGCATTCGACCTTGTGAATTGGGGAGCATTATTTTATGGCCTTGAAAAGTTTGGCTTTCCAGGGCAAATTATTACTATGCTTCGGAATATATATCAAGGAGCTCAGGCCCAGATCAGGATAAACTTTAAATCAATAGGTCTAATCGATATAAAACGCGGGACCCGGCAGGGGTGCCCCCTGTCGCCTGTTTTATTTACTTTCTTCATAGAGCCTCTGGCAGTGAGGATTAGGGATGTCGAAAATCAAATTAGTTGCTGATGACGTGATACTTTACCTCGAACCGGAAAAACAAAATGTTGATCTAATATTAAAGGAGTTTTCTCAGTTTGAGGCAATTGGAGGATATAAAATCAACCATAAAAAACCTTAAATATTGGCATTAAATGTCTGCTGTAATTTTCTTCCAGATATTCTAAAACAGCAAGCATATTCCTCTGTACCGATCCGCTATATAGGAGTTTATGTGTCAAATCAATATGCAGATTTATTTTAGCTAAATTACGAAGCAACATTGAGTAAGATTAAAGATTTATTGGGAAAGTCGGGATTTCTTCCTCTCTCATTGATAGGGCGTGTTGCTCTGATTAAGATGTCAGTACTACCCTTATTAATTTTCCTTTTTTCAAATGTCAAATGTTTCAAAGTTAGCGCTGCATATTTTAGAGAATTGGATAAACTTTTTCGCCAGTTTATTTGGAATAAAAAAGCATCAAGAGTAAAATGATCAATTCTCCAACTAGATACAAGCTGGGGTGGGCTGGCACTCCCCCGTATCCGAACTTAATATGAAGCTGCATTTATGGATATTTTAGTTCCCCTGCTTGATAATAGGGGATCTTTGGATGGTTTTTTTATGAGGAAAATGGCTGACGAAGCCGGGACTCAACTTCCGGTCTTCTTAAAAACATCAAAACTGCCTAAAAAAGTAAGATATAAGACGCTTCAAGAATTCGCCATTAGATTTCGGATTTTTTTTTTTCAAAAAGCTAAGTCTTCAGGATTTGAATATTTGGGGTTGACAGAGGCTAGAAGTTTGGGCCTCTTTATTCGTAGCAACCAAATCAAACTTTGGGAATTAAAAGGTTTTAAAGAGTTAGGCCATTTTTTAATAGGAGGTAGATGTATCACCTGGGAGGAGGTTCAGTCCAGATGTGGCACTCAGAGTAGGCTCCTTTTCTTCAGTTTCCTTCAGGTAAGATCCTTGTTAGATAAAAATTTACCCTTAGGTAACATAGGCACCCCTTCGGTCCTTGCGTTTAAAACCAAATTGAGAGGTGTAGGGAATTGGTATAGAGTTTTTCAAAATCAAGGGGAGCCTCTCGCTGTTACCAATTTTCTGGAAAAAATAAAATATGAACTGTCCTGCAATCTCTCAATCAGAGAATGGCAAGCATTCTCGCAGTACGGTAGTCAGGCACTTAGGGCTGCACATTTCAAAAGGATGGCTTACCTGTCCCGATGGTTGGCTTATTATATGCCATATGCTCTTCACAAAATGTACCCAGAGGCTGAAAATACTTGTTTCCATTGTCAGCAAGCTGGCGAGGGCAGTTGGCTTCATATTGCTAGTACATGCTGTAGGTTGAGCCAGTTTTGGCTGGAATTATATGCTAGGCTTAGCCGCACTCTTGGAAGCAATATACAACCAGAACCGGAGGTGGCATTGTTTGGTTTATTAAAACAAAGTCCAAACCAGGCTATAACAAAAGGGGGGGAAATGTTTTTATCAATCTCCTTCCTGGTGGCACGTTCACTGATTATGCAGAATTGGAAAACAACAAAAACCCCAACCTTTATTGAATGGTATAAAAAAATGAAACGAGTTAGAGCTTATGAAGAAGTATATGCGAAAAGGGTGGGAGCTTTTAAGAAATTTGTTTCGGTTTGGAAACTTTTCGATCAAATGGAAAGGGATCTGCAGGAATCATTTTGATCAATTCTATGATATCTCCGGTACTGCCATTACTACCAGGTGGTTTTCTCCTTTTTTTTTGTTCCGATTAGAAAGGAGGTCCAGGGATAACATTTTCCCTGTTGAATTTTATCTCAGTGATATCAATCGATTTGTACTTTAGTTGAAGAGAATGGCTTCTTCTTCTTGAGTATATATTATCCAGGTGATGCTCCGCATTTGCATTTTCGTTTGAATAAACAGCATTCGAGATGTATGCACTTTTCTTTTAAAGGAAAGAATTGTAAAGTATATTTGCACTTGCACTTTATTTAATTGTACTAATTTTTCTGTCTAATTGTATCTCTGTGATCTCAATTGCATTTGCACCTGCACTTTAGTTTAGGAGAATGGCCTTCTCTGGAATATATATGATTCAGGTGATGTTTATTCCTGATGTTGATAATAAGTTTGCTGAGTTTGTAGCACTTTACTAGATGCACTTTAACTTTTATGATATGATCATTCCCCCGATTATAAAAATTGGTGATCTCTTGCATTGAGCAGCATTTACTGTATAAGTTTGTATATATATGCTTATTGATGTTTGTCCTAATTTATATTTCCTATTCTGCTCAAGAATTTTTTTTTTTTTAAATTTAAAAAAAGAGTTTGTTGAAGCACACACTTCTCTAAGAAATGTGTCGCCAGTCTTTTTACTTGGCAGCTCGTATCTCAAGAACAGGACACTGAGATGGGCAATCTTTGATTTGTTTAATCAAAATCTTGTAATAGTTCTGTAACCTGGGCTGAAAACAGCCCAGGATATTCTTATACCCTTTAGGCAATAAACTGAACTCTTTTTGAGAACCAAGAGCGCTGAAAGTGGTCACGCACCTGCTTTCAGGCTCTATGTTATGGCAGAAGATCCCATTTGAAATGTCTAATGTGATTTTGTACTATTATGCCTATTATACTGTTCATTAGTGCAGCACTATGCGAGTTTGTACCGCAAATGTGAGTGTAGCAGTGTTGAAGTGTCTGTGATCTAAGACTAAAAAATATGAATGGTCTGGTTTCATTACTGGAAACAAGGGATTATTCATTAGTGAGGTGCACATTTCTATTACACCCTACTATTCAAGTTATGTGAGTATCTCTCTTACTTGTTTTTGACCTCATGTTTAACGGGGTATTGTCTTTGTGCTTGTGGGGTAGACCTCACATGTACAGTGTGGTAAGGAGATCCATCATCCCAACCCACGTGGTTGCAGTATAACACAGTAGCTTGCGCTAAGGCCCACTCCTTGGCATATGTAAATTTAATCCTGAAACGAGGTTGGAAAAAGCTGGGAAAATTACTGTTCCTCCTTGTGGCCAATGCCTAAAAAACTCTAGTGCCAGTCTTTTTAAGCAAAGAGAATGTCATAGCCAAACGACAAGTCCTGCCAAAAGAGAGCGTTGATAGTATGTTGTATATACCCCTCCATCTGGAGTTACAATTCATATAATTGACTAGGGACACTCAGTTGCTGGTCCGGTGTTTCCATCTGAACATAGTCACTAGTTGCTACTGCCACCAGACACTCCATAAGATTCAGGCGAATAGATAATCACTGTACATAAATAAAGGCAAGGTTTGACAGTGGTTTGGAGACACAAGGATTGGATGAAGGGTATATTCAAAGGTCGTGCCCTCAGCTCAGTGCTCGCTACACATGAACAAAACCTCTCTGTACGAGGCACTGCTCTCAGGGCAGGTAAACAACGTTCATAACATAGCCGTAGGCAACACCCTTAGACCATTGCTTATTTCACAGGGTCAATAAGTATTGTGCAATTAATTGGAAGACATGAGGAATGGTGCAGACATGGGCAAAGGCCACACTTGAATCTAATATTTCAGTGCATACCATGTATGAGCATATGTGCGGACCGCAGATGTTGGACCTAGCCCTTTTTGAAAGGGTCACCCCCAGATTTGTGCCTTGGTGAACCTGTTTTTGTTGCCATTAGGACTCACGGAGCTTAGTTTTACACGTCTTTATTTGTCTAAGTGTAAATGCGAACTAAACATTCTAAACTAGCCTTCAATACATTCCACTCTAACACGTACATCAGAGTTCTACGGAGTCCCTCAGGAGCCAAAAGAGTTCCATCATTTCTAACTTGCAAGACACTACATCACCTCCTGTGCAAAATATATATATATTTTTTTACAAACTATAGATAGATAGACATATATAATTAAATCTCTTCAATCAATCTTTTTGTTGCTTTAATTGCTCTACCTGGTCCTGGTCTCAGAATCTGGGAACTGTCATCACCAATGTCCAGGATCTGAGTCAACGGTTTAGAGGTACAGCAGTCACTGATGGCTCGGACCCAGTCTCTCCTTCAATAATTAGATCTGATGAACGATTAGTTAAAGGCCTAAAGTGAGAAGAGTCTCTGGTAATAGACTTCCAAGGGCAGTAAGCAGTCACCATGTGTCCCTCGGTAGACACCACTTGAAAATGACCTGCATCAAATGGTGCATCAGATTTTCTTCTCCGCATCTGTTGTGCGAGCACTCGATCTCCTTTCCAAAAGATAATGATCTTTGCACGTTGTCTTTGGTCAGTATATGTTTTTCCATTTTGTTTGTTCACCAAGTCTTTCCCATGAGTTGCATTCTCTTTCTATGATTGGTCCTTTGATGTAACTTGGTGTTCATTGCTCACTCAAGCATCAGTGTTGCATGTCTTTCACCTGTGGTCAAACAGGGTGTCCAACAATAAGCTCTTAAGGTAAATTTCAACACATTTTTTTAAATTAAGCTTCTCAAGTTTAGGACGCTGCACTACTTTCTTTAGTCTATTCATAGATCGCTCAACAAGTCCGTCAGCTTGCGGCCACAAAGGTGAGCTCTTTTGATGATTTATATTCAAATGCTCCAAAAAATCTTTAAACTCTCGACTATTGAAAGGCTGGCCGTTGTCAGACTTCACTATGGCCGGAACACCCCATGTCACAAAGATGCCATCTAGTCTTTCAATTACTTGTTCTTGTGTAGTAGATGAAAGACCTTCAATTAATTCAAATCGTGAATACTCGTTCATAATCACCAGCAGGTGATGTCCATTGTCGAGCTGACCGAAAAAGTTTATGGCTATTCTCTCCCATGCATGCTTTGGAAGTTCTGATATGCTCAAGGTGTAATGAGTAGTTTTTGTAGAAAGGCAGTTGAATAGATGATAGGCCTTTAGTTCCCTTTTCAACCCTGTCATCAAGATAAGGAAACCAGACAAGGGCTCGGAGAGCTCGTTTTGTGATAATAATTCCACAATGTCCTTCATGGGCCACTTCAATTATTTTGTCTCAGACTCTCTGGAATAAGAATTCTCTTCCCTCGTAGGATAATTCCTTCCTGAGTTATAGACAGTTCATCCTTGACATTTTTATATTTTTGATATACACCGTCACTGGTGAGCGGTTGAGGGTGTTGGTTCCACGACTGATATGTAATTATGACCATCAGCTTCAACATGTCACTATCATGGCTCTAAGCAGTGAAAATCTAGGCTAATGAAATAGCAGCTGGTGTGTTTGATATTACAATAAAATCGATATACGTTTCAGCCGTCTATGAGGGAGTACCGTGACCTTGTATACGTATAATGGAAAAATAGTCAGTAGGGTTCTGATATTTCCCTGGATGATGCATAATAGTGTAATTATACTCTTGTAACCATCCCCATCATTCAATGTGAGAAGGCATTTTTGCTTTTGGATTGCCAAATATAGTCATTAAAGCTTGATGATCTATTACTAGTGTAAAAGGCTTTCCGTACAGGAAGACATGAAAATGTTCACAAGCCCATACCACAGCTAAACGTACTTTCTCAGGTTGTGAGTAAACACGTTCTGTTTGAGAAAAACTTCTACTTGCATATGCCACAGTTTGGCCTGGGCGGAGTTCTGCGTCTACGCGGATGTTTCGCAAGCAGCAGAGTTTGTTAGGTCGCATGCATTCGTGTTGATTTTTAGCGCCAGGTGTTTGCCCCCCGCTGAAAGGCACCAGGCGCAGCACAAGAGGGCGCTGCTTCTTTCTGCTGCTCCAGTAGGTTTTCTACTCGAGCTGCAGCTTCCCCGACCCAAGCGGATGGTTTCTCAATGTGAGCAGTCACAGCCATTTGTGAGGAGGTAGTCTGGTGTTCGATATTCTTTGCTTGCACTCGCTAACTTAAAGTTGGCGAGCAAGGAAAACACTGCTCCACGGAGTGCGGAAAACTCTGCAAACTCTGTGAACGGAGCAGAGTTCACTGCCCAGGCCTAGCCACAATATGCCGCTGTGCTGTGCAAGGACAGCGCATAACTGTACAGGGCTAGCGTCAACAACAACCTCTGTGTGAAGATTAGGATTGAAGTACGCTATTTCAGTAGCATTCTGATTGGCTGGTTTAATTCTTTTAAAGCTTTTCTCATAATCATGTGACCAATGAAATGAAACATTCTTTTTTGTCAAGTCTCTCAACGGAGTACTCACTGTGACAAAGTCTTGTAGGTATATGGAAGAGTAGCTGGCCAGGCCTAGAAATGACGCACCATAGAAACATCTATTGGGAGATAAGCATTTGACAGCGCTTGTACTTTGGCAGGATCTGGTGTCATGCCCCCAACAGTAAAGATGTGGCTGAAGAATTTTAGCTTTGTCTAATGGAACTCATACTTGCCAGCATTCAAAGTCAAAGCTGCCTCAGCAAGCAAATGACATACTTATGTAAGAGCTTTATCATGTTCTTTTTGTGTAGCTCTGAAAAACAATTTATCATTGCTGTAATTGAACGCATTCATGACAGGCTGTAAGGTACGTTGAATGACGTCTTGAAACAGTTCGATAGCGGATGGCACGCTAAAACGTAATCTTTTGTATTGAAACAGACCAACATGTGTAGAAAAGGTTGCAATGTACCTGCAATTTTCTTCAAGTTCTAACTGGATGATAAACTTTATTTAAATCAAGGTGAGAGAAGACCTTTGCACCATTTAATTGAATTATCATATCAGCAATTTGTGGACCTGGATGTTGATCTCGTTCAATTGACTCGTTTGCCTGACGCATCTCAATGCATATGCATATAGCTCTTTCCCTGTCCTTTTAAGGCACTATTGCTATCGGAGAAACCAATGGCGTTGGACCAGTTGAACGCTCAATAATGTCATGATTAAGTAACCCTTCAAGTTCTTTTTCAACAGTTTCTTGCAAATGAAAAGCAATGTGTCTAGGGGCCTGATTTAGATCTTGGCAGTACTGCTTCGGTGCGGCCCCAAATATTCAGTCAAGGTGGTCCCAAATATTCAGTCAAGCTTATGGTAGCCCGCCTGCTGTATTTATGCTAGAGAAAGAAGAATGCCGCGTTGGCGGGCATCTGCTGGCTAACAGTTCCACTTCGCTGTCAGGATTGCACTTAGCCAATTTAGATGTTCCTGGTGTGCTGGTGGTGTCCTGGTGGTGTCCTGAGGGCAGAATCATGACGGGGTGAGGCCATGGAGGTGTGGAGACAGGTAAGTACTATTTATTTTCAACTCATTACACATATACATTGTGAATCTTTCAATAAATGTATGTAGGTAATGTTATTTTTGACATATTGCATTGCACACCAACATACACACACAGTTGAATGAACACCCACACACACCACGAACATCTACCTTGGACCCCGACAACAACAGGGTGGCTGAGCGTCGTGGTCAAGTAGCATCAGCACAGGAAGGACCTGGACAATGGCATTCAGGATGGAATCGGTATTGGAACCCCCAAAAAAGGTGAGTTATCAACTCTTCCATTCTGCCAACTCGCTCTTGGAGGTTTCCCCGCCACAGTTGCCTCAACAGAAAGGAATATCGGAATCTGGACAGCGGGAACCTTGGCAGGACTCCCTCCGACAGAAGCTTCAGCGGCTGGTGACGTCGAAGCAATAGCAGGAACCTGGCGGAGATGGCGGGACTGCGGCAGTGATCCCTCCAGTGGCCAGCCAACATCTAAATCGAGTGAGAGTTGAGCCAAAAAAGTGACGGCAGGACCAGTCCCACCACGATCTAGAGCAGGTCCTATCTTTCTGAGCAACAGGATGGACGTCCTCATTGATATGCAACTTTACTTTCATAGTCTACGTTTTTCCAAACCATGAAATAACAAGGGGAACTGACATATTATTTCATGGTGAGCATTCATGCTGTAATTCAGGGAAATCAGTCCCATATCAGCAGCTGTGCTGAAACTGAGTAGACAGGCTCTGAATGCTGGAAGCACATGGATGGGTGCTTGTACCTTTGTTTTGTTGTGTTTCATTGTCGCTACAAATGAACCATGACATTTTAAGGGCATCAATACAGCCCAAGAGTATACTTTGGTTTTCAATGGTGTAAGTTGCGGCAATGGAGATAGTTCATTGTATTTCTCCGCAGGCATAATGTTTATTGATGCACCACTGTCGATAATTAAAGGTATCAAACAACCATTTACTTTCAGTGTAATCTTTGGACAATATTTGGTGCTTTGGCATGTCAATCTTTCTTTTCAATTACATTTTTCTTCACAAGTAGCCAAACCAAAATGTGCACGCTTTTCATGGACAGGGCACAACCATTTTCATCACTTTCACTAGATACTGATACAGAAGAACTGTTTGACGATGATTAAGATGATGATCGACTTCGTTCAGAGTCAATTTGTCTCAACTGATGTCGCTACTTGGTCTTGTGAGTGTGCGTCGAACATTGCTTCTGGAACGTCCTTGCAGCCAATTTGCCTTCACACCGTGACGCACATACATTTTTCTTTGCTTTGCCAGCCATCACAAAATGGTTCTTCTTCCCACAGCCTGTCCAAGAGTGGGATATTTACCTTCGTGAGGAAATGAGAATCCACATATAAAACAAAACTCTTTTTATGTGTAGACATCACCTTGTGTTGTTCAGTCTTTTGTTTTGGCTTACTTTTCACACTCATGATGGATTTGTTCTGGGCACCTCCTGCCTCCAAGTCAGCAGCTTGTCCATCAGAACGCTCTTCAGCTCTGGCAGCCATCAACACTCACTCCAGACTAAGAGTTTCTCTCAGCATTTGTTGTCTGGATGAATCTGAAAAGTATCTGTCAATTACTCTCAGGCACATAGTGTCTTCATCATTAAATTCATGGAACTTACAATGCCTGATGAGTGTGTCGAGTCTCTCTACAAATTCATCAATGGTTTCACCAATTTCTGGAGTTCTTGGTCGAAAATGTATCATTCGTAATGAACATTTGATTTTTTTTTTTTTTTTAAAGAACATATTTTATTTGTCAAAACACACATGGAGCGGAGCTCTGTAACCCAGAGGCTTCCATAGCATCAACATACGTTTATCATGACTTTGACACTTTTCTCATATACAAATGAAAAACAATATTGAAGGGACTT
Organism: Triturus cristatus; assembly: GCF_964204655.1. Taxonomy (NCBI): domain Eukaryota; kingdom Metazoa; phylum Chordata; class Amphibia; order Caudata; family Salamandridae; genus Triturus; species Triturus cristatus. The sequence continues at coordinate 418,961,763 of NC_140585.1, read as the reverse complement.
GCAAATTCTAGATTTCGGAAGAAATAAGAAACGTAAAAAAAAAAAAAATAACACCCCCACCCAACCGCACTGTTAGCCAAGCAACGTCAAATAGCACAATCAGAGCAATGCCCCACTACTATACCGTACAGAAGGGCACAATCCCACCAGTAGAAATATACCCATAGAGAAAAGAAAAGAAGTAGTATCCCCACCAAGGGAAGAGGAGATGGGAGGGAGGGGGTGGGGGAGGAAAGTCAGCACCGGCCCGGACCCTGAGCCGGAACCGGCTCCAACTCTAGCCCCCGATAGTCCGCCCAACGTTTCCAGATCTTATAGTGCTTACGAGGGCACCCCCTCGCTGGAAAGATAGGAGCCTCCAAACCCCTACAAAAATCTAGTGCCGCCTTCCAGACTGAGACGGATGGTGCCACTGACGCCTTCCAGGCCCGAGCAATGTCACGCTTGGCAACGGTAAATCCCAGGAGCATAAGATGGCGTTTATAGATGTTGCCCCCAATATCATCCATCACATGCAGAAGCACCAGCTTAGGCGTGCGAGGGAGGTCCCAACCCAAAACCTCCGACAAACACGTCATCACTCCCCGCCAGAACTGCGCCAGCGCGGAACAGTCCCATATAATATGGAGCAGAGTGCCCTCTTCATGCATACATCATAGACACACTGTGGAAACTACTAAGCCCGCCCTATATAGCCTGACTCTCGTGAAATATACCCTATGGAGGTATTTAAACTGGATGAGCCAAAGACTCATGGCAATGGCTGCCCCCCGAGGGGAGGCAAGGGCCTTCACCCAGTCCTCCTCTTCAAGTGGGCCCATATCACCCTCCCACGCCTCCCGGAGACGCTGCAGGGTCGGGGAGCTATGCGTAACAAGGGATTGATACATTTTAGAGATCTTATGGTCACCCATGAAAACTTTCGCTTCTACCGGGCAAAATCGGCCAACTTTTCCTGTCCCTCCAAGCTAGGGTAAATAGCATGACGAAATTGCAAATATTAAAAAAATTGGGTACGCGGCATTTGAAAATCTTTCTGCAGGTCTTGAAACGACTTCAAAACGGGCCCCCGCATGACATCCCCCAGCACGGAGATCCCAATTGCGTCCCAATCACGAAATCCAGTCAAGGTAGTCAACTGCGGCAGGCGTCCATTCTGCCACAATGGGGTCTCCCGGGTCAGGTGGCTCCACCAACCCATCCACCGCAAAGCCTGCCTCCAGATTCGAAAAATTAGCTGTGTGGCGACCGGCAAGGAGCGCCGCAAGGGTGCAGAATATAGAAGAGTGTGCAGCGAGTGATCACCCATGAGCCACCGCTCCACTGCATACGCCGGATCCGACTTGTCCCCATACCACCATTCATTAAGGACGAGAAGGTGCGAAGCCATATAGTACCAAAGGATGTCGGATGTCGCAAGCCCGCCACAATATGTAGATTGGAAACAGGTATGGAGAGCCACCCTGGCCACTCCACCCCCCCATAAGAACTGACCCAAGACCGCATTAACCTGACGAAACCATCTAGGGGAGATGGGAAATGGACGATTCTGTAGCTGATATAAGAGATGGGGAAGAGAGACCATCTTAAAAATAGCTGGCCGACCATATATAGAGAAGGGCATCTGGGACCAAATGTTAATGTCTTCACTCACCCTGTGCCACACCGGCACCAAATTCCTGTCCCAAGCGGTCGACTGTAAGTCCGAAAGGAACTCACCTAGATATTTCAGGCCACCATGCACCACCCTCACCGCAGAGGCCCAACTACCAGGATCACCCCCTCCGCCCAAAATCCAAAGGGTAGACTTCTGCTCATTCATATAAAGGCCAGAGGTTTCGCCGAACACCTGCATTATGCGCAACAGTCGCTGGCCAGTCCTGTCTAAATCTGTAAGGAAGAACAGCACATCATCGGCGCATAGGGCTATGCGGTCCGACAGCACGTCAGCCCACTCAAGACCAGCCACTTGCGCATCAATGCGCACCCAAGCCGCCAGGGGCTCCATCGCCATGGCGAACAGATGCAGAGACAGTGGGCACCCTTGCCTGGTGCCACTGCCAAAGGGAAAAACTGATGACACTGAGCCCGCCACGCGTACAGGTGCCATTATATCAGTATAAAGCGAGGCCCTAAATTCAATCTGCGAAGGAGCGCAAATAGATACTCCCAACTCAATGATTCAAAAGCGCGATCCATGTCCGCGAGCAATAACGCTGCACGTACCCCCAAGCCCCCAACTGCTGCAATAGCTGTTTGCGCTCGACGGATATTGTGTCGGGTCGCCCGCTGGGGCATAAACCCAGCCTGGTCCGGATGTACCATCGAGGAGATATGAGGCCGTAGACGGTTGGCCAAAGCCTTGGCCTCGACGTTGAGGAGGGAAATGGGACGGTAGGATGCGTGGTGTTCAGGCGGTCTACCGGGCTTGTGAAAGACCACTATCTCCGCATGCGACCAAGCTCCCTGGATTCCTCCACCACTCTACAGTAGTGAGGGCCGAACTGGAGAAAGTACCGCTTGAAGAATTCATTCGGGAACCCATTGGGACCAGGGGCCTTTCCAGGGCGCAGCTCCCGCAGAGCGGAACCCAGTTTGTCCTCAGTGAGTGGGCGGTCCAGTTCCATACTGACCTCATCAGAGAGGGCCCGAGGCGGAAGATCATCTAAAAACCGGCCTACCACCTCTTCTGGCAGACAGTCCCTGGAAGTAGATAGGTACGCATAATACACAGCAAAACTCTCCGCTATGGCCGATGGATCTAATATGGTCAGCCTTTCCGGACCGACAATACCCGGAAGAACAAGAGATCCTGACGCACCCCTGCACAGTCTATGTAGCAGCTTACTCGATTTGTCTCCCCACTGGTATATCCCACTCCGAGTTGCCAGCCAAGCCTGACGGGCCTCGTCGAGCAGTAGAGATGAATAACTTTGTTGCGCCAGAAGCAGTTGACGACGGACCAGCCGCCACCCCTCCTCCCTACTACGCCCCTCCAGATCCAAGAGTGTAGCTTCTGCCCGAATAAGGGTCTCTCTACGGACCCTGCGGGCTGCAGCGCAGAAGGAGATATCTACCCCACGAAGAGTGGGCTTCATTGCCTGGCAGAGGGATGCCGCCGCTGACACCGACCCCACATTACGGGATAGATATTGGTAAATGGCTTCCTCCAGCCGCTCCCTGTAATCCTCATTCTGAAGATTCCAAGTGGAGAGGCGCCACCGGAAGGGCCCACGCGCCAGTCCAGCGCGCAGAGTAATGGCTATCGGTGAATTATCCGAGAGCCCACAGGGGAGAATATCCGCCTCAACCACCCTGCCGGCAATTTCCCGGAAGACAAAGATGTAATCAATGCGGGAAAAGGAGTCATGTACCACTGAGAGATATCCCCGTGTTCCACCATGCAGCCTACACCACGGATCTACCCAATCCTGACCTACCACCAGGGAGTGAAGCTTGGTAGGGTGATGAGCCGCCTGGGCCCCGCCGAGCCTCCACCGATCCAGAACAGAATCTACCACATCATTCCAGTCCCCACCAACCACAGCCAAGCCCTAATGAATATCCCCCCAGACGGTCACAAGTTTCTCCACCAGTCCCCAAGATAGCGGCGGTGGAACATAGACACTGCCCAATAACACTAACTCACCACCCACCACACCTTGGAGGAAAAGATAACAGCCCTGCATATCACACCACGTCTTAGCATGGATGTAAGGGACTCGTCGGTGGATAAGGACTGCGACTCCCCGAGACCCTCGCACAAAACCGTAATGGAACACTTGTATGTACCCAAAGCGTTGGAAGCACAACGCCTTCGTCCCTATGAGTTGCGTCTCCTGCAACATTAAAACATCGCTTAATCTTGTGAAGTGCCCCTCCATTCATACTGGTGTCATGAAATACGTAGTGTAGCAAAGCTTCAACATGCAAGTAAACAGTGCGATTAAAAACATCAACAACAGCCCTGAACAACCCAACCAACCCCCCACCCTATACCTCAATAACAGTGAAGTATCTGTCGTGGTGGGCAGAGCAGGCTGACCCCAACAGGAGGTACCACCCCTCTCCCGCCAATGGATCCCCAACTCACAGCCCATCATCATCTGGCCTCTGTCCCAAACTGTAAATGTCTAACAGATTTACGGCCATCTTTGGGCTCCTCCGGCCAGCTCCAAGCACCTGTGGGCTTTAAGTGCACTCACACGAACAGAAATCAATCAACTGGTGCCGCCTGTCTCGAGGCAGAACCCCTTCATACTGAGGCATCACCTGACTTGGACCTCCTTCTAGACCTGGATTGCCGAGACTCCTTCCCCTTGACATTAGGCCCAGTTCTAGCTGCTCCACTCGAGGACGAATCAGAGTCTCTCCCAGGTGGCGTGTGAGGGCGCAGCCGCACCGTCTCGACCGTCCACTGGAACACCTCCTCCGGGGAATCGAAGAAATGAGTGCGAGAACGATATACAACCCCCAAACGGGCCAGATAAAACAATGCATATGGAAGCTTGAGCTCACGTAATCGGGCCTTGGCCGCTAGGAAAGATTGCTGCTGCTGTTGGACCAGTTTGGGGAATATCAGGCTACGGGCATTGTCGTACTGCAAGGGTTCTTTGGCCCTGGCCTGTTTGATAATTAAGCAATTTCGCAATCACTGGCCGCGGGCGAGCCCCTGGCGGGGGCTTCTGCATCAGGGCCTATGGGTACGCTCGACCACAAAGCACTTGGACAGGGAGTCCGGAGGCAGCCAACTCTCCAGCCACTGGGTGAGGAACCTCTCCACATCTCCGGACTCACACCCCTCCAGAAAAACAACAAAGCAGAGATTGTTGCGGCGCGCCCGACCTGCGGCATCCTCCACCCTTGACGCCAGGCCCCGCTGAGTGCTCGCCAACGACGATACTCACTGTTGCAAGGTAGTGATCACGTCTTCCACCCCGGAGATTCTCGTCTCGTTCTCCGCAGGTCCTGACGCAATAACATAACATCCAATCCCACCGCCCCTATCTTGGCATCAAGCGCGTCTCTGGACTGAGTAATAGCCGCCAGGAGGGCGGCATTGTCTGGCACATCACCCTGGGTCACACCCGATGCCGCCGCGGGGGCCCCAGATCCAGCAAATTTGTCCAGAGTGCTCTGTTTGGACGAGCCGCCCGCGGGCTTGTCTCTCTTCATGACGGTCCAAATGGTCCCCCACACCGCCAACACCAGGAGGTTCGCCACTGACACACCCGTCCCCAAGCAGCAGGGCAACTTCAATGATCCGGGAGCAGCGATTGCACCCGACAACAGTCCCCTCGGCTCGAAGCAACCGCCAAATCAACAGGGCCCAAGGGACACACCACAGGGCCACCCGGAAGCAGATAAGCGGCCCCAGGCAGCGATCCGCAACCAACACCCCCATGCAGCCCGAAAATGCCCCCAAACTCCCACACCGGTCGGGGGGAGGGGGAAATCCACTGGTGCTTGCACAATCAGAAGCCCCCCACGGCAACCCAAGGGAAGTCAGAAGGCTCAGGATACACTGCTCACACCACGATCCAGGGCATCATACAGCCAGCGGCGTCTCACACAATGTCCTGCGAGCCACCAGAACCCCTCTCCTGAGCCGCTTATAGGCCACCCTGTGGGGAATCCCAGTGTCGCTACAGGCCTAGGCTGAAGGAGGGAATCCAACTGCTGTGCAGGGGCCCCCCCAGCACACCCAGAAGAGGGCCGATCCGCCGCCCAAGCCCCAAGCCCACCAGGGGGGGACTCCTCGCCGGCCACGATCCCCAGGTCACCTGTAGGGTCCAGCAGTATGCACATCCACTCCACCACCCCGGGGCTCCACACAGGGCAGGTACCAATGCCCACTACACCGCCATCTCCTAGGACCTCCAACCGCAGGGTAGCAGGCCACAAATGGTGGGTCCCTCGCACAACTGGGGGGCCAAGCACTCCGCAGACCAAGTGGAGCAAAACGGCGGCGCCCGCAGCAGGTATCACCGGGTCTTGCCCACTCACTCCTCCCCGCGGTCTGATCCAACCGCCGAGCGAGGGGGGGCCCTGCAACATGGGGGCCAAGCGCACAGCCGAGAGCAAATCAGGGGCCAAGCTTTCCACGGCCCGGCCGGCTTAAAATGGCAGTGTCAGCAGCAGTCCTCGCTGGTTCACGCCCACCCAACCCCGCGGTCCCAACAAAATGCCGAACGGGGGGGGGAGGGCTCCTGCGCAGTGAGGAAGCAAACGCCCAGCCAGGGGAAGGCTCCGGGAGGGAAACGAAAGCCCCGGGAGAGATCAAAATGAAACGCCGTGGCTCCTCACCTCCCGAGGTCGCTGGCAAGGCCACACTTGAGTCCGCGGCTTCAGCACCGCCGCAAGGCCTCCGGGGCGATCATCACCACCCCGTCGCCACAGGATACGGCAGAGCTCCAGATTTGCCACCAGAAGCGACACCAAGGCTTTAAACCACAGCGGGAGCCCTGTGGTGGATGTTGCAGTCGGAGGAGTAGGATACCAGAAGGATACTGAAATGGGCTGGGCGGAGCTCACATAGCTCACGTCCGCCATGCCGGCTAGCTAAGCCACGCCCCGAACATCTGATATTTGATTGAACTTGAGATTCAAACTTCTTTAATCTGACGATATGTGATGTCTTTGTTAGCTCGTAGCATTTTCTTAATTAATTCTTTTACACCATCACCAGCAAGAGTTTTCAGATACTTGATTATCTTTTATTATCAAGTTCATCAATGAAATCATCAAATGTCTCTATCCAAGCAGTCCATATATCGCCAATATTTTGCTCTTTGGCAGTATCGAACAGTGCTGCTGGTTTCAGAAAAAGCGGCAGCATAGTAATCATTTCTGGGTGTGGTTGATATTGAGGGTGGACCTCTCTTCTGCTTCCTCTGCAGTTCATCTTGAATCGGTTCATGTGAGCCATCTCTAAGGCACATGAGATGTGCTGGCCTGTTGATCATTCTTGATTACTTTTTAATTGACGTCCTTAGTCTTTGCCTCCATTTGAAAAGCAGCGTTTCAGTATTCCAAAGATTTCAGAGTCTTTGGTGAACTTGCGAGCCATTAAAACACAACCCTGTGCTAGATCCGGGCTGCAGCCTGGGTTGCCGCACCTGGCAATGAGGTCGTAGTGCCTCACTTTACTCAGGTTGGGGTGAGTATATAACTGTAGGAGGATGGCTTAGTATATGGTGCACACTTGCACTAATCCTGACAACCCTTATGGTGATATTAGTGGTCTTGGACAACCATAGAAAGCTCTTGATAGAGCGTCATGTTATTCTGAAATTTGTAGGGGTGCATCATATTCATCGTTAGTCAGCACCCGCATATTAATCGATGTAGGTTAAGTGTGCCATAGAAATGTATTATTGGAATCGTTTAACATAGAGGTGATTAGAAATGTAATAATGCTTTTCGTGAAGAGTAATGCTGCAGATCATTGCAAATGTATTTTAGTAAACGTATAATGTTTGATCTTCACGTAATGCAATGTATTAGGTTAAACGTGTGCCATGTTAAAGTTACTTGTGCAAGTTTGCTTATTTACGTATATAAGAGTGATGGAACTAATGCTTAGAGTGTGATTTAGTAATGTGTTTAACAGTGTAAAGGCCTGATCGCATATACGTTCAAAGAGAATGCCTGTTCATTTCCTTATGTTAGCCAAACGTTGTAGGCCGAAAATGATTTCCCTTTGTAAAGGCTTTGGGTTACATGAGGATGGAAAATCTTAGAGAAGAGAAAAGTTTCTCGTTCCCATGATTCTGTTGCAGCTGCAAGGACATTTAGCTCGTTAGTGAGACTAGGTCTTTGTTTTAGGAGTTAGGATGGTACGAGAAGCCACATTGGAATGTGAGGATGATACTTTCAGCGTAGAAGGTGCCTGGGACCCAAGGTCAAGCTAACCGTCGTTGGATGGGAGACAAGTTTTGTTGGAAAAGTACTGGAAGAAGACCTGGCTGAAGAGGTGTGCCGAAGGGCGTGTTCTACGTTTTTGGGATTTTGTATTAGGGACAGTACCCCGAGAGTGGAGGAGTTGAGGTTTAGATGGGGAGCTAGAAGGAGCATCTTAGAACGAGCTCTGACTAAGTGAATGTACTTCTTAGGAAGTCTTCACTTTAAACACCTTTTATTCTCTTGCCTGGGATGGGAAATGCTAAGTAGGGATGTCACCTTAGAGATAGAGTAGGGAAAGACTAACTGTTTTCCTTTTAGGCTAATGATTCCTAATGTAGATATTGGATTGACCATTGCATTTCTTATGCTTTTAGAGCTTGTTATTCTTTTCGTTCTGTGACTCTTACGTAGACTTGCATTTTTGTTAGTGCCCATTTATCTTCTTCACCTTATGCTAAGGTGTTTGTATGTGCAGTTATTTTTGGTTGTAATAAAATCCTACAAATTTTAGATTCGGAGTCAGTGGTTCTTCCTAAATGAGATTTGATTCCGGTGATTATGTTCTAATAATTTAATTTCCTCCCCTCTACACTATGTAGCAGATAAAAAGATCCTGGCGACCTTAGTGCAGTGGCGTCACTAGGGTTGGTGTCACCCGGTGCGGGTGACTCATGGTGTCACCCCCTCACCACTTATCCCATGAATCCATGATGGACCTCCTCGAGGAGATGTATTCATCTGTGCGGCACCCACGGAGGGGGTCTTTCTTCTTCTGGGGCCTTTCCAAGCCCACTCCTCTACACCGGAGTCTAAAGCACTGCAGAGGTGTTACCCATCCTTTCATAACTCCTCCCCTTGCTCCTGGCCAACATAGAAAAGTCTTAACCACGCGCGGGAAAATGTGGAGTGTGGCTTTGGCACATTCCTTCGAGGCGGAGACGCCTGCCCCATTCCAATGTGTGGCGCTTCGCATCATGCTCACCGGACCTGACTGGAGTTTACTTAAATAACAGTAGCTCTGCACCCGTCAACGGTTACAACAATGCCAATTGTCTTACCAGGCACAGTGTCATTGCTATTCATTCTGCTCAAGACATCACTCAACAACTTTCTTTAACACGGAAGACGAGAGGGCAAAAATGTTGCCAAATAAATAATACAGGGCACAAGTAAATTATTTGAGAGCCTGTAACTCTATTAACCAATTGGTTTCCATCACCAAAGAAAGTTACATGATAAAAAAGAATACTACTTTTTTATTTATATTCAGAAGTGCAGAGCCAGTGTTCACCTTTCCGACTCTTCCTTTTCAGTGCATTATTTCTCACGCACTGAGCAGCAGTGCCACTCGTTTTGACACAGGGGTGCAGGTGTATGTGAGGCCACTGTGAATGGCTACTTTTGTTGACTACTCACCTATTATGCTTTTAGCGCGGACAAACATTTTATATGCTGCACCTGAGTCACTTCACGCCATGAGGCGTGCAGGAAGAAAATATTAAACCAGCTGGTGCCTAATGAGTCCTATTGACAACCGCCTTGAAACTGTTCCGAAAAGCACTAGGGACATCAAGAAGGACCCCAGATGGTGACCGTCAGCAAGTTAAAGCAACGTGTTCACCTCGGGCTTGAAAGTAGCTCATAGAGTCTTCTTGCAGAGAAGAGCAGCAGCCATGGTAAAAGGGGGAAGTAGAAAGCAGCAGATTGGAGCTTGTGTGAAGAGGAGCACAAAGAAGGGTGCAAAGGGGCCAAAACCCCAGGATGATTATTATAGGAGAGTTCCAGCTGGAATCTCAGGGGGCTCAACATTTGACTCCAGTGCTATTATGATAGCGGATAATGACAGTGACAGGACGTCAAAGAGAGGTGGTCGAGAGCCCTCCCCGATAAACAGAGGCTTAGCATCAGCAATGAAATGGACTTGGATGCCCCCAAAGTAATGAAAAGGCTCCAACATATCAAATAGTCACCAAGAATAGCGTCAGAAGTTGTGATACCTATGCCACTCACATACAGGCGTGATAGAACTTTCCTCAGGTTCATTAGTAGTGCCCTGTCAAGGGGGCGACAAACCCATTTAGTCGTCTACAAGGATGTCACGCTCCAGGTCCCCACAACAGGCTCGACACGGTGAAATCACTGTAGAAATACACACCAAGGATGCAGTGAGTGTTCTAATGGACCCAATTGAAACTTTCCCAACCAGCCCCTTGACATCAAGAGACAGCTGTATTGAGCTGAGTGGAAACAGACCTATGCTGTGGTTGGAGGTGCAATAGCAAGGGGCTAGTCTGCTCAGTATAACACATACACATCTGACGTCCCATGACAATTTCCAGGAACCCGGCATGAAAAAAGCCAAGACTTGCACAAAAACCAAGATATCCTGCTGTCATCAAATAATGCCACACTTTTAGAAGCCACTAATGCCCTCACTTGGCAGTCACATAAGCTGGAGGTCCAAATGGACATTATGCAAACTATAGCACTGGCCATCGCTAGAACACTTGGAAAAAAAGAGCTACTCCAAAAGACTGCCACTGCAGAATCGTAGTGGAGAAACTAGAAACGTTGCCTGAAGTTTTTACATCTATGATTAAGGAGCTGAAAAATCTCCTTTAACCAGCTGTGCCAAAACAAGCATAGAAACAAGTATAGAAACAGAGGCAATATTGCAAATGATAAGGAGCTCGAAATCCAAATAAGGCCAGGGAGCCAGAGAGAGGAGGGGTCCCTGACGGAAGCCCAAACATCAGATACCCATCACCAAAATGACTCAAAGGCGCAGACATCCTTGCCAAACAGAGCCAGCAGCAGTAACAACAATTTAATGTTGGCTGGCCTGAATTCAGAAGGCAATATTATTAACATTACAAATATATAATTAGCATTAAAAATAGCACAAGCAACATAAGCAAAAAAAAAGCAAAGATAGAAGAATCATCCAGTATAAAACTCTTTCCGATATTTGACACAAGAAAGGCACCCCGAGGGTCACATGAGATCCTGAATCCATGGCCGTAGAGGGGGAGGGTCCAGCCCCAAGCCAAATGTCAGCACAAAAGGATTCTATGCCATCTCAAGAAGCAGATGGTCTGGGCCCAGGGCAACTAAGAGGAGGGGGAATAGATTCAGCCTGCCAGGCTATGCAGGAAGATCTAAACGATTCAAAAAGAAAGACCTCTGGGCTAGTAGTAATACATGGTGAGTTGCCACACAGTGGACAGGAAAGTGTCAGATTGATTGATACCCAGACGGAAAGCACGGCCCAAGAACTTCCAATACTTTCAAACACAGCGAAAGGAAGAATGGGGGTGCCACCAGAGGCGTAGCTAGAGCTTGTGGCGCCCGGGGCTATCCCTCAGATTGCCGCCGCTGGGACGGGGGGGTTGCTGGGGAAAAAGGACGGCGAGCACTTGAAAGAGGTCCGAGAGACACGTAGTATCGCCGCTAATAGTTACCTCGATCATGCAAGTTACATGCACATATATGACACGGTCCAAGGCTACACAGTTGAATACACCGGTGACTGGCAGTGACTGGCAGTACAAAAGAGAACACACAGACTGCATGATCTATCTGGGGACTCAGAAAAACCGCATGTGACATCCATCAGAGAGCTGTGTGAATAATTACCTGGTAATCCCCTCAGCACAATGCAAATATGCACATACATGACACTGTTCAGGGATCCATCATCTACAGCTGACATTAAATGACCATTCATCATGGTCCCCCCATTAAAGCAGTGCACTCTGTGATCTGCATGGTACATGTTCTTTGCAGCAGGCACATTAACCCTCTGTGCTACCTTTCCAGGAGTCAACCCTTCCACTAGACAAAACTCCGATCTCTCTCTAGGAAGAACATTAATCACCAAAGTTATCATGACATTTTTATTGTTTCTGAAAATTGCTGGACGCCAGGAAGGAGGCAGCAAGTTTTTTAAAAACCATAATATACTTGCAAACACTACGCACCCACCCGAAATAGGTACCCAGTGCGGTCACACTGTTCGCATCGCCCTAACCTGCACAAGGTTCATGTGACCTCAGTGACAGAGTCACAGTGACTGGATCACTGTTGCTCTAGGGTGTGCTGCTTCGTAGGCCTGCCCGCAAGACTGGAGATGAACTTCAGTATGGATTGTGGTGGACAGGCCTTCAAGGTTGACATCACCAGGGTACACCTGCTTGTGCTAAGACATCAAGCCTTCTAAGGTCTAGAGGGGCCTTCTAAGGTCTAGCATGGGAATGTGCTCCCTCAGTAGAGTGGTCTGGTGGACTGGTCATGAAGGCTGAACCCGGTTCCCCAGTTCCAAATTTGACAGCTCTGGCCATAGTGCCACATCCTCTCCCCCACTGAACACCATACTTCCCCACTGAGAGAAACTTGCACTGCCTTCAGCTATAACCTAATTGTGCCCGCTATAAACACTTGGATGTGGCTCAATTCAAATTATGCACTTGATGAGAGTAATATCCTGCCTAAAAAAAAAGTAAAAGCAACCACTTATAGGGAATGCAAGATTAAGTAAAGCATGTAAGATGTAAGCAGAAACAACATGGTTACCTTAACGATCTCTCACTCACTATTCAGAAATCAGCGAGTGGTTTTACCTGAAAAGTTAAGGACATGACTAGAGGACCTTGAAGGGAACCGTTTCAATGTCCATTGATAATATCCTTACAAAACGTAAGCAGTATGGTTTAAAAAGACAACACCCATAAACACAGAGCCATGGTACACATTTTGTTTTCCAAACCACCCATCAACCAGGTATTGCAGTACCTCCAGGAATGGTACACTTTCCCACCTGGGAACAACAATGCTGTTCAAAGAAAGACGAGAAAACAAAAGTAGCGCTTCACTAGCAAACTCTGTAAAGTGATGCTGATTTATTTGGATGTAAATAAAACCAATCTGGCCACTTTGCAACCACTCTTTCTTGCTTTATTTAATTATGTATTTATTTTTCATATTTAAAACCTATTTCTCTCCATCCCACTGCACTTTGGAATAGAAAAATGTCAGAAAAAGGGCATTTCCTGCAAGAGTGTTTTTCATTTTTGGATCCATTTCACAGGGAAGCAACTAAATGAAAGAAGGAAAGATAGGTTGTGAACCGTTTCTTCAAGTCACGATTTTCAGTAAGTGAGGAGCAAGACAGAAACAGAGGGAATTATAGGTAGAGAGGTGGGGACAGCTGCCAGCACAAAAAAGAAGAGGACATTGCCCGAGCCCTATTCCTTCTCTGCCCGTCCCCGAACGTCCACGAAAGCAAGCCGAGTCTTATCTAAATGCCTTTGTCCTCCCCCACAATAGTGCCGCCAAGGGCGGACCGCCCCCACCCCACCGCCCCACCCTAACTGCGCCAATGGGTGCCACTTACCAGCTGCAGGCTGCAGAGGAAGACAAGCGTGCATCTGGCGCTGCAAAACCGGATGGGCAGTGAGAAAAATGGCGGGGCCGGGAGCCATGTCACGTGAGTGACGTTTCGAACATCGTCTGGACGCCCACGTCTAAGCCTAATTGGACAATAATCTTGGCCGGCAGCCGGGTAAGGTTCGACAGACAGTAATATTATTTTGCATTTTGGTGTCACGGACTCCGTGACACCAAAATGCAAAATAATATTACTGTCTGTCGAACCTTACCCGGCCGCCGGCCAAGATTATTGTCGACACGGACCACGGTGTCACCCCATGCGATGGTGTCACCCGGTGCGGTCCACACCCCCCGCACCGCCCTAGTGACGCCACTGCCTTAGAGGATTCTTGGAGATAACAGGCAGCCAACAATCCGGTCCTATTACTCTCTAAGAGGTAGCTGTGGAGAGTAGCATTCAGGCTTAGTCTAGAAGGAGTGTTAAGCAGCTAGTTTTACCAGAACTAATCATATAGTGTAGGTTAAACAAAAAAGAACCACACAGTGTAGCTATAAAAATAAGTATATTTGGGGCGTGGCTAGCGCCCGTGGAAAATGGCGGCTGGTCCCTGACTCTCCCGGGACGGTGGAGAGGGAGACGGACCTAGCATGCGATTAACCTCCTGCACGGACCCCAAAATGACAGCATAATCGTCGGAAATGAAGCTGCTCAGATTGAGGAGTTCCTGAGTTGCCACAGCAAACAGTAAGTGGCGTTTATTCCTGATTTATGTGGCGGAGCGCTTTCCTCACAGAATCGGCCGCCATCTTGCTTTGAGCTCCGTGAGGAAATTCTAGCGCGCATTTCACTCAAAGGGGCTAATTTTTTATGAGTTTTCTAAGACCCTCAGTTATCTTAAATAACTTGCTGCCTTCAGGATGTGGAACATTTTATGTTTTTTATGGTCTTTTACTGAAAGATTAAAACTTGCTTATAAAAATTAGCATTATCTCCGCATTAAATATATGCTTTCTCTGGCGCTTTGCAGCATTTTGATCTGCTCTGAGCAACCCAGTACTCAACTTCTATTTTTTGTGTGAGAAAGCTTGGATGCTGCCTCCTGCCCTTTCACCTCAGCGTCTTAAGAGATACTTCACTAAGGTCTGAGGCTATGGTTGTATCTCTCCTTATGTGCCCCCTGATGATTTGACACCGTCCTGGCTGCACCTAACCTTGTTGTAAGTCATTGTCAGTTATATTCAGTCATTGCTCACCCTCTGGCTTATGATTAATTGCAGCTACTGATGTGGTTGTCAGACGGTGGCGCCTACAGGATGCTACTTTGAATGTTGCACAGTGGCCTCACCTTCCCCATTGCAAGTGGATTTTTAATTTCCTAAAGTATTTATAAGTTTCTGGGTCTATTTATGTTAAAATACTTTTTCCCGGTCTGGATGCATGGGCAAACTACTTAAAGTCTCTTCCTATTCATCGCCTTTGGTACGCAAATTTTCAACTCGCTCTAAATCCTGCTTGTACTGCTCCTCCATGGATGATTCGTCGAATACTTCGCCTAAGGGCACCACAGCCTCTACTATTGTGGCTTCCTCTGGTACGAACAAAACGCCAAGCAAACGTTTAAAGAAAGACCCTCCTTCTCCTCCCAAGCAACCATCTTCGATCTCTTTGGACTTACTACTAGAAGAAATCAGAGCTCTCCGTCTATTTATTGAGGAGACCAACTCGAAATTACAGATTCTAACAGACAGATGGTCAAGCTTGGAAGACAGGGTTACTACAGTGGAGCAGAATCTTGAATCTTTAACTTCTGCTAGCAGCAAAATGGATGCCCTACATTCTCAAGTGTCAACCCTCCAAAAGCAAGTCGAAAACTTGAAACAGACGTAATAATCTTCGCATATATGGATTATCAGAAGGCTCAGAGGGTTCAGACCCCATCAATTTCTTCAAATCTTTCTACCCAAGGTCCTTAATTTGCGACAGGATACTCAGCTCAACATCCAACGAGCTCATCGTCTGGGCCCTGTTTCTGCAACATATTCTACCACCGCGAGGAAACCGAGAGGGGTTATATTATATGTTTTAGAATATACTGACCTGCTTAAGTTTATGTCAGCGGCCAGAGCAGCTAACCGTGTTACTTGGGCGCATAATACTTTGTTTTTTTCTCAGGACTAGTCAAAGCCCACTGCCGATCAACGTAGAAACTTTCTGGCAATGAGACCACAACTTCCTTCTCTAGGAGCACGTTATGGTCTTTTTCACCCATGCCTTTTCAAGGTGACCATCAACAATAAGACTACCACATATGAGGACCCTATAAATTTGAAAAGTTTTCTCAACTCTTGCTATGCTGAGTCTATAGATACATCTTCATCATCCTCATCATTTAACAAATAATTGCTGTTGTTTTATCTTGACTGAGTTCTCATCTGAGTCCTTAGCTTTTCACGTTTACTGTTATGACTTACTTCATTTTTGCTTGATTGAAGACAATGCTTTTCCATGCTGGCATGTTTTGAGTTGTTCATTAATCTCTTTTTTCTTCCTTGCAGGTTTCGCTCCCTCGTTGTACTTCCCCATGTGTTGTATTGCTCGTCAGTTCTCGTTCCTTCCCGTTCCCTGCTTGAAGTCTGGATTCGTCATTCTTCCATGGGACCTCATCTCTCCCACCTTACATGTGTCTCGAATTATTTGTAAGTATGTCTTTTGTGTCTTCTTCATTGGTTCTCATACTACTTCTTTTTCTTTACCTTCTTGCTTTTTTCTCCTTTTCTTTTCTTTCTTATCATCACACTTGCTACTTCCTTAGCTGTCTTGACCTTCTTTCATATTCTCTTCGATTGACCTTTTTAAATTACCTACCCCTTTTTTCCCTCCCTCTTTCTTCCTTCTTCACTTTCTTAAGTTTCAAGGTTTACCTACATCTAATTGCATCTTATATGTATTTCAATGATATGTGCATTAAGGCTGGTTCATTTTACTATTTATTTTGTTCCCTTGCTTTATGGCTTTAAAAATCATTACATGGAAGGTTAAAGGTCTAAACTCCCCTATTAAGAGACAACGGGTATTATCCTACTTATCTAAACTGGATGCTAAAATTGTTTTGCTGCAAGAAACCCATCTTACAGAGTCTGAGTCTTTAAAGCTTAAGAAAAATTGGGCTGGTGAAATCTTTTTTTCACCTGGTGATGGCAAAATAAATTATGTTAACTAGTCCACAAATCATTGAAGGCTTCCCTTATTTCACAAGAGAGAGATGATGAAGGTAGATGGCTGTTTACCAAGTTAGAGATTGATGATGTCTCGCTCTCTCTTTTTAATGTTTATGCCCCTACTTCTGGCGACGCTCCTTTTTTGTCCCATATACATCAACTGATTTCTCATAATTTTGCTAACAACGTAATGCTTGCTGGGGATTGCAACCACGTTTTTGACCCTTTTTTGGATTGGAAATCTACAGTTTATTTTACTCCTTCAAAAGCACATAACACAAACTATAAAAGACTTACATTTAAGCGACACCTGGAGATTGTGTGATCCGTCGTTCCAAGAGTTAACTTTTTACTCTCCACCTCATCAGACCCAGTCAAGAATTGATTATTTTTTCACATCACACAGTGTCTCCCAATCTCTTATATCTGCAGATATAGGCCCCATACTAATTTCTGACCATGCCCCTGTCTCCATCCTGTTAGACATAATGCCTCATTCTGATCATCCTAGGAGATGGCGCTTTAATAATTCCTTGCTTTTAGACCCCCACTTTAATACTTCCTTTATTTCTATCTTCAACGAATATTTCCTTTTAAGTAACAATAACACTATACCCTTTTATATAAATTGGGACGCCTTTAAAGCCTCTGCTCATGACTTTATTATTCAGTATACTTCTAACAAACTGAAAACAGCTCGGGTTTTAAACAGGGAACTCCTCTCTAAGATTAAAAAATTAGAACATACCTATTACACTTCCAAATCAAAACGTTGTCTAACTGATCTCATTAATGCCAAGATTCAGTATAATAAGGACACGACTGACGCTGCCTCTCTGTTTCTTTTAAAGACTAGTGCTAAATTCTCTGGTGGACAAAATAAATCTGGTAAACTGTTAGCTAATTATATAAAGACCAAACAAAATAAACTTCATATTGAATCCATAATAACGGACACAAACTCTTCTAAATACAAGGACGCTGAAATTTTTACAAGAATTTGTTCGGTTTTATGAACAACTCTATAATCCTGAGTTCTTTCCCACTGACGATGACATTTCCCTTTATCTCTCCTCAATTCATAAGCGTTCATCCCCGTCTTTACAGCTTGACTTCCTTAAAACTGATTTGACTCAGACTGATTTACTTAATGCTCTTAAATCCCTCAAGAAAGATAAGGCCCCCGGTCCTGACGATTTTACTGTTGAATTCTTTTTGCATTTTGCTCAAGTAATCGTACCCAAATTACATGCTTTAATTTCCTCTTTTCTTTCTTCTGGTAATTCCTCTGGCACTTTTCTGGAGGCCTTGATCTGTCTTATCCCAAAGGAGGGAAAGGATTTACACTTTTGCAAAAACTACCGACCCATTTCCCTAGTTAACATAGATTACAAAATCTTCTTGAAATCATTAGCTCTTCGATTGGAATCTCATCTCCCTCAACTCTTAGGCAAGTAACAAACGGGCTTTGTCAAAGGACGATCTATTAATGACAATACTCGTTTGTTTTTTTAGATTATTTCCAAGTCCCCAAATCTTCCAGAACCCCTTGCTGCCATTGCCCTAGATGCCGAGAAGGCTTTTGATAGAGTATATTGGCCTTTCATCTTTCAGACACTAAAATGGTTTGGTTTTGGCCCGAAAATCATCTCCTTGATTTCTCTGCTCTACTCGAATCCTAAAGCTGCTATTTTTGATAACGGTCTTACCTCCCCTATTTTACTCTCCATAGAGGAGTAAGGCAAGGCTGTACCCTATCTCCTTCCCTCTTTAACTTAGCCCTAGAACCCTTCGTGTCTAAAATAAAACAGAATCAATCCATCACGGGCTACACTTCTAATTCTTTACAGATTAAATTAGCTGCATATGCTGATGACATTCTTTTATTCCTTTCCCAACCCCAAGATTCCATGCCGGCCTTTTTGAATGAAGTCCAATCATATTCCTTAGTTTCGGGTTACAAACTAAATAATGATAAGTGTGAAATCTTACCCTTAACTAAATATACTTTTAAAGAGGATTTTTCCATCTCCAACTTTACTTGGAGCCCACTTCACATAAATATCTCGGTATATCCTCCATTAAATCATCAATTCCTCTTAATTTTAATAAATGTATTGAGAAGCTTAGCTCCCTCACATCCAAATGGCATCCTTTATATCTTTCATGGTGGGGACGTCTTGACACCATTAAAATGATGCTAACGCCTATTATCCTCTATCTTCTTTCTAATAGTCCAGTACCCATTCCTACAAAGTGGTTTGACAAAATTAATTCCATCCTTACTTCTTTTCTTTGGTTGAATAAAAAACCTAGAATGTCCTTATTAAAGCTGTTGCGTCCGAAATCTGAAGGAGGTGTTAATTTCCCTGTCCTTCCCAAATATCATAAAGCCTTTTTATTAAAACATATATCCAAGTGGTTGTCGGTCCCTTCTCCTGATCTGTCTCTTTGGATCGATCTTGAGAGTACATTCCTTTCCCCATTTTCTTTTCAAGAATATTGATCTTTTACACGAAAACCGCAAAACTTATATGCACCTATTATTAAGCATTCGTGTAACAGTTTGAATAAACTTCTTCATACTGAACCGCATGATTTCAATACATTTCTCAACTCCACCATATGGCATAATAACTTTATTTGCATTAAAAAAAAACGATTTATTGGAGAACTTGGAGAGATAGAGGCATTTTATGGGTGTATCAATTATTTGAAAATGACACTTTTCTCACTTTTTCAAAAGCACGTTCTCTTTTTCATTTACCTCCCTCATTTTCACATAAATTTCTAGCCCTACGCTCTGCCACATTAGATTCTTACTTCTATTTTCAATCCTTACCTCACACCCCCTTACCACTAGACCATACCTGGCCGGGCATCCTTTGTAGTTCGCCTAAGGCCTCCACCCTTTATACCTGCTTATTATCCCCACTTTTACCAAGATCCAAAACAAAGATTGAGATTTGTTGGGGGACTGACTTAGGTACACATTGGCCCATCTCTGTTTGGGATAAGATCTGGCCGAAAATTAGAAAGTCTTCCAGAGCAGCTAGTGCTACACAAACTCTATTTTTTATTTATAACAGATTATTGTTAACACCAGCTTCTTGCATAGAATGCATTCTGATTCTGATACTCCTGGTATTTGTTGGTCTTGTTCACTCCCACAGGCTGATCTTCAACACCTACTTTTTTCATGTCCACAAGTTATGCAGTTCTGGAAGTCTGTCTGGTCTCAAATTTATGCTATTTTTCAGACTAACATTCCCCTTACATTTACAAATACTTTTCTGGGTAGTCTCTCCACTAGATGGAATAAACCAAAAACACAAACGCAAATCATTGACCTATTAGTGGCTACTGCCTTTCAGCAGATCACAAAAATTTGGAAAGATGCTTCCGAACTCTCGTATTTAGCTTGATGGTACTCTGTATGTCATAACCACAGACTTGACACAACCTTTGTATTTCCTATGTTTCTGAACCAAAAAAGATTACATTTATGGTCTCCTATTATGCAGTTTTTGGATAGTAGTGCTAAAAGATCCTTTGCTCTAACACTATGTATTCAGGAAGTTGCTCAACCCCCTTGATCTCTCTGTTTTTGTCATTTTTTCTAATTTTTACTTGATCAAATGTAATCTTGTTTTAATTGTATGCCTATCAATTTTTGAACCCTTTTTCATGTTCTTCCCCCTTTTATCTTTGCCATGGATTTTCTTTTCTTGTATGATTACTTGCCTATATGCCATTAATGATATTTTTTGCAATGTTTCTTTTTGATGTTATGCTATTTGATACTTTGATGTTTCCTTTAAGACATACTTTTAATAAACTTATATTTTGAAACTTAAAGAAATAAGTATATTTATTATACACACTTACTAACACATGGTATATCTCCTACCCAGAGATATCAACACAATAAACACAATGCTTCAATTGAAAACAGGTAAGTAAGCCCAAATACACAGTGGTCTCCAGGGGTAGACCAAACCATATACTAAAGAAGTGGAATGTGAAATGCAACGAAAGTCAGGACTTGGACCAGGAGACTCAGAAGAGCTGGGGACACAAGGAATCACCTGAGGTAAGTACCTAGGAACCCCACGGAGGCTGTGTGAAGAGTGGAAACACAGCTACGTTCTCAATGCAAATCAATGAGAAAGTCGCAGTTGCAGTTTTTAAGAAGAAGGACCCGTCCCAGTGGACCCTGAATAAACTCCAAGGAAGACAGAAGGTTTGAGAATCACCCCACCCGTGGATATCCCAGGAACCAGGATACTTACTCTAGGGAAGCCGGGTGCATAGGTGCAAGTGACGTCAGAAACAGACGTAAACCACAACTGAGGATTTCAGGAAAGATGCCTCTGGCAAAGAAGGTGAAAGAGTTCGGTGGAAGCCAAGGGCGGATTATTGAAGTGAAGAACCAGCGAGCAGAGGGAACAAAGTCTATGCCACTCAGAGGTGACCAGGAGGCCCGGAAGACCAATGACCACCGATGACGAAAGATGCAGGAGTGTTGACAGTGAGCTTGTCGCTGCAGCTGTGAGGACCAGGCGATGCTGTGGAAGACCAGGAGTCATTCACGAGCTGTCCCACGACACCAACATGCCTTGGCAGCAGCAACAGATGTGGTAAACAAAAAAGGGGCAACGTTGGACCAGCAAGTTCCAAGGGACTCAGAAATTGCAGGAGAGTCAGAGCAGGACCTGAACAAGTAGGGGAGACCACTAAATCCAAATAAGACCATCAAGAGGACACACAGGCTGAAGGCACAGGAGTCGCAATAGGACCTCGACCAGCTCACCAAGGATGAAGGCTCACATTGCAGAGGATGGGATGAGGATGAAGATCTTGGCGGGAAGAGATGCTGGAGGCTCGAGCTTTGTGTAGCCCAAAGATCTCAGGAGTACAGAGCCAACAAACCTTGAAAACAGCAAGTCTGTGTTGTGCACAGGGGTTCTGTTCCAGCAGTTCCAGTGAGGGATACTGGCCTCAACCTTGCTGAGAGGACAGGCCAGGCCTCGAGGGAGTTGCAGAATCACCACCTGTGTTGCTGAGTCAGCAGACCGGTCAGCTTTGTTGCAGTGCCTGCAGATGCAGGGGAGTGACTTCTTCACTCCAAGGAAGATTCCTTTGGGTGTCTTTGATGCCCACAGGCCTGGAGAGGAACCTATATGAAGCACAGGCATAGACGACGAAGAGACTTGCAGAACAGCGAGACCAATGGGAGCAGGAGTCCTCCTTGGTGCAGTCTCAGTTCCAGGCGAAGTCCAGCGAAGTCCAAGGTGCCCAGACGATTGAAGTTGAAGTGGTTTTGGGTTTGCCTCTCATCCCACAATGAATCTGAAGAGCCACCCACAGGTAAGCCCTTATGTACCCTAGGGAAAGGGTTGGAATGATTCAAAGGTCCCTCCCAGACGAGGGGCTGGAAAGAGGGGAGGACACTCCTTTGTCCTTTGTTCACTTTTGTGCAAGTGTGGAAGCCAAGGGCTCCCTGAACTCGCTCAAACTGGAGTATTTAAGGAGGGCACAAAATGTGCCCTTCAAAGCAGTCTGGTGGCCCTGGCAAGCACCCCCACTCCAGCCCAATACACTAAGTTCTGTCTAGGAGGCGGTCACACCTCCCTGTGCAGAAAACCTATTGTTCTACCTTTCTCTGCTCAAACTCAGCTCAGCAGTCAGAGGGCAGAATCATGTCTGGGGTAGGCAGCAGCAGCACTAGCTTGCTGGCAGACACTGGAAGGCTGTTAATGGGAGTCCTGGGGGCTTTCCCCCAGTGAATGGAATCATACCTCCAACACCAGTAACGGTGTTGGGGTATGATTCCAACATGTTTGATACCAAACATGCCCACGTTCGGTACAGCCAATATATGGTTAGCCATCACGTAATGATTCATGGCCACTACATGAATGAAAATGACTGACCGCACTTACAAAGCCTAGAAAATCGACTCTGGGATTTATAGGGGGCGCTCTGCTCATGCAAGGCACCCTCACAATTATAACCTAGCACTCTGCCTTCAGGATGGAGAGGCCTGCCTTAGGGGTGACTTATAGGTTTTAGGTGCAGTGACCTCAGATATAAAGAAACTTATATCTGTCATAATTGGTGCTAGCACCAACACACACAGGCTGCAAAGGCAGGCCTGTAGTCACAGTTTGATAGGTCTCTCATGGGTGGCATAATACAAGCTGCATCCCACACGAGACCCCTGGTGTACCTATGCCCTGGATACCTTGGTACCATATACTAGGGACTTACATGGGTACACCAGTAGCCAATTGGGAAGGTACCAAAGTACTTACCACTGTCAAATTTAGGGAGAAAGCACAGTGACTGTCGTCCTGATTAGCAGGATCCCAGTCAGACTTGTCATAAAACAGAACAACACCGGCAAAAAGTGAGAGTAACCATGAAAGCAGATCCTACTTTCCTGTAATAGCTGTTTTATTCTTTGATATTTCTTTGCATGCACTTTGTCGTCACCACTTTCAACTTGTAATGTTATTAGGCAACTTGTGATTATTGACAGCTGCTGTTTGAAAACCTGGTTGTCTCTGCCTGTAGCTTTAACGTTCCAGATTACATATGGATGTATATTGTGTAGCTGCGTGGTACTTTGATGTACTTTGATGTAGAGTCTGACCATCAGTTTCTCGGTCATCGATATGTAGAGTTCTTTGCAATGCTTTCATTGATTTCAACTTCTTTACAGCGACTGGAGCTTTGAGATCCACATGCCTTAAGCGTTGATTCCGTACTTTGACTGCAAAACACGTGCATTTACCTGATTGATACATTTAATTTACTTGTAAGTCCCTATTAAATTGTACTGCATGTACCCAGATCCTGTAACTTAAATGTTACTAGTGGGCAGCAGTCCTCCTTGTCCTACCCACACAGTGAAGTAGTAACATGTCTCAGACCTTCCACTGCAGCAAGTAGTGCAGATTTAAACTGCCATTTTGTTGTGGCAAAACAAACATTTACCATGCCTAAACCTTCTAAGGTAGGCCATAAAGGCTCATGGGCAGGGTGCATTGTATGTAAAAAGTAAGACATGTGGGTTTACGTTTTACATGTCTTAGCAGTAAAACAAATTCTAAAGTCGTTTTTCACTGTTGTAAGGCCTATCTCTCCCATTGACTAACCCTGGGTTATCTTATTACAAATTCAAATTCAATAGACTTTATTTGATCCATCAAGATAGACCATAAAAGTACAGGATGATTAAAAAGATTACAGTACGATACATGCAATTAAATATATCAAAATAAATGGTTAAAATGGATACATTTACTATGAACATCCGAGTTGATGAGAAAAAAATCAGAAAACCTTAGTTAGCAACCCACCATGCATTTCAGTCTACCAAAATTTCCCTGAGAGTCGCCAACCGTCATTTAAACTAAGTTCAATGTGTACAGCAATAAATGGACAAACATATGATTAGTTAAAAACACATAATATGCTTTGAACAGTTCAGTTCCTAGGCACCGGCCTGCTAGGTCATTAAAATAAAAGCAAGCTATAACATGGACTGAGGCAATCATAAAAAAAGGTTCAGATTTTTTTATTTTTTTTTTAAACATTCTAGCACTTAGATTTGCCACTGCTAGATCTGAGCCTGGCTATGGAGCTCAAGAAACGTATAACACAGAATTGCTAGTAAGCATTTGTAAAAACATAAACGCTGGTCTAACCTGCCTAAAGTTCCACTTCTTTTAAATGGGAAGGAGATAAGATTTTCTGGGAACCTCATAAAAACTGCAGAACATTAGAAAATGCATCATACCCTGTGGAGACTTCCCTTCGCAGCCACAAGGAGGGAGACTCTGGCCCCTATGTGCCCCTCCCGGGTGGGCCAGGAGGTAATAAAAAAGGTCCAGATGGAACCTCATCAGTAAGAATCGATGGTGGGAACTTTTGAGCCATAAAAGATAAGGCTTGTTGATGGCTCTGTTTTCAATGGGAAATACCCACGCACACTGGGCTTCTTCAATTCCTTTGCTTCCCTGTCCGTCTGCCGTTTTTTAAGGAAGTTCTCTTACACCCAGCACAGGTCTCCTCTGCACATATTCTCTGGGTTGGTGAATAAGTCAGCCCTACCCAGGTCCGCAAGGCAATCCCTTACATACTTAAGCCAGGGAATAAGATGAAAGTGGTCCAGGGAAAGGCAATCAGTTAAAATATCCTTGCTTAGTGCATTCCCTCCCTAAGCCATAAATTCATCCACAATGGTAGGGGATGGTAAGATAACAGATCAGAAAGAAAAGCAGAACCCAATTCTTCATGGACTATAATAGAGGGGATACACTGCGGTAGACATAAAAGACGTTTAAAAAAAGTATTTTCAACAACTTGGAGTTCCTCATGCTCCATGTAACCCCATATCTTGCTACCATAAGCCACCTTAGTGATGAACTTGGCTAGAGATAACTTTGGATTGGGGGCAGATAGAGATATGGGGCCACATGTACGAATGAATCATTTTGCGAGTCCCTAATTGTGAATTTTTGTGACTTGTAATTAGGAACTCACAAAATGCAATGCACAAATGTGTCTCAGACACATTTAGTGATTCCTAATGAGGTCACAATTGACCTACCTCAACAAAATTCATGAGGTAGGTTGCAATTTGCGACTATTGGAAGTCACAAAAAACACAGGGATGGTGGCCTGCTGGGGACAGAAGACTACCATGTCTGTGTTTGCTTTTAAATAAAACAACTTTTAAAAAAATGCAGCCTGTGTTCCTTAAAGGAAAATGGGATGCATTTGAAAAAGAAAAATTTAATATTTCAGTTGAATTTTTTAAGAGCAGGCAGTGGTCCTTGGGACCACTGCCTGCTCTTAAACATGTTTTCGCTGCCATTCACAAAGGGGAAGGGGTCTCCTAGAGACCCCTTCCCATTTGTGACTGGCTTACCAATTACTTGAAGTTGGCAGTAAACTGCAAATGTTTTGTGATTGCATTCTAGTCGCAAAACATTCTTACATCCATCCCCCCTGTGACTCATTATATGGAAGGGACGCCCTTGATGTGCCCCCTCCTAATACCACTCGCAAACCCTATTTGCAAGGTGGTAATAGGCTACAGACTTTCAAAATAGGATTAGTACATGCCAAACAGCTCTTTAGTGGTCACAAATGGCCTGATTCGTATTGTACATATGGAAAGTCACATTCTAAGTCACAATTTTAAAAATGCCACTTTAGAAGGCTTACTATTTTCGGCCCAACCATTTGTGCTTTCTGCCAGTGTCCTGGGTCACATAACTGTGTTTGGTCCTTCTGTTGGGGTTAGTGTATTGCTTCCAAACAGTAACACAAATGGGGCTTACGGAACAGGATGACTGGGGGAGGACCTGATCCCAGACCCACTTTCACTTCACAGGGCTTGCCTTCTGAACACACAAAGGAACCTGACACCAGGTCTGCCCTCTCTTTTATCACCCCAGACAGCTTTGAGTCTTGACAGGGGAAGAACTTTCCTGAACCAGATGTGATGGTAGGACAGGAAGTCCCCCCACACAGGGGCTGGCACCAGTTAAAAATGTTGGACCTCCAGGGCCACTCTTCAGAACACTCCTGGACCTGTGGAAGATACAGAAAATGGGTTGCCTTACTGCCTAGGATAAGGGTAACAACACACACAGAAAAAGCCAGCAGGTGCTAATTGGCCACACCAGTGACACATGCAAAGTACACAAATTATTGTGCCGCGACATGACATTAAATGTAACAGGTACAGCATCCATGATAATTCTGTGCTTGTGTCTGTGTGCACATTAACACCTATCTCCTGTGGCCGTATAGTTCCTCACCTGTAATGGGGTAGGATTGTTTCTGTTCTCTTGGCTCCTTCTAGTGGTGTTCCTGCAGTCAGTGCCTTTTCAGCTCACTCTTCTCTTCAGGTTGTTCCACCATTTATATACGGCATTGGCATTTTGTGTGTAAATTTACAATTTAAACTCTTCAGTGGAAATGTTTTGAATACATATCTCCAGCATGCCAAATTCTTCAGAACTTAAGTTTGCAGCACTAAGATATGGGTGCCTTCCTCCAAAAGCTAGCAGAAGTCGAGAAATGGTACCATGGCGAAGGCAGACAAAGTTTGCCAGCACCCCTTTAGTGATGTACCCATCGGCTGCCCAAACAACTGTGTTATTTTCCATCTTCAGGATGTTGTATCCATAATGGGCATAACATCCTGAGGCAGAAATTGATGACAAGGGATGGAGCGAATAGGCTGCAGCTGACAGGACAGAAGACAGAGGGTTTCGTAAAAGGTGTTTTGTCAGAGAGAGGGGGGCTCACTGAGCCGCTGACTGTGCAGGGCTTCAAGTCAGCCGGGTCCCACTGGGTCTCAGATCCAGTAGTAATTAAAAATGGACATTGAAATGGTTCCCTATCAGGCCCATAAACATATCCTTAACTGCAATGACAAAAAAGATGTATTTATTTTTTAAGAAAGGATGTAAAAAACATTAGGTAATTCATGTCAGAGATTTGGTTTTGGTTCATATTTCACGTTTTACGTAATATCACATTCTCTAAGAGTGTTAGCTAGCTCCAGGATGTTGTGTTGCTGTAATTTTGTTTAGCATATCAAACTACTATAGTGCATACTTTGAACTGAGCCTCCTAAAAATATTTATAACGGGCCACGACTGAGGGATCTGGAGTTGAGGCTGAAGGCAGTGCAAGTTCCTCAAGTGAGTCAGAAAGGTGTTCAGAATAGATGATCATCCAATCATTGGTCTTTCTGCAGAGCGCACAAGGCAATGTTCACATATTTCAATTGCAATTGTGATTCTATGCAGATGTGTGTGAAGGAGGTACACACTTGTCAAAACATTGACAAGGCTAAACTAAAAGGAAATGCAGTGCTTACAGGTGAGTGGCTATGTTGTGTGTTTCGGGAGTGGTAAAGTGAAGGATATGGGGGAAGCGTATCCAAGAGTGCATTCAAGAGGGCGCTGAAGAAGGAAGACAAGGTGTGTGGTATTATGATGGAGGAGAGAAAAAGGATGTATGTGTGTAACAGAGTGAATGTACTGTTGACTACTAGCCCTTCCATAGGCCTCAGTAATATTTAATCCAGTGTCTAACAATTTCAGAATTGAAACACTTTCAATACTAATTATTTAAACCAAAATCATGGTTGTTACTCATTTATCTTAAACAGCCAACAACCATTGACAAAGCGAGTCCTGCTGGCTGTTTTTAAGTGTATGTTAGTTGTTACGTTATGTATCTGAATACAAAACCAGACAGCACTGCAGGAAACCAAAATACTGGTTGGGTGGCACACTATGGGACACACAGATGTAGTTTACATGTTTAGGCCATGCCCTTAATTACATAGGCCACACACCTTTTAGAGATCCTCACCCTTTTTTTCATCATGCTTAGAACCCTAGGTCTGTGCAAGTGCTAGGAGAGAGCAATGTAAATGCCAGAACTGGAGGCTGGAACAGGGACTACTCACCAGTGGCGTAACACAGGCCCCCGCATCCCCCACGGTGCGGGGGGACCGAGCTGCAGAGGGCCCCCTCAGCACAGTACTCAGGCCTGAGCCTCCGGATTAAATCCAGAGCAGGGCCCCTCCATGTACATTGCAGGGGCACCCCTTAAACTTTCTTTACGCCACTGCTGCTCACAAGCAGTAATCCACCAGCTACTACTTGAATGAATGAATGTTAGTCTTGTGGAGCGCGAACTTTGCCCAAAGGCGTCATGGCGCTAGGGATAGAACTGGCGGTCATAAGTAGAAGGGATGGGTTTTAGCTGTTAAAGTGTGAAGAGCCATGTTTTTAAAGATTTGCAAAAAGGTAGATTTTACACTTGACAAGAGATCGTTAGAGGGAGAGTGTTCCAGAGCTTAGAAGCGGCAACGGCAACGGCAAAGGCTCTTTTCCCCCACCTGGCCCTCCTGAACCTAGGGACTACCAGCCAGTTTTTATTGGCACAACGCAGCTGTTTGGTGGGGATGTACCATTGGAAGAGTCTTTTAATACCTTCGGGACCAGAATTATGAAGAGCCCTATGGATAAGGCATAGGGCCTTAAACGGGAGACAATGTAATTTACGAATTGCTGCAGAGACTGGGTGGAATTTAGGAAGATCCGTCACAACTCTTGCTGCTGCATCTGTACAAGTTGCAGTTTGTGGATGGAGCCCTTGTTAATGTCCAGGTAGAGAACGTTACAATAATACAACCTGGACAAAATCAAGGCAACAGCTGCCTGCTTTCGAGAAGAGAGAGAAAGACATGGAAAGCTCTTCCTCAGGATCCTGATCACACCAAAACAGGTAGACGCAGTTCTGTTGATCTGGGGGTCAAAAGAGAGTGAGCTGTCTACTATAACACCAATATTCTTTGCTGATACAGCAGGATACAGCAGGACAGGGGCATAGGCTGAGCATTTCAGACCACCAGGAGTGAGACCATATGGATTGTTGGCTGCCAAAGATCAGGACTTCTGTTTTGTCCCCATTGAGTCCTAAGTAGTTGTCTATCATCCATGCTGCCACAGCCAACATGCAGCTTTTAAAATTTGCTGCGGAAGCCTCAATGCTGTTAGTGATTGACACAATTATTTGGGTGTGCTCTGGTGTGGTTAGTCTGAACTTTTGCATACATGCCAGCATTTTAGACGAGGTAAGTCAGAGATTTTTTTTTAAATTATCGGAAGAATGTATTTTCCCCATTGACTTCTATTGAATCAGAGGCTATTTGAGGCAGGAGACAGACAAAATTAGGGGGCATATTATCAAGAAACGGCGTTAAAATTATCGCCGCTTTAAGCGGCGATAATGGGCTTGATAATATGCCCTTGAGAATTCCCATAGAAGCCCATGTTCTGGTGTCAACATGGGCTTCTATTGGAATTCTCTGCGGCATATTATCAAGCCCATTATCTTTCTGCCGCTAAAGCGGCAATAATTTTTGACGCCGTGCTTGATAATATGCCCCTGCATTCTTTTTGCTTAAAAAATTGGGATTGTTGGCATGCATGCGCTCGTAAACCAGGATTAGCACAGAAATGGTTTTCCACTGCTGGAAAGAGCCTTGAAAGCTGTTTTTTTCATAATTTGTATTTCATGAAGTTTGCAAAGTTAAAAGATGAAACTATGCAAAACGTTGTGTCCCTGAATTAGAATACTGCATCTTTAAGGATGTTCTTACATTGCATTTTGTAGGAAGCTTTGTGATTTAAGAGCATCATTTTCAGCAGCCGGATGTGAAAGGTCACTTCTAATCAAGTTTAGTGAACAGTGCGTCTAAAGTCTTTCACATTTTTTTCTCCCAACCCAAGATTTCAATGGTCCCACCTATCTTTTCCAAGGTTTTCAGTATATTTCCACTTCCGATGGAGGGAGTTGCAGCAACGTAATACCTTTTCTGTTATAACTGCCCATACAGTTTCTCCCCAGCTCACACCAGAGTAGTTTTATAGCCTCTTGTTCGCAAACACAATCACTACTGGAGTATGAACAAGCTACTTACCTATGACTACATTTCTTCAACTTTGTTATTGTTCATAGATTAAAAGGTGTGAGCTTTTCCTGTGACACTGGGCGTTCTCAGGGGCATATTATCAAGACAGGTGATAAAATTATCGCCGCTTTAGCGGCTGAAAACTGCCGCTAAAACGGCGATAATGGGATTAATGGGGCTTGATAATATGCTCTATGGAATTCCAATTGAAGCCCATGTCAGATGTGAAGGACATCTAACCTGGGCTTCAATTGGAATTCCATAGAGCATATTATCAAGCCCATTATCGCCTGCTGCTAAAGCGGCGATCATTTTATCGCCTGTCTTGATAATATGCCCCTCAGTAGCCAAATATACACTAAAATAACATCGAAGCAGCATGGAATACATCAAGTCGATTCGCCTTTTTATGTGACTGTGGCCAATGAGGTGAAGAAACACAGAGCTTCAAGTGCCCACAGCGGCTGCTCTAATCAGGTTTTTGCAGCTACCAAATGGCCACTGTAAAGCCTTATTACCACTAAGGTGAGCGGGCGACAAGTGTATTTATGAATCGTACAAACCTGGACACTTTAGTCACAAGTAAGTATGTTTTCCTTCTCCAATATTGGCTCTTTCATAGATTCACATGCATGAATACCGATTACCACAGAAGTACAAGCAAGCGTTCATGAGTGGTAATAAGCCTCACCTTAGTAAAATAGGTTGAATAGGTTGTGCAGTATTTCTTGTGCCACTGCCAGCACCAATGTCTTCTGGATGTTTAGGCAGTACTGAATTGTGAATGTCTGCATCGAAACTCATGATGCTGCTTTCCAGATCTCAGAAATAGGCCCATTGTGGAATGAGCTCAGATGTTGCTTTTAAGATGTCTGCCATATTTTCTGTGGCAGAAAGCTGAGATCCAATGAGCCTTGTCCTTGTTTAGGTAAAGCAGAGCCTGTATTGGCAATATTAAACAAAACAAAACGGATGCCCTGATAGATTTAGGCAGAGCGGGCACTCCGTTGCAACTGTGACAGAGTACCCTCTTCAGTAAACCCTTGGTCCACCTGTCTGATTTACTTCGCCCTCCAGCACAAATCCTATGCAAGAATGCATAAACTTACCTCTGCACCATGGTACAAGGCTGTGCGTCACATAAGGAAGCCTTGTTTGAACACACCGGCGCAGTGAAGGGCACCAGCAGCATGGTACTCTTTGTAGATATGCCGCTGTATAGAATTCCTGCCCCGTGACTCTCCCATCAAATTTATGTGCCACACTGCATAGAAATATTGTAAATCTGAGCAGCAAGGCAGTCTGCCGATTGTGGATTTCAGTGCATAACCAGAATGTTATCCTTCGTTAGAAGTTAAGGGTATGCCCTCATCTGAATCAAGACATCCACAGATGGAACCCTAAGATTTATGTACCAATACTGCATGACGAAGTTGGATGTATCACAAATAACTTGTACTGATCTCTCCTGAGCTCCAGAACACTCGGAGCATGAGGAGAAATGGTGAAAAAGTGTATGCATGGATTGCTGATCAAGAAATTGCAAGGACTTCTCCTTGAGTCCAAGGATACCTCCATCTGCTTTCAAAGAGTGAGGATTTTATATTGTCAAAGTGACAAAGAGATCAAGAGGATGTCTGCACCAACTGTTGAACATGAGCTGCAGTTGTTTTATCCATTTGACCCATTTGTGGTAGTCCCATGTGCACCTGCTGAGAACATAAACTATTACATTGTGCAGACCCAGAACATACTCTACTTACAGTTTAATATTGTGAAGAACTCGGTGCCAAAGTGTTTACGCTTCTTACGACAGCGACTGAGACTACCTCAGAACATGTTTTGCTCTTTAATACTTATACATCACCCTTAGGGTAGGCCCTAGATGCTCAATGGGCAGAAGCATTGTATTTAAAAAGTAGGAGGTGTGAGGTGGTTGAAAGGATGCCAAAAGAGAAGGAAGATGTTGGCTGGTGGGGAGACCATTACATGCTCTCCCCACACCTTGATTGAGAGTTAAGTGGTAGCCGGAAAATGGGTCTAGTCTTAAATGCAACCCTGTCCTAATGCAATGCTATCCACTGGATTTCCCATCTGGTAAAATACGATCTGTTGTTCCAGCATGTGGTAAATCCAGGTGTGGGAACAATAGCCTACTCATGATTGAGTGGAGCAAATTCCACACAGGGGGGCAGATTTCCAAGCACCATGCGCCACATTTAGGCCACCGTTGCGTCACTTCTGTGACGCAGCAGCGGCTTAAATCATGCACCATGTTGCGCCTTATTTACAACGTGACGCATCTAGGGAGATGCATCACGTTGTTAAGCCCTGCGCCACATGAAACCTGTGTTAGGTTTCATATGGGCGTTCCGGCGCAGGAACGCCTCGTAAAAGTGACGCAGTGAAATCTACAAGATATCACGGAGTCACTTTTACGTCCCTGCTGCGTCAAAACCCTGTGCCTGCTTGAAGCAGGCGTAAGGAGTGACGCAGCATGTTAGGCATAGGGCACCCCTGAGCATTGCTGGAGCCATGTCGCGCTTGCGACACGACTCCAGCAATGCGCCACCCTTACGCCACAGGATGAGACACGCATCGCCCTATCCTTGCGCCACGGTGCGCCACATTGTAAATGCGACGCATTTGTGGTGGCGCAGGGAGGGAATTGCGTGTCGCATCTTTTCTGGCGCATCCCTGCTGATTTGCAGAGATGAGCCAGAACTCGTAAATCTGCCCCAGGATTTCTGCTCCACTCAATGCGTTATGAGGTCCTTTGAGCGGCATGTTATCACTCGAGGTGTAAGAACTTGTGAAGATTAGGACTTAACCTCACGGGATTGTTTTTAAAACCATGGCTTCATGAAT
Organism: Triturus cristatus; assembly: GCF_964204655.1. Classification (NCBI taxonomy): domain Eukaryota; kingdom Metazoa; phylum Chordata; class Amphibia; order Caudata; family Salamandridae; genus Triturus; species Triturus cristatus. The sequence goes on along the minus strand of NC_140585.1, from coordinate 418,928,864 downwards.
TGAAAAGCTTGGAAGGCTTTTTAAAAAATGAAAGGGGAAAGAAAAAGTGAACTTATGAAACAGCGGGAGACATTGCCAGCATGTGCGTAAAATATTTAAATAGCTCAAACCCAATCCCCTAAGGCTTCACAATGGCAACAAAATGCTTCTGTTTCCCTGCAGCTTGAAATCCCACGCAGAGGCAAAACTTCTTGTGACAGGGAATACCCAACGAGCAACTTCTGAGCAGTGTTTATTTAACTCGCCTAAAAATGTAGGGCCTCATTTATAAAAAAGTGACGCATCACTGTGTGAAAACAGCAATGCGTCACTTTTCATTGCGCCCTCCTTGCGACACCAATGATGCGTCATATTTACAGTATGACGCATCATGTCGCAAGGAGTTACAGATACGTCAGTATTTCTGACGTATCTGTAGGCGCAAGATTGACGCATTGCTGGTGTGTGTCACAAAAGTGACGCAACTCCAGCAGTGGGTCATTACACATGGGCAAGTCCCATGTGAAATGTGCCTGCTTCAATCTTACGCCTGCCATTAAGCAGGCGTAAGATATTGATGCATTTGCGTCCTAGAAGTGACACAGGGAAATCTCATAGATTTCACTGCGTCACTTCTACAAGGCTTACTTGCATCGGAACGCCCACCCTGCATACATTATACCTGGTGCAGGAATAATGTGGTGCAGGGGTTTACAAAGTGACGCATCTACCAAGATGCGTCACTTTGTAAATATGACGCGACAGATCGGACAAGATGGTTCCTGTGTGATACTCTGCCTCACTGCCGCCTGCGCCACGGGATTTCTCGGCCATCAGCTATGCGGCCTGACCTCGTGACCGTGTGGCAAGAACGGTCTTTGTTGGCGTTGGCGTCTAGCTGTTGCTCCCGGTGCTCCTGCGGTTCTTTAACACAACATTTAGAAGTACCGCGAACGCTACCGCGGATTCTTTCATCTTTGAAGCACAGAAATAGCTGGTGCGGCTGGCCTGATCTCGACACCCTTTTTGGACTCTTTGGCGTCTGGCTGGTTTCTTTGGTGTTACGATTTAGCTCTTCGCCTAACACACCAGACCCGGAGGCATACACCGCTGATCTTGGCAAACTTGACCCGGACCCTGATTTGTGTGCTGGTGAGTAGGGTATGACTTCCTGAGAGGTCAGGGGGCCCAAAGGCAAGCCAATAGCTATTCCTAGCTCTGGTGTTAATGTTGGGCCCACTACTGCCGAAATAGAGCCCACACCCAAAAATAAAAGAGAGACTGTAGGCTCCAAAAAGACCTTAAACAAATCCACCCTCGGGGGTCCCCCAAAGGATGGAAGCGCCTCACAACCTTCTGTAGCCAAACTATTTTCTACTGCAGGGATGGGCTCTGGAAACGGGACAAAGTCAGCAAACAACTCCCACATAGAAAGTAACCTGGCAAATCCAGTTATAGCTGTTCAGATCAAGCTCCCAGATCTGCACTCGATTTCACCCTCACCGCCAACTGAGATTTGCAAACTTGAAACTAACCAGCCAGATCTAAGTCAGGGGGCTATGATAATCGACAAACTTACTCCTAATCTGAACAGAGAAGTTTCAGTCCCTTTTATCCAGACCATCATCAATATGATCCCAACCGTAAGTGCTACTTAGGACCAAAACATCTGGGGTCCCATGCCTATTGATTTGAACGACCTCAAAAATACCAGCACACAATGGCTATCAAATCCAGGCTCCCCTGATCCCATGGGGGAACATTTTTTTTCAGTGTCAGAGAGGTCAAAATCCCCAGCAGAAGCCAGCTCTTTATCCTCCAGCGATAGTGACATCTCGAAATCTAATTACAGCACCGCATCCAAAGGGAAAAACAGTTCAAAAGCAGAAATGTCAGGTGGTAAAGAGTAAAGGAAAGAAACATGATAAAAAGGATCATCTAAAATGGGACTATTCTGGGATCCATCTCTCTTTTTCCCAGAATGATGAATCCATCAAAACGAACTGTGCTACACAAGCTATACAACATCATCCTGGTGAGCCAACTTTAGCTGCTATTTTGGCCTCTATTAAACAATTCCAGGAGGAAGCCTGGGCTGATAATCACCAGGCTAAATGCGCGGCCAAAAAACTTCAAGGGAGTATTCGAAAACTTAACAAAACGTGCTCGGACATTTGGGAGAGAATGACGATGGTAGAAGGCCGAACTGAAAGTCTTGAATCGGACGTTGTGCTGCTTAAAAACCAAGGTACTGCTCAAAGTGATCGCCTGTCTGACGTTGTATGGAAACTAGAAGAACAAGAAAATAGGCAATGCAGAAATAATCTCCGCCTTCTTGGGATTCCCGAAGGCGTAGAGGGGGAAGATCTCCAGCGCTACATCATAAAGCTTCTAAAGGGGGCCTTTCCCGACCAGGCTGAGTGGTGTTGGGAGCACGAAATCCAACAAGCTCATCGCTTCCCCCTTATGCTCAAAAAACAGTCAGGCAGTACTAATGATCCTACAAGACCATGAGCGTTCCTGGTCTTTTTTGGGAATTTTCTTTTAAGACAGCAAATTTTCGATCAAGCCAGATAGTACTCCCAGAAATCTTTCAAAGGGGTATCCTTTTTTGCCAAACCAGATTTTTGCTACTCCACTGTGGAGCGAAGATGGCAACTTCAACAACTAATAACCCCCTTCCAACAGCTGGGTGCCCAGGTCTTCCTCATGAACCCTGCCAAACTGAAGGTTATTTTAAATGGCGCATCACAGATTTTCATGTCGGAAATCAAAGCACAAGAATATCTTTCGGAACTTAAAACTAAGAAAACGCTAAAGTAAATAAAATAGGCATCAGGACTGGCACAGCTAAACTTTTAAAAAGCATTTAGCATATTATAAGGTATAGAATTATGTGACTAAGAAGATTTTCCCTCACATATTCTTTGTTTTCTCTTCTGTTTTTGTTTTTCTTTTTTTTGCTGCAGGTTTCTTTCGGCGGTTGACTCTACATAAGACGCATATTTAATTCTGAAAGGTACCTCTCTTGGCAAGGCAATGGTGGCGGGGTGTTACGACAGGGTCTATCATTCAGGAATTTCCTGATTGCTCATGTTTGGGGGAAGGGTGGGTGGGAAGGGTTGGTTCCTAGGGGTGGGTTGGGTGCGGGGATGGCAGTTTACGAAGGGAAGGCCGAATCTGTGATAGTTGTTTTTATGTCTTCAATATGCCTAAGCTCTAACAGTTTGACTTGTGCATCCCAATGGCCCACTTTGCGGGCGTTCTTGTTATTTTTTGTATTTTCTTTACACATTGGTTTTCTGACTCATGGGTTTAAACTTACTAAACACTGATGAATACTACAAATCTTAAAATCTTATCTTTGAATATTTGTGGGTTAAATGATACCCTAAAAAGGCAAAAGGTAGCCCAAAGTTTACGGCTGTCAGGGGCTAATATAGTTTGTCTCCAAGAGACACACATAGAAGGGTCCCAACTGTATCTTTTAACCCCTTCGCTGCCAGGCCTTTTCCCCTCCTGTGCCACGCCCTTTTTTGGCTATTTGGGGTAGTGCGCGCTGAGGCCCCTGTAACTTTTTGACCACATAAGGTATCCACGCCAAATTTGCATCCTTTTCTTCCAACATCATGGGGATTCTAAAGGTACTCAGGGTTTGTGGATTCTCCTAGAGGGGTCACAGAAATTAGCCAAAATACAGCAAAAGTTTGGTTTTTTTCGGAAAAATTGGAAAAACGGGCTGCAAATGAAAGCATCTGGGTTTTTCCCTGCAAATGTTATCAAAAAGGGTTTGTGGGGTTGAAATCACCATTTTCCCAGCTTTTCGGGGATACCAGACTTTTGTCAGAAACCCAACATTTTTTACACAGTTTTGGCATTTTTCTGGGACATAGCCTCATTTTGCTATTTTTTGTGCTTTTGACCTCCTTCCAGTTAATGGCAGAAATGGGTACAAAAGCAATAATGGATCCTGGAAAGCTATACATTTTCGAGAAGAAGACAAAATTCTGAATTCAGCAAGGGGTCATTTGTGTAGATCCATCAAGGTTTTTTTTATAGAAACTAACAGTTGAATATAGGATAAATTGAAAATTAGTTGAAAAAAAACCCCTTTCATGTCAACGTTTTCACCTGTAACTTCTTCTAATTATGACAGCTCTTTGAAAGCAATATACCATTACATCCGCTGGACATTACTGGTTGTGGGGATATATAGGACTTGTAGGTTCACCAAGAACCCGACGAACCCAGAGCCAAAAACTGAGCAGCAACTTGCAAAGGTTTTTTATTATGTACCGGGTATATAGTAATTATTCTGTAAAAATGTGTACATGGAAAAATCGGTATGAAAGACACCTATGTATTTCTGAAATGGGAACAAAATATAGAGTTTAGAAACAGTAGATATTTGCACATTTCTGAAATTGGGAATACTCATACTAGCATGAGAACTATCAGTCATTTTTTAGAATGACTTCTTTTTTACACAATATCTTTCATTTGGAAGGCAGAAATGCATCGAAAGTCAATAGATAATAACAGTTTCTTTACAAAACTGAATTACCCTTAGTCTCCTGATAAAAATGGTACCTCACTTGTGTGGGTAGGCATAGTGCCCGCGACAGGAAACGGCGCAAAACGCAACGTGGTCACACCTCAATATCGCAGTGAAAATTTACCCTTTTTTGGCAAAGTGCCTAGCTCTAGTTTTTGAACCCTAGCTCTGCGAGCAAGGGGAAACCTAGCAAACCTATACATTTTTGAAAACTAGACACCCAGGGGAATCCAGGATGGGGTGACTTGACTGCCTCCCACCAGGGTCTGTTACCCAGAATCCCTTGCAAACCTAAAAAATTGTCAAAAAAACAAATTTTCCCCACACTTCTGTGGTGGAAAGTTCTGTAATCTGCGTGGATCCACAAATTTCCACCCACCCCGCGTTCCCCAAAGTCTTACAAGAAAAACGGTGCCTCACTTGTGTGGGTCGGCCTAGTGCCCGCGACAGGAAACGGCGCAAAACGCAACATGGTCACACCTCAATTTCGCAGTGAAAAATGACCCTTTTTTGGCAAAATGTCTAGCTGTAGTTTTTGAACCCTAGCTGTGCAGGCACCTTAGGAAACCTAGCAAACGTATACATTTTTTTAAAAAACTAGACACCCAGGGGAATCCAGGATGGGGTGACTTGACTGCCTCCCACCAGGGTCTGTTACCCAGAATCCCTTGCAAACCTAAAAAATTGACAAAAAAAACACATTTTCCCCACATTTCTGTGGTGGAAAGTTCCGGAATCTGTGTGGATCCACAAATTTCCACGCACCCCGCCTTCCCCAAAGTCTTACGAGAAAAACGGTACCTCACTTGTGTGGGTCGGCCTAGTGCCCGCGACAGGAAACGGCGCAAAACGCAACGTGGTCACACCTCAATTTCGCAGTGAAAAATGACCCTTTTTTGGCAAAATGTCTAGCTGTAGTTTTTGAACCCTAGCTCTGCGGGCACCTTGGGAAACCTAGGAAACCTATACATTTTTGAAAACTAGACACCCAGGGGAATCCAGGATGGGGTGACTTGACTGCCTCCCACCAGGTTCTGTTACCCAGAATCCCTTGCAAACCTAAAAAATTGACAAAAAAAAACACATTTTCCCCACATTTCTGTGGCGGAATGTTCCGGAATCTGCGTGGATCCACAAATTTCCACCCACCCCGCGTTCCCCAAAGTCTTACGAGAAAAACGGTACTTCACTTGTGTGGGTCGGCCTAGTGCCCGCGACAGGAAACGGCGCAAAACGCAACGTGGTCACACCTCAATTTCGCAGTGAAAAATGACCCTTTTTTGGCAAAATGTCTAGCTGTAGTTCTTGAACCCTAGCTCTGCGGGCACCTTGGGAAACCTAGCAAACCTATACATTTTTGAAAACTAGACACCCGTGTGCTTCCAGGGAGGCATGGCTTGCGTGGATCCCCCAAAGTTTCCTTACCCAGAATCCCCTGCAAACCTCAATTTTAGCTGAAAAAAATCACATTTTTCAGACATTTTTGTGTGGGAAAGTTGAGGCATCACCGGGCTGACACAAATTTCCTACCACCCAGCGTTCCCCCGGGTCTCCTGATAAAAACGGTGCCTCACTCGTGTGGGAGGCCCAAGTACCCGCGACAGGCAAAGCCCCAAAACGTATTGAGGCGGCATGAAAATTGCCTACCTCAAAACGACCTGGTTTTGCAAGGGGGGTCACATGGGGTTTTGGCCGGTGCTCGGCGGCCACCTAGGGGAGCCTACCAAACCCACACATTTCTGAAAACTAGACACCCGGGGGATTCCAGGGAGGTATGGCTTGCGTGGATCCTCCGTTTCCTTACCCAGAATGCCCTGCAAACCTCAAATTTAGCTGAAAAAATCACCTTTTTGACACATTTTTGTGTGGGAAAGTTGAGGCATCACCGGGCTGACACAAATTTCCTACCACCCAGTGTTCCCCCGGGTCTCCTGATAAAAATGGTGCCTTGCTCGTGTGGGAGGCCCAAATACCCGCGACAGGCAAGGCCCCAAAACGTATTGAGGCGACATGAAAATTGCCTACCTCAAAACGACCTGGTTTTGCAAGGGGGGTCACATGGGGTTTTGGCCGGTGCTCGGCGGCCACCTAGAGGAACCTACCAAACCCACACATTTCTGAAAACTAGACACCCGGGGGATTCCAGGGAGGTATGGCTTGCGTGGATCCCCCAACGTTTCCTTACCCAGAATGCCCTGCAAACCTCAAATTTAGCTGAAAAAATCACCTTTTTCACACATTTTTGTGTGGGAAAGTTGAGGCTTCACCGGGCTGACACAAATTTCCTACCACCCAGCGTTCCCCCGGGTCTCCCGATAAAAACGGTGCCTCACTCGTGGGGGAGGCCCAAGTACCCGCGACAGCCAAGGGCCCAAAACGCAGTGAGGCGCACTACGTTTAGGACCCTTGCCTGTTGAGGCGCACTACGGTTTGGACCCTTGCCTGTTGCGGGTACTTGGGCAGGAGGGGCAGATTAGGGGCCTATGCCCCATCTGCCCCCCGGGGGGGGGCAGAAAGACTGTAGTAATTGGGGGGGGGCATGGGCCTGCCCGTTTTGGGCAGCCCCCACACCTATTTTTTTTTTTTACAAACCTCCCTGGTGTCTAGTGGGCTTTTTACCCCCCCCCCGGGTGGGGGCAGATTGGGGGATAATGCCCCCATCCGCCCCCCAGGTGGGCCAAAAGACTACAATTGCCAAAAATAAACAGGGGGGAGCAAAGGCCCTTGCCCAAGGGACCGCTCCCCCCTCCCTGGTCCCCAAGCAGGGATCCACTGGGGAGGGGTACCATTGGAAAGGGGAGATTCTCCCCTTTCCAACGATACCTCTCCCGTCTTTCTACGTGCTCAGAGGGCTGAGATAGCCCCCTGAGCACGTACAAAGTGAAACCTGAAATGAGCCTCTTGGCTCATTTCAGTTTCACTTTCACTGTAATGACGTCGGCGCGACGTGCGCGCCGATCGTCATTACAGTGAAAGGGGGGGGGGGCCTCGGGTGCTGGGGAAGCTCTTCCCCAGCTCCCGAGGCTATTTTTGCAGAAAGGGAATCCCTCTGGTGCCCGCACCAGAGGGATTCCCTAGGGTATGCCTCATGACGAGCTGGACTCGTCATGGGCACAGCGCGACTGTGCTCCATGACGAGTCCAGCTCGTCATGGGCATACAAGGGGTTAAATAGCTTAGGATATAAAGTTATTAGGGGTACTACACAAGGGACTCGCACCAGGGGTGTAGCCATTTTAGCCCGGTATAACTATCCCCCTCAATCTATCGGAACTAAATCAGACACCCAAGGAAGATGGATGCTCACCGAATGTCATATTACCCCCACATTCTTATTCACTTTGTGCTCTATATATGGGAGTGTTTTGGATGACCCTACTGTGATTAACCAAGTTTCTGCCGAATTGGCTCACTGGCCCCTGCCTGTCATCTTGTGTGGGAATCTTAGTATTAACTTACCATGTAACTGGGGATCTAACTCTCAATGCCTCCAGACCACCTGCAAACCCAAAGTGCTTCTCGCACTTAAGAATCTCCTATATACTCATGGGCTGGTGGATGTATGGTCTTATCTCTACCCTAACCTACCTGGTTAAACATTTTTTTCTGCACCCCACAAATCTTTTGCACGTCTGGATTTTATTTTGGTTTCTTCATCCCTAATTCATTATAGCGAAATTGAATTACTTCCCCGTATTCTTTCTAACCATAATCTCTTAAATCTCAATATTTGGGGGTTGATTACACATAATGAAATCTCATCCTGGAGCTTTGAAAGAGCACTTCTACAGGATGAAGGCTACCAGACCCACATGAACCAATGGATAAAGATCTTCCTTGATAACAACCTTGGCACAGCCCCAACCATGGTAGTTTGGGACACTTTAAAAGCCTGTGTTCGTGGGGAAACCTTACAGTTTTCACTCAAGAAAAATAAACAAGAGAAAGCCCAACTGATGGAACTACAAACTAAATTAGCAAAAACTGAGAAAAACCTTATTTCAGTTATTAAGTCTAAGGGTGAGATTGGTTCGGCACAATTGGCTGTGGCTGCCGCTAGGGCAGAGATATGCTCAGTACTGGCTGATAAAGCCGCTTCCAAATGGGCTGCAGCACGAGAAAAAACATATGAATGCAGTGAAAAAATTGGCCATCAGTTGGCTATGAGAACTAGGCTACAGGTTTCGGACAATGAAATTCAAAAAATTAAAACACCTGCAGGAATTATCACCAGCGACCCCGAAGAAATTCGTGCAGCCTTTGGTGAATTCTTCAAGATCTATATTCGGAGGGTGCGGGCAAGCAATCTGACCTTAGCAACCACCTAGATACTTATCTAGATTCAATAACGTTAGCAACGCTTAGCAGAGAAGAGCGTGAGCTACTTGAAATCGCTCCATCTTGGGAAGAAATAACTAGAGCTCCGAATAGCCTACCAGATGGGAAAGCTGCCGGGCCAGACTGTATCCCACTGGAATTTCATAAGGTTTTTCTCTCACAAATCAAAGTTATCCTTAATGCTGTAGTGACTCAAATCTTCCAGGGTGTCTCTCTCCCTCAATCTTGGTCTACAGCCAAGATTACTGTGTTTCCCAAAAAGATAAACCCCCAACGGAAATGGGCTCATATCGGCCAATTACTCTTATTAATAGTGATTCAAAAGCATATTCTAAAATTCTTGCCTCGTGACTTTCGGCTACAATTGAAGGTCTAGTATCTAGGTGGCAGCATGGCTATTTCCCTGCTAAGGGCACCACAGAACATATTCGCAGACTCATTACTCTGCTTGACGCCGCACATGTTTCGGGAGACCCGATTGTTGCAATGTTCTTAGATGCTGAAAAAGCATTTGATCGGGTCTCCTGGAATTATCTCTGGGGTGTCATGCAGAGAATGAACTTTGGGGTCAATGTAATTCATGCCATTAAGGCATTATATATCACTCCCATGGCTAGGGTATCCATTAATGGGGGACTGACAGAACAAATTAATATCACGTGGGGGACGTGTTAAGGTTGTCCCTATTCCCCACTACTCTTTGCCATCTATATTGATCCGCTTATTAAAAAACTAGAAGGCAACCAGGCTATACCAGCAGTGAGTAGATTCGGTTTAGAATCCAAAATCATGGCCTATGCCGATGATCTGGCCCTGGTCACACCGGATCCAAAGAAAGCTATTCCAGTAATCGAAGCTGAGGCTCATCTATTCGGCTCCATATCTGGATATTAACTAAATAAAGGAAAAACTCAAATCATAATTAACTGCAAAATTGCCTGAAACGATGGAAAAGTAGTGGTCAAAGCCAAATATCTGGGTATTATATCTTATAGTAAGTCATAACACGGATCCCCTTATTGTTGAAACAAGGAAAACCTTAAACCGCCTCAACAATTTACATCTTTCTATTGTTGGGCATTGTAATCTGCTGAAAATGATCCACTTCCCAAGAATACTATACATATTCAGGGCTATACCCTTATAATTCAATAAGCCGACACTCGCAAGGTTTGAAAGGTTATTCTCCCAATGTGTATGGGAATTTTCCCAACCTAGAAGGGCATTTAAATTCTTGTCCTTACCTCGGGATAGAGGGGGATGGGCACTCCCCAACTTAAAACTCTACTACTGGGCTACTGTCCTACAAACATGTCCCATATTATTACAAGATTCCCCCCCACTGCCCGCTGTCGGTTTGCCTTTACCTTTTGAACTCCTGCTCGGACCCGACACTTGGGGCTGCTTGTGGCGGCAGCTGGAACTGGGTTACTACAAAAGAGTAAAATTTAAGTCCCTTCTTGGTGTTTATAAAGTTTTTTCAGCTACACGCAAGTTTCTTGGTATGGGCAGATTAAATTTCTATACTCCTACTAGAAACAACTCTAACCTACCGGATATCTTTTGTTCATCTTACTTCCAAACCTGGATAGATAAGGGAGTAAAGAAATTGGGAGACCTCAGTTCATCTGATGAGGTCTTGTCCTTTAAAGATCTCCAATTTCTTTATAAATTAGATAACAGGGAATCCTTTAAGTATCTAGTAATTAAATCTTTTTTTTTACGAAAGACTGGGGGCCCTTCAAGTTTTACCAATTGTGATCTGATCGAGAAGCTTTGTGGAAATACACCACCACGCATTGGAGTCATTTATGACTTGTTTAACAGCTTAATGCCTGATGATCTGTCAATAATATCTACCAAGTGGCAACAGAAACTGAACATCACTAATAAGGTTTTCTGTCTTGCAGTTAAATCCGCTCAAAGCGATTTGCTATCCTCTAACCTTCTGGCGCAGTTTTATAAGACTTGTTTTTTTAAAAATTTTACTCCCTGCAAGATTGCAAAATGGGGTTCCGGTAAAGAAACATATTATCCTCGCTGCGCTGAGTATAAGGCCGATTCAATCCACTTGTTTGCCACATGCGTCAAATTAGAACCATTAATAAATAAAATCCAACATTTTTTGGGACAGGTGCTATCTCACAATTTAGTTTTAACACCTTCCACGATAATGTTGGGCACAATAGATTCGATAGACAGAAAGAATGGAGGTACACTAATATTCATTGTCATGGCCGTTCTCAGGCTGTGCATTGCTTCCTCTTGGTTGGACCCTAGCCCCCCCAGTATTTATACATTGGTTAGCCCGCTTCTATTGGAGAAGTGGAGAAGTGTGGCTCAATGATTAGAGCGGCAGACCCTGATGCAAAGGTCTAGCCTGGGACCAGGGTTCAATTCCCCGCCTCGGCGGGCCTTGGGCTCAAAAATTCCACGGACCTGATAATTCTTGCCTCGGTGCCTATTCCAATCATGGAGTCCCACTCTGCAACTCTGGGCAATAGCTTGCTTAATCTCCACAACGGCCCCCACAACGCTAAGGATGCCTGGCCTCCACCTTGAGGGTGCCCAGGAGTGGATGCCTCACAGGGAAAGCCAGGATGGGTTCCACAGCAGTATTCGTACAAGCGCCTTGAGACCCTTGCGGGTGAGTAGTGTGCTATACAAGTATCAATTTACATTTACATTCAATTCATTCATTAGAGAAGGCAATATACGCTAAAAAGGGACTCAGATAAAAAAAAGGATTAATCATGTGGGGTCTTCTTTCTCACTGGCTTAATTTACCAATGTCGGAAACTGGGGAGATCAGCAAATAAATTACCCCTCTCTACAAATATGCATAAAGTCACTTTCTTTTCTTAGCACTGTCACTTTTGTTTATATTTTTCTAGTAAAATTCTACAATTTCTATTCCGCAGGGATGCCTTATCATCTTAGTGATGTACCATTGCACTGGTCACTTTATTTACTGTCTTTTATCAAAGCTGTTAAAATTAATACTTCCCTATTTAACGTTTTTGCTGCATTGTGATAAATTTGTTTAACTAAGCCACTGATTTTGCTATGTATATGTGGATATCTTGATAAAAGATATTTCTAGAGTTATTTTTTTTTAGAATCGGCTCTCAACATATATTCTCTGCCCCCGGGGGGGGAGGGGGAGGAGGGGATTGCTATACTCTGTTTATTATTCTCCGCTGTATTGTATTTTCACTGCAATTGAAAGGTAAAAATATTTTTTTTTTTTAAATAAAAAAAAGTAAATATGACGCAACATAGCACATTTTTTGCCCTGCTGGTGCGTCACATAAAGTGATGCGGCGCAAAAGTGACGCAAGGGCTCATAAATAAGCCCCTTAATTTTTAGCACTTAATTGAGAGGTTTTTTTCTGCTGCTCCACCAGAACTAATTTTAATTTGCTAGACTGTGCAACACATTTCTAAAATGATTCATTTTGCTAAATAGACATTCCCAAGAGCAATGTCCGAACTAGTGATTTAAAAGTTGCTATCATGCATAGGTTTGCCATACATCTCCACGGCCGCCCCCAAGATGCCAGGTTCAGCTGCTCATTGGTGCCCTTACTGCTGCAAAGCAACGTGAACTTTATAAAGAAATAGAAGTAGTCTAGCCTACTGAAAGAGGCAGGGAGGGCTGGATAGAATCCCCCATGATGCTACATATGTCCTTACATGGAAGGTACAAAGCCATTCTGAAGTGGAGCCAATAACCCACCTGGATGGGTAATGCATTCAGGGCTGCAAACCAGCAGCAGTGTCTATTTCACTTTATCTCCTGCCTGGAGACGAATGAAAAGAAAACAATACAGCAAGACAAGTCTTCGGGGGCCTCTTTAGAAGTCCCATAATAATCCTCCTAATGAGGTCAGTAACAGCAGGTACTGGTCTAATCAGAGTTCTAAGCCCTGTGGCAACTTCACAGAGATGGTGAATTTCACCCAGAAATTACAGCCAATGATAATAGCTGAAATAACTGGATGAACTTTTGGAGAGAATTGTGAATTACCATGGGAATTAGTGGGGTACCCCTAATTTCCTGGGTAATTACTCATTTCTGAAGGTGTATTCAGTCTGCACCTTGTAATACGCAGTAATTACTACCCCTCATGCCCCGGAAGTTACCCATGCCCCCTGTATCGGTAAATCCAACGTGGGGGAGCCACTGTCATACTGCTCTAAGTCTATGGCTTGCCTTTGATGTGTGTGAAAGTGCAACAAACCCAGATCCTGCAGCAGGGTGTACGGAAAATATTGAAGCCTCCTGGCTGACATCTTTCCCCAGATTACGGTGTCTTCTGTGACTATCAAGCTTTTCATTTCTTAGAGTTTAGGAACCTATCTAAGCAAGAGTCAAAGGAAAGGGTATGGAAGGAAGAGCAGAAACGATAGGGCGAGTAAGAGCCATGTGGAAACATAGAAGAATCTGCATGAGAGGGGGACCATGATGGAGAGGACAAACACAAATCTAGGATAGAGACGATAGCAGGAAGAAGTATGGAGCGGTGTGGAGATATCTAGTGGAAGATGGATGAGAAAGTAAGAAGTTGAACTAAAATATAGTAGTCTGAGTGGACAGGTGAGATGACAAAGGGAGTGACAGAGTGATGCAGGGACAGGTGCGAAGCATCTAAATAAACAGAAAATAATGAAGAAAGAAACTGGGATATGAGTGAGCGGAGATGAAAATTGGGAGAGGTGAAGGAAACATGAAGTTACTGAACAAAAGAAAGAAGAGAGAGACCTCTTCAGATGTATAGAGAGAATGAGAGGTAGATTTAATGGGAATATGTGAGCACTGGTAATGACAGGTAGCAGGGAACAGGTGAATTTGCTGTCAGAAAAAGAAAGAGTTGGATATAACAGGATAACAGATGTGTGGTTTAAAGGTACCCTGGGAAAGAGGAGAGAGCATCACAGAGCGATGTAGAAAACTGTTAATGTGATGAGTATGACATGAAAAGATGAAGTTTACCGGAATATGGGCAAAAAGACAACAACAAGAAAGCAGCTGTGGAGGTGAGAGGGATTTTGAGGAAGAGCTTTGAGAGGTAGACATGGTAAATTAAAGAGACATGTGATAAAGGCAAGAATAGTACATCTATTTTAGTATTTTTGTACTGATTGTAGAATTTCCTGTGACATCACCAGTGGTCAAAGGTCACATGGCATCACTTCGAGGCAGACATCAAAGGTCATATGATGTCACTTCCTGTGATGTTATTGGGGGCAAAGGGCTTCTGGTGTCACTTTCCCTACCCCAGGCATTTTGATGAATAGACCTCCATGAAGTTGTCATTGTTGACAACGTGGTAGTTGATGAGGCTGCCAGTGGCATATCTGCAGACAGGTTTTGAGCCGTTGGACATGGCACCATCAACAAAGTCTTCTTCATCATTGAAGAGGAGTGTTTGGAGTCAGGAGTGGGCAGTAAAGTTGTTGATGAGGAATCAACAGGCTCAGAGTACTTCTTAGCACACAAACATGTATTCGAATTATCAACAAGGATTTAGTTGGTGGTTAAATTGGAACTTTTGAAGTGGGAGGCAGCCCCAGCATAGTACATCCTGGTTATGCAGATAGTTCCCTGTGAAAGAGGGGAAGCGGAGGAATCCGGCTGAATTGACCTTGGCAGAGGTGGCCTGCATGGTCCAGGCACAGAGAGAAGAGCGGTTGGTATTTTATTTGAGTGATCTCTGCTTTTCAAAAGGCAATTATTTCAAAGGAGCCAAACATTTCATGAGCATGATTGATTGTGAAAGTCTTCGTATACATGTTTCTCTCCATGTTTCCCTGCCTTTCTTTGCTGCTCATAATCAAAGATGTCTTGAAGGACCATATTCGAGAAATTCATTTCCAGGAATGAAGATGGTATCTGTGTCGTGCTGAAGGAAAATACTTTAGTGTTGACGATCGCATGCTTGCACTCAGCCTCAAAAGCACACACATTGTCAAGGTCATTGCTGATGAGCTCAACACTGTGTAGTTCCTAGTCATGGAGGATGGTAGTCTTTTACATAATAGGGCAACAACTATTTCAGGGCCACAGCAACAACAGCATGGGATGGTGTGTAGACATGAAAGAGAAAGTTGAGACTGAAGGTCTTCTAGCCAAAATGTCTAGAAAAGGTATGAAATCCTGGTAGGCATAGCAGGGCCCTCTCACCAGCAAAAGCATAGGCAGAGCAGCGTCATTCAACTCATTGGATGGTGGAATGAACCTGATAACAACCCTTTTCTCTCCCAGCATATAAACAAAGATTGGCCTATTGTTGGCAAAATATAAGCTAGCAAGCTTGAAAAAACAGGTAAATGTGTCTAACGCCAATGATGGATTAAACCCAGATCTGTGACTGGGGGTGAGTGTATGAAAAGTTTCAGCACTCTGTCCATCATCTCCTTGTGTTTGCTTTGTTCGCCCTAAGTTGGCAGGATATCCCCAGACGAGAGTCCCTTGCACGCTTTCCTACTGGATTCAAGCTAGGCTGGCTAATGAGGGACAAAACCCCCTGAAACAGGTCCCAGGATGCTTGTTTCCGGTCCAGGGAAGACCTGGCTTGACAGTTCGGGCTTGACTGTTCCCATGAGGAACATGGTCAAGACTGATTTGCATATGGTTGGGCCTGAACTGGGGTCGAAAAGTGAGCTGAAGAACGATGATGGATTAAACCCAGATCTGTGACTAGGCGTGAGTGTCTGAAAAGTTTCAGAGATCCGTCCATCATCTCCTTGTGTTTGCCTAACACTGAATGGAACCTGGCACATAGGAAATCTACAAGACAATAGTCATTTGGGTCTGATTTACTGAAATCAGTGTATAATTGAGGATCCAAGTATTACACAGCAACATACTCCTTGGGAAGACCACTTATCTAGCACCTTGTGTGGAGAAACATGCAAAAAACGACTTTCTTCACTGGCAATTGATACATCCTTATCTAAGAATTCTCTTAAAGAGAATTCGTCGAGCAAACTCATGTGTGCCGCCTATGCCCTTAACTTAGACAGACTATTGACCATCTAATTTGTTTTTTGCAGTGTTGCTAGATTTTCACAGGAGGAATCTGCAAATAATCTCCAATAAAGAGGCCTGCAAGACAGTTCAATCTGTTGCACTAGGTTTCTCTGATAAAAGCAATCAAATTAGCAGAGCAATGAGGTTTTGGAGGATTACCAAAAGAATAAATAGTAGATATAGTTCTACCATGGTGCTAAAACAGTGTGTATATATGCAGGCATATAAACAAGGCAGTAATCAGGCGTACCCTACTCTGAGTGTACCTAGAGTGTGAGTAGGTGTGAAGCCAAGAATCCCCATAAGGGATGATCCAACCCCATTACCTGGTGGGAGAGAATGTAGGAGCCTGTCTTGTTCACGTACTAGACGCCCCCTCACAGAGATATCAGACCGCTGCATGGTGAAGTCTTAGCATGCAGGTATCCTAGGTGTCAGCTGAAGTGCCTCTTCTGCTAATCTTTTGGGATGCTCATTATTTATATTAAAAGCATCCTTTTGATATACGTATAGATTAACAATGTTATGGATATGTAGGTAGCCCTGTCGCCCCGTGGATGAAGTTAGAACGACATTTGTATAAATTGTGCAAAGAGGCCTTGTACATGGTGTTTGAGGTATCATGATAATGTTATGCGAAGCTAGATGTGTTAACAAAGTAGGTTCAGAAAAACGAATCCAACATTGTCACGCACGCAAATTTATGCAAAAGGCCACAGCAGAAACGTTATTGTGCAAAATTCGGACAATGTAAGAAATGTTCAGCTTCATTACTTGGGCCTAACCTGGGCACATAGCTCTCATCGCTCCACAGACGACATACACATAATCCTTGACAGAAGAAACAAAGAAGCACTAATTCTCCTGGACATCTCTGTAGCATTTGACAGGCTCACACCCCATCCTCACCAGGCACCTGCATGAGGTTGGCATCCAAAGACTTGCTCTACCCTAGATCTGCTCTTTCTTAACAGATAGAACACAAGCTGTCAGCCTGGCACCTACTTCCTCGGAAGCCCACAGAGGGCCTCAAGGTTCAGCCCCTTCCTCTTCAGCGCATACATTATCCATCCGGCCATCGTTATCCGCACACATATCATCAACATCGTCTCTTACGCCGATGACATGCAACTCATACTCTCTCTCTTAGACAAGACCTCCAACACAAGAAACAAGTTCACTGCCCGCATGACTGAAGTCGTTAACTGGGTGAATGTCAACTGTTTCAACCTCAACACCATAAAGACTCTAATAGTGAACTTCAGCAAGAACACCCACCATGTGACGTGGCAAACTCGGGCCCACACCCACACCTAGCACCCATGCCAAGAACCTTGCAATAAAGCATGCTGAGAAAGATCTTCAAATGACTCCCAAGCAAGACTATAAAAACTGTCACTCCAGCAAGGTGACTACGTGAACACTCTCTATGCCAGGACCACCAAGCAACTCACTAGAAGAGTACAAATCATCCAATACTCAGCAGCCAGGCTCATCCTCAACATCCTACACAGACCTCACTTCACAGCACACCGCAGGGAGATCCACTGGCTCCCAATACACACTCATTTCAATCTCCTCACACACAACTTAGGCCCCACCTACCAAAACAGTCGCATTTTCTTCCGCCAACCACCCACACACCTCCACTCTGCAAGACTCCTACTCGCACACATCCCATGTAAACACAGAATCAGATCAGGAGGACCGGCTTTCTGTTACATCGCTCCTAAAGTACGGAACAGCCTTCCGCTTCACATCAGCTTCTCCCCTTGAATTCCAGAAGACGCTGAAGACCTGGATTTTCAATTAACCATCCTACTGTGGGCAGGTCTAGGCAAACACAACTGCTCAGCATGAGGATACCTTCGCAAGTAATATTGCGCTTTACAAATACATATAACATTATCTGCTGCCACAGGAACTACCCTGGCCAGGGCCAAAGATGAGGCTTTCGTAATGTGTAATGAGCATGGGTTCCCTTTGGAGGTTACTTCTTAGCAAGGACATGACATATTTTAATGCAGAAAATGCTCCAACATGATGAAGCCATCTTTTCGACTGCCTTACCCTGCTTGATGCTTACATATCCCATAATGAGCTGGTCATTAGACCGTAATTCCTTAGTCCAGTCAATGTAAAAACTGACTGTTCTACAATAGTGCAGCTGAAGTAACTTCTTCCCCTCTTTGGCGGGATGGGGGTCGAGGGAAAATGTGGGAAGTGTATCGGGCTGCCCCATGGAAGGGAGTCACCACCTTCGGCAGGAAAGCTGGTTTAGTCCATAGGAATAGTTTGCTAGGTACGAGTCTATGTGAACAGTGGCCGAACAACCGGACCTGGCACCTCTCTGAAATATCAGCATCATGATAGGTTTATGACAACCAAGCATACAGTTTTAAGGGTCAAACCTCACAACTAGCAACTGTGTAGAGCCCCCATTAAGAATTCTAGAATTAAACTGAGGTCCCATTGGGGCATAACAAACAGTGAAAGAGGAAACATATATGTACCCCCTTCAAAAACTTTACAACAATTGGAGACTTAAAGATGAATGGTATGGAAGAAAAATGAATGCTGAAAGCGCTGCAATGTAACAGTGCCCACCGCACACCTCTGCTGGGCTAGGAAAAGAGAGAAACATAACACATCTGATAATGTGCACACCAGACAGCAAAGTGGTTTCACTGTTTGGCATAAACTGATTTTGTGAAGGGGTGGTGACCTGACAGGATAATGTCAGCCACTTCCAGCTGCTGGTGAAAAAAGCGCAGGTGTCCCCGCTCATTCCCTAGGCATGAAGGTGGGGGCTCTGGATGTTGGGGTGGAGAGCCGGCCCCTCCGACTGGAAGAGGAGGTCTGCATACCACACCCACCTTTGCTAGTCTGAGGCAATCTCCATAACTTGGCCCAACTTCATCCGCACTTGAGGAAAGAAGGACGTGGGGGAAAATGTAGCAAAGCTGAAAATTGCACATCAAACAAACGCAAACACCAGGCTCCCTGCAATGGAAACTGGAAGACACAGATCAGTGGGCAGTGCACTTTCTCGCAAGTGACAAAGAAGTCCAACTGAGGAGTGCCCTTCAGGGAAAAAATGATTTGGAGCAACACTGGGTGGCAATGCCACTTGATGCAGGCATTATGGCACTGACGCAGGCTGTCGGCTCTGGTCTTCAGAGAGCCTCCCAGATGGTCAGCGATGAGCAAGCCTGGTGCAGTAGGAAGCCTGCTCTACCAAGCTCTTTAGCTACGGGGGTTTCAACAAAAAGGATGGGTCTCCTGCAGCTGGTCTGTGCCAGTGAGCAATTAGCCTATTTACAGCCAGCGCAGAAGTTTGTTTATCTCAAGGCACATTGATGGGCTTGAGTAAAGCATTGTTAAAAGGACGCAACAGCTCTGATGCCACTGAAGCAAGCTGTAGTAGCACTGTCAAAATGTTGGCTCTATGCACCGCTGTGGGTAGAAGCAGCTATAAAACCTCTACTGCTTTCCTCAGGACCGCATGCACTGAGACTATCTCAGAAGGTGCCTGCCCTGAGGGACACTTCATCTCTGTTTCCGGGGAGGTATCAAGACCAAAGGTGTTTAGTAGTGCCAATTTGTCTGCAGTATCCGAGGGTGCATAGGTAGTAAGTTGGCTGCCTCATTGCTGCCATCATCATCCTGGGGTATTTCTTTTGGCTTCTGAATATGGCCCGAATCCAACCCAAAGATGTGATTGATTGTCTGTTGAGATTTGTTGATGTGGTGTGGGCCCAGGCTGGGATTCCTCTCTGTACCTGGTCTCCTCAGTCAATCTTTGTGCCTCCCTCCTGGACCTCATCAGAATGGCCTTGGTTTTAGAGGCGACTCCTGGGAAGGAGCTGGTGCAGGTGACGGTACTGGGGGCCCAAAGCATCAATTTTGCTTGTGGGTACTGTCCTGGGTCAGCATCAATCAATCAGTGGATTTTTAAAGCACGACAAATCACCCAGGATGGTATCCAGGCACTGGGGAGTAGAAGTTACCAGAGAGATTAGTTGAACAGCCAAGTCTTGAGAGTCTTTCTGAATTATAGTAGTGAGGTAAAGGTTCGAAGGTGCAGAAAGGGGTTGTTTCAGGATTTTGTCTTGAGTTAGGAGAAGGAACGTCTTCTACTGTTGCTTCGGTGGATGCAACAGATTTTGTAGCAAGGTAGGAGAAGAAACATCCTCTACAGTTGCTTTGGTGAATGCAAGGGGAGTGAGCGAGGGGCAGGGGTGCAGATCGCAGGTGTCTGAAGGGCTGGTGGAAGTTCATGCATTTGTTGATATAGGCTAGAACTTGATTGTGCAGGGCCTTGGTGTGGATCAACATCTCAAACTGGTATCTCTTCTGTATGGGGAGCCAGTGTAGGTTCCTAAGGTGAGGGGTGATTTGATCCGTTTGGGGAGGTCGAGGATGAGTCTGGCCACAGAGTTCTGAATAGTCTGAGGTCTCTTCAGGAGGTGAATGGCATTCCTGTGCAGAGTGCATTACCGTAGTCCAGGCAGCTGGTGATCAGGGCCTCTGGTGTTGCTGGGGAGCCACTTGAAGATTTTTCCGTAGCATGCGAAGAGTGAGGAAGTAGGCGGAGGAGACTGGGTTGATCTGGGATTTCATGGTTAGCTTGCTGTCCAGTAATATGCAGAGGTTTCTTGCATGGTTGGTTGGAGTGGGTGAGGGCCCTAGTTCCACTGGCCACCACGAGTTGTTCCACAGGGAGGAGTTGTTGCCGAAGATCAGCACTTCTTTTTTTCCGTGTTGAGTTTCAGGCAGTTGTTTTTTGTCCAGTCGGCAATGCTTGTTATACATCTGCGGAAGTAGTCCCTTGTGGTGGTGGGGTCTTCTGACAGCGAGAGGATGAGCTGGGTGTCGTCTGCGTAGGATATGATGTTTAATCCGTGGGTTCTAACGATATTGGTCAGGAGAGTCACATAGGTGTTGAAGAACATAGGACTGAGGGACAATCCCTCAGGAGCGCCGCAGATGATGTCTGGGCTCGAAGGTAAAAGGTGGTAGATGGACTCTCTGGGTTCTTCCGGTGAGGAAGGAGGTGATCCACTTGAGGGCGTTGCCTTGTATCCCGATGTGATGTAGCCTCTTGATCAGGGTGTGGTGGGATACAGTGACAAACGCTGCTGAGAAGGTCGAGGAGGTTCAGAGATGCCGTTTCTCCTCGGTCGAGGAGGGTTCGGTGGCTGCAATCAAGGCGGTTTCAGTGTTGTGGTCGGAGCACAATCCGATTGGGAGGTGTTGAGAAGATGGTTGTTCTCCAGATGTCAGTTGAGTTGGCGATTGAGGGCTTTTTCGAGGACTTTGGTGGGAATGGGGAGCAGGGAGATGGGACGGTACTTCGTAAGGACGCTGGGGTTGGCGGTGGGTTTCGTGAGAAGGGGTTTTACTTCTGCGTATTTCCATCTTACAGGGTAGGTGGATGAATTGACAGAAGCATTGAAGAGGGAAGTGAGTTTGTTACTGAACCTGCTGCTTCTGAGGTTGAAGATGTCGTGCAGAATGGGGTTCGTGGGAACTCCGGAGTGGACCAAGTTCATGATGGCTATGGTATCCTGTGGGGTGATCTGGTCCCAGTTGGTGATTAGGTGGTCCGGGTGGCTTCTGTGGGTGCGTGGTGGAAGCAGTCAGAGGGAAGGGGCTGGGGTTTGAAGTGTTTGTAGATGGTGGAGATCTTGTTGTGGAAGAAATCTGCCAGTATGTCGCAAACTTTGTGTGAAGGGATGATGCCAATTTTGGTGGCGGTGTGGTTGGAGTTATTTTCTGTGGATGGAGCAGGCTTCGATGTGGTCCGCAAGGATGTTGTTTTTGGTTTTTCTCTGTAGTCAGTGGTAGCGGTTAAGGGCTGTCTTGCAGGTGATCCTGTCTGCGGTTTCCTTGCTGGTGCGTCGTTTCCTTTCTAATTGCATCATATGCCAGAAACACCAGGAAAACCAGAACCAGTGTAAGAGCTGAGAATGATATCAAGGTCCACAGAGGAGTTGGGAAGGGTGCCAGGGCAGGTGCTGGAAAAGACAGTTGCACTGCCGGTAAACGTTCCTTAAGTGGATTGACATCCACCAGCTCTGGCTCCAAAGAAGAATCTGCTGAAGGTGGAATGTCAAGGAGACCTACCTTGTGAGTGGAGGCGATGTGGAGGTGAGGAGTCATCCTTAGCTTCTACTTCTAGAATTTCCTCCTCTCCTCTATCAATGATATGCAGGATGGAAAAGAGCGCGACTTTGAGCTTGACTTCGATTAAGAACGGCATCGGGCCTGACATACAAGAGGCCGGATGTCTCACATGACTTGAAATTGTGTTTGAGCTCCAAGCAACAACGGCAGACCTTGTGCAGGATCATAAGTGAACATCTGACCATGACAGGAGTAGCAGGGCTCTCCAACGTCTGTGAAGATCTATGCATGCCACGTAGTGACCAATACGATCTTCCGTTATATATATATGCATTAGAGACGCACAACTGTTGCCATGCAGGATACCTCTGGCTCAGATTTGAGAATATGAATGTGAGGATATGTCTTTTAAGCAGCCTGTATTTGTGTACATGGGAGCCTGGGGCAGGATCTGCAGCACAAAGGCTTAATGAGAGGTAGCGCTTTAACAAACTCTATCTTCGACTGCATTTATGAGAAATGTGAAGCTGCCATACTCTAGCAGGGGAATGTCCTAGGAGCCTTAAATGAAGCAGTCATGAAGACCTTTGTCTTGTGAGTTGAATGCAATTCTGCCAAGTGTCACTCATCACGGGTTACACTAATGCAAGTCGATCTCTCTCCACGCATACCCACAGAGAGTGGTAATGTCCCGCAATTCCAAGGTCCTTCACTCTGCCAGAATTGTGATCTCTGAGATGTATAAATGTGGCCGCAGTCTGGCTCTGTTTACAGTCTGATGCTTAGTGCTGCTGGAGCTCTTCTCGGGCTGGGGCGTGTCAGCGGTGGCACGGTAGGTACAACCCAGGAGAGGTATAGCACCTTGCTGAAGTGAAGGAGTCTATGAACCTTGATGTCAACAGTCCGTGAGTCCCGCATGGCCAAGCACCAAAGAGGCAACCTTCGGGCAGCATGGTGGTTGAAGTTCAGGGAGGCCTGCTCGTCTATTTCTGACAATGTTGTCTGCAAAAATACTTGCTGGTGTGTCAGCTGTACACTAAACACAAAGGGTAGGCACACATTTTCAGTCTTATTTAGTGTGCGTGCTCCTATGTCTAGTCGCCAGGCAGGCTTTAAACATTTACCCCTTGTTTACGCGGAGGTTTAGCATCTAGGGCCTGAAGCCAGGCCTTTGAAAATATGTATTAGTTCAGTAAGTTTATTTTTCTACCTACCAGTGCTGAACCTTTGCAAATGTCATCAAAATTAAAAGGCTGCCCAGTATGAGTTGTGTTCTTCTGTAATCTTTTCCCTGCTACAGCTGTAATTTGCAAAATGTCGACTCTGCAAGGACGCGCAGATGCTTGCATTTTATAACTTGGTGCGTTTACTGTGATTAGTAGGCAATATCATTATATTTCAAACAGCAATAAGAGGATCCGTCAGAACAGGATGATCGGGGTGTACTTGGCGTGAGTGTTGGCGGATGCGGGGATGTGATTCTTGGAGTCAAAACTGGGGGTGACTTGGGGCGGGGTTTGCTTTTGTTGTCGGTTGGGGTTGCAATGTTGAACTTCCGAATGCATCGATCACTGTGGACCTGTATGCACTGTTGGTCAGTACGTGTGCTGCAGCGTGGAGTACAAAATCCCTCCCTCCGTCACAGACCAAAGATCTCACAAACATACATAACCAATACATTCGCTGGTGGGACCCATAACACCAACATTCACTCACCATTAATCTGTGTTTCTCGGGTGATGATTACTCCAAACGCTGACATGAAAGGAAATACCTCTTTACCCTAATGAGCAACAAATCCACGTAACCTTCTGATACTCATTAGGCCCTGAATTTCACCTTTGGTATTCCTCTCATAAATTGGGATGAATCAGTTAGTTGCTGGTTTAGGTTAATTTCTAATTCTCTATTTACTTTTGAATCAATACATTTTCGATGAATAAACAACCCAACTCATTTTGTAATTAATCAATTCAATCTTTATCTAATTAATGCAAATTAAATCATTCGTTTATTCAAGCCGCCACTCATCATATTTACCTATTCTAGCTAATTGTCGTCCTCTTAGTCAAATCCAGTAGTCTCACAAATCTATGCCCATCAAATTTAGTAATTTCAGTTCATCAGGAGATTGGGTATTAATTCAGTCCGTCAAAGATTCAGGGAAACAGCTGTCCTGCAGCGTCACCGTCCTCTCCGTCAGCATAACGTCAGGAAAATGAGAAAGCGCACTCAACCTCTCCATTCTACCATAATTTATAGTAAAATCATTGTCAAAAAGTATCAAATATTGGTTTTCAGCTCTTCTGATTGGATAATCAGAGAACGTCCAACAGAGTTCACATGGAATAATGACTCTTCGGTCATCAGTCTTGCTTGTTCCGGGTTTAAGAGGCATCTTAGTGTTCTTTTGAAAAGCTGGCTTCCTTCCCAGGGCGACCTTGGTGGGAACAGTCTGGTTAGGGTCACGACGAGGCCACTGTTGCTGGCGTTAGCGCAGGCGCACTTCACCCAAAACCTCGTGTAGCATCGTCAGTCAAGTCAGGTGCAGGAGGCAGGCCCAAATGGTCAACTTAAGCAAAAGAAACACAAAACGCAATTAATACATAGTAATGGCTAAATAAATGTTATTCCCTTGCTAATACCCATATGTGTGTGTATTTATCTAGCAGAAAGCAACACTCAAGCGGTTTATACTTACTGAATAAAGCACAAATCACAATACATCACAAAAGCAACATATATCATGCAATATTCTAATTGTCTATCATTAGTATGCATACATAATTTAGTTTACGTATTAATTAAGTCATGCAAATGCAATCCCACGTGTATTTCAGTTATTAATAAGATTGGTTAATAATTTTCACTTCATTCCATTAGTTCGATTATAATTAATTAATTAATCAATCTAATTAGTATAAACATGCAAAAATGGGGAGGGTATACAAAGTGTTTGCATCACCCGTTCTGTTGGACTTGGGTTCTGTTGGGGGTTTTGTGTTGAAGCCATTGACATTATGTCACGGACATCAGGATTTGTCCAGCACGTGTTATTTTACAATGTGTGCCGTAGTAACATTTAAGCTCCTTACTAGGATCTTATAGAATGTGATACAGGGTGTGCTCCTTTCTTAAGAGACGCAAAGTGGATATTACATGTTTGCAGGAGACTCATTTCTGGCATAGAGAGGCAGCCAAATTACTCAAAAAGTGGAGAGGCCAGACATACAATGGTAATTATTCCACTTTTTCTCGTGGGGCACTCATTAGGCTTGCGACAGGGGTTCCCTTCGCACTGACATATATAGAGGCGGATGTGGAAGGGGGGTACATCTTAATTCAGGGCAGGCTTGCTGTGGAGGAGGTGATCCTGGTAAATACTTATGGGCCCAATATCGACAACAAGGTTTTTTCTCTGAGGGTGTGGGATATTATTGCACCAGTGCTCGATACACAGGTACTGTGGGCGGGGGACTTTATTTGTGTGGCAGATGGGTCTCTAGATAGGCATCCACCTCAACAGCACACTAAACCTATAATGACAGCAGTCTCTGCGATGTTTGGAAAGCTAAACACCCCTCGTCCAAGGATTATACTTATTACTCTCCGACGCAGGCTTAACTGCATTCTCATGACAGTCTTGTTGAGCCCTTATGTTATTGAGGTGTCGCACCTCTCCCGCTTCTTGTCGGATCATGCTCTGGCTTTACTAGGACTTTGCATGGGGGGGCAGCAGACTCCGGGGATCTGTAGCCTGTCCCCTGAGGTCCTGCAGCCTGCAGGACCCCGAGGGAATGGAAGCCTTGTCTGGGGTGTTTAAAGACTTCTTCGAGCTCCATGGGTCTATGAGCCAATCTCAAGCACCGGAATGGGAGGCCTTGAAGGCGGTGGTCAGAGACAGCTGTGTTAGTTTGTCTTGTAGGGTGCGGCGCATCTTACAGTCTCCAGAAGGAGGATGACCTAGCACTGGCTCAGTAATTGCCACCAGATAGTAAGGACGGGCGTCAGGAGGAGTTGCGACTCATGTGAGCAATCACAGAGGTTAGGGATAGGCTGGAGTGGTTTATGCTTAAATCGTATCACAACTTCCCCATAGTGAGAGGGATAGAACCGGGCGCCTCCTTGCCTAGATTCTTTGGTGGTATGCCCTGCACCCTGTCATCTTGCACCTCTGTTATTCCTGGGGTCGAAAGGTTTATACACTGGAGGGTATAGTGGACATATTACAAACTTATTTGGAACAGCTATACCGAGACTCTGCTCCGTCCTGATGGATTCCCTTCTAAGTTTTACCAGATCTTTTCATTTGTGCTTAACCAGCATCTTTTAGAGGTGCACTTAAAGGCACGGGAGAGGGGTCTCCTTCCAGCATCTATGAGAGAGGGTTGCATTGCAAAGCTGCCAAAGCCCGGAGGGGACCCCGCAGATCCCTCGGCCTATAGGCCACTCACAATGATTAATACAGACACTAAGATACTTTGTAAGGTGCTTGTCCTCGACTGATACATGCAGAAAAATGGTCATATGTCTGGCCGCAGCACCTCAATGAACCTGCAGCGATTGATGCATGTGTTACATGAGGTGGAGGGTTGTGAAAAAAGAACTGACTCGCTAAAATCTTTGATACAGTTAAAGGGCAATATATTATGCAAATGTTGGAAGCTATGGGGTTCGAAGCCCACTTTTGTTCATGGGTATGTCTACTGTATACACAACCCACTGCTCAGGTAAGGGTGGGAAGATTATGTTCACAAATACGAGAGCGACCCCTTTATAGCCAAGAGCTAGGATACTATAATCAGTTTTTAGAAAAACAACAACTCTTGGCAATTGTCTAGGAAGTCTATATGTACACTACTTTTGCAAACAATCAAACCATGATACTTCATCAGTACTGAAGAGGAAAACACCAAGGGAATGTATATATGTATATCTTTAATTAATTAAAACATCATCAGAATGTGCATTGTATAATTCTCGATAATAAAAACATATCAGACAATAATTACAAAAATATTAAAAAAGCATCAAAGAGAGATAAAAACAGACATAAAAATGAATCTTTAACAATGCTTATTCCATCAGAATCGATAACAGTATTGACAATGTTTAATTTCTTTACGATCAATGCTATTCTTTCATTGGATGTAACCTCACAAAATCCAGCGTCAACGCGTTTGTGTGGTACCCACACTGTATATGACTACCTTCTTCAGGAAAACATTCATTCTATCTCTCTTTCATAGTTATAACCTGTTTTAAAATATAAATCGAGTACAAACTACACTGTATCATAATTGAAAAATACAAATGTTTTATTCTTTTTTCACTTCGTTTACGCGTCGATGCTGGGTTTTGTGAGGTTACATCCAATGAACGAATAGCATTGATCGTAATGAAAACAAGCATTTGCAATGCAATAGGTCTCGCATTTGTTGCAGTTGGAGCTACTGGCATTGTAAATGGCAGTGTTTTTTATCAATGTTTTTGTTTGCAGTGGAGTGATTATTTAAAAATTACACACTATACCATATTATAAGCTATTCTAGCAACTGTACAGTAAAGCTATGGCTATTTTAACGTAAAGGAGTGTGAATGGATGAATAAAAATACAAAAAACAGGATCTAAAAATTTACGATGGAATGTATAGCAGGGGACAGGGAATACCGATCACAACAAATGTACTTGAAGTGATTGGGGCATCATATGCAATAAAAAATCGGTAGTACGGGGTGTCAGCGACGCTTGTGCAAATGTTGTTCAGCTGGTGAAGTGGTCAGCTCTGTTTGCAGATGCAAAGTGGTGAAAGGTGAAGTATTCAGCTCTGTTTGCAGGCACAAAGGGATGAATGGTGAAGTGGTCACTCTCTTCAGCGGTGAACATGCTCTTTACTCTTGCTCATGGGCATCAAGAGACTCTGCCAGGTCTAAGGCATTCCAGAGACCTTATATGATGGCTGGGGTTTGTAAATGAACCTACATTAAACACCACTAAGAGATGAAGCGATTTCTGCAACATCACATGATTTTTCTCCAAAATGTGTTTTTTCAGTTTTACTTTTTGGATTCCTGAGATGCTCTGGCATAAGATTCCCGGTTCCACCATGATTCAGTAAATAAACACAATAACCAAAAATACTCTCAAACTGCAGTTTAACGGAGACTTGGTTTTCTGTGTAACAGACAAACGCCTGACCATGGTCCCAGCAGGGGCACGTGCCACCTAATCTAGAGACACTTCTCTCACAGGAGTTGTGCCAACTCACCTGCAGCCAAAGCTATGGGTCACGGGAAAATGGGATGGAGAGTAAGGGGGGTATGGGAGAGAGAGAAAGGGGCCACAGGGAGAGAGAAATGGGGGCATGGAGAGAAATGGCGGACCGAGAGAGAACGGGGGAAGAGAGGCTGGAAGGGTGAAAACGAAAGGGAGAGAGGGCACTAGTGAGGGGGGTACCGGAAGGGGAAGGAGGTGGACAGGTGATATACATTTTAAAAAGCAGGTCTTTGGCAGTAGGTGATGACTGCTGGCAAGGACCAACACCCGGAAAGGAGGTTTGACATCCGAGCCCCCACTATTATAATGTGAAACTATCATGCAACTACAATATCACAAAAAGGTGCTAGTTTTCCAAAGACACATGACCCGCCTGATGTACACACTACAAGATTCTTATAAGTCCCAAGAACATAAAGACAAATTCATCTGGCACATTGGAAAAAAATTATACTTTTCAAATAGCCCTCCGTATTAAATTTGCTCCATTTCTACGCTCGGTTAACAGATATAACTACTACCCAATCAATGGTATTCAATTGATCCACCTCGGAAGAATGAAGGCAGAGGCAGACTTGCCGGGGGTGTAACCTCTGCCCCTTACAAGTATACGTCTCACTGAGCCCTTCTGCCGGTATTGTGTTGGACAGCTGGTTACAATTCGATCAGTTGAGCCCCTTATGTGTAGCCTTTACAGAAACACAGCAAAGCCCGCTTTTGTATTCGCCAGATAACTAGGAAAACCAGCTATACACGAGGCGCGAGCAGCACCCGGAGTCACAGAGGTAGAGAGACCAGCCTTGGCTCCGCCGGTTATGAATAACTTAATATCCACGTACCTACCAAACATGAATGTGTCCTTCTATAATGGATGTGGTATACTTGTAAAGTGCTCCAATACCTACGGATTGAGTTTGCGCTAAATAAAAAAAATAAATACAAACACCTAACAGATCTGTTCCAGGTCAGGCAGCGGAGTCATAGTTCGCCCGACCCTTGTGAAGACAGAGCAGCCGTCCCTGAAAATCAGCAGGGCAAGGGCGAGGATGTGGTCCGTCGGCTAAACTGCTGACTTTGGTGCTGGAAACCAGAGTTTGAGCCCCGAGGTCGCATCAACATCCTGTGATTCTGGGCAAATCACTTAATCTCCCCGTGCCTGAATGTGTAATGTAAATACGGTGCTCGTGTAAAGCGCTCCAATAAACTTCGGGTCGAGTTTGTGCTATATATATATGCAAAAAAAAACAAGTGCAAAGGCAAGTAACAGTACAAGGACATGTCGCCAGCTAGTCACATGCACTCATAACCGCACCTACAGGCGACGCAACAGCACAGTGAACCCATCCGCCCAACACCGTACATTTTGCAACTTGCTTTTATATGGTGTACGCATAATTATACATTTGCCACACTTGCCTCATACCATCATCTCCTGCATATTTTTCCTTTTCTCGCATAATTTAGCCAACCCTGCCAGTTATACTATAATAAAGTAAACAAACTAAACAGTTCACAGAACTTACCCCAGTAAAACAAGCGTCTTCAAATAGGTCATGTCTCCAATGAATGTCGCTGATTCGCCTTGTTCAGTTCAGTGCTGCACGTTTAAATAGAGCATTGGATGCACGAAAGATATCACTAATAGCACTAAGTAAACAAAGTAATTGCTAAAAATGTCCTAAAACATGCCGCCCTAATTATCGCTTGCCATGCAGCTTTTATGACTAATGAAGGCGTGGCGGTGGCGCCAGTAATACGCCTGCTCCCGATCACAACCCAGAAAGTGAGAATTATCACAGCATGAGACCCCACCGTAATCATTAGCACAGCATGTCGACAGGCGCCCCAGGCTGCTGGAGCACTCAACTATAATTAATGCGCAGCACGTCTTCCGGAGACGAGCACTCAACTGGAATTATCGTGCACAAGCTGTTCCACTGTGAAGCGCGTTCACAGACCAGAATCGGCTCGTGCCCAGACCAGAATCGGCGCAGCACGTCTTCCGGAGACGAGCACTCAACTGGAATTAACGCGCACAAGCTGTTCCACTGTGAAGCGCGTTCACAGACCAGTATCGGCTCGTGCCCAGACCAGAATCGGCTCGTGCCCAGGTCTGTCTCCCTTGGGAGTAAACACGGCAACAATAGTCTCTTTGCGGCAGCGCTTCGCGCTGCATCGCCAGCGAGAGCTAAAAAAGGGAAAGACCTTAATATATGGGAAAGGGAGGTTTTAGAGAGAGGGTTTAGTTTTGCGCCCACTTCAAGAATCAATAAATACACACTAGAAAAAGATTTAAAAGCTCTCTTTAGAAAAATCAGATTACAAGACTTTTTCAAAGATATAATCTATACATCAAAGGAGAACATCTCAGGCTTGAAAACTAAATCAACATTCACACCCACCATCCAACAAGTTAGTAAAAACATTGATACCTTTGAGAGATTAGTGGAATGCAAGGTACGTAAAGCTGTGGAGGAATCACGATCAGATGGGAAGAATTTACACAGGGAACATAGAAATGCAATCCTCTCTTTAAAAAATAATCGGAGTATCACAATTAAACCGGCCGATAAAGGCGGTGGGGTTGTGGTCTTCGATACTGATGATTATAAGAGTAGGGTAATGAAACTCCTCAATGAAGAGACTCATTATAAACAGGTCCCTATGAAAAACATGGATACCTTGAAACACACAGTTGCAAGACATTTAGAGGAGGCGAAGACCAATGAATGGATAGGGGTTGAAGGATATAGGTTTTTAAGTAAGGATAAGGCTTGTATTCCTGCTATTTACGGACTTCCAAAGATACACAAACATGAGTCGGATCTACCTCTCAGACCCATTGTGAGTTGTATCAGCTCTCTGCTTGAACCCCTAAGTCAATATGCTGATAGTTTTTTAAAACCTCTAGTAACTGAACAAAGATCATATATTAAAGACTCGGCCCATATGATCTCTCTAATTGAAGGACAAGCCTTCAATTCTAATTCTCAGATACTGGTCACATTGGACATAGAAAGACTCTATACGAACATCCCTCAAGATGATACCATCCAAGTGATACAAAGAGCCTTGAATGAAGAAAATACGAGGGGAGCCAATAAAGATTTTATAGTTGAATGTGTGACCTTGGTCCTTAAGAACAATTTGTTCTTATTTAAGGAGGACCTATATCTCCAACGTAAGGGCACCAACAAAGGGCACCAGCATGGGAGCGACCTGTGCTCCTAGTCTGGATTGCCTTTACTTTGGGGAGTTTGATGAAAGGCACATATACAACGAAGCAGCCCCCTTTTCAGAAAATATCTCTAAGTGGTATCGCTTCATTGACGATATCATATTCATATGGGATGGTCCTGATGGAACTTTAGAAGAATTTCTGGAATGGTTGAATCTAGGAGATACTAATCTGAAGTTTACAGCACAGTTTAGCCGAGAGTGTGTAAACTTTTTGGATCTCACTATAGGAAATGTTGGAAGTACTCTTGAAGTAGAATTATTTAGGAAGCCAACGGACAAAAACACCTTACTCCACTATTCCAGCTACCACCCAAAGTCCCAGAAGGATAACATTCCGTTTGGACAGTTCCTCCGATTACGGAGGAACTGATCATCCCTTGAGGACTTTTATAAACACTCAGACATGTTAAAAGCTAAAATGAAAGACCGGGGATACCCCAAGACATTAGTGAATCATTCACTCAAAAGGGACAGATTTTATGATCGAGAGAGTATGTTTACTAATGTTACACAACAGAAAGAGAAAAATTCTTCAAAAATAGGATTGTTTTTGTCAGTCAGTATTCTGAGATAAGTAACCAAATCAAGAACATAATAAATTCCAATTAGAATATATTAAATGACAATGAGGTAGAAAAACTGAATAGACCTTTGTTTGCATTTAAAAAGAATGACAATCTCTGTAAGGCTTTAGTCCATACTTAAAGGGAAAAAGACACCATGAATCATAGAACCCTGATGGGGCCTATAGCAGTAGGCAATAATACGTGTGGGAGTTGTGCTATTTGCCCCATGTGCATTACGGAGAAAAGCATTACACATTATGGCTACACTGTTACTCCTAAGGAACTCAACAACTGTAGAACTGGATATATTGTTTATCTATTAATTTGCCCATGCGGCCTCGGTTAGGTAGGGGAGACCGCTAGAGAGCTTAGAGTTCAGGTCAGCGAACATAAATCAGCCATTAAGAATAATAAAGAAAATGCACCGTTGGTACAACACTTTAAATCTACTGGACACAGCTGTATGGACATTAGATGGTTCATATTAGAACGAATATATGGAAGCAAGATAGGGGGGACCCTGAACTGAAAAGGCGCAATAGAGAACAGTGGTACATCTCATCACTAAACACAGTGAGGCACGGCTTAAATAGCAAAGAGGATTGGATGAAGCTCCTCAGATGAATAATTCAGGTTACTTGACGTCAGTAGAGGAATTAATTTTTACTATATATTTCATTTAATCTATCTATGTAGTATAAGTAACAATAGTACCTGGGAGTAATAATATACTCATCATTAATAATGCATTTGATTTTTGTAATGTGACATTCATGTTGTATAGACACATACTAATAGCACTAATAATTTATCAGGGTACCGTTCAGATCCTATTGACATGTTAGAATAATGCAACTTCCATGTTCAATCAAAGGAGGATTATAGAATCCATTGTTAATAGAGGGTTGGCGCTTTGAATTATAAATAATTCGGCACCTCTCCAATATGGCGCTGATGAATAAACTACGACTTAAAGGATCGAAAAGGCGCTTACAAATCACATCATGACGTTACGTAACGCTCCAATACTTGTATTTGAAGGGACGACTCAGAATCTCCAAACCTTTCAGAGCCCACTGAGGCGCAGAGCTTTTTGGCAAAAAAAATCAAAAGTGAATAGCGGTAAGGAGTGTATCTTAAAAGCTAAGAAAATGCGGGGCGGTGGTCACTGTTTTCTTATTCAATGAAATGTTAATTTTAACCAATAGTAGGAAATTAGTCGCACTCATATACCGTATATATTCGGTTTTATTAAATAGGGGACACACTGAGTCTTAATGTTGTGAAGAAATGATTTTCATTAAAACTTATGAATTTGAAGCCAGTGCCTCGTTCTGCCGTATATAATGTTGGTAGATATTGTGTTCTGTAATAAATAGGGGCGAGAATAAGCATATACTCAAATTTCAGCCTTAAACAAAGGATTGTTTGATATCCGGGGTCATTACGAATGCCTGCCATAACTAAACGAGAGCATTCAACCACTGAGTAGATGGGGGTCCCTTTTAGAACAAATCTTAGGGAACCACAAATCAGGTTGTGTGGGACAAGCAGACTTTTAGTAGCTTGAAGCATTATAAATACTGGACACACTAACATGTCCTTCTTTCATTCTTGTTTGGCGATTTCAGGTCAGAAGTGCGTGTAGGACCGACTACTAAGCGGTTCCTGCGGTTGCGCTCAATCTGTACCACCCTCACGCCTCTTCAGGTGGAGCTGAGCAAAAATACTTATTCCCGATAACCACCGAATAGAAGGTTGGTTTTGAATAAATATCCAAAAATTAGAAATTACGAGAGACATGGTGAAGCTAGACAATACTAATATGTTTCTCTCTTACGCTTGTTTTAAGACTGTAGGACTGACTGTCCGGCGGTACCTGTTTGCTTTTTAACTATGTTTTCACTCACGCATCTGTGATAGGAGTTGGGCATGATTAAAAGACACCCCAAAAAAGTAAGGATAAAGTTAATCCAGTTATAACTAGGGGTGAACAATATAGTTAATATCTTGACATCTCCCAAATAGATAACGTTCATTTATTACTGATTCTTAGGTGTCCCTATCAACAAGGCTGAACTAAAAGAACGGTTCACCTAAGTGAATGTCACCTTAATATCATAGGTGAGTCAAAAACATTTTTTTTTTTTATTTTAGAAAAAAACGGATAAATGGATGAATGATAGATGGTGTTAATTCACAGTCTGAAATAGGATAACAGGGGTTGTGTGGTTACGCATATTAAAACAACACCAGAATCATTAGATTTTGTAACTGTTATGTTGGTAAACGAAGTGAAAAAATAATAAAACTTTTGTATTTTTATAATATGATACAGTGTAGTTTATACTCAATTTATATTTTAAAACAGGTTGTAACTATGAAAGAGAGATAGAATATATGTTGTCCTGAAGAAGGTAGTCTTATACAGTTTGGGTACCACACAAACGCGTCGCTGCTGGGTTTTGTGAGGTTACATCCAATAAAAGAATAGCATTGATCGTAAAGAAATCAAACATTGTCAATACTGTTATCGATTCTGATGGAATAACCATTGTTAAAGATTAATTTTCATGTCTGTTTTTATCTCTCTTTGATGCTTTTTTAATATTTTTGTAATTATTGTTTGATACATGGTTTGTTGAGAATTATGCAATGTACATTCTGATGATGTTTTAATTAAGATATACATGTATACATTCGCTTGGTGTTTTCCTCTTCAGTACTGGTGAAGTATCATGGTTTGATTGTTTGCAACAGTAGTGTACATGTAGACTTACTAGACAATTGCCAAGAGTTGTTGTTTTTCTAAAAAAAGATTATGTTCTACACTGAAGGAGGTGGGGAGGGGCATGCACCAGGGATGTCCATTGTCTCCCCTCCTTTTTGCTTTAGCACTGGAGTTCAGATCCGGCAGCATATGGTTGAATAGGGGATTAGGGTGGGGGGTATCACCCACTTGTTGTTGTCATATTTAAGTGATTTTGGGGAAATATCATGCCTCTTCCGCGATTATGGCAAGTCCCTTGTGTTCCCGTTAGGGTCTCTGGCTGCCTGTGAAGGGAAGACTTGCCGCCGGTGCCCCTTCGACAGGAGTCAGACTTTTCCCACTACCTAGGAATGTTTATAGCACACCCCCACAAAGGCGTAAACAATGCAACATTGAGAGGGTCATTGAAGATCTGCACTCTTTGCGATTTTGGACTTCTCTCACGCTGTCTCTCATGAGCTGTGTGGCTTTCGCAAAGATGGTGTTTCTGCCTTCTAGCCTCTGTGTTATCCAGAATACCTTTGATGTGCTAGCCTGGGCTGTCTTTCGTAGGTTGCACTCTCTCCTGATGACTCTGATTTGGGTGGGAGGGTAGAGCAAAGTGACTAGAGTCCACATACCACTACCAATCGAGGATGGAGGTCTGGTAATATCTGATCTATAATAATACTACTTGGCTGTCCAAATACAGCAGGCTGCACATTGGTTAATCGAGGAGAGCACATGGGAGAAGTTGCGGTTCGGGGGATTTAGTTGGGGCAGTCTTC
The DNA here is from genome assembly GCF_964204655.1 of Triturus cristatus. NCBI lineage: Eukaryota > Metazoa > Chordata > Amphibia > Caudata > Salamandridae > Triturus > Triturus cristatus. The sequence continues at coordinate 418,893,208 of NC_140585.1, read as the reverse complement.
CCTATCTCGGCTCTTAATGGAGGGGGACATGGACATGGAGTATGTCTCATATATTGTGAGAATTTAGTTAAAAGTGTTTTGGGCAGAGCCCCATTTGCTCAGGATTTGTTCTTCTGGGATCTCCCGGCCTTTAGACTACTGGGAGCCTCTGTGAACTTGACTGCCTGGAGGGCGGGTGGTTGTGAGGTACTGGGGTATCTGTTTCCTAATGAGAAGTGTTTAGACTTTGAGGCGGCACAAGAAAAGTTTCCATATAGGGCAGGGCCAATTTCTGCAGCATGCTAGTATTATGGCTATTGTGCAGGACATATGGCCCTCGTTTCCTATGGCTCCAGCTACCACACTTACTTTTCTATGCCTCCTTAAGTTAGGTGGGAGCCGTCACTTGATTTCCCACCTGGAAAAGGCACTGATGGTGTATTCAAAGCTGGATTTGTGCCTGGCACAGGGGCCCTGGGAGGGTAAGCTGGGGGGTTCCGAATGATGATGCCTGTTGGCAACGGACATGTGCACTGGTTTCAAACTCCTGCACTTCCACTTTCTTCATCGTACATAATTCACATCAGTGTTAATGCATTGAATAGATCCTGGTAGGGCTGATTCGTGTCACCAGTGTCATGCCCCGACAGCTTCCTTCCTGCATTCAGCATGGTCATGTCCTTAGGTGTATGACTACTGGGTGAATGTGCTGACGTGTGAGGTCTGTAGTGACCTCACACGTCAGCACATTCAGATTCCTGTGGATATGGACCCTGTTGTCTGCTTTTTGGGTGATATCCATAGACCAGAGGGCCAGAAAACGGCATTTAAGTTACTGCACTTGCTGTTGTTATTGGCCAAGAGACAGGTCGTGATTACATGGATGACTCAGGTTGGACCAAGCGAAGAAAAGTGGGTGGCGGATGTGGTTGGATGGGCCGTGGCTGAGGAGGTCCGCCTGAGATGTGGCAGGAGGGATGAGAGGCCTCAGGAGGACATTGATTTGTGGGCGGGACTCCTGAATAGGTTCATTAATACAGATGTGGTACATCCTTCCTCTGTGTCGGATAATGATAATGAAGGGTCCTTGGGTTCTGATGAGGCATACAATGTGTCTATTATGTTTATGGGCTGAGAGGGATAATAGGAAGTGGTGGGAGTGAATCACGAAGGGTATCTGAATATGTATGGGGGCTGGATCATCAATGCGATGTTAAATTGATTCTAAAGTGAGACGTTAACCTTCGCAGTGATATGGTTGTAATGTTGTAGGACGCGCCGGGCACTAGGACCGGCCCAGTAACTGTAAAAGGTGGTAGGAGAGCCGGAAGGTGGAACAGGAGGAGTCAGGAGAGTAGTAAGAGGCAGGACAGGGTTGAAGGCAGACGTATAGTTAATAAAGCTACCATCAGAACATACCTCGTGTAAGTGTTGTCTGTTTCCGTGCCACGACACTACAGCTGGTGACAAAAGTGGTCGTGGACCCTGGTTGCAGTTGCCTGGTGCAGGAGTGTCCCATCGAGTGCTCTGCTGTCTTGGAGCTGTTTTACTGTACCGCGCCCCGGGAGCCCACCCCGGTCGCGTGCTCATCCTGCTGTGTCTGCCGCCTGTGTGGTGCTGTCTGGACGAGTGCTCCGCTGCATCGGAGCTGCTGTGCCGCGACCCGGGAGCCCACCCCAGTCGCGTGCTCATCCTGATGTGCCTGCTGTACGTCTCTGTAGACGCAACCCGGGAGCCCATCCTGGTCGCGCAGGATCCGGGCTGTGAAGAGCCCGCATTGCTGGCTGGTGCCCGTGAGTGTCCGCGGGAGGCGCTTGGATCCTTGCTTTGGACCTGTGGCTGTTTTCGCCTTTCCAGTAAGTCCCCGGTGACTGCCTTACTCCCGTGCTGCCGGCAATATCAGATACTGGCCTGCGTTCTCGCGAAGAGCGAGATTTACCTGGTGGCCATTTTGGGGTCAGGCACCCCATCCAATCCCCTGCGAGGATTGTCTGGTGGCCCTTTTGAGGTCAGGCAAGCGTCGAGAAATCCTATAAACTGGCACACAAAAGGACTTACATGCATGCCATTGCCTGGCCAATGCCATCACATAACAGAAAGAAAAAAAACAACACTTAAATGGACCACACACATTTGTCCTGCTGCAAGTCAATGGAGATAATTGATGCCAATAGTGTTGCACATACTAATTATTGCTGCTGCTGCACTCCTGGGTCCCTTGCAGCTGATCTTGCACGCTCCTTCAAGTACTGACATCGTCAACATTACTGACTCTGTGCCAGGTGTCAGGCACTGTGAGGCTGTCTGGAGTCAGTCACCTCTCTGCGATTCTTGGCTTAACTGTACACTGCACATCTAGGCACCATGTCTGGGTCCCCAACGTCGAGACAGCGTCATACCTCTGCTGGCGCCAGCACCAGGCACGAGTCCCGTACATCCACGTCCCAGAGAGATGGCCACAGACTTGCCATGCTCGGAGTTCCTTTTCTACGCCCGCCGGAACCCCTAGTTCTCACATCTGGGGGAGGAATGGGCCTTCGCTGGCAGGAATGGACCAGCGACTGATTGCACTACACAATTTAATTGGGAAAGATGTTGGTCAGATTATAAAGGAACTACCGGCTGATGCTGCATCATCCTACGCAGACGTACGTGACGCTCTAAACAGAAAAGGAACATTGATTATGAACGGTACACATTCAATCTGGCATCTCAAGAAAAAGATGAGTCCATGGAAACGTTCATCACGCGCCTCAGACGTTTAGCCCGTTACTGTGAGTTTGACTCATTCACGACGGAAGATGCTCTTCGCCTGTGAATCATAGAAGGATGTCAGTATGAGTCGCTACGAAGACACTTGTTGAAGAAAAGTTACTCCCTTGATGACATTGAAGAAATGACGCGAGTACATGATCAAGCGGAAGAACATGCGAAGCGAATGGAAGCTGGAAGAAGTGAAATACGAGAGCAGGCATTCCGGCTCCAATCTCGCAACACAGACAGGTTTTCCCCTGTAAAACAACGATCTTCGAGGTCCAAAGTTCATTCACACCAGACAAGTCGTTGTCGTCGCAGTCCCAGTTGGACTGACAAAAGACAGGTGCGTCAACTTAAATGCTATCGCTGTGGATATGATTTCCCTCACACGGAGACTTGCCCTGCATTAGGCCAATGTTGTAGGAAGTGTGGTAGGGACAATCACTTTGAGAATGTCTGCAGAGTTCCTTGCAAAGATACGCACAGGGACACTCACAGACAATCACGACAACTCAACACTCGCCATCATGCCAAGGCAGTGTGGGACCACAGAGATCCTTCCACTGGTTCTTCAAGATCCAGCCTTCATTCTTATGGCACCTACAAAACCAGACGGTCACAATCTCGAGAGTCGAGGTCGCTGTCACCAGTATCGCAAGACAGTGATGAATATGTCTGCATGGTCGCGGATCCTGACAGGCTGAAGAAATACCCACGACTCCATCTTAAAATGGACACACACATGGCCAAGTTTGTACTGGACAGTGAGGCATCTCTCAACTACATCTCTGTTGCAGAATATAACAAAATGGATCCACAAACGCACCTGCACAAAGCTGGCGTGCGAGTATATACATGGATGGCAAAGGAACCTCTCCCTTGTCTAGGACAATTTCAGACTAATCTCACATACAAAGACAGGACCATTCCAGCCCGCATTCATGTCATTGACGGTCCTGAAGCAGATTGTCTTCCTAGCTTGCCCACTGTGGAACGACTTCAATTAGTAGAAATATTATACCGAGTTGATGACGAACCTGACATAGTTCACAAGTTTCCAAAACTATTCACAGGGCTTGGGAGAATGGCTCATTGTCAAGTTCGATTGCACATAAATGAACGTGTAACACCCATAGCACAACACCACAGAAAAATTCCATTTGATCTTCAACAGTCCGTAGAGGAGGAACTGCAGGATCTTCTCCGGGCTGAAATCATTGAGAGAACATCAGGACCCACTCCTTGGGTCTCTCCAGTGGTTGTAGTACCAAAAAAGGGCTCACCTGGCAAAGTGCGACTCTGTGTTGATATGAGAGCACCCAATACCGCCACTGAAAGAGAGAGACACCCGAGACCTCATATCAGTGACATGATTGCGTCACTCAATGGGGTGAAAATATTCTCCAAACTAGACCTCAACAAGGGATATCACCAGCTTGAACTTCATGAAAAATCGAGATACATCACCACATTCTCGACTCACCAAGGCCTGTTCAGATACAAAAGGCTCAGTTTTGGGGTCTCATCTGCAGCTGAGATCTTTCAAGAGGCAATCAGAAGAGTAATTCATCACATTCCCAACACTCTGAATTACAGTGATGACATCCTCGTGTATGGAGCGACGATACAAGAACACGACAAGGCACTGGACCGGGTTTGTCATGCTCTGTTAGATGCCAACCTAATATTAAATAAAGACAAATGCGAATTCCACAAATCCACGTTAAAGTTCTTTGGACACATTTTCTCAGGCGCAGGCATGAGACCTGATCCTGACAAGATTGCAGCATTGAATGATACCCCTAGGCCTCGAGACGCTGGGGATGTGCGCTCGTTTCTAGGCATGGCAAGCTACTGCGCACATTATATCAAGAACTACGCCACTATCAGTTATCCTCTGAGAAAATTGACCAAACAATGCCACCCATTACAATGGACCACAAGATGTGATCAAGCCGATTAAAGCTTCTGTTGAGTTTGCCAACAATCTTGCTTATTTTAACCCTCGGTGGAAAACTGAAATCACTGTGGATACGAGTCCCGTGGGACTTGGAGCTATACTAGCCCAGTATGACCAAGAGGGTGACCAACGACACATCATAGCCTATGCCAGCCGGAGCCTAACAGACACAGAGAGAGCGTACTCTCAGCCCGTAAAGGAAAGCCTGGCGGTAGTCTGGGTCTGCAAACATTTTCAAATTTTTATCTACGGAAAACATTTTATGCTTGTTACGGACCATCAGGTCCTGTTAACTATTTTTGGAAATCCCCGAGCCAAAATGCCACCCAGAATAGAGCGTAGGGGAATCCGTCTTCAAGACTATACCTATACCATTGTCCACAAACCTGGAAAAGCTGCAAATCCAGATGACTATATGTCGAGGCATCCTAAGTCAATGTCCAAATCGAATCCGTCAGTAGCGGAGGAATACATTCATTTTGTAGTGGCCCAAGCCCAACCACCAGCGGTCCCTTTGGAAGCCATCCTTGAAGCCACCAATGAGGACGTCACTCTACAAAATGTGAAACATCGCATCCAAACAAACAGCTGGAGACATTTGGAAGAGTCCGGACAGAGCAAACAAACTGACAGTCATTAACTGTCCTCTTTAATACATGTGAAGGATGAATTGTCCATTACCTCAGATGGCCTCTTGCTAAGAGACAAACGGATCATCATTCCGAAACAGTTGCGACAAGGAGTTATCAACCTAGCGCATGAAAGGCACAGAGGTATTGTAGCCACGAAGAAAGCACTGCGTGAGTGGGTCTGGTTCCCTACGCTTGATCAGATGGTTGAACTCACACTGAAAGACTGCCAGCAGTGTCAGCTAGTAAGTCGAGAGGAACCACCTGCGCCCCTGCAAATGTCAGAACTGCCAGATGGCGTCTGGCAACACGTCGCAGTAGACTTCTTTGGCCCGATGCAATCTGGCAAGTACATCCTGGTCGTAATGGATGAGTACTCACGTTTTCCGATTGCACACCTCATATCGTCAACCAAAGCTGCCACCACTATACCTGTGCTGGATGAAGTTTTCGCAGCATGGGGCATACCGAAGGTTGTGAAAACAGATAGTGGCCCGCCTTTCAATGGGCAAGACTTTGCCGCATTTGCCAATCACTTAAATTTCAGACACCGGGAGATCACCCCCTTGTGGCCACAGGCCAATGGTATGGTAGAAAGATTTATGGCCACGCTGAAAAAAACCATCCAGCAAGAAGAACTTTCAAAGTGTGATGTTCAAGTGGCTTTAAATGAGGTGTTACGAGCATATCGAACCACACCACATAATACAACAGACAGATGTCCCGCAACCTTAATGTTGGGTCGAACAGTGCGCACAAGAATACCGGCCTGGGAAGACATAGCTAGTGGTACTCATCAAGATTCGGCTCACGAAGAATTAGCAGCAACTGACTGATGGAAAAAGGAGAAAATGAAAGAATACGCAGACAGTCAATGAAAAGCTGCACAATCATCTATTCAGTAAGGGGATTGAGTACTGGTACGGCAAGACCAACAAAGAAAAACAGACTGTCGATATCATACTCGCCCACTGTTGGTGACAAAATAAAAAGGGACTATGGTCACAGCCACATCAGAGGACAAGAGGATCACAAGAAATGGTGCGCACTTCCAGAAATGCACGCCCACTGTTAGAGAAGCGCTGGCTGTGCTGACAGTGTGTCGAACGGGGACGCACCTGAGATAGGAAGTGAGCATCAGCCCTCCACCTCTCCGGGTGAAGGGGAGCTGGCGACTCAGGAGGTGGCTCACCGGCCGCAGCGACTCCATCGAACACCCGTTTGACTCATTCAAGAATTGTAACTATGTTGTTTGTAGTTTTTGTTGTCTCTCCAGACAGGAACTGACACTTTGAAGTGTTTCAAGTTATTCAAGAAGGGGGAGATGTAATGTTGTAGGAGGTGCCGAGCACTAGGACTGGCCCAGTAACTGTAAAAGGTGGGAGGAGAGCCGGGAGGCAGAACAGGAGGAGTCAAGAAAGTAGTAAGAGGCAGGACTGGGTTGAAGCCAGACGTATAGTTAATAAAGCTACCATCAGAACATACCTCATGTAAGTGTCATCTGTTTCTGTGCCACGACACTACAACGGCGAACTATGGCAAGCAGTTGAATACCTGTTGGTGCTGGTTGGTTTTGTGGAAATCATTACAATATTTCTTTTTTTTTTTAAATCAATAAGATGAAATATCAGACTTTTGTCTTATCCATATAATATTTTCTGCCATTCTGACATTTCAAGATTGCAACTCGCTTTCAAATGCAGATTTAGGGGGATCTCAGCAGAATCTCGCTGGATGGTGTTGACTGCCAGGCTGCAAGGAGCTTCACAACCCCCTCCTGCACGGCCTTCGGGGCCATGGCCAAACAGTCCGAGCATAACTTTGAGTCATGGTCGCGATTGAGACACCAAAGGCAGACGAGGTGGAGATCAGTAACCGACCTGGAGTGAAGACAGGCACCGCGGGGTTTAAAACTCAGTCTTCCTCGAAGACATCCCTCGACACACCATGGAAAAAACTTCTGAAATTGACAAAAAGTAAAAAAGGGCCTGTCAAAAAGCAACAGATGGGGTAGCGCTACCCAGAACGGTGCTTAACTGGCACAGAAAGAAAAGAACTGATGTCTGCGCCCCTAGTGGCACCCATGTAGGTAACTGCGACTTCGTAACAGATGCCAACGACATCACATGGAGCTGAATAGAGCCACATCATGGCAATTGCAAGGGATATTGCTTGAGCAAAAGTTTCCATATCCAGCTTGATGCCTGGGAAATTCTAAGGTAAGGAATCTGCAGCTAGAAATGTCTATCAGATCCACAACTTTAACTAACATGTTACTTACCTTCTTTAGCGTTGTTTCTAGTAAAGACTAACTGCAGATTCCTCACCTTCTATGTGACTCCCCAGGCATCAGATTGGACCTGAAAACTTTCCAGCAGTATCTTTGTGCACCAGTAGGTGGCACCCTGTCGCTCCACACTGACACATATATGCTCTGGAAATGACGTGCACAGTTAATATAGGCACCACCCCCACAGGTTGATATCAGTTGCTTTCAAGACTGTCTGCGCTACCGGGTGCAGAGCCCCAACAGCAATTCAGCATAAACCAATGTATAAACCAAATCCTTTAGTGAGCAAAGCTCAATTCACAGAAAGGGGGGATCGGTGAGGGATCTGCAGTCAGAAAGAGCATTAGCAAAGGTAATTAACTTCTAATAGACAATTCTAATTGCAGATTCCTCACCTTCTGAATAGATACAAAAGCAATACTTATTTGGAGATGAGTCTGCGATTTGGCTCAAACCAAAAAGTCCTGAGGCAAAGCAGGTGAATTGCCACTCTAGTCAACCCTGGTTGTCAATACAGTAGTGCTTTCTAAACTTGTGGCAGGACAACCACATAACGGTGTGGCAAATGTGCAGGACCGGGAAGTGCCAATACAGGGATAGCAGCCTTAGCTCTGTTAGAATGAGCCCTTAACCATTCCAGGGTCTGCTTCTTGGCCACTGCGTAACAGATCCTTATACAGAGCATGCTCCAGCAAGAGATGGTCCTTTTCTGTACAGCTTTTCCCTTCTTCACTCTAGCGTACCCCACAAAGAGCTGATCACCCTCTTGGTGTCCTCTGGTATGATCAAAATATAAGCTAGGCACTTTTGTTGGGTTTAGGCGGTGGATTCTCATCCTCAGAGGGGTGAAGGAAAATATTGATCAGCAGTATGGTAATTGTTTGACCAGCATTGCATCAATACTTTTGGAAGGATACACAAACCCAGAAAATGTACGTTGTCTGGGAAGAAGGTGGTACACGATGGGTTGATACAGAGTTTGAAACTCACACATCAGACATGCTGATGTTATGGTAACCAGGAACACTGTTTAGAGGATGAGAAGCCACAAAAGAAGTGCCCATCAAATATGTGACTACCAGGTTGAAATCCTACTGCAGCATAACGAAGGGAAGAGGAAACAAATGCAAGTCTTTAAAAAAAGATGCATCACAACAGATGATTTAAATAAGGAGGGCTATTCTGGCAACTGTAAAAAGGCAGACAGAGCAAAAAGGTACCCTTTAAACAGGCCTAAAGCAAGGCCTTTCCCATTGAGGGGGAGAACAAACAGATCATCAAATAAATTGTGTACCGCACCATACCAAAAATCTGTCTCAACGACAGGCGCATACAGTTTTTGTTAATGGACACCTGACTCCCAAGATGACATCAACAACCTCTGGAGAAAGGTGAAAGGTGTTGCAGTTTAATTTCCAAATATTCAACTAGACCTGATCAGAGGACAGCTGCTAATACACAGGAGCTCTGGATACCATGATCTCAGTGCCCAATCCTGGGCCACTAGGATGACTTGAGCCTAGGCATTTCTGATCTTCTTTAGAATTTGGGGCAGGAGAGGTATTTACAGGAAGGCATACAGGAGTCCATAGTCCCATCGTAGGGGGAACGCATTTCCTAGAGTAAGACACCTTGGTAAGCCGAACGTGCAGAACAGCTGACATTGCGGGTTAGCGGCAGTGGCAATGAGATAGAGCCAAGGTTCTCCCCATACGTGGAATAGACCTTGAGCCACCTCTGAGTGTAAGTACCAATCGTGATCTGTAACGCAACAAATTCTGACTGTGGCCACTCTGGTGTTAAAAGATCTTCCCCACCAGGAAGATTCCTTAATGGTCTAGCCCTTTTAAGAGGTGTAGTGCCTCCCTTCACAGGGTCCACAACCGCAGCTGCCCCTTTTTGTTTACAGTACCAATATGGTGGTGGTGGGGGTATGTGAGCATCTGCACCAGTCTTACCCTGATGGAGAGCCAGTCGCAGTTTGTGAAGACATTGCCAGCCCACATTCTCAAGACAGCTAATTTCACATTACTGGGTGACCTAAGTATTCATAGTGAGGATTTAGCATGTACTCAGGCCGCTAAATTTCTACAGGACCTGTCAGTGATCCATCTATCTCAGCTGGTTAGCTCACCAACACATAATAAGGGGCATATTTTGGACCCATTCTTTACTAATATATCCAACATGGCAATAGAAACCACTCTGCCAGTTGTCTGGATAGACCATTACCGTAATCTGTTTTCCATTCGAAAAGCAGGGGAGCCTACACGTAAAGGTATACATTCCAAGACTATCCGGCAAAGCGGCCAGTTGGGAGCTGGCCTTCTGTAAGTCAGTCCCAAGCCTAATACAAGAAAAAGAAGTTTCTACATCCTACTAATGATTTAAAAATTGGATCAATAAGGCCCTCAATGAACTCATCCCATTAAAAACCTGTAAGAAAGCGCAATCACAGGATAAAATTCAATGGTTTTCACAGGAGCTAAGACAACAAAAAGGAATGCAAAAAGTATGAAAGAAAGTGGGGAGTCAATTACGACGACACATGCAAACAGGTCTATAAATCATACTTGAAAAAATATCAGCATGCTATTCAAAGAGCTCGGATAAATGACTCTGCGGAGTGGATTAGGCAAACCTCAAACAGAGAAATTTACACTAATTCAACTTCCTTTCTAAAACCAAATATACCAGAAGCTGGACCTCCTCCATCTGAGCACACTGTTAATTACATGCAAATCACTTCCTTGGTAAAGATAGGAGCGTTTATGATGAATTGGTAGGCCACAAAGACAAGATAGATGGAAGGTTCACAATCAATAACGTTAGAGCTGAATTTTCCACATTTTCTCAAGGGGTTAAAGAGGAAGTGTAGGAGGCTGGCTTAGTATATGATGTACATAAACAAAGGGATCCACCCACGGGTATAAGGGATCTCCCGATTACACAATATGTATCCCACAGTCGTGGAGAATACACATCAGTTGTTTAAATACCCCTCACACACCAAAAGGGCCCTTGGTGTCATGCTTCATCATAGGGGTCTTCCTGCCCCTCTACGGGACTGGGTGTGCTACGACCTACGTTTGCGTGGGAGCACTGTTGTTACTGAGACAGCTATGTGTGATGCGGGGGTGTGAGAGGAAGGGTCAGGAGTGAATAAGGAGTGAGTTAAAAAATACCTGGCTCTCTGGTCTCGGAAAATTTATTCTGCCTTTCGAGCTGGTATTAGTAAAAGGTGAGGGGGAGGAGGGTGTATGCCTCAATGAGCTATGCCTCCTAGTGGTGTCGACATGTTTCGAAGCTTCCCCGTGCGTCTTCGTCAGGACCTTAAGGATCCCTTCCTGCAAATCACTGTGATGTGTAAAAACAAAATTGTGAGAGAATAAATGAAAAAACTGAAGTAAATAGCCTCCACGAAGTCGTAATGCCTTAATAGGTCTTACATAATCCTATTAACCTAGAGGGAACAAACATAAGAGGGAGATAAAGGAACATTAATCACGTAGGAAGGAATTCAATCCATCGTGTGAGAACGGTGATCTGAAAAAAAGGTGAAGAGTACTAGTCTCTTAACGCTATCTGTAACGTTATCACGTGATCTGTGATGAAAGCATTGTGTGACATATGAACATACAACATAGGACATAACAAACATGAAACAAAAAGCACACACTCTATTCAGAATGGGACTGAAATCCCGCACTATTCCAGTGTATATCCATGCCAGTAAAAAAACAAAGGTATGAACATACTTGCTAAAAGGAGATAAGTAACCTCATGAGCTCGTGGACCGAGTGGTAGGCGTGCAAGGTAGGCTACCTATATGAAGGGAGGAACGGGAGAGGAAAACGTGGTCCAATAGTCAAAAAAGTGGCGTTGTCAGGATATTACCTAGCTCAGCCGGATGCGCCGTACTTACGACTCCAAGGATCGATGTCCCGCCAAATGAACCACCCCGGTCGGCTCCGTCGATGGAACTGAGCCGAAGGGAGCCGGGTTAAATGACTGCATCAATTAGGGTAATCGCGTCAAAAAAAAGGTTTACGCTGTGTGCGCGCTGACTCTGCAAATGCAGACCCGGAACCGGAAGGAGACCAGACGGGTCACAAAGATCGACTGACAGAGCCGAGAGTGAAAGGGGAAGGACCCCAGGGGGAAGACTGAGGTGTCTCAGCCAAATGCCTGCACAAAAACGGAACTGACAGAATAAATAAAGAGCAAATGCTGGTGTGTCAACAAATAAGAGAAAAGGATGGTGAGGCTTAAAAAATGCACAAACGCCACAGGGGAGAATGGTGAACCCCGATGGAAAGGTACAAGGGGCAGTAGTCCCCTGGGATTGGGAGTGTATAATGATAGTGGGCAAGGAGTATAATGGCTCACAAAAACCGAATGTAGATAGAGGGATGGGTATATCTCCACAGGGAAAGGGGAGGGGCCACTGAAGTGATGGGCTAATAGCCGAATGTCATCAGGGAGAATCTGCCCAAGTGCTAAGAATGTACAGAGATATGGAAATAAATATAAGAAAAATAGGGGGGGCAGACAGAACCTCACAGTAGTGAGGAAGAGGTACTAGATAGGCATTATGAAAAAATCATCACCCCCGGGGGGAAAAAAAACAGACGGAGAAAAAAGGGGGGTCCATCTCAACAAATTAGAGGAAAGGAAACTTCAGTTGAGTTGTAAAACTCATAGTAGAGAGCCAATCAGTCTGTAATCAGAACTCTTAAAGATGGAACTGGTTCCATGGTATATCATCATTTAATCCATGAATGTGGGTCCCCAAGCGAAAAACCCAACGCTGTTCTTTTTCAAGAAGGCCATGTTCGCTGCCCATTTGTTCAACCACTGTCCATTGTAGATCATCAACGCCATGTCCATTAGAGATATAGTGGTTGGACATTTTGGTAGTACTTCTCCCACATCTAACATTGCTACGGTGTTCGCCAATACGTATCTTGATCGGTCTCGTGGTCATGCCCACATATTCAAGACCACAAGGGCAGGTGATTAGATAGACAACGTTTTTGCTATTGCAATTGGTGAAGCTCCTCTGGTCCCATTTCTCGCCATTACGGAATTGAATATGTTTGCTTCTTTTCGTAAGTGGACAGGTGCTGCAGTTGCCACAGGGGTGATGACCCTGTACTGGAGGTAGCAGACCTTCAATTCTGGGCCGGGACGTGTTTTTGGGTCTGGTATGGACAAGCATGTCTTTAAGGTTACGAACCCTCTTGTGTGCAAACATAGGTTTAGTGATGTTCAAGCCACAGCTGTTGAGGAGACGCCAATGTTTATTCACTATCTTAGTGATATTGTTGGAATGTGTGTTAAAGGTGGTCACACAGATAGGTCTTTCATCGGTCTGAGTGACCATTTTGTCTTCCAAGAGGGCCTCCCTGTTATTATTCCTTGCTCTCTTGAGGGCTTTATCAATGACCTGCTCGGGGTAGTTACGCTCGATCAGTTTCAGGCGTAGTTTAGATGCTTGTTTCTTGAACTCTTTTACCTCCGTGCAGTTTCTCCGAAGACGGAGGAATTGACCATATGGTAGATTTACCCTCAGGTGACGGGGATGGAAACTATCGAACAGGAGTAAACAGTTCTTTGATGTTGCCTTGAAATGTGTAGTGGTTTTAAGTCTGCCCTGTTCCGGATAGATATTGAGGTCCAGGAATACAAGGTTGTGAGCCGATACAGTATGTGTGAATTTCAAGAATGTATTCTGTTGGTTAAGCCACAGCATAAATGCATCAGTTGAGTTTGTATCACCTTCCCATACGACCAGAACATCGTCTATGTATCTTTTCCAGACTTTGATGTGTGGGAGGAAGGGGTTCGTTGTGTGCAAGATCCTGCTAGTTTCGAGATGGTGTACATAGAGACCTGCTAAACTAGGAGCGAAGGTACTCCCCATGCTGGTACCGTGTCGTTGCTCATAGATGTTGTCAGCATACATGAAGAAGTTACGAGTGAGTGCCAGTGATACACATTCCATCACTAGATTACGTGGTGTGTGATATTCCCACGGGGCAGAAAAAAGTACCTCCTCGATAATGAGTAATGTTTCGTCATGGGGGAGGCTGGTATACAGGCTCTCCACATCAAGTCCCATGAGTAAATTCTTCGTAGGGTCAAAATCAATTTCCTGTAGTATTTGTAGGACATTCTTGGTGTCACGCAGGTAGGTGCTGGTACCTTGAACCAGAGGTCGAAGGAACGCGTCCGCGAACCTGGACAATGGTTCCAAAATAGAATTCACGCCAGAAACGATGGGTCTACCAGGAGGGGAGGTCAGATTCTTATGAATTTTGGGTATAGCATAGAAGTAAGGGATCCTGGGGTTGGTATTGACCAGGAATTCTGCCTCCTTAGTAATCCAATCATTCGCTAGAGCTTCCTCCACCATCGTGACGATTCTAATCCTAATTGACTCGGTAGGATCTACCTGTAGGATGCCATAGTTTCTGCGATCGTCTAGAAGTTTCCTACATTCAATGTCATAGTTGACTGTAGTTTGTAACACAATAGCTCCCCCCTTGTCTGCAGGTTTGATGATAATGTCCTGGTTCATGGACAATTCATGTATGGCCTCCTTTTCTTCCCTTGTGGTGTTATGTAAGGTGTTATTGTTCACTGTTGGGATACCCTGTATCTCACCCATCACTGCTTTTTCAAAAGCAAGGATTTCTACCGGTAGTGCAGAGTTAGGGGGTACAAAAGTGGATTTGTTGCGGAGACCTGTGTCTTTTCTCATCATTTCAGTGGTCGGTAGGTCATTGAAAAACACTTTCAACTTCAATTTACGGATGAACTCCGTGATCTCAGTAAGGATCTAAAATTTGTCAAATCGATTAGTGGGCACAAAGCCGAGTCCTCTCTCAAGGACCTTGCTTTGTGTCGGTGTGAGGGCCAGGTCAGTGAGATTGACCACCAAGTTTACTTTCGACTCGTTGACGGTTGGGGAGGCATGTTGTTGGTCATGCTCCTGGTTGAAACCCGCGGGGTCTCGGTCTCTGGTGCAGACCAATGGACATTGTATCCCCCTCTGTTCCGCGCCCTCCGTGGTCCTTGGCGTGCCCCTAAAAAAGGTTGTGAGGTATAGTTATACTCGAATTCTTGTGGAGGAGGTATCCACTGTGGGAAAGGTCTGCCCATCATAGTTGGACCATAAGCAAATGGGGGGTAGGTGGGGGGTCCTTGGTAGCCATTCCATCCACCACCCCTTTGGTAAAACGGGCGCTGGTTGTAATTACCCCTCCCTCTATTGAACCGTTTGCCACTGCCCCTGCTGGAATTTGAGTTATCTGAGCCTGTATCAGAGGAGTCATCATCATAGTTCTGATTTTGATTTTTAGGAACATAGTCGTCTCGTGTGTAAGGGTACACTCGTTCATGGCTGAACCGTGCAGTGTCCTTCTTAAGTTTATTGTATTTACTTTGTTTTAATGTCATTTCAAAATCGGTTATTTCCTGGTTGAGTTCCTCCAGGCGTTTTTTAAGGACACTCGGGGATATGTAGGGCTTTAGACGGACTTCTAGATTCAGAATCTCAACCTTCAGTTCTTGTGTTAATCTGGTGGCTGTTTTTATGATCAGGACTAGCCAGTCCCGGGTGCAATGCCACGAAATTAATGACCAGTCGCGTTTAAAGGTCTTATCTTGTTGAAAGATATAGGGTTCGTTATGGACTATCTAACCCTATATCTTTCAACAAGATAGACCTTTTAACGCGACTATGATGATGACTCCTCTGATACAGGCTCAGATAACTCAAATTCCAGCAGGGGCAGTGGCAAACGGTTCAATAGAGGGAGGGGTAATTACAACCAGCGCCCGTTTTACCAAAGGGGTGGTGGATGGAATGGCTACCAAGGACCCCCCACCTACCCCCCATTTGCTTATGGTCCACCTATGATGGGCGGACCTTTCCCACAGTGGATACCTCCTCCACAAGAATTCGAGTATAACTATACCCCACAACCTTTTTTAGGGGCACGCCAAGGACCACGGAGGGCGCGGAACAGAGGGGGATACAATGTCCATTGGTCTGCACCAGAGACCGAGACCCCGCGGGTTTCAACCAGGAGCATGACCAACAACATGCCTCCCCAACAGTCAACGAGTCGAAAGTAAACTTGGTGGTCAATCTCACTGACCTGGCCCTCACACCGACACAAAGCAAGGTCCTTGAGAGAGGACTCGGCTTTGTGCCCACTAATCGATTTGACAAATTTAAGATCCTTACTGAGATCACGGAGTTCATCCGTAAATTGAAGTTGAAAGTGTTTTTCAATGACCTACCGACCACTGAAATGATGAGAAAAGACACAGGTCTCCGCAACAAATCCACTTTTGTACCCCCTAACTCTGCACTACCGGTAGAAATCCTTGCTTTTGAAAAAGCAGTGATGGGTGAGATACAGGGTATCCCGACAGTGAACAATAACACCTTTCATAACACCACAAGGGAAGAAAAGGAGTCCATACATGAATTGTCCATGAACCAGGACATTATCATCAAACCTGCAGACAAGGGGGGAGCTATTGTGTTACAAACTACAGTCAACTATGACATTGAATGTAGGAAACTTCTAGACGATCGCAGAAACTATGGCATCCTACAGGTAGATCCTACCAAGTCAATTAGGATTAGAATCGTCACGATGGTGGAGGAAGCTCTAGCGAATGATTGGATTACTAAGAAGGAGGCAGAATTCCTGGTCAATACCAACCCCAGGATCCCTTACTTCTATACTATACCCAAAATTCATAAGAATCTGACCTCCCCTCCTGGTAGACCCATCGTTTCTGGTGTGAATTCTATTTTGGAACCATTGTCCAGGTTCGCGGACGCGTTCCTTCGACCTCTGGTTCAAGGTACCAGCACCTACCTGCGTTACACCAAGAATGTCCTACAAATACTACAGGACATTGATTTTGACCCTACGAAGAATTTACTCATGGGACTTGATGTGGAGAGCCTGTATACCAGCCTCCCCCATGACGAAACATTACTCATTATCGAGGAGGTACTTTTTTCTGCCCCGTGGGAATATCACACACCACGTAATCTAGTGATGGAATGTGTATCACTGGCACTCACTCGTAACTTCTTCATGTATGCTGACGACATCTATGAGCAACGACACGGTACCAGCATGGGGAGTACCTTCGCTCCTAGTTTAGCAGGTCTCTATGTACACCATCTCGAAACTAGCAGGATCTTGCACACAACGAACCCCTTCCTCCCACACATCAAAGTCTGGAAAAGATACATAGACGATGTTCTGGTCATATGGGAAGGTGATACAAACTCAACTGATGCATTTATGCTGTGGCTTAACCAACAGAATACATTCTTGAAATTCACACATACTGTATCGGCTCACAACCTTGTATTCCTGGACCTCAATATCTACCCGGAACAGGGCAGACTTAAAACCACTACACATTTCAAGACAACAGCAAAGAACTGTTTACTCCTGTTCGATAGTTTCCATCCCCGTCACCTGAGGGTAAATCTACCATATGGTCAATTCCTCCGTCTTCGGAGAAACTGTACGGAGGTAAAAGAGTTCAAGAAACAAGCATCTGAACTACGCCTGAAACTGATCGAGCGTAACTACCCCGAGCAGGTCATTGATAAAGCCCTCAAGAGAGCAAGGAATAATAACAGGGAGGCCCTCTTGGAAGACAAAATGGTCACTCAGACCGATGAAAGACCTATCTGTGTGACCACCTTTAACACACATTCCAACAAGATCACTAAGATAGTGAATAAACATTGGCGTCTCCTCAACAGCTGTGGCTTGAACATACCTAAACCTATGTTTGCACACAAGAGGGGTCGTAACCTTAAAGACAGGCTTGTCCATACCAGACCCAAAAACACGTCCCGGCCCAGAATTGAAGGTCTGCTACCTCCAGTACAGGGTCATCACCCCTGTGGCAACTGCAGCACCTGTCCACTTACGAAAAGAAGCAAACATATTCAATTCCGTAATGGCGAGAAATGGGACCAGAGGAGCTTCACCAATTGCAATAGCAAAAACGTTGTCTATCTAATCACCTGCCCTGGTGGTCTTGAATATGTGGGCATGACCCCGAGACCGATCAAGATACGTATTGGCGAACACCGTAGCAATGTTAGATGTGGGAGAAGTACTACCAAAATGTCCAACCACTATATCTCTAATGGACATGGCGTTGATGATCTACAATGGACAGTGGTTGAACAAATGGGCAGCGAACATGGCCTTCTTGAAAAAGAACAGCGTTGGGTTTTTCGCTTGGGGACCCACATTCATGGATTAAATGATGATATACCATGGAACCAGTTCCATCTTTAAGAGTCCTGATTACAGACTGATTGGCTCTCTACTATGAGTTTTACAACTCAACTGAAGTTTCCTTTCCTCTAATTTGTTGAGATGGACCCCCCTTTTTTCTCCGTCTGTTTTTTTTCCCCCTGGGGGTGATGATTTTTTCATAATGCCTATCTAGTACCTCTTGCTCACCACTGTGAGGTTCTGTCTGCCCCCCCTATTTTTCTTATATTTATTTCCATATCTCTGTACATTCTTAGCACTTGGGCAGATTCTCCCTGATGACATTCGGCTATTAGCCCATCACTTCAGTGGCCCCTCCCCTTTCCCTGTGGAGATATACCCATCCCTCTATCTACATACGTTTTTTGTAAGCCATTATACTCCTTGCCCACTATCATTATACACTCCCAATCCCAGGTGACTACTGCCCCTTGTACCTTTCCATCGGGGTTCACCATTCTCCCCTGTGGCGTTTGTTCATTTTTTAAGCCTCACCATCCTTTTCTCTTATTTGTTGACACACCAGCATTTGCTCTTTATTTATTCTGTCAGTTCCGTTTTTGTGCAGGCATTTGGCTGAGACACCTCTGTCTTCCCCCTGGGGTCCTTCCCCTTTCACTCTCGGCTCTGTCAGTCGATCTTTGTGACCCGTCCGGTCTCCTTCCGGTTCCGGGTCTGCATTTGCAGAGTCAGCGCGCACAGGGCGTAAACCTTTTTTTTGACGCGATTACCCTAATTGATGCAGTCATTTAACCCGGCTCCCTTCGGCTCAGTTCCATCGACGGAGCCGACCGGGGTGGTTCATTTGGCGGGACATCGATCCTTGGAGTCGTAAGTACGGCGCATCCGGCTGAGCTAGGTAATATCCTGACAACGCCACTTTTTTGACCATTGGACCACGTTTTCCTCTCCCGTTCCTCCCTTCATATAGGTAGCCTACCTGGCACGCCTACCACTCGGTCCACGAGCTCATAAGGTTACTTATCTCCTTTTAGCAAGTATGTTCATACCTTTGTTTTTTTACTGGCATGGATATACACTGGAATAGTGCGGGATTTCAGTCCCATTCTGAATAGAGTGTGTGCTTTTTGTTTCATGATTGTTATGTCCTATGTTGTATGTTCATATGTCACACAATGCTTTCATCACAGATCACGTGATAACGTTACAGATAGCGTTAAGAGACTAGTACTCTTCACCTTTTTTTCAGATCACCGTTCTCACACGATGGATTGAATTCCTTCCTACGTGATTAATGTTCCTTTATCTCCCTCTTATGTTTGTTCCCTCTAGGTTAATAGGATTATGTAAGACCTATTAAGGCATTACGACTTCGTGGAGGCTATTTACTTCCGTTTTTTCATTTATTCTCTCACAATTTTGTTTTTACACATCACAGTGAGTTGCAGGAAGGGATCCTTAAGGTCCTGACGAAGAAGCACGGGGAAGCTTCGAAACATGTCGACACCACTAGGAGGCATAGCTCATTGAGGCATACACCCTCCTCCCCCTCACCTTTTACTAATACCAGCTCGAAAGGCAGAATAAATTTTCCGAGACCAGAGAGCCAGGTATTTTTTAACTCACTCCTTATTCACTCCTGACCCTTCCTCTCACACCCCCGCATCACACATAGCTGTCTCAGTAACAACGGTGCTCCCACGCAAACGTAGGTCGTAGCACGCCCTGTCCCGTAGAGGGGCAGGAAGACCCCTATGATGAAGCATGACACCAAGGGCCCTTTTGGTGTGTGAGGGGTATTTAAATAACTGATGTGTATTCTCCACGACTGTGGGATACATATTGTGTAATCGGGAGATCCCTTATAACCGTGGGTGGATCCCTTTGTTTATGTACAATTGACTGGGAGGAAGTATCCACCTCCACCACTCGCTGAGTGGTACCTCTCTACTCCCTTCTTTGTTTCCTTTTCTTAGTATATGATGCACACTTATTTAAGTGAAGCACCTTGTACTAATCCAGACAACCCTTATGGTGATTTTAGTGGTTTTAGACAACCATAGAAAGCTCTCTAATGGGTAGCTGTGGAAAGCAGCCTTCGGGCTTAGTCTAGAAGGTGTGTTAAGCAGTCTCTTTTACCAGAACTAATCATATATTGCAGGTTAAACAAAAAAGTATCACACAGTGCAGTTATAAAAATAGGTATATTTCTTATACACACTCACTAACACATTGGTGTATCTCCTACCCGGAGATATCAACACAATATTTCAATTGTAAGCAGGTAAGTAAGCTAGGGTGACCAACTGGCATTAGTGCATATTCAGGACGGTGAGTGTAAAAATTCAGGACAAAGGGTCAAAATTCAGGACAGGAGGTCAAAATTTGGGACAAAAGGTCAGTTTACAGACACATCAGAGGAGGTCATGTATATAAGTAAGTAAATAGACAAGCACTTAAGTACAAGTCAATAAAATAATGTTTTTTAGTATGCGCGCAGCTTTGAGCAACTGTGCAGGTCTTTTTTGTGGTATTTCATATGATAATAATCTATTTATATGGTTACTGCACTGGGTTGTCCAGTCTGATATTTTATTTACAGTTCATGGTCCTGAGCAGGCATGTTTGGTGGGAGACGTGGTCTGGAAGATGTGCTTGGATGGACTTTGTTACTAGCATCTAATATCAGAGTGCCATTGTGATATGTACAGCAGCATGCATAGAATGTAACTAATTGGGAACTGCAGTGCTGGACTGGAGTGCAGCCCTCAGAGTGGCCAGCTTTATGTGTCAGATCGCTTCAGGTATTCCATGTCTGTTCAGCTGGTGATGACTGGTTTAGGGTCTGGTACAGTACTGAGGGGTGATTAAGACCCATAGCAGACAGGTCTTGTGTGGGGGTAGAAGCATGTAGCAGGCAAAAAGAGTTATTAACCAGACTGTATGAGCTATAATTGGCTGCACCCTGCTGAGTGTAATGGTATTATTGTGGGTCAGAGCGGTTAGATAGGAGTTGACTTTACTATATAATGCCCTGGCTAGCTATATATCAGCCCTCCTTATTTTACCTCAATATGGGAAATAGTATACTAATTGGGCCGTTTCATTTCTGTGAGCTTTAAACTGCAGATTATCATTGATGCACAGAAGTGTGCAACAGACTAGAAACTGTATACGCTATTGAGGCATTATTGTAGGGCAGAAGGGGCACTTTCTTTTACATACAGAACATTTTCTATTGAAATGGAAGCAAAATGCAAACTGACAGCTTAAAGTCTTTGCTTTCGCACCCCCAAGAAAATTTGGGAAAATATAGTACATTCTACAACACATTTGTCATTCTATATCAATTGTATTAGCTCATAAAGCATAGTAAATAATGACTTTACTGTGCACCAGGATACGACAATCTTTGTTGGGGCTCTTCAATGATTCCCTCACAATCACCAACTGTGATTTGCATCTCTCCATAGCCACTCTCTCGCGTCTTTCATTTGTTTTTGAGCCCTTCTCGTACCAGTAGTACCAGTAGGCATGAAACGGCATCTGTCTGCTGCTGGACGCCCAGCACACAATTAGAGACTGCCAGCGAGAACGACGTGGGGTTGCACCATAAGATTTGAAGGGCCTCGACCTCGTGGCTGCTCCTCCTAAATGGGGGCCATCATGGACAGTGGATGGAAAGCCTGAGGGCCGTAGAGACGAGCTGCGAGCAGCCGTGAAGCACCGGCTCGGAACAGAGTAGGACTCCGGCCTGACCCAACACTGCGCCCCGGCTGCTGCCGCTGAGCCGCTGAGCCGCTGCCACCAGGAGAGACTGGTGAGGAGCGGGCTGGGAACTCGGCGGCGGGGAGTGGGAGCGGCCAGACCTGTTCCCCCACTAGCTACGAGAGGCCCCAAAGCCGATGGTGAACACTTGGGGCCTGCAGAGAGGCCTATAAGAATAAGGAACTTTTCCCTCACGGCACCCCGAATAGGGCCGCGGGGCCCCCTGGGAATCACCAAAAGCCTCAGGGATCAGGGAGCCGTGAGTCACACAGTGCTGAGACCGCAAATGCACCTGTGTGCAACCCAACGAGCGGCCCAAGCAGCCCAGGTAGCGTGACACTTGTTCACCACAAGGAGAAGGGAGGGGTAGCGAGCTGTCCCTCGCCCACCAACTACTGCTCAGAGGGGGACACCCCTACCGCCTGGGGCTCGGCGATCAACCCACCAGGAGCCAGGAGACAATGTGGGGTTCTACATGGGGAGACAGGGAACGAGCCCCCCCTTTTTACCAGAAGAGCGCCTCCCAGGGCTGTCCCGAATCGGCGTGGCTGGAGCGACAGCGCATTACCTCCTCGTCCAGGCTTCCTCGCCACAGTAATACATATGAGCCTCCGGCTCCACACAGAACTCCAAGTAAAATAAAAGAGCAGCGCTCTAGTCTCCCCTCCCTCCTCCAATATGGCCCCCAGTGGCTTCAGCCAATCCCATAAAAGGATACAAACCAGCCAGCCCGATCTGTTCTTTTTTTCTGCACTTCTCCGAGTGCTATGTTACCTGATGGTCAGTGGGGCTGGGGTCCTGCTTGAGCAGACCCGTTTTGCCCTTGGGTATTAAGTTTGGGGGAAGTAGTTGTTTGTAATGTTGTATTGGAATGTTTTTTTCCCCCTTCTTCTGCCTTCCCGCCTCTGGTCCTGCTTCAGCGGACTTTAGTGGCGTTTGTGTTTGTGTTTCACCGGCGCCTGCTCCTGACCGGGCTCAGGTTACCCTGTGGGTGATACGAGCCCTGAGCGCTTTGTGTGCTGTATGTTTAGGGAGCGCGCCGTGGCAAAGGGTATTTGCTTACTTTCCCGACCGCGCGTCCTGCTGAGCGGACGTAGCGCGGCCAGGTGCGTTTGCTCTGGGGGCCGGAGGCTCACGTTTGCATTCGTACCTGATGATTTATGCCGAGTTGCTTACTGTGGGGGCCGGAGGCTCCTGATCGCGTTCATTCTGCTGCAGTTCTGTGGTATGCGGCTGACTGGACCATCACGCGTTGATCTATTGCAGGTCTATACGCATGCGCTCGATGTCTCTTCCGGCATTTATGTTGTTTGATGACAGGCAGGGGCTGGCTTGTTCGGTTGCATAGCAACCACGGGGCCTTTTTAAACCGGGAGTGTTGTCCTGGTTGCCTGTGTTTAATTCACTCGTCCACTTGTGTTTCACTATGATGGAGTGTGGTTCTAAGGATGTTGATGCTCCTGATCCCTTGGTGGTGGCTTCTGGTTCTGGTATACAGATCCCCTCTATGGATGTATTGCAGCAGATGATCAATTCTGCTGTGGCTGCTGCTATGCAGTGTCAGGTGCCTGTTCCTCCTGCGAAGCGGCCTAAGGTTGATGGCGCTGCGGCTGCTGATTCTGAGAATGAGGAGGAGGTTGATGTCAGGGGTCGTTTTGTGCAGGGTGCCGACCTGAAGGAGGTGCTGGGTCACATTCGAGAGAACTTGGTATTTCCTGCTTCTGTTGTTCCTCTGGAGAACGATCTATTTGCGCAATATCGACGTCCGGAACCTGATTCTTTGCCTCTACACTCTTCAGTCTTGAGGGTCTTGGAGAATGAATGGAAGGATGTGGACAAGGGTTCCTTTCCACGATTTTTGAATAGGAGGTACCCGCTACAGGATTTTGATGTGAAATTCCCTTCCTCGGTAAAGGTTGATTCCTTGTTGGCCAGCATGGCGTCTCATGGGACTGTGGTTTCAGAAGATTCTTCTCCTGCTGACCCGGTTGACCGTAAAGTGGATGGTGCGGTGAAGCGCACTTTTGCGGCTGCAAATTTTTCTATCAGGGCTGCTGCCTATGCTTCTTACACTATACAATCCTTGCTTAAGGATTTTCAGTCTCTGTCGGAATTGTTGGACCAGGGGGAGGATGTTTCTTCTACCCTGGCTATGATGGAGCAACAGGTCCGGTTGCTTTCAGATGTCTCCTTTGACTCTTTGGGAGCGGCGGCTTCTGCGGCTGGGTCTTCGGTGGCTGCAAGACGCCAGTTGTGGCTTCGTTCATGGAAGGCTGATGCTGCGCAGAAAAATCTCCTGATGAAGATTCCATTTTCTGGGGTTAAACTTTTTGGGTCGCCTCTGGATGACATGGTTAAGAAAACAGCGGAGGACCGTAAACTCCTGGCTCCTGAGAGGGCGAGTCACTTCCGTTCCTTTGGTTCTCAGCGGGCTTTTGGCCCTTCTCGGAGGGGTCGGGCTGGTCAGCCCTTTCGTGGGAGGGGGCGTGGCCGGGGTGCTCCTTCCTTTGGAAATACCCGGTTCTCAGGTTCTTCTTCCTCCTCCACTCCTGCACCAAAGTCATGACTGGATCGCTCCTGGTTTGGGTCCGGTTGGGGGTAGCCTCAGTTTCTTCCTGGAGTCTTGGAGAATGACTGTATCGGACAAATGGGTGCTGCAGGTGGTTTCAGAGGGCTTGCGTATTGGATTTATCCAGACTCCCCCAGACTGTTTCAGGGCCACTCCTTGTCCCAGAGACCCTGTAAGGAGATTGGCGCTTTTGGACGGCATCGATTACCTGGTGGTCAAAGGTGCAGTGATTCCTGTTCCCGTCGATCAATTGGGGTTGGGTGTGTATTCCATCCTATTCCTGGTGTCAAAGCGCACTGGGGATCTTCGGCCAGTGATGGACCTACAGTGGTTGAATGCTTACATCCCTCACCAGAAGTTCAAGATGGTTTCCCTTCAGTTGATCCTTCCTCTGATTTCTCAGGGCGACTTCCTTGCATCAATAGACTTAAGAGATGCTTATCTGCATATCCCTGTTCATCCGGACTCTCAGAAGTTTCTCCGGTTTTGCGTGCTGGGTCGTCATTACCAATTCCAGGTACTGCCCTTTGGACTCTGCTCTGCTCCCAGGGTCTTTACTAAGGTTCTGGCTCCTCTTATTGGACATTTGTATGGGGAGGGCATTAATGTTTTTTCTTATCTGGACGACATTTTAATTTATGCTTCTTCTCTTCCTAAGGCGGAGTTGCATGTCCAGAGAGTGTGCCATGTCCTGGAACATCATGGGTTCCTAGTGAATGTACCGAAGTCCTACCTGGTTCCTGCACAGGAATTGACTTTCATTGGGGCTCTATTCAGGACTCAGTTGGGGATGGTGTTCCTGCCCCCTCCCAGGATTCTGTCCCTGGTGTCTGCAGTTCGTGCCCTGTTGTTGGGGCATTCTCATCCTGTGAGCCTCTGGTTGAGGGTTCAGGGTCTAATGTCGGTATCTTTATTGACGGTGCCGTGGGCTCGCCTCCACATGTACCCGGTGGTGTCCCACGTTTTGTCGCATTGGGACCCCTGTTCCCTAGAGTGTTTTGATTCCTATGTCGGAAGATGTTCGGGTGGTCCTGAGTTGGTGGTTGGACGAGGGTCATCTGTCCAGGGGCCGCCCCTTTCTGATTGTTTCCACCCGCGTGGTCACTACCGATGCCAGACTGCTTGGGTGGGGTGCTACTCTGGGGGATTCGACAACTCAGGGGGTTTGGCCTCAGTCGGTGTTGTCATGTTCCTCCAACTACAAGGAGCTGAAGGCCGTCCTTCTGGGTCTGTTGGATTTCTCGGATCTTGTTCGGGGTCAACATGTACAGATCCGAACAGACAATCAGGTTGTGATGTCTTATGTGAACCATCAAGGGGGGTGCAAGGTTCGATCCCTCAGTTGCCTCAGCCGTCGGATATGTTGTTGGGCAGAGATACATCTGGAGTCCCTATCTGCCATTTACCTACCTGGCGCGGAGAACACTGTGGCGGATTGTCTGAGCCGGGTGTTTCCTTCCGTGGGGTCTTTGTCCCTCACGCATGTGATGTTCAGGAGGTTGCGGAGGATGTTTGGATATACGATTATCGACCTCTTTGCTTCCCAGGACAATTTCAAGAGCCGTTGCTATTGCACGATTATGCCTTGCCGGGATGCCTGGAGGGCGGATGCCCTGTCGTTCCCTTGGCCGACGGGTCTGTTATATGCCTTTCCCCCTGTTCCCCTGATTCCGGCGGTCTTGCAGAAGATCAAGAGGGAGGGATCCTTTGTGCTTCTCATTGCTCCGGGTTGGATGCGTCGCCCTTGGTATCCCCTGCTGTTGGAATTGGCTGTGTCTCCGGGGTGGGCCTTGCCGTTCGTTCCTTATCCTCTGATGGGTCCTCCTCTTCCTCTGCCTGTGTTCCGTTCCTTGGGTCTGCGGGCCTGGCTCTTGAAAGGGATTCGTTGATGTGTAATGGATGTTCGTTGGCTGTGGCTGGAGTCATTCAGCAATCCAGGAGACCTTCTACTCTTAAATCCTATGCGAAGCACTGGGATAATTTTGTTTCTTGGTGTCTGTGTCACGATCTGTCGGTGGCTTCTTTGGACCCGGCTCGCATTTTGGATTTTTTGAATGATGGATTTGTGTTGGGCTTGGCCATTTCGACTCTTCGGGCTCAGTGGGCTGCGATTCGGGCATTCCATGTCCTCCCTTTGGTTTCTGTTTCACCATTGGTTGCTAGACTTTTTAGGTCTCTCTCTTTCCAACGCCCTCGTCCTATCATGTGTCCTCCACCTTGGGACCTGCCTTTGGTTTTGCGCTCCTTGCAGTTGGCTCCCTTCGAGCCTTTGGAGTCGGTGGGGTTGAAGTTTTTAACACTCAAGGTGGTGTTTCTTGTGGCGATTGCTTCTGCCAGACGTATGGGTGAGTTGGGTGCCTTCCTTCGTTCTGCCCCATTTTTGTTGGTTTTGTCGGACCGTGTGGTGTTGCGCCCTCATCCTACGTTCATTCCAAAGGTGGATTCTTATTTTCACAGGTCTACTGAAGTGGTCCTTCCGAGTCTTTGTCCTGATCCTTCCTCGGATGAGGAATCCCTGTTGCACCTCTTGGATGTTCGTCGTGCCTTATTGATCTATTTATCACGCACGTCTTCCTTTTGCAAAGTGGACAACTTGTTTGTCAATTATGGTTTATCACGTCAGGGCCTGAAACCATCCCTCTCGACGATCAGTCGCTGGATTAAGGAGGACATTTTGTTGGCGTATGGTTCTGTTTCTGAGGTTCCCTCCCTTCCTGTTCAGGGGCGTTCCACCCGTTCTGTTGCTGTGTCTTGGGCCTCCTTCAAAGGGGTGTCCATGGAGGATGTTTGCAGGGCTGCTACTTGGTCTTCCCCTCATACATTCATGTCCCATTACCGCCTCCAGGTTGGGGGTGGGGGTTCTGTTTCATTTGCATCTTCTGTTCTAACTGCGGGGGTGACTTGAGAGGTTCTCTTTTGATTGATGTACCTCTGTGTATTAAATTTTGTTATCACTGCACTATTGGTGTGGTCTATTTCCTTACATGAAGCTGATTGCTTTGGTATCGGCTCATATGTATTACTGTGGCGAGGAAGACTGGACGAGGAGGTAATGCCCCGGTTACTTACCGGTAATCTTCATTACTCCGAGTCCTAGTCTTCCTCGCCACAGTATAGTTTCCCTTCCCTCCCGGCCCTGGTGGTGGCTTCATGTCTGCGGCTTTGATTATCAGATCGGGCTGGCTGGTTTGTATCCTTTTATGGGATTGGCTGAAGCCACTGGGGGCCATATTGGAGGAGGGAGGGGAGACTAGAGCGCTGCTCTTTTATTTTACTTGGAGTTCTGTGTGGAGCCGGAGGCTCATATGTATTACTGTGGCGAGGAAGACTAGGACTCGGAGTAATGAAGATTACCGGTAAGTAAACGGGGCAACCCCCAGCTGAGGCCCCCGACTGTTTGGTACCCCTCCAGAGGATCTCCCGGGGAGCGAGGTGGTTGAGAGCCGGGGGCCCTTGAAGGCCGTTGAAGCATCAAAGTGAAGTAAGGGGACGGGACTTTGGATCCGCCCGGAGGTGGGTCGGCCCTTCGCGACTGCCTCGCTGTTCGGCACCGAGCTGCAGGGCGCACGGCTCCCCGGGAGGAGAGCGGCCAGGATGCGGGAGGCTGCTGCTGGAGGCCGCTGCTCCACCCCGAGGCGAGGACCCTTAGTTACTGCAGTACTAGGCCTAGAAGACGGGGCCAATTCAAACACTCCCAGCCAGGTCGCAAGCCAGACAAGTGGCAAATCAGAACAGTGGAACACCTGTGGGCTGTGGGAGGAGGCTAAGAAAGCCCACGGAAGCACTATGCAGGCAAAGGCCTGACAGAGATAAACCGACACTCCGCATATGTCACACTGACTGGTGCCAGGCCACGAGGAGCACATGAGATGGTGAGCATCCGGTGGGACACGGATCGGATCACTCCTGGAGCAGACGACGGCGTGGGAGCCTCGGGTCGATGCACTGTTCAACTCCGGAGATTGCTCCAACAGGGGTACCCCCAATCAGGACATAATTACATCTCTCACAAATGCTGCCGAACAGTGGGCCAAGCATGCAGGATGGGAAATCTGTTGTGAAGGACTACTGAGCCACTCTAAAGCCAAAGACCCCATTACCACCAACTAATCTTATCTCGTGGGGGCTGTCGCCTTGACGGAGGTTGCACCCGCTGCGCCGGTGGACACTGAATCCGAAAGACTCACCAGAAGCTAACAGCAGTAACCTGTCTCTCACCACAAATGATCGGCATCACCGAACCGCTCTGGTGACACGTAAGGGAGTGATCCCGCCATGCGACCGGATACACCATGGGGCGCCCACGCCTTACCACAGGATCGCGGACCCAGCCCATGACCGGCATTCGCCCCCGATGATCTTCGATCAGCCCCCAGCAGCCAAGCGGACTACCTCACAGTCACTGTCCGACAAGCTGGACAAAGTACTAGCGGCAATTGAGCACTCACGGTTCACAATGGAGGATAGGTTTGGGGCCTTGTCCTTGGACGTCGGCCTGTTACGAGATGATCACCGTAAGCTAGCTGATAGAGTAACGGATGGTGAGCAAGCCCTTGCCACCCTGAGCCATTAGCTAAGTCACAGCAGGAAGCCATGCAGGACCTTAAAACCCGTATCAACAGGCTGGAGGAGAGAGCAGACGACTTAGAAGGGAGGTCTCAGCGAAGCAATATCCGAGTGATCAACCTGCTGGAAGGGGCCTAAGGATCCAACTCGGTGAAGTTCAGAGAGACATGGCTCAAGTCATTCACCCCAGATACCGAACTCATACCCTTCTTTTCAGTGGCAAGAGCCCACAGGGTTCCGGCTCGACAACTTACCCCTGGGATGCCCCCACGACCACTGCTCCTAAAGCTCCTCCACTTTCGGGACAGGAACGCTGTGCTGAGAGCGGCCAGGCAACATGGGACACTTGAGAAAGACAAGTGAGTGATGATCTTCCTGGACTATTCTAGAGTGGTGCAACCACAGCAGGCCTCTTTCCTGGAGGCAAAACCGATGCTCTGCCAGAAGAGGATCCAATATTCGCTTCTTTTTCCGGCCCGGTTCAGGATTATGCATGATGGGGAAACTAAGTTATTCATGGACCAGAGGGCAGTGTTTGAGTGGATGGACCTCCATGCGGTGGACAATCCCACCAGGATGTAGCCCCTGGCATGCGGGAACCTCGATGCAGGTGCCAAAAAGGGAAAAGAACCTCCCAGTGACGGGGAATGATAAACCAGATCACGGTCGCTGCGCCCCCCAACCTCGAAGAAAAGATAGCGGAACGAAGAAGAGCCATCCAAGCGGTGGCGAATCTGGATGCAGCCCAGGCAAGCTCAGGCAGGGAGGATGGTCCACACATCTTCTCATCCGAAGAGGGACACAAGTATATCCCAGGCAGACTCAAAGACCCCTCCCCTTGTGACCCCCCAAATGATATCCAGGATCCCAATCCCCTCCTTTTTTCCTCACCTGTCCCCGACTAGGGTCTCCATCCTGCCCACGCCTGGGAAACAGGCTGAGGCCGTATTACCACCAATCGCAGCTCTTTTCCTAAACACAATAGACCATGCTGACACGACACCTGGGAACATGAGTCACTATAGGTAACAGAACAGCACCCCAAGCACACAGCCCCCCATACAATACACTAGAACATTAGCTTAATGCATAGTTTGGACATATCGCCAGTTGTGAAAGGTCCGCAATGTTGGGACCCGGTCCCCTCGAAATGTTTGTACTTCATTTCAGTTATCCCCCACCCCCACGAATGTAATCCCACCTAGGGCAAGCGTCTTCATCGGACGGCATCACATGATAGGGGGCCAGGGGTAGGATCAGAACAAGATATCCCACACCCACCTCCACAACCCCAGAACGCACTCAGACATGCCAACAACCACAGACACTAGTATCTTGTCCCTAAATATTCAGGGAATGCACACAGCGTGCAAAAGGAACGCAGTTTCCTCCTACACCAAACGCCAGAAAGTACAGATAATACTGTTACAAGAGATGCACCTCACAAAGGTCGAACTGGAATGAGTGCAAAAGCGCTGGTGTGGCACTTTCTGCGCTACCACATACTACGCGTTTGCGTGTGGAGTGCTGATTTGGCTTAGGCCAGGGATCCCGTTTATGGAAACCCGCAAGACGGTGGACAAAGAGGGGCATGCCTTCATGGAAGGGCTCCTGGACGGCCAACCCCTACTCCTAGGCAGTATTTATGCTCCAAATACTGACCAGGGGAAATTCTGGGACTCTCTATCAGCAATCCTGGCACAATTCTCAACATCGCCTTGGGTACTAAGGGGAGACAACAACTGTGTGCTGGACCTATCCCTAGATCGGTCGCACCCCCTGAACGCTGGCTCCCCTTCCAAAGCACAAATGGAGTGATTCTGATCATGGGCACAGAATTGGTCTGTAACAGACATATGGCGGAACCTAAATCCATCCTCTAGGCTGTATTCTTTCCACTCGATACCCCACAATCTACGGGTACGCCTTGACCGGTTCCTATGCTCACCAGCAATACTCCCTATGGCCCTGCAAGTAGATTACCTTGGACGAGTGGTCTCCAATCACGACACGCATCTACTAACCCTCCAATGGCAGCCACCCCACCCACCAGTCCCCACCTGGAAACGACAGCTGGAATGCTTGGAAGACCCAGTCTTCCGCCATGACCAAGCAAACAGTATTGAAGAATACTTAGCGAATAATGCCAATACTGGAGTGGGATACTTTCAAGGTAGTCATGAGAGGTGCCTGCATCAGGAAGATAGCGGGAGTTCGCCAGACACTCAACCAAAGCTGGCAGAAAGCTGAGCAAGAGTTAGCGGCCGTGACCAAGATGGCAGAGGCGGGATTGGTGACCCCAGCCCGAGTCGTGGAAGCCAAGACAGTGTATGCAGAATGATTAGCAGACCTACGAAGATACAATTTCAAAATATATGCACTCAGGAAGCATAGGAAGGGGGATAGATCAGGGGCACTTCTTGCCTGGCTTACCTGGCAGAACCAGGACACACGACCAATCACTGAGATTGTGGGCCCTGCTGGCAGGGTGGCAACTTCCTATGGAGATATCCTATGGACATATCCTACGGCTCTTCCAGGACCATTACACAACTATATATAAGAGCACTGAACAGGGCTGTCAGGAACAGTTCAACTATTTCTTAGCGCCCCTCAGCATACCCCAAATTCCAAGTGAGGATAAGCCTCGAGGCAGCGATCGCACCCTCAGATGTAAAGCAAGCAATTCAGGCCCAAGCCCGGAACAAAGCCCCTGGGCAAGACAGTCTAGCCCTAGAATACTATAGCACCTTCGCCACGTTGATGGCGCCAAATTGGCAGACATGTACGAGACAGCGCTAGAGGAGGGGGAATTACCTGGCTCGCTGAGGCAATTTCTCATAGTCTCGATTTTGAATCCTGAGCGAGACGGGAAGCAGCTGACCTCATATAGGCAATAACGTTATTATCCGCTGATTGCAAGATTCTAGGCAAGATTCTGGTGGACCAACTGAACCCTATGCTCCTGCCGGTAATAGACCCGGATCAGAACGGGTTTGTGTCGGGTAGGAATACTTCGCAAAATATCCGCAGACTCTTTCATGTCCAGGACTGGGCTTCGGGTCATTACCCCAGGGCGGCTTGCCTGATCCTGGACTTGGAAAAGGCATTTGACACCCTGACCTGGCCATACCTCTCCGGGACACTGCAACAGATGGGGCTGGATCCCACCTTCTGAGCACAACTGAAGCTAGTATACACGAATCTCAAGTCCAGGGTATGACTGGGTAAATATATCTTGCCGGCCCACCAGATAGGGAGAGGCACCCGGCAAATATGCCCCCTCTACCCCCTGTTATTTGCCATGGCAATGGAGCCTCTCGCAATACGGTTGCGCCAGGAGGGAGAAGCGTGGGGTATCCCAATAGCGGGTACTATGCAGATCGTGTCTCTGTATGTGGAAGACCTGTTGCTGTATGTACGGGATATCGCAGAGGTTCTAAGTCCCATATGGAATACACTTTCAGACTTTGCGGCCGCAGCAGGGCTAAAGGTCAACTGGGCAAAATCCACTATATATCCCCTGAACCCAGATCTTTCCCCACGAGAGATAAGAGTCGGAGACTTGAGGATTGCCTGGAATACATGCACCCCACGATAACTTAGCATTCGACTTTATCACTGTCCCACAGACTTCTTTGAGGTCAACCATCGTAGAGCCCTAGCTGGAGCCAGGGCCTGGGTAACCTTTTTGAAGGTTTTGCCCATGGCCCCAATAGGCAAGATAGCCTTAGCGAAGATGATCTTAGTGCCGCAATTTCTCTTCTACTTTGCTACTACCCCTGTCACCACCCCCTCACTCTTTATTCCACTAACTGGATACCTTATTGAGCTTGAGCTCCCTCATATGGGGAAATGGACGCCAGAGAGTGGCCCTTTCAAAACTGCAACTCCTGACAGACCGGGGAGGACTGGGGCCGCCATCCTTTGAAGCCTACTTTCTTGCGGTGCAACTCCAGTGGCTGTCCCAATGGACAGCGGTACGACATCTGGGGGAGACCGCCTCGGAGATGGGACCTATGTCAGTTCAGGCTATTTGCCGCCTGCTCCTTCCTGGCACCCGTCCTGAGTCGACATATCCCATACAGGTGACGGTAGCATGCACATGCATATTACACATTCACAGCATGTCTGGCAGGACCCCTCTATACACCCTCTACTAGCTGAACTCTCTAGAAACGGAGGATACTACTCTGCCCGAACAATGCACATCTGGATGAACCATTCAGTCCTGGAGGTGGGATCCCTGTTCACAGAAAGGTCAACTACTTCCATTCAACCAGTTCTAGGGGGAGACAGGCTTCCCATGGGGCCAGTTCCTGCTCCATAGACAAATAATCCTAAGTTGCCGCCACCTTTGGGACCTCTCAGAGGGGGAACCCGCAACGCATCCGGTACTCCACGCAATACTCAATATGGGCATGGCCGACACTTAATTACATGGCTTTATAAAGCAATCTGAGATCTCACTGCCACTACACTTACCTCGTTATGACAGAAATGGGAGGAGGAGATAGGACACCCACTACATGATAAGGAATGGGACAAGCCCTAGAATACCACAAGAAACTCTCCCGCAATGCTCGGTTTAAAAACATACATATCTCCATAATACATCGGGCCTATCTTACCCCGGCGCGACTCCAACGGTTTTACCCAGACACACGATTCCCCTGCCAAAGATGTCAAGCTCCAGATGCAACATTTAAACACATGTTTTGGCAATGACCCATGATACAGTCCTATTGGAGTACAATAAACAAGGCACTACAGGAGTTAACAGGGCTCACTGACATTCACACCTGGGAAGCCAGCGAGATTGGGATATTCCGCAGACGAAAGACCCTTAAGATCCATACACGCTTTGTCTCCCAAGCCCTTCTACTGGCTCAGAGAGGGATCACAATGTACTAGAGAGCCCCAGAAGGGCCCACACTGGCAGCCTGGACAGGAGCAGTTAGCAAATGGGGCTCGGCAGAGGAGGACATAATCAGGTGGGAAGAGGTGCAAGGAGTGCGTAAGAAACATTTCCATGGAGTTGACTTCCCTACTGCACCAAATTCGCCACCACGCAGTAAGCACCCAGCAAACGCCACCACAGCCCATTACAACTGAAGCCCCAAGATATACAATCCCAGCCTGCCCTGCATACCGGTAACACTGTGGCTAACTCCAGACATCACCATAACGCATGACCTGGCAGTACCCCCACGGGGAGCTAATGACCCACACACAGCGCTTACACTTGTCTGCGCCTTACTGTGGAAGAGCCTTGCTTCCTCCCCTAAAAAGTACATGCAACAACATAATCTTCCCACTTCTTGATGCCTATGGATGAAGATGACCTCACTTGACTCACCCCAATCACCCCAGGTTCTTACCCCAGTTCGTTATACATACCAGTAGTTTCAGGGACCGGATACCGTACAAGTTACATGACACCTATTATAGCTTTATTAAGACACATCACAACACTGCACGACCACAGCAGGGAGGCCAATAGCTAATCCCACTATGCACGTACTCCATCACACCCCTGATGGACTGGTAAACATATACTGCGGAATTGTGATAATCGTGCCAATTGATATAATTAACAATATTTGTCAGCTGTTGTGAAAACGTCAATAAAAATTGTTTTAAAAAAATAAATAAATAAGGCAAATAGCACTACAAGGTGTAGGATGCACATGTCACCTATACTGGTAGGCAATTTTTAAGAGTGCTTGGTCTGAAGAAGCACAAACTGAGGATTCAGAACATAACACCATGGTTAGGGTTAACTTTAATGATAGGAATTCATTCTATCCTAACAAACCTTTTTTTAGCAACAACAAGATAAAGAAAGACTGGGAAGAAAACATAACTTTGTAACCTGTAACATGCACCTTGCATGCAGCTCTTTCACGGCAGTTCACAGCTCACTGTGCTAGATTACATATGTAACTTATGAGCTGCACAGTAACAAAAGAATCTCAGTGACGAAAGTAGTAACCCACTGAGTTCGGCACATAAAACACAAGTTACTTACCTGTACACCGTGGTTCTCCAGTATTGATATCTTTTATAGATTCACATGCTTGTATCTTCCCTGTCGTCATGGTGGAAGTCTCGCGGTAGTTAGAAAAGTAGTACCATAGAAGTACATTAGAAACCACCAAAGGGAAAGGACATTTTTAACATTCGTCAGCATCTTGATGTAGGTCCAAACTTTGACCAATCAGAGACGAGCCCTAGACCTCACCTCCCCAGCAGAGCCACCAGACCTCAGATTTCGCGCACAAGTGTGCTAAGGTTAAGAAGTAGCATGAGGTAAGAAGTGTCAAACCTAGACAGGGAGGAGAGAGGGCCACATGTGAATCTATGAAAGATATCAATACTGGAGAACCACAGTGTACAGGTAAGTAACTTGTTTTCTCTCAAGTATTGAATCTTTCATAGATTCACATGTTCGTATATGAGTAATCAGCAGCTCCATTCCTTAAAAGCTTTGCGTCTAAGCGAAGACCTTCATATGCATTAAGAATGAACACAATTAAACATGCCGATCTATATGAATCACGAAATCCAAGTAAATGACTATAAACATATAAATCTGTGAAAACCAAATAAACAACATAAAATAGAGGTGATAAATATAAATAGATGGTACCTCAAGAGAACAGATGCCTCAGGACCACCTGACCCACTGCAACATCTGCTTTCATTGCCGAATCTAGGCAGTAAAGCTTGGTGAACGTATGCACGTCATACCATGTTGCCGCTCTACAAATGTCTGGAAGCAATAGCCCGGCAAAGAGGGCTTTAGAGTCTGCCATCTTCCTTGTGGAGTGCGCAGACACCTTCGCAGATAGAGGTTTCCAGCTTTTTTATGGCAGAAAACAATTGCAGAGGAGATCCAACGTGCAATACTGCTCCTTGAAAGTGCCTGTCCCTTCCTTGGCAATGTAAAGGAAACAAAGAGCTGATCCGATTTTCTGAAAGTCTGTGTTCTATGGATGTAGAACTTGATGTATCGCTTTACATCCAAAGTACACAATGCTCTTTCAGCAGCGGTTGAAGGATTTCCAAAGTACGTAGAGAGCACTACCGGCTCATTTAAGTGAAAAGAGGTTTGAACTTCAGGAATAAAGCAGGGGGTTGTTTTTAATAATAGTTTGTCTTGCTTGAATTTAAGAAAGAGTGCAGCCACAGTGAAAGCCTGAATCTCGCTGATTCTACTAGCCGATGTGAGGGCCAATAGGAGAGCCGTTTTCCATTAAACATATTTTAAGTCAGCTTTGTGTATCGGCTTGAAAGGCCATTCCATCAATTGGGCTAGGACTGTGATTAACCCCCACGGGACTGCCGGGCACTATAAGGGTGGAAAAACTCATCTTGCTCAACATTGCTTCGGATTAGAGGAAAACGGCGGAAAAGCATAGGCGAACGTCCCCATCCATTGCATTATTGCATAGATTCACATGCTTGTATCTTCCCTGTCGTCATGGTGGAAGTCTCGCGGTAGTTAGAAAAGTAGTACCATAGAAGTACATTAGAAACCACCAAAGGGAAAGGACATTTTTAACATTCGTCAGCATCTTTATGTAGGTCCAAACTTTGACCAATCAGAGACGAGCCCTAGACCTCACCTCCCCAGCAGAGCCACCAGACCTCAGATTTCGCGCACAAGTGCGCTAAGGTTAAGAAGTAGCATGAG
Source organism: Triturus cristatus (assembly GCF_964204655.1). Taxonomy (NCBI): domain Eukaryota; kingdom Metazoa; phylum Chordata; class Amphibia; order Caudata; family Salamandridae; genus Triturus; species Triturus cristatus. The sequence goes on along the minus strand of NC_140585.1, from coordinate 418,856,690 downwards.
GTAAGAAGTGTCAAACCTAGACAGGGAGGAGAGAGGGCCACATGTGAATCTATGAAAGATATCAATACTGGAGAACCACAGTGTACAGGTAAGTAACTTGTTTTCTCTCAAGTATTGAATCTTTCATAGATTCACATGCTTGTATATGAGTAATCAGCAGCTCCATTCCTTAAAAGCTTTGCGTCTAAGCGAAGACCTTCATATGCATTAAGAATGAACACAATTAAACATGTCGATCTATATGAATCACGAAATCCAAGTAAATGACTATAAACATATAAATCTGTGAAAACCAAATAAACAACATAAAATAGAGGTGATAAATATAAATAGATGGTACCTCAAGAGAACAGATGTCTCAGGACCACCTGACCCACTGCAACATCTGCTTTCATTGCCGAATCTAGGCAGTAAAGCTTGGTGAACGTATGCACGTCATACCATGTTGCCGCTCTACAAATGTCTGGAAGCAATAGCCCGGCAAAGAGGGCTTTAGAGTCTGCCATCTTCCTTGTGGAGTGCGCAGACACCTTCGCAGATAGAGGTTTCCAGCTTTTTTATGGCAGAAAACAATTGCAGAGGAGATCCAACGTGCAATACTGCTCCTTGAAAGAGCCTGTCCCTTCCTTGGCAATGTAAAGGAAACAAAGAGCTGATCCGATTTTCTGAAAGTCTGTGTTCTATGGATGTAGAACTTGATGTATCGCTTTACATCCAAAGTACACAATGCTCTTTCAGCAGCGGTTGAAGGATTTCCAAAGTACGTAGAGAGCACTACCGGCTCATTTAAGTGAAAAGAGGTTTGAACTTTAGGAATAAAGCAGGGGGTTGTTTTTAATAATAGTTTGTCTTGCTTGAATTTAAGAAAGAGTGCAGCCACAGTGAAAGCCTGAATCTCGCTGATTCTACTAGCCGATGTGAGGGCCAATAGGAGAGCCGTTTTCCATTAAACATATTTTAAGTCAGCTTTGTGTATCGGCTTGAAAGGCCATTCCATCAATTGGGCTAGGACTGTGATTAACCCCTATGGGACTGCCGGGCACTATAAGGGTGGAAAAACTCATCTTGCTCAACATTGCTTCGGATTAGAGGAAAACGGCGGAAAAGCATAGGCGAACGTCCCCGTCCATTGCATCTGCAGAGCGTTTCCCCAAGAGTTTGCCTGAGGAAACCTGCTGGCAAACCTTTCCACTTCTTGTTGCTTGCTGTTGCAAAGAGATCCAGTTTTGGAGTACCCCACAGTTTGAAGACTTGTCGCAGCTGTTCTCAATCTAATTCCCATTCGTGACATTGGGAATTGGTTCTGGTTAGAAAATCCGCCCAATTGTTTTCCACGCCCGGAACATGCTCTATTTGCAATGTTATTTTGTGCTGAATTGGTCACTTCCAAATTTCCTGGGCCTGTTCTGACAATGTGAGTGACCTAGTGCCCCCTTGTTTGGGCAAATAGAACAGCGTTGTGGTATTGTCTGTTCTTACCAGAACAGAGGATCCCTGGATTCTTGGGAGAAATGCCTGCAGTCCCAGAAAAACTAAATTCCAAGAGATTGATGTACAATAGTGTTTCTTAAACGGACCATTTTCCGTGGATTTGCAATTCCTGGAGTTGTGCTCCCCAACCGTCCATTGATGCATCCGTGTTCATAATGTAACAAGGCGGTGTTGCTTGAAACAAGAGGCCTGAAGAAATATTGCTTTCTTTCTCCCACCATGACAGAGCCTGCTTTATTGTCTGAGAGAGAGAGAGATGATGTCCTCAAATGAGTCCTGCACCTGAATCCACTCCATGTCTAACTGCTCTTGGAGAAGCCACATGTGCAGCCGATAATTCAGAATCAACGGGATGCATGATGACAGCATCCCCAGAAAATACTTGAACACTCTTACAGAAGTGAACTCTCTTTCGCATAGAAGGGTTGCTAAGCGCCTTATCTTGAGCTTCGTTCTGAAGTAGGAAGCGCCTTCGCCAAGTGGTGTTTACTAATGCCCCGAGAAAGATACACTTCTGACTTGGAATCAAGTGCGACTTCTCTACGTTGAGTTGCAATCCTAGAGACTTCAAAAGCCGTTGACAAGCCTGTGTAAATTTTCTTGTAGAGTGGAACGTGGTCCCTTTTACCAGCCAATTGTCCAGGCAGAGATAAACCTGGTGTCCCTGCCTCCTCAGAAAATCCACTATTGGGGCCATACATTTCGTGAAAACTCTGGGAGCTGAGCGAAAGCCAAAGGGTAAAACCTTGAACTGGTAGTGATCCTCGAGCCTCAGAAATTGATGATGCTTCGCATGAATGGAGATGTGAAAATATGAGTCCAAGGGATTGAGGGACGCTAGACAATCTCCCTTGCTTACTAAAAAGAGAATCTCTAGCAGGGACAACATTCTGAATGATTGTTTCTTGATGTATTTGTTCAGCTGTCTGAGGTCCATGACCTGTCTCCATTTCCCGCACTTTTTATTTATGAGGAAGAAATTGGAATACAAGCCCTTCCCTCGTTGACTGGAAGGCACCTTTTCTATCGCCCCTTTCTTTAGCAAGGTATAGAGAGAAGAGAAGATGATGATGCATTTTCTTTGGGGGCGGATTTCGAGGAGGCTTGTGGACACATTCTAGGGTGTGGCCTCGTGGGATGATGTCCAGTACCCATTTGTCCTTTGTAATGGCTTGCCATTGGCTTAGAAATGGAGAGAGCTGATTGGACTGCAGAGGTTGAAGTCGAGATGAGGTGGCTGTTGGGAGACAAACGTCACTGTCGTCTAGAGGAATCCTGTGATTTTCCTCATCCCTCAGGCTTGCGTCTAGCTGATTTCTGATTGTATGGCACATTGGAAGCACAAATCTGCTGTGGTTGCTGTCCTCCATATTGTGGTCTGTAATTTTGTTGGGTATATGGCTGGAATCCGTATGACTGATAGGACGATCTTTGTTGAAACTGACCTCGTCCTCTACCTCCACAAAAGGACTGAAAGCTCTTTTGTTGCAACATGCCTAAGGAACGTGCGGTTTCAGTATCCTTTTAGATACCCTGTAGCTCTTCATCCACGTGCTTCCCAAACAGATTTTCCTCATCGAAGGACATGTCCAAAACCTTTGATTGAACTTCAGGGCAGAAGGACGTCGCCCTAAGCCAGCCCTGTCTACGAAGAACAGTGGCACCTGCCATTTGCCTGAAAGCAAATCCATTGCTGAGTCAGTCACTTCCGAAGAAGCCCTAGCACCTTCCTGCAGGAGGTCTTTCGCTTCGTCCTTTTATCTTCGGGAAGGTGTTCGAGAAGAGGAGCAAGACATGACCATAACTGACGGTCGCACTTCCCCAAAATCGCGAAGGCGTTAGAGGCCTTGATAGATGTAGCGGCCATAGTAGTGAAGCGTCTTCTGATGCTGTCAAGTCGTTTGCCTTCCCTGTCTGGAGGCACCGAGCACAGAGATTACGGATTCCTGGAGCGCCTCTGCGCAGCTTGCATTAATACCGAATCCAGACGAGTATGACCAATTAAACACGCCGGAGCAGAATCAGGTGCTTTATATTTTTTTGTCCATCCTCTGTAATACAGCAGGAACTGAGGCTGGATTCTTCACAATCTTCAAACCTTCATTCCAAATATAATCCACAATAGGTATGGATCGAATCGATTTTTTAGCCGCATCCTTAAAATCATAAATGAAGCATTCGGTTTGTATCACAGGCAAAGACAAATCGAATCTTCTAGGGGCTCTTTCAAGTAATTCGTGGAAGCCCCCAATATCCCCTGGAAAAGTTGCTGGAGGAGGGGAAGGCGACGGCAAAGATTTAGCAAAATAATCATCCCATTCCTGACCAACTAGGTCTGGATCCTGAATGAGCTCACCCTCCTCGGGCTGATCGTCTGCTTCACTCTCGATGTAATCATCTTGAATTGTAATGCATCGAGGAGCCTGTCTCTCTACCTGTGCAACAGGCGGTGTAGCAACCACTGGTGGTGGCTGAGTAATTTGAATACCTGGACCGCCGGGCGTCAACGGAACTGGAGCGTGATTTTTTATATTAGTCATGAAGCATGTGCCTAAGGTTGATGACCAGGGAGAATGGCACCAGCATGGAATCTCTTTGAACTTCCTGAGGCTATTTGTAAGTTTCATAAGGATAGTTCTCTTGGAAAGAGTCGTATCGTTGGGCCTGCGAGTGACCCGTGAAGAAGTAATCCCCTTCCATATACTCTGACGTGTCCTGCCCCTGTGTCTCCTCCTCCTCATCAGTGTCCTGGCATTTAATTCCAAGCTGCGAGGGGCTGGAAGCGGGACCAAACAGACTTTTATCCCCTGATACCTCCGTATCAAGAAGGTGAGAGGGAGGAAAAGGTGAAATCTTGGATAAAGATGACAAAGCTGGAGAACTTGGGACAAACTGGAGATCTTTAAAGTCCTGTTATTGATCTTTCGACGATGGCGTCGTCGACAACAGAAGACGCCTAAAAGTGATCATTATCGATATTAGCAGAGAGGGTGTCTTAAACACTGTTCTCGACAGAGTGTCAGCTGATGGGGTCGTAGACGCCATTATCGACAGTGTTCCCATCGACGGAGTCGTAGACATATTCGTCAACGCAGTGTTCGTCGTTGTCGTCATTGGAGCCGCCGAAGAGAAAATAGTCGTCACCGTATTCGTCGACGATGCTATCACCACTGCCATCGATGATGCAGTAGTCGCCACAGAAGTCAGGGATTTGGTAGAGGTCCTAGACGACGGGTCCGTCAACGGTGCTTTTTTCATCAACAAAGCCTGTTTCAGAGGTGTGACAGGCAGAGAAGTAGTATCAAATTTTTTCAGGCCCGAATCTTTTTGCTTAAAGACTGCTGTATTGGCAGTGGAGGATTTTTCTGCCTTCAATCCCTTAGAATCAGCCTTTAATGAGGTAGAGCCCTCATTTTTATGCTTCCTCCCGGCTGAGGATGGCCCAAGAGTCTCTTCAACATCAGATCCAGAGTCCGATTGAGATTTTTTCTTCTGGAGCCTTAATAATAATCTTGCCTCTCTATCCTTCAGAGTTTTGTCTGAAAAGGTTCTGCAGTATTTACAGCCCTTGGCTGTATGTTTGGGGTAAAGGCAATAAATACAGTCCTTGTGGGGATCTTCAGAAAAGAGCCTTGCTTTCCCACAAGATCGGCAGGGTCTAAAAAGCCTCTTCATCGAACCCTCTGACATTTTTTAAGCAAAGAAGGTAGAAAGGCAGTACCTTGAGGTGAATTCTAGAAGTGTCAAAAGTGCACTCACTGACAAACTCAAGAACTCAAGAAGACTCCCTTACACACGACGTGAGGTTAGAAATCTGAGGTCTGGTGGCTCTGCTGGGGAGTTGAAGTCTAGGGCTCGTCTTTTATTGGTCAAAGTTTGGACCTACATAAAGATGCTGACGAATGTTTTTCCTTTCCCTTTGGTGGTTTCTAATGTACTTCTATGGTACTACTTTTCTAACTACCGCGAGACTTCCACCATTACGACGGGGAAGATAAAAGCATGTGAATCTATGAAAGATTCAATACTGGAGAAAATACTATTCTTTGATATGCAAGGTACACATTCTTTGCAGCAGGCATACTTAACCCTCTGTGCTACCTTAGATGATTCAAAACTCCCATCTCGCTCCAGCAGGTACATTAGTCAGCAGGCACTGGTGAACCACACCTAAAAATAAGTGAGGCTTCTTTCATAGTTGCCTGAAAACTGCTGGATATTCAAGGAACTTTGCAGTGTCATCCCTCAGTAACAAACATCCTCTCCCCTTTCCTGCCCCCCAGAAGAACGCCCGGTGCCCGGTCTGGCCGGTGCGGCCTTGCTGCCACCCTCCATTGGTGCCCCTCATCATTACATAGACCTTCTCTCATGCGAATTTAATTTCTTTTTTAGTTCTACTCATCCCAAGTATGTAGGGCAGGGTGTCGGAGTGCATTACATTATACACATGTTATATAGAGACAATGAATCATATAAATATGAAAGCCAATGTATAGGAAATGTTACTTAAGATAATGGGGGCTACAAGGTGTAGTCATTCTTTAATCCATCATTCAGTCTTTCACCATTCATTCTGTCCTTGAATCTCTGTGCCCAGACATATCCAAACATATTCAACCATTTAAAAAACTATCCATCAGGTATCCTACCATCCATCATTCCAATCATCTATCCCTTCATCCACCCTTTCACTCATCCATCCAGTATCCATCCATCCACCCTTTCATCCTATCCATCCGTACACTCATCCATGCACTCTTCTAGCCATCCATCCATTCACTCATCCATCCAGTCATTTACCCTTTCATCCATCCAGCCATCCTTTCACTTAATCATCCATCCACCCAGTCACTCATCCTTCCACCCAGTCACCATTTCAGTCAGCCATCCATCCTCCCTCTCTCTCTCTCTCTTCATCTCCCTTTCACTCAGCCATCCATCCTTCCATCCACCCATCTACTCATCCACTCATGAATCCATCCATTGATCCCATCAGTCATCCATCCATCCTTTCTCTCATCCATTCACCCTGTCACTCCTTCACTCATCTATCCATCCTTTTGTCCATCTACCCTCTCTTTCACTCTGATCCATTCTTACATCCACCCTTTCACTTATCAATTCATCAATCCATCCTTTCACTCATCCATCCACCCATTCACTCGCCCATCATCCACCCTTTCACTCATCCATCCATCCTTTCACTCATCCATCCATCCTTTCACCCATCCATCCAACCTTTTACCCATCAATCTACCCTTCCACCCATAGATTCATCTATTTACCTTTTCTTTTATCCATCCTTCCACTCATCCATCCATCCTTTCTCTCATTATCAATCCATTCACCCTTTCATTCATCCTTTCACTAATCCATCCACCTATCCCTTCACTTACTCACTCACCTACCTTTTCACATTAATTATGAGCAGAGCCTTTGTCTGCAGAGTTGCAGACAGACCATATCCATCAAGAACTCCACCCGCGCTGTAGCTCTTAAAGCAAGGGGGGGGGAATGGGGGGAGGGTTTACTATGCCCCTGCACATAGGCAATGTGAAAAAGTGGAAGTCATGAGTCATGCATGATAGGGACAGGACGTGAGGTGACTGTGACATGGTGTTGTTCCCAGGGCTTTAAGTGGGATGAAAAAACTGGGGGGTCTCTCCATAAAGGGTGTTCGATGTAATTAAGGGTGTGGCTTACACCTCAGCTAAAAATCTGTGCTAAGCATAGTGTGCCGTCCAACTGGTATTTTGCTGCTTCTGTCACTGCATACAGATTTATAATACAACAAGTAACGTTACAACAAGCCAAAACTATTGGCCTCATCAATGTTTGTTAGTTGCATAAAAAAAAATCTGCAACCATGGCTTCGTTGAATATTGAAAATGCATCAGTTCTAAAATGAGATTGTGAAAGAACTATAACCCCTTATTTTTAACTTGTTTCACCGCCTTCTTTTCATAAACTGGATTCTCACGTAGCATCTGACAGAATGCCTTGCCCTAGAACGAGGCAGGAGGAGGCCCACCACATGCTGTAACAGCCCGGATTGGTCCATTGTCATTCTTTATGTGACAATCAGCTGGCATACAGAATGACAATGGACAGGGTGGGGCTGCTCTTGTGCTCTGAGGATGAGTTAGAGGGGGGCCCATCAGGGAGCTGAGGCGTTTTGCAGGGGTGACAGTGATGAGAAGGTACTCGCGCTTTGCATCGCGCTATGCGCCTCAATACCGCGCTATCATTTTTAAAGCTACCCTTATAACTATTTGTGTTCTTCTTAGTTGTATTTTGCCCTGATTTTAATAGGATTTATTGTAACCCCCTCACCTGCACTCTAATCGGCTCCTTCACCGCTGTTTTGGCGGGTCCGGTCTCTGGGGTGGGATTGGCTTTGGGCGCCATCTTGGATTGGTGATCACTCTGGGTGGGTGTTGCTGACGAGCGGTCTAGCGCTCCGGCTGAGTGGAGGGACGCCTATCTAAGGCGACCTGCCCTGTGGACTGCCTTGAGAAGGTACTCGCGCTTTGCATCGCGCTATGCGCCTCAATACCGCGCTATCATTTTTAAAGCTACCCTTATAACTATTTGTGTTCTTCTTAGTTGTATTTTGCCCTGATTTTAATAGGATTTATTGTAACCCCCTCACCTGCACTCTAATCGGTTCCTTCACCGCTGTTTTGGCGGGTCCGGTGTCTGGGGTGGGATTGGCTTTGGGCGCCATCTTGGAGTGGTGGTCACTCTGGGTGGGTGTTGCTGACGAGCGGTCTAGCGCTCCGGCTGAGTGGAGGGACGCCTATTTAAAGCTCCCTCCAACGCGCAGCGGGTATGTGCAGTGGGCGTGCCTTCGCTGTGCCTGAGTCGTACCAGAGTCCTGCCCGTCTGCGCCCGTCCGCGCTAAGGAAGTGCGGCTCGCGGCAGAGCTCTGGACCTGGCCATCATGACTATACCTTTGAGAACTTATAGTAGGGCTGATCTACTGGCCCTTCGGGACCGATGTACACGCTGCGAGTTTTCGCCTGTAGTCCCGCTGTGTGGCCCATATCATTGTAGGTGTGGTGCTTGGTCATTGGAATCCCCCTCTCTTATACGCCCCTTGGGGCCTGTTATAAAGAGGGTAGGACAACGGGACCTGAGTATCTGGAGCTTAAACGTCAGATCTGTGGTAAAGCACCATCAGGAGGTTTACGACCTTCTTATTGATGGTTCGCCGGATGTGCTCTTTCTGACGGAAACGTGGCTCCAGGACTCTGACTCCTCGATAATTAACCTAGCCTTTCCCCCAGAGTATGCTATTTTCACTTTAAATCGGACGACTAGGGGTGGAGGTATTGCGATGGCCACCAAACGGTGTTATCCCTGCGAGTGGAAAGCCGCTGAACTTTTGGGGTGTGAGGGTGCCCTATTTAAAATAGCGTTTAGTCACCAGTTTACCTTCTCTGGGCTATTAATTTACCGGCCTCCGGGCTGTGACTCTGTTTTTAGGGCTGCTCTTCCTGAGTATATTAGCATAGAGGCACTAGGATGTGCAAATTTTAATGTTGTGGGAGATCTTAATCTCCATTTGGACTGCCCTTCTTTACCCTCTATTAGGAGCTTTCTGGCGGATCTTGAGGCTCTACAGCTCTCGCAGATGATTACTTTCCCCACACATAAAGGTGGTCATATTCTCGACCCGTTCTTCACAAATCTAGAAGGATTCAGAGTTCTTGGTTCCTCCCAGTTGGTTTGGACAGACCACATGCTGGTGAAAACGGCATGCTCTTTGTCTGACTCTCCTTTTCTATCTCAGGATAGACTTGTTCTTAAACGACTCTGGAACAAATTAAGACTGGAGGACTTTTACCATCAGCTCGAGAAGGTTCCTTTAGGTCCGCTCACCGAGGTTGATTGTGGATACGACTGCTTCTGTGAGTGGATATCTGGTGCCCTCGACTCTCTGATTCCTATGTGTTGGTCCAAGTGTCACCAGAAGGAGCCGAGCCCTTGGTATGACACTTCCTTGGCATCTCTTAAGAGGGCCTGTAGACAGGCCGAAAGATTATGGAGGAAGTCGTACGACCCAGATCTGAAAATATGTTATCTGGCCAAGGTCAAGATTTATCACAGGGCAGTGTGTCAAACTCGTGCTTCCTTTTATGCTCAACAGTTTCAGAACTCTGCCAATCCATCGAAACTTATTTTTAAAGTATTAAAGGACTTGATGGCGAAGAGAGCAACTGCAGTGGAAATATGCTCGGACTCACATTGTGAGGGTTTGGCCTCTTTCTTCCATGAAAAAGTGCAAGCCATCTATCGCACTTTCCCAACGGGTTCCCTGATGCTAGAGCAGGTTGGTCGCACCTTAGGTGAGGGGGAATGTCTTTCCATCTTACCCCCCTTATCTCTGGAGGTGTTTGACTTTCTCAGCGCCAAAATCAAGTCTGGATCTCCGGCAGACCCGCTGAAACCGGCCCAACTCAAGACCCTGGCACCGGTTTGCCGTACCCCAGTGCTGTCTTTGATCAACCTGTCTCTCTCTTCTGGAGTGGTTCCCGTTAGATGGAAGCAGGCAGTAGTCACGCCAATTCTGAAGAAGGCGACCCTTAACCCCCTTACACCTGAAAGCTACTGCCCTATCTCCCTTCTCCCTTGGGCCACGAAAATAGCGGAGGCCCATGTGAATGCCACTCTTACAGACCATCTTGGTAGGCTTAACATTCTCGACCCTACCCAGAACGGGTTCCGTGCGGGTCACAGCACGGAGACGGCCCTTCTCTCGATGGTCGAGCATCTGCGTTCCGTGCTGGATTCCGGTCGGACGGCGGCACTACTGTTATTAGATCTTAGTGCCGCCTTCGACACGGTCTCGCACGGGATTCTGATTCGGCGTCTTGAGGAGGTGGGCGTTTCTGGCTCCGCCTTGCACTGGTTTTGTTCCTTCCTTACGGATAGGTCATTCCAGGTGGCGATCCCGCCCGGTAAGTCGTCATCCTACCCGCTAGACCAGGGAGTCCCACAGGGGTCTTCACTGAGTCCCACCCTTTTCAATCTGTATGTGAGACCGTTGGCTGCGGTCATCAAGCGGTGGGGCCTGACCATGGTCTCTTACGCATATGACACGCAGCTGGCGGTCACACTGAATGGGGACCCAGACCTGGAGGCTCCCAGGTTCTGTGATGGTCTGCGGGAAGTGGCTAACTGGATAAATTCCAACTGTCTCCAGTTAAACACCAAGAAGACGGAGATTATGGTGGTTGGTAAACAGGTGGCTTTGTGGGATGACAAATGGTGGCCTTCGGAGTTGGGTGTGACTCCCCTCCCAGCGGCAGAGATAAAAAACTTGGGGGTGTGGTTTGATCCTTCTCTGAGTTTCATCTGTCATACCAAGAAGGTGGCGGCTTCTTGTTATGGCATCATCAGAGGACTTCGACCCATCCTCAAGTTCTTTGATGCACTCCTCGGCACTCCTCAGCTTAAATTTGACTCAGCACGTCACCACCCCCACTCACACCGGGGGCCACATCCTGGATCACATCTGGACGCAGGGGGTATCGCTCTCCTGTCCGATCATTTCCCCATGCGTCTGGTCAGATCACTCGTTGATCGAGTCCTCCATCTCTGTGAAGGGACTGGTTAGACTCCCGCCTTTGGAGGGTGGGGTCGCTAGGAAATGGAATGCTCTTGATCTCCCTGCCTTCCTCTCTCTTCTCGCAGAGACCCAACCCCCACCTAGTAACAGCCCAGGCGTCAATGCTTTGGATGCAAATATCACCCACTGGCTCACGACGGCTAGCGACCAATTTGCCCCCCTATCCCGGTTCCCTCGCTCCCGACACAGTAAATCTCATAAATGGTTTAACTAAGCTTTGAAATCTCAACATCTTGAGCTACACCAAGTGGAGCGTAGGTGGAGGCATAATTACCTTAGCACCGACAGGGAGGCGTACGTGCTTGCACGTAAAGAATACAAAAAAGCCATTACCACCACTAAGGCCGCCTTTGTCTCCAAGAGAATACTAACTGCCCCTAATAAATCCAAAGAGATATTTAAGGTTCTTGCTGAATTAACATCAGACGCCAGGACACTCCCCAACCAGGCCCCCTCCTCCGAGTCATGCAATGCCTTGAACTCTTTCTTCATCGATAAGATTTCGGTAATTAAAAATTCCATTCCTCATTCTCCCCCTCTGGCTACTGTTGTAGTCTCTTCTATTAACACCTCTACCTTGACTTGCTTCCCGACCCTTGACTCCGACTCCCTAGCCGAATTGGCTACGCGAGTGAAATCTGGCTCCCCCAAAGATTGTTGCCCTCCTTCAGTGTTTCGTGAGATCTGCCATACTTTCCCGCACAGTGTTTTACCCCTACTTAATGCCTCTCTCAGCTCTGGAACAGTCCCCAGGTCGTTCAAGGAGGCCATCCTGGTGCCTTTGCTGAAAAAGCCTGGCGCGGACCCTGCGGTCCTCGCCAATTATCGGCCCATCTCCCTCCTACCTTACCTGTCTAAAGTCTTAGAGGCACATGTCACTGCTTGCCTCTCGCAATTCATTGAGGAATCCAACTTCTTAGAACTAAATCAAGCCGGCTTTAGACCAGCCCATTCCACCGAGGCTGTTATCCTCGCCGTGCTGGACAACCTCAGAAGCAATGCTGACAGAGGACTCTCCCAGGCACTGGTCCTACTGGATTTGTCGGCAGCATTCGACACGGTGGATCATGCCATCTTACTCCACCGTGTCGAGTCAGCTGGAATCCGTGGGCTCGCTCTGACCTGAGTTAGATCTTTTCTCGAGGGAAGATCCCAAGCTGTCAGCCTGAGCCCTTTCAGAGCTCCCAGCGCCCCGTCGCTCTGTGGCGTCCCCCAAGGATCATCTTTGTCCCCCCTTCTTTTTAATTTGTATCTCCAACCCCTTATTCACTCCTTGGGTAGGTGGGACGTCACCGTGTTCAACTACGCGGACGACCTACAAATTATTTTTCCCCTCACTTCCCCTGACGCCATCACCAACTTCCAGGCGGTCATGATACACATCCAGCACTGGATGAATCAAAACCAACTGAAGCTCAACCCTGGGAAAACTGAGCTCCTCCTTCCCGGGAGGAGCGCTTCCCACTGGGGCCCCCAGTATTGGCCCTCTGAGCTTGGCCCTCCGCCTCTCCCAGCTGGTTGTGTAAAGAGTCTCGGGGTCATCATTGACTCTGAGCTCAATCTCAAGGCCCAGGTGAGCGCTGTAACATCCGCCTGTATGTTCCAGCTTTACAGGATACGGAAAGTCGCCCACCTTCTGACCCCGGAAGCCTTGCTACAGGTCATTATAGCATTGGTGATGTCCCGTTTGGACTTCTCCAATTCCCTGTACCATAGCCTCCCAAAATCCCTGCTATCCAGGCTACAGATCATTCAAAACCAGGCCGCAAGACTTGCCTTTAAAATCCCAAGATGGCAGCCGGCCAGACCCCTACTCCAACAATTACACTGGCTGCCCATCAGTGAAAGAATAGCCTTCAAGGTCTGCTGCCTGGTCTTTAAAGCCCGGACTGGCCCCTCCCCGGCTTTCGTGAAGTCCCTGGTCACCCCCTACTGTCCCTCCCGTACTTTGAGGTCCACTAACCTCCTGCTTCTGGTCATCCCTCGTTTTAAACTCTCCAGACTAGGCGGCCGCAGCTTCATCCACCTGGCTCCCAAACTGTGGAATTCTCTTCCACTCTCCCTCAAGACTGAGCCCTCTCTTCTGTCCTTTAGGAAATCCTTGAAAACTCTGCTCTTTTCACACCCCCGCTAAATCCCTCCTGCACAATCTCGGTGGTCTATCAGCGCCAGGAAACTCATGGTGACAGTGCGCTTAACAAATCTCCCTTAACATTAACATTAACACCCACAAGACAGCTGGTGGTCCAAGCATCAGTGCTGTCCAGGCTGGACTATGCCAGCTCCCTACTGGCGGGGATAAACCAGTCAGAACTTCTGCGGCTCCAGTGGGTTCAAAACGCTGCTGCCCGACTGATGACAGGTCTGCCTAGGCGATGCTCAGTGTCCAATACTCTGCGCTCTCTCCACTGGCTCCCTGTGCAGCAGAGGATTAGATTTAAGGTTCTCTGCTTTGCATTTAAAATCCTAAAGGGTACTCCCCCACAAATCTTGGAGAAATTGCTGATCCCCTATGTCCCCTCTCGCACTCTTAGATCGTTAGGCCAGAACTTAGCAGTGGTCCCGCGTTTTAAGTTGAGCAGAATTGGTGGCCGCTCCTTTCGAGTCCTGGCAGCGAGTTGGTGGAATTCTCTTCCTCCACAAATTCGGGCCATCGATGAGCTCCTTCAGTTTAGACGGGCTATCAAGACCTTTTTATTTGTTTAGTTCATCTGTTGTGTCTCGTCTCCTTTTGTCCGCTTTTAGTGCTGTGTTGTGTTCACCTTCTCAAAGCGCCAGGACGCCCCTTTGCTGAGGCAGCTGTGCGCGGTATAAATAAAAATAACATAACATAACATAACATAACATGCTCCCTTTAAACTCCAAAAATACGGACAAAAGGCGTCTGTAAAAGGGATCATCAGTGACAACGGACATGAGATCCAACTTACGGACGGTCTGTAAAATGTACGGACGGTTGGTCACCCTAAAGTGAGCACAAACACACTGTGGTCTCAAGGGGGAGACAAAAGCATGTACCAAAGAGATGGAATGCGAACTGTGACCAAAGTCGGGCTTGGACCGGAAGACTCAGAAGGGCTGGGGACATAAGGAACCATCCGAGGTAAGTAACCAGGAACCCCACAGAGGCTATGTGTAGAGTGGAAACATAGCTGGGTGCTTAACGCCAGTCATAGGGAAAGTTTTGGTTGCAGTTTGCAAGAAGGACCCTTCCCAGTGGACCCAGAAGAAACCCCGTGAAAGACAGAAGGTTGGAGAGTCAGCCCACCCGTGGATACCCCAGGAACCAGGATACCTACACCAGGGAAGCCAGGAGCATATGTGCGATGTAACATTGGAAACTGCCGTAGAACACAATGGAAGACTTCAGGAAAGATGCCGCTGGTGAAGAAGGTGAAAGAGTCTGATGGAATCCAAGGGTGGATTCTTGAAGAGAAGAACCTGCAAGCAGAGGCGACAGAGTCCATGCCACTTGTAGGTGACCAAAAGGCACGAAAGAGCAATGACCACCGATAATGGAAGATGCAGGAGTGTTGACTGTGACATTGCCACTGCAGATGTGCGGACCAGGCGATGCAGTGGAAGACTAGGAGCCGTTCATGAGCTGTCCCACATTGGAAGTCGAGAGCCAGGGGGTCAGTGTCCGGCGGGAGCACCTACAAGCCTTGGCAGCAGCAACAGACATGGTAAACAAAAAAAGAGCAACATTGGGACCAGCAATGTCCAAGGCACTCATTTGACTGAAGCACTTTGTGTCTTAATAACTGAGTCATGTAAAGTCAGAGTTGGTCCCGAGCAAGCAGGGGAGCCCACTGAAGTCAAAGAAGACTCTAAAGAGGACCTACAGGCCGAAGGCATGGGAGTTGCAAGAGGACCTTGAGCAACTCACCAAACATGCAGCCCCACGGTCCAGAGGATGCAGTGGGGAAGAAGATTGTGACAAGAAGAGATGCTGGAGGCTGGAGCTTCTTGTAGCCCGAAGATCTCTGCAGTACAGAGCCAACAAGCCTTGGCAACGGCAAATCAATGCGGTGCACATGGGTTCTGTTCCAGCGGTTCTGACGAGGGATACTGACCTCAAACTTGCTGAGATGACAGGTCAGACCTCGAGGGAGTTGCAGAACCACCACCTATGTTGCTGAGCCTTTCGATGTCCAAGGGACATCAGGAGCAGCAGAATAGTCAGGGAGATTACTTTGGTGTCCTTGATTCCCACAGGCCTGGAGAAGAACCTGGAAGAAGCACATGCACAGACAACAAAAAAGACTTGCAGAACAGCGAGACCAGGAGAAGCAGGAGCCCTCCTTTGTGCAGTCTTGGTTCCAGGTGTAGTCCAGCAAAGTCCAGGTGCCCAGACGGTCAAAGTTGAAGGTTTGAATCTTGTCCCACGACGAATCTGAAGAGCCACCCACAGGTAAGCCCTTGAGTACCCAAGGGAAAGGTTTGGAACGATTCAAGGGTCCCTCCTAGAGTGGGGGCTGGACAGAGGGGAGGATATTCCCATGTCCTCTGTCCAGTTTAGCGCCGAGCATGAGCCAATGGCACCCTGAACTGGCTCAAACTGGAGTATGCAAGAATGGCACCACATGTGCCCTTCAAAGCAGTCTCGTGGCGCTGGCAAGTGCTCCCACCTCAGCCCAATACAGTAAGTCCTGTCTGGGAGGTGGTCACACCTCCCTCCGACAGGAAACTTATTGTTCTACCTTCCCCTGCTCAAGCTCAGCTCAGCAGCAGGAAGGCAGAATCGTGTCTGGGATCAGCAGCAGCCTTGGCTTGCTGACAGACCCTGGAAGGCTAGTATCGGGAGTACTGGGGACTTCCCAGAGAAGCCCCCAGTGCACGGAATCATACCTCTAACACTGGCAATGGTGTTGGGGTATGATTCCAAGATGTTTGATACCAAACATGCCCAGGTTCGGCACGGCCAATAAATAGTTAGCAGTTGCATAATGACGCATGGCCACTATATGTATCAAAATGACTGAGCGCACTTACAAAGCCTGGGGAATCGACTCCGGGGTTTGTAGAGGGTGTCCTGCTCATGCAGGGCACCCTCACACTTATCACCCAGGACCCTGCCTTAAGGATTCAAAGGCCTGCCTAGGGGTGACATAGGTTTTAAGTGTTATGACTTCAGATATAAGGAAAGTTTATTCTGTCGTAATTGGTGCTAGCACCAACTCACACTGTCTGCAATGACAGACATATAGTCACAGTTTGAGCGGTCTCTCATGGGTGGCATAATGCATGCTGCGGCCCATGGGAGACCCCTGGTGTACCTATGCCCTGGGTACCTCAGTATCATATGCTGGGGACTTACATGGGTACACAAGTAGCCAAATGGGAAGGTACCAAAGTAATTACCACTGTCAAATTTAGGGAGAAAGCACAGTGACTGAGGTCCTGATTACCAGTCGGACTAGTCAATAACAGAATAACACCAGCAAAAAGTGGGGGTAACCATGAAAGCAGATCCCACTTTCGCACAAGAAGTCATTACTGTGGCAAGCTCATTTAAATCAGGCTTGTTGCTTCCAATAGATATCCTACTGAAAGGGGGAGATGTGTGGCCCCCCTTCTTTTTCTAATTTATTGGCCCTGGGGACCCCATCCCCCAGGGCCTGCCCCCTAATGATTTTTTTTAGGAAAAGAAAATTTGTAAGGGGGCCGCATGGACCCCTCCCAAGGCTTTAATCGGCCCCGGGACCCCAACCCCCGGGGCATGGCCTTTTAAAAATAAAATCTTTAGGAGGGGGGCTGCGTTACCCCCATCCTCAGGCCACTTATGGCCCCGGGGACCCCATCCCCCGGGGCCGGCCTTTGTTTTTTATTATTTTTTAAAAATATATATTTATAAAAACACCTAGGACATGCTGGACAAACCGTACGTACCTATCACCATGACGATTTGAGTGATATTCATTAAAAGGCGACTATGCATACAATGAATCCATGTGAAATGTATTTACACCGCTAGTGAAGTTCTGACATGTCTGACGCCCTACCGTGCCTAATCCCGGCGCCTCTGCCGGTGGGTACTCTCCAAGTAGACACCCTTGTCGTTTATTTATACAAACATGGGTAGCTATTGACGGGCACATTTAATACACACGCACACCAAGCCATTCAAGGGGGATTCGACAAAAATTAGACCAAAACTATGCAAGAAACCCCCCTCACGGTTAATATAACACACATCCACCACCGGATGTGTAATACTTTTTATTTTACTCTCTGGAAAGGAGACAAACCTCACTTGAGAGTCACAGCGTGCTCCTGGCTGATCCCAATGCTGTGTTACACCCACCAGTGCCCGCCGAGTGCCACAAACCTCTGTGTTGTACACTTTAACACCACCCTGTGAATATGTCATGCCACACTTGCCTTCGCACGGGTTATATTGTCCCATCTAACGTGCCTTCCTCGATGCCTATGTTATAACGCACAGCGCTATGCCATACATATTACAATCTGGGATCCATATCTTGTCACAGTGCATATGCAACGTTACACTCCCCAGCACATATTTTATATTACAACGTTAGAGACTAGTTAGGTTACACAACACTGCCCTGTGCATATTACACTCCAAGGCGCATATCGCATAGCACGCGCTAGTGCCTGTGCTATCTCGCACTCTCCAATGAATCTGTCATTGCGCACAATGTAGTGCATATTATATTTCATGCCCCGGTTCATCTTATATCACACTTTTTGGTGCATAGTTTATACCATACACTAAATCACTATATCTAGTTTTCATTTTCAATCGTGCTCTCAGGACTATGTTCTATCTAACACTGCGTTCACTTACCCTTTTCACGGGCATTACATTTTGCGATGGGGGGGGGGGTCAGGGGGTGTTTCTGCCAAGTGAGCCCAGAGTCACAGTCACAAACGTCCTCTTCTTCCTGAATAAAAGTGAGATTATGCTGCATACTTGTTCATATTTTAAGTAGTTCGCACAGACACACATTTTAAAAACAATAAAGTTCCTAATACCCACCTTCTCTGAACAGTTAGCTTGCTGCCCCATCCACCTCCTCCCTATGATCTGTTGTCTGAATCCATGGACTAGCCTCCTCCCTCCTGCCATGCATGGCCTGATGTGCTGCCACTGCCCTCCATTTAGCATGATGTACCAGTCCACTCCTCCTGCCCTCCATTGCCCAATTCTATGCCCCATCATTGACCTCCTGCTTAGCCTCTGTGCTTAGCTTGCTGCCCCTATTCTCTTTCCCCCTGCCCTCCGATGTCTTTGTGCATGCCCCTGCTCCATCCTTTTTGCCCACCATGTTCCATGGACCTGCCACTCCTATCTACTCTGAGTGTTCTGTTGAGCTGCCATACCCCTCCCACGTGCCTAGCATTGTCAGATGACTGTAATCTGTCCCTGCCACCTCCACCCTGCCTGTCCACATGCCATGCCCCTATCCCCTTCCTCCTGTCCTCCATGGTCCATTTTACTGCCACACCCTTCTGCCCTCCCTGGCCTGTTGTGCTGCAACTGCTCCTCCTGCCTGCCCCGCGCGGTCTCCTGTGAGGCCCCTTCCCCTGAACTCTCGTCTGTGCCCAGGTCCTGACCCTCCTTCTATCCTCCATGGTCCGTTGTGCATGCCCCTGCACCCTCCTTCTTGCCCATCATAGCCATTGTGCTGCCACTAACCCTCCCACTTGCCATGCATGGTCTTCTGTGCTGCCACGGCCCCTACCACCTTCCCTGTGTGGTCAGCAAGCTGCCCCTGACCCTCTCCCACCTTCCCTCCATGGTCTGTGTGTATGCCATCATAGTCTCACTGTTGCTCTCCATGGTGTGTCTTGCTTCTAGTGCCCATCCTGCCTGACCTCCATGGTCATCTTGCTGCTCCTGCCCTGCCCCCTTGCCCCCAGCCCTCTGTTTCCATGTGCAGACCCCTATTCCCTCCCTCCTGGCTTGTCTGTTCCATTGTAATGCCCCCTGATCCGTCCCTCCTGCCCTTTATGGTCTGTTATGCTGCAGCTTTCTCTCCTGTCTGTCCATTATGGTCAGCTAGCTACCATTTCCTCTTTCCCCTCTGTTCTCTGTTGTCCATGTGCATGGTCCTGTCCCCTCCCTATTGCTTTCTATGGATTGTTGTGCTGCACTCCCGTCCCGCATGCCCTGTGTGGTGTATTGTACTGCTGCAAACCCTGGTGCCTGCCCTGTAGGGTCAGTTTGGTGCACCTCTCCATGTCCCTCCTGTCCTCTGTTATCCGAGTCCATGTCCCTACCCCAATTCCTCCTGCCTTCCATGAGCCAATGTACCATACTTGCGAACATTTTGAACTTGGTAAGAGGGAGATTTTGAAAAAAAACTGGGGTATTGATTTTCCCCTTTGAGTTACATTGAAAAAGAGGAGATTGTAGACAGGAGACAGATCAAATAAAGCCCATTTGAGCTTAAAAACATTGGATGTTTCCTGGCTGAATTGGGTCTGTTGGCATGTATGGTTGTACTACCACTGCCTCTTCCTTCTGCCCACAATGGTCTATTATATTGCCACAGCCTCTCTTGCAAGTCCTGTATTGTTGGTTTGTTGCCCCTGACCCCCTTTCCACTGCCCTCCATAGTCTGTTGTGCTGCCACTGCCCAGTGTGGTCAAATTGTTGCCTCTGCACCCTCCTACCTGCGTTCAATTTTCAAAGTCCGTGCCACTGGCCTCTGCCTCTCAACAGTATCCTAATGAACAACTAGATTGCTAACATTCTTTATTTATTACAAAAGTGTGGAACGCCTGACGTCATCTTGATGTAATCAAAACTGAAATACCTAGAGCATTTCCTTTAGAAATTACATATATTAGAGGGACTTATTTGCATCAAAATTATGGTTAGTCCTCTAAAAAACTAAAATGAGGACATATTTTCTGAGTTTTCAAATAGCGACAAAGCACTTTTAAATTATTTGGTATCTTTATGTTTTTTTTATCCAGCTGACCACTTGATTAAATGTTGCACTTAGGGGAGAGGATGTGGTGTTACTTCCAGAGCTGCAGACTTTGCAACTGGGGAACCAGGTTGGAGTTTCTGCTTCAGCTCAACATTCTGTGATTCTGGTCAAATCACTTAATCTATCCATGTATAAAACCAAAATGAATTTGGTCTTGTGTGATGTAACCAATGCTCATGTAAAGCACTCCAATACCTGACAAGTCTGCACTATATAAAACTGCAAAAACACAAAAAATAAAAAGTATTTTGCACACCTCTGTCATTGGGCTACATGTGGGCTACATCTGGGTGATATTTGAGCTGCATTTGGGTTCTTTTGTCTCTGGTGGCCATCTTGGGAGATTTATTTGTTATGAAGTTTCCTAATTTCCTCATTTACTGCAGTCTCCTCAGTAGGAAATGCTTTCAGTTTTTTACTTTGATTCCATCAAGAAGGTATTAAGATATGTCACACATTTGCCATAAATTCTGAATGTTAGCACTCTAGTTGCTCATTAGATCACTGTAGTAAAGCTACTGCTCACCACGGATGTCTGCTGCTGGTATTAAAAGTGCATGTTTCAGTCTGCATGTCAGAATTTTTTAATGAAATAGAAGAGGATTTGAGAAGTCACTCAAAATGTGCCCTAATTTTTCTTTCTTCAGCACTAATCATAATTTCTATGGCAAAATGAACCCCCTCATTATGTTCCGTTTTAAATTAAATGTTTAAGTGTTACCAGTTTATTCCAATCAAGATGGCTTCAGGTGTGCCATACTTTTGTCATAAGTAAGACAGTAAGCGCTCTAGTTGTTTGTTAGAACACTCTGGGACATTCTGTCATTGGGCTATACTTGGGCTACATCTGGGTGATATTTGTGCTACATTTGGGCTCGTTTGTCTCTGGTGGCCATCTTGGGAGACTTATTTGTTATGAAGTTTCCTAATTTCCTCATTTACTACAGTCTCCTCAGTAGGAAATACTTTCAGTTTTTTACTTTGATTCCATCAAGAAGGCATTCAGATGTGTCACACATTTGCCATAAATTCAGAATGTTAGCACTCTAGTTGCTCATTAGATCACTGTAGTAAAGCTACTGCTCACCAGGGAAGTCTGCTGCTGGTATTGAAAGTGCATGTTTCAGTCTGCATTTCAGAATCTTTTCATGAAATAGAAGAGGATTTGAGAAGTCACTCAAAATGTGCCCTAATTTTTCTTTCTGCAGCACTAATCATACTTTCTATGGCAAAATGAACCCCCTCATGGTGTTCCTTTTTAAATTAAATGTTTTAAGAGTTACCACTTTATTCCAATCAAGATGGCTTCAGGTGTGCAATACGTTTGTCATAAGTAGGACTGTTAGCGCTCTAGTTGTTCTTTAGAACACTCTGGAAAGCTGCAGTAGAACACAAAGGAAACAACTGACAGTCTCTGCCCTTGTAGGATGTACATGTTTTACTGAGAATGTCACACTTCATTCTCACATGACTGAGAAAGATAATGTGAATTTACAGAAAATATGCTCTCAGTTTAGCTTATAGATCACCTTCCAAACCTCTGTGGGAAAAGCATGAGAAAATAGTTTTCTCTCAAACATGATTCATGATATCACAGCAGAAGGCTTTTTCACATGGTAAAATCACCTTAGAGCACACCACAATTCCTAAAATGAGTATGGTACCATCAACAAATGATTTATAATGTAAATAAAGTCTTAAAACCTTCTATTAACTGCAATGCTTTTTAATGAGGTGCTATCATGTATATTGGTGCCAAGATGGCTGCCAACACTTCTTGGATGAAGTGCTGACAGCCAATCAGATCTCACGATGAGATGTGTGGTTAGGCTCCGCCCAGATATATATGTGATTTTGATTTTCTCAGGAACTACTGAACGGATTTACACCATTTAAGCAAAAGGCACGACTCTGAACCAAGGTCTACCTTTCTGCCGAATTTGGTGTAATTCCGTTCAGCAGTTCGAGCTGCAGCTGCAACTAACGGTCCCTATGGGAAATTGCATGGGGAAAACACGTTTTGGGACCCCCCTTTTTTCTCGACCCCCGCTTTACAAATCACCCCGAGATTTTCAGGATAGGAGCGGACCGGAGTGGGCCACAAGTTTTGAACATTTCGCGAAGATTCCACAACCGGCGCCAAAGTTATTCCAAATAGAATGTTGCGGATTTCCTATGGATAATAGGTCCTAACTATAACTACCTACTGGCAACCGCCAGTAGGATATATATATATATATTCTTTCTTGATTGTTTCATGCAGCACATATAGTATCAATTTTCCATATCCGTAGACATCCTACTGTTTGACTGACCTTGTTAACCTTACCTGTATCCTCACTAATTATATGAATATCAGTTTTCTAATGCACTTGGAGTAGAACTGTTACCCAGTCGTTTGGACTAATTTGCACCTTTTATACTTTCCCCTACTTTTGTCTTTCTAATTTTAAAGGAGTGAGGCGCCAGACAACAAAGCAATGAACACTAAACGCTCTCTCCGCATAACGATATGCAAACATGAGGACACTGTCATCCGAGTTTCCTTCCCCATCTGGGTATTACACCAACAAGTTACAAGCAGCTTCGGGGACCTTTATTAACTTGGGACTCATGTTTGTTTAAATTTATGTTCGTGGTTGACATTATGTATCTGCCACGACGGAATTTCATTTAGGAGATTAGTATTTTGGAGTGTTTCTCTTATCTACCTCCTCGCTGGATTCCCGCTGGATTTTTATCATTATTTCACTAGTTTTGCACTTTACTCACTTTTAGATTGGTTTTAGGATCGTTAACATTGGCTATTGATTTTAACAGCTATTTTTGGTCGCTCACTTAGATTTTATCATCGGATATTCCTCTAAACAAATGTTGATGGGTGGTAATGAATTCTGATTGTGCAATATTTAAGGACAGTATCTATGGTCTCCATATGCATTAATATGCATCTATTTGCAGTTTGCACTACCTTTGCGTATTTTGCACATTTGCATTTTGTTGCACATTGACAGTACCTCTTTGCACTTTAGGTATGAAATCTTGTACCTACTATTGCGTATTTGCACAACGTAGCACTGTCCCTTTAACCTATGTAGAATAACTTGTAGTTATAAGGTTGTGATATCGCTATCAACATAAAAGAGCAGTTTGAATCAGGTTCACCGATTTGCATTACTATTTAACGTTTCCGACCCACGCTGGTTCATTTGCCAATGTATTTGTATTTGTTACATGTTTTCCATCACTGTATAACAAACTTAGAAACCAATGTAGTATTTTTTCCATGTCCATGGACACAAGTATCACGAGATGTTAGAGTGCTCTTGAAGTATAAAAGCATAATGTTTCAGCAGTTACTTCATGTGATCAAGGCCATCTTGTGGCCGAAACGCGTAATGGCGTGCTGTGTGGGTGCTGAACAACATTAAATACCTTTGAAGCACGATCTGGTGTCCGTGTGCTTCTTCCTCGCCGGCTGGAGGTGGGAGATAGCTGTTTGGATTCTTATACCAATCATCCGGTAGTGGGTCTGCTACCGTTCACGGATCCCCTCGAAGAGCGTGGGCCGCCGTTTTCAGCCGCTTCATGTAATGTATTCCTGGTAAGGAACAACGCGGTGGCTCCCCCGTACGGACTACATATCCCAGAGTGCCCATGGTGAAGTCTTGCCGGATGCGATTCTCCGACGCATTTGTTGGTTATTCCAGGCAGTCTCTCTGAACTTGGGCCAGAAGGATTTCAGACGCGTATGGGTTTCGAGGTAGTGCTTCAGTATTCATCCGATCCGGGCACATCTCCGGATCTTGACGAGTAAGTGACATCACCACCCCACAGGCATGTCAAGTAACGTCCAGCGGGATCGCGAGGCGGAGGCCGAGGAGCTTTTCAAAGATCTGATGGCAGCATCTGCAAAACCCTCAGATTCTGTCATTGGTCCGACTGCTAACCCAGACCTTAGAACACTACTTAAATCACTCGAAAAATGCCAACGGAGTGAAATGACAAAGTGGTGGGAGGAGATATCTTTAACTAAATATGTGGAAGCAGGTCGGATCCCACGAGGCTTGAGGATTATGCTGGCACCCAACTTCGACAACATCCACCCAGAAATGCTGGTGGAATGGGCGAATAACAACTTAAATGCGTCCATGAATGCAGTGAAAATCCTCATCAAATATGCCCGAATCGATCGTGATGCACTCATCAAACAGATAGAGGATATCAACGACCAACTTAACAATCGTACAGAAAAGGAAGAAATTGCCAAACAAAGAAAAGAAATCGAGGACAGGATTAAGGTACAACAAGAAAAAATCAAACTGAGGAAATTACGAAAATTCGTAAGAGATAAAGAGGACTATGAGCTGGGGCAGATCTTTACTTTTGCCCGCCGCTATGATGGTGCGCGGAAGAGACGTTCGGATAAATTGGCTACCACCACGCGTGAAATACCTAATAGTGGCGAACAATGCATGACAATAGAATCCGATACAGGTGATTCTGCTTCCCTGACCAGTGGAAGCGGCAATGAAGGCGATGAAATGATCCGAGGCAGTCTCATGTCCGGCATATTACAACCTGGTGAGGAGCTGAATTTTTTAGCCGAGGACCGCCGTCAAACCCTGAGGCCGCGGAATCCACAAGTATCTGCAGGGCAAAACAAAACAAAAAACGCAATGCCAGAAGGAAGGCCCGCCGCGCAAAGAGGCAGGAAACCACAATGGCGGCGACGTTAGATGAGGACCATACCAACAAAAACACCGTAGTGAATCTATCCAAGATCGTGCTCACCTCCAAAGAGGAGAATATCCTTTCCTTGGGCCTCTCATATTGCGCTGGCAATAATTTCAACTACTGCAAAACCAGAGCAGATTTATTCAATTTTACAAGGAAGTTGAAATTAAAAAAGTTTTTTACCATCAAATCTGGCAGTAAAACGAACATGGGCCCCAAGGACACCAGTGCAATTCCCAATGACTACAACTTGGAATCTGCAGATGCTCAGTTACTTCTTACTCTGGCGGATCTGACCAGAACGAATCAGGATTCCCCCAGCCAGACAGTCGACATACGGCCCTCTCAAGACAGACTTACTTCAATCATTGGCACAGAACCTTGTGCAGGGCTAAGCCCCTTTAGAGGCAAATCCAATTTCATCCCTATGATGCCCAAGGACGCGATCGACATCTTTCAAGAGATGGTAACCAATGACCTAAAGCATCTCTATCGGGTCACTAGTTCCAACAGCAGGAAAACAAAACAACGAGATCTAGAATATAAGAACTTGATCCGCAAATTGAATAGTAACCCTGGCCTCATAATTTGCATGTCCGACAAGGGGGGCAATGTGGTCATCTGGCCCAAGGAGGAATACAGGCTTGAAGCAAAAAGGCAGCTTTCAGACATTGAGTGCTATGAGAAAATCAGCCTGAAAATTTACAACACTTCTAAGGAATCCCTTAAGAAAATGTTACATGCCTATAAAAGGCAGGGATTAATTTCTAGCCAAGAATTCGAGTTTTTGTTCAATGAATTTCCGATCATCCCAACGCTCCGCCTGATACCAAAAATCCACAAAGGCGTGAGACCAGTACCTGGCAGACCAATCATTTCGTCTATTGGGAGCATCAGTGAAAACGCCAGTAAGTATGTGGACTATTTTTTACAGCCATTAGTCCGAGCCTTACCAACGTACATTAAGGATACTGGTGATTTTATCAGGAAACTAGCTCAAATTGAATGGCATGAGGATTTCTTATTGGTCACTCTTGACATAGAGTCCCTGTATACTAGTATAGAACACAATACAGGGATTGCCGCCACTAAACACTATCTGGACTGCAGACCAATCAAGTTTTATAATCATAACAATATGCTTTTAGAACTTATCCACTGGGCATTACATAACAACTATTTCATGTTTGAAAATGAACTGTATTCTCAAAAGAGGGGAGTAGCCATGGGAGCTTGCTTTTCCCCCAGTTATGCCTGCTTGCATGTTGGCTGGTGGGAGGAGCAGGTTCTCATGGGAACCTATGCTAATGTGTTTGGATCTAAAATTGCAGAGTGGTATAGATACATTGATGATGTTTTTATGGTTTGGAGAGGCGATCGTGAAAGTGTGATTGATTTTATTGGGGTTTTAAATGATAACGCTTTTAATCTCAAATTCACTTTTAAGATAGACAACACATCAGTTGAATTTTTAGATACTACTGTCACGATTGTTGATAACCATGTAGAAACATGTCTGTATAGGAAACCCACTGCTGGCAATTCCATCCTACACGCCAGCAGTGCCCATCCATCACACCTCATAAAAAGTATCCCTTATGGGGAACTCCTCCGTATTAAACAAATATGCAGTATACCGGAGGAGAGGGTACGATGTTCAGAAGAAGCAATGAACAGGATGAGGCAAAGGGGTTACTCTGAGGGGACCCTCAGGGAAGCTTACAGAAAAGTTGAATCCACTCCCAGAAACTCACTACTCATAGACAAATCAGTCAATACGAGTGAACAAAGTACTGTGGGCACATTTGAAAATACAAATTCAAATGTACCACGCCTGATCACAACATTTAATAAACAACACAGCAAGATCAGAGCCATGGTGAATAAAAACTGGCCAATCGTACTGACTGATGGTGTACTGGCCCCTATGTTACCTTCAAAACCTGTGTTGACATTTAGAAGGGCCAGAACCATGAGAGAGGAGCTTATGAGACCCAACAACCAAACCCCGACCAACAGTTCATGGCTAAAACCTAGAAGAGGTTTTTTCAAATGCACCAGTTGTAGAGCTTGTAAATTCGGTCAGAACACCAGTCAGTACTCAGTTCCGTTCAGTGATAACCCTAGACAAATTAAGGGTCACTTCACTTGTAGATCTGAATTTGTGGTGTATGTCCTTTCTTGCACATGTGGCTTGAATTACATCGGGAGCACCAAGCTACAGGCCCATGTAAGAATTTTACAGCATCTAAGGGCAATCGTAAATAATGATTCCAGCTACCCCGTAGCTAGGCATTTCAGTAAACATCATAATAATGATCTTAGTTGCCTGAAATATTTCATTGTTGATGGTGTCCCCGCACAGCGAAGAGGGGGCAACAGAGAAAAAGCCCTTAGACAACTCGAAACTAAATACATACTCGAGTTTGATAGTAAAGCACCTATGGGCCTCAACACCAATTTTATCTGATTACTGGCAGACCGTAGGTTTTCACTCTTGTGCTCTCTCACATTTTAAAATCAGTTTTTATCTTTCTTGATTGTTTCATGCAGCACATATAGTATCAATTTTCCATATCCGTAGACATCCTACTGTTTGACTGACCTTGTTAACCTTACCTGTATCCTCACTAATTATATGAATATCAGTTTTCTAATGCACTTGGAGTAGAACTGTTACCCAGTCGTTTGGACTAATTTGCACCTTTTATACTTTCCCCTACTTTTGTCTTTCTAATTTTAAAGGAGTGAGGCGCCAGACAACAAAGCAATGAACACTAAACGCTCTCTCCGCATAACGATATGCAAACATGAGGACACTGTCATCCGAGTTTCCTTCCCCATCTGGGTATTACACCAACAAGTTACAAGCAGCTTCGGGGACCTTTATTAACTTGGGACTCATGTTTGTTTAAATTTATGTTCGTGGTTGACATTATGTATCTGCCACGACGGAATTTCATTTAGGAGATTAGTATTTTGGAGTGTTTCTCTTATCTACCTCCTCGCTGGATTCCCGCTGGATTTTTATCATTATTTCACTAGTTTTGCACTTTACTCACTTTTAGATTGGTTTTAGGATCGTTAACATTGGCTATTGATTTTAACAGCTATTTTTGGTCGCTCACTTAGATTTTATCATCGGATATTCCTCTAAACAAATGTTGATGGGTGGTAATGAATTCTGATTGTGCAATATTTAAGGACAGTATCTATGGTCTCCATATGCATTAATATGCATCTATTTGCAGTTTGCACTACCTTTGCGTATTTTGCACATTTGCATTTTGTTGCACATTGACAGTACCTCTTTGCACTTTAGGTATGAAATCTTGTACCTACTATTGCGTATTTGCACAACGTAGCACTGTCCCTTTAACCTATGTAGAATAACTTATAGTTATAAGGTTGTGATATCGCTATCAACATAAAAGAGCAGTTTGAATCAGGTTCACCGATTTGCATTACTATTTAACGTTTCCGACCCACGCTGGTTCATTTGCCAATGTATTTGTATTTGTTACATGTTTTCCATCACTGTATAACAAACTTAGAAACCAATGTAGTATTTTTTCCATGTCCATGGACACAAGTATCACGAGATGTTAGAGTGCTCTTGAAGTATAAAAGCATAATGTTTCAGCAGTTACTTCATGTGATCAAGGCCATCTGGTGGCCGAAACGCGTAATGGCGTGCTGTGTGGGTGCTGAACAACATTAAATACCTTTGAAGCACGATCTGGTGTCCGTGTGCTTCTTCCTCGCCGGCTGGAGGTGGGAGATAGCTGTTTGGATTCTTATATATATATATATATATATATATATATATGAGTGGGTGTATGAGTGTCTGAATAGATGATTTAGTAGGTGCGTGACAGTATAAGTGAGTGATTAAACGTGTCTTACTGAATGCATGGGTTAGTGAGTAAACTGTGTAAATGTCTGTATCAGTCTGTGTGACGAAGTGCTCCTCCCTCAGACTCATACCCCACACAAGGGAGCAGAACCAGGCTCCCCTTACCCTTCTCCCTGTCCCCTCCTCTTTTTTCAGAATGCGGCTAAAGGACAAGATGGACACTATTCCTTTAAGGACTGGTTCCCGTCAGATCCACTCCCAGATAACTTGACCGCCCAGGAAATCCGCTCTCGCTAAAAGTGGAAGAGGCGGTATGGAGAAGGCGTTCATCCGGAACACCATGATCAGCGAGGGAGGAACCGGAGGAAGCCGAGGGAGGAATTCAGACCTTCTTCGTCTCCCCAGGACTGCCGGTGCTGATGATATCCGAAGACAGAGAGAAAGCAACACCAGAAGAAGGACCTGCAGTCGTCCTTTCCAAATGAGACCCAGAGAGGGAGCCAGACCCTATCTGGCATCACGCAGACGCCTGCTGCGTCCCTGGAGTGACGTGGCTCCACAAGGAACGGATCAGGGTGGAGACCGTGTGGGGAAAGGGGACCGGTATTTCCACGGAAGGCAAGGGTGGAGGATACTGAGTACGTAAAGCACTTTTCTCTGGGTGGCATAACGTTGAGCGCGTAACTGCTCTTCACTGCGCAACCACACTGGTGCTGGTATCAGGTGCATAATCCCCACACTCCCCATCCCTGACCACTACTTAAAGAAACAGAGCCTCCTCCTTACGGGGCTATGAACCAGGAAGTCGACAGTATATTCGCCTTGGGGGTGATACAGCCATGCCAGAGCGAGTGGTCATCTCCCATAGTACTAGTGCCAAAACCGGATGGTTCCGTCCGGTTCTGTATTGATTTTAGGGCTGTGAGAGCAATCTCCAAGTGTGATTCCTATCCCCTTCCCCGTGTGGATGAGCTGATCGAAAAGCTAGGCGAGGCACAGTACATTACCACCCTGGACCTCACAAAGGGGTATTGGCAGGTGCCTCTAAGAGCACAGGACCAAGAAAAAAATGCCTTTTCGACCCCCACAGGCTTATTCGAATTTATTGTTCTACCTTTCAGTCTACACGGGGCACCTGTCACGTTTCAAAGGCTCATAAACAGGGTATTGTCCGAACACCAGGCTTATTCGTCCGCCTACCGTGACGATATTATCATCTACAGCCCCACCTGGGACTTACATCTACTGCACTGCCGTCAGATTCTTCAGGCCCTTCTGGAAGCAGGCTTACACATAAATGTGAAGAAATCCCACGACAGCTTCCAGAAGGTTAGATATCTGGGGTACCTTCTAGGGGATGGGTACATTGAACCCCAAGAAGAAAAAGTCAAAGCAATAGCACAAGCCCCTTTTTCACCACTAAGAAAGAGGTCAGAACATTCCTAGGCCTTCTTGGATACTACAGATGCTTCATCCCACAGTATTCCGAGATGGCCACCCCTCTTACCAATCTGTTACAAAAACAGGCAAAAACAAAAGACCTACTGCATCCCTCCCCTGAAGCCGAGAAGGCCCTATTTTAAGGTCACCAGATTTCTCGCAACCCTTTTTGCTCCAGACTGACGCCTCTGAACATGGGGTTGGGGCGGTATTGTCCCAAATCTCACCTAAGGGGGTGGAACACCAGGTCCTCTTCATAACCCACAAACTCTACCCGCGAGAACAACGATATCCAATAATAGAAAAAGAGTGTCTAGCGATCAAGTGGGCGGTGGACAAGCTGAGATACTACTCGGAGGGTTCCCACTTCCTCCTATATACCGATCATGCCCCACTCCTATGGATGAGTCGGAATAAAGGGAACAACAGACAAATCTTCCACTGGTTCCTCTCCCTCCAGCCCTTCTCATTTGAAGTCCGCCACTGAAAGGGCTCTGATAATGGGAACGCAGGCTTCCTTTCGCGCATCTCCCTGTTCCCCGACCGTGAACAGACTGGGGTAGGAGTGTGTGACGAAGCACTCCTCCCTCAGACTCATACCCCCCACACAAGGGATCAGAACCTGGCTCCCCTTATCTGTCTCCTTGTCCCCTCCTCTTTTTTCAGAAGGCGGCTGTAGGACAAGATGGACACTATTCCTTTAAGGACTAGTTCCCATTGGGTCCACTCCCTGATCACGTGACTGCCCCAGGAAATCCGCTCTTGCTAAAAGCGGAAGAGGCGGAATGGAGATGGCGTTCATCCGGAACACCGTGGTCGGTGAGGGAGGAACCGGAGGAAGCTGAGGGACGAGTCCAGACCGTCTTTGTCTCCCCGGGACTGCTAGTGCTGACGACATCCGAAGACGGAGAGAAAGCGACGCCAGAAGAAGGGCCCGCAGTCGTCCTTTCCAAACGAGACCCAGAGAGGGAGCCGGACCCTATCCGGCATCACGCAGACACCTGCCACGTCCCTGGAGGGATGTGGCTCCACAAGGTACGAGCCAGGGTGGAGACCGTGTGGGGAAAGGGGACTGGTATTCCCACAGGAGGCAAGGGTGGAGGATACTGAGTACCGTAAAGCGCTTTTCTCTAGGTGGCATAACGTTGAGCGCGTAACTGCTCTTCACTGCGCAATCACACTGGTGCTGGTATTGGGTGCATGATCCCCACACTCCCCGTCCCTGACCACTACTTAAAGAAACAGAGCCTCCTCCTTACGGGGTGTTTTTTTTGGTTTGTTTTCCTATGTTCTTTGGGCCTTGACGATCCGGTGAGAATCTCTCCCCCCCCCCCCCCATCTGAGCCGTGGTGACAGAAAGTCGAGGACCTCCACACTCTCTGGAAGAAGAGAGAAAAGACGACGTCCGCCCACAAAAAGATCCCACAGGAAGCCTTATAGTTAATAAACTGTGCACTGACTATCCAGACAACCTTGACTTGTTAATAAAGCCTTTCAAAGGTTATTGGTTGTGTCCCTGTCTGCTTCTCCACCACGCCACAGTCTATCAGTTGGTGTGTAAGCAGCTGCATGGGTTGGTGAGTAGCTACATGAGTGTCTATATGGGTTGTCTGAGTATCTGTATGTGTGCCTGAGTGTCTGTGTGGGTGGGTTGGGGGTGTGTGACTCTGTGCATAGATGTGTGAGTGGGTAATGCACTAGGTAAATAGGTTCAAGAGTGCATCTGTGAAGGGCTGTATGGGTTGGTGAGTGTGTGTATGGGTATGTTGGTGAGTGAATGGGTGTCTCAGTTGTACATGTGTGAGTAACTACATATGTGAAAGGCAGTATATGTGAGCGTTGGAGTATATAAATCACTATATGTGAGAGTGGCTGTATGGATGAGTGTGTGCTTGTATCAGTGATTGTATACGAGAGTAAGTAGGTGTTGGTATCTGTATGAATAAGTGAGGTGGTGTGTGTATAACTGTATAGGTGAGTAAATGGGAGCGTGAATGATTCTTTGCATGATTGACTAGGTGTGTGAGTAACTCTATGGATGAGTGGCGATGTGTGAGTGTCAGTATAGGTGTGTGAGTGCAAATGATAGTAATGTACTGATGAGTGATTGCATGTACGAGTGACTGTATGGTGAATGAGTGAATGTGTGTGTAGACCTAGGAATCAGTGAGTGGGTATGTAGTAACTGGTATTGGTGTGTCTATGGTTTCGAAAATGGTAGTCTGTATTTTAGAGTGCGTGTATCAAAGGTTATACTAGGGTGTGAGGAGGTGCATCAGATTATCACATGGATGATGTCATCAGTGATGTCATTAGAGATGTCATCAGTGATGTCACTGACCATGTCATGAATGATGTAATATGTGACATCAGCAGTGCATTGCGGGGGCACGAGTTATAGTTAGCTCAACTAGCTATAACGGCCAAATTTCTCTGGTTTGTACGAGTGAAATGTCCAACTAACTATAACGTCCCTGAAACCTATGTTTTTTTCAGTGAATTTCTATGTTTTTTTTAAATGCTAATTTCTAACTATAATGTCCCTGAAACCTATGGTTTTTTAAGTGAATTTCAAAGGTTTTTTAAATGATAATTTCTAACTATATTGTCCCTGAAACCTATGGTTTTTTAAGTGAATTTCTATGGTTTTTTAAATGATAATTTCTAACTATAACGTCCCTGAAACCTATGATTTTTTCCAGTGAATTTCAAATGTTTTTTAAATTATAATTTCTAACTATAACGTCCCCGAAACCTATGGTTTTTTCAGTGAATGTCAAAGGTTTTTTAAATGATAATTTCTAACTATGCCTACAGAGGTAGGACATCTGAAGAAAGAGGAAGTAAGGCACAGAAAGAAGCAAGAGAAATGCAGAAAGAGACAACAGAGGTGGAGAAAAAGCTTTGTTGCAAAGTCATCCTGTGCCCTCAACATTTACTGACTGGTACTGGTGGTAACTGACTCTGACTAACCAGGCCCGGAGCCAGTGCTATGCTGAAAGACACTTACAATACAGTGACATCACCTACATACACTAGGGTACACTATGGGTTGGGATACCCCTGCAATTGGCATGACCTCCCCTGTAAGGCCATAGTACATATTAAGGCAGGGGGATTAAAACTACCTCTAACTCAGAGGTGCAGAAAGAGGCAAGATAGGTGCATGAACAGGCAGGAAAGGTGCAGAAACAGGGAACAGGGGTGCAGAAAGAGGCAAGTGAGGTGCAGAAAGAAGTAAGAGCAGTGCAGAAAGAACCAACACAGGTGTAAAAAGAGGCAAGAGGGGTGCAGAAAAAGGTAGCAGGGGTGTACAAAGAGGCAAGAGAGGTGCAGAAAGGCAGGAGGGGCGCAGAAAGAAGGAAGAAGTGCAGAAAGAAGCAACAAAGGTGCTGAAAGAGGCACGAGGGGTGCAGAAAGAAAGAAGTGCAAAAAGAAGCAACAGAGGTGCTGAAAGAGGCACAAAGGGTACATAATGAGGCAAGAGAAGTGCAGAGAGAAGCAACAGAGGTACAGAAAGAGGCAAGAGTGGTGCAGAAAGAGGGAAGAGAGGTGTAGAAAGAGGCAAGAGAGTTGCACAAATAGGGAAGCGGGGTGCAGAAAGAGGCAGGAGGGGTGCAGAAAGAATTAACAGAGGTGCCGAAAGAGGCAAGAGAGGTGCAGAAAGAAGCAAGTTAAGTGCAGAAAGAGGCAACAGCAGTGTAGAAAGATGCAAGCGAGGTGCAGAAACAAGCAAAAGTTTAGAAAGAGCTAAGAGAATTGCTGAAAGAAGCAACAGAGGTTTAGAAAGAAGCAAGAGTAGAGCAGAAAGAGGCAAGTGAGGTACAGAAAGAAGAAAGAGCAGCGCAGAAAGAACCAACAGAGGTGCAAAAAGAGGCAAGAGGGGTGCAGAAAGAGGTAGGAGAGGTGCACAATGAGTCAAGAGAGGTACAGAAAGAGGCAGGAGGGGTGCAGAAAGATGGAAGAGAAGTGCAGAAAGAGGCAAGAGAATTGCTGAAAGAAGCAACAGAGGTGTAGAAAGAAGCAAGAGAAGTGCAGAAAGAGGCAAGTGAGGTGCAGAAAAAAGCAGGAGTAGTGCAGAAAGAACCAACAGAGGTGCAGAAAGAGGCAAGATGGGTGCAGAAAGCGGTAGGAGCGGTGCACCAAGAGGCAAGAGAGGTGCAGAAAGAAGGAACAGAAGTGCAGAAAGAAGGAACAGAAGTGCAGAAAGAAGTAACAGAGGTGCAGAAAGAGGCAAAAAGGGTGAAGAAAGACGTAAGAGGGGTACAGAAAAAGGCGAGAGGTGCAGAAAGAGGGAAGAAGGGTGCAGAAAGAGGTAAGAAGAGTACAGAAAGAAACAAATGAGGTGCAGAAAGAGGGAAGACGGGTTCAGAAAGAGGCAAGAAGGGTACAGAAAGAAGCAAATGAGGTGCAGAAAGAGGGAAGAAGGGTGCAGAAAGAGGCAAGAAGGGTACAGAAAGAAGCAAATTAGGTGCAGAAAGAGGTAAGAGAGGTGAAGAAAGTAGAAGAGATTTGCAGAAAGAGGCAAGAGAGGCGCAGAAGGAAGCAAGAGTGGCTTGCACACCATTAGTACCAATTTAACACCCACATTTAGCAATAAGTAACAGGTGACCATTCTAGGTTTGCAAAGGGCCTTCCACCACGCTGTAACACTTGTCGCTGCATTTTTGGTAACATTTTTGCCATTTGAGCTAGAAACAAGGCTTTTTTTGTTCAAATCTGCAGATTAGGGAGCAGATGATGAATTATGTGGCTAATGCAGAAAATGTATATTTGTGCAAAAGTCGGTGCAGCCAAACAGTCGCATAATTCCCACAAGTGCTCCTCAGTGATTCCTTCTTTTTTTGTCTTACTAAGTTCATAGTTGAGCTTCTATGGAAACGATGAAGACTAAACCTGAGGTTACCACTCCACAACACAGACTACCATACCACATAATTACTCTCCATAACACATAATCCCACTCTACATAATTCCTATACACTAAATACCACATACTTTCTATCCACATAATTTCACTGCACAACATACCACATAATTCCACTACACACAACATACATCCACTCCACTCCAAAAAACATTGGTAAAAATCTTTTACATTTACAATGCCAATAGCTCTATCTCTTGCAAATGCGAAACCTATTACTTTGCAAACACTTCTTTAACTAGTAGTCGCGTTTGCAGAGTGGTGGAGAAAGGGTGCTATGCCTCTGACCATCACTCAGGAATTTCACTGCATAGGACTTACAGGAGGTACCAGGAGGGCTTCTTGCCCCCAAAGTCCATCAGGAGTAAATTGGACGTCATCCCCCATCCCGTAGTCTGCCAGGAACCGCGTTTGCAGAGTGGTGGAGAAAGGGGGCATGGCCTCCGAACACATTTTAGCAATCCCACTGTGTGGGACTTACTGGAGGTAACAAAAGAGGTAGTTGGGCCCCCAAGGACAGCACCACACAGCAGGATTGTTAAGTTCTCATAAGAGGCCACGCCCCCTTTGCCCATCACTCTGCAAACGCGCTCCCTGGTGCGCTCTTTAATAGGGATTGAACTCCCTTCCCTGCTGGGGGTCCTTAGGGGCCAACTAGCCTACCTCTTACCTCCAGTAAGCCCCACACAGTGGGATTGCGAGAGGCAGGCACAGGCCACTCCCCCTTTCTCCCCCACTCTGCAAACACGCCTCCTGGCACGTTCCAAGTTGGGGGATTAAGTCCCCATGAATACTGAGGGTCCCTCGGGGCCAACTAGCCCACCAGTTACCTCCAGTAAGCGCCACACAGCTGGATTGTAGAGAGGTGGTCCAAGGCCATGCCCCCTTTTTACACCACTCTGTAAACACGACTCCTGGCGCACTGCTGCTCGGAGGATGAAGTCCACTTGTGTCTTGAGCTCCTCAGGACACAAGAGGACCTAATCGCCACACCAGCAGTGTGCCACGAGGCACGTTTGCAGAGTGGTGTAAAAAGGGGCGTGGCCTCAGATCACCTCTCTGCAATCCAGCTCTGTGGCGCTTACTGGAGGTACCTGGTGGGCTAGTTGGCCCCCAGGGACCCTCAGTATTCAAGGGGAATGAATTCCCCAACTTACAAGCCGGCATTGCTTTTGTACACAGGGAGCTCCTGACATGCAGCTCCCCTTGCCCAAAAGCAAATCTGCTTTGCTTTTTGGAAGCTTGCGTTCAAAAACCAAAGCAGAGTTTGCTATGGCAGGGCGGGAGCCGTGCTCCTACCCTGCCATAGCAAACAGCATTGTTCCGGGGTTGGGCTCCCCGGGACATTGCAGGAGCCGGCTCTGGGGGGGTGGCAATCACCAGGGCCATCAAGGGCTCCAGGAGGGGGGCTGCATGGCCCCCTTCCCTACATTTTCAAAGCTGCAGGGAGGTGGTGGTCCCCACTATGGACCTCAGCATTTAAATAATTAGTGCCCTAGGGAGGTGGTGGTCCCCGGGGCAGTGTGGGGGAGCACGGGCTCCCCCCACACCTATTTTATATTAATTTAAGCCCCGGGAGGTGGTGGAGCCACATGCCCTCACGCATAATCAAATAAAGCCCCAGGGAGGTGGCGGTCCTCGGGGAATGGGGGGCCTGGGATCCCCCCGCATCCAATTAAAGAAGACCCGGGGAGGTGGCGGCCCCGAATATAATTAGCATAGCCCCAGGAAGGTGGCGGTCCCCGGGGCTGCGGTTACCGAGTCACAAGATGGATGCCAAAAACTTCCTGGTTTGGAGTGGTGACAGCCAAACAGATCTCACAATGAGATGCGTGGTTAGGCTCCGCCCAGATATCGATATTTTTTTATTTTTGAATTTCTTAGAAACTACTGAACAGATTTACACCATTTTAATAAAGCACGCTTTCTAGACCAAGACCTACCTTTTTGCCAAATTTGGTGTAAATCTGTTCAGCAGTTCGGGCTGTAACCCGTTTCAAACTTTCTATGGAAATTAGCAAGGGAAAAACACATTTTGGGACTCTCCTTTTTTCTCAGCCCTCGCTTGACGAATCACCCCAAAACTTTCAAGAACGGAACTGACCGGTCTGCCCCATTAGTTTTGAAAATTTTGCAAAGATTCGTCAAACAGTGCCAAAGATATTGGCAAATCATAAAACGCTTTTCCTAAGAAAACTAGGTCCTAAGTATAACTACCTACTGGCAACCGCCAGTAGGTAATGTGTATTATATTATATATATATATATATATATATATATATATATATATATATATATATATATATTAAAGCTCCAAGGTGCCCACAGGCAAGGTTGCACTCATCCAGCAGCACTTCACTTACAAGCGGGTAAAGGACATCACCGCATGCCGGTCTGCAGCTCTCATGTCTCGATTTAAAGCCTGACGCGTTTCTGAGCCTTCGCTCGTCTTCAGAGGCTCGACTTGAGTATGGCGCTTTGACACTCCCACTATTTAAACCATAAACGCCCAGGATTGGGCAAACTCCAATGAGTTTGAACGCACTGCATTGTGGGACTAATAGTCCGTGTCATCTCCCTGTATGGGTGCGTCTCTGCCATTTCACAGCCCTGGATGGGCCCCGGGATGCAGGTGTCCATTGATCCCTCGGCTGCTGCCTCACTTCAGAGGCTCGGCGAATTCCGGCCCCCGTGACCCCCATTTTTCTCGGGGGGGTGCAAACCTTCGCGGCTGGGCTGCCGCGTGTCAATTAAAGCTCCAAGGTGCCCACAGGCAAGGTTGCACTCATCCAGCAGCACTTCACTTACAAGCGGGTAAAGGACATCACCGCATGCCGGTCTGCAGCTCTCATGTCTCGATTTAAAGCCTGACGCGTTTCTGAGCCTTCGCTCGTCTTCAGAGGCTCGACTTGAGTATGGCGCTTTGACACTCCCACTATTTAAACCATAAACGCCCAGGATTGGGCAAACTCCAATGAGTTTGAACGCACTGCATTGTGGGACTAATAGTCCGTGTCATCTCCCTGTATGGGTGCGTCTCTGCCATTTCACAGCCCTGGATGGACCCCGGGATGCAGGTGTCCATTGATCCCTCGGCTGCTGCCTCACTTCAGAGGCTCGGCGAATTCCGGCCCCCGTGACCCCCATTTTTCTCGGGGGGGTGCAAACCTTCGCGGCTGGGCTGCCGCGTGTCAATTAAAGCTCCAAGGTGCCCACAGGCAAGGTTGCACTCATCCAGCAGCACTTCACTTACAAGCGGGTAAAGGACATCACCGCATGCCGGTCTGCAGCTCTCATGTCTCGATTTAAAGCCTGACGCGTTTCTGAGCCTTCGCTCGTCTTCAGAGGCTCGACTTGAGTATGGCGCTTTGACACTCCCACTATTTAAACCATTGGAGTTTAAACCATTGGAGTTTGCCCAATCCTGGGCGTTTATGGTTTAAATAGTGGGAGTGTCAAAGCGCCATACTCAAGTCGAGCCTCTGAAGACGAGCGAAGGCTCAGAAACGCGTCAGGCTTTAAATCGAGACATGAGAGCTGCAGACCGGCATGCGGTGATGTCCTTTGCCCGCTTGTAAGTGAAGTGCTGCTGGATGAGTGCAACCTTGCCTGTGGGCACCTTGGAGCTTTAATATATATATATATATATATATATATATATATATATAATCTGTCCCTGAACAAATGCAGTGTTCCGGAGGAATGGAAACATGCTATCATACACCCTTTACTTAAGAACCCCACACTGGGCCTCGGGGTGGAAGAAAATTACAGACCTAGAAGGTTGCTCCCTGTGGTCAGCAAAATCTTAGAGAAGACAATAAACCGGCATCTTTTTGAATACCTAAGAGCCAATAATATCCTTTACCCCACTCCAACAGGATTCTGCGCAAGTTGTGGCACAGAACCAGCACTTTTAAGTGCCAAGGATCTCATAATGGTCTTGGACCAGGGTGGGTCAGCTGCACTACTCCTTCTAGACCCTAGGGCAAAATTTGATATGGTCTCCTATCCTATTCTAATCCAGAGTTTGGAAGATGTAGGCATTACATGAAGTGCCTTAAAATGGTGAACCTCATTTTTGGAGAAGCAGAGCTTTCAGGTTAGTGTGGGACCCTTCCTCTCAACAAGTCATTAGCTGAAATGTGTGGTACCACAAGGCTTCTCCTTGAGCCCTAAACTTTTTATTCTGCACGTCAGCCTTTTATCTGATACCATTGGCTCATTTGGCTTCTCAACTGTATCCTACTTGGACAATACTCAGATTGTCTCTCTATCTCTCAATATAGGTTCTACCTCTTTGAGACTTAACAGTTGCCTAGAGAAGGTATCCAAATGGATGGCAGCCAGCTGCTTAAAGGTAAACAGGGATAAAACAGAGGTCATGGTAACTGGTAACAATCCAACACTTTGGGACCAAAATACTTGGCCTTCATCCCTAGGAGAACATCCATCCCCCCAAACTGGAAGTCAAGAGCCTAGGAAATACTCTGGACAATCAGTTCTCCAGGTCATCAATAAAGAAGGTGGCAGGCAGCTGCTTTGCATTCCTAAGAGCCTTAAGGAAGACTCTGAAATTGCTTCATATGGAGGCCCAAAGGAAAGTGATTGAAGGACTGATTCTTTCCGGCCTTGACTATGGCAACTTACATTACTTGGGCAGTACAATGTCGGTCATTAAAAAAACTCCAAGTCATTCACAAAGCTGCAGCTCGATTACTGTTGGGTAGTCCTAAACCAGTCAGCACATGCAGTGCTCAAAACTCTTCACTGGCTGCCTTTAAGTTGCAGAATATGAATACAATTTAAGGTACTATGTATCACACAACGGGCAGAACTCAAAGTGGGCCCAAATGTTCTCCCCCATTTGGTCACCTCCCATTGGACCAACAGTGCTCTTAGGTCTAACAATCATGGTCTTCTGCTTGTCCCCAGAGTCAAGATAGCTAAAAGTGGAATTAGCTCCTTCACATATGTGGCACCAAAACTCTGGAATTCTTCGCCTATTAGTTTGAGAATGGAAGATACTTTTTTGAGTTTCAAAAAGCAAATGAAAAAACTTCTCTTTCCCCCTAAACATCTTTAATTATCCTCCAGCTAGAACTGATAGCGATGGTAAGACCGTTCGGGTATCCATGTGCTTTATCGAACAGATGAATAGAATAGAATGGAATGGAAGCCAAACGGATGGCCCTCAGGTCTAAAATGGTGATGTGGAGGCCGGTCTCATTCGGAGACCTCTAATCTCCACCTCTCCCAGGTGGTCACACCAACCCAGAAACAATGAATCGGTCACCACTGTCAACCCAGGGTGCGGAACGGAGAGAGACCCGCCACTGACCCAACTGCTGTAGAACTACCACTGCAGGTCTTTGGCACCCACCCCTGAGATCAGGACATGTTCAGAGATCCCCTTGATGGGCCTTCTGAGACTTCAGAACCCACTGCAGAGCTGTCATAGGTCACCAGGTGTGCTTGACCACCTGGATGCAGGAGGTAGTCAGTCACAGTAGCCTCAGTCAACCTCACTGAAATACAGGAAAGAGGCCGAACTATCAGGATCATAGCCTGAATGTCCTGGGATCTCCTTTTCGGAGGAAAGGCACAAAACCAGACCATATCCAGAATGGCTCAGATGAAAGGGAGATTCTGAGGAGTTGGGTGTAACTTCGGCATGTCGATTGTGAACACCAAGGATGTGAGGAGGTTTTCCGTAGTCTGGAGGTGGATGACTGCCCTGGGCGAGCCTGCCTTGAACCGCCAGTTGTTGAGGCAGGGGAAGACTGGAACCACTGACCTCCAAAGATGTGCTGCCACCACCAACATTATGAGTGAATGCCCAAGGGGCAATGGTGAAACCTAAGGGGAGCACATGGGACTGAAAATGCTCCTGCTGCACCATAAACCACAGAAAATAGGCATACTGCACGTCCAACACTACGATCCAGTTTTCATGGTCGAGGGCAGACAAGACCTGGGACAGAGTGAACATCTTGAACTTGCCTTTGCGGAGGAAGGCATTAAGAAGGTGCAGGCCTAAATAGGATGGTGGCCTCAGTCTTTCTTTAGCACCAACAAGTAGCGGGAGTACCCATGTCCCATGCGCATACATATATCTACAAGGACCACCCTATATGCCCATGGGACACGGGTACATAAGTATATAAATCTCAAAATAATGTTGCATAGGACTCATTTAAAAGGAAGGAGATCTCCTCCATGAGTTAGAGGCCTCTATCTTATTTTAACGTAATTCAATTTAACTTGACTATGGGGAAAGAGAGAGGGAAGTTCCAATAAATTCACAATCTTTTCTTGTTACTTGTAGGTGCCAACCACAAGGTTCGACCCTAAATTATTTCTGGGGCATGCAATCAAAACCTGAAGTGTAGTTCTTGGTCCAAAGTATCTTATTTACAGGTATCCACACGGATGGCTACTCTAAATGTGAGAGCCCTACGTGGTTGCCACTACTTCAATGACATAGTGAATATATACTGGAAATATCAGGTTACCAAAACCGGGACCAATCGGTGTCTTAATTAAAGTGCTTACTGTTGTCTTGATAACAGTCCCATATGTGACCAGTGATTTCAAAGAAGGTTAAACCCCAAGACTCTAAGCGCAATATTTCAAGAAGTCCACAATGCTCCTACAACATTATAGTTTCTATTGCCTTGTAAATAATTGTGCAATTCAATATCACTAGAGGCAAGGAGAAAAGAGAGCAAAAAAAAAAAAAAAAAGGTCTGGTACCACCCTTGTTATTTGTAATCTACAGAACTGAAAATTTGCCAAATAAACATGTGCATACTCACAAGCGGGAGAGCTCCATGCGCCTCGCTTCTTCAATTGCCGATA
Source organism: Triturus cristatus (assembly GCF_964204655.1). NCBI lineage: Eukaryota > Metazoa > Chordata > Amphibia > Caudata > Salamandridae > Triturus > Triturus cristatus. Next base: position 418,814,775 of record NC_140585.1, on the reverse strand, counting down.
CAGTAGGAAGACGCAGCAGAAACTGCGGACTAAACTTCAGGTTTTGATTGCATGTTTACTGGATTCAAATTGAGGTTGTTAATGGGGATATTGGAGTGCCCTGGTTTTGCCTGAGCACCGATTCCCATAGTCCCGCTGCACAGTGATGGAGGGCAGGAACGTTGGATAATAGTTAGTGAAATGTGTAATTTTTGTCTTTTGATTCAGTCGTAGAATATATGAAGATAGATGGTTGATGCTATCCAATACATGCGAGGGTGGAGAGTAACTGTAGTCAGCGCGGCAGGGCAGACAAACCCAATGAGTGTGCTGTGGCACTACTTTCTTTGAAATGCTCCATAGCAGAGTCTGTCTCATCCCCAAGAACAGGAGTCCTGTCAAAGGGCATGTCTATAACGGACTACTGTACACTGCTGGAGAAGCCCGTAAATCTCAACCAGGAGTGGCAACGAATGGCGATGCTAGTTCCAATGGCTTGCCCACAGGAAGCTGTAGTCTCCAGGCAACAACGGATTTTGCAGCATCACTCCTTGTATGGCTCATGTCAGTAGTAGGCTTAGCTCTTCCAGGACCCATGGGAGAACTTGAGCTAGAGTCCCAGAGTGCGTAGGTATAGTGACCTAAAAGGCAGCTGGCATTTGCTGACCAGAGCCAAACTTAAGGAAGAAAATAGCCTTCTTCTAAAAGGTCTGCAGCCTATAAAATAACCTATACGGAGAATTAGTCGTGAAGGCATTCTGGTTTATTCTGCTGGAAGAAGCTTATACCAACAAGCTCTCAGGGGAAGAGTGCAGAGTTAGAAAAACAGTGTTGCAGAGGGCAGGGCAATCGCTCCGCACAATCTGGCGATGCACTGGGGGTGGGGTGTTAGGGGAGGGGACTAAAGCAAGGCAAGGATAAGGCCCCTAAAAGAGTGTCGGTGACAGCCAAATTAAATAGCAACAAGGGCTCAGTATTGGTCTGCCCTGGTTGTAGATCTTCAGTTAGCACAGTTTTGGCATTCAAGGTGGGGATCTGGTGATCGAGAACCCTCCACATAACCATTGGGAAGCAGGCACTTTACTTCGTGGCAGGGCCTGGAGTCAAGACCAGCCCAGTATCGTGAGTCGTGTTGAGACCATAGGCATCTTGGATGTCTTCATTCCACTTTCCTTCATGATAGGGCTGCCCAAACTGGTCTCCTACATTCTCATTGTCAGAGTCTGTCCCAAATAAGGAATGCAGCGTATGAGGCCTATCCTGCGGAACTGGGACACTGATCGGCTCAGATGGAGCAGGCAAAGGCGGAGGCTCATGAACACCAAGTGTGGCCTCAGTTGATATTGGGGCAGCATCGAGTTGGAGAGCACAATAGGTAGTGCCTTGTCCTCTAGGATTGATGTACCGGAGACTGGCCTGGAGCTAAAGGTGGAGTTAGCAACTGTGCTATTAGGGGCCTGGCTGTGGGCTCAGGTGGTCCAACCGGTACAGAGGGTTAACCCACCGGCAGTATCACAGATTGAAGACCTCTCAGCTGGAGATGGAGTCTGCAGGTGTGCCAGAGGGAGTTGGAAGTGATCCAAAAAGTCAGATCAACATTGGGAACTCTGGTTGTGCTGGGACAAGTTGCAGCATTGACTCAGACATCGACAGACTTCGGTAGCAACTTGACGACCTCCGCCGTCTCACAAGTACAAGAATGGTGAGAAGGAACAGATGTATTGATTTTGAAAGTTTTGTATAGCGCGAGTATGACCTTTGCGGGAATCAGAGAGGCTTATAGGGAAAAGGAAAAGTACGAGGTATATCATTATTGCCTCCTGTTATAGTTACAAAAGTGTATTAAGACAGAAAATACAGAAACGTTAAAAACAGTGATGGCCAACATCTGTCATGCAGGTTACATCAATCTTGTAAGTGAACTCATGAGTAGAGACTTAACTTCTTTCTTGAAAGCGAGTAGAGGGATTAATTCTGGTTTCGGGGGGTGGGGGGGAAATGCGTTCCAGATCCTTGCTGCGATTCCAGAGAAGGCTCAGTTAGGTTTTCTTTTTGGAAAATCCTTGTGGTTTCAGAAAAGTGATGGAGCTCCTGGAGGATCTATCACCACCCTAGAGCACCAATTTCTGGGTAGATATCTTGGGGTCCTGTAGTGAAGGGCTTTAGGAGTCACGTAAGAGATTTTTTTGTTGAATTTTTGCTTCATATGGGAGCCAATTGAGAGCTTTAAGGTCAGGGGAAATGTGGGAGTTTAGCCTGGCAGCCGAATTGAGGGAGGCTCTTAGAGGGGCCGTTGTAGACCTGGGAAGTCCACAAAGAGTTGCAATTCCACAATCTAGTCTGGGGATTACTAGAGAATGTACTGCCAATTTGAAGTTATTAGGGGGAAGGAAGAGTTTTAATTTTTTTCAGAATGCTCATTTGTAGGTTTTATTCCAAGAGATCTCACCGAGTCGATAACTTGAGGCTGACACTTAAGCGCTGTAAGTTGTTTAAGCCATTCCTCTATAATGGATGTTTGATTGGGAGAAGCAATTAGGAGGAATTCAGTCGGGAGGGTGTTTAGTTTAAGGTGGTTTTCAGCAAGCCAAAACTGCATTTTTTGTAGAGTTTAATTAAGAGATCTGATGTCCCTAGGGGAAGAGACCTTTAAGCACAGTTGTGTATCGTCCGTAAACATGTGATAATGATTGTTTGAAGAGCTAAGAATTTCGGGAAGAGATTCTATGAATGGCTGGGGACTCTGGATGACACTGACTGGAGGGACGCCCAGATGGCCCCTAAAATAATTGAAGTCTCGGCGAGGCTGCGGCTAGTCCAAATATACTTCTTACATGCTGCCTATCTTACACTGTTGCGTCTTCACCACGCGGGGCTTCGACTCGATGGCCTCTGTCCCCGCTGTTCCCACTCCCAGGCTGATTTTTATCATATGGTGTGGCTTTGCCCTGCGATACAGGGGTATTGGCAGTCAGTAACGGGAGAGCTCTCGGAGGTCTTGGGCTGGGAGGTTCCCATCGACCCTACACATATTCTCCTGGGCATCACAGAGGGGCTGGATGGCACCAGGGCTGAGAAACTCTTCCTTAATACAGCGCTAGCAGTAGCCAAGAGGGACATTGCAGCTCACTGGCTGAATAATACCACACCCACATTGGCGCGTTGGTGCGGGGGGGGTGGACTGGTGTGCCACACAAGAACGGCCTCTTTATGTGGCATGGGGTTGTCCTAAGAAATTTCACTGAGTGTGAGGCAAATAGGTCGGTTTGATAGAAGACTGATTTGGACTGATTCCTCAAGTTTTCAGTCTTCTCACTGGAGGAGGCAAATTCCTTGCAACTAGCTAATGAGCAAGGTCTAGCTTGGGGGGTGGACGGGAAGGGGGGGGGCGAGTGTCGGTTTTTAACTTAGTCTAACTGGTTCCTAAAAAGGTTTGCTTTAGACCTTCTGATGTTTTGCAGTAGGAGTTCCTGGTAGCTCTTAGAAGCTTAAGGTGGTCAAGGGACGGGTTGGCTCTCCACCAACGTTCAATTAGTCTTAAGGTACATCTATCTGAATTGATGCTGCCACCGTACCATGGTTTGGAGTCTTGGTAGAAAGTCTTTTCAGTTGTAGCTGTGCCACAGAATCTAGTACAGTAGTCATGGAACTGAAGTAGTGGTTTGTAAGGCCCTGTCATCAGTGGGAGGCAAGAGGTTGCCACGGAGAGCTGTTAGTAGATTAATGTTATCATTTCAGCTTTGACAATGACAAGATCTAAGACTGAACACTTATGTGTGGGGCTGTTGCAGATTCGATTCAGGTCGAGGTCCGTAAGGAATGCTTTGAGGCTGTTCACAGCAGAGTCATTTAGGTCTTTCTAATATAGTTTGAGACCTCCGAGAAAGATTTGGATGCCTTGTTGCCCTGTATTTGCAGTCACGATATCCATAAACTGGTCAATGAAAGTGAGGTTGTCACCTGGAGGATGGTAGAACGTGTGCAAGGTGCAAACTGGTCTGTTGCTACATGCGATATCAATACAAAGGTATTCGCAAGAGGATAATTCCGGTGAGTGAGATTGTTTCACAGTAAGGCTAGTCTGATGGATGCAGGCAATGCCACCCCCAAGTCTATCAGATATGTCTAATCTAGTGATAGCATAGTTTGGAGTGACCAGGATGGGTGTGGACGATTCATTTAACCAGGTTTCGGTCAGGATTAGAAGGTCGGGTTCGTCATAAGATCACCTATGTCCACCGCATGTCTTTAAGATTTCCGCTTGGATTTCTTGTGCTTTTTTCTTTGACTTATCAGAGGATTTGCAGCATTACCACGATCAACCTCAGGACCAACTTCTGGACTGCGATCGAGACAAACATTTGGACCTGGACCAGACCTGACATGGAGCCTCCATTGCCTGCTGACGTAGAGTTTTGCCTCATGGTTGCAAATGGCCGTAGGGTTTATCGATGTAGTCATTGCATGCATTAGGGTCGTGACCATGGGCACTGCAGGTAAATGAAAGGAAATGACAACATGCAGGTGTGGTGTCTATATTGTCTCCACATATAATTTCCAGAGTGGAACAGCATCAGTGAAGAGCAGCACGGCAAAACCTAGCAGTGTGTAGAGGTACTGCTCAAAGGTTTCCAGATCCAGTCCGACGCCTGTAGAAGTATTCAAAAGGTAAGGGAACTGCATTTAGAAGTCTATCAGAAACCCTTAACTGACAGCTCAAAAGGAACACCCATCAAAAAGGTTAGCAAAAGGTTCAGACGTCACTGGAAAACTAAAACAACTTCCTGGGTGGTGCAGCGTGGAAGGAGGAAGGCTAACTGATCAGATGGCCCTTGCCTCTATACTGTCAAAGAAGCTGCTTCTGTGGAAGCTATGAAGGTAGCAAAAAACTTAGGATAATCTTTGAAACTCGTCAAAACCGATGGGAGTTTTTTTTACTTAGAACTGAAGGCCAAGAGTTTGGGTTGTCGCTCTGTCTACCTTGAAACGCTCCAGTGCGACATCTGCCTTGTCCCAAAATAGATGTGCCCCATCAAAATGCATGCTGATAAAGTCTGACTGGATGTTACAAAAGAAGTCAGTTGGCCTAAGCCAAGCGTGCCTCAGTCAGAGATGAGCCCAGATCACTAGCCACAGAATTGTCTGTGTCGAGATCTGCTGTGATTACTTGTCTAGAAGCATTCTACCAATCCTCAACTACCCCCCCAAATTAGCCACCAAGATAGGTAGGCAGCTATGGCACTAGCACATGTGCATGTTCTATAGAGTGTGGGTATATCTCCTCTAACTAGCAAGCTGCATTTAGGGATCGGAGTGTCAGGCTGTCAGATGAAAAGACCTCCTGAACTAGGTCTACAGATTAAACAAAAAATCTTTTTAACTCAGTCTGCAGGCGCCTCTGAGAAAGACCCCAGATTTTGCTTAGTACATGAGCTCTGCACACCCACGTTTCCTGGAGATGGGTGGACTAGCCAGAACTATCGGATCTGTAGAGGTCAGTCAGGCTGTCACAAGTGGCAATTTATTTACTGCTACAGCAGGAGTATGGCTTTTCCCCCATGCAGACGTGACTGGGTCTATTGCTACCTTATTAAAGGACAGTAAAGTAAACTTCTTAAAATATTGGCCTTAGTCTCAAAAGAAGGCAAAGGTAGCTTGAGGGTGTGCACTTTCTTGAAAGCAGCATGAAATGACACCACCTCTGAGGGAATTGGTCCTGATGGGAAAGCCTTGCCCACCATGGGGATCTAATCCACTAACCTGCCAAGTAATTCACTCCGTCAGATGATGGGGCAGAAGCAGACTGGGGGCTTTGCCGCTGTCATACGTATCATGCCGAAGAGGATCCAGCATCTGAATTAGGTTGTTGTCCAAGACCAACAAATCATGAATGGTCTGCCGGAAACTGTGGCAGAAGTATCTACTTGTTTTTCCCTGTACCTGTCAAATAATTGATTGGGATTCATTTCTGATCCCCGCAATATAGTTGGATTTAGGTACAGGCTATTTCATAGTCAGAGGAGTCCGGTGCAGATGCCTTCAACTGTTGACCTACCTATGTCCCATTTGTAAGTCAACAGTTGAAGGCATCTGCACTGGTAAGTTTCTTGACAGCACAAGAGGAGTTTCAAGCAGAACCAAGGGTATGAACAATTCTGAGGGAGGACTTGCCATTAGGAATCCAAAAAGAACCCCGAAAGGTTCCATGGGCCTAAAGGCATAGCATGGGAGACCAAAGCACACCTAAATATCTCTATTATGGTGTGCAGCAAGAAGGTAGGTTTGGCTTCTAGTGCTGGAAACTCAGGTTATGCATAAAGTGGCACTAGAAAGTACGCTAGAGGTTCTGTGGCCCTAGCCCCTCTACTAGTAGATGATCGCTGGGAAGAGTGATAGTCTCTGCAGTCTTCTTCAAAACCAGAAAGGATGACCAAGGGTTGTTATGACATTCCCTTAGAACAGTAGTGGTGCTACTGTGAAGAATCACCATGCCTTCGGTTATTTTTGTGTCTCCCCTGCCTTCCTTTGAAGGCAGAGGAAGTAGACAATCTGGACTAGGATTTCGATCTGGAGCCCAAACACCATTTACCCCAACACTCAAAGGCCATGAAAAGTAAAGTCTCACAATCTTTAAAGGCCTTGGAGCTCATTCTGTTACAGAGCTCTCATGACCTAGACCTGCTTTGCCCCCAAGCACCACAAGCAAACATCGTTTGGGTCAGTGATAGATTGCTTAACCCTAACTTTTTAAGGTGCAACATCTCTAATTACTGGACCTGTATGAAATTTAGGAGAGACTTTCTCTGGCAAGAAATTGTTTTTTAAATGAGGAAAGCTTCAGACCTTTGCCAAAGAGCACAGAAAAGGGTGAACCTAACTTTGATCTCTAATGTGGGTGAATTTATGGTTTCAATGACGTCACAAGGGCATCACTTCCAGCACAAGAGAGCTATTGAAAAGTTTCTGGATCTAGTTTAACGCTTGGTGATATTCAACAAGAGAGAAATCTACATGTAGAAGTATCAATCAGAGAAAGAACCTACACAGAGTATTGTTCTGAGTCAGACAGAATCCTAAATATCACACACACCAGGTACCAACAAGTATACTGCCAACACATAAATGGTGCTTTAGCCATCACTTATAACAAAAAATCGAAACTAAATTAAAACAAACACTTCCTCCAAAGGCATTCCACGTGGCTTGAACGGATGGCTGAATCACTTTTTTTGACATTTCTTTTCACTATTAGCCAGATTTTCTTCATAGGTGTGAATCCATCGGTTTGTTAGACATCAACTACCTTCTTAAAAATATGTCCACTAAAGTTTCTTTGAAGAAATAATCAATTCATTTAGGACAATGCTTCTGAACTCAGTGGTAAAAAAATATCTAAAGATAGTGAACATGCTTTCAATATTGTGGATTTATTGTCAGTTATCAATGTCTTCATGAGAGATATTAACTTCGCATCTGGTTGGTGCACAGAGATGATTTTTACATCTGTTCTTCAAACCAAGTGCTCTAACATAAGAAAACAAGTTACTTACCTGTAACTTTAGTTCTCCGGTATTGGAAACTTTCATAGACTCACATGATTTAATCATTCCCCGTCATCCAGATGGGAGTCCCCGGTATATAAAAATAGCAATGCAAAGCCATTACAAGCTAGAAACCAGGCCTAGGCCTATTACAGTTTTGTAACATAGCCACCTCTTTTTGTATAAAAAAAAAAAATCCACAACCAATCAGATCAGCCTCACCCCTTAGAACCTTCCTGAGAGAACCTCAGGCCTTCAGATTTTCGTAGCCGTAGAGCCATAGGGTAACCAAGAACATGCAGAAGGTCGAGCTCTCCCAGGGGAGGAGGGTGGGTTGCATGTTAATTTTATGAACGTTTCTAATACTGGAGAACTAAAGTTACAGGTAAGTAACTTGTTTTCTTACTCCAGTATTGGAACTTTCATAGATTCACATGCTTGAATCAGAGTAGCTAGCAGTAATGAGCACTTTTTTTGTCTTAGTATATTTAACAACCATAAACTATGAACAGAAGAATAGAGAAATGTAACATTTTCTCATTTTAGACTTCATAAAATATCACGACTACATTAAGGGTAACCCAACGGAAAATTTAAAGAAGAGAAACAAGAAGCATCATCAAAGCTTACAAGCCCATAGAATATAATCAGAAACAATATATTTATCAAATAATGTGCGAAAACTTCAATAAAAAGGAAGGAGGGATGAGAGGGAAAGCTCACTGCTACTTAAACAGGTTCCTCAGGACTGCTTGTCCCATTGCAGTGTCGCTCTGCATCGAAGAATCCAAGCAGTAATGTCTAGTAAGGAGTAGTTTCTTACCTGTAACTCCAGTTCTGTAGTAGGGGTATCTCTGTTATAGTCATAATCTATGAATAGTCCCGCCCATGTGCGGGGACCCCGGAGCAATCAAAATATCTCTTAAGCTGTCCTGCATTTGCAAACCTGCAAAGACACTTAAGAGACAGACAAAATAATACAGCCTAATAACAATATGGCTGCACTGGCCAGCACTTCATCTGAAGTGAACACAAAAGCCAACATAAAGTTTAAATGTCATTTTTATTCACATCTGACATGTTACTTTATTGTATCACACTCCCTTCACCAAAATCCCTTTAAACAATAGAGAGGAAGGGGTGGACAGACAAGCCCTATAGGCTGTCATTATGTGTCTGCTAAAAGGATACCGTGCTTTTAAGGAACTCTCTAAGAGACCCCCGGTATCCCAGGATGCACAGCCAAAGCAAGTTACTTTCAGTTCTTTTTGAAGGTGTATAACAACAGGCATGATACTGTCAGGTTACTCCACCGGGGAGGAGGGAGGGCCGCTTATGACTATAACAGAGATACCCCTACTACAGAACTGGAGTTACAGGTAAGAAACTACTCCTTCTGTAGTAGGGGATCTCTGTGTATAGTCATAATCTATGAATAGAATGGCAAGCCCATCCCAACCAACAAACAGCGGTGGAGTAAAAACCGAACACCAAAAAAATTACTGTGCAAACAAATTCCTCAGCGAAGCCTGTCCAACCTGCGCATCTGCCCTAGCATCAGAGTCCAGGCAGTAATGCTTTGTAAACGTATGGACCGACTTCCAGGTGGCAGCCTTACAAATGTCAGCAATTGGAACATTCCTAAGCAAAGCTGTAGTCGCTGCTTTGCCCCTAGTCGAATGCGCTGTAGGCTTACCCCCTAACGTCTTATTAGCTTTCTGATAACAGAGCTGAATACAGGACACAATCCATCTGGAGATGGACTGTTTCGAGGTAGCTAGACCAGTTCTTACTGAACCATAATTTACAAACAGTTGATCCGACCTGCGGATGTCTTTTGTCTTATCTAGATAGAATTTCAACACTCTACGCACATCTAGCGAATGCAGAGACCTCTCCGCCGGAGAGGAGGGATGCTGAAAAAATGTAGGCAAAGTTATCATTTGATTTACATGGAAATCAGATATCACTTTAGGCAAAAACTTAGGATGAGTACGCATTACCACTTTAGAAGCATGGAATACAGTATACGGCTCTTGACAACACAGAGCCTGAATCTCACTTACTCTCCTGGCCGAAGTAATGGCCACAAGGAAGGCAGCCTTCCAGGACAAATGCTGCAGAGAAGCCTTATGAATAGGCTCAAAAGGCTCCCTCATTAATCTGGACAACACCACGTTCAATTCCCATGGTGGAGAAGGTCGTCTAACAGGGGGAAACACCTTACGCAAACCCTCCAAAAAATCTTTAATCACAGGGATTTGAAAAAATGAGGTTTGGGAAGGGCCCTTTCTATACGCAGTCAAAGCTGCGAGATGAACTTTAATAGACTGAAAATTAAGCCCAGATTGAGCTAACTGCAGCAGATAAGGCAAAACAACATCTTCTTTACAGGATGTAGGGTCAATGTCCTTTGCCGTGCACCATAAGCAGAATCTCTTCCACTTATAGGCGTAAGAAGTCCTCGTAGACTGTCTCTTCGCCTCTTTCAAGATCTCCATACAGTCCTGAGGTAGGTTCAAGTGTCCATACTGTACTAGCTCAGGAGCCATGCTGCCAAACTCAAGGACGAGAGATTGGGGTGAACCATCTGTCCTCCGAATTTCATGAGAAGGTCTGGCCGACACGGCAGGCGCCGGTGTGGCAGAACAGACCGGTGAAGAAGGTCGGTGAACCACCATTGCCTCGGCCACTCCGGAGCAATCAGGATCATCCTGGTTCTGGATTGCGACAGCTTGATCAGCACCGCCGGAATCAGGGGAATGGGTGGAAAGGCGTAGAGAAAGCTGTTGGACCAGCTGATCCATAGGGCATTCCCAAGTGTCCCTGGTTGGTAGTACCTGGACGCGAAGTCGCGGCATTTCCTGTTTTCTGCCGTAGCGAACAGATCGATATCCGGAGTGCCCCACTCTGCAAAGACGTCTCTTAGCACGTCGTCGTTTAGCACCCACTCGTGATTTTCTTGAACGAGCCTGCTGAGCGCATCGGCTTGGGCATTCTGCACTCCCGGCAGATGGATTGCCGTGATCGTTAGGTTCCTGGCCACCAGCCAATTCCAGATAGTCTGTGCCTCCCGAGACAGCGTGCGTGAACAGGAGCCCCCCTGCTTGTTGAGGTAATACATGGTAGTAGTATTGTCCGTCTGAACCAGCAGGGAGTTCGTCTTGAAGGAGGGATGGAACGCCTTCAGGGCCAAGTGTACTGCTCTGAGTTCCAAAAAGTTGATGTGGTAAGTCATCTCCGTCTGTGACCATTGTAGGAGAGTAGGGTCTGCTTTCTATGTTCACCCCCACTTTTTGCTTTTGCTTTACTGGTTTTCGACTTGGATGTGGCTGTGGGCCTGCTAACCAGACCCACAGCCCTGCTGTTCTCTCTCTAAATTGATACTATGTACTTTAGGTGCATAACACCTTTGGATAGGATCACCTTATTGGCCCCTGTACAGTGTACCCTAGGTACCCAGGGCATAGGTGTACCCTAGGCCTACCAGGGGCTGCAGCATGTATTATGCCACCCCTGGCCTGGCCTTCCATTATGACACAACTGGCTGATCACTCAGCTGGGGCAAGGTTGTGTAATCACTCCTTGCTTAGGTGTAGTATTCCTATACCTAACTTACATATAGACACATGTGTACCTATCAGCCACTCCTATGGCAGGCCTTAACAATCCTGGAGGCAGAGTGCTTGGTAACATGTGAGATGGTGCTCTAGCATGAGCTGAGCCTGTCTGCAGCTTTCGGAACCATGTCCTTATAGCTGTTCTATGATATAGCCTACCATATACTCTTAAAGTGCCTTATAATCTTAAACGGTTATGGTAACTATGGTTTGGCTTTATAAAAACATGTCGTGTAAGGTGTCTAACACTTTGGAATAATACCCCCATCCCATATCTGGGGATGAGGATATTATCCCTCCCTTCTAGAGGGAGAAGACAAGTTGTAACCTACTTACCCGGTTAAAGTTAACCAGAGCCCCAGCATCACAAAATGGATGCTGCTGCCACAGACACGAGTCTGACCTCCTGCTGCTGGGAGTGATCCCGGCAAGGGAGGCTTGGACAATAGGTTTCCTGCCTTGGGAGGTGCGAGCACCACCCCAGACAGGCCTTAGTGTATTGGGGCAGGGAGGGATGAAAAGAATGAGACATGCCTGGGGCACACAAGGTGTCCCGTGCATAGTCCAGTTCAAACCGGTGCTGGGGCACTCCAGCCCCAGTCCTGGCGCGAAACTGGACAAAGGGAAGGGGGTGTAACCACCCCCCTCCCAGGTCCCACCCATAAGGCGTGACCTAGCAGGTAACCCAGCCCCCCAGATTAGTATAAGAGTGGTAGCTGGGCCCCAGGAGATTAGATTATCCTGAACCTGCAACTTGAACAGAAACTCTGGACCTTCGACATTCGACGAAAGAAGAAGACTGAAGAATCTCCCTTGTGGCCAAGGAGTGGCTACCCTGTGCAAACAGGCACCATCAAGAGACTACCCTTTGCTTTGCTAAAGTTCTACGAGGGACCGACTGCAGAGCCCGACCAGAGCCTTGACTTCCAGACTTCTCCGACCCTGATCCACATCCACAGCCGAGCTGAGATCCGTGGAGGCGACGAGAGACGTGGGACCGGCTACCTGGGAAAAGTGGCTAGTATCTTCCAGCACAGCTTCTGAGGCACCCTCGAAGTTGTGCACCGGGGATTGAGAAGCCCCAACCCCAAGCACCATCTGCACCGAAGATCAGCCCCTCACACTCCAAGAGTCCTGCGTGGGGCCCTTCTGCATTTTCCTGCTTGCCGCGTCTGTCCGGTTGCTTGCCCGTTGGCTAGTGGCCTTTGTGACGACGCATCCAGAAATCTTCACTGCTGGTTTGGCTCCTCCAGACTGGCTCCCGCTTCCTTGCAAAAGAGAAGCACCCCAGACCATCCTGGTCTGCACCAGAAGCAAGTCCTCCGTGGGTTCCGCTTGCCAAGGCTTGGTGAGTCCTAGTCCAACTTCGACGCCGTCGACAGCAAGAGCCTTTGTGGGACAGCTCGCCTCCTGGTCCTGGTCGTCCTCGACGTTCCCTGGTCCTCGTGGCTGCAGCGACAAGCTTCACCTTCACCTGCCATCTTCACGACATCGCCTGGTTCCTTCCTGGTTCCACGTGGTCACTGGCTAGTGACCTTGACTCTGTCCCTTCTGCTTGCAGGTCTCCTCTCTTCTTGATCCCAGCCTTGGGATCCACCGGACACTCTTCACTGACTGCCTGTCAGCATCTTTCCTTCAGGCATCCATAGAAGTCCACGACGAAACCCGACGCAAGTTCACACCTATGCACCCGCAGCCTGTGGGCTAGGTAACTTGGGTACTTCGGTGCTCACAAGGGTAGTGACTATCCTAGGGTCTAGTTTCCGAGTCTCGACTCTCTAGCTGCTTCAGAAGTGTCCTTAAACTGTTAATTTCTAACTGCTAGTAATTCTATCGACTTTTACGCATTACGCGTGAGTGTTTCCACTCTGCACCTGAATCCCGTGGGCCTCCCACTTCCTAACTGTTGCTAGTGTAGTGTAGCCCCAGCGATTCCCTAGGCCTAGGCCTATCCTATTTCCGTGACAGTGGTCCTTATACCACTTACTTAGTATATGGTTTGCGTGGCCCCTAGGGCCTAACTGTATTACTTACCTGTGTGACTTAATGTATCCTTAAATAAGACTGTGTTGTACTTACCTCTAATCTCATAAAGAGTGCTGAGGGTTTGACTAGAATAAATACACTTTATTTTATATATATATCTGTTGTGGTGTCCTTTCATTTGGTATTCAAGGGATTATATATGGTATCACAGCTGGCTTCACATGCCATTCAGAGTTTAGCCTAAGACTGCTCTTGTCCATGCTACCACTAGGATAGCTGGTCTATAAGGTTGACTTTACAACCAATCACCATAAGGGTTGTTTGGACTGATATAAGGTGTACACTAGAACTAGTGACATCATACATCAGGCCAACTTCTCACAACCATATCCCCTGAATCTGAAGAGGGCCCGAATGCGCTCCCCAGCCCTGGAGAGACGCATCGGTCACTATGGTCTGGACCGGAATATCCTTGTGAAAGGGAGTCCCCTTGCAGACATTCTCTGAGGAGCACCACCATTTCAGAGACTGTAGAGCGTGTTGGGACAGATGAATCTTGTCCTCCCAACGCCCCCGCCTCTGGTCCCATTGATCCTCCACACATTCCTGCAGAGGCCTCATATGCAGACGTGCATTGGGGGTGAGAAAGATGCAGGAAGCCATCGACCCCAGTAAAGAGGACACCGTCCTCACTGTAGGAGAGTGGGCTGAGAGGAGGTGCAGGGCCTTCCAACGGATAGATAAGCGTCTCTCCTCCGAAGGACACACGCTTGCGTTCAAAGTATTGACTGAGGCCCCCCAAGTACTGGAGACACTGTACAGTGATCGGCACTGACTTCGACATGTTGATGTGCAGTCCCAGGCGATGAAGCAAGGCAGCTGTCCTGTTGAAATGACACTGGGCTTCCTGGTACGTGGAAGCTTTGATCAGCCAATCGTCCAGGTATGGATACACAAACACTTTGTTCTTCCGCAAGTGTGCTGCCACCACTGCCATGCACTTGGAGAACGTCCTTGGTGCAGACTTCAGACCAAACGGGAGTACTGTATATTGGTAATGGTTGTTGCCTACCAGAAACCTCAGGAACTTGCGATGCTTTTGTGCGATCGGCACATGAAAGTAAGCGTCCTGCAGATCTATGGCGCACAGCCAGTCTCCTCGATGCAACTGAGGGTAAATCTGATGCAGGGACAACATACGGAACTTTTCTCTGCGGATCCACTTGTTTGCTTGACGCAGATCTAGAATAGGCCTGAACTCGTTCTTGTCCTTTTTTCTGACGAGAAAGAACCTTGAGTAAAGACCTTTTCCTTTGTGCCTCAAAGGAACAGTTTCTATCGCCTTCTTCTTTAACAGAACGTCCGCCTCCCACTGGAGCTCTCGCACCATGAAGGAAGAGCGCACTGGTGGAATCTGTGGAGGCGGGCTGGTGAAACGAAGACTGTACCCATTGCAAACAATATTCAGCACCCACTTGTCCTGAGTTATTGTTCTCCACTCTGCCAGGTAGTATTGAATACTTCCCCCCCCACCGGAGCGGGTAACGGATGAGGGGGAAGTGACTTTTCAGGGCTTCGACCCGGCCGGGCCTTTGTTCCCCGACGAGGATTGATGCTGGCCTCTGCCCCTCTGGCGCTTTTGAAAGGACTGCCTCGGGAACTGTTGTTGTTGCTGGTGTGGTTGTTGACCAGACTGACGCCCTTGGCCGCGCTGTTTAGAATAACGCCTGCCATAGGAACGGAAAGATCTCTTCTGTTCCTTGGGTTTTTCCAACCCTACGGCCTTCAGGGTTTCTGCTTCGGCCTTCATGCGGGCCATTTCGTCATCCGCATGAGACCCAAACAACGTCGTGCCAGAGAAAGGCAAGTTAGCAATCTTTTGTTGCGCTTCAGGCTTCAGAGAGGTAAGTCTCAGCCAGGAATGTCTCCTCATGTGTACTCCATGACAGTACCCATGGGCCGCCAGCAATGACACATCCCCCGCTGCACTGATGATCTCGTTGGAGACCATCATGCCCTCATTCAACACCTCCTGGAAGTCTTCCCGTTTATCCTAGGCAGGGAGTCAGCAAACTGTTGCAGGGAGTCCCATAACGATCGGTCATAGCGACCCAGCAGAGCGGAGGCGCTAGCAGCCTTCATAGTCGAGGCCGACGTAGAGCACATCCTCCTCCCCAAGGAGGAGCTGTGGAAGAGGGCGACGTGGCATGTTGCTTCCTAGCCGCAACCACAATGACAGAGTCCGGGGGAGGATCCACCCTGAGGGAGTCCGGGGGAGGATCCACCCTGAGGAACGCCGGGTCCGAATCAGGGGCCCTGTATTTCTTTTGCAACCTTGAGGGTGCAGACTTCACCACGGCCGGTGTCAAGAAGACCTCCATGGCTGGTTCCTCCAGAGCTGGAACCAAAGGGAGGAGGGGGCGTGATAGATGCGCCTTGTGTAAAGTCTCGAATATCACAGAGGTAGGGGGAACTGGTACTGTCACTGAGATTCCCAATTTCGCCGCCCCTCTCATCAGAACATCTTGGAAAGTGGCAATATCATCCACTGGCGAGATTCTAGTAGGCGGCATTCCCGATAACGTGGGGGAAAGCCGTCCAGTGCCAGAAGAGTCCGAATACCTCGTGCCTCTAGATCGAGACCTATACCTCCGTCGCCCATGCCTTGTGTGAGTGGACGATCTGTGCCTGCTCCGTGACCTCCGGCGCGATCTAGAGCGTGATCTCAGTCTCTTAGGAGCCACCGGTCGCCGAGGAGAAGGCGGGAGCTGCGGCACCAGAGGCGGTGGTGGCGGAGGTCGCTTAGGAGGCGCCACTGGGAGCCGGGGGTCAGGCGGAGGAGGAGGAGAAGGAGGAGGAGGCGTGGGAGGCTTAGGTTGCGGTCGCGGCATGGGGTCCATTGGAGACTCTCTCCCATCACTCCTTGCGGGAGAACCCGGACTAGCCCTGTCCGGACTTCCGTCCACCCTTCTCTTCTTTGCAGGTCTACTCCGTGAAGAGGCCGAAGTGAACGAGGGGGAGCGTCCCGCTCTCCGAGATCCACGACTGGAGATCGTAATCACTGAAGAAGTGTTACCAGGTGATCTCGTCCTAGACGTAGAACCATGCGTGGACCTCGTACGGCTTCTCCTCGCCGTTTAACGCAAACTGCGTCTTCTCGACGTCGAACGGCGTCTTCTC
The DNA here is from genome assembly GCF_964204655.1 of Triturus cristatus. Lineage (NCBI taxonomy): Eukaryota > Metazoa > Chordata > Amphibia > Caudata > Salamandridae > Triturus > Triturus cristatus. Next base: position 418,798,469 of record NC_140585.1, on the reverse strand, counting down.
GACGTAGAGTGCCTTCGTCTCGACGGCGAGCCTCGAAGTCGACGGTGATCTCCGGCGCCTTGACGGCGATCTCCTTCGGCTCGACGGCAATCTCCGTCGCCTCGACGGCAATCTCCGTCGCCTCGACGGCGATCTCCTTCGCCTCGACGGCGATCTCCTTCGCCTCGACGGCGATCTCCTTCGCCTCGACGGCGATCTCCCTCGACTCGACGTCCGTCGCCGGTGGCTTTGCGTCGATGACGTCGATCCACGAGTCAACGGCGAAGGAGGCGAGCGGGCTCGCCTCGATGGCGAGCGGCGCTGGCTGCGGGGCTCAGTACGACGTCGATGGTGTGTCGACGTCGACTGTGAAGCCTTCGACGGCGACCTAGTCCGAGGTCTCGCCGGCCCCTCTCTCGACGGCGAACGTCGAGGACGCCGAGATCCAGAGCCCTGGATCGACGGCGAACACACCGGTGCTGTACCTTTCGCCGTCGAAGCCCTCGACGTCGAACGGGATCTTCCGGCCGGTAGGCGTCGTTTCTGCTCCATTTTCTGCCCGGAGGTCCCTCCAGTGGCTGAAGCATGGGCAGAGGATGGGGAAGGAGATCCTCCATGCCCAGAAGTCCCACCTGTTCTCTGCTTCTCCTGTCCCTGAAGGCGAATCTTCTCTCTGTCTCTCAGGGTCCTCCTGGAGAAGGTCTTGCAGATGTCACATGTAGCAGGGACATGTGAAGATGATAAGCAGAGAATACAGACATCATGTGGGTCCGTCTTGGCCATTTTCCTCCCACACTCAGGGCATTTATCAAATAAAGCCATGCTAAGGGTGGGCCAAACTGCACCAAATTGCAGGATGCAGCAGAGAAAGGCTCTAGACGTCGAATGAACAAACTTCTTTATAAAAAAAAAAAAACAATTTTTATCCAAATTATCCACCCAAAAGGGTAGAGGTCAAGCTCCAGGCTGTGCATCCTGGGATACTGGGGGTCTCTGGAGAGTTCCTTAAAGGCACGGTATCCTTTTAGCAGACACATAATGACAGCCTATAGGGCTTGTCTGTCCACCCCTTCCTCTCTATTGTTTAAAGGGATTTTGGTGAAGGGAGTGTGATATAATAAAGGAACATGTCAGATGTGAATAAAAATGACATTTAAACTTTATGTTGGCTTTTGTGTTCACTTCAGATGAAGTGCTGGCCAGTGCAGCCATATTGTTATCAGGCTGTATTATTTTGTCTGTCTCTTAAGTGTCTTTGCAGGTTTGCAAATGCAGGACAGCTTAAGCGATATTTTGATTGCTCCGGGGTCCCCGCACATGGGCGTGACTATTCATAGATTATGACTATACACAGAGATCCCCTACTACAGAAGGTATGGCTACTCTTCCAGGTGGCTGCTCTGCAGATGTCCCGGATAGGTTACCCAGCAAAGAGGGCTGTAGAGGAAGAGACTGCCCTCGTGGAGTGCGCACGGACTTTACCCTGAATGGGTTTCCCAGCTAATTGATAACAATACTGGATAGAGCTGGCAAGCCAACTTGCAATTCCTTGTTTAGAAAGGGGGAAACCCTTACGAGGAGCACTACCACAAAGAGTTGTGGCGACTTCCTAAAGTGTTTAGTCCTTTTAAGATAGAATTTTAAGCAACACTGAATGTCTAATGAATGAAGTGACCTCTCTGCCGGAGTTGCAGGTCTAGGGAAGGAGACTTGAGTACCACAGGTTCGTTTAAGTGAAAATTCGAGGGCACCTTGGGGATGAACTTTGGGTAAGTGCAGAGCACTACCTTGTTATTTTTTAACTGCAGAAAAGGATCCTGGATAGTGAGTGCTTGCAATTCACTAACCATTCTAGCAGAAGAGACCGCAGAAGAGCCACCTTCCACAACAGGAATTTCAAGTCCCCCCCCCGAATCGGCTCGAAGGGATGTTTCATGAGCTGAGCCAAGACCATGTTAAGGTGCCACAGCGGTGGAGGAGGCTTAATCAGAGAATCCCCTTCATAAATTGTTTATTCTTGCTGACCAAAGAGAAGGGCCCGAAGTTGTTCTCCTGTAGTGAGAGATGGCCGCAAGGTGAACCTTAATGGATGCATGAGCCAGGCCCGCTTTTGCCAAAGACAGAACGTAAGGTAGGATTTCATGAGAAGAGAATGGATGCACTCCCGATTCTTGGCACCAGTGACAAAATCTGTCTCCACTTCATGCGGTATGTCTTGTTTGTACTCTGAGCACGAGCTTGGGAAAGGATCCCTCTACATTCTGCAGACAGCTTTAGGTTGAGAAACTCTGTGCTGAGGAGCCATGATGATAATTGCAGGGATTTGGGATCCGGATATAGTATCTGGCCCTGGGACATAGGCAGTAATGACGAGATAGGATCCAAAGGAATCGGATGCTGAGATTTAGTTGGACTGAGCCTGTCAGACCTATGGGAGGTCTTTTTAGAGGCTTTTTGGGGGCGCTCCTCAGAAGAAGCTGGGTCAGATCATCTTTTCTCAGATCTTCCAGAAGATGCAGCAGATGAGGCCTCATCATTGTCATCATTAGACACTGGATATCTTCTGGATTGTAGTTTCTGGAGCCAGGTAAGGAGACGCCCCTCACGGTCCCTGAAGGTTTTCGTAGAAAGGGTACGATATACCTTGCAGTCCTTGGCCTTATGGTTCGGATACAGGCAATATATGCAATCTTTATGAAGGTCATCCACATAAAGACTCTTTTTAGAGCAGGTGGCACAAGCCTTAACAAGCATTTACAATGCAATGGTCTCGGCATTGGTAAGGTTAGAGCTATTGGCATTGCTCATGACATTATTTTTGTTTATGTTTTTTGTTTTTAAAACATTTAAAGAAACGGCATTGTCATGAGCAATGCCAATAGCTCTAACTTTAACAATGCCGAGACCGTAATTAAGGCCAAAGGATGTGTGAAGTCACTTCCGCTACCCCAGGCATTTTGGTGAATTGACGCCCATGCTAACTCCTCTTAACTTAACGCACCACTAGAAACTGGACAGAAGGCTTCCCTTCCCTCTAAGCACAGCACTTACCAACACATTTTCATCCGTAACCAATCATCCTTGGGCTAACCTCGAACTGCGGATTACGTTGAAGCGTGCTGCTCGCCATAAAGCGCCTTGCGAGGCACAGTAGGCGCTGTGTAAATGCAATTATAATGCATTTACCTCACAAAAGCACAGCGGCCGTCACCCCAGTCGGTGCCTCCAAGAGGTCCCACCTGCGAGGCCTCGCCTGTGATTTACGCCCAGCTAACACATTTACTTCCCCCGCGTGCCTTGGGGTTTCTGTCTGTTTTGAAAGTTAAATACACATCCCTGCGGGGTTGAGTGAGGGCTCGGCCAGCGGTGACACCCGGGTGTTTTTCTTCCTGACAGCCCCCCATCGACGGCGAGGACAGTGTGATGGTAGCGGGGGCGCTCCTCGAAGGAACTTCAAAAGCCGTCTGTCCTCGCCGAGCGGCCAGGTTCCTGTCGGGGAGGCTGATAAGAGACCGAGGCCGCCGAGCTCTTCCTCCGCAGAGGAGTGCGGGAGAGATTTAAAGCCTGCTCCTCCTAAAGCGCTTCCTCGGGTCAAAAGTCGCCGACATTAGGTTATAATGAGACACCCCAGGCCATTTGTAAAGGCCTGGCATCGGGCGTGAGGAGAAGGGGGTGCGGGTAAACGTAGAGCATGCCGCAGCCATCAGGCACAGGACAGCGCAGGTGGTTGAGTGAATGTAGTGATGAAGACGCTGCCCACTCTGGCTGACGTCACAGAGGAGGACTGTCCTGTGGGGAAACTGGGGGATTTACAGGCAGAACTATGGTTCTATAATTCTAAAAAGCCCGTTGGGCTGGGGCGGGAGTCAGACAGAAAGACTCTGTCTCAACAGTAGCAGCTCTACGGAGGCCGGATGTGATGATACAAATGAGACTGCTAGGCGGAGGGCGTGGACACGCAAACCCACCCTCTGCAAGCTTAGCTTACCTGGGCTTGGCTGTAAATTGATCCCCTCCCGTACCAGCATTTCGGGCTTCCATTGTGACTGGTTACATCTACCGCACGCACCGCCCGGCAGCGCAGGCGAGGAGGAGGAGGAGGAAGAAGGACGACGACGACATCCAGGAGGTGCGAATACCGGGCAATGATGATGATGAGGAGGACGACGACATCGAGGAGCTGGAGAACAGCCGGGAGCCTGAGCTCAAGGAAAACAACCGGAAGACACCACCGCCTTTCTCCGAGGCAGAGAAGAACTGCCTCGGAGAAACGCAGCGTCGTTTTCGGATTCGGGGGCGTGTTTTGCTGTTGTCTCCTCCCTGAGACTTTTCGCAAAAAACACGCCCCCGATCCGAAAAGGACGGGGCAGGATTGGAGTGACGGGACCTCTTCTCCAATGGCTGGCCAGCATTTACTAGGCCAGCCAATGGAGAACAGGGTAGAAGAGGGGCGGGTTCAAGCCCCTCTTCTCCCAAGTCATTATCTCTCGCGAGCGAGACTGCGCAAGCGCAGCCATCGCTAGCCGAGACCTAAAAATGCCTTTTTTCTCCTTGTCTGCCATTATGAAAAGAGAACAGACCAAAAAGTAGAGTAATCTGTTGAAAAAAGTACTGAAGAACTCTCTCAAAAGTAGTAATAAGGAATAACTGAGCAGAGTTCAGTGGAGACTCCCCAGCACAAAGTGTGGTAGAAAATCTGAAGGTCTGAGGTTCTCTCAGGGGGTTCTAAGGGGTGAGGCTGATCTGATTGGTTGTTGACTTTATTTGGTCTCTTTTACAAAAAAGAGGTGGATATGTTACAAAACTGGAATGGGCCTAGGCATGGTTTCTACTTTGTAATGGTTTTGCATTATGACTCCCATCACGACGACGGGGAATGATTCAAGCATGTGAATCTATGAAAGTTCCAATACTGGAGTAAGGAAAATGCTACTTACCAGTATGCATCTGTTCTTGGCATGTAGAGCTGCAGAGTTGTACACTATGCATAGATCGCCATCTGGTGTTGGGCTCAGATGCTTGCTCGTTGTCTTGGAAGTCTTTTGTAGTCACGAGATAGGGGACTCCTCCCTTGGACGATAGTGCGCATGGGCATCGACTCCATCCTCAGGTTGTTTCTCCATAATGGGGAAATGGTGGAGTCAGTAAGAAGTAAGATGTCCATGAGAATGTATCTAATCAAGATAATACTGGAACAGACAGGTTCCGGGGAGGCGGGTGGGCATGTACAACTCTGCAGCTCTACATGCCAAGAACAGATGCATACTGGTAAGTAGCACTTTCCGTTCGAGGCATATGAGCTGCAGATTGTAAACTATGCATAGACTGTACAGCAGTGTCTCCCCTAGCGGTGGTCACTAGTATCTGTTGCAGTAGTTTGAAAAAGTGTTTTAGAAACAGCCTGGCCTACAAAAGCTAGTGGCTTAGCCTGCACATCAACAATAGTGTTTGGTGAAGGTGTGTGGTGTAGGCCATGTTGCTGCTTTGCAGATGTCATCTAAGGGAATGTTCCTTAGGAATGCCATGGAAGCCCCTAGTTTGCATGTTGAATGCGCTCTAGGGGGTTTTGTCAATGTGGGTTTAGCCTTCTGGTAGCATATTTGAATGCATTTTACTATCCACCTCGCGATCCCAGCTTTGTAGATGGAGTTGCCTTTATGAGGTGGGGAGAAGGCTACAAACAGTTGTTTTGTCTTTTTAAAGGGCTTAGTCCGGTCAATGTAATAAAGTAGGGCTCTTTTGACATCTAGTGTGTGAAGAGCTCTCTCTGCCAGAGTCTGAGTTTTGGAAAAACACCGGTAACTCAACTGACTAGTTAAGATGGAAAACGGAGATTACTTTGGGAAGGAATTTTGGATTTGTTCTGAGAACCACTTTATTATAATGTATTTGTAAGAGGGGTTCTTGTATGGTTAAAGCCTGGATCTCACTTACCCTTCTGAGAGAGGTAATTGCGACAAGGAAAGCTACTTTCCATGTGAGGAACTGAAGTTCACATTTATGTAGAGGTTCAAATGGGGGACCCCATGAGACTGGTAAGAACAACGTTTAAATTCCACACCGGAGAGGGTGGCAGTCTGGGAGGAATTCTTTTTTTAAGGCCCTCCATAAAGGCTTTAATGGCAGGTACTCTAAATAGTGACAAGTGTTGTCTGTTGTGTAAATAAGCAGCAAGTGTGCTAGATGTAATCGTATGGATGAATATGCTAGATTACATCTTTGTAAGTGTAGCAAATGATGTCTTGGATTGAAGCATCCAGTGGCTCAATCTTGTTATTGCAGTAGATGCCAAATCTTTTCCATTTAGCTGCATTGCAAGCTCTAGTAGTAGGGCGTCTGGCTTCTTTAATGATGTTCATACAGTCCGGTGGAAGGTTAAGGTAACCGAACTCTAGGACTTCAGGAGCCAGATCGCTAGATTCAGTTGACCTGCATTGGGGGGCCTCATCTCTCCATGGTTCTGCGTAAGCAATGTTGGGGAGAGGCGTAGTTTTTGGTGGGGAACTACTGAGAGTGTTGTGAACCACGGTTGCCGTGCCCATGTGGGAGCCACCAGGATCACCCTGAGAGACTGTTGTCTGAGCTTGGGTACTACTAGGGGATTCAATGGGAGTGGCGGAAAAGCATATGCAAATCTGCCTGACCAGTTCATCCATATCACATTGCCTTTGGACAACGGGTGTGGAAACCTGGCGGTGAAGGTGGCTAAGAGATCTATGTCTGGTTGACCCCACATTTAGAAAAATGGTTGAAGAACTTGGGGATGAAGTTCCCATTTGTGTATCTGCTGTGTCTGTCGACTTAGCAGATCCGCAATTGTATTGTGAACTCCTGGAAGATGTTCTGCCAGAAGGTATATGTTTTGTGGAATGGCCCATCTCCAAATGGTTTGTGCGAACTGGGACAGCTGCAAAGAATGTGTGCCTCCTTGTTTCTGTATGTAATACATGGTTGTCATGTTGTCTGTCCGGACTAGGACAGTCTTGTGCTGTAGATGTACTTGGAATGATTTTAGTGCTAGAAATATTGCCAGTAATTGTAGGTGATTGATGTGGAGCACTTTCTGCTGCGTGGTCCATTTGCCTTGAATCGTGTGGTTTAGGAGATGGGCTCCCCAGCCGGTGAGTGATGCGACTGCTGTTAGCACTATCTGTGGAACCAGCTGGAGGAACGGCCGCCCTTTGGAAAGGTTTCGTGTGTTCCACCACTGCAGAGAGCGATGTGTGCGGCTGTCCACCAACACCAGATCTTTAAGTTGACCTCGAGCCTGGTTCCACTGATGTGCTAGGCATTCCTGTAAGAGGTGCATCTGAAGTCTTGCATGAGGTACGATAAAGATGCAAGAGGCCATCATCCCTATGAGTTGCATGAATACCCTTGTTGGGAGGGAATGCTGTGGTTGAAATCTGGAAATTAGTGTTTGCATACCGGCTATCCTCGTTGGATTGGGATATGCTAGAGCTCTGGAGGTGTCTAATGAGGCCCCTAGATACTGATGTATGTGGGAGGGCTGAAGATTTGACTTGGGGTAGTTTACTGTGAATCCCAAGTCGTGTAGCAGCTGGATGGTTTGAGGAGTGTGATGAACACACTGGTTGAATGACTTGGCTTGTATTAGCCAGTCATCGAGATATGGAAAGAAATGGATTTGTTGTCTTCTCAAGTGTGCGGCTACCACTGCAAGGCACTTTGTTAACACTCTGGGTGCGGTGGTCACCCCGAATGGAAGGTCTTTGAACTGATAGTGTTGTCCGTCTACTATGAACCTTAGATACTTCCTGTGAGCAGGATGTATGGGAATGTTGAAGTAGGCGTCCTTGAGATCTAGGGTGGTAAGGAAGTCGACTTGTTTTTTTTTTTTTTGAAACCGTTTATTGCAATCTCAAATATATACAGATATGGGCCTACAACCTTCCGGCCGGCCGCTAAAATGACGACGACAAATGGCATACATACAATGAGGCACTGAACTTTACATAGACACTAAGGCAGGAGGTATCCACAACGCGGGCCATATGGCTCTGAGCCCACAATACGGTTTCATTTTATACAACACAACAACAGAAATAAACACACACCCGCAAGGCAACCCACGATCAAAAGCGGCAGCACGTGCTCCTCAAATGGGGGACCCCAAACCATCCAATGAAAACCCCCAAGCGGGGAAGGGAAACAGGTCCGGGACTAGGAGAATATTGTGCTCGGAACTGAGGGAGGGAGTAAACTAGGGGGATGGAGCTGGGGAAGCGGGAGGCAGCAACGGCGGCTCGCAGATACCCCCGCGGTAGGCGTTCCAGGGGCCCCATATCTTCACCCATGCCCCAGGCTTACCCCGCGCCACATACACCACCTTCTCTCGGAACATGCACCAATCCATGTGTTCTTTCCAGGCCGACACCGCCGGGGACCTCTGGGATCCCCACAGCTGCACAACGTCCCGTTTAGCCACCATATAGCCCAGAGTCACCCATCGCGTCTGCGGAACCGAGTAATCGGTCGGTTCCCACACATTCAGCAAACATCTCGCTTCAGGCAACAGCGCGACATGCGTGACCGCTCGCAGGACCTCATGCACACCACGCCAGAATCGCTCCACCCTCGGGCATTCCCACAAAATGTGCAAAAAGGTCGCGTAAGCACCACACCCACGCCTACACAATCCGTCCTCGGCATAGCCCATACGCAGAAGCCTTGGCCCCGTCATGTACACCCGGTGGAGTATCTTAAGCTGGACGAAACGAAGGCGAGCCGGGATGGCCACCTCCTTCGGAGAGGCCACCGCGGAAATCCAGTCCTCGTCGTCCAACTCCAGCCCATCGGCAACCCAGGCCTCGCGGAGGCCAGTCAGTAAGCCCGAGCGATCATTTATCAATTTCTTGTAAATGAGGGAGATCGTGCTGTCCGGAACATGGCCATCTAGCACTCGATCCTCCAGGGGGGAGGACTCCGGGATGGAGGCCACGTCTGGGAAGACGGAGCCCAGCGCGTGACGGACCTGCAGGTAACGAAAGTGTTCACTGCCCCGCAGCTGAAACTCCGCCTGCAGCGTCTCGAATGTTTTGAATCCTCCCCTCGTCCAGAGATCCCCCACTGTACTGATGCCTATAGTGTCCCACTGCTCAAAGCCCTTCGAGGTCCACAGAGAGCCCAACCTCTCAGACGCGTACAGCGGTGACGCCCGGGTCAAACGGTCCTTCCAGCCCATAGCTGCATTAGCCGCGTGCCATACTCGCACCATGACACGCGTGGGTCCCGTCAAGCGGGAATCGGGCACACTAGCGTAGAGCGCTCGATTGTAGTCGCCACCGGGCAGGAGCATCTTGTCCATTTCAAATGCCGGGTTTAGGGCGGGCCCATAGAGGCCCTGATTAATTGCAGCCAACTGGGAGGCCCAGTAATACCGTTTAATATCCGGGAGGGCAATCCCTCCATCGTACCACGGGAGCGTCAACTTTGCCAAGGCTATACGCGGCCTCCCATCCAAGAACAGGCGGCGCTGTAGACCTTCCACTTCACGGAAGTAGCGCGCTGGGACCAGGTCCATAGTGTTCTGGAGAGCGTACAGGAAGCGCGGCAGTGACATCATCTTGAACAACGCCGCCCGGCCGAGCGGCGAAAGTGGCAAGCGCCGCCAGCGCGCGACGTCCTCCTTCAAGCGCTGGAGGGGGGGAAGCAAATTTCGTTCGTAGCGGGCCACCGGGTCCAGCGTAATGTAGACACCCAAGTATCGAAATCCCTCCGAGGCAATCTGGATCGGACAGCCCCGCGGGAGGACAGGAGCCTCCCCGGAAAGCACATAGACACAGGATTTGGCCCAGTTGATGACAAGGCCTGAATTGCGGCCAAAAGAGCGCAGAACATCGACCAGGACAATCAGTGATTTGCGCGGGGAAGCTAAGTACAAAAGGATGTCGTCTGCATAGAGAGACACGCGGTCCTCATACTCAGGGGTCCAACGGAGACCTCGGATAGAAGGGTGCCACCGCAGCCACTCTGCCAGGGGTTCCAAGGCCAGTGCGAACAGGAGCGGCGACAGGGGGCAACCCTGTCGCGTGCCCCGTCCCAGCACGAATGGGGCCGAGACTCGACCATTCACCACCACCTGCGCAAGTGGGTCCGAGTACAACAATTTGACCCAGCTGATGAAGCCCGGCCCGAAGCCAAACTTCGCCAGCATCGCCCAGATGTACGGCCACTCGAGTGTGTCAAACGCCATAGTGGCGTCCAAAGCCGCCAAGATGGCCGGCTCCCGCACGAACGGAACACGCGCTAGCACGCCGTGCAGGCGTCGCAAATTAAGAGCCGTATTGCGATGGAGGATAAAGCCGGACTGGTCTTGGTGGACCAGGTCGCCCACCACGCCGACCAGCCGGTTGGCGAGCACCTTGGCAAGGATTTTAGGTTCCGCATTCAAGAGCGAGATAGGCCGATAGGATGTGACCCGATCTCGAGGTCTCCCCTCCTTGTGGATGACCACGATGGTAGCCAGACGCTGGTCCGGCGGGAGGGAGCCCCGCGAGTGGGCCGCAAGGAACATTGCGCGGAGGTGGGGTGCCAGTACATCCGGTCGCAGCTTGTATAACTCGATAGGAATGCCGTTTGGGCCCATGGCCTTGCCAGAAGCGACCGAGCGGATGGCGAGGGCGATTTCGTCCGAGGTGGGGGCGGCATCCAGCGACTCCCTGTCCTCCACAGAAAGGGAGGGGAGCGCGATGTCACGCAGCAGGGCATGGGAATCCTCCTCCGAGCAGGGAGAAACCGGGGAATATACCTCGCGGAAATAATCCGCAAAGCAAGAAACAATGCCTTCCGGCTCAATGACATGCACGCCATCCGTCCTCTCAATCAGCGGGACCACACGACTCGCTCTCTCCTTCTTATCCAGCCACGCAATCAACTTGCCCGCCTTATCACCCACATCATACAATCGCCCCTGTTGCTCTCTGCTGAGGCCCCTGGCCGCCTCCGTGACGAGGGCCCTATAGGCCGCCTGCTTAAGGTGCAGGACGTGGAGCGCAGCGTCAGTCACCCCACTCCCCAAATCACCCTCCAATTCAGTAATTTCGGCCTCCACCCGGGTCACCTCCTCCTGTGCGCGCCTCCGGGCATGGGAAATAAAGGAGAGGGCCTCCCCTCTCAGTACCGTCTTGAAAGCCTCCCACAGGGAGATAGCAGACAGGACTGACCCCACATTCTCCTCGAAATACCGTTGCAAGGATTTAATCAAGGCAGCGCGAATAGTGGGGTCGCGCAGGTACCAAGCGTTGATTGGAGCTACCCTGCCCTCCCCCCTCGGGAAGACATCAAAGTGCAACAGGAGCGGGGAGTGATCTGAAATGCCCCTCGCCAGATGGCGCACCTCCCCCACCCTCCCGGCATAGGCCGCAGGGACAAGGATATGATCAAGCCGCGAAAGGCTACCATGGGCACCCGAATGGAAGGTGTACTGCAGCTGAGTGGGATGCTGTAAACGCCAGCAGTCTACCAATCCCAGTGTGTCCAAAAGGCCCGACAGCCACGCCTGTGCCCGGGGGAGGTCCCTAGGGGGATAACGATCCATAGTCCCAGAAACCACCGCGTTGAAGTCCCCCCCAACCACCAGAAGCCCCCCCGGAAGGTCAAGAAGGAGGCGTCCCAGGTCCGCAAAGGTGGTGGACTGTAGCCCCGGTGGGACGTACACTGAGACAAAGACGACTACTTTGCCCTCCATTCTCCCCACCAAAACAGTGTAGCGTCCCCTCTCATCATGGCGCACCTCGTCTATTTCTAGCGGGAGCGAGGTCTTGACCATAATGCCCACCCCTCGTGAGCCTGACGTAAAGCCCGAGTGGGCCACCAAACGATAACCACGTCGATTCATGGCACAAAAGGAGTTACCAATAAGGTGTGTCTCCTGCAGAAAGACCACATCAGGCGAAATCCGTTTCAGATACTGCAGGACCACACCCCGCTTAATCCTATCCCCCAGCCCGTTAACGTTCCAGGACAACAAAGTCAGGTCCCTACCCCCCATCACATACAGAAGCCATCATTTGTCCCCCCGAGAGCAACTCAAAAACACCAGTACAATAAAGGGTTTGCCTTGCGGTAGAAACGAACCACACCCCACCCCAACCCACCCATCCCAACAGAACTCCCCCCACCCTGCACCCCTGCATGAGCCCGAACAGCCCCCCCAAAGTGCAGTGTGCCTGTCGCCCCATAGAAGAAAACTAACTAGTCCCCCAGAGGAGGAGGGAGATCCCCCAAGAGACCCCGCACGACCTCCACAGGAGGGGAACTTACCCTAACAGTCAATGGTGACAATAACACAGCCCGGAGCAAGGCCTACCATTAGTCCCTTAGTCCTGATCCGGCGGGCCCTCCCCACCAACCGCACCCCCCCGCCCCCCCGGCCCCGATCTCCAGGCAAAGTGTCCAGCCAGTCCCCGGCCGCCTCGGGACGATCAAAAAAGTGCGTGCGGCCATCTACCTCCACCCTCAGCTTAGCTGGAAAAAGCATCGAATATTTGAGATTCAGGTCTCGTAGGCGACGTTTGACACCCAGAAAGCTTAGTCTCTGCTTTTGGACCGCCGGGGTGAAGTCAGGATAGAAATTAATATCCATGTTATCAAGTCTGACTGGCCCTTGGAGCCTAGAAGTCTGCAGGATAGCGTCTCTGTCCCTAAAATTGAAGATCCGGGCGATGAGAGGCCTCGGAGGGGCGCCGATCTTAGGCCTACCCCCGGGGACCCTATGGGCCCGTTCCACTGCAAAGAATTTGCTCAGCCCCCGAGGCTGTAGGTGGGTGAGGACCAGGTCCTCCACGAACAGATCCGCTGCCTCCGCCTCTCGTCCCTCCGGCACCCCGATAATGCGGACGTTGTTTCTCCGGGCCCGACCCTCGGAATCCTCCAGTCGACGATTCATCAGGGCGCTCGCCTGGCCAAGCCTGCGCACCTCCTGTTGGAGGGCCGCCACGTCAGTTGTGAGGCCCGAGGTAGAGTGGGCCAAAGAATCGACCCGGTCATTTGTTTTAGACAGATCGGCTCTCACGAGGCCCACGTCCACGAGGGCCGAGTCGATCTTCTGCGCCAGAGTGTCAAAGCGCTGGTCCACCGAGGCCTTCATCTCGGCGATGGCGCCCATGACGTCCCGGAGGGTCAGGTCCGTGGGCGGAACAGGAGCATCAGTCGGGCCCGTGGGGGACCTACGCAGCACCTCTGGAGATCCCTTCTGGAGGGTGTAGCGGTCCATGTTATTGGATTGTTGGGCCGTGCCACGACGGGTCGACTTCACCTTGGCCCGGTCGCCATCTTGTTTTGTGGCCATGGTCGCAATCCCCAAATCGAGCCAATCTCCTCAGAAAAGGGGCAGACAATCCCGTTCAAGGGCTCCGGGGGGGGGGCGACCACCGCTCCTCAGGACGGATCGCAGCCGGCGGGCCGGCAGGGCAGCCCAACGAGGCCACAGCACCGCACACCGCCCCGCAACCCAACCTCGCCTGGCAGCAAGGAGGGCGCAAAAGCGAAAGTGAAAGCGCGGGGTACGCGAGCCACCCAGCTTTGCCCGCCGCTGTTGTTCACTTTGTGTCCGGATCGCCCCACGACTCCAGTACGGGGGGCCGGCGTGGAGAAGGCCGCAAACCTCAATCGATGCTCCTGCCGGTGTCCGAGGTCCGATTTAAAAACGGAAAACGGGCGTCACCTCTGCACGGGTTCACAAATACAGTCCCCTCATCTGGGACAGGATTCTGTCAGGATTTATACAGGAGGTCGCGGAGGTCCTCGGGAGCCTCGCACCTACGCGGCCATCTTGGTTGCGCGCTAGGCTCCTCCTCCGGAAGTCACCTTGTTGAAGTAGTGGGAGGACCTGTTGGAGAGTGATCATATAAAAATGATCTGATTGTATATAGAGACTGAGGGGTCTGAGGTAGAGTATTGGCCGTAGGGTCCCGTCTTTTTGGGGGATTAGGAAATACCACGAGTAAACCCCTGTTCCTTGATACTGTAAGAGAACTAGTTCGATTGCCTGCTTTTGAAGCAGTGAGAGAACCTCTTGTTTTAAGAGCGCGAGGTGTTCCGTGGACATTGGATGCGGTTTGGGTGGTATGGTGGGTGGGGTTGCTGTAAGTTCCAGGCAGTAACCATACTGGATAATTTGTCTTACCCTCTTGTCTGTTGTGATGGAATCCCAGACAAGTGGGAACTGTGAGTCTCCCTCCGACTGGAGTGGAATGGTCTGGAGGGAGTGGAGGGAAGTCACTGTTTATTAGTGGGGGAGGCACAAGTGTTGTGGTTACCTCGGCCTCTCTTTGTTATTTCCCCTGTATCCACCTCTACAATATCCTCTGTTGGGGGATGTTTGCATGGTGTTTTTGTAGGAAGAGGAGGCAGGGCCTGTTCCAATGTTTTATGGATGCTCCTCTATAGAAGGAGCGACGAAAGGAACCATGTGTGGATGGAGACTGTAATGCGCCCATAGATTTAGCAGTCTCCGTGTCCTTTTTCATCTTCTCAAGAGTGGTATCTACAGCCGGTCCAAAACGTTGTTCCTGATTGAACAGCTGGTGGAGGATAGTGGTTTGTCAATCCCGGGATTGAGAATTCTAGCTCTCACAGGGTCTTTGAATATGTCGGGGGCATGTTTAATTACCCTTTTTGCATTGACAGGATTTGGACAGTTTTCTGTGATTGTTCAAAAGTGTCTAGGAGGAAGTCCTCATCTGCAGGGTCTGAATGCATCTGAACACCATGGTAGACAGCAGCTCTATTTACAAGCTGACCAAAGCCAATATTGTCATCTGGTGGAGATGACTGTTGGATATGGGTGGGGATCCGGGAGGTCTGGGGGGGATCAATTGGGTCATCATAATCGTCCCAATCGTCTTGTGGTACGTCCGTGTTGTCATCTGGGTCAGTGAAAGAGTCATTGTTGCCTTCCCCAACCCCTAAATCATCATCGTCATCCTGCGGTGGTGGTGGAAGTTTTGGAGGCTGTGGAGGAGAGACAGGCTTAGGTGAAAGAACAGGCTCAGGAGGAAGGACAGGAGAAGAGGGTCTTATAGAAGAAGTGGCACAGTCTTTTTCTTCACAAGCACTGCAGGAGTGTCTGGTGAGTCCAGCTTCCTCTGGAACAGCAGCCACATGTCCCGTTTTGGGGTCTATATGGAGTTTTTTCTGCTTCAGATCGACAGGATACGGTTGAAAAAGTTCTTCCTCCTCGGTAACCGCTTTCGGCGCTTGGGTCAGAGCAGGGTTTGGACTTCTGCTCCAAGGCCTTAGGAGTTGGTTTGGAGTCCTTTGGCTTGGCTATGGAGACGGAAATCTTTTTCGGTTCCAAAGGCTTTGGTTTTGGATCCAATTACTTTTCTTTCGGCGTCGAGGTAGTCGGTGCAGACTTCTTTTTGGGAGTAGGATCAACTGGGTCATCATAATCGTCCCAATCGTCTTGTGGTACGTCAGTGTCGTCATCAGGGTCAGTGAAAGGGTCATTGTTGCCTTCCCCAACCCCTAAATCATCATCGTCATCCTGCGGTGGTGGTGGAAGTTTTGGAGGCTGTGGAGGAGAGACAGGCTTAGGAGGAAGAACAGGCTTAGGAGGAAGAACAGGCTCAGGAGGAAGGACAGGAGAAGAGGGTCATATAGATGAAGTGGCACAGTCTTTTTCTTCACAAGCACTGCAGGAGTGTCTGGTGAGTCCAGCTTCCTCTGGAACAGCAACCACATGTCCCGTTTTGGGGTCTATATGGAGTTTTCTGCTTCAGATCGACAGGATACGGTCGAAAAAGTTCCTCCTCCTCGGTAACCGCTTTCGGCGCTTGGGTCAGAGCAGGGTTTGGACTTCTGCTCCGAGGCCTTAGGAGTTGGTTTGGGGTCCTTTGGCTTGGCTATGGAGACGGAAATCTTTTTCGGTTCCAAAGCCTTTGGTTTTGGATCCAATGGCTTTTCTTTCGGCGTCGAGGTAGTCGGTGGAGACTTCTTTTTGGGAGTAGGTTGCTCTCCCGTCTTCGGTGCCGAAGGCGCCTGCGGGACACTGAGATACGGTTTGCTCAGTCCCGGCTACCGGAAGGCTTGTCCTTTATTTTCGGAGGCGGGCGCGGGGCTTCTGAAGCTGGTTTTCAGTCACGACTGGGGCCAGCAGGCGAAGTCTTGACCAGGGCCTTCTTTTTTTTTGGGTGGAGTTGGGTTAGGGGGAGTTGTACTCACTGGTTGACCAGGAGTGATTTGGTCATCTGAGTAGTCTGCTTCGGACATGATTGCCAGGTCCTCAGAATCCTCCTCTGGGACATCGGGTCCTTCATCGAAGATGTCCACTGGTGTCGAGGCTGCTCGCTGCGCCATGATGTCGTTGGGCCCTGCGATCAAGGATGGTTTTCTTGGATCGAAAAGAGGCGCAGGCCTGGCAATTGTTCTAGTCGTGCTCGGGCGAGACACACAGGTTACAGACCTTGTGATGGTCACTGTGTGGGAATTTCGCTCCACACTGGGGGCATTTTTTGAAGGGAGTCCTTTCCATGAGCTGTAGGCCCGAACGGCGTAGATAGGCCAAGAGGCCTGCATCGACGACTGGAATAGAGTAGCTCGGATGCACGAAGATCACTCGATCGAAAACAATACCCTCGAGTTGCAGATATTTTGCGCGTTGAAAAGGTTTGGACAATAACGTGCCGAACCGGAATGGAAAAATTACATACGTACCCAATGGCGGAAAAAAACAATCTGAGGATTGACTGGATGCCCATGCGCACTATCGTCCAAGGGAGGCGTCACCTATCTCGTGACTACAAAAGACTCTTCCAAGACAACAACGTGCAAGCATCCGAGCCAACTACCAGATGGCGATCTATGCATAGTGTACAATCTGCAGCTCATATGCCTCGAACACAAATTTCCTAATCTGGGAAATAATTACAAGAGAAATGTAAAGATAGAGGTTGATAAAACAAATTGTGCCAAAAATATGACCTTTCAAAAACGGCCTATGATGTGTGATCGAAAGAAACTCATTTTTAAGCTTTCAAACAAAACCTATATAAACTTAAGATTAGATTGGTAGGACAAAACTTTTCTGTGCTAAACTTCTGGGTTGGACAGCTTTTCAGTACAAGCTATTTATAACGTAGCTATAACTTAGTCAACACACAAGGCACACTGAACTGATCAGGGACTATACTAAAGAACAAAACAGGACGTGCTGACCTAAATCTGTTGAGTCACACTAGTTTATTACTTTAAGGCATTTTTGATATTTTGTAGAAATAGCACTTAGAAGAAACTAGCTGCTTCACAATTTGAGGGACAGATACAGATACCTAGAATTAACCTTTTGGTCATGTGCCAAAGCTACAATTAATGAATCAGGCTTCAACATCAGTGACTTAGTCACTAGATCAGATCTTCGTTCCAGAAATGTTATTCAAAAGGTGGGAAGCACCGGCTGAAACTACACCCATAAACTGTCAAATTATATTTGGACACACCTGTTAATTTCTGGGTGAAACTAAGCATTTCTGTGCATGACCCAGCGAGAAAGATCATGGAGGGCATATCTTATTAAAAAACAATACAATATTTTCAAACCAGTTTTTACTCACAAGAATATTTATTTTATATAAATGGTTTAGAGAGACCATATTTAATACCCCATATTATTTAGTGTTGTGGGTCTCATAAAACATGTATGAACGAGCGTCTACTTACCTGTAATTCTAGTTCACCTTCCTTGGAATCCTTATTGAAGTCATAAGCACTTAATTGTTTCACCAACGTGTGGAAGCATTTTTCAATATAGATCACTAGCACACTCACACATTGTGTTACATTATATATATATATATATATATATATATATATATATATATATACACACACACACACACATATATACATACACACACACATATATATATATATATATATACACACACACATATATATACACACACATACAATTCTCTCAACACAATGAATTGATAGAATCCTTGATTTTTTGCTTGACTAATAACATCTTCGTTTTCCAAAGACAGCTCTACAGACAAACCAAAGGCACGGCGATGGGCACCTGCTTCGCCCCCAGCTATGCGAACCTATTCGTAGGCTGGTGGGAGAAGCGGGTGGCCGGCACAGAGACTAACAACCGCTGGGTCTCGTCTGCAGTATGCAGGTATCGGTACATTGATGATCTTTTTATTCTTTTGAAACGTCCACAATCAGAAGCAGAGACATACATCAGGAAACTTACCAAAACACTTACCAATACAGTGAACCTTCACTTTAGTGGCCACATAAGTGCATCTGAAGTAGATTTCCTTGATCTAAAAGTCTTCATACATGAAGGGTCAATATGCACAAAACTTTTCAGAAAAACCACGGCCGACAACTCGATCTTGGAAGCACACAGTAACCACCCAATATCCTTTAAGAAAAGTATCCCCTATGGGGAATTACTTGGGCTCAAGAGAAATTGTACCAATGAGAATGATTTTCAACGGGCAGCCAGAGATTCTATTGAGAGATTTGTGGTAAGAGGATATGCCCCTACACTACTGAATGACACCTTAAGTAGAGTAGAGAACATTCCACGGCATACCCTTCTAAAAGATAAACCACTTAAGAAGCATGCATCAGAAAGTACACCGAGATTCATAACTACTTTCTCAAGTGACTCCAATGACATTAGAACCATTTTATCACGCAATTGGAACATTCTTAAATCAGATACTATAAATCGGCAAGAATCTAGCAGAACGCCCTCTAATAACTTTCAGGGGTAGCCGATCGTTAAAGGATTCCTTAGTACATAGTCACTATGAAGGGATCACTTAGAATCTAAGAATTGGCAATCTGACAGGATTTTATCCATGTTCCAATTGCAAAGCATGTAAAAATAGTCCTAAACCCCTCCCCTATGAAATTCCAGGCAGGAAAGAAAAGCGGACCATCAATACATTTTTTTACCTGCACCACCCCTTTCTGTGTATATTGTCTAGTGTGTCCATGTAGAAAGATCTATATTGGGAGCACAATACATCCCACAAAACGAAAGATCTTGGAACACGCCAGAGCTATTGAGAAACGTGACTTTTCATACCCTGTCGCAAGACATTTTGATAAGTTTCATTAAAGCGACAGGAACCTTAAGATTTTTCTGTATCAATCACATAGCAGAACACAAAAGAGGAAATCGAGAGTTAAAATTCCGTAGGTTCGAGTCTAGATACATTTTGGATTTACAAACAAAAGCTCCAAATGGATTAAATACTGAAGAAGAGCTAGCGATCCATCTGTGAAAAACAAACTGCCTAAGATCGAGTTAGACAAAACTAGGTGATGGTCTATAATCAATTACGGGATCTGATTTAATACTGGATACCTTTAAAAGAAACAGAATGTCAAAATGAGTTGATAAGTATTGGTATTTTGATAAGTTTAGCTCCCGAGATGCAATCCTCCAATTCTGACCTTAGATCACGAATTTCAAAATTGTCTGCTAAATTGCTGTGTACTGTTGCCCATTTGGGGCCCCACAAACAGAGAGATACGCCCATCCAGGGCTCAATTATGTCTAAACATGTAGAACTGCTTACCTAATTTTAGGTCTTAATTCTTTTGAGTTTCGTTTTTTGGTGGTTTATTTTGTACAAATATCCTTTTAAAAAATAAAGCTTAGGAAACTCCTGAAATACATGATAATTTTGATTTAATTACAAATTACCTGCCATGATTGAAGTAATATGGCACAGGCCAATAGTGGCAAATATGATTAACTGAAATTAAGACTGACCTGTATATATCTGTATATTTTAGCGATTCGTCCAAAAATGAAATGCTCATCCAGGGTTTCATAATGTCAAACATGAACGCGTTACAGTGCTTTGATTAGAGAATAAGAAAGCTTTATTGAAATGACACTTTCCGTTTTTATTCCAATATGGCGCAAAGTTGAGTAACAATATGTTTGTCCTCCTTTTAGGTTATTGATAGTATTATGGAGAGACAATAATGCTGTACCATTTCGCTGTTCATGCTTTATTCCTTTTTAAAAAATGCACCCCTTCCCGTTTCCACTTACAGTGGAAAAAGGCGCTATGCCGAAACGCATCCCGTCCCTATGCACGAGTTCTCAGTGTTGAAATAAACTGAATTTTCCCCAGAAAGCAGTGTGCGGTCGTCCTCGTTTCGAGTGGAGACGAGTTGGGAGCGGATATACACACATATACATACATACACACACACATATACACACACTATAACCACAATCAATCCTCCAATAAAAGATTGCGCCGAGCCCAAAGTTTCTTCAGCGTGCTTTATTCAATTCAAACAGCAATGGCAAACACTGCCCGGCGCGTTTCAGACCAGCCGTTCCTTTGTCACGGGTCAATCAGAGGTTCACGTTTACCATGTGATATAGTGCACCACAGTGTAATCAATACTAACAAAGGACTACTTCGCTGCCTCAAATGCATGATTGCAGCAGCATCCATTTTGTAACGGTAATTTCATACTACAAATTTCATGCTTTTCAGTATAAATGTACATGAGCATTTGTATTTGCCACATTACTTTGATAGAACCATGTCATTTTCTCTAGTAAATTACTTCCTAGGAACCAAATAAATTTTCGTAAGTAAACTTAAAAACAATTCTACCCCCGTGGGTTGTTTCTCACATTGAAATACAATGTCAGTTTACATTCTGCTCATTTCAATTCCTTGAAGTTAGAGAGATTATCAGAATTACTTAAAGAAAAATGTACCGCAAGTGAATTAGATATGGAAATAACCAAATTAAAGTCAAGTCTCGAGGAAGCAGAAGAAGAGATTAAACTGAAAAAGCAGCGGAAATTTCACCGAGACGAAATTATAATCAAGGCCAGATTTTGACATTTGGCAGGAAATTTGACCACTTGAGAGAGAAATAGACACCACATATGGGAACTGCACAAGAGGTCCAAGAAACATTGAAGTCACGAATGAAGCAGCTTCAACAGCACGATTACTGACAAGGGAAAGAATAAAACCCCAGAAAAACAAGACACATTGGGAGTTAAATCCAGCATTTTAAAATAATACAACATCATTACCAGGGGAAGACAGGAATCAGCGAGTCCCCTAGCGGCAAGAGGTCAAGGCGTCAGAAGCGCCGAGCAAGGCGCAAAGAAGCATACAAAGCTTCATGGGAATGACAAGAGGCGAAACAACGACAAAATGAAGGACACCCTTCCGGTAATGAATTTATAAAATGTTTTATAGACTGATGATCAAATAGATGTGCTCTCTCTTTTGTCTAACTAGAAGTTTTAACTATACTGAAAGTAGAATTGATTTATTTTTCTTTATACGTAAACTGAAATTGAAAAAGTGGCATGCTAATCGACAGACAGATGGTACATACAACTACAGATAAGGAGCCCAGGTTAACGATTGGGGATATAGAGACATTGCAAATACTCAGATAATTGGGGGACTGATGATTGGGTGGATGACCCTTTAGTCTAGCACAAGAAGAAATCACAATTGATCAATAGTGCGCCAGTGGTTTTAAATCTGTATTTTTGCCCCAAGTATATAAAGAACCCATTGAGGTTTTTGAAAAAGGAGTTCAGAAAGAATTTAAGAAATTGGCAAAACCTAAAATACATTTCCATAGTAACCTCACCAGAAACAACAGACAGCAATTAAGGAATTACAGGACAACAAGTTATTGGTAATCAAAAAATCAGATAGGGGGTGGGGGGGACGTAGCTGCATAGCCTCTTATAATGTATCTGGAGGAAGGAAGAAGACAACTTAATGACACAAAGTTATGTAAAAAGTAATAGGCAATGTTACGAAATAAGTAATGATGTGTATAAGAATAATGTGGTCAAATGTAAAAATGAGAACGTGATATCAAATGATGAATACAAGTATTTGTATTGTGAACATCCAAGATTGTCTGCGATGTATTTACTGCCTAAAGTCCACAAAGAAATGTATTCCACATGGACGACCTATTGTATCTTCAATAGGGAGCATGTTTGAAAACACCTCAAAATACATTGCTCACTTCTTAAGACCATACGTACAAGCATTACCTTCGTATGTACAAGATACGGGGCATTTTCTGAGAAAGATAGAAAATATAACCTGGGAACAAGATATGCTATTACTAACATTAGATGTAAATAGCCTTTACACATGTATACCCCATGAATTGGGCTTAGAAGCCTGTAGATACTATCTAAAAGGTTGGCCTGTCTGTTACCTCATGCATACAGAAATGCTACTGAACAGGATGTCTATTTGCCTGAAAAACTATTTTTTCATTTTTGATCATGTGATCTACTGTCAGGCCCGGGGAACGGCGATGGGAACCTGCTTCACCCCCAGCTATGCGGGTCTGTACCTAGGCTGGTGGGAGGAGCAGGTGGCAAAGAACATCGAAGCTTTTAACCATAAAGTCGTCCCATGGGCCAGATACATTGATGACATATTCTGTATTTGGAGAGGGGAGGAAAGGGACGCAATTAAATGTGTGGATTTCCCGAAGGACAACAGTTTAAACCTTAAGTTTACCTGCTCATTGAATAAGAATACTATTGAATTCTTAGACGTAGAGGTAGAAGTGAAGGGAAATCGGCTGGAAAGCAAGCTATTTCGAAAAGGCACGGCTGGAAACAGCATATTATATGCCGAAAGCGGTCATCCTACCAATCTTATAAACAGTATACCCTATGGGGTATTGCTAAGGGCACGACGCAATTGTAGTTCAGAGAACGCATTTGAAGAAGAAATTAATACTATGAGAAGTAGAGTTGAAGAAAGAAGATTACCAAAAAGTAATTAAGAAAGCCTGTGATAAGGTAAAAAAAGTTGAGAGGAATTACTTACAATTAAAGATGATGTCCATAAGATTCATCACTTCTTTTAGCAATCAGGCAGGAGAAGTGCGAAAATGTTTGAAGAGATTTTGGAATGTACTAAGCACGGATGAAACCATGGCGAAGTGTATGGATAGTAATCCTAAAATTACATTTCGCAGATGCCCAGCATTGAAAGATATGTTGTGCAAAAGTATTTTACCCCCTGAGAAGGACACATGATTAAATATTCAAGGGTTTTACAGGTGCACGTCATGCAAGACATGTAGGAATAGCACAAATTGCAAACAGATACTACTTTCAAAATCTTTGAAAGCATTTATTATCACAAAACACCTAAATTGCAAATCCGATTTGTGTGTGTATGCCCTAATATGTCCCTGCCAGTTGGACTATACTGGTAGTACCATCCACAAAGTTAAACGGCACCTTTTAGAACACATGTGGGCGATAACAAATGAAGATAAGCAATATCCCATTGCCCAGGCATTTTAAAGAATGTCATAATAAAGATGTAAGTTTGCTTAGATACTGTGCCCTTGATAGAATTCCCATTTCAGAGAGAGGTGGAAATAGGATTCAAGAGTTACGACGATTAGAATCACGAATGATTATAAAATACGAAACTATGTATCCTGAGGGCATTAACAAAGACGAGGAGCTATCAGTACATCTCGTCTGAGATGTATTAGAACCATGACTTACTGATGTATGATATATGAAAACTCGCAAGATTGCCTCTTGTAAATGATGTTTGTGTTTTTAAATTAGGTATGAGACCATCTGTTGATTAGTGCACTTGGTTTTATTTATTTTTTAGGAGACGGAGCTTATGCCTTGTTGTGGAGAAATGCAGAATATGCTACCAGTGACTGTGTTATTTCATGAATTGAAGACATGCATGTTTAAATTGGATATTAGCCCACTGGGGCAGAATTGAAATGAGCAGAATGTAACATTGTAATATTTTAATGTGCAAAACAACCTACTGGGGTAGAATTGTTTTAAATTTACTTATGAAAATGTATTTGGTTCCTAGGAAGCAATTTACTAGAGAAAATGACGTGATTCTGTCAAGTAATGTGACAAATACAAATGCTCATGTACATTTATACTGAAAAGCATGAAATTTGTAGTATGAAATTACCGTTACAAAATGGATGCTGCTGCAATCATGCATTTGAGGCAGCGAATTAGTCCTTTGTTAGTATTGATTACACTGTGGTGCACTATATCACATGGTAAACGTGAACCGCTGACCCGTGACAAAGGAACGGCTGTTCCGAAACGCGTCGGGCGGTGTTTGCCATTGCTTTTTTAATTGAATAAAGCACGCTGAAGAAAAAGACTTTGGGCTCGGCACAATCTTTTATTGGAGGACTGATTGTGGTTAAAATTGAAGGGTCGCGACCTTGCCGGCAGCCCGCCACCATTGGACGGCAGAGGAAATACGCGAAAAACGATTTATACACACACACACACAGGCATGTATGCATACATACATGTATGTATGTATACATACATAAATGTATTTCGCCAAATGTTATTCCAAAGGAAAGAAGGATCCACACGAGCCCGCTCGATCAGTGTAGCAGTTTAATTCAGTCAGGCAGAAAAGGACGACGCGTTTCGACCACGTCCGTGGTCTTGGTCACCAATTTATACACACATGCATGTATACATACACATATACATACACGTAATTAGCTAGCTTGCAGCCTTCAAAAGCAAAAAGACACTAACCTTTTATGGAGGCAGCACCACCAATTTTCCATCATGCGCTAGTGTCAGTTAATTCAGTTCTTTTCTGGCTCATGTTCTGAGGGTTCCAGAGGACGTAGCGTTCTCTTATGTTTTTTTTGTTTGTTTTTTTAAATAGTCATTTCAAAGTAACTTGTGTAGGTTTTCACTCGACATAATTAGGGGCTAGTGTTTGTGAGGCATTTTGGAAAATGTTGGTCAATGTTTTATCCAACCACAAGGCACTTCACAAACTCAATAAGGACGCCATGAATACAACTAGGGTTTTTACTGCTTAATGATTTAGTGAACCCAATCAGGAGGGAGCGGATTGCATTGCTCTGTTAGGTTAGGTACTTGCACCATGTATTCAGGGCTACAGCATGCAAGGGTAAGTCAAAATGGAATACATACACCTGAAATGTTAATTTTCCAAAATTGCCGCTATAAAATGTATTTTGAGCTCAAAAGGTGAAGCAAACAGAGGCGCAGAACTGAAAACACCACAATATCGACAATTTGGGGAGGCAGGAGAGAATTTATTGATAATTACAGACTGATATTGGTAATGCTTTGGTATGCCTGTCAAATTGGACGAGACTAAAAATATATACAGTAATCTTCTGAGCTCACATAGCAGTATCAAATACACATGTTTTCTATCAAGAAAAAAAGATTTTAAATACTGAAAAAAAGAACATTGTATGTGTGCACAAAGTGAAAAAAAAGAAAAAAAAATACATTGAAATGAGCCTAAAATAGGAGCCCATAACTAGGTGTTCCATCACAACAGTCAAACATAAGCACTTATTTTAGTGACATGGATGTGTATACAAGTTGAAAAGCTTATGTCGTCAATGCTACGTTATAAGTCTTGTATTAGTGACCAACACAACTGCATATGCATCCCCAATGCGTATTCTAATTCAACGTAAACAGTAGGAGGGTTTTGCACACACTTCAGCAACATATGCTTAAGGACAAAAGGGGTTACCATACCAGAGCAACTACTTACCGACTACATGCCCACAAGAAAAGTCTGATGCTGCAAATCTGCAAAAGTAGTAAAAGAAGCAATCCTCTGCCCTCAACCGCCTCTCTTCACTAATAACTGCCCGCTTGCTCTTCATGCACACTTTGATACACATCAATGAACTGAGCTTTCAAAGGGACATGAAAACTAGAATTATGTCTGCTGAGTTAACTTACAATGTTCAGCATCACACTACACCTTTCCGATGTGAACTGTAAAGATCTCAATAATGTACTCGTTTATGATAATCCAAAAAGACAACTTACTAAAAAATAAGATGTGCTGCTTCAATTGGGAAGGATACAAATACTATAAGGAACCTAAATGATGCAAGTAACCCTATGGTAATGTTTGATATACAAGAAAACTAATGACATTTGTGGTATTCTACTTGGTATATTTGAGGAAGATCTCCCATAGAAGCATAATCTTAGTATTAAAATACACTCAGGAATTACGGTTATTGCCAGTCGTAAAAAATACGTGGTTGCAGGGGAAAAATACTCCAGTAGGTACAGGCCTAATTCCCGATGAAGTATTACAGGTGATCATGAGAACTGTCACATTTGCAGGGGAAAGCACACTCACCTGTCCAGTATTTTACTAGATTGCTGCTCGAGACAGAAAAATTAACAACACTCTCGTACTTCGGTATACAGCAAAAATAAGTCTTACATTTATTTAAAGGACTACATTGAAATTTTGGACATAGGTACAGCACATTTCTTAGCATCACTCAAAAAAGTAACACATTTAAGGCATCCATGATTAAAAAGATTCTGCAACTATAACTGATGGCCCATAACAGAAGAACGATGTAGTGAAACTGAGCAAAAATTATTATTTCGGCGAAACAGGATTTTTCAGTCTGTAGACAAAATAAAATTTAACACATCATACAGCCAAGGAAACACTTAAAACGACGACCCACATGATACAATTGCATAGATTTTCCCTTTGCAAATGGTGACAGAAGTCATGGAGGATTGTAGTTTGGACATCATCATATACATGGTACTACTGCAAAGAAGAACAAGGATAAAGACTCGGAAGGTCAGAGTAATTCTTGAAGGACTGCAGATGAACATTTACTGTGCATTGTAGTTCAAGTCCTGATTCTTCACCAAATGAGTTGCAACAAAACATTTCACCTGCACTTAAAGTCTGAACTGACATTAACTGTACCTTCATACGAATTAACTCATTAGCCTCTCCTGTGCTTGTATGGAGAAAGAAAATTACTCAACAGCTTGAACAAGGCTTCCGAGAAACAGGTCTTAAAACGTGTGGCTTTGTTCTAGTCCTAATCTTTGCAGATTAAAAGCCACAAGTACGACTGTTAACAGGTCAAATATGTCCGACAAGCTTTCAGTCAGACTTGTCTTTCTTTTTTCCTGTTAAAGGAACTTTACTTGAAACAGCGGATCCAACAGCCGACATGCCACCAGCAACTGCAGAAACACTTCCTTTAACAAGGCTCACTCCCATCGAAGGCACTGCTGTAACAGCAGTCTTGGTCACCTCATAGCTTTTTCCTCCAATCCAGGCTACACCGCCAATGGTAGCACCCACTGCCCCTTTGGTAACGCTGAAGATTCCACCAGTTACTCGAGAAAACATTCCAGGCTGCGGCTGTGGATGATCTTTCATGGTACCTGACGAATAAAAGAAAGCTCCAGTCAATGTAGGTTAAGACCAGTCTTTAAAGGACAGACAACGCATTCACCTGACATACTGTGAAAAAGCTGCTCTTAAAAACACAAAACCAAACATCATGCTAAGTAAACCAAAAGGTTTGTCAAAGAATGCTAAAATTAAGGTTGAAGTGTTTCTGGGTCGAACAAGGTAAACTTTGTCTGGCTTGTGAAGAACATCTTCATTTTGTATACCAGAAATACATATTTGTTGCTTTCAATATAAATAGTCAAGACAAGGCTACCGCTACATTAAAAAGGGCAAATTACTCTATAAACAATAGGAATACAAACACTGGGTAACTAGGTGAAGTACGTGAACAATGTATAAAAGTACACATGCTTAATATCAGAGAATGGACTGAGATTCAAACGTGGGTGGAATGCAGCGACAGTGAGCAGTTACGAAAAAATCTGAATGGTTAGAAATATTCTTTATTCGTCACAAAGGAGCTATGCATCAAATCAATACAAAGACTCTCAAATTAGCTAATATTCAGTTATTCTCATGTTTTACTGACATCGCACAAGCACAATACTTTCTACAGGGGTAACACTAAATATTTACTTTCAGATCCCTTATACAAACAATTCATGTTACAGCAAAGAAAGCACCATGGACAACATCCCCTCAGTGGAAACTACAAATTGGTATTTAGTGCTTTTGGGAAAAGCCTGGACATACTAATGTTTCCCTTCAGGCGATAGCAGTGAAACATCTAGATCAGGGGTCTCCAACCTTTTCTGTAATGAGAGCTATTTTCGGTTCAGTTCAGTGAAAATCTTTGTGAGCTACTGAAGGCTAAACAACTCCCGCATTTTTACCAGACACCCCCACACCCAGTTTCATTGACTTGAAGCCTTTTGTCCATAGAGCCAAATAATATTTTAACAAAATACTTTGGTTAGAGGCACAGTGACAGGGCTGCAATGTGAGTTAGTAAGAGCATTGTCTTTGGGAATGTATGAACATGTGAGCGTATGAATGGGATGTATGTGCATCTGGGAGCCTGTGCTGTATGTACATGCGTTATGCGAACAGTAGTTCTGCCACATCAATACTTTTCATTTTATATCCCCCAAGGGTGGGACTACCAACAATGATTTAGTTACGCATAACACTGGTAATGTAAACAAAAAGAATCAACTTGAAAGACGTTAATATATTTGAAAAAAAAACATTTATTTTTAGATAATGACATAAAAGGACCCATATCGAACCTACACAACAAACATAGGTGATTATGTACAATTGTGACATAAAAGTGGATACACAGTGACTGTACACAATTCAACAATCTAAAGTTTACACAGAAAACCGTACATGGAACATCAATTTTTCATTTCATAGCATTGTATAAAGTGTAACAGAAACCCTAGCAAGAACTCCTTTATTCTATGGGTCTGGTTGGGCAACAACGCTTAATTATGAACGACGTTTCGACCCCTAAAAGCGTGTGTATCACTGACCTCACGGTAGGGTCTTCAACAGGACTAACAGTCGTGTATGGCCTTTTACAGAGACTGATGAAGTTCAATTCATTTGACAGCTTACAACCTTCACAGTCAAGCGCAGGATTTAAATGATCCAGAGCCCGCCGGGCTAACCATGACTTTAAAAAAGTTAGAGGTGAAGATATCTTCCTCTGGAGAGCCTGGTGTCTCAACAATTCAAAAGCATAGTCTTTCAAATTGAAGTATCAGGGGCACGCCTGCTCCCAACCGATCTACTGCGTCACGCGCTCAGAGAACGAAGATGGCGTCTTATGCCTACAAAGCTGCACACATCTTATATCAAACAGACCAGGTCAGTGCCAATGTCTGTATTTACCCGGCAATATCGAGGTTGAATTCCTTTGGATTCCCTGGCGTCTCGCGCTCCGAGTTCACTGTGAGAGCATGATGTATGTATTTGCAGCACAGAACATACGTTACATGAGCAACACAAACATACAATTTTTTTGTTGACAACATTTTTTATTGCAATTTGCACAACTTCTATATCGGACCGGCAGCACCTGTGACCCAGCAACACATAGTGGGATGCTTTTTCCTGATACAGTTTCATACTAAGTGACACTGGTCATGGTCCACAAATCCCTTACTGATGCTACTTTAAACAGGCATGGAAAAAATAAAAACGCCTCCCTCCCTCCATTCCCAACATTAAACTAAATAGGTGCAAAGAAAATAGTAAATAACAGGGTGAGGTACTCAGTCAGAATATCGGAGGCTGACTAGTGTTAACTATAGGTGTGCGCACTTGGGGCGCAACTTGAGGACAGAGGCAAGTTCCAGACATCTCATTTGTTTCGGTGGAAAACAGTTAGATTTACAAAAGGTGTAGTGCCCTTGTCCTAAACGGTCATGCCAACAGCGGTAGGCCCCTCGTGAGATAACAGGCTAGGCCCCCCCCCCCGGTATATTAAAAGTTTTTAAAGTCATACCCAAAGATGTCACTCAACCGCTCCATAGCGAGTGCTAGCCAGAGACGGGTGTGATACTGGGTGATGGACGGTGCCCCAGGCTTCGTCCAGGCTACCGACACATCCATTTTACCTACCCAGACATAACCACATAAAACCTTTATCCGCCTTTGTCTGGTACTTTAAGGACAGAGCCACAGATTCCCTATGAACCGTTATGTTCATGGAAAGAGAGTGGGCCACTATGGAACAATACCCAGTGGGTATAAAAAGCCCTCACTCGCCAACCTGGTTGGTGACATGCTTCATCATTGGGCTTCCACTGGGACGACCGAATGTCATCCCAGTGTGCTGCGACGCCAGGTTACTGCGGAGCGGGGTTTGTTGTGTGGGGAAAGTGAATTTAAAATATCCAATTGAGTCAAAAAGAAACTTTAATGATTTTGCTTAATTGGAAAGGAGTAAAAAGGAGTGAGGGTCAAAAAAATAAAAGACCTGGTTCACTCCGTGGCGGTCAACATGTTTCTGCCTCTAAGAGTGTTAATCGGGCATTCTTCAGGACCAGAGTGGGATGTGCGGAGCCCCGGTGGTGTGAACACACTAAGGTCCACCCTACCGTGGGCTGCTATGTGAAAATCAAAAAAACACTAAATAGTGTAAACTCCGCCAGATAATGTAATTAATTATGGGGAGAGGAACGAGTTTACTCTGACAATACAAAGAGACAAACAAACAAAGACAAAACATAAAGAGAGATATCAATGTTTGTCGCAAAATCGTGCTCTACAAATCAGGAGTTAGGAACTGTTGTGCTCGAAGGACAAATGAGTGCCTCTAGATCTACCTCAGGTGCCAAAATGTGAGAAGCTGTGCACCTAGGTATAATCAAATATCGGTGTAGAATAACAGAACGTTATCCTGTCAAAAGTGACTAATAGTCAAATCTCGGAACGCACGTGAAATGTAACGGTGACACTCAAATGCGGAGACATAGGGCTAGGGACTGAATCAACTGCCCGCGATGCTCAGTATGCACAAATAAGGGAATGAATCTTACAGAGAGGCCAGTCCGTTAAATGCCTCATGGATCCCGGGAGGCGGGTGGGAGCAAATTGGCACACCCTGCATCAGGAAGAAATGAAAAGAAAACGGAGTTCGTGTGAATGTCACGAACGGAGGAGAAAGCGAAGGCTCGCTTACCTTGTTGGGCGAGGAGCGGATAATGGTACTTACGCCCTTGCTGCTCTACACCCGTGAAAAGCCTACACAGCCTCTTGCTGCCGGGTCCGGATGGTAGTGATCCGGGTCCGGATGGTAGTGATCCGGGGCCGGAGGTGTGTATATAAAGGCCACTCGGCGCGTCCCTGGTCAGGCTCTCTAAGAGAGCTTCTACCTGATTGGGTAGGAAGCTCTTGCTCCTATGCTGATTGGCCAAGAGAGATCCAATCGGAGCAACGGTGAGAAAGAAGAGGTTGTTCGTTGCGCTTGGCAACGCGTAACAACGAAGGAGGAAAGAAAAGGGTTTGTACAAAACTTTAATGGCAGGTAACACTGGGAGCGCTAAACAAACCAACACAGAGCACACGTGGAGTGTGCATCGGAGCCTGGAGGAATTACCCGGTCCCAAATGGGTGGATGAAGAGTATCGAGTGTACTGTACTGCTCGAAGGGACTATGAGGCAGACTCGCGCACTTGGTCAAGGAGACCTTGCCTGTCTGAGGTTAGGGCATGGATAGACGAACGTGTCAACATGGCTGGGAAAATGACAAAATTCGGACATCGCTGCCGGGGTGGCAGGAGTTCCTAATGTACACAAAATTTATCGTTATAGCAGGAAAGATGAAATACACCAAACGACTAATTAGAGTCAGAATAGTAGTGGTATCAGGGGTTTCTAATGAAAATAGTGATCATCATATAGGCTGAGAGTGTTCAAAGGATATTGGCCCAAGGGACATTATCATTCAACCCATGGAGGTTAGTCCCCAAACGGTAGACCCATCTCTGCTCCCTTTCAAAAAGTACTTTAGGGATGTTTCTACCACTTGAGATCTCTTCTATGACCGTCCACTTAAGGTCGTTGGTTGTGTGGTTGACGGATAGAAAGTGTTCACTCATTTTGGTAGTTGCGCGTTTGCACCTGACGTTACTCCGGTGTTCGCATATCCGGAGTCTGACCTTCCTCGTCGTCATCCCTACGTATCGTAAACCGCAGGGGCATGTAATGAGGTAAACCACATTCGGAGTGTTACAATTCGTGTGGCCTCTTTGGGTCCAGATCTTGTTAGGTTCAAGGTTGAGGGTTTTGGTATGTGAGGTCAGATGGCATACACTGCAGTCAGAACAAGGAAAATGCCCAGTGATCTTGGGGAGGCCCCAAGCTTCCGTTATAGATCTTTGTGGGGTCTCTCGTGGCATCAGTGGTCGTGTATGTACCAGATTGTTGCGGAGGCTTTGTGCGCGTTTGAATGAAAAGAGCGGTTTTTCCCAGTTGCGATTAGCGCTGTTGATTATACCCCAATGTTTATTGATAGTTTTTTTCAGTTTGTTTGAAAGGGTACAATAGGTGGTGACACAAGTAAGTGGGATAGACGCAGTATCCTTTGGGTAGTCAGTTAAGAGTACATCCCTTGGTTGATTCCTCGCACGTTTGTAACTTCTGGAGAGGAGGGGGGAGGGGTACCCTCTCGTTTTCAGTTTGGTTGTTAAATCATGAGATTGGCTCTTGAAATCGCTCAGGGTGGTGCAATTTCGTCGTAGGCGGAGGTATTGTCCGTAGGGTAAATTTTCCCTCAGGGTGCGTGGGTGGAAACTGGTAAACTCGAGGAGATTGTTCCTCGAGGTTGGCTTGTAATAGGTCCTGGTTTGAAAGGACCCTCGTATCTTAGTTATCACCACATCAAGAAATACAACCTCAGATTCGTCAAATGTATGTGTGAAATTCAGGTGCGGGTTCAGAGTGTTGATCCATGTGAGGAAAGACTGGAGGGTGTTATTACCTTGCCAGATCAGAAGCACATCGTCTATATATCGCTTCCATAAGGCTATGGAAGAGCGATATGGGTTAGAGGTCGAGAGGATGAACTTCTGTTCAAAAGCATAGACGTACAGTCCAGCTACACTGGGAGCAAAGGTACTCCCCATGGAAGTACCTGTGGTTTGGAGATATAATTGTCCCTGGAACTCAAAGAAGTTTCTCTTCAAGGCCAAGGAAGCACATTGAATCACAAACTCTTTAGTGGTTCTGTATTCCCAGGGAGTGGAATCAAGTGATTCTTCCAGGACCCTGATGGTTTCGTCCTGGGGAATGCTCGTATACAAGCTTTCTATGTCCAATGTTGCCAGTATAGTGTGTTCTGAGCACGTGGTGTTACTGAGTAGTTTTAGAAGGTCCTTAGTATCCTTGAGGTAGGTGGTAGATTTTTGGACCAAGGGTTTCAGGAAGTGGTCACAGAACCGGGATAGGGGTTCCAAGAGAGAGTCAATCCCCGAGACTATGGGGCGTCCAGGTGGGGGGACTCTCTCTTTATGGATCTTGGGAAGTGTGTAGAAATAAGGGATCTTACCCGGGCCTTCAGTAAGGAAACGCGCTTCAACCCTGTGACCACTTCCTGAAACCCTTGGTCCAAAAATCTACCACCTACCTCAAGGATACTAAGGACCTTCTAAAACTACTCAGTAACACCACGTGCTCAGAACACACTATACTGGCAACATTGGACATAGAAAGCTTGTATACGAGCATTCCCCAGGACGAAACCATCAGGGTCCTGGAAGAATCACTTGATTCCACTCCCTGGGAATACAGAACCACTAAAGAGTTCGTGATTCAATGTGCTTCCTTGGCCTTGAAGAGAAACTTCTTTGAGTTCCAGGGACAATTATATCTCCAAACCACAGGTACTTCCATGGGGAGTACCTTTGCTCCCAGTGTAGCTGGACTGTACGTCTATGCTTTTGAACAGAAGTTCATCCTCTCGACCTCTAACCCATATCGCTCTTCCATAGCCTTATGGAAGCGATATATAGACGATGTGCTTCTGATCTGGCAAGGTAATAACAACACCCTCCAGTCTTTCCTCACATGGATCAACACTCTGAACCCGCACCTGAATTTCACACATACATTTGACGAATCTGAGGTTGTATTTCTTGATGTGGTGATAACTAAGATACGAGGGTCCTTTCAAACCAGGACCTATTACAAGCCAACCTCGAGGAACAATCTCCTCGAGTTTACCAGTTTCCACCCACGCACCCTGAGGGAAAATTTACCCTACGGACAATACCTCCGCCTACGACGAAATTGCACCACCCTGAGCGATTTCAAGAGCCAATCTCATGATTTAACAACCAAACTGAAAACGAGAGGGTACCCCTTCCCCCTCCTCTCCAGAAGTTACAAACGTGCGAGGAATCAACCAAGGGATGTACTCTTAACTGACTACCCAAAGGATACTGCGTCTATCCCACTTACTTGTGTCACCACCTATTGTACCCTTTCAAACAAACTGAAAAAAACTATCAATAAACATTGGGGTATAATCAACAGCGCTAATCGCAACTGGGAAAAACCGCTCTTTTCATTCAAACGCGCACAAAGCCTCCGCAACAATCTGGTACATACACGACCACTGATGCCACGAGAGACCCCACAAAGATCTATAACGGAAGCTTGGGGCCTCCCCAAGATCACTGGGCATTTTCCTTGTTCTGACTGCAGTGTATGCCATCTGACCTCACATACCAAAACCCTCAACCTTGAACCTAACAAGATCTGGACCCAAAGAGGCCACACGAATTGTAACACTCCGAATGTGGTTTACCTCATTACATGCCCCTGCGGTTTACGATACGTAGGGATGACGACGAGGAAGGTCAGACTCCGGATATGCGAACACCGGAGTAACGTCAGGTGCAAACGCGCAACTACCAAAATGAGTGAACACTTTCTATCCGTCAACCACACAACCAACGACCTTAAGTGGACGGTCATAGAAGAGATCTCAAGTGGTAGAAACATCCCTAAAGTACTTTTTGAAAGGGAGCAGAGATGGGTCTACCGTTTGGGGACTAACCTCCATGGGTTGAATGATAATGTCCCTTGGGCCAATATCCTTTGAACACTCTCAGCCTATATGATGATCACTATTTTCATTAGAAACCCCTGATACCACTACTATTCTGACTAATTAGTCGTTTGGTGTATTTCATCTTTCCTGCTAGAACGATAAATTTTGTGTACATTAGGAACTCCTGCCACCCCGGCAGCGATGTCCGAATTTTGTCATTTTCCCAGCCATGTTGACACATTCGTCTATCCATGCCCTAACCTCAGACAGGCAAGGTCTCCTTGACCAAGTGCGCGAGTCTGCCTCATAGTCCCTTCGAGCAGTACCGTACACTCGATACTCTTCATCCACCCATTTGGGACCGGGTAATTCCTCCAGGCTCCGATGCACACTCCACGTGTGCTCTGTGTTGGTTTGTTTAGCGCTCCCAGTGTTACCTGCCATTAAAGTTTTGTACAAACCCTTTTCTTTCCTCCTTCGTTGTTACGCGTTGCCAAGCGCAACGAACAACCTCTTCTTTCTCACCGTTGCTCCGATTGGATCTCTCTTGGCCAATCAGCATAGGAGCAAGAGCTTCCTACCCAATCAGGTAGAAGCTCTCTTAGAGAGCCTGACCAGGGACGCGCCAAGTGGCCTTTATATACACACCTCCGGCCCCGGATCACTACCATCCGGACCCGGCAGCAAGAGGCTGTGTAGGCTTTTCACGGGTGTAGAGCAGCAAGGGCGTAAGTACCATTATCCGCTCCTCGCCCAACAAGGTAAGCAAGCCTTCGCTTTCTCCTCCGTTCGTGACATTCACACGAACTCCGTTTTCTTTTCATTTCTTCCTGATGCAGGGTGTGCCAATTTGCTCCCACCCCCCTCCCGGGATCCATGAGGCATTTAACGGACTGGCCTCTCTGTAAGATTCATTCCCTTATTTGTGCATACTGAGCATCGCGGGCAGTTGATTCAGTCCCTAGCCCTATTTCTCCGCATTTGAGTGTCACCGTTACATTCACGTGCGTTCCGAGATTTGACTATTAGTCACTTTTGACAGGATAACGTTCTGTTATTCTACACCGATATTTGATTATACCTAGGTGCACAGCTTCTCACATTTTGGCACCTGAGGTAGATCTAGAGGCACTCATTTGTCCTTCGAGCACAACAGTTCCTAACTCCTGATTTGTAGAGCACGATTTTGCGACAAACATTGATATCTCTCTTTATGTTTTGTCTTTCTGTTTGTTTGTCTCTTTGTATTGTCAGAGTAAACTCGTTCCTCTCCCCATAATTAATTACATTATCTGGCGGAGTTTACACTATTTAGTGTTTTTTTGATTTTCACATAGCAGCCCACGGTAGGGTGGACCTTAGTGTGTTCACACCACCGGGGCTCCGCACATTCCACTCTGGTCCTGAAGAATGCCCGATTAACACTCTTAGAGGCAGAAACATGTTGACCGCCACGGAGTGAACCAGGTCTTTTATTTTTTTGACCCTCACTCCTTTTTACTCCTTTCCAATTAAGCAAAATCATTAAAGTTTCTTTTTGACTCAATTGGATATTTTAAATTCACTTTCCCCACACAACAAACCCCGCTCCGCAGTAACCTGGCGTCGCAGCACACTGGGATGACATTCGGTCGTCCCAGTGGAAGCCCAATGATGAAGCATGTCACCAACCAGGTTGGCGAGTGAGGGCTTTTTATACCCACTGGGTATTGTTCCATAGTGGCCCACTCTCTTTCCATGAACATAACGGTTCATAGGGAATCTGTGGCTCTGTGCTCTTTTGATTACTGTATTGCATTAACTACAGTGCCCCTTGTTTTGAATTACTGTACACTGGCTTTGTTGATTCTGGATAATCTACTGAGGGGACTAGCCGTGTTGATCCCTTCCTCTCTTGTTGATTTTTGATGGTACTTTAAGGAGTCTGTCCTGTGCCCTAATAGCAAAAAGGATACTCCGGGTAGCCCAGAACAAAATTTATTTCGGATAAGGTTTATGATTAAAACGGGTGAATGTTCGGCCAGTCCCACCAAATAGGAGGAAGTCGCCCAATAGTCCACATCCCCTCCAGCATAGAGCTGATGTGTCTGGATAACATTCTTGCAACTTCGTGCGGTGTAAGTACTAGTCGTATAATATTTTGTAGTGTGCCTCTCTGAGATAAAGGGAATGGTTATGTTTGTGTATGTCCCTCCAGAGTGATTGACTTATGGTCTGAGATATCGTGACCCAGGATTCGTTCCCAGAAGGCCATATGTCGCGGTAGTGGGCGGGTGTTGTGCGTAGTAGCAGAGAATATAGGGAGGAGATAATGCCCATAGTACCTTGGGCCCTCTTCATGAAGGTTTCTAGTGGGGTGAGATATCTTGTACTAGCTTCTCTCATCTCTGGCTGCAGTGCCCAGTGTCGTAGTTGTGGGAAGTGAAAAATTCCTCTTTTGTTAAATTAAAGTCTCGCTGGCAGTGTTCAATGGTGAGAATGTCTGTATTATAGAATAGATGTGACAGAGTCAGACAGCCCCCTTCCCTCTAGGCATCAAAGGGTCTGGGGTGCAGTCCTGGTGGGAACGCTGAGTTATAGAGGATCAGGGTAAAAGGGGAGGGAAATTATGTCCAATGTGATTTCGTGGGCAATTCATCCCAAACCTTTAGGACTGTTCTAGTCAGAGTCCTAACATAAGCATTGGCGGGACTGTCTGTTTTGGGTTTCCACAAAAAGTCTCAAATGACTACCTGCGATTGCCGTGTCCATGTGTAGCCTGTGCTTGTCCTATTTCCTCCGTGAGCACTCTATAATGACCCTTCGCTGCACTGCCTTATAGTATAGATTAAAGGTCGGGAACCCAAGACCACCCTCCGTTCTGAGTCGTCGAAGAAACATAAAAGGCAGTGACGCCGGTTTATTTGGCCATATAAACTTATTGAGGATGGTTTTGAGTTTATCTAGAAATTCTGCCTCACGTTCAATAGGTAAACTTTGGAATAGGTGGGGAATCGAGGCAGTACTACCAATTTTATTGTGTGGATTCTACCAAACCAGGAAAGAGAGTGGGGCCCATCTCTTCAAGTCTAGAGTTTGTGCTTGTAACAAGGGTGGATAGTTGGCTTGGAATAATTGGGAGAGTTGGTGTCAATTTAATATCTAGGTATGAGGTTTTTCTTTGCCTATTGAAAGGGTGTGGAACGAGTGAGTACCCCCATCTTACCCTCCGGGAGGGTTAGATTTAAGATAAAAGATTTGGGGAGATTAATATGGAAACCTCCTACTTTTTCGAAGAGACATAGTTTTGGAGGGTCTACAGGGAACCCTGTGAGGGGGAGTTATAGATCGACTGCGAACAAGGACATTTTATGCTTTTCCCTACCAAAGGTTATCCCTTTGATCGCCTGATAGGCTCTAATCGCTGCTGCTAGGGGTTCGATACTCAGGGCGAAAAGAAGGCGAGAGAGCAGACACCCGGCTTGTCCCCCTTTCCAATCGGTATGGTTTCGCACTTGCGCCATTCACGAGGACTCTTGAGCTAGGGGCGTCGTAATTTGCTCGGATCACATCTATGAATGCATCCCTAAAGCCAAAGCTTTGCGAATATAAATTCCCAGTCGACCCGGTCAAACGCTTTTTCCACTTCTAGACCATGCAGAACTGCAGGTATTCTTTTAGTTGTTTTTTCGATGAGGTGGAGAACTCATCTAACGTTATCGTGCATCTGTTGCCCCTTTATGAACCCAGATTGGTCAGAATGAATCCCTCGGGCATTTGGTCTTCTAGGCGCGACACTATTATTTTTTAGTACATTTTGGTGTCCAAATTAAGAAGTGCTATAGGGCGGTAGGAGCTACACAGCTGTGGGTCTTTCCCAGCTTTGGGAATTACTATTGTAAGTGCTTCCCTCACTGGGGGCGTGACCTTCCCTACTGCAGCAATGTGATTAAATAATACTGTCATGTGTGGAGTCAGGTCCGAGCTAAATGCTTTGTAAAAACGTGCTGTCAGTCGGTCTGGACCTGGGGATTTAAAATGTTTTAGGGAGCCAATTGAAAGCTGAACCTCTTCCTCACTGATGGGTTCTGCCAACCTGTCCTGTTGTTTGGGAGTTAGTTTAGGAAGATCGAATTTGTCGAGATATCTTGTGTGAATGTGTGTGTGGGTGTATTCCGCCTTGTATAGGAAATGATAAAATTTCCCCGAAAACTTCCGCTTTTCGATGCTCTGCGGTTTCTAGCCTATGGAGTTCTGTATTTCACTGACAAACCTCGTCTCTCTTCATTCTGAGCAGTCGCGCTAGGTTTGTACACATCTCGTTACCTTGTGTGTATGTTTGTTTCAGCCTGAATAACGTCAGTTCGGCCCGGTTTGCATAGATTGCGTTTAATTTGCCCTAGGCTGCGGTAACTTTACACTGGAGGGTTAGACTGGGCACCTTCTTGTGTGCCTTTTAGGGGGCTTGGAACTCTGATTCTAAGGAGCGACGTTCCACGGCCCATTGCCTGTTTAATTCTGCTTTTACTGCTATACAATGTCCCCTTAGAACTGTTTTGAAAGCATCCCAGTCATTAGTAGGAGTTGTGTTTTGAGGGTGATTTAGTTGAAAGAATTCCTTTATGGTTTTGCGGGGGTCATCTCGCGCAAGTCCTTCTCGCAGTAGCGCCTGTGGGACAAACCAACGTGAATGTTTGTGGGAGTGTTTTCGCCATTCAAAGGAGCACGATACCTGTGCGTGGTCTGAGATGATAGATTTAATGTCGGCGGTGTGCATATCGCACTTTAGGGTCCTACCCATAAAAATGTAATCACATACCAAGAATATGTGATAAGAAAGTGACCCTGCACGAAGACCCAAGGAGCAACATACAGGGGTGAGGGGCAGAACGTTGGGAAAAACGCTGGATAAGACTCCAGGCCGTGTCGGGCCCAGGTCCAAGGGAGCACGGACAACAGGGTTGGGTCCACTCCACTGCGCCCCCCCTCCCTCTTCCTTTCTCCCCCCTCTGGCTGGTCAATACAGGCAACTCAGGAACTTGCGGGGAACGCATGGCCAAGGAAGCAACTGGTGGTGCCGACCCACTGGCAACATTGATGGTCATCAATTGGGCGGGGCTCTGCATCAGGCCTGCCATCCCCCTCTCCTCTTCACGGGCAAATGCAAAAGTGCAGTGGCCCTGTGCCAGAGCGCATGAAGTGCACTGACACCCCCCACCTGTGCGGGGGCTGGTACCAGGAGGCCTAGACACGAACTCAACAAGAGGCCTCCTCCCACACGCACAAGAACTGCTTGTCCCTCCTGGGACTGACAGTATGGGTTGTGAGTTGGAACCCTACATCGCTGACACGCCTGTGGTGTGCGCCCCAAGAAAATGAATCCAGGCTGGATCGGCTTATGCCTTCTGCCCTACAGCTAGCCATGGGTCGACTGTGGTCCACCAACCCGCAAACATCCACCCACGCGGACTCAAGAGGGGCCACAACAAGCACGGGCAACACAAAAAACAGAGCTCCAACATCAGTTGCTTTCAGCAAAAACCGATATGGTCTTGAACTCAGTGGAGAAGCTGGGTGCAACGACGGAACAAACTAGCTCCTCTTTAGAAGCAAAAATTGACAAAGTGGCCAGGGACTGCACGCAGATCACAGGAAGCTAGCAAACAGGGTAACGCCCACGAAACGGCAATCACAGAACTCCGCCCCGCCACCAGCTCAAACACAACTACAATGCTCAATCTTACAACCAGGATTCAGACTCTGGTGGAAAGGCAAGAGAATGCAGAAGCCCGGTCACTACGCAACAATGTACCAGTGGTGGGAATGTCGGAGAATGTGGATGGCCAAGACCCAGTGTCCTATGCAAAACAGTGAATACAGGATTTGCTACCTGAAGATGCTGAGATAGACGCTGTGATGAAGGAGACTGAAATTCCCAGGCATAACAGTAAGCAACGCCCACGTCATGTTCTTCACGGACTACACTGCACAGGTCCAAAGACGCAGAAGCTCCTTCCAGTCGGTGAAGAAACGTCTCCAGGAGCAGAGTATGCGTTACTCCCTCCTGTTCCCAGCCTAGCTTCGTGTAGTGGCAGAAGAATCCACACACTTCTTTGATTGTCCCACAGAAGCTTGTAAATGGCTGAGGAGCTAGGGCTAGCCTCAGGACATCCAGAACCCGGAGCCAATGAGAAGGTGCGATGAGACAAATAGCCGGAACCTAAAACAACAAAGCTATAATGCAGTCAACCACGCAGATCACACTCCCCAACCTGGAACAAATCATTACGGAGCGCTGGAGAGCCATACAGATCGCAGGTGCAATAGGCGACCAGCCTCACAGTTCAGACGCAGACACAGAGTCTATACAATCCATGAATGAAGAAGATTAGACCCATTTGTAGCCAGAGGGGCTAGATTCACCCAGCCTCCGCGAGGCAACACCGCAGACATCTGACATCATCTAATACACGCAACTACAGGGCGCACCCCCCTTAAATGTACCGTCAGCCCAGACGCAGCAAAACAGCCAGGCGGAGCCGCGCATCGCCTTGTGATCACAAATCTGCGCCACTATGCCACAACATCAGAGACGCATAAAGATCTTGCCGAAACCTGCTGTCCTCTGCAAGGGACTGTATCAGAGAGAAACCACAAGGGCGCAACAAAACCACCACCACCGCACAATATCAACCCCATCTTGAACTAAGGTTTTTTTTTTAAGCAGGATAGATCAACAACAAAGTTTGGGAGGACCCTCGTTGGGGTTCCTCTCCGATAATGTTCTTCAAGTTTTACTGTTTATTCCCTTTCACATCTCACGCAGTCCGCACTGAAGCACACACTACCTAGGGCTGACGCGTTTACACAATTCTATTACTAAGGGGTCAGCAAGCCAATGGCAAGCAGGGCACAGCGCCAGGACACACAACTGCAAATGGCACATACTAATGTAATTACATGGAACGTGAGTCATTCACACCCCAGTAAGGCGATACTCCATATATTCGTATCGGAGGCGCAGGGCCGCTATTGTAGCGTTACTACAGGAGATGTACATTACGCAGCTTGAGGCCACTAAACTCCGTAGACGTTGTGAGGGCAGGTGTTCAGTACCAATTTTTCCACACAAGCAAGAGGGTCGCTAATATGGATAAGGGCTTGAACTCCTTTTGTAGCAGACAAGGTGGCGACAGATCCGGGTGGCAGAAATGTCCTTGTAGGAGGCAGTCTAAATGGACAGTCTATTCTTATAGGGTCCATATATGCCCCAAATATAGAACAGCCAACCTTTCTATGCCACCTTACACGTACGCTTGCACCCTGGGCTGATATTCC
The DNA here is from genome assembly GCF_964204655.1 of Triturus cristatus. Classification (NCBI taxonomy): domain Eukaryota; kingdom Metazoa; phylum Chordata; class Amphibia; order Caudata; family Salamandridae; genus Triturus; species Triturus cristatus. Next base: position 418,756,361 of record NC_140585.1, on the reverse strand, counting down.
TTGGCTGCTGGGAGGGGACTTTAATTCAGTGCTCGGCACTTTTTAGACCGCGAATAAAGGAATTGAAATCTACCTGCCAAATTGAGGTCGCGTTTAACTATGCAGTTATAAAATACTAATGAATGAAAAAATCCTTGATGTAATTATACTGTGCTTATGCACGACTACAATAAGAGTGCTGGATCATTTAGTTTCATAAGCTTAGCAAAACCGTCTAACTTTTTTTTTTTTTTATTTGGCCTATCAGACCGCTCTCACCATCTTTCAGATATCATTTCAAGAAAATGTATTCATAAATATATACCAAACCTATGGTGTACATGATATAAATATGTACAGTAGCTTCCGGTCAGCCCTCTTCATCCACTGAATGAATTAATTTATTCATGTTCGATTAATTAAATTAATTACATGTATAGACCATTACATAAAATAAAATCATTAATGTTACAGCCAGGGAAATAGTGATATTTTAAACGGGAGTGCAAATTAATTGGTACCACGTATATTAAAACATGGCTAAAATGATGGGCAGATGAGGTTTTAAGCACGGTTGGCTTTAGACCAACCAGATTCAAGGGTCAAGAATCAAAGTTTAAAGTGCGGTGTGCCTAGTGCAAAAACTCCTTGAGTGCCCTGCTGTTTGGGCCCCCACTGCACACAAACATCTTGGACCACTGGAGGTATACCTGGGCTGGATACCTGCGGCTGTGAAACCATCTGGGATGGTTCTCCCGGAGAAACCACTGCAGAAGCTGATGGTGTAGGCACAGCATGTACCACAGAAAAAGTCGAAGAAGGAGGAGTGGCTTGAGAAAACCTCTTCCTATAATCCTGCAACATGTCCTGGAGACCTGCCAGGAGGAAAGAAGGGACTGAAACCATCTTGTGGCCTGCGCCTTCCCGACGACGATAGGATTGCTGGTATGAGAAACTCATAAATGTATTCGCCCTCAGAATCAGTGTCTTGGCATTTTACCAATAATTGTGAGGGGCTATGGGCATAGCCAAAAGAATCCCGATCATCCCCGTAAGAGTCCTCTTCTTCCTCGAGGAACAGTGCGATAGGCAAGGGGGTAACCCTCCTTGGAGAAGTCATATCAGGTGTTATCCTCCTTAAGAAAATAGTGATCCTCTCCGTCGACGAAGATGTCGTCGACGGTGGCGATGGGGTTGTAAGAGAAACCATAGTCGGCGAGGTCGACTGAAAATGCACAGTCGACGGTTGAATCGTCGACGAAGAGATGGGCGTCGTCGACACTGCCGTCGACGAGACAGTCGACACTCTTGCAGTCGTCGTAGTTGCTCTCTTTGACGACAACATCGTCGCCGCTACGATCATTGACACACTCGTCGTTGTAACCGTCGTCGACGCTCCGATCGACACTGACTTCGATATGTGGTTAGAAGGTATCGTCGACGGTGCAACTTTTTTCACCTGGGATTTTCAAATTTTCCTCAAAGGAGTCTTCTGCAGAGTCGTCGACGATCTGGATTCTTTCTCTGACTTCTCAGATGTCAGAGAAGAGGGCTTTTTAAAAGCTTTAGCAGACTCCACCACTGCTGCAGCTGAAGATAGTCTTTCCCTCTCCTTTGCATCATGGTGAGGAGATTTGCTAGCACTCCGGCTCTCAGACTCACGGGGGTCTTTTTTGAGGCCTTAATAGGACGTTCTGAGGATGGTTAAGGGGAAGCCCTACCCCTTTTCACTGACCTTCTAGATGAGGTGCCAGATGAGGAGTCCTCACTGTCACTTGACAGTTTCCTTCCTAGACTTCAGCTTCTGGAGCCAAGTGAGGAGGCAACCCTCACGGTCCCGGAGGGTCTTTGTAGAGAAGGTGCAGCAGATCTTGCAGTCCGCTGCCTTGAGATCAGGTTACAGGCAATAAATGCAGTCCTTATGCCTGTCCTCCACATACAGCCTCTTCTTGCCACAGATGGAACAAGCCTTGAAAAGGGCTTTCTTCGCCTTGTCAGACATTTCCAGATGAAATACCATACAATTCTGAAGAAAAAAATGCTGAAAAAGTAGTCAACTAGAGTTGAAGTGAGCAGAGCTCAAAGGAGACCCCCTTAGCACAACGTGCGGTAGAAAATCTGAGGCTCTCTCAGGAAGGTTCAATGGGGTGAGGCTAATCTGATTGGCTGTTGCTTTACTTTGGTCTCTTTTGCAAAAAAGAGGTGGATATGCTACAAAAGGGAATGAGGCCTAGGCATTTTCTTTCTCTTTTGTACCTATTGCTATGTTATTTTGTTTACAGAGACTCCCATTCCGATGACGGGGAATGATACAAGCTATGGGAATCTATGAAAGTTCCAATACTAGAGTAACCCATCTTCCGCCTACCCTTCATGGCAAAGGTCACCGAGAAGACCGTCAACATCCAACTAACTAAATTAATTGAAGAAAACTTCATTCTCGACCCCTCCCAATCTGGATTCCGCAGCAACCACAGCACAGAGACTGCTCTACTCGCCGCCACAGATGACATATGCATGGTCCTCGACCAAGTCCACACCGCAGCCCTGATTCTACTCAACCTCTCTGCAGCCTTCGACACAGTTTCCCACCTCACACTCGCCCCAGACTCCATGACGCAGGCATAGAGGGAAACGCCCTCAACTGGCTCTGCTCCTTCCTCACCAGCAGAATGCAAAGAATCAGACTGCCACCCTTCCTCTACAAACCTGCTGAAATCAACTGCAGAGTACCCCAAGGATCATCGCTCAGGCCCGTGCTCTTCAACATCTACATGCCCCGCACCCCTCACCGCAATCGTCAGACAGCACAGACTCAGCATAGTATTCTATGCCGACGACACCCAGCTCATCCTCTCCCTCACCAAAGACCCAATCACCACCAGACTCAACTTCCATGAAGAAATGAAGGACGTTGCATCCTGGATGAGCAGCAGCTGCTTGAAGCTCAACTCAGAAAAGACAGGAGTCCTCGGACCCTCCTCCTCTGCATAGGACAACACCTGGTGGCCCACCACCCTCGGCAGTCTCCCAGCCCCCATGGACCACGCCCGAAACCTTGGCATCGTGCTCGACTCCTCCCTCTCCATGGCACGACAGGTCAAAGCAGTTGCCTCCACCTGCTTCAACACCCTCCACTTCCTACGAAAGACCTTCAAATGGATCCCCCCAAATCAAGGAAGACCATCACCCACACACTCGTATCCAGTAGACTACACCGGAATCAACATATCTCTGCTCGCCAAGCTCCAGACCATAAACCACACCGCAGCCAGACTAGTCCTCGGCATACCGCGACATTAACACATCACCCAACACCTACGCAACCTCCACTGGCTCCCCGTCGAGAAGAGAGCAACCTTCAAGATACTCACCCACTCCTACGAATGCCTCCACAACACCGGCCCCCAATACCTCAACGACAGAATCCCCTTTCACATACCCAAGAGGAACCTCCGATCAGCCGACCTCGCCGAACCCAGAGCATCCGCAGAGCAAGAACAGGCGGCAGAACCTTCTCCTACATGATGGGCAAGACCTGGAACGAGCTACCGATCAACATCAGACGAGCCCTTACCCTGCACATCTTCAGGAAGACCCTTAAGACCAGGCTCTTCAACTGACCGAAGCTGCTCACATCTCCACCCCCCCCCCCCCGCGCCTGAGACCCTCACAAGTGAGTAGCACGCTTAAAGAATCCCCGCCTGATTGACTGATTAGCCCAGGTGGGGGTCGAACTTGGCAACAATCAGGGCAAATGGCCTCATATAGAGAATTTTGTTGGCAAAGGGCCTCATATAGAGATTTTTCTTGTGGGCCTGGGCAGAGTGCGCAAGTTGAAAACATGGCTGTCTTTCCTGGGCTATATGATTTGTCCAGTGCCTGTCAGTGGAATGTGCTGGAGACTCCCAACTTTTTCCAGGCTGAGAATGGGATGTCTTGCATATGCAGGCTGTCTGACCTTATCTTCAAAGGGCTTATTGCTGCTGCCAGTTGTAATTGGGAACCTGCTTCTTCAACAATTGCTCTCAGGTGGTATTGGAGTGAAGACTCTGGCCTGCAAGACACTGAAATAGTACTTTATTAGGTCCCCCTGTCCTGCAAGGTAAGGCCTCCAAAGGCCCAATTCCAGCCCCAATCATGATCTTCTGCCCTGCCGAGGAGCAAGTAAAGTTGTCTTGTAGGCCTTAATCTGAGAATTCGTTTAAAAGTTGTGACGAGCACCAGGGAAGGCCATGTGGCAATAATTAAGGGCTGGGATCAATTTTGGTCTTAATACTATCTGCATGGGCTCAGCTGTTGGGCTTGGTAGGCAATTGCCGAGACGCTTTAGTAGATGAAGGACTGTGGAGCCTTTAATTTTAAGATGCCTCAGGTGGGCGGCTAAATTGGCCCTTTCCGATAGCCACACTCCAAGGTAATTGTAGGCTGGGGCGGTCGTTATTAGGAGGTCCCCCAGCTGCCAGTGAGTTTGTTTTTTTGGTGCGGATATTTGCCAAATACAATGACTTTGGGTTTTTTCAGATTCACGTGCAAATTGTTAGCTAAATTGTAGCAGTGGAGTGCTTTGAGGTCACTTTGTAAACCTACCCTCTCTAAGGCTCACTGCAGTCCCGGAAGCTTCTTTGTCCCGCCATCCTAACATTGGTCAAGTCGCCATTTAACCTTTTCCTTTCTTGGCTCATGGCAGACTTGGCCGCTTTTAAATCTCAGAACCCCAGCCCAACTGCTCACGTCAGTTACTGCAGATTATCTGCCTTATTTCTTCATTACAAACAAAGGGCTCAACTATCACCATTGTAAAGCTTCATAAATCTATGTGAATATAATTATGGTTCTTTTTATGTTGGAAGATCGGCATTTCACTTCTATATGCCTTTCGTAATACTTAATTAATGGACTCCATTCTGGCCCTCGTGCCCTTCCGGTACTTGGAAAACTGCCTTGTTCCTCACCTAACGCCATCATTTAAATTACATTATCAATACAATCTAGACACAGAATTAAGCTTGAAAGCTGCGCATTTTAAACACTGGGAATCGTGTGATTTTATACTGGATTATATTGTTCTGTTAGTATGTATTAAATCTTTCTTTTTAAAACAAATGTGAGATTCCTGGCTTATTTTAATGGAATATTTCTTTCTGCACTTTTTTTTTTTTTTTAAACAGCCGCCTGCCTATGCGTGCTTGCTAATGAACCAAATGGAGTTAGTCCCTAGATTGTGGCAATTAATACGAACAAATACTACGGGATAATACAGAATATTTTGTTCAAAGGAGTGTGGACACGCAATTATCTTTAGCTACTCTAGCACTTTCGTATACAATGCGCTACTCTTAGTCTACAGAACAGTTAACCAAGGCTTTAGTCTGGTACTGCGTTGTTACAGGATTGGTTTTTTAGGTCTCGGCTAGCGAAGGCTGCGCTTGCGCAGTCTCGCTTGCGAGATTTCATGACTTGGAGAAGAGGGGCTTGAACCCCCCCCTCTTCTCCCCAGTTCTCCATTGGCTGGCCTCTTGAATGCTGGCCAGCCATTGGAGAAGAGGTCAGTCATTCCGATTAGGCCCCGTCCTTTTCGGATCGGGGGGCGTGTTTTTTGCAAGAAGTCTAATTATCTCCTCCAGCCAATGGCTGGAGGAGAGAAAAGACAAACACGCCCCCGAATCCGAAAATGCCGCTGCCTTTCTCCGAGGCATTTCTGCTCTGCCTCGGAGAACGGCAGTGGTGTGCTTGTTCCCTCTTGTCTTGGTTTCCTCCTCAAACCCCCCCAGAAGTTGGCCGCATCGTTGTTAAAGTGCTTTCTTGTCCGGCAAAGAATGCAAGCAGCTTCATTAGCGGCAATCCAAAGATGTTATATTATTTGACCAAACACGAATACGGCGATTTAAACAAGCCCCAGGGGTGTAAAGGGTGAGGTTAACTTGGTGCTGTAGAAACTTGCCCATAACAAACCCACCCTCGGCTCACTTTCTACACGCCCTCCAACCAAACCCTGGCCCACAAAAGATCAACAACAAAAAAATGAACTACGATTTTTTGTTCTAAATTGGCAGGTTTTACGAAAGACTACTTATCCATTAGGTTTTAACTCTAGACAGACTGCAATCGTCGTGCTTCCACAAGCATTAAAACACTAATATTCAGCGATCTCACCCGAACAAATCTAGCGCCTGCGCAGTGCAACATACACGACTCTCAGCGAGTCGCCAGCACGCATGCGTCAGTGTATGGAGCTTGGGCTGGTGACATTGACGTGCGCGTTCTTGGCAGAAGAACGGCCCCGTATCTGGTGCTGGCCGCCAGGTCACCGCTGAGCGGCGGTGGAACGCTGTTTTGTGCACTAAAATTGAGCTCCCGTACCTCCTTTCTCAACCGGGTGAGTTATATACAGAAACAGCGTGTATGACTGACATTGAAGAAGGACTAGCTTAATACGACGCAGCGGCTAGAGCGGCAGGCTCCAATAAGTAAGGGGAAAGAATAGAGCGAGCAAAAGATATTATAATGTTGTTATCTGCAAACGGTGTAATAACACTTGAAGTCACATCTACAAAACGTGTAGTTTTGTATTCCTTGGAGGAAGGTAAAATTCTTGATACGATCTTACCTTGGTAACTGACTGAGTGTGCATTCTCACTCTGTTCTGGTTCACGGTTTCATGTTATTTTCGGAAAGTTGTACTTTTGCTTTACAGAAGACACAGTGCGCTGGAAGCAATTGGCTCCTCTAAAATCGAACCTTTCCAACATGGCCGATCCATAGTGTGGTCCATGATTGGGTGTGCGGTTAGGAACAAGTGACAGGCCAAACGTCAGAGCATGATTTACATATTAGGAGTCCCGAGCTATTATCTGTTTTGATTTTGAAACCTGGCTATTGGCGAATTGGTAGTGTGCATTTTAGAATTGTATTTCACACCCTTAGTATTCTGTCTTTATATTTCCACTCAATCACTCTTAATTAAAATTATATAATCCACCCTCAGTTCCCAAGTGCATGTAATGGAGCCATATATAAAGCAGTGGGAGACGTATAGGTATGAAGCGGAGTAAGCTCATCACTGAGGTCACGTGCAGAGTGCGTATGTCACTCATGAACCTTGGGGAAGGTCTGTAAGTGTGGGTGGCTCTGTGTGTGTGTGTGTGTATGTGTGTGCCTCTGTGTGTAGCTCTGTGTGGGTGGCTTTTTTTGTAGGTGGCTCTATGCGTGGGTGGCTCTGTCTGTGTGTGGGTAACAGTGTGTGTGTGTAGGTGGCTCTATTTGTGTGTGGGTTGCTCTATGTGAATATCTCTGTGTAGGTGGCTCTGTGTGGGTGGCTTTGTGTGTGTGGCTCTGTGTGGGTGCAAATGCAATCGGTCTCGGCATTGTTAAAGTTAGAGCTATTGCCATTGCTCATGACAAATGCCGTTTCTTTAAATGTTTTAAAAACAAACAAAAATAATGTTATGAGCATTTTAGATCAACGTTTATAAAACATCGAAGCAGTTATTCTTTTAAATTAGCACGTTCGCCCACAAACGCTGCAGTAAATGTATGGTTTGTATATTATTTACCTTTTTCGTGATGGATGTCTTTAATAAAAGAGTTCGAATATGTGCGCTTTAGACCTGCTCCAGCATTCGGTAGTGAAGTAGTTATATTATAAATTCTAATGTAAAAAGAGGACTTACTCCACCACTACCTTTATCACTACCACCACCAGCATTCTCGCTTCCATCTCTATTAACATGCGAGATAATCAGCACCTCTTTTTGTTCCAATTTCCAAAAGCACTATTACCATCACTTTCACACAGGATAACAGCACCTTCAATAGTTACCACCGTTATGAATTCTAGAATTTAGCACCACTAATATCGCCACCAACATTGCCATCAGTAGCACTATCAGCATCACTACTACCAACCCACCCCCTGAAACAATCCTCACGACTATTTGTGTGCGTTAAGAGCAATGTGTGGAAGGCAGAACTGTGTATGTGATTAAGAGAAAGTGTGATGTTGGCATGTGCGAGAAAGGCTGTGTGCTATCAGTTTTATGGAAAAAAGGCCACACCCATAAGCGTTTTTGTCATCCTGGTCTCTTTAATTAAACTGTGTTCCCGTTGTGCTCATTCCGACTAAATACTAGCTTTTCTGCGCACTACTAAAGATCAGTTTCCTGCTTTAAGTATTTCATAAAAAAGAGTTTCCATAAATGAGCCAAGTACACGTGCCAAGTACACCTGCCTACGGGGGTACCCATTCTGTTATAATAAACTACACAATTTTTTTCTCGCAGCGGCAGGGGTTTTCAGCCACCACTCTTATCTATTGGTATGTTGCATCATTAACATTTTTTCTGTCCACTACAAGATACACCACAGGGTGATAGGGCAGCTCTTTTAAGCCATTGGCTGCCTTCTCTGACTGACTGCATTCTGCTCTTTTACAAGTGCCAAGAACTACTTCCTACCCTTCTCCCTCCTCCATGCTCCATCATTTCTCTCACTCGACACCTTCCCACTACCTCCTCTGCAGCTGCACTCGGCCCCAGTACTCTTCTCTCCCCCCCTCTACTTCATCTGAATTCAACCCATCCCACTACCTCCTCTTTATACGGCCCCTACCGTTGCTCTCCCCTCTACTTCCTTCTGCATCCCATTACTGCCGCTTCGGTTACGCTCCCTACCTTTACCCTCCCCTTCTCTTTCTGAATCTACTCCTGCCTACCTCTTGACATGTGGCCTGCACCTTCTGGTCTCCCCTCTTCCATCCTTCCATCTCTTTCACCTTCTCATTACCCTCCTACTTCCATCTCAGTGCTTACCTACCCTCTCACTCCCTTTTTTCTCCCTCTTCGTCCACTAGCCCTTCTTCTGACTTTAAACCTACTCTCTACTCCCCTTTAGTTATCCCTTCATCCCATCAGCCCCCTCCCTCTGCTAATGCTACCACTCCTTGTGTTCTCTGTACTCTCCTTCTCTGCACCCTACCCACTTCCATCTAATGCCTACCTACGTTATCTATCTTAGTCCCTCTCTCGCACTTCCTCTTCCTCTCCGATACCTCCTATTATCCATTTCACTCCAACCATGTCCTCATCTCTAGTTTTCCCTGATCTCAATGTACCTGCTTTCCATTCTATGGCGTTTCAATTCACCCTCTGGTTTGGTTAACGTATTTTACTATGCAAATAGCTCTAAAGCCTCTTGGTGTTTGGTGCTGGTAAACAATTATGGCAATTAACGATTTTTTAGAACAATTTATTTCTCAAAGTTTTACAAAAGGTATAACAAAATAAAACAAACATCGGATAAATCCAAATGGCTGGGAGACCAAAATATTGAACCTGACGTATCAGTGGTCTCCCAGAGTGGCCAGTACCCTTTTTCCAGCGGGCAACACACTCCATTAATTGGAAGTGATGATTTCTATTTGAATTGCCGGCCTGCTATCTCGGACTCCTGTATGGGCAGGGGGTAATTCGTCCAGCAGTGGAGATGCAGGGGTTCTAAGAAGGGATGAAAAAACAACAAAGCCTTGTTAACAAGTAAATGGTCTTTTAAAGATCTGTGAAGTACTCTGGTGCGGCTGCAATAAGACAGGCGCCAGGCTACAGCAGCTCAAGATCGGTCTGTGTGTGTCCGGGTAGCTGTCTCAGCCCGGGCTGACACACACGATGGGGGAGGAGGGGGCTGAAGCCTTTTAAGACCTATGGGCGTTGTGCACCTGATAACTGTTACTACACTCCTGAAAGAGTTAATCATCTGTTTCTCGCACCTGCTCTAGGTGCTGGGAGAGAACGTGGTCAGAGGTGCGACACTTTGCATATCTGGTGGTCTTGCTCAAATCTCAAAACATTTTAGACTGAGGAATGTCAACCACCACTATACGTGAGAGCAGGGTCGGATTGGGATCACAATTCGCCCCGGGCACTCCAAAAAAAAAATATATATAAAAGTGGCACACATTCCCGGATCTTTCATTAAACACCAATTGGTTTAGTCTCATTGGGTACATGTTTATAGAAATGTTTGGTAATTTTAACATTTTATAGCTTATTGAGCCAGAGCTACAACACCTGATCTGATGGGTATTTTAATATCCTGTCCTGTACAAAAATGACACAAATCACCCGAATCCAGTATTTTTTCCCCTTATCAGTATGTATTTTAAACAGTAAACGTAAGGCAAATGCACTTTATATTGATTTCTAAAGGTATCTTTGTGACCCGTGACTGATCGTAAAGTTAAAGGCATAAACGCCATGTTAAAAAGGAATAAGGTATTTATCATATATAAAGATTCGTCTTCAATTATTATGCTCTAGCGTTTGCAACATTTTAAAACGTGAACAATGGCTGGTTATCTTTTTAAATGTTTTATTATAGTTTTATATAGTGTGAACTGCTCCCAAGGGCATTGATCCATCTACATGAGCACCAGCTGCCTTAGAGGAGATCAAATTCGTTATTTTTCAGCCTCAAGGCATCAAGTGATTTGCCCAGAATCGCAGGATGTTGAGCTAAAGCTGGGACTCCAACATAGTTCCAGAGTTCCAAGCTCTGGTCAAGGCCTATGCAAACCCCCGTCTCCCGTCTCCCCCCTCCCCCCCCAACCACCTTACACTCAACGCAGAAAGACACTGGGGCTGAGATGAAAACACCTGGTCTCCAGCAAAGCCCCTGAATACGGTCTCCCTCCTCGTCCGCCAAGGCCTGAACATGATGTGATGGCCCAGTGGGGGAGGGGACAGGGAAGAGACCGTGATTTTGGGCTGGATCGAACCCTAGGGGCGAGGTGAAAATTACCCTACAGCCAGAGGAACAACTAGCCCCCAGGGAGGCCTCAAGCCACATCATACTCAAACTCCACAGCCCACAATAGCCTCGGGGCTATGACCTGGCAGAGGTGGAAGGAAGCAAAGAACAAAGCTTTTGGGCAGGCCTAGGAGGTGGGGGGCCATGGGGGCTGAGGTGAAGATGGGCCATCGGCCGTTATCACCCGACACTGAACCACCCAGGGAGGCTGCTTTACTCCTCCCGGCATGCCTTTAACAGCCCAGCAGGGGAGAAGGAACACTGCTTTTGGGTGCATGCAGACCTCCAGGGGCTAAGCTGATGTCTGTGACAGCAGGCTAGTGATGCAAGTCCCTGCCCTGACAGTCAACCTGCCTTACAATACAGGGGCCTGGCTGGGGGACTGTCGAAGATTGCAAGGTTTCGTGGGCCAGGTGACAGGGCTTCAAAAACAAGCATTTGCAATACAATAGGCCTCGCAAGTACGCGAGTTTGAGCTATCGGCATTCTAAATAACAATGCCTTTTTTGTTTTGTTTTTTAAAACATAAATTAAAGACATTGTCATTTACAATGCCAATAGCTTAAACTTGCGTAAATGCCAGACCTGTTGTAATGGTCTTACCTGATGAAAGCGCTAGATACAATTCGAACAGGACAAACAAACATTTTCCTACAATCTCATGATGAAGGCCTTTCACGAAGATGAAAATAAATGGGGAATACGCTACTAATCTTCCAACAACAAAAGGAACATGACAGGGGTGTCCACGCTCACTCTTGATGTTTGCGCTCACAATGGAGCCTCGCATACAACAAATCTTCTGCAACCGGAGTTGCAAGGGTATAAAGGTGGGGAATGTCGAGCACAAACTAGAGCTGTTTGCATACAATATCCTTGGCTTTATAACCAATACTGGATCATTAGGCATCACGTAAAAGCCTTGCAAAATGAGCTGGGCCAGTTTGCAGAGGTTTCTGTGGTTAAAATTAACTATTCTAGATTATAGGGCACTAGAGTTGTGGACCCCCGTCGAACAGCCCATTAATATGTGCTACAGGCAGGCTTTACACGGAAAAGTGACCCCCACCCCATACTTGTGGGTTAACCCCCCATCCACCACAAAAGCCAATTAAAAAAAAACAGCAATCCTCCTCTTCTCCAAATGCTATATAAGGACATGCATCGTTGAGAGAAGCTAGAACTTTCTTGGTTCAGAAGTATAAACTAGCTTAAAAATGAACTTCCTACCTCAATTATTATATATGGCCCAGACACGGGCCCTTTATTTCCCCAAGGCGACCATACTTCAAATCCGAAAAGAAATATCAAGCATTGGTTGGCAAGTCATGGAACCAAGAGTTTTGAAAACGACACTGAATCAGGCCACAGCAGAAAAGGACTTGGCATTCCCCGACATAACACCCTATAACCAGTAAGATCAAATCGCCGAGCTTTAGACTGGAACTATAACCCAAATGAAAAGCCTTGGATTCTTGAAGTAGAGCAGGCTTAATTCAAAATCCCATTGTAATATTTGTTGTGGCGACCTCCAAGTTCTAGGATCAGGGCCTATACTTTTCTTCAGACTGCATCAAAGCTATTAGAGTACTGGCAACAAATACGGAGGAAAAGAGGTTCCACCATCCGTCCCCAGTGCTTTACACCCTAGATTTCCTGCCAAGGTTAACTGCCCCGGATTTCCTTAGTTGGAGCAAAGCTCAGTCACCATTCGTTAGCGACTTTTTTTGATTAAGACCCATCAAGGGGACAATCAAGGAAAAAAAAAAATAAGGCCTGGCTCGCAGAGACGAATACAGACTGTCCCAAATGCTCCACTGAATTATCAGTAGGGAAGTTTGGTAACTAACGAGTAGGGATATACATCACAGAGAGACCATGTTTAGCAATACATTATATTGCAATGGCATCATGTGGTTATAGCAATATATTCAAAAACTCAAACTGCAATACAAACACTATTAGGCACTGAACTAGGAAAGGAGCTACGGATAGAAATAGCAGAGAACACTTGGGCCACAATTTGGACAAAAAAGTGCGGCTAAATAAATGCCTAAAATCTTAACTAGATGGCGTTTCTCACCTTGGAGGCATGAAGGCAATGTTTGGAGAGTCAGACATATGATATAAAGGGTGTGGAGAGGGGCACATTCCTACGAAAGTGATGGTCTAGTGCCCATGTCCAGCCATAAAAGCGTGAAATGTTATCCCACTTTAGTTCAGTAATGGACATTTCATTAACGCGGTTATGAGGAAACCCAGGAGAGAACATATACTCCCTGGACATCTAGATTGGAAAACTAGTCTTACACTTCCTCCAGGAAGTTAGATTAGCCTTAGCTCAGATGGTGAACAACCAATAGCCCATACAATTAATTAATGTTGGGGAAAGGTATGGTCCATTTATGAGATGGAAAAGATCTTGGAAAACGTTCACAGAGTATATATAAGTTTGACAGTGCTCCCATTTGTTACTCATGTGAAAACATCTCATGTGCTGGGAGGAGACCTGCAGTAATAGACACAATACACCACTCTCGGATATCGAATAAATCTCGTAACAGAGGTTTTTATTAGGTCTCGCCTGGCGAAAGCAGCGCATGCGCTGCTCTCGCTATTGCAAGTACCTATCGGAATCTATTCTGCCGAGGGCTTTCATGCACGCGTCTGCATGGACAAACATGGCTGCTGTTGCCATTTCTCCATAGCAAACAGCATGCGCGTGTCCGTCGGACTGTGGACAGTCGAACGCCATCTTGTGAAAATAGCTTTCTATTGTCATGGCAACCAAGCTTCTTATCAGAAGCTTGGTCACGTTAGTTTCCTGTCCCCACCCCGTGACATTTTTTCGTGACTTATTACTTTAATGAGTGCGGCGCCCGCTAGGGACACTGCGCTCACTTTATTTATATTTTCGCAATCGGCTTCCCAAGGCGGAGGGCAAAGTTAGCCGCGCCGCTTGTTTTGCGTTGATTCGAGAAGGAGAGCTCAGCGAGTCAACCTGCAGATAAAGAGAAAGATATTTGCGCACATGGTTTACAGTGATACGGAAAAAAGCTTATTTGATTCGCCGCAGGTCATGAGTTGCGTTTGTAAGCAGGCCATGCTTGCGGAGTTACACAAGTGCTGCTTAGGCTCTGGGTTCTAGCGAGACCGTGCGCTGCCTTCTGGATCACAACACACGTCTAGTTTTTTTAAGCCGCTTAAGTGCTGACAAAGGCAACACAGATTAGAATCCCCATGTTGTGCTCACCATTCAAACCCAAGGTGAATCACACTACATGCACATCACATTCCACACAGCTCCCTGTCCATACAGGAGGCAGTGAAGCGGCCCAGCTGTAGTCGACTCAATGGATGCTGCACAGACATGTCGGCAGACGGCATCTCAGCGAGATAGGCAAACAGGCCTGTGCTCCCGCTCTATAACAGCTGCCAACAACCTTCTAGCCTCCTCATGACCTGGTAAAGGGATGTGGGCGGGGGCACGGTGTTTGTGTACGTCCAGTCCAGTCCAGCACAGCATTGCTCTCTGCCAGAGCAGCAACAAGATACCTGGAGCTGCATCGTCGTCCTTCGTGCAGACTCTCGAGCACGCGGAGGGAACCCAACAGGGCAGGCAGAAGCAAGGCCAAGCAGATAGACTTGCTTTACTTGCCATGCCTCAATATCCGGCCTACCCCAGGGTTTAATTATTGTAATTCCTTTCCTATAGTACCACTCTGTTGCATTCTTCCTGGCCAGAACTACAAAGCCGGATACACTTCCTGCATAAGGTGTAGTCTTTAGGTTCACTGAAATGTTGGCAAGATTGGAAAAAGAGGAAGTTACAATCATTCACCCAAAAAACGATTTCAGTCGTGGCGCACTTACTAGTCAGTCTGTACGCTTTTAGGGTGTCAAAGAATGGTGTACGAAAGAGTTTTTGTCTAAAGTCAAAGCCTCAGATCCCTGCTGTTTAATCCTTTATTTATAAAGTCTTTGCACAAATACATCGAAATGATACATTGGTTCACTAAACTGTGGCCGGGCATCTTTTACTTACTTAAAAGCTTGGTCGCGGATAGAGTTTCACAAGCGCCTGCCAGGGCAAATTCATATAAAAAACTAAAAAAACACATCACGCTCATTTACAATTTTTAAGAGATTATAAAAAATCGTTTCGCGTAATCATTTGTTTCTCCATGCTGTTAACACTTTCATAGCGTTTCATTAATCAAGAGCTACTGAAGCGCTTCATTAAACCCCATCTAACAATATTCTGTTGCCATTAGAAAAACCTCGATATTGATGTAGGACTGGCATTGAAACTTAAGACTAAGACACTGTTAGAATGTTGAAATAGTCAAGGGAAATATACATATATTTAAGGAGAATGCTTTTGTCATTCCTTAGTTTCAGTGCATCAGACACAAACATTAACGTCACCAGTTGTCAATGACACATGGCTCCCAGGTTTTAGCTTAATTAGGTGTGGTGTGACATTGAAATAACATGTGTGAAACATCAAAATGGGCGCAACAAGGCAATTATGTGCACGTTGACAGATTAATTTAATACATTTCTCCTTTGCTGTAAAGTAAAAACTTGAAAATGGAGCACAATTCACTTTATTGCAGAGAAGTCCGTATTCACAGGCTCTGACAGTTACACACAGGTAACGAGTCCATTGATACAGTAAAGCTCCAAGAGACAGGTAAACAGCAGTGTCAACCCGGTGGAGCATTGCCCCACAGACTGTCCAAGTCTTCTGGCATCAGGCTAACATACAGGATCATGGGACAGCCGCATCCGGACACTCCTCTAGTGCGTTCTTCCATTCCCACACCATCACTGTTGTGAATCATAGGCCCACCAGGGGACTCTCTTACAGAATCGGCCCTTCCTCTAGGAGTTCCAGGATTGTTAGTTGCCACCTACACCTGAAGCAGAAACAAAGACTGCTGAACCACAGCGGAACTAAGTGAACAAGTCACTATGCATCCTGGGCTTGTTCCTAAGGAAAAAAACCGAGATATGCGCCCTCCTCCTAGCTTTCCTCTTTCACTGCTAGGGCCAAGAAGCACTTTGGTGTAGGCACAGTTACAAGTAGCTCATTCACTTGCTCCCCCCACCATATGTCATCTTCCTTCTTTTCACCATTCACTGCTTGCTCTCCACCCATCTAAGGTTTTTCTTCTCTGCTCTTGCCCTCTCCATCCTCCATCTTCTCCCTATCGCTACCCATACTTCTTCCTTTCGCCCACCTTTCTGTCTGCCTCTTTTAGCCAGGGGAGGCGCTAGGCATTGGCAATGTGAGCAGATGTCCTGGGCCCTGCGCTCTGCTCGAAAACATGGGGCCCTGTTCTGTGTGAAATGCCACACTATCAGTCTGTCCACCTGCTCTTCAAGTGCACCTCCTCAATCATAAAACATCAAAGCGCTACAATGCCTCGTCAGGGGTAGTAAGAGATATTTAAATTTAATTGCAAATGTCATTTAAAGGAATGTTTCTTACTCTCGATGGTACAAGGGCATAGTGGCATCCCTGGGTTCAGGGGTGGGGGAAGGGAAACCGTGGGTGGGGAAGTGGGCAACAGCAAAGCCAACGATTGTGTTGGCTCACAGGGTCTGGGGTGGGAGGGCAGCACTTTTCTTAATTAAACCACCCAGAAATGGTCAATAAATGCTGCTATTATCAGATACATTTTGTATTTATACCTGCACATGCCACCCACTGTACTCAAGCTGCAAAACAGTAGTCAAATGGTAAATAAATGCATCTTAACTTTCCAATCAACAGGTTTTGTACAATACATGCTCAACTTGTCCCTTTTTATTTTGTTTGTCGGATGCTATTGAAGGCATTTCAGTTACAAAGCTAGGCAATTTGGCGAACCTGCAATACCAGGCTGTTGAAGTTACCAGCGACGTCTGATGACAAACTCCGTAAAGTGTAGTCTCAGGTATCGAGTACATTTTACATTGATGGCACGTTCTGGTAATACCTTAAATTCTCAATAATTAGGTTTCATCCGCAAACTGTTTTGGCAGCTGTGTAACCGCCAGTCACCCTGTAATCCATCAATGTGATGACTATATCATGGATATACCTATCGAGTAACTTGCTTGCTTTCATTTTAATGAATGAATTTTGTCAACTACGCATTGCTGTCTAATGGATACAAACGATGCTTTGTATTAATTGAAATAATGCCTGACACCCCGCCCCCCCACCCCCCAGAGGCACTTGTATTGACGCAATTCACTTGTTTGACAAACCCATTAAATATAGGTTTAAAAAAATAGCAGCTCTTGTACCAGGACACCAGTGTTAAATCACAACACCTACCACAGACACTGCCCTGAGGCCCAAGACTGCTCTAACTACAGTCCGCACAAGCAGTCGAGGCTTGTCATGGTGTCCCTATGTTGGTGTTGTCGGTTCTGGTTCTAGTATATGTGCGTTTGTTCATGTGATGGTTAATCTGCTATGTCTGCACTAGTACCACCAGTGCTTGCCAGCGTTTGACGTTATATCAGGGCAGTCAGTGATTGTATCAGTGTCTCACTCCATATTGCAACTGATACTTGTATTTGTGTTTCTATGCTTTTACCATATCACCGATTGCCGTGGTATTTCTCAGTTGTGGATATACAGTGCTTATGATGGCAACGCTAAGTTGAAACAATGGTGAAGCTGGTTGCGCCGTCTCCCTGTGCCTGTCTGGTGTGTGCTTACGCTGGGGCTTCAGTGCGTTGATGCAATCAGAGGTTGTCCTCTTTTTGTTGCATACTTGTGAATTGGAGACTGCCACTTCACCATACCTTGCTGCCTTCCTCCCTGTGCTCTGGCGAATTTCGCCGTTTGGTCGAATGCCAGTATTTATCACACTGCCCCTCTGTGTTATAATGTTTTGGTTTGTCAGCTAGCGTCAACACTAGTGTCTATTTTGGAGCAAGAAGTGCTTGTATTCGTATCTCTCAGATTGGTTGAAGTCAGTACTTGTCCTGTTATAGCACGAGCTCATCTGCCTTTCAATCCCTGAGCTAGCCCATGGCCATTCTATGTTCAAACCCTTTGGACTACTAAAACTCAATTGGCACAACTGCTCCGGGTAAACTTCAGAGTTCAAGCCACCTCTCGAGAAGTCTACCCTTAAGCCCAATTCTGAAGTACATTCTCAGCTGACTCATGATGAGAATCCCCCCCCCCCCCACCCCTAGCTTTTTTTGCTTCGAATCTCCAGAGTTGTGCAAGTTTAGGCATTACAGTGTCCATTCCTTCACCAATAACCTCCATCACTGTTCTATATAACCATCACTAGAACTCTGCAGTACGGCATCGTCTGGTACTATGACCAGTATTTGCAGCTAAATAGTGTCATCCATAAATATCTACAGACATGCACTGAGGTAGGAGATGCATGCCTAGGTATCCCTCCATGTTGGACTGTCTGCAATTGCCCCGGAGTGTCATGTTTTGGTGTAGTGTCGGGGCTCGCCCTGGTGTCCCTTTGTGTTAGTGCAATCATTGCTCCAGCAGTTTTCTATTTGTGTTACGGAAGACTCTAGTTTTACAGATGTAGCTCTGGGTTGGTGGAGCAATGTTTGTCATAGTGCCTCTTTGTGTCAATTAACTTGACGTGCTGATCAGCGTTTGCTCAGGTGTTTTGTGCCAGTGCAGTATGAGCTTGATCTGTTGTCACTTGTTAGTGTAGCTAACATTTCGCCATTCAGTGTTTGGCCTGATGTGCCTTTCAGGCCCATTAGTGCTTGCCCTTGTTTCTGTGTCGAGTCAGTCAATGGCTGATTATCTGAAAACTCCCACATGATTTATACCATGGATGCCGATTAGTTACCTAGTTATAGTGTTCACTCCACTGGATTAAGCACGCTGCGACTTGTACGGTAACATGTTTAATAGGAAAGTGAAACTACAGCTCCCAGCAAGCCCACAGCTGTTTGTGAAACAACTGTCAAAAAGTCACCCTCCTAAAAAAAAAGTGTGATGTTTGCCCAGTTAGTGTTTCTCATCGTGCCTGTGCTGCTGTGCAGTCGGTAACTAGGTGTCCGAGTTGGTCGTGAAGTCAGCGCTCATCACCGTTGGGTATAGAAACCCCGTCCTCCAACCCTGATTTCCCCAGTCTCTCACCAGTATTCCGGCTACCAGACACCCGAACATGCTAACGGTGATTGAATGGTAATAGCTTATCGTCTCACCGAGTGCGGAAGCAAATCTTTCTGTATATATCAAAGGGGCGGGGTGAGGTCCTCGTAGTGGGCAGAGCAAACACACGTGTGCAGTGCATTTTGTCTACACTCTTTCCCCAGCTCCATGCCTCTGTTGTAAACCAGCATTTGCAATGCAATAGGTCTCCAATTTACGCAAGACATATTGCATTGTAAATGGTTGGCAACTTGGCATCACGGACAACGGGAGGGAGGGTGGTTGAGGGAGACAGCACAGACATCGGTAGGGAGGGCAGGAGAAGGCAAGGACAACGGGAGGCCAGGCTGTTTCAAAAGTGAAAGCAGACGTGGCCGCTAAATGTGGGGGGAGGAGAGGAGAAGGCACAGAGAACAATAGGGAGGGTGGGAAGGGGAAAATAAGGCACGGACAACGGAAGGGAGGGTGGAGGGGGGAAGGGAGGGGGGGGGGGGGAGAAGGCACGACAAAGGGAATCCAGGCTGTTTCAAAAGTGAAAGCAGACGTGGCCGCTAAATGTAAGCCAAGCACGTCCTCCGCCTAATGGAGAAACTTAATAAAAGAAAATAGTACATGTCCTGTGTAACAACCAAGTAAAGGGGTCAGTAGCCATGGGAGGATACAAATTACATGGCTATACTAAGGAGGGACTAACAAGCCTCATAATGAATCAGAAGCCAGCATTTACAAAGGAAACACAGACGCCAATGAAAAATAAGGGCGGGGGAGTGGGCGAAGCTGCTCTCTGTACTGAACTACCACAGCTCTTTGCAGAGCAGCGCTTACGCGTTGGCTCACGCTTGACCTAAAAACTGTGACACTTAGGTCCAGCCCATTGGCCAATGCCTGACTGCCCGTCTTTCCAATACGACCCTGCTTGAGAGGTGGTTGGTACATCTTTACACCCGCAGACTCTGGAACAGTACAGTTAGGATTATGAGCCAAAGAAGGGTGGATGTCTAGAACAAAACATACCCTGATATTGCAGTGTCTAGGAGCAACATGCAGTGGAAAAAGAGGAAGGCTCCCTTCTTTCACTACGGTATACATAAAGTTGGAATGTTTAGGCCATGGAAAGGCATGTGGTAATATTTGACACTAAGTTTAACGCTGTCTGGAAAGCTCTACTGGAATGCAGATCAGTGGACATCCAGCTTTGGCATGGACATCTTGTCTCCAGGCACTTGATCTTTTTCCCCTGATGAGTTAATAGGAGGCCTAGATGCAATACGGATAGTAGTTCTAGTATCAGAATGATAGAAGATACCCTTTTCACTAGAATTATGCAGGGGTCCGGCTGGGATATGAGGATGTTGTTCCAGCTTCTGTTCTCCATGAGTACGCAAGCAGTAGGGTGCCTAGGACTGGGAAGGGGTGGGGGTAAGTAGGAAGTTGGAATTATTACCTTTTCTCATATTGACTGATTGAACCAACGTGATGTGATGCTGCAACAATGCGAGGCTGTTTTACGTGCCTTTGTAACCCTTTCCCAGCAATGCCCCTCCCTCTCTCTCCCCCCCCACTCTCTCCCCCCCCCATTCCCCCCCCCCTCCCCCCAGTTCCAAGTCCTCCTGAATCTGTGGCGTTAGGCATATTAAAGGAAGATCAGATTTGAGTGGAAATAAAAATGCACATGAAGTCACAAGCACTAAACTTGTAATAGGCGCCAGATTTCTGTGGAAAAACAAAGCAGAAGGGACACACAAGAAAAGCAACAGCACCACTTTGAGTAGAACAGAAACAATTGTTATTTGCATAGGATTGCTTAGGTGCCTGAATTGATGCAATGGGCATAAAAATAATGGACTGAAATATCGCTCGAGTGACACTGGCAGACACCTTTGTCAGCATTTCACAGTTCACCTGTTGCTGCTTGATAGTTTGAATCAAGCCAGCAAATGAAAATGCTTCATTTGAAAGCTGGATCTACCATTATAGGCCTTGCAGAAGGAGGATTCTGTGGTGGACAGCTCAGTCTCGCTGGTGTGCTGCACCCTGCCCCTCAACAACAGCAAAAGGGCAAGTGCTAGCAAAATCTGCACCACTAATTGCTGCAGTCAGCTACATCACCACAACAGCTGCTGACGGCTGATGACGTGGAAATTCTGGCTTCACCGTTGTTTTGGTGATGGGGAATGTAAGCCGAATAGCCACACAAAGTGAAAAATAAAAAATACACGTAGTGTTTAATGTTTTCTACTTTTCTGTGGTCGATTGCTTCACACCTTACTTTAAGGGAAAGCCCAAAGACAGTTGTGCAAAAGCAGCTTCAATGGACGGGAAGCTAGTGCTCGGAGCCGTTTTTAAACACAGCTACCGTATGCCAAAGCGGCACCCCCGATGAGACAGCACCTGCTTTTCTCTATTTTTAAGGGGGTGGGGTTAGTTAATGGGTTTAATTCTCTTACCTGCAGGGTAATAATTCATTTTAAATACCAGTCATTACAAGACATTGCCTGTAGCCCAGGCCCATAATTAACAGCCATTATTGCTTGCAAGTGCAAACAATGATGCTTAATAAAACAAATCCCCTCCAACAAGGAAGATGTACATTTTGCTACCTGCCTATTTTCACAGTACATTAAAAAGGAAGTTTTGAAATCTTACTTTGTAAGCTGAGAACACAAGACTCAAAAATAACCCCTCAACCTATACATTGTATCCAATATAGGTCTGCGGTTCCAACTAACCGAGCGAGTGGCCAGAGATGCACAGAACGAAGACAAAATGACACTTACACGATGAAACGGTTTTGCTGCCCTTTAGCGATGTGGAAGGAGGCAAAGTAGACACAGAACTTTTGCCAACCAATTTCTTTCAACTTCAGTGTTTTGGGAAGATATACATGATTAACACATCTTATGTGCTGACTATTTGAGGGATCACAGTGCCACACTTGAACCCACATGCTTCAGCTACCCAGTGGACTACCAAAATCTTCAAGAGAAGAAACAGTTCTCTTGTCTAACTTTTTTTGATGGGATTAATACAGAAGACAACCATGTCTCCTTATTGGTCTACTAATCACGAAGGTATACTGCTATTTTTCAGTAGCCTTTTGCAGAGGTCATGGTTTGCTTCTTCTACCAATGCTGCATTTGTTGGTAATGCAACTGCATTGCCACAAGAGAACCCCAATTGTGAGAGTCTCAAGATTCAGCTTAGTCTTGATTATTACGTAGATCATTTCAAAGAGATCTATGCTTCAGGTCAAAATGTAAGCTATGGATGAGTCTCTGGCCATATTTAAGGGCCGTTTTGTTGTCAAAAAGTACATACCCAACAAGAGATTGTGTTTAGACACTAAGTATGTGGTACATAAATGTGCCACTGGATATGCTTACCGTTTTAAAGTCAACACTAGTAAGAATTATTCTTCCAAGAACACTCCTATCCCCACCCCACCCAGCTACTTTTAGGACAAGTGAAAATATTGATTGGGAATTTGCCAGTACATTTTTCACAAAGAGCATCCCTTGCAGCTTGATAATTTCTACACAGAACAGGACTGCAATGTACTGCAACTGCATTCATATAGTGCTTAGTTTTCCAGGCGAGGTACTGATATGCCATATGCTACACCGGACCCCAAGGTTAGTCCGGTGGTTATTGCGATTGCTAAAGTACTCCAGGGAAGAAAACAAACATTCCAAGCATTTACTCCAGTTTTTTGTGATGGAATATATTATTAGGAGTTACGTGTGATCATAAATTGGGGCAAAGTTGGTTCATGCAAATGGTTGGTGTGATGAATTAAACTAGTGGAGACTAGGTATTGTTAGGTTATCCAAAGCTTTTCAAGCCTGGAACGCAGACTTGCCCACTCCGTTATCTGAGGACCAGTGGGGGTTCTGTTAAAAGCAACTAACGGCACTGTCCCCCAAGTATAAACTTCGCCTAATTCATTTTACATAGGTTCTATAGGACTCCCTCTCAGCTGCACCGTATGGGGATTAGGGCGATCCACAGATGATAGAGATGTGGCTACTCACCGCCGCGTTTCTGCACATGGCGTGGGACTGCCCTCAATTGGTCACTTTCTGGGTTATGATTTTCGACACTATACACGATATCACCTAAAGGTACCAGGAAGTTACATGCTATGCTATAGTTGCTAGTCAAGCGGAGGGTTGCCATGCAGTGGGGTGGGAGGGGAATCTCCTCTATGAAAGACTGGATTCGGGACGTGACATTCAGCCATACACAACTTTACCTTTCTGGGTGCTAATGCCATCGGCCTCCCGGCCAAGAGATATATAAAGTCTTTTCTTGGAGTGGGCCTGTACGCGTCAACAGGACGTCACAGACACCATGGAAACACCTGCTAACTAGTAGTCTTACACACCCACGCCTGGGGATGACTAGTGTCTGTATGTTTTAAACACATGTGTATATTATAACAAAGCTGAGTTTACTACAGTGGATAGGAGTGGGCCCCTTCCTTACTCAAGTATCAGATTCAATTACAGTCCTGTATTTTCTTTCCGCTAAAGTACATTCCAACCATTACTTAGATATACAATGTAATATGCCTCTTTATCTGCGATTCCTAGTCATCAGTAAAACAGATGGATTTTTTGTTTGCATAGAGACATGTGACATTACTCATACAAAGCTGATGTATGTTCTGACGAGAAGTATCTGGCTTCTATGTTTTTGTTGTTTGTTTATCGAAATGCCAATAAAGAAATAAATACAAAAGTATTGTTAGGTTATAGAAACAGGGGTTTCAAAGATTGTTAACTATGAAGTGAGGGGTGAACCATTTGGAGAAAACCAATACTAAAGATTAAGGCAAATAGGAATGAGACAGAAGGATGTACTCAGAAAGAGGAGGAATGCAAGACGGTCAAAGAAAAAAGAAAGGAGTGTAATCAAGAGTTGTGATTCAAAGTAACTTTTTCATGCAGGGTTTTAGGAATACAGTGGAAGGTGTCTTTATGAGCTAGTATACAATTTGAGGGTGTAAAGCTGTAGAAAGTAACAATATTATACATCTCTATGTACAGGGCAGATTGCCTAAGCAGGATAGTCAAGAGTTTGTAGACCATTTAAACACAGTGAGTCCGGGTCTGCTGTGTGCCAAGCCTATGGCAGTCCTAAATCCAGTCAGAAGTATCTAAAGCTTGGAACAAGGTCTGTATACTGCACAAGGGGAGATGGTGTAGAGGCCTTCATTAGGAAAAGCTTAATTTAATGATCTTTCCTCAAGCAGTCTCACTCGCACTTTTAGAATTCGGTAAATAGGGAGCACTCTAATGTGTGCGTGCACCCATAAAGGGTCATAATCACAGCTGCAGAGCGGCCATTGTTATGTACGACACATTTTGCAATTCCTCGTTGTTTAGCCGGCGCCACTTTGCATGCTGGGATTTTTGAGCCCATACTTAGTTTTAAAAGTAAAATTGCAATTCGCAGAAAGAAACGCTCCTTTGGCCAGCAGGCGTGCCAAGTCAGAAAGTGTGAGTTATTCTTCTGAAAATTCCCTGCCTGCATGCTCGGGTGCATATTACAAAATCTTTCTAGGTCTGGCAGCATTACACAATGTCTCTCCAATCACTCCAGTGCAGGGGTACTAAAGTTGAGAGACTGTATGCTTGCCCTTCCCACCTGTGCCTCAGCCATCATTGCCATGAGTGACCCGTCAATTAGTCAATATAACTTTATTTGAATACATGTTGCATCCATAAAAGTGTAACAATAAAAATACATTCGATTCATTAAAAACCATAACCATACATAAATATGACATACAATGAATAAAAAAAGTTTAGAGATCAAGCGCCCTCAAAAGTACATAAAGTGCGAAATCGTGCATCAGAGCTATGCAGTATTCATGGAGCAATGTGAATGAATGAATGATACTTTATTGATCAGTTAATTAAAACTTACTTTCTGGTACTTTGTTTTTGTCTGATCTCGAGTCTATTGTTCTTGTAAAAAATGCTATATGCTACAAGTTGACCATATACAGGTGGAAGTCTTAGGTCCCTGTATATAATTTATGTAGGAATAGTGCGGACTTAAAACAACTTCCGGGTCGTAAGAAAGGTCAGCCCCCAGCATGCCCGGTTGTGTAGTCTTCACAGTTTTAGGTTACTACTGTACCACTTTGTAGCCTGCAGATCATGTTGCCTCTGTATCTGGTTACAATGGCGGCAGCTGGGACGTGCTACTAACACACGAATATCTTCTAATAACTACTGTTAGTGGAATATGATTCACAGAGCATTGACCAGTTTGTCTGGGAAAAGTTGTGTTGCAAGTTCATTTGATAAAATAAGAGGCGATCCAAGGTCAGACAGTAAACAGCTGACCTCAGCTGGTTGACTGCCTGATTAGCCAATGAGGACCAGGCATATACAACAACCAGTGCTGAACCTTTTGGGGGTTTACTTCCCATCTGGACCCCACAGACTAGAAAAAGAGCCCTTGCACAGAGAGAGGCATTACCAGGCATGCCCCCAATTGCTCAGGCTTCCAACTGCCCTTGGGAATAACAAGGCACAGTATGTTTTTGTCCCGGGGGGCCTGCCATAAGGAGTCTTGGGGTATTTGCATGAAGCCCCTATGGATGCTTTCTTGTGGTTGCTTTTTGCATCAACATGCTTTGGATTGCCGTGTATCTAAGCCAAGCCTCTGGAGAGGCAAATGCCTTCACTGGGACCTCCCACCATTACCCGCATCGTTAGATGACCAGAGTTTAATTTGTATTTTTTTCCCATTCCTCTTTAATCTATCTTTCGGTCTGTCCATACTTCTTTCCTTCCATCTCATTGTATTCATCTTTCTGACTTTGGTTATATTAAATGTCATTTAATTTCCTTCTTCCATCCTTTTTGTAATTCATTATTTTCTTGTTCCTTCTGTTCTTATCATCCCCTTATCCTTCCTCCCCCCTTGATTCTATCCTTTTTTGTATTCCTTCAATTTAATACTTCCTCTTTTTCCCTTCCTTTGCCCTTACTTTTGTCTCCCATTTCTTCTTTCCATTATTTCATTCTATTTTCCAGCTCTCCTTATTTTTTCTGCTTCCATTTTCCGTTTTATTTGTTACTTCCATTTTCTTCCTTCGTCCTTTTTTTCTTTCTTTCCATCTTTCTTCTTTTGAGCCTTTTTCCGTTCTGCTCCATTTTCCATCTTTCTCTTCTTATTTGCACTGTTTACTCCTTCCTTCACACTCTCTCACTTTATTTGCTCTGACTTATGTTTTCTTTACCATTTACATACTTTCTCTTTCTGTCTGTCACAGTTTTTTTGGCTACTTGTGCAACCCTTGGCCACTGTCACACACCTGTGTCATGGTAATTATTCTTCCAGTACTACGAACCACAGATCAAAGATAACAAGCACTGGTATAGCCAATAGGTCTCGCCTTTGGGACCTTATAAGTGTTTAGCCATGCAACAGTTGGTGTTGTTGCACCAAGGATATTGTGCTGCTTAACTAAATACTTATAAGGTCCCAAAAGCGAGACCTTTTGGCTATGCCAATGCTTGTTTTCTATATTGTCGATACCATGACTAGGTTCAGCACTGCACACAATGATTAAAACTCTTTTAGAAAACCACAAGATTTTTGAGAACTGGCAAAAATTCAAACTATTTTGCTGTGCTCATCCTCAAAGTATTGAACATTCGACGGATTCAAAAGCAGTAAAATAATTTTCTGCGACAAGCACAAATCTTGTTGTAACCCCTACCACATATGATACACTAATATAAGTGAACCAAACATCTTCTGTCAATCACGCTTCATTTCCACATTGTGTTTGACCAAAAGCCATGCACCACTTTCCAAGTACAATGGCAGCTCGTTCGCAGCATGTACACACAAACACTACCTGGCCATACACTGAGTCAATCAGGAAGATGCCAGAGGCGGGTTCCCTGATGCACCATACCTCCACTTTGAAAGCTAGCCTTTAGTATTTTGCAGACACCAATAACACTTATATAAAAGATCATGCAAACACGGAGTGGGTTTCTGAGTTGCTAAGAGTTCCTCCATCTACACCAGACAACAAGTAGCAGGCCGGTCTACTGGCATGCAGAAAGGCATCGATTAGCAGAGATGAGAGGTTGTGCTCTGAACACACATTAAAGAAATCAGGAACGAAAAAACACAAGTATGTCAAACAAAAAGTATACAGTAATGGTTTTTGTACAGTTTACATACTCAACTCGTGCAATTTTTTTTATAGTGATACAAACGTTCCCCCAAGTGCTTCATATCAATTAAGTGAAATTTACACCACACTTAACTAAGGCACCTCTCTGAATTCAACACAGAGGTTATTCACTTTGTCTCCCCATGTTTATGAAAAAAAGAACCATTACTAAAAGTTAGTAAATCCTTCAATTGAATAAGTCTACAGCAGTCAATGTCAATGTCTTGATGAGACCCTGCAATTTCAGAACTAAGGTGAAATGTGCCAACAATCAAATTAGGAGGATAGAGACTTGTAGAAGGCATATATTCACAAAAACCAGTCAAAGAAATTCCAAGAACTATTTCTACCCTCCACACTAGGATACCCCGGAGACAGACTACATCAACAAAAGTGATTTTAGTACAAAGACAATGCAAAATGCATAGGTAAATAAGCTGATCTCTCAAACGTTTAATTACTTCTTCTTGGCTCCCAAATGATTATTTTTCAACATTTTGGTTCTTATACACTTTTTGATTTGCACGCATGTATGTACTGGGTTTGTAATCACAAGGAATCAAAACTTTTATGTTGATCCATTACAATTACCCTCAAGTTACAAAAAGCAAACTTTCAAAACAGAGGTGCAACAAATTAGTCACCCATCCTTCGGCATTTTCCTGGTCACTGCCTCTCTGTGCGTCCATGCAATCTTTCTGGAATGTACGCGCAGAGAAACCGCTAACAACGTTCTTAGGGGACAAGGCATGGGTTTTGGCAGAACCCGATTTTTGTGGCAGAGAAGTGCAATTAACAAACTAGGGCTCCTTTCTTCGAGATTGGAGTGTCAGGCAAGGTAGGCTTCCCAGTGAGATTTACTCGTACTCTATGCAGGAAAATTATTTTGCCATTTTTTTCACAAGTTGAATAGGTGTGCCCATATGCATACCTGTTCATTTATTCATTAATACATTCTGTAAACCCAGATTGCTATTCGGATGAAACAAATGCCTTTTCAAAGTCGTGAAACAGATGCCTATACTACAAGCATTTTCTCGACTGATACATTACAATCAGCTCTGAAATGAAATAATGTGAAAATAGGTCGACAACGTATTGTTAATTATGTTCTCACATATTGGGCCTCGTGCAGCTGACATGGCCAATTGATTTCCTAGAATCCAGGGGGCTTTTCAGCCCCCCAAAATGGTAGTAAACAGCTCTGATATGCACCACCAGGAGAGCTGAAAAGCAGATGGGAGGAAGAGGTCAGAGAGGGGCAAAACATGAGCTAGGATGCCCAGTTCCACAATCCTGACAAAAATCACAGCATACTGGGGATATAGTCACACTGTGCATCAACTGCAAACAAAATATGAGGATGTGCTCAGCAGGTTTCCCACTACACATCAGTAGATCTGGCTCTTAATAGGTTTCCTTTTTGCAGGCGTTAGAAAAATGACCAATTCAATGTCTTAGGGTGAATGGCAGATCAATGGAATGGTGCGATAGGTATTTTTCTGAGTGGTGGGTTAGGAGGAGGGAAATGGGGAATTGAGCACTAGATAGGTGCAGGGGGCATGTCTCCTATTTGTATTTTCGGTGTCTAGAATGGAGGAATACCAGTTCAAGGTAAGTGACATTCTGCACTCAGCAGAAAGAAATCCTTCTGTGAAAGGTCACATTAGAAAGTGATGTTTACCCCTTTCAAAAGGAATCATGCTCTGGGGTCCTAAGTAAGGAGTACTTGCAACTAGGTTGTAGGAAAATTGAATAGGAGACACTTGGACTTAGTCTACTTATGCTTCCCCTTCTAGCACACAAAACCTGACAAAGGCAATTCCTTAGCCATAAACATTCTTACCAATACTCAGCAGGTAAGAGGTAAAGGGATTACTCACTAATCTGGGCCAGAAAAGTCAGTAGTCTTTAGGCTTGAATATAGCATAGAGGCTGCTATTGACAAGGGTGATACCAGTCTACTTATCCTCCTCAATCGGTCTTCAGCCGTAAATGATTTTTATGCCATCTTAAAATTCACTAACAATAGGCAAGTATCCACACTGGTGTACAACAATGTTTCATTCAAGCCACCAACTAGCTCAATCTATACATTCAGCCCTTGGAGAAGCTACTTTGTGAATCAAAAATTATCCGACTTTGTTCTGCTTTCTCATGCCGAGGTTAACAGCCGGACCTCTCAAAGTAATCACAAACTGAACACACAACAGAATCCTTACCCATTTCCTCCGACCCATTAAACTGACCTATCCCACTAACATTTTGGCTGTGAGCACACCATCACACAAAATTCTGAACAAAAAGTCTCTATTTCAGCTCACGATAGGAAAAGAGATTAAAAATGTACTGCCAATAGGCTACCTTACAGCGGTGATCAATCCTTGGTCCCCTCCAGACTAAACTATACCAATTACTTGCCATCAGGGCTACAGAAGATCTGACTAGTAAGGATACCAAACATGAAATCAGTCACACGATCATTGTAACAAAAAGTTCAATAACACCACTGCACTGACACTATTATGCTCCAATGTTGGTGTACGGATTCCTGAAACATCCTCCTTATTTAATATTTTTCAGGCTATCCATCACAAGTATACTTTGTCATGCAGTCCTCTTCCTGTACTACATAACACCCCTACTTTAAATCTAATATATGAGCGTTGTAAATCTAGCCATTTTTTGATCTTGTTATTCAGAACTGTTTTTAAGCTTCAA
Source organism: Triturus cristatus (assembly GCF_964204655.1). Classification (NCBI taxonomy): domain Eukaryota; kingdom Metazoa; phylum Chordata; class Amphibia; order Caudata; family Salamandridae; genus Triturus; species Triturus cristatus. Next base: position 418,726,500 of record NC_140585.1, on the reverse strand, counting down.
TTTCATATCAGTACTTTGCTTCCCTTTACCTATAGTGCCGAGACAATATTATTGTACTATATAAACCTTTAAAAACACTGATGGCACTGGGAGAATTACTCAGCCATCAACTATGTCCCTCTCGAAAAAGTACCTGCTTAGGGATCGGGTTAATGAAAGTCAGGCAACCTGTATTGAGTATCAGAGGCTGGATGTGGCATTTGGGAGCAAAATGGAGAACAAATAGTTCATTGATGACAAGACAGGAGTCAAACTCTCAAATGACTGGGAGACTAGCTACAGATAGGTTGGATTGGGACAAGGAAGGTAAAAAGGTCAAGTGTTGAGTTGTTCTGCTGTGCTGGGCTCACACGGCCATGGGAAGAAACCAATCTAGATACTGCAGGCCAGGTACAGAAATCAACAAGCATTTACAATGCAATGGTCTCGGCATTGGTAAAGTTAGAGCTATTGGCATTGCTCATGACATTATTTTTGTTTATGTTTTTAAACATTTAAAGAAACGGCATTGTCATGAGCAATGCCAATAGCTCTAACTTTAACAATGCCGAGACCGTTGCATTGTAAATGCTTGTTTGGTACTCTACGGCAGGAAGGCAAGATACCAGAGAAACCTGGATTTGTTATCTGCCATGGAAGATGGACAATCGACCCATTGCCACCTTGGCCAGAGTGGGAGAACAGAATCCAAGGTTCATTGCAGGGCACCTGGCTATTCGTTGTAGAGGGTTATGATGGCATTCAGAGCCATCGAGGAGAGTAGGCATCTTACATTTTCAGGTCATTTCATCCACTACAGCTCTAAGCCACCGTTTAAAGAGCGGCCCTTGCAGGGGCATCCGACATCTTGTCAGCAACAGTCGAAAGACGGGCAAGGCCCTGGCTGCAGAGGAGACTGTAAAGGGACCCAAGCTGCAGACCCCCCAGGATGCGCATCATCACAAGGGAAGCTCACTTCCTGCACTGGTGAATCAAACACAGGAAGGACCCCGCCACCCAGGTTTAATCCCCCCAGCTTACAGCGCTTTATAAACTACAGTAAAACACAGAAAGAAAACAGGGGAGGTGATGTCCCAGCAGAGCGCCCTATAAAGCTTTCAGTTACACAGAGGAGGGGCGGGCTTCAGTACAAACGCCATTTACAGCCCTTTAAGTGGCTCTCTCTTTTACAGCCCTGTGCATTACAGGGAGGGGCTGGGGTCTGCCTCCTGTAACAACCTCATGACTTACATACAGGTTTCTGTTTTTACTCTGCACAGATAATGCAAAGCTTTGTTCAGTCAATCATCCTACAAAAACACACAAAATAAACACCATCACACAAATGCACTTTCAACCTTGGTAGAGAGTTAAAACATCTGCATACTTGACAAGATGTACAGCGCATCAGTCAAGGGAAAAGCAACTATCTACATTCATGATACATGACATCGGTCTTAAATCCAATACTGAACCTCGAATAAACTACAAACCACCACCTTAGACCGCACAAACGTTATTCATTTCTTGCGTGTATTCCGGCGGAGGGGGCCCCCATTCAGCCTGAGGCCTATGTATATCTGGTAGATATCTGGATTATGGTCATCCTGCAGGAGGTGTGGGGGACATCATTTACCGTTATGCCACTGGTTCTCATGACTGCATTGCTTCTTTTTAATATATTAAATAGGTCTATTTCACCACCTCCAAAGGCCAGTCATTACCGGGACAGTTTACTCTTGTGACTTACTTTTATTTCAGAAAGTCTATATTAGGATTTTGTGCAAACAGTAAGATTCAGCCGAGAAAATACAAAGGTCTCACCCTAGTTGAGGACCTGGTGACATCTAATCAGAACAGCGCAAGTGAGGCTGATGGGAGAACACGTAACAGGAATCCATAATTATAACGCAGCAGCAAACAGTTCAGTCCAATCTATAAAGTTTTCAAAGCTCATTAAAGATCCATAAGCGTTCTTTAAATGCAGGAACAATGTACTTCGTTGCAATTCCAGGATAGCATTCAAGAGGCCATGGGGCGTTAAGGTTATTGTACGCAGATGCTTTATGATGCCACCATACATAGTCAAAGGAGCGCGCCAAATTACAACAAATGACCTTCAAATTGGCTTGTTCCCACTGGAAATACAAGAATGATAAAACCTATAGGTCTTGCCTTACAGACCTATTGGATTTGGCAATTATTTTTGACAGTGCTGTACAGCGTTGACAGCTGACGCTATGCGGCATTTTTATTAATACATTAAAAAAATTGATGTGCTCGGCGAGGCAAGTTATAGCGACATGCATGATTATACATGTGCGTGCATTACAAAATAGCGTGTTTTTTTAGTGGACAGATCTGCGATGCACTGGTAAATGTAAAAAAAAGTTGCAATAGTAGGGCGAAAGTGCGTTGTGTTGTTTGGGGGGTGGGGAGTGAGCTGGCCAGGGTGGGAGCAACACAGAGCGGGATGGAGCAAAAAACGCACTCTGGGTAGAACAACGCAGGGGAGACGGATAAGACAATGAGCAAACACACGGGGGGGAATAGATGGGACAGCAACATGGATCCGTTGAGGGTGAGTAAAACAGGTGATGCATACATGCCACTATACCAGATTCAGACGGGAGACTCCCGAATTTCGAAGCCAAACAATTACTTTTTTGGGCTGTCTTCCAAGTTCTGCCTGAAATTAACCTCTGCTTCAATAGAAGTCAATGAGGAAAATACACTCCCTGATATTCTTTTCCCCCATTTTCAATTTCTAAAATGTTGGCATGTATGGTAACGGGAGACCAACGCCCACGGATGGGGAGAAGCAGAGGGGGCACCAAAAAGACGTTGCGGTACGGGTTAGAGAGAAGCAGACAGTGGAGAGTAACACAGAGCTGGTGGGAGCGAAGCAATAGAGGGAGAGAGAGCTAGAAGTGGAGAGAGAGCTGAAAAAGACCGGGGCAGAACTCTAGCATCAGTGCTCCCCGCAGTGCTAAAAACGCTTAGAGTGGAGGGGCGGCTGGGTGATTGCTGGTTAAAGGGAACGGGGCGAACAATAAAACATCCTGTCGGTCAAGTACGTGCGCTTGACCACAGTGTACACTAATACATTTTTTTTTTAAACGCATCTCGTGCCCCATGACCAATATTCGTTCACGGATACCATTGTCAGTAGTCTCTGCAGCGTGCGTAATTAGCCTAGAAGTACTTGGAAAACCGCCCCCAAACTACTCGAGCACAGGCTGTAGGCCTAGAGCGTCCTCCATTTTCCTGTGATACGCCGCTGCGCATAAGTACCACCCCTCTACCAGGCGCGCCTCACCTTGTTTGTTTTCGTTCAGTTGCTGCTCATTATCTCCTGCAAAAGAAGAGGCGGTATGAGGGCGAGTCCGCCCGCCCCGCAAATCTTAACAGCCAATCATGTACCGCACTGAAGAAGGCAACCACTGAGGATAAGCTGTAAACGGAGCAGTCTTCGCTCCACGCCACTGACGATATGTCCTACGCGCTAGTTACGTAGAGGCAGTCGTGAGGCTATACATACGCACATATAAAAATGTTTAAAATATAAATAGACCTTAATGTCCAGCTTGACAAAATACAACAACAAGCACGCAAAAATTGCGAGCAAAATAAACCAATCAACGGAGCAGTCTTCGCTCCACGCCACTGATGATATGTCCTACGCGCTAGTTACGTAGAGGCAGTCGTGAGGCTATACATACGCACATATAAAAATGTTTAAAATATAAATAGACCTTAATGTCCAGCTTGACAAAATACAACAACAAGCACGCACCTAATGAGAAGATCGCGACCTGGCAATTAACAAATGCGTCCGGACGCCGGGACACCACCGCCTTTCTCCGAGGCACAGCAGAAAATGCCTCGGAGAAAGGGAGTGTCCTTTTCGGATTGGGGGGCGTGTTTTGCTGTTGTCTCCTCCCTGAGACTTCTCGCAAAAAACACGCCCCCCGATCCGAAAAGGACGGGGCTTCAACGGAGTGACTGGACCTCTTCTCCAGTGGCTGGCCAGCATTTAAGAGGCCAGCCAATGGAGAACAGGAGAGAAGAGGGGCGGGTGCAAGCCCCTCTTCTCAAAGTCACTCCAACTCATTAAATCTCGGAGCGAGACTGCGCAAGCGCAGCCTTTCGCAGCCGAGACCTAAAAAGCAGCGAGGTAAACGTTTAAAAAGTGGTGCCTGATGAGTCTTCAGAGATCAAGAATTATTCAGGCATGAAACTTTCCCCTGAGACAGGTTGGAGGAAAATGAAGGGTCAAAATCTAGGAGAATACACAGGGGAGCTGCAGAAAAGCAAAAACGAGGACTAGATGGTCACAGAGGGTGTGTACCAGGCCGCTGTGAAAGATTGAAACTGGAGCTCAAGGGGGTACTTATATGGTGGGCCTTAGGCACGAAAGTCCGTTTCCAGATTTAACATCTGTACATTAGAGAGAGATTTTGGTTTTCTTATGAACATTTTTTAATCAGAGTACACTTTAGAAGCAATTTCTTAGATTCATACTAGATCGTATACAAATCCCCTTAAACCTTGTGTCCCACTATTACAGTAGCATGACCTTTTTGAGTGGCTAACAAATTGAACAATTTTACCTTCTGGCGGCTCATCGCGCATATATGATGGAACTTCTTCTTCGTGGTTTTCTGTTTGATTCATTGTACCTTAAAAAATGAAAAAAATATTTATACACAGATTTACATCAAACATTAGCAAGACATGTCAGCTCATATGGAAAGAATAGGCAGCCAAGTTTCTAGTGAAAGAAAACATGGACACTGTATCTTACTAATAATCGCAAATTAAAGGAGGACTTCAGCCTGTTTAAATCTATATTAAACTGTAAATAATTCAGGAGGTCGAAATATGCAGCATCTGTTACGTTTCATACCTTAAAATCAGGATAGCACTTCCACCAAAACAATTCAGGAGGAAGAGATATATGCAGAGGTGTGCCCATTGCTCAGCTTGCACTTTTCACCACGTTCGACTCAATATCAAACACACAAAGCAACACTGATTCTACTTGATCTAAAGAGGTGTAAGACAAGCCTCTTGAAGTATGCGAGATTGAAGCTACAACACAAGAATGGATTTGAAAACAAAATATCCATCTCTTCAAATGAAAATATATATCTTTACCAACAAAATAGTTCACCGAGATGGAGAATCACTTTTACTGAAATACACTTGTATTCATCTTCTATAAAGCAAGGAGTAAAATAGGCTAACTTCAAAAAATTATTTACCTCAAGGAAACAAATTGATTAACCCTAACAGAGCTCAAAGGACCACTAACTAGATAGATCATGATGCACTTATTTCTGTCAACTTCATGACTGGCATGCAAGCGTAAGAGGAAGCCAATAGTGTGCTATTCGTGGAGTCTAGGAAAGCCGTGGCCCTGAAACAACACACTATAGGTGCCCATTAAATGTTAAAAAGCAACCAATTTTAGACTGGAAACAAAACAAGCATTGGCATAGCCAATAGGTTTCGCCTTTGGGACCTTATAAGTGTTTTCCCAGAGGTGTTTTGAAGTTTGGTGGGAGTGACCAGTAAACACCTCAGAAAACAGCCTAACCCCTTCGCCGCGGCACGAATTTTGCGCTGGGGGGGTTTGGGGTGTTTGCGGCGCCGCCATGCTCGTGACGGAACCACTTCGTCATGAGCCACGGGCGCGCTGTGCTCATGACGGAGTGGTTCCGTCACGACTCCGCCCACTTGCATTGATCGCCCGTACAGGCGGGGAATCAGTGCCGCGTGGGCGGAGCGGCCGCCAACGGCTGCAGCATGACGGAACCACTCAGTCATGAGCACACGGCGCCCGTGGCTCATGACGGAGTGGTTCAGTCATGAGCAGGGAAGGGGCTACATAAAGGTCCCAAAGGCGAGACCTATTGGCTATGCCAATGGTTGTTTTGTTTCCAGTCTAAAATTGGTTGCTTTTTAACATTTAACGCTACATCTCTAACTACCGATCTCGTTTTTACGGTTATTAACTTTTAAAGAGATGTTATTTATATTATGCTGCCTCTTTACAGCTGTTGTTGTTCGGCGCCATCTATACCATGTGTGATATTTAGTTTGTCCTATCATTTTACGTAACGTTTTTTTTGGACTGCGTTTAAAATGCTTAAAGTAAATGAAGTTGAAGATTCCAACATGCTCTTGGCTAAATGGCCAGGATTGAGGTACACCTACGACACGGGGCCTCCTGGCTCCAACTGCAAGGGTAGATTAAAGGTAGCACAGATAGGGCACTTGGGAGCTGTGGCAACTTTTGCATGGCCGCATTAGAGTGTCAGTATGCAGCGTACATAGTTCACTGTAACATTCACAAACTCCGGCGTTGGGTAGAGGTACACTAATTTGATATGACTTTAAGGGCAAATTAGGAACACCCACTGAAAGTGCAAAGAGCAACAAACGCTGAAAGACAAGCCCCTCCCCCCCCCACCAGCTGCAGAACTCTAAAAGCATGCGAGTGGTGCGCGCGCGCCACAGCAAGCGATCGGATTTCAATTATCGCGCCCGCGACTGGGCACGATAATTCAAAACAGATGCCGCCCGTGTGGGTAACCGCAAGCAATAGGCCGTGGGCGGAGCAAAGGCAGGACATGCACCCGCCTTTGCCCAATTGCGTGCTGTCTTTCTTAGAAAGACGTAAAGATAGTTTGTGCGAAAAACAAAAACACACGCACGAGCATGTGGTGAGCTTGGTGAGCTTTCTGATGCCCCTTACTGAAAGTCTCGCAGAGCAGGACATGCGCGCTGCTCTAGGCTCGACCTAAAAAACGAACTGTATGAATAAATGCAAAATAAGTTCAAGTCTCTTTAGTTGCAGTTGAATTGGCAGATTTTTCAAGACTAACTCGCTGACAAAGCTAATTTACTCGTGGATATCTTAACCACTGTTAATGCATCCCATTTTGTGCCATTTATCAGAAGTTTCACGCTTCATTCTCACCTCATAGAATGCACTCATGTGCTCTCTTCTCTCCCAGTTTGACAACTCTGAATGGTCTTTAGAAAATCGAAAAAAGCAAATCAGGAGATATCATCCAAACACTTTAACAAAACACGAGACCCAGAGGATCCATGCCCTTTCAAGTACACAACTTTGTGTGCATTTTTCTTGTGTATCCATATGTTCACCTTAAAGTGCTTTCCACAGCTGACTGAAACAGGAATTAGCTTTATCTTATGATATTTTTGGGAGAGGTTAAATTTAATAATATTTATGTAGTGGTGTGTGGTATCCAGTTGACTGCTTCAGACCACTATGAGACCTGCATTAATCAGATACTTTCAGACAAGAATTAAAGGTTCAGAATGATCCATAGAAAAATCTAGACATTTCAAAATAAACTGCTGCCACCAACAGGGAGATAAAGTCACAGTCATTCACATGGCTTACTCCACCTGGGCCCCCTCTGACTTTACCTTGAATGGACAGCAACCCTACATTTTTTAATAGACAACAGGTCGCATTTAGTACACTTGCCACTAATGCAATCACCAATTCACAGCATTCTTTTCACTCTTTAGAATAATCCTTTGTCACACATTTGTCAATGTAAGTTTTTTAATATACCCTATGATACTGAACTGATGCTGAGATGTAAAAAAAAAAAAGAAATCTAGATACCACCGTCACCAACTTCTAGGACTGCTAACTGCTGGAAGTGCTAATAACTGTTTAAAGCAAACCGGTCCTAAAGAGATCCTTCATGTTTTAGTACTAGCAGTAAGTTGAATACTCACCGGTGGCAAATGATATGTGGTTATCTGAAGATCACAAGTCAGAAGGATGGAAGGCTAAGTCCGCCTTGGATTCAAAGGTAAGTAAATTGAGAACAACAAATAGGATAACACCAACACGTGTTGTTTGCAAATGATAGAGGGGCAGTATGAGCTACTATACAAACAAGCATTGGCATAGCCAATAGGTCTCGCCTTTGGGACCTTATAAGTGTTTAGCCAGAGATATTGGCTTTGCCAATATCTTTAAGCTATGTTGCAGAGGATTGCGGTTACTAGGCAGCATGTGGAAAAGTTATAATAAGATATATATATATATATATATATATATATATATATATATATATATATTCACTTAAAAAACCATAGGTTTCACACATGTTATAGTTAGCTGGACATTTCCCTCGTAAAAAAACAATGAAATTCCCCCGTTATAGTTAGTGCAGGCAACTATAACTCACGCGACCGCAATCCTCTGCTGATGTCAGATATTACATCCCTGTATTTAGACACCTATTTACCCATGTCTTCTTCCATTAATCTTTAGCTATACATATATTACAAATATTTGGTTTTCAGAAAGACACATATTTCATCAGTGATGTAATATCTGACATCATCAGCAGAGGATTGCGGTCGCGTGAGTTATAGTTGCCTGCACTAACTATAACGGTGGAATTTCATTGGTTTTTTACGAGGGAAATGTCCAGCTAACTATAACATGTGTGAAACCTATGGTTTTTTAAGTGAATTTGCAAGGTTTTTTAAATACTAATTCCTAACTATAACGTGTGTGAAACCTATGGTTTTTTAAGTGAATTTGTACGTTTTTTTAAATGCTAAGTTATGTATTTATTAATATTTTTTTTTCAGGATTTTCACCGTGCGCGCGCTGTGGGCATTCGGTGCGCTTCGCGCACCGAACGCCCACGTTGCGTTGTGTGTGCACCTTGCGCTTTTTCGAAAACATTTTAAAAAGTTTTTCACCATGGGGGGGTCCTTCAGTGACCCCCTGACAAAGGTTAGGGGGTCAGGAACTGTCCACCCTGCCCCCTTTTCAGGTTCTCCACCTTTGTTTTTCACTGCCTCAGACTGCGAGAGACAAAATGGCGGCCAACAATTTCTGATTTCGACCGATTTGAATGTTTACTGACATCTAACAACCAATCAGAATTGCGCTCGCGCACGTCACCGTGCGCGCGTATTGATATTTATATGGTTTTAAATGCTATTTTCTCAGGAAATACTGAACAGATTTACACCAGACCTGCAAAAGGCACTTCTCTGACCTGAGTACTACCTCTCTGCCAAATTTCAAGTAATTCTGTTCAGCCGTTCGGGCTGTAGCTGCGACTAAAGGTCCTATGGAAAAATACAGGGGGGAAACGCGTTTTGGGACCCCCCCCTTTTTCTCGGCCCCCGCTTGACGAATCACCCCGAGACTTTCAGGGTAGGAGCTGAACGGAGCGCCTCATTTGTTTTGAAAATTTCGCGAGGATTCGTCAACCGGCGCCAAAGTTATTCAAAATAGAATTTTGAGATTTTCTATGGAAACTCGGTCCTAACTATAACTATCTACTGGCGACCGCCAGTTGATTATATATATACACACACATATATATACATACACACACACATCCACATATATATACATATACACACACATCAAACTCCTCCTTTCGAGAGAGCAGAGGCCACACAGGGGGTTCATCTTAGGAAGCACTTTATTGGTCACTGGCGAATGCATTTCGGCATATCATCAGCCTTCTTCAGCGCCCAAGTGTCCAGGAGGTTTGCAGCAAACTGATGGTAAGTCCTGCCTCCTTTTTGTTCCTAACACCCCTTGGAGTGCAGCGTGGTTACTGTAAAGATATATAGATATATAGATATATATATATATGAATGAAGAAAAGGGTGCCCCCGTTTTGAGAAGCACTCGCAGGAAGCACTCGTTGTTCAGGGAAGGCTTCTGCATTCACCGCGCCACCTTACGCGTTTCGGGCCACGCCCTTCGTCAGAGGTATGCTGTGCGCGGCTCACCAAACACATGACTCCAGGTAAATTCCCTCTTTTATTTCATTTACAGAACACGACTCAGGTGAGTGTATCCAGAGCATTATGGGACTTGGAGTTCAACATTCAAACCCAGGTGGGCTGTTGGTGAGATACGAGTCACATATATATATATTTTTTTTCATTCCAAGGTTGTCTTCCGTAAAAGAAACAAGGGGACACGGCGGGGGCCTGGCATGGCGCGTTTCGGCGGAGCCTTCCTCAGTTGCCTCTGGCGCTGTTGGGTTCCATTTTAAAGTAGTGTTGGGGCATCCCCTAAAGTAGTGTGGGACACACCTGTACCACATTCCTCCAGAAGCACTCCAACAGTTCAACTATATATATATTTTGAGTAACTTAAACTAAAATAACATCTGTTGAACAATTTATGTTAATACGATATGCAACACAAAATGTTTTGCATTAGGAATCAGGTATCTAATTTTGCCAAATCACATTGAAGAACACAAAATAGAAAAAAATTTAACCTTTTAAAAACCAAATGCCATTGGTAGATCTGCGTCATGTGATCAAGTCCCCCAGGAGGGATGAAACGCGTAATGGCTGCCGTTCTATCTGTGAGATCCAACGAGTAAACGGATATTGAACCAGAATCCTGTGGTCAGTGTGCTCTTTACTCGGCGTGATAAAGGAGAGTGCATTCGAATATTAGAAGACAGTTATTGACTCCTTTTGTCTCCCACACGGACCCCTCTACAAAACGGGCTCATCTGCTGCAAGGAGCTATCGCCCGGCAACGAGCGTTGAAACGGAATCCGTAAGGATTAACAGCAACGGAGACCCCTAACGGAAGTGACAGAACGATAGAGCAAAAAGTCTATCACTCTGCAGGAGCACAGGTAAGCGGGGGCCGCGTCGGAGGACGCGACTAGCGCATAACCAGTGTTTCTTCTGTAGTATAGACTTGCTCGTGTTTTAATCATTTCGAGTTGGGTGTGGGGTGATTAGAGCGAGGAGACTATTGGCTGTGTGACGGAGTTGTGTCAAGGGATCACCCTATCTAGCCAAAAATCTCCCGCAATCTTTTATAATTCAAACGGAAAATCACAGGTAAACAGGATGGCAGCTGACGCATTAAGAGAGAGGGAGGAAGCAGCAGCGGCAATATTTAGCGATGAGAGCACACCTCCCAAAGACTACATTACCCAGAACCCACCAATAATGGGTAAAAATACAGGGGATAAAGGACAAATGTAAGCAGCTAGAAAAAGCAATGAGAACGGAGCAGAAGCGATGGTGGGAAGCGAAATCTCTACAACGCTACATAGACATGGGGAGGATTCCCCGCGGTTTAAGAATACTGATAGCTCCAAGCTATGAGGCGCCCGATCGGGAAATGATGCGCGAATGGGCAGAAACAAACCTTGAATCCTCACGAAAGCTGCTCTTCATCCTTGTAAAATATGCAGAAAAAGATTGCATCAAACTAGCGGAGGAAATTGCTAATATAACCAAGGAATTAGACAAAATGGACCAACAAGAGGAGATTGAGAAATTGAAAGTAGACATGAAAAAACGTCTTAAAAAAAGAAGATGTGATAAGGGAACGAAAAGCCTACAAATTCCACAGAGATCGATGTGACTATGAACAGGGCAGAATATTCACTTTTGCTCGGAAATTTGATTCATTAAATCATTAAAAGCGGACAATAATGAAATGAGGAAAAAAGATGCAGAAAGTGCAAACCAACATAAAGATTTAACGTCTGCATCAGAAGGAAGCTCTGCAGTGGAAAGCGGGTCGGAGGTGGAGACCCATAACAAGGCAAAACAAAGCTCATCCCGCAGACACTCTTACAGAAGAAGTGGATTTTTTTTTATGTATGGAGCGCCTGCAATCCCTAAGACCGAGAAAGCAACAGACCGGCGAAAAACGGGGGCAAAAAAAAAAAAAAAAAAAAAAAAAAAAAAAAAAAAAACACGGAGAGAGAGAGAAGAAAGGCCAAAAGACGAAGGGACACAAAAAAATATCAAAAGAAACAACAGAAGAGATACTGGAAGAAGTAAATCACGACTTTCCAGATGACTCCAATGCAAGGACAGTGATTAACCTAACAGAAATGACCCTCAACAAAGCAGAAAAGCAACTATTGGCCTTAGGTCTCTCTTTTTGCCCGGAGAGCTCAATCATCTACTCAAAATCTAGAGTTGATATATACAAAAGTGTTAGAAAATTTAAACTCAAAAAATTCCACACGCAAACAAAGACAAAGAAAAAGTCAGCAGAAACTGAAATATTGTCTACAACAACTAAACCATCTATACAAGAAGCAGAAAGTGAATCCAATACTAATCAAGAGTCAGACTTTTATCAATGTTCTCTAGGATTTGGTACAAGGAGGTAACCTAACAAGTGGATCCATGGATAATTATCTGGACGGCATCCCAATATCAACAGGCACAATGTGCAAGACACCCTTCAAACCACCTTCCTCTTTTTATCCATTAATGATAAAAGACACTATAGACACGTTTCAAGACCAAGTCATCAATGATCTAAAAAACCTGAACAGAATGACTTACAAAGGGGCACAAAATGTCGAAAAGAACACACGGGAACTCCAGTACCACCAATTAAAGACCAAAATCAAAAGTGATAAAGAAATAGTTGAGAGGCGCCGATAAAGGCGGGAACGTGGTACTTTGGAAGAGAGAAGATTACACCAAGGAAGCCATGTGTCATCTGGAGGATAAATCATGCTATGGAAACAGCAATAGAACAGCCTGGAATGCAATACAGGCATCTTTCCGAGTAAATCTGATGGCATGGCGGGAAAAGGGCCTGTTAACAACAGAGGAATACAAATTTTGGTGGGTAGCAAATCCAAAAATCCCAATTTTGTATTTCATACCGAAGGTGCACAAGGATAAAACCAATCCACCGGGAAGGCCTATAATATCAGCCAAAAACAGTATATTTGAGAACACTTCAAAATATGTGGATTTCTTCCTTCAGGAACATGTTCATAACCTAGCATCTTACATTAGAGATACAGGAGATTTGACAAAATTAAAAAACTTTCAATGGAAAAATGACTATTATTTGATCACCCTAGATGTAACGTCACTCTATACATCTATCAGGCACAATGATTGACTTCGAGCCTTAAAATATTTTTTGGCAAAGAGAGGAATACAATATATGTAACACAACAAAATGATTGTAAATATGGTGGAATTATGTCTAATGAATAACATCTTTATGTTTCAAAATGCAATGTACTAGCAATTGCGAGGTGTGGCGATGGGGGCCAGCTTCTCCCCCAGCTACGCATGTCTACACATGGGCTGGTGGGAGGAGCAGGTCCTCATGACCAAATACACTGAAACATTTACCAATAACATAAAATGTTGGTGGAGATTCATAGACGATTTGTTCTGAATTTGGAAGGGTACAGACAAGGAAGCAGTAGAATTTATTGAGTCCCTAAATAAGAATGACCTCAACTTACATTTTACATCAAACATTAGCAAAACCACCATAGTATTCCTGGACGTTGAAATATATGTAGAACATGGAAAGGTGGAATCTAGACTACACAGAAAGCCCACAGCAGGAAATGCAATCCTACATGGGAGCAGTGCACACCCTAACCATCTTATACAAAGTAATCCCTATGGTGAGCTCTTACGTATTAAACGCATATGCAGCAATGAGGAAGCCTTAAAGAAAGCCCAACAGGAATGCATTAAAAGATTCAGATTCCAGGGTTATAGCAACAAATGTCTAGAAAAGGCGCTTATCAAAACTAATCTAAATGATAGGGAAGTCACTGGAAAAGAAACCTAAGGTAACTGTCTCTAATGATGCTCCAAATGATTTCAGATTCACTTTAGATTACAACCAACATCAATTGGCAATAAGAAAAATCATTAATAGGAATTGGTACCTCATAAAACAGGACCCTATTATTGGTAAATTGGTACCAAAAAAACCATCTATAACATACAGGAAAGGATCATCAATGAAAGACTCGCTAATTGATAATGACCCATGTGGTACACCAGCCAAGGGATCTTGGTTGGCACAAAGACAGGGATTCTTTAACCCCTTCGCTGCGGCGGGAATTCCGCCGCAGCGCTGGGGGGTGCGGGGGGGCAGCGCGGTGGCGCTGTGCTCATGACAGAGCCACTCCGTCATGAGCCACGGTTGAGCTGTGCTCATGACGGAGTGGTTCCGTCATGACTCCGCCCAGTTGCATTGTCCCCCCGCACAGGCGGGGAAACAGCGCCGCGTGGGCGGAGCGGCCGCCAACGGTCGCGGCATGACGGAACCGCTCCGTAATGAGCACACGGCAACCGTGGCTCATGACGGAGCGGTTCCGTCATGAGCGGGGAAGGGGTTAAATGCAAGACCTGCAAAGCCCGTCAACATGGGGTGTCTACAACAAATTACTCTACTCTTTTTGGCGGCCCTAACAAAGAAATAACTAAAGCTCTAAATTGCAAAACAGACTATGTGGTGTATATATATTGGAGTGCCCGTGCAAATTAAGATACATTGGTAGCACTATTCTACCAGGTCATAAACGGGTGCTCCATCAAAAATAATGATCAGGCGTACCCAGTGGCGCGCCATTTTCAGGACAAACATGATGGCAACTGTAAAGATCTTAAATATTTTTTCATTGACTCTGTTCCAAGGAACAAGAGGGGGTGATAGGGAAAAATCCCTAAGACTTTTGGAGATGCATTATATCCTCAATTTAGACAGCAAACAACCTAATGGGCTTAACAGCTCGGAGGAGTTACATGCTAGTCTATAAATAACAATACGCTAACAGGAGAGATATACAAATATATTTAATACATCACATAGCTTTCTCTTATTTTGAGAATTAATTTCTTAAAGCCGCCCACTAGCATACTTTCAATATATTAAGAACAAATAAGAATTTTCTTGCTCACTTCCTCCTCCCCCCAAATCTCTCTAACACATTAGTTTTAACCCCTTCAGTGCCACGCCCTTTCCCCCTCCTGTGCCGGGCGTTGCACTAGTGGGTGGGGTTCATGACGAGATAGTCTCGTCATGGGCACAGCACAACCGTGCTCCATGACGAGACTATCTCGTCATGGGCACTGAAGAGGTTAACTAACTTTGGTTTCAATTAGGTACAATTTACACATCACACTTTAATATATATATATATATACACACATATATATATATATATATATATATAAAAATTAATAGATAGAAAATCTTTTCCTCACTGTCCTGTCTCATTCCCTTCCCTTTAGATGTTGGGGTATCAAACCTGTTCAACTACAATTAATTAAGATCCAATAAGAAACAAACTGCTATATAAGGTTGAGTAGATTCAGTAGATTATAAAGGAAAAAGGCCAGGAACCAATTATAGGTTTGAATAATACAACATGAATCAAGAATGTTATGGATATGATATAATATAAATACTAAATGTTATGTATTTATATATTTGGAAATGATCAGTTGTATTTATGGCCATATTTTGCACAGTGAAAACTCCACCTGTACTTTATTGAATACTGGGACACCAAGTTAAGGTGTCAACTAGTAATATGCAGTTAAAATGTTGGAAATTTTCAACAAATTATGTACTTATTTGACGATTTTAATTCTCTTAGAGGAAGTTACCGGGGGATTTATCCCGATATTTTGAGTAACTTAAACTAAAATAACATATGTTGAACAATTTATGTTAATACGATATGCTACACAAAATGTTGTGCATTAGGAATCAGGTATCTAATTTTGCCCAATCACATTGAAGAACACAAAATAGAAAAAAATGTAACCTTTTAAAAACCAAATGCCATTGGTAGATCTGCGTCATGTGATCAAGTCCCCCAGGAGGGATGAAACGCGTAATGGCTGCCGTTCTATCTGCAAGATCCAACGAATATTGAACCAGAATCCTGTGGTCCGTGCTCTCTTTACTCGGCGTGATAAAGGAGAGTGCTTTCGAATATATATATATATATATATATATATATATATATATATATCCATCCAAGAAGACGACATATAAAACTGAACAACCCAATTAAAAAAAGGATTAACTTAAAAAATTTATTCTAGTTAAGTGAAACTCCTCAAAACGAGCGGGTGACCGCCCGGTGCATCTTATAGGTCCATTGTTGGCTCGTACATAGAGCAGTGTTCGTAAATAATGTGTGCTAGCAATTTGAGCACTGTACCTCCGTAGTGAAGATCTGAGAGAAACAAGTGAAAGCACGGTGCATTGTGTAGAGCTTGTGGACATCTTGTAATGCGTGTTTACTGTGCCCTCAGGGCCACGCTCGGGGTTGTAACCATATTCACTGAATAGAGTTTTTTTTCCGGAATGCAGTGACAGCAGGCACACCGATGTCCGTGTGCTCACACTGTTCACTTATCACTTGTGGAGAAGTTACGGCATGACGTCATGCCAGGTGAGCGTTGTAGGGGGAAGGGAAATCCTCTAAAAAGTTATTTTCTCTCTGGATTTTCATTCTCCTTTTTAAACTCAGGAGCAGCAACATTGTCACGGTGTCACCAGGGCTTTAAGTGAAAGATTTTTCAATATTATATACAAGCCATAGTTGCTGCTTATTTATCTTATGCAACTAACAACCATTGGCAAAGTCAATAGTCCTGACTTGCTGTAGGTATGACGTTACTTGTTGTATCGCATATCTGGATGAAATGACAAACAGCAAAATACAAGTCGGGCGGCACACTATGCTAAGCACAGATTTTTAGTGTACATGTTTTTAAGTCACGCTCTTAATTACATTGGCCACACCCCTTTGAGAGTCCCCCCCAGTTTGGTCCTCCCACTTAAAGCCCTGGCCCTACCTATGTGTACTGTAAAACATTACAATTTTCTAAACACTACACCTGCTTCACTGCAAACAATACGAATAATATTACCTCAACTACCAGAAAATTAGAATAGCTAGATTCAGAACTACTGGGTAGAGATATACCATCATGCACCATCTCGAGCTTCATTTTTATTTTTTATATATAGCGCGAACTCGATCCGAAGCACCAGTTGCGTTACACACGGACACATTAATTTTTGTTAGGCAGGACGAGATTAAAAGATTTGCCCATGATCACAGGATATTGAGCCGACACCGAGACTGGAACCTGGTTCCCCAACTCCAAAGTCGTCAGTCTTGGCCGAAACGCCATATCACACATCTTTAGCGTTGACTCATGAAATGGAAGCCTGGTTTCATTTAATTGAGCATGTACCAGCCACCTATCGACTTTAGACCATGGCAGTTGCAGTTCTACTGCATGGTAACGCTTTCTCTCCAGGGAAGCGGTGGGGGCAAGGGAGGGGGTAGGCACGTCGCCATAACAGGCCCCGCTGGTGCATCTGGCTCCAGACAATCACAGGAAATGACCCCTTCAAGATAAGCAGAGCGGAATTCAATTCCAACACCACAACCCCTAGGTCCCGGCGCCCCCCAACGTCAGTCCGGCTTCTTCCGTGGAGACTGCTGGTCACACTGGCATTTCCTACCCGGGGGAGGGGCAAGCAGTGGGTGGTGCTCCAGGGCAGATGATATGTGGTGACTGGAATAGGTGTGAACTGGACTGGGGGGGGGGGGGGAGGAGGGCAGGTGTGGCCGTCGCGCAGCGCAGCCTCACAGGGGCGATACGGGCACCATGAGCATCAAGGCTGCGCAAGAGAAGCAATCCTACCTAAAGATGAATACATTTTCTCACAATTCAAAGTATTCTCCCCCAGTTTCCAGCACAACCTGCTCTCTTGTTGCACAAAAATTTTAAGAAAGTTTTTCATAGTATAGTCATGTAAAACATTTTTAGGTTTCTTTGTAAGGCAATGGGAGTTAAAACCCAATATAGTAGAGTCATTTGCATATAAAAGCTTCTTTTGGAGGAAAATTATTAATTTTTTGCTCCAGCTTACAAAAGCTCGCATCGGTGTTTGTGCACCAGATTACAATAGTTTTGTATTGAAGTTTGTGCACTATATTACAATAGCTTTGCATAGCGTTTTGTGAACCAGATTACAAAAGTTAGCATCAGTGTTTTGACTCTATATTGAATAGGTTTGCATAGATGTTTCTAAATCACTTTTAATAGGTTTTCATTCTCAAACATTATTTTCTTTGCAATTTTTGTACCCTGATGCCGAGATGTGCATGGGCTGACTAGCACAGAATCTACACTGGAAGCATACCCTTCCAGTACAGAATCATATGCCTAGACAAATTGTTAAACATTCCACCCACTGTGTTTGGGATGTACACTGCAGCACACCTTCATTGTGTAGAATGTTTGGAGAAATTAAAGTATTTCACCTTGTTAGTGCCTGCTTCAAGGAGGGTTTATTTTTAGGTCTTGCCTGAGCCAGTGCTTACAGCGCTGCTCTGGAGAGAGTTTTAGTAAGCAGGTTTTGGAAGTGCTAACCTAGTGCCTTTTTTCAGGCCTCCAGCTTGCGTTCGTGATGGCGTGCACGCGCACAGCTGCTATCCTGTTTTCTAGCATTCCTCGCATGGCTGGCTTTCCTCCCCCTCTCTCACCCGCTCCTTCCCCTCCCATACTGCACAGAAGAGTTTCGTGAGATGCTAAGGAGGGAACAGACAACAGTCGCCATTGGGCTCGAAGCCAGACAGAGCCATCCGGCTGGATTAATGGCTTGGCGCATTTGCAAGTGTTACAAGTACACAAACCACGAGCGCCAGGAGAGAACAAGCCATACCAGACATCCTCCTTAATTTAAGTTGCAACTGTGCTGCAATTCTGTTTAGATTTTAACACAATCTTTTATGCAGGAAAAGCTTCACATTTTTAGGTCTCGCTGATTATATAAAAAGTAAAGAAATATAAGTTTTTTTCTATTTCTTTACTTTTGGTATAATTGCGGCACACGCGCTTTACTTTTAATATTATAAGTAAAGCACGGGTGCTGCGATTATACCAAAAGCAAAGAAATAGAAAAAAACTTATATTTCTTTACTTTTGATATAATCGCGGCACCCGCGCTTTACTTTTAACATTAAAAGTAAAGCGTCGGTGCCGCGATGCTGGTTTATAATCTTTGTATTTTGCAAAGACTATATCCTGTCCTTCAAAAGACTCCGCACTCCTTATTTACTTTAGCACCAGTTTGCATTCAAGATCAAACAATGAAGAATTCCCCTACTTTCATGATAATTAACTGCAGAGAGCTCACTAATACTCTAATGCCTCTGTCAGGGATTTAATGCTTCCTCACACCCTGTGTAAAACATTGGCTGTATATCAGACCTGTGTTCTCAGAGTCCACTCCTCCCCAAAGGGCTGGCCTTCAGTGGGTCGGATTTCACTCATGTCTACAAAGATATGCACGTTGGGCACAAAGTTTAATCTAACACAAATCTAACATACTAAATGTGACCCAGAGAGACAACAACATTTACCGCTATTAAGAGAGCCCAGAGCAACACGTGAATGGCTACAACAAGATAACTAATTCATATTTCAGAAAGTGTGTGTAAAATCCTTGATGTTCTATCTTACTTGAAGAGTGAAAGGTGATACCTCAAGGTACCTTGCATTCAGTTCAATTCAGAGCAGCAGCATCATTGTCCCTAATGCCAGCACTTCCCGCTGAGATGAATGGTTTAAATGATGAACCACCAGGCTGCTGTGAGGCCATTAACAAATAGTTCTGTACACTGTGAAACCCCTACAATAGTACCACAGCCTCAAGCCTTCCAATGAGCCCACCTGGGAGAAAGACCCAGGTGTGCCAGTCCTCCATACTAAAGATCTCAGATGTATGCCGAGCCCTCTGCTAAATAAACATACATGCGACACCAGAGCAGCAGGGCTAAGCTGTAGTTGATGTAAAAAGAGAATCCTCAGAGCAGCAACACCCATAGAATGCACACGTGGCCAGCTTTCCAGGGCGAGGTTTCCTGTATAATGTAGATCTCAAGGACGAGCTCTGCTAACTATGGAGCAGCAGGCAAAACTAACAAGCATTGGCATAGCCAATAGGTCTCGCTTTTGGGGCCTTATAAGTATTTAGTTATGCAGCACAATATGCTTGGTGCAACTACATCAACTGTTGCATGCCTAAACACTTATAAGGTTCCAAAGGCAAGACCTATTGGCTATGCCAATGCTTGTTTGACCCATCACCTGGTCGGTTATCTTACTAGATCAGACTTTGGGTGTGAAACACTATGGAGGCTTGAGCTAATCTATTCAAATCACACCCAGGTACCTCCCTCTTGATGTAAAGTGGTGCAAAGAGGCACAAAATGCTATTTGCAGTGAGAAAATTGAAACTTTGCAGTGCAAAATATGACATCCCCTTGAAAGAGTTTGCATTGTTCAGCATCGCTCTGTGCGACTTCGCCCTGGTACTAAGCTTTGGTAACTCTGGTCCCAGGCTTCTGTTGAGCATGCTGGGCTGTCAAACTAGAAAAATATAAGCTGTTTTATCAGCAATGTCATTATAGCAGGACTATTGACTGCCCCGCTGTCTTTACCTCAAGGCTCCTTGGAAGGCGGGCCCTGGGCAACTGGCCACACCTTAAAATGTCGCTGCAATAATATAAACTTGTTTAGATGGCAGCATATTTTACAACAGGGTACTCGTGACTTAAAATGTGGTCAACTAAGTCTCGCCTTCAGTTTTCCAATATTTATTTTAAATATCCCTCCTAGTTCAGGTAAGAGAAGTAAGGCGGAGCCGCAGTTCTGTTAAAGTCATCTGAGAACGTAAGTAAGCAGGGCCCCACATGTTTAAAAAGAGCCTTCACACAACCTAGAAGGACTCAGGACTCACCAGCTTTTCCAAGAAAGGCTGCCTTTCAGATGTGGTGATAGTGTGTTCCTAGCAGAAGAGACACAGCTCAGGGCTCAAATGTAAAAGAGATTAACTCAAGGTATGGCGTTGGGCATTACATGCACCGATACGCACAGGTTGTAAGCAAATGCTCTGAACATATGGAAAGCAGTAAGGACTGCATCACAGAAGCTCTGCAGCTGGAGGTTAGAGTTCCGTGCCATAACGCAGGCCTGCGCCTGAGCTCGTGCTCGTCCATAATGAATTTACAAGCATTCCACAAGCGTGCAAAACATCGCCCACCTGCGGTGGTCTCAGCCTGTCATCATTTAACCCCTTCAGCGCAGCGCGGATTTCCGCGCCGTGCTGAAGGTTCTGTGCGCGGGCGGGGCCATGACGGAGCAATTCCGTCATGCGCACAGCGCAACTGACGCTCATGACGGAACCGCTCCGTCATGAGCGTCGAAGGGGTTAAAGGTTAGTAAAAACCAGACCACTGAATTGGGTAATGAGGTTATCTGGCATTTAAAGTGTTATGAAAGTTAGTTCGGCAAAATGCAACAAAAAAAAACAAAACATTCCTGTAATTATGCAAAAGTTCTAATTCGGGAAAAAGTGGCCATTTTCGACATATTGCGAGAAAAAAAAAAATTGCGAGTGACGCAAACAGGCGCTTGCGTTCACTTTGTTGCCCTGCTCATGGAACTGAATGTTTAGCTAAACAAAATCTTGTTTAGAGGACATGGCCTAATGTTGGGCATTTTTGCGTAATAATCATAATGCGAATACAGGAACCTATGCAAGATTATGCCGCTGTAAAGGACCTAGGGGGGGAGGGGGGGGGGGGGGGGTCAGAGATCAGAGGAAGAACTCTCTACTATAAACTACAATTCTACTATAGCATTGTGGAGTAGTTCTAGATGTCATGATCTAAAAAACACAGGGGGAAAAGTAAACATTTAAAGTGCCCGTGACTGGGCATTCGCAGTGCGGGGAGCTACATATGCAAAAAACATCAACTAGAAAGAAAATAAATAAATAAATAAATAAAAACACCCTTCCTCTCTCAAGGGACCATGACGTGAGTTCTTTAAGCTTCCAAGAAAACGTTTCAGGAACCAAGCTTTAAAGAATGGCTCCGCGTGAAAACGGAGAGTTCCTTAGAGGCACTGTGCTTCACAGAAAGGGGGACTGTTTAAATGTATAACAAGGAGGGAGGGGGGGAGAGCGAGGCGCTTGGGAGAGCAAGGCTTAATGAGCCATAAAAGCCACATGGCGGCTGCGCAAGCGCTAGGCCACCAAGAGCCTGTGGCAGCACTTTGAAAACCCACACACTAAATTTCTCACAGAGCAGCGCATGCGCGGGCTCAGCGGGACCTAAAAAGCTGCTATTTTTACATTATTTTCTTTCAATTCACATTGCTCCCACAACAAACTTCATTGCAGCTTAATTACTGAAATGCCATCTATTTACACTTACCCAAGACCTCAATTTACGCTTCACAAAAAAATTCAGAACGCTGCTGCTGTTGTGTTTAAAATTATCTAACCACATCTCACCAGATCAGACATTCTTATACTGACTTCTACATCAAGAATGCACTTAAACATGTGTGCTTGGCCCACAATGTGAGTTACGGACTAAACTTGAACACTTATTCCAGAGTCAATGTCCGAGTTCTTTGGCATTCATATAGCTTGTGCACAATGAGCCTGCCTAGGAGGTAGTCTTGTCAGTTACTGCACAGCTTTGGATCCCACTCCCAAAAGAACCACGGGTAGAAAGAAAACAAGTTACTTACCTGTAACTACAGTTATCCAGTATTGGTATCTTTCATAGATTCACATGCCTGAATCAGAATAGCGAGCAGTATACCAAGTATACAGTCGTTTGCGGATGGTGGGAGACTAGTGCTGATACTCCCTAGTTGCATCCACAGCTTGTTAACAAGAGGTATAAGAAAAAGAATCTTAAAATTCGAAACATGCAATCTATAAAGAGAAAACAGCATGTAAAGCAATAACATTAAAATGAAAGCAAATTATTGTAAAACATTGCATTGTCATACCAAAAGATAACATATTACATGTTAAAAGTATGAAAAAGGTACCTGAAAATATCTCAAAGAAACAGATGTCGCAGGACAGCTTGTCCAACTGCTGCATCGTCTCAAAGCGTAGATTGGAGGCAGTAAGGTCTCGTAAAAGTGTGGACATTTTTTCATGTCGCAGCACGGCAGATATTTTCTAGAGTCACACCAGCAAACAATGCTGTAGACGCTGCTACTGTTCTAGTGGAATGGGCCTTGGGTTTCCGCAACAATGGCCTGTGAGCTTTGTAGATGCTTTCCATCTGGCAACGGTGGATTTTGTCACCGCCCTTCCCAGGGTAGTTTGGCCATAAGCCACGAACAATTGGTCGGACTTTCTAAGGTGCTTTGTTTTTTGAAGATAGAATTTAAGATATCTCTTGATATCGAGAGAATGTAAGGCTCATTCCACTGGAGTAGATGGGTTAGGAAAGAACGTTTTTAACGTCACTGGTTCATTAAGATGAAACTGTGACGGCACCTTAGGGATAAATGTTGGATTAGTTCGGAGGTGCACGTAGTCTTGAGTGAAGTGTAGAAAAGGTTCCTTTATAGTAAATGCCTGAATTTCACTCACTCGTCGAGCTGATGTTAAAGCCAGAAGTAAAGCAACCTTCCAGGTAAGGAATTTGAGGTCAGCCTTGTGGATAGGCTCGAATGGATGCTTCATTAATTGCATTAAGACTGTGTTGAGTTCCCATTCCGGTGGCGGAAGTCTGACTGGAGGAAACTCCCGGAAAAGTCCTTTCATAAACTGCTTAATTAAAGAGGATGGACAAAGGGAAGGGCCATGAGCACCGTTTCTGAATCTGGAAAGTGCAGCTAAGTGGACCTTTGACTGAAGGGAAAGAAAGTCCAGATCTTGCCAGGTGCAACAAATAAGGGACGATCTGTTCTGCAGGAGCGTCCACCGGGTGCACCTGGTTTGCTTCACACCAACAGCAAAACCGTTTCCATTTCAAACAGTAAGTTTTTAATCGTGCTGTGGGCTCGTGATTTCGTTAATATATCCCTACAGTCTTGAGGGATATCCAGGTCCTTAAATTCTAAGAAGTCAGGAGCCATGCGTGTAAATGTAGGGACTGAGGGTCTGGGTGGAGAACCTGACCTCTGTTCCTTGACAGCATTGTGGGCGTCTGGAGAAGACGGATCGGCTGGTCCTGGGATAGTAATAGAAGCTCCTGAAACCAGTATTGGTGTGGCCATCTGGGTGCAATCAAGATGAGACGACAGCCCTCCAACTTCATTTTGCGTATGACCCTCGGTATTAGAGGTATCGGGGGGGGAAAAGCGCAAGCACAAATCCCTGACCATCGCATGGACAGGGCATTCCCCCTTGACCCCTGTTGAGGGTATCTGCTGGCATAAAAAAGAGGCATTTCTTGTTCTCTTTTGTGGCGAACAAATCCAGTGGCGGTGTTCCCCAAGCTCTGAATACTCTGAGCACTTGAACTTGCTCTAGCTCCAATTCGTGGCAATCTGATTGGGATCTGCTGAGCGTGTCCGCTAATGTATTGCAGAGACCTCTGACATGTTCTGCTCTGAGGGTTATGTTGTGGAGTGTGAACCATTCCCACAACTCCTGAGCCTCTGTGGACAGAGTGCTGATCTTGTCCCTCCTTGCTTGTTCACGTAAAACATGCTGGTGGTATTGTCGGTCCGAACCAGAACCGAAGAACCTGCAATCCTTGGAAGGAAAGCTTGCAGAGACAGGAAAATTGCTCTCAATTCCAGACTGTTGATGTGTTTGTTCTTGTACTCTGAAGACCACTTCCCCTGTATCTGTAAGTCTTGGAGATGACCTCCCCATCCTTCCATGGAAGCATCCGTAGTGAGGACAAAGTCTGGAATCTTCTGTATGAAAGTGAGCCCTTCTGCTAAGTTGGGTATGTGGGACCACCAACGTAGAGCGCTCTTCATGCCTGAAGTGACTCCGAGGATGTCATCAAAGGAACCCATCGCCTGCTGCCACTGAAGGTGTAACTTCTCCTGCGCCATGCCAGAGGGACGAGGTGTATTGCAGAGGAGCACATCCCTAGGAGCGACGCGAACATCCGGACAGAAACTGACTTTCTTTTGGAAATCAGGATTGCTAACTTTTGAAGACGAACCTGCCGTTCGTGAGATAAGAATGCCTTGCAGCGGACGGTATCTAGCAGAGCTCCCAGAAAAGGAAGGACCTGCCTTGGGTGTAACTGAGATTTGCTCCTGTTGACCGTAAGCCCCAAAGAGTGGAACAGACGAAGAGATGTTGTCAAGGCAGACTTGACTGAGCTTTCCGAAGGACCTTTTATCAACCAGTCGTCTAAATACGGGAAGACTTGGATTCCTTGGGATCGTAACGCTGCTGCCACTGGAGCTAGGCACTTCGTAAATATCCTTGGGGCAGATTTTAACCCAAACGGGAGCACTTTGAACTGGTAATGGGCGCCAGCCACTGTGAAGCGAAGATACATGCGATGCTTCGGATGTATTGGGATGTGAAAGTAAGCGTCTTCCATATCTAAAGAAGCTAGAAAATCTCCCTCGTTGAGGCAACTTAGAATTTCTGCCAGAGTGACCATGCGAAATCTCTGCTTCTTGAGGAATCTGTTCAGATTGCGAAGGTCTAAGATTGGACGCCACTCCCCTGATTTCGTCGTGATGAGAAAAAAGCAGGAATAGAAACCCATCCCCTTTTGAAGTGCAGGAACCTTCTCGATTACATTCTTGAGGAGCATCGTTAAAGCTTCTTTGAATAGTAAGTGAAGATGAGGGGGAGGGGGTCCCTTGGGTGGTGTGTTGGGTGGCTTGGTGACAAACTCTAACCTATGACCGTTGAGAACCAGGTCCAGAACCCACTGGTCCGACGTAATTTCTTGCCACTTGCTCACAAAAGTTGAAATCTCCGCACCCACAAGGAGGGGAAAAGGAGTGGAAGGCGCCCTGCAGAAATCATTGCTTCCTTGTGGTGTCTCTTCCCTGATTCTGCGATCTTTCTCGTCCGCCTTGACGAGAGAAACCAGACGTGTTGGTTTGTCTGTAGGAAGATTGATACGATTGTCGATACTGAGGCTGGTACCTATTCTGTTGGGTGCGATAACCTCCTCTGGATGAAAATCCACAGCCTCTTGCTCCTCTGAAGGTACCTCGTTTGTACTGCAAGGAGCCCAATGATCTTGCGGTATCAGTATCGGTCTTTATTGCTTGGAGTGCATCATCTATATGCTTTCCAAACAACGATTCGCCATCATAGGCCATATCCAATATTTTTGTCTTGACTTCTGGTCTGAACGTGGTGGCCTTAAGCCAACCCTGGCGTCTGAGAACAGCTGCCCCAGCCAACTGGCGAAAATTAGTATTTACAATATCCAGAGCGCAGTCGATAGTCTCTGATGCTGCACGCTCACCCTCCAACAAAATCTTCCGAGCGTCTGGTCTGTTGTCCTCTGGGATGAGGTCAATAAAGCTTGCCATTTCTGACCACATTTGGCGGTCATAACGCCCTATTATCGCCAACGAGTTGGCTGCCCTGATGGATGCAGCTGCCATAGTTGAAAAAATGTTGCCAATTAAATCCAGGCGTCGTCCTTCCCTATCCGGTGGTGTAGTGACAGGTGCTGCTGGATTCTTAGATTTTTGTTGGGCTGCCTGTGAGAAAACAGAGTCTGGCCGAGGTTGGCCAATGAGACAGGAAGGACTGTTGGCAGGAGCACGGTATTTTTTGTCAATCCGTGGAAGCACCGCTGGCACTGATGCTGGGTTTTTCATAATTTTAACTCCTTCCTTCCAAATGTAGTCAATGATAGGGATAGCTCTTTAACCTTTCTTGACTCCTCTTTAAAGTCATGAAGAAAACAGTCAGAATGCTCAATGGTAACCGGCAAGTGGAACCTGGTCGCAGCGCGCTGCATAAGGTTATGGAACCCCCCCTATATCTTCTGGAGGCGAATCAGATGGTAGAGGGGTGGGTGGCGAAGGCATAGGGATTATATAAGAATCCCAAGGGTCTGCTGGGGCTGGTAGCTCACCCTCTTCGAATTCCTCCTCAGAGGTTGAATCTTGACCTTGACGCGGGTCCTGTGGAGGATCAGGCAGTTGGGGCTGATCTTCAGGCAAAGCCAATGGGTCCGGCTGCGACGCAGTCCGCGGAACCTGTGGAATGACTGGCTGTGGTGGAAAACGCTGCTTATTATGTGCAAGCATGGCTTGCAGGTCTTGAATTAAAGTCGGAGGCAGATGTGACATCTCGCTCTGACGAGGTTGTCTGTAGCAAGGTCTATGATGCGGAACGACTAGGTCTTCCCGATAGTAATGCCCCTGATAATTGTCGTCCTCCTCCTCCTCATCATCTTGAAAATTGATGTGCAGTTCAGAAGGATGGCGAGCGACCCCAAAGGGCCCTTCGTCCTCGTCATCCTCAATCATCATCCTCACCCTGCACATATGTTTCTAGGAGATGTGAGGGAGTAAGCGGTGATATGTCGCTATATTCCTGTCTTTGAAAAGTCTTTAGCTGGAAACTCCTGGTGGAAATAGGAGTGGAATGAGCGGGCGCCATTGCAAGTGTCGGAGACTGAACAGGTAAATCTCCAGGCATTGTAGTAGAAATGGATTCCTTTGATGTTAATAGGTTTTTAGTGTCCATCGTCGACGGACTTGTCGATGGGATCGTCGTCGTCGACGGGATCATCATCGACGGAGCCTTCGTCGACGGAGCCTTCGTCGACGACAGGGTTTTCGTCGATGGGATTTTCGTCGTCAAGCTCTTAGTCGACGGGATCGTCGTCGACGCTTCTCTTTTTGACGATGAAAGCTTCGTCGATGGTATCGTCGATGCTGGCTTCGTCGACAACACCTCGACGACGGGCTTTTTTGAGAGTATAGTAATCCTTGTTGACAGAATAGGAGAGGTAATGGCCGTCGTCGAGATGGTATCCGTCAATGAAGGAGCAGACGAGGTGACAGAAATCGTAGATGGAGAGAAAGCCAGAGATTTTGAAAGGCTTTTACTCACAGTTTGTGTCCTACCATTGACCGTAGAATCCTGAGGAGAGAGCGCGGATTCAGAGGAAATTTTGGGACTCCTCTGAACAGAACCAGAAGTAGAATGGTGAGATTTCTGGTGCTTCTTCCCCTCACTGGAAGAGCTGTCCTGCGATCTAGCTCTCTTGCTAGAAGTAGAGGCTCGGTCATCCTCCTCAGCCGAGGAGGATTTCAGCCACAAAAGCACTATCGCATCCCTATCCCCAAGAGTTTTGGTAGGGAAGGTGCGGCAAATCTTGCAATCTCTTGCCTCATGTTTAGGGTAGAGGCAGTAGATGCAGTCCAAATGTTGATCATCAACATGGACCCTCTTCTTGGCGCAGGTCCTGCAGGATTTAAACAAGGCCTTCTTGTCAGACATACTGTAGTAAGTTGAAAAACAGAGGCACTCAGGGAGACTCCCTTCCACATGACGTGCGGTGAAAATCTAAGGAGAACTGGCTCTGCTGAGAGGGTTCTAGAAGGGTGCTGGTGTCTGATTGGTTGTTACCAAATTCTTGGTTCTTTTGCATAATGAGGTAGATAGGCTACTAAGATATAGGCTTTAGGCCTTTTCTTTGGGCCTACTACTACTACTACTACTAACATTTCGGCACTACTTTTTTTATTTACCGGGGACTCCCGCCTCGGTGACGGGGAATGATTCAGGCATGTGAATCTATGAAAGATTCCCCAATACTGGATAACAAGACATGAAGATTCAAGTGGGGAAAGTAACAGTAGCCACCCAGCGAACAACTGCATACTATCATGCCAAGACGTCAACTTGTTATATGCTGCCCTTCCTACAATCCAGACAAATGCAGTCCCTGTTCATGAGAGGTCAATGTGCTTGCGAGCCCACAACAAATTATACATCATTTTTGGGTAGCTTGAGCGAGTAGAGAAACTCCGGAACAGTTGAAGCTGAGTGGAGGGAAGATGCAATGGTTGGTGGGGAATGACAAGTTTATTTTTTAGCTGATCAGGAATGTTTTGCTCCTGTATGCAGATATAGGAAGGTCTCTTTGGCAAATCCAGCAAAAAAGTGATCTTGTTAGAATTGCTGGAAAGAGCGCAGAACTAGGCTATTCAACATTATATTACTAATAAATTGTTTTGGGCACGGCAATAAGTGGGATGAAAAAACTGGGGTGAGGGGGGTTTCAAAGGGGCGTAGCCATTGTCATTAGGGGCGTGGCTTAAAACACAGAAGCTAAAAATCTGTGCTTAGCATAGTGTACCGCCCAACTCGTATTTTACTGTGTGTCATTGCAAACAAATAATATCATACCTACAACAAGTCAGGACAATGGTTGTTGGTTGTGTATGATAAATAAGCAGTAACTGTGGCTTGTTGTATATAATACTGAAAAAGCTTCCACTTAAAGCCCTAGTGACAACACGACAATGTTGCTGCTCCTTAGTTTTAAAAAGAGAAGGGAAATCCAGAAAGAAAAGGACTCTTTAAAGGATTTCCCTTCACCTTCAACGCTCACCTGGCATTACAAGAAGTGAGCAGTGTGAGCAGCGCACATCATTGTGCCTGCTGTCACTGCAGTAAAAACGGACCGACAGCCTGTGCCAGCGCTCAAAACAGAGCCAGATAGAGACCCGTTTCGAGGCCCCCTTTAAAAAACTGCCTGTGCTCAGCATCGGTGAGACCCAGCCCACATAAAGCCCTGGTTTTGGGATATCAGGACTTCGAGACCGTACAAAAGTCACTGTTTGGTTTACTATTTTGTATGGTCCCAGCTACACTTTTCTCCTCTTTTATTAAAGTTTGTGCAGGTTTTAGACAAAATACTAAGAGCCTGATATTCAAAATTTCTATTTGTTAAATGTAGTTGCAAACGATGCACCGTTTTTTTTGAGAATGGAAATGAATTATTAGTATTGCATACTAACAGTGACCTCATTTGAAGTGTCGGTAACCAATTACCAACTCATTTGAGGTGGCAGTAACTTATCAATGGTTTGCAACCATAATTGCAGTAGAAAGCCATTAATACATACCCATAAGAAGTGTAAATAGGAAGGGCCGACCTAAACACGCACCATCCAATTTGCAATATGACACGTTCGCTGAAACCCATTTTGCAAATTGGTAATTTGTAACCGAATTGCAATCTGGGATTTCTACACACCCAAGATACTTTACGGTTGCCAATGCTCCGATTTAGAGTTGCCAGATCACTCCCCGTGCACCGTCTTCATTTGCTTCAACTGAATCTGCAGGATCAAAATCAGATAGTAATAATTTGTAAAAGCAAAGCCTGGGACTGAATGAAATGAACTTTGTTTGCTACCCAATGAGTGTTACAGATAGGCCCCAGAAGGGCCACTAATGGATAACATTGTTTTCCCAGTGAATGACCAAATCAACAGTATCTATTTTAGGTTCCAAAACAAATATTATTTAACTCGATATACCAAGCCTTTTAGATTTTCCAAAAATGTGCCACTAAACAATAAAGGTCTCAAACATTATGTAAATGCGTCTTCTGAAAATGCGACCAACTGAGAACACTTTGTTTTACCTAGGATTTAAAATAAAAACCCTTAAGTTAAGCATTACCAGTTAACAGACCAATAGTCAACCATAATTTGTTCAAGATGGGGGCAACAAAACCGCAGTAAACCGATTGGATTACCAATACTACAATTTTAACACTACATGTTATAACAAGCATTTGCAATGCAATAGGTCTCGCATTTGCCAGAGTTTGAGCAATTGGCATTGTAAACAACAGTGCCTTTTATTTATATTTTGAAAACCTGCAACTAGTGCCTAAACACACACTCTGTACTTCTAATCGTTGCTTACGAGAAGTATGGCTGGCAGTAAAAGAGGTGCAGTTACTGTCAGCCTTGCTTCTCGTAAGCAACAACTATAAGTACAAAGTGCATGTTTAGGCACCGCTTGGAGGTTTTCAAAACAAATAAAAGGCACTGTAATTTACAATGCCCATAGCTTAAACTCTCGCAAATGCAAGACCGATTGCATTGCAAATGCTGGTTTCCTTACATGTTTCATGGTAAAGGAGAAACCAGTGGGACATGTTTTAATGCATTAAACTGCATTTTGGACATGCAATGCAAGTAAGCAACTGACTGTGTATATTACTTATGATGGAACATTAGATATTTTGGCTTTGGCCGTGCTTGTTTTTTGTTGCAAATGAAGCACCGAAGCCTGGGAGGGATTAGCCAAACTCTAAAGTATGTGCAGGTTGGGCCATAAGGAAACTGAATCTCTGTCCAGGTTCTGTTGCAACTTTAAATGTTTAAACTTTAATAGATGTCTTAGCTTAGAAATTGTTCATTCGTCAGTATCTGCGGAATTTCGTAATTAGATGCCACATGAATTCTGATTCTATAGATTTATCTTCCGATTAACATTTTTAAGTTGCTAGTCAGTAAATAATTAAATATATAATCGTGGTTCATGTTTTTAAAACATGAAGCAATATGTATAAATATAAATATTATTGTTTAGCATAGTAGGATGGTGGAGGTATCTCTCCGCTAATCTGAGAGGTTTGTCTTCGATGCTGTATTTTTTTTGTGTTTTAGGGGTCACGGTGGTTGGAGTAGGCGTGCCTCTCCTCCTTGCAAAGTATCATTGCTGCCAGTGTATTTCTGCTATAGGTTTGGAGACAAGACCGTCTCCGAGATCACTGTGCGAACTTGCTACTCCAAGAAGTTGTGCGTTTGCTGATGGTATGTGTCTGCTAGTTTATTTAGTGTTAGAGTATGATTTTGGGTGCGTGTTTGTGACAGTTTAGAGTTGTGTGTGTGTGTATGTATGTGTGTGTATGTGTGTGTATGTGTGTGTATGTGTGTGTATGTGTGTGTATGTGTGTGTATGTGTGTGTATGTATATATGTGTGTGTATGTGTGTGTATGTATATATGTGTGTGTATGTATATATGTGTGTATGTGTGTGTATATATATATATATATATATATATATATATATATATATATATATATATATATATATATATATATATATATATTACCTACTGGCGATAGCCAGTAGGTAGTTATAGTTAGGACCACGTTTCCATAGGAAAACCTTAACATTCTATTTTGAATAACTTTGGCGCCGGTCGACGAATCCTCGCGAATTTCTCAAAATAGGTGGGGCGCTACGCTCCGCTCCTTCCCTGAAAGTCTCGGGGGGATTCGTCAAGCGGGGGCTGAGATAAAAGGGGGGGTCCCAAAACGCGTTTTTCCCATGCATTTTTCCATAGGACCTTTAGAACGAGCTACAGCCCGAATGGCTGAACAGAATTACTCAAAATTTGGCAGAGAGGTAGTCCCTAGGTCAAGGAAGTGCCTTTTGTAGGTTTGGTGTAAATCTGTTCAGTAGATTCTGAGAAAATAGCCTTTAAATCAATATATATATCTGAGCCAGCTTACGGTACGCTTACCGTACGCTTACGGTAAGCGTACGGTGGCGTGCGCGAGCGCGATTCTGATTGGCTCTTAGATCTTAGTAAACATTCGAATCGGCCGAAACCAGGAAGCGGCGGCCGCCATTTTGTCTCTCGCACTGAGAGAGATTTTTAAAATCGGAAGCCCAAAAACATGTAAAGGGGCTGTTTTGACAACTCCCTCCCACATAGTCATGTGGAGGGAGTCCCCAAACATCCCCCAAGTGCAAAAACGATTTTATTTTTTTTTCGGCAATTTCGCGGGGTACGCTTACCGTACGCTTACGGTAAGCGTACGGTAAAAAAATAAAAATAAAAAAAACACTATCCACACTTACCCCACCCCCTGTGCTTTTGGTGGCCGAAGGCCACCAAATGTGCTGGGCTTATTACAATGGAAAAAAACACTATCCACACTTACCCCACCCCCTGTGCTTTTGGTGGCCGTAGGCCACCAAATGTACAGGGCTTATTATAAGGGAAAAAAACTTAGCATTTAAAAAACCGTACTAATTCACTGAAAAAACCATAGGTTTCACACACGTTATAGTTAGGAATTAGCATTTAAAAAACCTTGCAAATTCACTGAAAAAACCATAGGTTTCACACATGTTATAGTTAGTGGAAATTTTACTGATAAAAAACCAATGAAATTGCCCCGTTATAGTTAGCGCAGGCAACTATAACTCACGCGACCGCAATCCTCTGCTGATGACATATGTGTCTTTATGAAAAAAAAATATTTGTAATATATGTATAGCTAAAAATGTATGGAAGAAGACATGGGCAAATAAGTGTCTAAATACAGTATTAGCATCAGCAGAGGATTGCGGTCGCGTGAGTTATAGTTGCCTGCGCTAACTATAACGGGGCAATTTCATTGGTTTTTTATCAGTAAAATTTCCACTAACTATAACATGTGTGAAACCTATGGTTTTTTCAGTGAATATATATATATATATATATATGTGTGTGTATATATATATATATATATATATGTGTGTGTATATATATATTCAATGAAAAAACCATAGGTTTCACACATGTTATAGTTAGCTGGAAATTTTACTGATAAAAAAACCAATGAAATTCCCCCGTTATAGTTACTGTAGGCAACTATAACTCACGCGACCGCAATCCTCTGCTGATGCTAATACTGTATTTAGACACTTATTTGCCCATGTCTTCTTCCATTAAATTTTAGCTATACATATATTACAAATATTTTTTTTTCATAAAGACACATATGTCATCAGCAGAGGATTGCGGTCGCGTGAGTTATAGTTGCCTACAGTAACTATAACGGGGGAATTTCATTGGTTTTTTATCAGTAAAATTTCCAGCTAACTATAACATGTGTGAAACCTATGGTTTTTTCATTGAATTAGCAAGGTTTTTTAAATGCTAATTCCTAACTATAACGTGTGTGAAACCTATGGTTTTTTCAGTGAATTTGTACGGTTTTTTAAATGCTAAGTTACTTTACGCCATTCGTGGCGTGCACGCCCACTTAACGCAGTTCGTTCCGTGCGCGCACCGTGCGCGCACAGTGAGCACGCGGTGCGCTTTGCGCACCGCGCGCCCACTTTACGCAGTTAGTGCCGTACACGCAAGGTGGGCACGCAGTGCGCTACGCGCACCGCGTGCCCACGTTACGCACCGTGCGCACATGGAGGACATATTATGCGCTTCCTTGTGATAGGTAATCTGTTAAATTTAATTTGTAAGTGATGACAATAATATGCCATGCACAGAGAGTGTTTTTTTTTTTTTATTAAAATTTTTAGCGTAAGCGCACCGTACGCGTACGGTAAGCGTAATCGGCGAAATTTTCAAAAAATAAAAATTTACCGTTTTTGGCCTTGGGGGATCTTTGAGGACTCAACTAACATGGCTATGTGCATGGGCGCTGTCTAAACAGCCCCTTTATATGTTTTTTGCCTTTGTTTACAGCCCCCCCCTCAGAGTGCGAGAGAGAAAATGGCGGCCGCCACTTCCTGGTTTCGACCGATTCGAATGTTTACTTAGATGTAACAGCCAATCAGAATCGCGCTCGCGCACGCCACCGTACGCGTACGGTAAGCTTACGGTAAGCGTACCGTAAGCTGGCTCAGATATATATATTGATTTAAAGGCTATTTTCTCAGAATCTACTGAACAGATTTACACCAAACCTACAAAAGGCACTTCCTTGACCTGAGGACTACCTCTCTGCCAAATTTCTAGTAATTCTGTTCAGCCGTTCGGGCTGTAGCCCTGTCTAAAGGTCCTATGGAAAAATGCATGGGAAAAACGCGTTTTGGGACCCCCCTTTTATCTCAGCCCCCGCTTGACGAATCCCCCCGAGACTTTCAGGGTAGGAGCGGAGCGTAGCGCCCCACCTATTTTGAGAAATTCGCGAGGATTCGTCGACCGGCGCCAAAGTTATTCAAAATAGAATGTTGCGGATTTCCTATGGAAACAGGGTCCTAACTATAACTACCTACTGGCGACCGCCAGTAGGTAATATATATGTGTGTGTATATATATATATCTATGTGTGTGTATATATATATATCTATGTGTGTGTATATATATATATCTATGTGTGTGTATATATATATCTATGTGTGTGTATATATATATCTATGTGTGTGTATATATATATCTATGTGTGTATATATATATATATATGTGTGTGTGTGTGTGTGTGTGTATACATGTGTGTGTGTATACGTGTGGGGGTGTATACGTGTGGGGGTGTATACGTGTGGGGGTGTATACGTGTGGGGGTGTATACGTGTGGGGGTGTATACGTGTGGGGGTGTATACGTGTGGGGGTGTATACGTGTGGGGGTGTATACGTCTGGGGGTGTGTGTATACGTCTGGGGGTGTGTGTATACGTCTGGGGGTGTGTGTATACGTCTGGGGGTGTGTGTATACGTCTGGGGGTGTGTGTATACGTCTGGGGGTGTGTGTATACGTCTGGGGGTGTGTGTATACGTCTGGGGGTGTGTGTATACGTCTGGGGGTGTGTGTATACGTCTGGGGGTGTGTGTATACGTCTGGGGGTGTGTGTATACGTCTGGGGGTGTGTGTATACGTCTGGGGGTGTGTGTATACGTCTGGGGGTGTGTGTATACGTCTGGGGGTGTGTGTATACGTCTGGGGGTGTGTGTATACGTCTGGGGGTGTGTGTATACGTCTGGGGGTGTGTGTATACGTCTGGGGGTGTGTGTATACGTCTGGGGGTGTGTGTATACGTCTGGGGGTGTGTGTATACGTCTGGGGGTGTGTGTATACGTCTGGGGGTGTGTGTATACGTCTGGGGGTGTGTGTATACGTCTGGGGGTGTGTATACGTCTGGGGGTGTGTATACGTCTGGGGGTGTGTGTATACGTCTGGGGGTGTGTGTATACGTCTGGGGGTGTGTGTATACGTCTGGGGGTGTGTGTATACGTCTGGGGGTGTGTGTATACGTGTGGGTGTGTGTATACGTGTGGGTGTGTGTATACGTGTGGGTGTGTGTATACGTGTGGGTGTGTGTATACGTGTGGGTGTGTGTATACGTGTGGGTGTGTGTATACGTGTGGGTGTGTGTACACGTGTGGGTGTGTGTATAC
The DNA here is from genome assembly GCF_964204655.1 of Triturus cristatus. Classification (NCBI taxonomy): domain Eukaryota; kingdom Metazoa; phylum Chordata; class Amphibia; order Caudata; family Salamandridae; genus Triturus; species Triturus cristatus. The sequence continues at coordinate 418,690,741 of NC_140585.1, read as the reverse complement.
GTGTGTGTGTATACGTGTGTGTGTATGCGTGTGTGTATGCGTGTGTGTATGCGTGTGTGTATACGTGTGTGTATACGTGTGTGTATACGTGTGTGTATACGTGTGTGTATACGTGTGTGTATACGTGTGTGTATACGTGTGTGTATACGTGTGTGTATACGTGTGTGTATACGTGTGTGTATACGTGTGTGTATACGTGTGTGTATGCGTGTGTATACGCGTGTGTATACGCGTGTGTGTATACGCGTGTGTGTATACGCGTGTGTGTATACGCGTGTGTGTATACGCGTGTGTGTATACGCGTGTGTGTATACGCGTGTGTGTATACGCGTGTGTGTATACGCGTGTGTGTATACGCGTGTGTATACGTGTGTGTGTGTATACGTGTGTGTGTGTGTATACGTGTGTGTACGTGTGTAAACGAGTACGACATTAAAAGTGTAAAAAAAATAAAACATTTAAATACCTTTGCCTACAGGTGATGTGACTTAAAAAAAAATGCCCCACTGCTAAGATAAACACGAAATTAAAGCAGAAATTAAAGCAAAGTTTGGCATAGCAGCCCTGGCACTGAAGTGCATTTTTTTTTTTTTAAGACAGATTGCATTATGACCCTGCACAAGTGCACGGCCATAATGCAATAACTTAGTCAAGAGACGTGGGCTCACCCACTGCTCCATGATGTAGACTGCTGTGAATTAAATTTGAACAGACCAATAGATGTAGAGTGCTGACCGCAAACTCATGTATGCATACATTTGTATTTCGTTTTTAGGTCTCGTCTGCGTTGCAGCACGCAAGCACTGCTTCGTCTTAGCGAGAGGTATTGTTGCCGCTTTTGTGTCTGGCTTCTCTGGAAGTGGGGTTGGTGTCCGCCCTCTCGGCATTAGGCCCCGTCCACCCGGACTGCAGATTTCGCTCGCGCACGGCGTCTATACCAGACACGCGTGTTTATATATGCATTGCGCTTTCACTTAAGGTGAAAGCGCGATGCATATATAAACAAGCGGCAGACACGCGGTTTCTTTTTTAATGCTGGTTACTGTAAATGTGACGGGTCATAAACACTTCCTGGCACTCTCAAAACGCAAGACGGCCGAGACACCGACTGACATTACCAGGGCATTGCAAAACCCCATCTTACCACATACTGTGGCAACATGGCTAAAACAATGCAGAAATGTGCAAGACTCCCTCAAAGAAGAACATCTAAAACAATTAAGGAGACACTGCCGAGGCAGGCCGGCATCTTCTATGCTGGTAGCATTCGCCGTCACTCCATCCAGAACCTTTTGATCCCTTTGGTTGTGACGTAGGGAGGGGGTTAGAAAAAGAATTTGGGTCATCCGGAACAGGGCTGACGCACGCGAGGAGTGTTGACTCAGAAGAAGGAGCTGGCAGGAAGTCACCATGCAGTTATTCCAGTCCTGCGAGTTGTCAAGAGAGTATATATTATACATAGACCGAGGTAGGAGCCTCGTGCTCCAATACACTAATAATGCCAGCTGCACCTGAATAATTAATCCACGCGCACTCCCTTGCAGCTTTCATGCCGACACTTCACGCTGGTTATTTATTATTCAAACAAATCCAGAATTCTGAGGGGCAAAACCCTTAGGTCAGCGCTGATTGGCAGCGCGGTGGAGTGCGGTAACCAGTGGACACAAATGGGGCCGATTTTAACATTTGTGCAGCCCAGTTTGTGAACGACTTTCACAGAACATTTTACTACTAAATGACCATTCAGACGCAATTTCTTTTTTTAATAGAACTGTGCAGCGAGTATTTTTTCCCCATAATGTTTGCAGCGGTATACTGAACATAAAATAAAAAACTAGCATTTGCAATGCAATAGGTCTCGCTTTTACGCGAGTACAAGCTATAGGCATTGTAAATGACAATGCCTTTTATTTACATTGTCTAAACCAAAACAAAAAAGTTATTGTGATTTACAATGCCAATAGCTAAAACTCCAGTAAAAGCGAGACCTATTGCATTGCAAATGCTTGTTATATACATTGCTAACATTAGTAGCCGCTTATTTTGAGCTCTGTCCAAGAGACAGATTAAGCTGGCTGACTCTTGAACAGAGCTTAAAATAAGAGGCTACTAATATAAGCAAATGCCCAGTGTAAGAAGTCAGCAAAACTGTTAAAAGCTAAGCTTGAGCACGTCCCTGGTTCACAGGGTAGCAGAGGCAGTCAACTAAACTCTACAAAGGGCATTGTGGGTAGAACGCAATGCCTCAAATCCCAATCTACTGGGAAGGTGGTACAGTGCTTGAAATATAGACGTGTAGGTGCTCACTACGGCCAATTTGTTTACTAAATATGTGGTACTCTCACTTTAAGCACTGCAGTTGTGCTGAGAAGTAGTGTACTCTCTCGTTCAAATCAAAGAAGATTAGGTAGGAGTACTCGACAGACCTGCCCATTTAAGGCACTGCTCTGACACAATAATCTAGACCCAGGATGTTATGGGGTGTTATAGGAGAAACTGTTTGTTCGCCTTTTACTGAGGATTAAAGGACACGGAGAGCGATGGGGTACAAAATAAGTTGCAGCATTACCTAGAGTGGAGCAGAGAATTTTGGCAAGAACAGTGACAGACCCAATACTGCAATGGACCAGACTCAGCAGATGAGCAAAAAGAATGCAGTTCACATGCTGCCGATTATAGAGCGCAATCTCTACAAAGAGGCTGGCCTCTGCAAAACCAATGTGACACCAGTACTGGCCCAGCGTGACATCTAATAAACAGAGCCTGCATCCAAGGAGCAGCCTGTTATATGCTAGTGAGATCCCAGATCACCTGCACAAGCCTTCACCTAAAGGTAGGATAAAGGATATTAACATCAAGGTTTGAGCTGCTTGCTTCTTCCTGGGTTTTCACTCTGTGTGCCGACATCTGAACGCTACAGCAGAAGCCAACACCAAAGGCAGGTGAACCCACCAAGAACAGTCCCAACATGTTGAACTTTGGCCAGAGTTTCTGCCCAATGCCAGAGCAGACGTATGCAGGGAGTACCAAACATTTCGCTCCCAATATGAACATGACTATGACAATCATTTAGGCTTGAAAGTTACATCTTAGATTTCGCCTCGGAAAGCATCATGTATCGTCTGAGTGGCTCACAGCCGTTCACAAAGCCTCTAGAAGCTGCTCCTCATGTCTCAACTAAACTGTGGCGACACAATGCAGTACACAGCAAACATCAGCATGGCTGCAGTGTCGTGAGCTGCCAGGCCCTCCTACAATGAATTATTATTATTACTAATACTAAATACATTTTTCAAAAAGGAGTATGGGGGGGTAAAACAAGCACTGGCAAAGCAAATCGGTCAGGCCTTTTACGTAACAGTAATAAGTTATTATTTGATGTCCTTTTGTGAGTCAGAAGAAACAGTTTGACATCTTTAACAAAACTTCAGTCCTTCAGAATCTTACTAGAGGTTTCTCTTAAGTCAGAAGCAAACGCTTAACAAGTCTGTCACAAAGCTGCTACTAAATTTCCTTCTTGAGAAAGATTAAACTGCTTCATATGTCCTCCACAAACGTGAATGGATGCAGCTTCAACAGAAGAATGTGTATATCTACTTTTGCTGCTCTAATAAATTGTGCTTATTTCAATATAAGTAAATGTGGCAATGGTGGTATATGCCGATGAATGAGTATTGCAACTTTCAATAAGTGTCTGGATTACAATGGAACACTTCTAAAGACAACCTAGTAAACACAAGGAGGTAGCAATTACTACTTGGGTCTAGTACCTTCTATTGTATTGTTGGTAAACGGTTTTTAGTGGCACTAAATGCATCTCCAAGTAAAATGTTCACTGTCTTATGCTATTGGCTGTGGTAGGGAGAAGCAAAATGAAAGTCAAGAGAGAAAGATATTTGGTGCAAAACAAAAAGGTTAAAATAACGTAGTTAGGTGAGAATTTCAGTGTCAACTAATGTTTTGAACTTACAAAATTAGAAATTCTTACAGTAAGCAGCAGTTTCATTAGTTGTTAGTAGGTGTCCCTCACAAGTTAAAAGCATTGAAATTCTTACATGAGGCTGCACTTCTACCTGTTAACAGAGCCCCAGCTCAAGTCAGAAGTAACGGCTTGAAATGACCTGCACCAAGCTGAGGGAGAGTAGCTCTCGTACAGAAATTTACATATACACTTGGTCTATTTTTTTTTATTTTTTATTCTTTTTTATTATATTCAATATAACCAAGGCACAAGTCGTTCAAACATCGTACATATATGTAACATTTCAGCGTGGAACATTCCGTTAACATTGGCTCATAGTCAAACATCTCATTATAGTTATTATCAGCATCCCTTAGTTTAGTCCCCTGTCCCAACCTCATTTTCGTCATCAGTGCCCTCTTCATCTTGTACCCCTGGCGGAGCATATATGTATCCCCTGAATTTATTCCAGTTCCCCCATACCCTGCTCCACTTTCGAGGACAGCCACGGCTGACAAACACTGTTCTTTCGGCCACCATAGCTGTGTCCATATCTTTACACCATGCGGTGAGTGTTGGTAATTCTGCTGAGCCCCATTTTTGTGCAATATTACGTTTTGCAAACATAATCCCCAACGTGGCCCAATTCTGTGCTGTGCGAGTAAGGTCATTTAGCTCCCAAATATTTAACAAACATCTCTTAGTCTCAGGCACCAGTGACACTTCCTCTGCCTGCGATATTGCTCTCATCACCTTAATCCAATAATCTCTGACCTTTGGGCATTGCCACAGGGTATGGAAAAATGTGCCCTCCTCCCCACATCGTTTTAGGCAATACGAGTGCAATGTTTTACCTATCTTGTGAAGGGTGAGCCTAGTGTAGTAAGTTCGGTGCAGTATTTTAAGCTGCACCAACTTAAGTTTTGAAGGTATTCCCACCTCCCTTGGGGAAGCTAGTGCCTCCTGCCATTCTGTGTTGTCAAGTTCTCCCACATCGCGGGACCATTTTTCCTTAAGTGTCGCAGTAGGATCAGGCAGGTTGTTAATTAGTTTTCGGTGGGTGAGAGAGGTAGCCCGTTGGTGCATGTAGTCTGTCAGCAGCCTGTCCTCTAGGGGGGTTGCCTCTGGGATCTCAGTGCCAAGTGTCAAGGCAGCTTGCAGCGCGTTTCACCTGCATATATCGAAAGATTTCGGAGGGTGTCAGCTCGTACTGTTGTTGAAGACGTTTGAATGGGATTACTTTTCCTTTGTGTCACATGTCACCCACTGTAGATATACCAATTGCGTCCCACTGAGCGAACCCCTTACAGTTCCTAAGCCTTCCCAGTCGTTGCGCATCCCAGAGAGGAGTGAGTTGTGTTATAACCCCAAGCCAGCCCAGTTTGGTGTGCGCTGTATGCCATATGGTAACTGTATGCTTTGTAGGCCCTATTAATGAGGTGGCTTGCTTCTTGTTATAAAGGGCTGACAGCACACCTTCTGTTCCTAATCATGATCTGTCCGCTTTGAATGCAGGGTCCGCCTGTGGGGCGTGTATCCATTGATTAATGACTTAACTGAGCTGCCCAATAATATAACTGTATGTTTGGGAGTTCTATCCCTCCATCATACCAGCCCTTAACCAACTTGTCCTGTGCAATCCGTGCTGGTTTGTTCCCCCACAGTAGACTAGAGACCTGTGCTGCTATCATTTTGAAGTAGCTGGGTGGCACCGGAAACTGCGTATTTTCCAGTGCGTACAGGAATCGAGGGAGTGCCATCATTTTAAAAAGCACAGCCTTTCCCAGCAGCGTCGGTGGTAATGTGCCCCAATGCATCGCATCCCTTTTCAGACGCTCCAAGGGGATCACAAGGTTTTGTTTGAAGACGTTATGTGGGTTGGGTGTTATGTATATACCCAAATATTTAAACGCGTCTTCTGAGATCTGCAGTGGGCAATCTACTGGGAGTTGAGGTGGTGGGCCATATAGGACAAACATGATCGATTTGGACCAGTTTATGGTGTATCCAGATGCGCGACCAAAGAGTTCATATATACTTAAGAGTACCAGTATGGAGCGCCTAGGGGAGGTCATATACAGTAATACATCATCCGCATATAGGGAAATGGCAGTCTTCCCATCCTTCCGCCCATCTGAGTCCTCGGATCATCGTCTCCCACCTAATCCACGCTGCCAGTGGCTCCAGCACAATGGCAAAAAGCAGTGGTGACAGAGGGCAGCCTTGGCGAGTGCCCTGTGTGAATGGAAAATTGCCGGAAATATGACCATTGGCAGTAACATGTGCCACCGGTTTAGTATACAGTAAACGTATCCATGCGCAGAATTTAGGGCCAAAGCCCAAATGCATAACTACAGCGAACAGGAAGGTCCATTCAACCATATCGAACGCCATTCGTGCGTCCAGAGAAAGTATGACAGTTGGTTCCTGAATGTATGGGATACGGGCCATCACCCCGTGCAGGCGTCTCAGGTTTAGAGCCGTGTTTCTGCCCGGCATGAAACCGGATTGGTCCGGATGTATCAGAGTCGCCAAGTGTGGCGTCGGTCTGATCGCAAGGAGTTTCACAAGAATTTTGGCCTCTGTGTTGATTAAAGATATTGGGCGATACGAAGTACACTATTCAGGGGGCTTTCTAGGTTTTGGGATCGCTATTATGGCGGCTAATCGATCTAGCGGGAGTTCACCCACCTGCAGACTGTCATAATACATATGTAACAGGTGTGGGGCAATGGTCCCAGCCGCCGTTTTATAGAGTTCTATTGGTATACCATTTGTCCTACCGCCTTCCCAGATTGTAGTGAGCTGATCGCCACTAACAGCTCTTCAACCGTGAGATCAGCCTCCAGTGTAAGGGCCGCCTCCGGTGTGAGTTTGGGCATAGCAATATCCTTTATACAAGACAGTGCTTCATCTGCAGTCATCGCGGAGGATGACGCATATACCTGCTGAAAGTGTTGCGCTAGAGTGTGCGCTATCGTCCCTGGGTCAGTCGTCTCCTGTCCTTCCCTCGTCCGAAGTCGCGCTATCCATTTTTTCCCTTGCTCCCTTTTATCAAGCCACGCCAAGAGTTTTCCGGCTTTGTCACCTATGTCGTAAACCCTATGCTGTGTGGCCATCAGTCGTAGCTTAGTTGCTTCCCTAAGATACTCCCTGTGCTGTTGTTGCATAAGACGCAAATGCTGGGATTTTGCCGGTGTTGGGTTATTGGTGTGTTGAGCATCAGCGTTATGTAGTTCTAGCTCTATAGCAAGCAGTTCCTGTTTCTCGTTTAAGCCCTGTAATAGAAGCGATGGCTTGCCCTCTGAGAACAGTTTTGTAAGCCTCCCACAGGGTAGTTGGAGTGCGGACCGATTGAACACTCTCTTGAAAGTAGTGTTGTGTCACCTTAATGCTAGCTTTCTTGTTCTTGGGGACCTGCAGATAACCTGGGTATATGGGATAAACACACTGCCGCACTCTATGGCGATATGTGTATGTTAAAACCAAAGGAAATGATGGATGGAGTGTTGAGCATTGCAAGCACTCACCCCCAGTCAACTGATCTGGTTTTAATCCATCACCGTTCTTTAGCCCACTCTGCACCCCAGTTCTGACATGGCCATATGCAAATCAGTCTGACCCTGTGCCTCATGGGAACAGTCCAGCCCGAACTGCCAAGCCATGTCTTCCCTGGACCGGAAACAAGCTTCCTAGGACCGGTTTCTGGCATTTCAGCCGTCTTCAGCCAGGCTTGCTTGAATCCAGTGGCAAAGTGAGCAAGGGCCTCACGTCTGAGCATACCCTGCCAACTTATGGCGAACAAAGCAAAAACCAAAGGAAATGATGGACGGAGTGTTGAACATTGCAAGCACTCACCCCCAGTCAACTGATCTGGGTTTAATCCATCACCGTTCTTTAGCCCACTCCGCCACCCCAGTTCAGACATGGCCATATGCAAATGAGTCTGACCCTGTGCCTCATGGGAACAGTCCAGCCCGAACTGCTTGATGTGTATGTTAACAACACTGGAGAATGCTCACAGATAACTCTGGGCCGAATCTCTACGTTTTCAAATCTTTTCAAGCTATCTGCGGAAGCGAAGAAGTAATCTATTCTAGATAGACTGTTGTGAACCCCAGAGTGGAAAGTGAACTGCCGTGTTGTGGGGTGGTGACTTCTCCATATGTCAGTAAGCCCAAGTGCTTCTAAAAAGCTCTCAAGGCGAGAACCGCCGGTCGGATGATTCTTCACAGGGTATCAGTCTAGGGTCCCATCCATAATAGCATTAAAGTCACTCCCAATCAGTAGCTCCCGCCTCCGGGAGGTCAAGTAAAAAGTCACTCAGAGCCGGGAGTGTTACAGCATGCAGGGCCGGGGGAATATATACTGACACTATATTAATAGCTCGCCCTTCCCATCGACCTGCAATTGCCGCGAAGCGACCATAGTCATCGGTCTTTATTTTATATATTATTAATGGCGACTGTTTTCTAACCAAGATACCCACCCCCCTTGAGCCAGAGGAGAACTCCGAGTGTGCAATCATTTTAAACCCCCATCTGTCCAACGCCTTACATGTGACACCGCTGAGATGGGTCTCTTGCAGCAGGGCCATCGTCGGGGAGCTCCGTTTTAAGCATTGCAAAACTAAGCCTCTCCTTATTTTTAGGGAGCTACGCGAGTCATGGGAAACTACCTCGGATCAATGGCTAGTGGGTCCAATACCATCATAGCGGTCATAGTGTAGAAGAAGTATTGCGGATTCATTTGCGTGATGCATTCGTCGACCAGTGTCTAAGAATGTCTCATATGTGTGCCTCTACAGAAACTACAATAAAGAAAAAACCTAACCACAAACAATCCCAGTCCTTCCACCCCCTCCCTGCTAGAAGAACTGCAAACTACCCGCCACCCCAACTTTGCAGAGTGCTTAGTAGCCAATCCCACGAACAGTACTTGCGTGTGGGGGTGAGAAGTCCGAGGCAAGCCGCAGTCCATCCCCACCCCAAAGACGATCTCTCAACAAAGTACTACTGCAGCTTCTTGGTAATACCACTGCCGTGGTCTTCGGCTCACCCCCCGCAGGGAAGGGGGGGGGGGGGGGGAGGGGGATGATATCAGGTTCTCCAAGTCCCATCTGTGATGAAGTCCTCTTCACATGCATGCCCAAGTTATGTAATCTGCACCTGATTTTGGTGAGTCCCAATTGTGTATTATTACTTGTCATCATTCCTCGACCTCTGACCGTCGTGCAGTATCTTTCCCCTGTTCATTTCCTCGATCTCCAGAGTCCTCTTCCTCCCTTCGCTGCTGTTGGAGTCTCTCCGATCGTCTGGATCCGTCCACACGCCGCCATCCCTCGAGCCAGTCGTGGGCCTTCTCTGGCGTGTCGAAAAACCAAGCCTTACCATCTGCCACCACCGCAGCTTCGCCGGAAACAGCAAGGAGCAGGACAGCTCCCTCCGCCCAAGTTCTTTCTTTATTTCAAGGAAGCTTCTGCGACGTTTAGTAACCGCCGCCGTGTAGTCTGGGAAGAAGAATATGACCGAGTTTTGAATGTGCAGTGGTGGAGCCACTCTCGCTGTTTTTAAAATGGCGTCCCTATCGTGGAAGTTGAAAATGCGGGCCAATATTGGTCTGAGGGGCGCCCCAGGTATGGGCCTTCCCCCCGGTACCCTGTGTGCTCTTTCCACAGAGAAAAAGGTTGAGAGTCCTCTGGGCTGGAGTCTGGTTTTAATTAGATCTTCAATATAAAGGTCCATGGCTGGACTCCCTTCGCTTTCGGGAACGCCCGTGATTCTGACGTTATTGCGGCGGGAGCGCCCTTCTTGGTCGTCTAGTTTCGCCGCCATCATTCTATTTTCGGCTTCCAGTTGGCTGACCTTTTTGATTAGTGTGGCTGAGTCTTTAGACAAGGATTTTGTCACGTGCTCCACCTCTGTGACCCTGGCGGTCATTTTTTTTAAAGTCGGCTCTCAAGAACGAACATCAGTGGAAATGGATCCCACCGTCGACTGCACCTTAGTGAGAGCAGCCAGAATATCATACAGTGTCACTTTACTCACTCCTTCCCCCATCGGGGGCCTTGTCCGTGACAGCTGTGCGATCCGGCAGATCAGTGAAGTCTCTAGCATAAGCATATTTTATCCAGCTAGACCTGTGAGGTCGTGCGTGGCCCTTTGCACCCCATCTCAGTCCGGATAATATCGCGTTGGTCAGTAGTCGGCGCTGCCTGCCGCAAGACCTCACTTCCTGCGCGGCCTGTCGGTTTTTCCGCCACGTCAGAAATGTATGGGCAGTGGGGTACTGATCCAGGAGTGACAAAACAACAAGAGGGCACTCATTCACCGTGGGCACTTAGGCAGCCGGCGTACTTCTTGCTTTGTTTAGGGGGATCTCCACTTCTAATCAGTTAATCTTGGGTCATGTATAGCTGCAGCCCAGGACGTCGCAGCCCAGGGAAGTACCACAGATGCAGATGATGGAGTTAGACTCAGCAGGGCTCCCCTGGGGCAACAACCATGCCCTCCGCCGCCTGTGTGCTGTTGGCCGGTGTTTTGGCTTGTTCCCCAGGTTCACCACTGAAAGCGCGGTGTTGCAAATTCCTGGATTCCTCTAAGCGGGTCTCGTTATGTGAGACTCCGGCCTCGTTCGGCTGTGCAGGTCGCTTCCCTCTATATATTGCGCAACGCAGTGGTGGCTGTCTGTTTTTGGGGAGTTTGAGTGCGTATGTAGGCGTGTGGCTCTAGATTCCGTCTCCGATGTCTCGGGGTGGGTCCCAGTACCCTCAGGTCGCAGTCTACAACTCGGCCTCACTTTCCTCTGCCCTCTCCGGGGCACGCCGCTCTTCAAGTCGGGCCGGGACCGCCACCGCCCTCTGTAGGCCGCCCGTCGCGCCGAGCACCAGAGAGCTTAGGCGAGCGCTGGGCAGCGTCCGATGCAGAGGCGCCGCGTCTGCACTTAGTTCCTAATGTTCTCGAGGGCGCCCCCTCAACTTTGAATATTCGCGGGGCTGCGAGCTCCCCCGCCGGACCACAGTCGCAGGCGAGTTCCAGGTTGTGGCTGCTCGGTCAGGCCGCTCCGCACCACACGCTCATCCCAGCGCGCTGACAGTCATTGTGGGCCAGAAGTATGGACGATCGGAGCCCCGGCGCCTCCGCAGTGAGTGATCGTCTCTGGGACAGGATAATTAGACGGATTAGGTACCGGATAGTCGGGGGAAGCTATGTCTCCCTCAGAGCTCCTCTAAGCTGCGGCCATTAGGATCGGCTGCAAGCCACGCCCCCACTTTGTCTATTTTAATAATTTGTGCTAATTTTACATGGGATTATTTGCCAAAGACGGTTCTTACTAACAAAATTCTAAGTAAAAATTACAGATTTCAAGTACAACCACATTTAGATAGCTTATTTTAGCTGTTTCTTTCAGTGGGTGTAAGCTTAGTCGCTGAGTGGAGTGGTAAGGAATGTTGTTATGCATACTGACCATGCTGGTACAACATTTCAGTAGGGGTGATGTAGATCCACAAGTATTTACTAGAAGCCTCTTTCAAGTGGTTAAAATGTCAATCACAAACCTGTGGGAGGTGTGATTTCAACCTAAAAATCTGCATATACATTTCAGCCACACTAATGACTTGTGCTCCTTCAGTAGGATTAAAAATGCACACCAAATCTGGTTCATAGTGGAATGAACATTATAATTTACAACAAATTTCTTGTGACTTATGAAAATAGTTGATGTAAACTCTACTATGCTTAGGGGCTATCAGTCATTGGGAAGTGTAACAATTTCTATTTTTGGGGAACTATTTTTAAGGTGTATGTGTACATGTGCGAAACGCGGTCACTCAAAGTGAAGACATCCAATGGCTGAAGTGGGCTGGTCTGTTACTCTATATTTTCTGCTGGGGTGGGAGGAAATATAAATTGAGTAACATGTCGACAGACCAATGGTAAAAGTGTGTTGATTGGAGCCCCTCTATATTTATGTAGTTTTTGTGGGATACTTTTTTTTTTTTTTTTAACGAGGCTGGCAAGACAAGCTAAAGCGGTTTTGAGGCCAGACCTAACAACAAGCATTTGCAATGCAATCGGTCTCGCCTTTGGGACCTTATATGTAGTTGGCTATGCAGCACATCAGCCTGGGTGCTGAAACATCTACTGTTCTTGAACATGGAGGGAAAGTAAGCCCCAAACTGCGTGACACACCAGGTATGGGAACACATGGAGAGAAATGTTGCCTTTCAATGTTGCTTGATTAAATGCATCACCAGTGTGAAAAAAAGGTGGAACAACATCTAATAGGGAAACTAGAAATGGGTAGAGAGGGAAGGGCAGAGAGACCCCAGATGAAGAGATGTTGATATTATTGTAAACACGGCACTGAGGGTGTACACGTCTCAATGCTGAAGGTTGGTGTACTCCAAAGTATTCATTGGGACAGACTGGCTGCAGTCTCAGTTAGCGTCCATTGGCTTCATTAGACCAACATACACAAGAGCAATTCTCTGCAGGTGAAAGAAAAGCCCTGGACTGGAAACAGTGTCTTCAGTGACCTGGAGTGTGGCGGGCACTAATAGTTTCCACAAACGAGTTATGAGCGGGGAATTGGGACCCAATGATAGCTACATATCACTCATATGCAGCCCCCCTCCCTAAATTTAGGAATAAAACGCAACATAATGCAAGGTCAATAACTATGCAATACTTATGAGAGTAAAAACAAACTGCATTGTTGCAAGATAATTAAACTAATAATCGGACGTGGACGATAGGAGCTACTAAAGAGGGGGTGCCGCTCAGTGGATGCATTGGTGGTTACAATTCGCTGGGGCACGGCCCCCCCACTCACTCACCCGTTAAAGGCTTGGGCTGGAGACGGCGCTGATCTGTGTTTAAGAGCTCAACTGAGTGCCAGTAGAGCGAGAACGAAAGAGAAAAGAGAGACAACGAAAGAACAGCAAGAGAGAGAGGGAACAGCAAGAGAGAGAGAGAGAGAGAGAGAGAGAGAGAGAGGGGGAACAGCAAGAGAGAGAGAGAGAGAGAGAGGGAACAGCAAGAGAGAGAGAGAGAGAGAGAGGGAACAGCAAGAGAGAGAGAGAGAGAGAGAGAGAGAGAACAGCAAGAGAGAGAGAGAGAGAACAGCAAGAGAGAGAGAGAGAACAGCAAGAGAGAGAGAGAGAACAGCAAGAGAGAGAGAGAGAGAGAACAGCAAGACTGGAAGAGAGAAAGAAGCGAGAAAAAGAAGGGGGAGCAAGACTTAAAGAGACAGACAATAAATGGAACCACAAGAGAGAGAGCGAGAGAGAGCAGGAAAGAGACAAGAGGGCAAAGCGGACCGCGCTTGTGCAATTAAGTAAATAAATAAATAAATAAATAAATAACCTCGGCCAAAGCAGACCGCGCTTGTGCAACAAAGTAAATAAACAAACCAGCGCGACTGAAGCGGACCGCGCTTGTGCAATTGAAGCAGACCGCGATGACTGAAAAAGAAAGAGTGCTTGCCAGGCTTTTCAAGATGACCGTGTACCTCTGCCAGTAAACCATCCAGTCCCTGTGGGCGGGACCAAAAGTGGACAGGGTGGTAACCAGGAGGGGCTAAAGAGCCTCACTTACAATCATCACACTCCGTTTAAAATACGTTATGACCAAGCAGAATAACGGGCAGAGCTGAAAGCCGACTTGGGAAACCGTATCAATTACAAGAAGCCCTCGCAGAGCGAGCAGCGCATGCGTGCTGCAACGCTAGGCGAGACCTAAAAAGCACACTTTGGGAAAGTAGGTCCTGGCACTGAAAATGATTACTTATCCTCTGGGTGTGCATACTGTGTGGGCGATTGATATGCCACCACTCGCGCAGAGATCAGTAAATGGCCGAAGTTTGTGTCAATTGCTGTGGCGGGTGGAAGCAAACCATGCATGATACTACAGCAGGCCCATGGATGAGGAGGGTTATCAGAAACCCCCCCATCCTATGGTAACCAGAGAAAAGATGTTAACATGGAAGTATCTGAGAAGAGGAGACATCCATATTATTTTTGGGTCCATCTTTTAATGTCCATTTAGAGAATTTTTAGGCAAAACTCGCATTCCTTAGTTAAATAAAAAGATGGTAAACACACCAACACAGCTTATGCGAGTCTGATATTGCCTTTTTTGTGCCACTGGATGGTCACTTCATGAAAAGTTAACACATTTTGACCGAAAAAGTATGTAAAATGTTCAGAGGAAAAAGAAAACCAGATTTACGTGCAGATGAGATGCAAAGAAATGGATTACGCAAAAAAAAAAATTTGAATTCTGAGGAAATAAATATGTGTAGATTAGAACCTCTGTGTGTTCCAGGAGCCATCTCGCACAACCTGGAAAAAATAACTGCCTGATGTCAGCGACATGCATAATGGGTACTAGAAACGTCTGGACTCTTAAAAGCACATTATCTTTCTCCACAGCTTCATAACCAAAGCCTATCAGGCTGCATTTTGTTCCCTAATGATAGGCAGCTTTACTTTTTTGTACATTTTATTCAAAGGCGTGCATGCAGTTTCAAATTGAGTCATTGTCTTGAAATAGTAGACTTATGAAGGGTGCTTCACTCCATATGGACGTATAGATACATACCCTGCAGACATTAACTTAAAGTGTTCTGGGATCCACATATGCAGCGGGAATTACTTTGACTTTATGACCATCAATGAAGATTCCATTATGCAGAAATACAGTTTTAGTATTCTCTGTCAAAGGTGCTACTGATCTAAACACGTTTTGTGTTGCTGCTTTAGATTTCACCATGGTTCATACTGGCAGGCTGTGCAGTTTTGTAATAGTTATGGTTATCAGTTCTTCAAAAACTACAATTAGAAGTCCAACGACAAAGCGAACTTCGGGTTAATCCCTTTATCCACTGTTTTTTGTGCGTTTTCCATGGCCCGCCATCGCTTAGGCGGATTGTCCATGAATGCTATGGCATTCTGTGGATGGTAACTTTGCTCCATGTGTGCTCAAATTAGGTTACAGTGATGAGATTCAAAGCATCCTTTTAGACTACAGCCAGTGTGCGCTGTCTGATGTATTTACTTTCCAGACAACATTTTAAATCACTGTTTTTTCCATTTATAGAGTATTTGCTGTTTTGAGGTTATTTAAAGAAAGAAAAAAAACTACCGAGAACAGAGTTGTATTTACTAATCGCACTTGCACTTTCATTAGTTTTACTTTGCAGTCTTTTTGCATTTACAGCTTTTTGATCATTAAGTAGGAAGACATACAGGCACGGCGGCAGTCTTCAAACTCAGGGTAAAACA
This sequence comes from Triturus cristatus, assembly GCF_964204655.1. Classification (NCBI taxonomy): domain Eukaryota; kingdom Metazoa; phylum Chordata; class Amphibia; order Caudata; family Salamandridae; genus Triturus; species Triturus cristatus. The sequence continues at coordinate 418,675,493 of NC_140585.1, read as the reverse complement.
CACATTAACCCTCACGCTTTTATTGCTGTAATTTGGATCAGCAAGTTTAGATGCCCAGTAATTTTGCTTTATGAAGAACAAAGCGGATTAATTGTTTCCAAATTCGAGAGATTGTGAATAAATGTCTTTAAAGAGATCTGTTTTGGGACAAGGTCATAAGGGGAAGAACGGGTTAGTCTGCAAATCTTAAATGGAAAATCTTAAAAAATGATCAGTTAATTTCAACTCAAATAGGCCTCCTCGTTTCAGGTTTCTCCTTATATACAATTAGTAACCAGTATACACATTTGTGCCATGAAATGCAGATCTAACCAAGCTTATGTAATTCAATTACGGACCGAGGTAGCTAATGTTGGCCCAAATGTGGGATTTGCAATAATTCTGAATAGAAATTGATATGCCCACTCCATGAATGTTTTTAAGTCAACACTTGATGTCTTCGAAGTCCATCGTTAGCATCATTCCCAGTTTATTTCATGCATTTTAGAAACTCTTTAACACCACTGTTTTGAGTGACATGCTATAGAACTAAATAATGAAAGTGAATAGCAAGTTAGACAAAAGAGATAAACCTCAACGGAACAATCTCTTGATATTTTGTACACTACACCAATTTAAATATAGATTTTAACTTGCTAACATGTTCCATTTGTTAGTGCCATATAAAATCTGCAAATCTGTGCTCACAAAAAAAATCCACTTAACTGAGGTGAAAAAGGTTGAGGGAAGAGGTTCTGTTCAACATACTTCCAGACCAATATCTATCCAGATTGTCACCATACTTTTCTTTAACTTGTTTGTGCCATACAACTCATTAATATCTGTGGATACATTTCTTTCAGGCGTTTCTGGGGGTCTTCATTCAAAATAAATAGCTGCTTAAAGTTGTTTCAGGTTACACACTACTATTAAGCGTCTTAGGAACGTTATATTTGGATGACCTCAAATTTTTTCTGATTGGTACATCAGATGGCAAAAACAAGGATATTTCTTACCATATCCACATTTAGAAAGGGGAAATGTCTCACATTATATCCAAATAAAAGAAAAAGCCCTTTTGTTCAGGGTGGAATTATAAGGATACGTGAACGTTTGAGAATCACTCAGAGAAAAAAAAACAGTTAATTTTTCACCGAAGACCAAGAGCTTCAAAAAAGGAGGAAAGAGTAGTACACTTAAGAGGCCCATGGCTACACATTCAAAGCAATTCCAGTATCAGGTTTAACTCAAAGCCAATTTACCTTGTAATACAAAGACTGTCCTTAGATTTTGTGTGTGCGTAACACTCGGTGTCAATTATGACTCACACAGCCAGTGCTCTTTACACCAGTTTCTGGATCTCTCCTAAGGTGGATCCAAAATGTTATGTGAAAACGTAGAGGCAGCAGCCCCTAGGGTTGTTAGGGTCTGAATTCTAGCAGGATCACGCTCTATACACTCGAGAATGTGGCTATCCGGAATACAAAAGATACACAAGCAGTCGGATACATTTCAGAGTTGTCACCTAAATGGTGTTTATCAAATGGTGAATGGACGTTTTGCAGTAGGAAAAAGCTGTAAAAATGAAGGACACTTATAAAAAATAAAATATTGAATTCGGCCAGAAAACAGGGATCCAAACTGTGCTTAGCAGAAACATTAAATGCCAAAGGTGTTCCCTCTGGAAGAGGACGTTTGGCCTGGGTGCGAAGTTAGGTTGTCTCACTTTAATGAAGAACCAGATGATCGATTCTCTTATGCAGTTAAAAAAGTAGCACTGAGTAAAGTTCAGAGGCATACAACTATAATTAATTGGCTATCAAAATAAAAACATTTCGTTCTCTTGTAAAGTATTCCAGGATCTCGCACGCAAAGCTATTATAATTGAAGATGCACGGGTAACGCAATAAGAAATAATGCTACGAAAGAAGCCCCCTGGGTGGCATGGAAATAATATACCGTCGGACCCATTTGCTTTTTAGACCTGCTTTATGTTTACATCATGGTGGTCTTGACAATCTTCAAGCCCACAGGAGACCCCATCTTTAGCAAGCAGTAATAATGAAGACAACCTCTGCTGAAAAAGGTACCCCTAGCCACACAGAGGGTGGCTACTATGCCCCACCACCCCCCCAATCAGACTGTAGCGACAGTCTGCTATAGTAGACATTTTTGCCTCAAAAACTGGAAGAGATGCCTAGTGGCCCTTAACTCTAAAGGTTCTGGCCATGCCCCCATAAGGGGTGTTCTTGCCCTTCCTCTTGTATGTAGCATGTATGTATGTATGTATGTATGTCTTGCAAGTGAATGAGCGATCAGGGACCCATGCAGAAGCTTTGCAGTCTAGCTGAGAGCCTAGCCAACTAGACTGGAACGCTCTAGCAAGTACTGATCAACACACAATCCCTTCTACAAACTGAGACATGTCTATCGCTGGCTTTCAAGAAAGAGAGGAGTCAACAGCAGAACGGTTTACCACCAAGCCTTGTCCCCGGAGGAGTGCCTGGCAAACGTCACAAGTCTGAAGATATGTAGCAGGCTGGTCATTTATGCACCTCTTCCACTGGCATGCACCGGGAGGTTTAGCGACAAGGTGGAGAGGATCTTTCCTCTAAGGAATCAACTCCACAGACTCAGAATTGCTGACCAAGCTTGTAACCAGATATTGCACTAAAAAAGTCTAGTACAAGAACCCTCATAACAAAGGTTCACCTAGAGGACCAAAGAAGAGTGGAGGTTTTACCAACCACTGATGGTTTCAACATACTACAGAGATGCCTGTCCTCGACAGGGAGAACCTGTGTTGCACACTGACCCTCCACCATGTAGAATGGGGAGCCTGCCATAACTAACTGAGGTGTCAGTTGCTGCCAACCCGGAAAAATAGGAACTTGCTATGGGTCTGAGAAGGAATGGAGGTTCTCTGAACTTCAAGTTGCAGGGGGCGTTTTGTACACAGAGAAAGCTACTGTGATGGCATTATAATGTCAGACAACTGCCTCCTCAGAAGTGCTGTGTCAAAATGTAAGGAGGCCCCATCCCAGGGACACACCACCACCAAGGGGCGATTTGTGTTAGGAGGCTGGATACCTGGAGACTAGTGATTAAGGCCACCATGCAGACCACAACAGTCATTTAGACCTTGCTAATCTTGAAACATGGAAATTCCTCTGTAGTAATGGGTGTCATGGGTTGCCTGGCAACCAACCCTCACTGAAAGCTCAGGTTATGCTGCCAAGGTGAGGGAAACGGTTTCTCAAGTTCCCCGTGGGGACTACACTGAGAGGTTGAACTCTTCTGGGTCTGCTCACCATTTACTACGAAGGACATATGGCCTAACATCGCAGACCAGATTACTCCTTGAAATGCAGACATTAGGGAACCTATTCCAGTTGTATTGGCTCAGCGAGATTTTACCTGGGCCTGTCCCAAAGTCAAAAGCTCAAGGGTTATAATTAGTGGTGGCTCCTCGAAGGGGGGGGGGGGGGGGGGGGGTTGAGAGGGACAGTGTGGAGAGTAGTAAACTCAGGAATACAGCAGAACAGAGTTAAGTAAATAAATAAGACAAGTTACATTGCACGCGCTGCAACGCCAACTCAGCCAGTGCCTGCCCCACCCAAAAGTCACCCATCCTGGATTTCACCAGAGTGTCTAGTATTCAGAAATATACAGGTTTGCTAGGTTTCCCTAGGTGCTGGCTGACATAGGGTCCCAAATCCACAGCTAGGCACATTGCGAAAAAAGGCGCCAGTTTTCACAGGAAAAATGTGATGTCCACATTGCGTTTTAGGCAGTTTCTTGTCCCAGGTACTAGGTCTACCCACACAAGTGAGGTACCATTTTTAGGTCTTGCGAGCCAAAGGCTCGAAGAGACATTTTATATGTGGGATTTTCAAAGTGCTACCCAGTCTTTTGGCTGGCCTAAACCTTGAGTGCACGAGATCACATGCACGTGCACAGCTGCTCCTCTGCTAATTGCATTCCCCCCTCCCTTCTCACCCAGTCCTTTGATGCTCTGCTCGATTACTTTCACTTTCGCCGCTTTGTCCCCCGCCCTTCTCTCCCCACCTCTTCGCAGAGACGGAGGAGACAGAGCCTGCTCCTCGGACTGCCCTTCCCCCTCCCTTCTCTCCCCACCTCTTTGCAGAGACGGAGGAGACAGATGTATCTCTTCCTCTCAACCCATATCTACCTCTCTTAAACCTGCATTCTCTGCTCACAGTATACCTGTCTCTCTACCCATCGCTCTCTATACTCACACTCTATTCCTCTCTGTACCTCTAGCTCTAAACCTCTCTCTCCAGCTTTCTCTCTATCCCTCTCTTAAACCCTCTTTCTCTACACCTCTTAACCCTGTCATCGTGCCAGCTGCAGTTCACAGGTCTTAAAAAGAGCATTTGCATGTTAATGAGGCCTCGCTGTTGTCACCCCTTTTACGAGACCCTGCAGCTCCACGCTGCCTATTGCTTAACGTTTCAGCCCCCCCCCCAAAAAATGTATTCTAAGACCACCCCCCCCCCCCCGAAATTTGGCTTACGTTGCGCCTCTGCAACAAGACAACACGCTCGTAAAACAACTCTCACGCACCTCAAGGGAGATACTACTGCCACTGTGTACCGGGTGAGCAAACGTAAGGGGGGAGTTTACAAGGCTGCACTGCCGCAGGTCTATCACTTTGCCTCGTAAAAAAAAAAACACGTCCAGCCGGGGAAAAGGGCTTGCGAATCAGACCCGTAGCACAGCTTTCCCCAACTGCATTAGCAAGAAACACTCAAACACGGTCGCTGGTGTACCCTGGCGATGCCTGCAACAGTCTGCGCATGCTAGAGTGACTCCACACAACACCTGGAAGGGTTCAAACATCTCGTCGTTTGTTCGGGTGCGAATTGTCTCCGGAGTTACTTGGGGGCATATTTTCAAGCCAGGCTAAAAAATTATCGCCGCTTTCGCGGGCCAAAAAGCCGCAAAAACGGCGATAAAGGGCTTGATAATACGCTCTATGGAATTCCAATTCAAGTCCAGGTTATATGTCCAAAACATTTAGCATGGCCTTTAACTTAAATTACATAGAGCATATTATCACGCCCATCATCGCCGTTTTAGCGGCAGTTTTCCGAGGCTAAAGCGCCGATAATTTACACGCCTGCCTTGTTAATATGCCCCATAGAGCTTTGGTCACATTATAATACCTCTGACTAGCGTGAAATGACTCGCACAAAATCTAAAGTTAAGTGTGCTTCCAGGTTTCCTTCTCTTTGCCAGGTAGCTCAGTCGCTGCATGCAGTAACAAGAAAACATTCATAGTCATGTGGCAAGGGCATTAGTACACGGTGACTACATACTGGCCACAATCCACGACGGCCCGTACAAAGGGCAGCTTTGGGGGAGATACAATTCCAAAAAAAAAAAACACTGTGAGACTGCAGTAAGTTACACACCACATTAAATTCCACAACATGGCACTATAAAAGGGGACAGGTGTGTACGGGCCGGGGGGCTGGAATAGGAGGCTCCTACAATCGGGCACTCTTTGCTCACCTGCAACAAATTTTGGAAAATCAATTTTGAGGAGGGACACAGCACAAGCAGTTTCCTTTAACGAAGGGTCACAAGGACAGACCTGCAAACCCTCCCGATTTCAAGGCTAGTTTCCCCCCTCACGTTTCAAGCATCCACAAACAAGATTCCTCTGAGATTCAGCTGACAGGCCTTGCAATTGTGTAACGTCCGAAATCTTACAGCAAGACTCAGCGTGGAGAGGCAGGGGGCACTAGAAGGGGTGACAAACCAACAAAGCACCATTCCCAAGCAATAGGCCTTTCAAAGACCTGTGAAGTACTCGGTGGCACTGTGTGGGTGCCCGGAAAACTGTTTCAGGCCAGGCTGCCACACATGGAGGGGGGGGGGGGGGGGGGGGGGGGGGGGTTGCACCGCCACCTGTTAACTGTTAATTGGGACACCCTCTCTCTGCCTGGCAGTGCACTCCATGAAGAAACAAACGTGCATTTGGTCCGGCAGCAGCACAACTTTAATAGCCCATACATGGCAGTAAGCCGATTCAAGGCAGCATTCTACGGGGGGCAGACACACATTGAAGGGGGGATGGGATTGGCCATCCCGGTGCAAGGTTCTCCGCTCACGCACCACCCACCCCCCCTCTCAGAAAAACAATAACATTTTACTCCCTCACCAGAAAAAGGTACACGTACCTTAGATTCAAATCACAACACTCTAACCTCTCCTTCGCAACTGCTCACAAACACATGCTCGCCGGGAAATACAATACTGCCTCAGCAGTCCGCGTCGTGTTTCAAACGCGAACATTTCAGGGGTGAGTACAAACCACTACTTCTAACATAAAAAAAAAAAAGAGAGACAAATTCGACAGAGTCCGGTTGCGCACATCCCAAAACAGTCCAGCTGGTGAGTTCTAGGAAACTTGGAGCCAAAACACACTGAGGGCACTACATTGCCACAACACAAGGGGAGGAAAAAAAAAAAATACAGAGGTCACGTGTCAGCAGCACACACAAATTGATACAAGCGGGGCCTCTGGCTGCAACGTAAAGCACTACCTGCTGTTAACTGACAAAGTGCCGCTCCTCCCCCTCCTCCCCAAACTCAGTCGTTTGCCGGGACAATAACTCAAGGGGTTCAAATGCGAGGTGCACAATGCACCGCGAATAATAAATCCTCTTTCTTTGTGGGAGGCTTTCAGAAAAACACATTTGGGGACAGGCGCCTTCATTACAATATTACAGAAAGTGGGCAGGCAGTTTACAGCGTCTCCCATTAAGCCCCAAAGCTAAAGCACGCACAGGGATGTGGTCTGTCGGATTAAAATGCCGAATTTGGTGCCCGAAAACAGGGATAGAGCCTCGAGGTCGCGTCCATAGCCGGTGATTCTGTGCTAATCACTTCATCTCCCCGTGCATAAATGTTTAATGTAAATACGATGATACATAAAGCGCACAAAAACCTTCGGGTCGAGTGCGCGCTATATAGAAAGATGCAAAATGAACCCCCCCCCAAAAAAAAAAAACTGGCGTCACTACAGGGCGGGCAGGATGCATAATGTTTCCAGACTTAAATAGAGCTTTTGGCCCATTTAAATGCCCCGGAGTAGCGTACAATGACTAGCACTACATCTAAAGCAAAGTGTGCATCCAGCTATTCTTCTCTTTGCCAGGGTAGCTTCGTGGCTCCATGCGGTAACAAAGCCAATTTAAAAGTTATGTGGCCAGGACTTTAAGTCGGATGAAACAAGCATTTGCAATGCAATAGGTCTCGCATTTGCAAAAGTTTAAGCTATTGACATTGTTCATGACAATGCCTTTTTTAATCTATTTTATAAAACAAACACATAATGGCATTTATTTATCATTTACAAAGCCAATAGCTAGTGTTGCATTATTATTAGCAATGCCAGCTGCTCACACTTTTATAATGCGAGACCTATTGCATTGCAAATGCTTGTTATAATCAGCCTTGGGGGAATGCTGGGTGGGTGGAAGATTGTGGCTCTACACAGATTCCAGAACTTTCCATCACAGAAATATGAGGAAAATGTTTTTATTTTTTACAAAGTTTGAGGTTTGCAACGGATTCTGGATAACAGAAACTGATGAGAGCCACACTAGTCACCCCCTCCTTTATTCCGCTGATGTCTAGTTAAAAAAAAAAAGTATAGGTTTGCTAGGTGTCCTTAGGTGCCAGCAGAGTTAGGGTCCAAAATCCAGCTAGGCACACAGCGAAACAAGCATTGGCATAGCCAATATGTCTCGCCTTTGGGACCTTATAAGTGTTTAGCCATGCAACAGTTGCATAACTAAATACTTATAAGGTCCCAAAAGCAAGACCTATTGGCTATGTCAATGCTTGTTTCTGTTTATTACTGCTCTGTAGTAATGGCGGCACATGTGCTTTAGCTTAAACATCTTAAGCTAAAGTCGGGTGCCGAGATTGCTTCAAAAAGTAAAGAATTGTCTATTTCTTTACTTTTGAAGCAATCTCAGCACCCGACTTTAGCCTACGATGTTTAAGCTAAAGCACGGGTGCCGCCATTACTACATAGAAGTAATAAACAGGAGAACGAAAGCAAGCGCCCGCTTCGAGAAATGACTGCCGTGGCAGGGGAAAAATGCTATCGCTGGCCGCAGCTTGCAGTGCATGTGCGCAAGTGGTGCGCGCGCAGCAGTAACCACGCCATATGGCGCATCTGCTCAAGAGCGCGCCCGCGCACATGCACTGCAAGCTGTGGCCGGCGGTAGCATTTTTTGAAGCCCCTACTTTAAGTCTCGCCAGACCAGTACAAGCGCTGGGTCAGGCGAGACCTAAAAAAGGGCCAGTTTTCACTCGGAAAATGTGATGTGTCCATGTTGTGTTTTGGCCGTTTCCTGTAGAAGGCACTAGGCCTACCCACACAAGCGAGGTACCATTTGTATCAGGAGACTTAGTGGAAAACAGAATAGTAGAACAAGTGTTATTACCAATTGACTTTCCTTGCATTTCTACCTTCCAAACGCAAGAATGTGTAAAAACGAAGTCATTTTGAAAAATGTCCTCCAATTCAATTGCTAGTATTGGTACCTGCAATTTCAGAGATGTGCAAATAATCGCTGCTTCTAAACTCTATATTTTGTTGCCATTTCGGAAATGTATAGGTTTCCTTGATACCTATTTTACACTCTTTATATGTTACCAAATTAATGGCTATATACCCGGTACACAATGAAAAGCCATTGCAAGTCACAGCTCAGTTGTTGGATCCGAGTACCTCGGGTTTTTGGTGAACTTACAAATCCTATATATCCCCACAACCAGAAGGGTCCAGCGAACGCAACTATGTATTACTTTAAAAAATCTTCAATAATTGGAAGTTACAGGTAAAAACATTGGTACAAATGGCTGTTTTTTTCAACTCAATTTCAATAATATTTTATTTTAACTGTTAGTTTCTATAGGGAAGCCTAGAAGGATCTACACAAATTACCACAAGCTGAATTCAGAATTGTGTCTACTTTTCAGAAATGTATAGTTGTCCGGGATCCATTACTGTTTTCACATCCATTTCTACCACCAACTGGAAGGAGGTTAAAAGCACAAAAAATAAACAAATGTCCCAGTAAAATGCCAAAACGGTGTAGAAAATTCTGGTTTTGTGGCAAAAGTCTGCTTGTTCCTAAAAGCTGGAAAGAAGGTGATTTAGGCACCATGAACCAATTGTGGATACCTTTTGCAGGGGGAAAAACCAGACGCTTTTTTCCTGCAGCATTTTATCCCTTTTTCCAGGGAGGAGGGGGAGGGAGGGGAATTATTGTATTTTGGCTAATTTCTTGGTCCCCTCCAGGGGAATCCACAAACCGTGGGTACCTTTACCTTTTATTGTACTAATTTGATCACTGTTGCTTTGTGGAAGGTCCAGTCCTCGAATTAAGGTTTTGAACAAAAATAGATGTTGTAGATAAAGCATGTCTTTTACAAGAGATAAACAGACCTTCAAATGGGTTGACAGATATCAGGGAATTGGCAATGCAAGTTGCGATTTAAAAGCAAAAACAAAGAATTATTCACTCAAGTGTTACGTCATAGACTTGGGATAGAAACAGAATTAAAATATCTGAAAAATATTGGCCACACACCAGACGATCTCAAGATGCTGAAGAACGGACATAATCAAGAGGAAGGTAAGTATAGGGCAATTTATAACAAACAAAACAAACACTGGCAAAGCAAATCCATCTCAGTTTCCCAATGCTTGCACCTGCATTTCTAAAGTCAACAGTGGTAGCCAGCCATTTGGAAACTGCATTTTCTATACTTGCACGATTACTGTCAAGTTGTGGCTAAAGTTTCAGTATTACCAGGCATTTAAAACTGGATCCACAGTGAGTCTGATCGGATATTAAATGGTGCTTTGTTCCTTATGTCTATGCACCATGATCTGGGGAAACTGTTTTGGTGTGGCCAGACCTAAAAAAGACGTCTTGTGTGCCCCTGTATGTTGTTTGTGTTATGTAGACATGAGGTCTATAGGACAACTAAAGCTTTCTGTAGCTATTGAATACTTCTAAGATGGGTCCAAGGGGGATCCAGGCTGTTCGTAGATAATTATGTATTCATGCCTGGGGTGTTTTCACCACAACAGTGGGTCTGATTTTGGGAAAATAAGTTTTACCACTTTTCTATTCATTTTCTTTCAAACAATGAGACTGGGAATTATACTAATCTACTTCAATTAGATTGAATTGTCACAAAATGTGATTGAGGTTAGCATACCATTGAGAGTTGGGGGTTCTTCTTCCCCATGTGCTGTTTCGTCATAAAATGAATTGTCCCTTCTTTTGTCAGTAAAATACAGTGGCAATAGTTAAACATTTTTTAATATTCGAGTACTATAATAGTTAGCCCAGACTGCAGTCTCAGAGCATACCCCAGCATCCAAAATGCTAGTCCATTCCAGCACTTCTAAACATTTATTTCTGTAGATTTGATTGAGAAAATAATTTCGCTCAATACCATACAGCAACATGCGCTCCATTTTTGGAGTGTAGTCTCTCCAAGTATCTCTATTGATTTATGGGCCAATATTGAATCAAACCTCCCCAGAAGCCCTGTAACTGTCTACACACGTCCTACCACTTAGTCCAAGTTGTGGTAAACTTAAATTATTGGAAGATGTCACCCCCATTTAAGTACTTATTGAATCGAAATGTAAATGAACTGAGCTCCTGTTGAAATTTAAATTACATATTTTCTGAAACACCATCACCTTTTTTCTGGTGTTTGTTTTTAGATAGTTGTCTTCACAGTAACCTGCAAAGGTCCCCAAGTCTCTTTAAAGCCCAATAGAATTAAGATCAAGGAGAACTGCATTATTGGCATAAAACTGACGAATGCTTTCTTGATTTAATTTAGGAGAAACACAGTAGGTTCATTAAAAAATTTCAGGGCCATCTGCTATACCGATTGTCAACATTTATCCAGCCTTGTATTACTCTAACCAGGGTCTTTATTCTTTGTGTTAGAGCTTCATTTTTCCCCGATAGAATTTGAGTTGAAGTATTTTAGTGAAGTTCTATTATTAAGTGTAGTAATCCTATTGGAATCCCCAAATCTAAAATGTTTATCCATAATCTACTATCGATAGAATTGAAAGTCGTTATGAACTTAACATAAACATAAAGTGGTACTCCTACATATATTTCAGCTTGTAGTTTTTACACTAGGAATCCATAGTAGAATGAGCTCTTCTGAAACAGATATGGAACTTCGGATAGAAAGTGCACAAATACTACCAGTCTTAAAAGCACTTTAATAGAAGTCCAGCACATCTTGTACCCGAGAAATCCATTACTGCTATCATTCAGTAGTTTTCAGAGCAAGACCTGCATTTTTTTCTTGTAGACTGGTACTCTGCCAATTCCATTCTAGGAACCTGAGATTGTGTTAATTTCCATTCTGATTTTATCAGGGGGAACAAATGGGATTCCCATAGGCGGGGCTGTAGCTTGAACATATTTGCTGAAATCCTACCCGGACCTCTAGAAGATTTTATGGCTTGTATATAACCTTCCAGATTTCTTATTGATGGAAGATCTAGTTTCAGTAACTCCATGAATGCCTTCTGTATTATTAGTTGATGTATCATGTCCCACAGAGGATTTATCTGTTCTTAATAATTTAAAAACTGTACATGTTTCACATATATATGATCCATTGATTTTCTTTAACTGGGGGGTGGTTGCTCTGGTTTCTACTGCCCATAACATATCGATGAAGTCCCAGAAGAGTTATGATTTTTGTTCTTTTTAAATGCAGTTATCACTTCGCTCCAAGAGTTTAATTTCTCATATTTTATTTGTTGTATTATTCCTATATTGTTTTCTGTATTTCTTTTATTAATGTTTCTCTCTCCTTTCTCTAGTTTATATGATTCACAAATTTAGTTTCCCATCTGTTTGAATTGCTCTAGGCTCCTTCTCACTTTTCTTTCTATGACATTTATTTTGTACCAGGCGATACCCAAGATGATTTACAAAATAATTTTCAATCTATTCTTGTGCAAAACAGATGCAAACTCCATGACCCTACATACCTCTTCTGCATAGCACTCACACCCAAGTAATGCACTTATAGCTATGGACTGTGATGTTCCACAAAAGAATGCACCTGCATAGAGATTAAGTCATTCTGTGTTAAACTGAACCAAAGAAATTATCTAACCTTTACCAATTGAATCCTGTGGTATCCCAGTGCAGTTCAATTCCAGGCTAGCCCATGAACAAAATTAGGTTTTAAGACCTGTATTAGCTTGCTTAAGACTGGGGATTTTCAATTTTCATAACCTCAGGGGACAGTGTCTCAGCCTACATTTCTAGTCCGGTACATTGCAGACAAGATTGGCAGTCTATGGAGTTGCCCAAATAAGGCATTTTAATTGTTTATTTCACTCATTTATCTTAACGAAGCCATAATTCCCATTATGCCCTTCTAATAAATCCATGTCCCACTCTTCCCTCAGCACCCAATTTCAGAAAGGGGTTTGGGGGTATAGGCCCGAATACAGATGCACCACTAATCTGAAAAAGGTTGGAGCTCCGAGGATCAGTGGCTGATACATCGGAGATTCCAATACTAATCTTCTAACAATGCATATAGACTATTCGGTAAAACCATGATAATCAATTAAAGAGTCAATTGAAAGGAACAATCTGATTGTTATTTGGACAAACAAACTGCTGCTCCTAAAATGAGACTATATGTAGTCACACACTGGTGTGTTTATTTATAATTTGGATAGACTTTCCTTCTCATGTATGTTTTGTTTTTAATTAATGTATTTATAAACTACATATTTGTATATGGTTTTTATGGTCGTGTTTTAGAATAGTCACCTTTCTCTTTTAAAAAGTTATATGAAATACAGTTTATAAATCTTATGTTCTGAGAATAGTGCCACCAAGTGCTGTTTTGCCACAAAATAATAAAACTATCTATATACATCTAAATTGTTAGAATCGTCAAGATCCCTGGTTGGCTGAGGTAGGTACCGCAGGCCAGGCAGGGACCTGTGAGCCCCAACGTTAGGGAAAAGACAGGTCGCCTCCAGAGATAGCGCCTGCTCCACCCCCTTGGTAGCTTGGCATGAGCAGCCAGGCTTATCTTCAAGGTTTAATGTGTAAAGTATTTGCAATTACGCTCACAGCAATCCAATGATGACACCAGAAAGACTCCACTTAAGTTTCATAGAAAACAAGTATATGTTTATAAAATGATATACGATGCGACCACACAATACTAAAAACCAACATATGAGTCGGGGTAATGTTACCCCTGGCCTGTTATTATGGAGCAAAACTAAACATTCCTACGTAATCCTAATGTCTTAATATGCAGTTCAATATGCAACAGTCAGGTACTTCACAACATAATAATGCAGAGCGTAATACGGTTATCTGGCGATTTCTACTGTCACTGTAATGCAATGCGTAAAGCAACAACGTGGTAAACTGTTATGCCCCAGTAATGCAATGCATACGGTCCCCCTTCAGGTACCCTGGTGGGAAAAAGCAATGCAACGTGTAATACATATCCGGCAGTTCGGTATGCAACACTAATGCAATGTGCAATACAACAATCCAGCAGATCGTGGTGCAGGATTCAGAGAAGGCGTAACACATCTATCAGGCAGTTCGTTATGCAAACCAGGTGCAATGAGTAACACCTATCAGGTAGTTCGTTAGGCAAACTAATACAATGGACAATACAACAAAACAGGCAGTCCGTTGTGCAGAAATAAAGCAATGCGTTTTACAATCATCAGATACTCCGCTATGCAGAAGTTATGCTATACGAAAGTTACTCCAGCACCGTTCACGGTGCCTCCGGCGGTCTCTCCGCCACTTGTGCTGGCTTGCGGTCAAGTCTCCGGCCACAGTTGCCTTCCCCCCAACGGGTAAGATAGAACACAGTAACTGCAACTTTGCACTCAGGCCATGGTGCTGCCACTCCCTTGGCACATGGGCCTCAATCCAAGCTGAAGCAGAGGCTCGCACTGCAAAACAGAGCGAGAGAGGCCAAGAGCATCTCCCTCCGAGCCCGCGCCCCAGGAGTCGACACAAGTTACCTGGGGGGATCGAACCCACTTTCCTTGTCCAGCGACTTAGGCCTCCGATGCAATCTCTGACTTTCCGGGTAATGGGAAGATCCCAGGCTGTACACTACAGAGCCACGAAGACTCACGGGAACTCCGGGTGCACGCTAACCGGACAACTCCTCACGAGGGTCTCAGGCTACGCACGACACACGCACGCACGGTCGCTGAGACACACTTGATCTACTTGTGCCCACGATGAAAGGCACAGCTTGCGCAGGTCTAAGGTAGTAGAAAGCACAAGCAGCCCGTGTCGCTGAGACACACTTTATACTCTGGTGGCCCAGATCACAGGTCACCCCCAGCAAGGGTCTCAGGCTGCTAACAGCACACACACAGCGTCGCTGAGGCACACTCGCTCTTCTGGTGTGCACGATCACGGGCCAATCCACACGAAAGTCTCAGGCTGCCCACATGCACACAGCGTCGCTGAGACTTACTTGGCTCCTCGACACACACGTTCACAGGACAATCCTCTCGAAGGACTCAGGCTAGACAGAGCACACGCACACCGCATCTCTGAGTCGCGTTGGAACTCCCAGTGCCCAAGATCACAGGGCACAACTTGAAGGTCGCAGGCTAGACAGAGCACACACATCCACGGCGTATGAGAGAGTCTTCTCTGGAAACTTTTGTGTTCCTGTGTTTCCAAACGGGGAGCCAGCTCACCTCAGGCCCTTGGGGATAGTTACTTCAGGACACAGCTAAGTCCTTCAAGCAGGGAGACAGCACACAGCATAGTCCCTACAGCCTTTCCTTGGTTAAAACAGCAAACTGCAGGCCAGCCCCAGATCACACAGCAAGAGCAGTCCTATCCAGCAGTCTATTCAGTTGTTTCTTACTTTGCAAAGGTTCCTCTTGATCCATAAAGTAGCTCCAGTCTTGTTCACACTTGATCGAGCCATTCTCCAAGGGTAGGGGCTTCAGCTTGCATAGTTATACCCCTAAATGGCTTTGAAGTCTGTGTTACAGGGGGCACTGACCCCTGCTCAAACCAGTTCTGGCTACCTCCCTACCAGTGACACCTTCTCCCTTTGATTAGTGGGGGTCTGGATTCTCAATCACTCAGCAGGGGACGGGGTTAATTGTTTTATATCACCAGCCCAGGCCTCTTAACCACTAGGCCTGCTCCTCCTCCCACACACCAGATGCAGGTCAGCCTGTGCTGTCTCACCTCCTCCCCTGGGTCAAGACATTCCCCAGATCCTATCACTTTCATATCCAGCCAGTCAATCCACAACTAGGCAGAGACACACAAATGTTTAAAGCACAAAAACCCAGCCACGTCTAAAAGAATGGCTTACAAACACACAATACAAAAACCATCTTCATAAAAAGATGTGTTATTGCAGTGTGAGTTCAGGCATACTAAACTTCACCTTTCCATCTTAAGCCTTTAGGAAGAAAGGCTAGTAACGTATTGCACAGCCTTTCCATTCTAGTCTAATAGGCAAGAAGGCCTTTCAGAAGTGAAAACGAAATGGAGACTATTTCGCTTCCAGGACATGGCACACACCATGGTACATGTCCCACCTTTCACATCATGTACTGCACCCTGTCCAGGGGGTACCCTAGACCTACCATAGGGGTGCCTGATGTGTATGGGAAGGGCAGAGTCTGGTAAGTGCGTGCACTTACCAGAACAACATGGCAGTTTAGGAAACTGTGCGCAGGCCCTGCAATTGCAGGCCTGAATTCCCTTTCCAAGGCTACTTGAGTGGGTGGCACAATAAGTGCTGCAGGTCCACCAGTAGCATTTGCATTACTAGCCCTGGCACACAAAGCACTTCACTAGGGACTTTACGAGTAAAGCAAACATACAAATAATGGACAACCAATCAGCATTACGCAGGGAACACTTGCACTTTTGACACCGTTTAGCTTGATCTATAGCAGGTAAAGGTGTATATATTGATTAATAAATGGTTCTATCTGGGAGTATTGCATTTCTAATTGGCTGCACACTGCTCCGGCGGCATGTCTGGTTCATCCCTATGACGTGGTAATATCAGAGTTGAGCAGATGAGGGGTACCCTCCAAGATTTTGCCTGCACACTTTCAAACAACGGCGGAAGTTACTGGTGGTAAAGAAGAGGCACATTTTGGAGATTAAAATCTGATGCACAGATCAATCTAGTTTTCGCCCCCACTCTGATTTAACAAATCTTTAAGATATGGTGTTATTCTCAGAGGTAAGTTACTCCAAGGTCTGAAAACTTTTAAAAGTTTATGTAAGAGGGAGGTGCATGCTACAAGTTGGAGGCAAACTGCACATTTAAGAGGGAGTTATCACAAGATAGACCAAGTGAACTACAATTTAAATGCTGCATCTCTTTTCAAATATTTTCCAGCCTTGGTACTATGGGACAAATTGAAGAGACAGCAGAAAGAAGAATAAAAGTAACGTCCCGGACACTTAGGGCCAGGTCTTATGCAACTGACTAGGAAGATCTTGACATGGCTAGTAATAGAGGCGCTGGCCCACAATCCTGTACATACGATCATGTACACGGTGGACGCTTAGTGGTTGTATAGCCAAAAGGGATATGGAGTGTATTTAAACAGCTGTAAAGCCACTTTAAATGGCTATCCTACCAATGTGTACTGAGGAAGAGCCAAACAATTCAACAAGCAGAGCTAGTGAAGAAATGCCACAAAGTAAGGAGGAGGCAATGCCACCCGTCATGAACCAGGGGCAAGGAAGCAAATTGTATAAGCTAGAACATGGGTACTCAAATATTTTCCCGGGGGCCGCAAAGTTTGGTCTATGGTGTAACCGAGGGCCACACTGATGCCAGCGGGGGGTGTAAAGTGGGAGATGGGGAAGAAAAGCATGTAGATCTAGTAGCTGTCTTTAAAAATGAAGGTGTTTCTAAAGTTAAATGCCTAGTTACTTCCTTTCCCTAACTGCAATTAACCTTTAAATAAGTGTTTGCTGTATATTTTTTTTTTTTCCATGTTAGTGCTGAGTCGAGTAAACAGCAGCCCAGTGCTGCTGCTGCCCAGAGGGCCACATGTAAAGGTCAGGAGGGCCACATGCGGCCCCCGGGCCGTACTTTGAGTATCACTGAGCTAGGACTACTGCTGGCCATCGGACCTAGGATCCACACCCATTCCCTCTGACGATGCCAGAAACCTCGGAAACATCAGCAAACAAGATCACCATGAAATCACATATCAACGCTGTCTCCTTTGTCTGCTTCCTCACTCTGCACATGCTTCGCAAGTTCTTCAAGTGTCTACCCCTACAAATGAGATGTGCTGTGACACCTGCCCCCCATCGCCAGCCGACTGGACTACGGCAACACCCTCTACATAGGAATCACTTCACCCCCACCGACAAACTTCAAACCATACAGAACGCTGCAGCCAGGCTCATCATCAACCTTCCCCGACGAACTCACATCACACCCCATCTCAGGCAACTCTAATTGTCACATGTACTGAAAAGATGCCAATTCAAGCCGCTGACCCACACACACACACACACACACACACAAGGCTCTACACAACCAAGGGCCTGCCTAAATTAACCATCAAGACTATGCTGCACCTCCCTCTCACTTGCCCATACTCTCGGCATCTACCGAAGCTGAAGCGGGGGGCGCTCCATCTTCCACATCTCAGCAAAGACATGCAACCCGGGACCATCACCTCACTTCCAGAACTCCGAATGGCCCTCAAGACCTGGCTGTTCGAATAAGCCTCTGAGACCTGCAAGCGCCTGGATACCGTATTGGTTGATTAGCCGCACTTTATAAATTCCGATTAATTGATTAGCATTTTGCAGCTTCCCTGGTCGTTACAGAATACATACAACTTCAACACTAAAATTACAGCACTGAATAAGGTTAATAAGGAAACTAAAAAATTTGACTTTGGATTTCCTGTAATTAACATTCATTGAATTATGCTAGTGATTGTTCCTAGCTTAACCTTTTTCAATATACAAGGATGCTGCTCCATCCAATTTATCGAGAACACATGACATACAGTTCTACCAAGTGAAGTTGTCGACCTCAGAAGGGTTGCATCTTTGGTTGCCACCCCAGACAGAGTACTTTTAAGCTCTGAGTGATCCTTCGGCAACTAATTTTTCAACTTGATATTCAGCCCATATTTAATAAAGGTTGTTGAATTGTTCTAGAAATAACTCAAGGCAAAGATGTTGATGAAAGAAACTGACTAACAACTTAATTACAGAAAGAACCACACAAAGAAATGTGACAGGTCTATATCTGGTCACCACTATTCGCACCCACTTGTACAGATGTCACTGAATATCATAAGGGGTAGCTTGATAACTGTTCGTGATGAGATCTCCTTTAACCTTTCCAAGGATCGGCAATGTACCTATGATATTGTTGCTACTGCCAGTATCTCAGATTTAATGACACTTGGAGGACTTCACATTCTTGTGGGCGTCAAATACTATAAAATATCTAGTGACTCAAGTTACCCTGAACCATGGTGTTTAAATTAAAGATCCAATTCTATAACCAATCAAACTGAAGAGGAAATTTACAGGTATATCTCAAAATTTCAATTAGTAAGTACAAGACTGGACAAATTATTACTCTCACCCATGATTCTTTAATCCATTGATAGGGGGTTTTGTACTTTCGACAGGACCTTTTTAAATGGGCAGATCACTGATCACCAAATTGTTTGTAGCAGACTAAAATCCTAGGAGATAGAAGGACAATGGCTAACAGGGCACATGCCTTAAGGGGACTTACACTAAGGATAACTGGGAAAAACGACTACGGGGGGCAGCAATGAAACCTTTGATGGAACTGCTAATAATGGGGGTATCGGGGGGGGGGGGGGGGAGAAAGGTATCTGTCCAGGTTGACTTGCAACCTGTTGGTGTGGGTTGAGGGTTGCCGCTCGTCTGCACCTTGCATGGTCCTGTGACAGGATCTCAGCCTACTGTCTGGAGGTGGTGACTTGACTGAGGAGAGTGATGAAGTTAGATTTCGGTCTTCCCTCGCGACAGTTCCTGCTGGGTAGAATACTGAAACCTACAAACCGGAAAATGCAGTACAGGTTTTTGCACCTGTCACTGCTTTTAGCAAAGAGACAGCCATGGGATGGTTGAGCACTGCGGTGTCTCTATGGGTTAGGGGTGCAACTGAATAGACACTGGGAAAAGAAACGCAGATTAAAATATCTCAAAGGGATGACAGGGTAGCCGAAGGCATAGCCATCTGGGCAGACATCCTAAGAGAATTTTTTTTGGGGGGTGGGGGCCGGTGGGAGGAGACACAGCCGAACCCACATTCACAGTGTTCAGACGATAACTCATGAAGTGTTTGGGCTTGGGGATAGAAGAATATGACACAAGCAGATCACATTGGGAACTGGTACATCCACGAAAAATAAAGAAATTCTGTAAATTCAATGTGCGCCGTTTTTGGTTACTATTGAGGCTCCTTTTAAACCCTTTATTGGCAAAATGGTATGGTTCATCACCAATTTTGTAATTTGTGCAATAACGGCCAGCAAGATGTTAATCGTATTATTTATTTACCCAGCAATAATATTGTGTTAACGAAAATGGATAAGAACAATATGTCTAAAGCTATCCTTTCGGCCTCCGCATTAATTGAATTTCTTTATGAGCCGCCAAATGAAATGTTTTGTCATAGAATTTTTACCGTTTTAAACTAATTATTTTGTACAGTACATTATCTTGCTATGTTTTTAATTTGAAGACTTTTTTGTAACGTTGGATTCTGCTTAGGAGTCCCCGATGCCTTGTTGGGAAGGAATATTTTTCTGTGTTCATTTTATCATCAAAATGGAATCCTTTTTATTGTGTTGTTAGTTTCTTAGTTTATGTGGACCTCCACCAGTTCCGTAATCATAAAATAAATAAATGAATAAAATGTAAGTTCAATGTATTGTATGTAAGGGGGTGGGACCATGAACTGGCAAATTTGTAATATTGGATGGTGAATATGCGACAGTGCTATCAGTGGTATATATGATTGTTCAAATGACAAAAATACATTATAAAAAAGTGGTTTAGATGTATTTTGGTACTGTGATACTCATTGGTCAAACTGCAGCATGCAACCAATTGTTAGAATTTAATAGCAGTCTAAAAGAACGAATGGCAAGGTTGCCACATCCCACGAGAGACAGGGAAACATGCACGGTTCTAGCAGGTGGGCCAGGCCCACCCAAACATCACCTTTGGCCCACACAGTCAGCAGAAGAGGTCATGAGGACGGCCAAACATTGAGATGGCTTTTCACTTTGTTTACATTAATTATCAATCTGGGGTAGCGTTGTCATCTTTCTAAAAGAAAATACCGGCAGTTTGTTGCAGCTCTAGAATCCATTTACAAGTGCTTTCCATTTATATTTGCTGTTTGAATTAGATACAGATAGGGGCTAAAAATTTGTGGTTTGGGGCACTAAAATAACAGTGGTGTGAGTAAAAAATAAAAATAGGCTAGGTGGCAACCCTAGTCAGGTGTAATTAAGGAACCTTTGGAACACATTTTAAAGTGCATTGTTTTTATAAATACTGTTCTAAGTATGCACAGTAAAGGAGGAAAATGCTGACTTTGGGTGATTTTCTCTATTTTTACACTGGCTGAGACATTAAAATATTCATGTCAGAAGAAAATGGCAATGTGGAAACTGTACCTCATGTTGGAGGCAAGCTGAAGTTAGGCGGTGTGTTTGGGGGAGTGGGGACAGGGTGTTGCCTGCCAATGATGCAGCAGTGGCAGCGGAGCCCAGAGCTGTGAGCGTCCTTTTGCACCTCAATTATCTCACAAAACATGCATTTGTAAAATTCATTCACCCAAAAGTATCTTGGCACTGAATAACAGATTTTTATTGTTATACAACTCAATGGTACTCATTTTATTGACCTCAGAAGGATGAAAGGCTGAGTGGACCCACCCAGGATTTGATCCTGTGACTAAGCATCTAACGTGCACTACCACATGTACGCGGATGACACGCAACTATACCTCAAGATCAACACTTTAGAAGACATCAAACTGCTCAACTCAACGCTTGGGGATACCCAGATATGGCTGGCAAAAAAACCATCTCAAATTAAATGCCCAAAAAAACGAATTCCTGCTTATAGCTCCACCCGCCCAAGTCCCTGTAATGCAAGAGTGGATAAAACACCTGACGGCACTCAATGTTCAACCTACCATCATTGACTCAGCTAAATCACTGGGAATAACTCTTGACAGTAGCCTCAATATGCAAAAACATATCAGCAATGCTACAAAGGGAGCTAACTACCAGATCAACACATTAAGGAAGCTGAAACCTTTCCTACCAAGCAAGGACTTCAAGCAAGCAGTACAAGCACTTGTTATCCCCAGAGTGGATTACGGAAGCGTCTCTCTCTGCGGCCTTCCTAAAGCAACTACGGCACCACTAAGAGCCTCAATCAATGCCGCAGCGAGACTCATCACCGGTTCTAAAAGAAATGTACACATCTCACCAGACCTCAAATCACTGAACTGGCTTCCCCTGGAAGCCAGAATTCACTTGAAGATAGCGTGTATGACGCATAAAGCCATGCACCACAACGCACCTAGATATCTAACACAGAAGCTGACTATCTGTGGTGGGCTCAGATCTTCCAGAAGTGCGGAAAAACTATTACTAAAGCCACAGCGATTCAACAAGAAAAAAAAAATACAACCGTACCTTCTCAGGAATGGCACCAAGAATCTGGAATGCTTTACCATCCGAAACCAGACTTAACCCCTCTACTGTCTCATTCAAAAAGGAAGTAAAATCAATCTTCATGGCCAAATTCACCTGAATAAAGCCCAATGTTTTGTGACGAACTACTATAGCGCGGCCATTACCCTGACTAGGACAAGGGACCTGCTAAGCAAGCTGGACATGCCATCTACCTTGTGCCTGTCGCATGAGGATAGCGTCCGGTTGTACCTGATCACCTTGCTTTTGTAACATGTTTTGTGTATAGATGCCTCAATTCGTCTTTTGTTTATGTATAAAAACTTTATTTACTGTTATGTGCTCCGATACCCGCAAGGGTCTTGTCCGCGCTCTATAAAACTTTCAAATAAATAAAATAAGGTCGAACACAGGCCCCTACAGTGGACGCATTAGTCCACCAAACCCGGCTGTTTCTGTGTGTGGATTCTGAAGGTGTTTATGTATTTTAGTCTGTGTGAACCACTCAGTAATATATTGTAGTATGTGGCATACATTATAACATACCCATAGTGGCAGTACATTGCATAAGCAGCCAAAAGGGAATCATAAATATCCGACCATTATCTAAGAAAAAATGAGGAACTATGATCTTCAGATGAAGACATTTTTCATGTAAATGTAAGAAAAACGATTAATGATCTCCTTTCAAATTACGTCAGCACCCCAATACAAGTGGTATATGAAAGACATTTTTCAACGTTGTGTTATTGTATTAGTCATTATTTATTATGGCTTTTATTATAACTTCAACGAGGTCAATTATTGTGATGTTATAAGGGTTAAGGCTTAAGGTCATGTGACTTCACTTTGTAGGAAGATTGAGGGTCAAAGATCATATGATGTCACTTCTTTGTGATGTCATTAAGGTCAAGGATGTGTGATGTTATTTCCACTACTACTGGCATTTTGGTGAATCTATGTCCATGTGTAACTCTAGGGCTTGCAGTCTACCTTCGGAATTGTTATAAATTGGGCCTGCATTCGTCCACCCAAACGCACCCTTGGCTCAAACAGATAAAAATTTCTGAAAGCCGGCCTGCAGGGTAATACCATCCATTCCTCGACAAGTGTAAAACTAAAGGGGAGAAACCGGAGAACGCACAATGGCAAAAGACACACTTGAAGTGTCTACACCATGGAGTCCTTCAGAATGATCTGTTGGGAGGTGTAACTGGCGCCAGGTGCGTTACTGTGGACATGGCTTCGAGGCGGAGGAGGGAGACAAAAATTTGAGCACTGGTCATCTATCTCATTTCTGCAAGCGAACAGAATCAACAGGTGGTTATGTATGCATTGCTTGTATAACAATAACGTCAGAACACACTTCAAAGACAAGAGGAGGTGGGGGGGATTTTCACCAAACACAGAACTGTTGACAAACAATGTAGCACCGGAAAAATACAAGAAGCTTGGGCCTTGGCCTAAGGACTGTTGTCAAGGTTAATTAAATACCTATAAACACGGCTATCGTCCTTCGCTTAGTTTTCCTAGTAAAAAAAAAAATAATTAAACTTAGCAGAGATCACAAAACAAAAAGTAAAGGATTGATACCAACTTCAAAAATTACGGTATAGCTGGAAGGGGGAACTCATTGTTCCAGCACATCTGTGAACATGTAAACGTGTCCCTCTGTCAAGTGTTCCCACACCAAGCGACGTTTCGCTTGTCACGGAAGAACAAAATGTGTGGCTTGTATGAAAAAGTCGTGTTGGCAGAAAGTCAAATACAGCTGTTTACGAAGCACCTTCGGTTTTACGGAGATGGTAAAAACTCCTTGTGTCGATGTGACGTGGCAGCAAAGCAAGGAGATTAAATCTCAGACCTCCTCCTGACTGCGCTCACCCAGGAGCACACACATACAGTCCATGGCATTGGACTAGTTCCGTGGCAAGAAATGAACTGTGTAAATAGAGCTCCCCCCACAAGGCATCGTTTCTTGCATGACAGCCTTTCACCATGGCCACGCACAATCCCTTCTGTACTATGACTTCTTAAAGCGAGCACACCTACAACAGGGCGAACGTTCAGTTTCTACACCTACAAAAGGCAGACGGAGAAAATCGTGAGGCGGGGGGGGGGGCGCATGCTGTGCGAGACGTGGATCGTGCAAGTTAAATGCCCCGATCAATTTATTCGTTGGTCTCTTGCTTTTAAGTATTGACGGGAAAGCACCGTGCATGATGGGTAGCAATAAGTAACAATATCAGACCCCGATGGTAGGCCGAGATGACAGAGTACCTACAACCAGGCAGCAGTGCTGCGTAGTACACCCTGTGCAGGATGGACGCTGGATCATAGGAGTCGAGTAGCCACGAGAGTAACAGGTATCGACACACACTAGAGCAGGCACTACAGAGGGGAAGGTAGTGTGCATCACTGTCATCTGCACGGTAGTACAGAAAACAACCCTAGGATGAAACGAAAATGAGCCCTTGGTCACTTGCACCACGTCCGCGCTCTTTCGAGGGGACAACGGACTCTGTGCACGGGTTAAGTGTAGACCACCCTTTTCGGAGGCCACAACCCCAGCAACTAGCTTGAGCATGATACCCACCTTCGAGAGTTCTCTGCGGCGTCTCCAGTGCTCTACTGCTGATTTGGCCGCAGAGAGGGGCAGCGGCGAGGCTCTCCCTCAGGGACTGGTGAAGGTGCTTGGTATCAGTGGCGTTCGTGGCTTTCCCTGCGTTCGGTCCACAGACTTTACTCGGATGCTGACTGTTGCCTACGTGGCGTCCGACGCATCATCGTAGAGCTCCGACGGCCGCAGATTAGCCAATGGGCGCAGCTATGAGGGAAGTGACGTCGCAAACGTCGTGGTGCTCCTCCTGCGCGATTGCGCGCGCGCGAGTCTCAGAGACGCATTACCGTTAATTCCTTGGAGGGTGACGAAGGGTTGGTGAGGTGGGGGGTTGTTGTTCGGGTCGCACCTGGCGCCCTTTCTGCACAACATGTCTTGTCTGGCACGGAGAAAGCAGGCGCAAGAGAACTGAAAGGACTGTTTCTCTCTAAGCAGGAAGTGCCGTTTTAAGACTGGCTCTTTCCCACAGTTTTGGCTTAACGGGTGTCTTTAAGTAGTTGAATAGCTGCAGTGTTTTACTTTTCTTTGTGATTATGATTGTCATTTGAACTTTAGAGGAATAATATGCTTTAAGTTGTAAATAATGTGGCAGTACTTGTTGACACATTTAAAGTAATTACAGAGCACACCACCATAGCACGATACAAAGAAAAACATAATGAATGATGCTTTCCATAGATTTTGACAAAGTACACAGAAGTATTTATTTCGTCCATTGACTTATATTGAAGGGGCGTGAGAGCGTTAACATAAAGCCACTTTTGCCTTTAGAAATTGCGAGTCTTCCGTTTGGATCTTGTCCATTGGCATCTATTGCTTTCATAATACAGTGCTAAAAGGTGTTTGCATCAAAAATTGCCTGATCAGCAAGGATATGTAACAGTGTCTGTCAAAAATATTTTGTGACCCTGCCCCAGATCTTTTAAGCGGCAGAGGGTCTTAATAATTCCTTCTCACTTGTAGCTACCAGTAATGTTGGATCAAGTAGTGATGGCTTTGGGTATGCACATCCACCTCTATTTTATCTTAAAACCTTTTGAAATTTATCACTTTATTTACACTGGTATATGTTTCTATAAAGATGCAAACCAAGGAGCAAATACACTGTTTTTCTTTATGGTGCACAATCTGCACTATGTCTGCCGGCGTGTAAAAAGTGTGTGTCTTTCTGACGACCTAATTTACAAAATGTGAATTAAGTTTAGGTGGAGCAAAAAACAAACGTTCTAGTCGGAGTAAAAAAACAAATAGAATAATTATCTATTTGACTTGTACTATTCCTTTAGGAATCTACATGCCATCTCGCCCAATAGGCAAAAGACATGTACAGTCCAGAGGGTATAGTTCCCTGGAGGTAACTAATCATTCTCATTTTTTCCTTTGTGTACAAAGACAGTTTGGTTCTTCCACAAATAGGTACAGCTGCACCAATGGTAAAATTAACAGGCACTCTGTTGCATTTTAATTGTAGTCAGTATAACAATGTACATACCTGGATCGGTCACTAATTAGTAGTCTTTGTGATGAGGAATTTACATTAATTTTATTTCTGTAATAATTTATTGGATTTGTAGCATACTAACATGTTAAGGCCTATTCAAGGGCCATACAGGAATAGGATAAACACATAGTAAATTATCAGACTCAAAGCTGTTACAGTAGCTAAAGTCAGTCAGTCAGTCAAAATTCCTTTATTCGATAAATTAATATCATAAAAGACACATACAATCCTAACAAACACAATTAAAAAACATTGAATAAAACACACAATTCATACCAGGAAACCTGATCATAATATGACCTATTTCATATTCAAATATAAATAATGTAAAAACTACAGTTATAAAATGTGTACGTAAGATGTTAAAAAAGATCTAGTTTAAAACCTGCAAAGGAAAAACAATTTTTTTCCTAATACGCATAGCTGCGACCAGGAAGCTTGCAACGTGAAACATGATTCGTGGGGTACTTAGTTGCAATAAATATATGAGTGCTGGCCTAACCTGTCTAAAACCCAGCTCCCTCAGTATCGGCAGCAAAAACTTCCTCCTGCAATCCTTATAAAAACTACAGAACATTAAAAAATGTAGAGTGTCCTGTCTTGAGCTATTATCACATTTGCAGGGTTCTGCACGATCCACAGTGCACCAGGTTTTAAAAAAGCCCAGAGAAAAGTGCACCAAATTAAACCTAAATCTGATTAGGAGGAACCGGTGGTATGAGGCATTCACAACAATCAGATATGGTTCAGGACCAGGGGAACTAATCAAGGCATAATTGGCTCTAACTGTTGGCTTTGTCATTTCTAACTCCTCACGTTCTCGGGAAAATAAGGTCTCAAGGGCGGTTTTGGTCATTTCAAGATCCTTCTTCGTGATAGTTTCTGGTGATCGGAAGAGGGCCTCACGACCTATCTTTTCGAA
Organism: Triturus cristatus; assembly: GCF_964204655.1. Lineage (NCBI taxonomy): Eukaryota > Metazoa > Chordata > Amphibia > Caudata > Salamandridae > Triturus > Triturus cristatus. Next base: position 418,648,627 of record NC_140585.1, on the reverse strand, counting down.
CCCAGATTTTATGTATGCTAACCATGATATTTTATTTACATTATCCAGTTTTAAACAGTTATTTAATATTACATGGTTTAAAGTAATTTCTTTGTTCAGCCAAATCTTGAGCCAATAAAGGAGAGGGGCGATTCTAATCAGGTCTGTCACAAAACCAATCCCCACTTCCATGTGTGTGGAGAAAGTCGGAGTAGACTGTGGAACAGAAAGGGTTTCTCGTAGGAACTTATTTTCAATAAGCTGTATTTTATTATGGTTGGTGTAGCCCCATATCTGGCAACCATACGTTGCAACAGCTAAACATTTTGCCTGGTAAACTTTTAGTAGGGCTACAACTGGTCTAGCCCCTAATCTTTTAACAAAGCCTCTAACTCCCGAAACTGTCCTAGCAAATGCCACACTCCGGCTATTGATTTGTGGGTTCCAACTGCCCTTTTCATCGAAAACAACCCCTAAATAAGGGAATGTTGAGACCCTGTTTACCACATCCCCACAACTAAAGAAAGTTTTAGCCCTGGATTTCTGCCTTCCCTTCCCCGCAATCAGGACCTGAGATTTTTTCGCATTTATTTTAAGGTCCAGATTTTGCATAAAATCTCCGAAGGCATCCAGCAACTTTTGCAACCCTACTCCAGTGCGAGCCAGAAGCACTGCGTCATCCGCATATAGGAGAACCGGGACAACCTGGTCTCCTATGCGCGGAATGTCTAAAGATACCTCTCCCAGTTGGGAATCGAGAGCATTTATATAAAGGGTGAACAACAAGGGGGCCAGGATACATCCCTGTCTGACGCCTCTATCTGACCTAAAGTTCCTCGTGCAACGCCCATTTGAATTGACTCTAATTTTGGCTGATAAATCCGAGTGAAGATCGGCCAAAAAATATACAAGGGAAGGTTGGGGGCCCATGGTCAATAAGATATTCCAAAGTTTAGATCTATTGACAAGATCGAACGCAGAGGAAAGATCCATAAAGGCCATGTACAGAAATCCCTCCTTGGCCACTGTATATTTATTTATTAAAAGGTGCAAGTTTAAACACTGGTCAATGGTGCTCCATTTAGGTCTAAAACCGTATTGTGCATCCGACAGGATCCCACTCCCCTTCAACCAATCGCTTAATCTGTTCAAGACCACTCTACCCAGTATTTTGACAGATGAATCTATCAAAGAGATTGGTCTGTAACAGGAGGGGTCCTGTCGGTCTCCTTTTTTAAAAATTGGGATAATGATTGAGGTTGCCCAGGTAGCAGGAAAACTATTCTTATTTAGCCCAGTCCTATTGAATACATTGGTTAAAATGTTTGCCCAAATATATGGATCAGCTCTAAACAGATCCGCAGGGACCCCATCATGTCCCGGGGCCTTGTTTCGCGACATTTCTTCTATGGCCCTTTCTACTTCCGGAACCCGAAAGTCCAGGGAGTAAGAATTGCTTTGTGGCATGCTTGATGAGGCAGGATTACCATCTACAGGCAGGCTGTATATTTTTTCGAAATGGGTTAGCCATGCCTCGTCAGGAATATTACAATCAAATTCGTGATTTTTATCCTCATTAGAAAACAAGGGCTGATTTATAGTTGCCCAAAATTTCCCACTATCTTTCAGGGTGTCAGTAGATAGAAGATTTGCCCAAGCTTCCTCCCTTAGTTCCTGTTTTCTTTGGGCTAAGGCCTGTTTATATACTAGCCTTTTCGAGATTACAAGATCCCTATCTCTGGGGATTTTTTTCAAGGCTTTAAGAAGGTCAGCATGGGATTGGGAACAGTTTTTGTTAAACCATCTTTTTTCCAACTGAGGTTTTTGCTTCCCTTTAACCAATAGGTTCTGGTTTATTTGTTTACAAATAATGTTAAAGGCATTTATAACCTCTACGCCTTGAGACTGAGGATCTAGGCAAATATTAAACTCCGTTTCGGTTTGAGACCGAACTTCGGACAAAAAAGTAGTTGGAACCACTTTAGTCCACCGGAGTTTCCTACCCTGATCAGTTAGGACAACTTCTTTTACCAAGTTTTGTGACGGATGCCTGAACGTTAATGTTCGGCCACCCGGGGTTATCTCCAAAATCACCGGGTTGTGATCACTAAAAATAGAGACCTCTGTAAAATAACGTACAACTTGAACTAGCATAAAAGAGCTCAAAAATATATAATCGATAATTGTACCTTTGTCTTTCCCTTTAAAGGTTGGGATTCTATTTTCTCCCTCCCCACAGGCTGATTCATAAAGATTCCATTCTGCGAGGAGATCTTCTAATTTTTCCCCCTGTTTAGAATGTTCAAAATGTGGGGTGGCCGAGAATTGCGGATCCTCATGATCGTCACCTCGACACAATTTATCGCAAGGGTGGATATTTAGATCCCCCAACAAAAAGATCTCAAAGGAATTCGACCTTGAACTATAAGATAAAAGAAACTGCTCTAAAAGGTCCAAATTATTATCGGCATCCATTGAATTATATAAATTGATAAATAAGACTTTATTTGCATCAGGAGCCGAAAGTTCCACAATTAAACAGTTTGGACAACCTGAAATATGAGAGGCAACACAAAAATAAACTAGCTGGTATACTGTAATATTACAGGATTAACGTAGCGCACAAAGAGATAAGCAGTTTTTCAAATTTCTTCTTTATTATGAAGATGTTGTTATATCCACAGCCAACGCGTTTCGCCCAAACATGGGCTTCTTCAGGGCTGTTAAAGTCATACAAAAATTCACATCAGATTTATTCATAAAAACATGTTGAATAAAAAGACAAATATGAGCCTAATTTTAGCGAAGAATAGAAACCTTATACCAAAAGTGCCAGATTATACTTCAGGGCCAAGAAGCTGCCCATATCCAAAACCGAGATACCGTGAGAAGAAAAGATCAGAGTAATTAGAAAAGGTTTATAGAAAAGTGAAGCATGACGTAATAATCACCGAAAATGAGATAGTGAGAGAAAGAAAAAGTCCAAAATGCAAGTAAGACTGATGAACACGTGAACAAAGAGTACCACCTAGGAACCAAAAAAACTGTATCCTAATGTTCAAAACGCTTACCAACGGATCAAGCTGTCGAACTTAGTAGAACACGATTGTTGAGATGTAGTGATTTGAAAGATTTCCAATGTGCAAAGATCTAAAGAGCGTGTAAAAGAGAAAAAGGGGAGGAGAAATGTCTATATTCATAATTTCCCAAATTCGCAGAGAAAGATATCAAATTATGTCAGTCCAAAAGTTCCTAACCTATTAGGAACAAGACTGTAAGTAATGACTGATCGGCATTAATCTGAGTAGATAAAATTAAATAAAAACTTAAAGCATGGCAAATTATGCACATGCGGTCCCAACGTCATTTGTGTAATCACCACAGAATTCAAAAGGCATACGTACAGCCTTAATATTTAATATTCTTACCGAGTTATATTGCCAGTGGACAGGCGTAGGCGTTGAAAAGTTATCCAAAGCGACAATAATTCAGAATAATCCAAGCTGTATTGTTCCAGCAAAGAACAAACCCTGATGAACACAAATATACAGTGTCATAGGCCAATGAGAACAATGATATAAATTAACAGAAAACATGTGCTAGGACACAATTCCGTCAAAAAGATTACAGAACTCTACCCCTCAACCTTGGTGAAGAGGAAGCCAGATACGTTCTCTAGCAAGTTACAAGAATGCGCCAAATTCCATGACAGAAGCCCTGGCCAAATTCGTAGACACTTTTCTACAGCCTCTAGTTTTGAACCTACCCTCATACATCAGGGATAGCACGGACATTTTAAACAAACTGGAAGACTTGGAATGGGAGGATGGCATGTGGTTTGCAACTTTGGATGTGACGTCATTATACACGTGCATCCAAAAGGATCTGGGTTTGAAGGCTGTTGACTTCTTTCTTGATAAAAGATCAGCCACACTCATGGAACATAACGATATGCTTTTGTCGATGATCAATCTGATCTTAGACAATAACTTTTTTCTGTTCAATCAAACTTGGTATAAACAAAACCAAGGGACTGCAATGGGTTCTAAATTCGCCCCTTCATATGCGAATCTATTCATGGGGTGGGTGGAACATGTACATGCGTGGTCTAGGATGGCGGCTAACTGGACTGGATACATCCAGTTCTGGGGTCGTTACATCGACGACATTATCGTAATATGGACAGGAACTGAATTGGAACTCAATGAGTATTTTAATTTCTTGAATCAGAATACCTTTAATGTGGCATTTACCATGGAGGCGTCTCAAACCTCCATTTATTTCCTGGATCTTGAATTTTATGTTGTAGATAATCAAATACACAGCACCCTACATAGGAAGGATACTGCTGTCAATAGCACACTACACTACACCAGTGCGCACCCAGCATCTACCAGAAATTCCATACCGTATGGTGAGCTGGTCCGTATCAGAAGGAACTGCAGCGAAGACAAAAACTTCAGACACCAAACCACACTGGCAATGAATAGACTGCAGAAGAGAGGATACCAGCAGGTTATTTTGCAGAGAGCGAAGGACAGGGCCATGTCTTTGAGAAGAGACGAGTTACTTAAGAATGCTAATAAATCCACTCACAGACAAAAGGAGAGACTTGCTTTCATTACAACTCATTCCACACTGAATCATGAAGTATTTAAGATCTTAAATAGGCATTGGCCTATTCTTAAGGGAGCACCAGGTGTCAGTAACTTCATTTCAGACAAACCATCTCTGACTTTTAGGAAAAGTAGAACTATCCGGGATGATCTCTGTCCAAGCTACACGTTGTCTCAGTCATCCAAGTCAAGTTGGCTGCAGAAACCGTTGGGATTCTACACTTGCAGTTCTTGTAACATTTGTGTTTTGGGTTGTAACAAAACTACAACATTTAGTTACAACTCACAAAAGCAACACAAAATCTACCATTTTATCAATTGTCTTACCTGTTATGTAGTGTATGTCTTGATCTGCGGATGTGGGAAAATATATGTTGGCAGCACAGTTAGACCCCTAAAAATCCGTATACAAGAACACCGTAGAGCAGCCCTGCATGGGGATACCGCATATGCATTAGTGACACACAATTGTATTGCTGGGGTAGACAGATCCAAATTTCGCTTCCATGGCATTGATGTAGCCCTGCCCGCAACAAGGGGTGGAGATAGAGTACTCAAATTGAGACAACTGGAAGCCCGATGGATATGTATGCTACGTTCGGTAACAAAGGGGTTCAACAGTGACAATGAGATGCACTACTTTCTCTAATTTAGAACTGGTTAGTAGCATTTGAATCCTGTTCGTGGCAGTAATTCAATTTGTTTGCATGTCACCTTGTTTTTTACATATGCTTTACTGTGTCGACTACTAATATGTATGGCTGGATAATGTTTTCACATTTCCTAACGTTTCTCCAAATGTGTATTTAGATAAACACAACTATCAAATGTAAAACGAATGTCATATCTATTATACACTGTCTGTATGTTGGCCCTGGTGTCCGTCCATATATTACTGCTTGTTAAGTGCTGTACGTGCCTATTCTATCCGACAGGCTGTTCACACACATTATTGCGGTGTTATATGTTAGAAAATATCCATGGACCGTTGCTTGATTCCTTAATCTATCACGTTCTTTTAGCATTTAACCTTCTGACTATCAATGGATGCTGTTCATCATGCTATCACATTTTTCTGACTCTACATGCTCCCTTTCCTTCTTTTTCAAACTGCATTACAAAATAGTCTCCGGAGGTCGTCAACGCTTAAACATTGGTTGTTAACAGTCTACAACAGTGTGTGGGAATGTTTCTTTAAGACGCTACCATTTTAGCGGTGTATACTTATATTTGAACACATTATTAATCGTTTATCCAGATCTTGGTAACTCTGGATTCTTTATATTCACCTCATTTTAGCATGAATTTTGTGGACCCTTTTCCATTAAGTATTAAGCACGTGGCCGGCTGTCATTAACACAGGACTGTACATAATATAAATCTCTTGGCCATCCATACCGGCATATGCTCCGACGTTGCGTGATACACATATACGCGGTCACCCCCAGGCGTAATGCTTCCATTAATATACTTCAGTACTCTAGTAAGTTTTTGCCGTCAATTGCATGTGTTATCCCGGTACGCACACATGCTTTACTTAACACGGACAGTATGACTGTGCACAGTGACCATGCACTGTGAATCAACATGCCGTTGACAATTTTGTTCGTGGCATTTGAACCGCTAACCTTCCCAAACGATCAGTGCCGTCGCTACTCTCAGCAGTTTCGAAATTCAAACCAATCCAAGATGGAGACGTTGGTGAACTACTTGTATTAACATCTAATTTTATTTGAATACTCAGCACTTTCACTGATTCATATACTCATGATTACTCTGACTTTTAAGAAATGTGGATCTGCTCGTATTATGTTAAAGCATTAGGGCTAGCATTGAGATATTACCTTGTTTCGTACATAATGTCTCTTATTCTTGTCCAAACACGGAACTAGTCAAAGATGGCGGGGACTGGGCCACAGATGGTTTGATGCATTTACGCTGCTTCCGTGTCTCGTAAATTTGCTGAACACGTCCCTTACTTACGTATAAATACGGGCAGCTGATTACTAGTGGTTGATTACCGATCCGACTCGACGGTGTATCGTAACTACGTTATCGACTCCTGTGAATCTGCTTGATACTTCGCTCCGAATTTACTCAGGTATCTGTGGGACTGAGTCAGGGCATCTTGGTTTTAACAGTGGGCGTGTAACGGCTTTGGTCTTAGATTATGAGGGCTTATGTGCCCCTGTCATACTTTTCGAATTGGACGTTTTAAGTGTATGGCTGTGCTCTGTAACTCAAACTATATATGATTATTGCGCCCTATACTGTGAGATTCTCGTCCGTGGGGTCCGCTATGCTTGGTCACATTGTTTGTGTTTTTGTTTCTTTCTCATAATTTTCACACATAATACGTCGCTGCATTCTGCAGCGTCAACAGGCTGTCGTACGTATTTTCAAATTGCTTGGCTTGACTGTGTTACCGTTAAAACTGCCAATTTAAAAAATTATTACAGCTCAATTTGCCGGAATTTGGCGCATTCTTGTAACTTGCTAGAGAACGTATCTGGCTTCCTCTTCACCAAGGTTGAGGGGTAGAGTTCTGTAATCTTTTTGACGGAATTGTGTCCTAGCACATGTTTTCTGTTAATTTATATCATTGTTCTCATTGGCCTATGACACTGTATATTTGTGTTCATCAGGGTTTGTTCTTTGCTGGAACAATACAGCTTGGATTATTCTGAATTATTGTCGCTTTGGATAACTTTTCAACGCCTACGCCTGTCCACTGGCAATATAACTCGGTAAGAATATTAAATATTAAGGCTGTACGTATGCCTTTTGAATTCTGTGGTGATTACACAAATGACGTTGGGACCGCATGTGCATAATTTGCCATGCTTTAAGTTTTTATTTAATTTTATCTACTCAGATTAATGCCGATCAGTCATTACTTACAGTCTTGTTCCTAATAGGTTAGGAACTTTTGGACTGACATAATTTGATATCTTTCTCTGCGAATTTGGGAAATTATGAATATAGACATTTCTCCTCCCCTTTTTCTCTTTTACACGCTCTTTAGATCTTTGCACATTGGAAATCTTTCAAATCACTACATCTCAACAATCGTGTTCTACTAAGTTCGACAGCTTGATCCGTTGGTAAGCGTTTTGAACATTAGGATACAGTTTTTTTGGTTCCTAGGTGGTACTCTTTGTTCACGTGTTCATCAGTCTTACTTGCATTTTGGACTTTTTCTTTCTCTCACTATCTCATTTTCGGTGATTATTACGTCATGCTTCACTTTTCTATAAACCTTTTCTAATTACTCTGATCTTTTCTTCTCACGGTATCTCGGTTTTGGATATGGGCAGCTTCTTGGCCCTGAAGTATAATCTGGCACTTTTGGTATAAGGTTTCTATTCTTCGCTAAAATTAGGCTCATATTTGTCTTTTTATTCAACATGTTTTTATGAATAAATCTGATGTGAATTTTTGTATGACTTTAACAGCCCTGAAGAAGCCCATGTTTGGGCGAAACGCGTTGGCTGTGGATATAACAACATCTTCATAATAAAGAAGAAATTTGAAAAACTGCTTATCTCTTTGTGCGCTACGTTAATCCTGTAATATTACAGTATACCAGCTAGTTTATTTTTGTGTTGCCTCTCATATTTTGGGCTTATCATTATTGTTTATAGTCTCTTAAGCGGCTGACTATTTGAGGTGGGCAACGCACACACTACTCGTAAGTGACTTGTTCAGGCAGTGCGAATGTGCTCAAACCCAGCTGCTTACTTCTCATATATCTTCAGTTTGGACAACCTGCGTCAAGCTGCCTAAGTGAGCCCTTTATCTCAAGGGAGAACAACGTGATCAAGCCACCCTTGGCTCTCCCTGCTACACTTTGATTGGCTGGAATGTGGAAATGGCAATAGCCATCCATAGAAAAACTATTTTGTGTGTCCCAGGTCTCTTGTAGGGATATTATGTGAAATGAACATAAGAATTCCTGCCAACTAGAGTCATTCATTTTTGCCCTGATACCCGCCACGTTCCAACTCATAATCTTGCAAGGAGGGACTGATGGAATTTCCGGGTGTTTTATCTCCCTAATGTCAAGTTCCAAGGATGTAAAAGCCTCCTGAGCTGAAGCCACCAAGATGGCAGGAGGGGCAGGCACTGGATTAGGTGAAAGAGAAGGGTTGAGGTGATCCTGTGAATATACAAGAGGAACGGCGAAACTTACACCAGTATTACAGTCTTCCATCAATGAAGGGACAACTAATGTAGGAAAATCACCTCCAGACTGTATTGGACCACCCGGCAGTTGGACATCGAGGTTTTTTCTCTTTGCAGCGGCTCTATCCTGATCTATTATATCAGTAAGATCAAGAGCTGGATTGTTAAGGTTCAGTCAATCCACACCATCCATATCATTGAAGGGGCCAAAACAATTATGCAATGGGAAGTTAAAATCTCGAATAGGTGGTCTAGGATTACCCCTGTTTACCCTTACCCATTGTGCTGACCGGGTAAAATAGGTAGGCGGATAAAAATACCGTAAATCAAGGGTAATGATACCTACTGGATTTTGGGTATTAGGATGGTAACAAATGTGCCTAACTACTATAGGGTCTCTAAAGTTTATAATGATGCAATCGCCCTCCACGTCCTTAATTTTAGTGCCCACCCAACTCACCCTTCGTACAAACAGAATTTCGGCTTGCAAATTGGATGGAAGAGACCTATTTCCATTAAGCCAATGTATGACCTTGTTTTTTAAATCTCTAAACGATTCTGTCTTGTCGTGTGAAATCTTAGGGACGCCCACCAGAATAACCGTGTAAGGGAGTGACTCTTGGGGTAGATCTATACATGGTAGTGTAGAGATCGGGCCAGTATTCCACGGGGCGGGGGTAGCACTAGCAAGCTGGTCTTTATTTAAGTCTACGCTCACTTGTTTGGTTTTACTTGTTCTATTTACAGTATTAGGGCGTTCTTTGTCAGACACATCTGTGGAACCAGTTTCCGTCGCCATGGGTGCAGAATCTGAGCCACAATGAGGCTTTTTTGTATGTGGAATTGGCACGCTGATAATATCTGAGGTGTCCTTATGTGGTAACACGTTCTTGACCCCATTATCTGGATGCAAATCTAAAACTTTTTCCATCACAGCCGTATTGGCCGACAATAAATTTTCAAGGTTCTCTACTTTGGCGCTCAATTGTTTTACTCTCTCTAGGATAGGAGCCAGCAGTGATCTTAATAAGTGTTCAAGAGTGTCCATGTTATCAGTAGAAGATGATGGGTTCGCACGTGGCTTGCCAGATGTAATTTTAGTGGCTGTAGAACCAGAAATATCTAAGAGTGAATTACAGTCTGATTGAACGTTGGTATTGTTTGTTAATACCTGTTTTTTTGCCACTTTAGCTCGTTTACCCTTGCTCACCCCGCCTGGACGTTTCCTTTTACAGGATTTGGGCAAACTCATGCGCCCTTTGTCCTTGACTTTATCTTCTGATGGTATCTCCGGGATCGGAAATAAAGGAATAGTGAACATGAACTGTTTTCCAGAATAGAAATGCTGGCTGTGCTGCGGCTGCTGTTTGGACTTATGTTCGTTTCATCCGAACCAGGAGCCTCGATACTGGGTACCACATTTTGGACCGTGTCAGCAGCCGCATGAACAGGGGACTGTGCCAACCTTATGTTCCCCAGGGAGGATCTCTTAGCTGCTATCTCTACGGACAGTCCCTTCTCTGTGATAATAATCTCATGTTCGAGAACACGAGTAGCTCTGGAAATAAAGTCATCCAAAGAGCCTGATATTGATCCCCCTGGACAGTCTTGGCCGCGTGTCCGACCAGATCTTAGGGAGGTTGCCATAATTTTAGAGATATAGTAAACGATCCAGGAGCAAGCAGGAGCTGAACAATACTTTCTGCCCTGGGACAAAGAGGAGCCAATAGATCAGACTGTTACTATACTCAGCGTAAATCGTTGCAGGGATAACAGCCAGAACCTGAAATGAGTGACAAAGAGATGTGGCCCGGCCCGGCCTCCTTTGGCCCCTGACGGCCACAGACGGCCCGCCCTCTGCCCGGGCTCAGACGGCCCGCCCTCTGCCCGGGCTCAGCCCGGCGGCGCCCGCGCGCGTCCCGCGACGCGGAGGGCGTGCTCCAATTTGTAGCGCCTCCAGGCGCGTCCAATGGGCGTGCACTTCCGCCCTGCCCCACCAGGTGCTGCTGGGATTTTTAGTCCCCCTCCTTGCCGGTTCCGCGGATGTTGTAGCGCGGCAGCGGGAGGGAGACCCGGACACAGGCAGGTAGGCTCAGTGCGAAGTTCCCGGTATCGTAGGACAGGACAAGAGACAGGAGACCTCCGCTGACACAACTGTTCGAGTACGACGCCCCCGCTCCACCGAGGGCGTGCTCCAATTTGTAGCGCCTCCAGGCGCGTCCAATGGGCGTGCACTTCCGCCCTGCCCCACCAGGTGCTGCTGGGATTAGTAGTCCCCCCTCCTTGCCGGTTCCGCGGATGTTGTAGCGCGGCAGCGGGAGGGAGACCCGGACACAGGCAGGTAGGCTCAGTGCGAAGTTCCCGGTATCGTAGGACAGGACAAGAGACAGGAGACCTCCGCTGACACAACTGTTCGAGTACGACGCTAAAGTCAGAAACAGGCAATCAAGATAGTCATGGTCGGAAGTGTAAGGGTGATCATATGGAAGGCAAGGGGCTCGGACCCAGCAAAAATGTGGGGAGTGGTCTTGATTGTTTCCGCCTATAAGTCAGATGTCTTTGAAGAGGTTTGTCTTTAGTTTTTTTTGTCATCTTAAGGGATTTTAAATAAGAGGTCCCTGAACATTCCCAATTTTTCTCTAGTGGTCCTTTCTCCTGTATTCAGGAATGGTGATCAGACAGGAGCTACCACATACATGCACACACTAACTGATTCAGTGGGAAACCCTCAAATGTTTATGGACTTGTTTATTTATTGTCACAAGGTCCCCGTCTGTGATAGAAAGCTCTGGGAATATGTAAGTCCTTATTTGAAAAATTGTATCATTCATTATAAGATCATTTGCTGCAAAATAATTTTGAGCCTGATTTACAGTTTGGTGGACGGGTTACACTGTCACAAATCTGGCATATATCCCGTCCGCCTTATTACAAGTGCATTATATCCTTGGGCACTTGTACTAAGGCAGACAAGATATCCTTCACTCTTTTGACTTAGTAATGCATCTACTAAATTCTAAATCAGATCCTTAATTTTTAAGATAAAGCATTGCTTTCAAAATATATATTTTAGTACTGTATAATCAGGTTGTACCTAAAACAATTTTTTTTATTTTTATAAATGTTATTTAAAAGGACATATTGCAGAAGTCAGCTGCTAACGCCCTTACATTACCCTCTCAAAAAGAATTAATATTTATCACCATGCAGCTTCAAGTGACTTCAGCCTTGCAGCCCTATGAATTTCTTACTAATCCATTTTTATAAAAATAATTTTGATTTGCACAAACTTCTTTCTAATTCTATGTCAGGAGCAGAGGCAAGGATTATGCTATTCTTTCTTCACTTTATTGAATAGCAGCCATTTGTAGACAAGTAAAATAAACCACTATTCCCATGAAACATAGGGCATAAACAGACAAAACAATAGAGAGTCCATGTCTAGAGATTCCATCCTCTGCAGCAATCACGAGCCAGCAAGGTGCTGGTAGTCCTCTGTCCCTGTTCATTACTCCTCTTTCTTCGCTGCTTGCAGCCAAGATAAGTCCAACTTTTTTATTCGCTCATGTTTTCATTGCTTGATTCTTTTTTGTATACTTTGCTGTTGATCTGTTTGGCGCGATGCGCTAGTGTTAATCAGACCGTTAACAGGTCGTTCATTTTGTGTATTCTAGTGGTTGTGCGCTGGTGCTGACCGTTAGGCGCGCTGTGCCGTTTATTTGCATGTTCTGGTGCTGTTTCCCTCACGGCTGTGTGGGGGGGTCGGCGCGCATCTGTGAACGCGCGCCCGCCTCGATTTTCAGTGTTTTTCTCTCTCTTTGCAGGTTTTATTTCTGTGGTTCAGCGAGTTCTGCCGCTACTCGGCATCTTGCTTTCAGCCGTGGGAGCGTCTGAGCTCCCTAGCGGCCACGTTGTTGGTGCCGGCGACCGTGTCTCCTCACTAGAGGGCACTTGGTCACGTGCTTATCGTGGCGTGCGTGCCAAGGATTCCGTGCGCGTCTGGATCCTGAGCAGCACTGCCGTGCGAGCCTGGTCTTGCCTGTATTACACCCCTGACCCGGGTCGGTACACGTTTGCTTGGGGTAATTGCCTCGTGTTGTTTCATCTGTTTTACGCCCCCCTGAACGCCCGGATTTCGGGTCAGTACCTGCCATTAGGCAGTTGGTGGCAGTTCTCCTGCCTGGGGGTCGGTATCTTTTAGGCCTATAACGCTCTTTTCTTATGAGTCAGTATTGCAGACAGAGTCTGCTGGGACCCGTGTTTCTGCAGGCCGCCCTTACTTATATATTTGGCACCAGGGCTGTTGGGGTCCCGGGCTCTGTGCCCTCTTCTCATTGCGAGCACTGCCCGCCCTTATCTAGGCTGACACCCAGCCCCCGTTTATCTTGAGGCATACCACCTCGCTGTAATAATTTCCTGGTACTTCCTACCTGCGCCTGTACTTACCTGATATTGTACCCTACGCCTGTACTTACCTGATATTGGTTCAGGCCATGATGATTAGCAGATTGGACTACGGGAACGCTCTGCTGGCCGAAGTAGGAGAGACCTTGCCTGCTAAACTACAGGTGATTCAGAACACTGCGGCAAGAATGATTCTGAATCGCCCGGCAGGCTCCCCCTCTGATCCTCTTTTGAGAGTTGCACTGGCTACCAGTGAGGAAGCGATCATATTTCAAAATCTGCTGTCTTACTTACAATGCCTTGAAAGGCAAAGGTCCCTGCTATCTGCAAAAGAAACTTACAAAACACATACCCTGTCGAAATCTTAGATCCAGTACACTAGCTCTCCTACAGGTGCCCAGAATACGTCTTAGTCGTACAGGGGGCAAAGCTTTTTCGTACCTTGCTCCAAGATACTGGAATAAATTACCTATTGCTCTGCATGAAACTTCCACCTACAGTACCAACTAAAAGCTTACCTGTTTTAATTTTGTATGGTCTAATTTCCTAGTTTCAGGTTTGTCTCTAAGCAGCGCCGAGATGCCCCTGGGTGAGTCGTGCGCTATAAAAGTAGAACTAACATAACATATTGTACTGCATTACACTATGGAGGATTTTCAGGATGAGGTGTTTCAAGACGATCACTGGGAGGAGGATCCCCTTACTGCCCTACAGTGGGATGAGGACTTCTACGACGCTGTGGATGCGTCCATCCACAAAGCGGTGGAACAGGCCATGACCCCTCTCGAGGAGAGGTTGTCCCAAAAAATTGAACAGGCCTGCGACAGGCTGGCCAGATCTTCGCAGAGTTTGCCTACTGCTCCTTCCCCCAGTGGTCCGCCAGCAGATCCGCAGCCCCCCGGAGAGCATGCTAAAGTCGCTGGGGTGGATGCTGATGCTTTTGACCGCCTTAAACAGGCTTTTCTGGCCAGTACTACTCCTCCAGCAGTCCCTTCCTCTACTCCCCTAGTGCTTCCCTCCCCCACTGCGGACGAGGATCAGGGTGATGCGGACGACGCAGCTGGCCCATCCCGTCCTTGGCGCCCTTCTCGGCCTGACCCTTCCGACGGGTAAAATCTCTGCGCGGACATGTTGAACTTGGATGATATTCTTCACCCGCGGTCCTCCGACTGGGCCCCCTTGGACAAGGTCGCCCAAAACGTGGCCATTCGGATCCGCCGCCTCGTTGAGGCCGTCACCCGCAATTGCCTTAGGGTAGAGTGTCCGCGCCCCTCCCTCGATGGGAGGGTGGCCGCCACACCAGATATTGATCCTAGAACGGCCACATTTCTACAGAAGTTTATTAAAGACCCTAAAAAGGGCATTGATCGGTCCTGGCGGGCATGCCAGGACAAGTTCCTAGACATCTTGGGCCTGATTACCAAAATCTTAGATATGGCAGAGGAGGCCAAGGCATCAGGCTCCCTTATTTCTCCTGAGCACCTTTCCTCGTGGGCCCAGCGTGTGGTGGTGTTTCTTGGAAACGCCAACTGTGCAATATCCACAGAAAGGCGCAGGTCCCTCCTGATAAAGGTGTACCCTAAGCTGGGGGACTTGGCAGACTCAGAGGTGGGACCGGTGGCACAGGGCGGCCTTTTTGACGTTCTGTCGAGCCCTTTATTAAGGAATTGGGGAGGTTTGTCAATACCTTTACCTCCTTGGACAGAGCGCAATCCTCCCATTAGGAAGTTGTTTCGCCCTCGTGTTTTCCGAGGGGCTGGACGAGGTAGGGGCCGCTCGTCCGGCCGTCCTAATCAGCACAGGGGACAAGGCTCCAACAATGGGCAATATCAAGACTAGGCCCGTTTCGGCAACTTTTACCCCACTGAGGACGGCGAGGCAAAAACGGAGGCGGCAGAGGCGGTGGCGTCTCCAGTTCTGCCGGTGAGTGTTCTCCCTTCTTCCCTTCTAAAAGTGGGGGGCCATCTGGCACATTTTTTCTCAACATGGACTTTCATCACGAGGGACGCCTGGGTCTTACAGACGGTACAGGGTTTTCACATGGAGTTTCTCGGGGCTCCTTCGCAGCCCGTCCGCTTTGTTTTTCCGCGGCAGACTCCGCTCTGGTCGATCAGGAAGTCCAGTCTCTTCTGGACAAAGGGGCTGTCACAGTAACTCTGCCACATCCCAGAGGTTTCCTCAGCAACCTCTTTTTAGTGGACAAGCCAGACGGGGGAAAACGGCCTGTTATCAACCTACGCGAGTTCGAGTGGTTGGTCTATCGCCACTTCAAGATGGAGGACATCCATCTGCTCCGCGACCTTCTTCGCCCCAACGACTGCATGGCGCGTCTCGATCTCAAGGACGATCCCCATCTTCCCGCCTCATCGGCGTTTTCTGCAGTTTCCCTGGAGGAACAGAATTTACGAGTTCACCACTCTCCCCTTCGGCCTGTCCTCCGCACCTTGGTGTTTCACCAAGGTTCTCCGACCAGTAATCGAGCGCCTCTAGGCGTCGGGCATGAGGCTCATCGTCTATCTAGACGACATTCTTCTGATGGCTCAAGATTCCGGTACTCTCTCTCTCGTCACCTTCACACAGCAGTCAACCTCCTTCAGAGCCTCGGGTTTATGATCAACGAGGCCAAGTCCACATTGATTCCATCTCAGAAGGTGCTTTTCCTCGGCTTTGCAATAGACTCAGTGGAGTCCACCCTCAGCCTCCCCTCTCGCAAAATGACAAAAATTCGTCTCGAGACTCGGAGATCTTTAGCTCAGTCTCAGATCTCTCTCCGGCAACTAGCTCGCATTATAGTCGTGCTCTCGGCCTTCATTCAGGCGATTTTTCCAGGGCCGCTCCATTACAGAGCCCTCCAGCGCGTCAAGGCTGCACACCTGCGCAAAGGTCTCTCCTATTCTCACAAGCTAGCTCTCTCGGCGGACGCCATTGAGGAGCTCCAGTGGTGGCTCTCTCACATGGAGGCCTGGAATGGATGGGCCATTTTCGGTTCCACGCCAGATATGGTCATCGAGTCCGACGCGAGCAGATCCGGCTGGGGCGCGAGGTGTGGCGATTTCGCCACGGGAGGTGTGTGGTCCCCGTCGGAGCAACAATTACACATCAACTGTCTTGAGCTTTTGGCGGGCTCGTTCATGATTCAGTGTTGGACCAAAGACTCAATTCAGTCCTGCGTCCTTCTCAAGATGGACAATATATGTGGTGTCTTGCCTCAAAGCATATGAGTAGATGTCGGAGGAGTTTCGCCCTCCCGGGGAACGTCCGTTACTCATTTTGTTTGGGAAGCCTCAAGGCTGTGTCGTCTCCCACGATTGCCCGTTGGGTTCGGTGGGTAATGCAAGAAGCCGGTATCGATTTACGTGCGTTTGGAGTGCACTCTACCAGAGGAGCAATGGCCTCCAAAGCATTTACCCTGGGAGCGCGTCTGGAATACATTCTGACTGCAGCAGATTGGTCTTCGGACTCTACCTTTAAACGGTTTTACTTTAAGCCGGTTATCGATATGGCACACTTGGTGGTGAGCAAGCTTTAAACCAGCATAATCCTCGCCTTCGGTCCTGACATAGAATGAAAAATTTCCTAGCTACCGTAACAGAAAGTTTCAATTCTATTAAGGACTCGGAGGCGAGGATTATCCCACCCAGGGTACAAGTTCCTTGTGTTTTCGTCTCGCATTTGGTGTGTCTACGGATAGTAAATGTAACCCCCGAAGGGGAAAAAATCCTACCCGAGACATCCGGGGCTCGAACATCCGAGACTCCTCTGCAAGAGACTAGACACAACAGCATGGCCAATTTCGCCAAAAGCTCCTTCCTAGAGAGGAATCTATTTGATTGCCAGGATAGGAACAGGTTCAAAACCTAAATAACATCCCATAGTTGGGAATAACGAGGTTCTGGTGGCAAAGAGAGACGGATGCCTCGAAGCAGGCGACAAACCAAGGGATGTTCACCCACCGGGGAGCCGTCGACCATGGTTTGTCCGGCCGAGATCAATCAATCAATCAATCAAAACATTTGTATAGCGCACTACTCACCCGTAGGGTCTCAAGGCGCTGGGGGGGGGGGGGGGGGGCGTTACTGCTCGAACAGCCAGGTCTTCAGCTTCTTCCTGAAGGAGAGGTGGTCCTTGGTCAGGCGTAGGTCGGTCGGGAGGGAGTTCCAGGTCTTGGCGACCAGGTAGGAGAAGGACCTCCCTCCTGTTGTCGCTCTTCGGATGCGCGGGACGGCGGCGAGGGCGTGGCTGGCTGATCGGAGGTGGCGTTTGGGAGCGTAGAAGTTGATTTGGTTGTTGAGGTAGATCGGGCCTTGGTCGTGGAGGGCTTTGTGTGCGTGGGTGAGGAGACGGAAGGTGATTCTTTTGTTGACGGGGAGCCAATGCAGGTCTCTCAGGTGTCCGGAGATGTGGCAGTTGCGTGGGATGTCGAGGATGAGTCTGGCTGAGGCGTTCTGGTGTTTCTCCCTCCCTCGTATTGGAGTAAGTAAAGGTTTTGGCTTACCTTGGTTTTGCTCTGTTGACAAGGTCTTGGGATTGTCTTGAGACGTTTTCTCCCACAGGGTTAATCCTTAAACATTTCTGTCGCTTACGCTATGCCCTTGCTCCTTGCAGGCGATTCCAACAAACAGGACTCTTGAAGCGTCCTTGATGGCTGACCGGGCGACGAAAGAGGAGGAATGAACAGGGACAGAGGACTACCAGCTCCTTGGAGGCCCGTGATTGGTGCAGAGGATGGGACACTCTAGACACGGACTCTCTATTGTTTTGTCTGTTTATTCCCTATGATGGGAATAGTGGCTTATTTTACTTGGCTGCCATTCAATAAAGTGAAGAAAGAATAGCATAATCCTCGCCTCCGAGTCCTTAATAGAATTGAAACTTTCCGTTACGATAGCTAGGAAATTTTTAATTCCTTTTGATGGAAATAGCAGGGCTTGTAGATGGTCAGAATGAGCCTGTATCATTCATATGGATAGGGGACTTCAATCTCAATCAATCAATCAATCAGGGGTTTGTTGAAGCGCGACTACTCACCCATAAGGGTCTCAAGGTGCTAAGGGTGGGGGGGTGCAGGTTCCATTCCATCAAGTAGGGGGTCTGTCGAAGAGCCAGGTTGTGAAGTTTCTTGCAAAGATGGGGAGCGATGTTGTCTGTCTGAGGTGGAGTGGAAGGGCGTTCCATGGTTTGGCCGCGAGGAAGGGGAAGGTGCGGCCTCCTGATCTGGTCCTATTGATACGGGGGACCATGTGTAGGAGAGCTGGGCTGATCGTAGGGTCCTTTGGGCTGCGTGGAATTTGAGTTGGCTGTTCAGGTATGCTGGTCCGGTGCCATGGAGGGCCTTGTGTGCGTGGGTGAGTATCTTGAAAGTGATTCTTGCCTCTACGGGGAGCCATGGGAGTGTGCGCAGGTGCTGGGAGATATGGCAGTGTTTTGGCAGGTTGAGGACTAGTCTTGAGGCAGCGTTCTGGATGTTCTGTAGCTTGTGGGTGACGTTTTTGTTTATTCCGGCATGGAGTGCGTTGCCGTAGTAGAGTCTGCTGGTGACCAGGGCGTGAGTGACGGTCTTTTGGTGTTTGAGGGGGATCCATTTGAAGGTCTTACGGAGGAGGCGGAGGGTGTGGAAGCAGGAGGACAAGACGGAGTTGATTTGGCGGTCCATTTTGAGCTTGGAGTCCAGGATGATTCCCAGGTGCGTGCGTGGTCCGTGGGGGTTGGCGGGTTCCCGAGGGCGGGGGCCACTAGGTGTCGCTCCAGGCATCTGAGTTTGGGCCCATGATGAGTACTTCTGTTTTGTTGTTGTTTAGTTGTAGGCAGCTGTTTTTCATCCATTTTGCAACGGCTTCCATTCCTTCTCAAAAGTTGTGTCTGGTAGTGTTGGGCTCGTTGGATAGGGAGAGGATGAGTTGGGTGTCGTCTGCGTATGACACAATGTTGAGTCCGTAGGTTCTAACGAATAGGGCGAGTGGAGCCATGTAGATGTTGAAAAGCGTCGGGCTGAGGGAGGAGCCCTGGGGGACTCCGCAGGTGGGGTCCGAGAGGAACGGGGGGAGTCTGACCCGCTGCATCCTGCCGGAGAGGAAGGAGCGGATCCAGTCAAGGGCCTTGTCCTGGATTCCTACTTCGTAGAGTCCGCGTATTAGTGTGCAGTGGGAGACTGTGTCGAATGCCGCTGAGAGGTCGAGGAGGATGAGGGCTACTGTCTCTCCTTTGTCCCAGCAGGGTGCGGATGTCGTTTGTTGCGGCAAGGAGTGCGTTTTCTGTGCTGTGGTTTTTTTTTAAGTCGGACTGGGAGGAGTCGAGGATGTTGTGTTCTTCAATGAATGTGGCGAGTTGGCTGTTGATGGCTTTCTCGATGACTTTCGCTGGGAACGGGAGCAAGGAGATGGGTCTGTAGTTTTTGAGGTCGGTGGGGTCCGCCCAGGGTTTCTTCAGGAGGGGGTTGACCGTGGCGTGTTTCCAGTCGGTGGGGAACGAGGCGGTCGCCAAGGAGCGGTTGATGGTGTGGCGGAGCATGGGTGCGAGGGTGTAGGTGGCTCTGTTGAAGATGTGGGGGCAGGGGTCCGCGGGGGCCCCTGAGTGGATTGACTTCATTGTCTTCAGTGTGTCTTCGGTGGTGAGGGCTGTCCAGTTGTCAGTCGCTGGTTTCTGGGCGTCGGGTGGTTGGTCAGGGTTCAATGTGTTGGTTGTCTTTGTCGAAGTTGTTGTAGATGCTCTTGATTTTGTGGTGGAAAAAGGTGCTCAGTTTGTCGCAGAGGTCTTGTGAGGGAAGGATGTCGGTAGACTTGCTGGTGGGTTGGGCGAACTCCTTGATGATGCTGAAGAGTTCCTTGCTGTTGTGCATGTGGGTGGAGATTCTGTCTTCAATTGCTTTTTTCCTTGTTTCTCTGATGAGTTGATGGTGGGCGTTGGTGGCAGCTCTGAAGTTGTTGTGGGGTTCTGTGGATTTGGTGTCCCTCCAGGACTTTTCGAGGCGGGGGCAAGTGCGTCTGGACTCTCGAAGTTCGGTGGTAAACCATCTGGCTTTCATGGCGCAGGTATTGTTGTTTTTCTTGAGGGGGCTAGGGTGTTGGGGCTGTCCAGATGCATCTATGCAGGGTTCGGGCTGTGGTGTTGGGGTCGTTTTCCACGATGGTAGGGGTGGAATTGTTGAGTGAGGAGGTAAGCTGATCATCGGTGATTTTGGTTCAGTTTCTCCGTGGGAGCAGGTGCTGGTGTCTGTGGATGGTGGGTGTTCTGAAGGTGAAGTGGACGCAGTGATGGTCGATCCATAGGAGTTCTGTGGTGCGGCTGAAGGTGATGGAGTTTCCTGTAGTGAAGAGGGGGGTCGAGGGTGTGTCCTGCTGAGTGCGTGGGCTCGGGCACAATATGGCGTAGTCCAATGTTGTGGAGGTTGTCCAGGAGAGATGTTGTGTTGGGGTTCAGTTGGTTGTCGAGGTGGAAGTTGAGGTCTCCCAGCAGGGTGTAGTTGGTGGATGCGATGGCTTGCGGGGAGATGATGTCCGTGATCGAGTTGCCGAAGGGTCCACGGAGTCCCGGGGATCGGTAGATGAGGGTTCCACGGAGGGTGGCGGTGGGGCTGGCCAGTATCTTGAAGTGAATGTGTTCCATCAGTTCTGTGGGCTCGTCTGGGAGTGTGCTCAGGTGGAGGCTGGATTTGTGGACGATGACGATTCCTCCTCCCGGGCGGGTGGGGCGGTCCTTCCTGGAGATCTTGTATCCTTGGGGGATGGCGATGTCCGGTCCCGAGGTGGTGTTCGTACAGGTTTCGGTGAAGAACGCTACGTCCGGGGTGGTGCTGTCGAGAAGGTCCCAGATTTCGGTGGCGTGTTGGTGGATGGAATGGACGTTGAGGAGGATACATTGCAGGGTCTTCGGTTCGGTTGTGTTCTTGCGGGCGGGTTGCGCTGGGTCCGTGTTCTTGGCGGTGCTGCAGGAGTGCCAGCAGCGGTGACAGCTGAAGGGTCCATGGGTGTCGACTGGTGATGCTAGCTTGCAGTTGTAGTTGCGGACTGGGTTGAGTGCATGGAGTGCTGCTGGGTCGTAGCGTTGGCGGGGCAGAGGTCCAGGGTTCCTGGTGCTGGTCGTGGTCGGGTCACGGACGGGCGCAGACAGGCTTGCTCTTGGTGCGCATTCGGCGCGCCCTCTGCGCGCGGCCGCCATTAAGTAGGGGTCGGGGAGAGCTGGACAGCTGGGAGGCGGGGAGGGGAGCTGGATGGGCCAGTCGTGCTTGGGTGGAGGAGCCACGGGGGCAGCAGCGGCGGGGAAATAAGGGATAAAGAAAAGGGGGGAAATAAGCAGAGATAAGGCACAAAAGAGCAGAGATGCAGAAAAGTGCAGAAAGGTAAAAAATAGAAGAGGGCAGAAAAACGAGTGAAAGAGCAGAGCAAGAGGAAGGAGACAGACGTCCACTGGACCACCAGGGATGAGGCGCAGGGAAACCTGCGGGTGGAGGAGGGCCTCGATCACCAACACACAAGAGTGCAAGTGCAGGGGCAGGCCTCACTTAATGGTGGAGCTGTGAGGGAGGGGGAGCAATTTCACTGACAATGAGTCAGTGGTCTTGCTCGCCTGTTTCCGCAGCGGCCGCCATTAAGTAGGGGTCGGGGAGGGCTGGACAGCTGGGAGGCGGGTGCAGGGAGGGGAGCTGGATTGGGCTGGTCGCGCTGTGGGGGGGCCGCGGGGGCAGCAGTGGCGGGGAAATAAGGGATAAAGGAAATAAAGGAAAGGGGGAAAATAAGCAGAAATAAGGCACAAAAGAGCAGAGATGCAGAAAAGTGCAGAAAGGTGAAAAATAGAAGAGGGCAGAAAAATGAGTGAAAGAGCAGAGCAAGAGGAAGGAGACAGAGGTCCACTGAACCACCAGGGATGAGGCGCAGGGAAACCTGCGGGTGGAGGAGGGCCTCGATCACCAGCACACGAGTGCAGGGGCAGGCCTCACTTAATGGTGGAGCTGCAAGGGAGGGGGAGCAATTTCACTGACAATGAGTCAGTGGTCTTGCTCCTCAAGCTCTGCCCCCTCTCTCTAGTTCGAATGTTATGGGCTGGCGGATCATACTGGGAAAGCTTTAACTAATTTTTGCCACTCACCTTATGGGGAAGTTATTAATTTGCTTATTTGTAACTACCGCTTGCTCTTGATTCCTTGTCCACTACTCCAGTTTTAAAACCTACATTTATTGGAAGAGATTGCAGCAGTCTAATTGATTTTATTTTCATAAGACATGCTAGGGCTCCTTTCCAATTATACTGTTCCAGAAACCGCCCATCGCGATCACCGCATGTTGTCCATCTCGGGGGAAGGCAGCTATTGATAGTGTAAAGAAAGGACCAATGATTACATTTGCCAAGGACAAGGGTGTTATGATGAAATGGGAAAATATAGACAAGAAGCTTTTGATAACCAATCTGATTACATAACAAAAAGACAGAAGTATTACCATGTTTAGTTTAAAAGGCTAAACTGAAGACATTAGTTTCAATTTTTCTGTGTTATGTAAATCTGTAAAGGAGTTGCAGCTGGTCTCTCGTCATCCCTGGAAGGCTAAACATCCACCATGGTTTGATGATAACTATTCAAAATCTCCCAGGAATTTGTTAAAAGCACTTAAATGAATCCCTAGAAATAGGTAGTATGTCCGCTTTTGCAGATCAGCATACAAAAAGTCTGTTTGTGATATCCTCACCACTGTTGGCGTTAGACCTGGCATCCTTGGTGCGGTTTCCCCTTCTTTTTTGGCTTCTGACCTCCTGTTTTGCGGACTTCATTTTCGCTGGCCTTAGTATTTTGGGCACTTTACCAGTGCTGAAAAGTGCATGTGCTCTTTCCCTAAAATATGGTAACACTAGCATATCCACAATTTGCATATTTAATGTACCTATAAGTCTCTAGTAAAGTCCACTACATGTACCCAGAGTCTGAAAATTAAATGCTACTAGTGGGCCTGCAGCCCTGATTGTGCCACCCACTCAAGTAGACCTTTAAACATGTCTCACTGTCTCAGAACTGCCAGCACAGAGCCGGTGTGTGTCATTTTAAACTGCCTGTCGACCTGGTAAGTTAACCCTCTTGCTTGGCCCAAATCTTCCTTTTTAATACATATACATCACTCCGAAGGTAGGCCCTGGACAGCCCCAAGGGCAGGCTGCAATGTATTATAAATGTTGAGCATGTACTTTTAAGTGTACATGTCCATGTAGTGAAAAACTCTTACATTCATTTTTCACTACTGCAAGGCCTATCTCTCCTATAAGTTAACACTGAGATTACCTTAATACATTTTATAAGTGTTATTTCCAATTGGGAGAAGATAGATATTTAGAATTTTGTGTCTCTGGACTCACAATTTAAAATCACAACTTATGGCAAGGTCAGATTTTAAGTTGTAAGTCTGAAAATTCCACTTTTAGAAAGTTGTCATTTTCTTACTTCAACCATTCTGTGCCTCTGTCTGTCTCTCAATTCACCTCTGGGGTGGGGGACAGCTGGACTTTGTACATTCAGCCGCACACAAAGGGAGCATAGTTGTGCCTGATGGGTCATTTACATTGTGATGGGCCATCGCCAGGTTGATGGGCAATCTTGGTCAGAATGGGAGGGAGGAGCTGACACTTGCACCTGAATTGGACTGTGCCTGTCCCCACTCAGAGCCTGGAGCCAGGGCAGGGAGGGCAGGGACCATGTGCACTTTAAAGGCTTCTCTTTAAAGTCTCACCCACTTCAAAGGCACAGCTAGGTATAAGTACTGGACCCCGGACACTACCAACTCAGTACACTTCTGGACCAGAGATCACTCTGCCAAGAAGGACTGCTGTGCTGCTGAAAAGGACTCTCACTGCTGCACTCCTGCTCTGCCTTACCTGCTGCTCTCCTTGTCTGGTAGTGAGAAGTACTGGACTTGCATGTCTACATCCCCAGAACCAAGTGACTTCATGGGCCTCCTGTGCTGAAGTCTCAGGGGCATCAAGAACTTTATTCAACCCAACTACAGCCTCTGGACTCTGACAACTGTGAGTTCGGCCCTGCCATGTAGTGCCAAATCAGTCCTGGGCTCTCGGACGTTGGTTCTCTGGCTGTCTCTGCTAAACTCCATACAGTGCCGACTTTGCACCATCGGAACCGATGCATTACCTTCAACGCTGACACATCGCCTCTTCAAGGACATCACAACGCCAACGACTCGCTGACGATGAATCTGCCTACTGCACGACTCAGAATCGACGCATCGTCTCCAATCCTAAAGACTGACGCATCTCCTTCGACCTCTCCCCACATAAGGCTCCTTGACGTTGATATTTCCTCCATAAAGGTACTGTTTGCAGCAGGCCCTGGATGGCTCTTGTATCCGACCCACGTTCCATTGCGGTCGGCCTGACTTTTTAGATTTGACCCAGTTCAGTGCGACCAGATAGCCCCGGTTGGTGCTTTATTTTTCCAAGCACTGTATTTCAAGATATTCTTTAAAAATTCATAACTCATGTTCTACTTAGTGACTTTTGTCGTTTTGGTCTTGTTTTGTTAATTAAATTAAGCTTTAGTTTTCTAACCTGGTGTGGATTCCTTTTGTGTGGTGTTTTGTTTTAACTGTTTAACTGTATTGTGTTGTGTAGATATTTTACACATTGCCTATTAAGTTAAGCGTACCTGCTCTGTGCCAAGCTACCAGAGAGTAGGCACAGGTTAATTTAGGGTGTGTATCTAACTTACTCTGTGTAGGATTGTGGTTCCTGCTTGGACAGGGTGCCTACCACTGCCAACCAGAAAACAAATTCTTATAGTTGACTAGGTTTTATTCCACTTATCCTAGCCTGCCATCCTAATACCTATGCACTCAACTGAGTTAGTTATGCTCCTCCGGGAACGTGGTGGGGCTGTGGGCCTCTGTAGAAATCCATCCTCTGGAGACCTCTTGGCGGTTGCGTTAGTCTCTTGCTCATCAATTTTGGTGCTGTGCCCAGGGTATATTTCTTTTTGCTACGGTCCTTTAGCGTCCCAAACTCCTCCTCCAGATTCTTCCCTTGGACTTTCTTGGGCATGCTCTCTGGCAACTCCTCCTCCATTTGCAGTACTTCTTCTCTCTCAATGCCAACTTCACTTACTGTATGAAAGAGTCCTTTCTTTGTTTTTAAATACATTGTGCTTTCTTTATTTTAACTTTTTTTACTTCCTTTGTACATTCTACTGTTACAGCTGTTAGCGAGCAGATATTTTACAATGCCGAGGATGAATGTTCTATAATAACCTAGGAGACCTAGGAAGGCTCTCGTGTCTTTCTTATTCAGGATGAAGGGAATGTTAGTGATGGCTTTTACCTTTTCCTCTTGGGGTTCGATGAGCCCACCACCAAGTATGTATCCTAAATATCAGGGCTGGTGGTGGGCGAATTTAGATTTTTTTGCTTTGATGTGCTTAGGACCAGCGGCTTGTAAGTCTGATATAACAGCCTGTAAATGCTTAACATGGTCGTAATTGGTAGTGAATATAACCATGACATCCGAGTATGCTGAAGCTTAATGGCTGTGAAGTTTAAGAAGATGATTCATTAAAAGTTGCAAGGTGGCAGGTCCCCCATGCAGCCCAATGGGATGGACTGTGAATTGGAACAACCCGTAGGGAGTGGAAAAAGCTGCCTTCTCCTTCTCCTTGTTTGAACCTGTCCGCTATAACTGTCATCTCAGTCAGTAGCTCCCCGTCTACACCGCTAATCTCTACAACGCTAATAGTCTCTCTACGTTTTCTTAGCAGCGAGGCTAGAATTGAGCCCAGGCGCTCGCCCTCCCCATACGTGCGGGCCGTCGTATATTTACTCAAATGCTTAATTTCGGCATCCGCCGCCTCGTGATATTCTTCCAGCAAGGTCTGGAATTCCTCTTTGATACTGTCATCAGAGCCTGTCAGAACCCTTCGCTCCAAGGTCTTAAGGGATTTCTCTAAGTCCGAGAGTCTCTTCCGGAGAGCTCGAAGTACTCCAGAGTGCTTGTTCATGGCTATTCTTCGGATGTACACCTTAAATGTTTCCCATTATACCGCAAAGGTATCAACTGACCCTTCATTGCATGCGAAGAATGTTTCTATATTTTCCGCTATTTCAGATTTAAAAACTGGGTCAAGGAGTGAGTACGGGAGAAGCACCATGTGAATGGGGGGATATACTTCTGTGGGCTGTCCAGGACCAGCAGTACCGGTGAGTGGTCCAAGAGAGTACGAGGGAGCACAACACAATTGCAGATCTGGTCACGTAAGGTTTGTGAAGCCAATGAATAATCGATCCTAGAGTGTAGGTCGTGAAATGCGGAGTAGTGTGTGAACCCCCCCTCCCAGGAGAGCGTTGTCGCCACACATCGCCGAGTTCCAAGTGTGTCATCACATCTGCAATCGTATGCGCCGCTACCGAGGTGCGACGTTCCAGTCCTCCCGACCTATCCAGTTGTGAGTCCAGGACGCAGTTAAAGTCGCCTCCCCACAGCTGCACATGCCCCCCATACCCACGCATCTTTTCTAGTAATAGTGTGTAAAATATGGGGTTGTCGAAGTTTAGACCATAAACATTGACTAGTATCAAATCCACCCCCTTCCCACTGCATCAAGATATTGCAAATCTGCCCTCCGAGTCAGTGTCGAGTGGCTCCAATTTGAATTCCTATTTGGGGTTAACCCATGTGATTACTCCGCGGTCGTGCGACATAAACCCTGCGACATGCGTTTTACCCTTCAGCCCTCTACTGTGGAGCATGGTACTGTTTAGGGGTAAGTTCGATTCTTGCAGTAAAGCTATATCTATGTCCTGCCTCGCCAGGTAGGCCATTACTTTCCTAAGCTTTCAGTAGTCATTGAGGCCTAGCATATTCCATGTTAGAAAATTAAGCTTACTGGCATGCGTCTGCGTCATGCGTACTATTAGTCTTCATTCTAGAAATCTGTGTGTCAGCTGTCATTATCCTGCGTGCTATTGGTTAGAAAACAGTTCCTGTTCTGGCCTATGTCTACATCATACCAATTACAGTAAGGATCTGGACTCTGTGCCCCCCCACTCCCCCACCCACGCCAAGCGCCCCCCAACTGTGCCATGGCAAAGCCCCCCTACACAAACCCCTAACAGCATAACAATTATAACATCTGTCAATGTCAAACAATTAACAAAATAGACAATACAGTGGTGGTTCTCACTCGTGCTCCCCCTGTGAATTAAACCAAATTAGGCATTTTGCCTATCTCCGTCCGCCATCTTGCACATCTTGTGCCTCTGGTTAGTCATATACAGCATCCATTATATCCCTCAAGCCTTGCTTTTACCGCAAATATCAATATGGCGCTCTTCTATACAATCTGACCCTTGCTCTATAATCAGGTTACCTTTTAGCAATTATTCCTTAGTCCCACATTAGCCCCCTCTGCCCCCCATCAGCTTTAAAGATCTCTTCCAAATACTACTCATCATACCCACTGCGCCCCTCCCATTATTCAAACTTATCTGCAGTAGAGGATGACTCGGCATTTAGTTCTGGTCATCCAGATTGCCTCCGGCCGCTCCCTCTGGGCTGGTCTGATCTGAGCTTTGCTACTTCTCTTTCGACCATTCCTTCAAGGCTTTCTGCAGTGTTTTAGGGTCTGTAAAAATCTGCCATTTTCCTTGTCTGGTCACATGGAGTCTACTAGGTATAACATGGCGTAATCCAAATTCTGCTCGCGTAATTGTCTCTTTAGTGGTGCAAACTTTCTGTGTGCCTCTTGCACGCGCATCGTGAAGTCAGGGTATAGCGATATTGCAGATCCCTCGTACTGCAGTGACTGTTTCTCCTGAGCTGCTCTCAATGCGGCGTCCCTGTCCCGGTAATTTACCAGCTTAGCAATGATAGGCCTCGGGGCGGTGGCGGTTTCGGGCCCAACGAGCGGTGCGCCCTCGCCACAACAAACATCGTGTGGAACCTCTCCTTTCCAAGCAGCATGATCAACAGCTTCTCCACAAAGAGTTGCATGTTTCCCACTTGCGTGGTTTCCGGTAGTCCTGTGATGCGGACATTGCTTCTTCTGGAGCTCACCTCAAGGTCCTCTGCCTTATCTTGGAGGGATTGTAACACCTTTCCCATCAGCTTTTGATCCAATTCCAACTCCGTCTGGGCCTCCTCCTGTGGTAAATAATTTAATTACCGGGACTTAATTTGATACAGAAACATAATAAAATAGCTCAGTAAATAAGAGGCAGAATCCGTGGTATTAGAGGTTCGGAATGGGCTTTATTCCAATGGTCGATTATAATCGGTTGCTCCAAGTTCCATCACCACGAAGGTTCAGGAAGTGAAGTACATACATTATTGATAATTATTCACTTTTATACAATAGGCATTATAGTGAGGCCAATGCAAGAGGCGTAACAATTGATAGCAAAGATAACATTTCACATGCGTAGCTGAAGGAGTCGTAATTGGGTGTAACAAGGAAAACGTCATTGGTTATGATGTCACATATGGGTGGACCTATGAAATAATTTCGCAATGTCAGCAAAAATACTTGGCAGGGATGCGCGCGCAGCAGTATGACGCATGATTGACGTGCGACTAGGGGGTGAAGGGGACTTGACATTTAGCTCTACATGTGGCGACAGAAGTCTGGAGGGTCAAGTCAACCTAATCCCAAATCATATCTAACATCCTATGTTTAAAGAACTATGTTATCCAGAAGGGAGGTCTCTTAGAGTAGAATCTTATTCTATACTGACTATACTGACTGTTAGTGCGTGTACAAGCGTCTAAGTGTCTACACTAGATGCGAGGGCAGGAATCTTCCATAGTAACAGGGCTATGAATTACTTGCATGAAGACAGAGAAGCCGGGCCTTTGCTCGGTAGCTGGAAGAATGTTTATTGAAACTACTAGACAGGAATGCATCGGGCAGGGAACGGAGCAGATAATTTCGAAGGTAAAATACAGTTTCTTGGCAGGCAACAGGCTGATGTCAGGCTTCGTGAGCCGCGCAGGGAATGAGACAAAGTTCATGGTCACAGATGCAGGCTCAGACTGGAGCTTCAGAGGCAGAAAGCAAGAAAAACTTGATGACAGAGTCAGGGCCTACTTGCCTGGACTGTAAAAATGGCATAAGTAAACCATATAAAGGCGGTGGCCTTTTGTACTTAGGAATGGGATATCCGGCCTATTCATGGCGGATCTGAAAGAGGACATGTTGACGGTGGACGCACATGTGTTTGCGTCTTCATAACTGGAACTGGAGGGAGCATACATGTACTTGTGATTCATACATGAAACCATTGGGGTCCAAGATAGGGGACATAACTGACCAGAAAAATCCATATTTCCACATTCCCTCCTTGTCCCCTACTTGCCCGTCAAGAGATATCAATCTTCATTAATCCATTGATCTGTTCATATAGCATCATTTGTTCTTCTTTTTTCTTCTGGGACGAATGAAATCTTGGTGATGGGACACACGATGTGGCACACAGACCACAAATCGCTGGTCCACATTGTAGGCATAGACAGCAACTGAAAAGTATGAGAAAGCCAATACCTAGGAAGGATAGGACCTTCCATCCAAAGGTAGATAATACATTCCAAAACCAACCGGACCAAGTCCAGGTGCCTGGATTCTGGTGTATCTGGCTTACAATCTTATGAAGGCGAGTTATGGCTTTATATACAGATGGCGAATTTTCTGGTATGAAAATGCAACAACTTGATCCGATGACCCTACAAGCTCCGCCCCTATCGGCCAGGATGACGTCAAGGACAAGACGATTTTGAAGCACAACAATCCGCATAGCAGACTGCTCTTCTGTTAAATTGCCTAAGGCGGAAATAGTTTCGTTCACTACTGCTTCAAGGGTTCTGGTTAATCTACGTATCAGCTTACTATTAGTAACTGTGCCTATATAGGGAAAGAGACCTTTATTGAAATCTGTGTATTTTTCCCATGCTGTTTCAGTGTAATCGACTATTGGGAGATCTCTCCTTTCTCTATTGAGTACTAAATGAGTATTTCTGTGATAATCAGGAGGAGCTAGAAAAACAGGCGGCAAAAGAAATCCAATGTAGCAGGTACCATCCCAATCTAGAGACAAACGTACATATGCCGTCTGACCACATATGAAATAGGAATGGCGGGAAGCTCTAAATGTAGACTTGCCTTGATCACTAAATTCTACTACAGTGGTGCATCTACTATGGCCCATATGTATGGAACCATTCTTTCTTACACATAATTCACCTTTTACTGGAAATATTGACATAGCGGGCAAAATTGGAGTAGCTTCGGATTCGACATTTAGGATCATAAGATTAAGCGTAAAATTACCTAATCCATACACTTCATTTTCTAGATCAGTTCCTGTTCTCTGGGGAAATCCCTCCTTGTTAGGATAGCAGACCTTAAGTAAAACTAAATTCAAATTTCCCCATACCCAGTTATCTTGATAAACTGCAGAATTCGAATCTAGGGAATTGATTAAGCTAAACCATGCTCCACAGGAGCCGTTGTGTGTGAACGGGTATGGAAAGAGAGGTAGAATTCCTTTATAATTCTGATAGGGAGGGAGTCGGCCACATATCCAACAATTTGTAGCATTGCTAACCTGATGGGAATGATGTAACATACTAATAAACGTGTTATTGCGCAGCGCAAATCTATAAGACAACTCAAGCGGAGGTAATTCACTAAAAGAATGTTCAGCAGTAACATTATAAACGTGTCTAAAAATAGGATAATATATATGCAACAATATACTTGCAGTAATTATTAAAAGACTTAAGGAAAACAAAATTAATAACGTCACTGTACAATGACTACGCAGTGATTTACAGTACGCCTGTCGTTTCAACATTTTTCGGGTGCATTCTCTATTCAGGTCCAAGGGATACATGTCAGAGACAATTCAACCGCTTCACCTCGGAGAGGACTTAAACAATCAAATTGCTTGACTGATTGGATCTGAGTTTTAGTTTATAAAGTTCGGAATTACTCTTTTCAACAAAAGGAAGTTTTGAGTCAATGGGTGAAGACACACGAGGTGTGGTATTCACATCCGCTGGTAGTCCATGAAATTTCTTGATATGACTTGAATGAATCCAGCCTTTTCTGCCCTCGATCTTCACGGCTGTCCTTGTGGTGAGCAAGACCAATTTCGGTGACTTCCACCTAGGATCCAGCTGAGTCTTTCGATCAAAGTTCCTCACTAAAACGAAATCCCCCGGAATTACGTCATGGGGTTTCACCTCAGTGTTGTCAGGAAAAGCTGCAGCTACCTGTGAACGACAAGATTGTAGTGCAGACATCAAGGAAGCCAAATAATCTGTCAGCATATTACAGTCAATATCAGTTATTTTGCGTGGTATAGGTGTCCCCCACATATTTGGTGGTCTGCCAAAGATCACCTCATACGGGGATAGCCCTGTTCGAGAGTGTGCTACCATTCTTGTGTAAAAGAGTGCAACTGGTAACGCTACTACCCAGTCGACACCTTTCTGTCTGCATATTTTGGACAATCTAATTTTCAGGGTCTGATTATGTCTTTCTACGAGACCTGCTGCTTCGGGGTGTCGGACACAGTGGAATTTCCACTGATAGCCTAACAAAAGTGAAACGTGTTTCATTAATTCGGATGAGAACGGCTGGCCGTTATCTGAGTGAACAACACGTGGTAAACCGTATCGTGGGAAGAATTCTCGAACTAACTGTTTGGCAGTAGTCGGGGCCGTGTAATCTGAAACCGGGTATGCCTCTGTCCAACGGGAAAGAGCACAGACAACTACGAGAACATATTTGAATCCTCGACATCGTTCCATCTGGATATAATCCATCTGGAGGACTTCAAAAGGGTGATCAGGAGGCTGAAATCCACCCTGTTCTACGGGAACGCTTTTTCCTGGGTTGAACTGACAACAGATCATACAGGTACGAACTTTTTGTTTGGCTGCAGCTCGTAAATGTTTATTGAACCAAATGTGTTGAATGCTGTCTAGCATAGCTTTTT
The DNA here is from genome assembly GCF_964204655.1 of Triturus cristatus. Lineage (NCBI taxonomy): Eukaryota > Metazoa > Chordata > Amphibia > Caudata > Salamandridae > Triturus > Triturus cristatus. Next base: position 418,616,472 of record NC_140585.1, on the reverse strand, counting down.
CTCCTAGATGTGCTGGACTATGTACAGTGTTAATTATAACCTGGACCATTGAATCAGGAAGGAACCACACAGACTTTTCCTTCATCAACCATCCTTGATCCGTTTGGATCCCTCCTAATTCAGTCCATTTCTTTATTTCGTCTGGTGTAGCATGTGTCTGTATATCAATTACGTCAAGAGTAGGATCTTTAACCGTCATACAATGTGTTGGCGTCGGGACTATTGTCTTTGTCATGTCGGATGTTTGAGTTTGAGCAGTCTGTTTAGCTGTTCTGTCAGCTAGATCATTGCCTTGAGAAATGATATCAGTAACTTTCGTATGAGCTTTACATTTCATAATTGATATTGCAGTGGGTAGATGTATTGCATCTAATAAAGCATGAATGAGGGGTCCGTGCTGAATGTGGGCACCGTGAGAAGTTAAATAACCTCTCTCTCGCCACAGCACGCCGAAGTCATGTGCAACTCCGAATGCATAACGTGAATCAGTGTATATGTTGACTTTTTTATTTGTGGCTTGAATACAGGCTTGTGTCAGAGCGACAAGCTCTGCTGCTTGAGCGGACAAGGTATTTATGCAATTTGTTTCAATGATTTCAGTGTCTGTTGTGACTGCGTAAGCGGCCACTAGTTCTCCTGTACCTTTTCTCATACATGAACCATCTACATACAACGTCAGGTCTGGGTCTGACAATGGGACATCTGTCAAGTCTTGTCTGGGTTTCGTCGTGATTGTAATAACATCAATACAGTCATGAGCTAGTGGGTCTGTTCCTTTTACAGGTAAAAGTGTGGCAGGATTCAATGTGTTACAACGTCTGATTTCTATATGTGGCTGAAACAGTGTTAGTTCGTACCCTGTAAGTCTTGCTATAGTCAAATGTTGTGTTTGCGTTCGATTCACAAGAACCTCCACTGCATGTGGTACTTGTACTGTCAATGGATGTCCTAACACTATGGCATCGCTTTGTCTGATTGCTAAAGCTGTCGCTGCCACTGATTTCAGGCACGCAGGCAGAGCCTGAGCTACGGGATCTAATGTACTAGAAAAATAAGCACACGGTTTGTGTGATCCTGCTTGTTCCTGTGTGAGTACTGACAAAGCAGTACCTTCTCGTTCTGTAACAAAGAGTGTAAAATGTTTTCTGTAACATGGTGTTGCTAAAACAGGTGCTTGGCATAGAGCTTTCTTTAAGCTTTCAAAAGCTTGTGTATGTTCCTGAGTCCAAGGGAGAACAGTCGATGTGGCTGCCTCCTGTGTTGTCAACTGAATGAGTGGTTTTGCTAGAAATGCATACTGAGGGATCCACTGCCTACAATATGAAGTGAGGCCTATAAAAGCCCGCACCTCCTTTTGTGTCTTGGGTATTGGCATGTTAGCTATTAACTGAATGCGGTCGGGTGTAAGCTGCCTTCCCTCCTTGGACAGCGAGTGTCCAAGATAAACAACTCGCTGGACACAGAATTGCAGCTTAGAAGGGGACACCTTGTGCCCCTTTTCGGCTAGAAATCGTAAAACTGTCAGTGATGCTTTCTCACATTCGGGTTCGCTTCTAGCGGTGATCAGCAGATCATCGACATATTGAAGCAAGGCAGTGTTAACTGGCATGTGGATACTGTCGAGTTCTCGTTTCAGTGCTTGGCTATAGATGCTGGGGCTTTCTGTAAATCCTTGAGGTGCGCGTGAGAATTTGAAGCTACGTCCATTTAAACTAAATCCGAACAAATATTGGCTTTCCGGATCTATTGGGACGCTGAAAAAGGCATTTTTGAGATCAATTACAGTAAAGAATGTTGCTTCGGAATCAATAGCTGTCAGTAATGACGAGATATCTGGGACCACAGGGAATTGTGGCACAATGCATTTGTTCAATTCGCGCAAATCAATGACCAATCGATATACTGGCGGGGCCTTCGGATCTGTTCGTTTAAGAATCGGAATTATCGGTGAATTACATACATTGGAGTCTGTTTCTACAACCACTCCTTGGGCAATGAGCTCGTCAATGATTTGTAGTAAAGCCACTACAGCATCTGGTGGTAACTTGTATTGTCGCATTCGTGGTAGTACCACTCCTGCCTTTAGTGTAACTCGATATGGTGTAATATTCATGCACCCAACATCAGTAGGGCCTTGTGCCCATAGATGTGTAGGTAAAGTCTGTAGTCGGGGATCCATGTCTCTAGACACATAGTGACCTTTAAAATCACGTAAAAACAATCTTACTCCTTCCGGAGAACAACATATTATAGCTCCTAGAGCTTTCAGTGTTTTTATACCTAACAAGTTTTCTGGACAGGATTTAGTGAGCAATAAATCTGTAGTTCGGGTCAAAGGTCCTATCGTAAGTGGAAGAGGCTGTGATACTTCATTAACAATAGGTTTTCCTGAAAAACCAAGGGAAATATTCTGTGAGCCTGAGAGGGGTGCCCCTGGAACTTCACTACGTTTTATTGTTGTTCGACTTGCCCCTGTATCGAGTAAAAATTTTCTGTCTTGACCTAATAATTCACTATGTACATAAGGTCCTTCTTGGTCTACAGGGATCTCGATAAGGGGTAAGTCACCTTCCCTCTCTAGGCTGTTTCATGCATATCGTTGATAATCAGGATAGTCATACTGTGCGGTCTGGTACAGCTGTCGGGTCGTTGTTTGTGTGGCAGCAACAGGCAGCGCAGGTGCAGCTGGCACAAACTGTATAGACTGTTGCGGAGCTGGCATGGACTGTGCATGCTGCAAGGCTCCTTGTTCATTCTGATCCTGTCTAAGTGGCCGTGGTCTTTCTTTTGTAATACCTGTGGCGATATTACGCTTCAGGACTGGACAATCGTGTACATAATGACCTGGTTGTTTACAATAGTTGCATGTCCCTTTTACAGGTCCTGCTGAATCACCGGAATGTGTCGTACCCTTTTTATGTCCTTCAGCTGGAACTGTCTGGGAGACTAGCATTTTCATTTTTGTGTCTTTCATGCGTCTTTGTTCATGATCTTGTTCCTCTCTAATTCTATTGTGATGATACTGTAACATTTGTAACATTTGTGATGGGGTGTTACCTTGCCAGGTACTCTCGAATTTTAATACTCTATTCTTCACTTGGGGCAAGGAATTTTCAACTAATTTTGTCACAAACAGATGTGGGTATGATTCGCTACTTGCTTTTATGCCACTATTTATACCAAAACATTTTTCAAATCGTGCATAGAAATCACTAGTGTCTTCATCTTGCTTTTGTTTACAGGCTGAAATTGCACCCCAGTCTTCCTTTTTCGTGGTTAATAAACGTGGCAGTACCTGTACTAGTAAACCTGGTAGTGCTTTAGTTTTGTCCCCAAGCCCCGAACCTGGACCTCGGGCCTTTTCTTCATTTTCTAATGCTGTCCAGTCTATCTTTTGGTCTCCCACCTCCCACTCTTTTTCCTTGAGTTTTTCATAAATGCCAGCAGGCATCAATACCTTTAATATGGTCATAATGTCGTGATAGGTATACTCTCCCATGAGTAACATGTCTTTAATTTCTCGGTGGAAACCCGCTGGGTCTTTGTCATGACTGGGTACCACTTTCTTCATTTCTAACAATTCTATTTTCGATATGGGCGTATATACAAATACACGTTTAAACTCATTGTCCTCGCCTTTTATTGGGTGTACTTCTCGTAAGGGATTCTGTCTGTCCATGTAATACGTGGTTCTTTCCTTAATGGGCAGTGAGACATGTTCTGGGCATATAAAAAGAATGTACTGCTTTCTTGATTCTAGTATTTCTTTAATTAGCTTAGTACCTGAACCTCTCCATCTATTCGTGAGTAATTCAGTCAATATATCAGGTAAGGGACCAGGGTCTGAATGTTGGCTTTTATATAGTATAAGAAGTTGTTGAATCATATAAATCCCAGCTAAACGCTGTTCATCTGGGGTGAGATTCAAAAATGTGTGTGCTACTGTATCATCATCATACTTTCCGGGACTGTCAACCCAATGAACGGCTGACCTGGCTAATTCTTGTTCATCCATAGAATCGAGAAAATGATAACCCCTTCGTTCTCGCAGTAATTTGTCAACGGCTTGGAACGACTGCTCGGGGGACCTTATATTTATTATAGGTGTTTGAAAATTCCTGTTATTTTCTAGACATATCGGACGTATCGGGTCAGTAAGACATCTAGTACTTTTACAAGATCTTCCTCTACCTACATAGGCTATGGTTTCTGACCGTCCTGTGGGCAGTCCTGATCCTTCCTCCTCATTTTGTTCAAACTGGTCTACCGCTAATCTCTCTTCGTGTAGGCGTTCTATTTCTTTACGGATCTTTCGGCACATGGCTATTATACAGTTTTGCTTATCATGTCTCCCTTCTGATATATTCTGGCTCCATCTGGTAAGAATTTGCATTGCTTCCGGGTCTACCCCCGGTCGGTCTTGATTTCTGATCACACAATTTATGAGGAAACGTAACAGTTCCCCCTGTATTTCCACTTTCTGGTATTCCATAGCTCTGTTAATACATTCAGAATCTCGCCCTGTTTGGACAAAATGGTATATATTATCTAGATGCATAGTCATTCCTGGTAACTTCCCTAAATACACCGCGGCTCGTCTGATACGTAATGATGCCAGGGTCATTTCGTCCTCTTTTCCGGGCACAGGGTCATATCTACAATCTATAAGAAGTTCCTTAAGCGTACGGGCATTTATGAGTTTGGGGGTACGTGGATGTGCTGACTCTTGAAAGGTAAGTTTATTTATTCTGGGTGGCGTAGAAAAAATGTTGGTAGCACCTCCCGTAGCCCCATCTGGGGTATCGGGCGTGAAAGGATTCGTTGAACGCGATACAGCAACTATAGGTGTGGACACAGCTGTAGAAGCAGCTGTAGGAACAGATGTGGAAACAGATGTGCTTGCCGGGACTTGTGTCAGGATTTGGTGCTGTAGAGATACAGATACAGGATCTCGGCGTTGAACCTCCCCGGCCAACGGTCTATGTGGGGCGGGGTTAGCATACTCGGGAGCTGCGTCATCTAAATATGAGGAAAGAAAAACATCTTCTGCGGTTCTAGGATGCCCCTTGGGATGTACCTTTATTGGAAATAATGGGGGTGGCAAGTCTTTTGGTATCCCCGCAGTAGCCTTAGGTAATCCCTCGGCCAGAAGGGGATACATACCCTTCATAAGGGCATGTCTTTGTCTGTCTACTTGTTCTGATTTCACTCGTGCACCTTCTTCAATTAATAGATTTTCTCGGACTTCATTTGAATTCTCTTTACTCTTCTCTTCCTGTCTACGTGCTTTTTCTGTACGTCTATACGATTCTTTACGCCATAATTCAATGGCGTCTTTCTGTGATTGTCTAGCTTTCTTTTTCCATAATTCTTCCTCTACTTTCACGATGCACTCTGCATCCCAGGTCCCAGCCGCGGGCCACCTCTGACTTTCTGGTAATTCCTTAGTGTAGTCTACCCATAAATCAAGAAATAATATAGCGTCTAAGCCGTGTTTATGATACATGAAGTACCCTGGAGTGTCCCTAGGAGGAATAGGAACAGCTTCTTCGAGTACCCCTTTTCTAGTTGTGATCTGTCTTAATTTCGAAAAGAGCGGCATATTGAGAACTGATCTGATACTTGATCTTGAACAAACTTAATACAGTAATCACAATAATGAACAGTCATTCATACCACAATATGCAGAACGTACTAAAAACATTTAACATTTAACATTTAACTGAGCAACAATGATGATACGATCTAAGGAAACTTAATTACTGACCATAATACTCGGCATTAACTGAATTATTCTGAATTTATATACTAGATATACTAGATGTACTGCTAAACAGTACAGATACACTGCTGAAACAGTGTAGACCGGATTTGTGTACCCAAACCCGTCTGGACCGGCACAACTTATGTGCACGCCAGAACGCCTCCCCAGTAATGGTACTCACCGGGTAGCTCGGAACGGAAGGCCTCGGAAACTGAACTGAACTTGAACCGGACTGGACTCGACTCGAACACTTCGGAAACTGGACTCGACTCGGGACTTCGGAAACTGGTGGGCCTCTGTATACCTCGGATCTTGCTCTCTCAGCTAGGCTCTGGTCGGGATACTTCGCACTTCTCACCGCCTCGTCTGGGTGTTGATCGCAGCCTCAGTCGCCCCCGCTTGACCGGAGGGAGATACAGGAAATCCTGCTGGTACGCGTTGTTGTCCGTCCAGCTGTGGCAGGAGACCGGGCCTGCAACGCACCACCGGCGCGTGAGATGAGAAAGTGTCCCTGTTCGGGCGCCATTCATGTGGTAAATAATTTAATTACCGGGACTTAATTTGATACAGAAACATAATAAAATAGCTCAGTAAATAAGAGGCAGAATCCGTGGTATTAGAGGTTCGGAATGGGCTTTATTCCAATGGTCGATTATAATCGGTTGCTCCAAGTTCCATCACCACGAAGGTTCAGGAAGTGAAGTACATACATTATTGATAATTATTCACTTTTATACAATAGGCATTATAGTGAGGCCAATGCAAGAGGCGTAACAATTGATAGCAAAGATAACATTTCACATGCGTAGCTGAAGGAGGCGTAATTGGGTGTAACAAGGAAAACGTCATTGGTTATGATGTCACATATGGGTGGACCTATGAAATAATTTCGCAATGTCAGCAAAAATACTTGGCAGGGATGCGCGCGCAGCAGTATGACGCATGATTGACGTGCGACTAGGGGGTGAAGGGGACTTGACATTTAGCTCTACATGTGGCGACAGAAGTCTGGAGGGTCAAGTCAACCTAATCCCAAATCATATCTAACATCCTATGTTTAAAGAACTATGTTATCCAGAAGGGAGGTCTCTTAGAGTAGAATCTTATTCTATACTGACTATACTGACTGTTAGTGCGTGTACAAGCGTCTAAGTGTCTACACTAGATGCGAGGGCAGGAATCTTCCATAGTAACAGGGCTATGAATTACTTGCATGAAGACAGAGAAGCCGGGCCTTTGCTCGGTAGCTGGAAGAATGTTTATTGAAACTACTAGACAGGAATGCATCGGGCAGGGAACGGAGCAGATAATTTCGAAGGTAAAATACAGTTTCTTGGCAGGCAACAGGCTGATGTCAGGCTTCGTGAGCCGCGCAGGGAATGAGACAAAGTTCATGGTCACAGATGCAGGCTCAGACTGGAGCTTCAGAGGCAGAAAGCAAGAAAAACTTGATGACAGAGTCAGGGCCTACTTGCCTGGACTGTAAAAATGGCATAAGTAAACCATATAAAGGCGGTGGCCTTTTGTACTTAGGAATGGGATATCCGGCCTATTCATGGCGGATCTGAAAGAGGACATGTTGACGGTGGACGCACATGTGTTTGCGTCTTCATAACTGGAACTGGAGGGAGCATACATGTACTTGTGATTCATACATGAAACCGTTGGGGTCCAAGATAGGGGACATAACTGACCAGAAAAATCCATATTTCCACACTCCACTTCCGTTACTCTTCACTCAGTCATGTCAAGTCTTTGCACTTGTTTATCCATTCGTTCAGTCATTCTGTCCATCCGGTAGGACAGTGAGTCTAACTTGGCATCTATAGTAGATAGGCTCTTCTGCTTCCCCTCAGACAATTAATGTGGTTGTTCTTCCTGGTTCTTTAAGCTCTCTTGAAAGAGACTATCTTCAGTTTCTGAGGCCTTAATGTGGCGTTCCAGGACACATTCCAATTTCTTTTGCCCTCTGGCCAGTTTCTGAAGAGCATTCTCCATCTTGTATCAGATAGGGTTTGAGATCCCACTTCTGACACCACATGTCGGCATGTTCACTGTTTGCCCCAAAAAACGGGAAACAGGGTGCAATTATATGCCTGTCAGCATTTTTATTTAGCATTATAGATCCAATTCCATACTTGTAGGTTCTCTGGTATTGGTGCGGGCCATTCTGCCTATGGAGCCCAGTTCCGTTTTTGCCTTTTCCATACTGTCTTTCTTGTTTTCCTTTGATGGACGGGGAGAGCTCCTGGCTGGATTTCCTGAGAGAAAAAGAAAAATTAAGCAAAGGTAAGTACTCTGTACTGAGTAGTGACTGTAACTATCTCTGCTGATCTACTTCTCCTAATCTATCATTCTTTTCTACTCTTTTATATTAACTGTCGGTAATTATTTCCCTTCTGTTCTTTTTGGCTGATGGTATCTTTTCCTTCTTGTCTTCTTTGTTCTTTTCTAAGACTGTCATATCCCTGAAATTTTGGTTTTTCAGAGGAATTTTGGAGAAATTTCTTGGAGACATTACTGTCCTCTTCTGAAGAGTTTCTGTCCCACTGTAGGCTTAAGAGAGGGTAGAGTAAGGCTAAGTGGAAAAAGAAAATAATGTTTCAAGTTTGGGAGAAGAATTACTTGAATAAAAGGTGCTACGGCTGCTCTCTTCATCCTTGCTCTCGTCTTCTATCAGCAAAATAAAAAGTAAAAGTATGATGTCTGTTTGCCTTTACTCTTTCCGATAAAGCTGAGTTTTTAGTTTGAGGTATTCTCTCTGGGTCAGGATTGGCTGGGTTTTATTCTGATTATCCCAGCCCACCACCCTCGGACCCGTGCACTCACCTGGGTAAGCTATGCTCCTCCAGGAGTGTTGCAGGGCCTGTAGCCTCTCCATAGGAATCTGTCCTCAGGAGACCTCTTGGTCTTGTTATTCTCCTACTTGTTCATGCCGGTGCTGTGCCCCTTGGTAGGTTTCTTTTCACTGCCTTCCTGTGGCATCCAGAACTCCTCCGCCGGATTCTACTCTCTCACACATGCTCTCTGGCCACTCCTCCTCCTTTTGTAGTCTATCTTCTCTCTTGATGCCAAATTCTTCTTTCTGTTTGAAATAGTCCTTTCTTTGTTTATAATCACGTTGTGTTTTCTTTATTTTGTCCTTCCTTTCATTTAACTGTTTTACTTCTTTTGAAGGTGCTGATGTTATCGTGGCTCGCTGAAAAATAGCCGGTAAGTCCCCCCTCCTCTGTCTCTACCCATTCTAACACTCCATATCTCTCACAGCAAGCTATAGTTTTCATCCAAACTCTACCCTTAATACACATTTGTTGGGCAGTAGTCAAGTACCTGCATTGTGCTATGAGAATTATTTATGATGAGTTATTGTTCTCTTCTGTCCCTCATTTAGATATTGCTCGTTCAAGTTTTATTTCTTTTAAAAAAAAAATATTTTTATTTGCATTTTTAACCAATACAAACACAACTGGCACGTCAAAAGTAATTATCCACGCACCCAGGCGCCCCCCTGTCCCCCCCACCCACCACCCATAGTGGCAGCATCGTGGCCATTAGTCCAACAAGATCTGGCTTCATCCTATAAGTCATTCTTCTGTGTTACTCTTATATTCTCCCATCAACCCCTCCTCGGGTGTAGGGCCCGTGGCCTGCCACCCGCCATCTTGGAGCAGTGTCTCACCCATTAGGACTCTTGGTATATCAATCTGGTCCCAAACCCCCATCTAGACCATGGTACCTTCTCCATTTCCCCCACACTCTGCGGAAGTTTCAGGGACAGCCTCTCGCTTTGTAGGTAACTCTTTCCGCCGCCATGTACATATCCATTCCCCTCCTCCAATCACCCAATTGGGGGGGCAACGACGCTCCCCATGCCCGTGCCACGTCCCTTTTCGCCACCACCAGGGCTAACATTGCAAAGATCAGGTGTGGACGGCTCAAATCTATTTTGGTTCCATGGGAAGCGTTGCCTCTAGCACCGTACTTAACTCTCCTAGTATTTGTGTCCAATAGGTGTGGATATTGGGGCAGTCCCAAACAATGTGATTGAAGTCCCCATTCGGATGTCCACATCGGAGGCAACTGGAATCACTAGCTCGACCCATACGATGTAGCCTAACCCTATCATAGTATACCCTATGCAGTATCTTATATTGAATGAGTTGGAGGCGTGATTTAATCACGACTTCTCTATGGTGCATCAGGGCAGCCTCCCAATCTATTGTGTCCATCTCACCCAGATTCTGTTCCCAAGTTGCTCTCAGTTTCCCCAGTCTATCGGGCATGTTATTATTCAAGGTCTTATACGTCAGGGATACTATCTTATTGGGTATCTGTTCTTGCAGCAGACAACCATCCAATGGGGCATATTCGGGTAAGGGAGAGGAGAGCGCCACCTCAGCCCTCCATGCGTGACGCAGTTGTGCATATTTAAGGAACTGGGTAGGGCGTAGCCCATACTCCGCCGCCCGGGTCCCGAAAGGCTTAAGATCCCCCTTTGCCACTAGGTCCCCCAATGTTGAGATTCCGATATCATCCCAACCTCCAAAACCCCCGAGTTTGTGGAGTTCCTTCAGCCAGGAACAAGTCCATATCGGCGTCTGCTTCGTTGGTTTATGTGTCCACCCCATTGTCTTTGTCGCCCTATCCCAGACCTCTATGGTTATCTGTGTGGCCGGGAGTAATCGTCTCCTTCCTGTGCCCCCATACAAATAGTGCAAACTGGTGCGGCGCCTTGGTGTCCCTTTCCAGTCTGTATGTGGGGTGATCTACTGATGCGTGGAGCCATTCATTGATCGGCGCCAGGTGCTCAGCCCAATAATATGCCTCAATATCTGGTAAGGAGATCCCTCCATTATACTGGTTTCTCTGGAGCGTGTCAAGGGCTATCCTTGGTTGTTGTCCCAGCCACAATAGAGAGCGCAATTCCGTATTTATCGCCTTAAATGTCTGTCTGGGGAGGGGAAAGGACTCATTTTGTAGGGCATACAGAAAACGAGGCAATGTAATCATTTTAAACATTGCGGCTCTGCCTAAAATCGTGAGGGGAAGGGCCTTCCATCTAAGGGCGTCGTCTGCAAAATTCGTAACCACTCGCTGGATGTTTCTTTGATAGGACAGATTTCTGTCCGTTGCCAGGTAGATCCCCAGGTACGTAAACCCCGTCTTTGTGACCTGGAGGGCCCCAGGGAGAGGGGGCCACGTTTCCTCCTGTCATGGGCTATACAGGATCGATTTGTGCCAATTTATCGCGTACCCCGAAAAGGAGCCATACCTTCCCTGGAGCCTAAACAGTGCGGGGACCGTAGTGGCCGGTTGAGCAACATACAGCAGAATATCATCCGCGTAGAGCGAGATTTTTTCTTCCTACATATCAGTCCGCGATATTTGAAATCCCCGTATCTCCTCTGCTTGCCAGATCTCACAGGCCACTATTTCTATGGTGAGGGTGAATAGTAGTGGAGATAGGGGGCAGCCCTGCCGGGTCCCCCTCCTAATAGGAAAGTCGTCAGACAGGATCCCGTTCACCTTAACCCGAGCTCTGGGATCAGTATATAGAAGTCCCACCCATTTCCTAAAGTTAGGGCCAACGCCAAATTTGATCAGAGCGGCCTCCAGAAAGGCCCAGTGTACAGCGTCAAAAGCTTTTTCGGCGTCGAGGAAGAGAAACATATGTGGATCCTCTCGTCCCTGTACCTCCATGAGCCAATGGGTCCATCGTAAATTTTGCCTAGTCGCCCTGTCTGGCAGGAATCCTGTCTGGTCCTGGTGCACCAGGCCCGAGATTACCTGACGCAGGCGGGGGGCTAAGATCGTTGCCAATAGCTTAGCCTCCACGTTCAGGAGGGAGATTGGTCGGTAAGACGCGCAGTCCTCTGGGGGCCTGCCTTGTTTATATATAGGTATGATCGTGGCCATCCAAAGATCAAGTGGGAGGATGCCCTCTTGGGCCGCGTCTTTAAACAGTGCTAGCAGGTCGGCCGTCAATAAATCGGCCCCTCTTTAAAAAAATTCAGCTGGGAGTCCATTTGGACCTGGGGACTTCCCTGGGCGGAGTCTGGATATTGCCTCTCTCACTTCCGTGGCCGATATGTCGGCTTCGAGGGTCTCCTTGTCCACGTCCGTTAAGATCAGGTTTGAATAGTAGCCAGGAAAGCCATGATCTCTTCTGATTCACTCAAATCCCTGGCTTTGTAGAAGTCCCTGAAGTAGGAGGCAAACGTCCGGACAATCTGGGGATCCCCCCTCTGTAGCTGCCCCTGCCCGTCGACCACGCCCTCTACCCACCGAGCATCTCTTTCCTTACGGCTTAACCACGGCAAGAGCTTCCCAGATTTGTCCCCGACATCGTATAATCTATGTAGGGTCGCTTGTGCCTGTGCTTTGGCTTCGTCCGTTACTCGGGCTTTATAATTCTGTTGGGTATCAGTCAGGCGCCGGAGCACCTGTGGGTCCCCTTCCGACAAATATCGACGCTCCAGGTTCAGTATTTGGGTTTCCAGGGAATTAAGTTCCTCCTGTGCTTTTCGCTTCCCCCACGATATTCGATTTTGGGCCCTATCTCGGAGCACTGTTTTGTAGGCCTCCCACACTACAACGCCCGACTGCACTGATCCCACGTTCTCTGCAAAGTACACTTTCATGTCGGCCCTAAGGCCCTGCATTATCTCATTATTCTGGAGATCCCATGCCGTCAGTCTCCAACCTCCACCGCAGGCCCTGGGCATCCCACCCAACCGAACCAGAAGGGGGGAGTGGTCCGAGATCCCTCTTGCCAGGTACTCTGCCTCGTCATCAGCCCCAAGTGCATGCCGGGGGAGAAAGATATAGTCCAGTCTCGAGTGTACCTTATGTGCCCCTGAGTAATATGAGAAGCCTCTGGTGTCCGGGTGGAGCCGTCGCCACACGTCTGTCAGGCCCAGTGTAGTCATGACCCTGGCCAGATGCGTAGTCGGGGGCTGTCAGTTCGGTTCCCTGATCGGTCCATGGGGGTGGACATAATGTCATTGAAGTCACCTCCTATGATGTGTAATGTGTCTGGTGTGTCTAACAGGATATCAGCCAATCCGGAGAGGGTCCTGGCCTGGAGTTTCGAGAGGCGTAGATCGAGGCTAGTGTGACCCTCCATCGTCCCCATGTCCCTGATATTCCCACATAGGTGCCCTGGGGGTCCGTCCAGGTCCCGGTTGCTGTAAAGGGGGGGATTTTTTTAATCAAGATAGAAACTCCCTGTGAACCCGCCGTGTATCCCGCATGTGCCAGTACTTTGTAGGCTCCTCTTGCAAGAAACCCACAGTTCATTCCCTTAAGGTGGGTCTCCTGAAGCAGGACGATATCGGGGCGCACCCGTTTAACATGTGTCGTCACCATCCCTCTTTTGATTTTATCCCCTAGGCCATTTACGTTCCATGTGAGAACCTTGTATGGGCTATTTACCTGTCCATCCTCGAGGGGTCTATGGTCAGTCAAAGAAGCCATGGAGTAGTGTGTCTCGAGTTTATCCCTGACGGAGGGTGGACGGTGAGCATATATGCCTGAGTGTTCCTGTGACCAGTGTGCCAACTAAACATAAAATAAAACCTTCCCAACCATAGAACTAGTGCAACCCCCTCACCCTCCCTTCCCACCCCACCTCCCCCTCCCTCATGACTCATCCCCGGCAAATGCTGAGGAGTAGACTTTAGGGCAGGTAGAGGTCTATCGCCCTCCCTCACCCAACTCACGCCGCAAGTTCCAACTCCTGCAGCAGTCCCATAACCTTCGGAACAAAAACAGGAAGAGGTAAAGCTAGAGACAAAGAGAGAGAATCCAGAAGGAGCACGAAGAACGCAGCCACTAGGTTACCTCTAGTCCTCTGTAGAAGTCAGCACGGGAAGAGAGAGCGAAGAATAGAGAAAGGGGCAAGAAAAGGAGGAAAGAGAGAAAAGAAGAAGGAATGCGTGTCCAGCGTGCATGCTCCGGCATGATAGTCCAGGCCATGGCCAACCTCGCAGGCCCATGTTCACGAGTTGGAATCCGGGGGGTCACCCTGGGATGCCCCTGCCTCTGTCAATGTTTCTTGTTCCATCGCCAGTATTTCAGCCGCCAGAGGGTGCATTGAGGGGCCCACCACCTCCTCCTCCCCAGAGGAAGAGCGCCCGTCTACATTTTCATCTTCGGTATCTGGCTGGGGCCATCCAAGGGGGCAAAGCGCGCGAGTGCTCGCCAAGTTTCGAGAGTCTAGTGATTCTCTGCTGCATCGCCTCCGCCTGCCCGCGCCCTTCGGGGCATATGGGGTGGCCTCCAGGGTGCGACCCTTTCACAACTGCCGAGGTCTCAGCGATCTTTGTGAGTCCAAAGGCCGATTGCCAGCGCCGCCTGAGGGTGCCGCGCCGCGTGTCTCTGTGTCCAGTCGTCCCAGGGTGGGGTGCTCCTCCAGCCACTGCCAGGCCTCATCCAGCGTCTGGAAGAAGTGGGATTTACCCAAAAACAGCACTTTCAGTTTTGCAGGGAAGAGCAACATATATTGTATCTTGCGCACTCTTAACTTGGCTTTAACGGAGTCAAAAGTACGTCTCTGTTTCTGTACTTTCCTACTATAGTCCGGAAAAATCATTATGCGTGTGTTTTCATGCCGTATTTCCCCTAGCTTCCCTAAGTATCATAGCTCTGTCCAAGAAATTCAGGAAGTGCGCTATCACAGGCCCGGGCTGCGCCCCTACGGGGGGGTCGGGCTGTCAGCGCCCTGTGAGCCCTTTCTATGATGAAGCAGGAGGAGAATTTGTATGTCGGGAAGGTGCTCCGTAGCCAAGTGTGTAGGAATTCCAGCATGTTCGTCCCCTCAATTCCTTCTCTAAATCCTACGAAGCGGAGATTGTTGCGTCTTGCCCTGTTTTCCGCATCGTCCACTCTCCACAGCAAGTCCTTATGAGAGGACTGGAGTTCCTTCACCTCTTTCTGTAGGACTTGTACTGAGTCCTCCGTCTCGCCCAGCCTCGTCTCCGTCTCCGTGACCCTGTCCGCCAGATTCCGGAGGTCCTGGCGTAGGAGCGCTACCTCTGCTCCCACTGCGTCAATCTGGCCCTCCAGTTCCGCCCTGGATGTCTGGATAGCCTGGAGGAGGGTGTCGGTATCCGAGCAGGCGCCCGGGCGCTCCCCCTGGGGGTACTGGTCCATCCTGCCCTTGCAAAGCGGCTTCGGTTCCCTGTCTTTTCCCATATTGAGGTGGCTTGGGCGTGGGTCAGTTGCGTAGTTCCGCGGACCGGTGATTTCAGGCTAGCTAGGGGGGGCACGCAGGACTGTCTCACCAGCCAACCCCGAAGTGCACTGTCCGTCCTCAATGTGTATGAGGCCCACCTCACAGGTCCGCAAGCAGGCGGCCTCCCAAGGATATAGCGTGAAAGGCAGTTCCTCGCGGCAGTCTCTCAGGGCTTGACTGGGCTCATCCAGCCCCAGATGGATCCGGGTTTCCCAGTTGCCCGGACCCAGCCTCTCCCACCTCCAGTACCAGCCAGGGCCCTCAGTACTTCAGCTGCCCCCTCCGCTAGGCCCCTTCGGTAATCAAGGAAACCAGGGTCTTCGTCACTCTTCAGCCGTCCCCTTAGTGTCCAGTGGTAGTAACAGCACACGAATATTGAGCAGTAGACGGGGGCAGCCCAGCGTGCCAGCCCACCACCAGGCCACGCCGCAGCACCTCGGAGGCCTGATCTTCGGACGCAGTCTCCTGCCTATTCTGGCCGGATATTCCCTTGAGCGGATCTCTTCACCCACCACAAATTGTCGCGCCGGCTACTCACATTCCCACAGCTCTGGAGCCAAGTCGCTTCACTCCACTTTGCTAGGCAGCGGATCCGCCCGCACCTCGTGTAGGACGTCCCGCTCGCCGATGCTCCCCACGCCGCCTCCACATCCAGGCCTGTCTCCGAGTCTCGGATCCCGGCTGCAGCAGCACCTTTCAATCCCGGAGGGGGCGGGGGGGACCCTGTTCCCAGGCCCTCAATGTCTCGTCCGTTCCAGCCGTGCCCCCAGGGATTCCGGTCCGCTCCGGCAACTTCGAATGGGGCTCGGCGGGGGGGGGCCCAGCGCACCACAACAGCTTTGTCTCTCACAGCTCTTCAGCCCACGGTTCAGGCACCCAAGTCCAGTCCCCCACTCCGTAGCACCCCCTCGACACCAAATTGAGGTTCCCCCTCAGCGCAGGGCCAGTCAGGGATCGGGTGACTGGAGGTGCCCATCCAGTGCTGCAGCCCACCGCCAGACCCCACCTCAATACTTCGGTGACCCCGACTCCAGGCGCCGTCTCGCGCTCCTCCAGCCTTGGAACCAAGTCGTTGCACTCCGCTCCGCTAGTCAGTGAATTCACCCGCACCGCAGGTAGGCCGTCCCACTCACCGATGTGCCTCGCGCCGCCTCAGCAATCAGGCCTGTCTCTGTGCCCCGGATCGCGGCCACAACAGCACCATGCAGCCCCAGAGGGGGAGGGGGCCCCGTTCCCAGGCCCCTGGTTTCTCGTCAGCCCCAGCAGTGTCAGATGGTACTCGGGGGGGGGGGGGGCAGCCCACTGCAGCAACGTTTGACCCCCCACAGCTCCGCAGCCCTCGATCCAGGCACCCAAGGCCGTTCCTCCTTTCCTCAGCTCCACTGCGGCGCCATCTTGGGGCTCCCTCTCAGCGCCAGGGCAGGCCCAGACATCTGTCCCGGGAGCTCACCCAGAGAGTTATGCACCCTGTTTTCCAACTTCGGGCATCAGCCAAGCATGTCCGTGGGTAACGAAAGTGGTCTCCGGGTCTGCGGGTCACCGGAATCAGTGTCGGATTAGGCTTTCAGCCAGAGCTCGGCAAAAGCACAACTCACTCGGCCATGCTGCTGGCCACACCCCGTTCAAGTTTTATTTCTTAAGCCATGAGACTGAATCAATTGTGGTAATGGATTTTATGATTGGATCCTTAACTTGTAGTTGTATCTTTAATTGCTAATTTGAAGAAATTAATTAATTTGCTCTAATAATGTGCTTTAATGATTGGAATCAAAACTGAATGCGTTATACCAACTTGCAATTTTACAAATATGATGCAAATTATGTATTTTATGTTATGTACTTTTATAGTTTTTAAATAAAAACTGAATAAAGTTTGACTGACTGACAGACTCTATCAATTAAAGCCTTCACTGGCTCCTGTTGTGTTGGTGATTCACAGGAAAAGTGAGGGAGCCTGCTGCAACAGAGAGCCACATACTCAAGTTAATTTTAATCTGGCCCACTGGAACCTGGCGGGCCCTATTTTTTTATTTATTGCACATCATATCCTGTCTATATCATAACACCCTGCACAAATGGTATGCCCTGTTATTCACGAAAGGGACAAGTACACTTTAATGCTTAACCAATTGCACACATTTACATTTCTTTCGGATAGTAGGCCCACTGGTAAGAAGGCTTGTTTCTTCCTTAGCTCTCTGTCCCTCCCTCAGATTCAAAGCACAGGAGAACTGCCCCCCCCCCCCAACTTACAGCCAGAGGCACCTAAAGGTCTACATTAACTGTTCAGGGAAGGTTGTTTTTGAACAAAAAGAGGTAACTGTTTTAGTAAAATTTAAAAAAGCATGACATGTCGGTCCCCATAGATCTCACCCACTTTAACCTCTGCTTAAATACAGAAATCCTTTCAGGTGAGTCGAGGAAGGGGTTAGAGGAAGAGGTCACCAGGGTTGTTGTCAGATGCAGAGCCCTTATTGCACAGACCCCTAGAACCTTAGAGTAATGTCCACAGGAGAAAGAGCAAAGGAACAAGCTTCATGGATAGCATGAAAGAGATGGCCTTGAGGAGGGGTTGCTATGTGAGGGGTAATTCATTTCGTTTACAAATGGAGAATGATAGCTTCATAAGAGAGATGCCTGGATTAAGGGAGCGAATTACGGGGGCTGTTGTTTTTTAAAAAAAGGTCCATAAGGTCCATCACTATAATTAGTGCAGCAGGTGCAGTGGTACTGATGTCAGGGATATGAAGTTACTGTTCCCCATATATATACCTGTCTTGCTACTAAAAAGGGAAGGGAGTGCCCATTTTCCTTGCTCCCATTAGGGCGCAGGTCACACTTGCTGCTTAGGCACAAGAGTGTGAGGGGGTGGAGGAGTGAGAGTAACAGCCCAGTGGAGTGTGTACAGATGAGGCAGCCAACTTGGCTCTAGGGATCACTGGTGCTGCAGGTGCAGTGGCACTGGGGACACCTGGTGTGAGCGTCTGATTAAACCCGAAATATGGCTGTTTTACTCTTCTTCCTTGCTTGAATTCAGACCTAGTGCACACTTGCTGTACCAGTGTTGTTTTGAGTCTGGGGACAATGGCCCAAGAGAGAGGAGAATTCAAGCAGAGAAGGCAGGTTAGCTTGGGCCTCAGAGATGGTGGGGAGGGTTATGGGACAAGATGACGGCCTTTATTTTTAACAAAGGACTGAGGGGACAGCGCACTACACACCTATCATTAGTGCAGCAGGTGCAGTTGCACTGGGACCCAGGAGTGCGAGGTAGAGCAGTGTTTATTGATCAATTTCTGTTTTTGTTTGATGGATGTTCACCTTTATGATACTCGCATTCAGCAGGGATTATGAGCTACAGAAAAAGTACCTCTGAAATGATCTCAGCCTAGCCCCTGCACACTCAGCCCTGCCCCTCCTAGTACCCCAATCCTTGTCGTAACGTTTTGGAGAAGGGCCTGACTTCAAAACATTTTGTTTAGGGGACTTAGAGGAAAAAGGTTTGAAGACCTATGGTCTGGAGAACTTGCACAGGTTGAATGTGGTGATCAAAGGATTCAGTTCAAGTGGCCCTGCTACACTCAGAGACTTTTAAAAGTATTTTCTACAGCCATGAAAGAATTGACTTGTCTAATATATTGCATTCATAGTACTACATGCACACTGCTGCCTGGAAATTTGCTCTGTTGCACATCACCAAAATCAGATGGAGCTGTTAAGGTGGGCATTTTTTATTTGCTACGTAGCACTTACGCTTTGGAATAGCCTGATCTTCCAACTGAGGAGGATCAAAAACTTCCTAGCCTTTAGAAAATCACTAAGAATTGTGTTTTGTTAAATTTGAATGGGTCAATTGTTTTTTTTTTTCTGACTACTCTCTTGTTCCCTCGGCACCAGGAGGAGAATTAATAAATAACATACCGGTCAAACAGTAGGGACTTTTGGAACATAATTAATGCTCCATTCCTTAATGAAGATCTAGAAATTACCACCAACTTACATGTTACTGAGGAAGCCTGGGTGACCCGTTTTGGAGAGGTCTTTGGGCATCCAAGTGAGGGTGCATCATTGTCACCTGGCCCCCTGGTGACTGCATCTGA
Source organism: Triturus cristatus (assembly GCF_964204655.1). Lineage (NCBI taxonomy): Eukaryota > Metazoa > Chordata > Amphibia > Caudata > Salamandridae > Triturus > Triturus cristatus. The sequence goes on along the minus strand of NC_140585.1, from coordinate 418,597,376 downwards.
AGAATATCTATCCTTTTATTTAGACGAAATGAAAACCCGCCCTAAACCAATGCAGTTCATCAAGAGCACTTGGACCCGATGGAGTCCCAATAGATTTCTTTTTAAACAACCCAGAGGTATGGGTCCCACTCCTCACTAACGTTTTTATTGTCATAGCCCAAGCAGATATTCCTCCCTCCTTGAAAAAGACAGTTATTATACCTAGTTTTAAAAAGGGGGTCAAGGCCTTACCAAAACATTACAGACCAATATCACTATTATATAGCACGGCAAAATTAATGGTCCGTTTGCTTTTGCGCAGGCTAGAGGCTTGGGCTCAAGAAAGGAATATTCTATCATGCACACAATATGGCTTCAGAAAGGGAAAACGGACGATTGATCATTGCCTTAACATAAACTTGTTAATTGCCAAATACACTGTGGTTAAGGAAGGCCATTTCTACATTGCTTTATGGACTTGTCAGCCGCCTTCGATTGCATGGCCCGTGTGAAATTATAGTCTATAATCGAAGGCATGGGCATTGAGAAACCTAAAATCGACTTTATTCGTGAGATGTATTTTGGTGCCACAGCTTGAGTCCGTCACGGTAGAGGGGGCGAAAGTATTAGACCCTTTGGAATTACCCTTGGGGTTAGGCAAGGGTCTGTACTCACCCCTTTCCTATTTTCACAGTATACCAACGGTGTGCAAGCTGCCCTGGCCGAGTCCGCTACTAATGTACCTATTATTAGTTCCACTCCAGTGCCCTTAACTCTCTATGCATATGATGCAGTGCTGCTGGCTCGGACTGGCAATGCACTTCAGATTCTGATAGAGACGTATACTAGGTACATGAAAAACCTAGAACTCAGAGTAAATGAAGCTAATTCTTTTGTGCTCGTGGTAGGAGAGAGATAAAAAAGAATCCCTAGATGGAACATAGAAGGGAGGAAACTGGAGATGGTGGACTCTTTCTGCTACCTCGGGGTACTATTTGACTCTAAAAATATCAGGCAAAATATGGCGGCTAATAGAGAGATATTGATGGAAAAAAGCATCACCTTGAACTGGATGTTCCCTTTATCATGGACCAGATTAATTCCACTCCACCTCTTTTGTGGCATTCAGTGCGGAGAAGGGAAGAGCTGAAGCTCACACAAGAAATCTTGAGATATTCCCTAAAGCTTGACGATCTATCCAAAGTAAAGTGGCTTCAATTTGTAAAGAATAGTCTTTATACTGTTGGTCAGGCCAAATTATTTGATGATCCAACCACATGAAAGTACCTCTCAAGGTCAGAATTGAAAGAACTAATGCTAGTAAACCAGAGGAGAGTGGGATGGGAGTACATTTGTATCAAGTCCAGGGTTAAATTATACCTCTCAGCACCAAGAATAAATCTAACTGACCCGATGTATTTAACTTTTGTAACCATTCCAAGCACAGATATCTCTTAACAAGGTTATTGCTGAATTACATTCCTTTCATGCTGGGTTATCCATCTAACACACAGTCACATTCCATGGATGCCCTTACAGTCTGTCCATGTGACTCTTGTTCTTTCTAATGTGATCTCCATCTCCTATTCTTCTGTAGTTTGGATAGGGAGGAAAGGAAGATGTTTATTTCTCCCCTAATGCTCAGTCTTAAATGTAGACAATGTTTCCCAGCCTTACTATTTTTAAAGCTATTACCTGATCCTTTTACTTGTTATTGTCTGTCCTCCTTTTTTCAGTGTGCCTTAAAAAGGAGGAAACAGAATCTATGATCTGTGAAAATATGAACAAGATTTTAGCTTCCTTTATGTGTCTGGTTTAAATTGCATGTGCTCCTCATTATGAAGTTTCAAGTGGCACTATTTTTTTACTCTTAAACAGATTTCTATGTAATTTAATGATTGGTATTTTAATCTTATTGTATATGGTATTCTTTTTATTGTGTCTCGTTTGTATTGGCGAAATAAAGTGATTATGATTGATTGATATGACATACCGATCGAACAGATCCCAGTGAGAAACTCAGAAGTGGCACAGTTTCTGCATGACTAAAGTGTGGACAATTACTGATTTGAAAAAATACTTAATTGGCTCACAGATACCAGGTTTACATGAAAACAAACCAGAAACCGATTAATCAGCAAAAAGTTAATATAACTGCAAAAAATAATAGTATAAAAATAATGAGCAATAAGGATAGCACTCCAGATCAGTTACCAAACTGTTGCCTCTTCCAAACATGCTTTAATCAACTACTCCTGCTCCATTGAGTGTCTAGCACAGCTTTTCCTCTCCACATACAATATGCTACATGAGTCAAATACCACGCTAATGTCCACTCTCCTGACATCAGTTTATGCTTGAGACAGTAATCTCTCTAATCTAGAAGGAGCGTTACAATTTTATAGAAATTTTCACAATTAAATATTAAAGTCCAAAAGAAGATCCTCGAGATGTCTGCTCTTTTCTGTATTGTGCATCCAGTCAAATCATCAATATCAGCCAACTTGAAAACAGTTAATACTTTTCACAGCCAACGCGTTTCGTCCCCTTCCGGGACATCATCAGGGCTGTAAAGTAAAGAGTACAAAATCAAAATCCAAACTTTAAAATCAGAAATGTGAATTACAAATTACAAATAAATCTATCTAAAGGTGCGGATGGTATCATCTGGAGAGTATAACTCCTACTCTGCCTATATAACAATCTTGGAACGTTTCATTGCCATAGTTGACACAACCAAGCCAAATGTATACAATAGAAAAAGAACAGGGCAGAACAATACTTTAATACGGATAGTCGGTCTCGAGAATAAGATCTTTCTCTTAGTCAGCATCTAGCTTTCTACTCTCCTATTTATGTTATTCTAAGAACTACCCGTTGACTCGGTGCATACTGGTGCCTAGTTCGTCATACCACATAATTAAATATTGGGAAACAAGTGAGGTAAGTGAGGTAGCCTGACAACACTTTTCTAAGGATAACAGGTTTCAAAGAATTCATCTTTTCAAAATGTTTACATCTTTCTTTTAATCTACATGTAACTCTAATACTCATTATTGAGTAACATACCGTCAGTTAGTTTGCTAAGTGCGTGCTGATACCTTAATAAACACTAGTAGGCCTATGGGAAGAAGGAATTTATCCTAGGCGGAAGGATGTCATAACCCACCACCCTTTGATTAATATAGCTGAAAAACAAAGGTTAAAGATCTCACCTTCACCCAGTACAAATCCACTTGGTCCTTATCTTATCCCACACCGAATATCTTATGTTTTAATGCGACCACATGGTCCAAAAAATCTGTCAGAAAGATCAATATATCCTAAATTAGCTCTCTCGAACTAAAAACGTGTATATCAGAATCCCCTTATGCTCACCTCTTAATTTATTATTGTTCTCATCCAAAACTAAAACGTTTCCCAGATGATCGTTATGCCTCTGAGCACAAAATACTTTGCTCAATCTTCACGTGTATCTAAATTAAACATAATACCAAAAAAGCAAATATCAATTTGCTTGACGCCTATATTGCTATGCATATATAAAACAAATATGCCAGAATACCCCTATGCTCACCTTTTAATCATGTGTGTTACACATCCCAATCCGAGCGTTTCCCAAATGATCGTAATGCTTCTAAGCACCCAAATTCTCAATCTTCCCGTATATTTAAACCAACCATAATACAAAAAACATATATTAATTTAATGAACAGTAACTCCCACTCATTCAAGTAACAACTGCTTAGCTTTCAAAACAAAGTTTCTAATTCCATGAAATAACCGTACCTTATTTTAGTTCAAGCCCACGTATCCAAAGGCGTCCTTCGTCCAGCCCGATAAATACGGAATAAGTGCTAAAGCCAGCCAAGCTCGATTTTAAATACCAGTATGTCCAATCAGAACCACGCGTTACAAGTATTATCTCACAAGCCTCCAATCGCCGAATTCTACCTATTTAGGTGTAAGACGTTTCCTCTCTGGTCGGTTAATGACGTATCCTGTTCCTAAATTATCACCGGTCCAATGCGTACGCACGCTACCCTAAAATTTCCATCCACCAATCAACAAGCAATTGTTTACATTTTCAAGAAATCTAAAGTTGAAAAGTTTCTTTGCTACAATTGACAAATCAATGTATATGAAACCAGACATTAAAAGTTCTGATATGACTATCTCTGATTTGCAGAATATCCATTTACTAATGTCTTTAACAGAAGGAGAAAGGTTGGGGATTGACGATGTAGCAGCCATGTTGAATTTAATAACAGATTTAACTTGCACAAGTGGATTAAGAACTAAATCGAAGTTTATACCTCAAGGATCCCAGTTCGCAGCTATCAACATATTTGTTAAAAAGACTTTGGAGGAATTTCATCACTTAGAGGATAGGGGATGGAATAGCTCTAAGAATAGGGATAATTTGTCTTGACAGTAAAGAGTAGCTTTGAAAGCTTCGTGAAGCTGATAAGGGTGGGAACATCGTGGTTATGAACAGATCTAATTACATCCAAGAAATCCAGAGGCAGTTGAGCGATTCAAATTGCTACGCTAAATATTAGGTAATCCTGTTATGGAAATGACTAGATGTATTTCAGAGAGATTGTACTCTTGGAAGGAGGAAGGATTAATTGTTGAGGCGGAATATAAATATCTAAATGTAACTCATCCGACCTCCCCTTTTATTTGCACGCTACCCAAAATACATAAGTCCAAATCTGATCCTATCCGAATTTGTTGATGGTTTTTTGAAACCTCTAGTGGTTAATTTACCATCCTATATACGCGACACCATGGACGTTTTAAATAAATTGCAAGATTTCAAATGGGAGGAAGGAATGATACTGGTTACATTGGATGTAGTTGGACTCTATCCGTGCATCAATAATGACAGAGGAGAACAGGCGCTCAATTATTTTCTAAGTAGTCGTAGTGCTAGTCTACAGGATCACTCTAGAATGCTGGTAGAAATGAGTGCATTAATCCTGAATAATAATTACTTTCTTTTCGAGGATGAATGGTACCATCAAGTGAGAGGAACGGCGATGGGCTCCAGGTTTGCTCCCTCTTACGCCAACCTTTTCATGGGCTGGTTTGAGAGGGAGCATGTCTGGAGCAGGGGGGCCTCAAGATGGACAGACTTTGTCCTATTTTGGGCCTGGTTCCTCGATAATATTTTGATGATTTGGAGAGGTACTCAGCTATTGGAATATTTCAGCTACTTAAATCAGAACGATTTTAATGTTAGATTCACCATCAATTATAATACCAATAAAATAGATTTCCTGAATGTGGAATTCTTTGTGGATGGTGATGTAATCAGTAGTAAGTTGTTCAGAAAAAGTACGGATACTAATTCCATATTACGAGCTGATAGTTTTTATCCTTCAGCAGTAACAACAGGAATTCCTTATCGGGAAATGATTCGAATACGAAGAAACTGCAGTTTGGATAGTGATTTCAGAACTGAATTAGATAATCTTCAAAACAGATTAAGAAATAGGGGGTACAGGACTAGGAATTTGGCAAAAAGCAAAAGAAAGGGTGCTTAAAATCAAAAGGGAATCAACTTTGGTACAGAAGAAGAAAACAGAATCCAAAAAACAGGTAACATTTGTTACGACTTACTGTTTACAGAAGGATAGGATCATCAAAGCACTAGGAAAAAGTTGGAATTTATTGAAGGGTGTACCTGGCCTGTTGGATCTTGTAGGAGATAGACCAGTGGTGACTTATAAAAGAAGTTCCACCATCAAAGAAATGGTGTCTAGGAATTATGTATGACCACCAAGTCCGGTCAATTCTAATTGGATGCCACCGCCACCTAAAGGTTTTTGTGTCTGTGGATCCTGCAATGTGTGTGTTCTGGGTATGAATAAAACAAAAGATTTTATGTACAACAGTCAAAAACGCTACTATATCAATGAATTTATTAATTGTAATAGTACGGGTGTAATTTATGCTATTATTTGTGCTTGCAATAGAGTATGCATTGGTAGCACAAAAAGGAAAATTAGGATTCAGGAGCACAGACGCGCAATCATTAATCAGGACATTAGATCACCACTGTATTTACACATTGAGGCACAACACAGCACACAGAAAGAGTTCAGGTTTCATGGAATACAGAGGTGGCTCCCAATATTAGAGGAGGTGATTGGGATTTGAGGATAAGATAGGCAGAAGCCAGATGGATCAGTAAGTGTAGAGCGGTCTCTCAAGGTTTGAACACGGATACGGAACTGCATTATTTTCTCACCTGAGGGTTCAGGGGTCTGTATATACACGGATTTGGTGATGTGTAATAATGACAAGTGTGAGGCATTGAGTACAGTTGAACTTCGTTCAGAACTGTTTTGCATTGAATTGGAATGATAAGACGGCCACTCTTGTAAGGGTGATGTGTAACATTGACAATGGGGAGGCACGGAGTACTGTTGTACTGTGTTTAGAGCTGTGTTTCCTTGAGTTATCATGATAAGATGGCTACCCTTGAAAGAGGTATTCATTTGAGCAGTGGATTGCCTGTTAGGTGAAGGTTCCTTTGTTTTACAGGGTAGTATTTATACTATGCAGAACTGATGATAATGATGTGAAATTTGTGTGGAAAGAGAGATACTAGCCCCCAGATCACCTTTCAGTATGTAAATAGGATAGTGGACTGGTTCAGGATGAATTAGTAGACTGAGAACTTAGTTTCAATGTGGGATTATTTAACCCGCCGGGCAGAGAGGGTAAGTTGGTAAGTTGAACTATTAAGAGTACTATGGTGTATCAGGCCATTCAGTAATTGTGGTTGTAATATTTTCAAGGTAATTAGATCAAGGGCACTGCATTGACCATGAGAAAAATAAATTAACCTGGTTGTATACAGGGGAGGAATTTATATCACGAGGCAGCAGATAGATATTATAGAGTTAGGTACTTGAGACCAGGAGTTGCGAATAGTTTCACAGCCCTTAAGCCTATACTTTGGCATATCTATGTGTACTAGCGCGGAGGGGCAAGGAGTGATATATTCTAAATGGTTTGGGAACACCATCTGGATTGGCCCGGATATTTGGTAGCTCTATGCTGATTGGTTTAAGAATCAGTGCTATGTATTTACGGTTACGGTGAATCGCGAAAGGTTGAGGAGGTTTGTGACGTGCGTAATCAAACAGAAGCGATACGACCTCAATTGTAATGTTGTTCCGATTTTCTAACAGATGTGGTCTAGAGACCTCGTTCAATAATAATGAATGGGAAGTGGATATTAATCATTATGGCTCGCATATCAATGGGACTTTGTGCGTTGCGGCTCGAATGTAGGACATTGACACTGGCGGACCAGAGACGGAACTCCTTAAATAGAGTTACACATTGCTTGTTGATTGGTGGATGGAAATTTAAGGGTAGCGTGCGTACGCATTGGACCGGTGATTATTTAGGAACAGGATACTTCATTAGCGGACCAGAGAGGACACTTCTTACACCTAAATAGGTGGAATTTGGCGATTGGAGGGTTGTGAGATAATATTTATAACGCGTGGTTCTGATTGAACATACTGGGATTTAAAATCCAGCTTGGCTGGCTTTAGCACTTACTCCGGATTTATCGGGCCGGACGAAGGACGCCTTTGGATACGTGGGCTTGAACTAAAATGAGGTACGGTTATTTCATGGAATTAGAAGCTTTGTTTTGAAAGCTAAGCAGTAGTTACTTGAATGAGTGGAAGTCGCTGTTCATTACATTAATATATGTTTTTAGGTCTCGCTGAGACAGCGAAAGCTGTCTCTTTGAGACATTTTGTAAGTGGGCTTTCAAAAGTGCTACCCACATGGTTTTGCTGGCCTAGGGCTTGAGTGCACGATGGCGTGCACGTGCACAGCTGCTCCTCTCCTCCTTGCATTCCCCCCTCCCTTCTCACCCAGCCCTTTGATGCTCTGCTCGATTACTTTCACTTTCGCCACTTTGATGTTTGATCGCAAACGCGATCACTTCCGCTTGGCATAGCCTGTACTTGTTCTCTTTGTCCTCACATATGCTCTTCCCTCTATGTTTTTCTCTCTGGTCTCACATGTGCTATTCCCTCTGTATTTTCACTCTGCCCTCACATGTGCTTTTCCCTCTCCATTTTTCTCTCTCTTTCCTCACACATGCTATTCCCTCTGTATTTGTCTCTCTTCCCTCACATGTACTCTTCCCTCTGCATTTTTTCTCTATGCTCTCACATGTGCTTTTCGCTCTGTATTTTTTTCTCTGCCCTCGCATGTGTTCTTCTCTCTATATTTTTCTCTCTGCTCTCACATGCTCTCTTCCCTCTATGTTTTTATCTCCGGTCTAATATGCGCCCTACCCTCTGTATTTTTCGCTTTGCTCTCACATGAGCTCTTCCCTCTCTATTTTTCTCTCCTCCCTCACATGGACTCTTCCCTCTGTATTTTTCTCTCTGCCTTCACGTGCTTTTCCCTCTGTATTTTTCTCTCTGCCCTCACATACTCTTCCCTGTATGTTTTCCTCTTTGCCCTCAAGTGCACTCTTCCCTCTGATCACATGCATACACAACTATGCACACATACAAACACACACATGCATTTACACACACATATGAACATATACAAACACACACAGACATGCATAAACATATGTATATACATGCACACCAACACACCAACCCCACATACACATATAAACAAGCACGCACACCAACATACTCAAACACATATACATACACACAAACATGCATACACAGACATTTGTATACACACAAACATATGTGTACACAACCATGAAGACAAATGAACACAATGACACACCCATACTTGCACACCAACACACACATGCATACACAAACATATACACATACAAACACACACACATGCATACACACACAGATATATACATATAGACACACACACTATGCACACACACGCATCTCCCGTACTGTCTCAGGGGAAGAGTCGGTGTCAGCTGTCTCCGAGAGGGAGATCTCGCATGAGACAGTAAGACTCAGAGACATGTGGCGGTGGGGAGAGAAAGACATGCCTCCCTTTAATTGTGTTGTTGCAAGATGGTGACTATCTTCTGCCACTGGTGCATTCAGATAAGCGGCAGGAAGTTCGTCGGACACATGCACTGGTTTCAATTTCGAGAAAGTGGGGTGAACGTTTCACAGATCGGGAGTGTGTGTCAACACGTGTTTCTCCTTCACGGCAAGGCCAATCAGTACGTTTTGTTTAACCGTGTGGTCATGAATCCTTTAATTGCATAAGTGAGCGGGTATGGATGTAAACAAAAATGTAACACTAATACCACATTTTCTGTCACTCTTGTGAACAGGTTTGCTGTGAATGTATGAATGAGAATGGCGTTTTAGAATACGTTGCATGGAAAAGGGTCAACATGGTGTATACGTGTTTTTGGGTGTTTTTTTATTTTTTTTTACTTTATTTTTTATTGCATGGTTAAAGTCATGATATACCGGATTCGGATGCTTCATTGCAGATCAGTTGTTTGGCCCGTGGTTATTTACGAGTTTGGAAAATACTTTTGTATTGTTTCGATTCTTTTTGTCTCTGCCCTATCTCTTGGCTGCGTCCTTACTCTCTCCCATCTTCTCTCTCCACCTCTTTGCTACATGTTCTCTCGTAATGTTTGCATTTTCCCCAACTCTCCTCTTTACTCTCTCTAATTCTTTTTTTGCTCCTTTTCTGTCTCTGTCCCTTCTCTCCTCTTTCTCTCCCCACCTGTCCCTTCTCTAACCCCACTCCTCTTCCTCTGCCCTCCCCCCCATCCCTCTCTCTCGCAGTACTGCAGCATAGGCAGCACCAGGTCTCTGATGCCTTCTCAGTGTTGGCCCTGGGGGTGGAGGAGGTAAGTCAGCCCCCCAAGTGAATCCCATTATCAACAGATAGTGAATCTCTATTTACCAACAAGTACGGAGCGCTCTCGGGTGACGGCTGATGCGAACAGTGATCTGCTCTCAGCCCCAGCAGGGCCTGTGGGGTGGGGGCGTTACCTTACACTAGGAGAGGAAGTAAAAGTGATATCCTCCCCTCCCCCAACTCCACCACTGTCTCTCCTCACCCTCCACCTCTCTCTCTCCTCCACTTCTGATTCCCTTCCAACTCGATCTCTCCTTACCCTCCACCTCGGTCTCTCCTTACCCTCCACCTCGGTCTCTCCTTACCCTCCACCTCGGTCTCTCCTCACCCTCCACCTCGGTCTCTCCTCACTCTCCACCTCGGTCTCTCCTCACCCTCCACCTCCGTCTCTCCTCACCCTCCACCTCCGTCTCTCCTCACCCTCCACCTCCGTCTCTCCTCACCCTCCACCTCACCCTCCACGTGTCTCTCCTCACCCTCCTCACCCTCCACGTGTCTCTCCTCACACTCCACGTCTCTCCTCACCCTCCACGTGTCTCTCCTCACCCTCCACACGTGTCTCTCCTCACCCTCCACGTGTCTCTCCTCACCCTCCACACGTCTTTCCTCACCCTCCACACGTGTCTCTCCTCACCCTCCACACGTGTCTCTCCACACGTGTCTCTCCTCACCCTCCACACGTGTCTCTCCTCACCCTCCACACGTGTCTCTGCTCACCCTCCACACGTGTCTCTGCTCACCCTCCACACATGTCTCTGCTCACCCTCCACATGTCTCTGCTCACCCTCCACGTGTCTCTCCTCACCCTCCGCATGTCTCTCCTCACCCTCCACACGTCTCTCCTCACCCTCCACACATCTCTCCTCACCCTCCACACGTGTCTCTCCTCACCCTCCACGTGTCTCTCCTCACCCTCCACGTGTCTCTCCTCACCCTCCACGTGTCTCTCCTCACCCTCCATGTCTCTCCTCACCCTCCACGTGTCTCTCCTCACCCTCAACGTGTCTCTCCTCACTCTCCACACGTGTCTCTCCTCACCCTCCACACGCGTCTCTCCTCACCCTCCACACGTGTCTCTCCTCACCCTCCACGTGTCTCTCCTCACCCTCAACGTGTCTCTCCTCACCCTCCACACGTCTCTCCTCACCCTCCACACGTGTCTCTCCTCACCCTCCACACGCGTCTTTCCTCACCCTCCACACGTGTCTCTCCTCACCCTTCACACGTGTCTCTCCTCACCCTCCACACGTGTCTCCTCACCCTCCGCCTCACCCTCCACATGTGTCTCCTCCTCACCCTCCACAGGTGTCTCCTCCTCACCCTCCACAGGTGTCTCCTCCTCACTCTCCACATGTGTCTCTCCTCACCCTCCACACGTGTCTCTCCTCACCCTCCACCTCGGTCTCTCCTCACCCTCCACCTCGGTCTCTCCTCACTCTCCACCTCGGTCTCTCCTCACCCTCCACCTCCGTCTCTCCTCACCCTCCACCTCCGTCTCTCCTCACCCTCCACCTCCGTCTCTCCTCACCCTCCACCTCACCCTCCACGTGTCTCTCCTCACCCTCCTCACCCTCCACGTGTCTCTCCTCACACTCCACGTCTCTCCTCACCCTCCACGTGTCTCTCCTCACCCTCCACACGTGTCTCTCCTCACCCTCCACGTGTCTCTCCTCACCCTCCACACGTCTTTCCTCACCCTCCACACGTGTCTCTCCTCACCCTCCACACGTGTCTCTCCACACGTGTCTCTCCTCACCCTCCACACGTGTCTCTCCTCACCCTCCACACGTGTCTCTGCTCACCCTCCACACGTGTCTCTGCTCACCCTCCACACATGTCTCTGCTCACCCTCCACATGTCTCTGCTCACCCTCCACGTGTCTCTCCTCACCCTCCGCATGTCTCTCCTCACCCTCCACACGTCTCTCCTCACCCTCCACACATCTCTCCTCACCCTCCACACGTGTCTCTCCTCACCCTCCACGTGTCTCTCCTCACCCTCCACGTGTCTCTCCTCACCCTCCACGTGTCTCTCCTCACCCTCCATGTCTCTCCTCACCCTCCACGTGTCTCTCCTCACCCTCAACGTGTCTCTCCTCACTCTCCACACGTGTCTCTCCTCACCCTCCACACGCGTCTCTCCTCACCCTCCACACGTGTCTCTCCTCACCCTCCACGTGTCTCTCCTCACCCTCAACGTGTCTCTCCTCACCCTCCACACGTCTCTCCTCACCCTCCACACGTGTCTCTCCTCACCCTCCACACGCGTCTTTCCTCACCCTCCACACGTGTCTCTCCTCACCCTTCACACGTGTCTCTCCTCACCCTCCACACGTGTCTCCTCACCCTCCGCCTCACCCTCCACATGTGTCTCCTCCTCACCCTCCACAGGTGTCTCCTCCTCACCCTCCACAGGTGTCTCCTCCTCACTCTCCACATGTGTCTCTCCTCACCCTCCACACGTGTCTCTCCTCACCCTCCACACGTGTCTCTCCTCACCCTACACGTGTCTCTCCTCACCCTACACGTGTCTCTCCTCACCCTCCACGTGTCTCTCCTCACCTTCCACGTGTCTCTGCTGCACGCCTCACACTGCTGCATGCCACACACTGCTGCATGCCTCACACTGCTGCACGCCTCACACTGCTGCACGCCACACACTGCTGCATGCCGCTGCACGCCACACACTGCTGCACGCCTCACACTGCTGCACGCCACACACTGCCACACACTGCTGCACGCCGCACACTGCTGCACGCCACACACTGCTGCACGGCACTCACTGATGCAACCGGCACACTGCTACACGCCACACACTGCTGCACACTGCTGCATTACTCACCGCTGCATGCTGCACGACACTGCTGCACGCAGCACACTGCTGCACGCCGCTGCACGCCACAGTGCTGCATGCCTCACACTGCTACACGAAACACTGCTGCACGCCGCACACTGCTGCACGCAGCACACTGCTGCACGCCGCACACTGCTGCACGCCGCTGCACGTCACAGTGCTGCATGCCTCACACTGCTACACGAAACACTGCTGCATGCCGCACACTGCTGCACGCCGCACACTGCTGCATGTCGCACACTGCTGCACGCCTCACACTGCTGCACGCCGCACACTGCTGCACTCCACACACTGCTTTTATGCGAGTTTATGCTACTGACATTGTAAATGACAATGCCTTTTATTTGTTTTAAAACCAAAACATAAATAAAAGGCATTGTAATTTTACAATGCCAATAGCTCAAACTCTTATAAATGCGAGACCTATTGCATTGCAAATGCTTGTTTGTATTATGGTTGGTTTAGATATACGGGAAGATTGAGAATTTGGGTGCTTAGAAGCATTACGATCATTTGGGAAACGCTCGGTTTGGGATGTGAAACAGAAATGATTAAAAGGTGAGCATAGGGGTATTCTTGCATATTTGTTTTATATATGCAGAGCAATATAGGTGTCAATGAAAATTATATTTGCTTTTTTGGTATTATGTTTGATTTAGATACATGTGAAGATTGAGCAAAGTATTTTGTGCTCAGAGGCATAACGATCATCTGGGAAACGTTTTAGTTTTGGATGAGAACAATAATTAATTAGGAGGTGAGCATAAGGGGATTCTGATATACATGTTTTTAGTTTTGTGGAGTAATATAGCTGCAGTTTGTCGAGAGAGCTAATTTAGGATATATTGATCTTTCTGACAGATTGTTTGTACCATGTGGTCGCATTAAAACATAAGATATTCGGTGTGGGATAAGATAAGGACCAAGTGGATTTGTACTGGCTGAAGGTGAGATCTTTAACCTTTGTTTTTCAGCTATATGAATCAAAGGGTGGTGGGTTATGACATCCTTCCGCCTAGGATAAATTCCTTCTTCCCATAGACCTACTAGTGTTTATTAAGGTATCAGCACGCACTTAGCAAACTAACTGACGGTATGTTACTCAATAATGAGTATTAGAGTTACATGTAGATTAAATGAAAGATGAAAAATGTTTGAAAAGATGAATTCTTTGAAACCTGTTATCCTTAGAAAAGTGTTGTCAGGCTACCTCACTTACCTCACTTGTTTCACAATATTTAATTATGTGGTATGACGAACTAGGCACCAGTATGCACCGAGTCAACGGGTAGTTCTTAGAATAACATAAATAGGAGAGTAGAAAGCTAGATGCTGACTAAGAGAAAGGTCTCATTCTCGAGACCGACTATCAGTATTAAAGTGTTGTTCTGCCCTGTTCTTTTTCTATTGTATAAATTTGGCTTGGTTGTGTCAACTATGGCAATGAAACGTTCCAAGATTGTTATATAGGCCGAGTAGGAGTTATACTCTTCAGATTATACCATCTGCACCTTTAGATTTATTTATTTGTAATTTGTAATTCTGATTTTTGATTTTAAAGTTTGGATTTTGATTTTGTACTCTTTACTTTACAGCCCTGATGATGTCCCGGAAGGGGACGAAACGCGTTGGCTGTGAAAAGTATTAACTGTTTTCAAGTTGGCTGATATTGATGATTTGACTGGATGCAAAATAAAGAAAAGAATTTGACAGCAGACATCTCGAGGATCTTCTTTTGGAATTTAATATTTAATTGTGAAAATTTCTATAAAATTGTAACACTCCTTCTAGATTAGAGAGATTACAGTGATTAGTGGTTGGTGACGGTGAACCACAAGAAGTAGAGCGGACCCACGGAGTACGAATACGTTGAAGATAATCTAAAAATAGCTTTCCAGTGCACACAGGGTGTGACTCCCATCGTCTTGCCTTGTTTGATTCTATCCATAGGGGTTGTGTAGCACGGGGTGGAGAAATGGATGACGATAGAGATAAATTGGCTGCAGAAGTATTTCAGTAAAGTAAATCAGCCAGCTCTGCAGTAAGAAAAGATACTCCTAATACAATCTTAAGGGATACATTTCTCAAATTGGAAAAATTGAGAAAATTAGAATTATCAAAATGGTGGGATAGTATGACATTGAAGAATTATCTTGACCAGAAAAGAATCCCTAGGGGATTTAGAATACTCATCTTCCCAACTTTTGATGATTTAGAAGAAGATCATCTTATGGAATGGGAAGAAAATCTGTACGCTTCATCTTTTACAATGATGAATATACTGATTAAGAATGCGGACAGGAAGGTGGAGAAACTGAGAGGCCAGATAACGGATCTGGAGAAAGAAATCAAAGACATGAACTTGACTGATCTGACGGGAAAAAATTATAGCATCTTCAAAGACGTGATTAATAGGCATCAGCTGCAGATTAAGGATAAAACATTGAGTAAATTGAGAAGGGATGAAAGGGATTATAATCAAGGAAGGGTCTTTACCTTTGCCAAGGGTTTTGACGATGCTCCCAGACCAAAGCAAACAGTGGGACCTGTAACTCAGGGGGAGCTGAGTTCAGTAAACTATAGCAGTTCTAGCATTTCATCTCTAGACAAGCCATCTGCACCGGGAGCAGTGGGAGGTGCACCAGCAAAAAGTTCATCTTTTTCCGAGGAAATTCTGAAAATCAAAAGAGGTCGGAAAAAGGTGTCTATAGATTCAGAAGGGGGCGGAAACACCGGAAATATCAGAATTGGAACAAGAAGTCAGAACAAGATCAGGAACTAGATAATGATTCAGGAACAACAAGGGAACTAGAGGTCATCAACTTGTCAAATAGAGAATTAAATAAGCATGAATTATCAGTCTTGAAGAAAGGTTTATCATTTTGTCCATCTAATGTATGTGATTATACGAGTTTGGAAGTTGATTTGTTTAAATTTTCAAGAAATCTAAAGTTGAAAAGTTTCTTTGCTACAATGGACAAATCAATGTATATGAAACCAGACATTAAAAGTTCTGATATGACTATCTCTGATTTGCAGAATATCCATTTCCTAATATCTTTAACAGAAGGAGAAAGGTTGGGGATTGACGATGTAGCAGCCATGTTGAATGTAATAAAAGATTTTACTTGCACAAGTGGATTAAGAACTACATCGAAGTTTATACCTCAGGGAACCTAGTTTACAGCTATCGACATATTTGTTAAAAAGACTTTGGAGGAATTTCATCACTTAGAGGATAGGGGATGGAATAGCTCTAAGAATAGGGATAATTTGTCTCGACAGGAAAGAGTAGCTTTGAAAGACTTAAAAAGTGACAGCACAATAGTAATTCGTGAAGCTGATAAGGGTGGGAACATCGTGGTTATGAAAAGATCTAATTACATCCAAGAAATCCAGAGGCAGTTGAGCGATTCAAATTCCTATGTTAAAATATTAGGTAATCCTGTTAAGGAAATGACTAGATGTATTTCAGAGAGATTGTACTCTTGGAAGGAGGAAGGATTAATTGATGAGGCGGAATATAAATATGTAACTCATCCGACCTCCCCTTTTATTTACACGCTACCCAAAATACATAAGTCCAAATCTGATCCCCCAGGAAGACCAATTGTGTCTAGTATTGGTAGTGCTACAGAACACCTAACCAAATTTGTTGATGGTTTTTTAAAACCTCTAGTGGTTAATTTACCATTCTATATACATGACACCATGGACGTTTTAAATAAATTGCAAGATTTCAAATGGGAGGAAGGAATGATACTGGTTACATTGGATGCAGTTGGACTCTATACGTGCATCAATAATGACAGGCGCGCAATCATTTTCTAAGCAGTCGTAGTGCTAGTCTACGGGATCACTCTAGAATGCTGGTAGAAATGAGTGCATTAATCCTGAACAATAATTATTTTCTTTTCGAGGATGAATGGTACCATCAAATGAGATGAACGGCGATGGGCTCCAGGTTTGCTCCTTCTTACGCCAACCTTTTCATGGGCTGGTTTGAGAGGGAGCATGCCTGGAGCAAGGGGGGCCTCAAGATGGACAGACTTCGTCCTATTTTGGGCCCGGTTCATCAATGATATTTTGATGATTTGGAGAGGTACTCAGACGGAGCTATTGGAATATTTCAGCTACTTAAATCATAACGATTTTAGATTCACCATCAATTATAATACCAATAAAATAGAATTCCTGGATGTGGAATTATTTGTGGATGGTGATGTAATCAGTAGTAAGATGTTCAGAAAAAGTACGCCTACTAATTCCATATCACGAGCTGATAGTTTTCATCCTTCAGCAGTAACAACAGGAATTCCATATGGGGAAATGATTTGAGTACGAAGAAACTGCAGTTTGGATAGTGATTTCAGAACTGAATTGGATAATGTTCAAAACAGATTAAGAAATAGGGGGTACAGGACTAGGAATTTGGAAAAAGCAAAAGAAAGGATGCTTAAAATCAAAAGGGAATCAACTTTGGTACAGAAGAAGAAAACAGAATCCAAAAAACGGGTAACATTTGTTACGACTTACTGTTTACAGAAGGATAGGATCATCAAAGCACTAGGAAAAAAATGGAATTTATTGAAGGGTGTACCTGGCCTGTTAGATCTTGTAGGAGAAAGACCAGTGGTAACTTATAAAAGAAGTTCCACCATCAAAGAAATGGTGTCTAGGAATTATGTACGATCACCAAGTCCGGTCAATTCTAATTGGCTGCCACCGCCACCTAAAGGTTTTTATGTATGTGGATCCTGCAATGTGTGTGTTCTAGGTATGAATAAAACAAAAGATTTTATGTTCAACAGTAAAAAACGCTACTATATCAATGAATTTATTAATTGTAATAGTACGGGTGTAATTTATGCTATTATTTGTGCTTTCAATAGAGTATACATTGGTAGCACAAAAAGGAACTTGAAAATTAGGATTCAGGAGCACAGACGTGCAATCATTAATCAGAACATTAGATCACCACTGTATTTACACATTGAGGCACAACACAGCACACAGAAAGAGTTCAGGTTTCATGGAATACAGAAGGTGGTTCCCAATATTAGAGAAGGTGATTGGGAATCGAAGATAAGACAGGCAGAAGCCATATGGATCAGTAAGTGTAGAGCAGTCTCTCAAGGTTTGAACACGGATACGGAACTGCATTATTTTCTCACCTGAGGGTCCAGGGGTCTGTATATACACGGATTTGGTGATGTGTAATAATGACAGGTGTGAGGCATTGAGTTCAGTTGAACTTCGTTCAGAACTGTTTTGCCTCGAGTTGGAATGATAAGACGGCCACTCTTGTAAGGGTGATATGTAATATTGACAATGGGGAGGCACGGAGTACTGTTGTACTGTGTTTAGAACTTTGTTTCCTTGAGTTATCATGATAAGATGGCTACCCTTGAAAGAGGGATTCATTTGAGCAGTGGATTGCCTGTTAGGTGAAGGTTCCTATGTTTTACAGGGTAGTATTTATACTATGCAGAACTGGTGATAATGATGTGAAATTTGTGTGGAAAGCGAGATACTAGCCTCCAGATCACCTTTCGGTATGTAAATAGGATAGTGGACTGTTTCAGGATGAATTAGTAAACTGAGAACTTAGTTTCAATGTGGGATTATTTAACCCGCCGGGCAGAGAGGGTAAGTTGAACTATTAAGAGTACTATGGTGTATCAGGCCATTCAGTAATTGTAGTTGTAATATTTTCAAGGTAATTTGATCAAGGGCACTGCATTGACCATGAGAAAAATAAATTAACCTGGTTGTATACAGGGGAGGAATTTATATCACGAGGCAGCAGATAGATATTATAGAGTTAGGTACTTGAGACCAGGAGTTGCGAATAGTTTCACAGCCCTTAAGCCTATACTTTGGCATATCTATGTGTACTAGCGCGGAGGGGCGAGGAGTGATATATTCTAAATGGTTTGGGAACTCCATCTGGATTGGCCCGGATATTTGGTAGTTCTATGCTGATTGGTTTAAGAATCAGTGTATGTACGGTTACGGTGAATCACAAAAGGTTGGGGAGGTTTGTGACGTGCGTAATCAAACAGAAGCGATACGACCACAATTGTTTTTTTTTTATAAACAAGTTTTTATTGTTTTTGGTTTGTACAACATGAAAAACTTTTGAGCCCTTCGAACCACCACCATACAGCAACACAGCATGAAAACTCACCGTAGTCCCGCCCTCCCCCCGAAACCCCCCCGTCCCTCCCCCTCTTCTAAACAGCACTTTTATGGTATGTTGCCCAAATATTTTCCCCAGACCCTTCGGTATTTCTTGGGGTAGCCCCTTGCCTGGTAAAGAGGCCGTTCCTGTGTCACACACCAGTCCACCCCGGTGCTCCACTTGGCCAAGCTAGGCGGCTGCGGCTGCCTCTATGCCGCTTCAATGTCACGCTTCGCTACCATTAAGGCTGTCATGAGGAATAACTTCTCTGGGCGTGTGCCATCCAGGCCGTCAGTGATGCCTAGTAGGGTGTGTATAGGGTCATGTGGCACCTCCCACACTAGGACCTCCGTGAGTTCGGTTTCTATGCCCCTCCAGTACCCCCCCAGTTCTGGGCAAGACCACACCATGTGGATGAAGTCGGCCGGCTCAAAGCCACAATGGGGACAAGCTGCGTCAGCGGAGAGGCCCGCACGGTGTAGTCGAGCCGGTGTGAGATAGGCGTTGTGCAGGTAGTAAATTTGGATAAGCCGCAGTTTGGCGGAGGCCGTCACCAGTCTGGGGGCCATAAGGGCATCCCGCCAGTCGGCCTCATCCAGGAGACCCACCCACCCCTCCCATCGTTCCTTAAGGCCCTCCAGGGATGTGGGGGTGCTGTTGATGAGGGAACGGTAGATCCTGGAAATGCATCCCCTCCCCAGGTTACCCATCATGACGTGAGCCTCCGGGGGGCTGTGATCCGGCAGCCTAATGTCCAGTGGGGTGTAAGTGCGTATGGCATGGCGTACTTGAAGGTATTTATAAAATTGGGATGAGTGGAGGGAGAAGCGCGCCTGCAGCTCTGGATATGAGCACATACGTCCCCCCCGCCAGACATCTCCCAGCTGGGAAATGCCGAGTAGATCCCACGATTTAAAGCCCTCTAGTTCCGTAACCTCCCGCAACCATGTCCCATGCCATAGGGGAGTGGCGAGGGTCAGCCTCCCGGTCCATCGGGTGTGGCGGAGTGCCGCTCGCCAGGACAGGAATATTGCTTTAGTAATATCCAGGCAGGAGGCGGGGATGGGGGCGCCGTACAGGCGGTCTTGAATACATGAGAAACCTAGGTCCCCTAATTCCACCCTGTACAGTCGTGGATGACCAGGAGGCGGGTGGCCAGGTAGTAGAGGTAGAGATTGGTCATGCCCAAACCCCCATCAAAGGTGGGCAGGCGGCATAACGATAGAGCCAACCGCGGCCTCCCACCACCCCAAAGAAATCTTGTCGCCATCCCGTCAAGCTCACGAAACCAAGGTCTTGGAAAGGATAGGGGAGTGTTTTGCAGCACATACAGGAACCGGGGAAGAATCATCATTTTGTAGAGGGCCACCCTCCCCAACGGATTGAGGGGGAGCGATTGCCATCTCGCCAGGTCCGCCTTGGCCTTCTTAACCAGGGGAGTCACGTTAAGCGCCCAGCTCAGTTCCGGGAGAAGGGAGACCCAGATGCCCAGATATTTAAAGGACAACCGGCGGAGGGGAATAGTATCCTGCCATTCGAAACATTCCCGGGAGGGGTGCAAAGGCACCAGGACCGATTTCCGCGAGTTCAAATACAGGCCAGATGCTCGGCTAAAGCGGCCCAAGATGGACATTGCGCAAGGTCCGGAGCGCACCGGATTTCCAAGGTACAGCAGGACGTCGTCCGCGTAGAGGGCGATTTTGTCAGCCTCCAGGCCCGGCCACTCCCATCCCTGAAGGGAAGGGCCAGTTCTGATCAGGGCAGCAAGGGGTTCCATCGCGAGCGCGAAGAGAAGGGGCGACAGTGGGCACCCCTGCCTTGTCCCCCGAAATGGCCCCGATAGCACCCCGTTGACCAATACCCTGGCGCGGGGACGTGCGTAGAGGACCCGTACCATTCCCAAGAACGTAGGGCCGAAACCCATGTGGGTCAGGACGTCAAACAAGTAGGCCCACCCAACCGAGTCGAAAGCTTTTTCGAAATCGGCGAGCAGGAGAGCGAGATATGGGGTTAAACGGTGGCGGTGAGCCAGGGCCACGTGGAAGCGGCGTAGGCAGTGGCGAGTGCCCCGGTCAGGCATAAAACCACATTGGTCCGGGTGGACCAGGCTCGATTAAAAGGGCCGGAGCCGTTGGGCCAGGACAGCCGCGTAAAGCTTGATGTCGGTGTTAATAAGAGAGATCGGCCGGTAAGCTGCTCTGTCAGTGGGTGGCGGCGTAGACTTGGGCAGAGCCACAATCGTGGCTATGTCGGCTTCCGGGGGGAATGAGCCGTTCTTAATCGCCTCTACAAAGAGATCTCGCAACCTCGGGACCAGGCTATCTTTATAGGTGGCATAGAATTCCTGAGGGAAGCCGTCTGGTCCCAGGGTCTTCCCAGCGGACGTACGCCCTTTCGCTTCCCCAATTTCTTCAAGGGAAATGGGTGCCTCCAGGCTCTCCCAGTCTCCTGGCCTAAGCCGGTTGAGTCGCACGTTACTGGCCGCGAGCAGAGTGGCCAGGGAAAGGTCCGGTGCTCGGGCCCGGTAAAGCTGAGAGTAAAACTGGGCGAATGCTTCCGCTACCGCCACGGAAGAGGACTGGAGCACGCCGTCGGAGTCGGCAATCGCCGGAATGATGCGCGATGTCCTGGGATAGGTGGCCAGGCGATGCAGCAATGCGCCATTCTTATCGCCCCATCCATACACTCTCGCTAGCGAAGACAGCCAGAGAAGCTTGGCCGCGTCAAGTGATCGTTGACGAATCTCATCGCGAAGGAGCCGCAGTTGCCGAGTCCCGGCTGGGTCCCCAAGCTCAGAGAGAGATTGCTCCAGTCTCAGCGCCCGGGCCTCACAGGCGGTGAGCTGCTGCAGTTGCATCCGGCGTTGCCGTACCACGAGCGCCTTGGCAGCGCCTCTAATGGTTGCCTTGCAGGCCTCCCAAAGGGTGCCCGCCGAGGAGACCGAACCCTCGTTGTTACAGTAGTAGTGGGTCAGCACGGATCCCACCGCCTTACGAAATGTCTTATCCTGGAGGAACCAAGCATTAAAGCGCCACATCTGACGGGCCGTACGGGGTGGAGGGCCCAGACTCAGGAGGACCGGAGAGTGATCTGAGATCCCTCTGGGGAGGATGCGGACATCTTGGATACCCATGCAATCGGCGGGGGGGACGAAGATCGCGTCAATACGTGCATGGAAGTGATGGGCGGCCGAAGTGTGGGTGTGTTGACGTGTGTGTGGATGCCAGGTCCTCCATGCGTCGCATAAGCCCTGAGCCTCTGCCCAACCCGCCAGCTGCCTTGCCCGCGCGGCACGGGAGTCTGAAATCGGTCCTGACGAGTCCAGCTGAGGGGCCGAGACGGCATTGAAATCTCCTCCAATAACAGCAGTACCCAGAGGGAAGGTTGCCAGCAGAGACGCAGCGTGAGATAAAGCCTGCGACAGCCCAGAGTGTGGCGCATAGAGCGACAGGAAGCTGATCGGCCAACCCTCGAGTGTGCCGCGGACGGCAATCCCCATTCCGTGAGGGTCGTGGGTTGCCTGTGTAAGGACAAAGGGGAGGGAGCGGCGCATCAGGATGGCGACCCCACGGGAGCCGCGTGAGAACCCGGAGTGCCACACCCGATCATACCCATAGCATGCCAGAATGGGACATCTCTCACCGAGGAGGTGGGTTTCTTGAAGCATGAGCACATCTACTGCTGGGCATATTTAAGGACTGCGGTGCGCTTAAGCCTATCCAACAGGCCATTCACGTTCCAGGACAGGATGCGCAGCTGGGCCTTGGGGGCTAGGTCATCCATGATATCGGTGGGAGCGAGTCACGCTGGGGGCGGAACGACCAGGGGGGCGCCGGGAAGATACCGAATGGCGTGGGCGCGCAGGGAGGGGACGGGGAGCGTGTGATCGCCAGAGGGACGACGAATCCCGTGCTGGGGGAAGCCAGTGAATGATGGCGGAGAACGAGCGACAGCGGAGCGCATGTCATTGTACGACCACAATTGTAATGTTGTTCCGATTTTCTAACAGATGTGGTCTAGAGACCTTGTTCAATAATAATGAATGGGAAGTGGATATTAATCATTATGGTTCGCAAATCAATGAAACTTTGTGCGTTGCGGCTCGAATGGAGGACATTGACACTGGCGGACCAGAGAGGGAACTCCTTAAATAGAGTTACATATTGCTTGTTGATTGGTGGATGGAAATTTTAGGGTAGCGTGCGTACGCATTGGACCGGTGATAATTTAGGAACAGGAAACGTCATTAGCGGACCAGAGAGGAAACTTCTTACATCTAAATAGGTGGAATCCGGCGATTAGAGGGTTGTGAAATAATACTTATAACGTGTGGTTCTGATTGGACATACTGGGATTTAAAATCCAGCTTGGCTGGCGTTAGCACTTACTCCGGATTTATCAGGCCGGACGAAGGACGCCTTTGGATACGTGGGCTTGAACTAAAATAAGGTACGGTTATTTCATGGAATTAGAAGCTTTGTTTTGAAAGCTAAGCAGTAGTTACTTGAATGAGTGGGAGTCGCTGTTCATTAAATTAATATATGTTTTGTATTATGGTTGGTTTAGATATACGAGAAGATTGAGAATTTGGGTGCTTAGAAGCATTACGATCATTTGGGAAACGCTTGGTTTGGGATGTGTAACAGACATGATTAAAAGTTGAGCATAGGGGTATTCTGGCATATTTGTTTTATATATGCAGAGCAATATAGGTGTCAATCAAATTGATATTTGCTTTTTTAGTATTATGTTTGATTCAGATACACGTGAAGATTGAGCAAAGTATTTTGTGCTCAGAGGCATATCGATCATCTGGGAAACGTTTTAGTTTTGGACGAGAACAATAATTAAGAGGTGAGCATAAGGGGATTCTGATATACACGTTTTTAGTTTTGTGGAGTAATATAGTTGCAGTTTGTCGAGAGAGCTAATTTAGGATATATTGATCTTTCTGACAGATTTTTTGGACCATGTGGTCGCATTAAAACATAAGATATTCGGTGTGGGATAAGATAAGGACCAAGTGGATTTGTACTGGCTGAAGGTGAGATCTTTAACCTTTGTTTTTCAGCTATATGAATCAAAGGGTGGTGGGTTATGACATCCTTCCACCTAGGATAAATTCCTTATTCCCATAGACCTACTAGTGCTTATTAAGGTATCAGCACGCACTTAGCAAACTAACTGACGGTATGTTACTGAATAATGAGTATTAGAGTTACATGTAGATTAAATGAAAGATTAATTTTTTTTTAAAAGATTAATTCTTTGAAACCTGTTATGCTTAGAAAAGTGTTGTCAGGCTACCTCACTTACCTCACTTGTTTCACAATATTTAATTATATGTTATGATGAACTAGGCACCAGTATGCACCGAGTCAACGGGTAGTTCTTAGAATAACATAAATAGGAGAGCAGAAAGCTTGATGCTGACTAAGAGAAAGATCTCATTCTCGAGACCGACTATACGTATTAAAGTGTTGTTCTGCCCTGTTCTTTTTCTATTGTATAAATTTGGCTTGGTTGTGTCAAACGTTCCAAGATTGTTATATAGGCAGAGTAGGAGTTATACTCTCCAGATGATAACATCCGCATCTTTAGATTTATTTATTTGTAATTTGTAATTCACATTTTTGATTTTAAAGTTTGGATTTTGATTTTGTACTCTACTTTACAGCCCTGATGATGTCCCGGAAGGGGACGAAACGCGTTGGCTGTGAAAAGTATTAACTGTTTTCAAGTTGGCTGATATTGATTATTTGACTGGATGCAAAATAAATAAAAGAATTTGACAGCAGACACCTCGAGGATCTTCTTTTGGACTTTAATATTTAATTGTGAAATTTTCTATAAAATTGTAACGCTCCTTCTAGATTAGCGAGATTACATTGATTAGTGGTTGGTGACGGTGAACCACAAGAAGTAGCGCAGACCCACGGAGTACGAATACGTTGAAGATAATCTAAAAATAGCTTTCCAGTGCACACAGGGTGTGACCCCCATCGTCTTGCCTTGTTTGATTATATACTTGAGACAATGTTACACTGCTAATGTACCTGAGTTAACTAGATATAAATTTGGCACTTCGTTTTGTATATAGGACGCTGTCCAGAACTGGACGCTGAGGAGGTCTGTTAAGGTAAGTTTCTTCACGATTGCTCAAGGAAAGGAAAAGTTGTCTCCCTAGCCTCAGTGCCACCCTGCACTTAGAAATACACATAAGAGTTGTCAAGTGTGTCCTTAGGAGGGTTCCACTTATAAGGCAAAGCGAAAAGGGAAAACCCTCCTTGCCAATCTTGTAGTTCTTGATTGACAGTGAAGGGTAATGCAGAAGTAGAAAAGGCAGGCAGGAAGCTCTCCCTCACATCAGATAATAGGAAAGAGTCTAGTCAGATATTCAGAAAATCATCCACAGGGAAGTCCAGCTCCAAAGGGTCAAACCCGAGGGACAAATATAGTATTAACAGGGTGATGAACCTGATGAAAAATAAGAGAATGACTGCGTTGTGAGGAGTCCTTCTACCTTCTCTCATTAATGCCTCCTTTACACTTTATTCAAACGAGCTGACATCACAGGAACAAGCATTTCCAATGCAGTAGGTCTCGCATTTACACAAGTTTGAGCTATTGACATTGCAAATAACAACGCCTTTTATTTTTATTTTCATTTTTAAAACATAAATAAAAGGCATTGTCATTTACAATGCCAATAGCTTAAACTCACGTAAATGCGAGATCTTTTGCATTGCATTGCAAATGCTTGTCTTGCTTTACAGTGTACCTCAATATAGCCCTTCATGTGCTTTGCTATGACATCAGATGCTTTTCAATCCTAACGCTTCACCCTGCACAGACGGGTTTAAGTCAGGGTTTTGCACTTCATGGTCTATACGCGCTGGGGTATGAAAAGCCCAAACCAGGTTTAATGCAGACAGGCAGGCTGTGCGTACAGTGGGAATGAACAGATTGGGGCTTGACGTGCTGTCACCGGAAAGCGTTAGGAACAAGCCCGGAAATGAAATGCACTTGTAATTAGTTATCCCTTTCACCAAAGCAAAGCGGCTGTCTTTCTCGACCGCCAGTACTCTCCAGACATCCCTGTTTGCACCTCTCCTTGTTATTCTCACTTACGCTTCAGAACAATCACCCAAAGTGCTACCAGTCCCTGCCAGTTGAAGACCCGTGGGTAGTTTCTCCTCTCGTCGCCAGGGAAGTGAACATCAAGCATGGACCAGGGAAATGTATTAACAATGTGTACTTTTTTAAATTAAAAAAATAAAGAATCAACTGAGGTTTTTTTTAACCATATAAAATATAGGAATAATGTACATGCCCGCTATTCCATGGATAATGGATACATATAGGGAGATTACAAAGTAGTGAAGACCAGGAGTCGTAGACTTCCGAAACAGGTACGTTTAAAGCAGTAATAACAAGCATTTGCAATGCAATAGGTCCTATTGCATTGAAATTGTTAAGTTTAAAACTGAGCGCCACGCCGCTTTAAGGACACTGCGCTCGTTTTTTAAAAAACTTTAACATTGAGCGCAGTGTCCTTGAAGCGGGCGCTGCGCTCAGTGTTAAATTAAAAAAAATATATAAAGAACCGAGCGCGGTGTCCTTGAAACGACGCCGCGCTCAGTTTTAAAGTAAAAAAAAAAAAAACGCGGTGTCCCTGAAGTCCTGAAGTAGACGCCATGAAAATATTAAAATAAATAAACAAATTAAGAAATACCAGGAACTGGAGAAGGCAGCCTGCTAAAAGGGGTGGAGCATACAAAGGCTAGTTTCTTTAGAACACTGTGATTGATTAATTGAGGTACTGGATTTTGTTAAGCGAAGCGTCCCGCCCTGCATTCTTAGTTTTTAGGTCTCGCCTGCATAGGAAAAAGACCTTTAGCCATCTAGTCGGTTTTGAGGCCAAAAACGTGCACGCGTTGCATTGCTTTCATTGGCAACATGTGCACGTTTGGCGATTCCCTTGCGGGAGCGAGCAGCGGCTCCATATGTTAGCAATTATCGTGCCTTGCTGCTCACTCCCGCACGGGAATCCGGCGCAGGCCCCCTCCCCCCTGCTGCCACGCGAGGCGCGCATGCATGTTTCATTCTTAGAAGGAGTAGTTTCTTTTCTGTAACTCCAGTTCTGTAGTAGGGGTATCTCTGTTATAGTCATAATCTAGTGAATAGTCCCGCCCATGTGCGCGGACCCCGGAGCAATAAAAAATAATCTCTAAAAGGTGACAAATCATGCAGACCTGCATACACCTTTAAGAGAGAATTTAATTTAAAGACAGATAATGCAGCCTATACCCACAGGCTACACTGTCCAGTACTTCAACTAGAATTCCACCAAAATCCACAAACAGCACTGCCTGTCCAGTTTTTCTCCACATAGGAAAAAACCCTGCCTCTACCAGCAAAAGCCTCTGGAATGATAGAGAGGAAGGAGTGGACAGACAAGCCCCATAGGCTGCCATTATGTGGCTTGGAACAGGATACTGTGCCTTTAAGAAAACTTTCCAGTTTTCCAGAACTTTCCCCAGTATCCCAGAATGCCCAGCAGGTCCCATTTACTTTCAGTTCTTTTTGAAGGCGTAGCACGCCAGACCTGTAGCATTCTCCATATGAATAAGTATCTCTCCACCGGGGAGGAGGGCGGGCGCTTATGACTATAACAGAGATACCCCTACTACAGAACTGGAGTTACAGAAAAGAAACTACTCCTTCTGTAGTAGGGGATCTCTGTGTATAGTCATAATCTAGTGAATAGAATGGCAAGCCCATCCCCACACAACAAAAGCGGTGGAGAACACATAAGACACAACCACTACTGTGCGAACAAATTTCGCAGCGAAGCCTGCCCAACCTGAGCATCTGCCCTGGCATCCGAGTCCAGACAGTAATGCGCAGCAAAGGTATGGACCGACTTCCAAGTGGCCGCCTTACAGATTTCCGCAATCGGAACATTACGCAGCAAAGCCGTCGTGGCAGCTTTGCCCCTGGTGGAATGAGCCTTAGGTTTACCCCCTAAGGTCTTATTAGCCTTTTGATAACACAACTGTATGCAGGACACAATCCACCGAGAGATGGACTGCTTAGAGGTCGCAAGACCAGTCCTGACTGAGCCATAATTAACAAACAATTGGTCAGACCTACGAATATCCTTGGTCTTA
Source organism: Triturus cristatus (assembly GCF_964204655.1). Taxonomy (NCBI): domain Eukaryota; kingdom Metazoa; phylum Chordata; class Amphibia; order Caudata; family Salamandridae; genus Triturus; species Triturus cristatus. The sequence continues at coordinate 418,569,320 of NC_140585.1, read as the reverse complement.
TCCAGATAAAATTTCAACACCCTTCGGACATCCAGGGAATGGAGAGCCCTTTCCGCTGGTGAAGAGGGATTCTGAAAGAACGTAGGTAAAGTTATGGTCTGATTGACATGAAAGTCAGAGATAACCTTAGGAAGGAACTTAGGGTGAGTACGCATCACAACCTTAGCAGCATGAAACACAGTATAAGGTTCTTGACAACATAATGCCTGAAGTTCACTCACCCTGCGGGCCGATGTAATGGCCACTAGGAACGCCGCCTTCCAGGATAGGTGCTGCAATGAAGCCTTGTGAATAGGTTCAAAAGGCTCTCTCATCAGTCTGGACAGCACCACATTCAAGTCCCAAGAAGGCGAGGGAAGTCTGACAGGAGGGAACACCTTCTTCAAGCCTTCCAAAAAATCCTTGACCACAGGAATCTGAAAGAAGGACGTCTGTGAAGGGCACTTCCTGTAAGCAGTCAAAGCAGCCAGATGAACCTTAATGGAATGGAAATTAAGGCCAGACTGCGCCAGATGCAAAAGGTATGGAAGGATGACATCTTCCTTACATGTTGTCGGATCAAAGTTCTTGGACTTACACCAGATACAGAACCTCTTCCACTTGTAAGCATAGGATGTCCTAGTGGAAGGTCGCTTAGACTCCTTCAGAATGTCCATACAATCGTCTGGTAGATTCAGATGACCGTATTGCACTATTTCAGGAGCCATGCCGCCAAACTCAAAGACGAGAGGTTGGGGTGCACCATCCGCCCCCCGAACTTCGTGAGAAGGTCCGGCCTGCACGGCAACCGCATGTGAGGAAGGAGAGACCGGTGAAGAAGGTCCGTGAACCACCACTGCCTGGGCCACTCCGGGGCGATCAGGATCATCCGCGCCCTGGACTGGGACAGCTTGATGAGCACCGCCGGAATCAGGGGAATGGGTGGAAAAGCGTACAGAAAGCTGTTCGACCAATCGATCCATAGCGCATTCCCCAGCGTCCCCCGCTGGTAGTACCTGGATGCGAAGTCTCGGCATTTGCTGTTTTCGGCGGTGGCGAACAGATCTACGTCTGGAGTCCCCCACCTTGCGAAGACTTCTCCTAGTACTTCGTCGTTTATGACCCATTCGTGGTTTTCCTGAATCAGCCTGCTCAAGGCGTCCGCCTGAGCATTCTGCACCCCTGGCAGATGCGTGGCCGTGATCGTCAATCCTCGGGCCAGCAGCCAGCGCCAGATCGCCTGCGCCTCCTGCGACAGAGTGCGCGATCTCGACCCCCCTGCTTGTTGAGGTAATACATCGTGGTTGTATTGTCCGTCTGTATCAGCAGCGAGTTGGTCTGGAAGGACGGAAGGAAAGCCTTCAGTGCCAGGAAGACAGCTCTGAGTTCCAGGAAATTGATGTGGTACGTCGATTCCAAAGGAGACCACTTCCCCTGAATCTGCAGGTCCCCGGAATGCGCACCCCAGCCCTGGAGAGAAGCATCCGTCACCACATTCGTCGTGGGAATGTCCTTGTGGAAGGGAACCCCCTTGAGGAGGTTTTCCGCCGAACACCACCACTTCAGAGACTGACGAGCATGTAGAGACAGTCGGATCTTGTCGTCCCAAGAGCCTGTCTTCTGATCCCACTGATCCTCCAAGCACTCCTGCAGTGGTCGCATCTGTAGACGTGCGTGCGGAGTGAGGAAGATACAGGAGGCCATCGATCCCAGTAGAGACGACACCTTCCTCACAGTCGTCGATGGAGCAGTCCTGAGGTCCTGAGCCTTCCGAAGGAGTGATAACCGTCTCTCCTCCGAAGGAGACACGCTTGCTGACCGCGTATCTATGGAGGCCCCCAGGTACTGTATGCACTGTACCGGAGATGGGACCGATTTGGACATGTTGACGTGTAACCCCAGCTTGTTCAAGAGCTCGCACGTCCAACGGAAGTGTTCTTGCGCTTCCTCGAAGGATGACGCCTTGATCAGCCAATCGTCCAGATACGGGTAGACAAACACCTTGTTCCTCCGCAGGTGTGCCGCCACCACCGCCATGCACTTCGAAAAAGTCCTGGGAGCAGACTTTAGCCCGAATGGCAGTACTGTGTATTGATAGTGATTGGCGCCGACTTGGAATCGCAGGAACTTCCTGTGCTTCTGTGCTATGGGCACATGGAAGTACGCATCCTGTAGATCTATGGCACAGAGCCAGTCTCCCCGTTGCAGCTGAGGGTAAATCTGGTGCAACGATAGCATGCGAAACTTTTCTCTGCGAATCCACTTGTTTGCTTGTCGCAAATCCAGAATGGGCCTGAACTCGTTCTTGTCCTTCTTGCGAACGAGGAAGAACCGAGAGTACAGACCTCTTCCCCTTTGAGACAAAGGTACTTCTTCTACCGCCTTTTTTCTCAACAAGATGTCTGCCTCCGCCTGGAGCTCCCTCAGCTGGAAGCGAGAGCTGACCGGCGGAATCGCTGGAGGCGGGCTGATGAACCGAAGACTGTATCCATTGCAAACAATATTCAGCACCCACTTGTCCTGAGTAATTTTTCTCCACTCTGCCGGAAAAAATCGAATGCTTCCCCCCACTGGAGTGGGTAACGGTTGAGGGGGAAGTAACAGCTCAGGGCCGAGACCCGGCCGGGCCCTTGTTTGTGGTAGTAGCCTGCTGGCCACCTCTACCCCTCTGGCGCTTCTGGAAGGGCTTGCGGAACTGCTGCTGTTGTGGCTGCTGCTGTCCCGAGCCCTGCCCACGCCCTCGGCCCGACGACCCGAACCTCCTCTGGAACGGTCGTTTCTTTTTCTCGGCCTTCTCTAACCCGACGGCCGTCAGGGTTTCCGCTTCAGCCTTCATGCGGGCCATTTCATCGTCCGCATGCTTCCCGAACAGGGTTTCCCCCGAGAAGGGCAGGTTGGCCACTCTCTGCTGCGCCTCCGGCTTGAGGGACGTCAGGCGCAACCAGGAATGGCGCCGCTGGTGGACGCCATGACAGTAGGCGTGGGCGGCCAATAGCGATATATCCGCTGCTGCGCTGATCGTTTGGTTAGAAACCAGCATGCCTTCGCGCACCGTCTCCAAGAAGTCCTCCTTCTTGTCTCGTGGCAGGAGGTCCGCATATTGCTGCAGGGATTCCCACAGGGCCCAGTCGTAACGGCCCAACAACGCCCCTGCACTCGCCGCCTTCATCGTGGTGGCGGCGGTACCACACACCTTCCTGCCCGCAGAGTCCAGCCAGCGGCTTTCCTTGTCCGGTGGCACCGTGGAGGCCGGGGCGGTCGCATGTTGTTTTCTCGCCGCCGTCACGATAACCGAATCCGGTTTCGGGTCCCCTCTCAAGAATGACGGATCCGACTCCGGGGCCCTATATTTCTTCATGAGCCTGGACGGAGCGGCCTTCGCTGTTGCGGGAGTGAGGAACAGTTCCAAAGCTGGTTCCACCAGTCCAGGCACGAGAGGCAGGAGGGGGCGAGACAAGTGTCTTTTATGAAGCGTCTCAAATATCACGGACGTCGTGGGTGTTGGAACCGTCACCGTGATATTCAGCTTCGCAGCCCCTCGCAACAGCACCTCCTGGAACGAGACCAAGTCGTCCACCGGCGACACCCTAGTCCCCGGGGAGTCCGACAGCGTCGGGGAAAGGTCCCTGTCCGAGGAGCGCGACCTGGACCTATACCTTCTGCGGCGTCGTCTAGAGTCTGACGAGGATCGCCCTCGGCTCCGCGATCGTCGCCTCCTGTGAGAGCGGGAGCGCGACCTCTTCGGCTTAGGCCTGTCCGCCGGTCTCGCTGGTCCAGGCGACCGTGGGCGTCGTGGCTTCGGGGTCCCTTGCGGCGGAGTCGGGTACCGTGGAAGGGAAACCGACCTCGGGGGGACCGGCGGCGGCACCGCAGGAGTGCTTGGCAGCAACAGAGGCCGGGGTGGCGGAGACAGAGTCCGCGGCCGCGGAGGAGGCGGTGGAGGAAGTGGAGACGGTGGTAGAGGAGGTGGCGGTGGTGGTGGAGGAGGCGGTGGCAGAGGTGGGAGAGGAGGAGGCGACGGAGACCTCCGAGGCGGGGTATACACCACTGAGTACACCGATCCCGGCGACTCTCTCTTCCTCGACGTCGACGTGTGCCTCGACGTCGACCTGTGCCTCGACGGCGATCTTCTCGGCGTCGATCTCCTCCTCGGCGTCGACTTATGTCTCGACGGCGACCTTCGCCTCGACGGCGACCTCCGCCTCGACGGCGACCTTCGCCTCGACGGCGACCTCCGCCTCGACGGCGACCTTCGCCTCGACGGCGACCTCCGCCTCGACGGCGACCTTCGCCTCGACGGCGACCTTCGCCTCGACGGCGATCTTCGCCTCGACGGCGATCTTCGCTTTCTCGACGTCGATCTCCTTCTCTTCATCGACGGCGAGCTGCGATCCCTCGACGCCGAACGCAGATGCCGGGTCTTCTCTCGACGTCGACCGCTGGACGCAGTCGAAGACGGCGTCGTCGCCGACGACGCCGATGTAGTCGACGGCGGCCTATTCAGGTCCCTCGACGGCGATCGTCGACGCCGTTTCTCCCCAGAGCCCTGGGGAGACGGCGAACAGACGGTGGTCATCCTCCTCGACGTCGCCGTCGACGCCCTCGACGTCGACGGGGAGCGGGAGCGCTTACTGGTCTTCCTGCCCCTGGGGAGCCCCCCAGAGGCCTCAGCATGGGCCAAATCAGCCCCTCCAGACCCACCTGGTGCCTTCAGTCTTCGCTCCTCCAGAGCTTGAAGCCTGCTCTTCATCCTGTCCCTCAGGGTTCTTGCTGAAAACGAGTGGCAGATGGTACAGCTTTCAGGCACGTGGGACTGGGGAAGGCAAGCTATGCACACCTCGTGTGGGTCAGTTTTAGCCTTCTTTCGACCACATTCCGGGCACTTGTCGAACAAGCCAGGCATGTTGACAGTACCAGCTACTAAACACAAGAAAAAGTGACAAAAATTGCCAAAATCTCAATGAAAAACCTTGAAAAAGGTAGAGCTCAATGCTCCAGGGTCCTGCTAGCAGGAGCCGGAAAAAAGAACTGAAAGTAAATGGGACCTGCTGGGCATTCTGGGATACTGGGGAAAGTTCTGGAAAACTGGAAAGTTTTCTTAAAGGCACAGTATCCTGTTCCAAGCCACATAATGGCAGCCTATGGGGCTTGTCTGTCCACTCCTTCCTCTCTATCATTCCAGAGGCTTTTGCTGGTAGAGGCAGGGTTTTTTCCTATGTGGAGAAAAACTGGACAGGCAGTGCTGTTTGTGGATTTTGGTGGAATTCTAGTTGAAGTACTGGACAGTGTAGCCTGTGGGTATAGGCTGCATTATCTGTCTTTAAATTAAATTCTCTCTTAAAGGTGTATGCAGGTCTGCATGATTTGTCACCTTTTAGAGATTATTTTTTATTGCTCCGGGGTCCGCGCACATGGGCGGGACTATTCACTAGATTATGACTATACACAGAGATCCCCTACTACAGAACCCAGCGGTTACCATGCCGTTTCAAATGGATCAAAATGCTTTCGCCATCTGTGCCTCCTGATTGAGAGTGTGTCTTACAAGTTCCTGTACATGAATAAGTCTGCTTGTTTTTCACTATCCACCGGAAATACTTTATCTCATACCATCTTTGAATATTGTTCCATTGTTCTCGCACTTCAATGTTTCATGGTTTAAAATGGCCTCGATGAAGCGACGTGTGTCGTATTTCTCTGACGAGACCTCAAACTTAGTCTTTCTTTTTGCATGTCAATATTAGATGCCTCACATAAAAAGAAATATCAGGCTTGTTTTATAAATCTATAGATGGTTTTTGCATCTGAAGCGTGGGGCGCAAGGGATAATGCCCCCTCTCACCTCCACTCTGTGCCACGGTGGCAGCCCCGTTCCTAGCAGTGCAATCTTTCCTTTCACACTCGTTCAGCATTAGTATCTCTTGTGTGGTTGCACTCTATCACACTCGGGCACATTCCAGGTGCACTCCAGGAAGAGTGTGGCCAGCAGTGAGAACAGATACTGCTCAGACTCATCACAAACTCTGTCTGAGCCTCCCAGCTGACAGATGCCTCGGTAGAACTGCAAGGTTTTCTACCATAGGTGCATGGTTAGACAAACCAGCAGTATTCAGAAAGAGCCTATCCCAGGGAGCCGGATCAGTCCTAAAATCTAAAAACACGATTTGACCTATTGAGTAATTTAGCATGTAAATCTCATTAACAACAGCTTTTGTTATAATTCTTTATGGTCCAAAAAAGGCTGTTTCTTCAACACGTGTGTTTAATTGAACAATTAGATTACACGACTACATTGAGCGACATTTGTTCAAAGCAAAAATGTTGAAAGAAAACTGTATTAAGGATTGAAGGGGGCTGTGTCTGGGGTCTTGTGTTTTATTTTTGCTCCCCTCTCTATGGCACAAGAGCTGAGCTAGAGCCGAATTGGAGCCTTACTCGGTTCCTACCTCTGCATGACGTGTACTTTACTCTATTATCTCTAGGCGCTCTGTGCCGTTGGTGGTGTACCTCTGCAGGCCTTTTGTCTGCCCACGTAGCCCATACGTTGCCCTACAGGGCAGTGCCTTGTCCCGACTCAGCTGGGTGTCTAGCCCTCTGAGGGCGCAAGGGCCGGGGTGTGCAGCGTTTTAGCTGTGGACCCACGGGATTCCGTAGAGGCAGAGCGGGCACTGGATATATGCAACCGGGGAATGCCAAATTATGCGGCAGGGTTGACTAAATGTTGTGGCAAGAAAAGTCACATTTTGCGGTGTAAACCAGCAAATTATGGAGCAGACGTATTATTTGGCTAATGCAGCAAGTTCATAATTTTGGTGAAGACGCTGCGGCCGCAGAATCCAAGTGACCCTGATTAGATGACGGCAGAAGTGCAAGTTTCCCATTCTAATGTCCGCAGTGAAGCCTGCTGTTACTGTGTTAGTGGACATGTGTTGTATATGGAATGATGCAGTTGTGGTTTACCTCTGCTGGGGTGGTCGTTTTGGTGCCTTTTGGGTGTTATGTACGGCGTGTTTGAGAAGGGGTGGGCTCCTGAATGTTTTTTTTTTTTTAGCCGGACTCCGACGAAGCTGTCAGATAGTCTGTCAGTTATGGCTGGTGTGTGAACCGCTTTCACCCCCGGGTCACTCAATATGGTGCGGTTCCTGTCGGGTGGCCTCCCTGCGCATGCGCGGCATCGGTGTGAGGCACCCAGGGCTGGCTCCGTCTTTTGGAGCCCCACGCCTCCTCCTCCCCGACTGCTGCTGAGAGCTGTCAAAACTGCTCTTTAAAAAAATAAATAAATAAATACATCTGATTTTGATTAATATGGAGAAAGGGGACGTAGCATGACTGATAATAAAACTGATAAATGACATCTGAATTACGTGTAGCGGTAATTTATTACATAAAATATCTTTTATTTGACATACGATTAGTTGCTGGAAGCATCACTCACCCTGACGAGTTGGAGTTGCTGGAGCGGGTAGTACAAAATTTTGTATACCCCCCCCATTCTGCATGTTTATATTAATCTGAATAATTAACTAATAGTAATATTATTAATTTGTTTGAAGTGGAAACTTACCAATTATATTAACAAAAGAATTACACGTGGGATTTGCATTTTGCATGGCTAAACTAATTGTATACTAATATATGTACGCATACTAATGGTAGAAAATTAGAATATTGCATGATATATGTTGCTTTTGTAATGTAATTGTAAGTTGCACCAGATGACATTACTGGGTGAATATAAACGCTTTGAATGTTGCTATTCTGCTAGATAATTACTTACACATAGGGGAATTAGTGAGGGTTTAACATTTTATTAGCCATTTCTATGTTTTAATTACATTTTTGTGTTTGTTTTGCTTAAGTTGACCATTTGGGCTTACATTAAGGTGGCTGACTGAGACGTACAACGTGACTGCTGCTGTCTCACGAGGTTCTGGGTGAAGTGCGCATGCGCCACCGCCAGCAACAATGGCCTCGTCCTGACCCCAGGAGAAGATGTTCCCACCAAGGACACCCTGGGAGCTTCGCCAGGACCACAACAATAGACTGTCTTTAAAACCGGAACCAGCAAGTGCGATGACTTAATCTTGCGGACTATGTGAGAACTTTACCGAGTGACCCCAAATCCACCAATGAGGACTGTCTAAAACTCAATCTTGATACATTTTGACATTAGTTTCATTATAAAATTAGGTAGACAAAGCAAATTAGAGGGTCCTTCTTTGAACCAACTTTAATTTCCTGACGTTATGCTGACGGAGAGGACGGTGACACTGCTGGACAGCTGTTATCCTGATTCTTTGAGAGACTGAATTGCGGCCTGACTTTGATGAATTTAAAGATTTTTCCACGACTTGATTGACTTGGAGGACTACTAATAGCCAGATTAGGTAAATATGATGTTCTGCGGTTTGGACGATGATTTTCTAACAATTTGCAATTTAATTAGATAAACGATGTTTTGATTAATTGATAAATGTGTTGTGTCGATTATTTGAAGAAACTAGAATAAGAGAAGAGTATAGATAAATTAATTGAATCACTAAATCATATATACAACTAACTGATTAATCACCCAATGAGGGGAATATCACAAGGTTGGAGTTAATAAAAGTATTCAATGCGCATTAAGGTTTAGGTGAAAAGATATTCTTTTCATGTCAGCGTTTGGAAAACTTATCCCTCCAGGGAAGCAGATCAATGAAGTGTGAGTGTTGGTGTTATGGGCCCCACCAATGAATGTATTTGAGTGAATGTGTTATTACGGTATTTGGTCTGTGACGAAGGGAGAGTTTGACTTTCCACGCTACATCAAAGTCACAGCGGCGAGGCCGGGATCTCCGGCGGCTGCCGGGGCCGCCGCGTGAAATATACCGATCCCGCGCTCAGGGAAAAGGATCCGACTTTAAATACTTCAGTAATTAATTGGGTTTATATATTCTTTTTTTCCCTACCTTTCTCACCCCCTTAATTACGGTCGATCTGCTGGGAGTTAGCGGTCTGCGCAGGTTATGCTGACAGCTGATGTCTCTGCCTATGCGTGGATGCCGGTCCTTTCCTCCCACTCCTTGGCTCTCTGCATCTTTTTCCTCTTACTCCTTGGCCTCCTGCTTACTTTCTTTTACATCATCACCTTGGCGCTTCCTTTCGTCTCACTGCTCGCCGCTCTGCTTCCTTTCCTCTCACTCCTTGCCTCTCTGCTTCCTTTCCTATCACTACTGTCTCCCTGCTTCCTTTCCTCTCACTCCTCGCCTGATTCCTTTCCTCTCACTCCTTGGCTCTCTGCTTCTTTTTCCTCTCACTCTTTGGCCCCCTGGTTCCTTTCTTGTACTCCCTCGCTGCTTCTTTCTTCTACTCTCTCACCTCTCTGCTTCTTTTCTTCTCACTCCTCTCCTCTCTCATTCCTTTCTTCTACTTCCTTGCCTGCTTCCTTTTGTCAACTCCCTCACCTGCTTCCTTTCTTCCCCCTCCTCTCCTTTCGGTTTCCTTTCCTCTCACACCTCAACTCTCTGCTGCTTTTTCCTCTAACTTCCCGGCCTTCTGCTTTCTTCTAACCCTCTGCCTCTCCACTGCTTTTCTTTGAACCCCTTGACCCTCTGTTCCTTTTTTCTGACCCTCGGCTCTCTGCTGAGGGTCAGCAAGAGAAAAAAAGCGACCGACCAGAATCAGAATTGCAGAGGTGCTTCTAGGAGTGAGTCATAGCACAGTAAACTGAGCTCAAGGACACATACGCTGAGAATCGGGACACCTTTATCCAGAGCAAGGCCCTCCGGTTTGGGAAAACCCATTGCCAGTTTTCCATACTCCATAGTGGGAGTGCATGTTGTGGGCAGGGCACAAGTCCTAAAACAAGCATTGGCATACCCAATAGGTCTCGCCTTTGGGACCTTATACAACAGTTGATGTTGTTGCACCAATGATATTGTGCTGGCTAACTAAACACTTATAAGATCCCAAAGGCGAGACCTATTGGCTATGCCAATGCTTGTTTTTTATGTTAGACACTCTCACCCAACCCCCTCTCAATACGCTCGGCCGGCCAGGCCGTCTCTACACTAACAGAAATAACCTCTCCAACGCCCCATGCACAGCTTCCGAGAGGCTTAATACATCATTTAAGTTCTACTTACTGAAAGTCTCTTATGCCTGCCCAAGGACTGTCGCTGTAGTTAACAAGCGTCCCTGGGCTACCCATATCGGCCCTCACCACTAACACCACACCGAACCTCTCACAGACAGCAGTTCTCCTTTCAGCGATTCCACAGTTTCGAAAACAACTGTACTTTGGTTTTACCTCTAGCCCTCTGCAATACGAAAAACAAGGAAGCTATCTAGCCTAACAAGCAGAGCTGCCTGTGTCTGGAGAACCGGGTTTGAGTCTCCGCATCGGCTCTGCATAACACACGGGGATGGTATCGGTCGGGCTGCTTAATTTTCGGATCCGTGTATTTATTTTATACCACACTCTGGAGCTAATACCTGAGCCTGCGTCTCAGAGCTGGTGTCAGGCTTCCCAAGTGTGGGATTTACTTCTCTGCTGATGTTGGGGGACGGAGGGGAGGGTGAAGGGGAGGGGTGGGGGAGAGGGATGCGGGAGGGAGGCAGGGAGGGCTGTGTGCGTGTGTGACCCAGGATTCCGCTCGGCTTTCCCCTCTCTGCAAACTCACCGGATCCGTCAGCTGGAGGAACAAGCATCGATCTCTTGTCTTTATGGGGCCATGTGTTTCTAACACATGGCCCCATAAAGATAAGAAAGTGCTTTGCGACAGCAGTAAAGCAGGCGAGCCAGTCCGGCTCGCAGGGAAAAGGGCGTCTACAGAAAACCCTCATTTCCAATGGCAGGCCACCGTTTAGCATAAACGGTGAGGCCAGCCAATGGAAATGAGGGGCGGGGCTTAAAGCCCTCTTCTGAAAGTCCTTGTAAGCAATAAATCTCGCCGAGCGAGTTACGCATGTGCGCAGCAACGCTAGGCGAGACCTAAAAAACTCCGCTTAATCTTGGATTTTGAACCTTAGGCGAATTTATCTCCTCAGAACACTGTTCTGAAATCGACAATTCAAAAGGCCTAACTGTGCACCCTTTCCACCAATTCATTGCATTCGCAGAGTATGTGGAAAAGAAGCCCAAGATACGCATCTTTTGTGAGGTGCTGTCACGATGGCCGGGGTGTTCTCTCCTCAGGATGGCGCTGATGCTCTATAGGGGTCCACCTCTCATATGCCCCCAGTCCGGAAAACGCATGACACACGCGGACTCGGGAGACAGGTGAGCGAGGGAAGGAAGGGGAGGAACAGCTGGGAGAGGGACCTGGAAAGACACAAGCACACCATAAGATAAACGATAACTTATTGCACCCCTGTCCTGATACCCGATTCTCTCTCTTGTAGCTCTCTCACCTGCCACCTCCTCCACCACCTTATGTGAAAGGCGCTAGGCCAGGGGAATACCCGTAATCCAGTTACGCGGGGGCACTGGATGACGGTCTTGAAGCTAGGGCGAGACCCAGCCACTGGTCCCTCAGGAAATAGTGCACAGTACCTCTGGGAGCAAAGGACAGCACTTCCAACCAGTGCTTAATGCTCCAGAGTGCACTCAATAGCAGGGTCATAGGAGTAAACAAAAGGAGATGCCTCCCTGAAGGCAAAAGGGCGACCCAGTACTTACGGTTCCGAAGAGCAGTGAACGGGGCGGGCGCTGCGACTCTGTACCCGGAACTCCGTGGGCAGAGGAGCGCACCGTTCGCGCTGCGACTCTGAACCCGGAACTCCGTGGGCAGAGGAGCGCACCTGTTCGCGCTGCGACTCTGAACCCGGAACTCCGTGGGCAGAGGAGCGCTAAAGCAACTTCCGGTAGTCTGGGGTGTCGTGGACCAGAGCTCTGAATTCCTGGAGTGGACGTCGGTGCAGGAGCGAAGTTGTCTGTGGACGAGAGTGCGAAGGTTCAGCAGAGGGCTGAGGCAGCAGTTCAGGGTCGAAGGTTCTGCGGAGAGTCGAAGGACAACCTGGAATCATCGGCACCGCTCTCTGGACGCGTTGGGCTATATCCGCTCTGCCGAGCGTAACGCGGGTCACGTGGGGCGTGCTCTGCCGAGCGCACCGCGGGTCACGTAGGGCGTGCTCCTCTGAGCATTATGGGGAGTGTAGTTCAAGCAGAGTCCGTGTGGTGGAACAGGAGTTTGCGGTAATGCGAACAGCGCGTTACCGGTTCTTGGCTCGTGACAGGTGCAGAACTCCTGTCCTACTGCGGCTCTTTCTGTCAGATACTCTCTTCTCAGTCCTGCAGACACCTGGGTGATCTGTGGAGGCACCAACGAGTTACAGACCCAATGGACACCCAGCCATGGACTGAGCACGGGACCCTGCTACGTTCTACCTGATTAAAAAAAACACTTTTAATTCAGTTTTAAACAAGTCGTAAATCAGCACAACCTTTACAGTCCAATGGAACCGTTTTCAGGTTCCTTTAGTATACATTTCTTGGGTTGGCCAATAAGGCCTGCTTTTAATAGGCACAAGTGGTTCTGCCTTTTATTAATTACCCTCTTGCATCTCTGATCTCCTTCCCACCCCTCCCAGACGCCTGCCCCTGGGTATAGATTGCAGCTGCCCTTGCCCCACTATCCTGTACTACCTGATATTGTGGTAAGTGCATTGTCATGCTCTGAGCCCTCAAAACCTCTGGTACGGTCTCAGCATGGGCTTACCAGGATGCGTTGAAAGGAAGATGAGCAAACAGAGGCATTGTAGTGCTCCGTTGGCTGCATTCACCTGTGTATGCTGGCCAGGCACTTAGCCGCTCTTCAATGCACTTCAAAGGTGCCTGAGTCTAAAGCTGCAGAGGAGGTCGGCAGTACATGCAGGGTGTGGGCTCAGCTTAGTGTGAGGCTTCACAGCTGCAGTGCTTGCACTACACGAAACATGCACGTGGATTCAAGGCAAACTACTTTTCCCAGAGCACCACAAGATTCTCAAGAGACTTGCACTGGTAGAGGCCATCTTACATCCACTGAATATAAATTCCTTCTGTTTGAGAGTTTTTCTTGCATTGTGTGCATTTGTGATATTTAGTTTCTGCAGCCGGAATCTTGTCACTAGGAAATTGGAATTCATTGTAGTTTCACCAAGAGCTATTGAAGACCTTGTTCTCAGATAAGTATTTTTGATATTTATTACAGACCAATATACTTTACTGTTTACTTTGGTATTGGAGTCATTCTCCCAGTGATTGCAAACTCTGTACACTGCCGTCGTCCTTACTAGGATTACAAACTCCTTTGTTCCTATTTCATAAGGAGTTCCAGTGAATCCTCTATTTCTACTTATTGTGTTAATATAACTTGATTCCCATATGGACATTATGGTATAGCCAGTAGTGGGGAAGTGAATGCATATTGCCAGGATTGAAAGCACAGTACTATTGAATATTTATTATGTTAAAGCTGAATGAACTATGTGTATTGAGAATTGTTCAGGAAACAGACTTGATTTCTAAGTTTCTCAAATTAGTTATAGATATAAGAACGTGTGTTACAGAGATTCCATGCATTTATTGCAAACGTTTCTTATCGCTTTCAGCTCTAGGACTTCATGGAGTTGTCAGCAACCACAGACAGTGGGTTATATAGAGATTGGCACAAGGTATATAGTATATAAAGTATATAGTAAAACTAGTCAACTATATTATAATTGGCCAACTACTAAAATAATTATTTCTTGTAGCTACCAATCAATGCCTCTTCCTTGCAAGTTGATTCCAGCAGTAAGAACAGGTCAGATCTCAAGTGTCTTGGTTTTTCACTCTCTTGTCCCATTCCCCTATCCTCTAATCTACTATTGATTGGCAATGTTAATATTGAAAAAGTTGATATCGATGTATACAATGATACATGTGTATATAAAAACAAGATTGCATCCCAATTGTCGCAATCATCCGATATTTACCTCTCCGTCAACCCCGAGTCAGAAATATGTGTTCAGGCAGGCTATGTGACCTAGGCCAAAAGGCAAACTTATTGACAGATCACAGGTGGAATGTCACTTAGCCAGCAGAACAAATACATGAACAGGAAAACCCTAGATCAATCCCACAAGTAGGCAGTGACACCACAATGGTCCGGTAAGATTGGCACACATGGCCAGAGAAAGCGCATACCCAAAACACCATAAAGTTAGATGCCACAGAAAAGTTAGGAACACTCAGCCAATCACACAGCACACACACCACATGCAGTGATCCCACGCTCCCCATGCTGGACATCTGGACACGTTACCCACTGCCCCTCATTGTGTTCACGCAAGGTCGAGACCCACCTGCATTTTATATCAGGTGGGAGTAGTGTATGACTTAATGACTAGGTCCGCATTCCTCTTCCTAAAAAAGTATTTCAGAATTGTTTTATGATGCTCCAAGAAATGTATGTAATGGTGCTCAGATCGATTGTACTGTGAGACCCTCCTCAGACCCAGACTCTGTAACTGTTCTCCAGGTCTAAGAGTTTGACTAAAGCAACTGTTCATGTTTTGCCAAACGCCTCTTGTCTTATTTTTTTTTCAAGGTAAATTCACATTCGGGCAACATTTTGATGAGCCAGATAGGAGAAATTGGTGCTCTGAACCCGAAGGAAAGGACCCCGCCCGGACAGATTCACATCTGCACTGAGAGGAAGGTGAGCAGGTGCCAAAATTGATTGAAAGTTCTGCTGAATCCGTTCAGGAGTAGACTCAAGGCCTGGCTGTTCCAATAGACTCACATTACACTAGCGCCGGGATACCCCTCAGGGGGATTAGAGTGCTATACAAACCTCTGATTGATTGATCTTCATCTTGGTTTTTGATTGATGCATTCTTGATGTCGTGGTGCTGGTAAATTATCGCAACTGTATTTTAGTCTTTGATGTTGTGTTTTGTCAGTGACTCATTGGGCTTACGAAGGTGTCGGTATCTCTCACAATCGTATTCCATATCTAAATAGAGTTTGGTATTTCGCTGCTAAATTCACTCGTTTGAACTAACAATTGCACTTTCTTTCAGGTTTTGACCCTTCATATGCATTGACCAGTAATCCCCCGTATTTATTTCCCCACAACCAAAGTAGAATTTAAGATCACTTAATCCAGAGAGGCCAGAGGGTATCAGTCCCTTAAAAAGGTTCCCAGTTTATCATGGAGTCGCCACTAAAGCACATGCAAACTAGGTTCCCCACACATGTCAAAAAACGTATCAATTATTGCTACAAATGGCACGCACACACTAAGGCACACACGTTCCCCTGGCAAGAGAGGGGAACCTTTGCCACTAACATAATCAAACACATGAGGACAACACATTTGGACCAAATATATAGGGCAAAAGAAGGCCAGAAGAGAGGCACTGTTAGAACTGTTGGCCATTTTTGAGGAGGTAACTGTGAGTCTATAGGGCTAGGTGAACTTCATACAGCTACACCATAAAAATGTGTTCCTACCAAAATATCACTTTGGATATGTGCATGCATTATGAGATCCATAAATGCATCGAAGGTTCCCATCACCCACATAGAGTGGCTTGCCTCATCATTTGGGAAACCAGGGACTGTTATCTGGGAACCGGATGCCACCAAATTGTCATGAGGCAAGGTTCAGAATACATCCCGGATGCTCGTGTGGCAATGTTGTTGAAATGGGAAGACCACTCTAAGACATTGTGTGGGGTGATGTGTGCAGTGCGTTTAAGTGAATGTGGTGTAATAAAATTGGGAGCAAGGCACAAAAATAGTTTAATAAAGTGCTGCCTTGGTACCAAATTAAAACAGTGCTTTTGACAGTTTTAACAAATAACTGTGGTGGAGGTGGTCGACATGTTTCAGCCTTGGGTAAATGTACCCTGGCTTTCGTCAGGACCGAGTAAGCTACTGCAACTTTAATTGTGAAAAAAGGTAAATCATACGACCTGCACCTGGAATAGGTGTGGAAGAAATTACCTGTAAGGTGGAAACAAACATAATGAAAAATACTGTTTCAAGGTGAACCCTAATGGATGATAGGTCACACAACGCATCAAATTAGTGCTCAATTATGCCCAATACGTATTAGTAAAAACACCTTTTCAAAAGGATAAAGGTACAATAAGTTTTTCTCACTTACCCGAATAAATCTGGGTATTAGCCTCGCCTCACCTGGCAACTGCTCAGGAAACAGGAGGCACCGCTCTGAAATAATGAATAAGAGGCATGGTCCATCGTATAATGTGACACACTACCTTAAGAAAGTGGGAGACGCTTATCCTTAAAAACCCAGGGCAGAAACACATAGGCGTAGTCCTGTGGCCGGGGTAGAGCCCTATCTGAGCTAGATATTACTGATAGTGATCTTAAAATAAGTAGAGAGCTATCGTGGCATTGTTACCTAGTGTGCAGGCACTGAGGAATGGTGTTAACTGCACTCATCTATACTACTAAATGCAGTTTCGTCTGTCAAGACAAAATGTGTACACAATGTACCAGAGGAAACAAATAATTTCCGAAATCTCGATTGAAAAGGGGCTAGCTTAACGCCCTTCTCATATGGCTGCAGCGACATAACAAATAGAAAGAAACTCGTGTGCAAGCCATGAGTAGCGTGCAGATCAATCTATACAGGCAGCCCATGTAATTGTATTTAAGCGGTATTGCAAATAGTGGACCGGTCTTACCTCTCCGTCGGTACCTCGGGCAACTGCTGAGCCGGAGGGGAGGTAAGCGGTCTTGATGCCTTCGGTCATTTAAACTCTCCGAAAGCAAAGATGCCGGAATAGCGTCCACAATGGGCGCCCACCGATGACGCGGTAGCACGTGATCCTGGCATCATGGGGGTTGTAGTTAGAATGTCAAGCGGTACATTAACCTAATCAGCGGTAGTCCATCCCTGGAAAAAAGCAGTGTTACGGGATACTATCATGTCTTGTTCGAACACTAGATCCATTATTATGATGATTCGAAAAAAATGGAAGTGGTCGGAGTGTACCCAGTAGAACGCGCTTATAATATTTTAATATTTTGAATGCGCGTGTAAATATACGGGAGAGGTGACATATTCTCCTGACAGTATCCCCCGACAGTAACGAACTGATGATCAACAGTAGGAGGTATAACTGTGCTATTATAGATCTAAGGGGAGAATCACAAGGTAACACGTGATCCGGGCATCCTGGGATTTGTAGTTGGAGTGCCAAGCGATCCAGTGACCTAATCAATGAAGGTTCATCCCCAGAATATAGTGATGTGTTGGGACGCTTACATGTCTTGTTATGGGAGTGTATCAAGTAGTACGCGCTTATAATGTTATGACAAATAAGCGCATAAGGAAAAATAGTATGTTCTGCCAGCAGTTATGAGGCTAGTGTTAAAAACAAATAATGTAACAATGTTGTTATAAGTCTCACAAGAAATCGTGCTGGCACTCTATACTCCTGATTAAAGTCAAGTATATCAACATATGTTGTATGGGGAAACTCGCGAAAAACCACATTGGCACTCAAAGTTGCAGGTCATCACAACGATGTCCAAGGTATCTGGTCATTCAAACCCTGGACATCGCTCTTCAATTTAAACACCCATTTCTGCTCTTTGAGGAAAAGAAATTTCGTGATATCACTAATATGCGATGGAATAAAAGGTTGTTCCAAGATAATCCATCTCAGGTCCTCGGGTTTGTGATTAAGAGCAAGAAAGTGACTAGTCAATCTGGTAGCTTGTTTATTGCGCCTTATGGTGCTCTTATGCTCACTGATACGAGTCTTGATCTTACGTGTGGTCATGCCAATGTATCGAAGTGAGCAAGGGCATGTTATCTGATAAATCACCTTGTCAGAATTGCAGTTTGTATGTTTTCGTAAAATCCAAGGTTTGGCCAACCCTAGATCAATTGATTTTGCTTGTTGTGTCTGGGGACATACAGAACAGGAACCACAAGGATAGCGGCCCTGTACTGGTGGAAGGTCCCACAGTGTTGGCGCTACTAAGGGTGGCTTACTTTTGGGTCTTGTATGAACGAGGTTATCGCGCAAGCTCGTGCCTCGTTTGAAAGAAAACAGAGGTGGTGGAATCTTCTCATTCGCAACATTTAAAATATGCCAGTGTCTTCGTACCGACTTTTGGACACTGTTGGAAAATGTGCTAAAAGTGGTAACTATCGTCATTTTGGTCAACGGTTCCTTAGGAACTGGAGGTTCAAGTAAGGCATCTCTGTTGTTATTGGACGCCCGTTTGTAAGCTTTTCTCACCAGATGGGATGGATATTGTCTAGCTTTCAGTTGTTTTGAGAGTTGGTCAGCATGAGACAGGAAACTGTCCTTCGTAGAACAATTCCTGCGAACTCTTAGGAACTGTCCTACTGGCAAATTCTGGCGGAGTGATTTTGGATGGTAGCTATGAAAACTCAGAAGGGAATTCTTTGTCTGAGGTTTCTTATACAATTCGCTGCCCAGAGTGCCTAGTGCAGGGTAGATCGTGATGTCCAGAAAAGGAAGTCTGTTCTTGTCATAAGTAACAGTGAAATTCAGGAATTCATTCTGGGAGTTCAGCCATGAATGGAAGTCCAAAAGGGTGGCAACAGTGCCGTGCCAGACTACCAAAATATCATCTATGTACCTTTTCCAACAGGCAATTTGCCCGCGGAAAGGGTTCTGGTCAGTGAGCACTGTGTCTTGTTCGAAACAGTGAACGTAGAGATTGGCCAGACTGGGAGCAAAAATGCTCCCCATTGACGTGCCAGAGACTTGGAGAAAGATGGTTTCTTCAAACCTGAAGAAATTCTCCATCATCGCCAGTCTGGCACATTCCATGATGAAATGTGTTGGTGTTATGGTATCACAATCTCTACTGTCCAGAAGGCCCCTGATGACTTCAAGGGTCTTCTCTTCAGGAATACAAGTGTAAAGAGATTCAACGTCGAAACTGACCAATAGGTCAGTCTCTAAGTTGAAAGCAATTTGTGGCAATAGTCTTAAGACATCCTTGGTGTCTTGTAGGAAAGTCGGCATTTCCCTGACAATAGGTCTGAGAAAGTACATAAAATTACTAGACCACCACCGGGACGTCCCATCATTTCCGGGATAGGATCACTTTTGGAACCATTATCCACTTTCGTCGACTTCTTTCTCAGACCTATTGTCAGGGAAATGCCGACTTTCCTACAAGACACCAAGGATGTCTTAAGACTATTGCCACAAATTGCTTTCAACTTAGAGACTGACCTATTGGTCAGTTTCGACGTTGAATCTCTTTACACTTGTATTCCTCAAGAGAAGACCCTTGAAGTCATCAGGGGCCTTCTGGACAGTAGAGATTGTGATACCATAACACCAACACATTTCATCATGGAATGTGCCAGACTGGCGATGATGGAGAATTTCTTCAGGTTTGAAGAAACCATCTTTCTCCAAGTCTCTGGCACGTCAATGGGGAGCATTTTTGCTCCCAGTCTGGCCAATCTCTACGTTCACTGTTTCGAACAAGACACAGTGCTCACTGACCAGAACCCTTTCCGCGGGCAAATTGCCTGTTGGAAAAGGTACATAGATGATATTTTGGTAGTCTGGCACGGCACTGTTGCCACCCTTTTGGACTTCCATTCATGGCTGAACTCCCAGAATGAATTCCTGAATTTCACTGTTACTTATGACAAGAACAGACTTCCTTTTCTGGACATAACGATCTACCCTGCACTAGGCACTCTGGGCAGCGAATTGTATAAGAAACCTCAGACAAAGAATTCCCTTCTGAGTTTTCATAGCTACCATCCAAAATCACTCCGCCAGAATTTGCCAGTAGGACAGTTCCTAAGAGTTCGCAGGAATTGTTCTACGAAGGACAGTTTCCTGTCTCATGCTGACCAACTCTCAAAACAACTGAAAGCCAGACAATATCCATCCCATCTGGTGAGAAAAGCTTACAAACGGGCGTCCAATAACAACAGAGATGCCTTACTTGAACCTCCAGTTCCTAAGGAACCGTTGACCAGAATGACGATAGTTACCACTTTTAGCACATTTTCCAACAGTGTCCAAAAGTCGGTACGAAGACACTGGCATATTTTAAATGTTGCGAATGAGAAGATTCCACCACCTCTGTTTTCTTTCAAACGAGGCACGAGCTTGCGCGATAACCTCGTTCATACAAGACCCAAAAGTAAGCCACCCTTAGTAGCGCCAACACTGTGGGACCTTCCACCAGTACAGGGTCACTATCCTTGTGGTTCCTGTTCTGTATGTCCCCAGACACAACAAGCAAAATCAATTGATCTAGGGTTGGCCAAACCTTGAATTTTACGAAAACATACAAACTGCAATTCTGACAAGGTGATTTATCAGATAACATGCCCTTGCTCACTTCGATACATTGGCATGACCACACGTAAGATCAAGACTCGTATCAGTGAGCATAAGAGCACCATAAGGCGCAATAAACAAGCTACCAGATTGACTAGTCACTTTCTTGCTCTTAATCACAAACCCGAGGACCTGAGATGGATTATCTTGGAACAACCTTTTATTCCATCGCATATTAGTGATATCACGAAATTTCTTTTCCTCAAAGAGCAGAAATGGGTGTTTAAATTGAAGAGCGATGTCCAGGGTTTGAATGACCAGATACCTTGGACATCGTTGTGATGACCTGCAACTTTGAGTGCCAATGTGCTTTTTCGCGAGTTTCCCCATACAACATATGTTGATATACTTGACTTTAATCAGGAGTATAGAGTGCCAGCACGATTTCTTGTGAGACTTATAACAACATTGTTACATTATTTGTTTTTAACACTAGCCTCATAACTGCTGGCAGAACATACTATTTTTCCTTATGCGCTTATTTGTCATAACATTATAAGCGCGTACTACTTGATACACTCCCATAACAAGACATGTAAGCGTCCCAACACATCACTATATTCTGGGGATGAACCTTCATTGATTAGGTCACTGGATCGCTTGGCACTCCAACTACAAATCCCAGGATGCCCGGATCACGTGTTACCTTGTGATTCTCCCCTTAGATCTATAATAGCACAGTTATACCTCCTACTGTTGATCATCAGTTCGTTACTGTCGGGGGATACTGTCAGGAGAATATGTCACCTCTCCCGTATATTTACACGCGCATTCAAAATATTAAAATATTATAAGCGCGTTCTACTGGGTACACTCCGACCACTTCCATTTTTTTCGAATCATCATAATAATGGATCTAGTGTTCGAACAAGACATGATAGTATCCCGTAACACTGCTTTTTTCCAGGGATGGACTACCGCTGATTAGGTTAATGTACCGCTTGACATTCTAACTACAACCCCCATGATGCCAGGATCACGTGCTACCGCGTCATCGGTGGGCGCCCATTGTGGACGCTATTCCGGCATCTTTGCTTTCGGAGAGTTTAAATGACCGAAGGCATCAAGACCGCTTACCTCCCCTCCGGCTCAGCAGTTGCCCGAGGTACCGACGGAGAGGTAAGACCGGTGCACTATTTGCAATACCGCTTAAATACAATTACATGGGCTGCCTGTATAGATTGATCTGCACGCTACTCATGGCTTGCACACGAGTTTCTTTCTATTTGTTATGTCGCTGCAGCCATATGAGAAGGGCGTTAAGCTAGCCCCTTTTCAATCGAGATTTCGGACATTATTTGTTTCCTCTGGTACATTGTGTACACATTTTATCTTGACAGACGAAACTGCATTTAGTAGTATAGATGAGTGCAGTTAACACCATTCCTCAGTGCCTGCACACTAGGTAACAACGCCACGATAGCTCTCTACTTATTTTAAGATCACTATCAGTAATATCTAGCTCAGATAGGGCTCTACCCTGGCCACAGGACTACGCCTATGTGTTTCTGCCCTGGGTTTTTAAGGATAAGCGTCTCCCACTTTCTTAAGGTAGTGTGTCACATTATACGATGGACCATGCCTCTTATTCATTATTTCAGAGCGGTGCCTCCTGTTTCCTGAGCAGTTGCCAGGTGAGGCGAGGCTAATACCCAGATTTATTCGGGTAAGTGAGAAAAACTTATTGTACCTTTATCCTTTTGAAAAGGTGTTTTTACTAATACGTATTGGGCATAATTGAGCACTAATTTGATGCGTTGTGTGACCTATCATCCATTAGGGTTCACCTTGAAACAGTATTTTTCATTATGTTTGTTTCCACCTTACAGGTAATTTCTTCCACACCTATTCCAGGTGCAGGTCGTATGATTTACCTTTTTTCACAATTAAAGTTGCAGTAGCTTACTCGGTCCTGACGAAAGCCAGGGTACATTTACCCAAGGCTGAAACATGTCGACCACCTCCACCACAGTTATTTGTTAAAACTGTCAAAAGCACTGTTTTAATTTGGTACCAAGGCAGCACTTTATTAAACTATTTTTGTGCCTTGCTCCCAATTTTATTACACCACATTCACTTAAACGCACTGCACACATCACCCCACACAATGTCTTAGAGTGGTCTTCCCATTTCAACAACATTGCCACACGAGCATCCGGGATGTATTCTGAACCTTGCCTCATGACAATTTGGTGGCATCCGGTTCCCAGATAACAGTCCCTGGTTTCCCAAATGATGAGGCAAGCCACTCTATGTGGGTGATGGGAACCTTCGATGCATTTATGGATCTCATAATGCATGCACATATCCAAAGTGATATTTTGGTAGGAACACATTTTTATGGTGTAGCTGTATGAAGTTCACCTAGCCCTATAGACTCACAGTTAGCTTTGTATGTATATTGTGGATTGGGATTTTTTCTGTTGAGTCTTTAAACTTGTATCCCGTAGACCCCCTACTCTTTTTGAGATTCTTTTTATTGTTGCATTTTTGAGGAGGTCCAGATCTGCAAGTAAGGCGTCTGCACCTCCTCTGCCGTATGCAGGAATGGAGGTGCTCTCCCCGATGCCTGCCATCACCACATTAGGTTATGCCAATCTGCCGGTCGAGGGAGCCGGAGGGCCCCCTACTGAACAACAAACTGCTAGATCCAGGCATGGGTGGCTAGCAGGCACAGGCCATCCCAGCATCATCCCAGTCCAGTGCTAGAGCTCCCCGAAGTTCAACCCCCCGTCTGTCGCGTTCAGACCATCGAACCACAGCGGCACGGAGAACATGCACTTCCATCCGTCCAGGTGAACACACTCAGGTGACCAGGAGATTCATAGCAGTTCTGGACAGTGACACAACTAGTGGGGGTGAGAAAAGGGGTTGCAATCCTCCTAGGTCCGATGACGAAAGGATAGTCGCAGGGTATGTTCAGATAGCCGAAGGGATAACAGAAAGCAAGTTTGATGGCAAATTCCTACCAAGAAGAATAGCATCCAGCTCAGAACGAAGGAGGCAACCTAGGTGGGAGTTAGAGGAGAGGCATGAATTAAGGATGGAGAGAGAAAGAGCTTTCAGAGAGAGTAAGAGCTCTCACCCTGGATGGGCATTGAGAAAACATAGCAGCGTGCCTTCCACCTGAGGGGAGCAGGGGGTAGGTGCAGAGCACCGCTCGGAGAGGAGTCTGTGACAGAACTAGAGGGGAGTCTTTGGTCCGGGACCAGAGCCTCACCAGATCTTCAGCATAGGAGAGGGGCCAACCAGGTAATAAGATATCAAGGTAACTTGGTGTAAACTCAATTAAGACGCAGGAGAAGCAATATGGCACCTTTGATGTGCACGAGGAAAGCAGCCATAAAGATGTCCGCTGCTCCTCCCGAACGCGCGAAATAGACAAACTGACCCAAGGGAGTTAGTGACCAGAGAGGAAAGCGAGATCCTCAAGCAACCATTTTGCCAACTGCTAGTCCGCTGGACTGAAGAAGAGGGCAAGTATGATAGACCTGGCCGGAGGAGGGATCCTTCGAACCAGAGGACACGGCAATTGCAGAAAACTGTATCCGGCATGGAGGAGGAGATCCCAAGTGGAACTTCCCCTACATGCAAGATTGGCCATAAAGATGGAGCGCTATGTTGGAGAGAAACCAGTGGCGCTACATCAAGCCATGCATGTCAGGGGCTATCTATGTGCCATGGGCCAGGATGGATAAAGAAGGGCTAAGGACCAAACTGCCACCATTATTGGATGGGATGGGGAAATGGATCTCATGTTTTAAGAAGAACACCACAGAAATAAACCTAGCAACAACCAATGTCAAAACTCTGTTAAGCAGTCTCATCAGAGAGCAGACTAACACAGTGTTTGCCCGAGCCCGCATCCCAACAGTCACGCTGACCAACACTGAGCATGGTAGGCTGTATTCAATTTGTACAGGCACCAGATATGGATGGCCGAGGAAAATATTCCCTGAATTCCCAGATATAGAAGGATTGATGGCAGAAAGCATGAAACCTGGGGAGACCATAACTGATTTTTTTAACAGAATGAGGGAACGATGGGGACAAGACACAGGACGACCATGGACCAATATAGGCCTCCGGGTCCCATTCTTCAATAACATCCTCAAAAAGGGGATACTCACCAAAATACAAAGTGGTTTGGACAGTGTTGGAGTGTTGGACACCAAACCCTGACAGGACATACAGGACCACATATTACATTATTACAGAAAGAAACAGGAAAAGAATAGGGAAAAATAGGAGCAAGCCGAGAGAGACACTGCCAACTTGGTCCAACACAAATTGAAAAAGACCACCCTCTGAAGGGCAGTGTTGGCTGTTCCGATGCCAACACGCCCAGCACTGCAGGAGCAAAGAATTTCTCAATCCACTACCCTCACCGCAAATACCCTACACCTGACTTATAAATCAGGGTGACGGGTATCCCCGGCGCAGGGAGAAGGTGGGGGTATACACAAGGATACATCAAAACACTGTAGTCACACTGGTTCTCCTTCTTGACTTCTCATCCACCACCCAAACAGCATCAGGTAAGCAAAGCTTGCCCTTAAAAGTAAGAAAGGACAGCAGAGTATTACTTAAGAAAAACATAGTGAAGAATATCAGCTAAATACACATACATGACCAGGTGCACACAAGAACCCACACACTGAATCTTACCCCTTTTTTGGGTGGAGTCATCTCAAAAGAGGAGAAAAACCATGTTGCTTGACTCCACTATGCAGAGATAAATAAAGGTGAACAAAAGGGGGGGTTATTCTTCTTGTTGCACAAACTGCGGTAAGTTCGAATTCAGCATCCCCCCCAAAAACAAAACACCTTCTCATAAAGTTCCAAACGGGAAGGGGAAAAAAAAAGAAACACCACGTCTATCAAAAAAAACCCTGCACCAAGGAAGCGGAGAGCCCAAAAAACCCATAACGAGGCGGATAGGTTGGAGAAATGCAGGAACTCCAGTCAAGGGAAGACGGGAACGCAGTCGCGTTACTCCCCTCGTACCCTTATCTTCTTTTGCCGATTCAGGAGAACCCTCCACGATTCCACAACAGGCAAACAAAAACGGGGACAAGTCAAAACGACCGCGCTCGGCCCCCCCAACACCGGAAGGTCAAGAGCAGTCCGCAGCCAAGGACCCAACAGCAAGGCACAGGTGAAAACTAACGGAATCGGAAGTCCCAAGGCAAGGGAGCGTAAACGAAACCAAGCTCCGGCTTCCTGAATGTAGGGACTTTAAATACTTGCTGCGTAAGGGACAACTAAGTTTTCTCATGTGCACCCAATCATGCAAGCAGTCAGGCAGAGAAAAGGAAGGAGAGGGGAAGCAGAGAGGAGAAGGAAGAGGGCACCCAACCCCCATAAAGTCCTAAATCCCAACAATACCCCTCCCAAACGCCTCCCCACCGGCTTTGGTTTGCCGGGGTGCCGAACATGGAATAGACACACCGTCGGTGCATGCACATGACTGGCCGGCTCCCAGTTCCGATCCTCTGGGGCATACCCCTTCCAATCAACCAAATAACACAACCTTCCCCGTCTCCTTCTTGAATCCAAAATAGGCATTAACCTCAAATTCCTCGTGGTTATCAACTACCACAGGCAGGGGAGGAGGCAATGCCAGAGTGGTGCGATTGCAAGGCTTTAACAGAGATGTGTGAAACACTGGATGGATGCGGTACTCATCAGGCAAGGATAATTTCAGTGCCACTGGGTTAACCACTTTCAGAACAGGAAAGGGTCCCACATACCTAGGCTGTAACTTCCTGGGACCAGCTAACCTCAGGTTCTTCGTCGCTAACCACACCATATCACCCACTGCATATGAGGGAGCAGGACACCTATGCCTATCTGCCTGTGTCTTCATACTCAGTTTGGAAGTCAATAACTGTTCTTGTGCCTTCTCCCAAATCCCTGTCAGAACTATACTCAGAGTGTCCACAACAGGTACCCGCTCAGAGGGTTGTATAGGTATGGCTTTGGGATGAAACCCCATTGAACAAAAGAACGGGGTCATACCTAAGGCTGAGTGCAAGCTGTTATTATATTCAAACTCAACCAAAGGGAGAGCTGTTACACAACTACCTGTCAGAGAGGACAGCAGACATCTCAAATACTGCTCCATTATCTGATTGGTACGTTCAGTCTACCCATCGGTTTGCAGAGGAGAAGCAGACAATAACCATAACTCCATCCGTAAGGATGAAAACAACTTAGTCCAGAATTGGGATACATACTGTGCATCTCTGTCGGACACAATGGCAGAGGGCAAACCGTGCAACCGCAATACCTGAGCTACAAAGACTTCAGCTAACTCCTTCGATGTTGGTACCTTTGGTAAAGGGATGAAATGTGCGGTCTTGGTAAATAAGTCCACTACCACCAATATGGTGCTATACCCTGCTTCCAACGGCAGATCAGTCACAAAATCCATACTAATAGTATGCCAAGGGGTGGGTGGTACAGGCAACGGATGCAACAAACCAGAAGGGGGCGCATGTGAAGATTTACTAACCGCACAAACAGGACAAGAAGCCACAAACACCTGAATATCATGACTTACCGTGTCCCACCAAAACCATCGCAAACAAAACTCCTTGGTCTTATTCATCTCGGGATGCCCAACAAGAGACGAGGAATGACACCAAGTAAGCACCTGCGTTCTCAATTCAGGAGGTACAAACAACCTATTTTCATGATATAACAACCCATCTCGCAGTTTAAACACCGGATTGGTCAACCATGGGGTCAAATCCAGGTGTCCCACCTCTTCCTTCACTTTCACCAAAAAATCCTCTATAGAGGCACACCCCACAATCCTATCTGCCAGAATCATAGTCCTACTATCGGTCTTAGACATTTCCTCTAAGGGACCCACATGTATGCGAGACAGTGCATCTGATTTCACTTGTTGAGCAGCAGGCCTATACGTAATGGTGAAGTCATACTCATTAAAGAAAAGTACCCATCTAATTTGTCTTGGAGTTAAAGAACCTGCAGAGCGGAAAACTTCCAAGTTTTTATGGTCGGTATAGATCGTAATGGGATGACGAGCTCCCATAAGTGATGACGCCACTCCTCAAACAACAGTTTAATAGCAAGCAACTCCCTTTCCGTCACGGTGTAATTTTGCTCAGCTGGTAATAGCTTCTTTGAGAAAAAGGCAATGGGATGCATGAGACCCGTATCACCGTCTCTCTGAGACAACACCCCTCCCACTACGAATTGAGATGCATCAGCCTCCATGTAAAACGGGAGGGCCGGATCTGGGTGCATCAAGATAGGTGCAGTCGTAAACCTGGCGATCAATCGCTCTAAGGCGGACTGAGCTGCAAGGAACCAGACAAAAGACACCCCTTTCTTTAACAAAACTGTCATCGGCGAGATAATATCCGAAAAATGAGAAATAAAACGCCTGTAGAAATTGGCAAACCCTAGGAGGACCTGAATATCCTTCACACAGGTAGGAGTAGGCCAATTAACGATGGCCTCGATCTTACGAGGATCCATCTTAATGCCGTCACTGGAAATAAAAAAATAAAAAACTCCACACCAGCAGCACTGAATGTACACTTTTCCAGTTTAACAAACAAATGATGTTCCCGTAATTTCTGCAACACCTGAGTCACATGGTATTCATATTCGACAGTTGTTTTAGAAAAAACCAAAATGTCATCTATATAGGAAATCACACTCACATCCAGATACTCACGTAACACTTCATTAATAAAAAACTGAAAAGCGGCAGGAGCGTTACATAAACCAAAAGGCATAACACAATATTCAAACAACCCAAACTTAGTGCGAAACGCGGTCTTCCATTCGTTGCCCTCACAGACCCGAATGAGATGGTAAGCACCCCTTAGATCGAGTTGCGTAAAAACAGTTGCATGCCTTAACTGATCTAGTAACACAGGTATCAGAGGGAGTGGATACTTGTTTTTAATTGTCACTTTATTAAGCGCTCTGTAGTCCACACATGCTCGAAGGTCCTCCTCCTTCTTGGGGATGAAAAAGATAGAAGAGGACACAAGTGAAGAAGACGGTCGTATAAAACCTGAAACCAGCATCATATCCAGATAACTCCATAAGTGCTTCTCCTCGGGCTCATACTACGCATAAACACGGCTACATGGCAATGTAGCGCCAGGCACCAAATCAATACGACAATCAAAGGACCTGTGTGGAGGCAACACGCTAGCTCGTTCTTTATCGAAAACATCACTAAAGGCAGCAAAGGGAAAAGGAATATCGCTCTGGTTTCCACAATCGCCCACTGCACAGGTTAAAGGCACTACCCAATCTGTTGCCACCTGATAACAATGCTGGAGACAATATTCGGAGTCCAATGTTACTGTCCATCTCACCCAATCTATCCTAGGGTTGTGTACCTGTAGCCACGGCACCCCAAGGATGACACCAAAAGAAGGAGCATCAATTAGATCAAAACTAATACTCTCTGAATGCCCATTGTCACAAGTTACCAATAACGGTTCTGACTGCCGGACTATTGGCCCAGACAACAGTTCTGTCCCATCGATTGTTCTTACTGGTTCAGGCTGTTCCTTATACACACAGGGAATCATCATTCTCTCAGCTAACTGGATGTCCATAAAATTTCCAGTGGCACCAGAATCCAATAACACCGACAGAGTAGCCCTGCTACTATTGGAAAACACAAAGCACGCTGAAATGGTAAAGTGACGAGGGACCCTCTGTACTGATCCTAGAATGTCATAGGGGTTATTATCACTCAATTAATCGATAGACAAACCACCACGATTCCGTCCTACAACAGCTACTGCTTTGTTTATGAAAAAGCTAGAAGGTTTCACAGGGCACTCCCTTGCATAGTGCCCACCTTTCCCACAATACAGGCACAAATTCTGGGCTTGTCGCCTCCCCTTCTCCTCGCTTGTCAAGGGACCCCTGACCCCCCCTATCTGCATAGGCTCAGGTGCTTGCTGGGATTCAACAGTGTCCTGTGATTCCCCCCTAACAACTACCATCTGAGGTGCCGGAAACCGATTCCTCTCACCCTTCCTTTCAGACAGCCTATGGTTCAATTTCACCACAAAATCAATAAATTTGGTGCAATCTTCAGGGGGGTTCACCACCTGAGACACAACATCCTTAAGGTCTTCACACAACCTCTGATAAAACAATGATGTTCTTTTTGCAAGGGGCCAGTGTGTTTCTGATACCAGACGATTAAACGTGGAGACAAATGTTAACAAATCCTGCTTCCCTTGTCTTAGCTTGAGTAGTTCAGCATCACTCGCCTGCATAAATGCATGCTTAGCAAATAAACTACGCATCTGCTCTTTAAATGACGGCCCAAATAGCTGCATTACCAGCTAAATAAGAAATGACAAACGCCACCTTTGCTGTATCATTCGGGAAAGCCACAGGACAGCACATAAAGTGCATGTGACACTAATTCATGAAAATCCCGTATTTGTTGCAATCCCCAGAAAACCTGTCAGGGGCAGCTAAAGGGACGGGGGTAGTTACTGTAACAGCTATAGGTGTTCCTCCACTAACACCCTGACTAGTAGGGCGGTCATACTGAAAGGTAGCGGGTTGTACAAGAGGTCCCTTTTCTGTTGGGGATGGGCCCAACCCCTTACCCCAAGGATTTTCCCAGGCCCGAAACACATTGAGTTCCGCTTGTAACCCATGATTTTCTTGTCTGAGACCTTGAACCTCGGCCTGCAGGGTAGTGATAGCAACCATTAAGTCCTGCATCGAGGGCACCTCAACCCCATCCGCCTCCGCATCCATCTTCGCTCAGGCAGTGTACAATTCTAGGGCTTGGTATTATGTTCCGATGCCAACACGCCCAGCACTGCAGGAGCGAAGAATTTCCCAATCCACTACCCTCACCGCAGACACCCTACACCTGACTTATAAATCAGGGTGACGGGTATCCCCGGCGCAGGGAGAAGGTGGGGGGATACACAAGGAAACATCAAAACACTGTATGCACACTGGTTCTCCTTCTTGACTTCTCGTCCACCACCCAAACAGCATCAGATAAGCACAGCTGGCCCTTAAAAGTAAGAAAGGACAACAGAGTATTACTTAAGAAAAACGTAGTGAAGAATATCAGCTAAATACACATACATGACCAGGTGCACACAAGAACCCACACACTGAATCTTACTCACTTTTTTGGGTGGTGTCGTCTCAAAAGAAGATAAAAACCACGTTGCTTGACTCCACTACGCAGAGATGTATAAAGGTGAACGAAAGGGGGGGGGGGTATTCTTCTTGTTGCACAAAATGCGGTATGTTCGAATTCAGCATACCCCCCAAAAACAAAACACCTTCTCGTAAAGTTCCAAACAAGAAGGGGGGGGGAAAGAAACACCGCGTGTATCAAAAAAAAACCTGCACCAAGGAAGCGGAGAGCCCAAAAAACGACCGTCCTTCAGCTACTCCGTGAGTCCGCCCAAAACCCATAACGAGGCGGATAGGTTGGAGAAATGGAGGAAGTCCAGTCAAGGGAAGACGGAAACTCAGCCGCATTACTCCCCTCGTACCCTTATCTTCTTTTGCCGATTCAGGAGAACCCTCCATGATTCCACAACAGGCAAACAAAAACGGGGACAAGTCAATCTTCCCAGGAAAAAACGACCACTACTCGGCCCCCCAACACCGGGAGGTTAAGAGCAGACCGCAGCCAAGGACCCAACAGCAAGGCACAGGTGAAAACTAACGGAATCGGAAGTCCCAAGGCAAGGGAGCGTAAACAAAACCAAGCGCCGGCTTTCTGAAGGTAGGAACTTTAAATACTTGCTGCGTAAGGGGCAACCCAGTTTTCTCATGTGCACCCAATCATCCAAGCAGTCAGGCAGAGAAAAGGAAGGAGAGGGGAAGCAAGAGAGGAGAAGGAAGAGGGCACCCGACCCCCATAAACCTCTAAATCCCAACATTGGGAGCAAGCGTGCAAATGGCACCAGTCTTGAAGGGGGCTCCACCGCAGAACCCCAGAGGGTTTGAACCCAGTTGTAACGGCAGAGGTCAGGAAGGTTGGCAGCAGCCAGAACTCCGAGAATGTTACTATGGCCACAGAATTGGCCACATGGCCGACCGATGCCGCCTAAAAACATATCAAGAACAGAGATGGATAAAACTGTGTCAGTCCCCGTAAACTCCCCACCCTCAACACCAAGCCCAGGGTAACCCGAATGCACCTTTCACTCTGCCACAGGGAACTCAGATAGCTGCTACACCACAGCACCAGGGATCAGGCAGTTGGTCAAACACATGACAACAGCAGCATCAGACAGGGGACCTATCCAAACAAGGACCTGGACCACAACCATGGCAGGGAGGGGTAACTGTCTGGTGAGGTAATGCCCTCACGCAAATGCAAAACCCAAATCTGCAATAAGGTTAAAACCCCCAATGCGAAATATCCAGTTCATGCACACTTCAAAATTAATTTAAAATATAATGACTAGTGAGGCAACATTAGGAATTCAAGCCTTTACTTGTGTTCGTGAAACTCAGGTCTGCTGTATGTTTTGTTGATCGGGAATCCGCTTTAGAGTCCGCCATTCAGGATGCCTGTGGGAGCCTAGGCCCCACTCTGCTGCTGAGCCCCTGGGGTGTGGCTGGCTGACCACACCCCAGGGGAGGGCAGTCTAACGAGGGGTACAGGGCGGCTCCCGTCCAAATCATAAAAGCAGGCACCCAGGTCCCCTCACCCAAGTTTAATTGGGACGGGTTCCGATGACTAAGTCAAAAGGACCCCATTCTCGGGCCTTTGGCCCAGGACTAAAATTCCTTCATGCCTCGTGGCTTTAAGCGCAGCACCCCCAAAAACCAGGCAATGGAGACCCCCTTTCATTTCCAAAACTAAGTTGAGTTCTAGTGTCAGGAGCCAGGTTTCCTTTACACTCAGGATAGCAAAGAACCCATGATCTCTACCGCATAAGATCCAACAGGTGGCAAAGCACTGCGAGGCACCCAGTCACTCGGGAGGAGATTTTCGCCTGAGCAACAAACTGTCCCAGCCCATCACTTCCTGTTAGATGAATTTAGACGAGTTCTGACCTGGCACCGGACTCTCATTTTAGCAATATTCTGTCTCCTCCTTTCCCTCAGTTTAGCAAACATACTAAAGTCTGCTCCTTGAGTCATGTCCCTCCAAAACAATAAAAGTATTGTGTCTCCAGCCAGGGACAGCAAGGCCAGAGATCCTTGATAAAGAAGTAGTCAGAGGGAGAGGGGGTGCAGGGAAAAAGAGAGTCCGCCAAACTCCATCACAGCTCCATGCAAGATACACCAGAATATGCTCACCTCCGTATCTGGCCTCGCGATCAGCTAAAACACAAGGCCTTATACACTCTGTCCGGGGAGGCAATAAACCCAATCTAGGAGTCTGTCACATTGGGAACACATGGGGGCCACGGGACAGCTCTCCGACCCCCTCCATTACACGACAATAACAACAGAAAGTCACATGAAAACCTAGGGATACGCTCAAAAGACCAGTATAAAGAAGCCCAAAGCTAACTCAAAAAGAACTCTCTAGAAAAAGGGCGTAGCAAAGACACCTGGTGCCATTAGGAAGGGTCCCACTGCACACCACGTTCTATGACTGGAGGGGTATAAACGTGACCTCAGGGCACACTGCGATCACCAACAACACCTAATTACGGAACACCCCCTCTTTATATATCACCCCGTGTCTGTGTAGGTCAAAAGGCACCCCCTTCACCCACACTAGGGAAGGTAGGATATTGGATATCTGGGGACACCCATTAAATGCTTATTAAAAAACTGAGATCGTCCACATGCTCATAAAGAACACCCCTTAAAAAAATATCCTTTTTCTGTCATAATGAAGGGAGAACTGATGACCCATAAGTAAGAATTAAGGCGACAAATGAATAAACACCCACTGTTTGAATAAAAAAAGTAGTAGTTACCCCGATTGGGTCCACTTTCCTGTGCCCCACTAAAATAGCACATATGACTGTAAAATCACACCCCTAAAAAGAAAAGGCACATGAATTCCCAAGAATGATTGATGATGATATACGATCAACGAACAATATCTCTTATCGAACAGGTCTGTAATCAAGCCACCAAATTGCACCACCTTTACAGCGGCCCACCACCTCTGCCATGACCATATCCATAACCCCAACAAGACCCAAGTGTGCGTTTTTCCTCAAACGTTTTGGAACTGTTTCAAAAGTAAAAGAAAACCCCAGATCACCAGAGGACTAGAGACTTCTCTTGAAGACGTGCAATGTTTGACAAGTAATGTATTGTTGTCAAATTGTATACCCTGTATTTCCTATGGGTGTGGCTGCATTCATACTTTGTCAAAGATTTGCCTAGTCAAATGGAATCCATCCAACATTTTCACAGCGCTTGCATAGGGGCCTTTCCCATGTCAAATATAATTATACTGAACCCAACACTAGCATCCCACATGCACTACACAGTGCACTCATGGTATCAACACATGACTGATGTTGGCGCCCAGATATCTGCCAGGTCATGTTACTTCTGTTCGCTGATACTGCATGAAGTAAGCGCAGACAGGCTTTACTTGTCCCAAGAGATAGCCCACAAAAAAGCGAACCCCATAGTGTAGTAGTAAATGTGATCCGTTATGAGACCAATCCCATACACTATGCCTTTTCACAGAGCCTAGAGATATTCAAATTGTGATAGATAGGATGCGCAGGAGGGGCGCCATAGGGGATGATACTGTTTGACCCCGAGACTTTCCAGAAAAGAGAATCTTGGAGTTAGCAAAGCCACCGCACCAATGCACAAACATGTTTGTGTCCGTCTGTAGTCCCAGAGTAGCCCTTAGTGTGTCTGGAGTGATCTTGTCTTCTTTAATAACAAATGGACCCAGACATGGAATTCCAGTATAGGGCCATCCACCTTGATGATACAAAGGGAAATGAGCCTCGTTAGGGGAGGTTTGAACACCAGCATAGATAACCAGTGTCAGGAATTATGGGATAGTGAGATAGATACGTACGTGTGAGTGGAAGGGAAGGGGCAACCCCTAATTGTACTGAAACCTACACTGTATTCCTTGTGTTTCAGATGGTAAAGAATCAATTCCACTCAGCACAAATGAGAACTATGGCACAAAATTATACATATCTGACATGCAATAGGGCGCCTCCATGCTGATGGATGCCTACTGGCAGTGCGACAAATTTGTCTATACACAGATCATCCCCAGATGGCGGGGCATATGCTCCCTCTTCACCATAAACACCCCAACCCTGGTCATTCCTGGAGAAGATCTGTCAGAGTTGTACCAACATCCGCTACAGAAGACAACTCTGTTGCATCAGACTCAAGAGAAACGACCTGCTGATTATTTTGGCTGAGCTCAGTATAAGGACATTCCAGAAAAATTCAGAGTGTTTTCTGACACACAAGAAGGGTCTGTACTCTTCTTCACCGTGCAGACAAAAGCGAACGCCTCTGGTCGCAAATAACCGGATGGGAATTGTTGGAGATGAAGATGAAGAACAATAGTGAGCTCGACCTTAATGCGATAAAGGAAGAACTAAGAGCCATCCACCTCATGGTGATGCAACATCGATATGTGTTGGACTTAATGACCACAATGGAGGGAGGAGTGTGTGCCAAGATTGGTGCTATTTGCATTGCTTTGTTAAAAAAAAAGAAGTAATGCAGTGCAGTCCATTGCACTGCCATGAGTTAGTATGCGTTAGAGAGGCATTCCATAAGTGGTCATGGGTGTTCCTGTGCATCCAATTATGGTGTTTTGTGAGGCAAATCCATATCTAAAACAAATTTTAGATATAGATTTGCACCACAATTCTGCGCCTACCGGAGGCTTGTGAGGAGGCGAAATATCTTTATTTCTCCTTGCATGTGTGCTGTTTTTGAGGCACACAGATATAGACGAAAACACATCAAAGGATAGTTTGTGTGCACAAGAGGACCCTTTTCTGTTCATAAACTATCCTGACCATAACGGAGACAGCGTTGCACTATTGTTGCAGGGATTCTGCACATATACAGAACTATGCGCAGGAAACCAGGACCTCAGTGTATAGTGGTGTACCAAAATACCCACCTCGGGTCCCAGATCCCCTATCCGACTAGCTACAGTGTCTCATTCGTTCTCTGTAATACAGCGAAGCTACCAATGATTAGACATCCTAGAACATGTTACTCCCTCCTCTCTCAGGATACGTGGAAACAAGAACACTCTTTCGTTCAAACTCTCGTACTTGTCCACAACATGAGTAAATAGAGTCAAAGTATAGTTTAAAATGTTTATTTTAACTAACGTACTCTATAATGCATCACACGAGCCAGTACTTTCAGCAAAATGCATAGGATCAAACAAATCAGCATAGTTATAATTCCATATAGAACAAAAGGGGAAATCATATTATAATGATATTGGAAACAGGACGGGAAGGTGGGTCAGCCCACTTTTGCCATTGCATTATTTCACTGTGAGTGATGACATTCAGCTTTTTCACAAGGCGCACTACTGCACACAAAGTAGAGCTCTTCAGTTCCAGGGGCTAATATGTCAAAGTCAGATTTATGCCCTTTAAGCAATTTTATTTTATACCTCCAGATCCCCCAACAATAAAGCTTTGTAAAAGCCATGATAAAACTAAACAAAGATGGAGAAAGCCAAAACACTGGCAGTGAACTATTAGCTTTGCAAATGGCTGGTTAGTTAACTGGGTTGGTATTGGGGAACACTTTCATTGTTGTTTCCAGACCCACTTTCTGTTCCTGTCTGACTCTGATATGGCTTAGTTTTAGCTGTCTTCCACCTGAAATTGCCTCCGCTACATGTGATTGTCATAATAAATTAACAGTGGATGGAGTGGGCTTTTCCCTGTTTCCGTGAAATATACTGTGTTATTGCATATGTGGCAAATTGAAATAATACTTTGTTTTTTGTCTCTTTTAGTGTCTTTGGGGAATATTTTGGGAGGAATTTGTCGAATTGCAACATTGAGCAGCTAAGTGTTTTTCCATTTTGATGTATCTCACAGACATTTCTTACATTTCTCACAGACACACACTGTTTTATAAGCATATGACTGCCTTCTATGTTTGACATAGTGTTTCAGAAGGAAGGTTTTAGGCAGGTTTTAGAAAGTTAACAGAGATGGCGTCTCATTGAATGGCTGCTGCCTGGGCCCTCACTGGAGTAATGGCAGGAGCTCTGGGGGCAGGATCAGATACTGAGATAGCATCAGAGGGAGAGGAAAATGGAACAGAACCTGGAAGTGATTTTTCAGCTGGTGGATATCCATCCAATGACTCTAGTGATTCTGAGGAACATGGTAATGCAAACAAATGGTGTGTTTCCATTTGGAAAATTTGATGTGTCCATGTTGTATTTTGGGCCCTTTCCTATTGCGGGCGCTAATCCTATCCACAAAAGTGGGGCACTATTTTTATCGGGAGATGTGTGGAAATGCTAGATGGTAGAGTCTGTGGATCCCTGCAGATCTTGGATGTTTCCTCACAGAAATTGAAGGAATATTTGTGTATCTAGCCAAAATGTGAGGTTTTCATGGGCTTCAGGGTAAGAAAACCTTGTGACGGTCATGCAAGTCGGTACAAAAGGGGGTGGTGATGGACGGAGCATCAGAACCAATCAAACACTCACACCCAGTCAACAGATCCAGGTTTGATCCATCACCGTTCTTTAGCCCACTCTGCCACCCCAGTTCAGACATGGCCATATGCAAATCAGTCTGACCCTGTGCCTCATGGGAACAGTCCAGCCCGAACTGCCAAGCCATGCCTTCCCTGGACCGGAAACAAGCTTCCTAGGACCGGTTTCTGGCATTTCAGCCGTCTTCAGCCAGGCTTGCTTGAATCCAGTGGCAAAATGAGCAAGGGACTCACGTCTGAGCATACCCTGCCAACTTATGGCGAACAAAGCGGTACAAAAGGGGGTGGTGATGGACGGAGCATCAGAACCAATCAAACACTCACACCCAGTCAACAGATCCGGGTTTGATCCATCACCGTTCTTTAGCCCACTCTGCCACCCCAGTTCAGACATGGCCATATGCAAATCAGTCTGACCCTGTGCCTCATGGGAACAGTCCAGCCCGATCTTCCAAGCCATGCCTTCCCTGGACCGGAAACAAGCTTCCTAGAACCGGTTTCTGGCATTTCAGCCGTCTTCAGCCAGGCTTGCTTGAATCCAGTGGCAAAGTGAGCAAGGAACTCACGTCTGAGCATACCCTGCCAACTAATGGCGAACAAAGCGGTACAAAAGGGGGTGGTGATGGACGGAGCATCAGAACCAATCAAACACTCACACCCAGTCAACAGATACGGGTTTGATCCATCATCGTTCTTTAGCCCACTCTGCCACCCCAGTTCAGACATGGCCATATGCAAATCAGTCTGACCCTGTGCCTCATGGGAACAGTCCAGCCCGATCTTCCAAGCCATGCCTTCCCTGGACCGGAAACAAGCTTCCTAGGAACGGTTTCTGGCATTTGAGCCGTCTTCAGCCCCCTGGACGCTCCCAGGTTTCTAGTTTTCAGAAATGTCTGGGTTTAGTAGAATACCCTGCTAAGCTAAAGCCCAAAGTCCACAACTACCCAAAATACAAAAAAAGGTTTGGTTTTTAGAGGAAAAATTTGATATGTCCATGTTGCGTTTTGGGTCCTTTTCTATCGCTGGTGCTATACCCAAGTCACAAGAGATTGGGTACCATTTTTATCAGGCGACATGTGGGAATGCTGGGCAGTGGGAAATGTGTGTATCTTTGCAGATTCTAGACCTTTACTTCACAGAATGTGAAGAAAATGCGTGTTCTTATCCACAGTCTGAAGTTTGCAAAGGCATCATCGTAAAAAAAACTTGTGGTCCCATTACAAGGCACGCCATTCTAGACTCTTCCAGCTGTTTAGTTTTCAGAATTGTCTGAATGTGGTAGGTTTCTCTTGGTGACAGCTAAACTAGTACCCACAACCCGCAGCTACCCACATTGTAAAAAATAGTATTGATTTTGCTGAGTGAAATGTGATGTTTCCAGGTCACGTTTTGGGGTGTTTTTTGTTGCAAGCATCATGTCCAGCCATGCAAGTGGAAGACTATTTTTATTGGGAGACATGTGGGAACACAGAGAAGTAGAACATGAATTATTGCCAATTAGGTGCCTCTGCATTTCTGGCTTCCAAATGTAATCCAGTGTGCAAGAAATAAGACATTTTGCAAAATACCCTCTGAATCACGGGCTAGTATGGGTACCCACAAATTCAGAGGTGTACAAATCACTACTACTCCTAAACTCAGTATCTGGTGTACATTCCAGAAATTCATAAGTTTCCTTCATCCCCATTTTTCACTTTTTATTTTGATTTTTATGAATTGTTCTATACTTGGTACACAATAAAAAAATGTTGAAGCTCCAGTGTTGACTTCAGGTATCTTGAGATTGTGGACAGCCTACAAAGTTTACATAGCCCCACTGACAGAATGCTCCAGCGAAAGTAATGGTATGTTGTTTTTGTAAATTGGTCATCATGACAAGAAGTTACAGAAGAAAACATTGTCACAATGGTTGTTTTTTACTACTCATTTTTATTATTTCACCAGTTAGTTCCTTTGGGGAAACCTTAAGGGATCTTTACAAATGACTCCTCGCTGAATTCAGAATTTTGGTTACTTTCCAGAAAGGTACAGCTTTCTAGCATCATCCACGGGTTTCACACCTATTTCTACCACAAACTGAAAGTTGGTTGAAACCCCAGCAATTGGGAAAAAAGGGCAACCTCTTAGAAAAATACCAAAACTGTGGCAAAAAAATAATTTTTTTGATACAGTTTAGCCTGTTCTTGAATGTTGGGAAGATGGTGATCTTAGCACAGTACACCTTTCGTTGAGGCTAGTTTTAGGAAAAAAACAGACAATGTCTTGCACAGCACTTTTTGCCAATTGTTTCACAAAACCCCAAAATGTATATTTTGGTTATTTTCTCAGTTGCCTCAAGAGGAATCTATAAATGCTTTAGAATCCCCAGGATGTTGGAAACAAAGGATGCAAATTTGGCGTGGATACCTGAGGTGCAAAAAAGTTATGAAGGCATAAGCGGAAAGTAAACCAAATGGCAAAATAAAGTCTGATCACTAGGGTGGAAATGCCTAAGCAGTTAAGGGGTTAAGCCAAATGCCTTATCCCATAGAGGGGAAGAATTGAAACCTGTCAGAAGACTACTATCACAACCTTCTACATCTTAGGAGTCCTCCTATCCATCCAGCAAGGTATCAAAGTTGGTAAAGAGGACACAGGCTTAGGGGAAAAGGGAATTAGTGGAGAGAGAGAGAGATACACTCATGTAGGTTGGTTATCAGAAAATCTGGAGTGGATGGCACACAGCACAAGTCCTCGGATTACAAGGGACCAAAATAGTAAATGCTACGTCAAGGTGTGATCCCTGACTGTCTAAAGTCAGGGCAGGTTACGCCCATTCTCAAAAACCCCACTGCGGACCAAGAGGACCTTAATAATGTTTGACATATCACTAGAATTCCAACTCTAGCGAAGCTCCTTGAGAAATGTGTTATTGTCCAACTATGTAACCACATTGATTAATTCCAGCTCTTAAATCAATTGCAATCGGGTTTTCGCCAGGGCCATAATACTGAAACGGCTGCTACTCACATAGTCGATGACTCCCAAAAAATACTCGATCGGAATGAAGCCCGCCTTCTAATCCTCGACTTATCTTCAGCATTTGATACGGTCAAGCATGATAACCATCTGGATTCACTGGAACGAAGGATGGGTCTCTCTGGCCCTGTATTGAACTGGTTTGCATCCCTTCTTATCAACCTGTTCATGGAGCCTCTAACGGAATTACTCAATTCATCCAACACTCACTATCACATGTATGCCGATGACACTCAACTGTACCTGAAAATCTCCTCCCCAGATGACATCAAATCACTCAACTCAACCCTACTCAAAACTCAACACTGGCTGACTCCTCCAAAACTGAATTCCTCCTGATAGCACCAACCAAACAGACTTCTATCAACACTGAGTACTTGAACCACCTAACAGCTCTCAACTGTACCCCATGCATCATTGACTCTGCAAGGTCTCTTGGAATT
Source organism: Triturus cristatus (assembly GCF_964204655.1). Classification (NCBI taxonomy): domain Eukaryota; kingdom Metazoa; phylum Chordata; class Amphibia; order Caudata; family Salamandridae; genus Triturus; species Triturus cristatus. Next base: position 418,528,863 of record NC_140585.1, on the reverse strand, counting down.
ATACTTGACAAGTCATTGAGCATGCAGGAACACATTAGCTCAGACACCAAAGGTGCCAACTACCACATGAGTATTCTAAGAAAGATTAAACCCTTCCTCCCCCCGGACGACAAGTCTGCTGTTCAAGCTCTAGTAATTTCCAGGCTACATTATGGCTGTGCAACTCTCTGTGGGCTATCCAGCTACAGGTTGGCTCCGCTCACGGCTTTCCTGAATTCAGCGGCAAGACTCATCACAGGTTCCAGAAGAAATAACCACATCACACCAGTACTGAAATCCTTAAACTGGCTGCCTTTGGAGGCTAGGATACATGTTAAGATTGTCTGCATGACTCAGAAGGCCCTTTAACACCCCTCTGTACCTAGCCCGAAAACTGGAGCCTTCTGGTGGGAGCCAATCTTCTAGGAGTTCCAGCACTCAGCTGCTGAAGCCTCAAAAATTCCAGAAAAAGAAAACTTATAATCAGGCGTTCTCGGGTATCACCCCGAGAATGCCTCTGTACATCAAACTGACTCCCTCTACGGCATCTTTATAAAAAAAAAAAAGTGAAAGCTCTATGGATGAACGCCCATGTCTGACGGCACCTACCCTCATCCGATACCTCTTGTGGCTGGTTCCGTAACTGGTGGGCTTTTCTCCTTCCCCATGGACTGCCTCGCCCTGATTAAAGCTACTTCATAGCTTGCTTTTTGGGGGGGTTTCTCCCCGCAGGGGGGCCTATGCTTTTGACTATGTCTGTGTCTTTGGTTTGTGCTCAACCCCTCTACATGTCTGTTGCACTTACATGCTCTGATATTTCCTTTTGTGTTGGCATATTTTATTGCTCCTCTATCTTTTCGAGTATCTTGCTTCTCACTGTTGTTGTTTTTTACCTGCAACTCTGTTTGTATCTCGATCATCTGTAAAGAGCTCTGATACCCGCTTGGGTCATGGCCACGCTATATAAAACTTTATATAAATTAATAAATAAATGTAAGGGAGACTGGACTGGGTATCCAACTATAGGTGAAAGGATATACATAAGAAGGGATCACACCAAAGGGAAATGCATAACATACTCAGAGAATACAACTACAGATCTAACAGGTGCAAGCAGTTGATATGCAGGAACTAGTCCTCGGTCGTACTAGGAATCCCACTAACTAACCGAGCAACAATGAAGTGTCATTGCAGCACCAGGAAGGAGGGAAAAGGAAGATAACTAACATATGAAGGTCACAATACATCATATAGGTGAGTCACAAACCAGGGAACTACAAGGGGACTGAGAGAACCACGTGGGGGGAAAATAAAGGAGGCGGAGGAGTGGACTAGCCAGGTGTAAACTATAGTGAATGTCAGAAGAGTCACAAAGGCCAATGTTGCCAGACAACTTGCCTCTGTACTTGTAAGTTCTTATATTTAGGGCCACTGGAATTATGCGTCCAAATTATCAAAACAGAGTGCACTGTATTCTGAGGAAAGAAAAAACAAGTTATGCGTCAGAATGCGACACATTGTGTGATAGCATTGCTTCCTTATTTTATCTTTTTCACACAGGTTAACACTGTTGGAATGGGCCCTTTTTGCAGGGTTATCCCTAAACGTTTAGCTTCTTCCTTCTATTTTTTCCTGACCTGTGTTTGTCGGCTATAGGACTCTGAGCACTTTACCACTGCTGATCAGTGCTAAAGTGCATATGCTCTTTGTGTAAATTGTTATTGTGATTGGTTATCCATGATCGGCATATTTGATTTACCAGTAGGTCCCTAGTAAAGTGTACTGAGTGTGACAGGGCTGGTAAATCAAATACTACTAGTGGGCCTGCAGCACTGATTGTGCCACCCACATGAGTAGCTCTGAAAAGATGTCTCAGGCCTGCCACCGCGGTGCCTGTGTGCAGTTTGTTAACTGGCATGTCGACTTGGCAAGTGCACCCACTTGCCAGGCACTAACCTTCCCTTTTCTTACATATAGGGCACCCCTATGGTAGGCCCAAATTACACCCCTAGCAAGGTGCAGTGTATGTGAAATGTAGGACATGTACTGGGGTGTGTAATATGTCCTGATAGTGAAATACTGCCAATTTCGTTTTTCACTATTGAATGGTTATTTTGCCCCATAGGACAGAATGGGGAATGCTTTGTAACATTTTACAAGCATATCGTCCCATAGGGATAAGATAGAAAAATTGAGTTTGCTATCCCTGAACTCAGGATTTAATAACATATCTTTTTAGTAAATATGGTTTTTAAATTGTGTGTTTGAAAAAACCACTTTTAGAAAGTGGCTATTTTCTTGTTCAACCATCCTGTGCGCCTCTGCCTGTTTGTGGATTGATTGTCTGTCTTTGGAGTGACAGGGGCTGGGGAGGTGCAGTGGCTCCAGGAGTCTGGATGAGTCAGCACTAGGCTGAATAGGCCTTATGCGTCAGAATGCAACACATTGTGTGATAGCATTGCTTCCTTATTATGTCTTTTTCACACAGGTTAACACCATCTGGTCAAAAGTTTCCTATCATTAGTACTCATATAACACCCAAATACACCAATAACTAAGCGAAAGGGAACTGGTTAACCTTTGCAAAGGGCCTATCACTACGATGTACCATGTGACACCACACTTCTAGTAACGTTTAACCCATTTAAGCTATAAACACATTTGTTTTTTTTGTAAAAATCTGAAGATTATGCAGCACATGATGGATTATGTGACAATTGCAGCAAGTCCATAATCCTGCAGAAAACATCATTGTTTCAAATTTGCATAATGACCTATTCTGTCTGTCATTAATAACCTGGAAGTGTATCTTTGGGGAACGTTCCACCAGTGACTGGGCCTGCATGTGTGATTCTGGGAGTTGTAATTCTGATTATGTAATTTCTAATGCTCCATTGTACTGTTTTCCACCTTCTCCGTGTACTCTGTCTGCATGACTTCTCATGACTTCCACCTCTATTCTATTTGTTAATGGTGAGACCTAACACAGTGGAAAGATTTTTACAGAGACTAACCAAAAGTTATCAATTGATTGATAGTCAAGACTGGTTAGCAAAAAACCTGGAACAAAGAAAACAAATGATAAAGCTTTTGTTGCATAGGGAGAAAGTGTCTATCCCTGACAGATTTACAGAAGCAGACCTTGAAATGGGTACTGCAGTGTGAAATTTGTGCTCAAGCCAATATACCTTAAAATTTAAAAATGTGGGTTATTGCAAACACTGACACCACAGATTTAATCACAGACAGGTTAACCTCAATCAGATTTAAAGCCAGTTTTGCAAGTAGTTGTAGATTATCTCACTAAGACCTCGATTCCGAGTTTGGTGGTAGAAACCACCAAACTTGCACATAGGGTAAATACTGATTCCACTGGATTTGGTAAAAACCACATGTTAAATAACATAGATTATGAGTTTTCATTATGTGTCCGGAATCGTTTTTCACCGCATGTGTTAAATACCAAGGGCCTCATTTAGGTAACATACCATTTACCGATTCATAAATACCGAATTTCACCGAATCGGTATTTATGAATCGGTAAATAGTATGTAGGTAAACATTCGGTATCAATTACCGAATCGGTAAAATTCGGTAAATGAATACCGAATCCACAATACCGGCCGGTATCATGAAGCGGTATTTACCGAATCGGTAAATACCGAAGTGGTATTTACCGATTCGGTAAATACCGAATCGGAGTTTACCGAATCGGAAATTCAAATACACATCAATTGATGAATCAGCCAATCCCGTGCAAGGCCAACCCCACCCAACCAGGAAGTGGCCACACCCAGGCAGGTGCACACAATCATCAGACTCTGGAGAGGCTGGTAGTGCAGAGCAGAGCAACAGAGCCAGTGCCTGATTGTGAACAACAAACTGACACAATGTCCAGCCAGGAGACAGAGAGAGATGGAGGTGAAAGGAGGAGAAAACTAAAATTCAGCCCAAAGGAACTGCAGGTACTAGTGGAGGCTGTTTGGAAAGCAGTCCCTGCAAATGCCTGAGTCGGAGAAGAGGAAAATCTGGCTGGGAATCCAGGCGCAGGTGAATGCAATAGGAGTGACCCCCCGGGACATAGACGTGCTGAAGAAGCGGTGGTACGACCTACGTATCGTCACGAAGAGGAAGATGGGGGAACTGCAGAAAGAGGCCAGCCGGACAGGAGGGGGAAGGAACAGGGCACCTGCCCTTACAGAACTTGAGGAGCTGGTGGGGTCAACAATAGAGCCCGAGAGTGTCGTGGGGATTGGGGATGCAGACAGCTCTGCCAGAGCCGCCACCAAACAAGGTAAGACGCATGCACAGCAATGTGGCCCCCCCTACCCCTATCCCAACTCCCCAATTGGGCAATGAGTATCCCACTCCAGTACAGGTGTTAGTGCATACTAGCAATGCATTATGGGAGATGTAGTCTGGGAAACCCCAAACATGAGAAGAATAGCACAGAACAACAAGGCATGTTACACACATTAGCGAAAAGCAGGCAGAGGACAATGAGAGAGTGTTTCAGAAATGTATTGTGATGCTAGCAATGCAGGGCTTCAGGTACACTGAGCTGATGTTGCATTTCTGTCCACAGACGATACATTGCGCAGGACTGCACATGAGACGGGAGAGAGGGCACACCGGAAGGACAGCTCAGGGAAGGTCACCACAAGTTCTGGGCAGAGATCAGCACCACACGCAGCCTCACCACCACAGCCAGCCTCACCACCACAGCCAGCATCGCCACCACAGCCAGCATCGCCACTCCTGCTGGAGTCACCGGCATCATCACCGCCTGCATTGCCCAGGTCGAGGAGGCGTGCTGCTTCCAGGTTGCATGTCTCGGAGTCCTCATCTGAAGACTGCAGGGGGCCGGAACTATCCACTGTGCCCCTGGATGGTAGCCATGCCAGTGTGCCCTCCGCCTCTGAGGGAGCACACACAGGTGCCAGACGTCGCCGCAGGGCTCGGGTGCAAAGTCCACCACCACAGGGTGAGAGCCATGGAGTGTTCTCAGGGCTGGAGGCCACCATGGTAAAGATACAGCGCCTACAAGCAAATGCAATGATGTCAGTGCAGCGCCAAATGCGGGGCCTCAATGATACATTTGGAAATATTGACAGGGGCATCAGCGCTATGGCTGTGGGAATGAGTGAGATGGCTGCGGGCATGCGGGACATGTTCCAGTCCGTCATGCTGCTGTGCACAAAGTTTGATGAGGACAGAGCAGCACGGCGCCGGGTACGGCAGAGAAAAGACCATCACACAAGGGCAGTCAACCGGCTGGCAACTGCCACTTCGCTGCTCTGCAGGCGCTCTGTGGCAATGCAGGTGGGCCTTACGCACTGCAGCAATGACGTCTCAAGGGGGATGGTGAGGGTCACCAGTGCACTGGAAGTGCTACTAAAAAGCCAGTCTGCCACAACTGGTGCTGTGGATGCTGTGGACAGCGAAGAAACCACCAGCAGGAGCAGCATTACCCCCTCTGTCCCAGATACACGGAAGAGCAGCAGGCGGCATGGGGCTGCCACTAGTGAGGACGCACAATCAATGGCATCCCGCACTGTAGTGCGTGGGCACAGACACTAATGCTGCACAGTATAGCATGAGACAATTGGGTGAAGTAACCCTTGACTTGCAACTAGTGATTGCACAATATTGAGAGGACAGGTTTTCCTTTGTGTTGTGGCGTAGTGCCGCATGATTAAACTACGTCATGGCATCCAACTACTGGCTGTGTCCCCTTACTTACTCAGAAATAGTTGCATGTGATCTCTGCCCGTCTCTCTCTCCCATCTGTTGCTGTTGCCACTCCTGCTGCGTTGGCCTCTGGCTGTGCAGACTCATCATCATTGTCCTCAAAATCAGTTAGTTCCAGCTCTGTACCTCTCTTTGTGGCAAGGTTGTGCAGCATTGCACAAGTGGCAATGATCTTGCAGCAGATGATAGGTACTGGCGTGCGCCTCCGCTTTTGTGGAGGCAGCGGAACCTGCTTTTCAATAGTCCAAACGTGCGCTCCACCACGTTACGTGTTGATTTGTGTGCCACATTATATCGTCTCTCACTCAGGGTTGATGGGTGTAGGTAGGGAGTGAGGATGAATGACCACACGGCATATGCACTGTCACCTAGGTGAGTAAGAGAGAACCATCAGTCACATGCCTCAATACACAATAATTTGCGATAAGTATTAGGGAGCGTCACAGTGATTTACCTAGCAGGTATCCTTCTCCAAATTCTCCGGCAAGCAGTCGTGTGTAGATCCCACTGTTCTGGAAGATTAAGGAGTCGTGGGTGCTCTCAGGAAACTTAGCTACGATATCAGTGATAATGTTCCCTGCATCGCAGATTACCTGCACATTGATGGAGTGGGTGGACTTTCTGTTCCTGTAGATGTGCTCAGTGGCTGCTGGTGGGCAGATTGGAATGTGTGTGCCATCAATACAGCCTATGACATGCGGGAACTGTGCCATCTGGTAAAAGTCTGTCTTGGTTTTCTGCAGTTCAGCCTGTGTGTTTGGGAAGCTGATGTAGTGGTGCATTCTCAGCATCATGGCATCCAGGAACTTGCTGAAGAAACGGGACAGGCAACTCTGGGATACACCGCCTATCGCAGCTATCACCACCTGGTAACTGCCAGATGCAAGTAGATGTAGGCTACAGAGGACCTGCACATGTGGTGGTATGGCATGCGCCCTTTTTGTTGGCTGGTCCAGGAGTGGGTGCAGGGCCCTTATCAGGTCCATGATGGTTTGGGGATGTAGCCTGTACCTTTCATGTATCTCAGCCTCAGTCTGTTGAAAGAGTGTGATGCGCTGTCTGTAAATGCGTTCCTCCCGTCTCCAAATCCTCAGCCCTGCTGCCTGTAGACGTAGGCGCCTTGCAATCAGATAGAGAGCCGCCATGGTGTCCACGCTGTTGCATTTTGGGATTGCTTATATGCACTGTTGCTGATTTCCACCTGCTTTCAATCTGTGTTAATTTCCGACTCTTAAATACCGAATTTCAGGGATTTCTTAAATACCGAATTTACCTACATCTCTTTTCTCGTTTTTACCGTTTCTTATTTACCGATTCGGTAAATAAGGAATCGGTAATTCAGAATCGGTAATTTAGAATTCGTTAATGATGAATCGGTATTTACCGATTCATAATTACCGAATCCTTATTTTTGGCCTCCTACATCTCAATTGTCTAAATATCGGTCGGTAACGGGATATTTACCGAATTTCGGCCGTTACCGACCGGTATTTAGCTACCTACATGAGGCCCCAAATGTGTGTTATTTAGCACGTGTTAAATACTGCACCCAATAAATAGCACATGCACCAAATATCAGGAAATGCCCATTTTCAGGCATCGAAAGTTCCTGGAGAGACGAAAGTAATACCTAGAGATCTTGAAAAAGCCAAGCACCTTAAGAAATCCTGAAAGTACAACAACAACATCTTCCTGTGCAGGAGTGTGCAAGTATTCATTTTGTGTGGACAACACACCTTGAAACAAGACAAACAGAATCCACTGCCATCCTCTGATATCACAAGCAGAAACCTGCCAGACTCGTCCATCATGGATGCAGGGTGGCAAGGGAGGTAAAAGTTTACGGATCCTGAGCTGGAGGTCCTGCCAAGGAGGTGGTGAGACACGATCACGGTCTACTGTGCCACTGCATTCTGAAGATGCCACCAAAAACAAACAAAAACATGCCTGTGTAAGGATATAATGGACAAAATCAATATTGAATACATATCCACATGATGTTTAGAACATTGAAAACCGGTTCCAAACGTTAAAGTTCAAGGTACTTTGGCAAGTTTCCTAGCACAATCACTAAAGCATAGCTACTTGTGGTATTTCTACACCTCATGTCTACTTCAAGCTGTTGGAAGAAACATTTATGACCATTGTAAGAGGTTGGGTTATTAGTTGAGGGGGTTTGAGCCCCACTCAAGTAATAAACACAATTCCTGTCCTGGTGGATCATAAAAGTCACTACATGAATCTGTGCTTAACCCCCTGGGACCTTGGCACAAAAGCAGTCAGTCTTAACTTAGTGGTAATGTGTAAAGTATGTATGCAGCACTCAAACAGTAATAAAGCGGAAACACAACACAAGAAGACTGCCAAACCAATTTGGAAAAATATTGATCATTTAATAAATAAAATTACACCAATTTGACAAAAATCCAATCAGTGGAATCCGAGTTATGTGTTATGGGTATCAGTATCTGGTTGGGCTCCACAAGGACAAAGTCAACAGTTCAGGCCGACTGCTATGAATGCGCGTGCTGCGTACAAGACCAAGTGTGGTCCGCTGAGAGTTGTACTTTTTGCCCTTGGTGCAGGGCATGTGTGCTGCTACGATGTGAATCTCTACATTGTGCTGCATCCGTCGAACAGCCAATCAGGAGCTGCAAGGTGTTACGATGTGAGGCCCTTGCATTGTCCTACATCGGATCCGGCGAAGCCACCACTCAGGAGCTGGCAGACAGGAAGGCAGAGAGGGAGTTTGAGCTGCAGATGGCAAAATTAAAAATGGAGAAAGAACTGGCACTTGAAGAAAAGAGGCTGGCAATGGAGGAAAGGAGAATGCCCATGAGCGTACTCTCAGAGAGCTGGACAGGATGGTCCGCATACCCAAAGACCTGGTACCCAATTATGTGGTAGGAGATGACATTGATAAATAGTTTTTAGCTTATGAGGTGACCCTGACAACATACAAAATCCCAGTGGAGCACTAGGGGTTTGGTCTGTGGAATCATATGCCTCCCCTGGGGAGGGATACTCTTCGGACCCTAGAATTAGAGGACCAAACCAGGTACACCCCCTGAAAGTCCTACTTCTAGCTAAAGTTGGACTGAACCCTGAAAAATATCACCAGAGGTTCAGGGACAGCTACAAGCTCCCAAATTAGCTTTTGGTGGATTTCTTGGACTAGTTCAGCAAGGCACTGAAGTGGTCGGTGGGAGGCAACAATGTCAATGATTATGATGGGCTGTAAAACTTGATTCCCAGGGAGCACCCGCTCGATATTTGTTTTACAGAGCTGCGCCAGCACCTAGTGGACACCAAGCTGACTGACCCCAGCAAGCTTGCTTAATGGGTGGACCTCTGGGTCAACACTAGGGTGTTCAAAAAGGCATCTAGGGGGAACTCCTAAAAGCTTGGCCATGGGTCCCACCAGAAGAAAGAGGGGGGAGAAAAACTTAAAAGTAAGGAGTTCTCAAAAGGCCTCAAAATAACTCCCAAGGGAACAGTTGCAACAAGTCCCAATCTGAACCAAAGAAGAAGAGGTATTTGATAAACATATAGGGAGGTTTGTCCCCCAATGCACAGAGTGTTACAAGTATGGGCACTCCGAGAGAGACACCAAATGTCTCAGGAGGGGGCATTACCGGTAGGCAGATACCTGGGTTGGCGAGTGTAGCACTTGGAGAGGAGGTGGTCCCAGTTAGCTTTAGGGAACAGACAGAGGTGTCCCTGGTGTCCCTGGGGGATGATGAAATGGTGCTAAAAGTGCATATGCCCGTCAACACTTATAAGTACAAGCAGTGGGTCATCATCAATGGGTTGAGGTCCTGTGGGACATGGGAGCTACCATGACTCCTGAGGCGTCAGCTGGTGTCCTCAGAGCAGGTCCTCCCTAACTCATTTCACCAAGTCATAGTCGCAGACAACCGAGAGAGTCATCTACCAGTAACTCTGATTCACTTTGAGTGGGAGGGAATTGTCTGGTCCTCTAAAAGTAGCTGTGATCCCTGTCATGCCTCTAGATTGTCTGTTAGGCAACAACCAAAAGCATACTATCGAGAAAGTGGTAGAGCTCAGGTCACACTTGGAGATGTTGGGATTGCCTGAATGGGTCTGTATGACCACAAAGTGAATTGCTGCCCGGGAAGGGAGTCAAGGGTGCTTGGAGCCTAGAACAATGGCCCAGGCAGCTTCCGAAAAAAGTAAGGCAAGGGGCATAGGAAAGCAGCTCCTTTACCAGTAGCAGCTGCTACTGGACCCGCCTCTCCTCTTCTTCCTGTCTCCATTCCCAGTAACAGGAAGCACCAGGGCTTCCCTGAGCCAATCAGTGTTGTGATTGGTATGAGTGCCGTAGTTCGGGGCTCAGACGGGAAATGGAAGGCTGGGCATGTTCCTCACCAGGCTGTGGTTAAGGCAGCGTGCAGTCTAGCTGCCACTAGGCGGAAGCAGGATGCAGGAAGGATCGATAGAAGACACAGTGGGGTAAGTGGGCCTGGGGCCAAGTGTGGGCGGTGGGAGGTAGTTTTTAAGGGTTGGGTACTTTAGAGGGCTGGGGGTCGGGTTGTTTTCCGGACCAGGGGTGTCTGGAAGTTTTTAGAGCTCGGGGGCGGGGAGGGGGGGTTGGGTAGTTTTTAGGGCATAGGGGAGGCGGTTGTTTTAGGTCTCATATCAGAGGGTTGGGGGTCATTTTAGGGCTGAGGGTGGGGGTCAGGAATCTGGATACTTTTTAGGGCTTGAGGGGCAAGGACATTTTTAGAGCTCAGGGGAGTCGGGTAGTTTTATAAGGACTTAGGGTAGGGTGAGGTAGTTGTTAGGGCTTGGGGGAGGCAGGGATGTTTTTAGGGCTCGGGGAGGGGATTGGTTTTCAGGAGGGAGGGGGTAGTTTTAGGTCTCAGGGCGGGGGGCAGAGGTCGGGGGTAAGACTTACTTGATAAGTCTTAACCACACATATGTTTTTGCCATACATGCCTTAAGAATGCATATTTAGTTGTAAAGGCATGCGTGGTAAAGGCATATGTGTGGTGAAAACTTGCATGGTTAGGACCGTAGGGAACCGAAATGTGTGGTGAACGCATGCGTTTTTCCGTCACAGAACAGCGTCAGACTCATGATAGTGGTGTAGTAGCTGCAATTCCACTTAGAAATATACCATCTTTCTGCTCTCCTCAGAGTGCAAAGCCGGTAAGATGACGCCACCAACAGAACTACCTACAAGGCTGCACTCAGATGCTATCTCCAGCAAATAAGAGACACCAAGAAAATAGCACAAGTGGTTGACATCGGAGAAAGCTCCAACAGCTGCAAGGGGATCTTCTTAATAGTTAAGGATTTAACCTCACCCTCCTCCACTGTCAACAACATCACAGCCGTCCAGCAACTCTGTGACAATTTATCCAACTTCTTTCACAACAAAATCGCAAACATCTACAGCAACTACGCACACCAACCCAACCCTAGAGAAATCGTCGCTAACCTACCCACCACGAACCAAGATGGCCAGTTGACCAAGGGGACAATCCTCACCAGAAACAACACAGCCGCAATCATGCAGACCATCCACTCAGGGGCCCCAACAGATCCCTGCCTCGACTACATTCACAACCTGGAAATATCACCAATAAGCACCACCCTGACCCACATCATCAACACCTCCATCTTGTTTGCCACTTTCCCGGATGAATGGACACTTTCAGAAATCAACACCCTCCTCCTGAAGCCCACCACTGACCTGAATCAACTGAGCAACTTCCGACCTATCTCCCTGCTCCCTTATCCAGCCAAAGTGATTGAGAAGGCCATAAACAAGCCACGCACAACCCATCTCCATCTTCACCATTTTCTCGACAACACTCAACTTGGATTCAGAGAGAATCACAGCACTGAAACAGCACTCATCGCAGCCATCGATGACATTTGAATCATCCTGGATCGAGGAGAAACAGCATCCCTCATCATGCTTGACCTCTATGCGGCCTTCGATACAGTCTCCCATAACACTCTCATCAGAAGAATCCACAAGATTGGCATTCAAGGATCCGCCCTCAAATGGTTCTAATCCTTCCTCACGCCAATAACCCAATGGGTCAGGCTGCCACCCTTCACACCAGAGACCAAAATATTGAAATACGGAGTCCCACGGGGATCGTCCCTCAGCACCACCGCTTTTCAACATACAAATGACACCGCTCGTCCACAACATACGATCACAAAACATCACCGTCATCTCCTACACTGATTACACCTAACTCATCCTCTCCCTGATGAACAAGACAACCACCAGCAGAACCAACTTCACCAATTGCATGACCATGGTAGCAGACTGGATGCGAACCAACTGCCTGCAGTTCAACTTTAACAATAGACAAAAATACTGGTCTTCAGCAACAAGACCTCCCCATGGGACTTCACCTGGTGGCCATCGGAGCTAGAAGTAACACCCACAGCACTCAAGAAATCTAAGGATCATTCTAGATGACAACCTCAACATAATGGCCCAAATCAATGCAGTGTGCACCTCCTGCTTCCACATTCTACGCATGCTACAAAAAATCTTCAAATGATTGCCTCAGAACACCAGGTGGGCCGCCACTTAAGCACTCAACACAAGCAGGCTAGACTATAACAACACTCTCTACACCAGATTCTCCAAACAACTCCTACTCAGACTCCAGAGCATCCAGAACACCGCTGCAGACGCAACCTCCCACACTGCACCCACATCACACCGCATCTCAGGAACCTTTTTTTGTTTTTTAAGCTTTATTTATTATTTTGGCAAGAAGCAAGGCATATCAGGTTTACAAGTTTACCGTCAGTGGCATAACATCAGAAAAAATAATTTGAAAGAGCATCACATCATTATCACAAAACAGACATGACATAGGCTGTGCAATATCAGCAATATAGAGACTTATCAAAAAGAAAGCAAAGTCCCACAGGTCACCCCCTTTTTTGCGTATCGTGTCAGCTAGTGGTTGATGCCCAAACTCTAGTCCCTTTAAGAGTCCACATCATAATGAGCCATAGAGACAGAAAGAGTACTAAACCGTGGGGAGCAAGAAAAATATGTAGTGCAGACATTATGAGGAGATGAGCCCTTCACCCCACGCCTCCTGGGGCTATGCCCTGCTCTAATTGAGAACTAGAGGCTTGCTGTAAGGTTTCTACATACGATCTGTAGGGACCCCAAATGTCTTTAGGACGGGAAGAGCCTGGTAGCAGACCGGTATAAACCTCGCAATTGGTATTACAATAAGCCAGGCTGAGCAGCCAGCCCACCAAGGTAGGAGCAGACTTGCGGCCCCATAATAGAGCAATTTCAAGTTTGGCTAGCAGTAAGCTGAGGGATGCAAAATGCCTGATATTTTTGGGGAAGTTCACTGTGTATCCCAGTAGTGCCACTTCCAGTATGGGGGCAAGGGTCCGCCTCGTCATGGTCCCTAGTGTGCTGTATACTTCTTCCCAGTATGTACGGAGTCTAGGACAGGTCTATGTGAGGTGTGCCAAATCAGCATGTGGGGCAGCGCATTTGCGGCACGTATGCGGTCTGGTTGGGTCTAGTTTGTGCGCTTTGACAGGGGTAATTTAAATTCTACGCAGTAACTTAAAATGTAGCAGTTTATGTCTGCTGTTGAGAGAGACATCCTTTGTCACTGCGCAGCACTTAGCCCACTGATCGTCCGTGATGGGGTGGCCTAAGTCTACCTCCCAGTCTGTGCGAATCTTGTCGTCATGAACAGGCTTCAACGACGTGCATGCTTTGTATAGTTTAGAAATATTATTATTATTATTATTATAATGAAATTTGTTAAGCGCATGGCTACCCCCAACGGGGGTGTCCCGGCGCTGTGGACAGCGACAGTAGAGGACAGAGAGACTAGCAGCTTGCAAATAGCCAGGTCTTCAGTTTACGTCTGAACTGAGCTTCAGAGTCGATCATGCGGATGTTGAGTGGGAGAGTATTCCATAGTCTTGCCGTGATCACTGCAAATGCTCTCCCACCTTTTCTAGATCTGTAGTATCTGGGGGGGAGCAGGAGTCGAAGGTAATTAGATCTAAGCGTACGGCAAGAGTGAACTCGCTTCAGTCTCTGTCTGAGGTAGGCTGGCCCCTTGCCATTCAAGGCCCTGAATGTCAGGACCAGGGACTTGAACTGAATGCGGGAAGAAATAGGAAGCCAGTGAAGATTTTTGAAATGGGGAGAGATCGAATGGCGGTAGGGGATGTTACAGATCAGCCTAGCCGCCGCATTTTGGACCATCTGAAGACGGTAAAGGAGGTATGCTGGTGTTCCCACGTATAGGCTATTACAATAGTCCAGGTGGGATGTGATGAGAGCATGTACAACGGTTTTCAATGAATTAGTGGGTAGGTAGGGGGAGATCTTTTTTATCATGCGCAGTTTACCAAAGCAGGCGGAGGTGACTTTGTGAATTTGGGTTTTACCTGATAATTCATTGTCAATTTGAATACCTAGATTGCGGGCCGTCTTAACCGGTACAGGAGGGGGGTTTAGTTCCGATGGCCACCATAATGAGGAAGGTAGAGGCGTTTTTTGGTTAAAAAAAAGCACCTCGGTTTTGTCGGTATTTAGTTTCAGAGTGTTGGAGGTCATCCAGGATACAATGTTGGAGAGGCAGGATTTAAAATGAGAGAGTCCTTTGTCAGAGTGGTCTTTGAAGGAGAAGATGAGCTGAGTATCATCTGCATACGAGACCACTCTGACTCCAGAGGCCTCTATGACCCTAGCTAAAGGTGATAGATAGACGTTGAAAAAGAGGGGGCTGAGCGCCGATCCCTGAGGGACTCCGCACCTGAGACTTTTTTGTCTTTGGACATAAAGGGGTGGCACCATACCTGTTGCGTTCTGTCCGAAAGAAAGGATTTGATCCAGGCCAAAGGCGTATCACGAATCCCTATATTGTAGAGTCTATCTAACAGTATGGAGTGAGAAACGGTATCGAAGGCTGCGGACAGATCGAGGAGTACCAGCATGGCAACCTCGCCTCTGTCCACGCTTTCCCTAATAGTTTCAGAGACCTCCAATAAGGCTGTCTCCGTACTATAACCGGATCTAAAACCGGATTGTGAGTCGTGGAGGGGGTTTTGGGTATCTAGATAGTCGGCCAGTTGCTCTTGCACTATTTTCTCTAATATTTTGGCTGGTTTGGGGAGAAGAGATATCGGACGATAGTTCGAGTAGATGGAGGAATCAGCATCTACCTTTTTTAAGATAGGGATCAGCATGGTCTGTTTCCAAATTATTGGAAATTGGCCTGAGGAGAGAGAAGAGTTCCAGATAGAGATCAGAGGCAGAGCAATGGCAGGGGCAAGGGTCGTGAATACCTGAGCAGGGCCAGGGTCGGGAGGAGAGCCAGATTTGCAATGCTGAATTTTTGCTAGGGCAGTGTCAAGGGTGATTTCTTTGAAGGCGTGAAAGCGTATTGAGTTGGATGGGATAGGATTTTGGGGTGGGGTACCCTCACTTTCCCTATCTGAGGGCTTAAACGCGGAGAATATGTCGATGATTTTTTTATGAAAGAAATCGGAGAGACCATTGCAGAGATCTTGGCTGGGTATAGTAGGGCGGGAAAGGGTAGTAGGTTTAGTAAAGATTTTCACAATTTGATATAAAGTTTTGGTCGAGTTTTTTGCAGTAGAAATTTTAGCGGCAAAATAGTCTTTCATAGTGGCCTTTTTTAGTGAGTTGAATTTTTTCACCGCCGCTCTGTAAATAACCTTAGCGGAGGGATCATAAGTTGAACGCCAGCGGCGTTCAAGCTTTTTGCATTTACTTTTTTCCTCACGAAGCTTTAGGGAGAACCAGGGGGCAGAGGGGGTGGACCGAGCCGAAGAGAGGGGTTGTAAGGGGGCGACAGAGTCCACCGCTGAGGAAAGGTATCTATTGAACTTCTCAATATCCGCGTTTAGATCAGTCGAGACATGCCATTTTCGGTTGTCAAGTAAGGGATCGATCTTGTCGCATGTGACTTTGTACCATTTTCTCCCCATTACCTCCTTTATACTGTCATTAGGAGGCCGGGGGACGGAGGGCACGGAAAAAGGGATAAGGAAGTGGTCTGACCAGATCACGGGAAGTGGCTGTAGAGTTACGAGGGCTGGTAAATTTGTAAATAGAAGGTCTAAGGTGTGGCCTGCTTTATGCGTAGGGCCCTGGATTCTCTGGTCTAGGTTAATACCTTCGAGAGTTTCGAGTAGGGATCTCGTTTTCGGGCACGATACATCGTCAACATGTATGTTGAAATCACCTAAGATTGTAAAATGGGGGTGTTTCAGGGATAGGTCGGCTAGCGTTGCTAGCAGCTCTGAGAGATGAGATGGTTGAGTGCCAGGAGGGTTGTAGATCAAAGCTCCTGCCAGGATCAGATGTATATCATCCGAAATGCTAAAATACATGGCTTCAATAGGGCCGGATTTAGCTAGTTTCCTGGATGTGACGTTCCACTCTTTCCGCAATATTATGGCGATCCCCCCACCTACTTTGGAACCTGGGCGACTGAAACCTGTGAGATGGTAGTCCGATGGAATTGCTAAGGTGATATCTGGATTGGAAGTATCTTTGAGCCAAGTCCCAGTCAGAAACATCAGGTCCCAACAGTGAGATGTAAGCGATAGCCAGATGTCACTTGTGTGTTTCGGGAGTGATCGGCAGTTGAGAAGGCAGGCTTTTATATTCCTAATAGGTACTGGAGTGGTATTTACTGATCTGCGAGTGCGCGGGCCCTTAGATGCGTGGGTAAGCGAGAACGGGCAGTTCTGACACGAAAAGCGCTTAGTGAGCAGTAGTGAAGGATTGCATTTGATATTGCTACAACAGGGCCGGGGTCTTAATGCCGATAGTTGCGACCTTGACATGCATATACGCCTGGTAGGGGGGACATCGATGGTCCTCCCGGCGCTGGTCGCGGCACAGGCGCGGACGGGCGCAGACGGGCTTGCCTTAGGCGCGCCTTCGGCGCGCCAGCGGCGCGCCCGCTGCGCGCGTCCGGAAGTGCATCTCTTTAAATGTCTGCCGCGCTGACCCCTGGCTCCACCCTCCCCGCGTGGTGATTGGCCGCCCTACCCTCCACATCAATCGGGCAAGCCCGTGGTGGACCGGGGTAGGAGCGGCGTGATGAGCACACAAATGAGGTACAATTTCAATATTTAAAATGCGCAAAGGCTAAAAACATGAAGTTTTAAAAGCTGAGAGTAAAAGCACAGTAGACAGCGGCACACCTGTAACTGCTAGCGCGACTGGTATCTAGCGCGTGTCCCCAAATGAGATGGGCCCCGCTCGGGCTTACAATTATTAGTGTGAGACGTGTAAACGAGTCTGGCTCTAGGGGGAAACTGGGCAGCGCAACGCACAGTGCAGAGGGGATGCGGCTCAGCACAAAACTGTCCATAAAGGTGACGGGATGGAAACGAGTATCTTCCAACAGGGAGAAGATATGCCCCTCCGGGTAAAAGTCCCCTAGTGTAGTGAGATCAAATTTGGTTAAGCTGCGATGTATCAACCTTTAGCCGGTGATTGGTAGCCAGCGGGTGTTTGAGACCGGCAGGGCAGAGGAGTACAGTATGGGGACTGCGGTGACTCGCCTCAGACTATCCCTGGCCCAGCTGTTGGTGGAAACTGTCTGAATGTCATTAGGGTTGCTGGGAACTCCCTTGGGTAGTACGATGGACAACCGCTCAGGAAGGACTAAATCTGCCTCAGGGCAAAGATAAGGGATCCTTGCGTCTGGATGAAACCATGCGTAGGCATGGCATCATTGAGCCACTAAGTAATACAGTTGGAGATCCGGTACGCCATACCCACCTCTATCGTATGGTAGGGTAAGAATTTGCCAGCAAACGCGAGCCTGTTTACCCCCCCCAGACCAGTCTTATAAGGTGCTTATGCAATGTCAAAAAAAAACTGTTAGGGAGGGGAATGGGGATGTTATTGAAAAGATATAAAAATTTGGGGAGCACTATCATCTTAAGAATCGCGACCCGGCCGGCAATGGACTAAGGCAAATGCAGCCACCTCTCAACCTGAGATTCAAGGGTGGTAATTGCTTGACCGTAGTTAAGGCGAAGGATCTGGGCAGTGTCAAGATGTATATGAATGCCCAGGTACTTGACCGAATCGGTGCACCATTCAAGAGGGAATTCGCACTCCCAGGGGGTCGTGCTGGAAGTTAACGGGAAAATCACAGGTTTATACCAGTTTATGCCTAGGCTGGAGAAGAGGCCAAACCACAGTATTCCTCTGATGAGAGGCTCTAAGTTTACCCGGGATCTCTGACGTAGAGGATGGTGTCGTCAGCGTATAGTGAAACTAGGAGGGGGCCAGTGTTAAATTGTAAGCCACTCTGTAGATGCCGTTCTTGAAAGTGGCGGATTTGGGGATCCGTGGCTAAAATAAACAATAAGGGAGATAAGGGGCAGCCCTGGTGTGTGCCGCAAGAGAGTAAAAAGGGACGAGATAAGGTTCCGTTTATGCGGAGCCACGCCGTTGAGCGGCTGTATAGGAAGGTGGTGGTGGCTATGAAGCCCATTGGCATGCCCATGCGTCGCATAACCGAAAGAAAGAAGGGCCATTCTAGAGAATCAAAGGCCTTCTCTGTGTCCAACAGGATTGCTGCAGCCGGAACCGCAGGATTGATTCTGTGGAGGACCGAAAACAGTGCCCTAAGATTCGAAGTGGTGGATCGGTGGGGGATAAAGCCGGATTGGGCCGGAGATATGATGAATTCCATCAACTGGGAGAGGCGATGATCTTGGCTAAGATTTTATAATCTAAGTTCAGGAGGGATAATGGTCTGTAGGACCCGCATAATGTCGGATCTTTGCCAGGTTTGGGGAGGAGGATCACGACCACTTCCCTAAGCGTGGGGGCAGTATTTGTTTCTCAAGGGCCTCTGCATAAACCACAATCAGCTGCAGGGCCAGTTGTTCTTTGTATGTCTTTGTATGTCTTGTAGAAGTCCCCTGTAAAACCGTTCAGCCCAGGGGCTGAGGAACAGCGGAGGGTATCAATGGCACCGAGAACTTCAGTTTCGGAGATCGGTTCAGCGAGGAAGTCTTGCATGTCTTTTTCCAGGTAAACCAAAGCACTTTCCGATAGATAAGCTTCCTGCGCCAAAGGGTCTCGCCCTGTCCTGGTAGTATACAAGGCTGTGAAGTATTCTAGGAATTCCTCACGAATCTCCGAAGTGGAGATTCAAGGGCGACTGCCCTAGCTATTAAGCCAACTTCTCTCCCCAGTAGAGGTGGGCAGACAGCAAATTAACAGGGAGAGCCAAGACAAGGGCCTGGCTTCCTCCAGCAGCCAATACTCAAATAGTCATCAACATATTGGTCTTTTAATCGTGCAACAAATGCCATGTAAAATATGATAAATATTCTTCAAAATATAAAGAGTATTTCTGTATCGTGGAAGTGTTAAACTTCAGTACATTAAAATGAGTTACTGCTTTGAGGGGCAATTAATAGAAACTATAGTTTCTAAGCATGAACTTGAAACATGTATGCACCCCAGCACAACCCTCAATGTGCCATTAGTAACCAAAAGGTAAGTCAGTGGTGTACGTGGCCCATGGTGGTATTATCTATGAAGCAACATGAAAAAGCTTATTGAAACGTAACAAGAGGTGTTTGTACAAGGCACACCCTGAACTGCTGTATTTCAAGGTGCTCTCAAATGTGATGATAAAGTAAAGGCAGAGTGTAATAAAATAATCGCCTAGGATCTCACGGTTTGGTCAAGCAGGAAGCTGGGACTGAAGCAAGCTTTTCGCGTTTCAAATTGTGCAATTCATCCACTAGATGGGTATCTCCTTCTCTGCTCTACTACATGCAATTTTAATACTTTGTCTTTAATGTTTTGAGGCACAACTTAAATAAATACACATATTACACGTTAAATCCAATTGAAACAAGTCATTTTTTGAAGCTGCAGGTCCATTCCTGGCTCAGCTCAATGAACAAGAGGACATTAATGCTGAGCCAGAACGAATTATCTTGATAGAACCTGGCTTCAGTCTTAAGTGGCTCGCCCACCTACAGCCTACAAGTTGCCAGAGGGAAAGGTAGGACTGATGTGGTCGGAGGGGGATTCAATATTTTAGCTGGTTATGAATTAGCAGATTTATAAAGGGCATTTTACTGTTGCTAGAGTACAGGTTTCCAATGGGACACTGCAGACAGGCCTATTTGATTGTGGAGTCTGTGAGTGGAGAGAGCATGCCTTGTTGCCAGTCTCTTAATTACATTTAACAGAGTTCCTATTGGGATATTTTTTTATTTGAAATCAGTACCATCCCCTAGTTTAATGTGAAAAGCCAGTACCTTGGCAGGCACGCCAGCTCAAAGAATTGAATGGGAAATGGGGCTGAGGAAGAGAAGGCTGGTGAACAAGTACAAGGCTGTTTTCACTTTACTCAACTCAATGACTCAGTTAAATCATAAGCTCCTCATTACGCAGTGTGCCTGTTAGACTGAAGTGGAAAGCTCATGATTGCTGCACTGAACCCGTCTGTCTCAGTATTGATAGTGTAGTATTCCCAGCATCTTGCTTACTCCAGATGTGATTCTGGGCCACTCACTTGATCTACTATTTTTAAGACGATCATGAAATACAAGCAGAGTAATCAGCTCTGCTGCTGTCTAAAGCCTCAAACTGCCTCTGCCACTTGAGGGATAGCTCTGCTGGCAAATTTCAATGCCTTCCTGATCGATGTAATGTGACGAATACCATGACTTACGAAAGCCAGTGGGATCCTGCAACCTGTGGTATAATTCTGTCATGTAAAGCCTGAAACTTCAGCTGTGCCACCAGGGTATTTGCATGATTATAACGTAATGAGTATTTGTAAAGTGCCCAGTCGCCAGAGAGTTCTGTTGGTGCTATATAGCAGATGTTTACTGTTCCGCACCTTAATAATAATCATTTTATTGACATTAGGAGGATGAAATACGAAGTAGGCCCACCAAAATTCAAAACTTGTCTCTACTTTTGAAGCATACCAATATACTATTTGTATAAGCGGAGAGATATCTTTGCTTTCCAAAGCCAACGTCTGTAGAATCATTGTAGATGTTCTGTATTAGAACTGCATTTATACAGCACTTCATACCCCTGATTAACAGGAGGACAGCATGATATACCAAGGGTTCGCGTGATTAAAAGTCTTTTGAGTTGCAGTGTTGTCTAAGTGGGAAGTGTTTTGGTGTTGTGCATCTTGACCAGAACAGTGCTCTACCCTTGGCATAGGAATTTCCACTGTATTCCAGATTGTGAAGAAGGAGGTTCCACCATGTGTTTCTTCTTTGGGGTGGGGGTGATCAGACAAGGTGCAAGTCTATGTGCATCTTAGGAAATGTAGCTAGAATGAACAGTGGGCTATTGCCTTGGACGTCCTTGAGAACTACGCAGAGTGCCTTCAAGACAACGTGTCTGGCTATAGAGAGGCAGTGAATTGATTTGAACAGTAGCAAGAGGCCTTTCCATGAGCTAGGGTATGGAAGCTGTCTCACAACTGCTTTTTAATCTTTTGCAATTTTCAGTGTAGTAAGAGTAAAGCCCCTAGGCAAAGACCATTTGCACAGTCTATACAAGACATGACTAGGGTGACTGTGGCCTGTGGTTTCTATGGATAGTCTTCACATGAGGAACACACATCAAAGAGATTTCATGATGTAGAAGGTGCTTCTTTTGACTTGATTTACTGGAAAATTTAGAGTCTGCATCACCCAAGATTTCTTACCTTGATTGATATGGTAGCATAGAGTTGCTTGGGCCAGATGGTTGTACCATGGTTGTTGCTAAAATCAACAGTGCTTGGGCTCAGTTTTAGAAGAGACAGTAGTCAAGTTAAGTTAAAGGATCTGGTGAGGTCCGGCGGAAGTGTGAGAAGATGGTTTAAGAGAAGCTGTGACATTATCAGGACTTGAGGTGCGCTATCAGTGGTGATGAAAGGAGCTGACAAGAGTGGAGCAGTGGGATGATGCAGGTCCTGCCATGAATGGAAGAGGTGATTCACCCTGCAATGCTTCCTCACAGGCCCTGTTCTTCTAGTGTCAGTTGGAGAGTCTGGGGGTGACTAACCCAAATGTGGTAGACAGATCCAGCAGTGGTATTTTGAGGTAATCCCAGTTGGATATCAGGGTGAATTAAGTGCCTCTCTGCTTACACAGAAATTCATTTTGTTCTCAAAAAAAAGGTTGTTCCAGTGTATTAAGTCAAAGATCTGAATGAAGGTGGATCTTCGAAACAATTTTCCTTTGAATGGGGCTTTGCAGATCAGTTGGTAGCAGTGTGGATCTGATGGCCAGAGCTTCTTTTTCTTCATGTGTGGTCAGATGTAGGAGGACATGAGGGCAAAGGGGAAGGTTATATTTTATTGCATCAGGTATATGCGACAAAAGTTAACTTCAGTGAACAGATGTACCAATTTAGCTCTAGGAAGACAATTAAACACCAAGTGTTGGTCTTTGGTATTAAGACTGAAGACACAATGAGATGTACTTTCAGTGGCCAAGCTGCACATCGTCTAATCAGGAAATCTTGGCTCAGATCTTGGCTTCTTCACTCAGCCAAACAGTGATTCTAAGCAAATAATAACAATTTATATTTCCTGATAGTAATCCACCCCTAATCCACCTTTGGATTCCAGAGCAGCATGCTAGACACTGAAAAGCATTTCAGCACCTCACCAGGGGTAGTAAGCAGGGGCGTGGCTGAGACTGCCAAGATGGCGGACTTGTCTGCCTAAGTCTCCATGTGTTGGCTCGACCATCATCATCCATCCACACCTATGGGGCCTCATGGAAGAGAGGTAGTGGTGGACCACTAGTGGCACACTAGGAGACACTGAAACTGCCAGTGCTGGGGAACGAGAGAGGCGCCACGGAGCGGGGCAGCGGCCACCGGGAGCACAGCTGAATCCAACATGGCGGCGCCCAGTAGCCAGTGACGACCACTGGATTAGCGCAGCAAACTGAGGGACCACGAATGACCAGACATGATCCCGGTGTCAGGGAGGTGTCCCAGCAGAGGAGAACAAGAGGCACTGAGCCCGGCGTGAGGACTTGGCCAGACACGTGGAGGCTGTGGACAGAGCCACCGGAGCAGGGGTGCTGGAAGCAAGAGTGACCTGGAGACCATGGCCCAGCAGTGGACATTAAAAGCAGCCCGGCGCCTGCAGAGGTGAGAGGTGGCACACCAGAGGAGGCAGCACGGCTGGGTGTGTCCCCAGGCGACCACCTGCCTCCTTTGTGTCACACCATCCCACCTGCCGGAAAGGATGTCATTGTTGTAGAGACCCGGACCATCTCCCAGATGGCTGGGTCTTCACCATTGGTGACAGCATACCTCTTCGAATGTAGGAAGCAGGGCCCGAGCCCATACAGCATGTGAAGGGCACAAAGTGATGGTGAGAAGTGAACCTGACACCCCTAGACTACAGCTAAGCACCAGGCCTCAAACATGCAGGGAGGGGGTTTGAGACACCTGAGGACAGGCACAAGGGTGTGGGGCAGGGAAGGAGGTGAGGTCCTGAACCTGGAACTTTGTTGTTCCCTCCCTACGGGCATACTGAGGCCTCAGCAACGTTAGGCCTGAATATACAAGTGTAAATCCCCTAAGTCCTAGGTAGGCACCACCGCCGAGGTAGACAGGTGCGCTGGAATGAGGGAGCCCTCTCCCCCACATGGAAAGGCACAAGCCCAATATACTACCAACACAGGCGAGGTGTCTGGGGACCTGACCACCCCACCCCCACAGGCAAAATAACGAGGGAATCCCCTCTGGCCGAGCAGGACTGCCAGTAAAAGGCAGCCAGCTACAGAGTAGGCAACAAGACGCCGCCCGCCCTCCGGGCTCTGTGGCACACAGAAGAGTCCAGACACAAGAGTGACCCCTTACCCGGTGTCGGGCTCCTGGTGGTCCTCCATGCAGAGACTGGGTCCCGAAGCACCAGCTGGGGAACCCACCAATCTCACCAACAGCTACCAGAATACATGCTGGTTCTCCGGGGACCAAGGAGCTGACAAACGGAGCATAGCCCACCCTGGTGAGAGGTAGCGCATCGGCTAGTACAGCAGAGCACTGATGAATAATCTTCTGCATCCCCCCAAACCATGGGGAGACTGTGCTCGAATGTGGGGCCACAGGCATCAACCACAACATGAACCTCCTCATCTGCTACCAATGATCAGTGCGCGGGCATGTGGGCCTCGACTACTCGACTACACTCTCAATGTCTGACAAACTGGACCAGGTATTGGCCACAATTGAACACTCCAGGGTCACTATAGAAGGTAGATTTGGAGCCCTAGCCACAGACCTCAATCTTTTAAGAGATGCGCACCGCAACCTGGAAGGCAAGGTCACGGACAGGGACACATCTCTCTACTCTGCAGCCCCTAGCTAAGACACAGCAGTGGGCCTTGCGAGGACTCCAGTCCCGGGTAATATTGCTGGAGGGGAGAGCGGATGATTTGGAAGGGCGCTCCCAAAGGAGCAACATCAGGGTGCTGCGACTGGCAGAGAGGGTAGAGGGGTGAGACCCCGTTAGCTATGTGGAATCTTTCTCTCAAATCATTCACATCTACTTCAGAACTAACAACCTTCTTTTCCGTAGGAAAGAACACATGGGTTTTCGGCGCGGCGTCCACCCCCGGGGCCCCCTCCTTGGCTGCTGCTAGTGAAGCTCCTCCATTTCTGAGCCAGAGATGCTGTGCTGCTAGGGAAAATTGACCCATTCGCGTAGAGGACAAGAATGTTATGCTCTTTCCTGACTACTCCCGAGCAGTGCAATGCCAACGCACATCCTTCCTGGAGATAAAACACCTCCTCCGCAAAAAACACAATATTTCTTGCTCTTTTCAGCACGTTTCAAGATACTACATGAGGGGGTCACCACCTTCTTCACAGACCCAACAGAGGCATACGACTGGATGGACCTTCATTTGCAGGATAACACACATCCGGAGGCAATTCGAAATGCACGAGAGCCCCGGAATAGATGTCACCATGGGAGGAAAACCCAACAGCCCTCCAAGTCTCAACCCCGTGGCTCTATCACAGGATGCCCCAATTTAGAACAAATCATCACAGAGTGAAGGAGGGCCTTAAAGGCAGCTGCGGATCAGTGATCTCAGATGGCAAGAGAGGCCCCCATATCTTCAAGTTCGAAGAGGACCCCTGTGACACAAGCACCTCTCGTGTGGAATCAGTGACCCCACCACTGGTGACTCCTCAAATGGCAGACACACTCATCTGAAGGGCATTTGCAGTGGCATTGGCTCTTTTTTCCTATACCTTTATTCTCATTTCTACTTGAACATACAAGACCCAAGCCTCAATTAGATACCTAGCAACATAGCCCCATGGGGCCCTAGGACCAACCGGACATCCTAGCTTCCTATGGACCACACACATCGCCAGCTTTAGGTATACACAAGTGCAGGCCCCATAGTACACTAGTGCGCTTGCATCATGCTTTGTGTGGACGTACTGCCTGTTGTGGTAGGTCCCCAGTATTGGGATGATGTCCCTTCACAGTTTTTGGCCTCTGCCTGATTACTTCTCAACACCCTGATCTTATTCACACAGTGGGCAGGTGTCATTACTAATAACCATCAGCTATTACCAGGGCAGGGGAAGTTTCTCCTTCAGCAACCCCCCCCCCCCCCCATCACCAGCAATACCCCATCATGACCTCCACAGCAGATACTAGTTTCATAACTCTGAATGTTCAGGGAATGCACACAGCACGCAAACGCTATGCCGTTTACTCCTACGTTAAGCGTCAACAAGCACAGTTAGCATTTCTACAAGAAACGCATCTCGACGCAGGAGAATTAGACCGACTCCATAGGCGCAGGCAAGGCACCTTCTGCGCTGCCACCACATATTCCGCATATGCATGAGGGACAATGATCTAGCTCAGACCCGTGGTCCCATTTCAGGAAACCCTTAGGGTGGTAGACATGGAGAGAAGGTATGCACTCCTAGAGGGGCTCCTAGATGGCAAACCGATATTAACAGACAGTATCTACGCACCGAACACTAAACAGGGAAAGTCTGGGACTCCCTGTCGGGTGTCCTAGCCCAGTTCACAACATCACCATGGCTTCTAGTGGGGACTCCAATTGTGTGTTGGATGTTTCCATGAATAGATCTCAGCACCCATCCCCAGCTCCCTAGCTAGCGCTCAAAAAGAACGATACCGTACCTGGATAAATCACTGGTCACACCTAGATGCCTGAAAAAATCGATATCCGACGACTAAACTTTACTCCTTCCACTCCATCCTCACAATCTAGGGTTACGTCTCAACCGATTTCTGTGCTTGCCAGCAATCATCCCCTTGATTTAATGCACAGACTACCTGGGCCAGGTCCTATCCAACCACGGTGCGCACATCATAACACTCAGGTGGTGACCCCCCCTTGCCTCCGGTCCCCAATTGGCGGCTACCGCGGGATTGCCTCGAAGACCTAGTGTTTCTCCATGAACAAGAAAATAGCATCCAGGGTTATTTCTCAGAGAATGCCCATACGGCATTCTCTAGTATGCTAGAATGGGATGCCTTCAATGTTATCACAAGATGTATCCGGCAGATAGCAGGTGTCCGGGTGATATTAGCACACAACTTAAAAACAACGGAGTGCAAGGTAGCAGTCATGACCAAGGCCACGGATGCCGGCATGGCATCCCCGACAGGTCGCGGAGGCAAAGACTGAGTATACAGAAGCACTAGCAGATATGCGAAGATACAACTTCAAAGCAAACATGGCCAGGATGCACCAGGAGGGGGACCGGTCTGGGGTACTGTTAGCCTGGCTTATCCACCAAGAAACAGACATGCGTCCAGTCACAGAAATAGTCAGCCCTTCAGGCATCACGGCCCACTTGCAGGTGGATATCCTGAAAATCTTCTATGATTATTATGCCGAAGTATACAGGACCCAAAGGCAGAATTGTTTGAAACTCACAGATCAATTTCTTGCCAGCATAGCAATACCCCAAATTACTCTATCTGACAGGACCTCCCCGGACATGAAGATCACATCAGCAGATGTGAAACATGCGATCCAAGCTCTAGCACGTAACTAGGCCCTGGGTCTGGACGGCCTACCATTAGGTTATAGCACATTTTCTACGCTGCTGGCACCACGGTTGGAAGACTTGTACAGGGCAGTGCTGAAGGGTGGGGAACCACCGGGCTCACTGCGCAAATCTTTTCTGGTATCATTCTTAAAGCCAGATCGAGACCCTACACGACTGACCTCTTATCGACCAATTGCATTGTTATCGGCAGACTGCAAGATCTTCAGTAAGGTCCTGGCAGACCGATTCACCCAGGTGCTCCCAGCATTGGCACAGCCAGACCAGTGTGGGTTTTGTTCTGTGCCATAGTTCAGTGCTCAATAGGGAACAGGAGGCTGGGCATGTTCCTCACCAGGCTGTGCATTACAGCCTTGTGGGGAAGATGCAAACTGCGCAGGACTGTTTTGCCGGCCCAAAAGGACCGGCCAAGCAGTCTTGCGCACTTAAGAAGTGCAAACCACTCCTCCCCCTGTGCTCGCTAGCCCGGCCCTGCGAACCACTGAGTACAATAGGAAAACTAAAATTATATTAACAATATGGTATCCACGCGTGTAGCAACAACGCAAGCGCTACCATGCGTGCCTTAACCACGTGGTAAAGTCAGTGCACAGTCTAGCTGCTGCTGGGCAGAAACAGGACGCAGGAAGGATCAGGAGAGGACACAGTGAGGTAAGTGTAGCTGAGGCCAAGTTTAGGGGGGTGGAGGGTAGTTTTTTAAATGTTGGGGTCGTTTTCAGGGCTGAGGTGTTTGGTTGTTTTCAGGGCTGGGGGGTCGGGAAAGTTTTTAGGGCTCAGGAGGTCAGGTCGTTTTTAGGGCTTAGGGGAGGGAGTTGGTTTTCAGAAGGAAGGGGTAGTTTTAGGTCTCAGAGCAGGGGCTGAGGGGGTATTTTAGGGCTCAGGGCGGGGGGCAGGAATCTGAATACTTTTTAGGGCTTGTGGGGCAGGGTAGCTTTTAGGGCTCGGGGGGGTCGGGTAGTTTTTAGGGCTCAGGAGAGGATGGGGTCGTTTTTAGGGCTTGGGGAGGCAGGGAAATCTTTAGGGTTCTGGGCAAGGGGGTTGTTGTCAGGAGGGAGGGGTAGTTTTAGGTCGTAGGGCACGGGGCAGGGATCGGGCATAACCTACCCACCACTAACCAAGATGGTCAGCAGACCAAAGGGACAACCCTCACTAGAAATGACATAGCTGCAATTATGCAGACCATGCACTCAAGGGGCCCAACGGACCCATGCCTCGACTACATCTACATCCTGGGAATATCACCAATCAGCACCACCCTGATCCGCATCATCTACTCCTCCATCTTGTTTGCCACTTTACCATATAAATGGAAACTTTCAGAAATCAACACACTCCTCAAGAAGTCCACAGCTGACCTGAATCAACTGAGCAACTTCCGACCCATCGCCCTGCTCCCTTATCTAGCCAAAGTGATTGAGAAGGCCATCAACAAGCAACACACAACCCATCTCGACCTTCACCATTTTCTCGACAACACTCAACCAGGATTCATAAAGAATCACAGCAGTGAAACAGCACTCATCACAGCCATCAATGACAGTTGAATCATCCTGGACCAGGAGAAACAGTAGTCCTCATCCTGCTTGACCTCTCTGCAACCTTCTATACTATCTCCCATAACACTCTCATCAGAAGATTCCACAAGATTGGCATTCAAGGATCCACCCTCAAATGTATCTATTCCTTCCTGTCTCACGGCAAGAACCCGGTGTGTCAGGCAGCCACCCTTCACATCACCAACTGCATGACCATGGTAGCAGACTGGATGCGAACCAACTGCCTGCAGCTCAACTTTACCAAGACAGAAATACTGGTCTTCGGCAACCAGGCTTTGCCTTGGGACTCCAACTGGTGACTGTCTGAGCTAGGACCAACACCCTCAGACCACACGATACATCTAGGGATCATTGTAGATGACAAGCTCAACATGATGGCTCAAGTCAATGCAGTGTGCACCTACTGCTTCCACATACTTTGTATGCTGTAAAGAATCTTTAAATGGTTGCCTCAGACACTCAAGCACTCAACACCTGCAGGCTGGACTATAACAACACTCTCTACACTGGAATTTCCAAACATCTCCTACTCAGACTCCAGAGCATCCAGAACACCGCTGCAAGACTTATGCGCGACCTCACACGCCACACCCACATCACACCGCATCTCAGGAACCTTCACTGGCTCTCTATTCACAAGTGCAGCCATTTCAAACTTTTCACGCACATATACATAGCCCTGCACAACACAGGACCAGAATACCGGAGCAGCTACATACACTTTCACCAACCCACCAGACACCTATGCTCAGCCTCACTCGCGCACATTCCCCGCATCCGCAAAAGCAAAACGAGAGGTTGCTCATTCTCCTATATCGCACCCAAGACATGGAATGACCTCCTTGAACACATCATATCATCCTCCTTACTTCTTGAGTTCCGCAAGAAGCTGAAGACCTGGCTCTGCGTATAAGCACCTTGGGGACCACACAACTATACACCTTCCCAAGCGCCTGGATACCCTCTTGGGTGATTGGTGCACTCTACAAGTCAATATACCATAATATAACACTGACAGGCCTCGCCTGAACTAAGATTAAGTGAGCACCGGTGAGTACAGGGAACAAGTGAGGGACTGAAAAGAATTTTCCGGCCTGGGCAGTACCCCTGAGGTTCCAGTAGAGGTGGGCAGACAGCAAATTAACAGGGAGAGCCAAGTCAAGGGCCTTGCTTCCTCCAGCAGCCAATACTCGAGTAGTCACCAATATATTCGGCATTTAATCGTGCAGCAAACACCATGTAAAATATGATAATGATGCTTCTAAATATAAAAAAGTATTTCTGTAACGTGGAAATGTTACACCTCAGTACATTAAAATGAGTTACTGCTTTGAGGGGCATTTATTAGAAACTATAGTTTCTAAACATGAACTTGAAACATGTATGCACCCCACCACCACCCTCATTGTGCCATTAGTAACCAAAAGGTAAGTCAGTGGTGTACGTGGCCCATGGTGGTATGATCTATGAAGTAACATGAAAAAGCTTATTGAAACGTGACAAGAGGTGTTTGTACAGGGCCCACCCTGAACTGCTGTATTTCAAGGTGCTCTCAAATGTGATGATAAAGCAAAGGGAGGCAGAGTGTAATAACATAATCGCCTAAGATCTCACGGTTTGGTCAAGCGGGAAGCTGGGATTGAAGCAAGATTTTCGGGTTTCAAATTGCGCAATCCATCCACTAGATGGGTATCTCCTTCTCTCTGCTCTTCTACATGTACTTTTAATACTTTGTCTTTATTGTTTTGAGGAACAACTCAAATAAAAACACATATTACGCGTGAAACAATTCATTTTTTAAAGCTGCAGGTCCGTTCCTGGCTCAGCTCAATGAACAAGAGGACATTAATGCTGAGCCAGATCAAATCATCTTGATAGAGCCTGGCTTTAGTCTTGAGTGGCTCGCCCACCTACAGCCTACAAGTTCCCAACCCATGCATGACAGGCAGAGGTAAAATTGCAGAGGGAAAGGCAGGACTGATGTGGTCGGAGGAGGATTCAGTATTTTCTCTGGTCAATAATTAGCAGATTTTAATATTTGGTTGTTGATTTTTTTTAATTGATTTTCATACAAAAGTTACATCACTGTTCAATGTGCATTATAGTTTTCCATATTCACGATTACATGGTATAAGCTTCAGTTGCACAATACATTTTAGCAGTTATTTTTTTTTATAAATATTTTTATTAAACAATACGGGTCAGCAAAGAAGCACACAACACAATGACATGATGTACATGGGAGGTAACAACAAGCGGTCACAATAGTAGGCATTGTATAGATTGAGCTGACATGTGATAGCACCTGAAACATTACAGTTATGGCGAGGGCAGGTCTTCAATAGGATAGTCACGTGGTGGACTGCAAATCTCCCCCCGGTATGCAATCCATGCCCTCCATATCAATGACCATTTCTTCGGGCAGTCCCTAGCAAGGTACACTGTTTTTTCGCGGAACATGCACCAGTCCACATGCTTCTTCCATTCTGTTACAGTAGGGAGGGTTGTAGCGCCCCACAATTGAGCTACATTTCTTTTTGTCACCGTAAGGCCCAGTGTGACCCACATCTTACCCATTTTGCTCAGGTCGGTGGGATCCCAAACGTTCAAAAGGCACCTTTTTGCCTCGGGCCGGATGTCCAATTCTAGTACCTCCCCAAAAACAGTGTGTATTTTTCGCCAGTACTCCTAAATGAGCCGACACTCCCATAGGATATGCATAAACGTGCCTTCATTGCCACATTGCCTTTTGCACTCCCCTCCAAGTGCCCTTCCCATGCGAACCAAGCGGGATCCAGTGACATATACCCTATGCAATATTTTCAACTGAACAAGGTGTAGTCTAGCTGAAATCGCTACCTCCCGTGGAGAGGTGAGTGCCTCCTGCCATTCCTCATCATCCAGTTCGAGGCCATCTCCCTCCCACCTCGCCCTTGTGTTCTGGAGGGGAGTCACGGTGTTGTTTATCAATTTCTTATACGTGAGGGAGATCGTCTTTACTGGCAGGTAACCATCGAGCAATCTATCCTCGAGGGGTGTGTACTGAGGCGGGGTGGACCCTTTTGTGAAGAGAGACTGTAATGCATGCCGGACCTGTGGATACCGAAAGTACTCTGTATGTGCGAGTTCATGTTTCTGTTGCAGGGTAGCAAATGACACCACATCTCCCTTCGCCCACAAGTCGCCGACCCTCGAAATCCCGATAAGGTCCCACTTATCGAGCCCTTCGACCTCCATAGATCTTCAAGTGTCTCTGAGTCCCAGAGAGGTGTTGCCAACGTCAGTTTTCGCTCCCATCCCAGGCTTTTGTTTGTTGCGTGCAAGACCTGTACGGAATGTTTGGTCGGTCCGGTGAGAGGGAACCGTCGCGGTCTAGAATAAAGGGATCTATTGTAGTTCCCCCCTGGGAGAAGCCAATGGTCCATGGCATATCCTGGATCGTCTGCGTGTCTATAGGTGCCGTGATTAATGGCTGCGAGGTGTGAAGCCCAATAATATTTCTGGAGATCAGGAAGACCAGTTGAGGGTGAGTTTGGTCAGTGCAATTTGGGGCTTCCCTTCCCACAGTAAATCTCTCTGCAGTCCCTCTATTTCTCTAAAGTATCTAGTAGGTATTGGATCAGAGTAGTTCTGCAGTTCATAAAGAAAGCGAGGCAGGGACATCATTTTAAACAGCGCCTCCCTACCCAACAGTGAGAGCGGGAGCGCCTTCCATGCCTAGATATCCCACTTCAGTTTTTGTAGAGGTGGAAGTAGGTTTTGAACGTAGCGTAGATGGTGGTCCGATGTCACAAAGACTCCTAAATACTTAAAGCCTGTAGTGGTGACTTGAATAGGGAGGCCCTTGGGTATAATTGGGGGTCCGCCGTGGAGGCTGTAAAGGGTGGACTTACCCCAGTTTATGGAATACCCGAGAATCTACCAAAGCTCATGAATATGTCAAACACCTCTATCAGCGATGCTCTATGGGAGGCGAGAAACAGAAGGATATCATCCGCATATAGCAGATGCGGTCTTCCCATGTTTCCGCCCAGCGTAGTCCGCGCATGACTGGATCTCTCCGCATCCAAGCCACGAGGGGCTCTAATGCAAGGGCGAACTGGAGGGGGACAACGGGCACCCCTGTCGAGTCCCCCAACCCAGCGCAAACACCTCAGATTTCTTGTTGTTCACCACGACCTATGCCAAGGGCTCTGAGTAGAGAAGCCTGAACCAGTTAATGAATCCAGGGCCGAAACCCAGCTTCACCAGGACTGCGAAAAGGTAGGGCCATTCAAGAGTCTCAAATGCCATTGAGGTGTCTAAGGATACTATAAGTGCCGTTTCTTGTATTGTTGCCAATCTTAATATCAACTGTGCTGGGCAGTATCCCTCTCGACCTATCTTACTTTACTTAAAGTGGGTACAAATGGGAATGGATATCACAACTATATTTCCATTTTTATAACTTTTTTTTATTTACAGTTATTTTTTCATCATGATTAATACCTTCTTCACATTATTTTCTCATACAATACAATTCATCTCTATTTTAGTAAATGATTTTTTCTTTTTATACAAAAATATAAACGTTTTTTTGATTATCAAACCATGTGAGTTGCATCGATAATTCACAACAATTAGGAAGTAAGAATACCCCCACACTGATCACACCTCTAAGATATCTCCATACATGTCACATTCATACAGCACCTTGCATACAGCACCCCAAAGGAGAAGAACAACAATTATGGGGCTCGTCCAAGACAGGGCAAGCCGTTGAGTCTTCTGACAGATTACTGAACATTGGGGTGTCTCATACTATCCGGTCGACGCACGTTTCGGTGGCCTAACATTCTTCAGATGCCACCTTCTTCAGGACCTGTTGCTACGTGAGTTAATCACGGGTAATAGTGGGGGCCTGAATTGTCTGAAAAATCAATAGGATAACATTACTTAACATGATTTTATTTTGTATCCAATACCATATATCGATCCCACAGGAGAATTTACAATTTATCTCCCACACATCATTAATTTAAAAGAACCCTTTGACACTGTCAGGTCAGCAATCGCGCTACTGAATTCATTAACCTCTAAAAAGGTATTAAAGAGGTGGAGAGAAAAAAACTATAAGTGCCGTTTCTTGTATTGTTGCCAATCTTCCCATGACTCCATGTACCCTCCGGAGATTCAATGCTGTATTACGCTGATGCATAAAGCCCGACTGGTCTGGGTGAACGAGCCCGCTGATCACTTTGACCAGGCGATGGGCCAGGAACTTAGCAAGAATTTTAGGCTCTTTATTAAGGAGAGAGATAGGCCTATAAGAGGCGCAGTCAGTCTTGGGTTTTCCCTCCTTGTGAATGGTGATGAGGGTGGCCACCCTCTGATCCAGGGGGAGTATCCCCCGCTTTTTGCAATCTGTAAACATGGTTCGCAGGTATGGAGCTAGTTTGTCAGGGGCTAGTTTATAGAACTCTGTCGGTAGGCCATTTGGTCCTAGTGCCTCGCCTGACCGGAGGTAAAATCACTGTCTAGGAAGTCTCGGTCCGGATCAGACAAGACGGGAAGGACAATGCATTTTTAGCAGTTATTAACTTAGAAATAAACAACAGCAACATACTCAGTCGCCTGTTATACTATATGCTTGTTGTAGAGTGTTTTACTACTTTGCCTGACCGTGCCATTGACACAGTGTACTTAAATGGTATTTACTTTGCGCCAACATTCGGTAAGTTTATGTGAATCATATATATTTTTCGGGGTTTTCACTTAACATATATACCACATAAGGGGCCCAAAAGACCTTTGGTTGTGATGCTTCAGGCAGGTCCTCTGCATGCGTCTCAAGTTGTGTTTTACAGTAAGCCATGTCACGTAACCAGTCATTCTTTTGCAGCAATTTTTTCCCACCCCAACAAATTGATATTCGGCGCTTAGCTTACAATAATGCGACAGATACCAGCTGACGATGAACACTTGGTACTGATTTGAGCAGGCCCAGCAGACATATTGTCCGTGTGCTGTGCATGTGATTACTATCCCCACCATCTCAGTCAGTGCGGCTGTTACTTGTTTCCAATATTCTGTTATGTGCGCGCAGAGCCAGGCGAGGTGGATACAATCTGCTTCATCTGCCTTACAGCGTTTACATTTGGCATCTTGTCTCAACCCATATTTGTGCAGTTGCTAGGGGGTATAGTATGCCTGTTGTAGGTATTTAAAATGTATATTTTTTAGATTATAATTAGAAGTGAGTTTATCT
This sequence comes from Triturus cristatus, assembly GCF_964204655.1. Lineage (NCBI taxonomy): Eukaryota > Metazoa > Chordata > Amphibia > Caudata > Salamandridae > Triturus > Triturus cristatus. The sequence goes on along the minus strand of NC_140585.1, from coordinate 418,494,215 downwards.
AATAGACTAGAACATGCTTCCCAGTCCTCTGGCGTGATTTGTGTATCTAACGCTGCGTTTCATTTGTCCCTGAGAGTGTCGACTGGGCATTTAGTTTCTATTTGAGCGGCTTTGTATAGTTTAGTTATTAGATTTTTCCTGTCTGTGCTTACTAGCATAGCTCTGAGCGATAACAACTCAGGCAGTTCCTGGGGGAAACTGGGATATAGTGATTTCATGGCCGCCCTTTGATAGACAAACTTTTGCATTAGATTGCCACTACGGCCATTTATAAAGTCCTTTAACGTGATGAACTCCCCAGATGGGAAATGTGCGGAAGCCTGCTTCTTGCAATACCACCAGTGCGCCAGTTTCTTTCGTGACAGATATTGAGGGGTGGTGAAGCAATGGCAGCAGTGGCGGTTTCTCTTTGAGGGCGTCGGGGCTCCGCCCCAGGTACATTTTTCAGATCATATTTTTTTTTTTTTTAAATCCCCAAAGTAGAACACAGGGACTGCTTAGATCACATTTTATTTTATAAAAAAAAAATCCCAAAGTAGAACACGGGGCACTGTCTCACTGCAGAGTCTGCAGTCTCACCAATACTGGCGCAGCTCTGCTGTCACGTCACGTGACTGATTTGCTCCCGGACCCAAAGAAGCCTGCTATGTGTTTGCCGGGCCGACAACATCACAGCCCTGAAGGCTGTGATGTCATCAGCTCGGCAAAGACCTAGCTGGAAGGCCCAGTCTCCACCCCCTGATGACGTGGAAGTTAAGTTAGCCCCGGGCGTTTTAAATACAAGCCCGGGATCGCTAACTCTCCACGTCAATCAGAGAGTGGAGGAGAGCTTGTCAAGGTGTCACCCCACCCCTGACCGTCTGCGCAGGCTCGATGACGTCGATCTGACTGCTTCCCGCGTGCGTGAGTCGGCAGTTGGAGTATCAGCAGCCATTTTACTCTCCACTCCAGATGGATGGACTGCAGAGCGGAGAACCAAGGTCGAGGTCGGAGGCGAGGCAGTGTGTCCTGTTGCTGTCCGGAGTAGGGCAGTAGTAGGAGGAAGGACTTGTGAACTCAAACAGTTCACACCAGGTGAGGAGCAAGAGAAAAGATGCTTTTCAAAGGCATCCCCAGCCATGAAAAGGGTAAATATTTGTTTTTCCAAAGAGAATGGCTGTCCCCTGGGCAACTTCTCTGGCCAAAGTAGGAATGGAAGGACAGAACTAGTCTTTTAAGGAAGTCAGATAAATGTCATGCTCTCCAACGCGGATTGCCATTTTTTCAATGCTGTCTGGCTCCATCTCCAGTGGGAACAAAGCAAGAGACATTATTGCACGCCCCTCAGCGATGGACCTCGGGGGGCAGCTGACTGTCCTTCCTGGTGTCTTTCGCGGACGCGGAGCGGGTGAGAAAGTGTCTTAACAAACTCCTGAAGGCCCTTTCACGACCAAACATTGGACTCCCGGGTGTTTTAGAGGGCTGCCCGCGCGAACATTGGTTCATTTCCTGCACTTGGTTTGGCTCGTTTGACACGTTGTAATATTGTCACCCGCTTCATTAAAATGCTCGTTACAGACCCTGCAAGGCAGAATTTCAGCCGTTAAATGGGGTCAAGGTTCGTCGGGCTTGGCTGTGAGTTAAGTGTTTAGGGCTCGCTTAGGCCCGGGTGGAAGTGCGGGGTGGAATGAAAGGGAACGAAGGGCTGTCGTCAGGAAGCTAACCCTTGTCCCCACAGCCTCCACTGGGGCCCTATTCACCAGCTCCTCTGGGCGAGGGGCCTTTGAACGGCTGGACGCCACTCCCAGATCATTCCACTTTAACCAAGGCATTTTTTCCACGCTGCACAATTGGTTTTCTTTCATTGTTACCACTAATCGGATTAGTGGCATTACAAAAGGATTGGTACATGATAATTAGTTTATTGCTCGGCCCACAATGCAATTGGCAACATCTTTCTGAGAAAACGCAGGCAAAACGGATCAGGAATTGGGGGTAAATGATTTGGGACATTCCAACTGAAAACAAAAGTCTACAAGTTACACAGACCTGATGGTTTTAATTTACAACTTCAAACAGTTTTTTTTTTTTTGCATGGGCAAAGGCGCTGCACAGACAAAAGGCTGGTATTTACATAAATGTTCCCTGGAATTTAAACCCAGTTTCATGAATAAATCCTTGGGATAACAAACTCATATAGATGTCTGTTTCACGCACCAATTGCACTTTCCATCATTTTGCAAGCCAGTCAAAGGTTCCATGAAATGACAATGATTATCCAACATCCCTGGCATTCCTGAAAATAAATTATCCCGCACCATCAGATGCTAGAATCATGGTTTGAGTGCTTCATTATTGCCCCAGGATTTTAACTGCAGCAGCGATTCTGGGAGCAGTGTGGTCGTGTTTGGAGAGTGGGATTTTACGAGTATAAGAACATTGGAATATTGGTAGCTCCCATTGAAAGCAATAAAGTACTCCGGGCTTTTAATGGACGGTAGAAGCCCGAAGCTCTGACAGTTCAAAGTTATGGCCTCACGGAGCCTGAGGGGATTTTAATCCCGCTCATTCCGTAGTATAACGTTCAAACTGGGAGAAAGTATATATATATTTTTTTTTAGTTTTATGTAGCGTGAACTAGACCCGAGACATCGTGCATCAATCAGAGCGCTTCACATGAGCAACTGTTTCGTTACACAAGGACACATTCATTTTGTTAGGCACTAGGAGATTAAGTGATTTGCCCAGAATCACAGGATGTGGAGTCGAGCCCGAACTCGAACCTTGGTTTCCCAGCTCCAAAGTCGACATTCTAGCCGTGAGACCACATCTCTGTTACCAGAGACACCAAGTGTTAAGTGAGGGTGCTTGCATTAGTTGAGCTATGCATATCAGCACAGAAGGGATAATCATAGATTTGATGGATAGGAGGTACTTCCTAAAAATGCGTCACTCGCATGCCAATAACCTGTTTATTGCTCACTGAAGGCTGTTTCTTAGCTCTGGAGTACATTTACCTATAAGCTGCACCTTATTGCTCTTCCTGCTGGTCTGATTCCACTGATCTCATCCTCGAACACAAAGCCTGCAAGATCTGTTTCTTCTGCAGCAAATTTACATTTATAACAAGTCTGTCGCTTTTCAACTGCGCCCGGTGTGTCTGAAAAGGTGGTTACTTCATGTGTGTCTTTTGAAGACTTTCATATTAAATTCACTGACTTGCAGTGATGGCAAATATGTATTTTAGGTCTGAGAAAGGAGTCTGTGTGAAAGAGCACCTTAATTCAAGGGGTCAGTATTTCAAGTGGTCAGTGTAGTGGCCTGGGCAGTCATCTGAACCGTAGCTCACTCAATCCCACAGGTATTTAGCCTTACAAATACTCGAATGTTTTCGCAGCATTACTCCCTATCGGCTGCCCGGACCCATCCCTCCCCTCACTGCTCCCTGGTCCATAATTATAGTTTTATGTGCGCGGTTGCTTAGTGTTGTTTCAGGGTATTAGTTAATGCATCTCTCTCTCAACCTTTTTACAAAGTTCCCCAGCAAACATGACCCAGTTTTGTGAATATCCTACACTCTGGCAAGCTTTGCATTAACTTTCAAACTATATCCTGACACACTGATACCATGCTCCTTCCATTACATGCTTAAAGATGGTGCATACTGGGCTACAGTCAGTCTTGTAAGAATTTCAGGATATTGTTTATTGGTTTCATCTTTATAATCAGTCCTGATCCAGGTATTATAGTCAGTCCTGAATACAGTCTCGTTTTACAAACTTTTGCTGTAATGCAGACAGTGCCCTTTAGGAATAACAATTGTCTTCTGGCAATTCGTTAGATGAAGCTGTAGTTTGTTTGCTCTTTTCCTAATTGCAAACTGATACACTGACTGTAGTGTTGCTGTGTGGTAGAGGCCTGTAGAATCCTGGACGTATATTTTTTTAACGATCTCTACCACTGACCATCATGGACTGATACTGAGTGGATTTGTTAATAATATTACTTCATTTATAATGATAGGGTTCATTTCTGAACTGAAGAGCATACTAGATTTGACACTATTGCATATCTTTAGATCTACTCATGACTCATTACCTCATACTTAATACTCAACACACCATAAAAAAATTCAATTATTTTAAGGCGGCAGCACTTCATGTTCATCAACTCTATTACTTTAGCAGAATCTGATGCGAATTGCCATCTGCAGTGATGCAACATCTGTAAGGGAGCACATATTTGCATGCAAGGAGTCTGAATGTTGGCTCATTTCACTTTCATCAATGATATAACCATGTTTGTTTTCTTGTTGGAACATATAGAGTTATCTACTAGTAATATTTTGTTGGTGGCCTCATGGGTGTAAAATAATATAAATGTGTGAACCCATACAAGTTTGAGAAAGTTATGTTTCTTCCATGCACCAATGCATATTTCATGTAAATATACAAGTTTTTTTAAGTACTGGTTCACCAGACACTTTAGCAGTGATGTACAAAGTATTTAAATTTAAAGTATATAAAACATACTTCTTGTACTATTAAACCTTCTCTACACAAAGGTTTTGGTCATCTTCCTGCTCCTTATATATTTTTTTGAAAGGATTTTACCATGCTTGATTGTTTAAATGTAAATCTATATAAAGCATTCTAAATTACTGTTTGAACAATTGGCTTTGGGGTGAGGGATATTTACGTTTCGTCTTTCAACTGTAAAGCTAGCCGGCTCAAAGTTTGGTTGACAGTCTATAAGATTGGATTATTTTTTTCTTCAAATGAATATTTCTATCTGTAGCCAATTATATCATATGAAGATTTCATTCACCTCCTGTGTACTTGGCTTTGAACAAATGATTCATAAAGGAAACAGACAAGCACAGGTAGGGGAAACATTTTATGTGTTGCATGCATGTATATATTTTATCTCTGTATGCTTATGTGTTTTTTGTTTATACATGGTGCCTTTATGCATGCTATTGAGTTCCAAAAAATGAACACTAACCAATATGAGATTCAATTCTATATGGAAAAAGAAGGCATTTTACTCTGATGGGCTACCTTGAATGCAATTTTATCTCAAGTAGCCACTTGGTCAGTAGGCAGATCCAACCTATTTATGCAACATTGTTAAAATTAATTGTGGTTTATTGCAATTTAGAATGGTTTATTCATGAGGCCTTGGAACTGATGATAGTTTTAGGGGAGGCAGTGGCCTGTTTCTGTTAAGCACAATGGCTTCCGAAAGTCTTGAAAATCCACCATTTGGCTGCTAATTTTTCAAAATTTTCTCGGGGGGGGAACCCCCCCGAACCCTCCGTAGGTGGTTCGGGCTCGCTCGCTGCGCTCGCTCGCGCGCCATTCGACACCAAAAATTTTCAGCACCACCACTTTAAAATCTCACCAGCCGCCACTGAATGGCAGCTTATCTACATATATTGGCGACTTGCCTGCGTGCAGTGCTAATGTATTCCAGGCTCTAATTGTGCTCTCCAGTGGGCTAGCGGCTTTAGGATTTATTAGCTTGCGCTCATGTAGTAGTATAGCATTAAGTGGTGTTGGGTGTGCATCGTCTGCTTCGATAGCTACGTGCGCAATGAAGTTGTGGGGTTGGTACCAGTAATGAGCAAAGTGTGCATGGGCACATAAGTAGTATAGATACAGATCTGGGGTGTTAAAACGTCCTTGCACATATGAGTGAGTAAGAGTTTGCCAGCTAATTCTGGGTTTTTTGCCTGTCCAGGCCAGGGTTACCATACAGGACTGCAGTGTTTTGAAAAAGTCGAGCGTGAGGGGAAAGGGGATATTAACAAAAAAATATAAAAATTTATGGAGAATAACCATTTTCATTAGGGCAAGTCGGTCGGCTAGAGATAGGGGAAGCCTAATCCATCTTGCTATCTGATCCCTCAGTTTTGTGATAGCTGTGCCGTAACTCAACCTGATGACCACTTCAGGGTCTCTATCTACCCAGATTCCCAAATATTTAAGAGACGATGTGCACCAGACTAGAGGAAACTCTGTTTTGTGATGTGTGGTTGTCGGAGTCAGTGGAAATACTACTGACTTATTCCAATTTATAGTCAAACCAGAGTATCTGGGTCTCTAATGTACACCACCATATCATCAGCGTAAAGCAAAATCGCTAGGGGTCGAAGGCGGTAACCTAACGCGGCTTGTGAGTGTTTTTGGCATATGATACAAGCCAGGGGCTCTAGAGCTATGGTAAACAGGATAGGGGATAGTGGGCAACCTTGGCGTGTCCCCCTGAATATAGCTGTGGGTTTCGTGTATAACAGATGAAACCAGTTTAAGAACGCTTGCGGCATCCCATCCTAGCCAGCACCGTGAACATATATGTCCACTGGATGGAATCAAACGCCTTAGCGGCGTCTAAAAAAACACAGCCGGTGCGGGCAGTGAGGGATCTATCTGATTTAGGACCGCAAATATTGTGCGCAAATTATGTGTGGTGGATCGGGAGGGAACAAAACCTGCTTGATATGGCAGCAACAGGGCCAGGAAGAGCAGCTGAAGTCTGGAAAACTCAGGCCGCCTATTACAATACAAGGATAGAGCAAGCTACAAACTCTTCCAGAGAGCTGTTTGTAATTTTTGAGGACATATTGTCACTTGCCAGAACTACGACTCCCATTAGCAGCTCGATGGATTCTTGCAATCTGATAGCAGACTTCTTTGCAGAGAAGGTAGCAAGGATTTATACTACCTTCCCGGATGAGGCACGCAATGGGAGTTCGGAGAGGGTGGGGTTGTCCAACGTGGAGGAGGCACACTGCCTCTACAGATTTGACCTCCCCTCCTGCGACGACCTCAAAGCCACGGCCTTAAGCATTAAATCCGGTTCACCAAGGGACCCTACTGCGCCTAAAATTCTGAGGGAGAGCATGGAGATCCTAGTACCTTATATTAGGTATCTCCTTGAACTCTCTTTTGAATCAGGTGTGGTCCCAAAAAAGTGGAAAGAAGCTGTTGTTGTTCCCATTAAGTAAAAGCCGGGTGTGAGTGCGAGTCAGTTGGAGAACTTCTGACCGGTTTCACTCTTGCCATATTTTGCTAAAATAGCTGAAAAAGTGGTCAACACTCAACTGACAACGCACATTAACCAGCACTGCTTACTGCACCCTACACAATCGGGCTTCCGGGCAACATACTCTACGGAGTCAGCACTGCTTCTGTCAACAGAAACCATTCGCAGACACGTAGATGAAGGTCTGACGGTGGCTTTGGTCCTGTTCGACCTTATCTCCCCATTCGACACCGTCGCCCACCCGCTGCTCCTACAGTGCCTCAGGAAAGGAGGGCTGGATAAATCGGCCTTGGAGTGGCTGGGATCCTTCTTGCAGGATCGAAGCTTTGAGGTGTCCCAACGACCGCATTATTCTAAAAGCATTGTGCTGGCTCAAGGGGTTCCCCAGGGCTCTATACTGAGCCCAACTCTTTTTAATCTATATATGGCCCCTCTGGCAGACATAATTGTGAAATACGGCATTAGTGTTGTGTCATATGCGCTTGACACGCAATTGGTGGTGTCACTATCTCAATCTCATGAAGAGGCAGCCACCAATTTCTCCACTTGCCTACAGGGGTTGGCAGCCTGGATGTCCAGTAACTGTTTAAAGTTAAATGGCAGCAAGACAGAGGTTCTAATCGTGGGTAAGGCTCCCTCGATATGGTCCTCGTCGTGGTGGCCGCAGACCTTGGGCCCCACCTCCTCCCCCAGTAACCAGGTTAAGAACTTGGGGATGTGGCTGGATTCTAAGCTCTCCTTTGATTACCACACCAGAATTGTGTCCGGGAAGTTCTTTGGAATAATGAAAGGCCTTCGGAAGATCTTAGATGTGTTTCCCGTGACAGCCAGGAAAACTCTAGTCCATGCTTTGATAACTTCTCGCCTAGACTACGGAATGCTTTATATCTAGGAGTGTGTGCAGAGACTGCAATGCATTCAGAACGCGACGGCTCGCCTTGTTCCAATGCTGCCCAGGAGAGCTCCCTCCAGGAATGCCCTCGCTGCCCTACACTGGCTCCCGGTGAAGGAAAGAATTTTTTTTAAAGCCCTATGTGTCAGTCAACGCATTCTGCAGGGAACCGGACCTCGCTAACTACACAGTCTAATGTCCCCCTACACTCTCACCAGGGCCTTGAGGTCCTTGGGGACGGGACAAGTCAAGATCCCAGTTATCAAAAGAGCGAGAATGGGTGGCCGATCTTTCCATTACCTAGCCGCTAAACACTGGAATGTCCTTCCTCTTGCTCTTCGGATAGAACCATCGGAAAGGCGCTTTTGATAAAAACTAAAGCCTAGGCTCTTCCACATATAGGTTAATCTCTTAGCTTTTCATGTTACTACAACAGACAGGGCTGTGGGCTGCAGCACGGGGACACACTAGTGAGTGTAACCATGCACTTTATAAGCTTACTTATTATTATTGTTTGGAGGGGATGACTTTTGACAAGATCTTAACATCTGTGTTTATTAAAGATAGTGGATGGTAAGAGTCTGCATGCTCGGGTTCTTTTCCCGGTTTTAATAGGGTTATTAGAAGCGCTTCTCGTAGAGAGGAGGGGAGGCATTGTTTGTCATTAGCTTCTTGATACATTGCCAGCAGGCGAGGTATCAGTAGATCAGAGAAGTCCTTGTAGAACTCTGCCAGTATGCCATCACTCCCTGGTGACTTGCCATTGGGTAGTGAGTGGATTGCATCTCCCATTTCCTCCTCAGTGAGTGGTTGAACCAAGAATTCCCTTTGGCCGGGCGATAACCATGCTAGTGCTATGTCATTGAGGTAGGAGTGCATTTCGTTTGGTTGGGCTGACCCTTTAGCTCCGTACAGCTCTGCATAGTAATCTACAAATGTTTGCAATATGTCATGGGAGGCATGTACTGATGCGTCTTCGTGCATTTGAAGGGTTTGAATGTATGGGACATCTCTTGTACTCTTGATTTTAGCAGCTAAGCTGTGGCCCGGTCGTCCTCCTTTCCCATACGCTCTTGCTATCCACCACTTAAATAGGAATCTGATCTCTTGGTCTGCTGTTTCCGTGAATTCTTTAAGGGGGGTTTTTATTTCTGCAAGTAGTTGTGGTTTGGGGTCGCTTTCATACAAGGACTCAAGCTCCCGAAGCTTTTGTTCTAGTTGAGTCATGCAGTTGCGCAATGACTTTAGCACACCGGCACTGAGTCCAATACAGGTGCCACTGATAGTGGTCTTGATGGCTTCCCATAGCAGCCCATCAGAGTCGATGGTTCCTGTGTTTTCGTTAAGGTACTGTAGGATTGCTGTACGAACGCCATCCTGGAAAACCGGGTCCGTGGAATGGGTGTGCAACATCAGTAGGTAATGTTAATGATATGAAAACGGGGGAATGGTCGGAGAGCGTTTTGGGCAAGTGGGTCACTTCGCCTATCCAGTTACTTATTGCTCAGGTCACAAGTCAATAATCAAACCTAGAACACGTTTTGTGCAGTGGATGTGAATGTAGCCTCTTTTGCCCTGGGATGTCTTAATCGCCATATGTCAGTGAGATCCCAGTATGTCATGCCCTCCTTAAGAGTGTGGCAGGCTTATTTAATTGTAGAGCCCTGGGAGCCACACCTGTCCATGTGAGTTAAGCTGAAAATGAAAACCCTCTCCCCATATAATTGTGGACGGTTGTAGTTTATAAAGTTTAGTAAAGATGGTGATATATAGCTCGGGATCGTCCACATTAGGTCCATATACGTTTATTAGTGTTAGATTTGTACCGCTGCAGTTGCCCTGCCATATGACAAACCTCCCCTGATCATCCGATTCGGCATGGGAAGTGACAAAGGGGACACCTCTTCGGATCAGTGGAAGTACTCCTCTGGAATAAGAAGAGTATGAAGAAGCTTTTTAATCATGCGCCCAGCATGCACCAATACTTGCTGCCGCTTGTGGTGTGAGGTGTGTCTCTTGGATAAGTGCTATATCTATCTGGGGTCTATCTAGGTGGGCAAAAGCCTGCCTGACTTCTTTAGGGTTGTTTAGCCCCCGGATGTTCCACGTGATTAGTCTTAGTGCGAGTACTTTATTGTGTGTTTAGGGGAAGTAGATGCTGTGGAGGAGCACATCGGTAGAGCCATTATTAGACTTTATAGTTTGGTGTGAATGTCAAAGTTGAAGTATGTGAGTATTTGGCGACTGAGAGTTAAAAAACGTATAATTTGAAATTCCTCCCACTCTGGCAAGGTAACAATGCCAAAGCCATACCCTACATGTAAAAAAGGTTTCCCTTTTAACAGTAAACTGCTAGGTACTCGTTGGGGAGCACAGTGTAACCAAACTATGTGATTAAAATTGGGGTCTACCCTGTTTGGGGGGCATCGGAGCGCTTTTATCCTTGTTTGTATCGAAGGTGGCTGGGACTATATCTATAGAGCCCAGGACATGCTGAGCACTTTGCAGTTAGTAGTAGATGTTAGGTGCACCACTGTGGCCTGCTATCATCCCATACTGCCCTGTGTCCGTAGGGGTGTCTTGATACCATGTCATAACCATGAAATAATCGTGTCTCTTATGTGTACATTATGAACCTTAGCTGTTTATTCAGATCGGCAGGATCCTTTATCTACTCTGGGTCCGGGGGCCATCCGCGTCTTCGTCGTTATCCGCAAAGGGTGGTCTCGGCTTCTTTGCTATTCTTATGTGGTTCATGGCTGCTTTAGAGTTGTTGAAGATTAAGGGGCGGCCATCTTGTTCCACTCTCAAGCGCGCCGGATACAGCTTGGCGTATTTTAGGCCCATCGACTGGAGTTTCTTTTTTACGGGTCCAAAATCGCGCCGCGCCACCTGAACTGTTATTGTAAAGTCCGGGTAAAAAGAGATGTTGTTACCCTCAAATTGGATGGCTCCTTTCTCTCTCGATAGTTGCAGTCCAGTGTCTCTGTCCCTGTAGTTTAAAAGTTTCTCTATTATCGGGCGCTGTGGGGTTCCGGGGAGAGGGGGGCGCCCTCAGGGACTTGTTCGCCCGTTCCACAACAGATACTGCTGATAGCTCCTCACTGTCAAAGATTTTCTTATCATTTCCTGTATGTAGTGTTCCATTCGGCCAGTATTGGTGGATTCCGTGACGCCAAGAATGCATAGCTTATTACGGCGCGAACGCGCCTTCAAGTCTTCATTTTTGCTTGGATGATGGCGAGTACTTTGTCACTTAATGATTGTACGTCATCTTCCGTAGTTGAAATTCGTTGTTCAGCCTCGGTTAGTCTACCATCCTGTTTCTCCAGCTTTGAGGTCATTTTGTCCATGCGTGCATTTAGCGCGTCTATTTTCCCATTAATAGACAGGAGGCTTAGTTGCATGGCCTGTAGAGTGGTCTCCAAGGAGCCGCTCGGTTGCGACGGTGGATCTTGCTCTAAGAATTAACAGATTTATAAAGGGCATTTTACTGTTGCTAGAGTACAGGTTTCCAATGGGACACTGCAGACAGGCCTATTTGATTCTGGAGTCTGTGAGTGTAGAGAGCATGCCTTGTTGCCAGTCTCTTAATTACATTTAACAGAGTTCCTATTGGGGATATTTTTTTCTTTGAAATCAGTACCACCCCCTAGTTTAATGTAAAAACCCAGTGCTTTGTCAGGCACGCCAGCTCAAAGAATTGAATGGGAAATGGGGTTGAGGAAGAGAAGGCTGGTGAACAAGTACAAGGCTGTTTTCACTTTACTCAACTCAATGACTCAGTTAAATCATAAGCTCCTCATTACGCAGTGTGCCTGTTAGACTGAAGTGGAAAGATCATGACTGCTGCACTGAACCTGTCTGTCTCAATACAGATAGTGTATTATTCCCAGCATCTTGCTTACTCCAGATGTATTTTAAATAGGCCTTTATTTAAATTTTACAAATCACATAAGCAGGTCATATACATGGCAAATAGAGTATCACAATACAGTTCAAACTGAAGCCGTCAGCAGAAACCATAGCAAAATAGTAAATGGCAAAGAAAGGACATAACATTATGCTTGTCAATGTGCTGTTCCACCGTAATGACAAATTAAATAAAGCCAGTATGATGTACACAGTAGAAGTGTTACCAATACTATACAAATAGTGAAAGAACAGCAAATAGCTACAAACAGTTGATTAGGGCCGTGCAGGTGGCATCTGAGGTACTAATGTAATTAGCATACATCATAGAAAACAGCAGAGTGGGAGAAAACAGGGAATGCAAGGGACCCAAGGTGGTTCATCCGAAAATCCTCAACAGAGCAAAAAAGAGGGTGGGGGGGGGGGGGGGGGGGATAGCCCATCTATGAATCCTAGTTACATTTGCACCCAATGCCGGCGATAATTCCATGTGAACAAGCCAAGTAACCTAGTGGGCGGGTGGGTCTAATTTGTCAAACAATTTAAGTAGGTATGTGTCCCAAAGTGTGGCACCACACCCACCACCTCTAAGGCGTTGATCAAGAGATATAGCATCCACCTCAGCCACCCCACATTTATGGACCACTTCAAGCCAACAAGCAACAGCTGGGGGCTGCACCGCTTTCCAAGTTATTGCAATTAGGCGCTTAAACAAAGCTAAGACTAGGTCAACCATTTTCATGTAGTGTTTGGTGCATTTTGTTTTAGTGATCCCTAGATGGCAAAGTAAAGGATTGGATGCATTTTTAAGTCAATCACTGCAGATATGTGCTCCATCACCTGCACCCAGGTGCGGCCTAAGATAAGTTTGATGTAGGTAATTGAATTGAGTAAACTCCAGGCTGGAGACACAGGTTTCACTTGTACCATACCCCAGTGTCTGACTGCCAGTGCTGCCTTTAAGCACTCCTCCCACCGAGGCTTGCTATGTACAGTATGGTCCACATTCACAGTCTGCAGTACAGGGTAGAGCACTGTGATCGCCCATCTACCCAGCCCGTGTGTGAGGAAGCACTTTAGCCCATGATGCAGTCATGGTTCCTCTTTCTCCACTGTCCATGTATCCCTAATTGCCAGGACCAACACATTGAGGTTATTTTTTTGTTAAACTTACAGATGCGTTATAGACATCACCAAGCAATATTCATATATCAAGTTTACATAATGGAATGACCTTTCCATTGCCCAGTACATTTTTTACATTTTTTCTTCCCATTCAGTTTATATTTAGGTAGATATTGTACCCCGAACAGGCCCTGGCATCCCCATCTTATTCTTGCATGTCCAGCCTCTTATACATTCAATGTCGCGTTTCAAATTCCACTATATTCCATCCACTTATTCCATATTTTACCCCATTTCTCTGGGGCATCCCCGGCTTTGATAGACTACTTTTTCGGCTGCCCCACACTAGTCGAGATCGTTTTCACAGTCAGTAACTTTGGCTGGATGTACTGCCCCCCCCATGCACTAGCAATGTTCCATTAGGCAATTACAGCTGCTAGCAGTAACCTTGACGCTAGTATGTCCCCAAGTCCTTCTGCCATGCCTCCCTCAGGTACGATGCAGTGAACGGATGCACTTTACTTTGAGAAACTAGGTACCTCTGAGGCCTTTTGGAATTCTGAATTTTGTCTACCACGTAATGATGTCAGCTATATTTCACGATTACCTGGGAACCCTTGGATTTAATCTTGGCCCCCTGTTTGAAGTGAACATTTTTGAAAGAAACATAGTTGGATTGTGAAATTACTTGATAAGAAGTTGCCATCTGCCTGTTCTCTGACCTAGGAGCCCACGGGCCCACTACTATCAGTTCAACCACCGAGCCAATGGTGGTTCTCGGTGCCCCTTCACCGTCCTGAGGAAGACCCCATTGTAAGGATCAAGGTCATCTACATCTGTCAGGGGTCAAAACGTCGACATTTTGTTGTATATATGCCAGTGTGGGCAACAGTGCTGTTTTCATTGAGCCTTTTCAGCAACATAATGGCTGTTAATTAATTTGCTTGTATATAATTGTCATGTAGGACAAACCATTTCTTTTGTGAATAATATTGTTGATGTATATATTGTTGTCAGGCTCCTCCTTCCAGAATCCTCGGAGTGGTATCGATGCTCTATGGGGGCTCACCTCTCGATAACCCCAAGTCTGGAATGAAATACTCACAGACTGTTGGAGTCATCAAGCGGGGGAAGGAAAGGGTAGGAACAGCTAGGAGGGAGACCTGAGGATGACACAGGAAACACTTATGGAGATATACTTCAACACTCCTACTCAGTATTAAACAGGTACATTTCCATAATCCAATTCTAGTGCAACTCTCACACCCTACCTGAAATAACAAACAAGTGAGAGAATGATGCCAGAAGAGAGCAGGGTGGTTGCATGTTCCTCAACCTGAAACTATTGGAGAGAAAAGAGAGCATGCAATGTAAACACTTCCTATCTCAATTGATACCTTATTTAAGTATGCTTAAAGAAACCCTTATATCACCTACCACAGGTTACACAACGTTTTGGCCATATGTGAACGCTGAGCACCGCACCCCTTTCGCAGCACTCTCTTCTGGAAGAATAGGAAAACAAGGAACAACCAAATTGCAAGGTAAAAGGTGGGATAAAGTTCAATCACAGTCTTGCATGACGTCCAAACAAAAGAAGGAAGCCCAGGTACGTTGATACTTCACAATATCCTTGGCATAAAGAAAACAAAACACAAAGTACCAGTGTGACACTTCCATTAGGAAAAACCAATAGTCAAACAAATGTCTAGGTAGGATCCTGAACAGGGTGTTCTGCCCCACGAGGTCACATACAGAGGAAACCAATTTTTTCCTGGCTGAAACCGGACGGGTGTCTGCCAGCAGAAAACAGAGCTGGCCAAATAATGCCCCAAAGATTGCAAGCGTTCCTCTGCAAGGGACCGTTGCTTGCCGGTCCCAGCCAACAGAGAAAAGCGCTATCCAAAATGACAGTCCCTGACACTGGTAGCCTCCTCTGGAAGAGCCCCACAAACCGGACTCGTCCAACAGAGGAGGAGCGCCAGGGAAAGCAACGAGGCACAAACCCTCTGCCTCTCACTCTGGAGAAATGCGGTACCAAGACTGTGCAACAGCACTCATACCGCCTTGAAATAAAGTCCGTAGGAGAAGTCTGCTTCACCGCAAGCGATAAGGATAATCGGCAGCATCTCTGTTCGACTGCCGCCATTTACCCTGCCTCTGACGTCGTCTCGCGGTCACGTGGGGCGTGACTCACTCTGCATGCCGGGGATTGTAGTCCTCCAATCCCTACACTTCCTGGTTCGCGCTAGCGGTGCAGCCAGCACGCAACCGGTGTCTATTCCTGACAGAACATCCCCCTTCCGGAGAACGCTGGCTGACCGATGGTTTGTCCGGGTGTAAGCGATGGGACCGGGCCACCAACCGTGGTGCATGCACCGCCCCGGAAGGTTCCCATGTGCTCTCCTCGGGCCCATGTCCCTTCCATGCGAGTAAATACCAGATTTTCTCACGTACCCTCTTGGCGTCCAAGATCTCCTTTACCTCATACTCCTGCTCCTGACGCACCCATATGGGATCATGCGTTTTTCGTAATGGGCAGTGGGAAGGCTTCAGTAGCGAAACATGGAAAACGGGTGTATTCGGAAATGGGCCGGCAACTGCAGCTTTACCGACACAGGATTGACGTGCTTGACCACCCGATAGGGACCGATGAACTTGGGATTAAATACACTGTGTTTCCTGAATCGAATATATTTTGTTGACAGCCTCACCCTATCTCCCTTTTTATACACAGGACCTGGTCTTCGATGTTTGTCTGCCTGTGTTTTATATGTCATTTGTGCCTGGAGTAGGTTGGTACGTGTTGCAAGCAAGGTCTTGCAGATGTGCGATAGTCTCACACCTACTTCGGGAAGTTTGTTGTTCTTGCTGGGAAGAACCAAAGGGTAAAACCGAGGGTGAAAGCCATAGTTGCTGAGGAAAGGAGTGTGTTGTGTGGAAGAGTGTTTGGCGCTCTTGTATGCTATTTCTGCCACCCATAACCATTCCACCCATGCTTCTGTATTGTTGTCAACAGAACACCTAAGGTATTGTTTGAGGGTCTGGTTAAGCCTCTCCGTCTGACAGTCTGTCTGAGGGTGGTAGCTTGTGGAAAGGGAGGAGGCGATCCGTAACTCAGAGCACCAGGTCTTCCAGAAAAGAGCAGTGAATTGGGCCTCTCTATCTGAGGCCATGTAGCCTGACGATATGTGTTAACAAGATAAGAGCATACAGTCGTCCGCATGGAATCACGGCTCCTGGGACAAGGTCAATCCGACAATCATACTCTCCATGTGGAGGGAGCACCTCCGCCTGGGTGTCGCTGAATACATCGCTATACACCTTTGTGCAATCAAATGATCAACCAAGGTGATGAGTACTGTCATTCTAAAGTGTGCGTAAACATGGATTCTTGCTGCTGCGCTTAGGTGAAGACCCCAGACTGCTAGCCCTTAAGATATAGAGGTGCATACTTTATGGTCAGTAGGAGATGCTCAGTCAGGGTCATGTGTCACCAAGGCAGGTTTACCCCTTTTCAATGCTTGTTGAGGTAATGGGGTGGGTCGCCACTGGGATGGTGCCAGTGCGCAGGGCCCTCGCTCCAGGTTATGTTCAACTAACTGCATTGGGGGCAAGTTGATGTGCATACATGGGAGTGGTGGTACTAGACCCCACCCCCCCTGCGAGAGGGGTGGAGATGTTATGCAATGTCACAAATTAATTCCAACAGCTTATGTATATTTGTAAATTGGTGCATAGTATTGAGTGGTGTGTGTGTTTAATAAATGTACTCTTACTTTTATAAAGCAAAGTACAGACTGGACAATCAATTATTGAGTGTTATTTTTGCGCACCTGCAAATGGCGATTACTAGCCCACACCACTTCCTCTGAGTAAGCCTCAGACTGCTCTGCAACGCTACCCTCTGAGAGTCAGGCACTACAATTGGGTGTTTGGTTCCCAGTGAAGGACAAATGTAGTCATGTTATTTGTGCAGGCCTCACAGATGCTGCCTCATTTTCCAACATTGGTATCTAGCGGCGGGAAACATAGTATCCCATTCTGGTGCGCATTTATAGCATTTGATAAGTCCAGTTTTGCCACACATTGCCTATGCAGCAATGAGCAAATGGAAGAGCGCAAGGCTCTGAGAAGGGTTCAAAGTTTTGGTTATGTGAACTAAAGGTATGGGAAAGGAAAGCCCAGCGCCCATATGTGTCATGTGAAGTTATTATGGTTTAAATGTAAGCTGTATTGATATGACCGCGCTATGTTGATGATTTTGTGCTAGCGGGATGCTGCTTTCCAGGAAATGATTGCATACAAATGTTCTAAGCCATATTGTACACCTTTGAACCCTAACACTACATACACTACACCTGCATGAGGAGGGTGTCTCCTCAAGAGATAGGGACAGCAACTGATACCTACATCACAGGTGGGGGTGCAGGGGTGGATTGACCTTCAAGGGGGACAGGAGAAGTAGGGGTCCTGGGAGGTTCCCGTGCTTTTTAAGGGCAGGTAGGGTTTCCACAGGAGGGGCCCCCGATATCCTTCCCCCACTGGAAGTTTCTTGCTAATGGCGCAGGCCAAAACCACTGGAAGGGTGGGGCAGGAGGTTTCTTTACCCCGGGTAGTAGCGCCCCAGGGGTTCCCATGGTGGGGGACCCCAAGAAACTTTTCCCACGGTGGGTGTGGTAGAGTGGAGTGTCCGGTAGGTCCCCCAGGTTAAATGGTGGGGAGGTGAGCAACCCAGGGGTGGCCCCTGGTAGTGGGTGGCCCCAAAGGATGGTAGTTCCTGAGTGATGGTGTGTAGTGGGAGCCCCTAGGTACCCTAGGTGGGCTAGGTAGCTGACCCAGTGGAGATCTGAGTGGGGGCGATGTGCTCCCTAGTTTCCAGGGGAAGGGTTAGTGGTGGACCCTGAAGTGTCGGGGTAGGGTGGCCGCTGACCAGTCCGGTAGGTCCGGTGGGACTTGAACCCCAGGACCAGGAGCTGGTGGAAGGAACCTTAAGTGGTGGCTGGGGCAATGCCTAGCCGGTAACCAGTCAGGTTGGTCCTGTGGGACTTGGACCCAAGGACCAGGAGCATGGGGGTGTTACACCAGCTCGAGACAAGAGGTGGACTTCTGCCAGGTAGTACCACCCTGAACACAGGTGGGGCCTATCTTAAGTGAAGGGACCCTGTGTTTCGTGGAGGGGTGATGCAGGCCTAGCCGGGATCTTTAGGGTCCCTGGCTGAGAGTGGTAGTACTACCCTGAAGGCAGGTGGGGCCTATCTTAAGTGAAGGGACCCTGCTCTTCATAAGGGGTGGTGCAGGCCATCCAGGGACCATGTTGGTCCCTGGGCGGTCTCCCAAGGCACTGCAGGGAGACCAGGGAGAGCCATGAGTGGTGGGCCTGGGTCTAGCTAACTCGGGGCCCACAGGCTCTCTAAGGGTACTCCGGGAGGAGAGCGCACCTCTCAGAGGGAAGGGTACATAGGCCCTGTTCTCGCAGCGGAGAACAAGGAAGGGGTCTAGGTTCCCGGGGTAGTTTCTGTGTGGAGCTACTGATGGGGGGAATGAGCTGTAGGATGTCTGTTGAGGCACCCTCAGTGTTCCTCCCTGGCACTGCCAGTGTGGTGGTGAGGCCGGTCGGAGCTCCTATCAGGGAGCCAGGCCAGGTTCCAAAGGGTGCTTTTCTGTGTAGGAAATGCATGAGTGGCTATGCTTTCTTCAGGGAAGACAGTCATCCCGAAAGGGTGGTGGCAGCAGAATGACCTCAGCGGCAGGCTGAGGGTGAGGGTCCAGAGAGGTTGCATCTTTGGGGTGTAAGGACCAAACGGAGAGAGGGTACTGGTTGGAACAAACTCTGGAAGGGAGACCAGCCAGTGACCCAGGGGATGGGATTTAGACCTATCCCAGAAGACCGCATCGGTGCTGAGGCACTGTACCCTTGTCCAGAGAAGTGGTAGGCATAGTGTTGCATGCCCAAGGGCAAAGGTGGGCCTAGTTAGGCTGAGTCCATGTAGACCATGAGTGACCGAGAGGTATCTAACCTAGAGCCCGGAGGGTTCTTAGGGTAGTCTGGGATCCCTGTCATGGGTGGAGATTTCATGAATGGGAGGAGTAGGTGGTCTGAGCGGATAACTGGTCAGTAAGGGGGGTCTGGTCAGAACCCCTTATAACTAGTTATCGCTGACTACGGGAAGTGTACCCATGTAGAGTGGCTACTTCTTCCCTGTAGGAGTCAGCTGGGCGAGGCGTGTGTTAGAAGGTGGTTCTGACATTATGGGCCGCCCGGATTTTTCGCTTTTTGAGCCCCTAATTGTTGAGTTTTTACTGTGGGGGAGCCTCATAAGTTGGGACTCACCCACAGTGAACTCAGGATGTAAGAGACTGCATGGGGATTTTACTGGTGTTCCCCTGGCTCGAACAGGTCAATGCGCAGCAGCTGGCGTAAGGGACACCGGGCTGGTTACATGCAGACACATGTGTACATGCGTGTGAACACATGTACGGGCTGCGCTGGGGAGATTCCTAGCGTGCGCAGTCCAGGAGCAGCTACAAAGTGAATGGTGTGGCAGGACTTATGCAGTATTGGGTGGTGACATGGAATAGGTTTTATACACTGGAAAGAAACATGCCAGGGAATGTCAGTGTGTTTTACTGTGTTTTCACTTCATTATTCCCCTATGGGGATGTGGGGCCCATGGCTAGATTAACTTCCACTAGGCCTACAGATTCCAGACACGCACTTAAGTCCAATATAGCAAATGTGAAAAGAAGTATTCTGCATAGTCCAAAGTCATATTTGTTCTGCTTTTGGGTCATCCAGAACTGTCATATTTCTCTGAGCCAGCCATGACCAGACCCATGCTGAGGGCTGACCTCAGCTGGATGGATTGATAACCTTTCTTCCACAAGCGAGGGCCTCCTCTCCATGAAGAGATGATGGGTGGGGCTACAGGCTCATCCATCACTAGGTGCCAGGCACCAGGCTGCACCAAGGAGGGAAGGAGTTGGGTTTCAGAGGCCATGTGGCCAGAGACACTGGACGACGCCATTTTGAACAAACCCAGAGGCTGGACAAAAAGGAGGGAGCAGGGGCAGGAAAGTGATGTGTCGCTGTTTGATAGGACCAACAAGGACTTCCTGCCAGCCCCCTACTCAACTTTTAAAAAGTGCTTGCACAGGAAGAGAAGCTCTCTCTGGGGTGTGGTCTGCTGAGGCTGAAGGTGCTGGAGCCTGGTGCAATGGGCAGTTGGAAGGAGAGACCCCCTGACTGCCCCCAGGACCCTAACAGCACCAGAAGAAGAGCCCAGGACCGGTGCGCAGGAGCAGTGGCCTCTGCGCAGGGAGAAGAGAGGCCAAGGAGGAGAGCCAGACGAAAGGCTGGCGCAGGGAGCCAGTGAAGACAGCACCCTTCTGAATCTACGCTCTCAGAGACCCAGAGGGCGGAGGAGAGTGTTCCCAGTGGCTGGGGCTGGTAAAGAGGAGCATGAAGCGCCCCATAATGCCTCGCCAGGCATTTGGAAATCTGCCGTTTTGGTGCTTTGTGACCCCCAGAGGAGGGGGGGGTCACCCTCACTTGTGAAAAGGTTCTGGGGAGAGCTGCTGGAGAAACGCAGTCTTAATCCCCCCCCTCCCCCCCCCCCCCCCCGCCCCCCAGCACGAAGAAATCTTACGTTTTGGTGCTTTGTGGCCCCCAGAGGAGGGGGGTCACCCTCACTTGTGAAAAGGTGCTGGGGGAGCTGCTGGAGAAGCGCAGTCTCCCCCCCCAGCACGAAGAAAAGTCCCACCCTCAGTGTCATGGGGACCCAAAGGAAACTACCCCTCAAGGGCTCAGCTAGCATTTAAACACATTCTAGGCTGGAACTTTTGTTCTACAGCTGAAGGTGTGTGGAGAAGTGCATCATGAAGTGAAGGGCTGAGTTGGGGATGTGTGAAGAAGTGCATTCCCTGGAGGTGAAGTGGTGTAATTGCACCAAAATGCATTTACTAGTGGTTATTTCTTTTTAGGTGGACTGAAAGTCACATGTGTAAAGTGAAGTACCTGTGTAAGGTGATGTTAAGCTAAATGGAGTTATGTTGCTGGACCTTCCTGCTAGGCGTCTGGCTGTATTTACGTAATCCCATGCTTTTACCTGTGATTCCTTTTAAAGTGAAGAGGTGCACTGCAGGAGAAGTGTAGTTGACAGGAGTACTTCATTTGAAGGGACTGTAAGTCACATGTATAAGGAGATGTCATAAGCCAAGTGGGGTTATGTTGCCAGACAGTCCTGCTAGGGTGTCTGGCTGTATATGCGTAACCCTGTGATTTCATCTGTGATGCCTTTAGGGGCTGTAATTGCAATGCATTCAACCAAGGTGATGAGTACTGTCATTCTAAAGTGTGCGTAAACATGGATTCTTGCAGCTGCGCTTAGGTGAAGAGCCCAGACTGCTAGCCCTTAAGATATAGAGGTGCATACTTTATGGTCAGTAGGAGATGCTCAGTCAGGGTCATGTGTCACCAAGGCAGGATTACCCCTTTTTAATGCTTGTTGAGGTAATGGGGTGAGTCGCCACTGGGATGGTGCCAGTGCGCAGGGCCCTCGCTCCAGGTTATGTTCAACTAACTGCATTGGGGGCAAGTTGATGTGCATACATGGGAGTGGTGGTACTAGACCCCACCCCCCCCTGCGGAAGTGGTGGAGATGTTATGCAATGTCACAAAGTAATTCCAACAGCTTATGTATATTTGTAATTTTAAATTGGTGCATAATATTGAGTGGTGTGTGTGTTTAATAAATGTACTCTTACTTTTATAAAGCAAAGTACAGACTGGACAATCAATTATTGAGTGAAATTTTTGCGCACCTGCAAATGGCGATTACTAGCCCACACCACCTCCCTTGAGTAAGCCTCAGACTGCTCTGCAACGCTACCCTCTGAGAGTCAGGCACTACAATTGGGTGTTTGGTTCCCAGTGAAGGACAAATGTAGTCATGTTATTTGTGCAGGCCTCACAGATGCTGCCTCGTTTTCCAACAACCTCATAGCATGCAGGTAGCTCTACGTTCTTTTCCGTGGCTGTCGTGATATGATGCCTGGCTGCTAATGTTTTGGAGGGCCTCTGGAGTGGATGATGATAATGGTCTTGGCAGTAGGGGGAGTTCAGATGCAAGGTCTTATTCACCCAGTTAATGGTAGGTTCATGTTTTTGCAACCATGGGAGGCCCAGAATTACCCCATACTGTGGAGCCTGAATGACATTGAAAGAGAGCCATTCCTGGTGGTACCCTTCAAAAGTAACCTCATACTCCGTAGTGCTGTGGCTGGTCCTGCTTCTAGCTCCTTGCCATCGACCGCATACACGGGCTCAGGGGTTGGTTTGCTGACGAGCTGTACCCCTAGCCGTTCCGCTTAATCCCTGCCCATAAACATCCTGTGGCTACTGAATCCACCATGGCCCTTATGTGTTTCTGCTCCTGATTGACTATCAGACTCAATGAAATAAAGAAATGATCAGCTTCCGAGAGGGATAGGACATTTGCTTGATGGTTTCCCTTCTTGTTTCCTCAAGCGTTGTGGTTTTACTGCCCCCTGTTCAGCAGTTATCGCCGCTACTTGCCCAGTGCAAGGACGGCTGTATTTGGGTTTTACTGGGCAATCACGAAGGAAATGTCCCTTTTTTCCACAATACAAGCATAATCCTTGTTTGCGCCGATGGTCTCTCTCGCTGAGCGTTAAGGAAGCTCTCACTGCCCCGATCTTCATAGGTTCTGCCTTTGTTGGGGTCTTCTCTGGGGTAAACACGCGATCATTCAAGGGCACGTGTCTCTCCCTCCGTTTGTGGTCTCCTTTTCGCTCTCTCAGTCTGTGATCGAGCTGTAAAGTGAATTCAATCAGAGCGGCACAGGTGCGAGGTTGGGGGGTCAATTTGGGCGAGGGCATCTTTTAGCTCCTCTGTGAGACCGTGGTAAAAGATGGCCGACTGTTTGGCTTCCGGCCAATCGGTTTCCGCTACTAGCCTGCGGAAACTGTTAAGGTAACTGACCAAATCCAAGGTGCCTTGTCGAAGTTCAAGAAGATCCTTGTTAGCGGAGAAGTTCTCGGCCCAATGATCAAATGTTTTTTCGAATTGAACCCTAAATTCATCCCAGTCGTAGAGCAAGGGATCGTCTCTCCGCACTATGGGGACCGCCCACTGCGCTGCCTCACCACCCAGGTAGGAAATCAGGAAAGCAACCCGGGCCTGGTTGGACGCGAACATTTTGGGTTTGCAGGTGAAGTGTAGTAGTACCTGGGTCATGAACACCTGTACCTTTTTTATATCCCTGTGGAAACTCTCAGGGGGGGCTAAGGGCATTTGTGCTGGCACCTCCACTACTACTGATGTCGGATGTGAGGGGCCTCCTGCGTCAAACCGATTTCTTTGCATCCTGTCTACTCTGCTCTGTAACACTGCCGTTTCTTGACGTGAGGCGACAAGCTCGGTTTGGACTAACGCAAGAGCGGCCATCACGTCCTCTAGTGTGGCAATCTCTAGCTTCGACACCACCAGGAGGATATTGAATACGTGAGCCGATTATTCTGTCAGGCACCTCCTTCCAGAATCCTCGGAGTGTTATTGATGCTCTACGGGGGCCCACCTCTCGATAACCCCAAGTGTGGAATGAAATACTCACAGACTGTTGGAGTCATCAAGCGGGGGAAGGAAAGGGTAGGAACAGCTGGGAGGGAGACCTGAGGATGACACAGGAAACACTATAAGGAGATATACTTCAACACTCCTACTCAGTATTAAACAGGTACATTTCCATAATCCAATTCTAGTGCAATTCTCACACCCTACCTGAAATAACAAAGAAGTGAGAGAATGATGCCAGAAGAGAGCAGGGTGGTTGCATTTTCCTCAACCTGAAACTATTGGAGAGAAAAGAGAGCACGCAATGTAAACACTTCCTATCTCAATTGATACCTTGTTTAAGTATGCTTGAAGAAACCCTTATATCACCTACCACAGGTTACACAACGTTTTGGCCATATGTGAACACTGAGAACCGCACCCCTTTCGCAGCACTTTATTCTGGAAGAATAAGAAAACAAGGAACAACCAAATTGCAAGGTAAAAGGTGGGATAAAGTTCAATCACAGTCTTGCATGACGTCCAAACAAAAGAAGGAAGCCCAGGTATGTTGATACTTCACAATATCCTTGGCATAAAGAAAACAAAACACAAAGTACCAGTGTGACCCTTCCGTTTGGAAAAACCAATAGTCAAACAAATGTCTAGGTAGGATCCTGAACAGGGTGTTCTGCCCCACGAGGTCACATACAGAGAAAACCAATAGACGTATTTTCCTGGCTGAAACCGGATGGGTTTCTGCCAGCAGAAAATAGAGCTGGCCAAATAATGCCCCAATGACTGCAAGCGTTCCTCTGCAAGGGACCGTTGCTTGCCGGTCCCAGCCAACAGAGAAAAGCGCTATCCAAAATGACAGTCCCTGACACCGGTAGCCTCCTCTGCAAGAGCCCCACAAACCGGACTCGTCCAACAGAGGAGGAGCACCGGGGAAAGTAACGAGGCACAAACCCTCTGCCTCTCACTCTGGAGAAATGTGGTACCAAGACTGTGCAACAGCACTCTTACCGCCTTGAAATAAAGCCCGTAGGAGAAGTCTGCTTCACCGCAAGCGATCGGGATAATCAGCAGCGTCTCTGTTTGACCGCCGCCATTTACCCTGCCTCCGACGTCGTCTCACGGTCACGTGGGGCGTGACTCGCTCTGCATGCCGGGGATTGTAGTCCTCTGATCCCTATACTTCCTGGTTCGTGCTAGCGGTGCAGCCAGCGCGCAACCGGTGTCTATTCTGCTGTCACTTGTGCTTTCATGGCGTGTTTCAATTATATGTATCAGAACTGTTCGGTGTCTGGTATTTGACAGTCTGTCTGTAAGGTTTGGAAATCTATCATCTTTTGGCCCCTCCAGTCATCTCCTAAATAGTCGATTCCTAGTTGTGACCATGCATGAAAACCCCGCAGGCCATGTACCTCCTTTAAAAGGTCACTGCTCCATAGAAGCGTTTGTTCCGTTAGTTTGCTTTCCCATCTCAGAAATGTAGTCGCCTCCCTCCAAATCCTTATGGTTGTTTGTGTATACTGCAGCAGCTTATTCGTCAAGTCCTTACTGTACAGTGTGCCTAGGTATCCTTTCTAACCCACTGAAAGACGGTCCATATGGTATGCTGGCTCTTCTCTTCCTGCAAACACCCAGTCCTTAAGGGCAACACGTTGTGCGGCCCAGTAGTACTTACGGATGTCAGGGACTGCCAGTCCCCCATCGTAGACCCCTCACTGCAACTTGTGTAGGGCAATTCTGGGGTTCCCACCATCCCATAGCAATTGTCTTATCTGCGAGTCTATGTTACGGAAAAACTCTGCGCCAATTTTGTACAGGGTGTTTTGGAGAACGTAGAGGAGGCGCGGAAGCGCCATCATCTTAAAGAGAGCCGCCCTTCCCACTAATGAGAGCAGCAGCGTTCTCCAGTGGATCACATCCTTCCGTAATCTGTTTAATTGGGGATACAAATTCTCCTCTAGGAATTCTGTTTCCGATTGTGATTTATGGATGCCTAGACATTTACATTTATCCCTAACCTTTATTTTTCTCCCGATAGGGGGCATGGTTGGCATATCTCCTGTCAGTGTGAAGTCTAGTGATTTATCCCAGTTGCTCTGATAGCCAGAGTATCTCCCAAACAACTAGAAAATGCGTCGTGCACAGTGAATTGTGGATCTGGGTTTAGTGGCATATAGGATTATGTCATCAGCATATAATGACATTTATTTCCTCCCACTCCCCTCTCATCGGAATGCCTCTTATTAGTGGAACCTTCCTGACCCAGGCAGCTAGGGGTTTGAGGTCTATCGCAAATAGCATGGGTGAGAGTAGGCATCCTTGCCTCGTGCCCTTGTGAAGTGTGAACTGTCTGGAGACCACCCCGTTGACTTGTACCCTGGCTAGTGGCCCTTCGTATGTAGTTGTACCCAGGCACAAAATTTAGGGCCAAAGGCAAAAAAGCGTTTCAGCACCGTAAAGTGGTACTGCCATTCCATACTGTCAAATGCCATGAGGGCGTCCAGAGATAGTAGTAGGGCGTTGTTGTCCGGCTCCCTTTTGGCCATTTGGAGAACACCATAGAGTCACCTCAGGTTCAGTCTGGTGTCTGGTGTGGCATGAAGCCTGACTGATCTGGGTGGATTAAAGCGGTTATTACTTTAGTGAGCCTAGGTGCCAAGCCCTTAGCCAACACCTTTACTTCAACGTTTAATAACGAGATCGGCCTATATGAGCAGCAGTCCTCTGGTGGTTTACCCTTCTTCGTAATCACTACTATCGTGGCCAGCCTTTGGTCTTCCAGTAACCCACCTCGGTCCAGTGACTCTTCGAACATGTGTAGAGCTATCAGCAATGCTGTTCCCTTGTAGAGGGCCCTTAGTGCTCTGCATATTTCTTCAGCAGTCAGATCCTGATCGAGGTCCTCCCTGTCCTCCTGTGTCAGCACTGGGAGATTTGTGCCTCTGATGAACTCTACTCAGTCATTTCTAGTTCTGGTCATGGATGATTGATATAGCTGCTCGTAATACCCTGCAAAAGCGGCAGCAATTTCATCACTCATCTCACAGATCGCAGCCTCTGGATCTTTAATCTTTACCCCACAGTTTCTCGCCTTATCTCTGTTTTCTAACCACACCATGAGCTTAGTGGCTTTATCTCCTGTTTCATACAGTTTCCTCAGGGTCGCTCTAGCGTGGTCCTTAGCCTGCCCTTCTGCGATATCATGCATCTCTTTCTGCTTAAGGCATAGCAGGTGGTTGGTTTTGGAGTCTATTTCTCTGGCTTCTCCGGCCGCTGCCTCCAATTTAGCTAGTTCAACCTCGAGCTTTCATATTGAAGTTGCCTTGCTTTCCTCTGTCCCCCCGCCAGTGCCTGTGCATGCCCCGTATGACCATTTTGTAAGCTTCCCATAGTACACCCGGTGAGCCCATCAATCCCAGATTGTTTTGGAAATATTGCACAGTCGCGTTCTCGGATATTAGTCATCATTGTCTTGTCTTTAAGCAGCCATAGATCTATGTGTGGTGGCAAGATGTTAGTTCTAGTGAATCCCACCATGTGCACCTCAACTAGGAAATGATCAGATATACCTCTCGCCCTGTGTAGCATATCTCTGAGCCTACCTGCCATGTTAGCGTTTGTTAGTATATAGTCGAGTCGTGAGTACCCTCCCTGTGGGGCCGAAAAGAAGGTATATTGTCTGTCATGGGGTTTGTGCTCCCGCCAGAGATCCACCAGTCCCAGGGCTTCTACGAATGTCTTCAGAACATCTGTTCCCACCTCTCTCCCTGTACTAGATAGTCTATCTCTGGAGAGGTCCATTACTGCATTGAGGTCGCCTCCCATCACCAACACTCCATAGGGAAGTTCTAAGAGTAGTGTGCTGAGGTCTGGCAATGTGGTCGGGTGCATCTTGGGTGGCACATATACTGAACAGAGATTAATTACCTGGCCCTGCCATGTCTCAGTAAGGGCCACATATCTGTCTAGACGATCTTACCACAGTTTTCATGGTGTGATCACTAATGTTGTTTTAACCAATATTCCCACCCCGTGAGACCCGTTAGTAAATCCAGCATGCACCATAAATTTGTATCCGAATCTATCTAGGGCTCTGCATGCGTTCCCAATCAAGTGTGTTTCTTGTATCAGGACTATGTCTGGGGAATGCCAACGGACATATAGTATTGCCATTGTGCATTTTATTTTGTTCTCCAAACCGTTTACATTCCATGTTATGATCACTAAATTGCTTCCCTTGGGCTGGGTCTAGGGTACCATCACATTGGGTTTGTGTCAGAGCCCTGCGAGGACATTCGAGTGGCGGAACTCGTACGTGGGCTGCTGTTATTGCGATAATGTTACTTTGAGGGCTAGTATCAAAGTCCTCCCTTTCCCCACCATCCTTTCCCTTGCAATGGTTAGAGTCTACACATATGATATGCTGAAAGATAAACAAAGAAACTTTTATCCCCCTATTGTATAACTCCCCCCTCCCTCCTACCCTGCACGGTGGGCACTAAACCTCCCACCTGCCCAACTTTCAGAACACTTGTCACCCCAAAACGGAGTTATCTAACATTGGGTGGGCTATGCCCTGTGCCCCCTTATCAGGATTGTCCGGCTGTTGTGTTTGTGTTGTGCAGGTGTGTTTCCTGAGTCTTACATAGGGACGACAGTCTTATTAGTACCCGGAAGTGTAAATTATGTGCTTATCTGTATCACCAGTGTCCAGCTGTAGACCATTCCACGTCCTTGAATTGTTCACTAATTCTATGAGGACCCGGATGTTGTGAACTGAATCCCAGGTATTAGATGTCGTTCCTGTCTCAGGTGTTAGTCGTTTGGGCCCGTCTGGGAATCGCCATGTCTGGGGGACTGCCGCCCTCGGCCGAGCGACACCTGCACCTCCCGAGTTGTCTCCCCGTTATTGTTTCTGTGCATGTGTTGTTGCCGTCCTATTGTTCGCCACCCATCAAGCCACTCCCAGGGCTCTTCTGGGGTGGAGAATCTCCAGACCCTGCCCTTCGCCGTTACTTGGAGCGTAGATGGATAGATCATAGCATATTTAATCTCCTTCGTCCTCAAAGCTTTTTTAACATCAAGGAAAGTTTGTCGTGCCTGTTGCACCTTTATGGTGAAGTCTGGAAAGAAGGAGATAGTTGCATTGCCTATTTTGAGTGGTGGTGCACAGCGAGCGGCCTACAGGATTAGGTCTCTGTCCCTGTAGTTGAAAATCCGGGTGATGATGGGACGCGGTGGGGCCCCAGGCCTCAGAGGGGTGCCTGGCACTCTGTGGGCCCTGTCCACCAAGAAGTAATTGGAAAGTCCCTTAGGCTTGAGTGACTGCAGTACCAGATCTTCTGCGTACAGAGCCACTGCCGGCCACTCTGTTTTCTCTGGGACCTCAATGATGCGAACATTATTACGACGGGAGCGGCCCACCTGGTCCTCCAGTCTCGCCTCCAGGAGTCTGGTGCGGCCGTGAGGTCTTGTACCTTCCTTTGTAGCACTTTTGTGTCTGCCGCTAGTGTTTTGGTAGCATCTTCAACTTCTTTTACTCGGGCGCTCATGTTTCTCAGGTCCTTTTGGATCAAGGTGACCTTTGTAGTCACTGTATCAATTTTCTCAGCCGGGTCTGACCTCACTCCCTGTATTGCCGACATTATGTCGTATAATGTAGGTTCTACTGCAACTGCAATTTGCGGCAGGGCGTGATCTGGATCTCACTCTGCCGCCTGGTTGCCCACCAACTCCTTGGGCAATGTGTACTTGTCCAGTTTCATTTGGTGTCCACCTCAGGGCTCTTTTCCGCCCGTCATGGTGCCATCTCTGGCCATTCAGGTAAGGTATTTACACAGATTTATGGGTGGGGGAATCCAGCCGGCAGAACTCTCACCTGCCTACCCAAGTCAATCCACGTGCCTGCTGTCCTGTCTGGGTTCCTACCAGCTATCCACGTGTCACCCCTCGATCAGCTCGATCTTGTCATTCCGTCTGGAGAAGATCACGGTCAGTAACCCTGTGTTTTAATGGTCCCGCCGCAGGCTACGCACAATAACCGCTCTTCTGCAGGAGAGCTGAGAACTGCTAAACTTCCATCTGCTCCATCGCTACCCCCGCAGATTCTCACCGGCTTATGCTGTCCTCCAGCTAATATAACCTTGTAATTGTGAGGTGATAACAGGCCGCATATGTCCGCTATCAATGGGCCCCAGAACCGGGCTCCAGCACGTGGTTAGTCTCAGGTCCCTGATGCCCAGCAGCCTACATGTCTACAATGCACCTGACTCAGCTCCTTGGGGCAGGATCGCTTCCAGGCCTGGGGGTATTTCGCGGAGTTTTGCAACGCGGAACGCCGCAAAGTTACAAAAAAACTCTGCGGAGTCCCGCAAGTGGGGGATTGCAGTGCGATCTGCTGTTCGCGCAGGTCTTCCTGCCACTTGGGTAGAAATTCTACCCGAGCGGCAGCTCGCGCTTTCAAACTTACCGTTTGCGATCGCGAGCAGGGAAAAAACTACGCAAAGCAGAGTTTTCTGCACCTTGAGGAGCACGGAGTGCAGGAAACTCCGCAAACTCCGTGTCACTCCCGTGCATTCGTACCTGAAAGGGAGTGCGGGGGTGATTACTCACTATGCTGATGATAGGGATATGTGGAATCGTGACAGAACCCCTCCTGAAGGAACGCCGACTCGGCGGTCGTCCAGGTTTTCCTGGATTGTTTTCGTGGAATTGTTCTATTAACTCGGGGCAATGGAGATTCTGCTCAGGTTCCCATGTTCTGTCCTCCACCCCAAATCCTTTCCAATCTACTAGATATTGTACCCGTCCCCGAATCAATTGGGAATCTAATAACCTGTTTACTTCGTATTCCTCCTGCCCATCTACAACAATTGGAGGGGGTTGATCTAGAACTCGGACGTTGGGTGCACAGGGTTGGAGAAGGGAGACATGGAAAACTGAGTGTATTCGCCAGGAAGGGGGCAATGCCAATCTTACTGCTACAGGGTTGATGACTTCTTCAATGCTGTATGGGCCTATGTATTTGGGTTTCAGTTTGTCGATGCCTTTCAAATGTATGTGTTTTGTAGCTAGCCAGACCTTATCCCCGCTTTTATATTCAGGTACTTTGGTTCTTTTCCTATCTGCGAATCGTTTGTGAGCTGCTTGGGCCTTCCTCAGGTTGTTCTTTGTCTCTATGAGGATTGCCCGGAGATGAGCATGGTGTTCTTGGATGCTTGGAAGGGTTGATTCAATGGGCCACTCGAAGGGGAGCATGTTTGGATGGTGTCCCAATAAACAAAAGAACGGAGAGCATCCAAATGTAGAGTGTTCGGTATTATTATATGAGAATTCCGCTGTCCATAAGAGCTCTACCCAGTCCGTGGCATTCTGCATGGTAAAACAGCGAAGGTACTGCTCTAAAGTTTGGTTTAAGCACTCAGTCTTGCCGTCTGTTTGGGCGTGGTAACTGGTCGAGAGTTTGGCTTCTACATTCATCGATGCGCAGATCGCTTTCCAGAAGCGGGAGGTGAACTGTGTCCCTCGGTCTGTTATGATCGCACTGGGAATTCCATGGGCTCGTACTACATGTTGGAGCATCAATTTAGCCACTTCGGATGACGTAGGGAGCTTTTCCAGGGGAATAAAGTGTCCCATTTTGGTCAGGTGGTCCACAATCACCAGTATCGCCGTATATCCCTGACAAGGGGGCATTTCCACGATAAAATCCATAGATATGGTATGCCATGGGCGTGGAGGAATTGGGATGGGTCGTAACTGTCCTGTGGGTTTCGCATGCACGGCTTTACCCTGGGCACATACGGCACAGGTTTTTACGTAGTCTCGAGTATCCGCTTTTAACGTTGGCCACCAGAAGGAACGTTCTATCCCTTTTATTGTCTTCTGTATTCCCATATGAC
Source organism: Triturus cristatus (assembly GCF_964204655.1). Lineage (NCBI taxonomy): Eukaryota > Metazoa > Chordata > Amphibia > Caudata > Salamandridae > Triturus > Triturus cristatus. The sequence goes on along the minus strand of NC_140585.1, from coordinate 418,462,771 downwards.
CTCCCAAGGCCGTATCATGAGCCCATGACATCACTTGCTCTTGTAATTCTGTTGTGGGGATATACAGAGCGTGTTGAACAAACAGCAGACCGTCATTTTCCGACCTCGTCTCTGGGGCATTCTTTAACCAGGCTTGAGTGTCTATCTTGGTCAGGGATGCCTGGATTTCGTTCAGGAATCGGTCTGCTGTGATTACTGCAATGGTGGATGTCTCTACTACTCCATCTCCCAAAATAAACGGTGTTTCCGTGAATGCTTCCTCTAAGTCTACCTCCTCGATAGGAAGACGGGAGAGGACATCCGCTTTCCTGTTTTGGGGTCCAGGCCGGTATTTTATAATGAAATCATAGTCTGAGAAGAAAAGAGTCCATCTTAATTGGCGAGGAGTTAGTGCTTTCGCTGTCTTTAAAAAGAGCAGGTTTCGATGGTCTGTATAGATTTCAAACGTATGATGAGCCCCCAACAGATAGTGTCGCCACTCTTCACAGGCCCTTTTTATGGCCAATAGTTCCTTATCCGATATGGAATAGTTGATTTCGCTAGGATTCAGTTTCTTCGAATAGTAGGCCACCGGGTGTAGTTGCCCTGTCTTGGGATGTCTTTGGGACAAAACACCTCCAATGGCGTATTGTGATGCATCTGTTTCCACTATAAAGGGAATTTGAGGGTCTGGATGGCGCAAGATGGGAGCTTGGGTGAATTTCTCTTTCAGACTTCGGAATGAGCGTTCTGCCGCCTCACCCCAGACAAAGGGAGCGTTCTTTTTCAGGAGATGTGAGATGGGTTGGATGATCTTTGAAAAGTCTTTTATAAAACGCCGGTAATAATTTGCAAAGCCTAGGAAGCTTTGTACTGCCTTGAGGTGTTGTGGTGTTTTCCACTGTATGATAGCGTTGACCTTGCTCGTATCCATTTTGAATCCCTGGGCATTTATTACATAGCCCAAGAAGGCGACCTCTTGTACGTGGAAGAGACATTTTTCCAATTTTGCATACAAGGAATGCTGACAGAGCTGATCCAGAACTGCCGTGACGTGGGTAACATGTTCTTGGAGTGTGGTGGAATACACGAGAATGTCGTCTATATAGACTATACAGAAACTGTCCAGATATCCCCTCAATACTTCGTCCATGAAGTATTGGAACGCTGCTGGGGCGTTACAGAGCCCAAAGGGCATCACCCTGTATTCAAACAGGCCGAACTTTGTTCGGAAAGCGGTCTTCCACTCGTCTCCGCTCTTTACCCTTACAAGGTGGTATGCTCCACGAAGGTCGAGTTTGGTAAAATAACGTGCCCCTTTTATTTGGTCTAGGAGTACCGGTATCAAGGGTAATGGATAACGGTTTTTCACCGTAACGCGGTTTAGCGCACGATAATCTATACACGTGCGGAGTTCGTCGCAATCCTTCTTAGGTATAAAGAAGAGGGGAGACGATGCAGGAGAGGATGAATGTGTAATGAATCCTGAGGCTAGATTCTCTTCTAGGTACTTCTGTAAATAGTGGGTTTCAGCCTCCGTCAATGTATATACCCTACTGCATGGAATATCCGCTCCCGGAATCAGCTCAATGCGGCAGTCGTAGACTCGATGTGGAGGGAGTCGTGTCGCAGATTGTTTATCGAAGAGGGATTTGTAGTCCGCGTATTCTTCTGGTAGCAGGGTTGCGTTAGCACAGGTTTCTGGGGTGCTTGCGCTAGCCACTAGCTTTGCCTTGGTGTTCTCGACGGAGCCGACGGGGAATTTGTCATGCGTGCAATGTTCCTTGCAATATTGGGAGTTCATGGTAACTGTGCGGGCTGCCCACCGGACTTCAGGATCATGCAGAGTTAGCCAGGGCATGCCCAAAATGAGACAGAATTGCGGTGCATCAATGAGGTCGAACTGTATGCATTCTAGATGGTTCTCCCCGAATTGCATTAGTAAGGGTGGCGTATGTGAGGTAACTGGTCCTGAGGTTAACACGGAGCCATCGACAGCCTTTACACATTCAGGTTTTTCTTTTCTTTCGCTGGTTATTCCTATTTTCTGAGCGTAGGCGATATCCATATAGTTCCCGGTTGCCCCGGAATCCAATAAAGCGTCGGTGTTAAGGGGTGAACCACTGATTACCCATATGGATACGGATACATTCATGTGAGCCACAGCGGGTTGTAGGGTATTGGCTATGACGGAGGAGATCTGGGTTCTTCTTCCGCCCGGTCCAGCGATCTCAATCTGGTTCGAGCTCTTCAGTTTTCCGCCGTCTCTTTTGTTCCCAACACGGCAGGGCTTCTTGGAGACAGGCTCTTTTCGGGAAGCTGTGCTCGAGCTCTACATTCTCGAATGAAGTGGCCTCCTTTCCCACAGTATAAACACAATTTCTCTCGCTCTTCTACGGAGAGAGGTCCTCGTATCCCTCCGATCTGCATCGGTTCCACTCCTTCCGAAGTCTTGGGTCTCGTGTCGGTAGCCTCTTTTGGTTTGGGGTACCAGAGGCGTGATTCCCCCCGTGTCTTATCTCCTTTGCGTTCTTGTAACCGGTGGTCTAATTGCACGGCTAATTCTATCATCTCTTCACACGTTGGAGGTAATTGAACTACTTGGGACAGTACATCTTTCAATTCCCCTCTCAGGCCCTGGTAGAACAAGGAGGTGCGTTTTTCAGGCGGCCAGTCGGTTTCTACCACCAGACGGTTGAATGAGGTGATGTAGGTAAGCAAATCTTGTGTTCCTTGCTTTAATGTGAGTAGTTCACGGTCCAAGGTTAACATGTGCGTCTTGCGATCAAAGAGTTTACGTAATTCTAGGCAGAAGTCAGGGAACCGATGCAACACTGGATCGTTTCTCTCCATCAAAGGGATGGTCCAGCTAGCGGCGTTTCCTCCCATATATGATATCATGAATGCCGTTTTAGCAGTATCGTCCTGGAAGACAGCGGGTTTACACAAGAAGTGCAGTCTGCACTGATTTAAAAAAGTCTCAAACTTCTTTGGTTCGCCATAGAACCTTTCAGGGGGTGCCAACGGGATACTAGGATTCTGAATCACATGAACGGTAGGTCCTGAATCACTCGACTGTAAAGGTCTCGAAGACATGGTGAAAAACCCCCCACCTGCCTGTTCCTCTCTGGCTGGAGGATGTGCGGTAGCCCCTGGGAGGGGGAGCGTTGCTTCTCTAATGTAAGGACCTCTCCTCGTTAGACCTGCCACCTCCCTACGCAAGGTCCCCATTTCTTTTCTGATGTCTTGATTTTCTAAACGCGTAGTTTGCACCTCTACCTGTAGCGCATTTAGGCTCTCAAGTAAAGAGGACAACACTACGTTTGTGTCCATCGTTCAGGCTGGTCGTCTATTCGTGGGCTTGACAATCTGTCACGAAGGTTAGTGATGACGGACAGAATTAGACACCACTAACCGTTTTAACCGCAGCCAGCAGGAACGATGATGTGCTGAGAGTCCTCCCAGCTCTCCGAAATGATAAGCCCCACAGTGCAATTAAAACGCAGCTATGGAACCCAGCACCCCGGGGAAGAAGGGAAGGGGAGAAAATAAAAAAGGTCACTGCCTGGGGAACGTCTGGTCTGAGGCTGCTCTGTGCTCGGCTCTGGATAGCGGGAGCACCCTACAGAGGGGACGAGAAGAATAAACACAAGCATAAGACTACTATACTGCCTTTCATTCCCCCGTTCATACTCTTCCCCCTCCCATGGTCGACACCACGGCACTTACAAAATCCAGACAGGAACAGCTCGAAATATCTCTCCGGATTTCAACAAAGGAAAGGAAAGCAGTCCACTCTCCACTGGGAACTCCTAATCCCTGGCAAATGTTTCTTAAAAGTCGGTGTCCTCGAAGAAAGCTGTTAGGTGCACAGCAGGGTCAAATGAGGACGAAGGGGGAACCGCCCCAGATCTGGGCACGAAAGTCTGTGCCACCTGGGCAGGGGATGCAGGAGTACGAGGGAAAGGAGAGAAGGATCAAGAAGCAGAGGAGGAGGGTTGCTTCTGGAAACCTCCACCAAGCGAGTCTCTTTCTGAGGATTTACGGGCTCTCCGCGACCTCAGAGCGGGAAATACAACTGTCGCTGGAATATCACGAAGGAACCAGTTAACTAGGATTTCGATTTCGCACACCCTCAGGGAGCAGGTACTTGCGTGTGCGCGGTCAAGGATTCTCTGCAGTCCTCGGTGATCGGTGAGTCTGGAACGAAGTCTCAGGAACGTCGCTTCGGAGTTCCGAGAGGCACCTCGAGGAAATTGCAGCGGCGGTGTTTCTGGGTTTCTGCGCGGGAAGGAAAGCGTCCGCCCCGTCTCAGGAAAGCAAAACGATTGTCAAGCACCTTCTTCCTGTATAGGAGGTGCTTATGAGGGTGTTTGAATCTGTGGCTGCCAATCAGCTGGGAGAAGTCCCGTCCCTTGGCATCCTGGGAGTTGTAGTGCCGCGGCCCTTTTTTCCATTCACTCCCGTGCATTCGTACCTGAAAGGGAGTGCGGGGGTGATTACTCACTATGCTGATGATAGGGATATGTGGAATCGTGACACTCCGTGAACGGAGCAGAGTTAACCACCCAGGTCTAATTGCTTCTATCATGTGGCGCCCAGTGACTTTGCCGAGTGTCTCTTCTGATGGCATTCACTACGGGTTGGTTACGGCCGCTACCCGCTGATCTCCGCCAGTGCCTCGGGTGGGGTAACGCAGACCCCGCCCCTCAGCATCTGAGCACGTCGCTGAAGCTCGTCACTGGAGTTCGAGGCTTCAGGTCTGTCTCGTTGGAGCCGCTATGCCCGCAACGCCAGCCGGATACAGCCACTTCTTGGGATCGCTAGGTGTCAGTAACCCCCAGGGTCCCGGTCTCACAATTTATGGCTTCTAGTTGGATTGTGTCTGGATTTATGCTTACTCCAGATGTGATCCTGGGCCACTCACTGGTTCTACTATTTTTGAGACGGTCATGAAATACATGCAGAGTAATCAGCTCTGCTGCTGTCTAAAGCCTCAAATTGCCTCTATCTCTTGAGGGATAGCTCTGCTTTAATCCTCAAACATTTTTTTGTTATGTAACGTGAGTGACAGCTCTCTTGTTTCATGCCAGAGCCTTAAGTTTAGTCTCATATGGGTAGCGCTGCTGGCTAAATTCAATGCCTTCTTGATCGATGAAATGTGAGAAATATGTGACAATCCAAAGCCAGTAGGATCCTGCAACCTGTGGTTTAATTCTGTAATGTAAAGCCTGAAACTCCAGCTGTGCCACCAGGATTTAGACCTGTTTATAACATAATTTGTAAAGTGGCCATTCACCAGAGAGTTCTGTTGGTGCTATATAGCAGATGTGTATTGCTACCTAACTTAATAATACTAATTTTTTTGACATTAGGAGGATGAAATGCGAAGTATGTCCACCAAAATTCAAAACTTGTATCTGCTTGTAAAGCAAACCCATATAATATTTGTAGAAGCAGAGAGATAGCTTTGCTTTCCAAAGCCAAAGTCTGTAGAGTCTTTGTATATGTACTGTATTAGACCAGCATTTATACAGCACTTCATTCCCCTGATTAACAGGAGGGCAGTATGATATACCCAGGGTTCACTTGATTAAAAGTCTTTTGAGTTGCAGTGTTGCCTAAGTGGGAAGTGTTTTGGTGTTGTGCGTGTTGACCACAGTAGTGCTCTTTTCCTCCCATAGGAATTTCCACTGTTTTCCAGATTGTGAAGAAGGAGGTTCCATCATGTGTTTCTTCTTTGGGGTTGGGTGATCAGACAAGGTGCAAGTCTAGAATGGAGTGTTCTGTTCTATGTGTATGTTAGGAATTGTAACAGTGGGCTATTGCCTTGAAGGTCCTTGTGAACTATGCAGACTGCCTTGAATGCAAAGTATCTGGCTATAGGGAGGCAGTGAATTGCTTTGAACAGTAGCAACATGCCTTTCCAAGAGCTAGGGTATAGAAGCTGTCTCACAATTGTCTTTTGATCTTTTGCAATTTTCAGTGTAGGAAGAGTGAAGCCCCTAGGTAAAGACCATTTGCACAGTCTATTCAAGACATGACTAGGGTGACTGTGTCCTGTAGTTTCTATGGATGGCCTACATGAAGACCACACATCGAAGAGATTTCATGGTGTAGAATGTGCTTCTTTTGACTTGATTTACTGAAAAATGTAGGGCCTGGCATCTCTCCAAGATTTCTTATCCATTTAATAAGGTAGCGTAGAGTTGCTTGGGCCAGATTGTTGTACCTTGTTTGTTGCTAAAATCAACAGAGCTTGGGCTCAGCTTTAGAAGAGACAGTAGTCAAATCCTGATAAGTCTAGTTCAGTTGGCTTTCACAGCTTTAGGAGAGTTGGTGGCACACACAGCTGTATCAAGTTAAGTTTAATGATCTGATGAAGTCTGGCAGAAGTGTGAGGAAGATGGCTGAAAAGAAGCAATGACATTATCAACACTTGAGCTGCGCTGTAGGTGGTGGTGAAAGGAGCTGACGTGACTGAAGCAGTCAAATGATGCTGGTCCTGCTGTGAATGGAAGAGGTGATCTACCCTGCATGCTTCGTCAAATACCCTGTTCCTCTAGTGTCAGTTGGAGAGTCTGGAGGTGACTAATCAAAATGTGGTAGACAGATCCAGCAGTGGTATTTTGAGGTAATCCCAGCTGGCTATGAGGGTGAATTAAGTGCCTCTTTGCCTACACAGAAATTCATTTGGTTGGCAAAGAGTACATTGTTGCAGTCTATGAAGTCAAAGATCTGAGTGAAGGCATATCTTTCAAATAAATTTCCTTTGAATGGGGCGTTACAGATCAGTGGGTAGCAGTGTGGATCTGATGGCCAGGGCTTCTTTTTCTTCATGTGTGATCAGATGTAGGAGGTCATGAGGGCAAAGGCAAAGGTTCTATTTTATAGCATTAGGTATATGCGACAAAAGTTATCTTCAATGAACACATGTACCAATTAAGATAACTAAACACAAAAAGTTAGGGGCACATGCATCAAAATCAGATTTAGCGATTCCCAAATAGAGATTTTTAAGGAATCGCAATTTAAAAATCGATATCTGCAATGTATGAACCCCCTTGCGAATATTTACCGAATCAGTAAAAATCACAATCGCTATTAGCGATTTGACAATAGAGACGCGCAAATACCGATAAAGCCCTTTTGTGATTTCGCTCTTAGCGAAATCCCTAATTGCGAAATCGTTAATAGCGAAATCGCAAATAGCGTGTCGAATCGGAAGCATGGTGATGACATCACAACCAGGAAGTCATCCAGCCTATGCTTCATTCAGTGCCCAGAGAAAGTGAGAGGAGGAGTGCTGGAGCTGAGCAAAATCATCATCCAACTTGGGTTGCAGGAACTTTCAGTGCACCAAAATGGATCAACCTACATCAGGGGAGAGTGCCACGCCCAGTAAGTGCAAATTTAAATTTAGTGAAAGGGAACTTGAAAACCTCATAGAGGAGGTGGCCAAAAGCCATGATAAGCTCTTTGGCAAACTCTCTCTCAAAGTGCCAGAGGCTGAAAAACGTAAAATATGGCTCCGGATCAAGAGCAAGGTCAATGCTGTGGAGGTCACACACCGCAGTATAGATGACCTCAAGAAACGATGGTACGACCTGCGTAGCCATGCCAAGGAGCACATAGCAGACAGGCTGAAGGAGGCCAAGAGTACTGGAGGGGGCCCATCAACAGTTCCTGACAATACAGCCCTGGAGAACCTGGTTGAGTCCACAATCCAGCCAGAAGCAGTGGTGGGAGTGACCCAGCTGGACACATCTGGAGCGGCCAGTACCTCACAAGGTAAGATGCATGCAACCATACACATCAAAGTACTGTTCAGTTGTGTACATCACCTCAGTCCAACCCCCAGTGTACAGATCAAACTCCAGTCCACGGTTTCCCTCCAAAGCCAAATGTATTATAGGAGTTGTAGGCATGTCAGGCAAGTGGGTAGTCAAACACAACAATGGCAAGTAAAATACGTCAACACTGCATGGCAGTCAGTGATTACAGTCAGTGATTTAATGAGAGCCAAGTATGCTTAATGTCACACAACAGTAGCCTTAACACAAATTAACATTGCACAGTTTCACATCACAGATGCAGCAGAAGGAGAGAGTGACGACAGTGAATGTCTACACATCACGGAGACTTCTGCAGAGGCTGACATGGAGACACCTTTTGCCCCAGCAAGCACACCCCCCACACCCACAAAACTCAGGGCCCTAGTTCCATCACTGCAGCCCATGGAATCTGAGCTGGCTCCTGAACCCGCTCCTGTGACTAGCCAGGCTTGTGTGAGCCTCACAAATACAACCCAGGCACAGGTCCGACAAAGATGGAGGCACAGCTCAAGGGCCGCATTGCTGCACAGGATGACCAGGCTCCAAATGTGTGGGGTGGCGTGGAGTCCCAGATGTTGAGGGTGTAGCGCCTGCTAGCAAGACATAGGGGGTCAATCTAGCTGCAAATCACAAAATTTGGCCCAGGAACATCACAGTCATGACTGATGGGGTGCGGGAACTAACTACTGCGTGGTGGAGGGAAACAGGCAGACCAACGCAAGCATGCAGGAGCTGACTAGGATGATGCATGAGGGCCACGACACACAGAGAAGAAGGCATCGGCAGTTCATGATGCGCATGGCTGGCTATACCAGGTCAAACAATAATCTTTGCAACACCACTGCACTGCTGTCACGTCGGTCCGTGGCCATGCAAATTGAAATGGGCCATTGTTGTGGGGATGTGGCCAGGGCCCTTGGCCAAGTAACCACTGCCGTGGAACAGATCCAGGCTGCTACTGTTGGTGGCAGAAATGTAACGGGTAGGAGGGGAATGAGGAGGCATCCAGCCTTAGCAGCCTGTCGGTGCCAGTGATCACTGCCAGTAGGTGCAGTACCGCAGCACAACACCTTCCGGTTCACACATGGGGGATGTTGCAGATGCAGGCGATAGGCGTTTGGGGGTGCTTGGCAGGAAGCGCTAGACTGACTTGTCCGTCTTCATTTGCCCATGGTGACGTAACCATGGACATAACCATGATAGCGATTGAGTTCCAGGTCCTGGAATATTTTAATTTGCTACTTATTTGCATGTATTCACTGTACTACTTATCACCTTCTGTGTGTGACTACACAATACTACATGGGCTCATGGTAGTAAATACCTTTCTGTTCAAAATTTTAGTGTCGTGTCTCTTCATTACATACCTCAGAAATAACGTTGTGTGATGTCTGCACGTCTCCTTTGCCCTTCTGCTGAGCTTGCCCCATGCGCTTGTCATAGTTGTGCCGATGGCTGGTTGTCCCCCTCAGACTCACTGTCGGACACTTCAATGGGTATGCCTCTCCTGGATGCAATATTGTGCAACGTGGCACATGCAGCCACAATCCTGCAGCAGGTCTCTGGCCGGTACTGCAACGCTCTGCCAGTTTTGTGTAGGACGCAAAATTGACTTTTCAGCAGTCCAAATGTGCGTTCGATTACAATCTGTGTGCTGATGTGTGCTGCATTGTACCTCTGCTCATGTGGAGTGGCTGGGATGAGGTATGGTGTCAATATGTAGTTCCGCACTACGTTTGCGCTGTCACCTACAGGGTAGTAAGCAAAGGGTTAGCGACAGTTATGCATTGCCATTTTGTGTTGAGAATAAGTATATGTGTTTACCAAGCAGATGTCCTTCGCCAAATTCACCCCAGAGCAGACGGGTGTGAATGCCACTGTGTCGAAATATATAGGAGTTGTGTGTGCTTCCAGGGTATTGCGCCACAATGTCTGTTATAATATGGTTTGCCTTGCACACTACTTGCACATTGATGGAATGATAGGATTTCCTGTTCCTGAAAATGTATTCATTATCTGCTGGGGGACAAATGGGAACACACGTACAATCTATGCAACCTATCACATGAGGGAACTGGGCTACCTGGTAGAAGTCCAGTTTTGTCTTGTTCAATTCCTGTTAGGTTGTGGGGAAGGTGATGTGGGTGTGGATCCTTGTCATCATGGCGTCCAGGAAGGATTTTAAGAAACGTGAAGGGAGCTTTGTGATACCCCTCCAGCTACAGCTACTACCCCCTGGAAACTGCCTGAGGCAAGTAGGTGCAGGCAACATAGGACCTGGACATAAGTGGGGATGGCATGGGTCCTACGGGTCTGGCGCTGCATTAGGGGTTCCAATTCTGCTATTAGGTGTAGGATCATTGCACCGTTCAGCCTGTACTTGTCGTAGATTTCATCTTCTGTTTGTCCCAACAATGTGATGCTCACTCTGAAAAACAGCTCCTGTATTCTCTTTCTGCGCTGGGCTGCTGCATGGATCCTCATCCTCCTCGCCATCACGTAGAGCACTGCCATTGTGAAAAGGTTCAAGGGCTTCCTGGGTCAGTTTAAATAGGTTTCTGAGTGGTTGCACCTGTGTGATATTTTTTTACTCCAGTTTACCACCTGATTGTGATTCCCCTTATTCTGCACTTGCAAAATAGTGATTTTCGTGCGAATCTATATTTGCGAGTTTACATGCAATGGTTTGCGATTCTTTGTTTGCGAATAGCTATTTGCTATCGCTGTTAAGGGATTCGCAGATAAGGATTCGCTATTTTGGATCTGGCAATATGTGCGATTCCTTATTTTTGCGAATTTGTATGCTTTTCGGTAATTAGGTTCCTGCATTGGGAACGGCTGAACTGCGCATGCAAACAGCCTTTTTTTGCGATTCGCTATTTTTGCAAGCCATTTTTAGCTTGATGCATGTGCCTGTTAGTCTTTGGTATTAAGACTGGAGACAGAATGAGATGTAATTTCATCGGCAGAGCTGCACATCATCTAATCAGAAACCTTGGCTCAAATCTTGGATTCTTCACTTGACCAAACTGTGATTCTAAGCAAATATAGTGACTTTAGTGTGCCAAATTAAACATGGCTCTCCAATTTGAGAACACCATAGTGGTAATTCAGTTCAGTATGTTTTCTTTAGAAATTCTTTATTCATATAGGGTTTCACAGATCCTAGTGTTTTTTCTAATGTAACAACAATATAGGCCACATATAAAGTGCACATGACTCACTTGTTTTTTGGTTGACTCATGGCATTGTTGGCTGGGCACTGGATGAAGGTGATTCTTGAATACTCACCTGTGGCAATTATGACTCACTCTCTGCCTGACAGTCCAGGACCACCTTCTAAAGTATCCAAGGAAGTAAGAAACCTCGGTATTAACCACAAACTCTTAGCTATCAATGAATGACCAAGTGGATAGGTTAGCAACATCAATCTTTATAACTATGAAAACTCTGCGATGCATCTTTTACCACTTAGGATTTCCACACAAGGTCCATTCTACTATCTCTCTTGTATTGTCTAAACTTGATTACACCAATAGCCTCTACCATGGATCTCCTCTTTCTATGATGAAAAGACTACAACAAATTCAAAACTCTGCTGCCAGACTACTCCTACATATAAAGCCAAAAGCCCACATTTCCCCTATCTAGAGGACCCTACATTGGTTACGGTTGCCAGAAGATCCACTTTCAAGCTGTTTTGTATCACCCACAAAGCAATACAAGGCACTGGGTCACTTTTAATCAGGAAGAAAATCACAAAAAACATACAATAAAGAAACTTCCACTCCAGATTTGCACCCCACTTCAAAATTCCAGCATACAAGAAAAAAACATGGATAGAACATCTTTTTCTGTTCAAGCAGCCAAACTATGGAATTCATTACCTCCAAACATCAGATCCACAGATAACCCTCTTATCTTCAAAAGGTTACTCAAGTGGCTGGGTGTTGCCTACATGACCATCATATTAAAAATACAAATGTACAGCAATAGTATGCACAAGACATCAATGGTGCATATCCGTGTGTTTGTAAACACGCGCACTTTGATTATATGTATGTATTTAGATATGTGCATTTCTTTGTACAAATGCACATACTACTTAGTAATAAAAATATATATACTTCCTTATATTTATGCTTAACAAATGCATATATTACTTATGGTGAAAAAGTATACATTCCTTATATTTATGCTTAAAATATATATATGTCATTACATACATAATATATAAGTATTGTACTACATGCTTAAGGGTCTGTACGTATTATAATCACTCATATCACAACATATAAACATGATTATACATAAAGTATGTGTTAATGTTAACTATTCTATACATTTATTACTTTAAAAAACATCGTAAATATTCAAATAAAAAATAATAAAAACAAATAAATAATTAATTAATTGGAAAAAACAAACAAAAATAATATGGGTATGTATCTCTCTCTATATATTTTCATACTTACTAGAGGAATGAAAACTAAATAAATAAAAAACACACAATAAACAAATTATATACACACAGATCAATATACCAGTAACATCTTCGGTGATGAGTGTTTGCTTATAGGTTTACACTTCTATTATTACACTAATTCAATTCAATTATTTTATTAAAGATTTGGAACTCGTATGAGGTCCACATAAAAGTAAATACAAATTATTGCCAAAAAAATTAAACATAGCAAACTCATTCCATGAACCATCAGAAATTATCAGAGGTCTGCATTAGCATATTTCTAAATTCCTTTGGAAATCATTAATCAATATTGTCAGTTATCCTTATAGACAAAAAGTAAAGATTTTCACCAATGGTATCTTTTTATGGATAAAAACAGGGGCACAATAACCTCAAGCATTTGGGCAACAACAAGAGAAACCGCTTCGACAGAAAAAACATTTGGAATTAGCAGCAGACACATTGAAGTGGCAGGGCGTATCCTAAATAAAGCAAAACATGTACAAAGGGCAATAAATAGCAGCTAGTTCGAATACAAAATAAAGTCCAAAATTCATCCTCAGCAGAACATTCAATTTGGAGTAAGCTGTAAGAAAAGGAATAACAGGGCATGTCCCAACATGTGCAAAAAGCAATTCACTAGCAGCCAGTACATGTGCAAAATGCAATCCAGAATCCCACTTCGATTGAGTTTTAGACAGAACAAAAGTGGGAAATAAGCACAGCATCTCATTATTGTGCAAGCAACAATTAAAACAGCAATCAGTGTGCAAAATACAATCTGACAGAGGAAATATTAACACTCCATAAAAAGATGACCAAGGGGGGGAGGGGGGTATCAAACCATCTAAAAAACTCCTTAAAATAATTAAAACGTTTTGCACACACTGCTTCGTTTTTTGAGAAAAAAAGAAAATCGCAAGCTGAAGCTACATTTTTAACACAATTTTCTAAGAACATCGGCCGAAGCCAGCGACGGTGGCACGAAACCAATGCTGGACAAGTGAATAAGACATGATCCAGGGTCTGGATGCTCTGCTTACAAAAGTTGCAGGTTTTTCCATTTTTCAAGTTCTGGGACCAGTTTGCTGTTATTACACATAACTATCACAATGTGTAAATATGGTTATTGCAATTTTATCTATAAGTGCTACCTTACTGAAATATTGGGGGACAAATATAATTATTTTTTTTTTAATTAAAAACTTAATTTACAGCAAAAATGGAAAGCCTGAGTTTGTAAATATTTATTCACGTATGTACATATGAGACTTTATCTAGTACAATTTTATATTTCCTGAATATTTTCCATAAATGTATCATGTTAAAATCTCTATGTATGTATTCTTCTTGGGTATGGTTATGTATCTACATATTTATATATTTTCCTCCCAATGCAGAGGGAAACAAAGTTAACTAATCTCCCCAAACATCTCCAAAACACCACTCTATAGCTCATCCTATTCCGCTTCCAAAGTATCCCCTACCTCCACTCTCTGACTCATCCCAAACCTCTTTACTACTATGAACTCCCAAATAACCCTTTCTAAACTCTTTCCTTCTCTATCCATCCTTTATGTTATTTACCCAACTAACAGACTCGCATGTCTACCACTCCCACTACTCTCAATAACAATTTATATTAACCGCTAGTAATCCACCACTAATCCAACTTTGGGTTCTGGAGTAGCGTGCTACTCGCCGAAAAGCATTTCAGCACCTCATCAGGGGTAGTAAGTGCTACATAAATACAATTACAATTTCTCTAATTTCATATCTAGAAACTATGGGGCTGATTTAGAGTGTGCAAAAGAGAGGGTACTCTGTCAGCATGGTGAGGGACACTGACCCCGACCTTCGGAAGGGCCTACGCTTGCCATATTTAGAGTTGTCTGCCAGCTCCGAGCACATTTCAGAATACTGACAGGTATTGCAGAGATGGTGGCTCCTGACACTGTTGGAAAACTTTGATGGATACCTCTGTCAAACATGATGATCACCCATCAAACCTTACAAAATATTTCATTTATCAAAAAAAACTCCTAAAGCGGGGGTTTGCTTTTTGAAAAATTATAATCTAATAGCCCCCACAACATTCTCAATATTGTTTTTCCTGTCCACTTTTTTTAACTGGTGACAGAGAGCAAAAACAAAGCCATTGGCTCGCCCACTCTAAATTGGGTGGGTGATCGGATGGCTAACCTCAGACAGCCTGTACTATGTCAGGCTGCCAGAGGAGTATGTGGGCAACAGAGTCAGAGCAGATTCCCTTGTAGACATACTTTAGGTTCACCAGCCTCTTAACCTAAACCTTGAATTTGGCATAAAGGGTACTCCACCGCTGTTGTAATGTAATGCAATAATATGCTATTGTATACTGTTCTAAACGGAATTACTAACAAACGTGAAATGATATGTATTTTGTCAAATTTTTATGTTGTTTATCATATTTTACACTATATTTTTGAAAGGTGTACATGGTAAATCTTTTGCTGGCTCTGTGCATGCTTGGCTCTTAGGACAAAGACAAAACCTGGGCTAGATAGGTTCTTTGCTGCAGATCTACTCTTTTTAACAACACTGTAGTTCCGTGTCACCTAAACATATTACTGAAATCCTAAATCTGCAGTCTAATCTGGGGATCTGAATAACCTGTCTAATAGCATTGGCTCTGCAGTATCCTCAAGGCAAGAAGTAGTGAAATATTATGGGTTGAGGGTCAGGGTTCCTTGCAAGGAGGCCCCATAAGGTTTTGTTATGCCAATGGCTCTAGAGCCTTCTCGATGCTGCTGGGAACACAAATCAATAAACTTAATTTTGTGAAAACACATATAACAATTTCATATGAGTGATCCTTGTTACCTGCACAAGTGGTACCTGAAGGTAAATCATCCCATAAGTGAAAAAGGTGTGAAATTAAAGCTGTATCTGGGAATGTGATGTACCTAGCAGAAGGGTTATTATTGATGTGTTCTCTTGTTAGTAGAGGTGTGTCTAAGACAAATTCTGCATAAAATTAGGCAACGTAAATTCAAACTGAAAGCAGTTAGCACATGGAAAAAGTGCATTCTTTATTGGTGCACATAACAATAAAGACAGCTGAGCTTTCTCAACTAAAGGATGTTTTATATGTGAATAGTGCATCAGTAGGTAGAAAGAATAATAACATGGGTCTCAAAGTACATACAGGTCATGCATCATGCTAAAGTGGTGGGAAAACCAGGCAGTAAAGAGCCAGAAGGCTACTAATGGACTGGGGTACAGCTCCCTTCAAGAATATGACCATAGGAAATGTTAGTAAATCTGAATCATATGTTGTTGGTGAGGTGGACCAATAGACATGTGGTATGCAACATAATTCATAAAGATGACTGATTACTATTAAAATTAATCTGAGAGCATCAAGAAATCATAAAAGATTAAGGAAAAGAGAGATGCATAGTTCGTTCTTCTGCCCAAGTTTGCAAACTCCTCAACATTTGAAAGACCAGATTTTAATTTAAATCTGGTGTTTTGAGCTTCGGTAGTAATTAGGTCATGCCCAGTTCTTGTCGGTCTTTGTCTGACAGAGGTAAGGGTGACCCCTTCCAGTAGCCACAATGACTCTGACACTAACAGTGCCTAAGCAGATAGTACCTCCCACAAGGAGCCCCAATGGAGGAAAAAACAAGAAGGAAAAAAACATCCTACAATGTTAGCGTGTCTTCACAATGACAACTGGAATGGAGAGAAATCTAAAAGACAGAAGACCACGAAAATTACCTGTGGTAACCAAGGACAAAAAGACGGGAATCCAAGAGTAAGCAGGAGCGAGGAAACACACCAACAGGAATGATGAAATATTGCGACGCAAGGATGAAGAGGATTCTTGCTTCTTTTATACCGAACCGTGATTAGAGGGAACAGGAAGTGGGGATTTTCTTTTGTTGAGACCCGCCATCTTGGTTAAGGCGCAGTCTAGCTTACTAAACACGGAGGAGATAAAACGGGACGCTGCGCTGGCGCGCACCGGACGCACGCAGTGGGCGCGCATCTGGCGCGCCCAAGGCAAGCCCGTCTGCGCCCGTCCGCGCCTCTGACGTGCTGGACTATCATGGTATTAGAATCAGAGGTAAGATGCCTATTAGTGCATATAATCCTCGAATTAGTTATAATACTGGAGACCTTAAAGATCTGAATATTGGTGCGAAATGTTGCCCCCACTCTCTCTCGGTGGGCTCCATGAAAGCATGGAGTTGTGAAACATGCCACTGGACCCTCCCCCTTCCCCCGGCCACCGCCAATATATCTTTTTTAGGGGAAGGCATGCTTGATCAACCCATATTAACCAATCAGCGAGTTAGCAATGATTTAAAATTGATGCTCTTGAATACTCGCTCTATGAAACAGCACGAACACCAAATTTTCGACCTTCTTTCTGAATCTAAGCCTGATGTGCTGTTTCTTACTGAAACATGGCTTCATGAAGGGTCTAACCCTACTATCGCCAATGCCATTCCACCTAACTATCTTATCAAAAGGAAAGATCGTGTAGGGGGATGTGGTGGAGGAGTGGTGATTATTTATAAAAATACGTTCACTTGTACTACCCTTCCCAATCTTGTTTTAGAGAACACTGAAAGCTTGAGCTTCCTTTTAAAAATATCTCCCCATCATTCTATTGCTGGGGTTTTAATCTACCGGCCTCCAGGTCAGGCTAAAAGCTTCCTGGAAGGTTTGAATTTCGCTGTTTCCCCCTTGGTTGCTAAATATGAACAGTGCTTAATTTTAGGTGATTTTAACATTCATATGGATCGGCCACATAATTTGGATTCAACAAAACTGTATGAATCATTAAATATGCTTCATTTTTTTCCATATGTTACCCATCCCACCCAGGAAAAGGGTCATATATTAGATCAAATCTTCTCAACTAAATTAATTGAAATGGCCTTACCTCTCCCCCTGGTCTGGTCAGATCACTATTTATTAACCTTTAGTATTAAAGAAACTTTGGCCCCATCCGCTAAGTCTTATGCACTACGGACTAACAGTTTTAGGTCGTTTAAATCAATGACCTCGGCAGCCGTAGGAGCTTTTCTGGAAGCACATCCTTTTTCCTTTATAGACAGTCTTGCTCCTGATGTATCTTCCTTAGAAAGTTGGCTCGAAACTTGTGTAAATAACATTGCCCCTCTCAAAACCCGGGTAGCTAATAGAGGTAGACCTTCTGCTCCCTGGTTCACGGAAGATCTCAGGAAGAGCAAGAGCCTCTATAAATGTTTAGAAAGGAAATGGAGACAGGACTATGACATACGGGCCAAGCAAACTTACAAGACTTCACTAAAAGCTTACTATATTACGGTTCGCCTGGGAAAAATGAACTTTCTCAACGAAAAAATTGAGAAAGCAGGAAATAAAAGTGAAGAACTTTTTAAAGTTGTAAAAGATTTTACGGCCCCTAATGCCATAAAAAATCCTTTTACTCCAACGAAAGCTTGGATTGACAGCATTGCTCAATTTTTCTTCTCTAAAATCTCTTCTTTACAGGCTACTTTCGTAGCAGCCGGCCTGACTGTCACGGGAATTTGGATAGGCTTTTCCTACAGTTACCTCCGTCTGTGAACTGCCTACTACATATTCCAGAACTTTCATTAGAAAAATCCTTACTCCTTCTCCGTTCTCTTAAGTCAGGATCTCCTGTAGATCCTTGTCCGGCAATAGATTCTGGCTTCGATAGCAGAGGTAATCAATCCGGCAGTTAATCAGGTGCTGAACCTTTCACTATCTATGGGGACAGTACCGGATAACTGGAAACATGGGAAAATTCTTCCTCTTTTAAAAAAAACCCTCTGCTGATCCTTGGACAGCTAGCAATTACAGACCCATTTCACTGCTCCCTGCCTTATCCAAGACTCTGGAGAAATATATAAATCAGGTTCTCTGAGAGTTTGTAGAATCCAACTGTGTTCTCCATGCTAGCCAGTCAGTGGCGTAGCTAGAGCTTCTGGCGCCCGGGGCTATCCCTCAGATTGCCACCCATGGCTAGTAGCAAGGGGCGGGTGGGGCTGGGGAAAAAGGACGGCGAGCAGCGGGGGTGGATTGGCAGGGTTTAAGTTACGACACCACTCTCTATTCCACTGCAGGTGAAAGCGAAGGTTGGAGCTGAGTTTGCTGCGTGCGTCCACCCACTATTTTCTCAAGGTGAACACCATTCACCCTGCCAAGAAGTTGGGCCACACAGAAATATGCTGAACTTGTCCCGGTATCATTTTCAGACTCCTGGACAAGTTACACTAATTATGAGATCCTCCGCTGGCTTCTTGTGAGGCATAAAAGACCCTAGTGATTGTACACCATTCTATCTACTCTTTCTCTCCTCTTTGTATCAGGGATACACTTTAATAATACAGCCCAATATTAACTTTGCACGCCACAAATACAAATTTGCTGAATGTCCTCAGGAATAAAATAGCTTCCTTTTGGGACAGGGCCTTCTAATTTGCATTGGCTAGAGAATGACCTTCCCCTATTGTGCATAAAAAAAACTTAAGACTTGTATGTAATCTGTATTTTATCATTTTGATCTATAATTCTCTATGATTTTCCTTGTTTTTATTGCACTGTTTTTTCCTATTAAGATGTTCTATAGTGCCAGGAATCCAAGGTATACATGCTTGTATTAATAAACCATAGCAGCATAACATCAAATGTGAACTGAGCTCTCGGAGAGCTGTCAGCTGTTATTTGCTCTCCCAATTATCAGCTCGCAGTTTTGAACTGAGCACAAAAAGAACTGTGAACAGTTCACAGCTCACTGAGTGCTCAGTTCACAATTGCAATAAGCGTTTTGAAAGAGCTATGGGTTGTTCTCAGCTGAGGGAATCCTGAGGAGGTCATGAGGGAGAGCCCAAGAAGTGTCACTTGCATGATACTCCCACCTCAGAAACCTCCAATTCCCATCAAAGAGACATTACAAAGAAATATACTCTATTTTGAGAGCGATAACATTTAGAAAGGGATTTGGAAAGAAGATAATGTGTATTAATGAGCCCTTGTAAGACAAAGGAGAGATAAAGGAGGGCCCTGAAGCAGGCCTGGCATATAAGTAACAATCGGGCGTGCAGTGGCCCACCCGAATGTATCCTTGGCCCACCCGAATAAAAATTCCTGTAACAGGGCCTGTTGGGAAGAAGCACTGTGCTGCAACACGCATGTCATGGGTTCAAATACCGGTAATGTGGGCAATTCGTTTGAATCTAGGCAGAAGTAACTATCATTCAAGTGCCTTGGGACAATTTTCTGTTTGTGCGCGATATGACAACAGAACATTTGCGGTCACCCAAAAGGTGACTAAACATGGAGCCGAAAAACAATTTCATCCACACACTTTTGCAAACAATCCCCTCTAACCCAGGATAAAAGAGTATCGCGCGCCACAAGGAGAGGCCCTTCCGTATTCCCGCCATTCTACGTTCCACTCCATCCGTTCAGTGCAGAATGGTTTGATTTCTCACAAAAAGTACGCACCGTTATCGCCATTGGCTAAATCTGTGACTTGAGCAACACCTACAGGCTATGTTCAAATTATGACTACAACTGCCATGATTCCAAGCACAAGTTCAAGTGATATGGTCATATGCTATGTGGCCACACTTCCAGCTTGTCTTGCCTTTTTGGCCGGATTCTAGTTGCGTTTTAAACATTGAAAGTATGTGCCAAAAATATTATCTTAATAGCCAAAACTGGTTGGCGGTGTCGCACATGACAGGCACTAGTTGGTACATATACATTTGTACTCTTAGAATTTAAAATTTATAACGCCGTACATAACAAGTGTTATTAGTGCACTAGTCAATAAGGAGCTCGATTTATCGACCCAGAAGTAAATATAGTGCGGACCCCGACGTGATTAATACAAATCAGCTGCTGATAATACAGACGAGCAGAGAATTGTAGCGCGCTGCAATGATGAATTTTACTCAGATAATGTGCGGAGGGCCTGCATTCGTGCAAACATTGATCAGATCAAATGCTCTTTTGGACAAGTTTTGCTGTTTGCTTTTAAGGGAATGGCTCAAGGGGGTTGCTCGTGTCAATATTATATCAACTGATGAACCAGGGTAAAAAGGGATAACGAAAAAATTCCAAGATGCAACCTATGTTCATAAACCATTTTACGCGAAGGTTTTTCAGAAATAAAAACAGAACACAAAATAACAAAACAAAAACTGATTATAGGAAAGAAGGAGAGAAAATATATTGGTTACATTTCTTGTTACGCATACAAGGCAAATCAGAGAAAATTCAGTATGCCCCACATGCAAAAACCTGTGCGTGCTATGGACTGCTATAACGCCTGGTTGCTCAAACGCTTGAACGCCATTGGCGACGAGGCAGTCACCCACTCTGCTGTTTACATACAGTGGAAGAGCTGCGCGCTCAACAGACATCCAATGAAAGCACTTCTTACCCAGTAACACTGTGGTTAAGGGAAAGGAAACAGACCTGACATCCGACCAGTGTGAAATGCAGACAGTGTCTGCAGCAGATCTGCATTTCCCGGGACGAGACTCCTCCACTCAGAAGAGAGCGCACGTGGTGGTGTGCGGCGTGCGCGATAGTGTGCATCACCGCTGCAGTGCGGGGCTGGCCAAAAATTATGCCCAGGGCCGTCATTGGTAGCGCTTGACGCTCGCTACAAGATTGATGGCCCTGGGACCCACATAAACAGTACGCTGGCGCCGCACCACCACTAAGTTAGGTGGAGGAGGTGCAGAATTTTGTGTGGTGCGGCATTTGGGTGAAAGCAGGTGCGCTTGTACTTACAGTTACACGTGTGGTGTACTGGCTGCTCAGGGACAGCACCAGTGCCACGCAGCTGCCGCTGGCCACCACGAAAATAGTGCTACGCCACTGATTTCACTGCGCCACTTCTGCAACTTAACTGCATCACAATCCTTCCGCCTGCTTCAAGCAGGCGTACGGACTGACGCAGTGCCTTTCACATGGGACTCGCCCATGGGCAATGGCACATTGCTAGAGTTGCCTCAAGTTTCTGGCACACTCCAGCAATGCGTCATTACTGTGCCAACAGATACGTCAGGATTCCTGACGTATCTGTTGACTCCCTGGGACATGGAGCTCCATACAGTAAATACGACGCATCCACGGTGTTGCAAGGAGGGCGCAATAAAAAGTGTTGCATCGCTGTTTTTAACCAGCGATGCCACACTTTTCATAAACTAGGCCCTAAATTATTATCAATGGTTGTTTACAAAATGTACCTAGAAACGCTGCCTTTGAAACAGCTTTCCCCAAAGGAGTGCTGAGGGGGAGCACACAATACCACGTCTAATTACATTCATGTGTGTTTACTTTTCAGCAGTTTTATTGGAGAGCATTTAACACATATTTACTGAAAGTAGCAGTGTCCCTTGCTCACTGTGCTTTAAAATGTGCCATTTCCAATATATTATTACAAACAGTTGTAAATATAGAATAATAACACTTAAAAAATACTGCAAAATGTGCAACATTCTTTTAAATCTCACCCTATTATGTTTTTCATTAAAAGATATTGTGAGGGATCGAAACCCATGCCCATCACCGAGACCCAAGTGTTGTTATTGGGGATCGTGCCCCCCCAAAACACCTACCTCCGGCTACGGGCTGTTTCTGCACCATCTTCCCCTCTGTCTGCACCATCTCCATCTCTGCCTGCACCATCTCACCATTTGCATGCACCATCTCGCCCTCTGCCTGCACCATCTCGCCCTCTGCCTGCACCATCTCGCCCTCTGCCTGCACCATCTCGCCCTCTGGCTGCGCCATCTCACCCTCTGCCTGCGCCATCTTACCCCCTGTCCGCACCATCTCTCTTTGCCTGCAGAAATCTCCCCCTCTGCCTGCACCATATAACTCTCTGACTGCACCATCTCACCCTCTGCCTGCATCATCTCATCGCACCCTCTGCCTGCACCATCTCCCCCTCTGCCTTCACCACCTCTCCTCTGCCTGCACCATCTCACTCTCTGCCTGCACCATCTCTCCCTCTGCCTGCACCATCTCTCCCTCTGCCTGCACCATCTCACTCTCTGCCTGCACCATCTCCCCTTTGCTTGCACCATCTCCCCCTCTGCTGGCAGCATCTCCCGCTTGCCTGCGCTACATTACCCTCTGCCTGCATCATCTCACTCTTGGCCTGTGCCATCTCTCCCTCTGCTGGCACCATCTCACCCACTTCCTGCACCACGTCCCCCTTCCCTGCACCATCTCGCCCTCTGAGGGCACCGTGTCACCCTCTGTCTGCACCAACCCCGCCTGTGCCTGCACCATCTCACCTTCTGCACATCTTCCCCTCTGTCTGCACCATCTCTCCCTCTGTCTGCACCATCTCACCCTCTGCACATCTAGCCTCTGCCTGCACCATTTTCCCCTCTGCCTGTCCTGTCTCGCCCTCTGCCTGCACCATCTCACCCCCTGCACATCTCCCCCTCTGCGTGCACCATCTCCCCCTCTGCCTGCACCGCCTCCCCTTGTGTCTGCTTCTCTTGTAACCCTTTCCTTATTACCTTCTATCCACCCCCACCGATGCTTTCTGTCTCCCAGTTCACAGTTCTTCTAAATGTGACGGAAAATAAACTCTGGTGAAATGTGCTTTGAATTCGTGCGCGCGACACTAAATGAAAAGTTTAAATAAACAGAGAAGACACACTCACCCTCACCTTCACTCTGCCTTCGAACACACCGCAGGGACTGGGGAGGACTGGTCAGGCTGGGAGCAGGAAGCGTCTAAAACGAGGGGTTTTATGGAGAAGGGAAAGATAGCCATGTAGCTTTGCTTGCAGTAGACACCGCGGGGCTGGCCACAAATTGTTCCCAGGGCCGTCATTGGTAGCGCTTTACGCTCGCTACAAGATTGACAGCCCTGGGACCCACATAAACAGTACGCCGGGCCCGGCGCCGCACCACCACTATGTTAGGTGAAGCAGCATTTTGTGTGGTGCGGTATTTGGGTGCAAGCAGGTGCGCTTGCACGTACAGTAACACGTGTGGTGTACTGCCTGCTCAGTGACAGCACCAGTGCCACGCAGCTGCCGCTGGACGCCCCGAAAATAGTGCCGCCTGGGGCGGACCGCCCCCACCGCCCCCCCCCTAGCTACGCCATTGTAGCCAGTCAGGCTTTTGTGCCAACTATAGCACCGAAACAGCTCTCCTCGAGATATCGGAGTCTATAAAAGTCACCTTGGATAAAGGTGGGAGAGCAGCATTGGTATTACTGGATTTATCCGCGGCCTTCGATACCGTACCCAATGACCTTCTTCTCGAGCGTCTCTGTTGGTGCGGTATTGGGGGCAATGCCCCACAATGGTTCCGGTCTTACCTTACCAATCGCCAGCAAGCTGTTTGGTCCCCTCCTTTTGAGGCCCCCATTCAATCAATGAATGTGGGAGTTCCCCAGGGCTCTATCCTGAGCCCCACATTGTTTAATTATATGTGGCTCCCCTGGCACTGTTGGTTGAATCTTTTGGTGCTCGAATCGTCTCTTATGCGGACGATATGCAACTACTGTTCACATGTGCCAAGGGTTAAGCATTGGATGGGAAGATGATTAACCTATGCCTCTCGGCGGTGTTTAACTGGTTTAATGTAAACCATCTTCGATGTAATTCTGAAAAATCAGAAATGATTTTTTTCGGTTGTTCACCGGACGATGAATGGCGTGAATGGTGGCCATCTAATATGTCTCCTCCAACTGGTTTGGGCACTACGGTCAAGAACCTGGTGGTTAAATTGGACAATAATCTTTCCATGACTGCGCAGGTTCAATCAGTGGTGGGTACTTGTTTTGGACTGCTTAGGATGATGCGTAACTTTTTACCACTACTTTCTATGTCCCACAGGAAGATAGTCGTGCAAGCCTTGATACTTTCTCGGCTCGACTATGTGAATGTTCTTTACCTCGGCCTCCCTGAGTATTTGTTTAATCGACTTCAGGTAGCCCAAAATGCTGCTGCCCAAGCAATTTTTTTAGCTTATCGTCGCACTCACACGACCCCTCTCCTTAGAACACTCCATTGGCTCCCAGTCCGTAAGAGGGTATCCTTTAAAGCACTGGTATTGGCCTTTAAGGCCTTCCATAACGTCGGTGCTCCTTACTTAAGGGCTAGATGCCAGCAGTATGTACCCGTACGCAGCCTGCGGTCCTCATCCTCCTGTTTGCTATTTACCCCTAGGTTCTATCGTGCTCGGCTGGGAGGTCGATCTTTTCAGGTACTGGTATCTGCACTCTGGAATAACTTACCTTCTGAGTTGCGCTGGAAAAATGATCTTCTGCGCTTTCGTCACAAACTAAAAACGCTGCTGTTCTCAAGATCGGTGTCCTAGGTGTCTGATTGTTGAGGGTTATTTGTTGTGGGTTCCATGTTAGCGCCGGGACACTCCTGGGAGTAGCCGTGCGCTCTATAAATACCCAGTAACATTAACATTAACATTAACCCTAAAACAGGACAGTACCTCACCAAAATGGTGCAACCATTATGGTTTGCGCAATATCATACAAAAGAAATAGCTTGGTAGCCATCTTGCCTTGTGCTTATTTAAATCGCAGAAATCCTTCCAAGAGGATTCTGGTGATGTTGGGGAGAAGGAAGGAGAGGTCAATTGCGTCCCCCAGTCAGGCCCTAGGAAGAGGACCGCAAGCGGATACACAGACAGGCCAGCACCTCAAAGTAAGGCCTTTTGCAGCCTGCTGGTTGCTGGGCTGCGCATTCCACTTCTCTGAGCGGGATGCACAAGAGACTGTCAGGCACCCCACGGTGCAACAGTATGCCCCCTCCTGAAACTCTGGGTTTCTCAGGAAATTGGCTAAATAAGCACTAGACCATGACCGGAGCATGAACTGTGGAAGCATCCTCCCATGATCTCACACTAAATGGTTAGATAAGTTTTCAACTGAGAACTTTCCAAGCAAAGGGCAACCGAACCCTAAAGGCCACAGGATTGACGATTTGAAGAATCTTGAAAGGACTAGAACTGAAGTTTGAATTTATTCAGAGATAGGTGGGCAGGCAAAAACTTGGAGGAAAGCCAAACCCTGTCCCCAACCTGATTAGCAGGGAACTGAGGCAGATGGGTGCCAGTAGAGGATTTCATCCTCTTTTTTGACTTATGTAAATTTAGAACAATTTTACATCGAACTAGTTGGAGATGTTAAAAAATCCAGCAGCTGCGGGGACAGAGATGAGTCCCTGTGAACGTGAAGGGAAGGATCAGGAATGAAGACCTGTCTCCCTGAAAAATTGTGAAGTTATGTTAGCACTGTCAACTGAATTAATATAAGAGAACTCAGCCAGGTACAAATAGGTAGACCAGTCATTCTGAGTAGAATTATAAAATTATCTGAGGTATTGTTCTAGACTCTGTTTTTTTTTTGTTGTTTATTTATGCTTTTCTGTTTTCATACAAAAACCACAACAAACGTGATATAATCTTTCAGAAGGCGGCATTGCCATAATACACTTAGGACACGCATGTACATGACATAACTCATACGGTACCACGGTACAAAACCCAGGGCATGTGGATTCACAGATACAACAATCACAGAAAATACAGTGCAGGGCTATCATGCGTGAGAGAACAGACGACCAGCCTTGGGCTTCAGACATCCTCAACTGCCAACAAATAGGATGTGAGCGGTCCCCAGATATCCCGCGGTTTGGACTTAGCAGGCAGTTCCTCTGCGTAACACGTGAATTGGTCCCGGCAATATGTCAAATCCTGCAGCCATTGCTTAGTGGTAGGTATTGCCCTACTGCCCCAGCACAGGGAGATCCTACGTTTAGCCAGGAGTAGTGCTATGGATACAAATTTTTTGCTTGATTGTTTCACCTTAACCCCAACCCCCAGCAGACATAGCTGTGGACCCCAGTCCACCGCTTCGGCAATCATTTGGCCAAGAGCTCTTGTAATCAAGCCCCAATACTCATTGATTTTGGGACAGCCCCACGCTAGATGATAAAAGTCAGCCCCCGGGGCGCCACAACGCTTACAAATGTCCGCTGGCTGTAGCCCATACCGATGGAGCTGCGCCAGAGTGTAGTAAAGTTGATGCAAATATTTATAGTGTACGAGTCTCAAATTACCATTTGCTGTCAGTTTACCTATTAGACGGCAGCTATCCAACCAGTCATTCTCAGATAACGGCTCCTGAAGCACAGCATTCCACCTGGCCAGCGCAGCCGCCTCCTCCGATGGCACCTCCCTCTGTGACGTGTTATAAAGCCGAGTAACTAATTTGGCTCTAGACGTAGCAGTGTAGAGCAATTGCAGCGCCTCCAGCGATGGAGGCTCCATAGGAAAGGTAGGGTATAGGGCCCGCATCGCAGAGCGCAGTCTAGTGAGGGCAAAAATATGCATAGCGGAGACGTTGGCTCGGGTACTGATACTATCGAAAGCGATGAAGCGGCCATTCGGGAACACATCTGCCATTGTGGTCAGCTCCATGTCTTTAAGGAGGTGCCGCATGCCAGTTTCACCAGTGACCGAGAGGTCCGAGTGACAGAGGAGCGGCATCGCAGGTACATATAACGGCAGCTTATTCGCTCGCCTGCCTAGTTCGCGCCAGGCCCCAGCTGTAGTCTGCACAGTATCGACTTCCCCCTTTTCAAACACCGTATAATCATTTACTATCATCGCCTTGAGTGGTATAGGGCGGACCACACCGGCCTCCACCTCCCCTTGTGTCTGCTTCTCTTGTAACCCTTTCCTTATTACCTTCTATCCACCCCCACCAATGCTTTCTGTCTCCCAGTTCACAGCTCTTCTAAATGTGACGGAAAATAAACTCTGGTGAAATGTGCTTTGAATTCGTGCGCGCGACACTAAATGAAAAGTTTAAATAAACAGAGAAGACACACTCACCCTCACCTTCACTCTGCCTTCGAACACACCGCAGGGACTGGGGAGGACTGGTCAGGCTGGGAGCAGGAAGCGTCTAAAACGAGGGGTTTTATGGAGAAGGGAAAGATAGCCATGTAGCTTTGCTTGCAGTAGACACCGCGGGGCTGGCCACAAATTGTTCCCAGGGCCGTCATTGGTAGCGCTTTACGCTCGCTACAAGATTGACGGCCCTGGGACCCACATAAACAGTACGCCGGGCCCGGCGCCGCACCACCACTATGTCAGGTGAAGCAGCATTTTGTGTGGTGCGGTATTTGGGTGCAAGCAGGTGCGCTTGCACGTACAGTAACACGTGTGGTGTACTGGCTGCTCAGTGACAGCTCCAGTGCCACGCAGCTGCCGCTGGACGCCCCGAAAATAGTGCCGCCTGGGGCGGAACGCCCCCACCGCCCCCCCCTAGCTACGCCATTGTAGCCAGTCAGGCTTTTGTGCCAACTATAGCACCGAAACAGCTCTCCTCGAGATATCGGAGTCTATAAAAGTCACCTTGGATAAAGGTGGGAGAGCAGCATTGGTATTGCTGGATTTATCTGCGGCCTTCGATACCGTACCCAATGACCTTCTTCTCGAGCGTCTCTGTTGGTGCGGTATTGGGGGCAATGCCCCACAATGGTTCCGGTCTTACCTTACCAATCGCCAGCAAGCTGTTTGGTCCCCTCCTTTTGAGGCCCCCATTCAATCAATGAATGTGGGAGTTCCCCAGGGCTCTATCCTGAGCCCCACATTGTTTAATTATATGTGGCTCCCCTGGCACTGTTGGTTGAATCTTTTGGTGCTCGAATCGTCTCTTATGCGGACGATATGCAACTACTGTTCACATGTGCCAAGGGTTAAGCATTGGATGGGAAGATGATTAACCTATGCCTCTCGGCGGTGTTTAACTGGTTTAATGTAAACCATCTTCGATGTAATTCTGAAAAAGCAGAAATGATTTTTTTCGTTTGTTCACCGGACGATGAATGGCGTGAATGGTGGCCATCTAATATGTCTCCTCCAACTGGTTTGGGCACTACGGTCAAGAACCTGGGGGTTAAATTGGACAATAATCTTTCCATGACTGCCCAGGTTCAATCAGTGGTGGGTACTTGTTTTGGACTGCTTAGTATGATGCGTAACTTTTTACCACTACTTTCTATGTCCCACAGGAAGATAGTCGTGCAAGCCTTGATACTTTCTCGGCTCGACTATGTGAATGTTCTTTACCTCGGCTTCCCTGAGTATTTGTTTAATCGACTTCAGGTAGCCCAAAATGCTGCTGCCCGAGCAATTTTTTTAGCTTATCGTCGCACTCACACGACCCCTCTCCTTAGAACACTCCATTGGCTCCCAGTCCGTAAGAGGGTATCCTTTAAAGCACTGGTATTGGCCTTTAAGGCCTTCCATAATGTTGGTGCTCCTTACTTAAGGGCTAGATGCCAGCAGTATGTACCCGTACGCAGCCTGCGGTCCTCATCCTCCTGTTTGCTATTTACCCCTAGGTTCTATCGTGCTCGGCTGGAAGGTCGATCTTTTCAGGTACTGGTATCTGCACTCTGGAATAACTTACCTTCTGAGTTGCGCTGGAAAAATGATCTTCTGCGCTTTCGTCACAAACTAAAAACGCTGCTGTTCTCAAGATCGGTGTCCTAGGTGTCTGATTGTTGAGGGTTATTTGTTGTGGGTTCCATGTTAGCGCCGGGACACTCCTGGGAGTAGCCGTGCGCTCTATAAATACCCAGTAACATTCACATTAACATTAACCCTAAAACAGGACAGTACCTCACCAAAATGGTGCAACCATTATGGTTTGCGCAATATCATACAAAAGAAATAGCTTGGTAGCCATCTTGCCTTGTGCTTATTTAAATCGCAGAAATCCTTCCAAGAGGATTCTGGGAATGTTGGGGAGAAGGAAGGAGAGGTCAATTGCGTCCCCCAGTCAGGCCCTAGGAAGAGGACCACATGTGGAATATAGGCTGGGTCGTGTTGCCAATAGTAAGCATAATGCGCCTGCGCGCAAAGGTAGTAGAGGTAAAGGTCAGGTGCCGAAAAGCCGCCCTGATCATATGGAAGGGTGAGAGTCTCCCACCTAAGGTGAGGCTTTTTACCTCCCCAGGCTAGCGTGATCAAAAGAGAGCGCAGCTTGCCAAAAAAGTGTCGTGTCAGACGCACCGGGATATTCAAGAAAAGATATAAGAAACGCGGGAGAACCACCATTTTCATCAGCGCTATCCGGTCCGCGAACGAGAGCGGCAACTTAATCCACCTAGTCACCTGCTCCTCGAGCCGCGCGACGGCAGTGCCGAAGTTAGCTTGTATGACGGCCTGCGGGTCCCTACACAGCCACATTCCTAAATATTTCACAGCGTCTGAGCACCACGCTAGGGGGTATTCCACGTCAAACGGCTGTGTACTTTCCGTGAGCGGCAGTATAGTCGACTTGGACCAGTTGATGCCCAGGCCCGAAAAGCGCTCGAACCGAACATATTCTCGAATAAGCTGCACAAGAAATTTCACCGGCTCACGGACATACAACACCATGTCGTCCGCGTACATAGAGACTGCAAGCGGACGTTGCAAAAACTGCAAGGCCGTCTGGGCATGACGCTGCCGCAAGATGCAAGCCAGGGGCTCCAACACCAGTGCAAATAATAGCGGCGATAGTGGGCATCCCTGCCGCGTACCCCGCTGGATAGGGATTACTTCGGAGAGCTGCCCATTAATCCTAACTCGAGCCACCGGATTAGTATATAATAATTTAATCCAGTTTGTGAAAGCAAATGGAACCCCCATACGGTGCAGGACCGTTATCATATATGACCAGGATATCGAGTCGAACGCTTTCGCAGCGTCTAGGAGGACTGCTATTGCTGGCAGTCCGGGCTCCAAACCATGCAGAACCGCAAAAAGCGTACGCAAATTGTGTGATGTGGATCGAGTGGGGACAAACCCTGACTGATCTGGAAGGACCATAACAGGAAGAAGCAATTGTAGTCGAGTGGCTAATACTTTTGCCAAGATTTTCACATCGGTGTTTATAAGGGACAAGGGAAGATAAGATTCACAGCTGTCAGGGGCCTTTCCCGGTTTTAAGAGAGCAATCATTAGCGCCTCTCGCA
The DNA here is from genome assembly GCF_964204655.1 of Triturus cristatus. Classification (NCBI taxonomy): domain Eukaryota; kingdom Metazoa; phylum Chordata; class Amphibia; order Caudata; family Salamandridae; genus Triturus; species Triturus cristatus. The sequence goes on along the minus strand of NC_140585.1, from coordinate 418,432,445 downwards.
TGGTTGGCGGCAGGCACCGAGCCTCATATGCCTCCTCATACAACTGCTGGAGACGCGGGGCCAACTGATCTATATATTCTTTATAGAATTCGGCCGGCAATCCGTCCGTACCTGCAGCCTTTCCATTTGGCAAAGCTGTGATAGCATCGCGCACTTCACCCAATGTAAGCGGATGCATGAGGAAATCCTGCTGCCTACGAGACAGCCATACCAAAGCGATGTCCTCAAGGTAGCATTCGAGCTCAGCTGCATCTGCAGTGGGCTTATGAGCATACAGCCCAGCAAAGTGATCTACAAAGGCTCGCAGTATACTCTGTGTGTCATAGTGTGTGCCCGCATCAGTGGAGATTGCTTGGATCGTGCATGCTCTATTCTGGGGTTCTAATATACGACTGGCTAACAACCGACCTGGTCAACCCCCCTCCCCGTAATAGCGTGCCTTGCACCGACGTGACATATGGTTTATTTCTTGGTCAGCCAATGTATTGTAGTCCACTATTTTCTCTTTAATGCGCGCCAACGTACAGAGGTCCGCACGGTCCTCATATTGGCGTTCTAAAGCACCTAACTCCTGCTCCAGTTTTAGCATGGAGCGATGCAGCGATCTCAGCACCCCAGCCTGCAGACTAATACAGTTCCCCCGTATAGTCACTTTAAATGCTTCCCACAGCAGTTTGAAAGTCTGAACAGACCCCGTATTCAATGCGAAGTACTCATTAATAGCCTCCCGGATCCCCTCCCGAAAAACCTGATCTAGCAATGAGGACGATTGTAGGCGCCATTGAAAGGGGGGAGGAATGTGAGATGGCAATGTCATATCCAGAGCGACCGGTGAGTGATCCGACAATGTGCGAGGCAGATGCCTCACCATTACGGTCCAGGTACAGATCTCCGGCGTACCGAGCCAGTAGTCCAAGCGGGACCAAGACTGTCGCGCATAGGAATGACACGTACCCTCTCTATCCTGTGGGTGTCTAAAGCGCCAAATGTCTATGAGATTCAGAGATCTCATCCCATCCCGCACAGCTACCGCAGCCCGCCGGAGGGGGAGAGCCGTCGCGGACATCCGATCCAATGCTGGGTCTAAGACCACGTTAAGGTCACCCCCACAGATAATCTCCGCAGGCGATAATTGACAGAGATTGCACCAAATATTATCAAAAAAAACGGGATCATCCACGTTGGGACCATACAAATTTGCAATAGTCAATTTCATGTTATACAGCTGACCTTGCACTATAATAAAGCGTCCTTCGATTCTAGACTCTGATTGAGATGTTCTGGCTGGCCATATTTTTTGGGATGGTAACCAGTGGACAAGGCAACCTCAATCTAACGGGACTTACAAAAATGTTTTCAAAAACTGGAAATGTATTGAGGGCCTCAATCAGAAATGATAACACAAGGTAAACCATGAAGACGAACAATTTTGTGTATACAAATGTGTCCCAATGTTTTGACAGAGGGAAGTTTCTTCAGAGAAGTGAAGTGAGCCATCTTATAAAAAGAATCAACTGTTACCATAATGACTCGGCTCCCTGCTGATGGAGGTAATGCTGTAATAAATTCAGTTGATATAGTGTGCCAGGGCTTATGCATAACAGGTAAAGGATGCAGCAAGCCAGAAGGCTGGTGTGGGAGGGCTTATTTTGAGCCCAGGTTGGACAAGAAGTGACACTTTCAGTACCCCCTTGGATAGAAGGCCACCAGAATGAATGAACTATGAGTTCAGTGAGAAGCTGGCCTGGTATATGATGTGTACTTATGTAAGTGGACACCTTGCACCAGTCCAGACAACCCTTATGGTGATTTAAGAGGTCTTAGACAACCTTAGAAAGCTCTCTAAGTGGTAGCTGTGGAGAGCAGCCTTCAGGCTTAGTCCAGAAGGAGTGTTAAGCAGCTTGTTTTACCAGCATGCAATCTTATAGTATAGATTAAGTGAAAAAGAACTACACAAAGTATTTATAAAAATATGTATTTATTATATAATACTCTCTTACACATAGAAATATCTCCTACCCGGAGATATGCCCAATGCACAGAATACTTTAGCAAAGAAACACAGTAAATAGTACGTAATACACAGTAGAACCCAGGGGGGGACAAAACCATATACTGAGAAAGTGGTGTAAGAACCAAAACTCGGGTCAAGGCAAGGTCAAAAGGACGTAGAAGTGCTGGTGACCCAAGGAACCACCCAAGGTGAGTAGATAGGGACCCCACGGAGAGCGTGTGCAGTGTGGGAACCTGACCGCGTGCTCCGTATAACCCTACTTGTAAGTCGCAGTTGGATTTTTACAGATTAAGGACCCTTCCCAGTGGACCCTGAAGAAACCCCGTTTAAGACAGAAGTTTGAAGAGCCACCCCACCCGTGGATTACCTAGTACCCACGTTAAATTCACCAGGGAAGCCGGGTGCATCATGTGAAGTGGTGTCGGAAACTGCCATTAAACTCAATGGAGGACTTCAGGAAAGTGCTACGGCTGATGAAGAAGAGAGAGTCCAGTGGAATCCGAAGATGAATTCTAGAGACGAGGTACCTGCAAGCAGAGGGAACATAGTCTATGTCACTCTGGAGTGACCAGGAAACGTGGAAGACGAATGCGCTCCGATGTCGAGTGTTGCAGGATGGATGACGATGATCTTGACTCTGCAGCTGTGAGGACCAGGCTACGCTGAGGTGGACCAGGAGCCATGCACGAACTGTCCCACGAAGGATGTCGAGTGCTGAGGGGTCGGTGTGCGGCAGGAGCACCGACAAGCCTTGGCAAATGCAACCAATGCAGGATTTTAAGAAGGAACAACGTCGGAACCAGCAAGGTCCAGGGGACTCAGCAAAAGCAGGAGAGTCAGGGCATGCCCCGAGCAATCAGGGGAGCCCCAAAAAAATATGGGTGACCCTAAAGTGGACCCACACGCTTGAGGCACTGGAGTCGTGTGAGGATCTCAATCCAGCTCACTAAAAGAGGCAGGCCACGATGCACACAATGCGGTGTGGTCCGAGATTCTGGTCTTTGGAGGTGCTGAAGGTTGGGGCTACTTGGAGCCCGAAGATCTTCTTGGAAGGAAGCCAACAAGCCTTTGCAACTGCTAGTTGGCACCGGTTTGGTTATTGCAACCCCCATGAGGGATACTGGCCTCAAACTTGGTGAGAGGGCAGGGCAGGCCTTGGGAGCTGTTGAAAATTACCACCTGTGTTGCAGAACCTTACGGAGTCTGGAGGAGCTCAGGATCAACAGACTGGTCGACTTAGTTGTGGTGCCTGTGAATGCAGGGGAGTGACTCCTTCACTCCAAGGGAGATTCCTTCAGGTGTTTTTGATGCCCACAGGCCTTTGAAGGTTCCTGTATGGTGCACAGGAACAGACGATGTAGGAGACTGAAGGGAGAAGAAGTCGAGCCCAAACGAAGTCCAGCGAAGTCCAGAGTGCCCAGACGGTAGAAGAAGTGATGTCTGATCTGAATCTTATCCCACTGTTATGTTTCATACAGGTACCCTGAAATAGGCTCAGGTAGTAACTAAACCTTTCACGTATATTTTCCCTGCCATTTCACTATATAACGGTTCTTGGTACTGACCTTTTACCTAGTTATGGTACTCTTCTTGGAGTCTCAGCACGACTACCATGGCCTGCATAATAACTATGTATAAGGGTCATTCCTTCCGTCATCCTAGTCCGACGTGACACAACAAGGTAGATCCCCTGAGGGTACCACTTTGGGTATATAAACACCATATCTTTGCTGATACAGTACACGAGAAGAAAGACTTCCATGCTGACATACCTACCCGAGACGCTGAGGTTCCTGCATGCAGACACTCCAGCTCGCAGTGGTCTAACATCCCTTGCGGGGTGTTCATCTCGAGACCAAGACAGGGTCCCACAGTCTCTCGCTTCAGGTAATAGGGTTGGCTTTATCTTAGGGGGATTCTTGGCTCTACACCTACATACCTGCTAGGTACACTTAGGGTCATGTAGTTAGGGTTGCATCGTAGGAGTACGCATTTTATTGTCATGTATTTTTATATCTACCAGTATTCATTGTTTTAGCACTATGGTAGGAATCTACCATCCTTTTACTCTGTTGGTGCTTATAATCATTTATATCTGTTTCTGTCTTATGGTTGTTTCAGCACACCTATTTTACATTAGAATGACGCTAGTTCAATACATGCTTATTGAAAACGTCCCCACCATTTATTCTGTGTATCTCTCTGAGACAAAGTAAGCACGAGTGACTAAGTGAAAAGTACTGTACTGTTTCCACGATCCCTGATGGGACAGAGTGGTCATGTTCGATAGTTGCCAAGACCTATTCTCTCCTTAGTAAGAGGAGTTTACAGTGGCAGTGTGAGCTAGCTGGTATACAGGCGAACATACTCACTGGGGGTGTCTGGAATCGGTCTGGACACCAATCCTCCAGTCTATGTTGTCTAAACACGCAGATCCTAAATAGGTTTATAGGATCTACACGACATGGCACGGCCAACGTTGGTTTGGTACTTATTTAATAGTCAAATCTGAGTAGTTGAGACATGCTGCAGAGACCCATACTCAAATCTAGCCAGAGACATCTGGGGTGGGCAGGCACGTCCTATGTATTGGCTGTAGTTTCATTCAAACTTGAAGGACAAACAGTTCCCTGTTGTACATAAAACCTTATCTCAATTACCTTGCAACTTTTTCCTTTTTTTCAAATAATGGCTGACGAAGAAGCCGCTGCTACAGCACAACGTGCAAACGCAGTACAGGAAAGACAACAAGAAGGTAAAAAAAATATTTCAGAAAATGTCAGAACAGCCCTTACTTTAAAACCAGCAGACTATGGAGTGACCGCTGTGCCTCTCACAAGGCCGGGTCACCCCCTTGCTCCCATCGCCTCCTGCTCCTGCCTACGCCAGCCAGCCTCCTTGCCAGCCTCCTTGCCGCCGCCACCGTCGCCCCCCCAGCCCCCCGAGCGGCCCAGCCACAGCTGAGCCGCCCGCTCGCCACTTTTTCCCGCCGCGGGCCCCCTGCGGCCCCGCCCACCACCGGCCCATTGGCCGCCCCGCTCGCCCAGCCCAGCTGACCCGCCCTCCCGTCCCCCTTTTTATGATGCCCCCAGAGCGACCGCGCAGCGGACGCGCGCAGCGGGAGCACCGATTGAGCGCCAAAGGTAAGCCCGTCTACGCCCGTCCGCGCCTGGACCGCGCCCAGCGCCAGGACCCCTGGCCCCCGCAGACCCCAGCCCACCCGCCGGACGTACGACGCCGCCACCCTCAACGCACTCAACGCCGGCCGAAGCCCAGGATGCTACCGAGCCACCCCGAGACGCACCCACGGACCCTTCTGCTGCAACTCCTGCAAGTTCACCTGCATCCGGACCTGCACTACTCCAGCACCAACCAAGACCAAGACGAGCAACAGCAGCAGCCACCTGAATTGCATCCTGCTCAACACCCGCTCCGTCCACAGATACGCCGTCGAGCTCTGGAACCTGCTCGACACCACAGCCCCAGACGTCGCCTTCCTCACGGAAACCTGGATGAACGCCTGCTCAACGCCCGACATCGCCATCGCCATCCCAGACGGCTACAAGATCATCCGAAGGGACCGCATCAACCACACCGGAGGAGGCATCGCCATCATCCACAGGAACACCATCCGCATCACGACCAACACCGACGACACCCTCGCACCCGCCGAGCACCTGCACTTCCAGGTCCACATCAATCCCAAGACCACCCTCAGAGGCACCCTCATCTACAGACCCCCGGGACCACGCACACAATTCAGCGAAGACATCGCCGACTTCTTCAGCCCGCACGCCCTCCCCTCCGCTGACTACATCCTCCTCGGGGACCTCAACTTCCACCTGGAGAACAACAACGACCGCAACACCACCACCCTGCTGGACAACCTCGCCAACCTCGGACTCAAGCAGCTGGTCACCACCCCCACCCACTACGCCGGACACACACTCGACCCCGTCTTCTCATCCAGCAAGGACATCGCCTTCAGCCACGCCACCGGACTCCACTGGACGGACCACAGCTGCGTCCACTTCAGCTTCAGAAGGACCACGATCCACCACCACCAGCAACAGGTTGCACGCAGAAGCTGTAACAAGATCACAGCCGACCAGCTCGCGACCGCCCTGAGCAAGAACCCACCCACCAGCGCAACGAACCCCAGCCAAGTGGCCACCAACCTCACGAAGTGGATCGGCGACTGCGCAGACGACCTCGCCCCTCTGAAGACCCCGACTAGCAGACCCGGTAGCAAGAAAGCCCCATGGATCACCGACGAACTCAAGAGCTCCAAGAAGAACTGCCGAGCCCTCGAGAGAACCTGGCGCAGAGACCCAACACTGGACAACATGACTGCCCTCAAGCTCGCCACCCGAAAACACCACCAACTCATCCACGCCACCAAGAAAACCGCATTCAAGGAACGACTGGACAACAACGCACACAACAGCAAGGAACTCTTCAACATCGTCAAAGAGCTCTCCAACCCCAACGCCGGTAACAACGACATCACCCCTTCACAAGACCTCTGCAACTCCCTCGCCTCCTACTTCCACAACAAGATCGCGGACATACACAAAAGCTTCAGCACTCAACCGACGCACGCCACGACCGAACCACCACCCCCCACCACCACCCTCTGCGCCTGGACCCCGATCAGCACCGAAGACACCGTCCGCACGATGAACTCCATCCACTCCGGATCTCCTACCGACCCCTGCCCTCACCACGTCTTCAACAAGGCCGACGCTGTCATCGCACCCCACCTGCGGGACATCATCAACACCTCCTTCGACACCGCTACCTTCCCGGAGAGCTGGAAGCACGCCGAACTCAGCGCTCTACTAAAGAAGCCATCAGCCGACCCCACCGACCTCAAGAACTACCGCCCCATCTCGCTGCTCCCGTTTCCTGCAAAAGTCATCGAGAAGACCGTCAACAAGCAGCTGGCCGCCTTCCTCGAGACGAACGGATCCCTCGACCTCTCGCAGTCTGGCTTCCGGGCCAACCACAGCACCAAGACCGCCCTCATCGCAGCCACAGATGACATCCGAGCTCTGCTTGACAACGGAGAAACAGCGGCCCTCATCCTCCTAGACCTCTCCGCGGCCTTCGACACTGTCTGCCACCGTACACTAGTGCAGCAACTCAGCAACGTCGGAATCCAGGAGAAGGCACTGGAGTGGATCATCTCCTTCCTCGCCGGAAGGACACAGAGAGTCCGCCTCCCCCCGTTCAGATCTGAAGCCACCGAAGTCATTTGCGGCGTTCCTCAAGGCTCCTCGCTCAGTCCAACCCTCTTCAACGTGTACATGAGCCCCCTCGCAGACATCGCACGCCAGCACAACCTCAACATCATCTCCTACGCCGACGACACCCGCCACCGCCAGAGCCAACCTCCACGAAGGGATGAAAGAGGTAGCCGAATGGATGAAGAACAGCCGCCTGAAACTGAACTCGGACAAGACGGATGTCCTCATCCTGGGATCCTCACCCTCCGCCTGGAACGACTCCTGGTGGCCCCCCGCCCTAGGCAGCGCACCCAAACCAACAGACCACGCACGCAACCTGGGCTTCATCCTGGACTCCACCCTCTCCATGACCAGACAAGTCAACGCCGTCTCCTCGTCGTGCTTCAACATCCTGCGCATGCTACGAAAGATCTTCCGGTGGATTCCCACCGAGACCAGGAAGACGGTCACCCAGGCCCTCGTCACCAGCCGCCTGGACTACGGCAACTCCCTCTACGCCGGAATCACCGCCAAACTCCAGAAAAGACTTCAGCGGATCCAGAACGCCTCAGCACGACTCATCCTGGACATCCCCCGTCGCAGCCACATCTCCGGACACCTGAGAGACCTGCACTGGCTCCCGGTCACCAAGAGAATCACCTTCCATCTACTCACCCACGCACACAAAGCCCTACACAACCAAGGCCCAGGATACCTCAACAGCCGCCTCAACTTCTACGCTCCCAAACGCCAGCTTCGATCGACCGGCCACGCCCTCGCCACCGTCCCCCGCATCCGAAGAGCCACCACAGGGGGACGGTCCTTCTCCTTCCTCGCCGCCAGGACGTGGAACTCCCTCCCGACCCACCTTCGCCTGACCCAGGACCACCTCGCCTTCAGGAAGCAACTCAAGACCTGGCTGTTCGAGCAGTAGCGGACCCCCCTCCCCTAGCGCCTTGAGACCCTCTGGGTGAGTAGTGCGCTATATAAATGCTTTGATTGATTGATTGATTGATTGAGTCACAGCCATGGGTGGGACAGTAACATTCGTGATTGAGGCACACAAATCATATAAAACTGAGGTATTCTATTCATGGGTTAAATTTCCACAAGCAGATGCACGCACAAATGCATTTCATTCTTACCCTGAAGATGAAATACTATCTGTTTGAGGACATTGAAGTTCCACTGACCTATCAGAAGCACATAAACTAGCTTAAAGGCACCCTCCCACATACAAAAGATAAAGTGAGACTCGGTCCACTCGTAAGAGATGGAGCAACTTGGCCAGTCCTAGCGGCTTACACACCCCAACCAGACATTTGCACAATGCCAGTAGCAGACTTACATCCACTTCATAAAGAAATAATAAAACCTTACAGAAACCAGGCATAGTTTGCGATGAGAACACTCACACTTCAGCCAACAAGGGCTACATCTACAGGACAAATTCCGGGATCTACAACTAAAATAACTCCACTAACGCTACACGCAGTTATGGGTAAAATGCCCACTAGACGTGAGCAAATACCATTCTGGATAGTTCAAAAAATAACACAGCTAGAGGCAGTGTTTCCGCACACCAGCCCACAAGAAAAACACAGAATGCGAACAATCTGCTTGCCAATGGGGATAGCTCCCCAGATGTAGGATTGTACCTCGTGGGGTACAGTTTTCGCTGCCATATATACCAGAACTCATGGTATCCCTTCAATAGCAGTAATACCAGATGTATCAAGACAAATACAGAATGAGTATGGAGCAGAACCTGCTCTGAACTTAGGGATGAAATTGTTAGGAAATGTTGCCCAGATACAAACTATTATATTAGCAAACATGAAAGGGGAGGCAGCAGCAGTGGCAATACACCAACGCCTGAGGGATATCACTCCTTTACAACAGGAATGTGAATTACCTAAAATTATCGAAGATACCTATGCCAAATTAGGTAGAGATAGTTTGGGGGCTAGAGCAAAAAAAACTCAACTCATGGGTGGTCCTGATAAAGATAATTCCAAGCAAGCACCTGATTCTTCTAAGAAACGATGAGATAATAAAAAATAAAAAAAAGAACAGAGAAAATAGGTCTCAATCCAGGGGTGGGTCTCTTAAACAGGAGCGCTCCGACAGGAGATACAACCTTCGGAATAGAGATAACATTAAAAAACCTGACAGGTATCAGGATCCTGATACACATTCATCTCGTTCCTTTCAGGGTTCTTCAAAAAACTCAGAGAGGGAAGGACTGTCAGAACAAAGACAAGAAGAACGTACAAAGTCCAGAGACATGCAGCGCACTTCAGACTGGACTTCCTAAAAAGAAGAGAAACAAAAATCAAAACCTCAATTTAAAAAGAAGAAGGTAGCAGGTCTTAAAGTTAGACATGCCAGGAATTCTGAGGACTCAACTTCTCAACAGGGAATGGGCTCTGACAATGCTAGACAGTGCAGCAGATGTAACGATAGCTCACCAGAACCTGTTAGAATTTCTGGTGACAGCGGAGTTGAATGAAAATATCACGGTGGAAACACCTGATACGAAAGATTAGAGGTCTCTTTTGGGCGAACCTGACTTATGGATATGACATCCTTTTGGCTGAAAATTGTTATGGAGTGCCCAAAGGGAGGGACGGTAATTTTACCGGCTTTTTCTGACCTCATTCCAGTATACTTAAAACATTCATTAGCGCAGGAGTGGACAGTAGCACTTGCTCCAGCATTATATCGCAACCATGTAGGGTGGGATGGTGAGTCACCTCACCATGTAATCCCAGTAAAAACTTCTCCAACTCCACAGAACCGGAGCCAATTAAACAAGAAGCGTAAAAACAGGTCAGGGAGATCTTAGATCAACTTGAATACCAAAGTGTTATAGAAACTTGCACCTCTTCAATGAATAATCCTTTGTTGCCTGTAATAAAACCGGATAATTCATATTGTCTAGTTTTGGACTACAGACATCTGAACACATGCACTAAAACATTTGCAGTACAGAATGCACACAGTGCCGCATTAATGAATAACATTCTGCGGAACAAATACAAAACAACATTAGATATCTCAGATGGATTTGTCTGAACTGGGATGGTGGAGTGAGCTAAAGAATGATGATGGATTAAACCCAGATCAGTTGACTGGGGGTAGGTGCTTGCAATGTTCAACACTCCGTCCATCATCCCCTTTGGTTTTGCTTTGCCAAAATATAGCGCCTGAAAACAGATATTTGATAACATTCTCAGTGCTCGGTTATCAGCATTAATTCTGTCGACTCCACCAAGGGTAGAAGAATAGCCCTGGGTCGTTCTCAGCTAAGGTGACAGAGTTACTTCGGAATTTGGATGAAGAGGCATTGCCCTATGTAGAGGACATTTATCTGACGGATGATGATTTAATGGATCATTTGACCAGGGTGAGCAACATCATTTTGGAGTACGCCTCTGAGGGCTACAAATTCAATTTAAAAAAATCAAAAATAGCCCACCTCAATGTCCTATTTTTGGGATATGAGCTTTCAAATGAAGAGAAAAGCCTGGCAGCTAACTTTTTAGAAAAGTGCACGCTGCTTCAACCTCCTAAATCGTTGAAAAACGTACAGTCCATATTGGGATTCTTACATTTTGGCAGAACTTACATTTTACATTACGCAAAAAAAGTGAAACCTTTCTACGACATAATAAGACCTGATTTTTCAGTTAGGCATTGGACACAGGAACACAAAGATATCCTTTGTTCCTTACAAGCTGACACGATATCTTCCAAACAACTACACACACGTGTAAACACCTCAAATTTGGGGATCTGTGTTATAGCGGGTCAATCCGGGTATACTTACCTAACCTTCAATAAAGGCGAAACAGTACCTATAATATATATATTACACTTGTATACAAACGTGGAAATGCGTTTTGCTTCAACAGAAAAAAATTCTGACAGCAATACAGACTGCTGTAGTGAGAGAAAGAGCACTGGCTCAGGGGAAACTAATAATTGTTGTGACTCTGGTACCGGCCCTAGAGGCTGTTACAAAAGCAAGTGTTCCAAATGCGAAAGCTTTACATCCGAGATGGATACAATGGGCTAATTCTCTCACTGCAACATCATAAATTTGACTCTACACTTAAAACGCAAGCATTCCTGCAATACGAACAAGAATATCCACTCCCAAATGAAATAATGCCTCCAGATCAGTATGAATATATTGTTTACACTGACGGATCTGCTCAGACGGCCATAGGAAGTAAACAACAATACAGCGCCGCATGTGCAATTGTGAAGGGTCGTATGCAGGAAGGCAAGTTCCCTCCTAGCAGTACGAAGATGCAGTCTCTAGGAGACTGCATAGCACAGCTGGCAAAACTAAAAGCACTGTTACTGGCACTGATAAATTCGGATGAAGAATTCCCAACACTGATTGTGTGCGATTCATTTTACTGTGTCCAGTCATATAATGAATATCTTCACTACTGGGGTCAAAAAGGATTTAAAGACTCAAAAGGTTGCACGATCGAGCATAAAATGCTATGGGAACAGGTAGCTAAGTAAAAAAATGAACTACCAAGAGCTCGAGTGACAGCGAAAAGTACTGTACTGTTTCCGCAATCCCTGATGGGACAGAGTTGTCATGTTCGATAGTTGCCAAGAACTATTCTCTCCTTGGTAAGAGGAGTTTACAGTGGCACTGTGAGCTAGCTGGTATACAGGCGAACATACCCGGTAGGGGTGTCTGGAATGAGTTTGGACACCAATTCCACAGTCTATGTTGTCTAAAGGCGCAGATCCTATATAGGTTTATAGAACTACAGGACACCACGACGAATCTAGGGACCTACACCCAAGTAACCCCTTAAGTACCCTAAGGAAAGGGTTGGGACGATTCAGGGGACGCTCCCAGGGGAGGGTCTGGACAGGGGAGAGGTTACTCCCATGCCCTTTGTCCAGTGTCGCGCCAGAGCATGAGCATGGGCCAAAGTGGTTTGAACTTGACTATGCACGGGGACACCAAATGTGCCCCTCATGCAGACTTAGGGGAGCTGGCAAGCACACCCACCCGGTCCCAATACACTAAATCATGTCTGGGAGGTGGTCACACCTCCCTATAACAGGATGCCTATTGTTCTGCCCTCTACTGCTCAAGCTTGGCTCAGCAGCACGAGGGCAGAAATGTGTCTCTGGTCAGCAGTAACCATTTTGTGCTGTCCGGGTCTAGAAGGTTGGCACTGGGAACATGGATAGCCTAACAGAGGGCTCTTCCAGTGCTTGGAATCATACTTCCCACACCGTTTACAGTGTGGGGGTATGATTCCAACATGTTTGATACCAAACATGATAGGATTTGTTGCAGCCAGTTTCGAGATCCTCATTGCGTACTTACGTGGTGCCCCTCTATATGGCATAGGGCTGCTTCACTGACAACCCAGGAGAATGGACTCTGTAGACTGTAGGGGTGTCCTGCTCATGCAGGGGCACCCTCTCACTTATAACCAAACACCCTGCCTTCAGGATTGTAAAGACCTGCTATAGGGGTGACTTATAGGTTTTAAGTGCAGTGACCCTAGATATAGGAAACCTATATCTTTAGTAAGTGGTAATAACACCAGCCTACACAGGCTGCAATGGCAGGCCTGTAGTTCCATTTTGAATGTTCTCTCATGGGTGGAATAATGCATGCTTCAGCCCATGGGGGACCTCTGGGGTACTTATGCCCTGGGTACCTTAGTACCATATACTAGGGACTTATAAGGGTACCCCAGTATCCAATCTGGGATAAACCTAAGTACTGAGCACAACAATTTAAGGGAGAAAGCAGATAGCCTGGGGTCCTGATTAGCAGGATCCCAGTCAGACTAGTCAATAGCAGCTTAGCACCAGGCAAAAAGTGGGAGTAACCATGCAGAAGGATCTTACCTTCCTACATGTTCTAAGGTGGAATTGGTGCCTTTGTGACCAGAAATGGGGTAGTCATGGCATTTTTTTGAGGACTTCAAGTTGTAAACCTTCAGAAGGTATAAATAAGGCGTTGCCTTTAAAGTAGGACTTGTCTTGGCTTCGAATCTGGCCTTGAAAGGATTTCCAATCTTCCTTAGAGACTGTAGAGTAACTTGACAGCACTCTATTAAGGAAAGATCGAGTTGTTTCAATAACTCTCTGTGGTGCCAAGATAGAATGATCAAAGGTGGTCAGAGATTCTTGATATTTGCAAGAAAGGGCATCTGCCAGAGCATTCTTAGTACCAGGAATATGGTGATGGTGAAGTCATGCTGATTGAAAAAATAGACCCAGTGTGTCTTGCGGCTACTCCTGCATTACATGTTTTGAAGGAATTTAGTGATCAGTCCTAATTTCAGAAGGTTCTCGGGCTCCAATCAGGAAATTTCTCCATTGAATGCAAACCAGTTTCATGGCTAAGAGTTCTCGTTTCAACACTGAATAATTCCTTTCAGAATCAGACAGGATATATGAGAGGTAGAAAATGGAGTGTTGAAGGCCGTCATCTTCTTGTTGTTGTAACAGAACAGCACCGACGGCTCGGTCAGAGACATCCATTTCAAAGATTAATTTCTTTTGCAGGATCAGTATATTGGATCTTGGGTGATGGCTTCTTTGAGTTTAATAAAGGGTTTCTCAGTTTAAGTATCTCACTTGAACCCGTGATGAAGATTTTCTTTCTTTAACCCCTTCGCTGCGGCGGTAATTCCGCCGCAGCGCTGGGGGGTGGGGGGGCAGCGCGGTGGCGCTGTGCTCATGACGGAGCCACTCCGTCATGAGCCACGGTTGAGCTGTGCTCATGACGGAGTGGTTCCGTCATGACTCCGCCCAGTTGCATTGTCCCCCCGCACAGGCGGGGAAACAGCGCCGCGTGGGAGGAGCGGCCGGCAACGGTCGCGGCATGACGGAACCACTCCGTCATGAGCACAGCGCGACCGTGGCTCATGACGGAGTGGTTCCGTCATGAGCGGGGAAGGGGTTAAGATTCGGGATATGTTACTAGTTAAGAGGCATAATCTCCAATGAATTGCTGATAAAAATTGGCTAAGAGAAACACTTTGTTTCTTTAAAGGTAGGTGGTGTAGGCCAATCTAGAATGGTAGAAGCCTTCTGATGGTCCATTGCAATTCTAGTGTTATTTAGGAGAAAGTCTAAATATTGTACCTATACATGGTCAAACATGCACTTTTTGAGACTTACAATATAGCTGATTTTGCTGTAACCTAGTAAGTACTTGAGTGACATGTTAAATATGAAGAGACTTATCTGTAGGAAAGACTAGAATGTCATTCGGATAAACTACAACAAATTGGTTGAGTTTATCCTCAAAAATATTTTCCATGAAGCGCTGAAAGATCCCTGAGGCACCGCTCAATCCGATTGGCATGACACTATATTAAACCAACCCAGAGAGGTTCTAAAGCTGTATTCTACTCATCTCATTCTTTGATTCACAGCAGATGGTAGGCCTCATGAATGTCCAATTTGGTGAATGCTGTGGCACCCCGCACAGATTCTGAGATATCTTTAATGAGAGCTAAGGGGAAATTATCTTTAATGGTCATTTTATTAAGGCTTCTGAAGTCTATGAACGGCCTCATTTCAATAGATTTTTCAGGGACAAAAAACACATAGAGACCCAAACGGGTGAAGTGAAGTGAGACCAGCTTGGTGATTTGCTTCCAGATATGGTCTTAAGACCTTCTTTTCTGACTATGAAAGGGAGTAGATTCTCCAGAGTGGAATGGCAGCTATAGGTTAAATGGGAATGGCACAGTCAAATTCTCGATGGGGGTAATGAGACTTCTTTGGGTTTCAGAAACAGGTTTGTAAATACTTCATAGTGAACAAGGATACCTTGGAGGACATTGATGGTATCATGGCCAGCCAAAAGACTCTTGGAAATTGCCCTAGGGTTCCAATAATGTTCAGTAGCCTAGCAGAATTGATGACAGAAATAGGAAGACAGAGAAATGGTCCCAGTTTTCCAATTAATGTACGGGTTGTGTCGAACAACCCATAGAATCCCTAATATCATACCATGATTAGGCGATGCAAAAAGATCAAATGAAACTGCCTCATAATGTCTTCCACAAGTTAACTTCAGAGAGAGGGACATCTCCTTAACTGGTCCTTAACTGGTCCAGAGACCAATGGTGTTACATCAACAGTGTGCAACTGTTCTAGGAAATCTTTAGAAATGTGTAGGATCCTTCTTTTGTGAGTCCAGCTGATGTCTAAACTAAAACTACTTTCAGGATTTCCAGTTGCCTGGGCCAGAGAAAAAGTGATACCTGCATTTTTCTTGATGTACAGATCAAAAGGATAAAATATATTCTTGTCCCTCCCCTTCTACAGAGTACAGAGAACGGTGTAGGAAAGAGCCCCTTTCTGCATGGTTACCCCCACTTTTGCCTGACACATGATGCACTTTGACTTGATGTGCCCAGGGTCCCAAACAATCAGGTGCCTGTACTCTTTTCCAAAGCTGTACCTTTGTACCCACAATTGCCACATGCCTGGCCACAGGTAGGCCCCTTGTAAAAGGTACCATGGGTACCAAGGCCACTGTGACTAGGGAACGCCTCTAATGGCTGCAGCACCTATTGCGCTCCCCTTGGAGGCCATGTACCTTAACACCCACACACTGCCATTGCAGGTTGTGTGTTTTGGTGCACAGAAAAGTGAAGAGTCGACATGGCACACAACACTGTGTTCCCTGCCTGCAACCCACTTTTTGGGGCCTAGGTAAGTAACCCCGTGAACTAGCCCCCAGGTGAGGCTACAGTGGCATGAGCCCCGTACCTCTATTTATTTATTTATTTATAACATTTATTGAGTGCACTGTTACCCATGGGTGTCCTGGCGCTATGTGAAATCTTACCTGAGGATCGAAACCAAGGTCATGCTAATCAGCAAACAACCAAGGTTTTAAAGCTTTCCGGACATACCTCTCAGATACAGAGGAAGCTTATTCCAAGCTCTGGCTGCATTAACTACAAAGCTTTTTCCACCCCATGTGGCCTTCTTTACAAACGGCACATAAACCAGTTTGGCGTCGGATGAACGTAAATGTCTATTTGGTGTTTAGCAGTACAGCCGCTCTTTGAGATAGGCCGGTCCTGCTCCATAAAGTGCCTTGTGAACAAGACAGAGTGCTTTGAACCGGGTACGCTTCCTGACTGGGAGCCAGTGCAGTTTCCATATCTCTTTCGCTATTGGAGCATATTTTGGAATGCCCGACACCAGTCTAGCAGCGTCATTCTGCAGGAGCTGCAGCCTCTGTCTTAAGCCCTCCTGAATGTTAAAATACAGACTATTGCAGTAGTCCAGCCTCGACATGGTGAGGGCAGTAATAACTGTTTTGCGGCATTCTGTGGGTAGCAATGACAACATTTTCTTGCAGGACCTAAGAACAAAAGAAGTAGCCAAAGTCACTGAATTTATTTGGTCTTTGAAATTGAGCTTCTGGTCCACCCACACACCTAGGTTTTTAACCTTCCTGTTGGGTGCGGGGAGGGGCCCACGGCGTCTGGCCACCATTCCGGCGTCCAAAAATTGGGATCATTGCTAAAACATACCACCTCCGTCTTGCTGGAGTTCAATTTGAGGCAGTTTTGGGCCATCCAAATCCCTATGGCATTCATACACCCTGTAAAACGGAGAGCCGTGCTCTTTACCTCAGATGGGAGAAAAGACACCACAATTTGAGTATCATCCGCATAAGTAGTCAGACTAAACCCAAATGATCGAATAAGAGGCTCCAGAGAGGATACATATATATTGAATAATGTCGGACTCAATGAGGACCCCTGCGGGACCCCACATAGCTATGTAAAAGGTTCTGATACGAATTCCCCCAGAGCCACCCGCTGACTCCGGTTCGACAAAAATGATCCTAAAAGTCTCCAAGCTGAACCCTGTACCCCAATCTCCTGCAGCTGGTCCATCAACAGGTCGCGATGGACCGTATCAAATGCTGCAGAGTGATCTAGCATAATCAGAGCAGCCTTGCCACCTTGATCTCAAATAGTCCGTATCTCTTCAGTAGATTTCAAAAGTGCCGCTTCAGTACTGTGACCCCCTCGAAAGTCATACTGAGTTTGATCCAGAGCTTGTGTAAGTTCCAGAAATTGGCTAAGTTGCGTATTTAAATTTCTCTCGAAAATTTTATACGGTATCGGAAGTCTGGATATTGGCCTGAAATTACTAGGATCCTTAATGTCAAGATTGGGTTTCTTTATTAAGGGCAGAATAGAGGTTGTTTTCCAGTCTAGCGGATAATGCCCCTCTCTGTACATCAAATTAAAGATGGGTGTCAGGACTCGAGCGACTACAGTGTCTAAGTCCATTCTTAGACATTGTAAGTGTAGTAAAGCCACTACGAGTATATGGTCTGGGAGTTGGTCATTACAAACTCTATGGCTCCATAAAGGATTTACTAAAACCTGGAAAGTTTGGTAGCAAATGTCTCAGCACATTAAACCCACAGTCATGTCAGTGTGAGACTTACTGTAAAATGCACACAGAGGGCATCTTATGGATGCCCCTCGAAAAATGACCAGCCCTGGTGTGGTTTCTGAATGGCTACTCAGCATTTGCCGCCACCACCAGACAGGTTTTTGGACCCAGAATGTCTCTGCTCTCTGGGTCCAGAAACAAAGCCTATCCTGGGCAGAGCTGTCATGCCTCCTACCCCAGGATGGGTTGGGTTCATGAAAGGCGAACTTCAAAGGCCTGCCGCCTTTGTAAGCTGTCCATGCCTTTTGCTGCCCCCAGCAACTGTCTCCCAGTGGTTCTGACCCCCACTTTGGGCGGGAGAATCAGTGGGAAAATCGAGGTAGGAGGAGAGGTGGGCTCACCTTTGCCAACCCCACCCCTCAGATGAGGTGAAGCAGACATCTCAGTCCCCTTCCTCTTGGAGGTGAGAGGACCTAACTAATTAGGAAGAGGGTCATGCCCCCCCTCCCACTGGAGGGTGGAATAATAGGGGATGTACTCACCCCAATGAAGGGACCCATTGGTCCTTACCTGCACACCCCTGTAATGCCCCTAAATTTAGTAGTATTTAAGGGCAACCCTGAACCTTGCCTCTTCAGATTCGAGGATGAAAGAGGAAGGACTGAAGAGCCGTGCTGGCCCAGGAAGAAAAGGGCCCCTACTGCTTTGGCTCCAGCCCCAACGGCCTGTCCTGACTTCAACCTGCCTACAGCGAGAACCCCGTTTTGTCCAGCAGTCCCCCAGAGCCTGGAGGACCTGCCCTGAACTCATCTAATTGATTCTGTATCCAGTGAGCTCCGGATTTGCTCAAGCAAAGACTCACCCACAGAAACCGGATCCCGGCGGCTCAGCGATTTTGCACCACTCTGCCTCTGACACCTGCATCCGAGTTCGAGTGGCCCATCAACACGAGGAGGTCTCCCCAGTAATCCTGACCTGGGGTCAGGTGATCCCTGACCTCCCTCAAGCTTCAAGACGACGCCTGTAGCCTCAACGTGAAGGGTCTCTCTGACCGGAGCTGGTAAGAGAACCAGACACCAAAAAACACCCCTGCACCCGATGCCCCACGGCCTTGGGTGGCCCAACCGAGGGTGTCCAAGCATCACACAAGAATCCAACTTACCTCTCCAGCCGGTGGTCTCCTTCAGGAAGTTTCCCTGCCAAAACCTGTATCCTCTTAGCCGAACCGATGGTCTCCATTGAAATATACAGGGTCCCTGACATTTCCTTGGCACACTGCCACTGGCCACCCCTGTGCTGCTGGTGGTGCAGCTCCTGTGCTGACTGTTGGTCCCTTCAGTGCAGACCTGAACCCCAGGAGCGTTGCTCCCACACCTGAGTAGCCTGCTCGTATCTGGCCCCTGACCGAAGGCCTCATTAGCCCCATTGGCTAACGTTGGGCCCCTCCACTCTGCACCCGGCCGCCTCAGTGCCGCTGGTGTTGCAAATTGACTGTCAACCTAGACCTTGGGGAACCTTGGTCTTAATCCCTAAAACTCCCACTCATAAGTCACTTACTTACCTGAGAACCGTTAATCCTTTGTCTCCCATAGGAATTAATGTTACGAGTTTTGTTCCTAAAAATGTTGAGTTGAAGTTTTGTATGAAAGAAAAAGTAACTAAACTGTAAACCTTCAAAAGTCTTGCTTACCTTGTAATGTAAGATTCCCTGTGTGGTATCTAGGCATACCATCTGAGTAGTCGATGTAATCTAAAAGTAATCCTAAAGTGAAGACGGTGTAATTTAAACTGTTTTTGAACCTAATACAAACATGTAATGATTGCAAATTCAACCACAACTGCATTTCCTTGTAAAGTATTGCATTTGAGATTATATTGGATGTCCACAGGCCTTGTGAAGAACCTATATGGAGCAGAGGCATGGACATTGCAGAAGACTGGCAGGACGACGAGACCAGGAGCAGCAGGAGTCTTCCCAGTTGCAGTCTCGGTCCCCAAAGCGAAGTCCAGCGAAGTCCAAAGTGCCAAGACGGTTGAAGTGGAAGTGGTTTCGGATCTGAATCTTGTCCCACGATGAATCTATGGACCCACCCACAGGTAAACTCTTAAGTACCCTAAGGAAAGGGTTGGGACGATTCAGGGGTCTCTCCCAGAGGGGCGGCTGGACAGAGGGGTGGATACTCCCATGTCCTTTGTCCAGTTTTGCGCCAGAGTGGGAGCCAACAGCTCCCATAACTGGTATCAACAGGAGGGCACCAAAGTTGCCCTTCAAGCAGTATAGTGGCACTGGCAAGCACCTCATCCTGTCCCAGTAAACTAAGTCCTGTCTGGGAGGTTGTCACACTTCCCTGTGACGGGAAACCTATTGTCCTGCCTTCCCCTGCTCTGGCTTGCTGTCCGTGTCTAGAAGACAGGTACCGGGAGCACTGAGGGCCTTTGTTCATTAATGTATTAATGTACGGGTACCAATAAGTGTTCACTGTATATACTATTGTTTTTCTGCGCCATTTTCCGCTGTTTTTATCCCTTCACTTGTCACTTGCGCCATTCACCTTTTCACAAGCACTTGTGCACAGTTATGTACAGGTTACATGACATTTAATGTAACAAAGTGCTTTTGTTTTGACCTTTCAATCAAATATATGGAAAAGTGTTTTTGCATTTATTGTTTCCTGGTTTCTTGTCTCCATTTGGTTCCCCCCGTCTTTCCCTCTTCCTGGCAACATGTTATGTGCATATCCCTTTCTCTAATTGTCAACTAAATACTAACCTGTTGAGACATTGTTGTATGCTATGTACAATTTAGGGAAGTAGCACAGAGACTGGGGTCTTGATTAGGACGATCCCAGTCAGACTAGCCTGTGAAACATAGCAAAACCAGGCAAAAAGTGGGGGTAACCACTCAGAAGGATCCTACCTTTCTACATCATGCCAGTTATGTCATTCTCATTAAAGCATACACGGAAATTCTTTTGCAAAGTATTAGTCCTAGTCAAATCGGCCTCGTACTTCTGAGCTAATTCTGATAATCTCTCACAAGCCTATCCTGCACAACTGGCAACATCTTTACACATGTACAGAAGTTCACTCTCTTGGTAGCTATCTAATCGGGACAAATCCAGGTTTCCTATTACCATTTCGTCCAATTCTAGCTTTAATTTTGCCACATCCACAGCATTTTCTCTCACTGGTGACTGAATTACCACCTTGCTTAATCCTGAACTTGCACTTTCCCTTGTGTGTTCGACTAAACCCTTAAGCCATTTATCAAATTCTTGAGCAATAGGACTCATCTGTGCTATAGGGGCATTACTTGGTGATCTTTGAGTGAACCCCTCTGTAGGGGTGAATCCTGTCTGGTTCATAGTTACATCTGCACTTCCACCACAAGAAGTACTCACTTGAGTCGGGACTAAAGGTACTTGAGGAAATCCTACCAGTCTCAGGTCCATAGGCGTGTTACCTGTGGCACCCATTCCAGTAAGAACTGCCATATTATGTGTTGTGTTCCCTGTCGATCTAGGCTTATACAGAGGATTATACAGAGAAACTATGGAGCCAAGAGTAGGTGGGACAGTATGTGCACCTGGGGCATTAAAAAAGATAGGGTTAATAGGAGTATTAATCCCTGTGCTCTCTCCCGTCTGATTAAAACTTGTGTTCACTGGTGCGGTGGTAGCTCCTGGCTTTCCACTCATTCCCTCCAATTGAGGCTCATTGTGCAGAGGTAGACGCTCTGGCAACAATGCACTCAAAAGATCATCACTAGAATCATTATGACATGCTTCATCTTCACTCTGTATTTTCTGTCTTATCACCCTTTTTCTTCTCTCCCTTTCTCTGTGCCTTCTCTTGTCAATACAGGCTACAATCTACCTCCCTCTATCATATTAGTTCTTCATTTCTTTTGTTCTGCATCCCATCTAGAGTCAGCATAAGTATGCCCTGCCTGTCTGTCTCTTCCTGATACCTTTCCTTCTGCCTATCGTGAGCTGCTCGTTCCCAAGCATTAAGTCCTTTGTACTTGACGGGTCTAGGAGGCGGTTTCATTTCATGTAGTATTATTCTCCGATTTTCAATGATTCTCAAATAAATGTGCCAATGCGTGAAAATATCAAAGCATCTTCCTTCTCAGTGATCTTATACAATTGGTTAAGCCAAATACACGTGTGACAGCCCATGTTTATAGTCCTATAATGACCAGACATATCTCCAGATGGTGCCTCTTCTCCCTCTCGAATAGTTATCCTCACATCTCCCCTAAACAATTCTCATACAGCCTTAAAGAATTTCATTTATTAACAGCAATCAGCGATTGCAGTAAAACTTCATCTCAAACCAAGAAGTATTTTCTTTGTTTCCCTATGATGTAGACAACTAATCTCAGCGCAGCTCAGCACCAACCGACCAATCCCAGCGCAGCACACTGTGACGTCAATCTCACTCCTCGCAGCAGTTCACCCTCCTGTACAGTTTTCCACAAACGTACTCTTCTCAGCACTAAGCATGCAAAACAAAGCGATTTCAACAAACAACTTTGTCTGCTCCACTAAAGAAATCAATAGTATTAAATCACACGAGAAAGGGTTCATCGGAGCGACACTCTCCGACCTACTCAGATATACACTCGGATGAAACGTCGACCAGGGCAGATCAACTGGATTGATACAGCTTCTCTGTATGCACTAGGATCCACTATACCAACCACACCTTACTCTCACACAAAAATATATGTCCTTATCTAAATTGCGCCGTCAACGACGTCTCGCGACGAGCACCACAAAACTTAGCAAACAATTACAATATAGTGTTTTCTACACTTTTTAATACCATCTCAGGATCTTAGGATACGTCGAGCCTGCTAACAACTTCAACTTCTTCACACCAAGCACTATACTCACACGACTACTCAAAACATTACCGCATCACGCAACACAATCTCCGTATAACACTGCAAGCTAGAAATAAGCAATCGCAAAGCGCAACCCTGTTAATGCTCACTCATCCTCGATCATAAGTGTCTCCTAAACTGCTGGAACTCCACAAATACTCTGATGCAAGACATGGGCTTTGGGGATTCAGACTGGGTTTGGGCCAATTCAGAATAGGATATCCTAACTCTCTATACCTTAGTAACCAACCGTCCTCTGCTACCACCGTGAGGGAAAGTTGGAACTCGGTTACAATTTTCACTGACGAACCTTTGTGGTTGACTGAAGCAAAAGAGTTAGCATTCAGTCAAACAATTCAAATTTGTGTAACCCATTTGGCCACACAATAGGGACCAGGAATCGGTAACTAAAGTCAAGTGGGTTTATTACAAATTAATAATCAACTCAAATCAATGCAAATTAAGCATCGTTCACATACAGAATTCAAAAAGAATCATTAGCCGACAAAGTAAATCTAGTTTCTAGCATCAATATGTGACAAGCCCATCCACATAAGTACAAATGGCAAGACTCTTAAAGTCATCTAAGCAGGGCTCTAAGTTTGGATTGGGGATGATTCAGAATGAGAATTCTCAAAGAAATGTAAGAACTGTGAAGCAGGAAGGTGTCAGCATTGTGAGGATTTCAGTAGAAAACCTCTAAAAGGGAACAAGTGCTTATCATATAGCTTTACACTCTCAAGAACAGGGTAACCAGAGAGGTCTGTACCTCTCTAAGTCAAAAAGGGATCTGCTCTAAACTCTAACATTGTATACATTAATTAAGACACACAGATACATTCTAATGAGTCATTCCTCACAGCACCCTGCCAGGAACAAGTAAAATTGCACTTCACATGCACAATAGCAACATCCTAAGACTTTCTCATCCCACGAAACCTGGACATTCACACGACCTTGGATAGAACACTGGTGCTGATACATAATGAATAGACACCTCCAGCTTGTTAGCTCTTCACATCTCTGCCAAGATTTTTTTCTTCTCAGAGCTCACTATCTCTAATAAATAGCATTCCTTACTCTAGCTAATGAAGCCTTGAAACTGCATCTGCAGATGAGAGAAAATACAAAGCAAGCAAATTCATTTCAAATGGAGGCCTAGTTAAATTAGCTTGGTTAAACACTAAAATGTGCACTTTGACTGCATGATTATATGTGCACGTACAACTTTAAAATAAATGCAGCAATATAAATGCAAATTTGGTAAATGATGCAATTCACTTTCAAATAAATGCGACATAACTTAAGACATAAGTGTGAATATGTGTGAGAACTACATTTTGTTCAAGGTTAGGCTAAACATTAATGTGCGCTTATTTATGAATCTCGAATTTCTACAGGGAAACGATCTTTACAACGCAGGCTGAGCCACGTGTGCCGTTTTCACGCAAGCGGAGCAATGCTTGCCTCGACCACGCATATACATGGTTAAGGCAGTTAGTGGTTTAGCATTGCAGCGATTGGGTAGCGGGTGTTGGAGACTTCCTGTAGTCAACGGATGGAATGCCGGCTTGGTGAGTACTTTTTAAAACTTTTTATTTAGGTTTCATGGCAGGGCAGTTTTTAGGGCTGGGGTGGTTTTAGGGCTCAAGGAGGGGAGCTAGTATTGGGGTAGTTATCAGGGCAGGGGCTGGGTTTTAGGGCTCAGGGTGAGGGGAATGGGCAGGTTTTAGGGCTGGGGGTCAGTTTAGTTATTAGGGCAATTACCCGCAGCCTGTCTGCGTGGGGCTTTAGTTTGTATAATATTAGAATAATTTGGGTTGTATGTAACTAACACCCATATCTTCTGGTCTTCTCCTCGAAACTTAAGGTTTCTCCTTCAGATATTCACTCTTTTTCATAGGATTTATCACATCGAGGTATATTTTTTCTTCTTTCCTCTTTTTCTTTTGTTCCTTTTTTGTCTACAACTAGGGTGTGTTTGGTATTTGTAATGTGGGAAAAGTTACCAGTTCATAAAGCATGGATCGGTTACAGACTTCTGGATTCACTGATGAGGAATATGCTGCTTAGCTGGTAACACCACTACATTTGATATTCAAACAAGTAGTAATCCAGTGATCAATGATGATATACAGAAGTAATTGTTATTAAAAAAAGATTATGAGAATCGAAATGCACTGGCATTTTATGTTAGATTGCTCCAGGAACTGAGAGTCTGGAATATACCTGGGTTATTTGTACAAATAAAATGTATTTTATGGTTTAAATCTTTTTATTGAATCTTCTGACAAGCTTTGCCTTAACTTTCTTTCTACTTTAAAAGATGCTGGATTAAGCCAATTGGTTTCTCAACCTACGCACAAAGCTGGTCATACTCTTGATCTTGTTTGCTCGAATTTCTCAAACATCCTGATTGAGGATCCCTATCCGGTGATTTGGTCGGACCACTTTTTTATCCCTTTTGCTATTCATCTTTGCCAGCATGTGAGACCTAGAATTCCCCCTAAGGCGGTAGGACGTAATTGGAGTAAGATCTCCCCTGACAGTATTGCCCTACATCTTGTAAATACCACTCACAAAGACGCCCCTGATTTAGATTCTCGCCTGACTAACCTCAACGGATGGGTCACCTCTGCTATTGACTCGCTCGCTCCTATGCGACCGATTAAAACCTTTCGAGCAGCTCCCTCCACCCCATGGTACTCCGACGAGCTTCGGAAATATAAATCTTCTTGTAAGCTGTTGGAGCGCCGGTGGAGGTCATCTTATTCTATTGACACAAAACTTAAATATAAACTGGCCCTCAAAGAATACCGTTGGAAAATAATTGAGCATAAAAAACGTTACCTGGAGGAGAAAATTAATAGAGCGCATGGCTCGGCCAGGGAAATTTTTAACACAGTGAAGACTTTCACAGATCCCTTGGCTCTTAAAGAGTGTCTTCCAGTCTCTCAGGCCCTTTGCTCCCGCCTCTCTCACTTCTTTGAAGACAAGATCGCGAAGATCTATGACACCTTCCCCAAGAATAATGATCTAGGGAGTGATACGCCTTTACCTGACCGCATCGAGTCTTCTTCCTCCTTTTCAGACTTTGAGGCAATCTCACTGGAACACTCACTGATGGAACTGTCTAGATGCCGCTCCGGCTCACCACTTGACCCTTGGCCAGCCAAGCAACATAAATTATTGGCCTCTTTTCTTAATCCCTTCCTCAACTACATCTGGAATGACTCGCTCAAAACCGGAATTTTCCCGGAGTCTTGGAAACATGCCCAACTGGTCCCGATTTTAAAGAAAGCTAATACAGATCCTAATGAGCCGGTGAACTATCGACCCATTTCTCTGCTCCCAGCCCCTGCCAAGGTCCTTGAAAAGTTAGCTCAGCAACAACTGGCAGGTTTTCTTGAATCCCACGGCCTACTTCATGAATCCCAACATGGTTTTAGAAAGTGCCATAGCACTGAGTCTGCCCTTATAGAAATGGCCGACTCTGTGCGGTGGAAACTGGATGGGGGTTCCAGAGCGGTGCTGGTGCTGCTCGACTTGTCGGCAGCATTCGACACCGTCTCTCACCCCATCCTGATTGACCGTCTTCGGTCGAAGGGCATTCAGGGGAAGGCCCTGGAGTGGCTGACCTCTTTTTTGTCTAATCGCACCCAGACAGTCTATACTCACCCTTTTACCTCTGTTAGCCGTACCCTGAAATGGGGTGTCCCTCAAGGCTCGGCTTTGAGCCCACTATTGTTCAATGTCTATTTGTCTCCTCTGGCTGAACTCATTGCTAGGTCGGGCATCATAGCTACTTCCTATGCAGATGATATTCAGCTGCTTTTCTCCTAAGAGAGTGCCACGCAGACTACTTTTGATCCTCTGAAGGATTGTCTGCGGGACATTTCAAAATGGATGGACCATAACTGCCTCCGCATGAATGCGGCGAAAATGGAGGTTCTCTTTTTCCATCAACCCTCCCCTCTTGATGCAACTCTCTGGTGGCCACAGGAACTTAGCCTTCCCCCTGTGCCTAAGGACTCTGTAAAAAATCTAGGGGTCAAGTGGGACTCAAATCTTTCTTTTAGCAACCAAATACAAACCGTTTCAGCCGCTTGTTTTTCCAAGATTAGGATGATTAGGAAATTCATCACCTATCTCCCTAATGACACCAGGAAAACCATAGTCCAGGCATTGATTACATCCCACCTGGACTATGCGAACGGCCTGTATTTAGGGTTGCCCGCGGGCCTCCTACATCGGCTCCAGACAGTCCAGAATGCGGCTGTTCGGCTGGTCTGCGGGGTTACCCTACGCACCCATATTTCGCCTCATCGCAGAGCATTACATTGGCTACCAATCCATCAAAGAGCTGCATTCAAAGCCATGACCTTAGCCCATCGAGCAACTAGGGGTAGGGGATCGGCCTACCTCTCTGTTAGTATCCGTCCTTACTGTAACTCTCGGAACCTCCGTTCCAACTCCCAACATCTGCTTTCCATACCAAGATTCAGGAAAGCACGTTCTGGAGGTAAAACCTTCCAGGTCTGTGCCACAACTCTCTGGAACGAACTCCCGATCGCAATTAGGATGATCCAGGAAGAATTACCCTTCCGTAAGGCACTAAAAACTTTTCTCTTTTGTTAACCCCCCCAGGACTATCACTCTGCTTTCACTCAGAAGCGCCGGGACACCCCGTTGGGGTAGCTGCGCGCTATATAAAATACACAATCATCATCAACATACAGTGCATCAATGTGACATGTTAAGAACTTCAATGCATGGGCTACACAGAGCCCAGGAGAGAGCTTTGGCATAGATCACTAACCAAAGCTGTAGTAAAAAAAAATATAACAATAAGGATAATGATGGCCCCTCCCTCCCTACATCCCCACCCAGCCCCCCTGTCCATTGCGTTTTGGGAATCATGTTTGGGTGCAACGTGTTCACTGTTGTGGTGGATCCCGCTGCGTGTTAGCCTCAAGTGAGGTAAGGCGTAATAGGAGGCGGTACCTAGGGCACGTGAGTTCCCGGAATTCTTTGACTAGGATAGCTAAATGTGGTTGCCAAAGCACTCCGAAAGTTAAGCCCCTCCCTGCCAGCGTGAGTGATATCTTCTCCATCCCCAGTATATGCCACAAGCGCTGAAGCCAACCCGTGAGTGAGGGTATCCAAGGAGTCTTCCAGTGTAGTAAAATGTTTTGAGTGGCCGTGCCAAGTGCCATCGCTATCTGGCGCCCTCTTCTAGACCTGAGGGGGTATGTGATGGGGTTCGGGACTCCCAAGAGGACGTATGCAGGGAATCTAGGACATTCCGTATCTAAGTGTTTGTCAATTTCATCTAGTATCTGGGACCAATACTGTTGTAAATGCTCACATTCCCACAGGAGATAAACTAATGTTCCCGTTTTCCCACACCCCTTCCAGCAGACCGCGCTATGCATGGGATCGGCTCGCTGCATACGTACTGGGGTGTAATACCAGTAAGTGGCTAATTTGGTTAGCGTTTCTTTGAGGCCCATGTTGCTTGCCGAGTGCCGCGCCCTGTAGTATACCCCCTCCCGTTCTTTGCTGCTGAGTTCGCGTCCAAGATCCCTCTCCCAGTGCGCGCGGCTTGCATTATATATGTGCGTGTATCGAGTGAGCAGCATCTTGTATAGGTCCGAAATCAGTTTCTTATCTGATGACCTTGTGATGAGCCATCGTTCATAAAGAGTAAGGTGCTTCTGTGCCTGCACCCTGATGTCTGGATGTAGTGCCCAGTGTCGGAGTTGCAAGTAATGTAGCCTCTTGGACTCCGGGAGTCCGTAGTCAGATCTAAGCTGGGGAAAAGGGATCATACCCTCTACATCAAATAAGTGTCCCAGTGCTCGGCATTCCGTGGTTCACCAGTGTGTGAAAGAAGTTTCGCCTATCCCAGGGCTAAAGTCCGGGTTGTCAAAAAGTGGTGCAAGAGGAGAGGGGAACATAGTCAGCTCGTGTTTCCTATTAGTCTGGTCTCATGTTGTTAAAATGGTGCGTGAATGTGGAAGGCATAGAGGTTGGGGGGTCTATGTGGCTTCTGAAGGAAGGGGATCTTCCTGAGAGATGTGCCTGCCACCCCTCAGTCCTGAAATAGCCAATTATTCTCTGATTCAGTGTGGTTCCATTCAACCAGATGTCGCATCTGCGTGGCTTTATAATAGGGCGTGATGTCGGAAGTCCCGAGTCTACCTTCGTCAGGTAGGAGGATGCTGATGAGCTTCTTCATTCGTGGCTTACGACCAGGCCAAACGAAGAGCGAGAGCGCCGACTGTACCCGATTCAGCCAAACTGTGGGAGGCCGTAGGGGAAGTGTCTGGAAGAGGTATAGGATTTTAGGTAAGACTGTCATCTTAATGGCCGCTATCCTCCCTAGCCAGGAGATGGGTAGTGCTTCCACTGCTGCAGATCAGAGCGAATTTGAGTGTGTAATTTGGCGTAGTTAAGTGACGCCGTGGTTTGCAGAGTGGGTGCTAAATGGATTCCCAGGTATGGGACCGTGTCTCCGGACCACTGTATGGGATGTTGACTTTGTAGGCATGCCTGCGCGTTCGGTGATAGTGAGAGGTTGAGGGTGGTGGATTTCACGATATTGACTTTGAACCCAGAAGCCTTCGCAAAGGAGTCCAGCTCTGTCAAAAAAGCTCCCAAGGCTACCGCCGGATCCGCCAGGGTGACAAGGACGTCATCCGTGTAGAGGCTAATGGTGTGTACGTCGCCCCCAAATCGGATGCCCGTAATGTGTGGGTGTTCCTGGACTCTCTGGGCTAACGGTTCCATGTACAGTGCAAAGAGCAGGGGTGACAGTGCCTCTACTGATGGGGAATGGAGCTGAAGTGTGTCCATTAACTCTCCCTGACGCCATAGGCGAGTGATAGCAGTTGAAAATGTGCGCCCTCATTCTCTCCCCCAGGCCAATGTGGGTCAGGGCCTGTTCTAGATATGGCCAGTGGACTCGGTCAAAGGCCTTTTCAGTGTCGATGGTAAGGAGCATGTAGCCTCCGGGGAATCGTGATGCCTTCTCTATAAGATGTAAGACCCTCTTAGTGTTATCACTGATTTGTCATTGGGGGGATAACACCCGCCTGGTCAGGCTCTATCAAACCAGGCTTTTAAGGAGCTTATCTACCCGCTAAGATTCCAGTGTAGAGTTTCAAATCTATGTTCAGGAGGGAAATGGGTCTATAGGCCATGCAACTAGCCCTATCCTTCCCTGGCTTGGGAATGACCACGATTGCAGCCTCAAGCATGGATCTGGGGATCGCCCCCGGGAACACGAAGGTGTTATAGAGCCTGGTCAATAAGGGTTCTAAAGTGGAGCAAAATTGTTTATAAAAAGCCGCAGTGTAGTCGGCTGGGCCAGGGGATTTAGCTAGCTTCAGTCTTGAGATGGCCGCTATAACTCGTATGTGCCTGTCTAGGTGTGTCGCCTGTTCCGGGGTCAATGTAGGGAGATGCGCTTGCGTCAGGTAGGCGTCAATGTCCTCCGCTGCCAGCCGCTGCCCAGAATAAAGCTGGGCATAAAAATTTTGAAATGTCTCAGCAATAGCTGCGTCTCCCCATTTGATCTCGGATCTCCTGGACCCCCTGCAGCTGTCTAGCCTCCCGCAGTTTATGGGATAACAAGTGCCCGCATCTTTCCCCTCCAACGTAAAATGAGTGGCGTAAGCGCAGTGCTTTGTATTCTGCCCTGTCGCGGTCGATGGCTGCTAATTGCGCCTGGGTTTCTGTCAATTGGCGCCAGATTCGAGGCGCCCCTGTGCGAAGGTGGATTTGTTCTAATTCCCTCACTTTCTTGGTAAGGTCTTCTCGCTTTAACCTTTGTTCTGCCTTGTCTGCCGTCGAGATGGCAATCAGTTCTTCTATGATCACGGCCTTAAGTGCTTCCCATCTGGTTGACAGGAGAGTATCGGGGTTGTCATTATGCGATAAGTAGTCCTCCATCGTGACCTGTATCTGAGCAACTATGTCTGCACGCTACAGAAGGGTGTCCCGGAGGCGCCACTGCCGTGAAGGCTGTTGGATAGGCAGTAGAGTCAGGGTAGCCACTACTGGGGCATGGTTGGACAGCGATGCCACTAGGATTTCTACAGCTGACGTGATGTCTGGGAGCGCCGTAGAGCTTATCTGACCTGGTCCCCACAATTTTACCTGTTTCTTGCGGAGAGATCTCGCAGAGACAACATGAGCTATCGCCCCCGTGCCCACATTACCCCAATCTAGATTTAACAACAAACTAGAATAAAGATGGGAGTGGGGAAGGTAGCTAAAGACGGTAGGACGATGTCTGGAAGACCCGTAGAGGACGTCCCTCTGTTCGGAATAACCATGGACACCAGCTAAACAGGGAGACAAGGGAATACCAATTACGATCAGCACAGACAAACCCTCTTCCAGTCACTAACATGCACTCATGTGGAAATTGGCGGTTACCTCTTATCTGGACATCATAAGTTCTGAAGCCATCTTTAGAATAAAGGAAATAGCACTCCTGCGCAGCTTACACCACAGTAACTAGCGCTCTTGCACAATGTACAACAAAGTAACAAGCGCTCCTGCGCAATAAGACAAGAACCCAAAAACCAGCGCTCCAGCGCAATGCAAGGAAACCCAACAGCAAGCGCTCCAGCGCGATGTGGGTAAGGTTAACACAAAATGAGCGCTCCAGCGCGATGTGGCAAAGCTATGGGTAAACACGAAATAAGCGCACCAGCACGGTGTGGCAAAGTCAAAGGCTAACACACGAACAAGCACTCCAGCGTGGTGTGGCAAAGTTAAAGGCTGACACACAAACAAGGGCTCCAGCGCGGCATGGCAAAGTTAAAGGCTGACACACAAACAAACTCTCCAGCATGGCGTGGCAAAGATGAAGGCAACTACAGAACACAAGGAAGAATGGGCAGCGCTTCTGCGCGGCCCCGAATACCTGAAAGCGACCTGCAGGCGAAGAAGGCGTCTGTCCAGGCACGGGCGTCAATACGAAGCGCCGAGCCAGGGGGAACCGCGGAAGCGCTGAGTGATGTTGCGGCGGTTTCTGCAAGGAAGCTGAACCGCTAACCGCCAGCAACCCGGAAGTGAGGAGACTCGCTTCCTCATGAGCAATGGTTCACGCGCACCCAGACACACAAGTGATAGGGGAAGGGGAGCCTCCTAATGAACCATGACACTATCAGGCAGTCAAGTCTCGCATACGTTTTATGGGCACTAGAGTAGTAGGAGTATTCTCTGAGGTGGGGGTGGTGACATCTCCAGAGATCCACCAGACTTAATTCGTCCAGTCTGGTCAACCCTGCAGGGGAGAGTGCACCAACCTGGCTTTAGCGCTGAGCCAACCTATCTAAAGAGTTGTCCATTACCAGGTTAAGGTCGCCCCCCAAGAGGATCTTACGCTCTGGCGTAGTGGTAGCCTCGGTCAGAGCCTCATGAAGAAACCGTTCTTGCCCCTCGTTAGGTGCCTATATAGACCCGATGACTATTATGTGACCCCCAACCGCAAACTGGTAAGAAAGCAACCTGCCTCTAATTTCTGCCACCTTTTGTACCACCTTCCCCTTAAATGTCTGAGAAACCAAGATTGCCACCCCTGCTGTCTTGGAGGGCCCATACGAGAAAAATTGTGTGGGGAACATGTGGGACCTAAGACGATGATAATCTTTCAAGAGCAGGTGCGTCTCCTGCAGGAGACAGATGTCCGCCCCAGTACTCTCCAAGTATGAGAGAATCGCCCTACGTTTGACAGGGTTATTGAGTCCTCTCACATTAAGCGTGAGAATATTGAGATTAGTAAGAGGCATTTAGTGGTCTAGGGGTACAGTATGCGCTGGGGGGACCAGGACTGAGTCCATGTACGCTGTCTAGTGTCTAAGTACTGAGTGGATCCGATACGTTAACACCAGCCCTATAGGGGTCAGGGAGCAGTGGACGGGGACCTAAAGAACAAAAAATAAATAAATAAACACAACAAACTCAAGGAAAAAGAGTGAAGTTCAAAGTTCCGTCCATCATCCAGGAACAATCGGTGAAGGAGTTTCGTGGGGACCATAGTGTGGCCAAAGTTGTCTCCCTGCCCCCCCACCCCCAAACGGCCACCCCAGGGTAAAGGAAAAAGAGGATTGGCAGCACATACTGTGCTCACAGGGTTTGCGTCTTTGCCAGCGCCTCTGGAAGGGTGTCAAGTACTGCCTGCTGCCCCTTTGTGATCTCCGCCGGGTCTGGTCGTTTGGTGTGGCGCCGGCATCCTTGCTGTCGCCATCGCGGTTGTGTTTCTCCGGTTCTGGGGGTGGGACTACGACCTCCGTCGTCTTCCTCAGGAATGTCGAATTCTAGCAGCTGGCTTGCTTCTGAGAGGGAGCGGAGTTGATAAAGTTTGCTGTCTAATCGGAAGATAAGTCGGAACGGGTGACCCCAGGAATATGAGATGTCGCGCTGACGCAGAAAGACTTTGCGTTTCTGCCCGGTGAGCGCGGCAAGGTCCTAATACAGAATTGGGGTTTGGTCTCGGAAGGTGATCGGGTGCACGGATCTGGCTTTGCGAAGAATGTCCTCCTTCGTACGAAAGACTTGGACACATACTAATATGTCCGCTGGCGGGGCTTTGTCGGAGCGGGGGAGACCCACCCTGTGTGCCCTGTCTATTTTGAGGTCTGCGTTGGGTGGATTGCCCAGGACATGATTAAAGAGTTCTCTCACGTAGGTGAAGATGTCCCCAGCTTCCTCGTTAGCTCGTACCCCCTGATTCTGATGTTGTGTCGATGGGAGCGGTTCTCTAAATCCTCAAGCTGTGTTTACAGATCTACCGGTTGGTCATGAATAAGGATGACCTCCTGTTGTAGGGCAGTCAGTTCAGTGTCTCTGTTATCGCCCTTGTCTTCTAAAGCAGCGACCTGC
This sequence comes from Triturus cristatus, assembly GCF_964204655.1. Lineage (NCBI taxonomy): Eukaryota > Metazoa > Chordata > Amphibia > Caudata > Salamandridae > Triturus > Triturus cristatus. The sequence continues at coordinate 418,398,967 of NC_140585.1, read as the reverse complement.
TCACCTATGTCATCCATGTCTTTACGAATGTCTTTGATTTCGGATGTGAGATCTCGCTTGACAGTTTGCAGATCTTCGAGCAGTGTCGTGAATAGGGATTCAAGGAAGGCCCGCGTCACTTGTTCCTCTTTAGCGCCGTCCGCATGCGATGTGGTGGGTTCGCCCAGAGGTGGGTGATCCATCAGGTCTCCACCCTGGGGATGTGCGAATAGTTCCTTCAGTATTTTATCCTTCTTGCCTCAGGTAGAAGTCATAGTACGTTCTAGTAGAGCGGAGTGGGCGCGGTGGGGGCAGGACTGTTCAGGACCCTGAGATTAGACACCTCGACAAGACTATGGGTGTGTGAAACTCTGTGTGTGGTCTCAGAGAATCTGACCCGCAGCAGTCAGGCCACTCTACCTGCACACCAGCACTGTGGTTACCACCCACCCTGGGAGGCAAAAGGTCCCGACATGAATCCTGGTAACCTCTATGCGTCGCAGATCAGGGTTGATTAGGCGCCTCTCCCGCCCGACTCGAGCGATCACCGGTGCTCCCCTCCTTGTGCTTGCGGGCACCTGGTGTTGCTGGCACTCCACTGCCAAATGCTGTGGGTCGGTACTTCAGTCCAGGCACTCCCTGCTGTTGTGACCAATGACTCGGGTGTACCCCCCTTCTGGGAATTATGGAGCCTCTCACTTGTTCAGCTCCTGTCTTGCCAGTGATTCCAGAGCCTAATAGCCAAGTGCTCAGTAGCCAGACCGATCCCCGGGAAGAGGCCGCCGGCGGCAGGTAAAAGGTGGCAGAGGTCCTCTAGGGTATTAGGCCAGAACCAGGGCCGAGCGGAGGGCCGTGCGATGCACCCACAAGCTGCACCTGGACCTGGTCAAGCCGCTTCCGTAAGGCGCCGGGCCCCACTCTCAGCGGCCACCTCTAATGGTGGCCGTGCTCGGGATCTTCCGGCTCCAGCCGCTATCCCTACAAACTCCGGCAGATCCGGGACACGAGTCAATGCCCAGTGTGCTCTCCAGGGATTCCTACCTGGGTGTAGCAGCACCGGCCGCATGCCGGCTCTTCGCGGCACGTGACCGCATGGTGTGGGGCGCCCAGGCCTCTTCTCGATCTCTATGTCAGCGTTGGCGGGCCTGCGGACCCCTTCCTCTTCAAATCGCGGGCTTTCCCAGTGTTCGGCGCCCGGGCCTGCCAGGCCAAAACACACTACAGGCGCGGGCTTTAACACTCACCGGTCTCCCGGGGAGCCCACGGCAAGGCCCGAACTGTTCCTCCGCTTTCCTCCTGAGTTGCTCTGGTGCGGTATGGCCGCGAGTGCCGCTCCCTCACCGTCTTGCGATATCGCCGATCCAAGGGTCCGGTAGCTTTCTGGGCCTCACTCCCTCCGCTCACTTCAGCGCTGGGCACGTCCCTGCACCTCCAGCCAAGATGGCGGATCGGCCTCCCGGCCCACGTCCGCAGTCAGGCACCGTTGCTCTAGGACCGTGCCCCCGTGGCCTGGGCCCGCGCAGGCAGGTCTCCACCAGTGGGCCACCAGATCAGCAGCGAGGCTCGCTATTACCAGCTCTCAGCCTCCTCGAGGGGCCTGGGCCCGCTCTGAAGGTCGCTGCCGTCTTCCGCACCGGGCCGTCGCTAGAAGGATCAGCAGCCCGACCTAGCAGCACCCAGCCTGTCGCTGGAGTTCACGGGGCTGGCGGTTGCAATTTCCACATCTCCCGGGCTCCTTGGGGATTGCGCCTTGTAGTGGTGCCTCCTCCGGGTATTCCTGAGGCTGTAGGCGGCCAGAGGCTGGTGCTTTACGTGGTGGTTGGCGAGAGAGGCAGCGAGACACGTCCTACCTCGCCACCATCTTGGCCATGCCCCTAAAATTTATTTAAGAATGATGGTCAATGATATCAAATAGATGCCTTAGAGATTGTATGATATTAATCGTGGAAACAGCAAAATAACTAACTCTAGCATTATTAGATAAATTGAAAGAGCTAAAAATACAAATTAAGAAATCAAATGCTATAGAAGAAGCTAAGAGAAAATTGGAGGAAATCGAGAAAGAAATGTCATCTTATTCAGATTATTTACTAAAAAGAAAAACTGATAAATTGAAAAAAGATGTGAGATTCACTACAAAAGAAAAAACATACCATTATCTGAACAAGAATTTTTATAACCATAGTGACTACCAGGAAGATAACAGTAGACAAAAAAGAAGAGTACTGGCATTCTCGGATACATCGGATTCAGAGAATGAGGGCTCTTCTTATCAGTTTGACAATGCAGGTAGGATAAAAACCTATGGTATAGAACATACTGCTGGCCAGCCTTTTTTATCCAGATGTGGGACCAGAAGGGGCCCTTGGAGACCCAGATACCAACCCAGATACAGGGGGCAGTTTCATCAAAATGACAATTAATATCTAGTGACCAGGGATGGCCAATACTGGAGAACATAGTTGAAATCCCAATATTCAATCTATCAGGTACTAGGATAGATCCCGCCATAAACACGTTGTTGTCCAAATGAATAACATTTGTTCCCAATGCCAAGCCAAATGTGTTTGAACTATTCTAGGATATGATGTCATTTTGTAGGATATTTTGTCTTAGAAAGTTCTTTTCAAACCATGAGACTTCAGATAGGAGTAATACTATTGTGAACAGGTCTGGATTACATCCTCCTTCGACGTTCACTCCATCACTTGAGAGGAGGCTGTTTTTGAGAAAGTGGTGTATAGCAAATTTAAAATAGCCAACTGTCATATAGCTCGCACCCCATATAACTTAGAACGTGAAGAAATGAAAGCTTTGGATGAACTGAGTCAAAACAAACAGGTCACAAATAAAAATCGTGCTAAAGAAGGAGGAATAGTAATTCTTGATACTAGTCAATATGTAAGAAAATTGAAAGACCTTTTGGAAAATTGGGACCATTACGCTACGATAAAAACAGATCCTACAACGAGAACACAGTGTAAAATACAACAGTTAACAAACAGAGCTATATCCGATGGAGACATACGTGAAAATGAACATATGTATCTTAATGATGAATATGCTAAAATGGCAAGCAACTATGGGATACCTAAAATCCATAAAGACAAACCTAATCCACCAAATAGAGCCAGTATCCAAATATATAGATGCTATATTACGACCATATGTCCCACTTATAAAATCATATATCCAAGACACCAGAGATATAATCAGGGAAATTGAAGGCCTTACTTACAAAAAAGACCAACATATTTTAGTCACTCTAGATATAGAGTCGCTCTATAGTAACATCCCCCAACTAGAGGCTATAGAAGCAGTAAAATGGTTTATGAGACTTCATGACATTCAGGGCTCACACCTGTTCATTCTTGAATGCCTACAGGTGGTACTCCATGAAAATACTTTTGAATTTAGAGGAAATCTGTTTAAACAAACAAAAGGAGTCAGCATGGGAGCCTCATGTGCTCCAACCAAAGCCAATAACTAAATGGCAAAGTTTGAAAAGATGTTCATACATAATGAAAATGCTCCATCATATGAATCCATTACCCAGTGGGTAAGATTCATCAACCACATTTTCTTTGTGTGGACGGGAACCACAGACACTTTAGATGAATTTTTGAGCTGGCTGAATCTATGCAATTCTAAAGTTATGATCAAGTAGAATTCTTAGATATCCTAATACGTCACAAGGATGAATTGTTGGAAGTGAACCTATATGTTAAACCCACAACCAGGAATACATTGCTTCATTTCAATAGCTTACACCCTAGGACAAAAACAGAGCATCCCCTTTGGGCAACTCTTAAGGCTACATAGGAATTGCACAAATGTATCTGACTGTGACCAGAGAGCAAACGATATGAAGGCTAAGTTCTTTGCAAGGGGATATCCACATCGATTAATAAGAGAAGCTTTCAAGAGAGCACGTTTTTACAACAAGGATGCCCTCCTGTAAATATTGACAAACCTACAAATTACAAATTTGAATGTGTCACATGACACTCAGTTCTCAATGAAAAGATCAGGCATATTGTTTATGCCAACTGGCATATTTTTAATGAACGGCCAGATGAAGAAGAAAAAATCCCTACACCATTGTTTGCACACAGGAGGAATAAGAACATAAAAGACATGGTAGTACATTCACGTATGTTTAATGAACAGAAGAAAATCCAATCGTCATTAGTAGGTACAAACCTAGTTAAAGGGAATTTTAAATGCAACCTGTAAAGCGTATGACATGGCAATGGTAAATGAGATTGTCACACTAAGGTGCCGATCACGATCCGGTAAAAAATGTCCCCGTGCGACTCGTATCGGGTCTTTTTACCGTACGAATCGTACAAGTGCCGTACGAACTGGCAATCACGATTCGCATGGTAAAAAGTCCATACGAACCGCACTGGGAATCATTCCCCACACGTCCTCGGGTCGGAAAATGTGTCCGACACGTCCTCGGACGATTTACCTTACAAACGTGAAAAGCCAAGTCCGACCGAGGAATCACGATCCATCCCGTGCGTCCGAGCGTACAACCGTATGGAAAAAACACCGTCCGCACCGAACTCCTATAGCAACCATGGAGACATGTGCCCGCATACGCGCCCAACACTCCCCCCAGCCCCCGTACGTCCGACACGTACCCCCCGTGTATGTATACCCCCACCCGTCTAGGTACACCCCAGTACGTTCAAGTCGTACCCCCACCCCAGTACGTGTCGTACCACCGTCTATGTACACCCCAGTACGTTCGAGCTCCACCCCCACCCCAGTACGTGTCATACCCCCCGTGTACCTACACCCCAGTACGTTCCAGTCGTACCCCCACCCCAGTACGTGTCAAACCACCGTCCATGTACACCCCAGTACGTTCCAGTCGTACCCCCACCCCAGTACGTGTCGTACCACCGTGAACCTACACCCCAGTACGTTCCAGTCGTACCCCCACCCCAGTACGTGTCGTACCACCGTGAACCTACACCCCAGTACGTTCCAGTCCTACCCCCACCCCAGTACGTGTCGTACCACCGTGTACCCAGTACGTTCGAGTCCTACCCCCACCCCAGTACGTGTCGTACCACCGTGAACCTACACCCCAGTACGTTCCAGTCGTACCCCCACCCCAGTACGTGTCGTACCACCGTGAACCTACACCCCAGTACGTTCGAGCCCCACCCCCACCCCAGTACGTGTCATACCCCCGTGTACCTACACCCCAGTACGTTCGAGCCCCACCCCCACCCCAGTACGTGTCATACCCCCCGTGTACCTACACCCCAGTACGTTCCAGTCGTACCCCCACCCCAGTACGTGTCGTACCACCGTGAACCTACACCCCAGTACGTTCAAGTCGTACCCCCACCCCAGTACGTGTCGTACCACCGTCTATGTACACCCCAGTACGTTCGAGCTCCACCCCCACCCCAGTACGTGTCATACCCCCCGTGTACCTACACCCCAGTACGTTCCAGTCGTACCCCCACCCCAGTACGTGTCAAACCACCGTCCATGTACACCCCAGTACGTTCCAGTCGTACCCCCACCCCAGTACGTGTCGTACCACCGTGAACCTACACCCCAGTACGTTCCAGTCGTACCCCCACCCCAGTACGTGTCGTACCACCGTGAACCTACACCCCAGTACGTTCCAGTCGTACCCCCACCCCAGTACGTGTCGTACCACCGTGTACCCAGTACGTTCGAGTCCTACCCCCACCCCAGTACGTGTCGTACCACCGTGAACCTACACCCCAGTACGTTCCAGTCGTACCCCCACCCCAGTACGTGTCGTACCACCGTGAACCTACACCCCAGTACGTTCGAGCCCCACCCCCACCCCAGTACGTGTCATACCCCCCGTGTACCTACACCCCAGTACGTTCGAGCCCCACCCCCACCCCAGTACGTGTCATACCCCCCGTGTACCTACACCCCAGTACGTTCCAGTCGTACCCCCACCCCAGTACGTGTCGTACCACCGTGAACCTACACCCCAGTACGTTCCAGTCGTACCCCCACCCCAGTACGTGTCGTACCACCGTGAACCTACACCCCAGTACGTTCCAGTCGTACCCCCACCCCAGTACGTGTCGTACCACCGTGAACCTACACCCCAGTACGTTCGAGCCCCACCCCCACCCCAGTATGTGTCATACCACCGTGAACCTACACCCCAGTACGTTCCAGTCGTACCCCCACCCCAGTACGTGTCGTACCACCGTGAACCTACACCCCAGTACGTTCGAGTCCTACCCCCACCCCTGTACGTGTCGAACCACCGTGTATGTACATCCCAGTACGTTCGAGCCCCACCCCCACCCCAGTACGTGTCATACCCCCGTGTACCTACACCCCAGTACGTTCGAGCCCCACCCCCACCCCAGTACGTGTCATACCCCCGTGTACCTACACCCCAGTACGTTCGAGCCCCACCCCCACCCCAGTACGTGTCATACCCCCGTGTACCTACACCCCAGTACGTTCGAGCCCCACCCCCACCCCAGTACGTGTCATACCCCCCGTGTACCTACACCCCAGTACGTTCCAGTCGTACCCCCACCCCAGTACGTGTCGTACCACCGTGTACCCAGTACGTTCGAGTCCTACCCCCACCCCTGTACATGTCGAACCACCGTGTATGTACATCTCAGTACGTTCGAGTCCTACCCCCAACACAACCTCCTAACTACGGAGCGCACCCCAGGCCCCAACATCACAACCGCATGTACGAGTCGTACCAAGCCACACACAAGGACAGCACCGTACAACCAAATGGCCCATGTACACACCGTACACACGCTCAAAACGCACGGACACAACCAGGACAAAACAAAACAACACAACAATACACCATTCGAATGGCACAAAGCCACTAAACATGGCCAAAAAACACCAAAACAACACCTTCACTGACCTGCAACTGCCAAAAACAAACAGAGGCCCAATACACCACCACTCCTTATAACCAACCCACCCACAATTCAAACACAGCCACACCCACCAATGGACCAATAAAAAGGGCCCACACACACAAACCATGAGCCTTTGCAACAGACCCACTGCTGCCAGACCCCACAGACAACCCACAGCACCAGACCTCAACCTTTACTACACCTTACACTTGCACACCTTCACACAACCACCTTCACAAACACACCCTCATCACATTCACACACACGCACCTGCACAACCACACCCACACACCCACAACCATCCACACACCACCCCCACCATCCACACCCCCCCCACCATCCACACCCCTCATCATGCCCACTACCAAGAATCCAAAGTTCAGTAACCGAGAGTTGGAGGTTCTTGTTGATCAAATCCTCAGAGTCGAGCCACAGATCTTTGGAACATTGGTCAGAAACACCAGCCAGGCAGCAAAAACAGCCATGTGGCAGACCATCGTCGATGCTGTGAATGCTGTTGCGGACACCAGACGGACCAGGCAGGAATGCCAGAACAGGTGGTACGATCTGCGGAGGAGGGTCCGAGCCAAGAGGCAGGATGAACACGACCAGGCCAACGCCACCGGAGGAGGGCCCTCCCGCAGACCCGTACACTACCATCCCTAGGAGGAGAGGGTGATGGCCATACTGCCGGTGGAGGCAGTAGAAGGATTAGAAGGACTCCGAGACCCGGGTGAGTACACAAACAACGCACCTCACATGGGGGGAACGGCATCCACAACCAACATCACTAACAGGCACGCAACCACCACAAGCCATCGCATGACTCAACCACACTCCATGAGCACGCACATGCCACTGCTGCCACCATGCCCCATGCACCCAGCTGGACAATGTCAAGTCACAGGCCACAGAAGACAACAACACATGACACGGTAACCCGGATGGCGGGAGGCTGGGCCCAAAAAAGCACATAGTGCAACTCAGAAGCAGACAACAATTCACTCTACCCATATGGCCTAGGTCACAGCCAGACAAACAGTGTGTCCCAACACAGGAATGACTTGCCAGCAAATGGCGGACGCCTTGCATCAACACATGGGGGTGAAGGCACTGTTTTGCACATGACAGCAGCTAATGAACAGCCAACATTGTGAAAGAGTGGCAGCACACACCACCACAGCAGCAGCGCACAGACACACATCACACCCAATGGGTGCCTGGAGATCAGAAACAAACTCACATCAACAAGCCAAGGGCCACTCAAAGATCTGCTAACAGTGTGTGCCCAGGAAGCTGGGCCGAGGTGACAGAGGGTGACACACGGAGGGAGGGAGAGGGGGACAGAGAGGGAGGGAGAGGGGGACAGAGAGAGGGAGAGGGGGACAGAGAGGGAGGGAGACGGACAGAGGGAGGAGGCTGACACACGGAGGGAGGGAGAGGGGGACACAGAGGGAGCGAGACACAGGGAGAGCTAATCAGCCGTGTTGCGTGTGTGAATGTCTGCTCGTCAGCAGGTAGACTGCGTGCATGTAGACAAGGGTGGCCAGTGCCAGAACCCCCCCTCTTCACCATGGCAAAACACAGGGCCATGTCACAACCTGTACACGAGCACAAGGAAAGCTACCTGGATCATATAAGTGTGTGGATCCACTCCATGTGCGCATGTACAGTGCTACACGGAAGGCGCCAATGCATGGCTCGCCACACCTGCCCACTCCACTGCTGACTGCAGTCACACTTGACGCAGCAAGTAAGACTGTGCCACACATAGTTAAAGGGGCCAAAGTGGTGGCCAAGGGACACACCCATGCACAAGTGCACTGTGAGTGGAATGCAAGACAGATCCTAATTCCAAGAGGAAATGTGCCAACTTTGAAACGGATGAAACATGGATGTTGCATGGACCAAAATTAACATTGTCTCTCTCACACACAGGTCAACGTCGTGGTGCACCCCCCAACACTGGGGGGGAACACTCACAGGACCCGGATCTGCAGGAGCCCGATCCCACCGGCAGCGACCACTCTCACCACTCTGCGGACGACCCCGACCGACCTGGCCCCTCTGGTGTCCAACCACCTGCAGCACCTGCGTCAGGTACAACTGTGCCAACCACCACCCCCACTCCTGCCACATCCCAGGAGACACCCAGGATCCCTGCCCCAACACCACAATGCAGCCAGGCTCGCCAGGAGGGACACGGTGTCCCGGGCACCCAGGAGGAGGCAGGCGACAACGCCAATGCCACCCCTCAGGGGTCCCGGAGACCCCATGTGCCCACAAGTGCAGGCCAGGCGCAAGTGGGCAGGGGTGGTGGGAGTGGAGGACGGCGGAGGCGCGAGCCTGACCAGTTGGCTGGGGATCCGGTATTTTCCCATGTCCGTAACATCCTGGACTCATACCGGCAGGACACCACGGGCATGGCCCAGGTTGTGTCCGTCCTCGAGGGGATCAAGGCCCAGCAGGCCCAGCAACATGCGGAGCTAATTGCCTGTCTACTGGTACACCAACGGAGGATGGAGGACAGACAGGCTGAGCAAGTGACGGCATTCCAGGGGATTCACGCTACACTCCGTCGGATGGCCGACACCATGGCCGACCCTCCCTGTGCCAGAAGGCGGAGAACATCACCACCCACAGGGAGGGATCAGGAGGAGGAGGAGGAAACATCCGACGGAGCATCCCAGACGTCGTCACGGCCTGCTGGTGAGCTTCCCCGCAGGAGGCCGGGTCATCCACGGAAAGGACCGTGAGGGTGGCTGCTACATCACCATCTCCCAGGACACCTGGCCTGGCACCAGGCCCACTGGAGCAACAGCATCAAGAGACATTCTCTGCCACATGGCCCTGCTGGTCACTGGCTGACCAATGTTGACAAAGACTGTGGCATGGACTCTGAGGATTTCCAATGGCAAGGACACCAACTCCCCTACTGAACTTTGGATTCCCTAATCCCGGAAAGCCCCTCACTTTGTCCCCCCCCCCCCAATAATAAATCACACTATGAAGAGTATATGCCTGCTGGTAGCATTATTACCTAACATGTGTCTTGTAAAGTCTAAACATGCCTGAGTCATCTTTTCTCTTCAACCATCCACACCCTGGGGCCTGAGTCTGGCACAGGACACATGGGTCACAGTTTATTAGGCAAGACAGACATGGAGCACCATACACACCCGTGATGGGCACAACCAGCTGAGGGGGTGGCCGAACAACCGTGCTGACACACACATTGAGTACACCAACAGTCATGCGCAGAGGTCAGGGATCCAGTCCAGTGTCCTGGGTGGCACCCAGGTATGTGTAGACAGGTGGCAGAACCATGTCCTGCAAGCTTGAGTCCGGTGGATGCAGAGAATGGGGGCCTGGACAACGTTGGATGCATGGGGATGGCACATGTCACAATACCCACGCAGTCATGGACATCATGCCCAATACACAGTCACAGCCCACACACACAGCTTGCATCTTGCGAATCGACACATTGACACATAGCCACAATCAGGGAATACCATGCCAGACATGCAGGATGCACCGTGCCAACACACCAGCATTGACTGAGAAGAGGCACCTTGGAGGCATAGGGACACCTTTATTAGTCATGTATTCGGGTTTGCAGAGGCAACTCGAAGTACACATGAACACATCATGTGGAGTGACATGTCGGTCCAACACTGGCACCCCCCTTCTGCAGCACAAATGCGTGATAGCCATGGTACTGGCACACAAGCGTCGGCTAACAGCTAAATACCCACAGCTGCACACGGAGAGCCTGCCATACACCATAGATCCGCTGATGTGGAAGTCCCACACCATGTCAAGCCAATGCTAACCGTATGTGTCCGAGGGCAGTGTCACACACATTGATGCCATCATCACAATCCACTATCCCATCACTGATGACTGTCAACCAGGCAGACCATCTATTCAGGTGTACACAGCTGCATGTCGTGTCCCATGGGGATGCGACATGGCTGCAGAGGAACCAAACCCCGACAGGGGCAGTGTGCACACATCGTGAACAACTGCCACACCCAATACACCCCAGATGCATCCCTTACCCCATGGAGACTTCCAAACGTGTCCGTGCCTGTAACGCTGAGTCAGCACACGATGTCATGTCCATGACGAATAGCAGTGCCACAACAATGCAACCAGCAAATGGCATGCGCAGGTACCTGGGGAAGAGAGACACACAAGAAGTCAGCCACAAAAAGCACAGCCACTTGCATGTGCATTTACTCGACACATGTATGGATGACAACATGCTAGGTCACAATTATGACTGGGGAAATACTACCATCACTGCCACCATCACTCCAGTGACACACCCACACACACCTCTGACCCACGTGCCATACATGCAGGTGGAGACACACATCACAACGCATGCCACACGGGGACCAATGCGTGCACACTCAGACACTGGTACTCACCACTAAGCAAAGAAGTCGCGTATGAGCCGAGTCCGGATGTCCTCTTGCGGCTCCACATCCTCCACATCACTAGCCCCATTGCCAAGCCCTTCGTCCTCCACGGGTGGATGGTCCTCGTCATGTTGATTCAGGATGAGTGGCACAGCTCTTTCAACTGCCATGTTGTGCAGCATGCAGCAGACCATGAAGATCTTGCAGACCTTCGCCGGGGCATAAGGGAGTGCACCGCCGGTCTTGTGGAGGCACCGGAATCGGCTCTTCAGCATGCCAAACGTCCTCTCTATCACTCGCCTTGTCCGGCCATGGGCGATGTTATAGCGGAGCTGGGCCGGCGTGATGGGGTTGCGGAGAGGTGTCAGCAGCCAAGGCATGTTGGGATAGCCAGCGTCCCCTACATGGGAAGCACATGGACATCGTTAGAACTGGTGAAGCGGTCGTGCTGGTCGGCTATACAGAATACAGGACAGACAGACTGTACCCACCAACAACACATGCCCGTTCGTTGCGCAGCTGCATCATCATATCAGGCATCCCGCTACGCGTCATGATGTAGGCATCGTGTGCTGATCCTAGGAAACGAGCACAGACATGTGAAATCACCATATTGGACAGACACACCACAAGGGCATTGATGGAGTGGTAGTGCTTCCGATTGCGGTACGCCACCTCCCGTGCGTGTGTTGGTACCAAACCTACATGTGTCCCATCTATGGACCCAATGACATGGGGCATCCCTCCCAGGGCATAGAATCCACGCTTGACCTCAGTCATCTGTTCAGGGGTTGGGAACTTGATGAAGTCATCCAGGTGAATCAACATGGCCTCCAAGAAATCATGCAGCACACCGCTGAACATGCTCTGGGACATGCCACCAACATGAGCTATGGTATTTTGGAAGGTACCCGTGGCAAGAAAATGTAGGGCAGCCATTACCTTCAGCTGGGGTGTCAGTGCCGTAGGATACCTGTGCTGCGGTTGCAGGTGTGGTGCCAGTCTCGCTGTCAGCTCCAGGATCAACGGTTGGGTGAAGCGGTAGAGCCGGATCCTGTCATTCTCCTGCATGGCAGCCAAGTCTGGAATTCTTCGGGCAAGAGGCGGCGCTCTGCAGTAATTTGGAAGTGACAAGGAAGAGTGAGTGCACTACGACAACAACTCATGTCTACTGAGCACATGTAAATCTGGCAATACACACATGCTACATAGGGAGTCAGGTATGTGCTACATGCCCAGGACACGTATGGATGCAAGGTGACACTCCTTCCAAGACCCAGCTACACACGGAGATTGAGAACCTCCCCATGCCACGCCATGGGAATAGCTGTGTCCCAGTGCAAGTGAACAGCCCGACGCAAGACAGGAGTGACATACACCCACACATCAGCAGAAGTGGGATGCCGATTGCAGAGACTGGTTGCGGAACACCGGAGCCACAGGTCACATGACATTACACTAGGCCTGCCCACACACCTTGCCATGAAGGTGCACATGTCATGACTCACCACACATTCCTTGTGAGGATGCTGACATGGCCTTGTCACGCTACTCCGTGTCCCATGCATACATGTGCACCTCACATCCGATACCACATGTGGCATGGTGTGCGGAACAGTGTGCAATGACAATCTACACACAGACACATGTTGGTTGCTGCAACGGCTGCAGCTTTTGAGGGTGCTACAACATCAACCTGATGAAAATCCCGGACACATAAATGACATAGTCACATTGTGCACTGTGGGTAGTGACAAGTCATGTGTCATGACCCCTGTACCGGGCATCATGGGACACTTCCGTGTGTTGGTGTCCGTGCCATGCCAGTGACGCTCACCCCAAGTGCGCAGTACGACATGCACACATGTCAAAGGAGTCAAGGGCATGCCTGGCACACATTGCACCGTCACACAGTACACCTATGCACATCTCATCATACATCTGGTGCCTTCTCCACTCAGGAGGCATGTTCCACATCACAGCCCGTCACACCTGTGCCCCACACATGTAGTAATGCACAGACGATGCCTTGATGTCCATTCCTGGACAAGTATGTCCATCCATGGACAAGTATGTCCATCCATGGACAAGTATGTCCGCCCTATTCCTACCTGTGTGTCGCCTATCACCACTATGATGTGTAAAAACCGCCGTACTGCTGCTAAGAGGGCCTGTGTATGTTCCCAAATCACTGTGGGAGTGCTGCCGTATGTGTACCCATCGTGATGGCGAGCGTACAGGCATTTGTACGGTCCGTACCACTACGGGTACGCATACGCGTGCAGACCCATAGTGATAGTGAGCGTAGATGCGTGTGTACGGTCCGTACCACTACGAGTATGCATACGCGTGCAGACCCATAGTGATAGTGAGCGTAGATGCGTGTGTACGGTCCGTACCACTACGAGTACGCATACGCGTGCAGACCCATAGTGATAGTGAGCGTAGATGCGTGTGTACGGTCCGTACCACTACGAGTACGCATTCGCGTGCAGACCCATAGTGATAGTGAGCGTAGATGCGTGTGTACGGCCCTATCACTATGGGTCTGCACGCGTATGCGTACCCGTAGTGGTACGGACCGTACACACGCATCTACGCTCACTATCACTATGGGTCTGCACGCGTATGCGTACCCGTAGTGGTACGGACCGTACACACGCATCTACGCTCACTATCACTATGGGTCTGCACGCGTATGCGTACTCGTAGTGATAGTGAGCGTACATGCGAGTGTACGGCCCGTACCACTACGAGTACGCATACGCGTGCAGACCCATAGTGATAGTGAACGTAGGCATGCATGTACGGGCCGTTGCCATGCATTTGGGGTGCCCTAGGACCCCGAAACGCACCGTACCTGTGTGTGATGCTCCAAATTACATAGGGGACAAGTATTAAGGCCTACATGCATGCTGGTTGTCATGGAGACCAAGTTCAAATTTCGAAATTGTTCTGGAAGGTGCACAGCAGAAGTCAGTTGGAATTATTCTACTTTGTTGCAATGTGTTTGTGGGGCTGACATCATGCAGGAGAATGAAACCGATAGAGAACCCACAGACTGCTAGGTTTGAAGGGATTGGTGGAAACATAGGATGCAAATGTGAGTGACCAATCACTCTGTACTCCTGTGCATGAGACTGGGCAGAAGGGCACATATAAGGCAGCCAGGTCCCATGAGGGAGTACTTGCCTGCACATCTTTGCATTTGTCGACCCAGCTGCTGCTACTGATTCCCTGGAACCATGTCAAGGGCTGTGGAGAGGACACAGCCATTCACCCTGGAGGAGAACATGGCTCTGCTGGATGTGATCCTCCCACAGTACTCCATGCTGTATGGGCGACCAGGGTATCAGGTGAGTGCATAGGCCACTGCCACAGACTGTCCCTATGTTGTGACTGTGACTTCTGCCATTGTGTCCAGGTGTAACACACATGCCATGTACTGTCGGGGGGGTCCCAGGGGGGGGGTGCCTGATGTCTCCCAGCAGTGCCCTGAGACAGGAGGGGTGGGGGCCTATCACTCACAGCAGTGCCCTGAGCCAGGAGGGGTGTGTGCAGAGTCCTCCCAGCAGTGCCCTGAGACAGGAGGGGTGGGGGCCTATCACTCACAGCAGTGCCCTGAGACAGGAGGGGTGTGTGCAGAGTCCTCCCAGCAGTGCCCTGAGACAGGAGGGGTGGGGGCCTATCACTCACAGCAGTGCCCTGAGACAGGAGGGGTGGGGGCCTATCACTAACAGCAGTGCCCTGAGACAGGAGGGGTGGGGGCCTATCACTCACAGCAGTGCCCTGAGACAGGAGGGGTGGGTGTGATGCACAGTGTGAGCCTTGATCATTGATTGTGACATTGCCATCATTCCACCTGTGTACCCACTGTGGCACGTACTGCTTTTTCCCTCACCAGGGGATGATGTCCCTATGACAAAGGTGCAATGCGTTGGCTGCATGACATGCCTTGTTGTAACCAGCTAATTTGTACCCATATGTCTCTCTGGGACATGTGGCTGGTGTATTGATGTGGTGTCACTTGTTCCTCCTCACAGGTAGGCGCCACTGCCAAGGAGCAGATCTGGCTGACCGCCGTCAGTGCCGTGAGGGGTGTGGATGGTCGGAGGCGGAGCCTGCCCCAGGTGAGGAAACGCTGGCAGGATATCCGGTGCTGGACGCGGAGGATTGCACGGCTCCTGCTGGGGGACTCACCTGAGAGCCACAAGAACCGCGGCCGCCGCCGTCTGAGCCACCTCCACAGGCGTGTGCTGCCGGTGGTCTTTCCAGACCTGGAGAGGCGCTTACAGGCGATGCAGCAGCCGGAAGGGGGTAGGTACATGTGTGTTTGTTGTGTGTCACCGGCATTTGTAAGGGCACAGTAGCATGAATTCACTGGCAGGGTTTAAAGGTGCTGTGCAGATCCTGTTTGCCCCAGTATAGCGCTGCGCCCCTGCCACCCTTCCCCTCCTTGCAATGTGTTCCCTGGTCTGTGTGTAGTCACTCCTTCACAAGGTAATGTAGGCTGGCGCTTTGTCCACGAGAACAATGACTGTAGCATCATGTGTGGGGGTGGTGTGTAACAGGTTGTGGGACCTTGCCTGTGCACTGTCAAGTTCACTGCATGTGGGTTCCATGTCAGTTGGCACTGATGCTGACTCCAGACATGGGAGTTGGTCTCTCATGTGTCATGCCTTACAGCGCGCATGTCCTATGTAGTGGCCTGTGACATGATGTGCATGAGTGTGCGATACACATAGTGCAGGGATGGTGACGTGTGTTGCAGTCATTACCATTCAGTAGCATGTAGTTGCGTGCCCACTACTGTCCCCTGGGGCACCTTTTCCTCAGTGGTGTATGTGTCATCATAAACGTGGACAATCTCAGTGTCTACAGCGTAGGTTGTGCTCTGTGCCATTGTCCCCTGTCACCATGTATATAGACGTGCTATTTTGTACAGGTGTCCACTGTGCAGCCTGACCTGATTGTCCTTCTTCATACTCACAGTTGCCAGTGCCTGTGTGTCTTGTTATACTCATCTGAGGATGGGCACTGGTACCTCATTATTTGTACAGGCGCACCTTGGCTGTTTGGCGTCCAATCTTGCTTTTTGCCTGCCCCTGTGTGTATCACCCAGACTATGAGATGTTGGTGCCACCTGTGTCTCAACAATTTGCCTCGTGTAGGGTCTTGTTGGGGCGGGCAATGCCTATGTGTCAAATCCTGATTTCTACTTGCTGGGTCTGGGCAGTGTGTGATGTGTCTGGACACACACGCAATGTGCAGTGACCGAGTCATGTTGGGCATGTTTTCAGCATTACCTATGCAGCATGTGTCTCAAGTTCATGGATATGGTCCCTGGTCATCGGTATTTTCGCCAACGCTGTGTGGTGCAGATGCAGTGCTGGATTGTCCCCAGGGCCTGGGTGCTATGTCAGACTCCGTTTCCTGTGTTTAGCTATTGTCTCATGCTCTCCATGGTATTTCAGTGGCATGGTGGCTCAACCAACTGTGTGTTTCATGCCCTACATCGGTACCTTGTTTAGTAGATGTTAGGGATCTTCCTTTTCAGGCTATGCAGTGTTACCTATGTCGATTGGACTCATGTGACTGATGTGTACAGCTGTCTGATTAATTTCTGTCTCTCCACCCTGCCCACAGCATCGTCGGGGGACACAGAGGGAGACGGGGACACAGAGGGAGACATGGACACAGGCAAGGCGGAGGGACCGAGCACCAGTGCCAGCCGTGACATCGGGGCTGGCACATCGAGTGGGACAGAGGTGGAGGATAGTGCGGCCGAGGACCTGTCGACTGGCACGTCAGAATACGAAGCTGACAGGTCCGAGGAGGATGTCTCCGAGTGGGCGGTGGCTGCACCAGCAGCTGACAGCGGAACAACACCTCGCACCGCCCCCTCAGTTCCCACCAGCCGCCTCCCACTTGCTCGTGTCCCTTCCCAGCGTGCCCGGTCACAGCATGTCTCCTTCCTGCCAGGCACCGCACCCCCTGCCCCTGTCTCCACTGCTGCCGCCAATGCAGAGTCTGTGGACATCCAGCGGCAACTGCAGGTTGGTCAGGCTGCGATCCTTAATGTCCTCCATGCCCACGGCAAAACCCTCACCAACATCGAGGCTTTCTTGGAGGGCATTCATTCATCGCAGGCTGACCAACGCAACTTGCTGAGGTCCATAGACTCCACACTGACTGCAGCAGTGGGTCTCCTGCAGCGCGACCTCCCCCCACCTACCCCTGCCCCATCCACACTTCCCACTCCCATGCCTGTCCCACGTACACCCAGACGTCGGCATGCACCCACATCAACGGACACGGGCACCACACCAGCAGGGAAGGTCCACCGCACTCCTCCTGACACGCACACACAGGGTGAGGTAGGCACACCCACTGGGTCGGGGGGCAAACGTGTGACACGCAGCCATAGTGGGAGTCCGCATTCCACCCAGTCCACTCCCTCCAAATCCCCTCCCCTCAGCTCTCCTGGCCACATCTCCCCCAAGGACTCCTTCATGGCCGCTCTGTCCCTGAGCCCCACAGTTACACCACCACGCAAGCGGTCAAGGAGGTCCCCGGTCAGGGTGGTTGAGTCTCCCCCCCTGTCTCCACCATCCCCCGGTGGCGCTGCGACCCATCCCTCTGACCCTTCCCCTCCTTGGGGCCTGAGGTCCCTTCGGGTGCAGGGGACTCCCTGGAGGACCTTGCAAAGGTGTGTAGTGCCATCCTGGCCTCCGCCTTTGGCACTGACCCACCCCCTGTGGTGGAGTCCTCCATCCCTGCACCCACAACGCCGCCCCTTTGCCCTGATGTCCCTGCGGTGCCTGTTGCTTCCCCCCCCCCGATGCCCTCACCAGTGTGGAAGACGATGCCATTTGACTGTGCAGGCAAGGTAGGGGACACGCATCCCACTGTGTCCCCCATCCAGCTGAGAATCATTGTCTGCCCTATGGGCTTTGTGAAGATTGAACTGCCTGCGATCCACGGACATTGTGCTCATGCTGAATAAAGCTTAATTTTGTTTTCATTATCACACTACTGCTATGCTGGTATTGGTGTTGGTGGGGCTGCTACATGGTTTTGGGTGGTGTGTAAGGGTTTGGGTGTGTGGGATATGTAGTAGTGTACTGCTCATTGGTGGGACCCTGGGATCTGTGTGCCATCACAAGGTGTTGGCTAACTTTCTTTGTTCATGTAAGCAGTTACTGCATGGTGCACTTGTCCCAGGGTGTATTCCTTCCTCTGTGTACCCAGCTTTCTTCCCTGCAGGGTGTTCCCAATGTTTAGCGCAGAGCTGTGTCTACATGAGCTGTGTGTGTGACGGAGCCCTTCTACTTTGGCCATGCATGCAGGGCCATGTCTCCACCTGCAACAATCGTGGCATCCTTGGTGATCACTGTACTTGTGTGTGGAGTCTGTTGACATGAGTTCATGGGGACATGTTCCCTTGTAGCCAGTATGCATGTGGATAATTCTGGCCTCACACACATGTGTTACACCCCTCCTGTCTCAGGGCACTGCTGGGAGTGATAGGCACCCACCCCTCCTGTCTCAGGGCACTGCTGGGAGGACTCTGCACACACCCCTCCTGTCTCAGGGCACTGCTGGGAGGACTCCACACCCACCCCTCCTGTCTCAGGGCACTGCTGGGAGGACTCCACACCCACCCCTCCTGTCTCAGGGCACTGCTGGGAGTGATAGGCACCCACCCCTCCTGTCTCAGGGCACTGCTGTTAGTGATAGGCACCCACCCCTCCTGTCTCAGGGCACTGCTGGGAGGACTCTGCACACACCCCTCCTGGCTCAGGGCACTGCTGTTAGTGATAGGCACCCACCCCTCCTGTCTCAGGGCACTGCTGGGAGGACTCTGCACACACCCCTCCTGGCTCAGGGCACTGCTGTTAGTGATAGGCACCCACCCCTCCTGTCTCAGGGCACTGCTGGGAGGACTCTGCACACACCCCTCCTGTCTCAGGGCACTGCTGGGAGGACTCCACACCCACCCCTCCTGTCTCAGGGCACTGCTGGGAGGACTCCACACCCACCCCTCCTGTCTCAGGGCACTGCTGGGAGTGATAGGCACCCACCCCTCCTGTCTCAGGGCACTGCTGTTAGTGATAGGCACCCACCCCTCCTGTCTCAGGGCACTGCTGGGAGGACTCTGCACACACCCCTCCTGGCTCAGGGCACTGCTGTTAGTGATAGGCACCCACCCCTCCTGTCACAGGGCACTGCTGGGAGGACTCTGCACACACCCCTCCTGGCTCAGGGCACTGCTGTTAGTGATAGGCACCCACCCCTCCTGTCTCAGGGCACTGCTGGGAGGACTCTGCACACACCCCTCCTGTCTCAGGGCACTGCTGGGAGGACTCCACACCCACCCCTCCTGTCTCAGGGCACTGCTGGGAGGACTCCACACCCACCCCTCCTGTCTCAGGGCACTGCTGGGAGTGATAGGCACCCACCCCTCCTGTCTCAGGGCACTGCTGGGAGGACTCTGCACACACCCCTCCTGTCTCAGGGCACTGCTGGGAGGACTCCACACCCACCCCTCCTGTCTCAGGGCACTGCTGGGAGTGATAGGCACCCACCCCTCCTGTCTCAGGGCACTGCTGTTAGTGATAGGCACCCACCCCTCCTGTCTCAGGGCACTGCTGGGAGGATTCCACACCCACCCCTCCTGTCTCAGGGCACTGCTGGGTGGACTCTGCACACACACCTCCGATTTCAGGATATGTACGCTTGGAACATACACGGTGGGGGTACGCTCAATGCATTCGAGGTGAGGGTACGAGTCTACTTACACTGGTGTGGTGGGGGTACACTCCATGCATACGCGGGTGAGGGTACGGGTCGTACTTACACTGTTGGGGTGTGGGGTACGCTCCTTGCATACGCGGGTGAGGGTACGGGTCGTACTTACACTGTTGGGCTGGGGGGTACGCTCCTTGCATACGCGGGTGGGGGTACGGGTCGTACTTACACTGTTGGGGTGGGGGTACGGTCCGTGAGTCCGCGGGTGGGGGTAGGAGTCATACTTACACTGGTGGGGGTGGGGGTACGGTCCGTACGTCCGCGGGTGAGGGTTCGAGTCGTACTTACACTGTTGGCATGGAGGGTACGCTCCATGCATACGCGGGTGAGGGTTCGAGTCGTACTTACACTGTTGGCATGGGGGGTACGCTCCATGCATACGCGGGTGGGGGTACGGGTCGTACTTACACTGTTGGGCTGGGGGGTACGCTCCATGCATACGCGGGTGGGGGTACGGGTCGTACTTGCACTGTTGGGCTGGGGGGTACGCTCCATGCATACGCGGGTGGGGGTACGGGTCGTACTTACACTGTTGGGCTGGGGGGTACGCTCCTTGCATACGCGGGTGAGGGTACGGGTCGTACTTACACTGTTGGGCTGGGGGGTACGCTCCATGCATACGCGGGTGGGGGTACGGGTCGTACTTACACTGTTGGGGTGGGGGGTACGCTCCTTGCATACGCGGGTGAGGGTATGGGTCGTACTTACACTGTTGGGCTGGGGGGTACGCTCCATGCATACGCGGGTGGGGGTACGGGTCGTACTTACACTGTTGGGGTGGGGGTACGGTCCGTGAGTCCGCGGGTGGGGGTAGGAGTCGTACTTACACTGGTGAGGGTGGGGGTACGGTCCGTACGTCCGCGGGTGAGGGTTTGAGTCGTACTTACACTGTTGGCATGGAGGGTACGCTCCATGCATACGCGGGTGAGGGTTCGAGTCGTACTTACACTGTTGGCATGGGGGGTACGCTCCATGCATACGCGGGTGGGGGTACGGGTTGTACTTACACTGTTGGGCTGGGGGGTACGCTCCATGCATACGCGGGTGGGGGTACGGGTCGTACTTACACTGTTGGGGTGGGGGGTACGCTCCTTGCATACGCGGGTGAGGGTACGGGTCGTACTTACACTGTTGGGGTGGGGGGTACGCTCCATGCATACGCGGGTGAGGGTACGGGTCGTACTTACACTGTTGGGGTGGGGGTACGCTCCATGCATACGCGGGTGGGGGTACGGGTCGTACTTTCACTGTTGGGGTGGGGGGTGCGCTCCTTGCATACGGGGTGGGGGTAGGGTCCGTACATATCCGTCCCCACGCTATGTGATGCTTGTGCGGGCCGTACCCAGGCCTTTGCCACGTGGGTGCGATCCGTCCCGCCATTGTTGGGGTGACGTGTGTGGGCGTTGTCCGACTCGTACCCACGCTCTTCAGGCGTGGGTACGGGACGTACCTGTCTGGTTGTGTTGCCGGTTCGCGTGGTGACGGACTTCCGTTGTGGCGTTCGCTGGCTTATCAGGA
The DNA here is from genome assembly GCF_964204655.1 of Triturus cristatus. Classification (NCBI taxonomy): domain Eukaryota; kingdom Metazoa; phylum Chordata; class Amphibia; order Caudata; family Salamandridae; genus Triturus; species Triturus cristatus. Next base: position 418,377,312 of record NC_140585.1, on the reverse strand, counting down.
CACGCCCCCACCCCCTCGTGGTGACCAGGGCATGGGAGTCAGGTATGTCCAGGCCATGTGTGGTGTGTGACTTATGTGGTTGTTTTGTGGCCTGCCCTGGTCGTGCCACCCCCACCCCACCCCACTTTCCCCCCTCCCTTAGTTATTCTGACCTTCTGCGGCGTCTGCGTCGTAACCTGTAGAGGAGGTGGACTGCTATGAGGGCAGGGATGACTCGTAGGTTCGGGATCATGTCTGTCCGTCGCGTACTGGTACTCCTTGATCGCGTCGTCCTGTCGCGTACGGGTCCTCCTTGATCGCGTCGTCCTGTCGCGTACGGGTCCTCCTTGGTCGCGTGGTCCTGTGTGTCCGTCGCGTACTGGTCCTCCTTGTTCGCGTCGTCGTCTGTCCGTCGCGTACTGGTGGTCCTTGTTCGCGTCGTCCTGATTTCCCGGCAGTTTTTGGCTGCCGCAAAATATTCACCGTGCGGGGTGACGTCGGTGCGAATCGTGATTCCTGGGTCGTGAATGGCTGGCTGCGAGCGTCCCGACGTCAGGTCGGCGCTTTTCCGGATCGCATTGGTAGGTTTTTTTTGGTCGGTCGGGCTTTTTTACGATTCGTACGGTACTGGTGTACCCGTGCGAATCGTAATTCCTTGTTTGTAAAAATTGACGACCGGGTACGCGTCGGACGGAGATTATGCTCCGTCCGACGGTTCGTACCCGGTTTTTGCCGGATCGTGATCGGCACCTATATAGACAGTTCATTGAAAGACTAAGACCAACTGTAAAACAAAAAATGGAGTGTATCTACTCTTATGTCCGTGTGGTCTGAGTTATGTAGGAGAGAGGCAATCTGCTTTACGGAGCATCGTTCAGCCATCCGGACTTATAGGATAACAGCCCCCTCCATTAAGCATTACATAGATGAACATCACAAACCAGAAGATATACGTTGGGTTATTCTATAAAAAACGTATCTAAAGAAGGGTTTAATCAGACAGAGGTGCATAAAAGAAGAGAAGTATACTGGATTTTCATTTTTAATACGAACAAACAAGGACTTAACAATGAAATTCCATGTGCAAATGTCATGAGATATAATGCAAACTAACTTCATTTGTTATGAGGAGGGATCCTTGAAAAGCTGTTTTTCTTACATTAATATAACCATCACAGTAGGATATCATGTAGTTTGGGTTTTCATCTTGTAGTATCAAGCCTTTTGGGCTTGACAAAATTCTTTTTGATCCAGTCTTTAATCCATACGTCTTAGGTACTATCTAGATGTCATTTGAAAAATCAGATACTCCATGTAGACCTTAGCTGATCGCATAATTGGTCTTTTAAACAGTAGCTAGTCAGAGTGCGTCTCACTGGTATGTTCTGGGAATGTAGGTGTTCTCTTATTTCTTGGGACCGATTTAGAGTGGAGATGCATGAGCTGGGGTACATTTGAATTGAATAGTGAACATGTCTCAGTGGTCTCCCCGGGTGGCCGAGTCATCATCTATCCTTGCCGATAGGAATATATGACGACATTCCGTCATCATCTTTCAGTACTCTTCAAACGAGAGTTGATAGAGTCTGTTATCTATCTAAATATAGATAATTTGTGTAGACTTTAGCCAAACAAATCATTGATCCTTTAAATAGGAGCAAGGCAGAATGTGTCTCATTGATTAGTTCTAGAAATACAAGTAATATCATGAGGAATTTTTATATTTCTTGAGAGTGATTCACTATAGATACACAGAAGCAGGGGTAAATCTAAATGAGCATGTCTTAGTAATCTCAAAAGATGGCCGAACCATTATCCAGCCTTACTAATAGGAATACATGATGATAGTCTGTCATTTTTTTCTAATTTTCGTGAAGCGAGAGGTGGTAGAGTCCGCTCTCGTTTTTTTTCTAACATCTCGAGAGGAGTGTGATGTTGCTCTAAGTTCCACGTTCTATGTTGGAGCGTGGAGCGTAGGTGTTCCATTTATGGCAGTTGAGTCAAGTCCTCTGTGGATGGGGTCATTAAATAAACCCTCTACAATTTCATTACCATTTCCAGTGTTTTACTTATTTTACACTGGCGATGATCGCGTGAGGAGGATAAGAGGGCTAATTGACCCCAACGCGGAGAGGGAGAAATGTGAATGCTGAGCAGCGAATTTTCAAAAGAAGAAAAAACGGAAGAGGGGGATCGCGGAAACACCTTACCCGTGTTGCGGCTCTCTGCCGACGTCTTACGGGCCATGTTGAAACAAATTTGAAGTGGAACAGTGGCATACGCGCTGGTAAAGAGCCTGCTGGAATGCAGATCGCGCATGCGTTTCATTTCGTCGGGTGATTAAGGAAGTTAGTGAGTAACATGCTCTATTGCCCTTGGAGAATATCCTGAATGCCACGCAAGGGCTGCGCTGGGATAACAAGCGCAATCGGCGGTAAAAAGAAGGCCAATTGAGTGCGTGGAACAACGGAGGCAGTCATGTTTATAATCAGATACTTTGAGGATAAATACAGTTTCGTATAGACTGTGACTGGAGGTTTGGTGTTCTGCCAGTGGTGCCATATTTGAAAGGAGTTCAGGACATTTTTTGGAAATTGGAAAAGGAGGAAGAACATTTATTCCTATAAGACTAAAAACACGGTGACAAGCACATCTAATACAAAAAAAAAGCTTGTCATAATTTTGGAAAAGGGGCAAGTTAACACGGTGATTAACACACTTTTAAGAAAAATTTGGTTTTTTTGCATAATTTTTTTAAATTACAATATTTTTCTGGATTTGAGGGAAATTGGTAGTACAGTTGTATTCTACATTAAATTTTGAAGGATAAGGAAGGGATAGTCATTTTTGTTGTTTTTTTATTTAAAATTTAGCAATAACAAAGTTTGAAGAAAGTGTGTGGAAAGTATTTTTTTAAAATTAGTTGAGGAAGTGAAATTTAGAATAAGTAGAAAATGCAAAATGTTACTGCCCCACCATTTTTCTTGTCTAGCCCTGCGGAACCACCAGTGAAATGGCAAAAATGGAAGAAGATTTTTGAAAATTATGCAAGGGTGTGTGGTGTGAATTTGAGTGCGGAGAGAAAGCAGGTGCTTTTACTTCACTGTTTAGGCGGAGAGTGGCAAGAAGTGTTAGAAAATTTACCACCACTAAGTCAAATATGTCAAAGAGGGTTAAATGAATATGAGGTATGTGTAAAACTATTGGATATTCATTATCTCTCAAAAGTAAGCACCATTATGGAACGTTATTATTTTGGATTAAGAGAACAGGGAAAGGAAGAGACAGTGGAGGAATTTGTGACTGCTCTTAGGAAACTGGCGTCAAGCTGCAAATTTGGGGAACTGGTAGAAGAAAGAATACATGATCAGTTTGTACTAAAATGTGGAAGTGACAAAATAAGAGAGGAACTTTGGCTAAAAGATGAACCACCTTTAGATGAGGTAATGGTTATTGCAAAAAGGGTGGAACACATGTTAAAATGTGTTAGCGAATTGAGCAAAGTAGGGAAGTCTACAGTGGCACAAGAGAAAGTAGAGGAAGTAAAAAAGACTGATATTGATAATAAGAAGAGTGAAGTAGATGAGAAAAGAGAGAAACCTGGGGAAGAGGTAAAAAAAAATGTGATAACTTTCCAGGGGACTTGTTATCGGTGTGGGAGAAGTGGTCATAAGGCCAATGCAAATGTTTGTCCTGCACTGAGTGTGGTTTGTAACTTTTGTGGGAAAAGACGGCATTTTTCAAAGAAATGTCGTTTCCGAAACAAAAGGGGTGGTAAGATTGATGTGAAAGAGGTCAGTTTTCAGGTAAATGAGGTGTGTGGTTCGGAAAATCCCTCAGAATGGGTAAAGATAGAAAATGTGGAGATAAAGATGAAATTCGATTCCTGTTCACATCTCACTTTTATCTCTAAAGAGATTTTTGAGAAGAATTTCAAAGACAAAATAAAATTATTAAGAACTGATGTTAGACCAACAGGTTATGGGGGCACTCCCATAAAGATGTTGGGATACTTTCAGGCTTATCTGGAGTGCAAAGAGAGATTTACAGATGCAAAGATCTATGTAGCAGAGAGAGGGGATAATTTACTGAGTTGGTCACACCAAGCGAGGTTTGGTATTATTCTTGACCCAAATGGGAATCCACCTGTGAAGGTGCAGTCTATTGAGAATAGTGGTGATAAGTATGTAAAAAAATTTGGAGAGTTATTCAAGAACACGTTAGGTTGTTTGAAAGGGTACAACCATTGTATAAAATTGAAGTTAGGTGCAAAACCTGTTGTAGCAAGTGTACAAGATTCTGTACAAAAAGAAATTGATAGATTGTTGGATGCAGGTATAATTGAGCCGGTGGAGGCAACAGAATGGTTGGCCCCCATTGTGGTTGCTAGAAAAAGCAATAATGAGATTTGTCTATGTGTGGACTTACGTGCACTCAATAAGGAGGTGGTGGTGGATAAGTTTCCTTTGAATAACATAGATGAGATGGTTTCGACTTTGGATGGTGCTTGCTATTTTAGAACACTGGATTTAGCTTCGGCATATCACCAGGTGCCCTTAGGAAAAAGTTCACAAGAACTTACTGCTTTTATTACACCTATGGGAGCTTTCAAGTTTGTAAGGATGCCTTTCGGACTGGTTTCAGCCGCTTCTGTATTTCGGAGGATTATGAATGATGTAGTCAAGGGAATCAAAGGAGTCAGGTGTTATCAGGATGACTTGTTAATTTTCGGCAAGACTATGGAAGAACATGATGGGAGAGTTGAGAAAATGTTGAGCAGATTGATAAAAGCTGGGTTGACTCTAAGTTTTGAGAAGTGCAAGTTTGGTGAGACTGAGGTAGACTATTTGGGTCATCACATATCTGGTAATGGTGTAAAACCAAAAAAAGAGCTGGTAGACACTATTGTAAATCTGAAGGAACCATGTTCGAAAGAAGAGCTAGCTGCATTTCTGGGCATGGCAGAGTTTTATACTAAATTTATAAAAAAAACTTTGCAAATAAAACATGTCAATTAAGGAGTTTGCTCTCCAAGAAAACAGAGTTTGTGTGGAATGAGGCATGTAAGGTAGAGTTCATGAATGTTAAGCTCAATCTAAGAAATGCACCTGATCTACAAGCCTACAAACCAGGTAATTTAACGTATATTGTGACGGATGCGAGTAACAAAGGACTTGGTGCATTGCTAATCCAGAAAAGAGAAACTCAGGAGTGTTTGGTCGCCTGTGCGTCAAGGTGTCTAAGAGGAGCTGAGATAAATTACTCGGTTATTGAGAAGGAGGCTATAGCCATCTTTTGGGCTTTTAACAAATATAAGAAATTTGTTTGGGGTACTCGATTCAATGTAAGGTCTGATCACAAACCATTGAAAGAGATTTTTGAGAAAAAAGGCTTGGACTCCATTTCTGCTAGAATCAGGAGGTGGGTGATATCACTCCAGGAATTTGATTTTTCGATGGAATGTATTCCAGGAGCGTGTAATGTTTCCACAGATTGTCTATCACGTTTGGTAGATACTGTAGATTGTCAAGATGTTAAAAGAGATGAAGACATTGTTGAGGAGTTTGATGTGAGTGTTTGTGAGATCACCTCAGGTGTTATCAAGGAAGATGAATAGAGAGAGGAAGTAAAGAAGGACAAGGAAATGCTGAAAGTTATGGACATGATTTCACAAGATAAAGGCAACAAGCTGGAGCAGCCTTGGTTAATGGTGTGTGATGAGCTTGCCATCAGTAATGGTATCTTAACCAGAGGGACGAGATTGGTTCCTCCACTGAGTTTGAGGGACAAAATTATGAAAATGGCTCATGAGGGGCACATGGGTATTTGTAAAACTAAGGAGCGGATTAGGCAGGATTTTTGGTGGCCTGGTCTGGATTTGATGGTGGTGCACTTGGTGCGTGATTGTGTTCCTTGTTCCATGAGTGATAAGATTCTTAAGTCCAGACAAACTCCGATGGTCTTTAGGAGGTTACCCATGTGTCCCTGGGATGAAATAGCCATTGATATTGTTGGACCACTTCATGGTGAGCATCACACCCCATATTTGATAGTTTTACTTGATCTACATTCACGATGGATTGAAGTGAGCTGTGTACGTGATATTTCTACTCAGGCTGTTATTAAGTTTTTAGATGCAGTTTTTACATGTGAACGTTTTCCAGGTTCTTTGCTGTCAGATAATGGTCCACAGTTTTGCTCGGGTGATATGGAAGAATATTTGAGTAAGTGTGGAATTGTACATAAAAAAATCTCGCTTTATCATCCGGAGACCAATGCAGCAATATGGAATAAGACCTTGAAAGAAAGTATTCAATTGGCAAGAGTCAACAGTTTGAATTGGAGAGAGGAGTTGCAAAGAAGGATCACAGCCTACAGATTTACACCGTACTCTTCAACAGGAAAGACACCTTTTGAATTATTTAAAGGAAGATCTGCAAATACTATTATATGCCCTGGTTGGATGACTTTGGATAAGGGTATAAAACACAATGACATTGGTCAGTGGAGGGACAAAGAATACTATTTACAAAGGAAAAGGAAAGGATATTTTGATGCTCGAAAGTCAGCTACATTAGTGGAATTCAAAGAGGGAGACAAAGTTAAAATTAAAGCGCCTGTTGGTTGTCTCAACTGCTCTAAGTTCACTGATGTAAAGACTGTGGTGAAGATCTTCAAAAATGCGGTAAAAACAAATGATGGTCGTATATGGAATCGTAGTCGTGTTGTTCATGTTGGATCTAAATGTGACAATGGAAGTAGTAAAGAAAGTTGCAGTCATTCTTCTTCATAAAAACCGTGTTTTAATCCTACTCGCAAGAGTGTAAGATTTTCAAAGAGCCCTGTGTATCTTAGGGATTTTGTAAGATGTTAGTTGGTTGTGACTCTATTCTTATATTTAGTAGGCTGAGGTTTGTTTCTTTCTTTTGTTGTTTTTCGTATGTGGTGGGAGGAAAGATGTGATCAACTTTTAGTTGTATATATATTTTTTAATACTTAGATGGTACAGTTGAATTGTATGTACTAATCTCATTTTATGTTGTTATATGTTGTAAAGGGGGAGAAGTGTGATTTTGCTCTAAGTTCCACGTTCTATGTTGGAGCATGGAGCGTAGGTGTTCCATTCATGGCAGTTGAGTCAAGTCCTCTGTGGATGGGGTAATTAAATAAACCCTCTACAATTTCATTACCATTTCCAGTGTTTTACTTATTTTACACTGGCGATGATCGCGTGAGGAGGATAAGAGGCCTAATTGACCCCAACGCGGAGAGGGAGAAATGTGAATGCTAGGAGACTATTAGAAGAGATGAAAATTCAAATAAGTCCATTCTTTTTTTTTTTACATTGGTTGGCGATACAGAGAGGGCGGACCTGTACCATAAAAGGAGGACGCGCCTGGAAGTCAGGTTTGTGACATCTTGTGGTATCGGTAAAATGAAGTACGTTTTTTTGATAGACACGGTAAGACCATTATCGGGTGACAAATTGGGGATGCTGGAGTAATAAGGTTGTTCGGCATGCCTTACAGAGATAGATCTTTTTCTTTTCTTTTTTTTTCTCACCCCCTTAGAGGATCAGATCTAAGTTATGCTGAAACTATGAATATTTCACAGAGGTCATTGCAGTGTGTGTCTTCAGGGGGTAGGAAGCATTAGATCTTACACGCTAGGTTACAGGTAATACAGGTTTTATTCACCAATCAACATCTATATATGCAGGGAGAGCGCCGGGGAATGTCTGCCTCGATCGCAGGCTCGGCGTGTACTCTCCGTCTACAAAATGGCTACCGCGCGTCTACGTCATCACGGCTGTGAAGACTAGAGTGCAACTCTACATATCTCCCTTCTTTACGGATAACAAAATTCTAAAAGATACATTTACTTGCGTGCATAATCCTTTCCGTCTCCCATCTCAAAGTCTCTAAACTTCACCGGTCTCACCACTGTCCTTCCGGTACGGGTGCGTCTCACAGGGGTGCATGGAGCGAGTTCGGTACACTCTTGGGAGCTTCTCGCTTCTCCCCCTTCAGTACTTGGGGGAACTCCCTTGTTGGGAGATCCCCTGTAGCTTTCCAAAAGTTCTGAGGCGCCCAGTTCACTCCCCTCATGTGCTCCTGCGTCACTCCCCCCTTCCCAAGGGCTGCTTGTGGTAGCGCCCACCGGGTTGGTTTCAGTCCCTTGAGTCCGGGGAGGTATCACTTGTCCTCTTTCCCTTCCTTTCCATTGCATGATCTTATTGCACTTGGACATCCTGTCCTGTGACCAAACCTTCCCATCACTCAGTAAGGCTGACCGGTTATAAACTTCTTCCACCTGCAACGGCGCACTGAATTTACTGTCCCCTTTTCTCCTTAACTGGGCCAGTTTGACTCGAACCCATTCTCCTCGCTCTAGCTCCTTCTCCTTGACATTCCTTCTCTTGTTGTAGTGTTCCGTATAAATTCTCTGTGCTTTTTATAGATTGTAGTGTACTACAGCGGGGGACCACTTGCTCGTGATGGTGCGCTCCTTCCAGGCTACATTGTCTTTCGTGAAGGGGTCTCAACCTCTTAGGATCTGGAAGGGGCTGTACCCCGTGCTGGTAGGTGTGATCCCGTACGCCCATAGCATGCTCTTCAGTTCCTTCTCCCAGTCTTTTCCACTCCCAATCGCAGATTGTACGGACCCCATGATGACTCGCTGGGTGGTATATAGACGTGTGTTTAACCCTAAGGCCGTTCCTTCCCATGTAGATGTTCCATTTTTCTGATACAAATTGGGGCCCATTGTCACTTAGGAGAGCGCGTGGAATACCTTCTCTAAGGAAGACAGCCGTTAGGAACTTCAATATTTTGTCCGTGTCCATGTCTTCTTGTACGTCCACCTCCGGACACTTGGAGTACCGGTCGACAAGTACCAACACATATTTTTGGACTCCTTGGCTATCCAATATTGGGGCTAGGATGTCTATGGATAGGTCCTCCCATGGATTCTCTGGGTTGTCAAACTTCCCTAGGGGTGGTCGCATCAAGCTCTGAGACTTATCCGCTTTTTGGCATTGGCCACACTCCTGCACATGCCTCTCTATCTGGTTGTCCATCGCTGGCCACCAGTACATCTGCTTCACTCTCATTTTAGTCTTTACGATGCCCAGGTGGCCCTCGTGGATGAGAGCTAGGAGGTGTGGGATCAACTTTCTGGGGGGAACTACTTTCATTCCTCTCCTCAGGAAGATCCCTTGGTCGAAAACTGACAACTCTTCTCTCACCTAGAAGAATTTCCTGAGCGCCGCCTCCATATGCCTCTTTTCCGGCCATCCTCTTATTATGCAATGCTTGACCGCCTCTATGTCTGTGTCGGTTTCATACGCTTCCTTCCACACTTGCTCACTTATCACTCGTTCGTGATCTTCCATGAACGCCACTTTAGTGTCCTCCTCTTCGGACGTCCTTGGAGCTTCCTCCATGGCTGATGCTCGACTGAGGTAGTCGGCTACTTTGTTCCTTTGCCCTGGGATGTGCTCCACGTCATATCTGTAGTCTAGCAGTTTCAACGTCATCTTCGCGATGCGGGATGTCGCTGTGGCATGTCCTGATGATGTGAGGACTTTGATCAGGGGCTTGTGGTCTGTTCTCAGCCTGAATCTCGTGCCCCATAGGAACTGACGGAACTTGTCCATGGCCCAGACTACAGCCAGCATTTCTTGTTCTATTACGCTGTACTTCTGCTCCGTGGGAGACAGCGATCGGGATGCGAAGCTGAGGGTGGACAGTTCTCCTCCTTTCAACTCCTGCATCAGGACTGCTCCCAGGCCCCGCTCACTGGCGTCTGTCGTCAATACCGATCTGGCTTGCGGGTCGTATCCACACAGCGGGACGGCTGTGCTGATGTCCCTTTTTATCCTCTGGAACTCCTCTTGCGTTTCCTTAGTCCACTCGAATTTGGTCTTGTCCTTTAGAAGTTGTCGCAAGTGATGCGTCTTCGTAGCGAAGTGCTGTACGAATTTGCTATAGAACTCGGCCATGCCTAGGAACGACCTTACTTCCTCCTTGGACTTTGGCGGTGGTGCCTCGCATACCGCCTTGACGTTGGACTGTTTGGGTGTGATGCCTTGGTCACTGATCACATGCCCTAAGTACGTGACTGACGTCATCCCAAACCAGCACTTCTCCCATTCTGCCGTGAGTCCGTTGCGTTCCAGAACTTGTAGCACTTTGGACAACTTGGCATCATGGTCTGCTTTGTCCATACCCATTACCAGAATGTCGTCTTGAAAGTACAGCACTCCTTCTACTTCATGAAATAATCTGTGGATTAGCGTCTGAAATACGGCTGCCGCCGAGGCCAGTCCAATTGGCATTCTGCGAAACTGATAGCACCCAAAGGGAGTTATGAAGGATGTTAGCTTCCTGCAGGTACGGTGTAGTGCAATCTGGTGGTAGGCAGACGTGAGATCAATTGTCGAGAACCTCTTCACTCCTTTGGTTTTTGCTAGCATCTCATCTATTCTTGGCAGGGGAACCCATTCTACAGTGATATTTTTGTTCAGCTCCCTCATGTCCACACAGACGTATTTTTCCATTCGGTTTCATGGCTACCACCAATGGAGCCAACCACTCGGCGCTCGTTATCGGTTCTATAATGCCGTTTTCTTCAAGTCTGTGAAGTTCTTGTTGCACCTGTTCTCTGATCGCCAGTGGGATGTTCCTCACCTTGTGACGCACTGGTTTGGCGTCCGTTTTGAGATCGATCCTGTGCGTGAATTTTGTTAGGTTTCCCACTTTGCCCCAAAACGAATCACTGACAAAATACCGAAAGACAAAAAATCGACGTACAAATATATCGATACAAAATTATCGATCACATTATTATCGACATCACATACTTATTTAAAACATTACAAAAATATCGAACACACAATATCGAACTACATAAATATAGATACACAAAATATCGCAAACACAGTTATCGAAATCCTTAAATATCGACGCTCATTAATAAACATAAACTTCATTACAAAATATCGTAAACTAAAATATCGACCACTAAAATATCTCCATTTTACTAATATCGACTATTTAAATTAAATTAAATACTGAAATCAAACAACATAAACACCAAATAATGTCTTTTAACTCTACACAAAATTAATATTAAACAATAATATATTTACTACATTTAAAAATTTATTAAAAATCTTAACTATTTACTAAAACATTATTAACAACCTTCCTACATTAAACAACAATATTATGAAATTATACTTTATCAATTCATGCATACAATACATAATATAATGTTTAGAAAAATACATATAGAATAATACACCACAAAACCACTAATTAGCGTTTTCCTTATTAGGAAACTAACTACCAAAATAAAAAATAAATAAATTCGAACTAACCAATAAAAACACTCCAAATTCAAACTAACCAATAAAACACAGATTACAACATCCAAAGCACTATAAAAAGAAGTTCAACTTCATTCACAGTCCAGAACCAAAAAAAAGAAATTGAATGAAGAAGAAAATCTACTGGATTGCAACTGCAGAGATAAGGAAATCAACATACAGCTAATATTTAAAACTATCAAACGTAAGTTAACTATATTATACTCATTAAGACTCAAAGCTAATAAATTGTAATTACAATATACATAACACTATAAATAAATAAATGTCTTCTTTCTATTTCATGTTTTCTCTACAGGAAACTCCAAAAGAAACTAAGAAAATACAGAACAGCACCAAAAAATATACAACTAACAAAGTAAGTATTTCACAACCAAAGATCAACTAATAGATTAAAAAACCACCCTAATTAAATCCCAATTACAAATCCCCTAACCATTCCCTATAAAAATATAGAAACAAATATTAAAACAAATGTACTTTTATTTTCCAGAGAAAGAAAATACTGGAAGAAAATTCCACAAATAAAGAATAAAAAGCATTCTACTCAAACACATCAAAACCAACTTTGTAAGTATATTGTAACTAAATCTTGTTTTTTTTCTACTGAAATTCATACAACAGCATATATAATAACTATAATATATATATTTTTCATAGATAAAGCTACATCAAAATGACCCAAGGAGCAGAATTCATAACAAGCCAGAAGGGAAAAATGTTGCTATGCTATATGGGATACACTTACACACAGGAAAAAGTGTATGTACGGTGCGGACCCCCAGCGCTACGCGCTGGGAGTCCGCACCGTACATACACGGGTGGGGGGTACGTCTCGTACATACACGGGTGTACATACACGGGTGTACAATCACGGGTGGGGGTATGTCTCATACATACACGGGTGTACATACACGGGTGTACATTCACGGGTGGGGTACGTCTCGTACATACACGGGTGTACATTCACGGGTGGGGGTACGTCTCGTACATACACGGGTGGGGGGTACGTCTCGTACATACACGGGTGTACATACACGGGTGTACAATCACGGGTGGGGGTATGTCTCATACATACACGGGTGTACATACACGGGTGTACATTCACGGGTGGGGGTACGTCTCGTACATACACGGGTGTACATTCACGGGTGTACATACATGGGTGGGGGTACGTCTCGTACATACACGGGTGTACATACACGGGTGTACATTCACGGGTGGGGGTATGTCTCGTACATACACGGGTGTACAGTCACGGGTGTACATACACGGGTGGGGGTACATCTCGTACATACACGGGTGTACATTCACGGGTGGGGGTACGTCTTGTACATACACGGGTGTACATACACGGGTGTACATACACGGGTGTACATTCACGGGTGGGAGTACGTCTCGTACATACACGGGTGTACATACACGGGTGTACATTCACGGGTGGGGGTACATCTCATACATACACGGGTGTACATACACGGGTGTACATACAGGGGTGTACATTCACGGGTGGGGGTACGTCTCGTACATACACGGGTGTACACACGGGTGTACATACACGGGTGTACGTTCACGGGTGGGGGTACGTCTCGTACATACCTGGGTGTACATTCACGGGTGGGGGTACGTCTCATACATACACGGGTGGGGGACGGCGCGTACATACGGGGGCTGGGGGGGACGGCGCGTATGCGGGCACATGTCTCCATGGTTGCTATAGAAGTTCGCTCTGTACGGTGTTTTTTCCATACGGTTGTACAATCGGACGCACGGGACGGATCGTACTTGCGCGCTCGGACTTCAGTTTTCCGATTCGTACGGAAAATCGTCCGGAGACGTGTCGGACACTTTTCCCGACCCGAGGACGTGTCGGGGAATTTTCCCAATGCGATTCGTATGTATTTTTTCCCATACGAATCGTACTTGCCAGTTTGTACGGTACTTGTACGATTCATACGGAAAAAAATCCGGATACGATTCGTACGGGGAGAATTTCTCCAGGATCAGAATCAGCACCATAACATTTCCAAATATAACTAATATATATATACAGCTACACTAAACAGTATCTAACTAGTCTCAAAATAAAGTTTTAAACCATCTAAAACATATAAAACAAACCTTACCTTTCACGACGCGAAGTAACTCCCAACCGCGAGCTTCCCTTCAACCCAAATGACCCAAAACAACATTACCCGGTTACAAAATAGAGCGCCCAAAACATAATAAAACATTTAACTATACAAAAAAAACCTCATTAAATCAGGTAAGATGTAAATTCACACACAAATTTTTTGTATTATTTAGCTAAAATAGACCTATTTTTTTCATGTACCTAAAAATTGTCAAACATTTTTCCTCATGTGTAAAATTATAAAAATAAATATTACAAAATATAAAATATTTATTATTATAATTTCTAAAAAGAAAATACAACAAAACAATGTATGAAAAATTGTTACAAATATTTTGCATGAATGATAACATTTTATTTATGTTAAAAATGTGTTTGTTTTGAAAACATTGTAAAAAAAATAATAATAATATTTTACATATTAATATTAATAAAAAACTTATAACATGTTTGTACTACAAATATTAAAATGTTAAGATGTTTATATATGAAAATATTTGCCAAAAGCTTTGTATAAATATTTACAAAACCTATTGCTATGTTAAATTTAATTTAAAACACAAAATTCTACTACATTATAAATAATTTAAATGTACTAAAAAATTGTACAAAATATAGTAAATGTACATAACATTTTTTCTGACATATATTCAATATGTTTGAATTGAATTACAATGTAAATAATGATATTTGAATGATCCTACTCAAATGAATAAACAATAAAAAATTACAAAAGACTACAATAAAAACCATGTTCTTATCTTATTAATTGTGGTTCTCTGATTATTTATATTTACCTTCTATTATCAATATTTAACATAAATAAAAAATTGTTTTTACAAAAATAAAAATAAATAAATATTATAAAATTACAGAATACCATTACCCATTATTCCAATACAAAATATTCATATTTTTTTCCTACTAATAACATTAAATATATGAATAAACACATCACATTAAAACTTTAAGTGTATTTATTATCCTAAACTATAAATATTTAATTAAGTTGTACAAATCCAATAAAATACAATTATTTTACACTTAAATATTTTTTTACTATTGCTATATCAATTTAATTTAATTTAATAAAATACCAGACAGTAAACCTCAAAATATACTATAACCACTGCACTTAACAATAATTACAGTAGATGTTCCAAAGTAAAAATAACTAATTCTACACTTCGAATGCTATTTAAATTAATTAAATCAATAATAACAAATATACACAATTTACATACTATTATCACTACAAACTATAACAAAACATGATAAATACTTAAAACACTAAACATAAACTATTACATATTTCCACTCTAATCTAAAATAAATTGTGGTAGATAGATGCTGGACAGTAAACATGAATAATTTCCTATTCCCACTCCACTGTACAATAGGATACAGTAGCTGCTGGTCAGTAAACATAAACAATTTACTATTCCCACTCCCGTCTATAATAAATTAAAGTAGGGGCTGGACAGTGACCATAAATAATTTACTATTCCCACTCCAGTCTATAATAAATTAGAGTAGGTGCTGGACAGTGACCATAAATAATTTACTATTCCCACTCCAGTCTATAATAAATTAGAGTAGGTGCTGGACAGTGTCCATAAATAATTTACTATTCCCACTCCAGTCTATAATAAATTAGAGTAGGTGCTGGACAGTGACCATACATATTTTACTATTCCCACTCCAGTCTATAATAAATTAGAGTAGGTGCTGGACAGTGACCATAAATAATTTCCTATTCCCACTCCACTGTACAATAGGATACAGTAGCTGCTGGTCAGTAAACATAAACAATTTACTATTCCCACTCCCGTCTATAATAAATTAAAGTAGGGGCTGGACAGTGACCATAAATAATTTACTATTCCCACTCCAGTCTATAATAAATTAGAGTAGGTGCTGGACAGTGACCATAAATAATTTACTATTCCCACTCCAGTCTATAATAAATTAGAGTAGGTGCTGGACAGTGTCCATAAATAATTTACTATTCCCACTCCAGTCTATAATAAATTAGAGTAGGTGCTGGACAGTGACCATACATATTTTACTATTCCCACTCCAGTCTATAATAAATTAGAGTAGGTGCTGGACAGTGACCATAAATAATTTACTATTCCCACTCCAGTCTATAATAAATTAGAGTAGGTGCTGGACAGTGACCATAAATATTTTACTATTCCCACTCCAATTTATAATAAATTAGAGTAGGTGCTGGACAGTGACCATAAATAATTAACTATTCGCACTCCCGTCTATAAGAAATAAAAGTAGGTGCTGGACAGTGACCATAAATAATTTACTATTCCCACTCCAGTCTATAATAAATTAGAGTAGGTGCTGGACAGTGACCATAAATATTTTACTATTCCCACTCCAGTCTATAATAAATTAGAGTAGGTGCTGGACACTGACCATAAATAATTTACTATTCCCACTCCAGTCTATAATAAATTAGAGTAGATGCTGGACACTGACCATAAATAATTTACTATTCCCACTCCAGTCTATAATAAATTAGAGTAGGTGCTGGACACTTACCATAAATAAATTACTATTCCCACTCCCCTTTGTAACAAATTAATGTAACTGCCAGACACTACATATACAAAATTAACTAATCCAACAAAAATCTATTAAATTTTTGGGTAGTTACTGGACACTAAACATACATATTTTTCTATTATCACTACTATATAAATTGTAATCATGAAAACCTCATTAGTCAACATTAGCAATAATATGCCCCTAAAAATAATTATTTTTAATAACTCCTCACCCTCAACCCACATAAATCCAAAAAAATATTGTTCATATTTAATACATATTTATAAGCCTATTTTCCTACATTTCTATATCTATATGTGTTTTATCTTTTATTAATTTCATAATAAAATTTACTACAACATTTCTATTTTTATTATAATACCCAACCTTATCCCCTATGAACGCACCCATCCCAGGCCTAAAAATATTTGTCATCTTTGAAATGGCAAATACATTCATTTCTCTCAAAATATATTCTGATTTGTTCAATTATAACAAAATATACTATTGTGACAAATTTATCTTAAAAACACTCTCTACAATAATACTCTATAAAACATACAACACACTCCTAAATGTATTTCTAAACCTTTGATTTTATGAATTTTAGTATTTTGTTTAAATTAATTTCTTTTTTTAATAAAATTTTCTTATTATTTAATTTTAAAAAATAACTTTACAAACACTACCCATCCTTAACCCTAGAAACCCACCATCACACTTCTAAAATCAAATATTATAATCAATTTTTGCGATGAAATTTGAAATGTTAAAAATTTTTGCAAAAATTTACACATTTTTTTAGATTTTTTAAAAAAATTACTAATTTCAAAACACTACCCACCCTTATCCCCTATAAATCCTAAATCCCTCCTATTAAAATAATTATCTTCTTACACATTTTAATTTTTAATTGAAAGAACAATTATAAATATAATAAATATTAAATTTTATATATATTTCTAAAACACTCCCCACCCTTATCCCCTATAAACCCAAAATCCCACTTATTACATATTTTTTATTATTAAAATTTTAAAATTTCAATTTTAATACCAAATTTGAAATTTCATTTTTTTTATAAAATATAAAATGTTATGTATATTTCTAAAACACTCCCCACCCTTATCCCCTATAAACCCAAAATCCCACTTATTAAATTTATTTTATTATTAAAATTTTAAAATTTAAATTTTATTCCTAAATTTATTTTTAAAATTATTTCATAAAAATGTAAATTTAATATTTATTTCTAAAACACTCCCCACCCTTATCCCCTATATACACAACATCCCACTAATACATTTTTTTCCTAATTAAAATTTAAATATAGCAATTTTGTTCACAAATGAAATTCGAATTGTACAAATATTTCTTAAAATATTTTATTTAAAATATATATTTTTAAAACACTCCCCACCCTTATCCCCTATAAACCCAACATCCCGCTCCTAAAATTATATATCAAAATTAAAAATATAATATTAATATAAACAAAATTATTATTTTTAATACACTTAAATAAACATTTTCTAACACTTATAAACAATAAATTTTAACAAATAACAAAATCACAGAATACTATCCTTTTTCGATATTTTCAAAACACGATATTATGGTGCCGATTCCGATCCTGTAAAAAAATTCCCCGTACGAATCGTATCCGGTCTTTTTACCGTACGAATCGTACAAGTGCCGTACAAACTGCCAAGTACGATTCGCATGGGAAAAAGTCCATACGAATCGCATTGGGAATAATTCCCCATACGTCCTCGGGTCGGAAAATGTGTCCGACACATCCTCGGACGAGTTACCGTACAAATGTGAAAAGTGAAGTCCGACCGCGCAAGTACGATCCATCCCGTGCGTCCGATGTTACAACCGGATGGAAAAAACACCGTCCACACCGAACTCCCATAGCAACCATGGAGACATGTGCCCGCATACGCGCCCAACACTCCCCCCAGCCCCCGTATGTACGCGCCCAACCACCCCCCCAGCCCTCCTATGTACGAGTCGAATCCCCACCCGTGTATGTACACCCGTGTATGTACGAGACGTACCCCCACCCGTGAATGTACACCCGTGTATGTACACCCGTGTATGTACACCCGTGTATGTACAAGACGTACCCCCACCTGTGTATGTACACCCCCGTACGTACGGCCCGTACCCCCACCCGCGTATGTATGGAGCGTACCCCCACCCCAACCGTGTATGTACGGCCCGTACCCTCACGTGCGTATGTATGGAGCGTACCCCCACCCCAACAGTGTATGTAAAGCCCATACCCTCACCTGCGTATGTATGGAGCGTACCCCCACCCCAACCGTGTATGTATGGCCCGTACCCTCACCTGCGTATGTATGGAGTGTACCCCCGCCCCAACAGTGTATGTACGGCCCGTACCCCCACCCCAACCGTGCATGTCCGGCCCGTACCCTCACCCGCGTATGTATGGAGTGTACCCCCACCCCAACCGTGTATGTACGACCCGTACCCTCACCCGCGTATGTATGGAGCGTACCCCCACCCCAACAGTGTATGTACGGCCCGTACCCCCACCCCAACTGTGCATGTCCGGCCTGTACCCTCACCCGCGTATGTATGGAGCATACCCCCACCCCAACCATGTATGTACGACCCGTACCCTCACCCGCGTATGTATGGAGCGTACCCCCACCCCAACAGTGTATGTACGGCCCGTACCCCCACCCCAACCGTGTATGTCCGGCCCGTACCCTCACCCGCGTATGTATGGAGCGTACCCCCACCCCAACTGTGTATGTACGACACGTACCCTCACCCGCGTATGTATGGAGCGTACCCCCACCCCAACTGTGTATGTACGACCCGTACCCTCACCCACGTATGTATGGAGCGTACCCCCACCCCAACAGTGTATGTACGGCCCGTACCCCCACCCCAACCGTGCATGTCCGGCCCGTACCCTCACCCGTGTATGTATGGAGCGTACCCCCACCCCAACCGTGTATGTACGACCCGTACCCTCACCCGCATATGTATGGAGCGTACCCCCACCCCAACAGTGTATGTACGGCCCGTACCCCCAACCCAACCGTGCATGTCCGGCCCGTATCCTCACCCGCGTATGTATGGAGCGTACCCCCACCCCAACCGTGTATGTACGGACCGTACCCTCACCCACGTATGTATGGAGCGTACCCACACCCCAACCGTGTATGTATGACCCGTATCCTCACCAGCGTATGTATGGAGCGTACCCCCACCCCAACCGTGTATGTACGACCCGTACCCTCACCCACGTATGTTTGGAGCGTACCCCCACCCCAACCGTGTATGTACGACCCGTACCCTCACCCGTGTATGTATGGAGCGTACCCCCACCCCAACCGTGTATGTACGACCCGTACCCTCACCCGCGTATGTATGGAGCGTACCCCCACCCCAACCGTGTATGTACGGCCCGTACCCCCACCCCAACCGTGCATGTCCGGCCCGTACCCTCACCCGCGTATGTATGGAGCGTACCCCCACCCCAACCGTGTATGTACGACCCGTACCCTCACCCGCGTATGTATGGAGCGTACCCCCACTCCAACCGTGTATGTATGGCCCGTACCCCCACCCGCGTATGTATTGAGCGTACCCCGACCCCAACAGTCTAAGTACGGAGCGCACCCCAGGCCCCAACACCAGCACCTTCACCCAACATCGCGCATGTACGAGTCGTACCAAGCCAGAGACAAGGACAGCACTGTACAACAAAATGGCCGATGTACACACCGTACACACGCTAAAAACACATGTACACAACCAGGACAAAGCAAAACAACACAAGAATACTCTATTCGAATCGCACAAAGCCACAAAACATGTCCAACAAGCACAAATACAACACATTCACTGACCTGCAACTGCCAAACTCCCAAACAGAGGCCCAAAACACAACCACTCCTTATAACACACCCACCCAAAGTTCAAATACAGCCACACCCACCAATGGACCAATAAAAAGGGCCCACAGACACAAACCAGGAGCCTTTGCAACAGACTCACTGCTGCCAGACCCCACAGACAACCCACAGCACCATACTTGAACCTTTACTACACCTTACACTTGCACACCTTCACACACCCACCTTCACAAACACCCCCTCATCACATTCACACACACACCTGCACAACCACACCCACACACCCACAACCATCCACACCCACACCCCCCACAACCATCCACACCCACACCCCTCACCATGCCCACTAACAAGAATCCAAAGTTCACTAGCCAAGAGTTGGAGGTCCTTGTCGACGAAATCCTCAGAGTCGAGCCACACCTCTTTGGAACATTAGTCAGACAGACCAGCATTTCCGAAAAAACAGCCATGCGGCAGACGATTGTCGATGCTGTGAATGCTGTTGCGTCCACCAGAAGGACCAGGCATGAATGCCAAGCCAGGTGGTACGATCTGCGGAGGAGGGTCCGAGCCAAAATGACCGACGACCACAACCAGGCCAACATCACTGAAGGAGGGCCGCCCCGCAGACGCGTACAATACCATCCCTGGGAGGAGAGGGTGATGGCCATACTGCTGGTGGTGGCAGTGGACGGAGTAGAAGGACTCCGAGAGCCGGGTGAGTACACAAACAACTCACCTCACATGGGGGGAACGTCATCCACAACCAAACTCACAATCATGCACGCACCACCCCAAGCTATCGCATGACTCAACCACACTCCATGAACACGCACATGCCACTAGCGCCACCATGCCCCATGCACCCAGCTGGACAATGCCAAGTCACAGGCCACAGAAAACACCAACACAAGACACGGTAAGCCGGATGGCGGGAGTGTGGGCCATATGGGCCCTCTGCCCATATGGCCTAGGTCACAGCCAGACAAACAGTGTGTCCCCACACAGGAAAGACTTGCCAGCAAATGGCGGACGCCTTGCATTAAGACATGGGGGTGAAGGCACGTTTTTGCACATGACAGCAGCTAATGAATAGCCAACACTGTGAAAGAGTGGCAGCACACACCACCACAGCAGCAGCGCAGACACAGACACTACACCCAATGGGTGCCTGGAGATCAGAAACAAACTCACATGAACAAGCCAAGGGCCATTCAAAGATCTGCAAAAAGTGTGTGCCTAGGAAGCTGGGCTGAGGTGACAGAGGGTGACACACAGAGGGAGGGAGAGGGGGAGAGAGAGGGAGGGAGACACAGGGAGACGGACAGAGGGAGGAGGCTGACACAGGGAGGGAGGGAGAGGGGGACAGAGAGGGAGTGAGAAAGGGAGACACAGGGAGACCAATTCAGCCTTGGGGGGTGTGGGAATGTCTGCTCGTCAGCAGGTGGACTGCGTGCATGTAGACAAGGGTGGCCAGTGCCTGAAACCCCCTCTCTTCTCCATGGCAAAACACTGGGCCATGTCTCAACCTGTGCACGAGCACAACGCCAGCTACCTGCATTATATAAGTGTGTGGAACAACTCCATGTGCCCACGTACAGTGCAACACGGAAGGCGCCAATGCATGGCTCGCCACACCTGCTCACTCCACTGCTGACTGCAGTCACAATTGACGCAGCAAGTAAGACTGTGCCACACATAGGTAAAGTCTCAAAAGCTGTGGCCAAGGGACATACCCATGCACAAGTGCACTGTGAGTGGAATGCAAGACATATCCAAATACCCAGAGGAAATGTGCCAACTTAGAAACTAATGAAACATGGATGTTGCATGGAACAAAAATAACATTGTCTCTCTCACACACAGGTCAATGTCGTGGATCACCCCCCAACACTGGGGGGGAAGACTCACAGGACCCGGCTCTGCGGGATGACGATCCCACCGGCAGCGGCGACTCTCACCACTCTGTGGACGACCCCGACCAACCTGGCCCCTCTGGTGTCCAACCACCTGCAGCACCTGCATCAGGTACAACTGGGCCAACCACCACCCCCACTCCTGCCACATCCCAGGAGACACCCAGGATCCCTGCCCCACCACCACAATGCAGCCAGGCTGACCAGGAGGGACACGGTGTACCGGGCACCCAGGAGGAGGCAGGCGACAACACTAATGCCACCCCTCAGGGGTCCCGGAGACCCGATGTGCCCACAAGGGCAGGCCAGGTGCAAGTGGGCAGGGGTGGTGGGAGTGGAGGACGGCGGAGGCGCGAGCCTGACCAGTTGGCTGCGGAACCGGTATATTCCCATGTCAGAAACATCCTGGACACATACCGGCAGGACACCACGGGCATGGGCCAGGTTGTGTCCACCCTCAACGAGATGAAGGGGACCCTCGAGGAGATCAAGACCCAGCAGGCCCAGCAACATGCGGAGCAACATGCCTGTCTACTGCGACACCCAGGGCGGATGGAGGACAGACAGGCTGAGCTCGTGACGGTGTTCACGGGAATTCACCGTACACTCCGTCGGATGGCCGACAACATGGGCAACCCTCCCTGTGCCACCAGGCCAAGGACATCACCACCCACAGGGAGGGATCAGGAGGAGGAGGAGACATCCGACGGAGCATCCCAAACATCGTCACGGCCTGCTTCTGAGGGTTCCCGCAGGAGGGCGGGTCGTCCACGGAAAAGACTGTGAGGGTCGGCGCAACATCACCATCTCCCAGGACACCTGGCCTGGCACCTGGCCCACTGGACCAACAGCAGCACATCAGCAAAAAACATTCTCTGCCACATGGACTTGCTGGTCACTGTCTGACCAATGTTGACAAAGACTGTGGCATGGACTCTGATGATTTCCAATGGCAAGGACACCAACTCCCCCAGTGTACTTTGGATTCCACACACCCGGAAAGCCCCTCATGTCATACCACCCCCCCACGTACCCCAACACAAATAAAAAGTTACACGATAAAGAGATGATGCCTACATTTTGCATTATTAACTTACATGTGTCTTGTAAAGTCTAACCATGCCTGAGTTCTCATATGACTTCAACCATCCATACCCTGGGGCCTGAGTCTGGCACAGGACACACATGGGTCACAATGTATTAGGCAACACAGACATGGAGCTCCATACACACCCGTGATGGGCCCAACCAGTTGAGGGGGTGGCCGCACAACCGTGCCGACAGACATATTGAGTACAGCGACAGTCATGCGCAGAGGTCAGGGATCATGTGGAGTGTCCTGGGGGGCACCCAGGTATGTGTAGACAGGTGGCAGAACCATGTCCTGCAAGCTTGAGTCAGGTGGATGCAGAGAATGGTGGCCTGGCCAACGTTGGATGCATGGGGATGGTACATGTCACAATACCCACACAGTCATGGACAGCATGCACAATACAGAGTCTAATCCCACACAAACAGCTTGCATCTTGCTACTCTACACATAGACACATAGCCACTATCACGGAAAACCATGCCAGACATGCCGTATGCACCGTGGCAACACACCAGCATTGACTGAGAAGAGGCACCTTGGAGGCATAGGGACACCTTTATTAGTCATGTATTCCGGAATGCAGAGGCAACTCGGAGTACACATACACAGGTCATGTGGAGTAACATGTGAGTCCAACACTGGAGCTCCCCTTCTGCAGCACAAATGCGTGATAGCCATGGAACTGGCACACAAGTGTCGGGTAACAGCTAAACACCCCCTGCTGCTCACGGAGAGGCTGCCATACACCATTGATCCTCAGATGTGGAAGTCCCACACCATGTCAAGCCAATGCAAACCGTATGTGTCGGAGGGCAGTGTTACACACATTGATGCCATCATCACAATCCACTATCCCATCACAGATGACTGTCAACAAGTCTGACCATCTATTCAGGTGTACCCAGCTACATGTAATGTGGCCCATGGTGATGCGACATGTCTGCAGAGGAACCAAACATCGACAGGGGCAGTGTGCACACATCGTAAACAACTACCACACCCAATATACCCCTGATGCATCCCTTACCCTAAGGAGACTTCCAAACTTGTCCGTGCGTGTAACGCTGAGTCAGCACACGATGTGTCCATGAGGAATAGCAGTGCCACAACAATGCAACCAGCAGACGGCATGCGCAAGTACCTGGGGATGAGAGACACACAAGAAGTCAGCCACAAAAAGCACAGCCACTTGCATGTGCATGTACTCGACACATGTAAGGATGACAACATGCTAGGTCACAATTATGACTGGGGAAATACACTCATCACTGGCACCATCACTCGAGTGACACATCCACACACACCTCTGACTCACGTGGCATACATGCAGATGGACACACACATCGCAACACATGCCACACGGGGACCAATGCGTGCACACTCAGACACTGGTACTCACCACTAAGCAAAGAAGTCGCGTATGAGCCGACTCCGAATGTCCTCTTGTGGAACCACATCCTCCACATCACTAGCCCCATTGCCAAGCCCTTCGTCCTCCACGGGTGGATGGTCCTGATCATCTTGATCCAGGATGAGTGGCACAGCTTTCTCAACTGCCATGTTGTGCAGCATGCAGCAGACCATGAAGATTTAGCAGACCTTCGCCGGGGCATATGGGAGTGCGCCGCCGGTCTTGTGGAGGCATCTGAATCGGCTCTTCAGGAGGCCAAATGTCCTCTCTATCACTCGCCTTGTCCGGCCATGGGCGGTGTTGTAGCGGAGCTGGGCCGGCGTGCTGGGGTTGCGGAGAGGTGTGATCAGCCATGGCATGTTGGAATAGCCAGCGTCCCCTACATGGAAACCACATGGACATAAGTAGGACAGGAGAAGCGGTTGTGCTGGAAGTCTGCACAAAATACAGGACAGACAGAGTGTACCCATCAACAACACATGCTCGTTCGTTGCGCAGCTGCGTCATCATTTCAGGCACCCTGCTACGCCTCATGATGTAGGCATCGTGTGCTGATCCTGGAAAACGAGCACAGACATGTGTAATCACCATGTTGGACAGACACACCACAAGGGCATTGATGGAGTGGTAGTGTTTGTGATTCCTGTACGCTACCTCCTGTGCCTGTGGTGGTACCAAAGCCACATGTGTCCCATCTATGGACCCAATGACATGGGGCATCCCTCCCAGGGCATAGAATCCACGCTTGACCCCAGTCAACTGGTCAGGAGTTGGGAAATGGATGAACTCATGCAGGTGAAGCAACATGGCCTCTAAGAAATCATGCAGCACACGGCTGAACATGCTCTGGGACATGCCACCAACATGAGTTATGGTATATTGAAAGGTACCCGTGGCAAGAAAATGTAGGGCTGCCATTACCTTCAGCTTGGGTGTCAGTGCCGTAGGATACCTGTGCAGCGGTTTCAGGTGTGGTGCCAGCCTTGCCGTCAACTCCTCAATCAACGGTTGGGGGAAGCGGTAGCAGCGTATACAGTCATTCTCCCGCATGTCAGCCAAGTCCGGAATTGGTCGGGGAAGAGGCGGTGCTCTGCAGTAATTTGGAAGTGACAAGGAAGAGTGAGTGCACTACAACAACAATTTATATGTACTGACCACATGTTAATCTGTCAATACACATATGCTACATATGGAGTCAGGTATGTGCTACATGCCCTGGACACGTATGGCTGCCAGGTGACACTCCTACCAAGACCCAGCTACACACGGAGATTGTGAACCTCCACATGCCATGGCATGGGACTAGCTGTGTCCCAGTGTAAGTGAACAGCCAGACGCAACACAGGAGTGACATACATCAACACATCAGCAGAAGTAGGATGTCGATTGCAGAGATAGGTAGCGGAACACTAGAGCCACAGGTCACATGACATTACACTAGAACAGCCCACACACCTTGCCATTAAGGTGTACATGTAATGACTCACCACACATACATTGAGAGGATGCAGACAGGTCCTTGTTATGCTACTCCGTGTCCCATGCATACATACACACCTCACATCCGATACCACATGTGGCCTGGTGTGCGTAACAGTGTGCCATGTCCATCTACACACAGACACATGTTGGTTGCTGCAATAGCTGATGCTTTTGAGGGAACACCAACATCAAGCTAATGGGAACACACCACACATACATGACATAGACACATCGTGCACCGTGGGTAGTCACATGTCTGGTGTGGTAACCCCTGTAGCGGGCATCAGGGGACACTTGCGTGTGTTGTTGACTGTGCCATGCCAGTGACGCTCATCCCAAGTGTGCAGTACGACATGCACACATGTCAAAGGAGTTAAGGGCATGCCTGGCACATATTGCACCGTCACACATGACATCTGTACACATCTCATCATACATCTATTGCCTTCTCGACTCAGGAGTAATGTGCCACATCACAGCCTTTCACACCTGTGCCCCACACATGTAGTACTGCCCAGACAATGCCTTGATGTCCATCCATGGACAAGTATGTCAGGTCTATTCCTTCCTGTGTGCTGCCTGTCACCACTGTGATGTGTGAAAGGCACCGTACATTCGCTCTGAGGGCCTGTGTACGTTCCCTATCACTATGGGAGTGCTGCCGTAGGCCTACCCATAGTGATAGTGAGCGTATGCGCGCGTGTACAGTCCGTATCACTATGGGTACGCATACGCGAGCACACCCATAGTGATAGTGAGCGTACGCGCGCGTGTACGGTCCGTATCACTATGGGTACGCATACGCGAGCACACCCATAGTGATAGTGAGCGTACGTGCGCGTGTACGGTCCCTATCACTATGGGTACGCATACGCGAGCACACCCATAGTGATAGTGAGCGTACGCGCGCGTGTACGGTCCGTATCACTATGGGTACGCATACGCGAGCACACCCATAGTGATAGTGAGCGTACGCGCGCGCGTGTACGGTCCGTATCACTATGGGTACGCATACGCGAGCACACCCATAGTGATACGGACCGTACACACGCGCGTACGCTCACTATCACTATGGGTGTGCTCGCGTATGCGTACCCATAGTGATACGGACCGTACACACGCCTGTACGGGCCGTTGCTATGCATTTGGGGTGCCCTAGGGCCCCGGAACGCACCGTACCTGTGTGTGAATCTCCAAATTACATAGGGGACACATGAGGGACAAGTATAAAGGCCTACATGCATGCTGGTTGTCATGGAGACCAAGTTTAAAGTATGATTTTGTTTATGCAGGTGCACAGCAAAAGTCAGTTTTGAATGAATCTACTTTGTTGCAAAGTGGTTGTGGAGTTGACATCATGCTCACGAAAAAAAACAATGAAAACCCACTGACTGTGCTAGGTTTAAAGGGATTGGAGGAAACATAGGATGCAAATGTGAGTGACCAATCACTCTGTACTCCTGTGCATGAAACAGGCCAGCAAGGCAGATATAAGGCAGCCAGGTCCCATGAGAGAGCACTTGCCTGCACATCTTTGGATTCTACGTCCCAGCTGCTGCTCGTGATTCCCTGGAACCATGTCCAGGGAATCTGTCAAGGTCTGTGGAGAGGGCGCAGCCTTTCACCCTGGAGGAGAACCTGGCATTGCTGGATGTGATCCTCCCACAGTACCCCCTGCTGTATGGGCGACCAGGGTATCAGGTGAGTGCAGAGTCCACTAGCACAGACTGTGTCCCTTTTTGTGACTGTGACTTCTGGCATTGTGTCCAGGTGTGACACACATGCAATGTACTGTAGGGGGAGTCCCAGGGGGGGGGAATGCCTGATGTCTCCCAGCCAGAGCATGCTGTGGTGCATGTCTGCCGTCCTCACTTGCATTGTGTTTACTGTGACAATCACTGCATGGTGCATGCCACATTCTGCCTGTCTTATCCTCCTGGGAATGTTGCCTCTACAGTCCTCATGTGATTATGTAGTCAGCCCAGTGTGACAGGTGACTGTACCCACAGATGTGTGTTAGTTCTGTGTACCTGTGCTGAGAGTGTCCACATGATGTGTTCGTACCCTGGACATCGGTGTGTGTGTAAGTCCCCTGTCATGTGGGTGGGTGCATATGTGGAGTGTAGCACCCAAGCTGCATGAGGGATGGATATACCCTGCCCATCTGATGTGAGCAGGGAGCAGTGCTGTGTGTCTGACGTGCAGAGCCAGCCCCACACCTGTGAGTCCCCCCCCTCTAGTGGCACATGTGCAGCATGAGGTTTGTAGCTGCATTTGACAATGGCAGGTGAATGTCCTGTGCCTGTGTGTGTCTGTGTACTCTGCTGAGGTAGTGTCAGTGGCCTGTGGCATGTGACTGCTTTGAGGTGCTGCACATAATCCTTGTGTAGCTTGTGATGCACAGTGTGAGCCTGGATCATTGATTGTGTCGTTGCCCTCATTCCACCTGTGTACTTCAATGGCACGTACTGCTTTTGCCCTTCCCCAGAGGATAATGTCCCTATGACAAAGGTGCAATGCGTTGGATGCATACTATGCCTTGTTGTAACCATCAAATTTGTTCTAATATGTGTCTCTGTGACATGTGCCAGGTGTATTGATGTAGTGTCACTTGTTCATCCTCACAGGTAGGCGCCTCTGCCAAGAAGCAGATCTGGATGAACGCCGTCAGTGCCGTGAGGAGGACGTATGGTCGCAAGCGGCGCCTGGCCCAGGTTATCCGGTGCTGGACGCGGAGGATACCCACAGTATAGCGGTGCTCTCCTGCCTCCCTTCCCCTCCTTGCAATGTGTTCCCTGGTCTGTGTGTAGTCACTCCTTCACAAGGTTATCTAGGCTGGCAGTTTATCCACGTGAACAATGCCTGTAGCATCATGTGTGGGGGTGGTGTGTAACAGGTTTTGGGACCTTGCCTGTGCCCTGTCCAGTTCAGTACTTGTGGGTTCCATGTCAGTTGGCACTGATGCTGAGTCCAGACATGGGAGTTAGTCTCTCAAGTGTCATGCCGTACAGTGGCCTGTTACATGATGTGCATGAGTGTGCGATACGCATAGTGCAGGGATGGTGGCGTGTGTTGCAGTCATTCCCATTCAGGACCATGGAGTTGTGTGGCCACTACTGTCCCCTGGGGCATATTTTCCTAGGTGTCATGTGTGTCATCACAAAATGTGGACACTCTCAGTGTCTACAGCATAGGTTGTGCTCTGTGCAATTGTCCTCTGGCACCATGTACATTGACGTAATATGTAGTACAAGTGTCCACTGTACAGCCTGACCTGATTTTCCTTGTTCATACTCACGGTGGCCAGTGCCTGTGTGTCTTGTTACAATCATCTGATGATGCCCATTTGTACATGATTATTTGGACAGGCGCACCTTGGGTATTTTGTGTCCAATCTAGCATTTTTCCAGCCCATGTGTATTTCACCCAGACTAAGAGATGTAAGTGCTTCCTGTGTCTCAACAAATTGTCTCATGTAGGGGTGGTTGGTGCGGGCAAAGCCTACAGGTCAAAACCTGAAATCTCCTTGCTAGGTCTGGCCAGTGTGTGATGTTTGTCTGGACATACACTCAAGGTGCAGTGAGCCAGTCATGGTGGGCATGTTTTCAGTATTACCTATGCAGCATGTGCCTAAAGTTCATGGATATGGTCCCTGCTCATCCCTATTTTCGGCAACGCTGTGTGGTGCAGATGCAGTGCTGGATTGTCCCCAGAGCCTGGCTCCTCTGTCAAAATCCATTTCATGTCATTTGCTATTGTGTCATGCTCTCCATAGTTTTTCAGTGGCATGGTGGGTCAACCAACTGTGTGTTGCAGGGCCTACATATGTACCTTGTTTTGTAGATATTACTCATCTTTCTTTTCAGGCTATGCACTGTAACCTATGTAGATTGGACTCATGTGACATATGTATACAGGTGTATGATTAATTCCTGTCTCTTCACCTTGCCCACAGCATCGTCGGGGGACACGGAGGGAGACATCAGCACAGACCGAGCGGAGGGACCGAGCACCAGTGCCAGCAGTGACATCTTGGCTGCCACATCGAGTGGAACTGAGGCGGAGGGGAGTGAGGCGGAGGACCTGTCCACTGCCACCACAGAATATGAAGCTGACGGGTCCGAGGCTGAGCTCTCCGAGTGGGCAGAGGCTGCACCACCAGCTGACAGCGGCACAACATCTCTCCCCGCCCCCTCCATTGCCATCAGCTGCCTCCCACTTGCTTGTGTCCCTTCCCAGCGTGCCCAGTCACCACATGTCTCCTTCCTGCCAGGCACCGCACCCCCTGCCCCTGTCTCCACTGCTGCCGCCAATGCAGAGTCTGTGGACATCCAGCGACAGTTGCAGGTTGGTCAGGCTGCGATGCTTAATGTCCTCCATGGCCACAGCCAAGTGCTGAACAACATGGAGGCATACTTGGACGGCATTTTCTCATCGCAGGCTGACCAACGCAACTTGCTGAGGTCCATTGACTCGACACTGACTGCAGCAGTGGGTCTCCTGCAGCGCTTCGTCCAAACCCCTACCCCTGACCCATCCACACTTCCCACTCCCATGCCTGTCCCACGTACACCCAGACGTCAGCATGCACCCACCACAACAGACACAGGCACCACACCAGCAGGGAAGGTCAAACGCACACCTCCTGGCACGCACACACAGGGTGAAGTAGGCACACCCACTGGGTCGGGGGCAAACGTAAGACACGCAGCCAGAGTGGGAGTCCGCATTCCACAAAATCCACTCCCTCCAAATCCCCTCCCCTCAGCTCTCCTGGCCACAAATCCAGCAAAGACTCCTTCATGGCCGCTCTGTCCCTGAGCCCCACAGTGACACCACCCCGCAAGCGGTCAAAGGAGTCCCCGGTCAGGGTGGTTGAGTCCCCCTCCCTGTCCACACCCTCCCCCAGTGGCGCTGCGACCCATCCCTCTGACCCCCCCCCCCTCCTTGGGGCCTGTGGTTCCTTTGGGTGCAGGGGAGTCGCTGGAGGACCTTGCTAAGGTGTGCAGCGCCATCCTGACCTCCGCCTTTGGCGCTGCCCCACCCCCTGTGGTGGAGCCCTCCGTCCCTGCACCCACAACACCTACCCTTCGCCCTCATGTCCCTGCGGTGCCTGGTCCTTCCCCCCCACATGATGCCCCCTCCCCTCTGGAAGACAAAGGAGTCTGACTGTGCAGGCAAGCTAGGGGACACACGTCCCACTGTGTCCCCCACCTGGATTTGAACTTTGGATTGCCCTATGGGCATTGTACATTTTGAACTTTCAAAGGACAAACAGATTTTTGGATGCTGAATAAAGCAATTTCTTTTTCCTTAGTACACTACTGTCTATCTGGTATTGCTGTTGGTGTACCTGCTCCATTATTTTGGGTGGTGATAATGTGTTGGGTGTGTGGGAATTGTAGTCTTGTGCTGGTCATAGGGTGGACCCTGGTATCTGTGTGCCATCACAAGCTGTTGGCTACATAACTTTGTTCATGTAAGCAGTTACTGCATGGTGACATCGTCCAAAGGTGTGTTCCTTCCTCTGTGTAACCTGACATCTTCCCTGCAGGGTCATTCCAATATGTGGTGCTGAGCTGTGTCTACACTGGCTGGGTGTGTGACGGACTCGTTAGACTTTGGCCATGCATGCTGAGCGATGTCTCCACCTGCATCATTCGTGGCGTCCTTGGTGGTCACTGTACTTGTGTATGTAGACTGTTGTCATGACTTCATGTGGACATGTTTTCTTTTCGGCGCTATGCATGTGTATACTCCCAGCCTCGCACACATGTGGTACATGTACTGCAGGATCTTTGTGCACCTGACTGACATTTGTGGGCATTGGATCTGTGGGTACTCCACCCTTTTCTTTGCAGGGGCACTGCTGTGGTGTTATGCACCCACCCCTCCTGTGTCTGGGCACTGCTGTGAGTGTTAGGCACCCACCCCTCCTGTGTCTGGGCACTGCTGGGAGGACTCTGCACACACCCCTCTTATGACTGGGCACTGCTGGGAGGACTCTGCACACACCCCTCTTATGACTGGGCACTGCTGGGAGGACTCTGCACACACCCCTCTTATGACTGGGCACTGCTGGGAGGACTCTGCACACACCCCTCTTATGACTGGGCACTGCTGGGAGGACTCTGCACACACCCCTCCTGTGTCTGGGCACTGCTGGGAGGACTCTGCACACACCCCTCTTATGACTGGGCACTGCTGGGAGGACTCTGCACACACCCCTCTTATGACTGGGCACTGCTGGGAGGACTCTGCACACACCCCTCCTGTGTCTGGGCACTGCTGTGAGTGGTAGGCACCCACCCCTCCTGTGTCTGGGCACTGCTGGGAGGACTCTGCACACACCCCTCTTATGACTGGGCACTGCTGGGAGGACTCTGGACCCACCCCTCCTGTGTCTGGGCACTGCTGGGAGGACTCTGCACACACCCCTCTTATGTCCGGGCACTGCTGGGAGGACTCTAAACCCAACCCTCCTATTTCAGGATATGTACGCTTAGAACATACACGGGTGTGGGTTCGCGCCATGCATAGGCGGGTGGGGGTACGGTCCGTACGTACACTGTTGGGGTGGGGGTACGCTCCATACATACGCAGGTGAGGGTACGGTCCGTACATACACTGTTGGGGTGGGGGTACGCTCCATACATACGCGGGTGAGGGTACGGGTCGTACGTACACTGTTGGGGTGGAGGTACGCTCCATACATACGCGGGTGAGGGTACGGCCCGTACATACACTGTTGGGGTGGGGGTACGCTCCATACATACACGGGTGAGGGTACGGGTCGTACATACACGGTTGGGGTGGGGGTACGCTCCATACATACGCGGGTGAGGGTACGGGTCGTACGTACACTGTTGGGGTGGAGGTACGCTCCATACGTACGCAGGTGAGGGTACGGGCCGTACATACACTGTTGGGGTGGGGGTACGCTCCATACATACGCGGGTGAGGGTACGGGTCGTACATACATGGTTGGGGTGAGGGTACGCTCCATACATACGCGGGTGAGGGTACGGGTCATACATACACGGTTGGGGTGGGGGTACGCTCCATACATACCCGGGTGAGGGTACGGGTCGTACATACACGGTTGAGGTGGGGGTACGCTCCATGCATACGGGGTGGGGGTGCGGTTCGTACGTACACTGTTGGCATGGGGGGTACGCTCCATGCATACGGGGGTGGGGGTACGGTCCGTACGTACACTGTTGGGATAGGGGTACGCTCCATGCATACGGGGGTGGGGGTACGGTCCGTACGTACACTGTTGGGATGGGGGGTGCGCTCCATGCATACGGGGGTGGGGGTACGGTCCGTACATATCTGTACCCACGCTGTGGAATGCTTGTGCGGGCCGTACCCAGGCCTTTGCCACGTGGGTACGAGCCGTCCCGCCATTGTTGGGGTGACGTAGGTGTGGGCGTGGTACGACTCGTACCCACGCTCTTAAGGCGTGGGTACGGGACGTACCTGTATTGTTGTGTTACCGGTTCGCGTCGTCAACCACTTCCGTTGTGGCGGTCGCTGGCTTTGCTGGACACGCACCCACCCCCTCGTAGTGACCAGGGCCTGGGGGTCAGGTATGTCCAGGGCATGTATGCTGTGTGACTTGGGTGGGGGTTTTGTGGCCTGCCCCTGCTCCTGCCCCCCCTCTTTCCCCCCTCCCTTTGTTGTTCTGACCTTCTGCGGCGTCTGCGTCGGAACCTGTAGAGGAGGTCAACTGCTATGAGGGCCGGGATGACACGTAGGTTCGGGTCCATGTCTGTCCGTCGCGTGCAGGTACTCCTTGTTCGCGTCGTCCTGATTTCCCGGCAGTTTTTGGCTGCCGGAAAATATTCTCCGTGCGGGATGACGTCGGTGCGAATCGTACTTCCTGGTTCGTGAATGGCAGGCTGCGTGCGTCCCGACGTCACGTCGGCGCTTTCCCGGATCACATTTGTATGTATATTTTCGTCGGTCGGTGTTTTGTAAGAATCGTACGGAAATAGTATTTCCGTGCGAATCGTACTTCCATGTTTGTATATTGTTCCGACCGGGTACGCGTCGGACGGAGAATATGCTCCGTCCGACGGTTCGTACCCGGTTTTTACAGGATCGTAATCGGCACCTATGTCTTTCGATATACTATACCTCGATATTTTACTACACATGACAATAGCGACATTTTTTACATCGATATAAAAAACAGAGATATTTTATTCCATCGATATTTTTACTTCGATATTTCTGTATATCGATATTACATTTCCGATATTTTGTCTACTCACCGCCCCAAAACACATTGGGAAACTCTATCTTCAGCTTCCCTGCCTCTGGTCGCTGTTCATCGCCTGTCATTAGGACTTGTGTGATACCGCCTGGGTTCAACTGTATACCTAAATCTCCTTGGTCTATCCATCCTAGAACAGAGGGACCTTTTTCTGCCACGTACAGTTTGTACCTGGCCTGTCGTTCCTTGAATTCAAACTTCAAGCGGCGGTATCCTACCATGGGGATGGGCTCGCCTGTAAAAGTGACCGGGCGGATGTCTGGAGGCTCTTGAATTGTTCCTCCCACACATTGCGTTGTATTATGGTGTAGGGGGATCCTGAATCAGCTTCCATCTGTATTGGCACACCTCCAATCACCAGGTCACATTGTGGTTTCTTTGAGCGGTTACAACTTATGCCCAGTACGTGTTCGTCTATGCATTGCACGCTGTTGTCATCTTCATCATTTTCCCTTTCTTCCTCCTCCTCCTGTGCGATGTATTTGACGGCTATTTTCTTTTGCTTGCGGCGACATACCTTTTGATAATGCCCTATTAACCCGCAAAACATGCATTTGGCTTTGAAGGCTGGACATCGCTTGTCGTACGCTGGGTGTGACAGACTGCCGCACCTGTAGCACATGTTCTTGCCCTCGATGCCCGGTTTCCTCGCCGGGGCCGGTCTGGGCGTCCATTTGGTCTGTGTCCTTGTGTCCCCCACTGCCCCCTTACCTCTCTCAGGCGGTTCTGCTTCCGTGATTTTGTTCACCATGGGTCTGGGGGCCGCTTCTTTTTTCGCTGCTTCTGCACATCGCTTCGATAGCTCTGCCTTTTTAACCATGGCTATTACTTCCTTTAGTGTGGCCTCTCCGTTGACCCACAATTTGTCCTGTATCGTCGAGTTGGTGGTGTGCATGACTATTTGGTCCTTGATGAATTCATCATGTAATGTGCCAAACTTACACGTGATGGCTAATTTCCTTAACGCTGCTACATATTCATCTATGGACTCCCCTTCCGCTTGCTTCCGTTGCTGGAAGTTATATCTATCAATGGACGTGCACACCGCGGGTCTGCAGTGCTTGTTTAAGTCGTCTATCGCATGCTGGAACACGTCGTCATCTGCCGCCTGCCTCGGCGTGGGGACTATCTTCTGAAATACTCTGATCCCTTCCGGTCCCAGATTGTGCAGCAAAATCCTCTTCCTCCTTTTGCTGGGGAATGCTTCTCCGGACTTGTCCTCTAGGGCTTCCAAATAGTTCATAAAGTATTCTCGCCAGTCCTCCCATTTCATCGACGGTTCTCCCGGTTTGGGTAGGAAGGGGATCGGTGTCATGAGTGAGGATGGTTGGGCGCACATTTCCGCCCTTCCCCTTGGTGACTCGTCTTCTCCTCTTGGACTGCCTGGCACGCTTTGTCTCTGCCGGAGTGGGGGGCTCTTGTGCGCCGCCGCTCCGCCGCCTCTGCTTTGTTCTGCTTACTCCGCCCGGGCCTCTCCCTTCCTGTCCTGCCTAGTGCCTGGAAGGCAGCTTCATTCGTGTGCCCGCCTGCGTGTGTTCTGGATGGCCCCGCACTTTGCTTCAATAGCCTCTGATGACCTCATCCCCCTGCGCTTCCTGCGCTGTGGTGCGCTGCTTTGGCTGGTGTGGCTGTGGTGTTACTCACCCCTTGCCATGTGGTCTGGACCGCTTGCTGGTGGTAATGGGGGTTCGCCCTGTGCAAGCACGGAGCGTGTGCACCCTTGTATGTGTTGCACGAGGTCCAGGCATCCCCTCTGCCGCACTCTCCCTCACTTGGTACCTGTGTGTGTAGGTCGTACAGCTTCCCTCGTTCCTGGCCACGTGTCCTTGATGTTCGGGCTCTCTCCGGTCTCTCCTTCATTGACCCAGTCCCTCGTCGCCATTTGTAGTGTGTGTCTTCAGGGGGTAGGAAGCATCAGATCTTACACGCTAGGTTACAGGTAATACAAGTTTTATTCACCAATCAACATCTATATATGCAGGGAGAGCGCCGGGGAACGTCTGCCTCGATCGCAGGCTCGGCGCGTACTGTCCGTCTACAAAATGGCCATCGCGCGTCTACGTCATCACGGCTGTGAAGACTAGAGCGCAACTCTACATCATCCTCTCCTTGGACAATGTAGATGCAAAAAACTGGATGAAGCTCGGTACTTTAAGATATACATTTTAAGATAAGACAGTTTGTCCCAAGTATATGACGATATTGCTCACTTTAGCAGCTGGAATTGCAAAAAGCAACATTGCTAAGTGGTGGGGGCTGTCCTTCCCCCTTCAGTGACAGATTGGGAAAAGGACATAGATTGGTGCCAGAAGGCAGAGGAAACAGTCTACAAAAGTACAGGGTGCATTAAGAAATGGGAGAAGGTGTGGGCGCCTTGGCAACAGTACAGGGGGGCGATGGCGCGCCCTGCAGAAGCTGAAGGGGTCTCCATTGATTAAAGAATGTTGCTCTGTTGATGCGGATTCCCCATTGTCCATATGATGTTTCCCGCCCCACCCCGATACTTGTCCTCCTAACCAATGTAAATGTATCCCTGAGGTGCATGCCTTTGCATATGCTCTTTTACTGTCTCTTGAGATTTTCAATAAAAAGAGTTTAAAAAAAAAAAAGAAAAAGAATTTGGCAGTTTATTATTTCCGCTTTTGGAATAACGTCTTTCAGTGGGGGGCACAGAAAGGGCAGTCATTAGACGAGAGGAGTACCGGGGACTACGGAAAAATCCGATCTCCATGGATTGGGACCTTGTACAGGAAGCATTTAAAGCCACTGAACCCCCACCCCTTCCCCACAACACATTACACATAAGAAAGGTCCGTCCGCATAACACTAAACGAAACATTCCCATCTAGTACTAAGACCGATGCACAATATCATACCCTACCAAACACGGGCCACTACATGTTGTAAAAAGGCAACTGAGGTAGAAACATTTGTCAGTATCATCAACGGGGGTGAGCCAGAACAAAGGGCGGGGGGAGGGAGGGATGGGACTGTTCTGTTATCACGTTGATACTATCTCTACCAATGGAACGACAACACAATTTGACTTAATTGTCAACTTATGTAAGACAACAACCACTTATTGGCTGTAACATGTTGGTATCCAACTACTTATGTCAAAATGCTTGTCTAACCCAACTATGTACCAACTGTATTCAGGATTGCACAAGGCTTGACAAAATATAAAATAAATAAAGTGTGTTTTTAAAAAAAAAAAGTCACTTAAATGAACACTTTTCTTTAGTATGCACTGGTTGTATTAAAGGCATGAAGAGGAATACAGTACTACTTGAATAGTGCACTCTAAAACACTGTAGTAGGGAAGGAATGCAGGTCACCGGGTGTTTAGTTACATACACCTTTCATAGTTAGAATTACATGGCTCATTTTAATTGAAATATTTACAATTTTAGGACTCCGTGATTTGATGGTGCTCCTGAAGAAGGCATTTATGCCGAAACGCGTGTAGAGATTGGGAGATTACTGGAGTATTTCTGATATACGAAGAATTTTTTAATAGAAGGGAATACGAAATAATAAGCTGGAGCATTTGTATTAATCTTGATTTAAAGAGAAGATTATGTAATGGAAGAAATGAGTTCCATATTTTAGGGTTGATTTTTTTTGTAAATTTTGTTTTCAAATGTGAGAAATGTATACAATCAAATTTCAACCCGATATGACATATGTATCAATAATACAAAAATAATAGAAAAAGTATATATGTCTTACAGCTTTGATAATGAGGAAGAGTATGGGTTATGAATGGTCTGTATGAATGTATGAGATAAGACGTTTAGTGTATATTTTATATGTATATAGATATTTTATGTTATGGAGTCCATTAATCAAATGGATTTTTAATATTTCTATACGCCATGGAGTAAATTGATCCTTTTTTATATTGCAGTGAGAAGTGTAAAGTATGGTTGCCTGAGAATCTACACTATTAATAGTTATTAGGGAAAAGGCCAGGTTTTTAGGGCTCACGGTGGGGGTGGGGGGGGGGTAAGGGACAGTTTTCAGGGTTTGGGCAGTTTTAGGGCTCAGGGCAGAGGTGGGTTTTAGGGCTCAGGGTGGGGGTCCGGGTCATTTTTAGGGCTGTGGCGGGTAGATTTGCAGGGATGGGGCCGGGGTTTAGGGCTCAGGGAGAGGGGGGTTGGGGTGGGATGTTTACTACACACATACCTTTACCAATCATGCCTTCACAATAAAATTTGTTGGGGAGAGAATGTGGCCGAATGGCTAGGGTGGTCGTCCTCAGACCTGGGGAACCGGGTTCGAGTCTTGGCAGGGACGCTTAACATTCTGTGATTCTGGGCACATTCACTTAATCTCCCCTTGCCTAACAAAAATGAATGTGTCCATCGGTAACGTAACTGGTGCTCGTGTAAAGCCCTCGGATAGCTTCGGGTCTAGTTGGCGCTATATAAAACTCTACAAAAAAAAAGGCATGCATGGTAAGGACGTATTCATTGGTGCGACTAAGTTGTCGAGGCACACGTGGTTTAGTGTAGAGAGTGTATATTTGTTTCTCTTATGTTCTTGTGTATTTACTTCTTATCAATAAAGTTGTATGTAATCCTAATGTGAGGTAATAAGAATGTATTAGGTCACTGTACTCTGTATTCTAGAATCCTACCTGAGGTCTATTCATTCTTTGCCTCTCTGCTTTCTGGAGCTGTCGTAGGTCTCTGCATCTGGAATATAGATCCCTTTACTTTGACACTTACCTTGAGTCTCTTTCTTAAGTTATTGAGACACATTCAACATTTATTGGCGATGATTTGCAGTTCATCAGAGGACCCACTGTCTCCTTCTTCCTCTTTCTGATATTGGATTACTCGACTGCATTCTCCAAATTATTTTGGTGTCTGCACTTCCTACTTCCATCTACAGATTTGCTGCCCTTCACAGACATACTTCGCTATGTCTCTACGAGTGATTACGTCTATACTCATCCTTCAAGAGCTGGCTTTGAAGCTGACTTTGCGCTACGTCTAGACATCGGGTTTTGATGCTGACTTTGTGCTACAACTTTAAGGTACTGTCTGTTCAGAGCGAATTTGTGCTCTGTCCACTATATTTATATTTGCTTTCGTTGCTGCACTCTTCAACTGAAAGCGCAAGGAGTTATTCAGTTTCAACGGTCTCTGCGTAGTGTTACGGACTTGTTTGTCTTTGAACATACCTGGCATTCCACGGCTCCCGCTTCCAACTCCTCCATAGTTTCAGCATTCCGCATTGGCGTGCATCTTCACATCAGCTGTATTCTTTCAAAGACGTTCTACACGCTGCTGAGTCTTCACGCACTGACAAACGCCTCTTTATTTGATCTTTGCTTCTGCTTCTTGTACGTACTGCACGCTGCTTGTTCATCACGTCTGTTACGTCCTTGGCGGCCATCTTAACCCTCATATTTCTTCTGTGACAGGCACACGTTCACAACAAGGGTTTTCAAGTGGTTGTCTCCCGTGATAAGCACACAAACTATTTCTGTTGCTGTGAATTCCTCATCATTCAAGATCTTAAAATCACACTGGTGACATTTATTTGTTTTAAGGTTATACATTTCATTTTAGAGTTTAGTTTTAAGTTATTTCTCATCTTCATTTTTCACTAATACCTTAATTAACTACCACCCGTTTTTTCTGCTTTTATTAGTGCTATCAATTTATGGCAACATTTATTCTTCTTCCAATAATGTTATGCAACCTCCTCCATTTTTACAAAATCCTGGTAAACCTCTCACTCCTTGGCACAAGTGGTATAGAATCTTTGATAATTATATGGAGGCCATTGATGCTACTAAACATTCTACTTCTAGGAAAATAGCGCTTTTGTTCAATCATTTAGGTAGTGCAGGTCAAGATGTATTTGACAATTTGCCTGTTGTTCGAGCCCCACCTCGTGACAAAACTTGGAATGTATTTTCTGAAGCCTTGACACGATTGGGAAAACATTATGTTGATGAACCATCTGTCATGGTTGTGCAACATATGTTCTTTAAACGCAAACAGATACAAGATGAATCCATTGAGGATTATTTAGCAGTCATGCGTATTTTGGCTTCTAAATGTCAATTTGGTACTAATTTAGATATTTCTTTGCGTGAATAACTAGTTTTTAATTGCTTTAACAAAAAGATCCAAGAGCGTATCTTAACCTGTAAGAATCCTTCTCTTGAGGAAGTGATGGATATTGCACGTAGCATTAAACGTTCTGTGGTATCTTCAAAAGTCTTAACTCAAGATTCTGCTTGCAAATTTCCTGAGAGTTCTAAAGTTATGCATGTAACTTCATCTGGTAACCCTAGTGATGTTGATTTAAAAGTTGTCCCTACCAAACCTAAAGCACACATAAGTGTTGGAAAAAAAAAAGGTTCTTGTTACAGATGTGGATCCAAGTATCATATGGGCAACAATGTTAATTGTCCTGCACAAGGTAAGAGGTGTAACACTTGTAAAATAATCGGACATTTTTACACGGTGTGTAGATCAGCTAAACAAAGGGGCAAGATTCATTTTCTAAATGTTGAAGAGGATGCTCTTTGTGAGGCTATGAGAAATACATTGTCCACTATTGAAATCAATACTTTACGCAATGATACCAAAAGAACTAAAGGTCCTATGAGTAATGTTTCAGTGGAACCAATTGATGTTAATGTTATGGCTGACTCTGGATCCCCTATTACTATACTAGATGAAAAGACCTTTAAAAAATGTTGGTCAAAAGTACTGTTCAAACCTACGGATGTTAATCCCAAAGCGTTTGGGGAATATGATATTATCATGTCTGGATATTTTTCTGATTCCACCAGATTTAAAGGTAGAGAGAGATTTATACCAAAATGTATGTAGCCCTTAATGGTCGTGATATTCTGGGGTGGCAAGACCAGGCTAATTTAGGCATCATTTTAAGACCTGGTCATCCTGAACCTGTTGTGTTGGGTGACCTACCCATTCTATCTATTGAACAAGAACCTGCAAGTTTTCTCCAAACTCCTATTGATTCTGATTTGGGTAAGTTATTCTCCAAATATTCACGTGTGTTTTGCAACAAGGTAGGCTTGGTTAAAGGTTCCAACACACCATTAGACTAAAAAAGAATGCCATTCCAGTAGTTCAGAAATGCAGACCTGTTCCTTTATCTGCTAGGGATGACTTAAATAAAATGATGGATGATATGTGCTCACAGGACATTATTATACCTATTGAATCCTCTGAATGGGTTTCTGCTGCTGTGATCGCACGTAAGAGCTCAGGTGATATTCGTCTGTGTGCGGATTTGAGAGTGCTTAATCGTAACATACTGGTGGACTGCCATCCCCTACTCAGAATTCAAGAAATGCTTGCCAATCTTGGGGGTAGCAAGTATTTCACCACTATTGATCTACGTTCAGCGTATCATCAGATTCCCCTCTCCAAAGAATCTCAGTCCCTTACCATATTTGTTACTCCCTTTGGAGTCTACATGTATAAGCGGATGCCTTTTGGTTTAGCATCTGCTGCAAGTGTTTTCCAAAGGTTAATGGACCAATTGTTTACACAGGTCAAAGGGATCCAAGCATTCCAAGACAACATTTTAATTCACATGGATGCATTAGAGTCACATTATATACTTCTTGAAAACGTTTTAGAGACTGGAAGAGATTGGCATGACAGTGAATAAGAACTAGTGCAAGTTCATCACTCAAGATGTTGACTATTTAGGCCACAACATTTCTGTCAAAGGTATAAAACCTAAGTTGTCATTACAAAATGCTATCAAGGATGCACCCAAACCGTTAGACAAAGATTCTTTAAGGGCATTCTTAGGTCTTAGCGAATATTATGCTCGCGTTGTACAGAGTTATGCCATTATAGTGCAACCTCTTAGGGATTTATAAGAAAAAATACAAAGTACAGTTGGACTGAAGTAACACAACAGTCATTTGATTCTGTCAAAAAATTAATTCTGGAATCGCCAGCCATCAGAGCTTTTACGCATGGTCAGATGAGAATTGTAACGGTGGATGCAAGTTCCAAGGGATTAGGTGCTGTTTTAAGTCAAATGATTGATGGTCAGGAGTATACCGTAGCGTTCGCCTCTAGAACCTGGAGTGTTGCTGAAGTTAACTATAGCACTATCGAGAGGGAGGCTTTAGCGTGTTTATGGGCGGTTGAGAAATTTAAGATGTATATTTGGGGCTCTAGGTTCCAACTTTATACTGATCACAAACCGCTAATGTACATGATTGGTGACTGGTGTTCAAACAAAGCTTCATCTAGACTTATCAGACTCCTGTCGAGGTTACAGGAATTTAACTTTGATATCAAATATATCCGTGGTGGCAAGAATGTCAGGGCAGACTGTTTGTCACATATGCCTCTGTAATGTAGTGATGTGGATAATCCTATTATTTTATTTTTTTTAAACTTGTTTTTATTGGCATTTGTTAGTACAGTTGTTACATATCAGCAGTGGATCGCAATGTCATTAAGTACATATTTCCAGTCAGGTGATATCCATCTTGACATTTATAAGTACCTTTACTGCAGTTATATGCAATGTTCAACACAATAAATTTCTTGGGTCTGGTGCTTTTTTTCTAAAAAAATGGCAATACAGGAAAAGAAAAGATGCAAGAAGGAAGATGAAGAGCAAAAGAAGTGTCTCTTCGATAAAGGTCTAATAGGGGAAGGAATCCCTTTTAGGACGAATGCCCTCACTCACCAAAAGGTGACATGCTTCATCATCTGGGCTTTCTCCTCCCAGTGGGAAATCCTAGTCCCACTGAGGGCTACAACCTCCTCTCTAAGAGGAAGGAGCTCTGGGATGTTTTGATTTTTAAGCCTCACAAAGGATGCTAAAATCCCAAATGTAAAGAATGGTGATGTGGGGGTGCAGCGCGAAAAATCAAAAATAGAGAAAAAGTGAATCTAAAACTGCCTAGTGCAGATGAAAAGAAAACTTTATTGGCTCATCTGTACTGACAGGTCTAAAACGCAGTGTTTCAGCAGTATAAAATTAAACTGCTAGAATGGAAGGGTCGACATGTTTCAGCCATTGAACCTCTAACTAGTAAGTATTGGCTTTCTTCAGGACCAATAACAACGCTGCTGCAATAAGTGAAAAAATATAATATAAGGTGTATACTTAGTAAAGAACAGTGATCAGCATCGGTATCACTGGAA
The DNA here is from genome assembly GCF_964204655.1 of Triturus cristatus. NCBI lineage: Eukaryota > Metazoa > Chordata > Amphibia > Caudata > Salamandridae > Triturus > Triturus cristatus. Next base: position 418,333,984 of record NC_140585.1, on the reverse strand, counting down.
CTTGTCTAAACAAAGAAAGAGACACAGAAAAGAACAATTACTCTTCAATCAACCAAAACTTAAAAACTTTTCTTTTCCTTCACGAGAATGACACACTCATCAATCCCCAATTGCAGTAACAGTATGCAAACAATTTCACTCACCCATATAGTTGGACAAGTGAGCCCACCTCAACCTGGTCACAAACTCAGGAAGGGGAGCCCCGCTCTGTGAATTTAAACAGGGAAACCAAATGATGGTAAATCAGACAAGCTGAATTCTAAAACAAAGAAAAGAGAGGGTAAGGCTGTCTCAAACCAAATCACCAGAGTGGAAATCTCTATAACGAGATGTATATGTAGCTTCTTATATTTATTTGGCAAGGGAAAATAACTATCAAAGTTAAATTCATTTGTGCTAAGTATGTATTGTGCTATGTGATCTAAAGACTGCACTGATGATATCAATCTCATGTGAACCCAATGAACCATACTGGCTCTTGCGAAATGTCCCTGTTTTTTAGACTGGTGCTGTGTTGAATATAACACCAATTGAATGGCAATACACACAACCAAACATTAGTGTTCAATACTTTAGACAAGCGTATGATTTGTTAAAAAAAGCTCATCCAAAGGGATACCATATGAATAAAACAAGGGGAGCCTCAAGCAAAATAATCCTATCTGCTTCAGTTTTGTGACTACACTAATGGCATCAATCTCATGTTAGACCAAATGATCAACAATGGCTCTTACAAATTCTCTGCGTGTAAAAAATGTCCCCGTTTTTACAAATGGTGCTGTGTCGAATTTAACACTATGTGGAAGACAATATACACAACCAAACAGTAGTGCTCAATCTTTTAGACAAGCATGTGAGTATTAGAGAAGCTTGTCTAGAGAGGCACCGAATGGACAAAACACGGAGAGGCTCGAGCAAAATCATCCTATCTACTTCGACTTTGTGCCTCATTCTAGTCTAATACCCGTAAAGGAGCCCACTTACCTCTCCGTCGGTACTCCGTTGCGGAATGGATTTGTGACCGGAGGTACCGACGGGGGCAGCTCCGTATGTTTAAATACCGGCATTTTCCTTGAATCGGGTCTTTGCGAAGGACCCCGAGGATGTTCAATGGGAATGCCTGTATGCATTCACACGCATGCGCCGCAAATCAGTGTGAAATTGCCGCGCATGCGCTTATGTTGTAAAGAATGCCGCGCATGCCCTTTCAATGCGCAAAAAAGAGGATGACCGATAGTTGCAAAGAACAAATGATGCCTGAGTGTCCATTAGTAAAACCTGGGCAAAATGCCTAAGGTGGTAATGTGGTGTGTAATTCAAAGTGTCATAGTCAAAGACGTATAAAATGACCAGTCTTATCAGGTATTTGTATTCTTAATAAACCTGATCAAAGTTTGAACCAAGATGAACAGAGCAGGAGGATGTTACAAGAAAGACTTATTATAACAGCCATATATGATAAAAAACTGAGATATAAACTTCAGAAAGTTATATCTGATGTATTGCTTTCACTGAAGTGCTCATAATGAAAGCCAAGGAATATCCTCATTCAATCCTGTAGTATCGCTCTTAATGCGAAATACCCAGCGTTGTTCTCTTCTGAACAGAAATTTTGAAATGTCTGTGACATGTTGAGGTATTGTGGGTTGTTCAAGTATAGTCCATCGAAGTTCGTCAGCTTGATGATTAAAATCTAGAAAATGGTTAGTCATCTTGGTAGATCTTCTCTTGCACCAAATGGTGCTTTTGTGTTCCAAAATTCGCATTTTTGTCTTACGTGTGGTCATACCCACATACCGCAATTCACATGGGCACGTGATGAGGTAAATCACCTTTTCACTATTGCAATTTGTATGTTTATTCAACAACCATGGTTTTGGGGTACCAATATCAACTTCCGTCATGTGGGTAGTCTGGGGGCAAGCAGCACACGAGCCACAGGGGTAATGTCCCACCACGGGTGGTAAACCCCATAGGGATGTTTGTCCAGAATTTTTTAGCTTTGTTCTCGGTCTGGTATGCACAATTTGATCCTTGATATTGGGACTTCTCTTAAAAGCAAATAAAGGGGAAGGCACCTTCTTTGTACCAATATTGAGGATTTTCCAGTTTTTTAGAATACTTTTCTTGATCTTATTGGAGTAGCTGCAGAACGTGTTAACACATGTGAGCCTGTCTAGTTCTTCTTTAGTGCCAGCTACTTCTATCAGGGATTCCCTGTTGTTATTAGCAGCTCTTTTGCGTGAACGCTGGATTAGATGACGTGGATAGTTCTTTTCTTTCAACTGGTCACTCAAAATTTTGGCATGCTCGTTATACTTGTCTATAGTAGAGCAGTTCCTCCTTATCCTGAGAAACTGCCCGAAGGGCAAGTTCTCGCGTAAGGATTTCGGATGGAAGCTGCCAAAAGACAATAGTGAATTACGAGTGGTAGGCTTCCTGTAGAGTTCTGTGCCTAGACCTCCTCTCTCTGGAAAGATACGGATATCCAAAAAGGATAGGCTAGTCTTTGAATATTCCATAGTGAAATTCAAAAAATTGTTTTTAGAATTCAACCAAGCAAAAAACGATTGGATTGTCTGTGGAGTGCCCCTCCAGATGACGAAAACGTCATCAATGTATCTCTTCCAGGTCCGTATATGACCTATATACGGATTATCCTCATGCAGCACAATAGACTGTTCAAAGGCATGTACGTAAAGATTGGCCAGACTTGGGGCAAAAATACTGCCCATCGATGTACCCGATGTCTGTAGGTACATTTCATCCTCAAATTTAAAGAAGTTCCCTCTCATGGCCAAACGAGCGCACTTCATTATGAAATGAACCGGAGTTATGCTTTCTGATGGTTTAGATGTCAATAGGGATTCTACGGTGGCAAGTGTCTCGTCCTGTGGTATGGAAGTATATAATGCCTCCACATCAAAAGAAATCAAATAGTCTTGCTCTAGATCAAAAGGGATATCATTTAAGAGACGTAATAGATGCTTGGTGTCTTGGAGATATGTGGGCATTCCCAAAACCAGAGGTTGTAGAAAAAAGTCATCGAAGGTTGACAAGGGCTCCAGCAGTGAGCCTATCCCAGATATTATGGGTCTTCCTGGAGGTGGTAATTGTCCCTTGTGTACTTTTGGAAGTACATAAAAGTAAGGAACCACCGGGTGTGATGCTAACAAAAATGCCTCTTCATGATCAGTAATCCACCCTTGTTCTTTGGTTTATTAAGAATACAAATACCTGATAAGACTGGTCATTTTATACGTCTTTGACTATGACACTTTGAATTACACACCACATTACCACCTTAGGCATTTTGCCCAGGTTTTACTAATGGACACTCAGGCATCATTTGTTCTTTGCAACTATCGGTCATCCTCTTTTTTGCGCATTGAAAGGGCATGCGCGGCATTCTTTACAACATAAGCGCATGCGCGGCAATTTCACACTGATTTGCGGCGCATGCGTGTGAATGCATACAGGCATTCCCATTGAACATCCTCGGGGTCCTTCGCAAAGACCCGATTCAAGGAAAATGCCGGTATTTAAACATACGGAGCTGCCCCCGTCGGTACCTCCGGTCACAAATCCATTCCGCAACGGAGTACCGACGGAGAGGTAAGTGGGCTCCTTTACGGGTATTAGACTAGAATGAGGCACAAAATCGAAGTAGATAGGATGATTTTGCTCGAGCCTCTCCGTGTTTTGTCCATTCGGTGCCTCTCTAGACAAGCTTCTCTAATACTCACATGCTTGTCTAAAAGATTGAGCACTACTGTTTGGTTGTGTATATTGTCTTCCACATAGTGTTAAATTCGACACAGCACCATTTGTAAAAACGGGGACATTTTTTACACGCAGAGAATTTGTAAGAGCCATTGTTGATCATTTGGTCTAACATGAGATTGATGCCATTAGTGTAGTCACAAAACTGAAGCAGATAGGATTATTTTGCTTGAGGCTCCCCTTGTTTTATTCATATGGTATCCCTTTGGATGAGCTTTTTTTAACAAATCATACGCTTGTCTAAAGTATTGAACACTAATGTTTGGTTGTGTGTATTGCCATTCAATTGGTGTTATATTCAACACAGCACCAGTCTAAAAAACAGGGACATTTCGCAAGAGCCAGTATGGTTCATTGGGTTCACATGAGATTGATATCATCAGTGCAGTCTTTAGATCACATAGCACAATACATACTTAGCACAAATGGATTTAACTTTGATAGTTATTTTCCCTTGCCAAATAAATATAAGAAGCTACATATACATCTCGTTATAGAGATTTCCACTCTGGTGATTTGGTTTGAGACAGCCTTACCCTCTCTTTTCTTTGTTTTAGAATTCAGCTTGTCTGATTTACCATCATTTGGTTTCCCTGTTTAAATTCACAGAGCGGGGCTCCCCTTCCTTTGTTTGTGACCAGGTTGAGGTGGGCTCACTTGTCCAACTATATGGGTGAGTGAAATTGTTTGCATACTGTTACTGCAATTGGGGATTGATGAGTGTGTCATTCTCGTGAAGGAAAAGAAAAGTTTTTAAGTTTTGGTTGATTGAAGAGTAATTGTTCTTTTCTGTGTCTCTTTCTTTGTTTAGACAAGTTCCAGTGATACCGATGCTGATCACTGTTCTTTACTAAGTATACACCTTATATTATATTTTTTCACTTATTGCAGCAGCGTTGTTATTGGTCCTGAAGAAAGCCAATACTTACTAGTTAGAGGTTCAATGGCTGAAACATGTCGACCCTTCCATTCTAGCAGTTTAATTTTATACTGCTGAAACACTGCGTTTTAGACCTGTCAGTACAGATGAGCCAATAAAGTTTTCTTTTCATCTGCACTAGGCAGTTTTAGATTCACTTTTTCTCTATTTTTGATTTTTCGCGCTGCACCCCCACATCACCATTCTTTACATTTGGGATTTTAGCATCCTTTGTGAGGCTTAAAAATCAAAACATCCCAGAGCTCCTTCCTCTTAGAGAGGAGGTTGTAGCCCTCAGTGGGACTAGGATTTCCCACTGGGAGGAGAAAGCCCAGATGATGAAGCATGTCACCTTTTGGTGAGTGAGGGCATTCGTCCTAAAAGGGATTCCTTCCCCTATTAGACCTTTATCGAAGAGACACTTCTTTTGCTCTTCATCTTCCTTCTTGCATCTTTTCTTTTCCTGTATTGCCATTTTTTTAGAAAAAATGCACCAGACCCAAGAAATTTATTGTGTTGAACATATACTGTGTTAGGGGTATTATTTCTTGCAGGTCTTTAAACATATGTACCCTTGGACCCCCTTTCTTTCAAGAATTTGGTGTGTTCTAAGTTATATGCAATGTAACAGGTGTTTGCCGTATTAAGGAACAAACCAGGGAGGGGGAGAGCAAACTAGGGGCAGTCATGGACTATCAGAGAGGGGGCAGCCAGACCATATCACACGTGGTCCGTTAGGTAACTGGTGAAACAACGCAGTGGGAACCCCTGGCCGGGGAACGGCTATGCAGGCGGACATACGGCATAGGTCCAGGCCCCGGAGCAGCGGGGATAGGAACTTAGTCACTCCAGGGTGGGTGTGAGGGATTAGGGGGGAGCATCATCCGAGTGGGTTTGTGTCACGCATGGCTGCGTGGCAGTAGGGATGGTCGCGGTCGCGTCCTGATCAGCTAGGGGCTGGGACTGTTTAAACTGATGCATCAACAGCGCCCACACCAGGGAAATCGGGGTTTTACGTGTGCCCTTCGCTTCCTCCTCTCGCAGGGCATCCTCCTCAGCCGCGGACCACTTGAGCACCGCCCCCCTCCATGCCGCCAGCGGGGGGCCCGTGGGGGAACGCCAATGCATAGCTATGCATCGTTTAGCCAGGAGGTGTGCTAAGGGGACAAATCATATGGGCACTTTGTGCCGTTTCTTCCGGCCGATTATTCCCAGTGCGCAGTACTCCCATGTATCTAGATGCGACAACCCCGTAAGATCTCGGAGGATCCCGTGGACAGTTGACCAGTAGGTCTGGATATCCGGGCATGACCAAAACATATGGAGGAAATCTGCGTCTTGCGCCTGTCAGCGGGGACAGAGGAAGACTGTAGCGGGATAAAAACGCTGCAGGCGTGCAGGGGTCAAGTAGGCCCTTTGTAGAATGTAATATTGTATGTTTTTGAAACGGGCATTCCTAGACACTTTTTTGGGGAATTCGAGTGCCCTTTCCCACTCATTGTCGTGAAACACCCGTCCCACCTCCTCTTCCCAAAGGGTCTGCAGGGGCGCCAGTGATGGGGGTGTCAACTCCCGGATGGACTTGTACAGCCAGGTGGTGAGGTGACGGCCCGTCCCATTCGCAGTATCGTGTGAAGGACTGGATGCGTGGTGGGCTCTCCCAGTGTGAGATCATAGTATGGTCGAAAATGGCTGAGGAGCTGACGGTGCCGCAAGAATTGCCCTGGGGGGAGATCATAGTCATCAATGAGTTTCTGGAATGGCCGAAGGTGTCCCTCCGCGAATAGTATTTCTGCCTCGGTGACCTCCCTAGATGTCCACTCCCGAAGCATGGCAGGGGTAAAGAACTGGGTGTTTTTGGGCCAACCCACCAGTGGAAGCAACGGTGAATACGGGGGCCTGTCTGGAGCGAGTCGGTGTATGCGTCGGATGCACCCCCGGGCCACTTCCACCTGGAGTGGGTAGGTCCCTGCTGGGCGGGATCCCGGCACGAGCAAACGACATAATTCCGGTGTCGTTATCTGACCCGCGATCGTGTACGTTTCGGACGTGTGCCTATCGGCAGTCCAATAGGAGAGCCATTGGAGCTGCGCCGCTAGGAAATAGGCTTCGAACGAAGGGGCTCCAAGACCTCCTTGTGTTGTGGGTAATTTCAGTTTTGCCAGTGCGATTCTATGTCGCCCCTTGCCCCATATTAGGGATCCAAGGAGGGTGTCCAAATCTTTGAAGAAAGAGCGAGGCGGTATCACTGGAAGATTAGTGAAATAGTAGAGTAGACGCGGGACCAGAACCATTTTCGCTAGGGCTACTCGGCCAATCGGGGCCAGTGGAAGGTTCCGCCAAAACCTGATGATGGAACGTATAGAGGCAAGTGCCCTACATTGGTTACCCTCGAAGATGTCAGTGGGTGAGTGATATAGGCGAATCCCTAGATAGCGAGGGGCCTCCGCCGTCCAATTGAGTCTCTGATCACCAATCCATACCTCCCGAGGGGCAGAGTCGGGGTGTAGGGGATACACCACAGATTTCTCCCAGTTCAGCTTCAAGCCTGAAGCTTCTGCGAACTCGGTCAAGGTGATCCCGAGTGAGGTGAGATCCGCGGTGATGTCCCGTATATACAGGAGGAGATCGTCGGCATACAGTGAGACACAGTGTGTGGTGTCCGTGAGTGGTATGCCCCAGTCCTGCCCTTCCCGTCGGAGACGGATAGCCAGGGGCTCTACAGCCAAAGCGAATAATAGGGGCGAGAGGGGGCAGCCCTGTCTGGTACCCCCGTGTATTGTGAATGCCGAAGAAATACGACGCCCAATGCGGATTCGGGAAGTGAGTTTAGTGTACAGCAGGCGAGTGTAGGCTACAAGCTTGGGGCCAAGGCCAGCACGCTGGAGAACCGAGAACATGTACTGCCACGTCAGCGTGTCGAAGGCCTTCTCGAGGTCCAAGATCAGACACGCCACTCTGGGGAAGCGGTCACCAATCTGATCCTGGATATGGAACAGACGTCGTATGTTCTGGGAGGTGTTCCTGCCCGGGACATATCCGCATTGGTCAGCGTGTACTAGTGGACGTATCACCCGGGAGTATCTTTCTGCCAATATTTTCCCTAGAATTTTACAGTCGGCTGTAAGGAGCGTTATAGGTCGATAAGAAGCTAACAGCTGTGGGTCGCGGTTGGGCTTCGGGAAAGTGACAATTACCGATTCTCTCATGGATCTGGGTAATTCGCCCGCGCGCAGTGCTGTGTCCAGTACCGTCGATAGACGGGGGGTCAGCAGAGAAGCGAAGGTGACATAGTATTCTAGCGGGAACCCGTCTAAGCCCGGGGCTTTGTTTCGGGCCAATGTAAGTATGGCATGTGTGATCTCCGAGGTATGTATTGTCGTGTCCAGGTCAGTTCTCTCTGCAGCAGATATCTGGGGGAGAGGGAGAGGGTCAAGGAAGCGATCGATCGTCCCTTGACTCCATGCTCAAGGGCTGTCATAGACCTCCGAGTAATATTGACAGAATTCTTGAAGAATCTCGTCCTGGGAGTGTACCAAGACTCCGTGTTGCGTAGTTATGGACGTGATAAATCGCATCTCCGTGTCTTGTTTAGCTAGCCGCGCCAGCAGCGAGCCCGTCTTCTCACGGTCTTTGTGCATTCGAGTCGCATATACCCGAAAGTTGTACCGCCGCATATCCGCGCATGCTCCCTGATATTCCGATTTGGCATGGGCAAGCTGCGTTGCCACTGCCACCGATTGGTCAGTGAGTTTTGTGGCGTTAGCAAGCCGTTTCTTGGCTTTATCGAGAGCCTGTTCCAGGGTACGTTTCACCCCGACGAGCTGTTGAATGCAGTCTCCCCTGGCCACCACCTTAAAGCTGTCCCACTCGATCAGAGCGGAGGATGCTGACCCCGTATTTCGGGCAAAGTATTCTCGGATACTACACTCTTGTTCGTGTGTGAAGACCGGATCCGCCAGACAATCGCGTGGGAGGCGCCATGTGGGGACGGGGGGGAGTGGGGGTCTCCATTGAAGACTTAGCACATGTGCATCATGGTCGGATATGACTTTACCCAGGTAATCTGTGTGACGGACCTGAGGGAGCACCGCTGCCGTGCATAAGAACCGATCTAGCCTGACTCGAAGATTGTGGGGAGCAGAGTAGAAGGAGTACATGCGGGTATGAGGGTGATGCAATCGCCATGCATCTGTGAGTGACCAGTGCGCTACCCATGCCTTAAATCTATCGATGTGTCTGTAAGTAGGGGAACGTGGCAGTGAAGGGCAGGAGCGATCTAATCCGGGATCCAGGACGCAATTGTAGTCTCCCCCGAGTATCTAAGGTACATGTGTGAGTTGGGCTAGGATTTTCGTAAGTCTGTCCCAAAACTTATCCTGGTCAACATTCGGAGCATATATGCCTCCCAATAGGACGGCCTGTCCGTCGAGCAGTCCCTCCAACAGGACAAACCTACCCTCCCCGTCTACCACCCGCTGGAGCTCCCGGAACGGAGTACCCGGTTGAACCCAGATCAGCGCGCCGCGGGCAAATGATGAGTAGGTTGTAGCGCAGACAAGGCCCCGCCATTTCGCCTGTACCCTGCCCACCTCTGCTGCGTTAAAATGGGTTTCTTGTAATAGAAGTATGGATGCTGCCTGGCGCTTGGCATAGGCATAGATCGCATAGCGCTTGCGGGGAGTGTGAAGACCGCGTGCATTTAACGTGAGTATGTTAGCGTCTGCTACACCCGTCCTCTGTGCCATGGGTAGTACGTCTAGTGTGCGGGCCGGGGGAGATGCCGATCCGAGTGGTCGGTGTATGGGTGTATGGGGACCTAGGGGTTTGCTGCGCTGCTGCTGAATAACGGACCAGTGATCCCAGCCGCTTGGACGCTTGGTCTTGCGGGGGTAGGGTGCCATGACGTGTGGGATGTGTAAGAACTGGGAAATAAACGGTATGCTGGGGTATGGGAAACAGTCCCAATGCAGAGGACTCATCGTCCGAGAGACGGTGTGTCCAAACTTCTTCCTGTAACGCCGGGGGAATGAACCTGTTCTATATGTTGGGGGGTGGCGACCTGAAGCTGCGCGCCCATGCGTCTAGTAGGCATGGGAAGAGGATCATTACTCGTCACTAGGGATGTGCCAAGCTCGACATCTGCAATAGTGGGTGTATATCGACTATTACTCATAAGGATACAAAGTAGACAGTCTATTGTTCTTGGGTGCATCATGGTGAGGAGGGAAACGCCTGTCCATCCAACAGTCCTTCTGCCGTTTGTGGGGTGACCCCAGGGGGCACCACGGAGCCCACCCCCGATGCGGTGTCATCACTGTCATTTTCACCCTCTGAGGAGAAGATGTGTGGAGGGCGATCAATGGAGTCAGTATGTTGGGTGGATCGGAGATCAATGACCGCCTGCAACGCCTCCCGCCTCTCCTTCATAATCTGCTCCAGATCCGGCGAGTCGTGGGCGCCAGAGACTACTTTCAACTCTGTGTGACGAGGCTTCATGGGACGCTTTTTGGCTCGGAAAGTGTTGTAGGGTGAGCCGTTTCTGGGGCGGGTATTGGGCGTCCGTGTGCAGTGTTGATCCGCCCAATCGTGCGCCGCTTGGCAGTCGTGAAAAAGACTGAAGAGCCCTTGTAGAGAACCTTGAGGCGAGCTGGATAAAGCAAAGCATACTGCATGTTGTTATCCCGCAGTCTCCGCTTTACGTCCAGAAAAGTGGATCGCTGCTGTTGCACCGCTCGAGCATAGTCCGGGAAAATCATTACCTGCTTGTCCTCTATTCGGAGTGGTGCCGCCTGTCGCGCCACTCGGAGTACCGCGTCTCGATCTCGAAAGTGCAGGAATTTAGCGAGCAGTGGTCGAGGGGGTGCTCCAGGAATGGGTTTCCGGGCCGGCACCCTGTGGGCTCGTTCAATCGAGAAAAACGCTGTACGGTCCGCCGCTGGGGTAAAGGATTTGAGCCAAGTGTCCAGATAGTCTATGGGGTTTGCTCCTTCGACTCCCTCCGGCAGCCCCACCACCCGGATATTGCAGCGTCTCGAGCGGCTTTCCAAGTCCTGTGCCCGTTCCTCCACTGCAGTCAAGCGAGTGAGGATTCCCTGGAGTGTTGACTGTTGTTCTTTCAGTGCGGGCTGCATTTCCTCCAATGTCCGTTCCTCCGCCCGCACCCGATCCGCCAGCTTGCGGTGATCATCCCGGCGCAAATTAACTTCCGTCGTCAGCGTGCTGAGCCGTTCCTCCATCGAGATCCGGGAGAGTTCAATAGCTGCGAGGACTTTATCTAGTTTGTCCGAAATGGAGAGATCTGACGAAGGCGTGGTTTTGGGGGACCAAGTAGAAGTTTTTGGCATCTTTTCCGGAGCAGTCTCCGGCACCGCACACTGTTGTGTGGACCTTGGTTTCCCCATGGTTGAGTGGCGCTAGGGAGGCGGCCCCCTACCCCTGGGCGAGATCCGCAGGTCCCGTAGGCCTCGGCACCGTATCGGGTGAAGGAGGTGGGGAGAGGCACCCGGCGCGAGTGTGGTCCCCCAGCAGAAGGGGGGGGGGGAGTCTCGGACAGGAGCTGGATACTCTTGTTCACCCAGGGGTCCAGGTATGGGGCAGTGCCCGCTGAGCCAGGCGAAGGGGGGGGCCCCCAGGGGAGCGTTCTGGTCGTCAAGTCACTCCTCCACTATGGCGTCTCCGAGCCAGATACACGGTGGGGGCACTCCGACAGCGCCCCAGCGGACCGACGGTGCGCCCTCGTCACGGATATAGCTTATAGTTGCCGTCCTCGTGGGTTATGGGCCCCTGTGGAGGGAATGCAGCGAAGCCACACCACGTACAAGCGGCCCCGTCGAGGTCAGACAGGGGATGCGCCCGGCTGGCAGCGAAGTTTGGGGTCACACTGGCTCCATCCCCGGGCACGGTCTCCTTCGCCCCCACATCACGCACCTTTCACCCTGTGTACCTGCAGCGTCTCGGGGGCACTCCGCTGCGTCCTCCGCCGGGGGGGGGGGGCCCTGCCACCGCAACGCTTCACAAAGCAGGAACTCCCGCCGCAGGCCGCCGAGCCGCTCAGGCGGCCATGCGTAGGTCAGGCAGCACCTCTCGCCCCCACCCGGGCAAGTCCAGGGCCCCCGCCGATGAGCAGCGCCGCCTCTCTGCCTCCTTGGTCTCGGACACAGCGGGCCCCCCGGTCGTCCAGCGGGGGGGACGAGGAGGTGGGGGAGGGGAGGCGGCCAGGTCCGCTCCCGATCCTCATATGTCGACCAATTGTACAAGGGGGCCGGCTCGCCTCCGCACTCCAGCCGAGTCTTCCGTGGTTCGAGGGGTCCGGGTTCCGCCGCGGGCAGGTGCGGCTCTCTCACGCCCGTTGCTGTGTCCCCGTATCGTCGGCAGGCTGTTTACTGAGCCACTGGCGCCATCTTAGATATCGCGGCGTAGGGGGCTCCCCGCCCCACGGCTCGGTCCGGAATCGACCTCTCCGGTGTCTGCGAGCCTCCGTTGGCACCGCACCCCCAGCCGTGCAGGTTCCGCCGGATCTGTGGCCGGCTAGCCGTCCCAGTGACGCTCTCTGGACATCGGTATAGGCGCCCGAGACGGGAGCCTCAGCAATTCATGTCCGCCATCGTGGCTGCTGAAGCCACGCCCCCATGTGGATAATCCTATTAAGGATAATGATTGTGATGTTGTCTTCACAGTGAGTGACTTAATGCAAGATGTCAAATTGTCCGAAAAGGAATGGGTTGAAAGTTGTGAAAAGGACCTTTGTCTTGCAAGAGTGAAGAGATTTTTAGTGCATGGCTGGCCAGGTGACAGAAGTATGTCTATTCAAGGTAGATGTTTTTCGCAAGTCGCTTCAGAATTGTCTATTGTCAATGATATTTTGGTCAGAGAGGATAAGTTTATTCCACCGGAGGGTCTGAGAAGCAAAATGATATCCCTTGCTCATGAGGGACATTTAGAAATCTCTAGTACTGTTTGTAAAATTAAAGAAACATATTGGTGGCCAGGCATTCATGGTCAAGTTAAATCCTTTGTGGACAAATGTCCTGAGTGTTTATGTTCAGACAAACATTGGCACACTTCCACTACTCCTTTGTGCCCAGTTGAATGGCCTAAAGGTCCTAGGCAGAAGTTAGGATTGGACTTTTCAGGTCCCTTTAACCTGCTAGGCAGTGATAGTAGATTTCTGATTGTAATCATGTATTTCTTTTCTAAATGGCTGTATTTTTCTTTTGTGAGGTTCGTCTTCAGTCATTTTCTTTTTACATCGAGTATTTTTAATTGAAGGTCTGCCTAAAGAGCTCGTTACTGACAATGGCACTCATTTTATTTCAAATGAATTTGAAAATGTTCTGGGAGACGTCTCAGTTAGACATATATTGGTGCCTTTATATAGTCCGGCCTCTAATGGTCTTGTTGAGAGAGAAAACAAGTTGTTGAAAGAAGGTGTGCAAACAGCAGTGGCTAACAAGTTGGATGTGTTAAAGTATGTGAGTCAAAAAGTCTGGAGTTAGGGGGGCGTGGCTAACCACCTAAGATGGCGGACGTGCTTTGGTGAGGCTCCGGTACCCGGGGGGGGGGGGAAATCCTGTTTAATTGCCCAATAAGCATGGTAACCACCACGGGCGCAGCTGGGCACTAACGCGGAGAACCAGAGCAGCAAGCCAGCGAGTTCATATCGGACTATTGTGCAGCAGCGGCAACCCGAAACCCGATCATGGCGGCGGACAGCGCGGCCGCCCTGTGATGCACTGCAGACGCCTGGACAGTAGGAGGTCTGCCTGAGAAAGTACCCGGAGTTTCCTGGGCCTGGAAGGGGCGAGGTGGGGCCGGGATCGAGGGCGACACACCGGAACTACTGGAGAACCCAATGCCGGAGATTGTGTATCCCGCCGGTCACGTGCGGTGAATGGATCCGCGTTGCACCCTCGAGGAGCAGTGAGTACCAAGAGCGGGGTCGGGTCTGCCTGTGCCTTGTGCGCCCGCCGTGCCGCCTCCCGCACCCCCCCGCCCCATTGCATGCAATCGGGAAGGTCCACAGCCAACTCGATACATCGGGGGAAGGAGCATGGGATTCTCCCGGTTTATCTCCGCGGCGCAGCATTTAGACGTGAGGAGGAGAGGGGGTTGAGAAACCGTCCCATCTCCATGGAATGGGACATTATGCTGGAAGAACTCACACAATTGGACATCCCACTTACAAACCTGGATCCACTACCCTGATTTATTACACCATTAAGCGCACAGCTAGTGACAATTAGGGTAAACTTTGGGGAAAAGGTCCCTAGTACACCAGAGGTATAGGTTGGAATTCATAATGTTTTCAAGGATATGAGGCAAAATAGACGGCAACACACGAACAGACCAGGAAGCGGGATGGGAGAGGGAGGGGGTAGTTAATTTAATTTAGTTTAGGGAATAAAAGTATAAATATATATCATGGAACCTTATAGACATTACTAATTACTATAGAAGAATCTGCGTGTGGCACTTATTTCATTGTAATTATTAAGCTGTGTAATTGTTGGGTACAAAGATTGAAGCATGTACAGTCACTCACGAAGTATGATGAGTCAATGCTACACAAAAATAAAAACTGCCATGAAAACCTGATATCATGTAATGTCCCCTGACTATTGGCTCAATAAAGTTTGTTTAAAAAAAAAAAAAGTCTGGAGTTACAATACAACACCTCATTCCACTACTGATGTTTCTCCTTATGTATTGTTGAGAGGTAGGAAACCCATTTCTATACTCACTCCCTCTTGGTTGACGGACAAAGTTGATCATGCACATCATATGGATTTGCATAAAGTAAGAGAACATGTCAAACAAAAACAATCATTGAACAAGGAGAACTATGATAAAAGAAGACATGTTAAAGTAACGTCTTTGTCTCCAGGTGATTGGGTTCTTATTAAAAAGCAATTAAGGTTAGCAAAGGACAATCTAGGTTTACTGAACCAGTTAAAATTATAAAAGTTTCTAAAATGGCTGTTCTATTACAAGAATCGTGGATGGTGGAATCGAAATGTTTTAATAAAACTAACTGATGAACAAGCCAAGATAATTTGTGACCGTGTTAAAACTCAATCTGATTGGTTTGATCTGGGTGATCTCACTCATGTGTGCAACTTAAATGAGAACATGGTTTGTCTTTCTCGTTCTTTAGGGGACAGAGGTAATGGCTGTGTTATTTCACGTTATAGTAATATAGATTAAATGCCAGTGCTTTAAATGGGCCGGTACTCGCCGGTACTGAGTACCGGCACTTCTAAATTTCTGGCGCTTGAGTACCGGAACTTCTCTTTGACCAAAGGGAGTACCGGTACTCATGGGGCCGTAAACCAAGCTTAGTGAAATTTGCATTAACAAAAATAAGCGCCTCACAGATGACAATGAGTGGGTCCGTTTTCGTGAAGCACTCTGATCGAGTGCTAATCTCTCCTTATGATGTGCTAATTGAGCGGCGGCCCGTGGCATTCATGCTTAGCTGGCAGGAAGTTTGGGAGGGGCCCGAGTCACACTGTGATTACAGACACAGTGTCCACTCAGGCTCTGTGGAGTCAATAACACAGTAGCAGTGTGGGCAGGGCCTGCTAACAGGCATATCTCCTGACTCGGAAAATCGAGTACAACAGCACTTGTTTGGATCCAGAGCTAGGAGGAAGGTGGTGACAGTGACGCTGTAGCACAGCACTGGAAATCAAGGTTTAGTAATGTGGGCAGCAGCCGAGATTCTTTTGAGTTAACAGACAGGAAATGTCTCATTCAAAAGTAATCATCTTTTTTCTAAAACAAATATACGCTCATTGTCTAATTTTGTGTAAGTGGAATGTTCTGGTTTCAGAATGCATACAGTACTAATTCACGTTTAATGTGTATGCCCTAGAGGATGCTTAGGAATGCTGGCTATTCGTGCACAATGTGTATTTTTGGTGTTAAGCCTACACAGAGTAAGATCATGCCCTTGTCTTACTGTGAAAACTGTTTGATCGCCGAGTTGCTGGCTGTGCAAACAGAATTTGATCTTCACCATTTGAGCTCATTGTGTGATTCTGGGCAACTTGCTTTAGCTAACTGTGCCCCAACTCTTAAGTAAAGCTTAAAAATGGGCTAAGCATATGTACAAGCACTTCGCTTGAACACATCTTTCCTTAGCGTTTGTAGTTAACTATTTGTGAGTTTCAGTAATTGCTGGGCTTTGTCACAGTAGTTTGCAGGCTTCCAGATGTATTTCCCCAGTTCTTTCAAGTTGTGCATGAGTTTATCGCATATGGCAGACCACAACTGGGTGTTCTTGTTGCATCGTTGTGCTTTCCATTCACTCCATACGTTTATGTGTTGTTGTTCGTATACAGCTATGTTGCAGGTGTAGTGTTAGTCATCCTATCATACACTGCAGCCTAGCCCTCCACGTTAAGGGAAGACGTGGCTGCTCTTCCCTATGAGTGTTTTGAACGGGATTGCCTTCTGTATTATTCTCCTGGGGGTCGCTACCCAATAGACATTCATTTGTGTCTACATTGACCTTTTAACAGCTCCTCCCATTGGAAGGTGAAGCGCGAGTGGCAATGGAGAATAAGCTGGAATGGGGTGACATTGTTTTTGTGCTGTTGGCTGCAGAATCAGGGCTGTCTTAAAGTCAACCCCAGGACAGGGGCTCACTTAACAGATGTATATAAACACTGTATATTGGCCACATCTACAGATCTGGCTTCAATGTACCAAGGCTTATAAACACAGACAGTCACAAATTCTATTTACATGCATTGTACACTTACATGCATTGCACACTTACATGTATTGCACGCTTACATGCTGCTTATCACATTACAGTTTGTCTTATGTGCTTTGCCAATACTAGGAAAAAAGTAGCAACTAGCATTGGCAAACCAAATAGGTCCCACTGTAGTGACCTATTGGCTTTGTCAAAGTTTTTTTGCTACATAGTACAGCATCCCAGATGCGGCGCAAAGTGGCTAAAGTTTTTTAAAAAACTTTAATGGGGCACCGTGTAAGATTTTGTAGAAGTGCCCGCCACAGCATGTGCTCGCCTACAAAATTATGCAGTCGTTCTTTTTTCATTTTAGTTACTGATCCGGGTTGGATTCGTAACTAAAAATAAAATAAAAATGCAAAAGTGTTTTTTTCTTTTAAAGCAAGCAGGAGTGGGGGAGAATGGAAGCAACATAGAGAAGGACAGTGGAACCGACACAGCAACAGAGAGAGGATGTGGCTTAACGGCTAGAGCGGCCAACTTTGAAGCAGAGGAACCAGGTTCGAGTCTTGGCTGGAGACTCAAGACTCCTATGATTCTGAAAAAATCACTTAATCTCCCTGTGCCTAAAACTGAATTTTTCTATTTGTAATGCAAGTGGTGCTCATGTAAAGCGCTCTGATACCTTCGGGTCGAGTTTGCGCTATATAAAACTGAAAAAAATATATAAATAATGTTATCGCTTCTAAAACACATGTACTAAATGCCCTGGGTGCATGCACAACTGTCCCTGTGTGTGTTCTTGCATGAGTGAGTGTTGTCTGCAGTGTCCAGCACTGCAGATATATAGTTTGAAACCCGACATGCCCTGTATTACCACACTCTGCCCATGAAGCTCATGTGAAAGGGTGCGCTTGTAGCTAGTGCAAGGCCACTCTCTCTTCAGTGAGGATCTACTTTCTCAGCAGTGTTTCAACACAATTGTATTTTGTTTTTTGCAGGCTGTTTTGGGTTAATGGAGGGGCCCTGGGAAGGGTAGAAGTGGGTGAACCAACAAATTAACAAGGCGAGCCCAGTCAGAGCCGAACTAGGAAGTCTGGCTTGGCCTTAAAAGCTCATACATAAGTCGAGCACTGAAAACATTACCATTGAAATAAAAGTGTATTTGTTTCATGTGGAAGCATTTCACCTTGGTGCATAAGCTTATATTACAGCATTGAGAAGAGTTTGTGCTCCCACCATGAGGACAATGCCATTAGTGATCTAGGAAACAAGTCACTATTCAGGTGTATATCGTATATGGCCTATTTTCATTTCATCAATTAAGCAACATTATAGTGTATTAAATCTAACACAAGATGTGATAGTACCGCACACATCTGGAACTTGTGCATTTGAATATACTTCAGATATGATTGACCCGAAATGCATTGGGTGGATGTCTAATGTGCTCACGAAGAATAATCTTCATTATGTATAAAGAAATTTGGAAATGATATTTCAACCAGAGATTATTGGATGAATTTTCTTGAAACTCAATCTATGAAGTCAATAAATTGATGAAGAAACTTAACAGTTTCATTGTTTACTGCGCGCCCTTGTTTTGTGAGAAGGTGACTCTCCTCACTACATACGAATTTCTATAAAGACGCGGGGGGACTCCGCGTGACACAAGGAGCACCAACATAAATGCTTTTGAACTTTGCCTAAATACGCCAAAAAGAGTGCACAGGGATAACACAGTGTTGTTCATTTGTTTCTCAGTCCTTCCCATCCCTGATTGCACCACCTGCAATCATGCAACTAGACGACATTGCACAATTAACCACCAACAAAGCTGAAACACTCTGCTTCTCTGCAGAAGCAGCCCAGGAAATTTATGATTTGATTCAGGAGACCAGAAGTTTCACTCCACAAAAAACCACCACATCTCAACTTTTAAGACAGTTTGAATACATAAGCAAAAAAGAAATTAACCAAAGGATGCATGCCACCACGTTAATCCATTACCACAAAAACAAAAGAATACCCAGGGGCCTTAGGATAGCCCTCAAGCCAATGTTATGTAAAAACAGCAAGAAATTTGTTGAAAGATGGTATCAGATATTGAACAAATGTTCATTAGATTTGATTCTCTTGATTGTTGAAGAACTTTCAAAAGTCTTAATTGAACTAGAAGAGGAAATCAAAACCTTACAGACTGAAATCAACAAAATTCCAGATCTCACCAAAACTTTGGAAGATATTAATTTGAAACTTGAAAAATATGCAAAAGAAGTCAATGAAAGAAAAGTGTGAAAATACCGCAGAGATACACTGGATTATAAACTAGAAGAAGTTTATACCTGGGCTGAAGTTTATAACCAAAGGAAATGGCAACCACAACCTACACAAAAGACAACAACATCTTCATCCCAAGAAAGTGTGGTATCCGACTCTGAAATTTCGGGGTCAAGAGGTCCATTAAATAAAGCAACTTTATCAACCACTAAACCATCTGCAAGCAATAATACCCAACAACCAGCTTTTTTAGACATCAGTCCCGCGGCCAATTCTCCACCAGTAATAGAAAGCCAACACGAAGGAGCAAAAGAATCCGATCAAAAAATTGCGGAAAGGACCAGGAGCCAGAAATTGAAAGCGACCTCATAGTCAACATTTCATCTAAACAGTTGACTAAAGCAGAAACTAAACTACTGAATAAAGGTATGACATTTGTCCCCACCTACCATTCCAATCTAGCAGAAACGGAAATTGCTTTGTTTAAATTCTTTAGGACCTTGAAAATGCTTGTTTTCTCTAAGTTTGCAGACCATATTTACATTGGCGAAAAGTGGTATCCGGTCCCGTAATTTACTGTCATTATTAATTTATTTATCATGTTACTTAATGATGATGTTTACTTACATGTTTATATTATGTTTGTATTTCACTTTATTTTTACATTCCTTTTTCATTTTTTCATTCTAACTTTATTGAGTTTCTTGTCTATTTTCTTGTTTTTTCACCGCTTGAACTTTACTGGCCGCTTTATTGGCCTTGCCGCCAGCTTTTCACCCTTATATTTCAGTCAGCCAGACTCTTATAGGCTCGGGCACTGTTTCCATCATGAGATCCCGTAACCGATTGGCCCACACTGTCTGCTCCCTTACCACGTGACTTAGTTCACATATACTGACCAATCACAGTGTTATTCCGATCCGTTATCCAGTTCGACGTTGAATTCTCACGCCGACTGCAGAGCCTTAGACACATGAAAACCGTTTGGTTTCCAGTAAGTTTGTGGTTCTTTACTTTAATTACGCTTCACTTGGGTTCTGATTTGTGTTACCGTTAGATTTCTGACTATACACCCAAATTTCTCTCATGCTTTTACTTTCTCTTTAAACTGGGTTTCTGTCCTGGGTTACCTTTATTTTTCCAATTACACATTAACTTTTTCTTATGCTTCGTTCATTCTCATTCTACTGTTATTCTCTCGCTTACCTTTTAACTCTGTTCGTGTATCACATTTGTTGCGTTTGTTTCACATTTTAAAGTTTTTGTTCCCACTGTTTATATTGTTGATTATTTAACTAGGACAGTGAACTTAATGGTCCTGTTTCATTTCATTTTTAGACCCCTGAAGAAAGGTCAGATATGATTGACCCGAAATGCATTGGGTGGATGTCTAATGTGCTCACGAAGAATAATCTTCATTATGCATAAAGAAATTTTGGAAATGATATTTCAACCAGAGATTATTGGATGAATTTTCTTGAAACTCAATCTATGAAGTCAATAAATTGATGAAGAAACTTAACAGTTTCATTGTTTACTGCGCGCCCTTGTTTTGTGAGAAGGTGACTCTCCTCACTACATACGAATTTCTATAAAGACGCGGGGGGACTCCGCGTGACACAAGGAGCACCAACATAAATGCTTTTGAACTTTGCCTAAATACGCCAAAAAGAGTGCACAGGGATAACACAGTGTTGTTCATTTGAATATACTATCATATGTGCTAACAAAGAAAATGGAGGCTTGGTGAGATAAAATATTTGTCTGCTATCACACAATTTGGTCATGCGGGGAAGCTGGGATTGATCCCAGAATTTCTGCATTAACATTGTGCAATTCAGCCTCTAGATGGCTTCATCTTTCTTCCTCTCCTGTATTGTAATTAAGGTCACTATTTTGTCTTTATTCTTTGCACATGAGATTAGAGTTTGGTTAGCAGGCACATGCACTATCACAGTTCAGTTTATTTTTGGCTTGAGGGTGCAAGAGGACCTAGAACTGAGCCAGACCCAGGCATCCTAGTTCAAGCTTTCAGCAGCTAGCCCCACTCCAGAAAGAGGGAATCAGACTTTACAGCAGGTAAGAAGCTTTGAGGCAAAGCTCTGCCGCATAGGAGGGGCTGTGTGATGTCGGCTAAGTGACAGTGAGACAAGAGGGTTAACCATAGTTAAACCATTCCAAAAAATGTTAAGAAGAATATCTTGTGCAAGTCATAAGTGATCTACGTGTTGCACCATGAGAAGCCCACTTTAATGATAAATGTACCCTATTGTACGTATAAGGGAAATGGAATAAACAAAAAATACCAATTAAATCTCAATCACATTAAATGTGTGACTCTGGCCGGATCCCTTTGCACTGCCCATAGCCCCGCCCCAAAGCCCCACCCCCTAGTCCACATCTCAAGTTGGTGAGTACCTGCACTTATTTTTTTCCATTTAAAGCACTGTTAAATGCTAATCAAAAAATCTCTAGTGGATCGGGTGATAGCAGACAATTGAGGAGTAGTTCTCGTATCAGACTTGCTCCTTTTCGTTCTAATGATTTTGTGTATTATTAATTGTTTTGCTTTTATTTTGTTTTTGTTTTTCATTGTTATAGGAAGGGGGTGTGTAGAGAGTGTATATTTGTTTCTCTTATGTTCTTGTGTCAGTCAGTCATATACTTTTATTCGATAAAATTAATATCACAAAAAGAGACAATTACAGAAAATTACATCAGTAGACAAGTTAAAAGTGGAAACAGATATAGCACCATAAATTCTGTTAATTAACATTATATAAGGCAAAAGACAGGGACCTAAGACACGTTCCCCTCGTATTCATACTGGGGTATACAATAAAAATTCCATACAGTTAATATCATTAATAAATATTATACTTAAAATCAGATAAAAAGTCATACCCTTCTGTTAAAATCCAAATAAGAACCACAGCGTAATACCAGATCAGAGTACAGCATGCCCTGAGCCAACTTTTTTTTTTTTTCTTCGTGTTGTTAATACGAACAGCAGCAACTAAAAAGTTAGCGACATGGAAAATTGTCCGGACATTACTCAGTAATTGTAAGTGTACAAGTGCTGGTCTAACCTGAGCAAACCCTATTTCCTTAAGCAACGGTACTAAATACCTTTTCCTAATGTCTGAGTAAAACCTGCAAAACATGACAAAATGTAAAGTATCTTGTGACGATAAATTATCGCACTTGCAAGGCTCAGCTTTATCCGGAACACCCCATTTGGGGAAATCTCCCAAAGAGAAATGAATTAAGTTAAATCGAAATCTGATTAACAGAAAACGATGAAAGGGGCGTGTTACTAGCTTCAGGTAGGGTTCCAGACCAGGTAAACTCACTAACCCAAAGTGTAATCGTACTAAAGGTTTTTTCAGCTCTAATTCTTCTCTTTCTGCAAGTTGAAAATTTAACATGGCAGTTTTTATCAGTTCCAAGTCAGCTTTCTTGATAGTATCTGGAGCCGAAAAAATCTCCGGCCGGCCAAGTTTCTTAAAGGTTGATTCAATGTATGCTAACCACGGGATTTTACTGGCCATATCTAGAGCCAAACAATCTTTTAAAATCATGTGGTTCAAAGATATCTCTTCATTAAGCCAAGTCTTGAGCCAACATATTATCGGGGCCATTTTCACTTTGTCTAAAACAAAATCCAGCCCCATCTCCACATGTATCGAAAAAGTAGGGGTTGACTGTGGCACGGATAATAAGGTTCTTAGAAATGCATTTTCCACCACTTGGATCTGCTGGTTTTCAGTGACATACCCCCAGATCTCAGAACCATAAGTAGCTATTGCAAGGCAATTTGCCTTGTAGGCCTTTAAAATAGCTTCCATGGGTCTGGCTCCTAGACGTTTTGAGAAACCCATAAGGGCTGATGTGGATCTTGCAAATACATTTCTTTTAAGTTTCATTTGCGGACCCCAGGACCCCTTCTCATCAAATAAGAGACCTAGATATGTGAAAACAGGGACCCTACTAACCTCATCTTTGCCACAAAAGAATGTCATTGTATTTTTCTTTTTTCTTTGTTCCCCTACTATCATTACGTGGGATTTCTTTGCGTTTATTTTTAAATCAAGTGATTCCATAAATGTGTCAAACTTTATTAACAATTTGTTTAGCTCAATTCCTGTACGGGCCAGTAGAACTGCGTCGTCGGCATAAAGGAGGACTGGAATGCTTGTGTCTCCTACTCTCGGGACATCTAGCGAGGCTCCCTTCAGGGCAGGTTCTAATGCATTAATGTATAATGTAAAGAGCAGGGGGGCCAAAATGCACCCCTGCCTAACTCCTCTTTCTGATTTAAAATACCTTGTGCATCTTCCATCTTGGGTAACTCGTATAGAGGCGATCAAGCCGCAGTGGAGGTCGGCAAGAAATTTAACTAAAGCACAGTCGATCCCCATATCTATTAAAATTTGCCACAGCTTTGTCCTATTGACTAGATCAAAAGCTGTTGATAGGTCCATGAATTCCAGGTAGAGGGAACCCTTTTTAGCAACGGTATACTTACTGATAAGGAGCTGTAGATTAAGACATTGATTTAATGTGCTCCTTTTTGCTCTAAATCCGTATTGAGCATTAGAAAGGATCCCCCTCCCCTCAAAATGATCTGTCAATCTAGCTAATATAGCTCTGCCTAAAATCTTCACAGCAGAGTCTATCAAGGAGATAGGCCTGTAACAGGCTGGATCATCTCTTTGGCCTTTTTTAAATACCGGGATAATAATGGATTTTGACCAAGAGACGGGCAGTATATTTGAGCCTGAGGCATTAAAAATATTAGTCAATATCTTTGCCCAGAATCTTGGATAACTTTTATAGAGGTCCGCCGGGACCCCATCTGGGCCTGGCGCCTTATTTATCATGGTCTCCGTTATTGCTTTAAATACTTCACTCTCCTGGAAGACCACTACTGACGGTGATTCCAAGTTAAAGATATATTCTTGTGGGCTCTCAGCCCCCTGACTGCCATATATTTTCTCAAAGTGGGCAGTCCATTGCTCATCTTGGATGCTACAATCAAGACGTGAATAATCTTCACTAGAGAAGTAAGGGTCATTAATAGTTTGCCAGAATTTTCCACTATCCCTCAGGACCTCTGGGGACAGAAGTTTGTCCCATGCCTCGTCTTTGATCTGATTTTTTCTTGTCCGAATGGCTTGTTTATACGATTTCCTTAACCCCCTAATTAGCTCCCTATTTCTGGGGCACTGCTTTAATGCTTTAAGAAGGGCAGAATGTGCCCTAGTACAGTCTTTATCAAACCATCTTTTCCCTCTGATAGTTGATTCGGGGTGCATTTGTTTCGTCAGCTTACTACTGATTTGTTTACAAAAGATTTCAAAAGCCTCTATAATCAGTGTATTTGGCGCGTCAATGTCCTAACAGATATTAACTTCCTTCTCTGTATTGGACAGGACTTCCCCTACAAAAATTTCTGGGATCACTTTCTACCATTTCAATCTCCTGCCTTGATCCTTTGATGTCACCTCTCGACTGGTAGCCATATGCTCAGACACTGTCAGTATTAGTTGTGCCCCCTGGGCCATTTCTAAAATTACAGGGTTATGATCACTAAAAACGGAAAACCCCACCTTATAAGAAACAACACTTCTTAGGACTGCGGCAGTCATAAAAATATAGTCTATAATTGTACCAATGGCCGTACCCTTAAAGGAAGCTACCCTCGGGCCTCCCTTAATACATCCCGATTCATAGAGATTTGTGGTGGCCAGAAGTTTCTCGAGGGTCTCCCCTTGCTCCGTATGTTCAAAGTGTACAAGGGCAGAATATGGCGGACCATCTAAATTGTCAAAGATACAATTATGTCCGCATGGGTGAATGTTAAAGTCGCCCATAACAATAACCTCAGCCCACGGATTATTTGCTTGATAAGCGATTAAAAAGTCCTCTAGGCGTGATAAAAATTGGTTTATACAGTCACTATTGGGAGAGTAATAATTTCCCAAAATGTGGACGGGATAGCTCCACTGCCAAACAATTATGGCAGCTCGCTTCAATCTGTTTTAATGAGCCATTCATATTTAGGAAAAAAACCATTACTAACCCTCCCTGTGCTCTACCATAGTGTGCCTGTTTAGCAGGGATAAAAAAATGTGTATACCCATCTATATAAAAATTATGGTCTGTGTCCCATGTTTCCTGAAATGCCATAATGTCGTAAGACTTTGGTGCCGATCACAATCCGGTAAAAACCGGGTACGAACCGTCGGACGGAGCATATTCTCCGTCCGACGCGTACCCGGTCGTCAAAATATACAAACATGGAATTACGATTCGCACGGGTACACCATTACCGTACGAATCGTAAAAAAGACCGACCGAACAAAAAACACCTACCAATGCGATCCGGGAAAGCGCCGACCTGACGTCGGGACGCACGCAGCCAGCCATTCACGACCCAGGAATCACGATTCGCACCGACGTCACCCCGCACGGTGAATATTTTGCGGCAGCCAAAAACTGCCGGGAAATCAGGACGACGCGAACAAGGACCACCAGTACGCGACGGACAGACGACGACGCGAACAAGGAGGACCAGTACGTGACGGACAGACATGGACCCGAACCTACGAGTCATCCCTGCCCTCATAGCAGTCCACCTCCTCT